>NC_058522.1:329495028-331995028 GCF_904849725.1 Hordeum vulgare subsp. vulgare | reverse complement strand
AGTGGGTCGCTTTGAGAAGTTCACCACATAAAGACCATTTTCGACATATCCAACATAGGCTACTTTAAGAGTCTTGCTCCACAGGAGGACCACAGTATCAAGATTAAAGAATGTGGAAAAACCCATAATTGCAAGTTGACGAACCGAAAGTAAATTGTAGGCAAGTGACTCAACAAGCATGACCTTCTCAATAGATAACTCTTGAGAGACGACCACCTTACCAAATCCCAATACCTTTGACGAGGATGCATCGGCGAATTGGAAATGGGTGGGCATAGATGGAGAAGGATGCACATCCAGCACTAAGTCCTTGCTTCCGGTCATATGATTTGTTGCTCCACTATCGAGCAACCATGACACCCCATCGGAAGCAAACTCCTGCAATAGATCAAGGCTTGGTTTTAGGTACCCATTTTTTAATGGGTCCTTTCATTTTAGAGACAAGGGTCTTAGTAACCCAGATAGCCCATTCAATGTACTCATCGTAGGAACCAACAAATCTGGCATAAACATGCCCATCACTAGCACGACATAAGACATAAGAAGAACTGAGTTTGTCGGCTGTGTTAGTAGGAATGGTTTTGCCCTTCTTGAGGTTTCCATAGTCCACCTTGTTCCTGTTCACCTTCTGAGTCCCCTCACCCTCTTTGACAAAGATGTCCATGAGGGTAGGAGATCGTCTGTTCCTGTTCCTCCTTTTACCTTTTGACTTGGAGGTAAGTCCAAGTCCCTCCTTTCCTACAACACCTTTTTGAGTGCTCAAGAGATCGTTTAGGCTCTTCTCACCTTGTATGCATGCCACAAGGCCCTTCTCAAGTTTCTCCTTTAACTTGGCATTTTCCTCCACAAGATGTACATGCTCACAACAGGGATTAGTTGCACAAGCATTATCAATTAACACAAAGGGAAGACAAGTAGAGATCCCCTTGGTAAGCTTTGCTTGGAGTTGATCATGAGACTCTTTCAGAGAGAAATGTACACCTTTCAAGACCTTCTGGGCCTTGTCAAGTGTGTCAAACTCCACTTTGAGTCTGTCATGGCCAACCCCAAGAGCATACTTTTCAGACTTAAGCATACGAGTAAGAACAACATCATGATCTAGTTTCTTTTGCATTTTAGCGCAGTTATCGTTATATGACTCCTCAAGAGCCAAACGAAGACTGCGCTCATTTTCTAGAGCAATAGATAATTCAGCAATTTCATCGGCATAGTCACGACTGTGTCCCTGAAGCTCGGAGATGGTCTCCTCATGAGACTCAATGAGGTCATTGGCCTCACCCAGTTGTTCCAAGAGAGCAGCAAAGTGCTTCTTGGATTCTCCCTTAATAGTGCACAGAAACTTGTCAAGATCATGCTCATTAAGTTCCCCAACATCACTATCATCAACACAATTTAACAATGAAGGAGCAGTAGCGATGTTGGTCTTAATGATGGGAGATACCTGATTGATACCTTTTGCCATGAGGCACTTGGTGATGTGGTTCTCGTTGGGGGTGTTGAAGAGAGACACCTTTTGGGGAGAGGTAGTGGCAATAGCAACAGTTGCCGTTGCCACTGCATCATCATCATCATCATCGGAAGGGTACTCTTCAAGGGCCACCATCCCTTTTGGGTGGGGTTTCTTCACAAAGTTGTTCTTGATTGGAAATGATTTGGTTTTGTCTTTGCGAATGAGCTTGCCCCCGTTGTCTTCCCTTTTCTCATAGGGACATTCAGCCACGAAGTGGCTCACGTTACCACAGTTATAACATGTCCTCACTCGTTGCTTGGGTTTGAATCCACTCGAGTTGTTCTTGGTGAAGGTGGGTCTTGAGTTCCTCTTGTTGCCCCAGAATTGCCTTGACGCAAGAGCCATGTGCTCATGATAGGCATACTTTGTGTCTTCAGGGCAGCTCTCCTCTTCTTCATCCTCTTCTTCTTCTTCAAACATTGCTTTTGCTTTTAACGCAAGGTTGGGTGAAGTTGTCTTTGAGCGAACACGAGCAAGTGCATTGTCGGCTGTTCCGTTCATGATTGACATTGCAATAAATTCATCCAACACCTCACTTGAAGACAAGGAGTGGAAGTCTGGCCGCTGACGAATGACAGATGACATGGCTTTGTTGAAAGGCATGATGGCTTTCAGAAACTTGCGCTTGACCCATGTATCATCCACATCCTTGCTCCCATGATCCTTGAGTGCCACAGCAATAGCAGTCACCCTCCGATAGAGATCACGAGGGTCCTCGTCTTCCTTCGTCACAAACTCATCGGCCTTATCAAGTATCACTTCATAGTTGGATCGTTGAATGCTTGAGCTTCCCTTGTACAACACCATAATATGCTCCCAACAATCCTTGGCCAAAGTGAAGGGACACAAGTGAGGAAGATCTTCTGGTGGCACTGCAGACTGGAGAATAAACAAGGCAGAGTGATTGTATTGATTGTCTGCATCTTCTCTTGGAGTGAGGTTGCTTGGATCATGGGGATAATATCCTTGCTCGATGATTCTCCACAAGTTTGTTGAGCTGTGATTCAAATGAGACTTAATAGAAAATACCCAGTTAGCAAAGTCACCTTTCACAAGCTTAGGAGGAAGACCAACAGGATTAAGACGCGGTGTGGGAACGGATCCTCCATAGACCATGGGGGTGGAACTGAGGCATATGTTCCAGTCCCATCCTTTTCGTGAGATGAGGAAGGTCGCATACCTTTAGCCACTTCCTTAGAGGAATTGGCCTCCGAATCGGTGATGGTGGGTTTAACCACTAACGCCGGTTCGGGTGGACTTTTAAATCCCTCAATTAACTCTTTAAGCATGGTCTTGACTTCGTTCGTCAAGGACGTCTTGAGGGCGGCCATAGCCGTATTCAAGTCGTCCCTTGTGACCGAAGTAAAGTCCATGGCCTCGGGTTGCCCATGGTTAATTCCCTCTTTGCCTTCCATACTCTTTGGGTGGTGAAACCCTTAATAAAGAGACGTTGCTCTGATACCAATTGAAAGGATCGATATGGTTGACTAGAGGGGGTGAATAGGCAACGACCACTTTTTAATTAATCTTAGCACGTTAGGGCAAACAACATACGGGTTCACGAATATAACAACAATGGGGTGAACCGTAATGATGCTCACAACGAGAGCTACTAAGACAAGTAAGAGAAAGACAACAACATAAGCATACACAAAGTAAAGGTTAGAGATAACCACAAGTGGAACCAATGAAGACGAGGATGTGTTACCGAAGTTCCTTCCCTTTGACAGGAAGTACGTCTCCGTTGGAGCGGTGTGGAGGCACAATGCTCCCCAATAAGCCACTATATTCTCCTCACACCCTCGCACGATGCAAGGTACCGTGATTCCACTATAGGTGCCCTTTGAAGGCGGCGACCGAACCTTTACAAACAAGGTTGGGGAAAATTCCACACAAAGCTTGGAGGCTCCCAACAAGACCACGAAGCTTCACCACAATGGAATGTGGCTTCGAGGTGACCTCAACCGTCTAGGATGCTCAAACACCCAAGAGTAACAAGATCCGCAAGGGATTGGTGGGGGAATCAACTTTTCTCTTGGTGGAAGTGTGGATCTAGGCCTTCTCAACCAATCCCTAAAGAATCAACAAGTTTGATTGGCTAGGGAGAGAGATCGGGCACTTTTGAGCTTAGGGGGCAACAATGGAGCTTGGGAGGGTAAGAGATATGGTTCCACAACAAGAAGAACCATTTATATAGTGGGGGAGAAAATCAACCGTTTTCCCACTCAGAGCCCGTGCCTAGCGGTACTACCGCTGGCACTCTAGCGGTACTACCGCTGGCTGCAGCGGTACTACCGTTGGGCCCCTGGTAGTGCATAAGCACTACCACCGCCAAGAAAGTCTTTGCAAAAAGGTCCGTCCACGTACAACCGCTAGGCAGGCGGTACTAAGCTCCTGGAGCGGTACTACCGCTGACCAGGGGCGGTACTACCGCCAGCTAGCGATACTACCGCTAGCTGCAGCGGTACTACCGCTAGCACTCCAGCGGTACTACCTCTAGGGCTAGTGGTACTACTGCTAGGGCCAGCGGTACTACCGCTAGGCCCAGCGGTACTACCGCTGGGGAACCATTTGCAAAGAGGAAAGAAACACCAAGGCGGGAGCCACTCCAAAGTTGCCGGCAAGGGGGAAAAGAGGTGAAGTGTGCACGTGCAAGATTGATTCCATCCAAACCTTTCCACTACGGTTCCCCTCTTAATAGTACGGCTTTCCTATGACTCAAATAAAGAGAATCGTAGAGAACACCGTGCTTCTGTTCCACGAAAGAGGGGGGCGAGTCGTCTTGCGCCGTTGACGTGTGTTATCTGAAATCTTACAACACATGGTTAGTCCTTTGCGGTACTGTCATCAATTACCAAAATTACTTAGGCATAAGCTGTGCCCCAACAACCTTCTATCTCAAATCCGAGGGCAAAGTGTTTGTTGCTAAGAATGGAGCTTTTCTCGAGAAGGAGTTTCTCTCGAGATAATTGAGTGGGAGGAAGATAGAACTTGATGAGGTTATCGAACCTCTCATCCCTCTGGATGGTAGCGCAGGGCAAGGGGAAACCCGTGTCGTTGCGACGCCGGTTGAGGAGGAAGTTAATGATGATGATCATGAAACTCCGGATCAAGTTCCTATCGAACCTCGCAGGTCAACGAGACCGCGTACTACTCCAGAGTGGTACGGTAATCCTGTCTTATCAATTATGTTGTTAGACAACAATGAGCCTGCGAATTATGAAGAAGCAATGGTGGGTCCGGATTCCAACAAATGGCTGGAGGCCATGAAGTCCGAGATAGGATCCATGTATGAAAACAAAGTGTGGACTTTGGAAGTACTACCTGAGGGCCACAAGGCTATTCAGAACAAATGGATCTTTAAGAAGAAGACTGACGCTGACGGTAATGTGACCGTTTATAAAGCTCGACTTGTGGCAAAGGGTTTTTCACAAGTTCAAGGAGTTTACTACGATGAGACGTTCTCACCCGTAGCGATGCTTAAGTCAGTCAAAATCATGTTAGCAATAGCTGCATTTTTCGATTATGAAATCTCGCAGATGGATGTCAAAACGGCGTTCCATAACGGTTTTCTTAAGGAAGAGTTGTATATGATACAACCCGAAGGTTTTGTCGATCCTAAAAATGCTAACAAAGTATGCAAGCTCCAGCGATCCATTTATGGACTGGTGCAAGCATCTCGGAGTTGGAATAAACGCTTTCATGAGGTGATCAAAGCATTTGGGTTTATACAAGTTGTTGGAGAATCTTGTATTTACAAGAAAGTGAGTGGGAGCTCTGTGGCGTTTCTAATATTATATGTGGATGACATATTGCTGATTGGAAACATGGAGTTTTTGGAGAGCATAAAGGATTACTTGAATAAAAGTTTCTCTATGAAGGACCTAGGAGAAGCTTCTTACATTCTAGGCATTAAGATCTATAGGGATAGATCAAAACGCCTCATAGGACTTTCACAAAGCACATACCTTGATAAAGTTTTGAAGAGGTTCAAAATGGAACAGTCCAAGAAGGGGTTCTTGCCAGTTTTACAAGGTACGAGATTGAGTAAGACTCAGTGCCCAGCAACTGATAAAGATAGAGAGCATATGAGCACCGTCCCTATGCTTCAGCCATAGGTTCTATCATGTATGCAATGCTGTGCACTAGACCGGACGTTAGCCTGTCCATAAGTATGGCAGGCAGGTTCCAGAGTAATCCAGGAGTGGATCACTGGACGGCGGTCAAGAATATCCTGAAGTACCTGAAAAGGACTAAGGAGATGTTTCTCGTGTATGGAGGTGACGAAGAGCTCGCCGTAAAAGGTTACGTCGATGCAAGATTTGACACAGATCCGGACAACTCTAAGTCGCAGACCGGATACATATTTATTCTTAATGGGGGTGCGGTAAGCTAGTGTAGTTCCAAGCAAAGCGTCGTAGCTGATTCTACATGTGAAGCGGAGTACATGGCTGCCTCGGAGGCGGCTAAGGAGGGTGTCTGGATGAAGCAGTTCATGATGGATCTTGGAGTGGTGCCAAGCGCACTGAATCCAATAACATTGTTCTGTGACAACACGGGTGCCATTGCCTTAGCAAAGGAACCACGGTTTCACAAGAAGACCAGACACATCAAACGACGCTTCAACCTCATCTGCGACTACGTCGAAGGGGAGGACGTAAATATATGCAAAGTGCACACGGATCTGAATGTAGTAGACCCGCTGACTAAACCTCTTCCACGGGCTAAGCATGATCAACACCAGAACTATATGGGTGTTAGATTTATTACAATGTAATTCGCATGGTGATGTGAGGGCTAGATTATTGACTCTAGTGCAAGTGGGAGACTGTTGGAATTATGCCCTAGAGGCAATGATAAATAAGTTATTATTATAATTCATGTATAAAGATAATCATTTATTATCCATGCTATAATTGTATTGAATGAAGACTTAGATACATGTGTGGATATATAGAAAAAACACTGTCCCTAGCAAGCCTCTAGTTGGCTAGCTAGTTGATCAAGGATAGTCAGGGTCTTCTGACTATGTACAAGGTGTTGTTGCTTGATAACTCAATCACATCATTGGGAGAATCATGTGATGGACCAGGCCCAAACTAATAGACATAGCATGTTGACCGTGTCATTTTGTTGCTACTGTTTTCTACGTGCCAAGTATTTATTCCTATGACCATGAGATCATATAACTCACTGACACCGGAGGAATGCTTTGTGTGTATCAAACGTCACAATGTAATTGGGTGGCTATAAAGATGATCTACAGGTATCTCTGAAGGTGTCCGTTGAGTTAGTATGGATCAAGACTGGGATTTGTCACTCCGTGTGACGGAGATGTATCTCGGGGCCCACTCGGTAATACAACATCACACACAAGCCTTGCAAGCAATGTAACTTAGTGTAAGTTGCGGGATCTTGTATTACGGAATGAGTAAAGAGACTTGCCGGTAAACGAGATTGAAATAGGTATGCGGATACTGACGATCGAATCTCGGGCAAGTAACATACCGAAGGACAAAGGGAATGACATACGGGATTATATGAATCCTTGGCACTGAGGTTCAAACGATAAGATCTTCGTAGAATATGTAGGATCCAATATGGGCATCCAGGTCCCGCTATTGGATATTGACCGAGGAGTCCCTCGGGTCATGTGTACATAGTTCTCGAACCCACAGGGTCTGCACACTTAAGGTTCGACGTTGTTTTATGCGTATTTGAGTTATATGGTTGGTTACCGAATGTTGTTCGGAGTCCCAGATGAGATCACGGACGTCACGAGGGTTTCCGGAATGGTCCGGAGACGAAGATTGATATATAGGATGACCTCATTTGATTACCAGAAGGTTTTTGGAATTACCGGGAATGTACTGGGAATTACGAATGGGTTCCGGATGTTCACCGGGGGGGGGGGGGGGCAGCCCACCCTTGGGGAAGCCCATAGGCCTTAGGGGTGCCGCACCAGCCCTTAGTGGGCTGGTGGGCAAGCACAGAGAGGCCCCTGCGCAGGAGATAAGAAAATCAAAGAGAAAAGAAAAAAAGGGGAAGTGGGAAGGAAGGGAAGGACTCCACCTTCCAATCCTAGTTGGACTAGGATTGGAGGAGGAATCCTCCTCCCCCCCCCCCTCGGCCGAACCCCTTGGGGCCTCTTGTGCCCCAAGGCAAGCCCCCTCCCCTCCCACCTATATATACGGAGGTTTTAGGGCTGATTTGGGACAACTTTTCCACGGCAGCCCGACCACATACCTCCACGGTTTTTCCTCTAGATCGCGTTTCTGTGGAGCTCGGGCGGAGCCCTGCTGAGATTAGATCACCACCAACCTCCGGAGCACCGTCATGCTGCCGGAGAACTCATCTACCTCTCCATCTCTCTTGCTGGATCAAGAAGGCCGAGATCATCGTCGAGCTGTACGTGTGCTGAACGCGGAGGTGTCGTCCGTTCGGCACTAGATCGGAGCGGATCGTGGGACGGATCGCGAGACGGTTCGTGGGACGATTTGCGGGGCGGATCGAGGGACGTGAGGACGTTCCACTACATCAACCGCGTTTATTAACGCTTCTGTTGTGCGATCTACAAGGGTACGTAGATCTGAAATCCCCCTCGTAGATGAACATCACCATGATAGGTTTGCGTGCGCGTAGGAAATTTTTTGTTTCCCATGCGACGTTCCCCAACAGCTTTCACAACTTGACTTTAAAATATTTGGTTTGGAGACCATGAAAGATCAATATGTGCATGATGTTGATTTTAAAGATGTGTTGGAGCATTGTAAAGAAGGGAGAACATGGAACAAGTTCATCATTAATGTTGGATTTGTATTCCATGCTAACAAGCTATGCATTCCAGCTAGCTCTGTTTGTCTTTTGTTGTTTCAAGAGGCGCATGGAGGAGGTTTGATGGGACACTTTGGCATAAAGAAGATGGAGGACATACTTGCTACACATTTCTTTTGGCCAAAGATGCGACGGGATGTTGAGTGTTTTGTTGCTTGCTGCACGACATGTCAAAAAGCTAAGTCACGACTCAATCCTCATGGTTTGTATATGCCTTTGCCTGTACCTACTGTTCATTCGGAGGATATATCTATGGACTTTGTTTTAGGTTTACCTTGAACAAAGAAGGGGATGGATAGCATATTTGTTGTCGTGGATAGATTTTCAAGAATGTCACACTTTATACCATGTCATAAAAGTGATGATCCTGCTAATGTGGCTGATTTGTTCTTTCGTGAAATTAGTCGCTTGCATGGTGTGCCAAATATGATTGTTTCAAATCGTGATGCTAAATTTCTTAGCCACTTTTGGAGATATTTATGGGCTAAGTTGGGTACAAAACTGCTTTTTAGTACTACATGTCACCCCAAACCGTTGGACAAACTGAAGTAGTCAATAGATCATTGTCTACTATGCTTAGGGCTGTTTTGAAGAAGAACCTAAAAATGTGGGAAGAATGCTTATCTCATATTGAATTTGCTTATAATAGTTCGTTGCACTCTACTACTAAGATGTGCCATTTTAAAGTTGTGTATGGTTTCTTACCTCATGCACCTATTGATTTGTTACCTCTTCCATCTTCAGAGAAGGTTAATTTTGATGCTAAAGAACGTGTTGATTTGATATTAAAGATGCATGAGTTAACCAAGGAAAACATTGAGCATATGAATGCTAAATATAAACTTGCTGGAGATAAGGGTAGAAAACATGTTGTGTTTGCACCTGGAGATCTTGTTTGGTTGCATTTGCGTAAGCAAAGGTTTCCTGATTTGTGCAAGTCAAAGCTAATGCCACGTGTTGATGGTCCTTTCAAGGTGTTAGAGAAAATAAATGATGATGCATATAGCCTTGAGCTGCCTGCAGATTTTGGGGTTAGTCCCACTTTTAACATTGCAGATTTGAAGCCATATTTGGGTGAGGAAGATGAGCTTCCGTCAAGGACAACTTTGGTTCAAGAAGGGGAGGATGATGAGGACATCAATACCATTGTTACACCCACAACCCTAGCTGCTATACATACTGGACCAATTACGAGAGCTCGCACACGCCAATCGAATTACCACGTACTTTCGTTTCTTGGAAATCCTTCTAATGTTCATGAACATATGATGTTGCCTAAGTTAGATACTTTTGGTGTACTTATGAATGAAGGACCTAGCATGGACAAGAAGGATACCCGTTGGAGCGGGATCAAGCATGGAGAAGAAGGTGCACGCGCAGGAAAGTACAATGGAGCTTCCACTCGTGATTTTCGCACTTTGAAGCCACCATAAGTAGAGCATGAAGCCTTGGATGAAATATTCAAGACGTCACTATATAAATATCGTCCATAGGCTATTATAGGTGTTGCGCCACCTTATTTTTTGGGCGAGGCCCATGTAATTTCGAAATACCATATTATAGGCTATTTTTAGAGTCTGTATGTGTGGGGAAACTAAGTTAGGGTCGGTTTCGGACCCCTCCTCCAAGGGGTCATGCAATTCCTCCTATATTCCCCCCCATATATGTTGGGGAACGTAGTAATAATTCAAAATTTTCCTACGTGTCACCAAGATCAATCTAGGAGATGCTAGCAACGAGAGAGAGGGAGAGCATCTTCCTACCGTTGAAGATCGCTAAGCGGAAGCGTTGCAATGAACGCGGTTGATGGATTCATACTCGCGGCGATTCAAATAGCGGAAGATCCGATCCAAGCACCAAACGAACGGTGTCTCCTCGTTCAACACACGTACAACCCCGGGATGTCTCCTCCTTCTTGATCCAGCAAGGGGGAAGGAGAGGGATCAAGTGTGCCGCAGCCCTCTCAACCCTCCTCTCTATTTATAGGGGGAAGGGGAGAGGGGGCCGGCTACCCATAGATGCCCTAGGAGGGGGCGGCAGCGACCAAGGGGGGTGGCTTGCCTCCCAAGTTGGTGGGAGGCAGCCCCCACGCCCTAGGGTTCCCAGCCCTAGGCGCCTTGGGCCCTTGGGTGGTGCAGACCAGCCCACCAGGGAGCTGGTTCCCTCCCACTTTCGTCCCACGTGGACCTCTGGGACAGGTGGCCCCTCCCGGTGGACCCCGACAACCCTTTCGGTGGTCCCGGTACTATACCGATAAATCCCAAAACCTTTCCGGTGACCGAAACTGGACATCCCATATATAAATCTTCACCTCCGGACTATTCTGGAACTCCTCGTGACGTCCGGGATCTCATCCGGGACTCCGAACAACTTTCGGTAACCACATATACAATTCCCATTACAACTCTAGCGTCATCGAACCTTAAGTGTGTAGATCCTACGAGTTCGGGAACCATGCACACATGACCGAGACGCCTCTCCGGCCAATAACCAATAACAGGATCTGGATACCCATATTGGCTCCCACATGTTCCACGATGATCTCATGAGATGAACCACGGTGTTGGGGATTCACTTAATCCCATATACAATTCCCTTTGTCTATCGGTATGATACTTGCCCGAGATTTGATCGTCGGTATCCCTATACCTTGTTCAATCTCGTTACCGGCAAGTCTCTTTACTCCTTCCATAACACATGATCACATTACTAACTCCTTAGTCACATTGAGCTCATTATGATGATGTATTACCGAGTGGGCCTAGAGATACCTCTCCGTCACACTGAGTGACAAATCCCAGTCTCGATTCGTACCAACCCAACAAACACTTTCGGAGATACGTGTAGTGCACCTTTATAGTCACCCAGTTACGTTGTGACATTTGATACACCCAAAGCATTCCAACGGTATCCAGGAGTTGCACAATCTCATGGTGTAAGGAAATGATACTTGACATTAGAAAAGCTCTAGCAGACGAACTACACGATCTTGTGCTATGCTTAGGATTGGGTCTTGTCCATCACATCATTCTCCTAATGATGTGATCCAGTTATCAACGACAAAAAATGTCCATGGTCAGGAAACCATGACCATCTATTGATCAACGAGCTAGTCAACTAGAGGCTCACTAGGGAAATGGTGTGGTCTATGTATTCACACATCTATTACGGTTTCCGGTTAATACAATTATAGCATGAACAATGGACAATTATCATGAACAAGGAAATATAATAATAAACATTTTATTATTGCTTCTAGGGCATATTTTCAACAGTCTCCCACTTGCACTAAAGTCAATAATCTAGTTACATTGTGATGAATCGAACACCCATAGAGTTTTGGTGTTGATCATGTTTCGCTCGTGGAAGAGGTTTGGTCAACGGATTTGCGACATTCAGATTCGTATGTACTTTACATATATATATATATATATATATATATATATATATATATCCATCCTGAATGTAACCATGAATGGAGTTGAAGCGGTGCTTGATGTGCTTGGTCTTCTTGTGAAACATGGGCTCCTTGGCAATGGCAATAGCTCGAGTGTTGTCAGAGAAGAGATTCATTGGGCCCGAAGCATTGGGAATCACTCCTAGGTCAGTGATGAACTCCTTCATCCAGACTCCTTCCTGCGCTGCTTCCGAAGCAGCTATGTACTCCACTTCACATCTAGATGCCGCCACGACGCTTTCCTTGCAACTGCACCAGCTGACTTCCCCACCATTCAAAATATACACCTATCCGGTTTGTGACTTGGAGTCATCCGGATATGTTTCGAAGCTAGCATTAATGTAACCCTTTACGACGAGCTATTCGGGGAAGGGGAGAGGGGGCCGGACACCCCTAGATGCCCTAGGAGGGGGCGGCGACGGCCAAGGGGGTGACTTTCCTCCCAAATTGGTGGGAGGTTGCCCCCAAGCCCTAGGGTTCCCAGCCCTAGGCGCCTTGGGCCCTTGGGTGATGCGCACCAGCCCACCAGGGAGCTAGTTCTCTCCCACTGTCAGCCCACGTGGCCCTCCAGGACAGGTGGCCCCTCCTGGTGGACCCCCGGAACCCTTTCGGTTGTCCCAGTACTATATTGATAAATCCTGAAACCTTTCCGGTGACCGAAACTGGACTTCCCATATATAAATCTTCACCTCCGGACTATTCTGGAACTCCTCTGATGTCCGGGATCTCATCCGGGACTCTAAACAACTTTTGGTAACCACATATACAATTCCCATTACAACTCTAGCGTCACCGAACCTTAAGTGTGTAGACCCTACGTGTTCGGGAACCATGCAGACATGACCGAGACGCCTCTCCAGCCAATAACCAATAGCGGGATCTGGATACCCATATTGACTACCACATGTTCCGTGATGATCTCATCGGATGAACCACGATTTCAGGGATTCACTTAATCCCGTATACAATTCCCTTTGTCTATTGGTATGATACTTTCCTGAGATTCGATCGTCGGTATCCCTATACCTTCTTCAATCTCGTTACTGGCAAGTCTCTTTACTCGTTCCGTAACACATGATCCCGTGACTAACTCCTTAGTCACATTGAGCTCATTATGATGATGTATTACCGAGTGGGCCCAGAGATACCTCTCCGTCACACGGAGTGACAAATTCGAGTCTCAATTCGTACCAACCCAACAGACACTTTTGGAGATACATATAGTGCACCTTTATAGTCACCCAGTTATTTGTGACGTTTGATACACCCAAAGCATTTCTACGGTATCCGGGAGTTGCACAATCTCATGGTCTAAGGAAATGATACTTGACATTTGAAAAGCTCTAGGAGACGAACTACACGATCTTGTGCTATGCTTAGGATTGGGTCTTGTCCATCACATCATTCTCCTAATGATGTGATCCCGTTATCAACGACAACCAATGTCCACGGTCACGAAACCATGACCATCTATTGATCAACGAGCTAGTCAACTAGAGGCTCACTAGGGACATGGTGTGGTATATGTATTCACACATATATTACGGTTTCCGGTTAATTCAATTATAGCATGAACAATAAACAATTATCATGAAAAAGGAAATATAGTAATAACCATTTTATTATTGCCTCTAGGGCATATTTCCAACAATATACAACCCTTAGGGCGTCGTTCAAACTTGGGTTTTGTTTAGATTACAAGTTCGCCATAGCTGCAATTTTGCGTTCTTCGTTTGTGTTCCACGACCAGACAAAGGCGTCACAGAACCCCTCTTTCGTCAATAAAGCTTTCCTCTTATATTCCCAATATCTAGATTGCAATCTTAGTTTCTTGCTTGTTCTTCGTTTGCGTGCAGGAAATAGACCCTCGTGGTCAGGTTGATCGTGCTCCGGCGTGGTCAATAACTTCTCAGAGTTAGTTTAGCAATTTCTAAGGCACGACGCCCTCACACGTTCGTAGTCGGATCGTCAAAGTCTACTCCACCAAAACGATAACCACCATCTCATGGAAATACACGGACAACTTTGCCTCTATCACTGAAGGTACTTTGTTCAAAAATTGTCCTGATCCACGAGATCCATTTGTTACCAAAACCCCTAGAAGCAAGCATTTCAAACAGAAAATTCCAACTAACTCTATCATACGCCTTCTCGTCATCCATCTTAAAATAAGCCCCTGGGTATTAGATCTCTTAATTTCATGGACAATCTCATGAGCTAAAACCACACTCTCAAGGATGAATCTACCTTTAATAAAGTTTTCTTATTAGGAGAAATCAAGCTACTCCCAATGGTGGCCACCCTATTAGTCATGGCTTTAGAAAAGATCTTAACTGCACAATTAACTAGACTGGTCGATGTGAATTTTTTCATATCCTTAGCATCCACCTCCTTACGAGTCAGGACAATCAAGGCACAATTGAGCCTATGGATATTTAAATTTCCTTCTTCAAAATCCCTCAACATAGCCATAAAATCTCCCTAATTAAGTCCCAAAACATTTGATAAAACAGGAAAGAAATACCATCTCGCCGTGGTGCCCCATGTGCGTATGATCCAAAAATGGTTTCCATAATTTTATCTTCAGAAAAACTTTTCTCGAGTATCATTCTCCTCTCGTGCGACCATTTCATCCATGCTCCAAAAGGAGGGCCCTAAATGAATATTGTGCTTAAGTTCATGCCTAAAAAGGTCCTTATAAAAGGTAGTGGCTACCTCTAGCATCTCCTTAGTAGTATGAAGAGGACCATTGTCCCCATTAAGCACAAACAAATGATTTTTCTTATGCCTATGATTATCTAATGCATGAAGGTATGCATTATTTTTACCTCTATCTTTAATTCTACGATCTCTGGACCTATGCCACAAGGCAATTTACTCCTTGTGCCATATAGCATCAAGCCCATTCTTGATCTCATTCATGCAGTACCTATCATTCTCATCAATGCGATTTGTTTCAGAAAAAACATCCAAGATATCAAATTCTTGCATAAGATATCTTTTCTTCCGCTTTAGCTCAACCTCTATATTAATACTCCAACCCTTGATCTTCTTACGTAAGTTCTTAGTTTTAGTAAGCCATGTATCAATGGCCGAACTAACACAAGGACTGGCATTCCCGGTCTCACATGCTAACTCTCTAAAGCCTGGTTGGTCAAGCCACCATTTTCCAAAGCGAAAGGTTTCCGCGAGATAACCCTCCTAGCTTTGGTATCCAAGATCAGGGGAGTGTAATCACTACCCACCCTTGGGAGGGCCGATAGGAGAGAGAGTGGAAATTACAAATCCCACGACGTGGTCAGAAACACCCAATCAATGGTTGCAAAGATGGGGTCATCTTGATTGTTACTCCATGTATAACATCTATTTGTTATCTTAATCTCCATCAGACCCCATTTATTAATCAAGTCACTAAAGAGGAAAGCAAACTGATTATTAATCATCCCATTGTTCTTATCAGCAACAGTTCTAACAAGATTAAAATCTCCACCCAAAAGGGTAGGATAAGATAAGGAGCACATAACCTCATACAATTCAGCAATGAATTCAGTTTTTAATTCATTATAAGCAGTTCCATACACACCCACAAGGTGCCACATGAAATTATCATCTTTATTCTTAATGGTAACCGCAACACAAAAATATATATTGATGAACCCAACAACCTCAAAGAGATTATCTTAAGGCCCACCAGGATACCACCAGCACTATTAATAGCAGGAAGGAAGTGACAGCAAAAATCATTACCACCCGCAATGGTATTAAGCATATCCCTATCAATATTATCTTTCTTAGTTTCAAAGAAACCAACAAAATCCACATGATTATTATTGAGGGAATCCCCAAGGCACTGTAATTTACCAGGTTGACCTAGACCTCTAGTATTCCAAAAGGCTCCTATCATTTAATTTTGAAGGGATGAGATAAGCCACAAGGCACATTTTTAGTATGAAAAACTGGGTTGTCTCCCCCTTCGTCGGTGACGCCCCGTGGCCTAAGAGAAGAAGCTTTGTTCACACGAGAAGCACTATCATGTATGTCAACATATAAATTATCAAAAAGGACGATCTCAGGGTTTTTATCAGCAAATTGTAAACATCTTAACTTCTAAGACTCAATCATATCCATAAGGATATCGTTCTTTTCCTCCTCATCACTTCCAATGCAAATATCAATTTTATCAGATTGAGAGACCAGATTATCAATATCTAAACAAGCAAAAGATTTACCTTTGAAATATTTAGGAATCTCCAAGTTCTTCTTCTGCACATATGCCTGGCCTTATCCATAATGTTAATGTTCCCATGCTTCCTTACACGCTTGACATAGTAGGCCCCCATTTAGTAAAATGTTCCTCTTGGGTTTTCATCTTCTTATCAGATTTAGCTTTTTCCAGGGTTTACATCAAAGATCTTTTTGCAGAGGCCAAAGCACAAGCTAGGCCCTTGGGTAAGACATTGGATATCTGGAAGAACAATCTCATCATCACCATGAGAGTCAACCATCTCAAATTTCCTTCGTTGTTCAGAGCAGTATTCCATATAGACAGACATAGGATCATCGTCCAACACTGAGAGAGCAGCGGCAGTTGCAATAGTTGAGCGAATATGATCATTTCCAAGAGCCATATGGATCTAAATAGACCTGATTTCATGGATAAATTCCTCATGAACATTGTTTAGGAGAATGGAGGGATGGAACTCAGCTGTAGAAGCATATAAACCTTTTTCATTAGTTTTTTCATTGCTGCAGGAGATTGCCACACTCCAGCAACTAGATCTGAAGTGCAAGCATCACTTGCAGGCCCAACCACTTTTTTTACTAC
Source organism: Hordeum vulgare subsp. vulgare (assembly GCF_904849725.1). Classification (NCBI taxonomy): domain Eukaryota; kingdom Viridiplantae; phylum Streptophyta; class Magnoliopsida; order Poales; family Poaceae; genus Hordeum; species Hordeum vulgare. The sequence goes on along the minus strand of NC_058522.1, from coordinate 331,978,402 downwards.
CAGAAGTGGAAGCAGTAGGATTCTTCTTAGAGAAGTTAGCCCTATCTAGATCATCAATTGGGTTATCCTCATCATCCTCCATACTGTCCTTGTCTGTCAGGTCAGGATCTTTATCATCTTCCTTCTCATTCATCTTGCTATTATCAGGATCTTTATCTTTTGGGTCATTGCCATCATCACCCCCCTCTTCACCAATTTGATCAAAGCCTTCCACAGAGAAGAAAAGCAAGTATAATTTCTTTTTCATCTCAACCAATCTCTCAAATGGGATTTTGGCAGGGTCCCTCCAAGCCACTTTCACTCTGATCACTTCATAAAAGCTCTTGAAAATTCCATTCTAGTCAGCTCTCCAAATGGATCTAGCATCCCTTGCCATTCAGCAACTTTCACAGAAACTCCATCAATAGGTAGGTCAAGAGGAGGGATCTTAATCAGATCTTCAACATTTTTCCAGGGAGGAAAGTGTAGAAGGAATTTCTTGCTCTCCAGCTCCCTGATCTACCAAGATCATTCCTTGTTCTTCTAGAAAACACCATTCAATTGCATCAGTAACTCGAACGTAGAAACCTCCCCTCTCACCACATGAAGCAGGGCACAGTTTTTGTAATTCATCCAACTCGATTCCGCAGCCACATGAACATCAACATGATAAAACCCCAAACGAGCAGCAGCACTCCCAAAGTATGTTGCGGTAGGGTGTTGACGCGCCCAAGCTACACAATTGTTGACATTGTGGCTTCCCGCACACATAATTTTTTTTGGCTTCAATGCAATTACCAATATAGTGCCCTGGCCAACTACAATTGAAATGGATCATATCTTTCTACCTCGGATCTAAGGCTTGAGTAGCTCGCGGAGAAGGGGCCACGGATGCAGCGGGGGTTGGGTTGGACGCCCCTTCTCCCAGATTTGTTGCCACCCCCTAGTCTTGGTCGTGGGTTGGGCTGGCTTCGATGGGGCAGGTGGAAGAGGCAGGGGTGAGCTTGCCCTCCCCCCCCCCCCCCCCGGCCTGACACCGTCTTCTTGTTGGCGTGGCGACACGGTAGCCGCTGCTGTTGCTGGCGACCTTTGTCCATGCCTCCTTTCACCACCTCTACGAAGGACGGAGAAGAGGGCTGATTCCTTCAATGGACAACTTAAAGTTAGTTGGGGTATGATCAAAATGACCTAATCGCTCACCCAGATCGAAACAAATCTTTCCTCACCCAGAAGATTTTAGGTAGGGCAAAGCTAGGTTTTGGAGGGGTGGGGGAAGAGTGGTAGCGATGTTGGCGGCGCACGGGAGAGGGGATAACCCAAAGCTGCCCAAAAAACTCCTCAATCTCCTCCTCAAAGTTGTTATTATACAACTTTCTTGCAATACATACTTAGGTTCAAGGATTTTGGCTCGTACAACATCTATACGTGGCAACGCACATCATGCTCTCTTGCACAAAGCCTCTTGGATGAAAATGAGACTCGCAGGGTGTGGTGACACCATCGTTGAACTTTTGTCATGAGCTCAAAGTTTCCCGCTGGAAGTAGCGGCAACGGGAGGCATGGGATAGGGTGAAATCTTGGCCATTAACGGTGGATCTTCCTGGGTTGCCCTAGGCTAGGACAATTTTGTTTACCATAATAGTAAAAAATAACTTTTCAAACTGACTGTTAGATCTAAAATGGACAGAAAAACTTCCGAAAAGCCAGCGTAACAACATACGACTCTTTTCTGAGGGTCAATAACATACACATCCTAATATAGCAGGCATATCTTCATTAACTTAGATGCACCTATAAACCAACGAACATTAATTAGAAGATAACATAATATGTATGGTAAAACATAGGTATATATGTTCGCTCTACATAATATATGACATAATGTATGTATGGATAAGTACCACGGGATATCACCACATTGCATACTGATCATATGGTGAGATCAAGAGTACTTGCCCTCCTTGTAGCATGCTCATCTTTCCCTCTCTTAATATCCACACTGGCATCTACTTCACGATCACTAGCACTAGTACTACTCATCTTCCGAGGAGCATCCCCAGGAGAGAACAAGGACAGAGATAGCATTGTGGAAGTGCTGATCTCACCGGCTTGTTCTTCATCGGCTCCATTCTCGCCAGGGCCTTCTTTCACCCAGCTGCAGCCCGATCTCTTCCGCTTCGCCTCCCTCCTCGGCATGGGGATGCCGAGTGAGAGATCGAGATCGAGATCAAGAGGAACATGGACATCGTCGCTGTTGCGCACTGTCGGTTGCAGCAATTGTTTGTGCTGGTGGTTCATGGCATGATGATCGTTCCGAGATGGACAGCCTGATTGCATCATCAACCCCGGATTGCTAGATGCAGCCCGAGCTACATGTTGAGCTCGGGACCGAAGAAAAGCCGCCTCGGCTTCAGCTTCTAAAGAGTTGTAGGTCCTCGGTCCAAGAAAGGGGCGACCATGGGGCCAGTATGGTTCATGGCAGCTTCTCCATGGAGGCCATGACGCAGCACCAAACCTAGTTCATAATTACCAGGGAGATCAGCCAGATCGACATGCTAGCTAAGGACTGCTTGCTTGAATGATTTGCTAGACACACAACAGATTGAAGGTGTGTAGACCAAATTATAATGGATCCAAGTATCCAACTACCTTGACGACATGGCGCCGGCACCACTCTGGCGATGATGGAAGGGATGGGGCAAGGGGAGATGACCTATGACTGCAAAAATCAATCCTATCAGATCGATCAGAAAAACACCAAATCAACTAAGCAAGGAAAGAAAAATCGTTCATTTTTACTCTCACAGCATACCCTGGCCTGAGTCATCGATCTTCTTGCTCCTATACATCTGAAGATGATTGAATTTGTAACCCCATGCAAGACGACGCATACGTTAATTAATCAATTAATAAACAAAAGAGGCAGGGAAATACCATCATCAGAAAAGAAGGAAAACCTAAGTTGCACATGGATGTTTTCATAATTGATTAACGTAAACCTGGAGGTGGCTCTTGACATGGCCTATGCTAAGCCCTCTGACGTTCATCAACTGAAGAACGAGCTTCGGAGTTGCACCTATATACACACACGCGCGCGCACACACAAAACACGGAGTTAACATCGACGACGGGTTTGGCTAGCTAGGAATGAGACGGTGGAAACTGAATGAGGAAGCCTTACGGTCTTGGCCGCCGAGCCTGTGAATGGCGCGGACGAAGCAGTGGTGGAGCTCCGGCGTCCAGCGGAGGCGCGGGTTCTTGGAGCGGACGTAGGGGCGGACCGACGACGACGACAGAGAGTTGCCCCTGCAGGCGTCCTCCCGCTCGCGGGCCGCTCCTTCCTCCTCCACCGTGCTGTCGTCGTTGCTGGCCGAGGCGCCCGAGCTCCCGTCGCTTCCCTTGCTCGCCTCCATGGGAGATCGATCAACGGAGGTGCCTCGCCTCGGACGATCTAGTAGCTAGTTGACGAGGACCTTGGTGCCGCTGCCTCCATCTCGTTCTCGTCAGTGGTGATATCGCAGTGTGATCAGTTGTGTGAGGAAAGAGAGAGGGGCCAAATTAAGGGTGAGGTCATGGCTCAATTGTATCTGTCTATCTATCTATCTATCTATCTAGAAAGGTTTGTCAAGATGCATATGGGAATTTAAGCTGGCGTGTGTGAGACGATATAGCACAGCAGGCGATGATCTCACTCATATTTATGTGGGTGGCTGGCCCTTGGAAGGAAGCATGTATACATTACATCTGCAAGATAGATGGATCCATCTGGAGAAGGTGAAAGATGCAGTTGTAATAACCGCCCAAAAACTTTACAGTACTACTGGCTAGGACTGCTGGTTCCTATCGATCGAAAAAGGGAAAGGGAAAACTAACCAGTACGTGCTGCCGTGCTGGTCGATCACTAACGCTAGCCTCTAGTGCTGCTAGCCCAAGGAGAAGAGAGGGCACAATGATTCCTTTTCCTTGAGAAAAAAGGAGGCACAACTAAGAGGTCAGTGATCAAAGTTAAGTACTCTCCAAAGTCTTGGGCACTTGCAATTTGGCCTGTAGCTTTATGCAGTCTCCAGCTAGCCAGTAGGTGTGAAAATGAGAGGTCGGAGACAAGTACCACCCCAGGACTAACAAACTTCTGGCATGTACAACAAAGTCACTGCACATATGCGTACGTGTGAGTGCATGCCCATGGGTTTCCATCCATGCTTATACCGGGCTGCCATCTTTGGTGTACACGTATCCATCAAACCTGATACAGATCTCTATATATGTGTACATACATGTCAGCGGTACCACCGCGTGTTTTGACAAGAGCATTGGGTTGATGAAGCGCCTGTCTTGTTTCCCTGCATTTAGACATGCATGTCTGATCGCTTTCCGACCTTTTCATATCTGTCCTCAAATGCAACGCTTGACTACAACCATCTCTGACTGCTGCAATACGCTTTGATAAACAACAAAAACCGCATAGCACGGAAGGATCTTGCGAGACGAGTCCAATGTGCGATGTTATTTTCAAGGAGGGAATCGGTTGATGCAATTCGGCAGATCTTGGCGGTCAAAATTCCAAAAACTTGACCACTCATCCCATGGCGACATAAATTTCAGAACTGGAATAGCACGTACAGCTAACTACTAGGTTGGGGAGGAGAGACCTTTCAATCAAACAAACAAAAAGGGAAGCTACATGCTTTTGAGGTTGAACGTACGCCTACACCATGACCCATGGATGTACGTATGTAGGTACATCCAGTTCATCATTCCAGATTAATTTGCAAGTTAGCATCATCATATATATTGGACCAGTGCTACATGCACTTTGGTCACTGGTAGCTAGTAAGCTATACTAGTATTACTACTACGTAGGAAATAGCCAAAACACTTGTAACAATATTAACCTATACCAACTAATACATGGACCAGAACATGGAGCACTGGACCAGAACAATATAGGCTTAGGCAATAATATAACATGGACCAGAACAAGGAGCTCTATGTAGAGAGAAACTAGTCAAGCTAGATAGGTGGATGCATGCTTCTCCATTTGACTAACTAGAGAGCCACGTACAGGTGATGCCATGCACGTCAACATCATATACATATATTCATACTGCTAGTTAGTCAGCAGTAGCCATCCACCATTTTCTTCTCTCTTTTCTAATAAATTTTGAATGTACTCCCTCCGTCTCATAATATAAGAGTGTTTTTGACTCTAGTGTAGTGTCAAAAACGCTCTTATATTATGGGATGGAGGGAGTAGCATTCACAATCAACCCAACAACCCCGACAAAGTACCTGGTTTGTACAAATTAGTGTATTTGCATCTGGTACCAGAGTACCAAATTTCCCCAAGTCCTGGTCCCCATCTGGCACAAATCAAACTGGGTACACTTACATGTACATACTCCACATGTATTATAGACATCCTCTGTGGTACATATAGCACTAGTAACCCTGCCATGCATTGGACACCTTAACCAAACTTTTTTGTTGAATGATGTTCAATTAACTGATAGCACTTTACCTTTAGGGTACTTAACACAATTAAATTCTTCTTTTTGACTCTCTTTCTTCATCCTTCCCTAACAGAAATTTATAAAGTGACATCTCCAGCAGATATACTACTATTCGGCAGTGCAGATAGTAAAGGTAGTCCGATAGGTGTCCTAGTGCCCCTTGATTATACTCCTTTAGATTTCCTCCTAAATTTTACGCATTTTATAATCTCGAAGTAAACAAAACCTATTGACCACCTGACAACATTGGCTTTCAAAAAAGAAAATGAAAGGGGAAAATCCCAGCAGACATGCACGTTTAGAGAAAGAATATAGAGCTATTGTTTTCTTTCCCGGAGAGGATGAATGACATGACAAAGCATGTCCAATTTTCCGTTTTGCATTATTGTCATCATTGGCACATGCATGGTACAAAGCAATTCCTTAATTCCATTCCATGCTAAATTCGTTTCAAAGCAAATCAGAACTAGCCTTTTCGATCTACATTAAAGAATCTCCTTTTTTCCTCATCATCCCCATTTCAAAGACTAACTAACTTGGACAGCTCATCGTCCTAGCTGCAATGATAGTCCATTTACTTAGTTTGTCCAATTTACTTTGCGACTAGATCTCAAACAGAATCATAAGTTTGTTGGTTTCATGCAGGTTGATCTTGCAAAGAAACAAGATGCTAGAATAGGTAGACTGAAACAGAAACTTTAAGAGAATCTCCACAACTAAAGAATATATGTGGTGGCAATAAGAAATTAGTTAAGAGTGCAGGTACTGACCGTCACAAAAAGGAGAATTCGATCAACAGTACGCCAAACATAATCAGCAATTTTTAGGTTCACCGAACCCGTGGCATATTATGTCAAACAGGGTGGCTGCTGCCTTACCTGCAACTGCAGAAAAAGAGAGATGTACGTAGCACCTGGATAGAGATGTAGCCGTCCTCTTAGAAATCTGAATCTGCTGTTCCGTCTAGACACACATGTATATGTTCTTCCGTCTGAGATCAGCAATAAAGTTGTTCCGTAATAGCTGAAAATGACATGTGTTTCTGCTATACACTACACACAAGATTCTCATCTGATGTTTTACATGGCGAGATGACCAAGGTCATAGTTACCCTTGTAGTAGATGTCTATTTCTGCCTAAGATAGCCAACGGTCAATCCCTAGGAACTTCCAAAACATAATTCCAGGAAAATATTTACACAGTGCACTGTACAATCTTTCTCCGTATACATCAATATTTCTCTCACTTCCAGAAGCATGTTAATAAGCATTGAAAACTGAATCCCTCTATCTCTTATTTTCATTCAGATTCGAGACTTTACAGGCCACAACAATTAATCAACAAGCCAGGACAAGAATTCATCATCACCTACTGTTTGTGAAGTTTCTAAGAGAGGCTCGCAAGTTCTTGGGAAAAAAGAAGAATGACAAGTGGGGTCATATTAAGAAAATTAATACAAATATTCATCTTCATAGAAAGGTGTCGCAAAAGAATTAGGGCGAAGAGAAGTTAAACTGTATGCCTGTCTTCGTCTTGTCATGATCAAACTGTTTCAGGATGTGGCAGTAGTTCATCTGGAAAAGAAGAAAAAACTAATTCAGTAATAAAAAAAACTAATATTTTTTATACTGTATATCATTGACAAAATAATGCAATTTCACCAGTTACTTCAGTGATGCAAATGAGGGGTGCCAAGGACAAACCTCTATGCGAAATAATCTGGTTGGCACAACCACACCAAATCCTGCAGAACTCCTGAATGTTTTTAGGAACTCGGTAACGGAAAATCTTCTGATATCACGCTCTGTGAACTTAGCATGGTTCCCAGCTGAGACAAATGCATGGCCATGAATCCCAAGCTCCCTGAGTGGCTTCAGAGGTAGATCAAATGACAGATCAGCAAAGGCTGTGACTGCTATGTCACTTCCCAGTGCATCTAGCTCAGGAGAAATGGAAGCAGCATTTTCAGAATTCTTGGGGGCACAGGTTTGTGAGTCTGTCGGTCCTAGCCCTCTTGACTTGAAGCCCAATAGTGATGATGGTCCACCCAAGCGGCAAACAAGAGACCTATTGCCGCCCAAGTAGAAGCGTTCTGGAAGTGATGAGATAGAGCCTGTTGATCCTCTGGCCAGTGGATGGATGACCCCTGCAGCCACTCCGGCATTCAGAGCACCATTCCACACACCCAGTGGCATAGCTACCCGAAGATCAAATTCCTAATGCAGGGCGAATAAAAATGAGTTATGCTAACGACAAATGAACATGTATGTTTTCTGCTACTTCTAGATGTTTCGGTTTGAATAGGTTCAGTTGCTAAATATACTATTTTCCCTGATGTATATCACATTATATTCCAGAAAATATGATGGACTATTTCCTTCAAAGTCAAAGTTGCTGATTTTGTCAAATAGGAGCGGAGATTGAAATGGAATACAAAGTATGACTGCAAACATAATTTTTTTTTACATACCTGTCTAACAAAACGTGTGATTTTGCTATCTGGGGCAAGACCTCCGACTTGAGAAGATGAAAGAAAAGCGTATCCACGTGTAGGTCTTATGCTTGAATCTCGCTGGTCAATTTTATATGTATATTTAATAGAGGATAGTAGGCTATGCTCTAACTGCTCCCTTATGGAACTGGAGGACAACCGCGCTGGGTCAATTATAGTTCTCCATGAGAGATTGTAAGCAAGGTTATGGTTCATCGTGGAGAGCAAACCAACAGAAACCCCCATCAGGTGTTCTCTGAGTGAGGACTTTAACCAGTCGTCAGAGAGAAATGACACTCGAGCCATCAGTGGAGTGGGTATTGGTCCAATTCTTGGTATTATGGCTCCAACACTGAGCTCCATTGTCTGATCTAAACCAAGAAGACCAGATGCATCCCAGGTCTCACAGTATCCAAATAGATTCTTGAACCTCAGTGAACCTTCAACTGAGCATGATCTAGTCTGCAAGAGATTTGAAGGGGGGAAATTAATGGCATGAGTGAGTTCAAGGATGCATTAGGATAGTGCGGCTGATAATAACCGCCATGGCATCCTTCCAGAAGAGATAGTGAGAAATATCCTTGCATGATTAACACAACTCTTACCCCGGTCCCACACCCGCCTACACCCAGTTATGCTGTAGGCCACGGCTGTACTAACGTAAACACGACTTCCACATGAAGGGCTAGAACAGGAAACTGTTAAAAGGAACCTATAATTTGTTTGAAGAAAATCTAGGAAATGTTAGCAAAACTACAGTGTGACGCCGCAGAGTGCATGTAGCAGATCAACTCAAGAACAATCACGGGCCATACAACAGTGCTAGATAAGAGAATTCTCTCATTTTTTCAAAGTAAATGCAAGAACTGCATGCTCCATTCCATTGAGACAAACCACATTTAGACATACCCCTCAATTTATCTCACTCCTATCCATCATCCAAGACATCGCATATAGTACCTTCTAGATAAAGGCTACAAACGAAGGGAAAACGTCATCTAATCGTTGTGGAAAAAAAAAAGATAAATACAAATCAGTTTCAGGTACTAGGCAACACTCCATTCTAACGTTTTAGCCGAATGCCTGAATTGGTTGTAGTATTAGACTGTTGTCCCTAAATTGACTTAAGACTCTATTGGTGTGATCTTGATAAGTCAGGCAATCGTGCAATCCAGCCCAGTTCAACAGAATGAAGAAGGCATTTTCATTGAGATCGGTGTGGACCTCCGTGTTGGCGAAGACGCCGAGCCCGCCGGCAGCGCGGCCCCGAGCCTCGGTGACGTCGACAAGGACGACGACGGCGCCGCCTCTCGCGTCCGCAGGGACCCCCGGCGGCGCGGTGTCGAGGGTGATGGAGACGGATTCGAAGGCGCCGAGGCGACGGAGCCGCTCGCCGGCCGCTGCGGCGGCACGCAGGAGCTCCGGCACAGTAGCGGCGCGCGCGAGGTCCGTCCCAACCGCCGCCTCCGCGGCGGCCCGGCGCGTGTGGGCGCAGCCCCGGATCGCGACGTCGTGCACCCGGATCCGTACCTCGTCCGCCGTGAGCCGGCGAAGAATGGACTCGAGGCGATCCTCCTCGCCGCCGGCGGGCAGTGGGGGCGAGGGCTCGTCGTCGTCGTCGTCATCGAATTCATCGTCGTCATCCTCATCGTTGTCGTCGTAGTGTTGGGGGTACTTGGATGCGGTGGTGGCCATTGGAGGAAGGGAGGGTGAACAAAGCTAGGGGAGCACTCACACGCTTGTCAACTACCTGAAGCAAAGGACAAAAATGTTTAACTCCAACCTGGATTGATTCGCATTCTTTTTTTTTCTTACCTCTTTTTCTATGAAGTTGCAATAAACACCGAAAAACTAATATGGGTATTGGTATTCTACTAGCAAAAGGCCCGTGCGTTGCAACGTAAGAAAAAAATATCACATACTTTTAATCTTTTTATAATCATTTTGATTTATTAAAATAATAAGCTAACTAACTAATGTAGTCAGTCCTATCCTATTTTGTTGGGAAATCAACCCGTACATTGTTAATTCCACCATGATGAGAAATTGAGCGGGACAAGCAAAGCAAAACAAAGATGCTACCTGAATTGATCAATGGATTGTTATCTTATTTCACTCATGGGGTAGAGAATGTGGGATCAGATGACAAACTAAAGGTGGTGTTCCATTCTCTCTCTACAACAATGCAATCTTACATTCAATACATTCATTCATCAGAAAACAAATTCCCACAAAATAAAAGTTCTTGTCGGTGCTTGGCACACGGTTGGAGGCATGGGAAGGGGATCTCACTAGATGATGAGTTCCTGCCAGAGGAGGGGATACATTGAGGGGAGCAAGGGTTAGGCGCCTCTATCTGGTCATAAGGAGTCGTCGTTGCCGTGCCATAACCTCGAAGTTCCCCATGTGAGCCATGGAGGCCCGCCTCCACCTGCAAGTACTTCGCTCCGCCGCGCCTTATCCGCGCGCCGCCGCCGTTCTGCATCGAGCAGACACATCATCCCGAGTCGTTGTAGCTATCGCGTTGATTTGATCCAGAAGTTGTGCTCGAGCGACGAAACGGGGGCAGCGAGCAAGCAGAGGTACGACCGCGGAGGCGGGTTGGTTGAGATCAACAACAGTGGTGGTTGAGGTCGGCCGCGGCGGCGAGTGGTGTGGCAGCGACCTGGGCACAGGCCAGGATGGACCAGGGTTGACGCGATGCGCTCGAGCGCCGCAACGGGGGCAGTGAGCAGGGAGAGGTACAGCCACGGAGGCGGGTGGGTTGAGATCGGCAGCGGTGGCGGTTGAGGTCGGCCACGGCGGCGAGTGGTGTGGCGGCGGCCTGGGCACAGGCCAGGGTGGCCCAGGGTCGACGGGAGGAGGCGATGTGTACGGGTATAATTTTTACAGCGAATTGTTTTTTCCTTTTGCGTTGCAGATAAATGATGGAGCGCGGGTTGAATAGCAAAAATTACAGGGGCTTTTTATAAAAATATCATGGTTGGTTTTCCGACGGAAGCAATAGCCGCTTTATTATTAGATATAGATATGGTGTATGCACGCTACAAAAGTTTCAAACAATACGATTTGTACATGCCATAAACAAAAATTGGCCATCTGAATGTAGAATCATTAGAGAGCCATTATGTGGTTGCGTAGTTAGAGTGGCAGTGAATATCCTCGGTTCATTAGAGCAACTTCAACGGGTCGATCCAAACGAACGGCGAATTTGTCTGCTTTTTATCTGTTTGAGTCGGCCGTCCGGCCGGCGTCCGTCCTGTTTTAGATTTGGGTCGGCAGTGCGTCCAATGCGCCGACCCATTTTATGTCCGCAATCAACATCTTAAAAAAAAGGCCCGCGGCCGATCATGCCAGCGGCCATGTCTCATGCCGCCACCATGCCAGCGTCGGCATACAATCTCGGCTTCAAAAAAATAACACCACGGTTCATGTTGGCGCACTCGTCAGCCGGCCGGCACAAATGCGAGTACATAAAAAGGGATGGGACTTGAGTTCGACCACGCCATTACGGCCCCCGTGGTCATGACAGCACACATGTCGGCATCCAAAAAAGATGGCGCTCGCCGCCATAGATCACTCCTCGTCGAACTTGAGCATGTCGGCCCGCATCTTCTCGAACCACAGCCTCTTTCTTGGCGACACGGTGTTGAGATCCACCTTCATTATCTCCACCTCGGTCATCATGCTCGCGAGAGCCACTTCTTTGGCCTTGGTCTTGGCGTTGGCGGCCTCGATCTCTAGCATCTTGGCTTGCTTCTCCGCCTCCATCTCAAGCATCTGTGATTGTTTCTCCGCCTCCATGTCAAGCCTCCTCCTTTGGAGCTCCAAGAAGGCGTTCATTTGCTCTTCTCTTTCTTGCCGACTTTCTCCTCCCTTGAGTCCTTCTTGGTGATCATGCCCTCCACGGTTGCGATCAAGGCGATCGATGCAGCATCCCGCTTGTCCTCCTTCTTGGAGTTGGTCTTCCCCCACGGCCGAGCCTTCTCGCCATCCCCAACTTCCTTCACGGCTTGCTTCCCACCACGCGACTTGAGGGCGGCACATTGTGCCTTGAACTTCTCTTCGTCTTTGATCACCCTAAAGCAATGGGAGAGGTTGAAGCACTTCCATTGTGTTGGACCTTGAATGCCTCCAAAGCTTGAAATGCCTACAAATGTATTTCATGCAAGCATATTGGCAAAATGATATGCAAACGAACACCCAAAAGAATAAACTTGATGACACAAAAAGAGGGCGGCTTGCTAGCATACCATGTCTTGCATGCCGATGCCGCTCACGTGGCGGGCCTTGACGCTCTCAAGAGTGGCACAAAACTTGTTGCATTCTTGTTGGATCACCCTCCAACGCTTCGAAATGGACACCCACCCACGCACGCTTGCTATTTCGTACGGCGGAAACTTCTTGCGCTCATGGAACTCACGGTGAACACGAATCCAAAAGGTTGAATTCTTTTGTTCGACACCCGTCTTAGGGTCTTGCCAATGTCTCTCCAACACTCGCAAAGAAGCTTGTCCTCGGCCGCCGTGTATGCCTTGGTCCGCTTGCTCTTGCGCTTCGGTGCCGTCCCGTCGGCTTGGTTAGCGAGCTCGTCCTCAAACAAAGGCTCCGCTTCAGTGTCGCACTCGTCCTCTTCCTCTAGCATGTAGTCCTCCGGGAACTCGTGGTCGAGAGGGAAGCTGTCCAGATCTAGGCCGACCTGATCACGCATGAAGGCGGCCTGATCTTCATTGCAGCCTCGGCCATCCTGGCTTTGTGTCTCGTCGGTATCGAAGCCAGCGGCCTGCGCACCACCCTCGAGATCATGTTCTGCATGTAGTCGTCGTTGCCGGTGGCCGGCATTCCGTCGAACAGGTTGCGTGCGCCCGACAACTGATCGGCTGGAGTGTGCCGCGCGCATTTCCTCGCGCCTCCGACTGACGAGCCAGCGACCACCGGTGTGGTGTTGAGGTCGATGGTCGCGGGCGCGGGCGTGGAAGGCGCGACCACGCTCACCTCGGGTGAGCACTCCCCTGAGAGGCGGGAGGCCTGCGGGTAGAAGTGGAAGTCGGGCACCGGGTTGCAAGCCGACGCATCGGGCGAGTCGGGCAGCACCATCCGAGGGAAGGCGGATGAGCCGGTGCTGACCGCGGCAGCCACGACGGCGTTAATGAGGCCGTGATGGCTAGGGTTTAACCCCAGCATGCAGAGCGCCTCCCTCGCTGCTGCTGCGATGCGGGCGTTGGTGACATGCTGCTACGCGACGGCTGCCGCGATGGCTTCATCCCTCGCGCCCGTCGCGTGCCTCTGGTCCTTCCTCTTGGCCGACTCATTTGCCCGCTGTTCGGGCGTCAACGCCCTCTTCGGCTTCGGCGCGACGGCCTTCCGGGGGGCGCAAGGCTTGCCTTTGTCGTACGAGGCGAGGGAGGCGACGTCGCCGGCGGCGTCGAGGTCGATGTCGTCGTCCATGGGGGGCGTAGGGCGGGAGCGCGCGTGGGCGGGAGGGTTTTGGGGGGGGGGGATGGGGAGAAATGGTGGTGGATGCCACCAACAGGCGGGCCCACGGAGAGGAGTAGGCGCACGCGCGCGTCTGTCTCGTGTCCGCGCCGACGCAAATCCGGCACAAAATTGGACCGGGAATGGGTCGCCAGGCGGACGGCAAGTGGATGCGCGTCCGTATGGGTTGGCGTGTTGGGCCGACTTTTGTTTCCGCGCGACCCAAACGGATGGTGGCGAACGAAATGGGTCGCCCCATTGGAGTTGCTCTTAGTGTTTAAGTCATGATGCACGCATTATTTCTGAATTTATTTCAGGATTTCCAGTGATATACTTTTAGCGGAAGGAGATGTTCCCGTCGACGACGAGGCGTTTTCTGTGACTTCGTAAATCTCAAGATAATATGTCGGCCCAGTCTTTCACAGGTGTTCATAGAGATAAGGTGTGCATTTGTACGTTCATGAGGTAACTGTATGCATGTATATATGAGCGCTTGCTGTTGGAAATATGCCCTACACGCAATAATAATTAGTTATTATTATATTTCTTTGTTCATGATAATCGTTTATTATCCATGCTATAATTGTATTGATTGGAAACACAATACTTGTGTGGATACATAGATAAAACACTGTCCCTAGTAAGCCTCCAGTTGACTAGCTCGTTGATCAAAGATGGTCAAGGTTTCCTGGCCATAGGCAAGTGTTGCTAGTTGATAACGGGATCACATCATTAGGAGAATCATGTGATGGACTAGACCCAAACTAATAGACGTAGCATGTTGATCGTGTCATTTTGTTGCTACTGTTTTCTACGTGTCAAGTATTTGTTCCTATGACCATGAGATCATATAACTCACTGACACCGGAGGAATGCTTTGTGTGTGTCAAACATCGCAACGTAACTGGGTGACTATAAAGATGCTCTACAGGTATCTCCCAAGGTTTTCGTTGAGTTAGTATGGATCAAGACTGGGATTTGTCACTCCGTATGACGGAGAGGTATCTCGGGGCCCACTCGGTAATACAACGTCACACACAAGCCTTGCAAGCAATGTGACTTAGTGTAAGTGGCAGGATCTTGTATTACGGAACGAGTAAAGAGACTTGTCGGTAAACGAGATTGAAATAGGTATGCGGATACTGACGATCGAATCTCAGGCAAGTAACATACCGAAGGACAAACGGAATGACATACGGGATTATATGAATCCTTGGCACTGAGGTTCAAACGATAAGATATTCATAGAATATGTAGGATCCAATATGGGCATCCAGGTCCCGCTATTGGATATTGACCGAGGAGTCTCTCGGGTCATGTCTACATAGTTCTCGAACCTGTAGGGTCTGCACACTTAAGGTTCGACGTTGTTTTATGCGTATTTGAGTTATATGGTTGGTTACCGAATGTTGTTCGGAGTCCCGGATGAGATCACGGACATCACGAGGGTTTCCAGAACGGTCCTTAAACGAAGATTGATATACAGGATGACCTCATTTGGTTACCGGAAGGTTTTCGTGCATTACCGGAAAAATTTCGGGTTCATCGGTAGTGTACTGGGAGTGCCGGGAGGGGTGTCGGGGACCATCAGGAGGGGTGTCACGCCCCAAGGGGTCTCATGGGCTATTGGAAGAGATAAACCAGCCCCTAGTGGGCTGGAGTAAGTTCCCACTAAGGCCCATAAGGTTTGAGAAGGAAAAAACACAAGGTGGAAAGAGTTTCCAAGTGGGAAGGTGGAATCCTACTCCAAGTAGGATTGGAGTAGGACTCCTCCACCTCCAATTTCGGCCAAACCTTTAGGTTCTGAGGTTGCCTCCTCCCCTCCCTACCTCCTATATATAGTGGGGTTTTAGGGCTGATTTGAGACAACTTTTGCCACGGCAGCCCGACCACATACCTCCACGGTTTTACCTCTAGATCGCGTTTCTGCAGAGCTCGGGCGGAGCCCTGCTGAGATTAGATCGACACCAACCTCCGGAGCGCCGTCACGCTGCCGGAGAACTCATCTACCTCTCCGTCTCTCTTGCTGGATCAAGAAGGCCAAGATCATCGTCGAGCTGTACGTGTGCTGAACGCGGAGGTGCCGTCCGTTCGGCACTAGATCGGAGCGGATCGTGGGACGGATCGCGGGACGGTTCGTGGGACGGTTCACGAGGCGGATCGAGGGACGTGAGGACGTTATACTACATCAACGGCATTTCTTAATGCTTCTGCTGTGTGATCTACAAGGTTACGTATATCTAAATCCCCTCTCGTAGATGGACATCACCATGATAGGTCTTCGTGCGCGTAGGAATTTTTTTTGTTTCCCATGCGACGTTCCGCAACAGTGGCATCATGAGCTAGGTTCATGCGTAGATGTCTTCTCGAGTAGAAGACAAGAGTTTTTGTGGGTGGTGATGTGCGTTTTGCTGCCCTCCTTAGTCTTTTCTTGATTCCGCGGTATTGTTGGATCGAAGTGGCTCGGACCGACATTACTCGTACGCTTACGAGAGACTGGTTTCATCGCTACGAGTAACTCCGTTGCTCAAAGCTGACCGGCGAGTGTCGGTTTCTCCAACTTTAGTTGAATCGGATTTGACCGAGGAGGTCCTTGGATGAGGTTAAATAGCAATTCATATATCTCCGTTGTGGTGTTTGCATAAGTAAGATGCGATCCTACTAGATACCCATGGTCACCACGTAAACACATGCAACAACAATTAGAGGACGTCTAACTTGATTTTGAAGGGTATGGCTGTGATGTGATATGGCCAACGATGTGATGTGATATATTGGATGTATGAGATGATCATGTTGTAATAGTTAATATCGACTTGCACGTCGATGGTACAGCAACCGGCAGGAGCCATAGGGTTGTCTTTAAACTAACGTTTGTGCTTGCAGATGCGTTTACTATATTGCTAGGACGTAGCTTTAGTAGTAATAGCATGAGTAGCACGACAACCCCGATGGCGACACGTTGATGGAGATCATGGTGTGACGCCGGTGACAAGAAGATCGTGCCAGTGCTTTGGTGATGGAGATCAAGAAGCACATGATGATGGCCATATCATGTCACTTATGAATTGCATGTGATGTTAATCCTTTATGCACCTTATCTTGCTTAGAACGACGGTAGCATTATGAGGTGATCTCTCACTAAAATTTCAAGACGAAATTGTGTTCTCCTCGACTGTGCACCGTTGCGACAGTTCTTCGTTTCGAGACACCACATGATGATCGGGTGTGATAGACTCAACGTTCACATACAACGGGTGCAAAACAGTTGCACACGCGGAACACTCGGGTTAAGCTTGACGAGCCTAGCATGTGCAGACATGGCCTCGGAACACATGAGACCGAAAGGTCGAGCATGAATCGTATAGTTGATATGATTAGCATAGAGATGCTTACCACTGAAACTATTCTCGACTCACGTGATGATCGGACTTGAGATAGTGGATTTGGATCATGTACCACTCAAATGACTAGAGAGATGTACTTTTTGAGTCGGAGTTCTTAAGTAATATGATTAATTGAACTAATTGTCATGAACATAGTCTAATGGTCTTTGCGAATTACGATGTAGCTTGCGCTATAGCTCTACTATTTTTATATGTTCCTAGAGAAAATTTAGTTGAAATTTGATAGTAGAAAACTTTGCGGACTGAGTCTGTAAAACTAAGGATTGTCCTCATTGCTGCACAGAAGGCTTATGTCCTTAATGCACTACTCAGTGTGCTGCACCTCGAGCGTCGTCTATGGATGTTGTGAACATCCGACATACACATTTCTGATGACTACGCGATAGTTCGGTGCAAAATCCTTAATGGCTTAGAAGCGTGGCGCCGAAGACGTTTTGAAATGTCACGGAACATGAGTGATGTTCTAAAGAGATGAAATTGTGATTTCATGCTTTCGCCCTTGTTAAGAGGTATGAGACCTCCGACAAGATTCTTTGTCCATGAAGTAAAGGAGAAAAACTCAATCGTTCAGCGTGTGCTCAGATTGTCTGAGTACGACAATCACTTGAATCAAGTGGGAGTTAATCTTCCAAATGAGATAGTGATGGTTCTCCAAAGTCACTGCCACCAAGCTGTGAGAGCTTCGTGATGAACTATAACATATCAAGGATAGATACAATGATCCTTGAGATATTCGTGATGTATGACACTGCGAAAGTATAAATCAAGAAGGAGCATCAATGGTTGATGGTTAGTAAAACCACTAAGTTTCATGAAAGGCAAGGGCTAGAAGGGATACTTCGTGAAACAGCAAAACAGTTGTTGCACTAATGAAGAGACCCAAGTCTAAACCCAAACCCGAGACTAAGTGCTTCTGTTATGAGGGGAACGGTCACTGAGGCGGAGCTACCCTAGATGCTTGGTAGATAAGTAGGGTGGCAAAGTCTGAAGTAGTATATTTGATATACATGATGGTGATGTGTGCTTTACTAATACTCCTAGTAGCGCGAGGGTATTGGATACCGGTTCAGTTGCTAAGTGATTGGTAACACGAAATGAAAGCTACGGAATAAACGGGGACTAGCTAAAGGCGAGGTGACGATACGTGTTGGAAGTGTTTCCAAGGTTGATATGATCAAACGTCGCACGCTCCCTCTATCATCGGGATTGGTGGTGAAACCCAAATAATTGTTATTTGGTGTTTGCATTGAGCATGAACATGATTGGATCGTGTTTGTTGCAATACAATTATTCATTTAAAAGAATAATAGTTATTCTATTTGCTTGAATAATTACCCTCAATGGTTTATTGAATCTCGATCGTAGTGTTACACATGTTCATAATATTAGTGCCTAAAGATAAAAAGTAATAATGATAGTACCACTTAGTTGTGGCACTGCCACTTGAGTCATGTTGGTGTAAAATGCATGAAGAAGCTCCATGCTGATGGATCGTTTGGACTCACTTGATTTTGAATCACTTGAGACATGCAAAACATGCCACATGAAACAAGTAGAGTAACTTGTTGGGAGTAATGCATTTTTGATGTGTGCAGTCCAATAAGTGCTAAGGCACGCAGTGGATATCATTATGTTCTTACTTCACTGACGATTTGAGTAGATACAGGAGTATTTACTTAATGAATCACAAGTCTGAAATATTGAAAAGTACAATTCTGTTTCGGAGTGAAGTTCTTCGTAACAAGAGGATAAATTGTCTACGATATGATCATAGAAATGAATATCTGAGTTATGAGTTTTGGTACGCAGTTAAGACAATGTGGAAATTGTTTCGCAGTTCATGCCACCTGGAACATCATAGTGTGATGATGTGTGTGAACGTCATAGCCACGCACTATTTGGTATGGTGCATGCTATGATGTCTCTTATCGAATTACCACTATTGTTTATGGGTTATGCATTAGAGACAACCGCATTCACTTTAAATAGGGCACCGCGTATTTCCGTTGAGATGACACAGTATAGACTGAGGTTTAGAGAAATCTAAACTGTCGTTTCTTGAAAGTTTGGGGCTTCGACACTTATGTGAAAAAGTTTTAGTCTGATAAGCTCGAACCCAAAGCGGATAAATGCATCTTCATAGGATATCCAAAATAGTTGGGTACATCTCCTACCTCAGATCCGAAAGCAAAGTGTTTGTTTCTAGAAAGGGATCCTTTCCTGAGGAAAGGTTTCTCTCGAAAGAATTGACTGGAAGGGTGGTAGAACTTGATGAGGTTATTGAACCATCACTTCAACCAGTGTGTAGCAGGGTGCAGGAAGTTGTTCCTGTGGCGCCTACACCAATTGAAGTGAAAGCTGATGATGGTAATCATCGAGCATCGGATCAAGTTACTACAAGCCTCGTAGGTTGACAAGGTCGCGTACTACTGTAGAGTGGTACGGTAACCCTGTCTTGGAGGTCATGTTGTTGAGCAACAGTGAACCTACGAGTTATGGAGAAAGCAATGGTGGGCCCGGATTCCGACAAATGGCTGGAAGCCATGAAATCCGAGAGAGGATCCATGTATGAAAACAAAGTGTAGACTTTGGAAGAACTACTTGATGGTCATAGGACTATTGAGTAAAGATGGATCTTTAAAAGGAAGACAAACGGTGATGGTGATAAGTCACTATTAAGAAAGGCTCGACTTGTCGCAAAGATGTTTCCGACAAGATCAAACAGTTGACTATGATGAGACTTTCTCACTCGTAGCGATGCTAAAAGTCTGTTAGATTATGTTAGTAGTTGCTGCATTATTTATGAAATATTGCACATATGATGTCAAAACATTGTTTCCTCGACGGTTTCCATGAGCAAACATTGTATGTGATACAACCAGAAGGTTTTGTCGATCCTAAAGATACTAACAAGTATGCAAGCTCTAGCGATCCTTCAATGGACTGGTGCAAGCATCTCGGAGTTGGAATATACACTTTGATGAGATGATCAAAGATTTTGGGTTTGTACAAGGTTTATGAGAAACTTGTATTTCCAAAGAAGTGAGTGGGAGCACTATAGAATTTCTGATAAATATATGTTGTTGACATATTGTTGATCAGAAGTAATGTAGAATTTCTGTGAAGCATAAAAGGTTGTTTGAAAGGAGTTTTTCAAAGGAATACCTGGATTGAGCTACTTGAACGTTGAGCATCAAGATCTATGGAGATAGATCAAAACGCTTAATAGAAGTTTCAACAAGATGCATGCCTTGACAAGTTTTTGAAGGAATTCGAAATAGATCAGCAAAGAAGGAGTTCTTGAATGTGTTGTAAGGTGTGAATTTGAGTAAGACTCAAAACCCGACCACGACAGAATAAAGAGAATAGACGAAGGACGTCTTCTATGCCTTAGCCGTAGACTCTAAAGTATGCCATGCTGAGTACCGCACCTGATGTGTGCCTTGCAACAAGTTTGTTAAGAGGTACACAGAGTGATCCAGGATTGAATCACTGATCAGCGGTCAAAGTTATCCTTAGTAACTAAATAGACTAAGGAATTTTTCTCGATTATGGAGGTGGTTAAAGAGTTCGTCGTAAAGGGTTATGTCGATGCAAGCTTTGACACTAATCTGAATAACTATGAGTAGTGAAACGGATTCGTATAGTAGAGTAGATATTTGGAGCATTTCCGAATAGCACGTAGTAGCAGCATCTACAAGATGACATAAAGATTTGTAAATAACGCACGGATCTGAAAGTTTCAGAACCGTTGACTAAAACCTCTCTCACGAGCAAGACGTGATCAGACCCCAGAACTATATGGGTGTTGGATTCGTTGAAATCACATGGTGATGTGAACTAGATTATTGACTCTAGTGCAAGTGGGAGACTGTTGGAAAATGCCCTAGAGGCAATAATAATTAGTTATTATTATATTTCTTTGTTCATGATAACCGTTTATTATCCATGCTATAATTGTATTGATTGGAAACACAATACTTGTGTGGATACATAGACAACACACTGTCCCTAGTAAGCCTCTAGTTGACTAGCTCGTTGATCAAAGATGGTCAAGGTTTCCTGGCCATAGGCAAGTGTTGTTAGTTGATAACGGGATCACATCATTAGGATAATCATGTGATGGACTAGACCCTAACTAATAGAGGTAGCATGTTTATCATGTCATTTTGTTGCTACTGTTTTCTGCGTGTCAAGTGTTTGTTCCTATGACCATGAGATCATATAACTCACTGACACCGGAGGAATGCTTTGTGTGTATCAAACATCGCAACGTAATTGGGTGACTATAAAGATGCTCTACAGGTATCTCCCAAGGTTTTCGTTGAGTTAGTATGGATCAAGACTGGGATTTGTCACTCCGTATGACGGAGAGGTATCTCGGGGCCCACTCGGTAATACAACATCACACACAAGCCTTGCAAGCAATGTGACTTAGTGTAAGTTGCGGGATCTTGTATTACGGAACGAGTAAAGAGACTTGTCGGTAAACGAGATTGAAATAGGTATGCGGATACTGACGATCGAATCTCAGGCAAGTAACATACCGAAGGACAAAGGGAATGACATACGGGATTATATGAATCCTTGGCACTGAGGTTCAAACGATAAGATCTTCATAGAATATGTAGGATCCAATATGGGCATCCAGGTCCTGCTATTGTATATTGACCGAGGAGTCTCTCGGGTCATGTCTACATAGTTCTCGAACCCGTAGGGTCTGCACACTTAAGGTTCGACGTTGTTTTATGCGTATTTGAGTTATATGGTTGGTTACCGAATGTTGTTCGGAGTCCCGGATGAGATCACGGACGTCACGAGGTTTCCGGAATGGTCCGAAAACGAAGATTGATATACAGGATGACCTCATTTGGTTACCGGAAGGTTTTCATGCATTACCGGAAAAATTTCGGGTTCATCGGTAGTGTACTGGGAGTGCCGGGAGGGGTGTCGGGGACCATCAGGAGGGGTGTCACGCCCCAAGGGGTCTCATGGGCTATTGGAAGAGATAAACCAGCTCCTAGTGGGCTGGAGTAAGTTCCCACTAAGGCCCATAAGGTTTGAGAAGGAAAAAACACAAGGTGGAAAGAGTTTCCAAGTGGGAAGGTGGAATCCTACTCCAAGTAGGATTGGAGTAGGACTCCTCCACCTCCAATTTCGGCCAAACCTTTAGGTTCTGAGGTTGCCTCCTCCCCTCCCTACCTCCTATATATAGTGGGGTTTTAGGGCTGATTTGAGACAACTTTTGCCACGGCAGCCCGACCACATACCTCCACGGTTTTACCTCTAGATCGCGTTTCTGCAGAGCTCGGGCGGAGCCCTGCTGAGATTAGATCGACACCAACCTCCGGAGCGCCGTCACGCTGCCGGAGAACTCATCTACCTCTCCGTCTCTCTTGCTGGATCAAGAAGGCCAAGATCATCGTCGAGCTGTACGTGTGCTGAACGCGGAGGTGTCATCCGTTCGGCACTAGATCAGAGCGGATCGTGGGACGGATCGCGGGATGGTTCGCGGGGTGGATCGAGGGACATGAGGACGTTACACTACATCAACCGCGTTTCTTAATGCTTCTGCTATGCGATCTACAAGGGTATGTAGATCTAAATCCCCTCTCGTAGATGGACATCACCATGATAGGTCTTCGTGCGCGTAGGAATTTTTTTGTTTCCCATGCGACGTTCCCCAACACTTGCGTCTGTACTATGTTCAAAAAATTATAGAATCATTCACTACTTTGTATACATGTGTGTGTCCATTTTGTGTTTTCTTTTGAGAAAGACTTCTAATCTATTCATCAAACATCGTGGTAGTACAAGGAACACCGAGAGTAAAAGAAAATACATCTAGGCGTGTAGACCACCTAACAACGACTACATGCACTTAAATGAATCGGCACCATCGTCATCGCTCCTTCACTGAAGCCGGACAAATCTTGTTGTAGTAGATAGTCGGAAAATCATAGTGTTAAGGCCCAAAGGACCAACACACTAGAACAGCAACAATCGTTGATGAACGGAAACGTAGATTAAAAGGATCCAACATGTAGACACGCAAACATGGACAAACGAAGATCGGATCCAAAAGGATCCACCTAAGACGAACACGGACCGAATCCCGGAAGATCCGTCTGAAAGGACCGATATGGTTGACTAGGGCGGTGGGAGTGAATAGGCAACTGCCAATTTTAAGCTTTTTTTAACAAATTAAGATTAGCAACAAATAAGTTGTCTAGATATGTGATACGTCTCCATCGCATCTACTTTTCCAAACTCTTTTGCCCTTGTTTTGGACTCTAATTTGCATGATTTGAATGGAACTAACCTGGAGTGACGCTGTTTTCAGCAGAATTGCCTTGGTGTTATTTTTGTGCAGAAATCAAAGTTCTCCAAACGTCCTGAAAATTTGAGCATTTTTGGAAAATATGAAAAATATCTGCGCCAAGTTCCACCTGAGGGGGTGGGCCAGTGGGCCACAAGCCCTGGCTTTGCCACCCCCTGGTGGCAGTGGGCAGGCTTGTGGGGCCCACACGGCTCTGCCGCTCCCAATCTCAGGTCTATAAGTTCCCTTTCGTCCCAGAAAAAATAAAAAGAGAAGTTTTCGTCGCGTTTGCGATACGGAGGCGCCGCCACCACCTGTTCTTCATCTGGAGGGCAGATCTGGAGTCCGTCTTGGGCTCCAGAGAGGGGAAATCATCGCCATCGTCATCATCAACCTTCTTACCTCTCCAATTCCATGATGCTCTTCGTCGTTCGTGAGTAATCTATTCGTAGGCTCGCTGGGCGGTGATGAGTAGGATGAGATCTATCATGTAATCAGTTAGTTTTGATGGGGATTGATCCCTAGTATCCACTACGTTCTGAGATTGATGTTTCTACTACTTTGCATGCTTAATGCTTGTCACTAGGGCCCGAGTGCCATGATTTCAGATCTGAAATTATTATGTTGTCACCAATATATGTGTGTTTTAGATCCGATCTTGCAAGTTGTAGTTACCTACTATGTGTTATGATCGGGCAAACCCGGAGTGACAATAACCGGAACCACTCCCGGTGATGACCATAGTTTGAGGAGTTCATGTGTTCACCAAGTGCTAATGCGTTGGTCCGATTCTTTATTAAAAGGAGAACCTTAATATCCTGTAGTTTCCTTTTGGACCCCGCTGCCACGAGAGGGATGGACAATAGATGCCATGCAAGTTCTTTTCCCTAAGCACGTATGACGACACACGGAATGCATGCCTACATCACATTGAGGAACGGGAGCTAGCCACACATCTCTCCGTGTTATAACTGTTGCATGATGAATATCATCCAAACAAATCACCGACCCATTGCCTACGAGTTTGTCCTACTGCTGCTGTTACTTGTCTTGCTCTGCTGTTGTTACTACTGTTGCTGCTGCTGTTACTTGTCTTGCTACTGCTGTCACTACTGTTGTTCCTTGCCACTGTTATTGCTCGTTACACTGCTTCTACCTGTTACAATTTTGGTTCGCTGGACGTTGACGGGAACTGACAATTTCCGTCAACGAGGCAACTTGGCGCCATTGATACAATCGTTAGGAATAGTCTGTCGTCAACAGATCGTTTCTGACACCGTTGTTATCATACTACTTTGGTGTTTCAACTTTGCTTGCAGATACTAATCTTTCAGGTGTGGTTGAATCTGACGTATTCAGCTGCTAATACTTGAGAGTATTCTCTCACCTCCTGTTTGGCGATCAACAAATTTGGGTCAAATACTCTACCCTCGAAAACTGCTACGATCCCACGCGCTGGTGGGCTGTCAACAACATTCTTCTAGTTTCGATTGTCGGAGAGTGCTAGCAACATTCTTCTGGTGCCGTTACAAGGGGAAGAATAGTTGACATCAAGCATTTTTCTGGCGCCGTTGACGGGGATGTATTGCTATATTCTCCGAGTCACTTGGGATTTATATCTGCTGATCACTATGAAGAATCTGAAGGATCCGAAGACCAAAGTCTTGCCCTCAACTACGAGGGGAGGTAAGTAATTGCCATCTAGCTCTGCACTTGATTCACCTTCAGTTATGAGTAAGTTTGCGACATCACCTCCTGCTAGAAATCTTGATATGTCGCCTGTGCTTGATGATGCTTATGATGCTACTGCCAGAGATGCTATACTTGATACTATGCCTGATGACGCTATGCTTGATACTATGCCTGATGATGCTATGCTTGATACTGCTAGAGATACTATGCCTGATACTGCTTTACCTGATATTGCTAGAGATGCTATGCTTGATACTGCTAGAGATGCTATGCCTGATGATGCTATGCTTGATACTGCTAGAGATGCTACTTTGCCTGATGTTCCACTAGGGGTGTTCCTTGATGCTCATATTGCTAGAGTTACTGCCAATGCTCGTGATGCTTCTGAAACTGTCGATACTATTGAGATAGAACCTGCTTTTGCTCCTGCTAGATCTAGCTCTCCTAGATATGAATTGCCTGATATACCTGAGGGTTACGTTATGGAGGGAGAGATAGCTGAGGATTTTCTTGCGTGTAAGGATGCCTATGACGCTGAGAAATTACTTGTCAAGTGGAAGGAAAAATCTCTGAAAGCTCAGATGAAATACGACCCGAAGTTTGCCACTTCACCTATCTTTATCACCGATAAGGATTATGAATTCTCTGTCGATCCTAAGATAATCTCCCTAGTCGAATCTGATCCTTTTCACAGTTATGAGTCTGAGACGGTCGTAACCCATCTTGCCAAACTACACGATATAGCCACCCTTTTCACTAATGAGGAGAAGATCCGTCACTATTATATCCATAAGTTGTTTCCGTTCTCTCTAAAGGATGATGCTAAAGCCTGGTTCACCTCTCTTCCTCCTGGATGTGTGAGTAGTCCACAGGATATGGTCTATTACTTCTGTGAGAAATATTTCCCTACCCATAAGAAGCAAGCTGCCTTGCAGGAAATATACAACTTTGCTCAACTCCAAGAAGAGAGTCTTCCACAAGCTTGGGGGAGTCTAGTCCAGCTACAGAATGCTTTGCCTGATCACCCTCTTAAGAAGAACGAGATACTTGATATCCTCTATAACGGACTTACCGATGCCTCTAGAGACCACCTAGATAGTTGTGCCAGTTGTGTTTTTAGGGAACGAACTGTAGAACAAGCTGAGACCCTACTGAATAACATCTTGATCAATGATAATGCTTGGACTATTCCCGAACCACCTCCTAAGCCAACTCCGAAAAAAGAGGTATTCTATTCCTTAGTCCCGAAGATATGCAAGAAGCCAAGAAATCTATGCAAGAGAAAGGCATTAGATCTGAAGATGTCAAAAATCTACCACCTATCAAAGAGATCCATGGTCTCGATAACCTGATACAGGTAGTAGAAGTGAATTCTCTATGTAGGTTTGATGAGAGTGATATTTCTTTTGACAAACCTGCTAGCCTATGATTTGATGAATTTGACAACTTTGTTGCCAAACAACAGAGTTTCAATGATTATGTTAGCTGACACCTTGAACAAAGTACTCGTATGCTTAGCCATTTAAGTGCTTGTGTAGACAGAAATGTCAATGATCTGAAGCTTCTGAGTAAACATGCCTCTATGATTACTACTCAGGTAGAACAAGTACTTAAAGCTCAGAATGATTTTCTCAATGAATTAAATGACAACTCTGTCAGTGTCATTACTAGAGGAGACAAAATGACTCAGGAACCTTTGTATCCTGAAGGTCATCCTAAGAGAATTGATCAAGATTCTCAAGGAATCAATGCTGATACACCTAGTCATCCTAAGGAGAAGAAGAAGGATGATAGAAACCTACATGCCAGTTCACCAAATACTGTCACACCTGAAGAACCTAATGATATTTCTGCGTCTGATGCAGAAACACAATCTGGTGATGAACATGAACCTGGTGACAATATGGACAGTGATGTTCATAATAATGCTCAACCTAGCAATGATGAGGATGTGGAGATTGAACCTACGGTTAATCCTGATAACCCACAACCTAAGAAATACAATAAGAATGACTTCGCTGCTAGGAAGCATGGTAAAGAAAGGGAGCCATGGGTTCAGAGACCTATGACCTTTCCTCCTAAGCCATCCAAGAAAAAGGATGATGAGGATTTTGAGCGTTTCGTTGAGATGATAAGACCCATCTTTCTGCAGATGCGGTTAACTGTAATGCTCAAGATGTCTCCGTATGCAAGTACATGAAAGATATTGTGACTAACAAAAGGAAGATACCAGATCTTGAGATATCCACCATGCTTGCCAATTACACTTTCAAAGGTGGAACTCCTAAGAAACTTGGTGATCCCGGAGTGCCCACTATACCTTGCTCCATTAAAGGAAACTACGTAAGAACTGCCTTATGTGACCTTGGAGCCGGTGTTAGTGTTATGTCGCTCTCTCTTTATCATAGACTTGAATTGGATAAGTTGACACCCACTAAAATTTCTCTGCAAATGGCCGACAAATCAACTGCTTTCCCTATCGGCATTTGCGAAGATGTGCCTATTGTGGTTGCTAACACCACTATCTTAACAGACTTTGTTATCTTGGATATTCCCGAGGACGATGCCATGGCTGTTATCCTCGAAAGACCCTTTTTAAACACTACATGGGCTGTTATAGATTGCAAAAAAGGCAATGTCACTTTCCATGTCAACGGTAATGAGCACACAGTGCACTTTCCGAAGAAACGACGGTAATGAGCACACAGTGCACTTTCCGAAGAAACGATATCAAGTACATTGCATCAATGCTATCGAAAAGACTTCATCGATTCTCATTGGGAGCTTTGAATGCCCTATTCCTCGTGTCAAGATGAAGTATGATTTGCTTGTGGGGGAGATACATATCCCCATTGAGGTGACTTAGTGGCTATTCGAAAATTCTCCGTTCTCTCTTGCAATTCGAGAAGGTTTTGTCATGAGGACTTGATCAACCCCATTGACGGATTTCTTTCGATGACCATGAAACGGATGAATCAAAGAGTCACATTCCTCTGTTTTAAGCTTTCATTTTATTTTGCTTAGAATAAAAATGATAGAATAAGTTTAGCTTTTCCTGTTTTCTGTTTTAGTGTCCCGGAGAAAAATACCTCGAAAATAAAAGCTCTCCGATGGTCCTGAAAATCTAGTATGATTTTATCTGGAATTTCTGAAAATTACTGGGCCCGAGAGCTGGGCTAGGGGCCACACCAGTGGGACACAAGCCCTGCCACCGCCACCCACCCCCTGGTGGCGGAGTGCAAGCTTGTGGGGCCCACAGGGACCCCCTCCACTCTTTACAGCTTCCAACCTCTTCTTCCACCTCGAGAAAAGTTGTTTCGCAGCTCAAACCCGTGTTCTTGCTCATTTGGTTGTGATTTTCGATCTCCTTGCTCAAAGCACCATTCTCCAAACTGTTTTGGGGAAATTACTCCTTGGTAAGTGACTCCTCCATTGGTCCAATTAGTTTTTGCTCTAGTGCTTTATCCTTCGCGTATTCTTGCTACCTTGGTGACCCTGTTCTTGAGCTAGAAATGTTGATTTTAGCTGGTCCCAAGTAGTTTTAACATGTGATACGGTCTCTAGGCACTAGTAGGAGTAGTTGCTACAAGGTGTGGTGGGTCTTCATTCACTTTTCTCTTGAACTTCAAAAATTTCAGCAAAAGGAAATTATGTTCAAGAGGAAGTTTCATGGTGGTTCCTCAAGTAAGAAGGGTCCTCGTCTTTCTTTTCGGGAGCCCGAACCTTTTCAACTAAGGGATGCACCGGTACAACCATGTGAATGGCCTTCCGATGAGTTCATGATCGAAGCAGGTTTCAAGGATAAGTTTGATACACTTGTCCGCAATGCCGGGTTAGATGAATTCCTCTCAGATAAATGTGAACAGTATGCTATGCTCACTGCCTCTTTCGTGCGTAGATTTAAATTTTCAGTTGGCCGTGACTCATCCATACTGTTTGATCTGTATGATAAATCCTATACCGGGGATTTGGAGGATTTCAATAGGATTTGCAAGATACCCGATGGGGGTAGTATTAATGATCCTTCTAAGTCTTCGGTCAGAGACTTTGTCTCCAGTATAACTGTTGGAGAAACCAGAGATATCACGCAAGCCACCATAGGAAGCATCATTTCCCTGCCTTGCACTACCTTGCCCTCTTCATAGGTAGGTGCATTAACGGCAAGGGTGCACATTGTCACCTATGCGCTTCTGACCTTAGTATCCTTAAGAGCGCAGTAACAGGTGGCAAGAGCTTCAATATGGGAGCTATAATAGCAAGGAGGCTGAATAAAAATGCCAGTGAGGGGGATTTCTTTGGTGGAGTTTATGCTACACGCTTAGCAGATTTTCTTGGAGTATCCATCCGTCCAGAAGACCCTCCTCTCCGTACAGCCTACCTTGATCGTGTCGCTCTAACACGCTACCAGTTCCTTGAGAGAGATCATGGATCCCTCCTATACTGTTTGATATTTAATCGGCAGCATGTTTTCCATATTACCCTTCCTGCTCCTGCTTTCTTTGACTTTCAGGTAAAACGAAGATACTACATAACCATAGGAGAGGAAGAGGAGTATGAGAGGGAGGCGACTGCTACTCGACTTCGTGAGGCAGCTATTCAGGCAGTGGCTGCAGCACTCCCGTATAACACCCATTATGATTTTGGGTTTTGCCAGGACCATCCATGGGAGTAGACTAAGCTAGGCCAAAAGCCTAAGCTTGGGGGAGTACGTGTTCTCACTGAATTTACATTCATGCTTATGCTTTCACTTTGTTAGCCGGTGTTTACACTTTACCACTGTATTATCCATGCTAGTTTATTTTCGTTTTCTTGTTTTCTTGTTTTGTGTCCTTTTGACAAAACCTAAAAAGATTTTTCTTTCTTCTTTTGCTTGTTGGGAGCTTTCCTGTGTAAATAGCTTTCTTTTTTTCTTTGTGTCAAGGTAGAAGATATTGGTTACAATGTTTATTGGTTCTTGCATGCATACCTGTTTAGCTTACAAACAGCCATATTACTTTGTCTTCTCCTTTGTGTTTGCCTGCAGATTCAGCTTAGTCCAATGCACTTATTATTGTTCACATCGTTCGATCGTGCAAGTGAAAGGCAATAATGATGATATATGATGAAGTGACTGAGACTGAAAAGCTGGTATGAACTCTATCTATTTTGTTTTTGTAAATATGACTAGCTTGTCGACCCAGATTTAGCTTTGTTGTGAGAGAACCATGTTTGCAATGACAACTTAGAGATCATAGTTTCTGATGCCATGCTTATTTAGCTGAGAGCTTATAATGGTTTGTCTTGAATGCCAACATAGATTTGAGATGACTATGATGTAGTATGATAGGATGGTATTCTCCTTTGAATGTTTCAAGTGGCTTGACTTGGCGCATGTTCATGCATGTAGTTGAAACAAAATCAACATTGCCTCTATGATGTTCGTGTTCATGGTGATTTATATCCTGTTCATGCTTGCATTCAATGTTAGTAAAACTCATTGCATCTTGATGACTGTTGTCGCTCTCTAGTTGGTCGCTTCCCAGTCTTTTGCTAGCCTTCACTTGTGAAAGGATGTGGATGTCGCCTAGAGGGGGGGGGGGTGAATAGGCGCTTTAAAATAATTAAGGTTTAGGCTTGAACAAATGCGGAATAAAACTAACGTTTAATATGTCAAGCACAAAACCTACAAACAACTAGGTTCACCTATGTGCACCAACAACTTATGCTAAGCAAGATAAACAACTAAGTGATAGCAAGATATATTACAATAAACAATATGTCTATCACAAAGTAAAGTGCATAAGTAAAGGGTTCGGGTAAGAGATAACCGAGGCACGGGGAGACGATGATGTATCCCGAAGTTCACACCTTTGCGGATGCTAATCTCCGTTAGAGCGGTGTGGAGGCACAATGCTCCCCAAGATGCCACTAAGGCCACCGTAATCTCCTCACGCCCTCGCACAATGCAAGATGCCGTGATTCCACTAAGGGACCCTTGAGGGCGGTCACCGAACCCGTACAAATGGCAAACCTTGGGGGCGGTCACCGAACCCGTACACGTGGCAACCCTTGGGGGCGGTTACCGGTACCCGTACAAATTGCTCGGGGCTATCTCCACAACCTAATTGGAGACCCCGACGCTTGCCCGGAGCTTCACACCACAATGATTGAGCTCCGAGACACCACCAAGCTTCTAGGATGCCAAAGCATCCACGAAGAACAATATCTAGGGTACTAAGTACCAAAGGTAGTAAGCTTCTCAACTTCTCACTTCCACGTATCACCGTGGAGAACTCAAACCGATGCAACTAATGCAATGGCAAGAACACACGAAGTGGTCAAGTCCCTCACACTCAAATCCCTCCACAACAACGTAAGCTATGGAGAAATATGAGAGGAAGAACAAGGAGCTCACAAAGAACTCCAAGATCAAGATCCAAGGGGTTCCCCTCACATAGAGGAGAAAGTGATTGGTGGAGATGTGGATCTAGATCTCCTCTCTCTTTTCCCTCAATAACAAGAAAGAATCATTGGAGGGATTGAGAGTTAGCAAGCTCTAAGAATGTCTACAATGGAGGTAGAACAAGAGCTCAACGGATAGATAAGACCAAGGGGGAAGAAGACCCCCTTTATATAGTGGGGGAAGGAATCAGACCGTTACCCCCACTTACAGCCCGAGCCCAGCGGTACTACCGCTGGCTCCAGTGGTACTACCGCTGAACCTCCGGCGGTACTACCGCTGGCTGCAGCGGTACTACCGTCGACTAGCGGTACTACCGCTGGCCCCAGCGGTACTACCGCTGGGCCCCCTGGTAGTGCAAAGGCACTACCACCGCCAGGAAAGTCTTCGCAAAAAGGTCCATCCACGAACAACCGCTAGGCAGGCGGTACTAAGCTCCTGGAGCGGTACTACCGCCAGCCAGCGGTACTACCGCTGGCTGCAGCGGTACTACCGCTAGGGCCAGCGGTACTACCGCTCCAGCGGTACTACCGCTTGCTACTGAAACAGCCATAACTTTCGCATACGAGCTCCAAATCGAGCAAACCCAAGCTTGTTGGATTTAGGACAACAAGAGCTTAAGACCATGCAGATATGAAAATGCCAATGATATATAGATGTGAGTCCTCTATGAGTGAAGAACCGGCAAATACTCCAACATCGAAAACATCATAGTAGATGCATATGGACTCCGTTTTCGATGAACTCGAGCTTGTCACGAAGATGACCATAAGCTCTAATACTCACAAAGAGAAACACCAAACAAGAACCAAGAAGTATGATGCAAGGATGCAAATGGTTTGAGCTCTCAACGAACGATACGATCAAGCTACTCACTTGAGAGCCCCCCTTGATAGTACAGCAATCTATCCTAAACAGAAAACCTATAAAGGGCAAACCTATACCTTGCACCTCGTCCTCTTGAGCTAGATGATGATGATCTTGGCTTCCTCAAGATGGACCACCTTTCTTGATTGCGTTGGCTTGATGAAGACTAGTTGATTGCTCTGCCATACTCACTATGGGTGAGCCACTTCTTCAGCATATCTTCACAAGTCCATTGCCACCACAATGGACGGCAAGCTTCAAGCAAGATATCTTCGTGCTGATCCACTTGAACTTGCACACTGCAATCTTGATGACGATCACCACTTGACGTCATCCTTCATGGGTTGTATGAGATCTTCCTCTAGACGCAAGCCCATGGAAACACACCTAACCCCCACATAGAACTCTCACAAAGACCATGGGTTAGTACACAAACACGTAATGGACAATGCTTACCATACCATGGGATCACGTGATCCCTCTCGGTACATCTTGTACGCTTTGTGTGTTGATCATCTTGATTTACTCTTTGTCTGAGATCTTGATCAACCTTGTGTCTCTATGACCATTCTTTGGATAATACCTTGAATACCACCTTGGTCATCATATAAACTCCTTGAACCCAACAGATGGACTTCAAGAAGTGCCTATGGACGCAAGCCCATGCAAACACACCTAACCCCCACATAGAACTCTCACGAAGACCATGGGTTAGTACACAAACACGTAATGGACAATGCTTACCATACCATGAGATCACTTGATCCCTCTCGGTACAACTTGTACGCTTTGTGTGTTGATCATCTTGATTTACTCTTTGTCTGAGATCTTGATCAACCATGTGTCTCTATGACCATTCTTTGGATAATACCTTGAATGCCATCTTGGTCATCATATAAACTCCTTGAACCCAACAGATGGACTTCAAGAAGTGCCTATGGACAAATCCTATAAATGTAACTTAAGGCAACCATTAGTCCATAGTAATTGTCATCAATTACCAAAACCACATATGGAGATATATGCTCTAACAACTTGTACTAAGCGGAATACTGCTTGTGCATCCACTTCCATAAACCCAAAAGTTTTTCCATGAGAGTCCACCATACCTACCTATTTGCGGTATCTACCTGCCGTTCCAAGTAAATTTGCATGTGCCACTCTCTAAACCTTCAAGAAATAATCTGTTTTGCATGCCCGAACCACTCATGTGGTGTCAGGGGGCTATTGGTATCTTCCATGCTAGGAGTGTTATCATCTACATGTGTTTATTCACTGTCATTCGCGAGAAAGGGGCCGGTAATTGGAATGCCCAGTTCCACGCTTAAATCAAAAACATAACTGTAAAACAAGACTCCCCCCGGATTGATGTTAGTATGGACGGTACCCGAGAATTCGGCTAGCCATGGAGTGTGATTGATTGGTGTTGGGGGAGTTAAAACTTTACTTTTCTGCTTGGGAACCACCTATAGCATGAGTAGCATGGAAGATATTGAGAGCTCTTGGTCATTGTGTTGACAATGAAAGCATGCCACCCAAAATTATTATATCTGTTTTCAAAGCTTGAGCTCTGGCACCTCTGCAAATCAATGCTTCCCTCTGCGAAGGGCCTGTCTATTTATTTTCCCGTTGAGTCATCCTCCTCTTATATAAGCACCAATTAGAGAGCACCTCTGTCATTTTTATGCTTTGCTTTTGATTGATATTGAGTATGACTTTGACTGGATCTTCGTTGCTATGAATTACAATGTGTAGTCAGCCCTTGATCTTTGAAAGTGCTCTGCATTTATGTTTTGCGGTCTCAGAAAGAGCTAGCGAGATACCACCTATTCATATTGCTTCATGCTTGTTTTGATTGAAGTGTTGGTATTTGAAACTCATTATTATTTGCTCGTTAGCTGATTATGCCAATGATATTAGTTTACCGTGAGACCTTTGTGTCATTTGCTTATGTGGTTAACTTGTGATCTTGCTGAAATTCTGGTTATGAGTTAGACATAGTTGCAACAACAAGACCAAACAGAGTTTGTCAAAGTTTTTCTTTCTCTCTCAGTTTGTCAACTGAGTTGCTTGAGGACAAGCAAGGTTTTAAGCTTGGGGGAGTTGATACGTCTCCATCATATCTACTTTTCCAAACTCTTTTGCCCTTGTTTTGGACTCTAATTTGCATGATTTGAATGGAACTAACCTGGACTGACGCTGTTTTCAGCAGAATTGCCTTGGTGTTATTTTTGTGCAAAAATCAAAGTCCTCCAAACGTCCTGAAAATTTACGGGGAGCATTTTTGGAAAATATGAAAAATATCTGCGCCAAGTTCCACCTGAGGGGGTGGGCCAGTGGCCACAAGTCCTGGCTCCGCCACCCCCTAGTGGCGGTGGGCAGGCTTGTGGGGCCCACAAGGCTCTACCGCCCCCAATCTCAGGTCTATAAGTTCCCTTTCGTCCTAGAAAAAATAAAAAGAGAAGTTTTCATCGCGTTTGCGATACGGAGGCGCCGCCACCACCTGTTCTTCATCTGGAGGGCAGATCTGGAGTCCGTCTTGGGCTCCGGAGAGGGGAAATCGTCGCCATCGTCATCATCAACCTTCTTCCCTCTCCAATTCCATGAAGCTCTTCGTCGTTTGTGAGTAATCTATTCGTAGGCTTGCTTGGCGGTGATGAGTAGGATGAGATCTATCATGTAATCGAGTTAGTTTTGATGGGGATTGATCCCTAGTATCCACTATGTTCTGAGATTGATGTTGCTACTACTTTGCCATGCTTAATGCTAGTCACTAGGGCCCGAGTGCCATGATTTCAGATCTGAAATTATTATGTTGTCACCAATATATGTGTGTTTTAGATCCGATCTTGCAAGTTGTAGTTACCTACTATGTGTTATGATCCGGCAACCCCGGAGTGACTAATAACCGAAACCACTGCCGGCGATGACCATAGTTTGAGGAGTTCATGTGTTCACCAAGTGCTAATGCGTTGGTCCGGTTCTTTATTAAAAGGAGAACCTTAATATCCCGTAGTTTCCTTTTGGACCCCGCTGCCACGGGAGGGATGGACAATAGATGTCATGCAAGTTCTTTTCCCTAAGCACGTATGACGACACACGGAATGCATGCCTACATCACATTGACGAACGGGAGCTAGCCACATATCTCTCTGTGTTATAACTGTTGCATGATGAATATCATCCAAACAAATCACCGACCCATTGCCTACGAGTTTGTCCTACTGCTGTTGTTACTTGTCTTGCTCTGCTGCTGTTACTACTGTTGCTGCTGCTGTTACTTGTCTTGCTACTGCTATCACTACTGTTGTTCCTTGCCACTGTTATTGCTCGTTACACTGCTGCTACCTGTTACAATTTTGGTTCGCTGGACGTTGACGGGAACTGACAATTTCTGTCAACGAGGCAACTTGGCGCCTTTGATACAATCGTTAGGAATAGTCTGCCGTCAACAGATCGTTTCTGACACCGTTGTTATCATACTACTTTGCTCTTACTACTTTGCTTGCACATACTAATCTTTCAGGTGTGGTTGAATCTGACGTATTCAGCTGCTAATACTTGAGAGTATTCTCTCACCTCCTGTTTGGCGATCAACAAATTTGGGTCGAATACTCTACCCTCAAAAACTGCTACGATCCCACGCGCTGGTGGGCCATCAACAACATTCTTCTAGTTTCGATTGCCAGAGAGTGCTAGCAGCATTCTTATGGTGTCGTTGCAAGGGGAAGAACTGTTGACATTAATATGCAACTACATGAGCAACCTATATGATGCTAACAACAATAATAACGAGCAAGTAACAAATGCAAGTAAAGGTAAGAGATAACCATAAGTGGAACCGATGAAGATCAGGATGTGTTTCCGAAGCTCCTTCCTTTTGAGGGGAAGTACGTCTCCGTTGGAGCGGTGTGGAGGCACAATGCTCCCCAAGATGCCACTAAGGCCACCGTATTCTCCTCATGCCCTCACACAATGTGAGATGTCGTTCCACTAGTGGTGCCTGATACGTCCATTTTGCATCATGCTTTCATGTTGATATTCATTACTTTTTGGGCTGTTATATTACATGTGGTACCATATTTATGCCTTTTCTCTCTTATTTTGCAAGGTTTATTTGAAGAGGGAGAATTCAGGCAACTGGAATTCTGGAAAGGAAAAGGAGCAAATCCTAGTCCACTATTCTGCA
The DNA here is from genome assembly GCF_904849725.1 of Hordeum vulgare subsp. vulgare. NCBI lineage: Eukaryota > Viridiplantae > Streptophyta > Magnoliopsida > Poales > Poaceae > Hordeum > Hordeum vulgare. The sequence goes on along the minus strand of NC_058522.1, from coordinate 331,942,034 downwards.
CATCTCCAAATGCCCTCAAAAGTTACATGGATTTTTTTGGGATTATATAAAAAATACCGGGCAAAAGAAGTACCGTAGGGGGGCTGCCAGGGCGCCACAAGCCCTGCCACCGCCACCCCCTGGTGGCGGAGTGGGGGCTTCTGGGCTCCCTGACGGCCCACTAGCCCCCCTCTTTTGCTATATAAAGGGTTTTGGTCTGGAAAAAAAAAATCATTCAGGAGCTTTTTTGTGGTTTCGCCGCCGCCACGAGGCGGAACTTGAGCAGATCCAATCTAGAGCTCCGGCAGGACGATCCTGTCGGGGAAACTTCCCTCCCGGAGGGGGAAATCATCGCCATCGTCATCACCAACACTCCTCTCGTCGGAGGGGAGGCATCTTCATCAACATCTTCATCAGCGCCATCTCCTCTCCAATCCCTAGTTCATCTCTTGTAACCAATCTTTGTCTCGCAACTCCGATTGGTACTTGTAAGGTTGCTAGTAGTGTTGATTACTCTTTGTAGTTGATGCTAGTTGGATTACCTGGTGGAAGAGTTTATGTTCAGATCCTTGATGCTATTCATTACACCTCTAATCATGATTATGATTATGCTTTGTGAGTAGTTACTTTTGTTCCTGAGGACATGGGATAAGTCATGCTGATAATAGTCATGTGAATTTGATATTCGTTCGGTATTTTGATATGATGTATGTTGTTTTTCCTCTAGTGGTGTTATGTGAACATCGACTACATAACACTTCACCATATTTGGGCCTAGAGGAGGGCATTGGGAAGTAGTAAGTAGATGATGGGTTGCTGGAGTGACAAAAGCTTAAACCCCAGTCTATGCGTTGCTTCGTGAGGGGCTGATTTGGATCCACTAGTTTAATGCTATGGTAAGACTTTGTCTTAATTCTTCTTTTGTAGTTGTCGATGCTTGCAAGAGATGTTAATCATAAGTGGGATGCTTATCCAATTAAGGGCAGTACCCAAGCGCCGGTCCACCCACATATCAAACTATCAAAGTAACGAACGCGAATCATATGAACATGATGAAACTAGCATGACAGAAATTCCCGTGTGTCCTCGGGAGCGTTTTTCCTCCTATAAGACTTTGTTCAGGCTTGTACCTTGCTACAAAAGGGATTGGGCTACTTGCTGCACCGTTGCTACTACTTGTTACTTGTTACTTTTTGCTTGCTACATTTCACCTCGCTACACAATCACTTGTTACCGCTACTTTCAGTGCTCGCAGTTATTACCTTGCTGAAATCCGTTTATCAGAGCCTTCTGCTCCTCATTGGGTTCGACACTCTTACTTATCGAAAGGACTACGATTGATCCCCTATACTTGTGGGTCATCAAGACTCTTTTCTGGCGCCGTTGTCGGGGAGTGAAGCGTCTTTGGTAAGAAAACATTCTTATACTGTGCTGAAATTTATTTTCACTTGTCACTATGGAAACTGTTCCTTTGAGGAGTTTGTTCGGGGTATCTTCACCACGAATGGAAGCACCAGGAGTTGTTCCTCAACCTGAGGTACCTACTGAAAATATCTCTTATGAAATTCCTTCGGGTATGCTTGAGAAATTGCTGGCTAATCCTTTCACAGGAGATGGATCTTCACATCCAGACTTGCATCTAATCTATGTAGATGAAGTTTGTGGTTTATTTAAGCTTGCAGGTTTTCCCGAGGATGAGGTAAAGAAGAAAGTCTTTCCTTTATCTTTGAAGGATAAGGCGTTGACATGGTATATGCTATGTGATGATACTGGATCATGGGGCTACACTCGGTTGAAATTGGAATTTCATCAAAAGTTCTATCCTATGCATTTAGCATATCATGATCGGAACTTTATTTATAACTTTTGGCCTCGTGATAGGGAAAGCATAGCTCAAGCTTGGGGGAGGCTTAAATCAATGCTATATTCATGTCCCAATCATGAGCTCTCGAGAGAGATCATCACTCAAAACTTTTATGCTTGGCTTTCTCATGAAGATCGTACCATGCTTGACACTTCTTGTACCGGTTTTTTTATGAAGAAGGATATTGATCACAAGTGGAATTTATTGGAGAGAATCAAACGCAACTCTGAAGATTGGGAGCTGGAGGAAGGTAAGGAGTGAGGTATGAATTTCCAGTTTGATTGCGTTAAATATTTTGTTGAGACAAACACTTTTAGAGGTTTTAGAGGTAATACGGACTTGACTCTGAGATAGTAGCTTCTCTATGTGAATCTTTGGCTGCTCATGTTGATCTTCCCAAAGAGAAGTGGTTTAAATATCATCCTCCTGTAGAAAGCAACATAGCCAAAACCAATCTAGTTGAGGAGAAAGTCATTGCTTTTAGTGATCCTGTTGTTCCTTGTGCTTACACTGAGAAACCACCATACCCTGCTAGGATAAAGGATTATTCTAAAGCTCCAACTGTGATACGTAGGGGTTACATTAGACCACTTGCACCCCCTGAGGAGATTAGAGTTGAACCTAGTGTTGCTATTATCAAAGATCACTTAGCCGAAGACGTAGACGGGCATGTTATCAAATTCTGTGAGGACTCCGCTAGAATTGCTAAACCTCACGCGAAAGATAAATACAAACCTGTAGTTGGCCTGCCCGTTGTTTCTGTCAAGATAGGAGATCACTGTTACCATGGTTTATGTGATATGGGAGCTAGTGTTAGTGCAATACCCCATTATCTATATGATGAAATCAAATATGAGATTGCACCTGCTGAGTTAGAACCCATTGATGTCACTATTACGCTAGCTAATAGAGACAGTATCTGCCCTCTGGGAATTGTGAGAGACGTAGAAGTCCTGTGTGTTAAGACAAAGTATCCTACTGATTTCCTCGTCCTTGGTACTGCACAAGATAGATTTTGTCCCATCATATTTGGTAGACCCTTTCTCAACACTGTCAATGCTCACATTGATTGCATTAAGCAGACTGTCACAGTTAGTTTCGAGGGTGTGTCTCATGAATTTAAGTTCTCCAAGTTTGGAAGACAACCCCATGAAAGAGAGTCGTCTGGTAGGGATGAAATCATTTCTCTTGCCTCTATTGCCGTACCTCCTACGGATCCTTTAGAGCAATATCTGCTTGAGCATGAAAATGATATGCATATGGAGGAGAGAGATGAGATAGATAAAATTGTCTTAGAACAATATCCTATTCTCAAGAATAATCTGCCTGTTGAACTGCTTGGGGATCCTCCCCCATCAAAGGGTGATCCTGTGTTCGAGCTTAAACAGTTGCCTGATACTCTTAAGTATGCCTATCTTGATGAGAAGGAGATATATCCTGTCATTATTAGTGCCCTCCTCTCAGAGCACGAAGAGAAGAAGTTACTAAGAACTCTGAGGAAGCACCGTGCTGCTATTGGATATACTCTTGATGATCTTAAGGGTATTAGTCCTACTCTATGTCAGCACAAGATTAAAACTGATCCTGACTTTAAACCAGTTGCTGATCATCAAAGGAGATTAAATCCTAAGATGAAAGAGGTCGTTAGAAAAGAAATGTTAGAGCTTCTGGAAGCAGGAATCATTTATCCTGTTGCTCATAGTGATTGGGTAAGTCCAGTACATTGCGTACCTAAGAAGGGAGGTATCACCGTCGTTCCTAATGATAAGGATGAACTAATCCCATAAAGGATTATTACCGGCTATAGGATGGTGATAGACTTCCGGAAACTGAACAAGGAAACTAGGAAAGATCATTAACCTTTGCCGTTTATCGACCAAATGCTGGAAAGGCTATCAAAACACACATGCTTATGCTTTCTAGATGTCTATTCAGGTTTCTCGCAAATACCTGTTGCACAATCTGATCAAGAGAAAACCACTTTCACCTGCCCTTTCGGTACCTGTGCCTATAGACGTATGCCTTTTGGCTTATCCAACGCACCTGCCACCTTTCAAAGATGTATGATGGCTATATTCTCTGAATTTTGTGAAAAGATTGTCGAGGTTTTCATGGATGACTTCTCCGTTTACGGGTCTTCCTTTGATGATTGCCTCAGCAACTTTGATTGAGTCTTACAGAGATGCGAAGAAACCAACCTCGTCTTGAATTGGGAGAAGTGCTACTTTATGGTTAATGAAGGCATTGTCTTAGGACACAAAATCTGTGAAAGAGGCATTGAAGTTGATAAGTCTAAGGTTGATGCAATTGAGAAAATGTCTTGCCCCACAGATATCAGAGTTATACGAAGTTTCCTAGGTCATGCTGGTTTCTATAGAAGGTTCATTAAAGACTTCTCTAAGATTTCTAGGCCTCTTAGCAACCTCTTGCAGAAGGATGTTCCTTTTGTTTTTGATGAGGATTGTGAGGAAGCCTTCGAAATACTCAAGAAGGCTTTGATAACCGCACCTATTGTTCAACCACCTGACTGGAACTTGCCTTTTGAAATCATGTGTGACGCTAGTGATTATGCTGTTGGTGCTGTTCTAGGACAGAGAGTTGACAAAAAGTTGAATGTCATTCACTATGCTAGTAAAACTCTAGACAATGCCCAAAGAAACTATGCCACTATGGAGAAGGAATTTTTAGCAGTCGTGTTTGCATGTGAAAAGTTCAGATCTTATATAGTTGACTCCAAAGTCACTATTCACTCTGATCATGCTGCTATTAAGTACCTTATGGAGAAGAAGGATGCTAAGCCTAGGCTGATCAGATGGGTTCTCCTACTACAGGAATTTGATTTGCATGTTATTGACCGAAAGGGTGCTGATAATCCTGTAGCAGATAACTTGTCCAGGCTAGAGAATGTCCTTGATGACCCACAACCTATTGATGACAGCTTTCCTAATGAGCAATTGAATGTCATCCGCACTTCACATAGTGCACCGTGGTATGCCGATTATGCAAACTATATCGTAGCCAAATACATACCACCTAGTTTCACCTATCAGCAAAAGAAGAAATTCTTCTTTGATTTGAGACACTACTTTTGGGATGATCCTCACCTTTATAAGGAAGGAGTAGATGGTGTTATTAGACGTTGTGTGCCTGAACATGAACAGGGACAGATCTTGCAGAAGTGTCATTCCGAAGCCTACGGAGGACACCATGCTAGAGATAGAACTGCCCATAAGGTATTGCAATCAGGTTTCTATTGGCCCACTCTCTTCAAGGATGCCCGTAAGTTTGTCTTGTCTTGTGACGAATGCCAAATAATAGGGAACATCAGTAAGCGTCAGGAAATGCCTATGAACTATTCACTTGTCATTGAACCATTTGATGTCTGGGGCTTTGATTATATGGGACCCTTCCCGAGTTCCAGTGGGTACACTCACATCTTAGTTGCTGTGGATTACGTTACTAAGTGGGTAGAAGCTATCCCCACTAAAAATGCTGATCACCACACCTCTATTAAGATGCTTAAAGAAGTCATATTCCCAAGATTTGGAGTCCCTAGATACTTGATGACTGATGACGGTTCACACTTCATTCATGGTGTTTTCCGCAAGATGCTCTCTAAGTATGATGTCAACCATAGAGTTGCATCTCCTTATCATCCTCAGTCTAGTGGTCAAGTGGAGTTGAGTAATAGGGAGATCAAATTGATCCTACAAAAGACCGTCAATAGATCTTAGAAGAATTGGTCTTGCAAACTTGACGATGCACTACGGGCTTATAGGACTGCTTATAAGAATCCCATGGGCATGTCACCGTATAAAATGGTTTACGGTAAAGCGTGTCATCTACCTCTTGAGATGGAACACAAAGCTTATTGGGCAATCAAAGAGCTCAACTTTGATTTCAAACTTGCCGGTGAGAAGCGGTTGTTTGATATCAGCTCGTTAGATGAATGGAGAGCCCAGGCATATGAGAATGCCAAGTTGTTCAAGGAAAAGGTTAAGAGGTGGCACGACAAACGAATACAGAAACGAGAGTTCAATGTAAGTGATTATGTCTTGCTATACAATTCTCGTTTGAGATTCTTTGCAGGCAAGCTTCTCTCTAAATGGGAAGGTCCTTATGTTATCGAGGAAGTATATCGTTCCGGTGCCATCAAAATCAATAACACGGAAGGAAATTTTCCTAGAGTGGTTAATGGGCAAAGAATCAAGCATTACATCTCTGGTACTCGCATAAATGTTGAGACCAATATCATCAATGTCATAACTCCAGAGGAGTACATAAGGGATGTTTATCAGCCTGTTTCAGACCCTGTTTCGGTAAGAAATTGGACTCCGATGCTTTTCCAATAGGAAATTTCCTCCGTTTTGGAATTTTTGGAAAATTAGAAAAATAAAAAGCAATCCGGAGAGCGAACGAGGCGGCCACAAGCCCTGCCACCGCCCCTTACCCCTGGTGGCGGAGGGTAAGCTTGTGGGCACCTCGTGTGCCTCCCGGACTTTGTTTTCTTCCGGAGCACTCCTTCTGGTCTAGAAAAAATAATATATACTCGCCCGAAGGTTTTGATCTCCGTATTGCGCAGTTTTCCTCTGTTTTCGTTTCGAGCTTGTTTCTGCTGCAGATTTAGAGCAAAGATGTCTCAGGAATCTGTTGGGGAGAATGATATTCACCAAGTTCATGAGGAAGTAGATGCTGATCAGAAAAGAATAGAAGTCACGGAAGCCAGGGACCAAGCTAAGGAGAAAACCCAAGCTAGGGAGGAAGTTCAACCTATGTTCAACATTGAAGACGTTGAAGGAGTAGATTTTCTCCAACCCTTCCTCCACATGTTGTCTCCATCCTTGATTGAACTCTTGAGGTTTTGCAAAACAACTCGTGCTCGCAACATTTCCCTTTCTCGTGAAGTTGTTTTGTTGGAAAACCATGTCACAGATCTCAAAGGTATAAATCAAAGATTGATAGTTCTCTTGGAATCAAAGGCAACAACTCCACCACCATCACCGCCAAGGGAAGACAACTAAGCATTGGTATGGGCAATCCCCTTGGCTTCTGCCAAGCTTGGGGGAGTTGCCCTGGTATCGTATCACCTTTATATATTTTGCTTTTACCTTTGTTTTAGTTCTTTCCTTTTCAGTTTTTATTTCTTCTCTTAGAGGAATAAGTCTTTAGTTTTTAGTTTGAGTCTTTTGCTTTTGTCTCTCCCCCGATGTATTCGAGCATACGAGCTATATAATAAAGAGTATCTTAGTCAAGGGCCTTGCTTTGTGCCATGATCAAAAGTATGAAAAGAACGATAGCATGAAAGATCATGAGACGATCTTATGGAAAGGGATAGCTTCACTTATGACACGTATGATGATTGAAACTTGTTGAGAATAAATCAACATAGACCTCAGTCATTGTTGAAATTAATAAGAAGTAATAAGGAAAGAGAGGTTCACATATAAATATATCATCTTAGACACTTTTTACAATTGTGAGCACTCACCAAACTATTACATGCTTAGGAGTAGAAATTGGACAAGGAAGACAACATAATGAATTGTGTTTGCTTGGTTCCAAACAATGTTATATGATTAGATATCCCTTAGCATGTGACGATTGCTTCCACCTCATACTAGCCAAAACTCCTGCACCAAGTAGAGATACTACTTGTGCATCCATAAACCTCCAACCCAATCTTGCCATGAGAGTCCACCATACCTACCTATGGATTGAATAAGATCCTTCAAGTAAGTTGTCATCGGTGCAAGCAATAAAAGTTGCTCTCTAATATGTATGATCTATTAGTGTGTGGAAAATAAGCTTTTTCCAAACTGTGATGAGGAAGACATAAAAGCGATAGACTGCATAATAAAGTTCTTTATCACAGGAGGCAATATAAAGTGACGTTCCTCCGCACTAAGAGGACACACATTCAAACCTCAAAAGCGCATGACAACCTCTGCTTCCCTCTACGAAGGACCTTTTTGTACCTTTACTTTTTGCCCTTGTAAGAATTATGGTGATCTTCACCAATTCCCTATTTTGCCTTTGTCTTGGATACCGTCACATGCTTGGGAAAGATCTATATTCTTATATCAACTTGGAGTTGAGTACTTATGCTTTATTATTGTTGACTCTACCCATGAGGTAAATCATTGGGAGGCAAAACTATAAGCCCCTATCTTCCTCTGTGTCCAGCTAAAACTTTGACACCATGAGTACCACGTGAGTTGTAACAACTGCGGAAAACAAAAGAGATGATTGAGTATGTGGATTTGCCTTACAAGCTCTTATTTGACTCTTTCCGATGTTATGATAAATTGCAATTTCTTCAATGACTATGGACTGTTGTTGGTTACTTCTCGGTAAGGTTTTTGCTTCATGCTTTGCTTTGTGAAGGAATTGTTACTTTCCCATAAGAATCTTTATGATATATGGCTGTTCTATGTGTGATCATGATGCCCTCATGTCCGTATTATGTATTATCGACACCTTCGTCCCTAAACATGTGGACATGTTTATGGAACTTGGTTTTCGCTTGAGGACAAGCGAGGTCTAAGCTTGGGGGAGTTGATACGTCCATTTTGCATCATGCTTTCATGTTGATATTTATTGCTTTTTGGGCTATTATATAACTTGTGGTACCATATTTATGCCTTTTCTCTCTTATTTTGCAAGGTTTATTTGAAGAGGGAGAATTCAGGCAGCTGGAATTCTGGACTGGAAAAGGAGCAAATCCTAGTCCACTATTCTGCACATCTCCAAATGCCCTGAAAAGTTACGTGGATTTTTTTGGGATTATATAAAAAATACTAGGCGAAAGAAGTACCGGAGGGGGCTGCCAGGGCGCCACAAGCCGTGCCAACGCCACCCCCTGGTGGCGGAGTGGGGGCTTGTGGGCTCCCGGACGGCCCACTAGCCCCCTCTTTTGCTATATGAAGGGTTTTCCTCTAGTCACGTTATGTGAACGTCGACTACATAACACTTCACCATATTTGGGCCTAGAGGAAGGCATTGGGAAGTAGTAAGTAGATGATGGGTTGCTGGAGTGACAGAAGCTTAAACCCGAGTCTATGCGTTGCTTCGTGAGGGGCTGATTTGGATCCAGTAGTTTAATGCTATGGTTAGACTTTGTATTAATTCTTCTTTGGTAGTTGCGGATTCTTGCGAGAGAGGTTAACCATAAGTTGGATGCTTGTCCAAGTAAGGGCAGTACCCAAGCGCCGGTCCATCCACATATCAAACTGTCAAAGTAACGAACGCGAATCATATGAACATGATGAAACTAGCATGACAGAAATTCCCGTGTGTCCTCGGGAGCGTTTTTCCTCCTATAAGACTTTGTTCAGGCTTGTCCCTTGCTACAAAAGGGATTGGGCCACTTGCTGCACCATTGCTACTACTTGTTACTTTTTGCTTGCTACGTTTCACCTCGCTACACAATCACTTGTTACCGCTACTTTCAGTGCTCGCAGTTATTACATTGCTGAAATTCGTTTATCTGAGCCTTCTGCTCCTCGTTGGGTTCGACACTCTTACTTATCGAAAGGACTACGATTGATCCCCTATACTTGTGGGTCATCAGTGCCCTTCAAGGCAGTGACCAAACCTTTACAAACAAGGTTGGGGCAATCTCCACAACTGAATTGGAGGCTCCCAACAAAACCGCGAACCTTCACCACAATGGAATATGGCTTCGAGGTGATCTCAATCGTCTAGGATGCTCAAACACCTAAGAGTAACAAGATCCGTGAGGGATTAGTGGGGATAATCAATTTCTCTTGGTGGAAGTGTATATCAAGGCTCTCTCAAGCAAACCCTAGGAGTATAAATGAGTTTTGTTGGCTAGGGAGAGAGATCGGGTGAAAATGAAGCTTGGAGCAACAATGGAGCTTGGGAGTGGTACTATCGTGAATAAGAGGTAATACCGCTATAAGGAGTGGTACTGCCGCTTGCGTCTTTTCAGACAGGGCAGGGGCAAGGTTAGAGGCTCCCTCGAGGCGGGAAAGAGGGTGTGAGTAAACGTCTACGTGATGATTCCACCCAAACCTTTTCGATGTGGACCCCCTCTTAATAGAATGGCTTTTCCTACGACTCAAGTCCACCGATAGTGAAATGTAAGAAATAAAAACGTCTTCATTTTAATACACCAAGGGGCATGAATCGTCTTGTGCCATATGATGAAATATCTGAAAGTCTTAGTGCACAAGATTAGTCCGCAAAAGCATTGCCATCAATCACCAAAACCACTAGGGTAGAAATATGCCCTTACAATCTCCCCCTTTTTGGTGGATTGATGACAACAGGGGATTTAGAGAGGTGATATACACAAGATAGATTGCAAACCCCACTATCTAGAAAATATAGACACGCTCCCCCTAGATGTGTGCACTATTTTGAGTACGCTTCTGGAATGCAAAATGCACACACTAGGATCAACACTCCCCTATATTTTATAGACGGGGACTACTTGCATTAAGAGAATATGAAAGAAACATAGATGCAAGAAGTGATGTGAGCACTAATAATAGGGCACAAGATAAGCATCTCACAAACTAAGACATAAGATAAAATTAAGGTAGCATATTGTAGCGACCCGACTCAACGAGTCAAGCCTCTGGTGTTTCTGTACCATCCCAAGATCATGCTGGTACACACATAGTACATAATGTATATATTCAAGAGTGCAATCACACAGCTTTATTAATCGAAATCTCATAAAGAGTAATTTATTACAATAAAGGAGTACAATAAAGTGGCTGAAGGCCAACTCATGAGATTATCTAACGAAGACTAAGCGGAAGCATCAGGTAAACGAGTCCATCCGACTCCAAGGGCATGTCGCTGAGCGTAGAACGGTAGCCTCACTCCTGGTCGGAAAAGTACTCTGCAACATGATACGTTGCAGCCGTGTAGGTCAGCATATTGAATATGCTGGCAAATCATCAAGAGAGGGAGTAAAATAATCACTATCTCTACATGCATATTTGGCCGGTGGAGCTAAGTTTTTTTTTGCATAAAGCTAGTTTTATCCTACAACAAAAGGGTTTGAAAGCAAAATATTACTACATAGTTTGTTGTTAACGAGATGGTTCCGCCAACCAATTCTCGTACCCGAATAGTTGTTAACACCCACATCATTATTAAGTTGTGTCGAGAGTTCAGGGGAAATTCAATGCCTTCGGCTCAAGTTGTCCATGACCGTGGACACGGCTAATCGATTAGGTTGAGTACTCTGCAGAGTTTTGCACACGTTCCCCACAAGATTTGATCGCCTCCGGGTTTGTCCTCGCACTTCAGGGTGTTTGAAGACCGGATGATCAAAACATGGTCTTTCAACGGGTCCCTCTGAATCCCTGTCGGTGCCCATCCATTCCTACCGTTCGTCTACATCTGCTAGCACCGCCTGTCCAGAGTCGCCGCGTTGTCCAACCAAGCCAGAGCCCATAATGACTTGTGGCTGTGCAGGTAAGCCTTGAGTCTTGAAGTCTCCGTCCGTCCCTTTGAGCCTGGGTGAAGCTTTCCGCAGGATGACATGGCCTCTCCAGCATCCCGGGCATCCACTGGGTTTTCCAGGGAGCCGATCAACCGTCCTTCACCCAGTGTTGCATTGCGTCCGAGGTCTTGAAAATCTTGTCTTAGTCCGGTCTTGGTTATTATATCAATCTCGCATCTCTCGTGGCATACACTCAACCGATAACCCGTCTACTTAAGCATAGCATATATATAACTTTGTCATCCCGGGGCCAAGTATCGGGGTGTTGGTGTTCCTACCACATGATACTACACCTAAGACTAAAGTTTCCAAGTACCTAGGCAGCATGCAAATAGGGCAAAGAAGGTGATCTACTATGCATTGAAAACATAGGTAAAATAACATGATCAAAGATGACTTGCCTTGATGATAGTTGTCCTGCTCGAGCGTCTCTAAGTAACACGCTTCGCACTCCGGATGATCTACCGATACAAACACAAAGCACACCATAAGCAATTCAATCATGCCACGAGTAAAAATAACATCACATGCAATGATTGGCAAACGACTACGCAAAAGAATTTTATCGCGCGTCGGTAGGACAGAAACTTGTTTCTGTTGAAAACACCAGTAAAAATACTTGGAAAATTCTGAAAATTCTACTACAGTAAGGTTTTATCACTAGAAAACAGTAGCAAAAAGAATCAACTCAATATCATTTTTCAAACTCCTGGAATAGGCAAAACAGTGTTTAAACTAAATCTGCTCTAACTTATATTTAAAAATTCCAAACACAGAAAAATTATATATTTTTAAAAACTACAGGAAATTTGTGAGCTACTGGAAAAAGAATCAATGTCATTGGACGTAGGGATAAAACGTTGTGATCAAAACAAGATTGAAAGTTTCTGTTTTCGAAATCTGGACAGAAATTACGAAACTGCTAGTGTTAATGAGAGGCACACGTGGCAAGCTTCTAATGGCTGAGATGGAGTGCATGAAATAGAGAGAGAGAGGTTGCTACCTGCTGCTGGAGGTGTTGCACCGGCAAGAAAGGAGATGGCCGGCGAGGAAGGAGGGAGTAGCTCCGGGCGGTGGGGCGTCGGGCGGCGGCGGTGAGGTTCCTCCTCCGCGGGGAAGAGGCGGCGGTGGAGAGAGAGTTCGGGGAGGGCTCCTCCTCCGCGGCGAGGCCGAGGTGCAGCAGCTTTCGGGCTGCTGCCGCTGCTCGCGGCGGCGGCTAGGGCGGCGGTGGGGTGAGGCGCCGGCGGCGGCTTGTGGAGGCGGCGGTGGAGAGACGGCGGCTAGGGTTGGGGAGAGGTGGAGGTGGGGGGGGGGGTTTATATAGGCTTAGGGGAGGAGAGTAGAAAGGAAGGAGAGGGAGAACTTTGGGAAGGAGATCATGGGGGAGAAAAATAGGAAAGAGAGGGAGGAGAAAAAAGGAAAAGAGAAATAAGGAAAAGGGAGAGAAAATAGGAAGGAGGGAAATAAGGAAAGGGGAGGGAGGAGAACGTGGGAAGGGGTGCATGCATGGCTGCATGCGTGCATGCATGGGGTGGCTGGGCTGTTTTGTTTTTTTTTTTGAAAAAAACAAACAGCAGCAACAAAAGAAAGAAAAAGAAAAAAAAACAAAACAGAAAAAAATATTTTCCTAGCTAACAAAAATACTAGAAACAGAGTAGGTACTAATATACGTATATGCGCTAGAATACTTAGGAAAACAAAATACATATACAACTAATATATATATAATACATATAGGAACCCTAGTTCCACCTAATGCAATTAAAAAAAAGTTTTATGCACTAGGATCACACAACGCGATCGAAAAAAAAAAACTCGACCAAAATAATTCGGAGTTTGGAAAAAATTTGCAAAAACCAAAAATGGTGACTTTAACTCACAGGGGAGAAGTCATATTATCTCCGCTCCGATAAATTGCCTGTAGTCACATAACGATAAAATTTTTCAGAGGAACGCAATGATGCATAAAATGTGGGATGCAAAAGAATGATCTATTAACATCCGAATTTACGAAAATTGGGATGTTACAAACCTACCCACCTTAAGATGAATCTCGCCCTCGAGATTCGGGTTGACTAGAAAATAGGTGCGGCTGGTCTCGACGAAGATCCTCTTCTCGTTCCCAGGTGGCTTCTTCCTCGGTGTGGTGGCTCCACAACACCTTGCAGAACTTGATGATCTTGCTGCGGGTAACTCTGTTGGCGGTCTCGAGAATTCGGACGGGTTTCTCCTCATACGTCAGATCGCTGTCAAGCTGTATGGCCTCTAGGGGCACTGTATCTCTCAACGGAACATCGGCCATCTCAGCGTGGCATTTCTTCAACTGGGAAACATGGAAGACATCATGAACTCCGGACAATCCTTCCGGCAGTTCCAGTTTGTATGCAACTTCGCCTCTACGTTCAAGAATTTTGTAGGGGCCAATGAAACGTGGTGCTAGTTTTCCTTTCACACCGAATCTCTTGATTCCTCGAAGTGGAGACACCCGAAGATATGCTCGGTCTCCCACTTCGTATGTTACTTCCCTGCGTTTGCTGTCGGCATAACTCTTCTGCCTGGACTGAGCTATCTTGAGTCGGTCACGAATAAGCTTGACCTTCTCTTCAGAATCTCGGATGAGGTCGGGACCAAAAAGTTGTCGGTCGCCAACTCCATCCCACGTCAATGGTGTTCTGCACCTCCTTCCGTATAGAGCTTCGAAAGGGGCCATCTTCAGACTGGTCTGGTAGCTGTTGTTGTATGAGAACTCGGCATACGGTAAATTGTCATCCCAACTAGACCCATAGTCTAGTGCGCAAGCTCTCAACATGTCTTCCAGAATTTGATTAACTCTCTCGGTCTGTCCATCTGTCTGCGGGTGAAATGCTGTGCTGAACTCCAATCTTGTTCCCAAGGTTTCGTGCAGTTGGTGCCAAAATTTTGATGTGAACTGAGTCCCTCTATCAGACACAATGCTCTTTGGTACTCCGTGCAGACATACGATCCTCGTCATATAAATCTTGGCCAGCTTGGCACTAGTGTAGGTAGTCTTCACCGGAATGAAGTGAGCTACCTTGGTCAACCGATCGACCACAACCCAAATAGAATCATAGCCAGAACGGGTCCGAGGTAATCCTGTGATGAAGTCCATACCAAGCTTTTCCCATTTCCATTCGGGTATCGGCAGAGGTTGGAGCAAACCTGCTGGCTTCTGATGCTCGGCTTTTACTCGCTGACAAACATCGCATATAGCTACGTACTCGGCAATGTCTTTCTTCAATCCTGTCCACCACAAACTTTCTTTCAGATCCAGATACATCTTGGTGTTACCAGGGTGTATCGAGTACGGGGAATCATGAGCTTCCTGAAGTATCAACTTCCTGAGTTCGGGATCATTGGGCACATAGATGCGATCCTCAAACCATAAAGTTCCGTGTTCATCCTCACGAAAACCTTTAGCTTTCCCGTCTTCCATTTTCTGCTTAATCTCAGCTATCTCTTTGTCAGCTTTCTGTGCTTCACGGATCTTTTCCGTCAAAGTAGACTGAATTTCCAGTGTGGCAACAAATCCTCTTGGAACTATCTCCAATTTGAGATCTCGGAGATCATCGACTAACTCCTGGGGTAATCCTCCCGCTGTGAGCGTGTTCACATAACTCTTGCGGCTCAACGCATCGGCTACAACATTTGCCTTGCCTGGGTGATAATGCAATCTCATGTCGTAGTCCTTGATCAACTCTAGCCATCGCCTCTGTCTGAGGTTCAACTCCTTCTGCGTGAAGATATATTTCAGGCTCTTGTGATCAGTGTAAACATCACAACTATTTCCGATCAGGAAATGTCTCCAGGTCTTGAGAGCGTGCACTACGGCAGCTAGTTCCAAGTCATGTGTGGCATAATTCAACTCATGAGGTCTGAGCTGTCTGGATGCATAGGCTACAACTTTGCCTTCTTGCATGAGCACTCCTCCAAGTCCTTGACGAGAAGCGTCACAGTAAACCTGGAAATCCTTCCGAATGTTCGGCAATATCAGCACTGGGGCTGTAACAAGACGTTTCTTCAACTCTTGAAAACTGGTTTCACATTCCTCAGTCCAAACATACTTGGATTCCTTCTTCAATAACTCTGTCATGGGCTTGGCAATCTTTGAGAAATTCTCAATGAACCTCCGGTAATATCCGGCAAGTCCGAGGAAACTGCGGATCTCCTTGACTGAAGTGGGTGCTACCCATTCGGTGACTGCTGCGACCTTGGCAGGGTCCACTGCTATTCCTTCTCCTGAGATGACGTGTCCGAGAAATCCGACTTCCTTCAACCAAAACTCACATTTGCTGAACTTTGCATATAACTTATGCTCTCGAAGCTTCTCCAGAACTAAACGCAGATGTTCCTTGTGTTCTTCTTCGTTCTTGGAGAATATCAGTATGTCATCGATGAACACCACGACAAACTTGTCCAAGTACTCCATTAATACCTTGTTCATCAGATTCATAAAATATGCCGGAGCATTAGTCAGTCCAAATGACATGACCGTGTACTCATACAAGCCGTACCGAGTGGTAAAGGCTGTCTTGGGTATATCCTGTTCACAAATCTTTAACTGATGATACCCGGATCGAAGATCGATCTTTGAGAATATGCGAGCTCCAACTAACTGATCAAACAGATCATTGATCATCGGCAAGGGGTACTTGTTCTTGATGGTCACATCGTTCAATGCACGATAATCGACAACCATTCTCAGGGACTTGTCCTTCTTTTCAACCAAGAGCACTGGGGCTCCCCAAGGTGAAGAACTTGGGCGAATATACCCTTTGTCCAATAACTCTTTAATTTGCTTCTTGATTTCTATCAAGTCATTTGCGGGCATCCGATAGGGTCTCTTGGATATCGGGGCTGTTCCGGGTAATAGCTCAATCAAGAACTCAATCTCTCTATCGGGTGGCATGCCCGGCAATTCTTCCGGAAATACATCTGGGTACTCCTGTACAATCGGTACTTCCTCCTGGACTACTCCCGTGAGAGAGTTTACTCGCTTACTCTGGGTCGGGCGCTGAGACACGTACTTAATCCGCTTCTGCTCGGGGGTGGTGAGCAAAATAGACTTAAGGGCACAATCGATATTACCTTCATACTTGGCCATCCAATCCATGCCTAGGATTACATCCAATCCCTGGGACTCTAATACGATGAGGTCGGTGGGGAAATTATGGTTCCCGATGTTGAGACTCAAAGCATGGCATCCTATCCCGGCTGTCATCATGCCTCCTGGGGAACTGACCTTAATAGGTTGGCTGAGGGTTCTAGTTGGCAAACTATACTTTTCCACAACTACCCTTGATATGAATGAATGCGTTGCACCAGAATCAAAAAGTACCAATACTGGATGTGAATTTAGCAAAAACTTACCAACCACAGTATCGGGGTGATCATAGACCTCTTCCACATCAATGTGGTTTACCTGAGCTCGAGGAAAAGGATTGGGCTTCTTTGCTGCAGAGTTGCCGTTGCCGTTGCCGTTGCCGTTTCCATTTCCCTCCTTGTTCTGGGGACAATCAGTGGCATAGTGTCCCTTCTTCTGACACTTGAAGCAAGTGATGTGAGTCAGATCCTTCTGAGCTGGAGTTGAATTCTGCTGAGTGCCAGTACCGCCATTCTTGAAGTTGTTGTTGTTGCGGTGATTCCCATTTCCTCCATGGTTGTGCACAGGGTGGTTATGCTGAACATGTCCACCAAACTTACCGGATCCAGTCCCGGTATTCCCTGAGTAGGGGGTGTAGCGAGGCTTCTGCTGAGTGCCGGAGTTGAACTTTCCAACCCCATACTTTCGCTTGCGGTTCTCCATCTGCTGATGTTTCCCCTCCAAGATGAGGGCCTTATCAACCAGCTCCTGGTAGTTGTTGAAGGTGGCTACCATCAACTGAATGCTCAGCTCATCATTCAGTCCTTCCAAGAACTTTTCCTGCTTGGCCGCATCATCGGCCACATCTCCGGGTGCATAACGGGCGAGCATGCAGAAATCATCAACGTACTGGGCCACAGTGCGACTCCCCTGGCGTAAGTTGCGAAACTCACGCTTCTTCAGACTCATTGCACCAGCTGAGACATGTGCGGTGCGGAAGGCTTGCTTGAATTGCTCCCAAGTGACTCCAGCAATGGGATAAGTGGTGGTGTAGTTCTCCCACCAAGCAGCTGCAGGGCCTTCAAGTTGATGCGCGGCAAAACGCACCTTCTCAGCTTCAGAACAACCAGCGGTGACGAGCTCACGCTCCATCTTGCGAAGCCAATCATCTGCCACAATGGGCTCAATGCTGCTGGAGAAAGTTGGAGGGTTCAACCTCAGAAAACGGGTAAGGTTGTCGGCCTGGGGTGGATGATGGTTGTTGTTGTTCTGGTTCTGGATGATCAGCTGCATCAGGGTGTTTTGTTGCTGGATCAACTGGGCGAGTTCCGGCGGAAAGTTGAACTCAGGGGCGCGTCTTGGAGGCATCTGATGTTTGTAGAGGGGTGAGATTAGCATAGAACAATGGTCTAAGAGGAATTACACTACCCATATGAATGCAACACACAAATATCACACCACACATTTTATTCAATCATCACAAAGGTTCACACGGGAATACAAAATTCGATAATCCTAAACATCGGCCTAACACGTAAAACGATAAAGTAAATTTGGTGGTCTAGTCTAAGTTTCCTCCTCAGAATAGCATGGTGTCGGGTCCTTCGGTGGAGCTTTCTTCATAATCCTCGTCGTTGCTGATCACTGGGGCTACGTCTCCTTCGGGATGAAGGTTCTCGCCCATGTCCAATTCCTCCTCGAGGTATGCAACTCGAGTCTTCAGCTTCTCGATCCGCTCCAGAAAGTCCTTCACTTCCAGCTCATGTTCGTAGTGGGCTTCCCGGGCTGCATCTTCAAGCTCAAGCTCGCGGAGTGACAGTTGCTTAATCTTCCTGGCGTCCTTGAGCGCGTGATACTCCAGAGTTCCGCTGTGCTTCTCCAAGGTCTGGGCATAAGATAAGAGAGCGTCGTTGGTCTTGCTTGAGATGATGTCTCCGTCTTCATTTCTCCAGGATACAACGAATAGGTCTGGAGAAATAGGGCAGCCTTTGTATTTATCCTTGATACGTCCGAGTGCACAATGGATCGCCATGTCCCTTCCGAGAATCCAGCTGGGTGCGATGAACTTGAAATCCATCGGCTCAGTGCGCGGCTCGAATGTCCTTCCGGGAATATGCACCTCGATCCTGTAGCGTGAATCCTCCGGGTAAGATGAAGTTGGCTTCCCTGTGATAGTCGGCACAGCAATCCTCAAGTCTTTGGTGATCTGCACCAGCTCTTTTCCGAACGGCATAGTGGTGTCGGGCTGGCAAAACTCCGTGAACATAACAGGGATGAAGGTGGCCATCTAAACATTGGAAAATCGGAGAGAAGTCAGAAATGATCAGAAGAGGAAATAGAAGATTTTAGAGAAAATAGTTTTATTCCTAAGGCTTTTCCATTCCTAGAGGTTACGTCCTAAGGTCAGCGTGTGCTCTGAATACCATTTCTGTAGCGACCCGACTCAACGAGTCAAGCCTCTGGTGTTTCTGTACCATCCCAAGATCATGCTGGTACACACACAGTACATAATGTATATATTCAAGAGTGCAATCACACAGCTTTATTAATCGAAATCTCATAAAGAGTAATTTATTACAATAAAGGAGTACAATAAAGTGGCTGAAGGCCAACTCATGAGATTATCTAACGAAGACTAAGCGGAAGCATCAGGTAAACGAGTCCATCCGACTCCAAGGGCATGTCGCTGAGCGTAGAACGGTAGCCTCACTCCTGGTCGGAAAAGTACTCTGCAACATGATACGTTGCAGCCGTGTAGGTCAGCATATTGAATATGCTGGCAAATCATCAAGAGAGGGAGTAAAATAATCACTATCTCTACATGCATATTTGGCCGGTGGAGCTAAGTTTTTTTTTGCATAAAGCTAGTTTTATCCTACAACAAAAGGGTTTGAAAGCAAAATATTACTACATAGTTTGTTGTTAACGAGATGGTTCCGCCAACCAATTCTCGTACCCGAATAGTTGTTAACACCCACATCATTATTAAGTTGTGTCGAGAGTTCAGGGGAAATTCAATGCCTTCGGCTCAAGTTGTCCATGACCGTGGACACGGCTAATCGATTAGGTTGAGTACTCTGCAGAGTTTTGCACACGTTCCCCACAAGATTTGATCGCCTCCGGGTTTGTCCTCGCACTTCAGGGTGTTTGAAGACCGGATGATCAAAACATGGTCTTTCAACGGGTCCCTCTGAATCCCTGTCGGTGCCCATCCATTCCTACCGTTCGTCTACATCTGCTAGCACCGCCTGTCCAGAGTCGCCGCGTTGTCCAACCAAGCCAGAGCCCATAATGACTTGTGGCTGTGCAGGTAAGCCTTGAGTCTTGAAGTCTCCGTCCGTCCCTTTGAGCCTGGGTGAAGCTTTCCGCAGGATGACATGGCCTCTCCAGCATCCCGGGCATCCACTGGGTTTTCCAGGGAGCCGATCAACCGTCCTTCACCCAGTGTTGCATTGCGTCCGAGGTCTTGAAAATCTTGTCTTAGTCCGGTCTTGGTTATTATATCAATCCCGCATCTCTCGTGGCATACACTCAACCGATAACCCGTCTACTTAAGCATAGCATATATATAACTTTGTCATCCCGGGGCCAAGTATCGGGGTGTTGGTGTTCCTACCACATGATACTACACCTAAGACTAAAGTTTCCAAGTACCTAGGCAGCATGCAAATAGGGCAAAGAAGGTGATCTACTATGCATTGAAAACATAGGTAAAATAACATGATCAAAGATGACTTGCCTTGATGATAGTTGTCCTGCTCGAGCGTCTCTAAGTAACACGCTTCGCACTCCGGATGATCTACCGATACAAACACAAAGCACACCATAAGCAATTCAATCATGCCACGAGTAAAAATAACATCACATGCAATGATTGGCAAACGACTACGCAAAAGAATTTTATCGCGCGTCGGTAGGACAGAAACTTGTTTCTGTTGAAAACACCAGTAAAAATACTTGGAAAATTCTGAAAATTCTACTACAGTAAGGTTTTATCACTAGAAAACAGTAGCAAAAAGAATCAACTCAATATCATTTTTCAAACTCCTGGAATAGGCAAAACAGTGTTTAAACTAAATCTGCTCTAACTTATATTTAAAAATTCCAAACACAGAAAAATTATATATTTTTAAAAACTACAGGAAATTTGTGAGCTACTGGAAAAAGAATCAATGTCATTGGACGTAGGGATAAAACGTTGTGATCAAAACAAGATTGAAAGTTTCTGTTTTCGAAATCTGGACAGAAATTACGAAACTGCTAGTGTTAATGAGAGGCACACGTGGCAAGCTTCTAATGGCTGAGATGGAGTGCATGAAATAGAGAGAGAGAGGTTGCTACCTGCTGCTGGAGGTGTTGCACCGGCAAGAAAGGAGATGGCCGGCGAGGAAGGAGGGAGTAGCTCCGGGCGGTGGGGCGTCGGGCGGCGGCGGTGAGGTTCCTCCTCCGCGGGGAAGAGGCGGCGGTGGAGAGAGAGTTCGGGGAGGGCTCCTCCTCCGCGGCGAGGCCGAGGTGCAGCAGCTTTCGGGCTGCTGCCGCTGCTCGCGGCGGCGGCTAGGGCGGCGGTGGGGTGAGGCGCCGGCGGCGGCTTGTGGAGGCGGCGGTGGAGAGACGGCGGCTAGGGTTGGGGAGAGGTGGAGGTGGGGGGGGGGTTTATATAGGCTTAGGGGAGGAGAGTAGAAAGGAAGGAGAGGGAGAACTTTGGGAAGGAGATCATGGGGGAGAAAAATAGGAAAGAGAGGGAGGAGAAAAAAGGAAAAGAGAAATAAGGAAAAGGGAGAGAAAATAGGAAGGAGGGAAATAAGGAAAGGGGAGGGAGGAGAACGTGGGAAGGGGTGCATGCATGGCTGCATGCGTGCATGCATGGGGTGGCTGGGCTGTTTTTTTTTTTTTTTTGAAAAAAAACAAACAGCAGCAACAAAAGAAAGAAAAAGAAAAAAAAACAAAACAGAAAAAAATATTTTCCTAGCTAACAAAAATACTAGAAACAGAGTAGGTACTAATATACGTATATGCGCTAGAATACTTAGGAAAACAAAATACATATACAACTAATATATATATAATACATATAGGAACCCTAGTTCCACCTAATGCAATTAAAAAAAAGTTTTATGCACTAGGATCACACAACGCGATCGAAAAAAAAAAACTCGACCAAAATAATTCGGAGTTTGGAAAAAATTTGCAAAAACCAAAAATGGTGACTTTAACTCACAGGGGAGAAGTCATATTATCTCCGCTCCGATAAATTGCCTGTAGTCACATAACGATAAAATTTTTCAGAGGAACGCAATGATGCATAAAATGTGGGATGCAAAAGAATGATCTATTAACATCCGAATTTACGAAAATTGGGATGTTACACATATGTATCACACCATATGATGTAGTCTCATAAGAGTCTGACACACATAAAAGCAACCAAAGAAAAGCAAATGATAGAAGAGTTCACGAGCGAATAAAAATAGGTAATGAAAACACACACTCATGACTCGCAAATCCCTTAACTCTCTCCCCCTTTGACAACAAGACAGCAAAAAGGGCAGATAGAACTAAGAGGATCCGGAAAGGTGGTAACACTAGGAGTGACATCAATGCTCTCCGGACTCATAGGCACGAGGAGCAGGTGATCGAGGCAATTCAACATTGGAATCCCACGAGTAGTGTTCAGCGATCCACGTGTCTTCATCACTGAGTCTCTCCTGGGAACCGCTAGAAATCAGTAAGTCCAGCTTCCTACCCATAACCTTGTGACAACTAGCCGTCGCCTTCTTGGAAGCGTGAGCCCTATATTGACCCTTTGCCTGCATACAAAACAACTTCTTCATCTTCTCCTTCAGTTTCCTAGTCCAAGATTGCTCAGCAGAAGGGGTCGCAACACTGGGTGTAGTGGCACCCTCAGCCACAAAATCCTCGTCATCCTCAGGTAGACGAATCCCTCTCAGGAGCAGCGTGAGTGGCCCACTTATCCTTCTACCGCAGTTGAACCACCTTGCGTGATACTGATGTCAGCTGTGCTTCCCCTTGCAACGGCACCAAAAATAGTCGTGTCTACGACACCAGGAATCCTTCAGCTACGGCTATGCCTTAAGGAACTTCCTAGGTAAGTATGCAAAGGATTTCCCTCGTGGTGTTCCCTCGAAGTGGAAAGGGTGATGTAGCACAGCTGAGGTAAGTATTTCCCTCAGTTTGAGAACCAAGGTATCAATCCGGTGGAGGAGTATCACAAGATCCTGCACAAACACAAAAGCTTGCTCCCAACGCTATGAAGGGGTTGTCAATCCCTTATAGATTGTTTGCCAAGTGAGAACTGAAAGCAACAAGGTAACAAAGAAAACTAAAAGTGGAGATGTAAACGATGGATGTGAATAGACCCGGGGGCCGTAGTGTTTACTAGTGGCTTCTCTCATGAAAGCAAGTAGACGGTGGGTGAACAAATTACTGTCGAGCAATTGATAGAACCGCGCAAAGTAGTGACGATAT
The DNA here is from genome assembly GCF_904849725.1 of Hordeum vulgare subsp. vulgare. Taxonomy (NCBI): domain Eukaryota; kingdom Viridiplantae; phylum Streptophyta; class Magnoliopsida; order Poales; family Poaceae; genus Hordeum; species Hordeum vulgare. Next base: position 331,919,123 of record NC_058522.1, on the reverse strand, counting down.
CTATGCAATGATTATATCTATAGGCATCACGTCCGAAACAAGTAGACCGATACTTTCTGCATCTACTACTATTACTCCACACGTCGACCCCTATCCAGCATGCATCTAGTGTATTAAGTCCATAAGAACAGAGTAACGCCTTAAGCAAGATGACATGATGTAGAGGGATAATCTCAAACCAATGATAAAACCCCCATCTTTTTGCCCTTGATGGCAACTACTTGATGTGTGCCTTGCTGCCCCTACTGTCACTGGGAAAGGTCACCGCATGGTAGAACCCAAAACCAAGCACTTCTCCCATTGCAAGAATCATAGATCTAGTTGGCCAAACAAAAATCAAGACTCGAAGAGACTTACAAGGATATCAAATCATGCATATAAGAAATCAGCAAAGACTCAAATATATATCATAGATAATCTGAACACAAATCCACAATTCATCGGATCTCGACAAACACACCGCCAAAGAAGATTACATCGGATAGATCTCCATGAAGATCATGGAGAACTTTGTATTGAAGATCCAAGAGAGAGAAGAAGCCATCTAGCTACTAACTACGGACCCGTAGGTCTGAAGTGAACTACTCACGAATCATTAGAGGGGCGATGATGCTGATGAAGAAGCCCTCCAACTCCAAAGTCCCCTCCGGCAGGGCGTCGAGAAGGCTCTCCAGATGAAATCTCGCGGAAACGGAAGCTTGCGGCGGCGGAAAAGTATTTTCGAGGCTCCCCTGATTTTTTGCTGAATATTTGGGAATATACAGGCCAAGGATCTAGGTCAGGGGGCGGCCAGGGAGGCCACAAGCCCTGATACCGCCGCCTCCCCTGGTGGCGGAGTGGGGGCTTGTGGGCTCCCTAGAGCCCACCTGGCTTGGCCGAGAGGCCCCGTGATCTTCTTCCGTTCGGGAAAAAATCATTTCAGGGTTTTTATTCCGTTTGGACTCCGTTCCAAAATCAGATGTGAAAAGAGTCAAAAACACAGAAAAAACAGGAACTGGCACTTGGCACTGAATTAATAAGTTAGTCCCAAAAAAGATATAAAAGGTACATAAAACATCCAAAGATGACAAGATAACAGCGTGAAACCATCAAAAATTATAGATACGTTTGAGACGTATCAAGCATCCCCAAGCTTAACTCCTGCTCGTCCTCGAGTAGGGAAGTGATAAAGAATGATTTTTTGATGCTTTCATGCTACCTAGCATAGGTGTCCTTTGTAATTCCTCTTATGTGACGTGAATGTTCAGATCCATTAGATTCAAAACAATAGTTTTTTATTGACGTGGAAACAATAATAATTCAAGCAAACTAGCAAGGTAATGATGAACTTTCAAAATAACAAGGCCAAAAGAAAGTTATCCCTACAAAAGCATATAGTTTGGCTATGCTCTATCATCATTGCACAACGAATTTAAATCATGCACAACCCCGGTATTGGCCAAGTAATTGTTTCACACCTTTACTTTCTCAAACCTTTTCAACTCTCACGCAATACATGAGCGTGAGCCATGGTTATAACACTATAGATGGTGTGGAGTGTGGTGGAGTTTGCAAGACAAAAAAGAAGAACATAGTCACATTAACTAGGCATATCAACAAGCTGTGGAGATGCTCATTAATAGATATCAATGTGAATGAGTAGGGATTGCCATACAAATGATGCACTAGAGCTACGAGTATGTGAAAGCTCTTAAAGAAAACTAGTGGGTGTGCATCCAACTTGCTTGCTCACGAAGATCTAAGGCAATTTTGAGGAAGCCTATCATTGGAATATACAAGCCAAGTTATATAATGAAAATTTCCCACTAGCTATATGGTGATGACAAAACGAGAGACTCTCAATCATGAAGATCATGGTGCTTAATATGCACAAGTGTGGAAAAAGTGGTAGCATTGTCCCTTCTCTCATTTTTTATAGTTTTTTTTGGTGGGCACTTTTGCCTCTCTTTTTTTCCTCACATGGGACAATGCTCCATTAATGATGATCATCACACTTTCAACTCAAAACTTAGAGCAACTATGACTCTATATGGAATGCCTTCGGTAGTGTACCGTGGCAATGATCTAGCATGGCATAGACATCAATGGAAACATCATGCTAGCTATCTTACGATCATGCAATGGCAATGTAGACGTGGTGGCACATGTCATGGTGGTAGTTGCATGGCAATATATCTCGGAATGACTTTGAAAAAGCCATAGTAGGTAGGTATGGTGGCTGTTTTGAGGGATGCTAATGGTAGGTTTTGTGCACTGGCGAAAGTTGCACGGCACTAAGAAGATAGTGATGGTGGAAGGTGAAAGTGCATCTAAACCATGGACTCAACATTAGTCATGAAGAACTCATATACTTGTTGCAAAAGTTTTATTAGTAATTGAAACAAAGCATTCAACGCATACTCCTAGGGGAAGGGTTGGTAGGTATAAACCATCGCGCGATCCCGACCGCCACACAAAGGATGACAATCAATATACTAATCATGCTCAGATTTCATCACATAGCGGTTCACCATACGTGCATGCTACGGGAATCACTAACTTCAACACAAGTATTTCTAGATCCACAACACCTTACTAGCATGACTTCAATATTACCATAACCACAACTCAAAACTAATTGAGATGAATCAAACTTCTTTAACTATTCAATGCACATGAAGGTGGAAGTTTTCGTATCCCTTTGGATAACTACCCCTTTTGAGACTACTTTCAAAGCATAGATCAACTACCAAGCCACGCACCGCTGCGCTCTAAAAGATATAAGTGAAGCACATAGAGCAAACCACCACTTCCTTAGGTACTGTAGAAAACTTCAATTCTACTTGTGCTGATGTTGGGTTACTGTAATTTCAATCCTCCATGCCTAATACCCCCCGATACTATCCATAGTTTCATCAAAATAAGCAACCAACACAACAAAAACAGAATCTGTTAACAGCAGACCAGTCTGTAGCAATCCGTATATTTCGTATACCTCTGGTACTTTAGAAATTCTGACAAATTACGACAGTCTGAAGAATTTGTGTAGCAATCAGCAGCAAAAAGAATCAACTCAAAAGCTCTTACTGAAAAAATGAAAATTGTTTTCGTGAGAAGAAAGTTTCTGTCTTTTCCAGCATGACCAAACGATCATCCCCAAGACTAATCATAACGGTTTTGCTTGGCACAAACGCAAAAAGAAACACAAAAAACACAATCATAACAGAATTATGAGAGTGTGGAAAACACAAAACAGAAAGAAAAAGGATAGATTCGTTGGGTTGCCTCCCAACAAGCGCTATTGTTTAACGCGCTTAGCTAGGCATTCAATGATGTTCTCACAAAAGACAAGAATTGAAGCACAACGAGAGCATCTTAAAGCATCTAAGTCTAACATACTTCCTATGCATAGGCATTTTATAGGAAAACAAATTGTCAAGACAACCAATAGTTGCCATATGCAAGGAAGAAGAAAGAGACAATAGCAATCTCCTCATAACGAGGGGTAATTTGCTAACATGAAAGTTTCTACCAAAATATTTTCCTCTCTCATAGCAATTATATGTGGTATCATATTCAAATTCAACAATATAGCTATCCCATAGGATATTCTTTTCATGATCCACATGCATGCAAAGTTGACGCTCTTCAAAAATACTGGGATTATCATCAAATAAAGTCATGACTTCTCCAATCCCACTTTCAGTATTGTTGCAAATATCATATTCATCATGAGGTTTGAACAAATTTTCAAGATCATAAGAAAGATCATCACCCCAATCATGATTATCGCAACAAGTAGTGGACATAGCAAAACTAGCATCCCCAAGCTTAGGGTTTTGCATATTTTTAGCATGGTTGCCACTAATAGAATTTATAGTGAAACCAATGCAGTCATGCTTTTCATCCAAGGAGCCCTCGTGAATCACTTCAGGAATTTCTTCCTCACAATTTTCAGATTCACGCATCTTAAGCAAAACTCCATAGAAATAGCCAAGTGCCCTCAACTCACTAGCAATTCGTTCCACATAAGTGGGTCTATTAAAGAGATTAACAAACGAAGATGCAAGCATATTGAAGGCACATGGCACACAAGCGAACAGAAAGCAAGCGAGAGAAAAGGGCGAACAAAAAAAGGCAAAAGAAAACGATGAAGGAGAAATGCAATTGGAAACGACAAATGTGAAGTGGGGGAGAGGAAAACGAGAGTCAACTGGCAGCAAAAGATGAGTTTGTGAGACCTACTTGGATAGATCTTGATTTCTCCTCCCCGGCAACGGCGCCAGAAATGCTTCTGATGTCAGCTGTGCTTCCCCTTGCAACGACGCCAAAAATAGTCGTGTCGACGGCACCAGGAATCCTTCAGCTGCGGCTACGCCTTAAGGGACTTCCTAGGCAAGTATGCAAAGGATTTCCCCCGTGGCCTTGGAGCCTTGCATTGGTGTTCCCTCGAAGCGGAAAGGGTGATGTAGCACAGCTGAGGTAAGTATTTCCCTCAGTTTGAGAACCAAGGTATCAGTCTGGTGGAGGAGTATGACAAGATCTTGCACAAACACAAAAGCTTGCTCCCAACGCTATGAAGGGGTTGTCAATCCCTTATAGATTGTTTGCCAAGTGAGAACTGAAAGCAACAAGGTAACAAAGCAAAGTAAAAGCGGAGATGTAAACGATGGATGTGAATAGACCCGGGGGCCGTAGTATTTACTAGTGGCTTCTCTCATGAAAGCAAGTAGACGGTGGGTGAACAAATTACTATCGAGCAATTGATAGAACCGCGCAAAGCCGTGACGATATCTATGCAATGATTATATCTATAGGCATCACGTCCTAAACAACTAGATCGATACTTTCTGCATCTACTACTATTACTCCACACGTCGACCACTATCCAACATGCATCTAGTGTATTAAGTCCATAAGAACAGAGTAACACCTTAAGCAAGATGGCATGATGTAGAGGGATAATCTCAAACCAATGATAAATACCCCATCTTTTTACCCTTGATGGCAACTACTTGATGTGTGCCTTGCTGCCCCTACCGTCAGTGGGAAAGGTCACCACATGGTAGAACCCAAAACCAAACACTTCTCCCATTGCAAGAATCATAGATCTAGTTGGCCAAACAAAACCCAAGACTTGGAGAGACTTACAAGGATATCAAATCATGCATATAAGAAATCAACAAAGACTCAAATATATATCATAGATAATCTGATCACAAATCCACAATTCATGGGATCTCGACAAACACACCGCCAAAGAATATTACATCGGATAGATCTCCATGAAGATCATGGAGAACTTTGTATTGAAGATCCAAGAGAGAGAAGAAGCCATCTAGCTACTAACTACGGACACGTAGGTCTGAAGTGAACTACTCACGAATCATTGGAGGGGCGATGATGATGATGAAGAAGCCCTCCAACTCCAAAGTCCCCTCCGGCAGGGCGCCGAGAAGGGTCTCCAGATGAGATCTCGCGGAAACGGAAGCTTGCGTCGGCGGAAAATTATTTTCGAGGCTCCCCTGATTTTTTGCTGAATATTTGGGAATATATAGGCCCAGGATCTAGGTCAGGGGGCGGCCAGGGAGGACACAAGCCCTGACACCGCCGCCTCCCCCTCGTGGCGGAGTGGGGGCTTGTGTGCTCCCTAGAGCCCACCTGGCTTGGCCTAGAGGCCCCCTGATCTTCTTCCGTTCAGGAAAAAATCATTTCGGGGTTTTTATTCCGTTTGGACTCCGTTCCAAAATCAGATCTGAAAAGAGTAAAAAACAATGAAAAAACAAGAACTGGCACTTGGCACTGAATTAGTAAGTTAGTCCCAAAAAATATATAAAAGGTACGTAAAACATCCAAAGATGATAAGATAACATCGTGAAACCATCAAAAATTATAGATACATTTAAGACGTATCAGATACCACCTCCCCATAGTCAAACAGTTCTCCAGGAAAAGTCGTTGCCCAAGTTTCCTCAATTAGGTGCATCATATAGGGCCCATAGATGGGGCACTTATGCTCAAAAATAGCATAAATGAGCTAAGACCACATAACATGAGAAACATTCAATGGCTCCACGTTAACCTTGAACTTATGATGCTGACAGAAAAGTAGAAAATCCACCAAGTACGAGTATAGCTGATCCAGATTCCTAACACGAGGAAAGAGAGTGTGCCGAAAGATGTGGTGCATAGTATCTAAGGATGGTTCGAGAACCCAACTGAACTTGCCCATGGTGGAGGAGATTTTCTCCGTACTGTACTTTTAAAGGTGGCACTTGTGGGTTGAAGTAGTGTGACAGCCCGATGCCGGCGTTCCAGAAGATTCCCCTTCTATTCCATTGCTGTCGTGTGGTTATTTTTATTTGCCACATCATCATCGCATCATGCGCATCATCAGCATTGCATCGACATCCCGTTGCCGCCCGTTTTCAAAACTTGCATCCGTTGTTAGTTGTCAGTTATCGTCGTTGTCCGTTCTCAGCCCGACCGCACACGCACACGCCCGCGGCAACGTTTAAATCTTGTTTTAAAAGTGTGTATAAAACTTTCTCTGTTTGAGTTGAAACTGGGCGTGACAAGTTGGTATCAGAGCAGTACCGACCTAGGAGCCCCCTTGATTGATCGAACTTGGCCGAGTCGAGTCTAGTGAAAAACTGCTTTGAGTCTAGCTATATATCGGAGAGTAGGATTCTTTTTTCTCCTCTTCTATGCTCTGATGAGGAATCTTGACGTAATAATTTAGTTCTACTCCTCTTCTCACTCAAATTTTTTTTAGGATCATGCGGATATTTTTGGAATCTATATGATGTCGATGTGATGGAGTACTGTCTTGGTGCCTCCTGTCTGACTTGATTTCTTCCAGGGAGTTGAGCTCCAGGGGATTCTCGAGCACATCGTTATCATTCAGATTTCTTAGTATCTCAGAACGAAGGATGTTTGTAATTGCTTCAATACTAGTAGTGGCGAGATAACCCCGATGTCCCTAGTACTGGTGCAGATTGTTCGGGAGTACTGCCATACTTTGTATCATTGTGATCACGAGGGTCTGTAGTAGATGAAGGTCCGAGATTCTGGTTATGTGTTGACGGATGTGATACATTGGACGGGTTAGTATAGGAGTTGCGTGAAATATTACTCCTTGTATCCGTATACCAAATTGCATGACCAGAAATTTCGGGAATTCTTAGGTGGGAATTCAAGTAGTTACTTATAGGACAATCTTGCAACAAATGAATGATGTTAGGTTGGGGTTCGACATCTAGTGGATTCGTTTGTTGACGGTCGACTTACAGCGGTTCACGTTGTGTCTTAAAGAGTCCTTGTAGCTTGCTACGACTCGGGGACGCTTCGTATGCCGGGTGCACTGCCTTGCACTTGATGGCTATTGTACTATCGAGCCCGTGCGATCCTGTCATGAAAATATCGAACGGAAATCTCTCTCATGAGTTTGTTCTGGCTTGTTTCATAAGCCTCACCCTTTGTTTTGTTGGTATATGGTAATTCGTGTTGCTTCGATATCAAGTGGTGATTTCAGATCTTTTCTAAGTAGTGTTCTCATATTCATATGAGAGTGCAAATTATTTTGCTCATTCAATTGTCTTATCAATTCTTGTCAACCGGAGTCGTCTTGTTAATTCTTTTCCAACCGGTGTGTTTCTTTCCAAGTAATTCTATCCTCTCCAATTTTGCAAGATCATCTCTCAATTCTTACCGGAGTTTGTCTCATCTGTCCCAAGTTGTCTTTGTTTTCCCCGCCCTCCTGCCCTTTTCTTTAGTGATTAGTTTATCATCCAAGTGCCTTCATATTCAGTGATGCTTCCGCTATCTCTTCTTCCTTTTGTAGCCGGTGATTCGTTGGGAAGATTCTCAGGAGCTTCTTATTCATCGCTATTCTTTCTTATGGTTTTTTCGATGAATTCAATTCAGTTATCCGTGTTCCTCATATCATTTTCATCCTTTAAATTCTTTCCCATGTTGGAGATTCTTATCAACCTATCATGTTATTCACTCCTCTCTTTTCTATCCGGAGCGCTGAAATTATCTCAGAGTTTCTTGTTTCAATTCTTTAATTATTTCGAGGTGCTCAACCTCATCTAGTTTTCATTGTACCGGTGCAGTATCTTTCTTTGTTAGCAATATTTTCAACGGTGGTTTCTTTGAGTGGGCCCATAACCCACAGGTTCTTCCCAGGATCTCATATAGCTCTTGTAATCTTTTCCCGGAGATCTTTAATTCTTTTCAACTATGACGTAAGTATGAATTTCATCAATCATATCCCTTCTCCAAGATCTATTGGAATTAAATTTCATATTTGGCTCAACCTTTCATTCTTCATTATTCCGGAGTGTCTCAGTTATTCTTGGTGGTGTTCTCCTCATCATTCTAGCTTTGAAGACAGAAGGGGTGTTTCTCTCAAATCTTGGTTCATTATCTAGAAGATTCATCATTTCAGCTTGGTGTCGTCATCATAATTGTTCCAATCATGAGTAATCCATTTCTTGCTATCCGGTGCATTTCTGAGTTGTTTTTATTTCTCGTTCCTCCGAAGGCCATCATTTCAGAAGACTTCTTCGTTCTCAGCTTTTAGCTTTCGTTCTCTAATTCTTCTCAATTGTTGTCTCTTCGTTCATCTCTCGGTTATTCCGGCGCCTTGTTCAAGTTTTCTCTCAGGTGGCTCATGATCTCTTCATTCTCATGTATCTCCATTAATTCTTGGTTTTCCCATTCAATTATGAATTCTTACCGGTGCTTCCTTTAATTATGCTTCAAGTGGTGCTTACCTATCTCTCTCTTCAAGTTTCGTTCAAGAATAATAAGTTGTATGCTAAATCCGTTGCTTGTCATCAATTAAACTTGATGAAGGATAAGCATAACATAATTCTTATTCTTGTTCATAGTGATTTCAATTCTTCTTTCGGAGCGGCTCATGATATCTATTCATTCTCAAAGTGTTCTTCAAGATTCTTGTTGGAGAACCTCAAGTATCCTTTCTCTTGCATTTCTATGTGCAATTGTTCTTCCTTTATCCTTTGAGGTGGTATTATAGCATTCTTGTTAGTGTAGGAGTCTCGAAGAGATTTCCTTTCAAGTATGAGATAATTAAACCCACCAATTCCATGTTCATGGGATATTTTCAACCCATGATTTCTTCATTGAGCTATATGGTTTGGATTTCACCTAAAGCTTTTCCTATGGATTGCTGCTATCATGGTGCTTGTCATTAATCCAAGTTCTCAATGTATCCTCTTGGTGTAAGAAATTGTTCATATCTTGTTTCTCCATATCAACCCTTGTTTCTGTTAGTGGCTGGTTGTCACTTCATTAGTTTGAAAAGGTTTCCATAAGCCCACTACTATCTTGTTCTTTTCGTTTTTGTTTTTCCAACAACTTCGTTCAATTCTTCTTGCAACGATGCTTGCCAAGTTCATTTGCGATATAGTTGTCATTCTTTTCTTCCTTCTCTCCTTCCGAATGAGCTAGTTCCTATTCTATTGTTCCGGAGGCATTGGATGTTTCTCTTTTGGGTCTATCATCTTGTTCTATCAAGATCATGGTGTTCCCCTATTCTATTTAGCTGTTTGTTATGAATATTGTCTAATTCTCCCACCTTGTCGAATTTTTTGTCCCATTTTCCTACCGAAGTGCTGCCGAAATTTTCCGTGATTCTTGCTTGTTTCTCATATCATTCCTCATCTCTTTGCTACATTCTAGGATCGTTGGTTTCACTCGTTTGTCAAAAAAGCGACTTAATTTTTACCTCTTGTTCTTTCTCATCCTCTTCCCCTTTCATTCTTGGATCTCGGGGCGAGATCCTCTTGTAGTGTAGGAGAGTTGTGGCAGCTCGATGCCGGCGTTCCAGAAGATTCCCCTTCTATTCCGTTTCTGTCGTGTGGTTATTTTTATTTGTCGCATCATCATCGCATCATGCGCATCATCAGCATTGCATCGGCATCCCGTTGCCGCCCGTTTTCAAAACTTGCATCCGTTGTTAGTTGCCGGTTATCGTCGTTGTCCGTTCTGAGCCCGACTGCACATGCACGTGCCCACGGCAACGTTTAAATCTTGTTTTCAAAAGTGTGTATAAAACTTTCTCTGTTTGAGTTGAAATTGGGCGTGACAAGTAGTCTCTCTGTGTGGACGGAAACCAAGAGGGGTCTCGAGTCCATGATCCTCATAGCTTAGTAGGTTCATAAAAATCTTCAAGGGGGCAGAAAGCAGCGTGTCGTTGGTCATCCAAGTCAGGGTCGTGTCCTCATGAGTCCCCAAATGCATCATGGCAAAGACACAACAATAATATCTAGATCAAAGTCTTTGTTGAACTGCATAATGTTGAGAATGCCCATTTTTTCACAAAGTGGAAGAGCAGTCCCGAAGTACCTCGCATTCTGCAGCATATATTCCACGACAATGGATTTGACATGTGGAACATACAAATTATCCCTATGCTTCAGTACATCATTATAGATTGATAGTTGCTTCTTGGTCCAGAAGGGAGGGTTGCGCATAGATGGCTCTTGAGGTTCCCCATAGGGATGGGCCTTGCGAGACATCCAAAAGTCCTTAGCATTCAGAGTGGCCATCGATTGGGACTTCAATGGCCTAACGGCAGGCCGCTTCCCGTGTGACTTGGAAAATTGATGACTGGCACTATCTTCTTAAACATTTTACTGTGGCTGGCTTGAGCTATGTGCTTTAGCGGTGCGGTAACGCTTTGATCTTCCACGGCTGGAGTTCACTCTACGCTCCTGATGAGCAGAGCTGCCACCTCCTGAGATCCAAAACACATACCAGGGAAAAACACGAGAGTAAATGATATGCATATGCCAACAAGAAACCAAAAGTGGGAGAAAAGTTGATGTAACAGAAGAAAACATGTGCAATTGTTAGCCCAGAGAGGTAGTACCGCTGACTGGAGTGGTACTACCTCTAATGGGGGGTAGTACCGCTCGAGGGGGTGGTAGTACCGCTCGGGGTAGAGACCACGGGGTGGCTATGACCGTTGGTCAGATCCGGTACTACCGGTGATGCCAAGAGCACGTATTTCCTACTAGAACATCAAATCTACTCCCTAGCCTCCTTCCACATCCTACTCATGCCGCAATCTTGACTAAAAAGTGAAGGATGCACTCATATTTCCCAAAACCTATATTTGAAGAAATAGACCCAAAAGAGACAAAACCGGGGGCAATACCGGCATCCATGGAAAGAGGAAGAGGTGTGGATTGATTCCACTGGTTGGAATCGTGGAAGAACGGTTGAAAATAGAGATTGGCCGCACCATCGGAGCCCTTGGGTCGCCTGGAGAGAGAAACACATGAGGAGGAGTGGGGATGAATGGGTATGGGGAGTAGAACCTGCCCCTGCACGTGCCCCATAGCTCCTTGTGATTTTGCAGGAGTGGTAGTACTGCGCGGGGAGCGGTAGTACTGCTTATGGCAGCGGTACTACCTCTAATCTGAGGTAGTACCGCTCAGCAGCGGTACTGCCCTCCACATGACACCAAGGACACTCCATTAGGTGGAAAATACAAAAATCATGATTTTGTTTTACAAGAAATGGGCATGAGACTCGGAACACACTCACGGAGAAGTGGACACACCAAGTTGTGAAGAAATGAACTCGAGAAAAACCAACTTGGGGTCTACCTGGCCATACCGCGGGCCGGGCCTAAAAAACCTGTGGTACAAAACCCAGGCCCGAGCCCGGCCCGGCCTGATCGTCGGGCCTAATTTTTGGGCCCAGGCCCGGCCTGGCCCAATGTAGGTGTCAAATCGGGTTTCCATAGGCCCAAGCCTGGCCCGAACTGGCCGTCGGGCTTGATTATCAGGCCCGAGTCTGGCCCGTGGGCAAGGTCGGGCTGTGCCGGGTCGGGTTTTTTTGGGTCGGTTTGGGCCAGGCCGACCGGGCCGAGTTGCCCATGGCCATATATAACTTGGGGTGACACGAAACACAAACAAGCTCTCAAAAAGCGAATGCCTCACTAGGAGGGGGTGGTGGCCGAAGCCACCTATGTTTGAGTCAATTTGTATGGCACCGCGAAGATTTTAACCTTGGGCCCATGACCAAAACTCGTCTTTAAAACACAAGTCTCATCAAGAATGTGTTGGGGAACATTGCATGGGAAACAAAAATTCCTATGCTCAATAAGATCAATATATGGAGACTAACATCTACGAGAGGGGGGAGTGCATCTACATACCCTTGTTGTCGTGGTATTTCTGGGACAGATGCCATGGGGTGGCTTAACTCGTGGATTGGGGCCAATGGGCGCCGACGGCGTCTAGGAATGGGTGTAGGTGCAACACACATGACGCCGGATTACCCAGGTTCAGGGCCCTCCGATGAGGTAAAACCCCTAGTCCTACTTGTGTGACTATGCGGTAATCACAATACAAAGGTTGCTCCTTGAGCTATTTCTGAGGAGGGAGACGAAGCTCTAGTTGCCGGCTTTGCTGCCTCAGGTGGTGTTCTACGTGTGGTTGTTAGAATGTTTTTTGTCTCTGTCTGCCTCTCTGTGTGGACAGGGATGTGGCCTTATAGTGCAGCGAGGAGTTACCATGGTAATGATACGATTGTGAGGTGGGGGCCGGCTGCCAACCTCTCGGGCCGGCTGCGGGGCCCACCTGCGGTTCGGTCTTGTCGCGACGTCCGCCGGTCGTGTGCAGCAGCGGTCGATGCGCCGAGCTGTCAAGGCAAGGGAGACGGAGGGGAATGTGGATACAAGACCTCCTTGGCCGGTCAGGGTCGAGGGCCCTATAGCCTCGCTGACCCTCCCATCATCACGCTGCAGCACGCGTATACATGTCAGCGTGTACTGCTACAGTGATAGCCTCTGATCATTCGTCCTGTCTTGTCTATGTACGATGGTACGGTCCGATGGGATGGGAGTCGGCCGTCCGGCTGCCAGTGGGCCAGCTGGCCCGCCGAGCCTCGCCACGCGGCTGGGTACGCGTCCAAGAGGTGCCCGGCTACCGCCTGCCGGCCAGGTATGTGCGGGCCAAGAGGGGTCGATTGTCGCCAGCTAGCCAGGCACGTACGGGCCAGAAGGGGTCGGCTTTCGCCAGTCGGCCAAACTTGGGTTGGCTGAATGGGCCAGCTATCGCCAGCCAGCCTTGGGGGCACGCGGCCCTGCTACGCCAATAGACAACAGCGCCAGAAATTGGCACGTTAAAGGAGACTTGGCTTGCGCTGGTTTTTCCCTTGAAGAGGAAAGGGTGATGCAGCACAGGAGCAGTAAGTATTTCCCTCAGTTTGAGAACCAAGGTATCAATCCAGTAGGAGAGTCGCGTCAAGTCCAGAGTACCTGCGCAAACACAAAACAGCTTGCACCCAACGCTATAAAGGGGTTGTCAATCCCTTCAAGATTTATTGCAAAGTGAGAATTGAAGGCAGAAAGTGCAACGAAGTAAAAGTGTAAGGCTGGAAATATGATGTGAGGTAGACCCAGGGGCCATAGTGTTCACTAGAGGCTTCTCCCAAAATAGCAAATATTACTGTAGGTGAACAAATTACCGTCGAGTAATTGATAGAACCGCGCAAAGTCACGAGATACCTAAGGCAAATATCATACATATAGGCATCACGTCAGAGACAAGTAGACCGATACTTTCTGCATCACTACTATTACTCCACGCATCGACCGCTATCCAGCATGCATCTAGTGTATTGAGTTCATGATGAACACAGTAACGCCTTAAGCAAGATGACATGATGTAGCGGGATAAACTCAAACCATTGATGAAAACCCCATCTTTTTACCCTTGATGGCAACAACATGATGCGTGCCTCGCTACCCCTTCTGTCACTGGGTGAGGTCACCGCATGGTATGAACTCAAAACCAAGCACTTCTCCCATTGCAAGAATCATAGATCTAGTTGGCCAAACAAAACCCACAACTCGAAGAGAATTACAAGGATATGAAATCATGCATATAATAGATCAGAAGAAACTCAAATAAGATTCATAGATAATTTGATCATAAATCCACAATTCATCGGATCTCAACAAACACACCGCTAAAGAAGATTCCATCAGATAGATCTCCATGAAGATCATGTAGAACTTTGTTTTGAAGATCCAAGAGAGAGAAGAAGCCATCTAGCTACTAGCTATGGACCCATAGGTCTATGGTGAACTACTCACACATCATCGGAGAGGTCATGGTGTTGATGAAGAAGCCCTCCGTATCCGAATCCCCCTCCGGCAGGGAACCAAATCGTGCCCCAGATTGGATCTTGCGGAGACAGAAGCTTGCGGCGGCGAAAAAGTGTTTTCGTGGCTCTCCTGATTTTTTCTGGGATTTTAGGGAATATATATGCGAAAGACCTAGGACAGAGGAGGCCCAGGGAGCCCACAAGCCTGGGAGGCACGCCCGTGGCCGCGCCATGAGGGCTTGTCGGGTCCCTGGTGACCCTCTGCCTTGGTTCTCAAGTCTCCCGATCGTCTTCTGTTCCAGAAAAAATCTTTTTGGAAGTTTTATTCGGTTTGGACTCTATTTGAAATCCTCTTCTGAAAAGGGTCAAAAACACGGAAAAATAGGAACTCACACTTGGCACTGAGTTAATAAGTTAGTCCCAAAAAAGATATAAAAGGCATACAACACATCCAAAGTTTGACAAGATAATAGCATGAAACCATCAAAATTATAGATACGTTGGAGACGTATCAAGCACCCCCAAGCTTAACTCCTGCTCGTCCTCGAGTAGGGAAGTGATAAATACTTAATTTTTGATGTGGAATGCTACCTAGCATACTTGTCCTTTGTAACTTCTTTCATGTGACACGAATATTCAGATCCGTAAGATTCAAAACAATAGTTTCCTATTGACATGAAAACAATAATACTTCGAGCAAACTAGCAAGGCAATCATGAACTTTCGAAATAACAAGGCCAAAGAAAGTTATCCCTAGAAAATCATATAGTCTGGCTATGCTCCATCATCCCCACACAACTAATTTAAATCATGCACAACCCCGGTATTGGCCAAGTAATTGTTTTCGCACTCTTACTTTCTCAAACCTTTTTTCAACTGTCACGCAATACATGAGCGTGAGCCATGGATATAGCACTATAGGTGGAATAGAGTGTGGTGGTGGTTGTGAGACAAAAAAAGGAGGAGATGGTCACATTTACTCGGCGTATCAAAGGGTTATGGAGATGCCCATTAATAGATATCAATGTGGATGAGTAGGGATTGCCATACAAAGGGTGCACTAGAGCTAAAAGTATGTGAAAGCTCAAAAGGAGAACTAGTGGGTGTGCATCCAACTTGCTTGCTCACGAAGACCTAGGGCAATTTTGAGGAAGCCCATCATTGGAATATACAAGCCAAGTTATATAATAAAGATTCCCACTAGCATATGGTGGTGACGAAATGAGAGGCTCTCAATCATGAAGAACATGGTGCTATTATGAAGCACAAGTGTGGAAAAAGATAGTAGCATTGTCGCTTCTCTCTTTTTCTCTCTTTTTTTTATTTGGGCTCTTTGGCATCTCTTTTTTTCGGGCTCTTTGGCCTCTTTTTTTCCTCACATGGGACAATGCTCTAATAATGATGATCATCATACTTCTATTTACTCAAAGCTCAAAGCTTAGAACGATGATGACTCTATAGGAAATGCCTTCGGTAGTGTACCGGGAATATGACGTTGAAACATCTCGCTAGCTATCTTACGATCATGCAATGGCAATATGAGAGTGACGGCACAAGTCATGAGACGGAACGGTGGGAGTTGTATGGCAATATATCTCGGAATGGCTATGAAAATGCCATAGTAGGTAGTTATGGTGGTTGTTTTGAGGAAGGCATATGGTGGGTTTGTGCACCGGAGAAAATTGCGCGGTAATAGAGAGGCTATAAATGGTGGAAGGTTAAAGTGCATCTATACCATGGACTCACATTAGTCATGAAGAACTCACATACTTGTTGCAAAAGTTTTTATTAGTAATCGAAACAAAGTGCTAAACGCATACTCCTAGGGGAAGGGTTGGTAGGTGTTAACCATCGCGCGATCCCGACCGCAACAAAAAGGATGACAATCAATAGATGAATTATGCTCCGACTTCCTAACATAGCGGTTCCCCATACGTGCATGTTACGGGAATCACTAACTTCAACACAAGTATTTCTAGATTCACTCTTAATATTACCAAATCCACGTCTCAAAACTAATTGAGAGGAATCAAAACTTCTCTTTCTACTCAATGCACATGAAGATGGAGGTTTTTCTATCCTCTTTGGGTACCAATCACCTTTGGGACTACTTTCATAGCACAAGACAACTACCAAGTTACGCACCGCCGTGCTCTAAAAGATCCAAGTGAAGCACATAGAGCAAAATGGTCTAGCTCAAAAGATATAAGTGAAGCACGATGAGCATTCTAGAAAAATCACGATGAGTGCGTGTGTCTCTCAAAAGGTGTGCAGCAAGGATGATTGTGACAGAACAAAAAAGAAAAGACTCCTACAATACAATATGCTCCAAGCAAAACACATATCATGTGGTGAATAAAAATATAGCTCCAAGTAATGTTATCGATGGATTGAAGACGAAAGAGGGGATGCCTTCCCGGGGCATCCCCAAGATTAGGATTTTTGGTGTCCTTTAATTTGGATTGGGATGCCTTGGGCATACCCAAGCTTGAGATCTTTCCACTCTTTATCCCTTTTTTCCATGAGAACATCACCCAAAACTTGAAAACTTCACAACACAAAACTTAAAGAGAAACTCGTGATATCATTAGCACAAGAAAACAAACTACCACCTCCTTAGGTACAGTAGCAATCTTGATTTATATTTATATTGGTGTTAGATTACTGTATTCTCACTTTTCCATGGCTAGTACCCCCCGATACTATCCATAGTTTCATCAAAATAAGCAACCAACTCAACAAAAACAGAATCTGTCAAAAATAGACCAGTCTGTAGCAATTTGTATACTTCGTATACTTATGGTACCTCACAAATTCGGAAAAATTACGACTGCCTGGGAAAAAGGTATATAAACCAGCAGCAAAACGAATCAACTCAAAAGCTCTTTCTGAATAAAAATGACAAATAATCTCGTGAGTGAAAAGTTTCTGTCTTTTTCCAGCAGGATCAAACAACCATCACCAAGACTAGTCATAAAGGTTTTGCTTGGTTCAAACACAAAAAGAAACACAAAAGATACTATCATAACAGAACTATGATGGTGTGGACAGAACAAAACAGAAAGAAAAGGATAAATTCATTGGGTTGTCTCCCAACAAGCGCTATTGTTTAACGCCCTTAGCTAGGCATAAAGCGATAGAATCATGTATCGTCGTCTTAGGTGCTCAAACCATAAGTAGCCCTCATCATGGATTCATAAGGCAATCTTATTTTCTTTATTGGAAAGTTTTCCATGCCCTTCTTTAAAGGAAATTGAAATCTAATATTCCCTTCCTTCATATCGATGATAGCACCGATAGTCCTTAGGAAAGGTCTACCAAGAATGATAGGGCATGTAGGATTGCAATCAATGTCAAGCGCAATGAAATCCACGGGTACATAGTTCCTATTTGCAATAATAAGAACATCATTGATCATTACCATGGGTTTCTTGATAGTAGAATCCGCAAGATGCAAATTAAGAGAACACTCCTTAATCTCATTAAAACCCAGAACATCACATAAAGACTTTGGAATCGCGGAAACACTAGCACCCAAATCACACAAAGAATTGCATTCATAGTTTTCGATTTTGATTTTGATAGTAGGTTCCCACTCATCACGAAGATTTCTAGGGATAGAAACTTCCAATTGAAGTTTCTCTTCAAGAGATTTTATCATAGCTTCGACGATATGATCGGTAAAGGCCTTGTTTTGGCTATAAGCGTGTGGAGAGTTTAGCATGGATTGCATCAAGGAAATGCATTCAATCAAGGAGCAACTATCATAATTGAATTCCTTGAAATCCAAAGTAGTAATTTCATTACTACTCAAAGTTTTAATTTCTTCTACTCCACTTGCAATGCTTTTAGCATCAAGATAGATGGACTCCGAATCATTGGGGCGTTTTTCAACCAAAGTGGATTCATATCCAGCCCCATCATCATTAGGTTTGACACAAGAAAACAAAGATTCAATGGGAGTCACACCAAGCACTTTAAGATCTTCTTGATTCTCATCACGAGAACACACCTTTTTAAGCCATTCATGTCTAGCACGAATTTGGGCGGTTCTTTCTTTGCTCTTACTCATTGAAACACGCATAGCTTTCAATGTTTCATCCATATTGATCTTTGGAGGAGCACATCTAACTTTCAAAGCATCAATATCACTAGACATTCTATCAACGCTCCTAGCCAAATCGTCAATTTTGAGTAGTTTTTTCTCTACGGACGCGTTGAAAATCTTTTGTGAGTTGATAAACCCTTTGATATTACTCTCTAGATCAGAGGGTAATTTATTGTAATTTCCATGAGTGTTGTTGTAGGAGTTGCCAAAATTACTAGAGGAGTTACTAGGAAAAGGCCTAGGAACATAGTTTCCTCTAAGAGCATTGTTGTTGCCAAAATTATTCCTACCAATAAAATTAACGTCCAAGCTAGCATTGCTACTCTCAATCAAGGAAGACAAGGGCATGTAATTAGGATCTAAAGGAGCACTTCTACTAGCAACCAAATTCATTAACTCATCCATCTTAGCACTCAACGAGTTAATTTCTTCTATAGCGTGTACCTTTTTACTAGTAGGTGACCTTTCAGTGTGCCACTAAGAGTAGTTCGTCATGATATTGTCTAGGAGTTTTGTAGCTTCTCCTAACGTGATTTCCATGAATGTTCCACCTGAGGCGGAGTCCAAGATATTTCTAGAAGCGAAATTCAAGCCAGCGTAAAAGATTTGTATAATCATCCAAAGACTAAAGCCATGAGCGGGACAATTTCTAATCATCAATTTCATCCTCTCCCAAGATTGTGCAACATGTTCATGATCAAGTTGCTTAAAATTCATGATATCATTACGGAGAGAGATAATCTTAGCCGACGGAAAATACTTGGATATATAATCATCTTTGCACTTGTTCCAAGAATCAATACTATTTTTGGGCAAAGACGAAAACCAAGTTTTTGCTCGATCTCGCAACAAGAAAGGAAAAAAGCTTCAATTTAATCACATCATTATCCACATCTTTCTTCTTTTGCATATCGCAAAGCTCAATGAAGGTATTAAGATGGGATAAGGCATCTTCACTAGGAAGGCCGGAGAATTGCTCTTTCATAACAAGATTCAACAAAGCAACATTGATTTCGTATGATTCTGCACTAGTGGCGTAAGCAACTGGAGTACTAATAAAATCATTATTATTAGTATTCGAGAAGTCACAAAGTTTGGTGTTTTCAGTCATGGTGACTTCAGCAAGCAAACAAGCACACAAGCGAACAGAAAGCAAGCGATAGAAAAGGACAAACGAAAAAGGAAAAAGAAAAAAAGGCAAACGAAGAAAAGGGCAAATATTTTTGTAAATTTTTGTTTTTCAGAAGTGGGGGAGAGGAAAACGAAAGGCAAAAAAGTAAATGCAAGAGATGAGTTTGCGACACTTACTTGGATGAGTTCTTGACTTGATCCTCCCCGGCAACGGTGCAAGAAATTCTTCTGCTACGACAACAGACAACAGCGCCAGAAATTGGCACGTTGACGGAGACTTGGCTTGCGCTGGTTTTTCCCTTGAAGAGGAAAGGGTGATGCAGCAGAGGAGCACTAAGTATTTCCCTCAGTTTGAGAACCAAAATATCAATCCAGTAGGAGAATCGCGTCAAGTCCAGAGTACCTGCCCAAACACAAAACAGCTTGCACCCAACGCTATAAAGGGGTTGTCAATCCCTTCAAGATTGATTGCAAAGTGAGAACTGAAGGCAGAAAGTGCAACGAAGTAAAAGTGTAAGTGTGAAAATATGATGTGAAGTAGACCCGGGGGCCATAGTGTTCACTAGCGGCTTCTCTCAAAATAGCAAATATTATGGTAGGTGAACAAATTATTGTCGAGCAATTGATAGAACCGCGCAAAGTCATGACGATATCTAAGGCAATGATCATACATATAGGCATCACGTCCGAGACAAGTAGACCGATACTTTCTGTATCTACTACTATTACTCCACACATCGACCGCTATCTGCTACGGCAACAGACAATAGCGCTAGAAATTGGCACATTGACGGAGACTTGTCTTGCGCTGGTTTTTCCCTTGAAGAGGAAAGGGTGATGCAACACAAGAGTAGTAAGTATTTCTCTCAGTTTGAGAACCAAGGTATCAATCCAGTAGGAGAATCGCGTCAAGTCGAGAGTACCTGCGCAAACACAAAAGAGCTTGCACCCAACGCTATAAAGGGGTTGTCAATCCCTTCAAGATTGATTGCAAAGTGAGATCTGAAGGCGAAAAGTGCAACAAAGTAAAAGTGTAAGGCTGAAAATATGATGTGAAGTAGACCTCGGGGCCATAGTGTTAACTAGAGGCTTCTCTAAAAGTAGCAAATAATACAGTGGGTGAACAAATTACTGTCCAGCAATTGATAGAACCGCGCAAAGTCATGACGATATTTAAGGCAATGATCATACATATAGGCATCACGTCCGAGACAAGTAGACCGATACTTTCTGCATCTACTACTATTACTCCACACATCGACCGCTATCCAGCATGCATCTAGTGTATTGAGTTCATGACGAACAGAGGTACACCTTAAGCAAGTTGACATGATGTAGAGGGATAGACTCAAACCAATGATGAAAACCCCATCTTTTTACCCTTGATGGCAACAACAGGATGCGTGCCTCGCTACCCCTTCTGTCAATGGGTGATGTCACCGCACGGTATGAACCCAAAACCAAGCACTTCTCCCATTGCAAGAGTCAAAGATCAAGCTGGCCAAACAAAACCCACAACTCCAAGAGAATTACAAGGCTATGAAATCATGCATAAGAGAGATCAGAAGAAACTCAAATAAGATTCATAGATAATCTGATCATAAATCCACAATTCATCGGATCTCGACAAACACACCGCAAAAGAAGATTACATCGGATAGATCTCCATGAAGATCATGGAGAACTTTGTATTGAAGATCCAAGAGAGAGAAGGAGCCATCTAGCTACTAGCTATGGACCCGTAGGTCTATGGTGAACTACTCACGCATCATCGGAGAGGTCAGGGTGTTGATGAAGAAGCCCTCCGTATCCGAATCCCCCCTCCGGCAGGGCACCAGAACGTGCCCTAGATGGAATCTTGCGGAGAAAGAAGCTTGCGGCAGCGGAAAAATACTTTCGATGATCTCTTGATTTTTTCTGGAATTTATGGGAATTTATAGGCGAAAACCTAGGGCAGAGGTGGCCCAAGGAGCTCACAAGCCTGGGAGGCGCGGCCCCCCTGGCCGCGGCTAGGGGGCTTGTGGGGTCCCTGGTGGCCCCCTGCCTTGGTTCTCAAGCTTCCCGATCTTCTTCTATTTTGGAAAAAATCTTTTTGGAAGTTTCGTTCCGTTTGGACTCCGTTTAAAATCCTCCTCTGAAAGGGGTCAAAAACACGGAAAACAAGAACTGGCACTTGGCACTGAGTTAATAAGTTAGTCCCAAAAAGATATAAAAGGCATACAAAACATCCAAAGTTTGACAGGATAATAGCATGGAACCATCAAAAATTATAGATACGTTGGAGACGTATCAAGCATCCCCAAGCTTAACTCCTGCTCGTCCTTGAGTAGGGAAGTGATAAAGACAGAATTTTTGATGTGGAATGCTACCTAGCATAGTTGTCCTTTGCAACTTCCTACGTGCGACATGAATGTTCAGATCCGTAAGATTCAAAACAATAGTTTGCTATTGACATGAAACAATAATACTTCAAGCAAACTAGCAAGGTAATCATGAAATTTCGAAATAACAAGGCCAAAGAAAGTTATCCCTACAAAATCATATAGTCTGGCTATGCTCCATCATCCCCACACAACTAATTTAAATCATGCACAACCCCGGTATTGGCCAAGTAATTTTTTTCACACTCTTACTTTCTCAAACCTTTTATAACTATCATGCAATACATGAGCGTGAGCCATGGATATAACACTATAGGTGGAATAGAGTGTGGTGGTGGTTGTGAGACAAAAAGGGAGGAGATGGTCACATTGACTCGGTGTATCAAGGGGCTATGGACATGCCCATTAATAGAGATCAATGTGAATGAGTAGGGATTTCCATACAAAGGATGCACTAGAGCTATAAGTATGTGAAAGCTCAAAAGGAGAACTAGTGGGTGTGCATCAAACTTGCTTGCTCACGAAGACCTAGGGCAATTTTGAGGAAGCCCATCATTGGAATATACAAGCCAAGTTATATAACGAAGATTCCCACTAGCATATGGTGGTGACGGAATGAGAGGCTCTCAATCATGAAGAACATGGTGCTATAATGAAGCAGAAGTGTGGAAAAAGATAGTAGCATTGTCCCTTCTCTCTTTTTCTCTCTTTTTTATTTAGGCTCTTGGGCCTCTTTTTTTTAGGCTCTTTGGCCTCTTTTTTTTTCCAACATGGGACAATGCTCTAATAATGATGATCATCACACTCTTATTTACTCACAGTTGAAAACTTAGAACGATGATGACTCTATAGGAAATGCCTCCGGCAGTGTACCGGGATGTGCAATGATCTAGCTTGGCCTATGACGTTGAAACATCTCGCTAGCTATCTTATGATCATGCAATGGCAATATGAGAGTGACGGCCCAAGTCATGAGATGGAACGGTGGGAGTTGCATGGCAATATATCTCGGAATGGCTATGAAAATGCCATAGTAGGTAGGTATGATGGCTGTTTTGAGGAAGGCATATGGTGGGTTTGTGCATCGACGAGAATTGCGCGGCACTAGAGAGGCTAGCAATGGTGGAAGGTGAAAATGCATCTATACCATGGACTCACATTAGTCATGAAGAACTCACATACTTGTTGCGAAAGTTTTTATTAGTAATCAAAACAAAGTGCTAAACGCATACTCCTAGGGGCAGGGTTGGTAGGTGTTAACCATCGCACGATCCCGACCGCAACACAAAGGATGAAAATCAATAGATCAATCATGCTCCGACTTCCTAACATAGCGGTTCACCATACGTGGATGCTACGGGAATCACTAACTTCAACACAAGTATTTCTAGATTCGCAACACCCTACTAACATAACTCTTAATATTACCAAATCCACATCTCAAAACTTATTGAGAGGAATCAAAACTTTTCTTTCTACTCAATGCACATGAAGATGGAAGTTTTTGTATCCTCTTTGGGTACCTATCACCTTTGGGACTACTTTCACAGCACAAGCCAACTACCAAGTTACGCACCGCCGTGCTCTAAAAGATCTAAGTGAAGCACATAGAGCAAAATTATCTAGTTCAAAAGATATAAGTGAAGCACGATGAGCATTCTAGCAAAATCAAGATGAGTGCGTGTCTCTCTCAAAAGGTGTGCAACAAGGATGATTGTGACACAACAAAAATAAAATACTCCTACGATACAAGACGCTCCAAGCAAAACACATATCATGTGGTGAATAAAAATATAGCTCCAAGTAATGTTACCGATGGATTAAAGACGAAAGAGGGGATGACTTCCCGAGGCATCCCCAAGCTGAGGCTTTTTGGTGTCCTTGAATTTGGCTTGGGATGCCTTGGGCATCCCCAAGCTTGATCTCTTTCCACTACTTATCTCTTTGTCCATGAGAACATCACCCAAAACTTGAAAACTTCACAACACAAAACTTAAACAGAAACTCGTGATAACATTAGCACAAGAAAACAAACCACCACCTCTTTAGGTATTCTAGCAATCTTGATTTATATTTATATTGGTGTTAGATTACTGTATTATCACTTTTCCATGGCTAGTACCCCCGATACTATCCATAGTTTCATCAAAACAAGCAACCAACTCAACAAAAACAGAATCTGTCAAAAACAGACCAGTCTGTAGCAATTTGTATACTTCGTATACTTCTGTTACCTCAAAAATTCTTACAAATTACTACTGCCTGGGAAAAAGGCATATCAACCAGCATCAAAAAGAATCAACTCAAAATCTCTTTCTGAATAAAACTGGAAAATAATCTCGTGAGCGAAAAGTTTCTGTCTTTTTCCAGCAGGATCAAACAACCATCACCAAGACTAGTCATAAAGGTTTTGCTTGGCTCAAACACAAAAATAAACACAAAAGACACAATCATAACAGAATTATGATGGTGGGGACACAACAAAATAGAAAGAAAAAGATAAATTCATTGGGTTGCCTCCCAAAAGACACAATCATAGCTAGGCATTGATAATTCAATGATGCTCACACAAAAGATAGCAATCGGACACGAAGAGAGCATCATGAAACATGTGTCAAACACATTTAAGTCTAATATACTTCCTATGCATAGGCATTTTATAGGAAAACAGATTGTCAAGACAAGCAATAGTTACCATATGCAAGGAAGAAGAAAGATTCAAGAGCAATCTCAACATAACGAGAGGTCATTTAGTGATATGAAAATTTCTACCACAATATTTTCCTCTCTCATAATAATTACATGTGGGATCATATTCAAATTCCACAATGTAGCTATCACAAATGATATTCTTTTCATGATCCACATGCATGCAAAGTTGATGCTCTTCAAAAATAGTGGGATTATCATCAACTAAAGTCATGAGTTCTCCGAACCCACCTTCAATAATATTGCAAATATCATATTCATCATGAGGCTTAAACAAATTTTCAAGATCATAAGAAAAATCATTACCCCAATCATGATCATTGCAACAAGTAGTGGACATAGCAAAACTGGCATCCCCAAGCTTAGGGTTTTGCATATTTTTAGCATGATTGACACTAATAGGATTTATAGTGAAACCATTGCAATCATGCTTTTCATTCAAGGAGCCCTCGTGAATCACTTCACAAATTTCTTCTTCACGATTTTCAGATTCACGCATCTCAAGCAAAACTCCATAGAGAAAGTTATGTGCACTCAACTCACTAGCAATTGGGTCAACATAATTGGATCTCTTAAAGAGATTAGCAAGTGGATGAGGATCCATATCACTAGATTTTGAGCAAGCGAAGATGCAAGCATATTGAAGGCACATACCTCACAAGCAAAGGAAAGGCAAACAAAAAAGGCAAACGAAGAAAAGGGCAAACGAAAAAGGCAAATATTTTTGTAAATTTTTGTTTTTCAGAAGTGGGGGAGAGGAAAACGAGAGGCAAAATGCAAGAGATGAGTTTGCGAGACTTACTTGGATGAGTTCTTGACTTGATCCTCCCCCGCAACGGCGCCAGAAATTCTTCTGCTACGGTAACAGACAACAGCGTCAGAAATTGGCATGTTGACGGAGACTTGTCTTGCGCCAGTTTTTCCCTTGAAGAGGAAAGGATGATGTAGCACAAGAGCAGTAAGTATTTCCCTCAGTTTGTGAACCAAGGTATCAATCCAGTAGGAGAATCGCGTCAAGTCCAGAGTACCTGCGCAAACACAAAAGAGCTTCCACCCAACGCTATAAAGGGATTGTCAATCCCTTCAAGATTGATTGCAAAGTGAGATCTGAAGGCGAAAAGTGCAACGAAGTAAAAGTGTAAGGCTGAAAATATGATGTGAAGTAGACCCGGGGGCCATAGTGTTCACTAGAGGCTTCTCCAAAAATAGCAAATAATACGGTGGGTGAACAAATTACTGTCGAGCAATTGATAGAACCGCGCAAAGTCATGACGATATCTAAGGCAATGATCATACATATAGGCATCACGTCCGAGACAAGTAGACCGATACTTTCTGCATCTACTACTATTACTCCACACATCGACCGCTATCCAGCATGCATCTAGTGTATTGAGTTCATGACAAACAGAGTAACACCTTAAGCAAGATGACATGATGTAGAGGGATAGACTCAAACCAATGATGAATACCCCATCTTTTTACCCTTGATGGCAACAACATGATGCGTGCCTCGCTACCCCTTCTGTCACTGGGTGAGGTCACCGCACGGTATGAACCCAAAACCAAGAACTTCTCCCATTGCAAGAATAATAGATCAAGCTGGCCGAACAAAACCCACAACTCGAAGAGAATTACAAGGATATGAAATCATGCACAAGAGAGATCAGAAGAAACTCAAATAAGATTCATAGATAATCTGATCATAAATCCACAATTCATTAGATCTCAACAAACACACCACAAAAGTAGATTACATCGGATAGATCTCCATGAAGATCATGGAGAACTTTGTATTGAAGATCCAAGAGAGAGAAGAAGCCATCTAGCTACTAGCTATGGACCCGTAGGTCTATGGTGAACTACTCACGCATCAACGAAGAGGTCATGGTGTTGATAAGAAGCCCTCCGTATCCGAATCCCCCCTCCGGCAGAGCACCAGAACGTGCCCCAGATGGGATCTTGCGGAGACAGAAGCTTGCGGCGGCAGAACAGTACTTTCGATGATCTCTTGATTTTTTCTGGAATTTATGGGAATTTATAGGCGAAAGACCTAGGGCAGAGGTGGCCCAGGGAGCCCACAAGCCTGGGAGGCGCGAGCCCCCCTGGCCGCGGCTAGGGGGCTTGTAGGGTCGCTGGTGGCCCCCTGCCTTGGTTCTCAAGCTTCCCGATCTTCTTCTGTTTCAGAAAAAATCTTTTTGGAAGTTTCTATCCTTTTGGAATCCGTTTCAAATCCTCCTCTGAAAGGGGTCAAAAACACGGAAAAAACAGGAACTCGCACTTGGCACTGAGTTAATAAGTTAGTCTCAAAAAGATATAAAAGGCATACAAAACATCCAAAGTTTGACAGGATAATAGCATGACACCATCAAAAATTATAGATACGTTGGAGACGCATCACTATCCAGCATGCATCTAGTGTATTGAGTTCATGATGAACAGAGTAACGCCTTAAGCAAGATGACATGATGTAGAGGGATAAACTCAAACCAATGATGAAAACCCCATCTTTTTACCGTTGATGGCAACAACACGATGCGTGCCTCGCTCCCCCTTCTGTCACTGGGTGAGGTCACCGCACGGTATGAAACCAAAACCAAGCACTTCTCCCATTGCAAGAATCATAGATCTAGTTGGCCAAACAAAACCCACAACTCGAAGAGAATTACAAGGATATGAAATCATGCATATAAGAGATCAGAAGAAACTCAAATAAGATTCATAGATAATCTGATCATAAATCCACAATTCATCGGATCTCGACAAACATACCGCAAAATAAGACCACATTGGATAGATCTCTATGAAGATCATGGAGAACTTTCTATTGAAGATCCAAGAGAGAGAAGAGGCCATCTAGCTACTAGCTATGGACCCATAGGTCTATGGTGCACTACTCACGCATCATCGGAGAGGTCAGGGTGTTGATGGAGAAGCCCTCCGTATCCGAATGCCCCCTCCGGCAGGCACCAGAACGTGACCCACATGGGATCTTGCGGAGACAGAAGCTTGCGGCGGCGGAAAAGTGTTTTCGTGGCTCTCCTGATTTTTTCTGGGATTTTAGGGAATATATATGCGAAAGACCTAGGGCAAAGGAGGTCGAGGGAGCCCACAAGCCTGGGAGGCGTGCCCCCCTAGCCGCGCCATGAGGGCTTGTGGGGTCCCTGGTGACCCTCTGCCTTGGTTCTCAAGTCTCCCGATCGTCTTCTGTTTCGGAAAAAATATTTTTGGAAGTTTTATTCCATTTGGACTCCGTTTAATATCCTCCTCTGAAAAGGGTCAAAAACACGGAAAAAATAGGAATTGGCACTTGGCACTGAGTTAATAAGTTATTCCCAAAAAAGATATAAAAGGAATACAAAACATCCAAAGTTTGACAAGATAATAGCATGAAACCATCAAAAATTATAGATACGTTTGAGACGTATCAAGCCCCAATTGTCTTGGAGACGGCTAATCTCCGCTCTTGGTATACCCGGGGGTAGTATACCTGTCACTTGTAGATTGCTAAGCGGAAGCATATATAATGCGGTTGATGTAGTCGAACGTCTTCACGATCCAATCACGATCCGTCCCACGATCTCATCACAATCTGTCCCGCGATCTCATCACTATCCGTCCCGCGATCCCATCACGATCCGTCCTGATCTAGTGTCAAACGGACGGCACCTCCGCGTTCAACACACGTACAGCTCCATGGCGTTCTCCGTCTTCTTGATCCAGAAAGATGGGCGGAGAGGTAGATGAGTTCTCCCTCAGCACGACGGTGTGACAGTAGTGGTGGTGGAGCTATTCCGGCGGGGCTTTGTCAAGCAATACCGAAACCGATCTAGTGGAGAAAACTGATCTATGGGAGAGACAGGGCTGCGCCATCGGAGAGTACCCAGCCCCCTTGTACCTCCCCAGCTTTATATAGCGTGAGAGGGGCTGGTGGCTTGCCCTGTGATGACCCACAAGTGTAGGGGATCTATAGTAGTACTTTCGATAAGTAAGAGTGTCGACCCCAACGAGGAGCAGAAGGATCTGACAAGTGGTTTTCAGCAAGGTATTCTCTGCAAGCACTGAAATTATCGGTAACAGATAGTTGTGTGATAAGATGATTCGTAGCAAGTAGCAAGTAACAAGTAGCAAGTAGAAAAGGTGCAACAAAGTGGCCCAATCCCTTTTGTAGCAAGGGACAAGCCTGGACAAACTCTTATAGGAGGTAAAGCGCTCTCGAGGACACACGGGAATTTCTGTCAAGCTAGTTTTCATCATGTTCATATGATTCACGTTCGCTACTTTCATAGTTTGATATGTGGGTGGACCGGTGCTTGGGTGCTGCCCTTACTTAATAAGAATTAAGACTAAGTCTAACCATAGCATTAAACTAGTGGATCCAAATCAGCCCCTCACGAAGCAACGCATAAACTAGGGTTTAAGCTTCTGTCACTCTAGCAACCCATCATCTACTTACTACTTCCCAATGCATTCCTCTAGGCCTAAATAATGGTGAAGTGTTATGTAGTCGACATTCACATAACACCACTAGCGGAAAAAAAACATACAACACATCAAAATATCGAAGGAATACCAAATTCACATGACTACTTATAGCAAGACTTATCCCATGTCCTTGGGAACAAAAGTGACTACTCACAAAGCATAATCATAATCATGACCAGAGAGGTAGTGAATAGTATCAAGGATCTGAACATATAATCTTCCACCGAGTAATCCAACTAGCATCAACTACAAAGAGTAATTAACACTACTAGCAACCTTATAAGTACCAATCGGAGTCGCGAGACGGAGATTGGTTACAAGAGATGAACTAGGGTTTGGAGATGAGATGGTGTTGATGAATATGTTGATGGAGATGAGTCCCCTCCGACGAGAGGAGTGTTGGTGATGACGATGGCTTCGATTTCCCCCTTCGGGAGGGACGTTTCCTCGGCACGACGACCCTGTCGGAGCTCTAGATTGGTTCTGCTCAAGTTCCGCCTCGTGGCGGCGGCGATTCCTCCCGAAAGCCTCCTCATATTTTTGTCTGGAACAAAACCCTTCTTATAGCAAAAGAGGGGAGCCAGAGGGCCAACTGGGAGCCCACAAGCCCCCTAGGCGCGGCCAAGGGGGTAGGCCGCGCCTAGCAGGCTTGTGTCCTCCTGGTGGCTCCTCTCTGGTACTTCTTCGGCCCAGTATTTTTTATAAATTCCAAAATAATTCCTCCTTTTTGGAGTTGCGCACAATAGGTATCTCAAATTTGCTCCTTTTTCACGGCTTTTGGAGTTGCGCACAATAGGTATCTCAAATTTGCTCCTTTTTCAGGCCAGAATTCCAGGTGCCGGCATTCTCCCTCTTCATGTAAACCTTGCAAAATAAGAGAGAAAAGGCATAAGTATTGCACCGTGAAGTGTAATAACAGCTCATAAAGCGATAAATATCAACATGAAAACATGATGCAAAATTGACGTATCAACTCCCCCAAGCTTAGACCTCGCTTGTCCTCAAGCGGAAGGTGAGATCAATAAATATGCCCACATGTTTACAGAGAGAGGTGTCGACGAAACAAGATACGGACATGCAGGCATCATGATCATAGTTAGAACAAGACTACCATCATATAATCTCTTATGCTAAAGTGATAATTTATTCACAAAGTAAAGTATGGATCAAGAACCTTATTGAGAATTAACAACCAATAGCCTTTAGTCATTGAAGCAATTGCAATTTATCATAACATCGGAAAGAGTCAAATAAGAGCTTGTAAAGCAAATCCACATACTCAATCATCCTTTGTCTTCTACAATTGCTAAAACTCACGTGGTACTCATGAGATCAAAGTTTCAGTTGGACACAGAGAAAGATAGGGGCTTATAGTTTCGCCTCCCAACTACTTACCTCAAGAGTAAGGTCAACAATAATAATTCATGAATACTTACTTCCAAGTTTACATATGAATATAGATCTTTCCCTAGCACATGACGTTAGCCAAGATAAAGGCGAGATAAGGAATTGGTGTTGATCACCGTGACTCTTTTAGGGACAAAAAGTAAAGGGACAAGATAGGCCCTTCGCAAAGGGAAGCAGAGGTTGTCATGCACTTTTGAGATTTGGATGTGTGTCCTCTTAGTGTGAAGGAACATCACTTTATATTGCCTCCTATGATAAAGAACTTTATTATGCAGTCTGTCGCTTTTATGCCTTCCTCATCACAGGTTCGTACAAAGTTATTTTCCACACACTAATAGATCATACATATTTAGGGAGCAAGTTTTATTGCTTGCACCGATGAAAACTTACTTGAGGGATCTTATTCAATCCATAGGTAGGTATGGTGGACTCTCATGGCAAAACTAGGTTGAATGTTTATGGATGCACAAGTAGTATCTCTACTTAGTGCGGAAGTTTTGGCTAATATGAGCTGGAAGCAAGCGCCACATGCTAAGGGATCTCTAATCATATAACATTGTTCGGAACAGGCACATAATTCATTATGTTGTCTTCCTTGTCCAACATCTACTTCTAAGTATGTAATAGTTTAGTGAGTGTTCACTAGCATAGATGGTGCCCAAGATGATATATTTATATGTGAACCTCTCCTTCTTTATCACTTCCTATTAATTGCAACAATGACAAAGGTCTACATTTGTCCACCCTCAACAAGTTTCAATCAACATTCTTTTTATATGTGAAGTGATACGTCTCCAACGTATCTATAATTTTTTGATGGTTCCATGCTATTATCTTGTCAAACTTTGGATGTTTTGTATACCTTTTATATCTTTTTTGGGACTAACTTATTAACTCAGTGCCAACTGCCAGTTCCTGTTTTTTCCGTGTTTTGACCCTTTTCAGAGGAGGATTGTAAACGGTGTCCAAAAGGAATAAAACTTCCGAAGAGATATTTTCCGGAACAGAAGATACGCACGTGACTTGAGAACCAAGGCAGAGGCCACCAGGGGACCCCACAAGCCCCCTAGGCGCGGCTAGGGGGAGGGCCCGCGCCTAGCAGGCTTGTGGGCCCCCTGGGGCTCGTCTGCCCTACCTCTTCCACCTACAAATTCAGGAAAAATCCAAAACTGCGCGAGAGATCCACGAAATTAATTTTCCGCCGCCGCAAGCTTCTATCTCCGCAAGATCCCATCTGGAGCACGTTCTGGTGCCCTGCCGGAGGGGGATTCGGATATGGAGGGCTTCTTCATCAACACCATGACCCCTCCGATGATGCGTGACTAGTTCACCATAGACCTATGGGTCCATAGCTAGTAGCTAGATGGCTTCTTATCTCTCTTGGATCTTCAATACAAAGTTCTCCATGATCTTCATGGAGATCTATCCGATGTAATCTTCTTTTGCTATGTGTTTGTTGAGATCCGATGAATTGTGGATTTATGAACACATTATCTATGAATCTTATTTGAGTTTCTTCTGATCTCTTATATGCATGATTTCATATCCTTGTAATTCTCTTCGAGTTGTGGGCTTTGTTTGGCCAACTTGACCTATGATTCTTGCAATGGGAGAAGTGCTTGGTTTTGTGTTCATACCATGCGATGACCTCACCTAGTGACAGAAGGGATAGCAAGGCACGCATCATGTTGTTTCCATCAAGGGTAAAAAGATGGGGTTTACATCATTGGTTTGAGTTTATCCCTCTACATCATGTCATCTTGCTTAAGGTGTTACTCTGTTCGTCATGAAGTCAATACACTAGATGCATGTTGGATAGTGGTCGATGTGTGGAGTAATAGTAGTAGATGTAGAAAGTATCGGTCTACTTGTCTCGGACGTGATGCCTATATGTATGATCATTGCCTTAGATATCGTCATGACTTTGCGCGGTTCTATCAATTGCTCGACAGTAATTTGTTCACCCACCGTAATATTTGCTATTTTGAGAGAAGCCTCTAGTGAACACTATGGACCCCCAGGTCTACTTCACACCATATTTTCAGCCTTACCCTTTTACTTCGTTGCACTTTCCGCTTTCACATCTCACTTTGCTATCAATCTTGAAGGGATTGACAACCCCTTAATAGCGTTGGGTGCAAGCTCATTTGTGTTTGCGCAGGTACTCTGGACACTTGGCTTGATTCTCCTACTGGATTGATACCTTGGTTCTCAAACTAAGGGAAATACTTACTGCTCCTGTGCTGCATCACCCTTTCCTCTTCAAGGGAAAAACCAATGCAAGCTCAAGAGGCCGCCGGGGATTCCTCGCGCCGTAGCAGAAGGATTTCTGGCGCCGTTGCCGGGGAGGATCAATTTCTAGGTGAATCTCATCCAAGTAAGTGTCGCAAACTCATCTCTTGCATTTACTTTTTTGCCTCTCGTTTTCCTCTCCCCCACTTCTGAAAAACAAAAATTTACAAAAATATTTGCCTTTTTCGTTTGCCTTTTTCATTCGCCCTTTTCCCTCGCTTGCTTTTTCTCCGCTTGTCTGCCTGCTAAAACATGTATGGCCCAACCAAGGGATTTTGATGCTTACTATGCGAGGTTGGAAGAGATTAAAACTAGTGTTAAAGGCTTCATGTCTACACAGTTTGATTATAACAGTTACTTTCATCGGGAACTGAAGGAGCAAGATTATTTTTTGGCTTTTATGAATAAAGAAGTTGATGATATGGCCAAAGAATTCCTTGCGCTAAATTCTCAGTTTGCTCGTCTTGAAAAATTGGTAGGCCAGATTTCTGATAAACAGGCTACCTTAGTCAATAAAATGGCTGCTAAACCTGAAATTTGTGATGAGAATCACGAAGATCTTAAAGTGCTTGGTGTGACTCCCATTGAATCCTTTTTTTCTAGTGTCAAACCTAATGATGATGGGGCTGGATATGAATCCACTTCGGTTGAAAAATGCCCCAATGATTCGGAGTCCATCTATCTTGATGCTAAAAGAATTAAAAGTGGAGTAGAAGATATCAAAACTTTGAGCAGTAATGAAACTACTACTTTGGATTTCAAGGAATTCAATTATGATAGTTTCTCCTTGATTGAATGCGTTTCCTTGATGCAATCCATGCTAAACTCTCCACACGCTTATAGCCAAAACAAGGCCTTTGCCGATCATATCGTCGAAGCTATGATAAAATCTCTTGAAGAGAAACTTGAGTTGGAAGTTTCTATTCTTAGAAAGCTTCGTGATGAGTGGGAACCTACTATCAAGATCTAAATCAAAAACTATGAATGCAATGCTTTGTGTGATTTGGGTGCTAGTGTTTCCGCGATTCCAAAGTCTTTATGTGATGTTCTAGGCTTTAATGACATTGAGGAGTGCTCTCTTAATTTGCATCTTGCGGATTCTACTGTCAAGAAACCCATGGGAAGGGTCAATGATGTTCTTTTTATTGCAAATAGGAACAAGGTACCCGTGGATTTCATTGTGCTTGATATTGATTGCAATCCTACATGCCCTATCATTCTTGGTAGACCTTTCCTACGGACTATTGGTGCTATCATGGATATGAAGGAAGGGAATATTAGATTTCAATTTCCTTTAAAGAAGGACATGGAGCATTTTCCTAGAAAGAAAATAATATTGCCTTATGAATCCATGATGAGGGATACTTATGGTTTGAGCATCAAAGACGACGATACGTGATTCCATCACCTTATGCCTAGCTAAGGGCGTTAAACAATAGCGCTTGTTGGGAGGCAACCCGATAAATTTATCTTTTTATTTCTGTTTTGTTGCGTCCACACCATCATAATTCTGTCATGATTGTGTTTTTTGTATTTCTTTTTGTGTTTCACCCAAGCAAAACCTTTATGACTAGTTTTGGTGATGGTAATTTGATCCTGCTAGAAAAGGACAGAAACTTTTCGCTCACGAGATTATTTTTCATTTCTATTCAGAAAGAGCTTTTGAGTTGATTCTTTTTTCTGCTGGTTTATATGCCTTTGGCCCACGCGGTCGTAATGTTTCATAATTTTCGAGGTACCATAAGTATACGAAGTATACAGATTGCTACAGACTGGTCTGTTTTTGACAGATTCTGTTTTTGTTGTGTTGGTTGCTTGTTTTGATGAAACTATGGATAGTATCGGGGGGGGGGGGGTACTAGCCATGGAAAAGTGAGAATACAGTAACCTAACACCAATATAAATAGAAATCAAGATTGCTACAGTACCTAAAGAGGTGGTAGTTTGTTTTCTTGTGCTAATGATATCACGAGTTTCTTTTTAAGTTTTGTGTTGTGAAGTTTTCAAGTTTTGGGTGATGTTCTCATGGACAAAGGGATAAAAAGTGGAAAGAGGTCAAACTTGGGGATGCCCAAGGCATCCCAAGCCAAATTCAAGGACACTAAAAAGCCTAAGCTTGGGGATGCCCCGGGAAGGCATCCCCTCTTTTGTCTTCAATCCATCGGTAACATTACTTGGAGCTATATTTTTATTCACCACATGATATGTGTCTTGCTTGGAGCGTCTTGTATCGTAGGAGTCTTTTCTTTTTGTTGTGTCACAATCATCCTTGCTGCACACCTTTTGAGATAGACATGCACTCATCGTGAATTTGCTAGAATACTCTTTGTGCTTCACTTATATCTTCTGAGCTAGACAATGTTGCTCTATGTGCTTCACTTAGATCTTTTAGAGCACGGCGGTGCGTAACTTGGTAGTTGGCTTGTGCTATGAAAGTAGTCCCAAAGGTGACAGGTATCCAAAGAGGATACCATAAAACTTCCATCTTCATGTGCATTGAGTAGAAGAGAAGTTTTATTCCTCTCAATTAGTTTTGAGACGTGGATTTGGTAATATTAAGAGTCATGTTAGTAGGGTGCTGTGAATCTAGAAATACTTGTGATGAAGTTAGTGATTCCCGTAGCATGCACGTATGGTGAGCCGCTATGTTAGGAAGTCGGAGCATAATTGATCTATTGATTGTCATCCTTTGTGTTGCGGTCGGAATCGCGCGATGGTTTACACCTACCAACCCTTCCCCTAGGAGTATGCGTTTAACACTTTGTTTAGATTACTAATAAAAACTTTCACAATAAGTATATGAGTTCTTCATGACTAATGTGAGTCCATGGTATAGATGTAATTTCACCTTCCACCATTGCTAGCCTCTCTAGTACCATGCAATTTTCGCCGGTGCACAAACCCACCATATGTCTTCCTCAAAAGAGGCACCATACCTACCTACTATGGCATTTTCATAGCCATTCCGAGATATATTGCCATGCAACTCCCATCGTTCTGTCTCATGACTTGTGCCGTCACTCTCATATTGCCATTTCATGATCGTAAGATAGCTAGCGAGATGTTTCAACGTCATACGCCAATCTAGATCGTTGCACATCCCGGTACACTGCTGGAGGCATTTCCTACAGAGTCATCGTCATTCTAAGCTTTGAGTTGTGAGTAAATAAAAGTGTGATGATCATAATTATTAGAGAATTGTCCCATGTGAGTAAATAATAAAAAGAGGCCAAAGTTGCCCACATAAAAAAAGAGAAAAAAAAGAGAGGCCAAAGAGCCCAAACAAAAAAAAGAGAAAAAGAGAGAAGGGACAATGCTACTATCTCTTTCCACACTTGAGCTTCATGATAGCACCATGTTCTTCATGATTGAGAGCCTCTTGTTTTGTCACCACCATATGCTAGTGGGAATTTTCATTATAATAAATTGGCTTGTATATTCCAATGATGGGCTTCCTCAAAATTTCCCTAGGTCTTCGTGAGCAAGGAAGTTGGATGCACACCCACTAGTTCTTCTTTTGAGCTTTCACATACTTATAGCTCTAGTGCATCCTTTGTATGGCAATCCCTACTCATTCACATTGATATCTATTAATGGGCATCTCCATAGCCCTTTGATATGCCGAGTCAATGTGACCATCTCCTCCTTTTTTGTCTCACAACCTCCACCACACTCTATTCCACCATAGTGCTATATCCATGGCTCACGCTCATGTATTGCGTGAGAGTTGAAAAAGGGTTGAGAAAGTAAGAGTGCGAAAACAATTACTTGGCCAATAACGGGGTTGTGCATGATTTAAATTAGTTGTGTGGGGATGATGGAGCATAGCCAGACTATATGATTTTGTAGGGATAACTTTCTTTGGCCTTGTTATTTCGAAAGTTCATGATTACCTTG
Organism: Hordeum vulgare subsp. vulgare; assembly: GCF_904849725.1. NCBI lineage: Eukaryota > Viridiplantae > Streptophyta > Magnoliopsida > Poales > Poaceae > Hordeum > Hordeum vulgare. The sequence goes on along the minus strand of NC_058522.1, from coordinate 331,882,580 downwards.
CTAGTTTGCTTGAAGTATTATTGTTTTCATGTCAATAGAAAACTATTGTTTCGAATCTTACGGATCTGAACATTCATGTCACATGAAAGAAGTTACAAAGGACAACTATGCTAGGTAGCATTCCACATAAAAAATTCAGTCTTGATCACTTCCCTACTCGAGGACGAGCAGGAGTTAAGCTTGGGGATGCTTGATACGTCTCCAACGTATCTATAATTTTTGATGGTTCCATGCTCTTATCTTGTCAAACTTTGGATGTTTTGTATGCCTTTTATATCTTTTTTTGGGACTAACTTATTAACTCAGTGCCAAGTGCCAGTTCCTGTTTTTTTCGTGTTTTTGACCCTTTTCAGAGGAGGATTTTAAACGTTGTCCAAACGAAATAAAACTTGAGAACCAAGGCAGAGGATCACTAGGGACCCCACAAGCCCTCATGGCGCGTCCAAGGGGGCCGCGCCTCCCAGGCTTGTGGGCTCCCTGGGCCTCCTCTGCCCTAGGTCTTTCGCATATATATTCCCTAAAATCCGAGAAAAAATCAGGAGAGCCACGAAAACACTTTTCCGCCGCCGCAAGCTTCTGTCTCCGCAAGATCCCATCTGGGGCACGTTCTGGTGCCCTGCCGGAGGGGGGATTCGGATACAGAGGGCTTCTTCATCAACACCATGACCTCTCCGATGATGCATGAGTAGTTCACCATATACCTACGGGTCCATAGCTAGTAGCTAGATGGCTTCTTCTCTCTCTTGGATCTTTAATACAAAGTTCTCCATGATCTTCATGGAGATCTATCCGATGTGATCTTCTTTTGCGATGTGGTTGTCGAGATCCGACGAATTGTGGATTTATGATCAGATTATCTATGAATCTTATTTGAGTTTCTTCTGATCTCTTATATGCATGATTTCATATCCTTGTAATTCTCTTCGAGTTGTGGGTTTTGTTTGGCCAACTTGATCTATGATTCTTGCAATGGGAAAAGTGCTTTGTTTTGGGTTCATACCGTGCGTTGACCTCACCCAGTGACAGAAGGGGTAGCTAGGCACGCATCGTGTTGTTGCCATCAAGGGTAAAAAGATGGGGTTTACATCATTGCTTTGAGTGTATCCCTCTACATCATGTCATCTTGCTTAAGGCGTTACTCTGTTCGTCATGAACTCAATACACTAGATGCATGCTGGATAGCGGTCGATGTGTGGAGTAATAGTAGTAGATGCAGAAAGTATCGGTCTACTTGTCTCGGACGTGATGCCTATATGTATGATCATTGCCTTAGATATCGTCATGACTTTGCGCGGTTCTATCAATTGCTCGACAGTAATTTGTTCACCCACCGTATTATTTGCTATTTTTGGAGAAGCCTCTAGTGAACACTATGGCCCCCGGGTCTACTTCACATCATATTTTCAGCCTTACACTTTTACTTCGTTGCACTTTCCGCCTTCACATCTCACTTTGCAATCAATCTTGAAGGGATTGACAACCCCTTTATAGCGTTGGGTGCAAGCTCGTTTGTGTTTGCGCAGGTACTCTGGACACTTGGCTTGATTCTCCTGCTGGATTGATACCTTGGTTCTCAAACTGAGGGAAATACTTACTGCTCCTGTGCTGCATCACCCTTTCCTCTTCAAGGGAAAAACCAACGCAAGCTCAAGAGGCTGCCGGGGATTCGTGGAGCCGTAGCATGAAGCCATCACTTCCCATAAGATCATTACATGATCTTTCATGCTCTTGTTCTTTTATCATTCCCTTGTCATGGCATGAGGCAAGGCCCTCAACTAAAACACTCTTTATTATATGACTCACGAACTCGAATACATCGGGGGTGACAAACTCAAGCCTAAAACACTAAGAACTTTATTCTACTAGAGAAAGATAAAACCAAAAAGGATCGAACTTAGAAAAGGTAAAGGCAAAAGATGTGATGGTGATACGATACCGGGGCAACTCCCCCAAGCTTGGCACAAGCCAAGGGGATTGCCCATACCCGTGCTTAGTTGTCTTCCTTTGGAGGTGATGGTGGTGAAGTTGTTGCAGAGATCTTGAACTTGTTTAATTTCCTCTTGAGCATAAAATTCTGCTCCTTCAGATCATTAATTTCCTCTTCAAGCCTCAACACCCTTTGACATAATTCTTGCTTACTCTCCTTCAAAAGACGAGAAGGGATAAACAAAATCTTAGGCTTCTTCCTTGAGTCAGGGAGGATCGACTTCTTAAACTCCACATGTGTGTCTCCAGGTGGGGGTAGAGGAGCCTCCTCTTCATTGGAACTTGTTCCTTCCTTCCCCTTAGGATCATAATCTTATTCCTCATCAGTGGTCCAACCATAATGATCCAAGTCCCCATAGTCCTTGGGGTTAGCAAGGTAATCGGCCACATAGCTCTCCCCCTCAGAATCTTGAGAAGACATCCTTGCCCTAAATCTGCGGCAAAAATAGACTCGAAACGAAAACAAAGGAAAATTGCGTGATACGAGGGTCAAACCTTTCGGGAGAATATATAATAATTTTTTCCTGACCAAAAGGAGTACTCCGCAAGAACATGGAGTTCGGGAGGCACACGAGGTGCCCACAAGCCACCCAGGCGCGGCCAGGGGGTAGGCCGCGCCTGGCAGGCATGTCGCCTCCTCGTGCGCTTTCCGGACTACTTTAAATTTTTTCTATTTTTCCAAAAAATCCAAAACGGATAAAAATTCCTACTGGAAAATTTTGGAGTCGGTTTAGTTACCGAATCACATACCTCCTCGTTTTCAGAGTCTGAAACAGGCTGATAAATATCCCTTATGTACTCCTCCGGAGTTATGGTATTGTTAATATTGCTTTCAACATTTATGGGAGTGCCTGAGATTTAATGCTTGATTCTTTGCCCATTTACCACTCTCGGAAAATTACCTTACGTGTTGTTGATCTTGATGGCACCGGAACGATATACTTCCTCCACAATGTAGGGACCTTCCCATTTAGACAGAAGCTTGCCTGCAAAAAATCTTAAATGAGAATTATATAGCAAGACATAATCACCTACATTGAACTCACGCTTTTGTATCCTTTTATCATGCCACCTCTTAACCTTTTCTTTGAACAACTTGGAAGTTTCATATGCCTGAGATCTCCATTCATCAAGTGAGCTAATATCAAATAACCTCTTCTCACCAGCAAGTTTGAAATAAAAGTTGAGCTCTTTGATTGCCTAATAAGCCTTATGATCTAGCTTCAAGAGGTAAATGACATGCTTTACCGTAAACCATTTTGTACGGAGACATGCCCATGGGATTCTTATAAGCAGTTCTATAAGCCCACAGTGCATCGTCAAGCTTCTTAGACCAACTCTTTCTAGACCTATTGACAGTCTTTTGCAGAACCAGTTTAATCTCTCTATTTATTAGCTCTACTTGACCACTGTAGTGAGGATGGTAGGGAGATGCAATTCTATGATTGACATCATACTTAGCAAGCGTCTTAAGGAAAGCACCATGAATGAAATGTGAACCACCATCAATCATTAGATATCTAGGGACTCCAAATCTAGGGAAAATAACTTCTTTAAGCATCCTGATAGAGGTGTTGTGATCAGCACTACTAGTTGGGATAGCTTCTACCCACTTAGTGACGTAATCAACAACAACTAGGATATGAGTATACCCGTTGGATTTTGGAAAAGGTCCCATATAATCAAAGCCCCAAACATCAAATGGTTCAAGGACAAGTGAATAATTCATTCCTAACGTTTACTGATATTATCTATTCTTTGACATTCGTCACAAGATAAGACAAACTTACGGGCATCCTTGAAGAGAGTGGGCCAATAGAAACTTGATTGCAATACCATGTGTGCAGTTCTATCTCCCGCATGGTGTCCTCCGTAAGCCTCGGAGTGACACTTCTGTAGGATCTGTCCCTGTTCATGCTCAGGTACACAACGTCTAATAACACCATCTACTCCTTCCTTATAAAGGCGAGGATCATCCCAAAAGTAATGTCTCAAATCAAAGAAGAATTTCTTCTTTTGCTGGTATGTGAAACTAGGTGGTATATATTTGGCAACGATATAATTTGCATAATCAGCATACCACGGTGTACTACGTGAAGTATTGATGATATTCAATTGCTCATCAGGAAAGCTATCATCAATAGGTTGTGGGTCATCAAGAACATTCTCCAACCTAGACAAGTTATCTGCTACTGGGTTCTCAGCACCCTTCCTATCGACAACATGCAACTCAAATTCTTGTAGCAAGAGAACCCATCTGATAAGTCTAGGTTTAGCGTCTTTCTTCTCCATGAGGTACTTAATAGCAGCATGATCAGTGTGAATAGTGACTTTGGAACTAACTATATAAGATCTGAACTTTTCACATGCAAATACGACTGCTAAAAATTCCTTTTCAGTAGTAGCATAGTTTCTTTGGGCACTATCTAGAGTTTTGCTAGCATAGTGAATAACATTCAACTTCTTATCGACTCTTTGTCCTAGAACAGCCCCAACAGCATAATCACTAGCATCACACATGATTTCAAAAGGTAAGTTCCAATCAGGTGGTTGAACAATAGGTGCAGTTAACAAGGCCTTCTTAAGTATTTCGAAGGCTTCCTCACAATCATCGTCAAAAACAAAAGGAATATCCTTTTGCAAGAGATTGGTAAGAGGCCTAGAAATCTTAGAAAAGTCCTTAATGAACCTTCCATAGAAACCAGCATGACCAAGGAAACTTCTTATACCTTTGATATCTGTAGGGCATGGCATTTTCTCGATCGCCTCAACCTTAGCCTTATTGACTTCAATACCTCTTTCAGAAATTTTATGTCCTAAGACTATGCCTTCATTAAGCATAAAGTGGCACTTCTCCCAATTCAAGACAAGGTTGGTGTCTTTACATCTCTGCAAGACTCGATCAAGGTTGCTGAGGCAATCATCAAAAGAAGACCCGTAAATGGAGAAGTCATCCATGAAAACCTCAACAATCTTTTCACAAAAGTCAGAGAATATAGCCATCATACATCTTTGAAAGGCAGCAGGTGCATTACATAAGCCAAAAGGCATACGTCTGTAAGCAAAGGTACTGAAAGGGTAGGTGAAAGTGGTTTTCTCCTGAACAGATTGTGCAACAGGTATTTGGGAGAAACCAGAATAACCATCTAGAAAGCATAAGTGTGTGTGTTTAGACAGTCTTTCTAGCATTTGGTCGATAAAAGGCAAAGGGTAATGATCTTTCCTAGTGGCTATTCAATTTCCTAAAATCAATCACCATCCTATAGCCAGTAATAATCCTCTGTGGGATCAATTCATCCTTATCACTAGGGACAACGGTAATACCTCCTTTCTTAGGGACGCATTGCACCAGACTTACCCAATCACTATGAGCAACATGATAGATAATACCTTCTTCCAAGAGCTTTAGTATTTCTTTTCTTACTACCCCTTTAATCTTAGGATTTAATCTCCGCTGATGATCAGCAACCGGTTTGGAATTAGGATCGGTTTTAATCTTGTGCTGGCATAGAGTGGGACTAATGCCCTTAAGATCATCAAGGGTATATCCAATAGCAGCATGGTGCTTCCTCAGAGTTTTTAGTAACTTCTTTTCTTCATGCTCTGAGAGGCTAGCACTAATAATAACAGCATACATCTCTTTTTTGTCGAGATAAGCATACTTAAGAGTATCAGGCAACTGTTTGAGCTCTAACAGGGGATCACCCTTTGGTGGGGGTGGATCTCCAAGAAGTTCAACATGCAAATTATTCTTAAGGATAGGATATTGTTCAAAGATAACTCTATCTATCTCATCCCTTTCATGCATATGCATATCATTTTCATGCTCAAGCAAGTATTGCTCTAAGGGGTCAGTAGGAGGCACATCAATAGAAGCTAGGGCAATAGTTTCATCCTTACTAGACAACTCTTTTTCATGAGGTTTTTTTACCAAACTTGGAGAAATTGAACTCATGTGACACTCCTTCAAAGCCAACAGTGACAGTTTGCTTCTCACAGTCAATATGAGCATTGCCAATATTGAGAAAAGGTCTGCCAAATATGATGGGACAAAATCTATCTTGTGTGGTAGCAAGAACGAGAAAATCAGCAGGATACTTCTTTTACCACACAAGACTTCAACATCTCTAACCATTCCCAAAGGGCAGATAGTATCTCTATTGGCAAGCTGAATAGCGACATCAATAGGTGCCATCTCAACAGGTGCAATCTTGTCTTTAATTTCATTATATAAAGATTGAGGTATTGCACTAACACTAGCACCCACGTCACATAAACCATGATAACAATGATCTCCTATCTTAACAGAGACAACAGGCATGCCAACAACATGCCTATATTTGTCTCTAGCATGAGGTATAACAATTCTGGCAGCTTCTTCACAGAAGTGAATATCATGGCCATCAACATTGTCGGACAGGAGATCTTTGATAATAGCAATGCTAGGTTCAACTCTAATTTTCTCAGGGGGTGTAGGTGTTCTAATGTAGCCTCTACGTATCACAGTTGAAGCTTTAGAATGATTCTTCATTCTAACAGGGAAAGGTGGTTTCAAAATGTAAGCACTAGGAACAATAGGATCATTATAAGCAATGACCTTATCTTCAACTGGATTGGGTTTAAGTATATTGACTTCTAAGGGAGGATGATATTTAAACCACTTCTCTTCAGGGAGATCAATATGAGCAGCAAATGATTCACACAATGAAGCTACTATCTCAGTCTCAAGTCCATACTTAGCGCTAAAATCACAAAAAGTATTTGTTTCAACAAACGATTTAACGCAATCAAACTTGAAATTCATACCTGACTCCTTAGCTTCGTCAAACTCCCAATCTTTAGAGTTGCGTTTAATTCTTTCCAATAAATTCCATTTGAAGTCAATATCTCTCTTCATAAAAGAACCGGTACAAGAAGTGTCAAGCATGGTGCGATCATCATGAGAAAGCCGAGCATAGAAGTTCTGAATGATAATTTCTCTCGAGAGCTCATGGTTGGGGCACGAATATAACATTGATTTAAGCCTCCCCCAAGATTGAGCGATGCTTTCTCTGTCACGAGGCCAAAAATTATAAATATAATTCCGATCATGATGTACTAGATGCATAGGATAAAACTTTTGATGAAATTCCAATTTCAACCGGTTGTAGTTCCATGATCCAGTATCATCACATAGCCTATACCATGTCAATGCTTTTTCCCTCAAAGATAAAGGAAAGACCTTCTTCTTGACCTCATCCTCGGGAAAACCTGCAAGCTTAAATAAACCACAAACTTCATCTACATAGATTAGATGCAAGTCGGGATGTGATGTTCCATCTCGTGTAAAAGGATTAGCCAGCAGTTTCTCAAGCATACCCGAAGGAAATTCATAGCAAGTATTTTCAGTAGATGCAGCAGGTTGAGGAGCAACTCTTTGTGCTTCCGTTCGAGGTGAAGATACCCCGAACAAGCTCCTCAAAGGATTAGTTTCCATAGTGACAAGTGACAATAAATTTCAGCAGACTATATAAATATTTCCTTACCAAAGGCGCTTCACTCCCCGGCAACGGCGCCAGAAAAGAGTCTTGATGACCCACAAGTGTAGGGGATCTATCGTAGTCCTTTCGATAAGTAAGAGTGTCGAACCCAACGAGGAGTAGAAGCATCTAACAAGTGGTTTTCAGCAAGGTATCCTCTGCAAGCACTGAAATTATCGGTAACAGATAGTTGTGTGATAAGATGATTTGTAGCAAGTAGCAAGTAAAAAGTAGTAAGTAGAAAAGGTGCAGAAAAGTGGCCCAATCCCTTTTGTAGCAAGGGGCAAGCCTGGACAAACTCTTATAGGAGGTAAAGCGCTCCCGAGGACACACGAGAATTTCTGTCAAGCTAGTTTTCATCATGTTCATATGATTCGCGTTCGCTACTTTGATAGTTTGATATGTGGGTGGACCGGTGCTTGGGTGCTGCCCTTACTTGGACAAACCTCCCACTTATGATTAACCCCTCTCGCAAGCATCCGCAACTATGAAAGAAGAATTAAGACTAAGTCTAACCATAGGATTAAACTAGTGGATCTAAATCAGCCCCTCACGAAGCAGCGCATAAACTAGGGTTTAAGCTTCTGTCACTCTAGCAACCCATCATCTACTTACTACTTCCCAATGCCTTCCTCTAGGCCCAAATAATGGTTAAGTGTTATGTAGTCGACGTTCACATAACACCACTAGAGGAAAAACAACATGAAACGCATCAAAATATCGAACGAATACCAAATTCACATGACTACTTATAGCAAGACTTATCCCATGTCCTCAGGAACAGAAGTGACTACTCACAAAGCATAATCATAATCATGACCAGAGAGGTAGTGAATAGCATCAAGGATCTGACCATATAATCTTCCACCGAGTAATCCAACTAGCATCAACTACAAAGAGTAATTAACACTACTAGCAACCTTACAAGTACCAATCAGAGTCGCGAGACGGAGATTGGTTACAAGAGATGAACTAGGGTTTGGAGATGAGATAGTGCTGATGAAGATGTTGATGGAGATGAGTACCCTCCGACGAGAGGAGTGTTGGTGATGACGATGGCGATGATTTCCCCCTCCGGGAGGGAAGTTTCCCCAGCAGGACGACCCTGCCGGAGCTCTAGATTGGTTCTGCTCAGGTTCCGCCTCGTGATGGCTGCGATTCCTCCCGAAAGGCTCCTCCTATTTTTTTCTGGAACGAAACCCTTCTTATAGCAAAAGAGGGGAGTCGGAGGGCCAACTGGGAGCCCACAAGCCCCCTAGGAGCGGCCAGGGGGTAGGCCGCGCCTAGGAGGCTTGTGGCCACCTCGTGGCTCCCCTCTGGTACTTCTTCGGCCCAGTATTTTTTATAAATTCCAAAATAATTCCTCGTTGATTTTCACGACTTTTTGAGTTACGCATAATAGGTATCTCAAACTTGCTCCTTTTTCAGGCCAGAATTCCACCTGCCGGCATTCGCCCTCTTCATGTAAACCTTGCAAAATAAGAGAGAAAAGGCATAAGTATTGCACCGTGAAGTGTAATAACAGCCCATAAAGCGATAAATATCAACATGAAAGCATGATGCAAAATGGACGTATCACCCTCCAAGCACCTAGGGTCGTTGGTCAAGGAGGGAGGAAGGAAATCCTTCATCATCCCCACCGATCACTATCCCCCTGATACGTCTCCGTCGTATCTACTTTTCTGAACTCTTTTGCCCTTGTTTTGGACTCTAATTTGCATGATTTGAATGGACCTAACCTGGACTGACGATGTTTTCAACAGAATTGCCATGGTGTTGTTTTTGTGAAGAAATAAAAGTTATCGGAATGTCCTGAAAATTTACGGAGAATTTTTCTGGAATAAAAGAAAAATACCTGCGCAAAGATCCACCGGAGGGGGCGTGCCAGTGGGCCACAAGCCCACAGGCCGCGGCCACCCCCCTAGGCCGCGCCGTGAGGGCTTGTGGGGCCCACGTGGCACCACCGCCCCCAAACTCAGCTCTATATCTTCCGTCTCGCCCGAAAAAAAATCAGAGAGAAGGTTTCATCGCGTTTTGCGATACGGCGGCGCCGCCACATCCTGTTCTTCATCTCGAGGGCAGATCTGGAGTCCGTTTCGGGCTCCGGAGAGGGTAAATCGTCGCCATCGTCATCATCAACCTTCCTCCATCGACAATTCCATGATGCTCTTCATCGTTCGTGAGTAATATCATCGTAGGCTTGCTGGATGGTAATGAGTTGGATGAGATCTATCATGTAATCGAGTTAGTTTTGACGGGGATTGATCCCTAGTATCCACTATGTTCTAGATTGATGTTGCTACTACTTGGCTATGCTTAATGCTTGTCACTAGGGCCCGAGTGCCATGATTTCAGATCTGAACCTATTATGTTGTCGCCAATATATGTGTGTTTTAGATCCTATCTTGCAAGTTGTAGTCACCTACTATGTGTTATGACCCGGTAACCCCGGAGTGACAATAGCCGGAACCACTCCCGGAGATGACCATAGTATGAGGAGTTCATGTATTCACCGCGTGTTAATGCGTTGGTCTGGTTCTTTATTAAAAGGAGAACCTTAATATCCCGTAGTTTCCGTTAGGACCCCGCTGCCACGGGAGGGATGGACAATAGATGTCATGGAAGTTCTTTTCCCTAAGCACGTATGACTACATACGGAATACATGCCTACATTAGATTGACAAACGGGACCTAGTTGCATATTTCTCCGTTTTATAGCTGTTACATGATGAATCACATCCATCATACTCATCCATCACCGATCCACTGCCTACGAGTCTTTTACTACTGGTCCTCGCTACGTTACTTTGTCCAGGCTTGTCCCTTGGTACAAAAGGGATTGGGCCACTTTGCTACTACTGTTGCTACTGTTGTTACTTTGCTGCTGCTGCTATTGCTGTTCCTTGCTACTTCGCTGTTACTTGTTGCAAGATCCTTTTCTGACACCGTTGTCGGGGAAGAATAGTTACTCGCTCACGTGCAACTTACTGGCGCCATTGATACAACAGTTAGGAATAGTCTGCCGTCAACAGATCGTTTATGGCACCGTTGCTATCATACTACTTTGCTACTGATACTTTGCTTGCAGATACTAATCTTTCAGGTGTGGTTGAATCTAATAAACTCAGCTGCTAATACTTGAGAATATTCTTTCGCTTCCCTTTTGGGGAACCAACAAATTTGGGTTGAATAGTCTACCCTCGAAAACTGTCGCGATCCCCTGTACTTGTGGGTTATCAAGATCTTTTTCTGGCGCCGTTGCCAGGGAAGCACAAATATATTCTCTGAGTCACTTGGGATTGACGTCTGCAGATCACTATGAGGAATCCGGAAGATCCAAGAACTAAAATCTTGCCTTCCACTGGGAGGAGAGGTAAGGAATTGCCATCTAGCTCTGCACTTGATTCACCTTCAGTTATGAGTAAGTTTACGACATCGCCTCCAGCTAGAAATCTTGATATGTCGCATGTGCTTGATGTGCTACTTCTGCTGCCCATGATGCTTATGATGATGCTATGCTTGATACTATGCCTGATGATGCTATGCTTGATACTATGCATGATGATGCTATGCTTGATACTATGCCTGATGATGCTATGCCTGATACTGCTTTGCCACTTGGTGCATTCCTTGATGCAAATATTGCTAGAGTTGCTGCTAGATGTGATGATACTTCTGAAACTGCTGATACTATTGAATTAGAACCTGCTACTATGCCTGAATTGCCTGTTATGCCTGATACGCGCTATGTTATGGAGGGAGAGATAGCTGAGGACTTTCTTGCATGTAAGGATAGCTATGATGTTGAGAAATTACTGCGCAAGTGGAAAGAAAAATCTCTGAACGCTAGGATGAAATACGACCCGAAGTTTGCTACTTCGCCTATCTTTGTGACTGATAAGGATTATAAATTCTCTGTCGACCCTGAGTTAATCACTCTGGTCGAATCTGATCCTTTTCACGGTTATGAGTCTAAAACGGTTGTAGTGTTGGGGAACGTTGCATGGGAAACAAAAATTTTCCTACACGCACGAAGACCTATCATGGTGATGTCCATCTACGAGAGGGGATGTGTGATCTACGTACCCTTGTAGACCGTACAGCAGAAGCGTTAGTGAACGCGGTTGATGTAGTGGAACGTCCTCATGTCCCTCGATCTGCCCCGCGAACTATCCCGCGATCAGTCCCACGATCTAGTGCCGGACGGACGGCACCTCCGCGTTCAGCACACGTACAGCTCGACGATGATCTCGGCCTTCTTGATCCAGCAAGAGAGACGGAGAGGTAGAAGAGTTCTCCGGCAGCGTGACGGCGCTCCAGAGGTTGGTGATGATCTCGTCTCAGCAGGGCTCCGCCCGAGCTCCGCAGAAACGCGATCTAGAGGTAAAACCATGGAGATATGTGGTCGGGCTGCCGTGGCAAAGTTGTCTCAAATCAGCCCTAAAACCCCACTATATATAGGAGAGAGAGGGGGAGCCTTGCCTTGGGGTCCAAGAACCCCCAAGGGGTCGGCCGAGCCAAGGGGGGGAAGGTCTCCCCCCCCCCCCAAACCGAGTTGGACTTGGTTTGGTGGGTGGGAGTCCTTCCTTTCCTTCCCACCTCCCTTTTTTCTTTCTTTCTCCTTGATTTTATTCCCAATGCGCATAGGCCCCTTTTGGGCTGTCCCACCAGCCCACTAAGGGCTGGTGCGCCACCCTCAAGGCCTATGGGCTTCCCCGGGGTGGGTTGCCCCCCGGTGAACTCCCGGAACCCATTCGTCATTCCTGGTACATTCCCGGTAATTCCGAAAACCTTCCGGTAATCAAATGAGGTCATCCTATATATCAATCTTCGTTTCCGGACCATTTCGGAAACCCTCGTGACGTCCGTGATCTCATCCGGGACACCGAACAACATTCGGTAACCAACCATATAACTCAAATACGCATAAAGCAACGTCAAACCTTAAGTGTGCAGACCCTGCGGGTTCGAGAACTATGTAGACATGACCCGAGACACTCCTCGGTCAATATCCAATAGCAGGACCTGGATGCCCATATTGGATCCTACATATTCTACGAAGATCTTATCGTTTGAACCTCAGTGCCAAGGATTCATATAATCCTGTATGCCATTCCCTTTGTCCTTCGGTATGTTACTTGCCCGAGATTCGATCGTCAGTATCCGCATACCTATTTCAATCTCGTTTACCGGCAAGTCTCTTTACTCATTCCGTAATACAAGATCCCGCAACTTACACTAAGTCACATTTCTTGCAAGGCTTGTGTGTGATGTTGTATTACCGAGTGGGCCCCGAGATACCTCTCCGTCACACGGAGTGACAAATCCCAGTCTCGATCCATACTAACTTAACGAACACCTTCGGAGATACCTGTAGAGCATCTTATAGTCACCCAGTTACGTTGCGACGTTTGATACACACAAAGTATTCCTCCGGTGTTAGTAAGTTATATGATCTCATGGTCATAGGAATAAATACTTGACATGCAGAAAACAGTAGCAATAAAATGACACGATCAACATGCTACGTCTATTAGTTTGGGTCTAGTCCATCACGTGATTCTCCTAATGACGTGATCCAGTCATCAAGCAACAACACCTTGTTCATAATCAGAAGACACTGACTATCGTTGATCAACTGGCTAGCCAACTAGAGGCTTGCTAGGGACAGTGTTTTGTCTATGCATCCACACATGTATATAAGTCTTCATTCAATACAATTATAGCATGGATAATAAACGATTATCTTGATACATGAATTATAATAATAACTTTATTTATTATTGCCTCTAGGGCATAATTCCAATAGTCTCCCACTTGCACTAGAGTCAGTAATCTAGCCCTCACATCATCATGCGAATTACATTGTAATAAATCTAACACCCATACAGTTCTGGTGTTGATCATGCTTTGCCCGTGGAAGAAGTTTTGGTCAGTGGGTCTGCTACATTCAGATCCGTGTGCACTTTGCATAGATTTACGTCCTCCCCTTCGACGTAGTCGCGGATGAGGTTGAAGCTTCGTTTGATGTGTCTGGGCTTCTTGTGAAACCGTGGTTCCTTTGCTAGGGCAATGGCACCCGTGTTCACACAGAACAAGTTTATTGGATTCAGTGCGCTTGGCACCACTCCAAGATCCGTCATGAATTGCTTCATCCAGACACCCTCCTTAGCCGCCTCCGAGGCAGCCATGTACTCCGCTTCACATGTAGAATCTGCTACGACACTCTGCTTGGAACTGCACCAGCTTACCGCACCCCCATTAAGAATAAATACGTATCCGGTTTGCGACTTAGAGTCGTCCGGATCAGTGTCAAAGCTTGCATCGACGTAACATTTTACGGCGAGCTCTTCGTCACCTCCATACACGAGAAACATCTCCTTAGTCCTTTTCAGGTATTTCAGGATATTCTTGACCGCCGTCCAGTGATCCACTCCTGGATTACTCTGGAACCTACCTGCCATACTTATGGCCAGGCTAATGTCCGGTCTAGTGCACAACATTGCATACATGATAGAACCTATGGCTGAAGCATAGGGGACGGAACGCATATGCTCTCTATCTTTATCAGTTGCTGGGCACTGAGTCTTACTCAATCTCGTACCTTGTAAAACTGGCAAGAACCCTTTCTTGGACTATTCCATTTTGAACCTCTTCAAAACTTTATCAAGGTATGTGCTTTGTGAAAGTCCTATTAGGCGTTTTGATCTATCCCTGTAGATCTTAATGCCTAGAATGTAAGCAGCTTCTCCTAGGTCCTTCATAGAGAAACTTTTATTCAAGTAATCCTTTATGCTCTCCAAAAACTCTACGTTGTTTCCAATCAGCAATATGTCATCCACATATAATATTAGAAACGCCACAGAGCTCCCACTCACTTTCTTGTAAATACAAGATTCTCCAACCACTTGTATAAACCCAAATGCTTTGATCACCTCATCAAAGCGTTTGTTCCAACTCCGAGATGCTTGCACCAGTCCATAAATGGATCGCTGGAGCTTGCACACCTTGTTAGCATTCTTAGGATCGACAAAACCTTCGGGTTGCATCATATACAACTCTTCCTTAAGGAAACCGTTAAGGAACGCCGTTTTGACATCCATCTGCCAGATTTCGTAATCGAAAAATGTAGCTATTGCTAACATGATTCTGACGGACTTAAGCATCGCTACGGGTGAGAATGTCTCATCGTAGTCAACTCCTTGAACTTGTGAAAAACCCTTTGCCACAAGTCGAGCTTTATAAACGGTCACATTGCCGTCAGCGTCCGTCTTCCTCTTAAAGGTCCATTTGTTCTGAATAGCCTTGCGGCCCTCAGGTAATACTTCCAAAGTCCACACTTTGTTCCCATACATGGATCCTATCTCGGATTTCATGGCTTCTAGCCATTTGTTGGAATCTGGGCCCACCATTGCTTCTTCATAATTTGCAGGTTCATTGTTGTCTAACAACATGATTGACAAGACGGGATTACCATACCACTCTGGAGCAGCACGTGGTCTCGTCGACCTGCGTGGTTCAACAGAAACTTGAACCGGAGTTTCATGATCATCATCATTAACTTCCTCCTCAACCGGCGTCGCAACGACAGAGGTTTCCCCTTGCCCTGCGCCACCATCCAGAGGGATGAGAGGTTCGACAACCTCGTGAAGTTCTATCTTGCTCCCACTCAATTCTCTCGAGAGAAACTCCTTCTCGAGAAAAGCTCCGTTCTTAGCAACAAACACTTTGCCCTCGGATTTGAGATAGAAGGTGTACCCAACTGTCTCTTTTGGGTAACCTATGAAGATGCACTTTTCCGCTTTGGGTTCCAGCTTTTCAGGCTGAAGCTTTTTGACATAAGCATCACATCCCCAAACTTTAAGAAACGAAAACTTTGGCCTTTTTCCATACCACAGTTCGTATGGTGTCGTCTCAACGGATTTTGATGGTGCCCTATTTAAAGTGAATGCAGCTGTTTCTAATGCATAACCCCAAAATGATAATGGCAAATCGGTAAGAGACATCATAGATCGCACCATCTCTAATAAAGTACGATTACGACGTTCGGACACACCATTACGCTGTGGTGTTCCAGGCGGTGTCAACTGTGAAACAATTCCACATTGTCTTAAGTGAGCACCAAACTCGAAACTCAGATATTCACCCCCACGATCAGACTGTAGGAACTTGATCTTCTTGTTATGATGATTTTCAACTTCACTCTGAAATTGCTTGAACTTTTCAAATGTTTCAGACTTGTGCTTCATTAAGTAGACATAACCATATCTACTCAAATCGTCAGTGAAGGTGAGAAAATAACGATATCCGCCGCGTGCCTCCACACTCATCGGACCACACACATCGGTATGTATGATTTCCAACAAGTCACTTGCACGCTCCATTGTTCCGGAGAATGGAGTTTTAGTCATCTTGCCCATGAGTCATGGTTCGCACGTGTCAAGTGAATCAAAGTCAAGTGACTCCAAAAGTCCATCGGTATGGAGTTTCTTCATGCGCTTTACACCAATATGACCTAAGCGGCAGTGCCACAAAAATATGGCGCTATCATGGTTAACTAACTCTTTCGGTCTCAATGTTATGTATGTGTGTATCACTATCAAGATTCAATATGAACAATCCTCTCACATTGGGTGCATGACCATAAAAGATGTTACTCATAGAAATAGAACAACCATTATTCTCTGACTTAAAAGAGTAACCGTCTCGCAATAAACAAGATCCAGATATAATGTTCGTGCTCAACGCAGGCACTAAATAACAATGATTTAAGTTCATAACTAATCCTGATGGTAACTGAAGTGAAACTGTGCCGACGGCGATTGCATCAACCTTGGAACCATTTCCTACGCGCATCGTCACTTCATCTTTTGCCAGCCTTCGTCTATTCCGCAGTTCCTGTTTCGAGTTGCAAATATGAGCAACAAAACCGGTATCGAATACCCACGCACTACTACGAGAGCCGGTTAAGTACACATCAATAACATGTATATCAAATATACCTGTTTTTTCTTTGGCCACCTTCTTATCAGCCAGATACTTGAGGCAATTGCGCTTCCAGTGACCCATACCCTTGCAATAGTAACACTCTGTTTTAGGCTTAGGTCTAGCTTTGGGTTTCTTCGTCGGATTGGCAACAGGATTGCCGCTCTTCTTTGAATTACCCTTCTTGCCTTTGTTGTTTCTCTTGAAACTAGTGGTCTTATTCACCATCAACACTTGATGCTCTTTACGGCGACTTTCAGCATCGCAAACAACTCACCGGGAGACTTGTTCATCCCTTGCATGTCGTAGTTCAACACAAAGCCTTTATAGCTTGGCAGCAGTGATTGAAGGATTCTGTCAGTGATAGCTTCTTGCGGGAGTTCAATCCCCAGCTCAGCTAGACGGTTTGAGTACCCAGACATTTTGAGCACATGTTCACTGACAGACGAATTCTCCTCCATCTTGCAAGCATAGAATTTATCGGAGGTCTCATACCTCTCGATCCGGGCGTTCTTCTGAAAGATAAACTTCAACTCCTGGAACATCTCAAATGCTCCATGACGCTCAAAGCGACGTTGAAGTCCCGGTTCTAAGCCATACAAGACTGCACATTGAACTATTGAGTAGTCCTCCTTACGTGCTAACCAAGCGTTCTTAACATCCTGATCAGCCGTAGCGGGTGGTTCATCTCCTAGCGCAGCATTAAGGACATAATCCTTCTTCCCAGCTTGTAAGATTAGCTTAAGATTACGAGCCCAGTCTACAAAGTTGCTTCCATCATCTTTCAACTTAGCTTTCTCTAGGAACGTATTAAAATTCAGGGTGACTGCCGCGTGAGCCATGATCTACAACACAAATATATTCAAAGTGGACTTAGACTATGTTCAAGATAATTAGAGTTTAACTTAATCAAATTACTTGCTAAACTCCCACTCAAAAAGTACATCTCTCTAGTCATTTGAGTGGTTCATGATCCACTTACACTAGCTCAAGTCCGATCATCACGTGAGTTGAGTATAGTTTTAGTGGTAAGCATCCCTATGCTAATCATATCATCTATATGATTCATGATCGACCTTTCGGTGTCTTGTGTTCCGAGGCCATGTCTGCACATGCTAGGCTCGTCAAGCTTAACCCGAGTGTTCTGCGTGCGCAACTGTTTTGCACCCGTTGTATGTGAACGTTGAGTCTATCACACCCGATCATCACGTGGTGTCTCGAAACGACGAACTGTAGCAACGGTGCACAGTCGGGGAGAACAGAATTTCGTCTTGAAATTTTAGTGAGAGATCACCTCATAATGCTACCATCGTTCTAAGCAAAATAAGGTGCATAAAAGGATTAACATCACATGCAATTCATAAGTGACATGATATGGCCATCATCACGTGCTTCTTGATCTCCATCACCAAAGCACCGGCACGATATTCTTGTCACCGGCGCCACACCATGATCTCCATCAACGTGTCGCCATCGGGGCTGTCATGCTACTCATGCTATTACTACTAAAGCTACATCCTAGCAAAATAGTAAACGCATCTGCAAGCACAAACGTTAGTTATAAAGACAACCCTATGGCTCCTGCCGGTTGCCGTACCATCGACGTGCAAGTCGATATTTTCTATTACAACATGATAATCTCATACATCCAATATATCACATCACATCGTTGGCCATATCACATCACAAGCATACCCTGCAAAAACAAGTTAGACGTCCTCTAATTTTGTTGTTGCATGTTTTACATGGTGACCATGGGTATCTAGTAGGATCGCATCTTACTTACGCAAACACCACAACGGAGATATATGAGTTGCTACTTAACCTCATCCAAGGACCTCCTCGGTCAAATTCGATTCAACTAAAGTTGGAGAAACTGACACCCGCCAGTCATCTTTGAGAAACGGAGTTACTCGCACCGATGAAACCAGTCTCTCGTCAGCGTACGAGTAATGTCGGTCCGAGCCGCTTCGATCCAACAATACCGCGGAATCAAGAAAAGACTAAGGAGGGCAGCAAAACGCACATCTCCGCCCACAAAAACTTTTGTGTTCTACTCAAGAAGACATCTACGCATGAACCTAGCTCATGATGCCACTGTTGGGGAACGTCGCATGGGAAACAAAAATTTTCCTACGCGCACGAAGACCTATCATGGTGATGTCCATCTACGAGAGGGGATGTGTGATATACGTACCCTTGTAGACCGTACAGCAGAAGCGTTAGTGAACGCGGTTGATGTAGTGGAACGTCCTCACGTCCCTCGATCCGCCCCACGAACTATCCCGCGATCAGTCCCACGATCTAGTGCCGAACGGACGGCACCTCTGCGTTCAGCACACGTACAGCTCGACGATGATCTCGGCCTTCTTGATCCAGCAAGAGAGACGGAGAGGTAGAAGAGTTCTCCGGCAGCGTGACGGCGCTCCGGAGGTTGGTGATGATCTCGTCTCAGCAGGGCTCCGCCCGAGCTCCGCAGAAACGCGATCTAGAGGTAAAACCGTGGAGATATGTGGTCGGGCTGCCGTGGCAAAGTTGTCTCAAATCAGCCCTAAAACCCCACTATATATAGGAGAGAGAGGGGGGAGCCTTGCCTTGGGGTCCAAGAACCCCCAAGGGGTCGGCCGAGCCAAGGGGAGGAAGGTCTCCCCCCCCAAACCGAGTTGGACTTGGTTTGGTGGCTGGGAGTCCTTCCTTTCCTTCCCACCTCCCTTTTTTTTCTTTCTCCTTGATTTTATTCCCAATGCGCATAGGCCCCTTTTGGGCTGTTCCACCAGCCCACTAAGGGCTGGTGCGCCACCCCCAAGGCCTATGGGCTTCCCCGGGGTGGGTTGCCCCCCCGGTGAACTCCCGGAACCCATTCGTCATTCCCGGTACATTCCCGGTAATTCCGAAAACCTTCCGGTAATCAAATGAGGTCATCCTATATATCAATTTTCGTTTCCGGACCATTCCGGAAACCCTCGTGACGTCCGTGATCT
This sequence comes from Hordeum vulgare subsp. vulgare, assembly GCF_904849725.1. Classification (NCBI taxonomy): domain Eukaryota; kingdom Viridiplantae; phylum Streptophyta; class Magnoliopsida; order Poales; family Poaceae; genus Hordeum; species Hordeum vulgare. The sequence continues at coordinate 331,863,109 of NC_058522.1, read as the reverse complement.
CATCCGGGACTCCGAACAACATTCGGTAACCAACCATATAACTCAAATACGCATAAAGCAACGTCGAACCTTAAGTGTGCAGACCCTGTGGGTTTGAGAACTATGTAGACATGACCCGAGAGACTCCTCGGTCAATATCCAATAGCGGGACCTGGATGCCCATATTGGATCCTACATATTCTACAAAGATCTTATCGTTTGAACCTCAGTGCCAAGGATTCATATAATCCTGTATGTCATTCCCTTTGTCCTTCGGTATGTTACTTGCCCGAGATTCGATCGTCAGTATCCGCATACCTATTTCAATCTCGTTTACCGGCAAGTCTCTTTACTCGTTCTGTAATACAAGATCCCGCAACTTACACTAAGTCACATTGCTTGCAAGGCTTGTGTGTGATGTTGTATTACCGAGTGGGCCCCGAGATACCTCTCCGTCACACGGAGTGACAAATCCCAGTCTCGATCCATACTAACTTAACGAACACCTTCGGAGATACCTGTAGAGCATCTTTGTAGTCACCCAGTTATGTTGCGACGTTTGATACACACAAAGTATTCCTCCGGTGTTTGTAAGTTATATGATCTCATGGTCATAGGAATAAATACTTGACACACACAAAACAGTAGCAATAAAATGACACGATCAACATGCTACGTCTATTAGTTTGGGTCTAGTCCATCACGTGATTCTCCTAATGACGTGATCCAGTCATCAAGCAACAACACCTTGTTCATAATCAGAAGACACTGACTATCGTTGATCAACTGGCTAGCCAACTAGAGGCTTGCTAGGGACAGTGTTTTGTCTATGCATCCACACATGTATATAAGTCTTTATTCAATACAATTATAGCATGGATAATAAACGATTATCTTGATACAGGAATTATGATAATAACTTTATTTATTATTGCCTCTAGGGCATAATTCCAACATGTAGCCCATCTTACCAAACTGGAGGATATAGCCACCCTATTCACTAGTGAGGAAAAGATCCGCCACTATTACATGCTCAAGTTGTTTCCTTTCTCGCTAAAGGATGATGCTAAGACCTGGTTCACTTCTCTTGCTCCTGATTGTGTGTGTAGCCCCCAGGATATGGTCTACTACTTCTCTGAAAAATATTTCCCAGCCCATAAGAAGCAAGCTGCCTTGCAGGAAATATACAACTTCGCTCAAGCTGAAGAAGAGAGACTCCCGCAAGCTTGGGGGAGGCTTATCCAGCTACTAAATGCTTTGCCTCATCACCCTCTTGAGAAGAATGAAATACTTGATATCTTCTATAATGGACTTACCGATGCTTCCAAAGACCACCTAGATAGTTGTGCTGGTGGTGTCTTTAGGGAACGAACTATAGAACAAGCCGAGATTCTACTGAATAACATCTTGTGCAATGAGAATGCTTGGACTATTCCCGAACCACCTCCTAAGCCAACTCCGAAGAAAAGAGGTATTCTATTCCCCAGTCCCAAAGATATGCAAGAAGCCAAGAAATCTATGTGAGAGAAAGGCATTAAATCTGAAGATGTCAAAAATCTACCACCTATCAAAGAGATCCATGGTCTCGATAACCCGATACAGGTAGTAGAAGTAAATTCTCTACGTAGGTTTGATGAGAGTGATATTCCTTTTGATAAACCTGCTAGCCTATGCATGGATGAATTTGATAACTTCGTTGCCAAACAACATAGTTTCAATGATTATGTTAGCGACAATTGGAACAAAATGCTCGTATGCTTAGTCTTTTAAGTGCTTGTGTCGACAGAAATGTCAATGATCTTAAGCTTCTGAGTAAACATGCCTCTATGGTTAATACTCAGGTAGAACAAGTACTTCAAGCTCAAAATGACTTGCTCAATGAGTTGAATGACAATTTCGTCAGAGTCGTCACTAGAGGCGGTAGAATGACCCAGGAACCTTTGTATCCTGAAGGTCATCCGAAGAGAATTGAACAAGATTCTCAAGGAGTTAGCACTGATGCACCTGGTCATCCTAGAAAGAAGAAGAAATATGATAGTAACCTGCACGCTAGCAACCCTGTTGCTGCTTCACCTGAGAGTCCAAACGATGTCTCTTTCTCTGATGCGGAAACACAATCTGGTGATGAACATGAGCCTAATGATGATATCAATAGAGATGTTCATGTTGATGCTCGACCTAGCAATGAAAAGGATGTGGAGATTGAACCTAGTATTGATCTTGATAACCCACAGCCTAAGACTAAGAGATACGATAAGAATGACTTTGCTCCTAGGAAGCATGGTAAAGAAAGGGAACCATGGGTTCATAAACCTATGCCCTTTCCTCCCAAACCATCCAAGAAAAAGGATGATGAGGATTTTGACCGGTTCGTTGAAATGATCAGACCTGTCTTTCTGCAAATGCGTTTGACGGATATGCTCAAGATGTCTTCGTATGCTAAGTACATGAAAGATATTGTGACTAATAAGAGGAGGATACCTGAGGTTGAGATTTCTACCATGCTCGCTAATTATACCTTCAAGGGTGGAACTCCGAAGAAACTAGGTGATCCCGGTGTGCCCACTATACCTTGCTCCATTAAAGGCAACTACGTTAGAACTGCGCTATGCGACCTTGGAGCCGGTGTTAGTGTTATGCCTCTCTCTCTTTATCGTAGACTTGAACTGGATAAGTTGACACCCACTGAAATCTCTCTACAAATGGCCGACAAATCAACTTCTTTCCCTATCGGCATTTGCGAGGATGCGCCTGTTGTGGTTGCTAACACCACTATCTTAACAGACTTTGTTATCTTGGATACTCCCGAGGATGATGTCATGGCTGTCATCCTCGGAAAACCCTTTTTAAACACTGCAGGGGCTGTTATAGATTGCAACAACGGCAATGTCACTTTCCATGTCAACGGTAATGAGCATACGGTGCACTTGCATCAATGCTATCGAAAAAACTTCATCGATTCTTATTGGGAGCTTTGAATGCCCTATTCCTCATGTCAAGATGAAGTATGATTTGCTGGTTGGGGAGATACACATCCCCATTGAGGTGACCTAGTGACTATTTGAAAATTCTCCGTTCTCTTTTGCGATTCGAGAAAGTTTTGTCGAGGGGATTTGATCAGCCCCATTGACGGATTTCTTTCGATGACCATGAGATGGATGAATAAAGGGGTCACAAACCTCTGTTCCAAGATTTCACTTTAGGTTGCTTAGAAGAAAAATGATAGATTTAGTTTAGTTTTCCCTGTTTTCTGTTTTAGCGTCCGGTAGAAAAGTACCCCGAAAATAAAAGTTCTCCGAACGTCGTGAAAATCAAGTATGATTTTTTTTGAATTTTTGATAAATTCTGAGGCGAAGAGTTTGTGTGGGGGCCACACCAGTGGGCCACAAGCCCTAGGGGCGCGGGCACCCCCTGGCCGCGCCACACAGGCTTGTGTGGCCCACAGGCACTCCGTCCACTCATTCTTGCTCTCATGTGGTTCTCCTACCTCTAGAAAAAATCGTTTCGCAGCTCAAACCCGTGTTCTTGCTCCTCTTGCTGGGATTTTCGATCTCTTTGCTCAAATCACCATTCTCCGAACTGTTTTGGGGAAATTGCTCCTTGGTAAGTGACTCCTCCATTGGTCCAATTAGTTTTTGCTCTAGTGCCTTATACTCCGCGTATTTTTTCTGCCTTGGTGACCATGTTCTTGAGCTTTGCATGCTAATTCTAGCTTGTCCCAAGTAGTTTTCATGCGTAATATTGCCTCTAGGCATTTGTGGGAGTAGTTGCTATGAGTTTAGTTGAGCCTTGTTCACTTTTCCTTTGGGTCACTCAAAATTTCAGAACAGGAAGATGTTCAGGAGAAATTTTCATGGTGGTTCCTCAAGCAAGAGAGGTCCCCATCTTGCGATTCGGGAGCCTGATCCTTACCAAATTAGGGACGCGCAGGTACAACCATGTGAATGGCCTTCTGATGAATTTATGATTGAGGCAGGTTTCAAAGATGAGTTTGATGCACTTGTTCACAACGTCGGACTCGAAGAATTCATCTCCGATAAATGTGAACAGTATGTTGCTCTCACTTCCTCTTTTGTTCGTAGATTCAAATTTTCAGCTGGCCGTGAGCCATCAAACTCTTTGATCTCTATGATAAATCGTATACCATGGATTTAGAGGATTTCAATAGAATTTGCAAAATACCTATTTGGGGTAGGCTCAATGATCCTCCTAAATCTTCGGTTAGAGATTTTTGCTCTGGTATTACAGTTGGGGAAACCAGAGACATTACGCAAGCTACCATGGGGAGTATTCATTTTCCTGCCTTGCATTATTTTGCCCTCTTCATAGGCAGATGCATTAATGGCAAGATTGAACATTGTCACCTCTGCGCACCCGACCTTAGTATCCTTAAGAGCGCAGTGACATGTGACAAAAGTTCAACATGGGAGCTATTATAGAAAGGAGGCTGAATAAGAATGCTATTGAAGGGGATTTCTTTGATGGGATCTATGCCACTCGCATAGCAAATTTTCTTGGAGTACCCATCCGCGAAGGAGATCCCCCGCTCCATACAGCTTTCCTTGACCACGTCGCTTTGACACGCTACCAGTTCCTTGAGAGGGATGATGAATCCCTCCTATACCGTTTGATATTTAATCGGCAGCGTGTTTTCCATATTACCCTTCCTGCTCCTGCTTTCTTTGACTTTCAGGTAAAACAAAGATATTACATAACCAGAGGAGAGGCAGAGGAGTATGAGAGGGAGTCAAAGGCTGCTCGTCTCCGTGAGGCAGCTATTCAGGAAGTGGCTGCAGCGCTCCCGTATAACCCCCATTATGATTTTGGGTTTCGCCAGGACCATCCATGGGAGTAGACCAACTTAGGCCAAAAGCCTAAGCTTGGGGGAGTACGTGTTCTCACTGACTTTACATTCTTGCTTATGCTTTCACTTTGTTAGCCGGTGTTCACACTTTGCCACTCTATCATCCATGCTAGTTTATTTTCTTTTTCTCGTTTTCTTTTCGCGTGTCTGTCTAGTTTGAGAAAAACCAAAAAGATATCATTTTCTTCTTTTTCTTGTTGGGAGCTTTCACGCGTAAGTAGTTCTCTTTTTCTTTGGGTCAAGGTAGAAGATATTGGTTACAATGTTTAGTGGCTCTTGCATGCATACATGTTTAGCTTTCAAAGAGCCATATTACTTTGTCTTCTCCTTTGTGTTTGCCTGCAGATTCCAGCTTTAGTCCAGTGCACGAGCACTCTTATTATTGTTCACACCGTTCGGTTGTGCAAGTGAAAGGCAATAATGATGATATATGATGAAGTGACTGAGCCTGGAAAAGCTGGTATGAACTCGATCTATTTTGTTTTTGTAAATATGACTAGCTCACTGTTCCTAGTTCAGCTTTGTTGTGAGAGAAACATGTTTGTGATGTCCCACAAGTGTATGGGATCGCAACAGTTTTCGAGGGTAGAGTATTCAACCCAAATTTATTGATTCACTCACAAGGGGAAGCTAAAGGATATTCTCAAGTATTAGCAGCTGAATTGTCAATTCAACCACACCTGAAAGATTAGTGTCTGCAAGCAAAGTATCAGTAGCAAGGTAGTAAGATAGCAACGACACCAGGAAAAGCTTTGACAATTCCCAGCAGTGGTGCCAGAAAAGGCCCTGTTGACGGTATGTTAGCGCCAACAAAGTCTTACAACAAGTAACACCGGAGTAGCAAGGAACAATAGTAGCAGCAGCAGCAAAGTAACAAGTAACAGCAGTAGTGACAGCCGCAAAGTGACAGCAGCAACAAAGTGACAACAACAGCAAAGTGGCCCAATCCCTCTTGTAGCAAGGGAAAATCCTAGGCAAAGTAATGTAGCAAGAACCGGTAGTAAAAGACTCGTAGGCAGTGGATTGGTGATGGATGAGTATTACAGATGTGATTCATCATGTAACAGCTATAACACGGACAGATATGTGGCTAGCTCCCGTTCATCAATCTAATGTAGGCATGTATTCCGTATGTAGTCATACGTGCTTAGGGAAAACAACTTGCATGACATCTATTGTCCATCCCTCCCATGGCAGCGGGGTCCTAATGGAAACTACGGGATATTAAGGTTCTCCTTTTAATAAAGAACCGGACCAACGCATTAACATGCGGTGAATACATGGACTCCTCATACTATGGTCATCTCCGGGAGTGGTTCCGGCTATTGTCACTCCGGGGTTGCCAGGTCATAACACATAGTAGGTGACTACAACATGCAAGATAGGATCTAAAACACACATATATTGGTGACAACATAATAGGTTCAGATCTGAAATCATGGCACTCGGGCCCTAGTGACAAGCATTAAGCATAGCCAAGTAGTAGCAACATCAATCTAGAACATAGTGGATACTAGGGCCCGATTACATGATAGATCCCCGTCAAGAACTAACTCGATTACATGATAGATCTCATCCAAATCATCACCGTCCAGCAAGCCTACGATGAGATTACTCACGAACGATGAAGAGCATCATGGAATTGTCGATAGAGAAAGGTTGATGATGACGATGGCGACCATTTCCCCTCTTCGGAGCCCGAAACGGACTCCAGATCTGCCCTCCAGATGAACAACAGGATGTGGCGGTGCCTCCATATCGCAAAACGCGATGAAACCTTCTCTCTGATTTTTTTTCAGGCGAAACGGAAGATATAGAGCTGAGATTGGGGGGCGATGGTGCCACGTGGGCCCCACAAGCCCTCATGGCGCGACCATAGGGGGTGGCCGCAGCCCAGGGGCTTGTGGCCCACTCGCACGCCCCCTCACGTGGAACTTTGCGCAGGTATTTTCCTTTTATTCCAGAAAAAATCTCCGTAAATTTTCAGGACGTTCCGAGAACTTTCATTTCTGCACAAAAACAACACCATGGCAATTCTGCTAAAAACAGCGTCAGTCCGGGTTAGTTCCATGCAAATCATGCAAATTAGAGTCCAAAACAAGGGCAAAAGAGTTTGGAAAAGTAGATACGACGGAGACGTATCAACTCCCCCAAGCTTAAAGCCTTGCTTGTCCTCAAGCAATTCAGTTGACAAACTGAAAGAGACAAAAGAAAAACTTTGACGAACTCTGTTTGATCTTGTTGTTGCAACTATGTCTAACTCATAACCAAAATTTCAGCAACATCATAAGCAAACCACATAAGCAAATGACATCTAGGTCTCACGGTAAACTCATATCAATGGCATAATCAACTAGCGAGCAAATAATAATAAGCCTCAAGTGTCAACACTTCAATCAAAACAACGTGAAGCAATATGAATAGATGGTATCTCGCTAGCTCTTTCTGAGACGGCAAAACATAAATGCAGAGTGCTACTGCAACAAAATACCTTCCAACGGCGCCAGAAATAGGCACGTCGACGGGAGAATAATATTTTTTGCTGCGGCTACGCCTTAAGGGACTTCCTGGGCAAGTATGCAAAGGATTTCCCCTGTGGCCTTGGAGCCTTGCGTTGGTGTTCCCTCGAAGCGAAAAGGGTGATGTAGCATAGCGGTGGTAAGTATTTCCCTTAGTTTGAGAACCAAGGTATCAATCCAGTGGAGGAGTATCTCAAGATCCTGCACAAACACAAAAACTTGCTCCCAACGCTATGAACGGGTTGTCAATCCCTTATAGATTGTTTGCCCAGTGAGAACTGAAAGCAACAAAGTAACAAAGCAAAGTAAAAGCGGAGGTGTAAACTATGGATGTGAATAGACCGGGGGCCGTAGTGTTTACTAGTGGCTTCTCTCATGAAAGCAAGTAGACGGTGGGTGAACAAATTACTGTCGAGCAATTGATAGAACCGCGCAAAGTCGTGACAATATCTATGCAATGATTATATCTATAGGCATCACGTCCAAAACAAGAAGACCGATACTTTCTGCATCTACTACTATTACTCCACACGTCGACCGTTATCCAGCATGCATCTAGTGTATTAAGTCCATAAGAACAGAGAAACGCCTTAAGCAAGATGACATGATGTAGAGGGATAATCTCAAACCAATGATAAAAACCCCATCTTTTTACCCTTGATGGCAACTACTTGATGTGTGCCTTGCTTCCCCTACTATCATTGGGAAAGGTCACCACATGGTAGAACCCAAAACCAAGCACTTCTCCCATTGCAAGAATCATAGATCTAGTTGGCCAAACAAAACCCAAGACTCACAGAGACTTACAAGGATATCAAATCATGCATATAAGAAATCAACAAAGACTCAAATATATATCATAGATAATCTGATCACAAATCCACAATTCATCGGATCTTGACAAACACACCGCCAAAGAAGATTACATCGGATAGATCTCCATGAAGATCATGGAGAAATTTGTATTGAAGATCCAAGAGAGAGAAGAAGCCCTCTAGCTACTAACTACGGACCCGTAGGTCTGAAGTGAACTACTCATGAGTCATTGGAGGGGCGATGATGATGATGAAGAAGCCCTCCAACTCCAAAGTCCCCTCTGGCAGGGTGCCGTGAAGGGTCTCCAGATGAGATCTCGCAGAAACGAAAGCTTGCGGCGCCGGAAAAGTATTTTCGAGGCTCCCCTGATTTTTTGCGGGATATTTGGGAATTTATAGGCCAAAGACCTAGGTCAGGGGGCGGCCAGGGAGGCCACAAGCTTGCCCACCGCCGCCTCCCCCCTGGTGGCGGAGTGGGGGCTTGTGGGCTCCCTGGAGCCCACCTGGCCTGGCCCAAAGGCCCCCTGATCTTCTTTCATTCGGGAAAAAATCATTTCGGGGTTTTTCTTCCGTTTGGACTCCGTTCCAAAATCATATCTGAAAAGAGTCAAAAACACGAAAAAATAGGAACTGGCACTTGGCACTGAATTAATAAGTTAGTCCCAAAAAAGATATAAAAGGTACATAAAACAACCAAAGAAGACAAGATAACAGCGTGAAACCATCAAAAATTATAGATACGTTTAAGACGTATCACAGAGCACCTTAAAAGACCAAGGGCTGACTAAACATTGTAATTCATGGCAATCAAGATCCAGTCATAGTCATACTCAACACAGTTAAAAGCAAAGCATAAAAATGACAAAGGTGCGCTCTAATTGGTGCTTTTGTAAGAGGAGGATGACTCAACAGGAACATAAATAGACATGCCCTTCACAGAGGGTAGCATTGATTTGCAGAGGTGCCAGAGCTCAAGCTTTTGAAAATAGAGATAATAATTTTGGGTGGCATGCTTTCATTGTCAACGCAATGACTAAGAGTTCTCAACATCTTCCACGCTACACATGCTATAGGCGGTTCCCAAACAGAAAATTAAAGTTTTGACTCCCCCACCACCAATCAATCACACTTCACGGCTAGGCGAATCCTCGGGTACCATCCATACCAACAACAATCCTGGGGGAGTTTTGTTTGCAATTATCTTTTCGATTTGAGCATGGAACTGGGAATTCCAATTACCGGCCCCTTTCTCGTGAATGATAGTGAATAAACACATATCGAGGATAACACGCCTAGCATGGAAGATACCAATAGCCCTGTGTCACCACATGAGCGGTTCGTGCATGCAAAACAGATTATTTCTTGAAGGTTTAGAGAGTGGCACATGCAAATTTACTTGGAACGGAAGGTAGATACCGCACATAGGTAGGTATGGTGGACTCATATGGCACAACTTTGGGTTTATGGGAGGTGGATGCACAAGCAGTATTCCCGCTTAGTACAAGTGAAGGCTAGCAAAAGACTGGGAAGCGACCAACTAGAGAGCGACAACAGTCATCAAAATGCATTGAGAGTAACTAACATTGAGTGCAAGTATGAGTAAGACATAAATCACCATGAACATGAATATCATAGAGGCTATGTTGATTTGTTTCAACTACATGCATGAACATGCGCCAAGTCAAGCCACTTGAAACATTCAAAGGAGGATACCATCCTATCATACCACATCATAGTCATCTCAACATTCATGTTGGCAACCAAGACAAACCATTATAAGCTCCTAGCTAAGTAAGCATGGCATAAGCAACTATGATCTCTAAGTTGTCATTGCAAACATGTTTCTCTCACAACAAAGCTGAATCAGGCATGATGAGCTAGTCATATTTACAAAAACAAAATAGATCGAGTTCATACCAGTTTTTCCAGGCTCAGTCACTTCATCATATATCGTCATTATTGCCTTTCACTTGCACGACCGAACGATGTGAACAATAATAAGCGTGCTCGTGCATTGGACTAAAGCTGGAATCTGCAGGCAAACACAAAGGAGAAGACAAATTAATATGCCTCTTTGAAAGCTAAACAGGTATGCATGCAAGAGCCACTAAACATTGTAACCAATATCTTCTACCTTGACCCAAAGAAAAAAGAAAACTATCTACACGGGAAAGCTCCCAACAAGCAAAAGAAGAAAAAGAAAATCTTTTTGGGTTTCTCTTAAACTAGACAGACACACGAAAAGAAAACGAGAAAAATAAAATAAACTAGCATGGATGATAGAGTGGCAAAGTGTGAACACCGGCTAACAAAGTGAAAGCATAAGCAAGAATGTAAAGTCGGTGAGAACGCATACTCCCCCAAGCTTAGGCTTTTGGCCTAAGTTGGTCTACTCCCAAGGAGGGAAATAACCAGCTCCGGGGTACTCCGGGGTGGACTGAGGATGCCACTGCTGTGTGAGCTCCTCTAGCTCCCACTGATAAACTGGCGTCTGGTACTCGACTGGTGGCTCGGGCACGGGCACGGGCACGTGTGGTTGGGCTAAGCCCCAATATGCGTAGATGTCCGAGGGCTTAATAATGTACCTGCCTGCATGAAGATTGAACAAAGAAGGAGCAGGCAAAGTAATATTCTCACGAGTACCCTGACTAAATACCAGGTTATAAATCATCCTTCCACCTATATCTCTATCAAGAAAGTCATGGCGAACTATGCTATCGTAATCTAGATATCTCTCAGGAAGAAGCATCTCTTCTTCCTCCTCTAGTCTAATGGGTATCTCAAAGTGTCTAGCAAGACGGGTAGCGTAGATACCTCCATAGACAACACCTTTAGAACGGTTCAGGTTAAACCGTTGAGCTACTATAGCGCCCAAGCTATAAGTTTTATCGTTATAAAGGGCTTCGCACAAGACCGCAAGATCTGGGGAACTAAGTGACCCAGCTTTCCCACGACCAATCAAACATTTTCCCACAAATAGTGAGAAGTACCGAAGCATGGGAAAATGAATGCTAGCAGCTCTAGGGCAAGACACTCATCTCTCCTCTCCTACAACAATTGTACCGATAAAAGCTTCAAAGTCCCGTGGACGAGGTTCATGAATATCCCCAACGTAAGGTAATTTGCAAACATTGCAAAAATCCTGGAGTGACATGCGCTGGGGGACATCATAAAGTTTAAACTCAACCATAGGAGGATTCTTCCTCGGATGGAAGTTAAAGCTTTGTACGAAGATATTAGTGAGAAGGAGGTATTGCGAACACTTATCTTAAATGAAGGCGGTAAGGCCTGCGTTCTCCACCAAGTGATAAAAGTCCTCATAAATTCCAGCGGCGCGTAAGAACACATCGCTTGGCCACTCGCACGCTCGAACTTCTGTGACTCGAGGGACCGGATACTTGGGCTTCTTCTCACTCCCATCATCCTTGGGGTAACGGCTTGACGAGCCTCTCAAGAACCTCCTCATCTTTTCCCTTTCTATCTCTGAAAATTTCTGAAATTTTTAGTGATTCAAAGGGAAGGTGAATAAGGCTCAACGAAACTGGTAGCAACTAGTCCAACAAGTGCCTAGAGACCATATTACGCATCAAAACTACTTGGGACTAGCTAGAATCAGCAGGCAAAGCTCAAGAACATGGTCACCAAGGCAGCAAAAATACGCGGAGCATAAGGCACTAGAGCAAAAACTAATTGGACCAATGGAGGAGTCACTTACCAAGGAGTAATTTCCCCAAAACAGTTCGGAGAATGGTGATTTGAGCAAAGAGATCAAAAATCCCAGCAAGAGGAGCAAGAACACGGGTTTGAGCTGCGAAAGAAATCCGTCAATGGGGCTGATCAAATCCCCTCGACAAAACTTTCTCGAATCGCAACAGAGAACGGATAATTTTCGAATAGTCACTAGGTCAACTCAATGGGGATTTGAATTTCCCCAACAAGCAAATCATATTTCATCTTGACACGAGGAATAGGGCATTCAAAGCTCCCAATAAGAATCGATGAAGATTTTTCGATAACATTGATGCAATGTACTCGATATTGTTTCTTCAGAAAGTGCACCGTATGCTCATTACCGTTGACATGGAAAGTGACATTGCCTTTGTTGCAATCTATAACAGCCCCTGCAGTGTTTAAAAAGGGTCTACCGAGGATGATAGCCATGGCATCGTCCTCAGGAATATCCAAGATAACAAAGTCTGTTAAGATAGTGGTGTTAGCAACCATATGACCCACAAGTATAGGGGATCAACCGTAGTCCTTTCGATAAGTAAGAGTGTCGAACCCAACGAGGAGCAGAAGGCTCTGATAAACGGATTTCAGCAAGGTAATAACTGCAAGCACTGAAAGTAGCGGTAACAAGTGATGGTGTAGTGAGGTGAATCGTAGCAAGCGAAAAGTAACAAGTAACAAGTAGTAGCAATGGTGCAGCAAGTGGCCCAATCCCTTTTGTAGCAAGGGACAAGCCTGAACAAAGTCTTATAAGAGGAAAAGCGCTCCCGAGGACACACGGGAATTTCTGTCATGCTAGTTTCATCATGTTCATATGATTCGCGTTCGTTACTTTGATAGTTTGATATGTGGGTGGACCGGCGCTTGGGTACTGCCCTTACTTGGACAAGCATCCCACTTATGATTAACCCCTCTCGCAAGCATCCGCAACTACGAAAGAAGAATTAAGACAAAGTCTAACCATAGCATTAAACTAGTGGATCCAAATCAGCCCCTTATGAAGCAACGCATAGACTGGGGTTTAAGCTTCTGTCACTCCAGCAACCCATCATCTACTTACTACTCCCCAATGCCTTCCTCTAGGCCCAAATATGGTGAAGTGTTATGTAGTCGACGTTCACATAACACCAGTAGAGGAAAAGACAACATACAACATATCAAAATACTGAACGAATATCAAATTCACATGACTATTATTAGCATGACTTATCCCATGTCCTCAGGAACAAAAGTAACTACTCACAAAGCATAATCATAATCATGATCAGAGGTGTAATGAATAGCATCAAGGATCTGAACATAAACTCTTCCACCAAGTAATCCAACTAGCATCAACTACAAATAGTAATCAACACTACTAGCAACCTTACAAGTACCAATCGGAGTCACGAGACGGAGATTGGTTACAAGAGATGAACTAGGGATTGGAGAGGAGATGGTGCTGATGAAGATGTTGATGAAGATGCCTCCCCTCTGATGAGAGGAGTGTTGGTGATGACGAAGGGGACGATTTCCCCCTTCGGGAGGGAAGTTTCCCCGACAGGATCGTCCTGTCGGAGCTCTAGATTGGATCTTCTCAAGTTCCGCCTCGTGGCGGCGGCGAAACCACGAAAAAGCTCCCGAATGATTTTTTCTGGAACGAAACCCTTCATATAGCAAAAGAGGGCGGCCAGTGGGCCGCCAGGGTGCCCACAGGCCCTTTTGCCACGACCAGGGGTAGGCCGCGGCAACCAGGCTTGTGGGCCCCTGGTTGCTCCCCTCTGACACTTCTTTTGCCCAGTATTTTTTATAAAATCCAAAAAATCCACGTTGATTTTCAGGGCATTTGGAGTTGCGCACAATGGAGCACACAGACTTGCTCCTTTTCCAGTCCAGAATTCCAGCTGCTAGTATTCTGCCTCTTCAAATAAACCTTGCAAAATAAGAGAGAAAAGGCATAAGTAAGGTTCCACAAAGTATAATAACAGCCCATAAAGCGATAAATATCAACATGAAAGCATGATGCAAAATGGACGTATCAACTCCCCCAAGCTTAGACCTCGCTTGTCCTCAAGCGAAAACCAAGACCCAAAACATGTCCACATGTTTAGGGACGAAGGTGTCGATAAAACAAAATACGTACATGAGGGCATCATGATCACACATAGAACAACAATACATCATAGAGATTCTTATGGGAAAGTAACAATTCCTTCACAAAGATAAGTATGAAACAAAAACCTTACCGAGAAGTAGCCAACAACAGTCCATAGTCATTGAAGCAATTGCAATTTGTCATATTATCAGAAAGAGTCAAATAAGAGCTTGTAAAGCAAATCCTCATACTCAATCATCTCTTTTGTTTTCCACAATTGCTAGAACTCACGTGGTACTCATGGTATCGAAGTTTCAGTTGGACACAGAGAAAGATAGGGGCTTATAGTTTGCCTCCCAACCATTTACCTCAAGGGTAAAGTCAAAAATAATAAAGCATAAGTACTCAGCTCCAAGTTGATATATGAATATAGATCTTTCCCAAGCATATGTCGTTCACCAAGAGAAAGGGTAAATAAGGAATTGGTGAAGATCACCATGACTCTTACAAAGGTAAATAGTAAAGGTACAAGAAAGGCCCTTCGCAGAGGGAAGCAGAGGTTGTCATGCGCTTTTGAGGTTTGGATGTGTGTCCTCTTAGTGCGGAGGAACATCACTTTATATTGCCTCCTGTGATAAAGAACTTTATTATGCAGTCTGTCGCTTTTATGTCTTCCTCGTCAGAGGTTCGTACAAAGCTTATTTTCCACACACTAATAGATCATACATATTAGAGAGAAATTTTTATTGCTTGCACCGATGACAACTTACTTGAGGGATCTTATTCAATCCATAGGTAGGTATGGTGGACACTCATGGCAAAACTGGTTTGAAGGTTTATGGATGCACAAGTAGTATCTCTACTTGGTGCGGGAGTTTTGGCTAATATGAGGTGGAAGCAATTGTCACATCCTAAGGGATCTCTAATCATATAACATTGTTTGGAACCAAGCAAACACAATTAATTATGTTGTCTTCCTTGTCCAACATCTACTTCTAAGCATGTAATAGTTTGGTGAGTGCTCACAATTGTAAAAATTGTCTAAGATGATATATTTATATGTGAACCTCTCTTTCCTTATTACTTCTTATTAATTGCAACAATGACTGAGGTCTATGTTGGTCTACTCTCAACAAGTTTCAATCATCATACTTGTTATAAGTGAAGCTATCACTTTCCATAAGATCATCTCATGATCTTTCATGCTATCGTTCTTTTCATACTTTTGATCACGACACAAAACAAAGCCCTTGACTAAGATACTCTTTATTATATAGCTCGCAAGCTCGAATACATCGGGGGCAAGACAAAAGTAAAAGACTCAAACTAAAGCACTAAAGACTTATTCCACTGAGAGAAGAAATAAAAATTTAAAGGAAAGAACTAAAACAAAGGTAAAAGCAAAAAGATATAACGGTGATACGATACGAGGGCAACTCCCCCAAGCTTGGCAGAAGCCAAGGGGATTGCCCATACCAATGCTTAGTTGTCTTACTTTGGTGGTGATGGTGGTGGTGTTGTTGGAGTAGTCTGATCCTCCGTCTTCCAATGCATAGGTGCTCCATCATGGCAGGACGAACGAGTCGCCGGAATCCTCAAATCTGTAGCCAACCGCATTGATTTAAATCTATACTCATACTCATAGTTTTGGTTCTGCAGGTCATAGATCTGGCCCTAGAGTTGATCAACCCTATCATAGAGCCTGGAGAGGTGCTTCCCAATATCAATGGCATCCATCTTGTGATTGCTGGTGAACTCCGTGATCATCATGTGGTTGGCGTTGAGTCCACGCTCCACCATCCCTTGGCACTTGAAGACTTGTTGCTCCATTGCTTCGAGCCTCAACTCCACGCTTCCGATCTTCTTAGGCCCTTCAACATCACGGATGTGCAACATCCCCTCGCTCATCTTGATAGATTGGGGGTGCTGCAACACTTCCGTGAGGTAGGGATTGATGACCTTCTCGAAGATCTTGTCCTTAGAAACTTTTGGGGAAGTCATGACGATCTAGATCTACAGAAGAAACAAGCTTGAAAAGAAAACAAAGGAAAACTGTGCGATACGGAGATCAAAACCCTCGGGCGAATATAATGATTTTTTCTGGACCAGAAGGAGTGCTCCGCAAGAAAATGGAGTCCGGGAGGCACGCGAGCTGCCCACAAGCCCTGTTGTCGCGGCCAGGGGGGAGGTCATGGCAACCAAGCTTGTGGCCGCCTCGTGCGCTCTCCGGACTACTTTTTATTTTTCTAATTTTCCATAAATTCCAAAACGGAGAAAATTTCCTATTGGAAAAGTTTCGGAGTCCAATTACTTCCCGAAACAGATACGTCTTGGTTTTTAGGGTCTGAAACAGGGTGATAAACATCCCTTATGTACTCCTCTGGAGTTATGATATTGATGATATTGGTCTCAACATTTATGGGAGTACCAGAGATATAATGCTTGATTCTTTGTCCGTTTACTACTCTAGGAAAATTGCCGTCCGT
The DNA here is from genome assembly GCF_904849725.1 of Hordeum vulgare subsp. vulgare. Classification (NCBI taxonomy): domain Eukaryota; kingdom Viridiplantae; phylum Streptophyta; class Magnoliopsida; order Poales; family Poaceae; genus Hordeum; species Hordeum vulgare. The sequence goes on along the minus strand of NC_058522.1, from coordinate 331,846,643 downwards.
GTTATTGATTTTGATGGCACCGGAACGATATACTTTCTCGACAACGTAGGGACCTTCCCATTTAGAGAGGAGCTTGCCTGCAAAGAATCTCAAACGATAATTGTATAGTAGGACATAGTCACCTACATTGAACTCTCGTTTTTGTATTCTTTTATCATGCCATCTCTTAATATTTTCCTTGAACAACTTGGCATTCCCATATGCCTGGGCCCTCCATTCATCTAATGAGCTGATATCAAACAACCGCTTCTCACCGGCAAGTTTGAAATCGAAGTTGAGCTCTTTGATTGCCCAATAAGCTTTTTGTTCAAGCTCAAGAGGTAAATGACAGGCCTTACCGTAAACCATTTTGTACGGTGACATGCCCATGGGATTCTTATAAGCAGTCATATAAGCCCATAGTGCATCGTCAAGTTTGCTAGACCAATTCTTCCGAGATCTATTGACGGTCTTTTGTAAGATCAATTTGATCTCCCTATTGCTCAACTCCACTTGACCACTAGACTGGGGATGATAAGGAGATGCAACTCTATGGTTGACATCGTACTTAGCGAGCATCTTGCAGAAAACACCATGAATTAAGTGTGAACCGCCATCAGTCATCAGATATCTAGGGACAACAAATCTTGGGAAAATGACTTCCTTAAGCATCTTGATAGAGGTGTGGTGATCAACATTTTTAGTGGGGATAGCTTCTACCCACTTAGTGACGTAGTCCACAACAACTAAGATGTGAGTGTACCCATTAGAGCTCGGGAAGGGTCCCATATAATCAAAGCCCCAGACATCAAATGGTTCAATGACAAGTGAATAGTTCATAGGCATTTCCTGACAATTATTGATGTTCCCTATTCTTTGACATTCATCACACGACAAGACAAACTTATGGGCATCCTTGAAGTGAGTGGGCCAATAGAAACCTGATTGCAATACCTTGTGAGCGGTTCTATCTCCAGCATGGTGTCCTCCGTAAGCCTCGGAATGACACTTCTGCAGGATCTATCCCTGTTCATGTTCAGGCACACAACGTCTAATGACACCATCTACTCCTTCCTTATAAAGGTGAGGATCATCCCAAAAGTAGTGTATTGCACAAGCCAAAAGGCATGCATCTATAAGCGAAGGTACCGAAGGGGCATGTGAAGGTGGTTTTCTCTTGATCAGATTGTGCAACTGGTATTTGCGAGAAACTTGAATAACCATCTAGAAAGCAGAAGTGTGTGTGTTTAGATAGCCTTTCTAGCATTTGTTCAATAAACGACAAAGGATAATGGTCTTTCCTAGTTGCCTTGTTCAGTTTTCGGAAGTCTATCACCATCCTATAGCCTGTAATCATCCTTTGTGGGATTAATTTATTCTTATCATTAGGAACGACGGTGATACCTCCCTTCTTAGGTACGCAATGTACTGGACTTACCCAATCACTATGAGTAACATGATAAATGATTCCTGCTTCCACAAGCTTTAATATTTCTTCTCACACGACCTCTTTCATCCTCGGATTTAGTCTCCGTTGATGATCAGCAGCTGGCTTAGAATCAGGATCGGTTTTAATATTAAGCTCACATAGAGTGGGACTAATACCCTTAAGATCATAGCCTCACGGTGCTTCCTCAAAGTTTTTAGTAACTTCTTCTCTTCTGACTCGAGAGGTGAGCACTAATAATAACAGGATATATCTCCTTCTCATCAAGATAGGCATACTTAAGAGTATCTCGTAACTGTTTTAGCTCGAACACAGGATCACCCTTAGGTGGGGGAGGATCCCCAAGCAGTTCAACAGGCAGATTATTCTTGAGAATAGGATATTGTTCTAAGACAATTTTATCTATCTCATCTCTTTCCTCCACATGCATATCATTTTCATGCTCAAGCAGATATTGCTCTAAAGGATCCATAGGAGGTACGGCAATAGAGGCAAGAGAAATGATTTCATCCCTACCAGACAACTCTTTTTATGGGGTTGTCTTCCAAACTTGGAGAAGTTAAATTCATGGGACCCACCCTCGAAACTAACAGTGACAGTATGTTTAATGCAATCAATGTGAGAATTGACAGTGTTGAGAAAGGGTCTACCAAATATGATGGGACACAAGCTATCTTGTGCAGTACCAAGGACAAGGAAATCAGTAGGATACTTCGTCTTACCACACAGGACATCTACGTCTCTCACAATTCCCAGAGGGCAAATAATGTCTCTATTAGCTAGCGTAATAGTGACATCAATGGGTTCTAACTCAGCAGGTGCAATCTCATCTTTGATTTCATCATATAGGGAACGGGGTATTGCACTAACACTAGCTCCCATATCACATAAATCATGGTAAGAGTGATCTCCTATCTTGACAGAAACAACGGGCAGGCCAACTACAGGTCCGTATTTTTCTTCCGCGTGAGGTTTAGCAATTCTCGTAGAGTCCTCACAGAATTTGATAACATGCCCATCTATGTCTTCGGCTAAGAGATCTTTGATAATAGCGACACTAGGTTCAACTCTAATCTCCTCAGGGGGTGCAAGTGGTCTAATGTAACCCCTACGTATCACAGTTGGAGCTTTAGAATAATCCTTTATCCTAGAAGGGTATGGTGGTTTCTCCATGTAAGCACAAGGAACAACAGGATCACTAAAAGCAATGAATTTCTCCTCAACTAGATTGGTTTTGGCTATGTTGCTTTCTACAGGAGGATGATATTTAAACCACTTCTCTTTGGGAAGATTAACATGAGTAGCAAAAGATTCACATAGAGAAGCTACTATCTCAGAGTCAAGTCCATACTTAGCGCTAAAATCTCTAGAAGTGTTTGTTTCAACAAAAGATTTAACGCAATCAAACTGGAAATTCATACCTGACTCCTTACCTTCCTCCAGCTCCCAATCTTCAGAGTTACGTTTGATTCTTTCCAATAAATTCCACTTGTGGTCAATATCCTTCTTCATAAAAGAACTGGTACAAGAAGTGTCAAGCATGGTACGATCTTCATGAGAAAGTCGAGCATAAAAGTTTTGAGTGATAATTTCTCTCGAGAGCTCATGATTGGGGCATGAATATAGCATTGATTTAAGCCTCCCCCAAGCTTGAGTTATGCTTTCCCTATCACGAGGCCAAAAGTTATAAATATAATTCCGATCACAATGTACAAAATGCATAGGATAGAACTTCTTATGAAATTCCAATTTCAACCGATTGTAGTCCCATGATCCAGTATCATCACATAGCCTATACCATGTCAACGCCTTATCCTTCAAAGATAAAGGAAATACTTTCTTATTTACCTCATCCTCGGGCAAACCTGCAAGCTTAAATAAACCACAAACTTCATCTACATAGATTAGATGCAAGTCTAGATGTGAAGATCCATCTCCTGTAAAAGGATTAGCCAACATTTTCTCAAGCATACCGGAAGGAATTTCATAAAAGATATTTTCAGTAGGTACCTCAGGTTGAGAAAAAACTCCTCGTGCTTCCGTTCGTGGTGAAGATACCCCGAACAAACTCCTCAAAGGAACAGTTTCCATAGTGACAAGTGACAATAAATTTCAGCACAGTATATAAATGTTTCCTTACCAAATTCCACTTACCAAAGGCGCTTCCTCCCCGGCAACGGCGCCAGAAAAGAGTCTTGATGACCCACAAGTATAGGGGATCAATCGTAGTCCTTTCGATAAGTAAGAGTGTCGAATCCAACGAGGGCAGAAGGCTCTGATAAACGGTTTTCAGCAAGGTAATAACTGCAAGCACTGAAAGTAGCGATAACAAGTGATGGTGTAGTGAGGTGAATCGTAGCAAGCGAAAAGTAACAAGTAGTAGCAATGGTGCAGCAAGTGGCCCAATCCCTTTTGTAGCAAGGGACAAGCCTGAACAAAGTCTTATAAGAGGAAAAGCGCTCCCGAGGACACACGGGAATTTCTGTCATGCTAGTTTCATCATGTTCATATGATTCGCGTTCGTTCCTTTGATAGTTTGATATGTGGGTGGACCGGCGCTTGGGTACTGCCCTTACTTGGACAAGCATCCCACTTATGATTAACCCCTCTCGCAAGCATCCGCAACTACAAAATAAGAATTAATACAACGTCTAACCATACATTAAACTAGTGGATCCAAATCAGCCGCTTATGAAGCAACGCATAGACTCGGGTTTAAGCTTCTGTCACTCCAGCAACCCATCATCTACTTACTACTCCCCAATTCCTTCCTCTAGGCCCAAATATGGTGAAGTGTTATGTAGTCGACGTTCACATAACACCACTAGAGGAAAAGACAACATACAGCATATCAAAATATCGAACGAATATCAAATTCACATGACTATTATTAGCATGACTTATCCCATGTCCTCAGGAACAAAAGTAACTACTCACAAAGCATAATCATAATCATGATCAGAGGTGTAATGAATAGCATCAAGGATCTGAACATAAACTCTTCCACCAAGTAATCCAACTAGCATCAACTACAAATAGTAATAAACACTACTAGCAACCTTACAAGTACCAATCGGAGTCGCGAGATGGAGATTGGTTACAAGAGATGAACAAGGGATTGGAGAGGAGATGGTGCTGATGAATATGTTGATGAAGATGCCTCCCCTCCGACGAGAGGAGTGTTGGTGATGACAAAGGCGACGATTTCCCCCTCCGGGAGGGAAGTTTCCTTGGTAGGATCGTCCTGCCGGAGCTCTAGATTGGATCTGCTCAAGTTCCACCTCGTGGCGGCGGTGAAACCACGAAAAAGCCCCCGAATGATTTTTTCTGGAACGAAACTCTTCATATAGCAAAAGAGGGGGGCCAGTGGGCCGCCAGGGTGCCTACAAGCCCTGTTGCCGCGGCCAGGGGGGTAGGCCGCGGCAACCAGGCTTGTGGGTCCCTGGTTGCTCCCCTCTGACACTTCTTTTGCCCAGTATTTTTTATAAAATCCAAAAAAATCCACGTTGATTTTCAGGGCATTTGGAGTTGTGAAGAATAGAGCACTCAGACTTGCTCCTTTTCCAGTCCAAAATTGCAGTTGCCGGTATTCTCCCTCTTCAATAAACCTTGCAAAATAAGAGAGAAAAGGCATAAGTAAGGTTCCACAAAGTATAATAACATCCCATAAAGCGATAAATATCAACATGAAAGCATGATGCAAAATGGACGTATCAAACCACAACAGGCACGTCCTCGCAAATGCCGATAGGGAAAGCAGTTTATTTGTTGGCCATTTGCAGAGAGATTTCATTGGGTGTCAACTTATCGAGTTCAAGCCTACGATAAAGAGAGAGAGGCATAACACTAACACCGGCTCCAAGATCGCATAACGCAGTTCTAACGTAGTTGCCTTCAATGGAGCAAGGTATAGTGGGCACACCGGGATCACCTAGTTTCTTCGGAGTTCCACCCTTGAAAGTGTAATTGGCAAGCATGGTGGAAATCTCAATCTCAGGTATCCTCCTCATATTAGTCACAATATCTTTCATGTACTTAGCATACGGAGACATCTTGAGCATATCAGTCAAACGCATCTGCAAAAAGATAGGTCTGATCATTTCAACGAAGCACTCAAACTCCTCGTCATCCTTTTTATTGGGTGGTTTGGGAAGAAAGGGCATAGGTTTCTGAACCCACGGCTCCCTTTCTTTACCGTGCTTCCTAGCAGCGAAGTCATTCTTATCATATCTTCTATTCTTAGGCTGTGGGTTATCAAGATCAACACTAGGTTTAATCTCCACATCCTTTTCATTGCTAGGTTGAGCATCTTCATGAACATCACTATTGATATTATCATTAGGCTCATGTTCATCACCAGATTGTGTTTCAGCATCAGAGATAGAGGCATCGTTTGGACTCTCAGGTGTAGCAGCAATAGGGTTGCTAGCGTGCAGGTTCCTATCATCTTTCTTCTTCTTTCTAGGATGACTAGGTGCATCGGTGCTAACTCCTTGAGAATCTTGTTCAATTCTCTTCGGATGACCCTCAGGATACAAAGGTTCCTGGGTCATTCTACCGCCTCTAGTGATGACTCTGACAGAATTGTCATTCAACTCATTGAGCAAGTTATTCTGAGCTTTAAGTACTTGGTCTACTTGAGTAGTAACCCTAGAGGCATGTTTACTCAGAAGTTTAAGATCATTGACGTTTCTGTCCACACAAGCACTTAAATGACTAAGCATACGAGCATTCTGTTCCAATTGTCTGCTAACATAATCATTGAAACTTTGTTGTTTGGCAACAAAGTTATCAAATTCATCCATGCATAAGCTAGCAGGTTTATCAAAAGGAATATCACTCTCATCAAACCTACGTAGAGAATTTACTTCTACTACCTGTATCGGGTTATTGAGACCATGGATCTCTTCGATAGGTGGTAGATTTTTGACATCTTCAGATTTAATGCCTTTCTCTCGCATAGATTTCTTGGCTTCTTGCATATCTTCGGGACTGAGGAATAGAATATCTCTTTTCTTCGGAGTTGGCTTAGGAGGTGGTTCGGGAATAGTCCAAGCATTCTCATTGCACAAGATGTTGTTCAATAGAATCTCAGCTTGTTCTATGGTTCATTCCCTAAAAACACTACCGGCACAACTATCTAAGAGGTCTTTAGAAGCATCGGTAAGTCCAATATAGAAGATATCAAGTATTTCATTCTTCTCAAGAGGGTGATGAGGCAAAGCATTCAGTAGCTGGATAAGCCTCCCCCAAGCTTGTGGGAGACTCTCTTCTTCAGCTTGAGCAAAGTTGTATGTTTCCTGCAAGGCAGCTTGCTTCTTATGGGCAGGGAAATATTTTTCAGAGAAGTAGTAGACCATATCCTGGGGGCTACGCACACATCCAGGAGCAAGAGAAGTGAACCAGGTCTTAGCATCATCCTTTAGCAAGAAAGGAAACAGCTTGACCATGTAGTAGTGGTGGATCTCTTCCTCACTAGTGAATAGGGTGGCTATATCGTGCAATTTGGTAAGATGGGCTACAACCGTTTCAGACTCAAAACCGTGAAAAGGATCAGATTCGACCAGAGTGATTAACTTAGGGTCGACAGAGAATTCATAATCCTTATCGGTCACAAAGATAGGTGAAGTGGCAAACTTCGGGTCGTATTTTATCCTAGAGTTCATAGATTTTTGTTTCCACTTGCGCAGAAGTTTCTCAACATCATAGCTATCCTTACACGCAAGAAAATCCTCAGTTATCTCTCCCTCCATAACATAGCGCGTATCAGGCATAACAGGCAATTCAGGCATAGTAGTAGGTTCTACTTCAATAGTATCAGCAGTTTCAGAAGTATCATCACATGTAGCAGCAACTCTAGCAATATGTGCATCAAGGGCACCTAGTGGCAAAGCAATATTAGGCATATCATCATCAGGCATAGTATCAAGCATAGCCTCATCATGCATAGTATCAAGCATAGCATCATCAGGCATACTATCAAGCATAGCATCAGGCATAGTATCAAGCATAGCATCATAAGCATCATGGGCAACAGAAGTAGCATCATCAAGCACAGGCGACATATCAAGATTTCTAGCAGGAGGAGAAGTCGCAAACTTACTCAAAACTGAAGGTGAATCAAGTGCAGAGCTAGATGGCAGTTCATTACCTCTCCTCGTAGTGGAAGGCAGGATTGTAGTTCTTGGATCTTTCGGATTCCTCATAGTGATCAGCAGACATCAATCCCAAGTGACTCAGAGAATATAGATGTGCTTCCCCGGCAACGGCGCCAGAAAAAGCCTTGATGTCCCACAAGCGTATGGGATCGCAGCAGTTTTCGATGGTAGAGTATTCAACCCAAATTTATTGATTCGCTCACAAGGGGAAGCTAAAGGATATTCTCAAGTATTAGTAGCTGAGTTGCCAATTCAACCACACCTGAAAGATTAGTGTCTGCAAGCAAAGTATCAGTAGCAAGGTAGTAAGATAGCAACGGCACCAGGAAAAGCTTTGGCAATTCCCAGCAGTGGTGCCAGAAAAGGCCCTGTTGAGATATGTTAGCGCCAACAAAGTCTTGCAACAAGTAAAAGCGGAGTAGCAAGGAACAGTAGTAGCAGTACCAGCAAAGTAACAAGTAACACCAGTAGTGACAGCAGCAAAGTGACAGCAGCAGCAAAGTGGTCCAATCCCTCTTGTAGCAAGGGACAAGCCTAGGCAAAGTAACGTAGCGATAACCAGTAGTAAAAGACTCGTAGGCAGTGGATCGGTGATGGGTGAGTATTACGAATGTGATTCATCATGTAACAGCTATAACACGGAGAGATATGTGGCTAGCTCCCGTTCATCAATCTAATGTAGGCATGTATTCCGTATGTAGTCATACGTGCTTAGGGAAAAGAACTTGCATGACATCTATTGTCCAACCCTCCCGTGGCAGCGAGGTCCTAATGGAAACTACGGGATATTAAGGTTCTCCTTTTAATAAAGAACCGGACCAACGCATTAACACGCGGTGAATACATGAACTCCTCATACTATGGTCATCTCCGGGAGTGCTTTCGGCTATTGTCACTCCGGGTTGCCGGGTCATAACACATAGTAGGTGACTACAACTTGCAAGATAGGATCTAAAACACACATATATTGGCGACAACATAATAGGTTCAGATCTGAAATCATGGCACTCGGGCCCTAGTGACAAGCATTAAGCATAGCCAAGTAGTAGCAACATCAATCTAGAACATAGTGGATACTAGGGATCAATCCCCGTCAACAATTAACTCGATTACATGATAGATCTCATCCAACTCATCACGGTCCAGCAAGCCTACAATGAGATTACTCGCGAACGATGAAGAGCATCATGGAATTGTCGATGGAGAAAGGTTGATGATGACGATGGCGACGATTTCCCCTCTCCGTAGCCCAAAACGGACTCCAGATCTGCCCTCCAGATGAAGAACAGGATGTGGCGGCGCCTCCGTATCGCAAAACACGATGAAACCTTCTCTCTTATTTTTTCCAGGCGAAACGGAAGATATAGAGCTGAGATTGGGGGCGGTGGTGCCACGTGGGCCCCACAAGCCCTCATGGCGTGGCCATAGTGGGTGGCCTCGGCCCAAGAGCTTGTGGCCCACTGGCACGCCCCCTCATGTGAAACTTTGTGGAGGTATTTTTATTTTATTCCAGAAAAAATGTCCGTAAATTTTCAGGACGTTTCGAGAACTTTCATTTCTGCACAAAAACAACACCATGGCAATTCTGCTGAAAACAGCGTCAGTCCGGGTTAGTTACATTCAAATCGTGCAAAATAGAGTCCAAAACAAGGGCAAAAGAGTTCGGAAAAGTAGATACGACGGAGACGTATCACTTTGCAATGACAACTTAGAGATCATAGTGCTTATGCCATGCTTACTTAGCTAGGAGCTTATAATGGTTTGTCTTGGTTCCCCACATGAATGCTGAGATGACTATGATGTAGTATGATAGGATGATATCCTCCTTTGAATGTTTCAAGTCGCTTGACTTGGCGCATGTTCACACATGTAGTTGAAACAAAATCAACATAGCCTCTATGATGTTCATGTTCATGGTGATTTATGTCCTATTCATGCTTGCACTCAATGTTAGTTACTCTCAATGCATTTTGATGACTGTTGTCGCTCTCTAGTTGGTCGCTTCCCAGTCTTTTGCTAGCCTTCACTTGTACTAAGCGGGAATACTTCTTGTGCATCCACCTCCATAAACCCAAAGTTATGCCATATGAGTCCACCATACCTACCTATGTGCGGTATCTACCTGCCGATCCAAGTAAATTTGCATGTGCCACTCTCTAAACCTTCAAGAAATGATATGTTTTGCATGCCCGAACCACTCATGTGGTGATAGGGGGCTATTGCTATCTTCCATGCTAGGCGTGTTATCCTCGATATGTGTTTATTCACTATCATTCACGAGAAAGGGGCGGTAATTGGAATTCCCAGTTCCATGCTCAAATGGAAAAGATAATTGCAAACAAAACTCCCCCAGGATTGATGTTGGTATGGACGGTACCAGAGGATTCGGCTAGTCGTAGAGTGTTATTGATTGGTGGTGGGGGATTCAAAACGTTACTTTTCTGTTTGGGAACCGCCTATAGCATGTGTAGCGTGGAAGATGTTGAGAACTCTTAGTCATTGCGTTGACAATGAAAGCATGCCACCCAAAATTATTATCTCTGTTTTCAAAGCTTGAGCTTGATGACCCACAAGTATAGGGGATCAATCATAGTCCTTTCGATAAGTAAGAGTGCCGAACCCAACGAGGAGGAGAAGGCTCTGATAAACGGTTTTCAGCAAGGTAATAACTGCAACCACTGAAAGTAGCGGTAACAAGTGACGGTGTAGTGAGGTTAATCGTAGCAAGCGAAAAGTAGCAAGTAACAAGTAGTAGCAACGATGCAGCAAGTGGCCCAATCCCTTTTGTAGCAAGGGACAAGTCTGAACAAAGTCTTATAAGAGGAAAAGCGCTCCCGAGGACACACGGGAATTTCTGTCATGCTATTTTCATCATGTTCATATGATTCCCGTTCGTTACTTTGATAGTTTGATATGTGGGTGGACCGGCGCTTGGGTATGATTCCTTTTCGGTCCACATGTTTAGGGATGAAGGTGTCGATAAAACAAAATATGGACATGAGGGCATCATGATCACACATAGAGCAGCAATGCACCATAGAGATTCTTCTGGGAAAGTAACGATTTCTTCACAAAGCAAAGTATGAAACAAAAACCTTACCGATAAGTGGCCAACAACCGTCCAAAGTCATTGAAGCAATTGCAATTTATCATATTATCAGAAAGAGTCAAATAAGAGCTTGCAAGGCAAATCCACATACTCAATCATTTCTTTTGTTTTCCACAATTGTTACAACTAACGTGGTACTCCTGATATAGAAGCTTCAGTTGGACACAGAGGAAGATAGGGCTTATAGTTTGCCTCCCAACCATTTACCTCAAGGGTAAAGTCAACAATAATAAAGCATAAGTACTCAGCTCCAAGTTGATATATGAATATAGATCTTTCCTAAGCATATGACGTTCACCAAGAAAAAGGCTAAATAAGGAATTGGTGAAGATCACCATGACTCTTACAAGGGGAAAAAGTGAAGGTACAAGATAGGCCCTTCGCAGAGGGAAGTAGAGGTTGTCATGCGCTTTTGAGGTTTGGATGCGTGTCCTCTTAGTGTGGCGGAACGTCACTTTATATTGCCTCCTGTGATAAAGAACTTTATTATGAAGTCTGTCGCTTTTATGTCTTCCTCATCACAGGTTTGTACAAAGCTTATTTTCCACACACTAATAGATCATACATATTAGAGAGCAATTTTTATTGCTTGCACCGATGACAACTTACTTGAGGGATCTTATTAAATCCATAGGTAGGTATGGTGGACACTCATGGCAAAACTGGGTTGAAGGTTTCTGGATGCACAAGTAGTATCTCTACTTGGTGCGGGAGTTTTGGCTAATATGAGGTGGAAGCAATCGTCACATGCTAAGGGATCTCTAATCATATAACATTGTTTGGAACCAAGCAAACACAATTCATTATGTTGTCTTCCTTGTCCAACATCTACTTTTAAGCATGTAATAGTTTGGTGAGTGCTCGCAATTATAGAAAGTGTCTAAGATGATATATTTATATGTGAACCTCTCTTTCCTTATTACTTCTTATTAATTGCAACAATGACTGAGGTCTTTGTTGGTCTACTCCCAACAAGTTTCAATCATCATACTTGTTATAAGTGAAGCTATCACTTTCCATAGGATAATCTCATGATCTTTCATGCTATCGTTCTTTTCATACTTTTGATCACGGCACAAAACACAGCCCTTCACTAAGATACTCTTTATTATATAGCTCGCATGCTCGAATACATCGGGGAGAGACAAAAGTAAAAGACTCAAACTAAAACACTAAGGACTTATTCCACTAAGAGAAGAAATAAAAGATGAAAAGGAAAGAACTAAAACAAAGGTAAAAGCAAAAGATATAAAGGTGATACGATACCAGGGCAACTCCCCCAAGCTTGGCAGAAGCCAAGGGGATTACCCATACCAATGCTTAGTTATCTTCCTTTGGTGGTGATGGTGGTGGTGTTGCAACATGAGTTTGATCCTTCGTCTTTGATTCCAAGAGAGCTATCAATCTTTGATTTATGCCTTTGAGATCTGCGACATGGTTTTCCAGCAAAAGAACTTCACGAGAAATGGAAATATTGCGAGCACGAGTTGTTTCACAAAACCTCAAGAGTTCAATCAAAGATGGAGACAGCACATGGAGGAAAGGTTGGAGAAAATCTACTCCTTCAACGTCTTCAATGTTGAACCTAGGTTGAGCTTCCTCCCTAGCTTGGGTTTTCTCCTTAGTTTTGTCCCTGACTTCCGTGACCTCTACTCACTTCAGATAAGCATCTTCTTCTTCATGAACTTGAGGAAGATTATTCTCCCCAACAGATTCCTGAGACATCTTTGCTCTAAATCTGCGGCAGACAACAGGCTCGAAACGAAAACAGAAGAAAACTGCGCAATACGGAGATCAAAACCCTCGGGCGTATAGAAGGAGTGCTCCGCAAGAAAACGGAGTCCGGGAGGCACACGAGCTGCCCACAAGCCCTGTTGCCGCGGCCAGGGGGTAGGCCGCGGCAACCAAGCTTGTGGCCACCTCGTGCGCTCTCCGGACTGCTTTTTATTTTTCTAATTTTCCATAAATTCCAAAACGAAGAAAATTTCCTATTGGAAAAGTTTCAGAGTCCAATTACTTACCAAAACAGATACCTCTTGGTTTTCAGGGTCTGAAACAGGCTGATAATCATCCCTTATGTACTCCTCTGGAGTTATGATACTGATGATATAGGTCTCAACATTTATGGGAGTACGAGAGATATAATGCTTGATTCTCTGCCCGTTTACCACTCTAGGAAAATTGCCTTCTGATACGTCCATTTTGCATCATGCTTTCATGTTGATATTTATTGCTTTTTGGGCTGTTATATTACTTTGTGGTACCATATTTATGCCTTTTCTCTCTTATTTTGCAAGGTTTATTTGAAGAGGGAGAATTGAGGCAGCTGGAATTCTGGACTGAAAAAGGAGCAAATCTTAGTCCACTATTCTGCACATCTCCAAATGCCCTGAAAAGTTACGTGGATTTTTTTGGGATTATATAAAAAATATTGGGCAAAAGAAGTACCGGAGGGGAGCTGCCAGGGCGCCACAAGCCCTGCCACCGCCACCCCCCTGGTGGCGGAGTGGGGGCTTGTGGGCTCCCTGACGGCCCACTAGCCCACCTCTTTTGCTATATGAAGGGTTTTGGTCTAGAAAAAATCATACAGGAGCTTTTTCGTGGTTTCGCCGCCGCCACGAGGCGGAACTTGAGCAGATCCAATCTAGAGCTCCGACAGGACGATCCTGCCAGGGAAACTTCCCTCCCGGAGGGGGAAATCGTCACCATCGTCATCACCAACAGTCCTCTCATCGGAGGGGAGGCATCTTCATCAACATCTTCATCAGCACCATCTCCTCTCCAATCCCTAGTTCATCTCTTGTAACCAATCTCTGTCTCGCGACTCCGATTGGTACTTATAAGGTTGCTAGTACTGTTGATTACTCTTTGTAGTTGATGCTAGTTGGATTACTTGGTGCAGGAGTTTATGTTCAGATCCTTGATGCTATTCATTACACCTCTAATCATGATTATGATTATGTTTTGTGAGTAGTTACTTTTGTTCCTGAGGACATGGGATAAGTCATGTTAATAATAGTTAAGTGAATTTGATATTCGTTCGGTATTTTGATATGTTGTATGTTGTTTTTCCTCTAGTTGTGTTATGTGAACGTCGACTACATAACACCTCACCATATTTGGGCCTAGAGGAAGGCATTGGGAAGTAGTAAGTGGATGATGGGTTGCTGGAGTGATAGAAGCTTAAACCCAAGTCTATGCGTTGCTTCGTGAGGGGCTGATTTAGATCCACTAGTTTAATGCTATGGTTAGACTTTGCCTTAATTCTTCTTTTGTAGTTGCGGATGCTTGCGAGAGAGGTTAATCATAAGTGGGATTCTTGTCCAAGTAAGGGAAGTACCCAAGCGCCGGTCCACCCGCATATCAAAATATCAAAGTAACGAACGCGAATCATATGAACATGATGAAACTAGCATGACAGAAATTCCCGTGTGTCCTCGGGAGAGTTTTTCCTCCTATAAGACTTTGTTCAGGCTTGTCCCTTGCTACAAAAGGGATTGGGCCACTTGCTGCACCATTGCTACTACTTCTTACTTGTTACTTTTTGCTTGCTACGTTTCACCTCGCTACACAATCACTTGTTACCGCTACTTTCAGTCCTTGCAGTTATTACCTTGCTGAAATCCGTTTATCAGAGCCTTCTGCTCCTCGTTGGGTTCGACACTCTTACTTATCGAAAGGACTATGATTGATCCCCTATACTTGTGGGTCATCAAGACTCTTTTCTTGCGCCGTTGCCGGGGAGTGAAGCGCCTTTGGTAAGTGGAAATTGGTAAGGTAACATCTATATACTGTGCTGAAATTTATTGTCACTTGTCACTATGGAAACTGTTCCTTTGAGGAGTTTGTTCGGGGTATCTTCACCACGAACGGAAGCACGAGGAGTTCTTCCTCGGCCTGAGGTACCTACTGAAAATATCTTTTATGAAATTCCTTCGGGTATGCTTGAGAAACTGCTGGCTAATCCTTTTACAGGAGATGGATCTTCACATCCGGACTTGCATCTAATCTATGTAGATGAAGTTTGTGGTTTATTTAAACTTGCACGTTTGCCCGAGGATGAGGTAAAGAAGAAAGTCTTTCCTTTATCTTTGAAGTATAAGGCGTTGACATGGTATAGGCTATGTGATGATACTCGATCATGGGGCTACAATCGGTTGAAATTGGAATTTCATCAAAATTTCTATCCTATGCATTTAGTACATCGTGATCAAAACTTTATTTATAACTTTTGTCGTCGTAACAGGGAAAGCATAGCTCAAGCTTGGGGAGGCTTAAATCAATGCTATATTCATGCCCCAATCATGAGCTCTCGAGAGAAATCATCACTCAAAACTTTTATGCTCGGCTTTCTCATGAAGATCGTACCATGCTTGACACTTCTTGTACCGGTTCTTTTATGAAGAAGGATATTGATCACAAGTCGAATTTATTGGATAGAATCAAACGCAACTCTGAAGATTGGGAGCTGGAGGAAGTTAAGGAGTCAGGTATGAATTTCCAGTTTGATCGCGTTAAATCTTTTGTTGAGACAAACACTTTTAGAGATTTTAGCGCTAAGTATGGACTTGACTCTGAGATAGTAGTTTCTCTATGTGAATCTTTTGCTCCTCATGTTGATCTTCCCAAAGATAAGTGGTTTAAATATCATCCTCCTGTAGAAAATAACATAGCCAAAACCAATCTAGTTGAGGAGAAAGTCATTGCTTTTAGTGATCCTGTTGTTCCTTGTGCTTACACTGAGAAACCACCATACCCTGCTAGGATAAAGGATTATTCTAAAGTTCCAACTGTGATACGTAGGGGTTACATTAGACCACTTGCACCCCCTGAGGAGATCATAGTTGAACCTAGTGTTGCCATTATGAAAGATCTCTTAGCTAAAGACGTAGACGGGCATGTTATCAAATTCTGTGAGGACTCCGCTAGAATTGCTAAACCTCACGCGAAAGACAAATACAGACCTGTAGTTGGCCTGCCCGTTGTTTCTGTCAAGATAGGAGATCACTGTTACCATGGTTTATGTGATATGGGAGCTAGTGTTAGTGCAATACCCCGTTCTCTATATGATGAAATCAAAGATGAGATTGCACCTGCTGAGTTAGAACCCATTGATGTCACTATTACGCTAGCTAATAGAGACACTATCTGTCCTCTGGGAATTGTGAGAGACGTAGAAGTCCTGTGTGGTAAGACGAAGTATCCTACTGATTTCCTCGTCCTTGGTACTGCACAAGATAGCTTTTGTCCCATCATATTCGGTAGACCCTTTCTCAACACTGTCAATGCTCACATTGATTGCATTAATCAGACCGTCACTGTTAGTTTTGAGGGTGTGTCATATGAATTTAACTACTCCAAGTTTGGAAGACAACCCCATGAAAGAGAGTCGTCTGGTAGAGATGAATTTATTGCTCTTGCCTCTATTGTCGTACCTCCTACGGATCCTTTAGAGCAATATCTGCTTGAGCATGAAAATGATATGCATATGGAGGAGAAAGATGAGATAAATAAAATTGTCTTAGAACTATATCCTATTATCAAGAATAATCTGCCTGTTGAACTGCTTGGGGATCCTCCCCCACCAAAGGGTGATCCTGTGTTCGAGCTTAAACAGTTGCCTGATACTCTTAAGTATGCCCATCTTGATGAGAAGGAGATATATCCTGTCATTTTTAGTGCTCTCCTCTCAGAGCACGAAGAGAAGAAGTTAATAAAAACTCTGAGGAAGCATCGTGCTGCTATTGGATATACTCTTGATGATCTTAAGGGTATTAGTCCCACTCTATGTCAGCACAAGATTAAAACCGATCCTGACTTTAAACCAGTTGCTGATCATCAAAGGAGATTGAATCCTAAGATGAAAGAGGTCGTTAGAAAAGAAATATTAAAGCTTCTGGAAGCAGGAATCATTTATCATGTTGCTCATAGTGATTGGGTAAGTCCAGTACATTGCGTACCTAAGAAGGGAGGTATCACCATCGTTCCTAATGATAAGGATGAACTAATCCCACAAAGGATTATTACCGGCTATAGGATGGTGATAGACTTCCGGAAACTTAACAAGGCAACCAGGAAAGATCATTATCCTTTGCCGTTTATCAACCAAATGTTGGAAAGGCTATCAAAACACACACACTTCTGCTTTCTAGACGGTTATTCAGGTTTCTCGCAAATACCTGTTGCACAATCTGATCAAGAGAAAACCACTTTCACCTGCCCTTTCGGTACCTTTGCCTATAGACATATGCCTTTTGGCTTATGCAACGCACCTACCACCTTTCAAAGATGTATGATGGCTATATTCCCTAACTTTTGTGAAAAGATTGTCGAGGTTTTCATGGATGACTTCTCCGTTTACGGGTCTTCCTTTGATGATTGCCTCAGCAACCTTGATCGAGTCTTATAGAGATGCGAAGAAACCAACCTCGTCTTAAAGTGGGAGAAGTGCCACTTTATGGTTATTGAAGGCATTGTCTTAGGACACAAGATCTTTGAAAGAGGCACTGAAGTTGATAAGGCTAAGGTTGATGCAATTGAGAAAATTCCTTGCCCCACATATATCAGAGGTATACGAAGTTTCCTAGGTCATGATGGTTTCTATAGAAGGTTCATTAAAGACTTCTCTAAGATTTCTAGGCCTCTTACCAACCTCTTGCAGAAGGATGCTCCTTTTGTTTTTGATGAGGATTGTGAGGAAGCCTTCGAAATACTCAAGAAGGCTTTGATAACCGCACCTATTGTTCAACCACCTGACTGTAACTTGCCCTTTGAAATCATGTGTGAGGCTAGTGATTATGTTGTTGGTGCTGTTCTAGGACAGAGAGTTGACAAGAAGTTGAATGTCATTCACTATGCTAATAAAACTCTAGACAGTGCCCAAAGAAACTATGCCACTACGGAGAGGAATTTTTAGCAGTCGTGTTTGCATGTGGAAAGTTCAGATCTTATATAATTGACTCCAAAGTCACTATTCACTCTGATCATGCTGCTATTAAGTACCTTATGGAGAAGAAGGATGCTAAGCCTAGGTTGATCAGATGGGTTCTCCTGCTACGGGAATTTGATTTGCATGTTGTTGACCGAAAGGGTGCTGATAACCCTGTAGCAGATAACTTGTCTAGGCTAGAGAATGTTCTTGATGACCCACTACCTATTGATGATAGCTTTACTAATGAGCAATTAAATGTCATCCGCACTTCACATAGTGCACCGTGGTATGCCGATTATGCAAACTATATCGTAGCCAAATACATACCACCCAGTTTCACCTATCAGCAAAAGAAGAAATTCTTCCTTGATTTGAGACACTACTTTTGGGATGATCCTCACCTTTATAAGGAAGGAGTAGATGGTGTTATTAGACGTTGTGTGCCTGAATATGAACAGGGACATATCTTGTAGAAGTGTCATTTCGAAGCCTACGGAGGACACCACGCTGGAGATAGAACTGCCCATAAGGTATTGCAATCGGGTTTCTATTGGCCCACTCTCATCAAGGATGCCTGTAAGTTTGTCTTGTCTTGTGACGAATGCGAAAGAATAGGGAACATCAGTAAGCGTCAGGAAATGCCTATGAACTATTCACTTGTCATTGAACCATTTGATGTATGGGGCTTTGATTATATGGGACCCTTCCCGTGTTCCAATGCGTACACTCACATCTTAGTTGATGTGGATTACGTTACTAAGTGGGTAGAAGCTATCCCCACTAAAAATGCTGATCACCACACCTCTATTAAGATGCTTAAAGAAGCCATATTCCCAAAATTTGGAGTCCCTAGATACTTGATGACTGATGGCGGTTCACACTTCATTCATGGTGTTTTCTGCAAGATGCTCGCTAAGTATGATGTCAACCATAGAGTTGCATCTCCTTATCATCCTCAGTATAGTGGTCAAGTGGAGTTGAGTAATAGGGAGATCAAATTGATCCTACGAAAGACCGTCAATAGATCTCCGAAGAATTGGTCTAGCAAACTTGACGATGCACTATGGGCTTATAGGACTGCTTATAAGAATCCCATGGGCATGTCACCGTATAAAATGGTTTATGGTAAAGCCTGTCATCTACCTCTTGAGCTGGAACACAAAGCTTATTGCGCAATCAAAGAGCTCAACTTTGATTTCAAACTTGCCGGTGAGAAGCGGTTGTTTGATATCAGCTCGTTAGATCAATGGAGAGCCCAGGCATATGAGAATGCCAAGTTGTTCAAGGAAAAGGTTAAGAGGTGGCACGAAAAACGAATACAAAAACGAGAGTTCAATGTAGGTGATTATGTCTTGTTGTATAATTCTCGTTTGAGATTCTTTGCAGGCAAGCTTCTCTCTAAATGGGAAGGTCCTTATGTTATCGAGGAAGTATATCGTTCCGGTGCCATCAAAATCAGTAACACGAAAGGAAATTTTCCTAGAGTGGTTAATGGGCAAAGAATCAAGCATTACATCTCTGGTACTCCCATAAATGTTGAGACCAATATCATCAATGTCATAACTCCAGAGGAGTACATAAGGGATGTTTATCAGCCTGTTTCAGACCCTAAAAATGAAGAGGTATTTGTTTCGGTAAGAAATTGGACTCCGATGCTTTTTCCAATAGGAAATTTTCTCCATTTTGGAATTTTTGGAAAATTAGAAAAATAAAAAGAAGTCCGGAGAGCGAACGAGGCAGCCACAAGCCCTGCCATCGCCCCCTACCCCCCTCGTGGTGGAGGGCAAGCTTGTGGGCACCTCGTGTGCCTCCCGGACTCCGTTTTCTTGCGGAGCACTCCTTCTGGTCCAGAAAAAAATCAATATATACTCACCCGAAGGTTTTGATCTCCGTATCACGCAGTTTTCCTCTGTTTTCGTTTCGAGCCTGTTTCTGTGACAGATCTTGATCGCCATGACTTCCACAAACGCTCCTAAAGACAAGATCTTTGAGAAGGTCATCAATCCCTACCTCACGGAAGTGCTGAAACACCCTCAATCTATCAAGATGAGCGAGGGGATGTTGCACATCTGTGATGTTGAGGGGCCTAAGAAGACAGGAAGCGTGGAGACGAGGCTCTAAGAAATGGAGCAACAAGTCTTCAAGTGCCAAGGGATGGTGGAGCGTGGACTCAACGCCAACCACATGATGATCACGGAGTTCACTAGCAATCCCAAGATGGATGCCATTGACATTGGGAAACACCTCTCCACGCTCTATGACAGGGTTGATCAACTTCACGGCCAGATCTATGACCTGCAGAACCAAAATTGTGAGTATGAGTATAGATTTAAATCAATAAGGTTGGCTGCAGATTTGAGGATTCTGGCGACTCGTTCATCCTGCCATGATGGAGCACCTATGCCTTGGAAGACGGAGGATCAGACTACTCCAACAACACCACCACCATCACCACCAAAGGAAGACAACTAAGCATTGGTATGGGCAATCCCCTTGGCTTCTTCCAAGCTTGGGGGAGTTGCCCTGGTATCCTATCACCTTTATATCTTTTGCTTTTACCTTTGTTTTAGTTCTTTCCTTTTCAGTTTTTATTTCTTCTCTTAGAGGAATAAGTCTTTAGTTTTTAGTTTAGGTCTTTTGCTTTTGTCTCTCCCCCGATGTATTCGAGCTTACGAGCTATATAATAAAGAGTGTCTTAGTCAAGGGCCTTGCTTTGTGCCATGATCAAAAGTATGAAAAGAACGATAGCATGAAAGATCATGAGACGATCTTATGGAAAGTGATAGCTTCACTTATGACACGTATGATGATTAAAACTTGTTGAGAATAAATCAACATAGACCTCAGTCATTGTTGCAATTAATAAGAAGTAATAAGGAAAGAGAGGTTCACATATAAATATATCATCTCAGACACTTTTTACAATTGTGAGCACTCACGAAACTATTACATGCTTAAGAGTAGATGTTGGACAAGGAAGACAACATAATGAATTGTGTTTGCTTGGTTCCAAACAATGTTATATGATTAGGGATCCCTTCGCATGTGACGATTGCTTCCACCTCATATTAGCCAAAACTCCCGCACCAAGTAGAGATACTACTTGTGCATCCATAAACCTCCAACCCAGTCTTGCCATGAGAGTCCACCATACCTACCTATGGATTGAATAAGATCCTTCAAGTAAGTTGTCATCGGTGCAAGAAATAAAAATTGCTCTCTAATATGTATGGTCTATTAGTGTGTGGAAAATAATATTTGTACGAACCTGTGATGAGGAATACATAAAAGCGACAGACTGCATAATAAAGTGCTTTATCACAGGAGGCAATATAAAGTGACATTCCTCCGCACTAAGAGGACGCGCATTCAAACCTCAAAAGCGCATGACAACCTCTGCTTCCCTCTGCGAAGGGCCTTTCTTGTACCTTTACTTTTTTCCCTTGTAAGAGTCATGGTGATCTTCACCAATTCCCTATTTTGCCTTTGTCTTGGCTACCGTCACATGCTTGGGAAAGATCTATATTCTTATATCAACTTGGAGTTGAGTACTTATGCTTTATTATTGTTGACTTTACCCTATCTTCCTCTGTGTCCAGCTTAAACTTTGACACCATGAGTACCACGTGAGTTGTAACAATTGTCGAAAACAAAAGAGAAGATTGAGTATGTGGATTTGCCTTACAAGCTCTTATTTGACTCTTTCCGATGTTATGATAAATTGCAATTGCTTCAATGACTATGGACTGTTGTTGGTTACTTCTCGGTAAGGTTTTTGCTTCATGCTTTGCTTTGTGAAGGAATTGTTACTTTCCCATAAGAATCTTTATGATATATTGTTGTTCTGTGTGTGATCATGATGCCCTCATGTCCGTATTATGTTTTATCGACACCTTCGTCCCTAAACATGTGGACATGTTTATGGAACTTGGTTTTCGCTTGAGGACAAGCGAGGTCTAAGCTTGGGGGAGTTGATACGTCCATTTTTCATCAAGCTTTCATGTTGATATTTATTGCTTTTTGGGCTGTTATATTACTTTGTGGTACCATATTTATGCCTTTTCTCTCTTATTTTGCAAGGTTTATTTGAGAATTCAAGCAGCTGGAATTCTGGACTGGAAAAGGAGAAAATATTAGTCCACTATTCTGCACATCTCCAAATGCCCTGAAAAGTTACGTGGATTTTTTTGGGATTATATAAAAAATATTGGGCGAAAGAAGTACCGGAGGGGGGCTGCCAGGGCGCCACAACCCGTGCCACCGCCACCCCCTGGTGGCGGAGTGGGGGCTTGTGGGCTCCCTGATGGCCCACTAGCCCCCCGCTTTTGCTACATGTAGGGTTTTGGTCTGGAAAAAATCATAGGGGAGCTTTTTCGTGGAACTTGAGCAGATCCAATCTAGAGCTCCGACAGGACGATCCTGTCGGGGAAACTTCCCTCCCGGAGGGGGAAATCATCGCCATCGTCATCACTAACACTCCTCTCATCGGAGGGGAGGCATCCTCATCAACATCTTCATCAGCACCATCTCCTCTCCAATCCCTAGTTCATCTCTTGTAACCAATCTCCGTCTCGCGACTCCGATTGTTACTTGTAAGGTTGCTACTAGTGTCGATTACTCTTTGTAGTTGATGCTAGTTGGATTACTTGGTGGAAGAGTTTATGTTCAGATCCTTGATGCTATTCATTACACCTCTGATCATGATTATGATTATGTTTTGTGAGTAGTTACTTTTGTTCCTGAGGACATGGGATAAGTCATGTTAATAATAGTCATGTGAATTTGATATTCGTTCGGTATTTTGATATGTTGTATGTTGTTTTTCCTCTAGTGGTGTTATGTGAACGTCGATTACATAACACTTCACCATATTTGGGCCTAGAGGAAGGCATTGGGAAGTAGTAAGTAGATGATGGGTTGCTGGAGTGACAGAAGCTTAAACCCCAGTCTATGCGTTGCTTCGTGAGGGGCTGATTTGGATCCACTAGTTTAATGCTATGGCAAGACTTTGTCTTAATTCATCTTTTGTAGTTGTGGATGCTTGCGAGAGAGGTTAATCATAAGTGGGATACTTGTCCAAGTAAGGGCAGTACCCAAGCGCCGGTCCACCCACATATCAAACATCAAAGTAACGAACGTGAATCATATGAACATGATGAAACTAGCATGACAGAAATTCTCGTGTGTCCTTGGGAGCGTTTTTCCTCCTATAAGACTTTGTTCAGGCTTGTCCCTTGCTACAAAAGGGATTGGGCCGCTTGCTGCACCATTTCTACTACTTGTTACTTGTTACTTTTTGCTTGCTACGTTTCACCTCGCTACACAATCACTTGTTACCGCTACTTTCAGTGCTTGCAGTTATTAAAGCCTTCTGCTCCTCGTTAGGTTCGACACTCTTACTTATCGAAAGGACTACGATTGATCCCCTATACTTGTGGGTCATCACCTTCCATGTTATTGATTTTGATGGCACCGGAACGATATACTTCCTCGACAACGTAGGGACCTTCCCATTTAGAGAGAAGCTTGCCTGCGAAGAATCTTAAACGAGAATTGTATAGTAGGACATAGTCACCTACATTGAACTCTCATTTTCGTATTCTTTTATCGTGCCATCTCTTAACCTTTTCCTTGAACAACTTGGCATTCTCATATGCCTGGTCCCTCGATTCATCTAATGAACTGATATCAAATAACCTCTTCTCACCGGCAAGTTTGAAATCGAAGTTGAGCTCTTTGATTGCCCAATAAGCTTTGTGTTCCAGCTCAAGAGGTAAATGACAGGCCTTACCGTAAACCATTTTATACGGTGACATGCCCATGGGATTCTTACAAGCAGTCCTATAATCCCATAGTGCATCGTCAAGTTTGCTAGACCAATTCTTCCGAGATCTATTGACGGTCTTTTGTAAGATCAATTTGATCTCCCTATTGCTCAACTCCACTTGACACTAGACTGAGGATGATAAGGAGATGCAACTCTATGGTTGACATCGTACTTAGCGAGCATCTTGCGGAAAACACCATGAATGAAGTGTGAACCGCCATCAGTCAACAGATATCTAGGGACTCCAAATCTTGGGAAAATGACTTCTTTAAGCATCTTGATAGAGGTGTGGTGATCAGCACTTTTAGTGGGGATAGCTTCTACCCACTTAGTGACGTAGTCCACAGCAACTAAGATGTTAGTGTACCCATTGGAGCTCGGGAAGGGTCCCATATAATCAAAGCCCCAGACATCAAATGGTTCAATGAAAAGTGAATATTTCATAGGCATTTCCTAACGCTTACTGATGTTCCCTATTCTTTGACATTCATCACAGGACAAGACAAACTTACGAGCATCCTTGAAGAGAGTGGGCCAATAGAAACCTGATTGCATTACCTTATGAGCAGTTCTGTGTCCAGCATGGTGTCCTCCGTAGGCCTCAGAATGACACTTCTTCAGGATCTGTCTCTGTTCATGTTCAGGCACACAACATCTGATAACACCATCTACTCCTTCCTTATAAAGGTGAGGATCATCCCAAAAGTAGTGTCTCAAATCAAAGAAGAATTTCTTCTTTTGCTGGTAGGTGAAACTGGGTGGTATGTATTTGGCTACGATATAGTTTGCAAAATCAGCATACCACGGTGCACTATGTGAAGTGCGGATGACATTCAATTGCTCATCAAGAAAGTTGTCATCAATAGGTCGTGGGTCATCAAGGACATTCTCCAGCCTAGATAACTTATCTGCCACACGGTTATAAGCACCCTTTCGGTCAATGACGTGCAAATCAAATTCATGTAGTAGGAGAACCCATATGATTAGCCTAGGCTTAGCGTCCTTCTTCTCCATAAGGTACTTAATAGCACCATGATCATAGTGAATAGTGACTTTGGAGTCAACTATATAAGATGTGAACTTTTCACATGCAAACACGACTGCTAAAAACTCCTTCTCCGTAGTGGCATAGTTTCGTTGGGCACTGTCTAGAGTTTTACTAGCGTACTGAATGACATTCAACTTATTGTCACCTCTTTGTCCTAGAACAGCACCAACAGCATAATCACTAGCATCGCACATGATTTCAAAGGGAAAGTTCCAATCAGGTGGTTGAACAATAGGTGCGGTTATCAAGGCCTTCTTAAGTATTTCGAAAGCTTCCTCACAATCCTCATCAAAAACAAAAGGAACATCCTTCTGCAAGAGGTTGGTAAGAGGCCTAGAAATCTTAGAGAAATCTTTAATGAACCTTCTATAGAAACCAGCATGACCTAGGAAGCTTCGTATACCTTTGATATCTGTGGGCAAGGCATTTTCTCGATTGCATCAACCTTAGCCTTATCAACTTCAATGCCTCTCTTAGATATTTTGTGTCCTAAGACGATGCCTTCATTAACCATGAAGTGGCATCTCTCCCAGTTCAAGACGAGGTTGGTATCTTTGCATCTCTGTAAGACTCGGTCAAGGTTGCTGAGGCAATCATCAAAGGAAGAACCGTAGACGGAGAAATCATCCATGAAAACCTCAACAATCTTTTCACAAAAGTCAGAGAATATAGCCATCATACATCTTTGAAAGGTGGCTCGTGCATTGCACAAGCCAAAAGACATGCGTCTATAAGCAATGGTACCGAAGGGGCATGTGAAGGTGGTTTTCTCTTGATCAGATTGTGCAACTGGTATTTGCGAGAAACCTGAATAACCATCTAGAAAGCAGAAGTGTGTGTGTTCATATAGCCTTTCTAGCATCTGGTCAATAAACGACAAAGGATAATGGTCTTTCCTAGTTGCCTTGTTCAGTTTTCGGAAGTCTATCACCATCCTATAGCCTATAATAATCCTTTGTGGGATTAATTCATTCTTATCATTAGGAATGACGGTGATACCTCCCATCTTAGGTACGCAATGTATTGGACTTACCCAATCACTATGAGCAACAGGATAAATGATTCCTGCTTCGAGAAGCTTTAATATTTCTTTTGTCACAACCTCTTTCATCCTAGGATTTAATCTCCTTTGATGATCAGCAACTGGCTTAGAATCAGGATCAGTTTTAATCTTGTGCTGACATGGAGTGGGACTAATACCCTTAAGATCATCAAGAGTATATCCAATAGCTTCACGGTGCTTCATCAAAGTTTTTAGTAACTTCTTCTCTTCGTGATTCGATAGGTGAGCACTAATAATAACAAGATATATCTCCTTCTCATCAAGATAAGCATACTTAAGAGTATCTGGTAACTGTTTCAGCTCAAACATAGGATCACCCTTTGGTGGGGGAGGATCCCCAATCAGTTCAATAGGCAGATTATTCTTGAGAATAGGATATTGTTCTAAGACAATTTTATCTATCTCATATCTTTCTTCCATATGCATATCATTTTCATGCTCAAGCAGATATTGCTCTAAAGGATCCGCAGGAGGTACGGCAATAGAGGCAAGAGCAATGATTTCATCCCTACTAGACGACTCCTTTTCATGACGTTGTCTTCCAAACTTGGAGAAGTTAAATCCATGAGACACACCCTCGAAACTAAAAGTGACAGTCTATTTAATGCAATCAATGTGAGCATTGACAGTGTTGAGAAAGGGTCTACCAAATATTATGGGACAAAAGCTATCTTGTGCAGTACCAAGGACGAGGAAATCAGTAGGATACTTCGTCTTACCACACAGGACTTCTACGTCTCTCACAATTCCCACAGGGCAAATAGTGTCTCTATTAGCTAGCGTAATAGTGACATCAATGGGTTTTAACTCAGCAGGTGCAATCTCATTTTTGATTTCAGCATATAGGGAATGGGGTATTGCACTAACACCAACACCCATGTCACATAAACCATGGTAACAGTGGTCTCCTATCTTGATAGAAACAACGGGTAGGCCAACTACAGGTCCGTATTTGTCTTTCGCGTCAGGTTTAGCAATTCTAGCGGAGTCCTCACAGAATTTGACAACATGCCCGTCTATGTCTTCGGCTAAGAGATCTTTGATAATAGCAACACTAGGTTTGACTCTAATTTCCTTAGGGGGTGCAATTGGTCTAATGTAACCCCTATGTATCACAGTTGGAGCTTTAGAATAATCCTTTATCCTACCAGGGTAAGGTGGTTTCTCAACGTAGGCACAAGGAACAACGGGATCACTAAAAGCAATGACTTTCTCTTCAACTAGATTGGGTTTTGCTATGTTTCTTTCTACAGGAGGATGATATTTAAACCACTTCTCTTTGGGAAGATTAACATGAGCAGCAAAATATTCACATAGAGAAGCTACTATCTCAGAGTCAACTCCATACTTAGCGCTAAAATCTCTATAAGTGTTTGTTTCAACAAAAGATTTAACGCAATCAAACTGGAAATTCATACCTGACTACTTACCTTCCTCCAGCTCCCAATCTTCAGAGTTACATTTGATACTTTCCAATAAACTCCACTTGTGGTCAACATCCTTCTTCATAAAAGAACCGGTACAAGAAGTGTCAAGCATGGTACGATCTTCATGAGAAAGCCGAGCATAAAAGTTTTGAGTGATAATTTCTCTCGAGAGCTCATGATTGGGGCATGAATATAGCATTGATTTAAGCCTCCCCCAAGCTTGAGCTATGCTTTCCCTGTCAGGAGGCCAAAAGTTATAAATACAATTCCGATCACGATGTACTAAATGCATAGGATATAACTTTTGATGAAATTCCAATTTCAACCGATTGTAGTCCCATGATCCAGTATCATCACATAGCCTATACCATGTCAACACCTTATCCTTCAAAGATAAAGGAAAGACTTTCTTCTTTACCTCATCCTTGAGCAAACCTGCAAGATTAAATAAACCACAAACTTCATCTACATAGATTAGATGCAAGTCTGGATGTGAAGATCCATCTCCTGTAAAAGGATTAGCCAGCAGTTTCTCAAGCATACCCGAAGGAATCTCATAAAAGACATTTTCAGTAGGTACCTCGGGTTGAGGAACAACTCCTCGTGCTTCCGTTCGTCATGAAGATACCCCGAACAAACTCCTCAAAGGTACAGTTTCCATAGTGACAAGTGACAATAAATTTCAGCACAGTAAATACATGTTGCCTTACCAAATTCCACTTACCAAAGGCGCTACCTCCCCGGCAACGGCGCCACAAAAGAGTCTTGATGACCCACAAGTATAGGGGATCAATCATAGTCCTTTCGATAAGTAAGAGTGTCGAACCCAACGAGGAGGAGAAGGCTCTGATAAACGGTTTTCAGCAAGGTAATAACTGCAAGCACTGAAAGTAGCGTTAACAAGTGATGGTGTAGTGAGGTGAATCGTAGCAAGCGAAAAGTAGCAAGTAACAAGTAGTAGCAATGGTGCAGCAAGTGGCCCAATCCGTTTTGTAGCAAGGGACAAGCCTGAACAAAGTCTTATAAGAGGAAAAGCGCTCCAGAGGACACACGGGAATTTCTGTCATGCTATTTTCACCATGTTCATATGATTCACGTTCGTTACTTTGATAGTTTGATATGTGGGTGGACCGGCGCTTGGGTACTGCCCTTACTTGGACAAGCATCCCACTTATGATTAACCCCTCTCGCAAGCATCCGCAACTACGAAAGAAGAATTAAGACAACGTCTAACCATAGCATTAAACTAGTGGATCCAAATCAGCCCCTTACGAAGCAACGCATAGACTGGGGTTTAAGCTTCTGTCACTCCAGCAACCCATCATCTACTTACTACTCCCCAATGCCTTCCTATAGGACCAAATATGGTGAAGTGTTATGTATTCGACGTTCACATAACACCACTAAAGGTAAAGACAACATACAACATATCAAAATACCGAACGAATATGAAATTCACATGACTATTATTAGCATGACTTATCCCATGTCCTCAGGAACAAAAGTAACTACTCACAAAGCATAATTATAATCATGATCAGAGGTGTAATGAATAGCATCAAGGATCTGAACATAATCTCTTCCACCAAGTAATCCAACTAGCATCAACTACAAATAGTAATCAACACTACTAGCAACCTTACAAGTACCAATCGAAGTCGCGAGAAGGAGATTGGTTACAAGAGATGAACTAGGGATTGGAGAGGAGATGGTGCTGATGAAGATGTTGATGAAGATGCCTCCCCTCCGACGAGAGGAGTGTTGGTGATGACGAAGGCGATGATTTCCCCCTCCGCGAAGGAAGTTTCCCCGGCAGGATCGTCCTGCCGGAGCTCTAGATTGGATCTGCTCAAGTTCCGCCTCGTGGCGGCGGCAAAACCACGAAAAAGCTCCTGAATGATTTTTTCTGGAACGAAACCCTTCATATAGCAAAAGAGGGGGGCCAGTGGGCCGCCAGGGTGCCCACAAGCCCTGTTGTCGCGGCCAGGGGGTAGGCCGCGACAACCAGGCTTTTGGGCCCCTGGTTG
Organism: Hordeum vulgare subsp. vulgare; assembly: GCF_904849725.1. Lineage (NCBI taxonomy): Eukaryota > Viridiplantae > Streptophyta > Magnoliopsida > Poales > Poaceae > Hordeum > Hordeum vulgare. The sequence continues at coordinate 331,817,627 of NC_058522.1, read as the reverse complement.
CTCCCCTCTGACGCTTCTTTCATCCAGTATTTTTTATAAAATCCAAAAAAAATCCACGTTGATTTTCAGGGCATTTGGAGTTGCGCAGAATAGAGCACTCAGACTTGCTCCTTTTCCAGTCCAGAATTCCAGCTGCCGGTATTCTCCCGCTTCAAATAAACCTTGGAAAATAAGAGAGAAAAGGCATAAGTAAGGTTCCACAAAGTATAATAACAGCCCATAAAGCGATAAATATCAACATGAAAGCATGATGCAAAATGGACGTATCAGAGCTCTGGCACCTCTGCAAATCAATGTTTCCCTCTGCGAAGGGCCTCTCTATTTATGTTCGTGTTGAGTCATCCTCCTCTTACAAAAGCACCAATTAAAGAGCGCATCTGTCATTTTTATGCTTTGTTTTTAACTGTGTAGAGTATGATTGTGACTAGATGTTCATTGCCATGAATTACAATGTTTAGTTAGCCCTTGGTCTTTGAAGGTGCTCTGCATTTATGTTTTGCGGTCTCAGAAAGAGCTAGCGAGATACCATCTATTCGTACTGCTTCATGTTGTTTTGATTGAAGTGTTGACGTTTGAGACTTATTATTATTTGCTCCCTAGTTGATTATGCCATTGATATGAGTTTACCGTGAGACCTAGATGTCATTTGCTTATGTGGTTTGCTTGTTATCTTGCTGAAACTCTGGATATGAGTTAGACCTAGTTGCAACAACAAGATCAAACAGAGTTCGTCAAAGTTTTTCTTTTGTCTCTTTCAGTTTGTCAACTGAATTGCTTAAGGACAAGCAAGGCTTTAAGCTTGGGGGAGTTGATACGTCTCCGTCGTATCTACTTTTCTGAACTCTTTTGCCCTTGTTTTGGACTCTAATTTGCATGATTTGAATGGAACTAACCCGAACTGACGCTGTTTTCAGCAGAATTGCCATGGTGTTGTTTTTTGCAGAAATAAAAGTTCTCGGAATGTCCTGAAAATTTACGGAGAATTTTTCTGGAATAAAAGAAAAATACCTGCGCAAAGATCCACCGGAGGGGCGTGCCAGTGGGCCACAAGCCCACAGGCCGCAACCACCCCCTAGGTCGCGCCGTGAGGGCTTGTGGGGCCCAGGTGGCACCACCGCCCCCAAACTCAGCTCTATATCTTCCGTCTCGCCCGGGAAAAAATCAGAGAGAAGGTTTCATCGCGTTTTGCGATAAGGAGGCGCCGCCACATCCTGTTCTTCATCTGGAGGGCAGATCTAGAGTCCGTTCCGGGCTCCGGAGAGGGGAAATCGTCGCCATCGTCATCATCAACCTTCCTCCATCGACAATTCCATGATGCTCTTCATCGTTCGTGAGTAATCTCATCGTAGGCTTTTTGGACGGTGATGAGTTGGATGAGATCCATCATGTAATCGAGTTAGTTTTGACGGGGATTGATCCCTAGTATCCACTATGTTCTAGATTGATGTTGCTACTACTTGGCTATGCTTAATGCTTGTCACTAGGTCCCGAGTGCCATGATTTCAGATCTGAACCTATTATGTTGTCGCCAATATATGTGTGTTTTAGATCCTATCTTGCAAGATGTAGTCACCTACTATGTGTTATGACCCGGGAACCCTGGAGTGACAATAGCCGGAACCACTCCCAGAGATGACTATAGTATGAGGAGTTCATGTATTCAACGCGTGTTAATGCGTTGGTCCGGTTCTTTATTAAAAGAAGAACCTTAATATCCCATAGTTTCCGTTAGGAACCCGCTGCCACGGGAGGGATGGACAATAGATGTCATGCAAGTTCTTTTCCCTAAGCACGTATGACTACATACAGAATACATGCCTACATTAGATTGACAAATGGGAGCTAGTTACATATCTCTCCGTGTTATAGCTGTTACATGATGAATCACATCCGTCATACTCATCCATCACCGATCCACTGCCTACGAGTCTTTTACTACTGGTCCTTGCTACGTTACTTTGTCCAGGCTTGTCCCTTGCTACAAAAGGGATTGGGCCACTTTGCTACTACTGTTGCTACTGTTGTTACTTTGCTGCTGCTACTACTGCTGTTCCTTGCTACTTCGATGTTACTTGTTGCAAGATCCTTTTTCGACACCGTTGTCGGGGAAGAATAGTTACTCGCTCATGTGCAACCTACTGGCGCCATTGATACAACGGTTAGGAATAGTCTATCGTCAACAGATCGTTTCTGGCACCGTTGCTATCATACTACTTGGTACTGATACTTTGCTTGAAGACACTAATCTTTTAGGTGTGGTTGAATCTAATAAACTCAGCTGCTAATACTTGAGAATATTCTTTCGCTTCCCTTTTGGTGAACCAACAAATTTGGGTTGAATACTCTACCCTCGAAAACTATTGCGATCCCCTATACTTGTGGGTTATCACCCCCTTTTTTAGGGATTGCGATCTTATCCTTTCGGGATATGATCCTATTCCTTTTAAGGGGGATCTTGATGCGCCTAGACCATGGGTGTGAGGGACTTTCCCCAATACTCACGTGCATTTGGGTGCCCATGATGTTGGGGGCCACTCTAGAACCTTCTAGAACCTTCCCAGTATAATACTGAAAAATCCCGAACATTTTAGGAACCCTGAATATGACTTCCCATATATAAACCTTTACCTCCGGACCATTCTGGAGCTCATAGTGACGTCCGAGATCTCATCCGGGACTCCGAACAACCTTCTGTTATCACCACACATAAATCATTAATACCCAATTGTCACCTTAATTGTGCAGATCCTGCGGGTTCAAGAACTATGTAGACATGACCTGAGCCACTCTCCGGTCAATAACAAATAGCGGGACCTGGATGCCCATATTGTCCCCCACATATTCTACGAAGATCTTTACCGGTCGAACCACGATGTCAAGGATTCAATCAATCCCATATAATGTTCCCTTTGTCCATCGGTGTGTTACTTGCCAGAGATTCAATCGTCGGTATCTCCATACGTAAGGATGGCAATTTTACCCGAGGGTACGGGTACCCGCGGGTACCGTACCCGCATGGGCAGGGTATGGGCACAATTTTATACCCATGGGTAGTACCCATTCCCTACCTATTAAATCATGGGTAGGGTACGGGTATAGCCTTGTACCCGTGGGTATACCCATACCCTACCCATTTGTGAACTAATGTTATGTTATTGCCAATTAATCATTAATTTTCATGTGACTCATCTACTCCTATTAACTTATGAGTATGTTGTGATTTCTAAATTTTGCTCATGGTCATGTACTCATCTACCTCTTATCGAGTCAAGATCATTCAGTTTTGTGTCAAATGTGCTATTAGTGAGTATAAAATTGTGAACAACTTGTGTACTATTTGTTCTACCCGCTGGGTACCCAACGGGTACAGGTAATCGTCGGGTATGGGTATGGGTAAAGTTTTATACCCGTGGGTATAGGTATGGGTAGAATTTTATACCCATTAACTATACGGGTATGGGTATGGTATTGCTCTACCCTGCCCATACCCTACCCATTGCCATCCTTATCCATACGTAGTTCAATCTTGTTACCGACAAGTCTATTTACTCTTTCCGTAATACAAGATCCCGTGACTAAATCCTTGTCACATTGCTTGCAAGCTCATTGTGATGTTGTATTACCGAGTGGGCCCTAGATATACCTCTCCGTCATACGGAGTGTCAAATCCCAGTCTCGATTCACGTCAACCCAACAGACACCCTCGAATATACCTTTAGGGCACCTTTATAGTCACCTAGTTACATTGTGACGTTTGATACACATAAGGCATTCCTCTGGTGTCCGAGAGTTGCATGATCTCATGATCATAGGAACAGATACTTGACATGCAAAAAACAGTAGTAATAAACTCACACGATCACATGCTACGTTCATAGTTTGGGTCTTGTCCATCACATCATTCTCCTAATGATGTGATCCGTGATCAAATGACAAATCATGTCTATGGTGAGGAAACTTTAGCATCTTTGATCAACGAGCTAGTCCTTAGAGGCTCACTAGGGACACGGTGTTGTCTATGTATCCACACATGTATCTGAGTCTCCAATAAATACAATTCTAGCATGGATAATAAACGATTATCATGAACAAGGAAATATAATAACTAACTAACTTATTATTGGCTCTAGGGCATATTTCCAGTAGTCTCCCACTTGTAGTAGAGTCAATAATCTTGTTCACATCACTATGTGATTCACACCCAATGAGTTCTGGGGTTTATCATGTTTTGCTTGTGAGAGAGGTTTTAGTCAACGGGTATGAACCTTTCAGATCCGTGTGTGCTTTACAAATCTCTATGTCATCCTGCAGGTGTTGCTACCACGCTCCATTTGGAACTATTCCAAATGACTGCTCCATTATACGAATCTGGTTTTCTACTCGGAGTCATACGGATTGGTGTCAAAGCTTGCATCAACGTAGCCCTTTACGATGAACTCTTTTATCACCTCCATTATCGAGAAAACATTTCATTAATCCTCAAGTTACTAAGGGTAATTTTGACCATTGTCCAGGGATCCATTCTTGGATCACTCTTGTACCCCTTGACCGACTCATGATAAGGCAGACATCAGGTGCAGTACACAACATGGCATACTATAGAGCCTATCGCTAAGGCATGGGGGACAAACTTCGTCCTTTCTCTTTCTTCTGTCGTGGTCGAACTTCTAGTCTCACTCAAATTCACACCTTACAACACAGTCAAGAACTCTTTCTTTGATTGATCTATTTTAAACTCCTTCAAAAACTTGTCAAGGTATGTTATTCATTGAAAGTTTTATCAAGCGTCTTGATTTATCTCTATGGATCTAGATGCTCAAAGTTAAAGTAGCTTAATACAGGTTTTCCTTTGAAAAACACCTTTCAAACAACCCTATATGCTTTACAATATGTCAACCACATATACTTATCAGAAATTCTATAGTGCTCCCGCTCACTTTCTTGAAAATACAAGTTTCTCATAAACTTTGTATAAACCAAAAAGCTTTGATCATCTCATCAAAGTGTATATTCCAACTCTAAGATGCTTGCTCCAGTCCATAAAAGGACCGCTGGAGCTTGCATACTTGTTAGCATCCTTAGGATCGGCAAAACCTTCTGGTTGTATCACATATAACCTTTCCTCAAGGAAACCGTCAAGGAAACAATATTTTGACATCCATCTGCCAAATTTCTTAATTGAAAAATGCAGCAACTACTAACATAATTCCAATAGACTTTAGCATTTCTACGAGTGAGAAAGTATCATTGTCGTCAACTCCTTGAACTTGTCAGAAACCTCTTTGCGACAAGTCAAGATTTCTAAAATGGTGACATTTACCATCATCGTCTGTCTTCCTTCTAAAGATCCATCTGTACTTAATAGCCTTACGACCATCAAGTAGTTCTTACAAAGTCCACACTTTGTTTTCATACATGGATCCTATCTTGGATTTCATGGCCTCCAACCATTTGTCGAAATCCGGGCCCACCATCGCTTCTCCATAGCTCCTAGGTTCTTTATTGTCCAGCAACATGACCTCTAAGACATGATTAATGTACCACTCTGGAGCAGTACGTGTCCTTGTCGCCCTACGAAGTTTGGTAGTAACTTGATGTAAAGCTTCATGATCACCATCATCAGCTTCCACTTCAACTCGTGTAGGCGCCACAGGAACAATTTCGTGCGCCCTTCTACTCTCTGGTTGAAGTGACGGTTCAAAAAACTCATCAAGTTCCACCATCCTCACACTCAATTCTTTCGAGAGAAACTCTTTCTCGAGAAAGGACCTGTTTTCATCAACAAACACTTTGCTTTCAGCTATGAGATAGGAGGCATACCCAACCGATTCCTTTGGGTATCCTATGAAGATGCAATTATCCGCTTCAGGTTCGAGCTTATCAGGCTAAAGCCTTTTGACATAAGCATCGCAGCCCCAAACTTTAAGAAATGACAGCTTAGGTTTCTCCAAACCATAGTTCACACGGTGTCATCTCCACAGAATTACGTGGTGCCCTATTAAAGTGAATATGGTTGTCTCCAATTCATAACCACAAAATGATAGTGGTAATTTGATAAGAGACATCATAGTATGCACCATATCCAATAGGGCGCGACTACGACATTCAGACACGTCATCACACTATGGTGTTCCAGGTGGCATGAGTTGCGAAACTATTTCCACATTGTCTTAAATGAATACCAAACTCGCAACTCAGATATTCATCTCTATGATCACATCGTAGACATATCATCCTCTTGTCACGACGATCTTCAACTTCACTTTGAAATTGCTTGAACTTTTCAATATTTCATACTTGTGAATCATCAAGAAAATACACCTCTATCTACTCAAATCATCAGTTAAGTAAAAACATAATGATATCCACTGCGTGCCTCAACACTCATTGGACTGATACATCAAAATGTATTATTTCCAATAAGTCACTTGCTCGTTCTATCTCACTGGAAAACGAGGCATTCAGTCATCTTGCTCATGTGGCATGATTTGTATGTCTCAAGTGATTCAAAATCAAGTGAGTCAAAAATATCTATCTGCATGGAGTTTCTTCATGCGTTTACACCAATAGGCATGGTTCGCATGTCTCAAATGATTCAAAAATGAGTGAGTCCAAAGATCCATCAGCTTGGAGCTTCTTCATGCGTTTTATACCAATATGACTTAAGCGACAGTGCCACAAGTAAGTGGTACCATCATTACTACTTTGTATCTTTTGGCATCAATATTATGAACATGTGTATCACTACGATCGAGATTCAATAAACCATTCATATTACGTGCATGACCATTCAAGATATTATTCAATTCAACAGAGTAACCATTATTCTCTTTAGATGAATAATCATATTGCAATAAACACAACCCAATCATGTTCGTGCTCAACGTAAACACTAAACAACATTTAGGTTTAACACTAATCCCTAAGGTAGAGGGAGTGTGCGATGGTGATCACATCAACCTTGGAAACACTTCCAACACACATTGTCACCTCACCTTTAGGTAGTCTCCGTCTATTCCATAGATTTTATTTCGAGTTACTAACATTTAGTAACTAAACTAGTATCTAATACCCATGTGCTACTAGGAGTACTAGTAAATAACACGTATATCTAATATACTTCTGTTGACGTTGCCATCCTTCTTATCTGCCAAGTGTCTAGGGCAGTTCCGTCTTAGTGATCGTTCCCCTCATCATAGAAGCACATAGTCTCGGCTTTGGGTTCAACCTTGGGTTTCTTCATTGGAATGAAAACTTACTTGTCATTCTCAAAGTTTCCCTTCTTTTCCTTGCCCTTCTTGAAACTAGTAGTTTTACTAACCATCAACACTTGATGCTCCTTCTTGATTTCTACCTTCGAAGTACCAAACATCGCGAATAGCTCACGGATCATCTTCTCCATCACTGGTATGCTATAGTTCATCATGAAGCTCAATAGCTTAGTGGAAGTGACTTTGGAGAACTATGTCAATCACTGTCTTATCTGGAAGATCAACTCCCACTTGATTCAAGTAATTGTAGCACCCACACAGTTTGAGCACTTGCTCAACGATTGAGTTTTTCTCCTTTACTTTGCGGGCAAAGAATCTTGTCGGAGGTCTTACACCTCTGGACACGGGCACGAGCCTGAAATCCTAATTTCATCTCTTGGAACATCTCATATGTTCCGTGACGTTCAAAACGTTTTGGAACCTCGATTCGAAGCCGTAAAGCAAGACGTGTTGAACTATCATGTAGTTATCAAAACACGTATGTCAGATGTTCACAACATCTACAAACGACGCTTGGGGTAGCTCACCGAGCGGTCCATTAAGGACATAAACCTTTTGCGCAGCAATGAGGACAATCCTCAGTTTACGGACCCAATCCGCATAATAGCTACTATCATCTTTCAACTTAGTTTTTTCTAGGAACATATCAAAATACAGGGGAGCTACAGCGCAAGCTCATCATCTACTACATAATTTGCAAAGACATCCTAACTATGTTCATGATAATGAGTTCAATTAATCATATTACTTAAGAACTCCCACTCAAATTGATATCCCTCTGGTCATTCGAGTGGTACATGATCCAAATTCACCAACCCAAGTCCGATCATCACGTGAGATGAGGTGGTTTCAATGGTGAACATCGCCATGTTGATCATGTCTACTATATGACTCATGTTTGACCTTTCGGTCTTCTGTGTTCCGAGTCCATGTCTGTACATGCTAGGCTTGTCAAGTTTAACCCGAGTGTTCTGCGTGTGCAAAACTGTCTTGCACCCGTTGTATGTGAACGTAGAGTCTATCACACCCGATCATCACGTGGTGTCTCGAAACGACGAACTGTCGTGATCTCCATCATTTTGCTACCATTAAGGTTGTCACGCCAACCATGCTTGTACTACTATTGTTGTAGTTTAGCGATAAAGTAAAGGATTACATAGCGCTTAATGTGACACGAAGGTCATACAATAATTAAAGACAACCCTATGGCTCCTGCCGGTTGCCGTAGCATTGACATGCAAGTCGATATTAACTATTACAACATGATCATCTCATACATCAGATATATATCATCAAGTCTTTGGCAATATCATATCACATCATACCCTGCAAAAACAAGTTAGACGTCCTCTAATTTGTTGTTGCATGTTTTACGTGGTTTCTATGGGTATCTAGCAAGAATGCTTCTTACCTACGCAAAAACCACAACGGTGATATGCAAGTTGCTATATAAACTTCTACAAAGACCGCCTGTGACAAACCCGATTCAACTAAAGTAGGAGAGAAAAACACTCGCCAACCATCTTTATGCAACAAGTTGCATGTCAGTCGATGGGACCGGTCTCTCGTACGTGGACGAGTAAAGTTGGTTCGGGCTGCTTCATCCCACAATACCGCTGAATCAAGAAAAGACTAAGGAGGGAAGCAATCTGAATATCAACCCCACAAACTCCTTTGTGTTCTACTCGTGATGTAAGCTATGTATAGACCTAGCTCATGATGCCACTGTTGGAGAACGTCGCATGGGAAACAAAAAAAATTCTACGCTCACCAAGATCAATCTATGAGACTAACATCTACGAGAGGGGGTGCATATACATACCCTTGTAGATCGCTAAGCGGATGCATGTATAACGCGGTTGATCTAGTCGAATGTCTTCGCGATCCAATCATGACTTGTACCACGATCTCATTACGATCCATCCCACAATCTCATCACGATCCGTCCCGCAATCCCATCACGATTCGTCCCGATCTAGTGCCGAACGGACGACACCTCCGCGTTGAGCAAACGTATAGCTCGATGATGTTCTCCGCCTTCTTGGTCCAACAAGAGGGGGCGGAGAGGTAGATAAGTTCTCTCTCAGCACGAGGCGTGACGACGGTGGTGGTGGAGCTGTTCCGGCAGGGCTTTTCCAAGCAATACCGAAACCGATCTAGTGGAGAAAACTCATCTATGGGAGAGACAAGGCTGCGCCATCGGAGAGTACCCAGCCCCCTTGCGCCTCCCCACCTTTATATAGGCGTGGGAGCGACTGGTGGCTTTCCCTCCAAGCCCCTAGGGTCGTTTGGTCAAGGGGAAGGAAGGAAATCCTTCATTTCCTTCCCCTTCGATCATTATCCCCCTTTTTTAGGGATTTCAATCTTATCCTTTCGGGATGTGATCATGTTCCTTTTAAGGGGGGATCTTGATGCGCCTAGACCAGGGGTGTCAGAGACTTTCGCCACTACCCACGTCCATGTGGGTGCCCATGTTGTTGGGCCCCACTTCAGAACCTTCTAGAACCTTCCCCGTAAAATACCGAAAAATCATGAACATTTTCCGGAACCCTGAATATGACTTCCCATATATGAACCTTTACCTCCGGACCATTCCGAAGCTCCTAATGACGTCCGGAATCTCATCCGAGAATCCAAACAACCTTGTGTTATCACCACACATAACTCATTAATACCCAATCGTCACCGAACCTTAAGTGTGCAGACCGTGCGGGTTCAAGAACTATGCAGACATGACCTGAGCCACTCTCCGATCAATAAAAAATAAGGGGACTTGGATGCCCATATTGGCTCCTACATATTCTAAGAAGATCTTTATCGGGCGAACCACGATATCAAGGATTCAATCAATCCCGTATATGATGAAATACGTGAAAGTCTTACTGCACACGGTTAGTCCGCAAAAGCATTGGCATCGATCATCAAAACCACTAGGGTAGAAATATGCCCTTACACCGTCGAAGATACATCTCCACGCGCACTCTGACGACACCGGATGCATCACCGGAACAGGGGCTAGAGTCTTGTCTTTGTGAGCAGGACACAATATCTAAACAAACTAAAAACATCTAAAAATGAAGTAGGAGCCATCCCACGTGTAAGGGCCGAGATCTGACGCATCTCCATGGCTCCTAAGGCCATGGAAGACGAGGTAGATATACGACAATGCGAAACAAGGCGTGGAGCCCTCTTCTCCAAGAATGTGCATGCTCATACGACCGAAGGAAAATGTTCCGTGGGAGGGAGGAGGAGTTTATGCTCCGAGTTCATTTCGTGCAATAGGTACACGACATAATAATCGTATTTTCACCAAAATTTACCATATGGGGATTAAGACAGTAACATCATCACATAAGTAAATGTATTTTTCCGCAAACAAGTGAATATACTGTAGTGTAGAAGAATAGAGTATTTCTTTATAGGAAAACACCCTAAAGTACTTCATATGTTAACAAATAATTACGAAGAACATGGGAGACAGCGGACATATCAACCACTACCACAACTCTACAAAGAACAATATAAACTCTATATCATGAAGGCTTTTGCAGCAAGGGTGGCGTGAGATCGACACTAAACAATGACAATCGGAATTGTCCATGCCAAAACAGACACATTTTTGGTCTAGTTGTGGACCGGCCGTGTAAAGTATGGCAGTTCTCTCACTTGCATACCAACGAATTCTAATCATTGGACATCACACATAGAGGATTACATTGAGTGCATACGAAACAAATCATTTATCTAGGTTTAAGCCTGCTTGAAGAGGTAATACTCTACATTCTTCATGGATCACGGTGTTGGTGGACTTTATAATTTCTCCATCGGCTCGGGCACGACATGTGGTGTTGTCAAATTGGGCCCTAACATTACTAAGCCTCGACCTTTATGTGGTCCAGTTGTTATTGTAGACCTACTCGATGTGGATTCCCTCGTAAAGTGTGTAATGCTATGCACCCATTGGGCACTAGAGCCCCCTGAACCGGCTCCCTCTCGCAACGTCTGATTGCGCCGTGTTTAACCGTTTGACTAGTCATGGGTCATTTTGTTCGTGTTCGTGCACACACGCCTTGCCCCCACACCGCAACAACATGTTCACTTCCTCCGAGCATGGCTCGCGCGAGAAATCATGTGCTGACGTCCATGTCACCGATCGTCCCTCATAACAAAACAACATGCCACTTGCAACATCGGTGATCAACGTTTTCGGGCTTGCATCGATGAGAAAATAAGTAGTGTGACCTTTGCATCATCGGGCTTGCTGCACCAACAATATGTGTTGCACTGATGGTGGTCTGATCAGTTTGTAGCAGCACGTCGTAACCGTGCCCCTGGACTTGGTTGCCTCACGCTAGACACATACTCCAAGACTCAAAAGGCAATCTTTGGCATGTTTATCCTTAGATGCATACCGACCTATGTGTAATCCTAGACGAAGTTAGCAAACCTCGTCTAGTTACGCCATGGGCCCCCTTCAAAGCGGTAGAGTTAGCAAACCTCCGTTGCCGTGTCTGGGTTGCGAATCTCCGTCGTCCACTTGCCCATGGTCGGTGCCTCATGCCGCCATACCTTGAGGGCGGCCGCAGCGGTAGTGGTACGATAGCGGTTGTGACATCTCCTATGATGGGCAAAAGCTCGAGAGGGGGGAGGGGATACGACGAGGAACTCACGGGCAGTGTGGCTCAACGAGAAAATCAGGGGCATCATGGCTTGGCGACGAGGCTGGGGACGTCAGCGGGGGTGAGGGAGGTGGCAGAGAGCTCGGGGTGACCAGAATTGGGCGTTCGCGGCCTGAGGTCGGTAAACGGCTTGAGGGTCATGGTGGACGGAATCGGGCAACGACAATGAACAATATTTTGGCCGGAGTAGCAAAAAATTAATAGTATGGTAGGAAGGACCTATATTTTGATCTGAGTAGCAAAATTTAGGTGGCTATAAAAAGAGTTGGTCCTCGTGCTATTGGATCTGCTTTTATTTAAGAAAAAAAGGTTAGAAGTCATTTTTTAGTCTGCTGCTGAAGATGTTGTGAGAAGGAAGCAAGGGAATGGTCGGTGTGTGGCCGCTCGTGTCATTGTGTGCGCAGCGTTGATGCGTCCTGTAGGAATGCAGCAAAAGTGAAAAAAAACAAGCATCTCAGTTTTATGTATTTCGTTTTATAATGAAGTCAAAGGTCTGAATAATCTTTGAGTTTGTACTCTAGTCTGAATCGAACCCTAAAGTCCAAATTCCTGAGACAGCCACCCTATACTTTTTTATCCGGATCTATCTCGGTTGATTTCTGCTAAATACTTATTTGTCCAACCGGGAAAAGGTCAACCCCAATCAGAATCGCACGCTTCTCTCACTGACCACAGAGCCTATGTGTCAATACGTATCAATGTTTATACAATCGAAGACAATGTTTCGATTCAGACTCGGAGTACGGATTTAAAGTTTATTTCTTTCAGACTTTTCTCTTGCTAAAATGCCGCAGGTCACATAGCTCTTTATACAATCGTTTTCTAGTCCGCTGTTGCTGATGCTCCGAGGAGGAATCAAGGGGAATGGCTCGGTGTGTGGCCATAACTTTGACTATCACCATCAAGCACTCAAATTCAAATCTCATACTCGCTCCGTTCCTAAATATAAGACCTTTTAAAGATTGTACTATAAACTACATACGGATGTACATAGACATGTTTTAGAGTATAAATTCACTTATTTTGTTTCGTATGTGGTCTTTTAGTGAAATCTTTAAAAGGTCTTATATTTTGAAAACGGAAAGAGTACTACTTTACAATACAATTCCACGGCGCCGTTTCGGTGTCCTTTTAATTGCGCGCGTTCAAACGCTCGTTCATTCAGAAGAAACAGAAACGCATACCATTCCACGGCACGGCGAGATTTGCCCGCGGTCGGTAGAGGGAAGACGACATCCGCCGCAGAATCGTGAAGATTTAAGGTGCTGCAACGACCAACGAGCTCGCGTTAGTCAGCCGCTCAGAATCACGGAACCACACCAAAATTCCTAGCCCGGCCATGGACTCATCATCTCCTTCGAGAACACTAATGGCCTCTCTCGTCATACTCATGGCGCTCGTCTCGCCCAACGCCGCCGCGCCGCCAACCCTCGGGGTCGGAGAGCAAGCGGGAGCGCTCCTGGCCTGGAGAGCCACCCTCGGCGGCCAAGGCCAGCGCGCCCTGCGATCCTGGGGAAACACGTCGGCGCTCTGCAGCTGGCGCGGCGTCAGGTGCGGCACGCGGGGCCGGCCGGCGGTCACCGGCATCCACCTGCGCGGGGCGCGGCTCGCAGGTACGCTCGGGCCCCTCGACCTCGCGGCCCTGAGGGGCCTGACGAGCCTCGACCTCTCGCGCAACAGGCTCGCCGGGACCATTCCTCCGAGCATCGCGGCCCTCGGGGAGCTCCATGCCCTGCTCCTGCAAGGCAACCAGATAAGCGGCTCCATCCCACCTTCTCTAGCAAACCTCGCGAGGCTGCGCCTCCTGATGCTCCATGACAACCGAATCTCCGGCGAAATACCGGGGCGGATAGGAGAAATGGGTAGCCTCGTCAGCCTGGACTTGTCAGGCAATCGGCTGTTTGGTACCATCCCTTGTGAAATAGGCCACCTAAATCACCTGGTCAGGTTGGATTTGTCTCGCAATAAGCTGTCAGGCCCAGTTTCCTTCTGTCCAGCTAACTCCACACTAAATCTATTAGTAAATCTGAACAGTCTATCATTGTCCCGGAATAACTTGGCAGGTCCCATTCCCAAAGATATTGTGAATTTGTTCAGCCTCCAACGCCTAGACATAAGCCAAAACATTTTTTCAGGCTCGATTCCGAGCGGTATAGATGGGCTCAACAAACTCACATTCCTGCATCTTTCAGATAATCGGCTTTCGGGACCAATTCCTAGGGAAATCGGAAAATTAACGAGGCTTAAGCAGCTTAACCTTAGTGCAAACCACCTTGAAGGCTATATTCCAACTAGTATAGGAAACCTAACACAGTTAACAACTCTAAATCTTTCGTCTAATGAGTTCGCCGGGCCCATCCCCAAAGAAATAAGGAATTTAGTGAACTTGGAGCGTTTGGGACTAGAACAGAACAAACTTACAGGGTCCATTCCAAACAATTTGGGGAATTTGACAAAACTCACCACTTTGGACCTTCACGATAACCAACTTTCTGGAAACATCCCTCGAGAGCTAGGATATTTAGTGAACTTGGAGGAATTGAACATTTACAACAACACACTAACCGGCTCTATCCCAAATAGCATAGGGAACTTGACTAAGCTCACTACTCTATACCTTTGTTATAACCAATTATCTGGGTCCATTCCACAAGAAATCGGAAACTTAAGAAATCTTGTTTGGTTGACGCTAAGTTCTAACAAACTCTCCGGTCCCTTGCCATCCGGCCTTTGTTCGGGAGTCCGGCTACAAAATTTCACCGCTTATAACAACATGTTGGTCGGACCCTTGCCAACAAGCTTGCTAAGATGCACAAGCCTGGTCAGACTTCGTCTTGAACGAAATCAGCTCCAAGGAGATATTTCTGAGATGGGGTTTTATCCGAATCTTGTCTACATAGATATCAGCTCAAACAAACTATTTGGTCAGCTATCTCATCGCTGGGGCGAGTGCCACGGGCTTTCCATGTTGCGTGCCTCAGAAAATGGTATCACTGGAGTCATACCACCAAGCATAGGGAAATTGTCTCAGCTGAGGATACTTGATGTTTCATCAAATAAACTCGAAGGACATATTCCTCCAGAAATTGGCAACATAATGACATTGTTCAATTTGAGCCTCGGGAACAACTTGCTCAAGGGAAGTATACCGCAGGAAATTGCATCTCTAAAAAATCTGGAGTATTTGGATTTATCTTCGAACAACCTAAGCGGGCAGTTAGGAGGATCAGTTGGGCAGTGCTTAAAGCTTCGCCTTCTGAATTTGAGCCATAATCAACTCAATGGTAGCATTCCTATGGAACTAGGGATGTTGGTAAACCTACAAGGATTGTTAGATTTGAGTGGCAATTCATTTAGTAGCATGATACCAACTCAGTTGGGTGATCTTAGCATGCTTGAAGCCTTGAATCTTTCACATAATGCATTAAGCGGCAGAATTCCGCCATCATTTCAACGCATGAACAGCCTCTTATACATGGACGTGTCTTATAACAAACTGGAAGGGCCAGTGCCACAAAGCAGGCTCTTCGAAGAAGCTCCAACCGAGTGGTTCATGCATAATGCACATTTATGCGGTGATGTGAAAAGTCTGCCCCCTTGTGATCACACTCCAAGTTATCGAAAAGGACGGAAGACTAGAGCTATTTTACTAGCTACAATACCTGCCACTGTGACTTTTATGTTCATTACTGCAGTAGCCATATGGCAATGTAAAAGGAAGAAATCCAAGGCTGAAAGCGGAAAGAGACTGGAACAGGTCAAGATGTTCGCCATCTGGAACTTTGACGGGGAAGATGTGTACAAGCAAATTATTGAGGCCACAAAAAGATTCAGCGATGCTCACTGCATTGGAACTGGAGGGAGTGGATCTGTCTATAGAGCCCAGTTACCAACAGGTGAAATATTTGCAGTAAAGAAGATTCATACGATGGAAGATGACAAGCTATTCCATCGTGAAATCGATGCTTTGATTCATATTCGGCATCGCAACATTGTGAAGTTATTTGGCTACTGCTCTGCTGCTCATCAGAGATTTCTTGTGTATGAATATATGGATAGGGGAAGCTTAGCAAAATCTTTGCAGAGCAAGGAAACTGCAATTGAATTGGATTGGACAAGAAGATTAAATATCACTAAGGATGTTGCAAATGCTCTGTCCTACATGCATCATGATTGCTTCGCACCGATAGTCCATAGAGATATAACTAGCAGCAACATTCTGCTTGATATGGATTTCAGTGCCTGTATATCAGATTTTGGTCTAGCAAAAGTACTAGATGGAGATGCATCAAACTGTACAAGGCTTGCTGGTACGAACGGATATCTTGCACCAGGTAAAATTATGTCGATCGGTTAAATCTTTGTGTTGTCATGTTTTCTCCATCTCGTAAACGTTTCGATGAGGTCATTATTTGGCGAATTTCTAATAAAACGTTGCAACAGACTAACAAGTTAGGTTTTATTTATCTATAACGACGAGGTCGGGCGGAATAAAAGATTTCATTATCTAAAAAACTAAATATCTATTAGTACTGACTACTGACCTTTCTTATTTTTTTTTAGAAAAGGAGGCGAAGCCCCGGCCTCTGCATCGAGGGATGCATACGGCCATATATTAAAAACGATCCCAAGACATCGAATAGTACAAAAAGTCTCCAAAAAAGTAAAAGAAAAAGAGCGAAAGATACACGGCGTCCAACTCGCCACAACCGGTGTGCGTAAAAATAAGCCTAGATGACTAACCACCTATCCTATTAATATGACGCCATCCAAACCGGTTGAAGATAACCTGAACTACCATCTCCCATCGGACACACCCAGTAACCAAAGGCTCCCTGGCTTCCAGAGGAGTGAGTAATGACCATGTGCGGATCAAGGCAGTAGCCATGAAAATGACCTGCAAAAAGTGAATATGTTGATGTTTGTTAAATACCAAGTCATTTCTACAGTTCCATGTAGCCCACAAAAGTGCAAATGATCCTACTCGGATAAGGCTAGCAGTTATATCATCGACCCCTCTTAACCACGTCCCAAATAACGTGTTTAAATTGTTGGGTGGCTTAATGTTGAAAGTAATAAGAAGTGTTCGCCATAGAAGTTTAGTCATAGGACAATCCAGAAAGAGGTGCTTAATTGTTTCATCGTTCTGACAAAAGCTGCATCTAGTATTACCTTTCCAGTTACGTTTTGCCAAATTATCCTTTGTTAGAATAACCCCCATGTGAACAAACCACATGAAGATCTTAATTCTAAGTGGAACTTTGACCTTCCAAATATGTAAGGACTTCGGGATAGGTACTGACCTTTCTTATGATCACTAGAAGTAATGTAGAACAGTTTACCATGCATTTATCTACAGTACACATTTTGTCTCTAATCTCTGCAATATACACATTAGCTGCATCAATCATTGAGCCCATATGTTTCACTAACTACTTGCTGTAACAATTTGTAATAATGGACATTGGCTGTGTACGCCTCTAGGGAAGATTCCAAGTGATTTCCATCTGTCTAAAAACACTAGCTACATTGATACATATGTAGTACCTTTTGCATCTGTACATACACATTCACACGAAGTTAACTTGTCAATATTGGCATAGCAGAGCTTGCATACTCAACAAGGGTGACAGAGAAGTGTGATGTCTATAGCTTTGGAGTGCTTGTGCTCGAGTTGTTCATGGGACATCATCCAGGTGATTTTCTTTCTTCCATGGCCAACAAAAGTACACCACTTGAGGATCTGTTGGACATCCGGCTCCCATTCCCTGAAACTGAGATCACAAGTGAAATATTCAAAGTGATCGCCTTTGCTGTTTGTTGCATAGAACCAAATCCATCACACCGTCCAACGATGCAACAAGCAATAAAGGTGTTCTCAACAACTGAAAGACCTGATGAACAGCTTGATTATCTGCAAATTCACATTGTAATCCCTTCCACCTGGTCGTGAATGTGTTCAAGGCATTTTTTCTTCATTTTAATTAGAGAATGTTTGCAATACATCATTTGTATGGTGTTTCATTTTTGCATGACTGCATGCCATGTACAGTTTATGTTGGTTGTAAGAAATTAAGAAAGAAAAATGTCACTCCCTCCGTTCACAAATATAAGATGTTTTGGATAGTTCAATATGGACAATATACGGACTCAAACGAGAGAATAAACTTACTAAAACGTCTCTATATACGTCCAATTCATAAAAAACTTAGAACACCTTATATTTGTGAACGGAGGGAGTACTAGTTAGGTTCTTGTAAATATTTCTATATCAGGGCTCTTGCTGTCTATCCTATGTGTGGTTCTTGAAGGATTTCTGAAGTATTATAATCCTTACGAGTTTTCTCTACATGCTTATTTTGAAACAAGGCAAAAGGCTTGCCATTTTCATTGAATAAGGAGAAGGTTTTTAGAGTCTAGGCCAGGGGCTGAATTACAAGGCTAACTCTCGTGGCATCATATTACAGAAATATTTCGCCCCAGCTATGCACCACAAAGAAGCTTCCTCTTTAATTTGAGCAACAAGAACACCCACCGGAACTGCGTTGTCACGGAACACACGTGCATATCTCTCTTTCCATATTTCCAAGAAATCAGTAGCATAAGAGAAACCATTGCCCTTTGGGGCCGAGAATCCCTGAAGCATTGACACACCACCACTCCCTGGCAGAAGCCAATCCTTTCCAGTCCGCCGGTACATCATTCAAATCAAGCCAAGACTTGATCATTCCCCACACACGGATGGTGTAGCGGCATTGGAAGAGAAGGTGTGCTGCCAACTCCGGGGTGTGCATGCAAAGAGGGCAAATGTTGCCATTTGGCCATCCTCTCCGCTGAAGCCGGTTACCTGTCCAGACTCTATAGTTGATGATCAACCAAGCAAAAAAAATTGCATTTTGGGGGGGGGGGGGGGGGGGGGCAGTTCTTCCACACTAACAGAGGCATGTCCGCGTCCAAGAAACTGAGCACTATAAGTTGACGCCGCTGAATATTGGCCATCATTGGTGAGCTTCCAAGTAATTGAGTCGGGCTCCTCAGTGTTGAGATCGACCAGCAAGAGTTTCCCCCAAAGGTTGATGAACTCATATATATGACTCACGATGAGATTTGCACCAATATCCACCTTGGAAACCCATAAGTTGTTATGCAAGGCCTTCTTCACGGTGCAGTTTTTTCTTGTAGAGAGGTCAAAGATCGTTGGTGCAATATATTTAGGTGTCATGCCATCCAGCCAGCCAAAGTCCCAAAACGTGGCTTGGAGACCATATCCAATTGACAACCTTGGTGGCAACGGCGACAATATCATTGTCTTTATCCACACAAGGGTTCCCAAGGCTGACCCAAGGCTTGGCCGGATCCATCCAAGCAGCCCACAACCAACGGAGGCGAAGGGCAACAACAATTTTTTTTCAAATTGAGAATGCCCAATCCGCCATGCACTTTGGATTTGCACACCTGCTCCCAGTTGATCTTGTATTTTCCACCCGTGACCTTGTTGCAACCCGCCTGTCGTGGGTATAAGTCTGACAGTAGATGTGTAGGGTACGAAAGGATGGGCAGAGCCTTAGCTACGGCGAGGTTGTATGAGTTCAGGCCCCTCTGCGGTGGAGGTAAAAGCCCTACGTCTCAGTGCTCTTGGGAGCTTGATGTCGAGTGGAATATGGATTACAGTGAAATGCCAATCCCTGCACCAGTGGGGAAGGCGGCTTATATAGAGTGCGCTGCCCTTCACAACGGTCCGGTGCGCAGGGGTGGAGTAGTGGCGAATAAATGCCTACGTTATAGGTAACGTATGCCTTAAATGGTAATAATGGTACATGAAAACGTATGACCGTTCCTCTCCAGGGAGGTTACGATATACAGAGTGGAATCCAGTCGGTAAGTTTGATATGCTCCGAGTGCTCGTCTCCGACTGGATGATGGAGGAAACGTCGCCGACTGGATGATGGGAAGTCCTTAATTCAGTCGGAACTGACTAAGGGCCTTGTCCCTTATGAAGGGTAGTCCTTGGGTAGGACATATAGGGCAGGCCTATGACCCTATCCTGGGACTATAACCCCATCATTAGTCCCCGAATGGATCGGGGTTGGAACGACGAAGCGATGCTTGGAATACGGATCCGACTGGTATGGATGCGACTTTGGCGTGGTTTGCCTCGATCCGTTTTATCCTCTTGACCAGTGATCCGAGTGGATATATCTGTGAAACGAACCGTCAGAGACCGAGTGCTTCCGCGGAATCTTTCGACGTGACCGGTCAACTGACAGCGGCGGATTTTCCGGGATCCTCAAATTTCGGTTGCCGCGCGCTCAGCGGGGATGATGACATCGTCATCGAGTAGTTTCTACCGCCTCGATTATCGCGCCTTCATCTCCTCCACTAATATCGCAGCAGCCGGTCGGGGGATAAGATTACGGGGCCACCTGTTAGTGACCTAGTCGGACGCTTATTTAAACCTCTCCAGCGAGGGTTTCTCGTTGTGCTCTCCTGATTACTCGCACTCGCCCCGCTTCTCCCGTAGCTCCCTGCGCACTCCAAGCCTTCTCCTTCCTCTCCTCCCCTACGGATCTGCAGCCTCCACCATGACGAAGGGGCAGACGAGCAAGCTCGAGTCGTAGAAGAAGAAGAAGAAGAAGGCGGCTCCTGCTCAGCGGCGCCAGCGGGCATTGCCGGCGGGTTGGATCCAGGGGGATTTCCTCCCCTCCACCATGACGACGGATGACCTGCTGGAGCTGGTGGAGCAAGGTATGATCGCCAACAAATCATGGAGGCTGCCGGCGGAGGGCGAGACGGAGCCGGCGCCCCAGGAGGGGGAGCGCGTCTTGCTGCTCAGTCACATGTACCGGGGCTTCTCTCTGCCTCCTCATCCCTTCTTCAGAGGTATCATGAACCACTTCGGGGCGCAGCTCCATCACTTTCCTCCCAACGCGATAGCTCATCTTTCTGCATTCGTCGTGCTTTGCGAGTGCTTTATCGGTTGTCCTCCCCACTGGGGGCTCTTTAAGTACATCTTCTCCGCTAGATCCCAAACCGTCAAAAAACTTAGCCAGTCGGACGACAAAACTCATATCCTCCAGCTCTGCGGGGGCTTAGGCTTGCAGAAGAAAAGCAAAAGTAGCTATCCCGCTCTTCAGTTGTCCGAGTCCGTTAAGAACTGGCAGTCGACTTGGTTCTATTGCCAGGACGTCGCCTATCCGAATGCTGCAACTGGGCTGCCGCCTTTTAGTCTAGACCGACCGGCTCCGCCCAGGCAGCTTGCGCTCACGAAGATGGAAAAGATCCAAATCCAACATCTGGTCGAAGCGCTGATAGATGTCGTCCGCAAGGGAGTCACCGGCAAGGATCTACTGGAGACTTTTCTGGGTCGGCACATCCAGCCTCTGCAAACTCGACACCACGCCATGTGGCACTACGCAGGGCCTGGGGACTCCACTCGGACTCATCCCGAATGCGTGACCGGGGAGGTCGTGACGGCGTGGGTTCGCGGCATCACAGGTGCCTGCGATAACCCCAGAGGAGCCCGGCGAGTGAAGCCCTTCCGCGCTGACAACCCTCCTCCGAATGAGGTGAGCATATCTTGCCGAGTGCTTATAATTCCCTTAGATTTGCCGCTTTTTCTTGCATCACCGTCTAACGTCTGATGTTGTCAACTGTATCTTGTGCAGGCGTGGACCAACTGGTATTCTCCCGTCTCGAACGGGAATCCGGCTGAGGAAGAGGAAGGCAGTGAGGAGGGCAGCGTGGACAGCGTCGAGTATGTCTCCGACACTGGGGAGATGGAGGAGGAGACCGAAGAGGAGGGGGGAGAAGTTGGGGAGCAGAGCTCGCCACCCCCACCACCAGAGCCTAAAACTAAGCGCCGTCACGAACCCGTGACTCCATCGGCTCCTCCAGCGGCCCCGAGTGCCTCGCCAGCTCCTCCCGTGGTTCCGAGTGCCTTGCCAGCTACTCCTGTGGCTCCGAGTGCTCGGAGCACAAAGAGGACCAGGGACGCTGCTGCCGAGCCCACGGACCAACCTTCCAAGGTGGCCAAACCGAGTGGATCCAAGCCTCGGAAAGCTTTGCCTCGGATGAGGATCGATGTTCCCGTTGCCTCAGCGTAAGTGTCTTGTTCTCCTATCTTCTTTCAGTATTTGATTGAACTCATGCTTATTGGTCGAGTGGATTTTACTCGACAGAGCTGCTACCTCCGCCACCTCTCTGCCACGCCAGGAAGATGATCCCATGGATACAGATAACGTTGCCACATCCCAGCAAGGTATGTTTTGTCGACTCCGAGAGTTTGCATTATGGTTTTGTGAATTCTGTCTTTAATCTTGCCCTTTTTCTGTGGTCTCATGTCGTTCAGTCGGGCTTCCTTCAGAGGTGATTCATCTGGAGGAGGATGACCAGAAGAGGTCCGGGCAAGCTTCGGTGCCTGTCCTTGAGGTTGTTCCATCTGCTACCGCTCCCGTCATGGACGTGCCGCCGACCGAGACGATGCCGTCGACTGAGACAGTGCTCCTCGCGGCTGAACAGACTGGAGCGGGACTTGGGATGCCCAAGGAGTCTCCTATCATGCCGGGTCCGTCGACCGTCCAGTACGACTCCCGACACCTCCCGGAAGATCAAGTGGGAGCCGCCAAGGAGGCTATGGTGCAGGTGGAGTTGATGGCGGGTGATGCCAAGAGGGCGTACGACTCCATCCCATCTTTGTACAAGAGAAGTTTGGAGCTCCGGGACGATATCCGAGTAAGTGTGCTAGTAAGTATTTGCTTTCCTCTTGTAACCCACTGGGGGTTGAAGCGATATACTCGGATACAGTAGGATTATTTTGCAGTGGGTTCACTCCGAGTGAACCCAGTGGGTGTAGTCCCCGAGACTTCTGTCGAGTGCTTGCACCGGCAGTTGTCTTTATATACATTTTCCTTGACTTGATATTATCAGAACTAATCTGTCCGAATGGTACCAGTGGAGGCACTCCGAGTGCACCCACTGGAAGTAGTCCCCGAGAGTAATTTTACTCAGGTCGGGTAGTAGTAGCCTCATAGGCTTGTTTTTGTTATGTAGCTCGATAGGGCGGACCTGTTCAAGCTTCATGCCAGTGGGGTCACTCTTAGTGAACCCACTGGGTGTAGTCCCCGAGACCGCTATCGACTGCTTGCGTCGGCAGGGGTCTGAAGAACTTTGAGCTTTTATTGTTTTCCTTGTTGAATGTGTCTGATCTTCTCTTCGCGCTGATTTGCAGAAGACTTGCTAAATGGGATCAGCGTACAATGCTCTGAAGGCTGAAAAGATTCAGCTTGCTGCGGAACTGGAGGCAGCTGTGAATGACTTAGCTGGTGTGAAGGGGGCACTTGCTGAACGAGAGAAATCTTTGGAGGAGTCCCGTGAGGCTAACAAGGCATTGGTGGACGAAATTGAGAAAATGGGCAAGCAAAGAACTGAGCTGATGGGTCAAATGAAGTTGATGAACAGTCGGTGCATATCGCAGGAGAAGTACGTCAGTGACTGGGCAAGGAAGATGATTGCGCTGCTCGATGGTAAGTTTTTTCCGAGTGCTTCTTGACTTTATATTTCATTCTGCGCTTACTTTCTGCTCGTCTTGTCTTTGCAGATTTTTGTATGGACGCTGAGGCTGAAGCGGCTGACGTTGAGCGGTCGGTTATTCCGAACATTCCACTCGGCAACGAAGCCAATCGAGACATGCTCCGAGCGCACATTCGCCTTGGCAGAGTGGGACCTTTCATCGGTCGCCTGAGAGAAGTCGTCGGCGAATCGACAAGGAGCTGTGGCCCGAAGACGAGTCCCGGCGGGAGATAGAAGGGTTGATGACTCGGCTGGAGGATGTCCCGAACCGCGTGCAGGCGTGGAAGAAGTCTGCCGCTCGCTGTGGTGCGGACGTGGCGCTATCGCTGGTCCGAGTGCACTGCAAGGAAGCTCGCGAAGAGAAGCTGAAGGCGTTGTAGGTCGCCAACAGCAAGAATCTTCGATTCGAAGATTTCATGGAGACCTTCCTTGAGACCGCCACTCGCATCGCAGACGGGATCGACCTTGACACTTTTGTGGAGCCTGCGAGTCCCGGTGCCAGTCCTGACGATGCTTGAAAAACTTTACCTCGGTATGCCGAGTGGTACCTGTATCAAACTTTGGCCACTGTTGTTGGCCGTCACATTCGTGGTTCGGTGTGGATAAGCTTGATCTACACCAAGCCGACTATCGTTGAACCAACTTTGAATTCGAATCGAATATTTGCTCTTCTTTGACCGAAATTTGTTTTGACACGATTTTGGCTCGTGGTTTCTGTTTGGCGTTTCTTGGTGAAGCCAATGGCAAACATGCGGAGCATGTAGTTGTCAGTTGTCTTCACAGCTGCATGAGCCTCAATGAGGGTCTGCTAAGCCTCCGAGTGGA
The DNA here is from genome assembly GCF_904849725.1 of Hordeum vulgare subsp. vulgare. Lineage (NCBI taxonomy): Eukaryota > Viridiplantae > Streptophyta > Magnoliopsida > Poales > Poaceae > Hordeum > Hordeum vulgare. The sequence goes on along the minus strand of NC_058522.1, from coordinate 331,793,284 downwards.
TCTCTAGGATACACTCGAAGGAAGCTTTTTTACTTAGGCGATTCGTGACCGCAGCTAAGTCTTCGAGTGCGACTATAAGATCGCACTCGGAGCGAGTTGCTACTCATGTAATTGTCAGTTGTCTTCTCATCTACATGAGCCTCAATGAGGGTCTACTAAGCCTCCGAGTGGATCTCTAGGATACACTCGAAGGAAGCTTTTTACTTAGGCGATTCTTGATCGCAGCTAAGCCCTCGAGTGTGACGTTTAGTGCGCACTCGGAGACAATTTTTGTACTTAGGCGATTTTGGATCACAGCTAAGTCCTCGAGTGCGACGTTTAGTGCACACTCGGAGAAAGTTTGTACTTAGGCGAGTCTGGATCGCAGCTAAGTCCCCGAGTGTGACGCTTAGTGCACACTCGGAGAAAGCTTGTACTTAGGTGATTCTGGATCGCAGCTAAGTCCCCGAGTGCGACGTTTAGTGTATACTCGGAGAAAGTTTGTGCTTAGGCGATTCTGGATCGCAGCTAAGTCCCCGAGTGCGATGCTTAGTGCACACTCGGAAAAAGTCTGTGCTTAGGCGACTCTGGATCGCAGCTAAGTCCCCGAGTGTGACGTTTAGTGCACACTCGGAGAAATTTTGTACTTAGGCGATTCTGGATCGCAGCTAAGTCCCCGAGTGTGACGTTTAGTGCACACTCGGAGAAAGTTTGTACTTAGGCGATTCTGGATCGCAGCTAAGTCCCCGAGTGTGACACTTAGTGCACACTCGGAGAAAGTCTGTACTTAGGCGATTCTGGATTGCAGCTAAGTCCCCGAGTGTGACGTTTAGTGCACACTCGGAGAAAGTTTGTACTTAGGCGATTCTGGATCGCAGCTAAGTCCCCGAGTGTGACGTTTAGTGCACACTCGGAGAAAGTTTGTACTTAGGCGATTCTGGATCACAGCTAAGTCCCCGAGTGTGACGCTTAGTGCACACTCGGAGAAAGTCTGTACTTAGGCGATTATGGATCGCAACTAAGTCCCCGAGTGTGACGTTTAGTGCACACTCGGAGAAAGTTTGTACTTAGGCGATTCTGGATCGCAGCTAAGTCCCCGAGTGTGACGCTTAGTGCACACTGGGAGAAAGTCTGTACTTAGGAGATTCTGGATCGCAGCTAAGTTTTTTTTGAGATCGGAGTCTGCCAACGCAGAAGAATTTTGAATCTGCAAAAATCAATCTGCTTTGTATTACTGCAATGATACTTGTTCTTTACATTGCCCCATTCGGCGGTCACGTGTAGAAGCGCTTCAGGAGATCTCCATTCCATGCTCGCGGCTCATCCGTTTCCCTGTCGAGGTTGTAGAGTCGATATGCTCTGTTGTTCAACACCTTGGAGATGATGAAGGGTCCTTCCCAAGCGGGGGCCAACTTGTGAGGTCTCTGCTGATCCACTCGGAGCACCAGGTCGCCTGCTTGGAATGTACGACTCCTGACTAGCCGCGCTTCGCCACAGATCTTGTTGATAAATGGTTGAGCGAGTCAGTGCTATCCCGCGCTCCTCTTCTAGAAGATCCACTCCGTCTTGCCTGGCTTGCTCTGCTTCGTCTTCGGAGAAGAGTTCGACTCGTGGAGCATTGTGAAGCAAGTCACTCGGAAGGACTGCCTCTGCTCCGTAAACGAGGAAGAACGAGGATCGCCCTGTAGATCTATTTGGAGTTGTGCGGAGGCCCCACAACACCTAAGGCAGCTCGGTGACCCATGCGCCGGCAGCATGTCCAACTTCCCGCAGGAGTCGAGGCTTCAACCCTTGAAGAATAAGTCCATTCGCCCGCTCTGCTTGCCCGTTTGTTTGGGGATGCGCCACAGATGCAAAATCCACTCAGATACCTTGGCCTGTACAGAAACCTTTGAATCTGTCCGAGTCAAAGTTTGTGCCATTGTCAGTGATTATGCTGTGCGGTACCCCGAATCTGGAGATGATGTCCCTGACAAACTTGATGGCCGTAAGGGCGTCGAGCTTCTTGATGAGCTTAGCTTCAATCCACTTGGTGAACTTGTCGACCGCCACCAACAGATGTGTGAATCCCCCTTGGCCTGTCCTGAATGGACCGACTGTATCTAATCCCCATACTGCAAACGGCCAAACAAGAGGGATTGTCTTCAGCGCAGATGTTGGCTTGTGGGACTTGTTCGAGCAGAACTGACAGCCTTCGCATCGATCGACCATATCCTTCGCCATTTCATTTGCCTGCAACCAGAAGAAACCAACTCTGAATGCTTTGGCGATGATTGCTCTTGAGGAGGCATGATGACCGCAGGTTCCCGAGTGAATTTCTTCCAGGATTAACTGTCCCTCCTCAGGGGAGATGCATCGTTGAAGGACGCCTGAAACACTTTCTTTGTACAACTGGCCATCAATGACGATGAACGACTTCGACCTGCGGACGATCTGTCTGGCTAGGACCTCATCTTCTGGTAATTCTCGCCTTAGGATGTACGCAATGAACGACACAGTCCAATCGGGGATGATAGCAAGAATCTCCATGATCAGATCAACCACAGCGGGGACCTCGACTTCAGTTGGATCTGTCGAGCTCTTTGGTTGTACTGGTTCCTCTGTGAAGGGATCTTCTTTAACTGAGGGAAGGTGTAGGTGCTCGAGGCAGACATCACTCGGGACTGGCCGCCGAGTGGATCCAAGTTTCGCCAACTCATCAGCTGCTTGGTTTTTCAGTCGCGGAACATGGTGGAGTTCCAGACCTTCAAAATTTTTCTCGAGCTTCCTCACTGCATTGCAGTATGTAGTCATGGTGGGGTTCCTTCGTCCCACTCCTTCATCACTTGATTAACCACCAAATCTGAATCGCCATAGACCATCAGGCGACGGACGCCGAGTGTGATGGCCATGCGCAATCCATAAAGGAGAGCTTCATACTCCGCCTCGTTGTTGGAGGAATCGAAATGTATCTGCAGCACATACTTGAGTTTGTCACCTTTTGGCGATATGATCACAACGCCAGCGCCGGAGCCATTCAACATCTTGGACCCATCGAAGAACATTGTCCAATGAGCCGAGTAGATGTGGGTCGGTTGCTGTTGTTCTACCCATTCTGCTATGAAGTCAGCCAGAGCTTGAGACTTTATAGCTTTCTTGGCCTCGAACTTTATGTCGCAGTATAACATCTCCATTGCCCACTTCGCCACTCGGCCTGATGCGTCCCGATTGTGGAGGATTTCCAACAACGGAGCATCAGAAACGACGGTCACCGAGTGGTCTTGGAAATAATGAGCCACCTTCTTCGCAGTCATGTAAATACCGTAAATAAGCTTTTGATAATGGGGATACCTCTGCTTGGAAGGAGTCAGGACTTCGGAGACATAATACACTGGCCGCTGAACCTTGTATGCCTTGCCTTCTTCTTCGCGTTCGACTGTGAGAACATTGCTGACGACTTGATTTGTAGCCACGATGTACAGAAGAAGGGGTTCTTTACTAAGCGGAGCAGTAAGAACCGGCTGGGTGGAAAGCAGGGCTTTGAGGTCGTCGAATGCAATTTGGGCTTCGTCTGTCCACTCGAAAGTATCTGATTTCTTCATGAGTCGGTACAGAGGTAGCGCTTTCTCGCCAAGTCGACTGATAAACCTGCTCAAAGCCGCTAGGCAACTTGTGAGCCTTTGAACATCGTGTATTCTGACCGGCCGCTCCATTCGGACGATGGTCCCGATCTTTTCGGGGTTGACATCGATCCCTCGTTCGGAAACGAAGAAACCGAGTAACTTTCCGCTGGGAACACCGAATGAACACTTGGCAGGGTTGAGCTTGATATCGTACCTACGAAGGTTGGCGAATGTTTCTGCCAAGTCAGTCAGCAGGTCGGAACCTTTGCGTGACTTGACTACAATATCATCCATATACGCTTCCACATTTCGACCGATCTGGTCAAGAAGGCATTTTTGGATCATGCGCATAAAAGTTGCTCCTGCATTCTTCAAACCGAATGGCATAGTGATGTAGCAGAAGCACCCGAATGGGGTGATGAAGGCTGTTTTTAATTCATCACGGCCATATAGACGGATCTGATGATAGCCCGAGTAGGCATCAAGGAATGACAAACGCTCGCAACCCGCAGTCGAATCGACAATTTGATCAATGCGGGGGAGCGGAAAATGGTCTTTCGGGCAGACCTTATTGAGATGCTTGAAGTCGATGCACATTCGGAGAGACTTGTCCTTCTTGGGCACCATAACAACATTGGCGAGCCACTCGGAGTGGTGTACCTCGTGAATGAAGTTGGCTGCCAAAAGTTTAGCCACTTCCTCTCCGATTGCCTTCCTCTTGTGCGCGGCGGACCGACGCAGGCGTTCTCAGACAGGTCGAGCAGAAGGATCCACGTGCAGTCGGTGCTCAGCCAATTCCCTGGGTACACCTCACATGTCAGCGGGCTTCCATGCGAAGATGTCCCAGTTCTCACGGAGGAACTGGATGAGCTCGGCTTCCTATTTTGGATTGAGGGTGGTGGAGATGTTCGTCGAGGCAGCGGTGTCGTCCGTCGGGTGGATGCTGACCTTCTTCGTGTCTCCCGCTGACTGGAACGCGGACTTTGAAGCTGGCTTCTTCGAACGCATCAAGTCAGCGGGGTCGGCTGTCTTCTTGTACTCGTCGAGCTCGAGGATAGCCATCTGCTGATCGGCGATCCTCGACCCCCGCTGCAGACACTCCTCGGCCCGCTGCCGATTGCCTGTGACAGTGATCACACCTTTGGGACCTAGCATCTTCAGCTCCAGGTACACGTAACATGGACGGGCCATGAAACGTGCATACGCCGGACGACCCAGAATTGCGTGGTATGCACTCTGGAAGTCCACCACCTCGAATGTCAGCTTTTCCTTGCGGAAGTTCTTGTCGGAGCCGAAAACGACGTCCAACGAGATCTGGCCGAGTGACTTGGCCTTTCGTCCAGGGACGACTCCGTGGAACTGCATGCTGCTCTCGCTAAGTTTGGACATCGGAATGCCCATCCCCTTGAGAGTGTCGGCGTACATGATGTTCAAGCCGCCGCCGCCGTCCATGAGGACTTTGCGCAGTCGGACTCCTTCCACCACCGGGTCGACGACCAGAGCCTGCCTCCCTGGGGTGGGCACATGTGCTGGATGATCCGACTGATCAAAGGTGATCTTAGTCTGAGACCATTTGAGGAACGTGGGGTTGGTTGGGGTGGCCATGTTCACCTCCCTGTTCACCAGCTTCAGACGACTCTTGCTTTCCACGTCAGCAAAAATCATCAGTGTTGCATGGACTTGGGGGAACGGATCCTCCTTGTCCTCATCATCTTGTTCGTTGTCCTTTTCACTCGGCTGACCTTCGCCGAACCCTTGGATCAGGAGGCGACATTGCCGAGTGGTATGCTTCGGGAATATGGCGTTGCCTTCTTCGTCCATCTTCGTGTGGATTGGACATGGCTGATCCAGGATGTGGTTTCCGCACTGCTTCTTCTTGGGGGTGAACTGAGCCTTCCCCTTGCCCTTGAACTTGGCATTGGTAACGGCTGCGGCCTCTGCCTGCGGAGAGGACGGAGCTTTCTGCTTCTGCTTCCGAGTGCTATTCCCATCTCCATCGGTGACTGCTTTATGCTTGCCGCTACGAATGCGGTCCTCTTCTTCGCCATTTTCATAGCGTGCCGCTATCTCCATCATCTTGCTCATGGAGATGTCGCCTGTCCGACCGAACTTCAGGTACAGATCTCTGTACCGCATGCCTGCCTTGAAGGCGCAGACTGCTTGGTGCTCTGTGACGTTCTCCACCGTGTGGTAGAGGGTTGTCCAACGCTGGATGAAATCGCGCAGGGGCTCATTCTGCTTCTGCACATAGTGCTGGAGCTCCACGAGACCAGCAGGGCGTTTGCAGGTGCCCTCGAAGGTCCTGATGAAGACTCGGGCCAGATCTGCCCAGCTGTAGATGCTTGAAGGAGCCAACTGGTTCAGCCACGCACGTGCCGAGCCGTTGAGCATCAGGGGGAGATGTTTCATGGCGACCTGGTCATCCCCACCATCGATCTGGACTGCCACTCGGTAGTCATCCAGCCATGTTTCCGGCTTGGATTCTCCTGTAAACTTGCTGATCCCCTTCGCCAATTGGAAGTTTAGACGGATGTCAGCCGAACGAAAGGCCCGACTGAAACACTCGGGGCCAGAGACGATGATCCTGCTTCCACTCGGACGGTTTCTATCGTGACCATCGCGGTGGGCTCGACTCCTGTCGACCTTCCTCTGGGCGATGTACCCTCTCGCGTCGGGCCTTGGATCAAAAGCGTCACCGACCGAACGCCAATCATCATGATGTCGGGGCCCGTAGGGCCCACCCCGCGGAGGGGTGCGTGAACGGCGACGATCTTCGGGATTCATGGAACGGCTGCCTCCTCTGTGTCGCTGATGAGAATCGGGGCTGAAAACTGACCGATACGTGTTCACGTGAACAGAACTGTTGTGGATCCTGTTGTGCGACTGGGAGACCGCCGAATTCTGCTGCTGCGCCGTGTGCAGTAGGGCACAGATCTGCTCGATCCCTCTGCCAGCCTCTGAATCAGTCGGTTGGAGGGAATCGGCTATCTTGGCGGCGGCAACCAGGTTGAGGATGGGTGTGCGGAACACCTCCATGTTGCTCTGACGAGTACGTCGACTGGCAGAACGGCGGGGCGGACGGCGAGCGCCGGATGACTCGCCGACCTCGTGCTCGTTCTGACCAGTTTGGCGGGGACTTTCATGGGAATTGGCCATTTGAACTTCGGCTGCAGGCCCGCGACCCAAGTACTCGGAAGGCAACTCAGTCGGGACTGAGTCCGAGCGCTGGGACGGCGGCGCAACCACAACCGACTCGAGGACCGCCACTTGAGAGGACGCGTTCTGGCGCGCTTGGGCGTGTCGCACCCAACGCTGGAGCCGCGGACGGCGAGACCGCTTGTTGCGGCGCGTGACGGGGGCGAAGGTCGACACCGGAGCCGACTGCTGGAGAAGAAGGATGCCGCGAGCGCTGGCACGGAAGTGCGTAGCCCCGCGACTGGGGAGTGCCTCGACATCGAGAGGCGCATCCCGAAGCCATGCCGAATCGTCGATGACGAAGGAGAGTGCGCCGAAGAGGATCTCATGACCCATGCACAAATCTCCACCGGATGACATGATGAAAAGATGTAGTCGCAAACTCGCCGGAAGTCGCTTAGACGCGTGCCCCACGGTGGGCGCCAACTGTCGTGGGTATAAGTTTGACAGTAGATGTGTAGGGTACGAAAGGATGGGCAGAGCCTTAGCTACGGCTAGGTTGTATGAGTTCAGGCCCCTCTGCGATGGAGGTAAAAGCCCTACGTCTCAGTGCTCTTGGGAGCTTGATGTCGAGTGGAATATGGATTACAGTGAAATGCCAATCCCTGCACCAGTGGGGAAGGGCGGCTTATATAGAGTGCGCTGCCCTTCACAACGGTCCGGTGCGCAGGGGTGGAGTAGTGGCGAATAAATGCCTACGTTACAGGTAACGTATGCCTTAAATGGTAATAATGGTACATGAAAACGTATGACCGTTCCTCTCCAGGGAGGTTACGATATACAGAGTGGAATCCAGTCGGTAAGTTTGATATGCTCCGAGTGCTCGTCTCCGACTGGATGATGGAGGAAACGTCGCCGACTGGATGATGGGAAGTCCTTAATTCAGTCGGAATTGACTAAGGGCCTTGTCCCTTATGAAGGGTAGTCCTTGGGTAGGACCTAAAGGGCAGGCCTATGACCCTACCCTGGGACTATAACCCCATCACCGCCCAAAGGTATGCATGCGGGATGGAGTCAATCTTCTTCATGACCTCAATAGGTAGGTTTAGCACCGTCAAGTAATATATGACGATTGCCGTGATGACCGACTTGATCAATACGACCCTTCCTAGCGACGCCACATGCTTGCCCATCCAAGGGGTAAGTTGTGCAACAATCTTATCCTCGAGGGGCTGAACATGAATTCTTTTTAGTCTCTTGGTCAACAACGGCAGTCCTAGATATTTCATTGGGAAGGAGGTGCGGTTGGCTGGGAAGGGGTGGAGTATATCATCAAGATCCAAGGCATCGCACCGAATGCGGCCAACAAGGCTTTTAGAGCAGTTCGTGGTCAGCCTCGAGACCTCCCCAAGCTTGCAAGAGTATCCGCAAAGAACACGACCTCATCTTTGATGGGTGCAAGGAAAACCGTCGCGTATCCGCATAAAGAGAGGCTCTGATTGGCATTGCATCACCACCAAGTGGGTGCAACTTTCCTTGGGCAGTGTCTTTCTTGAGAATGTAATGAAGTGGGTCGATGGCCAACACAAAGAGGAGGGGGGTAGTGGATCGTCTTGCCTCAAGCCCCTCCTATGATTGGGAATGCCAGGGATCTCATTGAGCAAGACTCGCGAAGAAGCCAATGATAGGAGAGTCGATGTCCATCCTTTGAAGCGTGGAGGAAATCCCAGGTGGCGGAGTAGGTTAAGAAGATAATCCCAGCGGACCGAATCAAATGCTTTCTTGATATCTAGCTTAAAGAGCAGCGCCAGGTTTTTTTGCGGTGAAAGCGCCTCGCTAGATTGCTCACATATGGGAATCTATCATGGATGCATCTTCGTTTGATGAAAGCACGTTGGTCCTGGAAAATATTGTCGTTCATGTGAGGGGCTAGCCAGCTGGACATCACTTTGGCAATAATCTTCGCGATGACATGAATGAGGCTGATAGGGCGAAAGTCGGAAATATCTTCAGCTCCATGTTTCTTCGGAACGAGGGCAACATCAGCGGAATTAAGCCAGTGGAAATGAGCAGTATGTAGATTGTAGAATTGGTAGATGGTCGACATGATATCTCCCTTGATTGTGTTCCAGCATGCTTTAAAGAAAGCACTAGTGAAGCCGACTGGCCCCGGGGCTTTGTCATTAGGCATAGCAAAAACCACAACCTTCACCTCCTCTTCCGTGATAGGCATGTCCAACTCCTGAAGGTCACAACCGGGAGTGGGAATGATACCCCAATTAATGTCAATGTTGCGAGAGGGACCCTTCTTAGCAATGTTTTAAAGTGATGATGGATCACATTCTCCTTCAGAATCTATTCCGTAATCCAACCACTGCTATGTTTGAGACGGTTGATACGTCTCTAACGTATCTATAATTTTTTATGATTCCATGCTATTATCATGTCAACTTTGGATGTTTTATATGCATGAATATGCTATTTATGGGACTAACCTATTAACTCAGTACCAAGTGTCAGTTTCTGTTTTTCCATGTTTTTGACCTTTTTCACAGAAGAATATTAAACGGAGTCCGAACGGAATAAAACCCGCGGGATGATTTTTTTCCATAACAGAAGATACACAGACAGGCCCAGGCCCATGGGTGTGCAACCTGTGCATCCGCACAGGGCCCCCAGTTTTGAGGGCCCCCAGATTTTTTAAACAAAGTATATGGCTTATAGCCCATTTTCTTGTAGAAGGCCCAACTTGGTAGCACGCAGCCCATCAAATGGATCCATCGCTGGATCCTCTCTCTAGCCCACAACAGATCAATCTAGTGCTGGCCCAAGAAGCGCAGTGTGTGGGCACCGGCATACATGCAGCCGCCGCCGCGCACACGCTACATGTCCAGCACACAAGTACGATCCCCCGCCCCACGCGCCGCTCCATCCGAAGAGGACCTGTTGTGCGAAGCCACCGGGAACGTCGGGGACCTAGCCTGATTCACCGCGTTGTCTTTCCTCTAGGGCTGGTGGTGCCGCCCACGAGTCTAGGACATCGTCAAGCTCGATCTACATCATGGCGCAGCTTAAGTCCTGGAAGCCAAACGCCAGGCCACTTGGATCCCCTCCTCCCGGTGAGCTCATTCTTGACACTGATAAAGTCTTGTTGATGTGATGTTGTCCATAATCCCCGCTATTTTTCTGTCAGAATTTCATTCATCTTGCTATATGCAAATTTCAGTGTATGTGATGTCCCAATTTCAGTATTTTGTTGTACAAAATTTAGTGTTGGTGTTGTCCAATATTCACTGTATAGGCTCTCTAAGTTTTATTTTATACATTCTCTAAATTTCTGTGTACTTCCTCTGCTATTTGACTGTCATTTATCAAATGTCTTGCCGCCTTTTATCAAAGTGCACAAGAGTTGGATATAACCCTCAGTTCTTTTTTTTCCTCGGCCCGCACGAGCTGGCCTTATTGTTTCAAGGATGAACTTGCCGATATAATAATCTATGGGAACAAAATGTATCAAGTGTGTATTATTTTCACTAAAACACTACTACATATGGTTTGGAATTTACACCTTTTATGTGATCTTCTTTAGATTACTCCGCTAAAGAAAAGTGTAGCTCGATCAGCAGAAGATAGGCCTCATTTTAGAATTTGCACAGGGCCTTGAATTTTGTCGGCCCGACCCTGTACATAGGGGACTTGAGAACCAAGGCAAGAGACCTTGTGGGAGGTCACAAGCCCCCTAGCCACGGCCTAGGGGGCGCGCCTAGCAGGCTTGTGGGCCCCACGTGGCTCCTTTGCCCTAAATCTTCCGCCTATAAATTCTCAAAAATCCCGAAACCAAAGAAGAGAGCCATGAAAGTACTTTTCCGCCGCCGCAAGCTTCTGTCTTCGCAAGATCCCATCTGGGGACCGTTCTGGTGCCCTGCCGGAGGGGGATTTGTACATGGAGGGCTTCTTCATCAACACCATTGCCTCTCCGATGATGCATGAGTAGTTCACCACAGACCTTCGGGTCCATAGCTAGTAGCTAGATGGCTTCTTCTCTCTCTTGGATCTTCAATACAAAGTTCTCCATGATCTTCATGGAGATCTATCCGATGTAACTTTCTTTTGCGGTGTGTTTGTCGAGATCCGATGAATTGTGGATTTATGATCAAATTATCTATGAATATTATTTGAGTCTCCTCAGATCTCTTATATGCATGATTTCATATCCTTGTAATTCTCTTTGAGTTATGGGTTTTGTTTGGCCAACTTGATCTATAATTCTTGCAATGGGAGAAGTGCTTGGTTTTGGGTTCATACCGTGCGGTGTCCTCACCCAGTGACAGAAAGGGTAGCGAGGCACGCACCATGTTGTTGCCATCAAGGGTAAAAAGATGGGGTTTATATGATATTGCATGAATTTATCCCTCTACATCATGTCATCTTGCTTAAGGCGTTACTCCGTTTGTTATGAACTTAATACACTAGATGCATGCTAGATAGCGGTCGATGTGTGGAGTAATACTAGTAGATGCAGACAATATCAGTCTACTTGTCTCGGACGTGATGCCTATATGTATGATCATTGTCTTAGATATCGTCATGAATTTGCGCGATTCTATCATTTGCTCGACAGTAATTCGTTCACCCACCATAATACTTGCTATCATGAGAGAAGCCTCTAGTGAACACTATGGCCCCCGGGTCTACTTCACATCATATATTCAGATCTACAAAATTACTTTGTTGCACTTTTCACCTTCAGATCTCACCTTGCAAATAATAGTGAAGGGATTGGCAACCCCTTTTTCGCGTTGGGTGCATGTTTGTTTGTTTTTGCGAAGGTACATTGGTGCCTCATCTTGATACTCCTACTGGATTGATACCTTGGTTCTCAAACTGACGGAAGTACTTATCGCTACTGTGCTGCATCACCCTTTCCTCTTCAAGGGAAAAACCAACGCAAGCTCAAGAGGTAGCAAGAAGGATTTCTGACGCCGTTGCCGGGGAGTATTCAAGTGAAGCATACCAAGTAACTATCGCAAACTCATCTCAAGCATTTACATTATTTTCCTTTTGCCTCTCGTTTTCCTCTCCCCCACTTCTGAAAAAAACAAAAATTACAAAAATATTTGCCTTTTTCGTTCGCCCTTTCTTTCGCTTGCTTTCTGTTTGCTTGTGTTGCCATGTGCCTTCTATTTGGTTGCATCTCCGCTTGCTAAAAATCTATTGATATGGATCCTCATCCACTTGCTAATCTTTTCAAGAGATCCAATTATGTTGAACCAATTGCTAGTGAGTTTTGTGCACTAGATTATCTTTATGAAGTTTTGCTTGATATGCGTGAATCTGAAAATTGTGATGAAGAAATTTATGAAGTGATTCACGAGGGCTCCTTGAATGAAAAGCATGATTGCAATTGTTTCACTATAAATTCTATTAATGACAATCATGTTAAAAATATGCAAAACCCTAAGCTTGGGGATGCTAGTTTTGCTATGTCCACTACTTGTTGCAATGATCATGATTGGGTGATGATTTTTCTTACGATCTTGATTTTTTTAAACCTCATGATGAATATGATATTGATAATAATGTTTGCAATAAGATTGAAAGTGGGTTTGGAGAAGTCATGACTTTAGTTGATGATAATCCCACTATTTTTGAAGAGCGTCAACTTTGCATGCATGTGATCATGAAAAGAATATCCTATGTGATAGTTATATTGTTGAATTTGAATATGATCCCACATGTAATTATTATGAGAGAGGAAAATATGGTTGTAGAAATTTTCATATCACTAAATCACCTCTCGTTACGTTGAGATTGTTATTGTCTCTTTCCTGTTCCTTGCATATGGTAGCTATTGGTTGTCTTGATAATTTGTTTTCCTTTAAAATGCCTATGCATAGGAAGTATGTTAGACTTAGATATGTTTGTCACATGTTTCATGATGCTCTCTTTGTGTCCGATTGTTATCTTTTATGTGAGCATCATTGAATTATCAATGCCTAGCTAAAAGGCTTTAAAGAAAAGCGCTTGTTGGGAGGCAACTCAATAAATAAATTTATTTTTTCTTTTCACTTTCTGTTTTGTTGTGTCCACACCATCATAATTCTGTTATGATTGTGTTTCTTTATGTTTTAGTTAGTGTTTGTGCCAAGTAGAACCTTTATGATTAGTTTTGGTGATAGTTGTTTGATCATGCTGAAAAAGACAAAAACTTTATGCTCATGAAATTATTTTTAATTCCTATCCATAAAGAGCTTTTGAGTTGATTCTTTTTGCTGCTGATTGATATGCGAATTTCCCTAATTGTCATAATTTTTCAGAATTTTTGGGATACTAGAGGTATACGAAGTATACAGATTGCTACAGGCTGGTCTGTTTTTGACAAATTCTGTTTTTGTTGTGTTGATTACTTATTTTGATGAAACTATGGTTAGTATCGGGGGATACGAGCCATGGAAAAGTGAAAATACGGTAATATAACATCAATCTAAATGGAAATCAAGTTTATTACAGTACCTAATGAGTTGGTGGTTTGTTTTCTTATGCTAATGATATCACAAATTTCTGTTTATGTTTTGTGTTGTGAAGTTTTCAAGTTTTGGGTGATGTTCTTATGGACATCGGAATAAAGAGTGGAAAGAGCTTAAGCTTGGGGATGCCCAAGACATCCCAAGCCAAATTCAAGGACACCAAAAATCCTAAGCTTGGGGATGCCCCGGGAAGGCATCCCCTCTTTCGTCTTCAATCCATCGGTAACGTTACTTGGAGCTATATTTTTATTCACCACATGATATGTGTTTTCTTGGAGCATCGTGTATTATAGGAGTCTTTGCTTTTTGTTTTGTCACAATCATCCTTTCTACGCACCTTTTTTAGAGGGACATGCACTCATCGTGAATTTGTTAGAATACTCAATGAGCTTCACTTATATCTTTTGAGTTAGGCAATTTAGCTCGCATGTGCTTCACTTATATCTTTTGACCTAGATAATTTTGCTCTAGTGCTTCACTTAAATCTTTGTAGAGCACGGCGGTGTCATATTTTGTAGAAATAATAACTCTCGATCTTCACTTATATCATTTTGAGAGTGCTCTCTCTAAGTAACTTGGTAATTGGCGTGTGCTATGAAATTAGTCCTAAAGATGATAGGCATCCAAAGAGGATATAATAAAAACTTCCATATTCATGTACATTGATTAGTAAGCAAAGTTTGATTCCTCACAATTAGTTTTGAGATATGGATACGGTGATATTAGAGTTATGTTAGTAGGGTGTTGTGAATCTAGAAATACTTGTGTTGAAGTTAGTGATTCCCGTAGCATGCACGTATGGTGAACCGCTATGTTAGGAAGTGGGAGCATAATTGATTTATTGATTGTCATCCTTTGTGTGGTGGTCGGGATCGCGCGATGGTTAACACCTACCAACCCTTCCCCTAAGAGTATGCGTTTAGCACTTTGTTTCGATTACTAATAAAACTTTCACAATAAGTATATGAGTTCTTCATGACTATTGTGAGTCCATGGTATAGATGCACTCTCACATTCCACCATTGCTAGTCTCTCTAGTGCCGCGCAACTTTCGCCGGTGCACAAACCCACCATATACCTTCCTCAAAATGGCCACCATACCTACCTATTATGGCATTTTCATATCCATTCCGAGATATATTGCCATTCAACTCCCACCGTTCAGTCCCATGACATGTGCCGTCACTTTCATATTGCCATTGCATGATCGTAAGATAGCTAGCGGGATGTTTCAATGTCATACGCTAAGCTAGATCGTTGCACTTCCCGGTACACTGCCGGAGGCATTTCATATAGAGTCATCATTGTTCTAAATATTTAGTTGTAAGTAAATAAAAGTGTGATGATCATCATTATTAGAGCATTGTCCCATGGGAGGAAATAGAAAAAAGAGGCCAATGCCCACCAAGAAAATGAAAAAAAGAGGCCAAAGAGCCCAAACAAAAAAATGAGAGAAAAAGAGAGAAGGGACAATGCTACTATCTTTTTCCACACTTGTGCTTCAAAATAGCACCATGTTCTTTATGATAGAGAGTCTCTTGTTTTGTCACTTCCATATACTAGTGGGAATTTTCGTTATATAGCTTGGCTTGTATATTCCAATGATGGGCTTCCTCAAAATTGCCCTAGGTCTTCGTGAGCAAGCAAGTTGGGTGCACACCCACTAGTTTTCTTTTTGAGCTTCCTTACACTTATAGGTCTAGTGCATCCGTTACATGGAAATCCCTACTCATTCACATTGATATCTATTGATGGGCATCTCCATAGCCCATTGATACGCCGAGTCAATGTGACCATCTCCTCCTTTTTCCCTCACAACCTCCACCACACTCTATTCCACCTATAGTGCCATATCCATGGCTCACGCTCATGTATTGTGTGAGAGTTGAAAAAGTTTGAGAAAGTAAGAGTGCGAAAACAATTACTTGGCCAATACCGGGGTTGTGCATGATTTAAATTCGTTGTGTGGGGATGATGGAGCATAGCCAGACTATATGATTTTGTAGGGATAACTTTCTTCGGCCTTGTTATTTCAAAAGTTCATGATTACTTTGCTTGTATGCTTGAAGTATTATTGTTTTCATGTCAATAGTAAACTATTGTTTTGAATCTAACGGATCTGAACATTCATGCCACAAGAAAGAAGCTACAAAGAACAAATATGTTAGGTAGGATTCCACATCAAAAATTCGGTCTTTATCACTTCCCTACTCGAGGACGAGCAGGAGTTAACTTGGGGATGCTTGATACGTCTCCAACGTATCTATAATTGTTTATGGTTCCATGCTATTATCATGTCAACTTTGGATGTTTTATATGCATGAATATGCTATTTTTGGGACTAACCTATTAACTCAGTACAAGTGCCAGTTTCTGTTTTTTCCTGTGTTTTTGACCTTTTTCAGAGAACAATATTAAACGGAATAAAACCTGCGGGATGATTTTTTCCATAACAGAAGATACGCAGGGGAATTGAGAACCAAGGCAGGAGACCTTGTAGGAGGTCACAAGACCCCTAGACGCGGCCTAGGGGGCCGCGCCTAGCAGGCTTGTGGGCCCGATGTGGCTCCTTTGCCCTACCTATTTCACCTATAAATTCTCTAAAATGCCGAAACCAAAGAAGAGAGCCACGAAAATACTTTTCCGCCGCCGCAAGCTTCTGTCTCCGCAAGATCCCATCCGGGGACCATTCTGGTGCCCTGCCGGAGGGGGATTCGGACACGGAGGGCTTCTTCATCAACACCATTGCCTCTCCGATGATGTGAGAGTAGTTCACCACAGACCTTCGGGTCCATAGCTAGTAGCTAGATGGCTTATTCTCTCTCTTGGATCTTCAATACAAAGTTCTCCATGATCTTCATGGAGATCTATCCAATGTAACTTTCTTTTGCGGTGTGTTTGTCGAGATCCGATGAATTGTGGATTTATGATCAGATTATCTATGAATATTATTTGAGTCTCCTCTGATCTCTTATATGCATGATTTCATATCCTTGTAATTCTCTTCGAGTTATGGGTTTTGTTTGGCCAACTTGATCTATAATTCTTGCAATGGGAGAAGTGCTTGGTTTTGGGTTCATACCGTGCGGTGTCCTCACCCAGTGACAAAAGGGTAGCGAGGCACACATCGTGTTGTTGCCATCAAGGGTAAAAAGATGGGGTTTATATCATATTGCATGAATTTATCCATGTACATCATGTCATCTTGCTTAAGGCGTTACTCCGTTTGTTATGAACTTAATACACTAGATGCATGCTGGATAGCGGTCGATGTGTGGAGTAATAGTAGTAGATGCAGATAGTATCGGTCTACTTGTCTCTGACGTGATGCCTATATGTATGATCATTGCCTTAGATATCATCATGACTTTGCGCGATTCTATCAATTGCTCTACAGTAATTCGTTCACCCACCGTAATACTTGCTATCATGAGAGAAGCCTCTAGTGAACACTATGGCCCCCGGGTCTACTTCACATCATATATTCAGATCTCACCTTGCAAATAATAGTGAAGGGATTGACAACCCCTTTTTCGCGTTGGGTGCAAGTTTGTTTGTTTTTGCGGAGGTACATTGGTGCCTCATCTTGATACTCCTACTGGATTGATACCTTGGTTCTCAAACTGAGGGAAATACTTATCGTTACTGTGCTGCATCACCCTTTCCTCTTCAAGGGAAAAACCAACGCAAGCTCAAGAGGTAGCAACGATGGATAAAGTTCCTCCTCCTTCAGTGGTTAACACGAAGGTGGAAGTAGCGGGTGAGGGAGTTCCGGATTAAGGGGTCCTCGGGTGGTCGGGTTATCCCTTGCGGGCCGACCATATGGGCTGCATCATTGAATACCGGATTATCAGCCAACTTCGTAATCAAGATGGAAAGCTCCGCTGATGACCAGTTTGGCCCGTCTATCCCCGACTAAGGTCGGTAACATGTAACCCTAGGAGCCCTGATGTCTATATAAACCAGAGTTTCTTATGCATAGAGGTAGGTTATCTCATATAGGGTATTAGATCATACGATCTCGAGGTAGATCAACTCTCTAATCATCGTTCTCCATTAATATAATCAAGAAGGACGTAGGGTTTTACCTCCTCAAGAGGGCCCGAACCTGGGTAAATACTGTCTTCCCCACTCTCGTGCAACCCATCGATCCAAGGTCTACTGTTCGGGACCCCCTACCCGAAGTCTGCCGGTTTTGATACCGACATTGGTGCTTTCATTAACAGTTCCTCGTTGGATCAGTGAAAGGATCGATGGCTTGATTGATCATCAGCGATCGAATCTGCGACAGGGGCATCTTCGCCCCCGGACAGGTCCCTGCGTTCGGCAGCATCACGCTGCGCGCGGACTCAACCCGCCATCCTAGCCAGATCAGAGGTTTCATCCCTGGTCAGCAAATAAGGTTTGAAGACTTCGAATTATCCATTGACTCGCGGGGCAATCTTTTCCCCGCCGAAGTCACGACCTTAGCTGATGAAACTCAAAATCTCGAAGCCTTGACTTCGGGTCCCTCATACAACGACGACCTTAGTCCCCTACTTGTTAGAGAGTTGGCCTTGAGCTCCGAACCGGCCATTGTGTCCGGACAATAGGGAGCAACCATTTCCGAACTGGCATCCCTTGCGGAAGTCGCGGAGGTCAACTCCAAAAATCTCAAAAATATTGATCAGGACAACCTCTCGATGTTAAAGGAGACGCTCGACCAGATCCAGTCGCTTCAATTCTCACTTAACCAAAGCCCTACTTGTTCGAAGATTGGCTCCGAGGTGGATTATGAGGACTTTTACACCCCACCCACCATCCACTTGATTGCCACCGTCGAAGACTTAACCGATGCATTGGACTACGCTTCCGAGGAGCTCGAAGACATGGATGATGAGTCCTACTACCTCACCCCCATAAACACTGGGCGGTGGACCACAACATCCACCTAAGATGTTTACATGGTCGACACACCCCGTGACACGGGCGACATCACACCCAAGAAAAACGGCGATAAGCCCGTGGAGGAGCCCTCAAAGTATCGAAAACCGCGCAAGCGTGCCAAGGCAAATAAGGGAAGGGGCTCCGCATAAGCTATAGGGAAAACATGACCCTAGAAGACTACGGCAACCCCGAAGCTCTCGAGCAACAACCAGAGGAACCGGCCAATGCCGATCTCTACGACCTTAACAATTTAGACGACGATGACTACCTCCCCCCCATCGACGACGAAGACGACCTTGAAGCCTAAGACTTCGTAATCCCCGAAGACCCCGAAGGCTAGGAGAAATTCTGGAAGCGGCTTATAGCCACCGCTTAGAACTTAAAAGCAAAGCAATAATAGCTCCAGGACGAACATGACACCATTAAGAGTAGGTGGACCAAAATACTGGCGGCCGAAGAGGGATATGACACGGAATGGTCGGACCAAAAGAAAACCTACCTGCGCCGACGCATGCTCCCATAGTTCGACGACGAGGCCCCAAAACACGTGCCCCTCGATGCACGGACTATGAGCAGCCTAACCGCCCACCTCGAGGGCGTGACAGAGCGGCGGGAGAGAATGAGTATAGACCTGAGCCTCCACGTAGAGAAGGCAAAGAGCATCTGCACCGTGGGAACATACCTGACCCACGATACGTCTCATCAGGTCACAACAGATCCATCTACGGATCTAGGAGGTACTCTCCCACTCGATGGTACAACGAACCACCTCGGGTCGTTTACAAAAGCAGAGGCCGGGAACCATATAGGGCTCAACCCGGAGCCGATCTCAAACACAACATAGCCCGGATTAGAGGCGCTGCTCACCCATTGTGTTTCACAGATGAGGTCATGCAACATCAGTTCCCGGTAGGGTTTAAACCCTTAAACATTGAACAATACGATGAGAGGACAAACCTTGCTATGTGGATAGAAGATTTCCTGCTCCACATCCATATGGCCAGAGGAGACGATTTCCGCGCCATAAAATACTTGCCCCTAAAACTCAAAGGACCGACATGACACTGGCTAAATAGCCTACGTGAAGACTCCGTTGGAAGCTGGGAAGACCTCGAGGAGGCTTTCCTACCTAACTTTCAGGGAACATATGTTCGGCCACCGGATTCATCCAACCTAAGCAACGTCATTCAAAGGGTGGGAGAATCGGACAGAGAATTCTAGAACCGGATCCTCACCAAGAAGAATCAAATCATGGATTGTCCGAATGTCGAAGCAATAGGCCAGGACGAATGGATGGCCAAACAACTCGGCTAGGACAGGCCAAGAACAATGTCCGCACTTACTTCCCTCTTGACCTGCTTTTGCGTGGGCGAAGATAATTGGCTAGCTCGATGGAGCCACAATGCGGACAATCGTGGAACCTCTGAAGTTCGGGGAGAAATGGCAAACCAGGAAAAAACAAGAAAAAACGCCAACACCGTAATGGTGATGTCAATGACACAGCAGTAAATGCTGGATTCCGCACTGCAAAACCTGGACAGTAGAAGAAACTCTTCAAAGGGGAGAGGGACGGACCGACTCCATGGGATAAAATCATGGAACGGCCATGCGAGATCCATGACACCAAACACAAGCCCACCACCCATATTAAAAAAGGTTGGCAAGCTGGCGAGTGACGAACAAAACAGAGGCCCACGAAGTGAAGACGACGAGGAGCCCCGCGACCCAAACAATGGGGGCCAAAAACAGTTCCCTCCTAAGGTCAAAACCGTGAACATGATCTATGTCACGCATATACCCAAAAAGGAGAGGAAACGGGCCCTTCAGGAGGTATACGCCATAGAGCATGTAGCATCCAAACACAATCCATTGTCGGCCTGCCCGATCACTTTCGACCACACGGATCATCCGACCAGTATCTGTCATGGAGGGTCGACCGTCCTGGTCCTAGATCCCATTATAGATGGGTAGCACCTCACCAGAGTCCTCATGGATGGGGGAAGTAACCTCAGTCTGATCTATTCAGATATGGTGAAAATATGGGAATATGCCCATCAAGAATCAAACCAAGTCGCACTACCTTTAAGGGAGTGATTCCACGCATGGAAGCCCCCTGTTCTCGTACGATAATACTGGAGGTTGTGTTCGGCTCACCCGACATCTTCTGAAACGAAGACTTGATCTTTAACATCGTTCCCTTCCGCAACGAATACCATGCGCTATTCGGCTGTACAGCTTTTGCCCACTTCAACATTGTGCCGCACTACGCCTACATGGATCTCAAAATGCCTGGACCCAAGGGAATCATAATTGTCAACAGCAATACAAAGAAACCTATCCGGACCGAGGAACACATGGCCGCACTGGCAGCTGAATGCCAACATGACAGTGAAACATCAAGCCACAGGTCGGCAATCAAGGCGCGGAAGGAAGGTGTGACGCCCTCGATTTGATCGCATGCTAATCATACACGCAAATGCGTACGACCAAGCTCAAGGACTCACGGGAAGATATCACAACACAACTCTAGACGCAATTAAAACATACAAGCTTCATATTACAAGCCACGGCCTCGAGGACTAGAATACAGAAGCTCGATAAACACACGAGTCAGCGAAAGCAACAAATATCTTAGTACAAACATAAAACATGAGGTGCCTTAGAGAAGGCTAGCATAAAAGATACAACGATCGAATGAGGCGAGGCCTCCTGCCTGGGAGCCTCCTAACTACTCCTGATCTTCAGCGCCTCCATGTAGTAGTAGGCACCGTCGGGGTAGCAGTCGGTGGCGGCGGGATACTCCAACCCTGGGCTTCATCATCTGTTCGCAGCAACGGATCAAGGGGAAAAATGGGGAGCAAAGCATCTTCAGGGGTCTTGCAGCAATAGACGAGAGTAGAACAGGTAACACAAATAATAGTCATATTGTTGCAACAATATTAATATGAGGTCACGCCCAGAGATTCTCCCTCGACTCCCTACGAGGAAGCAATCCCAGAGCAACATTCCAGTTAAGTAACAATTGTAGTTGTATAAGATCGGGGCACAACACCAAGTCATCCTGTAACCGTGGACACGACTATTCGAATAGCTAAGTTCTTCCCTGTAGGGGTACACCACATATTTCCCGTCACGCTCGATAAACTCTAGTCGGACACACTTTTCTGGGTCATGCCCGGCCTCGGAACATCGACACGTCGCAACCCCACCTAGACTCAACACAGAGTTCAGCCCGCCGGTCTAAATCCTAAGTGCACAGGGGTCATGGGCCCATCACCCTTTGCACTCCTGCACGATGCGAGGGCAGTCGAGGTTAGTCCTAGCACCCCTTATTACAAGCGTGATGCCTATCTGGACCACTCGGGCGCACGTCGCTCCATTGCTGACGTCTGAAGAGGTTCGGCTGATACCACGATGTCGAGAACCCATAAGTCCTCCCACGTAGACGGTTAGTGCAAATAAGGTCTCCGACCAACCCAGATCAAATACCCAAATCCTTAGCATTTTAATTAACTCATCGACACATCCACGCGGGAATCCACCCGCCTAACATTTATTCATCAATTCCCAGTAACACGGTCAAGTAACTCTGTGGTTATAACACCAGGGGGGGTCCGAGGTATCACCCTCGTTGGATTCCAAACGATGTAACCGTCAAGGTGGACTTAGAGGAATCACCCTCGAGGGTCACACACTTGAGGGGTTGCACGACAGAGTCATCGTCGGGAGTTGTGAAAGAGGAATCACCCTCGATAACCATGACCGACTAGCTGCACTACAGAGATATCATCATGAGTACTTCGCGAGATGTCACCCTCGGTACCCGATAGTATCTCTGCAGCGTTGTACAACTAAGGGGGGGTGTAAGTGCTGTGTCGGGTCTTGGCTCATCGATCAGGGATCGAGACTTGATGGTAAAGCGGGGGCAACTGGACTAAGGGTCGGAGGGGATGACTAGTCCACCTATACTAAACAGTTTTAAGGTGCGGTAGAATAATGTAGCAGTTCCTGAAAAACAGGCTATGCATCAGAATGGGATCTATCTACAACAGTAGCAGAATTCTAATGCAAGCATGAGGGAGAAAGAAATTAGCGATATAGGAATGATCAAGGGGGTTTGCTTGCCTTGTTGCACTACGGAAAAGGGTTGGTCATCAGGTGGGTAGTTGTACCCGAGAGCAGCGTCAGTCTCGGGGTCTATCGGTAAGAAGAGTGGGGAAGAAACAATAAATATAAACATAGATGCAAACAGTAAGCATGACATGGCAATATGCAGGGCTAGGCATGAGCTAACGCAGTATCATCCGTCATAGACGGATCCGCAAAATATCAGATGATATTTCCCGGGTCTCTAGCTACTTCCGGTCGCACGAAAACGGTGGAAAAGTTCCACGTTTGCTATGTTAGGGACGCGTGACACACGAACGAATAGCGTATCCAGGTTCGTCTCATTTTGCTAATCAACTTTCATGTTCAAAATATTTTCATGTGACTTATGATTTATTTTATATTAATTTTTAAAGTTCTATTATTTATTAGGAATTAAACAGATTTAAACAAATTAGATAATTAAATATGACAGCATTGTGATGTCATCATGACATCAGATTTCAATATGGTTATGACTGGTCAACTATGATGAGTGGGTCCGATGTGTCATAGGCACATTTATCTTTAGGGTTTAAATAATTATTTAATCAAATTAATTGGTGTCGCGGGACCCAGCTGTCATACACTGCTTAGGCTATTTAATTTAGTTTAGTTAACAAATTTTATTAACAGTTTCTTTAATTAATTTACCTAATCTTTAAATATTACAATTAACTAAATAATTAATTAATTATTTATTTATTTATTATTATTAAATCCTAATTATCCAAAACAATAATTACTCCTTAACTAAATAATTAATCCTATTTATTAATATTAAATATTTATAAAACTATTTTTATTCATTTTAAATTTCTGTTTTTTAGAGGCGTGGGCCCGCATGTCATTACGTTAGCGAGCACACATACCCTAATGCACACACCCCCTGTACACACATACACTACATGCACACACACCTTGTACACATACATGCACACACACCGTGTACACCCAATTTTAGGGCTTAGGCTCGGGGAAGGTCGGGGAGGCCGGCGGGGCGATGGTGCGGCGGTGTAGTCCGACGAGGGACGCCGGAGACGAGGTGGTGGCCGGCGGAGGGGGAGGAGGCGGCCGGTGGAGGTGGTAGCCGGGGGCAAGTAGGGCCGGCCGATGGAGGTGGTGGCTGCTACTGCGACAACATACCTTCCCTGATACGGCGCCAGGAATCCTGCTGCTAAGGCTACGCCTTTAGGGACTTCCTTGGCAAATATACAAAGGATTTCCCCGCGGCCTTGGAGCCTTGAGTTGGTGTTCCCTTGAAGAGGAAAGGGTGATGTAGCACAGCGGCGGTAAGTATTTCCCTCAGTTTGAGAACCAAGGTATCGATCCAGTGGGAAGATCTCGTCAAGACACAAGTACCTGCACAAACACAAAGAGCTTGCACCCAACGCTATGAAGGGGTTGTCAATCCCTTATAGATTGTTTGCAAAGTGAGAACTGAAAGCAACAAAGTAAAGAAAGCAAAGTAAAAGTGAAAGTGGAAACGATAGTTGTGAATAGACCCGGGGGCCGTAGTGTTCACTAGTCGCTTCTCTCATGAAAGCAAGTAGACGGTGGGTGAACGAATTACTGTCGAGCAATTAATAGAACCGCGCAAAGTCGTGACGTTATCTATGTCAATGATTATATCTATAGGAATCACGTCCAAAACAAGTAGACTGATACTTTCTGCATCTACTACTATTACTCCACACGTCGACCACTATCCAGCATGCATCTAGTGTATTAAGTCCAAAAGAACAGAGTAACGCCTTAAGCAAGATGACATGATGTAGATGGATAATCTCATATCTACGATAAAAGCCCATCTTGTTGCCCTTGATGGAAACAACATGATGCGTGCCTTGCTGCCCCTTATGTCACTGGGAAAGGTCACCACACGGTATGAACCCAAAACCAAGCACTTCTCCCATTGCAAGAATCATAGATCTAGTTGGCCAAACAAAACCCAAGACTCAGAGAGACTTACAAGGATATCAAATCATGCATATAAGAAATCAGCAAAGACTCAAATATAATTCATAGATAATCTGATCACAAATCCACAATTCATCGGATCTCGACAAACACACCGCCAAAGAGGATTACATCGGATAGATCACCATGAAGATCATGGAGAACTTTGTATTGAAGATCCAAGAGAGAGAAGAAGTCATCTAGTTACTAACTACGGACCCGTAGGTTTGAAGTGGACTACTCACGAGTCATTGGAGAGGCGATGATGTTGATGTAGAAGCCCTCCAACTCCAAAGTCCCCTCCGACAGGGCATCGGGAAGGGTCTCCAGATGAGATCTCACAGAAACGGAAGCTTGAGTCGGCGGAAAAGTGTTTTCGTGGATGCCTTGATTTTTTCTGGATTTTTAGGGAATTTATAGGCCAAAGAGCTAGGGCAGGGGAGTGCTAGGGAGGCCACAAGCCTGGTTGCTGCGGCCCCCCTGGCCGCGGCAACAGGGCTTGTGGGCTCCCTATGGGCCCCCTGCCTTGGCCCTCAAGCCTCCCGATCTTCTTCCGTTCTGAAAACATTTATTTCGGGGATTTTATTCTGTTTGGACTCCGTTCCAAAATCAGATCTGAAAACAGTCAAAAACACAGAAAAAACAGGAACTGGCACTTGGCACTGGATTAATAAGTTAGTCCCAAAAAATATATAAAAGGTATATAAAACATCCAAAGTTGACAAGATAACAGCGTGAAACCATCAAAAATTATAGATATGTTTGAGATGTATCAAGCATCCCCAAGCTTAACTCCTGCTTGTCCTCGAGTAGGGAAGTGATAAAGAATGAATTTTTGATGCTTTCATGCTACCTAGCATAGATGTCCTTAGTAACTCCTATTATGTGACGTGAATGTTCAGATCCATTAGATTCAAAACAATAGTTTGGTATTGACGTGGAAACAATAATAATTCAAGAAAACTAGCAAGGTAATCATGAACTTTCAAAATAACAAGGCCAAAAGAAAGTTATCCCTACAAAATCATATAGTCTGGCTATGCTCTATCATCCTTGCACAACGAATTTAAATCATGCACAACCCCGGTATTGGCCAAGTTATTGTTTTCAACCTTTACTTTCTCAAACTTTTTCAACTCTCACACAATACATGAGCGTGAGCCATGGTTTTAGCACTGTATGTGGTGTGGAGTGTGGTGGAGGTTGCAAGGCAAACAAGGAGAAGATGGTCACATTGACTAGGTATATCAATGAGCTATGGAGACGCTCATCAATAGATATCAACGTGAATGAGTAGGGATTGCCATACAATTGATGCACTAGAGCTAAGAGTATGTGAAATCTCTTAAAGAAAACTAGTGGGTGTGCATCCAACTTGCTTGCTCACGAAGACCTAAGGCAATTTTGAGGAAGCCTATCATTGGAATATACAAGCCAAGTTATATAATGAAAAATTCCCACTAGATATATGGTGGTGACAAAACGAGAGACTCTCAATCATGAAGATCATGGTGCTTAATATGCACAAGTGTGGAAACATAGTAGCATTGTCCCTTCTCTCTTTTTCTCTCATTTTTTGGTGGGCTCTTTGGCCTCTCTTTTTTTGGTGGGCATCTTTGGCCTCTTTTTGTATATGGGCTTCGCTGGCCTCTTTTATTTCCTCACATGGGACAATGATCCATCAATGATGATCATCACACTTACAACTCAAAAGTTAGAGCAATGATGACTCTATATGGAATGCCTTCGGTAGTGTACCGTGACAATGATCTAGCATGGCATAGACATTAATGGAAACATCATGCTAGCTATCTTACAATCATGCAATGGCAATGTAGAAGTGGTGACACATGTCATGGTGGTAGTTGCATGGCAACATATCTTGGAATAGCTTTGAAAAAAACATAGTTGGTAGGTATGGTGGCTGTTTTGAGGGAGGCTAATGGTGGGTTTGGTGCACCGGCGAAAGTTGCACGACACTAAAGAAGATAGTGATGGTGGGAGGTGAAAGTGCATCTAAACCATGGACTCAACATTAGTCATGAAGAACTAATATAATTGTTGCAAAAGTTTTAGTGGTAATCGAAACAAAGCATTCAACTCATACTCCTAGGGGAAGGGTTGGTAGGTTTAAACCATCGCGCGATCCCGACCGCCACACAAAGGATGACAATCAATAGACTAATCATGCTCAGACTTCATCACATATAGCGGTTCACCATACGTGCATGCTACGGGAATCACTAACTTCACCACAAGTATTTCTAGATCCACAACACCTTACTAGCATAACTTCAATATTACCACAACCACAACTCAAAACTAATTGAGATGAATCAAACTTCTCTAACTATTCAATGCACATGAAGGTGGAAGTTTTCATATCCCTTTTGATAACTACCCCTTTTGAGACTACTATCAAAGCATAGATAAACTACCAAGCCACGCGCTTCCGTGCTCTAAAATATATAAGTGAAGCACATAGAGCAAAAGCAACTAGCTCAAAAGATATAAGTGAAACACATATGAGCTAAATTGTCTAACGAAAGGATATAAGTGAAGCTCGACAAAATCACGGTGAGTGCATGTCTCTCTCTCTAGGTGTGCAGCAAGGATGATTGTGACACAACAAAAATAAAAGACTCCTACGATACAAGACGTTCCAAGCAAAACACATAACATGTGGTGAATATTAATATAGCCCCAAGTAACGTTACCGATGGATTGAAGACGAAAGAGGGGATGCCGTCCCGGGGCATCCCCAAGCTTGTGCTTTTACGACATCCTTGAATCAACTTGGGGTGCCTTGGGCATCCCCAAGATTGAGCTCTTGCCACTCTTTATCTTTTTGTCCATAAGAACTTCACACAAAACTTGAAACTTCACAACACGAAACTTAAATAGAAACTCGTGATAACATTAGTATAAGAAAGCAAACCACCACTTCCTTAGGTACTGTAGCAAACTTAAATTCTACTGATGTTTATGTTGGGTTACTGTATTTTAAATCTTACATGGCTAATACCCCCCGATACTATCCATAGTTTCATCAAAATAAGCAACCAACTCAACAAAAACAGAATCTGTTAACAGCAGACGAGTCTTTAGCAATCTGTATACTTCATATACTTATGGTACTTCAAAAATTCTGAAAACTTACGACAGTCTGAAGAATTTGCGTAGCAATCAGCAGCAAAACGAGTCAACTCAAAATCTCTTACAGAAAAAAATGAAAATTCTTTTCGTGAGCAGAAAGTTTCTGTCTTTTCCAGCATGACCAAACGATCATCCCCAAGACTAATCATAACGGTTTTGCTTGGCACAAACGCAAAAAGAAACACAAAAAACACAATCATAACAGAAGTATGAAAGTGTGAAAAACACAAAACAGAAACAAAAAGGATAGATTCGTTGGGTTGCCTCCCAACAAGCGCTATTGTTTTAACGCTCTTAGGTAGGCAAAAAGTGATGGAATCACGTATAGTCATCTTTGGTGCTCAAACCATAAGTAGCCATCATCATAGATTCATAAGGCAATCTTATTTTCTTTCTAGGAAAATGTTCCATGCCCTTCTTTAGGGTAAATTGAAATCTAATATTCCCTTCCTTCATATCGATGATAGCACCAATAGTCCTTAGGAAAGGTCTACCAAGAATAATGGGACATGAAGGATTGCAATCTATGTCAAGTACAATGAAATCCACGGGTACATAGTTCTTATTTGCAACAATAAGAACATCATCGATCCTTCCCATGGGTTTCTTGACAGTAGAATCCGCAAGATGCAAATTAAGAGAACACTCTTCAATCTCATGAAAACCAAGAATATCACATAAAGACTTTGGAATCGCGGAAACACTAGCACCCAAATCACACAAAGCATTGCATTCATACTTTTTGATCTTGATTTTGATAGTAGGTTCCCACTCATCATGAAGTTTTCTAGGTATAGAGACTTCTAATTCGAACTTCTCTTCAAGAGATTTCATCATAGCATCGATGATATATGCGGTAAAGGCTTTGCTTTGGCTATAAGCATGTGGAGAGTTTGCAATGGATTGCATCAAGGAAATGCTTTCAAACAAGGAGCAACTATCATAATTGAATTCCTTGAAATCCAAAATGGGAGTTTCATTACTACCCAAAAATTTGATTTCTTCTACTCCACTCTCCACACCTTTATCATCAAGATAGGGGGGCTCCGAATCATTGGGGCGTTTTTCAACCAAAGTGGATTCATATCCAGCCCCTTCATCAATAGGTTTGACACGCGAAAACAAAGATTCAAGAGGAGTCACACCAAACACTTTAAGATCTTCGTGATTTGCATCACTAGAACGCACCCTTTTAAACCATTCATGCCTAGCGCGAATTTGGGAGGATCTTTCTTTGCTCTCATTCATGGAGACACACATAGCTTTTAAAGTTTCATCCAAGTTGACCTTGGGAGGAGCACATCTAACTTTCAAAGCATCAATATCACAAGACATCCTATCAACGCTTTTAGCCAAATCGTCTATTTTGAGTAGTTTTTCCTCTATGGACGCATTGATAATCTTTTGAGAGTTGATGAACTCTTTGATATTACTCTCTAAATCAGAGGGTAATTTTTTATGATTTCCATAAGTGTTGTTGTAGGAATTTCCATAATTGTTAGAGGAGTTACTAGGAAAAGGCCTAGGAACATAGTTTCCTGTAAAAGCATTGTTGTTGCCAAAATTGTTCCTACCAACAAAATTAACGTCCAAACTAGCGTTGCTACTCTCAATCAAAGAAGATAGTGGCATGTCATTAGGATCTAAAGGAGCATTTCTACTAGCAACCAAATTCATCAACTCGTCCATCTTAGCACTAAGCGAGTTAATTTCTTCTATAGCGTGTACCTTTTTGCTAGCAGGTGACCTTTCAGTGTGCCACTGAGAGTAGTTGGTCATGATATTGTCTAGGAGTTTTGTAGCGTCTCCTAACGTGATTTCCATGAATGTTCCACCTGAGGAGGAGCCCAAGATATTGAGAGAAGCAAAATTCAAACCAGCATAAAAGATTTGTATAATCATCCACAAACTCAAGCCATGAGCGGGACAATTTCTAATCATTAACTTCATCCTCTCCCAAGATTGTGCAACGTGTTCATGATCAAGTTGCTTGAAATTCATGATATCGTTATGTAGAGAGATAATCTTAGCCGGCGGTAATTACTTGGATATGTAAGCATCTTTGCACTTATCCTAAGAGTCGATACTATTTTTAGGAAAAGAAGAAAACCAAGTTTTTGCGCGATCTCGCAACGAGAAAGGAAAAAGCTTCAACTTAATCACGTCATTATCCACATCTCTTTTCTTTTGCATATCTCAAAGCTCAATGAAGGTATTGAGATGGGATTCAGCATCTTCACTAGGAAGGCCACAAAATTGCTCTTTCATAACAATATTCAGCAAGGCTGCGTTGATTTCATACGATTCCGCACTAGTGGCGGGAGCAATCCGAGTACTAATAAAATCATTATTATTGGTACTCGAGAAGTCGCAAAGTTTGGTGTTTTCAGCCATGATGACTTCAACAAACAAACAAGCACACAAGCAAGCAAGAAAACCGGCAAGTCAAAAGAAAACGGAAAAGGAGAAAGGCAAAAAGGCAAATGAAAACGGCAAGGGAGAAAGGCAAAAAGGCAAATGAAAACGGCAAGGGAGAAAGGCAAATGAAAACGGCAAATGTGAAGTGGGGGAGAGGAAAACGAGAGGCAACTGGCAAAACAAAGGTAAATGCAAGAGATGAGTTTGTGACACCTACTTGGATAGATGACTTGATCTCTCCTCCCCGCGCTAGAAATCAGCGCGTTGACAAGATACAATTCTTGACTTGATTCTCCTCCCTGGCAACGGCGCCAGAAATCCTTCTGCTACTGCGACAACAGACCTTCCCTGGTAAGGCGCCAGGAATTCTGCTGCTACGGCTACGCCTTTAGGGACTTCCTTGGAAAATATGCAAAGGATTTCCACGCGGCCTTGGAGCCTTGCGTTGGTGTTCCCTTGAAGAGGAAAGGGTAATGTAGCACAGCGGCGGTAAGTATTTCCCTCAGTTTGAGAACCAAGGTATCGATCCAGTGGGAAGATCTCGTCAAGTCACAAGTACCTGCACAAACACAAAGAGCTTGCACCCAACGCTATGAAGGGGTTGTCAATCCCTTATAGATTGTTTGCAAAGTGAGAACTGAAAGCAACAAAGTAAACAAAACGAAGTAAAAGTGAAAGTGGAAACGATAGTTGTGAATAGACCCGGGGGCCGTAGTGTTCACTAGTGGATTCTCTCATGAAAGCAAGTAGACGGTGGGTGAACGAATTACTGTCGAGCAATTGATAGAACCGCGCAAAGTCGTGACGTTATCTAAGGCAATGATTATATCTATAGGCATCACGTCCAAAACAAGTAGACCGATACTTTCTGCATCTACTACTATTACTCCACACGTCGACCGCTATCCAGCATGCATCTAGTGTATTAAGTCCAAAAGAACAGAGTAACGCCTTAAGCAAGATGACATGATGTAGATGGACAATCTCATATCTATGATAAAAGCCCATCTTGTTACCCTTGATGGCAACAACACGATGCGTGCCTTGCTGCCCCTTCTATCACTGGGAAAGGTCACCACACGGTATGAACCCAAAACCAAGCACTTCTCCCATTGCAAGAATCATAGATCTAGTTGGCCAAACAAAACCCAAGACTCGGAGAGACTTACAAGGATATCAAATCATGCATATAAGAAATCAGCAAAGACTCAAATATAATTCATAGATAATCTGATCACAAATCCACAATTCATCGGATCTCGACAAACACACCGCCAAATAGGATTACATCGGATAGATCTCCACGAAGATCATGGAGAACTTTGTATTGAAGATCCAAGAGAGAGAAGAAGCCATCTAGATACTAACTACGGACCCGTAGGTCTGAAGCGGACTACTCACGAGTCATTGGAGAGGCGATGATGTTGATGTAGAAGCCCTCCAACTCCAAAGTCCCCTGCGGGAGGGCACCGGGAAGGGTCTCGAGATGAGATCTCGCGGAAACGGAAGCTTGGGGCGGCGGAAAAGTGTTTTCGTGGATGCCTTGATTTTTTCTGGATTTTTAGGGAATTTATAGGCCAAAGAGCTAGGGCAGGGGAGCGCTAGGGAGGCCACAAGCCTGGATGCCGCGGGCCCCCTGGCCGCGGCAACATGGCTTGTGGGCTCCCTGTGGGCCCCCTGCCTTGGCCCTCAAGCCTCCTGATCTTCTTTCGTTTTGAAAAAATTTATTTCGGGGATTTTATTCTGTTTGGAATTTGTTCCAAAATCAGATCTGAAAAGAGTCAAAAACACTGAAAAACAGGAACTGGCACTTGGCACTGGATTAATAAGTTAGTCCCAAAAAATATATAAAAGGTATATAAAACATCCAAAGTTGACAAGATAACAACGTGAAACCATAAAAAATTATAGATATGTTTGAGACGTATCAGTTGCCGGGGGCAAGGAGGGGGCGACCTGCGAGGTGGTGCGCGGGGCTGAGGCGAAGGAGGCGGCCGATGAGGTGGCGCGCGACGGTGAGGCGGAGGAGGCGGCCAGCGAGGGGTGCGCGGGGGTGGGACGGAGGAGGCGGTCGGCGAGGTGTTGCGCAGGGGTGAGGCGGAGGAGGCAGCCGGCAGGGCTGCGCGGCGAGAGGAGGAGGTTGGGGGTGGCCCTGGGGCCGGTGGGGAGTGGCGAGGTGGGGGGAAAGCATGCTCGAGGGGGAGTGAGGGAACGAGGGGGGTGGCTCCCCTCGTGGGTGAGCCTGGCGATTGGGGTGGGAGTGAGGTGAGCGGAGGTTAGGTTTAGGGTTGGGGGTTAAATACCCCCAGGGTGGGCCGACTGGGGTGAGGTGGGCCAGCGGGTGAGGGAAGTGGCTGGGCCGGTAGGGATGCTAGCTAGGCTGTGGCCAAGAGGGTGGGGGTGTTGTACTTTTTATTTTATTATTTTTTGTTTTTGTTTTATTTTATTTCAGTTTAAATTATTATTGTAAAAATAAGCTTTGGTAAAAAATATGGCACTCGGTCCATCAATTACATTATATTTTTAGACATTGTCACAAAATGCTTGAGTTTTATTTAGGGTGGTTTGGAAAATCTATATAATTTAGAAAGCATTTAAAATATGGTTTTGGCCTAGGTCTTAATTGCTATAAGGCACTTAGATACTCACAAGAAAATGTTGGTTCCAATTTGACAATTACTTCAAGAATATTTGCAACCCAACCAAGATTTTTCTTTTACAATTTGAAGAAATAATTTATTTGACTTCATTTTTAATTTGAATTTAGTCTCGGTTTTTATCGAGTGGAAATTTGGCTTAGTTAATCTTGATGACATGGCACCATTAGCGTGCGATTACTATAGCCTAATTACATTGATTACTGTAGCTTAATCCGGGGATGTCACAACTCTCCACCACTAAAATAATTTCTCGTCCCGAGAATTAAGAGGCGGAGGCAAGGGGGAAATGCTTGTTTACGAAAATCTAATGAGTCTTCTCGGTCTTGTTTTCTCTCCCCAAAGAAATTTAACCCTTTCTTTGAAGTCTTCAATTCTCTGACCTATGTCATCCTGATGAATTCATCATCCTTCCTTCGGGATATTCATCGTCCTACGAATGCGATAATAGGGGAAAACTCTGGGAGAACATAGCTACACAAAGTAGGACATCTGATGGCGAACTCACAAAAGGGGACATGAAGTATTACTCAAGTTGTAACTCGCGAAATTCCGTAAGAGTAGCACGCGAGGGTACCAATGTTTCAAATGGTTAGGCAACCGTTTAATGCCTAAACAGATATGAGAGGGGGTTTAGAGCAACGAATATAAATATTGCTCCTCATACAGAATAGATCGTCCCATCTGACGGTGGCTCGAGAATTTCATACGAAGCAAAGTGTAAAGGATACTTTCGAGTCAAAGATGTACATGACAGTCAGGTTTCGATCCTACACAACTTTGGGTTATGGGTCCACCATGTGGGCCAAGAGTGTGGAACTTTGTGGTTAAGGGTCCGTCATGCGGGCCAAGAGTAGGCAGAGCGGTGGAATCTTATACGGTCTTGGTAGCAAGACATGTCAAAGGATAGCCTGTCAGTTATGTTAGCCACAACGTTGGTACCAAGGGCGGGGGACGAATAGAACCATTTTCCTGCTCGTTGAAACGAGGCGGACCAATAGGCAAAGTTCTCGTCCACCGTTGGCTACCAAAATGTTATCTACAATAGTAACAGGGTCTTAATGACAGAGTTGTACACCGAGGATTTTACCAAAGCAGAGAATTACCACTGCTCGAATAAGTTAGATTACAAGAAAAGGTTAAACTGACCAATGGGGAGGAAAATGTGTTCACACACACAAGTATTTGAGTATACCATTCCTGAGGAAAAAAAGAGTATGGTATACATGATAGGTAATCAAGTACCTAACCATCTTGATAAAAGGGCAAGGAGAATCATGATGTTTACCCATACCATACGGTTTGGATAATTGATCAAGAACAATTTAGCATTGCGCTTCCAATGTTCCTATTGAAATTTGAAGTACCACATCCGTGCTTCGGGGTAGCATCAACATGGTCATCAGGTAAAAGCCGGACCTATGGGTATACAAAGAGGATCCATGAGGAACAACTTATGAAATAAGTCATATAGTTTCCGCATGGAAGAATGGCGAATCTTACATAGGGAAGAATTTATAACAATAGGTCCTTCGGCCCCATGTGCCACACAAGACATCATCGTGCGAGGTTACATAAAGACCAAAGTTCTAATTATTGAGAAATGTTCCAACCATCGTATCTTGCCGAGATTCAGATCTGGTTGGTGTCAGGACACCTCAGGCTCGGGATGCCTGAGAAGAAAAGGGGACAACAAAAACTAACAAGATGGTGATGCAAAATCCTCGGGATATGAACTACGGAAGCACGTATTGGATCATGACTTGGATTGTAAGACACATGAACACAATGTCAAGGCATTCGTGCCCACGAAGAATTCTTACAACACAATGCAACCGAGTTTTGATTTGAGAACCACCATCGAGGATATCAAGGCCCTTGCGTAAGTCTCGAATAGCTCTTATGAAGGAACTTCTTTTCCTTGATCAAATCAGTCGGTGGCTTTGGGTGCTAAGTGAAGTTATATGAAGTGAAGGTAGCAAATCTTCAAAACATATAACACTTCGCACATGCGTGAATGAATTGGGTTGATCCTAGAGGAAGCAAAACAAAACTTGCACATATTAAAGGAGGCAAGAATGCATGTGAATTTTGGGAAAACATTTCTTCTATCAAACATATTCTTCATGAGCTAGGCACAAAGATAATGCTTTCAAGAGCTTCATCTTGAAACATGGAGAGGTTGAGGGTGTGGTTGATGGGCTCAACAACAATCCCTCAAGATTTTGATGGGGATGAATTTCCAAAATTACAAGATCAAGGAGATACCATTTGTCAACTCAAATGATATAATGGCGTATGTTCGAGGGAACAACAGCAATTAGACATTGTTCGAAGGGTGCACTCGGAAATATGGACTGAGTAGCATGACAATGCTAGAATGTGAGTCAACAACCAACACACCAAGAATGAAACAATCAGTCATGAACTTCAAAGCTATAGAGTTGCGAGAAGTATTGGAACCTCACACCACAGTTCATATGTAGGTATTCCGGTTAGAAACAACACGGGGACCAAGCAATGAATGGCGATGGCGAGAAGTATCACCATACCAAGAATTCTTAAGAGGTGCATCAATTCTCACAGCACTCTTGACACAAAGATGGTAATACTCCAAGGTAGAACATAACATAAGCTGGATAGCAAGGAACTCAAGGGACAACACAAAACATGATCAATTTTGTGTTCTAGGAAAGGCAACAAAGATGTCGATGATAATATAAATCATCGAGGGGCAAAGAGGGTATCTCTCACCATGAATTACATTGATATCCTGGAAGAGCTTAGAATGTTGATGACGATCACAACACATGTATCGAGAAGTTACATGAAGATGTAATCGTTTAGCGACGACATCAAGCAAGGAAATGACGGAGCAAAAGGTTGTCGGAACCACAAATAAGACTACTAGCTTAGAATTGAGATTGCCTTTCAGGACAACCAACATGATGTGGAAAGCTCGATGCAAGCTTAACGCATAGTTGGAATTCTGTTCCAGGGATGAAGGGTATAGATAGCATGGCCAAGATTTAGTATGGCGATGATGATGTAGCTTAACAACTTGGAAAGACAAGATCGAGTACAAACTCATCAGCAAAGAATACTACTAAGAGTTGTTGAATTGCAATGCATACTCAATTCAGTTATCGATGTACTTGAGTGTCCAACGAATCAAAACACGAGGAAACTGGAAATAACGAAATATCATAGCTGATGAGGAGCTCACAAGAAGTTACGTAGCTCCATGGTATTCTCGGGATACGAGGGATAATACTCGGAAGTAGACCAACATTAAAGTTTGGACCGATGTTTTGATCTGAAGAAGATTAGTGTTTTAACTTGCGTACGTATGGAGTTCAAAAAGTGTGGTAACCACGGTTGCAAAGTACCAAATCACAGATACAAGATTAAAACATAGAATGAATGATTATTGATACAAGAAGCTGCTATGAGAGGATTAACGTCGTTTCCGTGGGCATGAACACAAGGTTCATGGTCGACTCCCACTCCATCAATGCATCACCTGTCATTTACTCCTCGCATTTGATGACGTTGTAGCTTGGAAAGATTATCTAGAAAAACACCAGAATAGTAAGACTCGTGAAAACTCTTGGGGTCACACGGATTTACGAAGGTATAGGTTCAACCCATCGAGGCATCTTAGGAACATATACCACAAACTTCAAGAGTAATTGACACATGATTGAAGAGCATGGGTCATAAAATCATATGATACAATTTTATCAAAGGGAGAAGACACATTTACCAAGGGCATTATGTATCAAGGGAACAATATTGATACGTCTCAAACGTATCCATAATTTTTGATGGTTTCATGCTGTTATCTTGTCAACTTTGGTTGTTTTATATACCTTTTATATCTTTTTTGGGAATAACTTATTAATTCAGTGCCAAGTGCCAGTTCCTGTTTTTTCTATGTTTTTGACTCTTCTCAGATCTGATTTTGGAACGGAGTCCAAACAGAATAAAATCCCCGAAATAAATTTTTCCAGAATGGAAGAAGATCGGGAGGCTTGAGGGCCAAGGCAGAGGGTCCACAGGGAGCCCACAAGCCCTGTAGCCGTCACCAGGGGGGCGGCGGCTACCAAGCTTGTGGCCTCCCTGGCGCTCCCCTGCCCTAGCTCTTTGGCCTATAAATTCCCTAAAATCCCAGAAAAAATCAAGGCATCCATGAAAACACTTTTCCGCCACCGCAAACTTCCGTTTCCGCGAGATCTCATCTGGAGACCCTTCCCCGTGCCCTGCCGGAGGGGACTTTGGAGCTGGAGGACTTCTTTGTCAACATCATCGCCCCTCCAATGACTCGTGAGTAGTTCACTTCAGACCTACGGGTCCGTAGTTAGTAGCTAGATGGCTTCTTCTCTCTCTTGGATCTTCAATACAAAGTTCTCCATGATCTTCATGGAGATCTATCCGATGTAATCCTCTTTGGCGGTGTGATTTGTCGAGATCCGATGAATTGTGGATTTGTGATCAGATTATCTATGAATTATATTTGAGTCTTTGCTGATTTATTATATGCATGATTTGATATCCTTGTAAGTCTCTCCGAGTCTTGGGCTTTGTTTGGCCAACTAGATCTATGATTCTTGCAATGAGAGAAGTGCTTGGTTTTGGGTTCATACCGTGCGGTGACCTTTTCCAGTGACAGAAGGGGCAGCAAGGCACGCATCATGTTGTTGCCATCAAGGGTAACAAGATGGGATTTTATCGTAGATATGAGATTGTCCATCTACATCATGTCATCTTGCTTAAGGCGTTACTCTGTTCTTTTGGACTTAATACACTAGATGCATGCTGGATAGCGGTCGACGTGTGGAGTAATAGTAGTAGATGCAGAAAGTATTGGTCTACTTGTTTTGGACGTGATGCCTATAGATATAATCATTGCCATAGATGACGTCACGACTTTGTGCGGTTCTATCAATTGCTCGACAGTAATTCGGTCACCCACCGTCTACTTGCTTTCATGAGAGAAGCCACTAGTGAACACTACGGCCCCCGGGTCTATTCACAACTATCGTTTCCACTTTCACTTTTACTTTGCTTTGTTTCCTTTTTGCTTCAGTTCTCACTTTGCAAACAATCTATAAGGGATTGACAACCCCTTCATAGCATTGGGTGGAAGCTCTTTGTGTTTGTGCAGGTACTTGTGACTTGACGCGATCCTTCACTGGATCGATACCTTGGTTCTCAAAACTGAGGGAAATACTTACCGCCGCTGTGCTACCTCACTCTTTCCGCTTCGAGGGAACACCAACGCAAGGTCCAAGGCCACGTGGGGGTCCTTTGCATATTTGCCAAGGAAGTCCCTAAAGGCGTAGCCGTAGCAGAAGGATTCCTGGTGCTGTTGCTGAGGAGTATCAAGACAAGAATAGTCTCCCGTCAACACGCTTGTTTCTGGCGTCATTGGAAGGTCTTTCGTTGCAGTAGCAGAAGTATTTCTGGCGCCGTTGCCGGGGAAGGAGAGATCAAGTCAAGACCTATTTAAGTAGGTGTCACAAACTCATCTCTTGTATTTACTATTTTTCCAGTTGCCTCTCGTTTTCCTCTCCCCCACATCACATTTGCCGTTTTCATTTGCCTTTCTCCTTTGCCGTTTTCTTTTGTCTTTTTGCCATTTTCCTTTGCCGGTTTTCTTGCTTTATTGGGTGCTTGTTTGTTTCTTGAAGTCATCATGGCTGAAAACACCAAACTTTGTGACTTCTCGAGTACCAATAATAATGATTTTATTAGTACTCCGACTGCTCCCGCCACTAGTGCGGAATCGTATGAAATCAATGCAACTTTGCTGAATCTTGTTATGAAAGAGCAATTCTCTGGCCTTCCTAGTGAAGATGCCGCATCCCATCTTAATACCTTCATTGAGCTTTGCGATATGCAAAAGAAAAGAGATGTGGATAATGACGTGATTAAGTTGAAACTTTTTTCTTTTCTCATTGCGAGATCGCGCAAAAACTTGGTTTTCTTCTTTGCCTAAAAATAGTATCGATTCTTGGGATAAGTGCAAAGATGCTTACATATCCAAGTATTTTCCGTCGGCTAAGATTATCTCTCTACGTAACGATATCATGAATTTCAAGCAACTTGATCATGAACACATTGCACAATCTTGGGAGAGTATGAAGTTAATGATTAGAAATTGTCCCTCTCGTGGCTTGAGTTTATGGATGATTATACAAATCTTTTACGCTGGTTTGAATTTTGCTTCTCGCAATATCTTGGACTCCGCTTCAGGTGGAACGTTCATGGAAATCACGTTAGGAGACGCTACAAAACTCCTAGACAATATCCTGACCAACTACTCTCAGTGGCACACTAAAAGGTCACCTCCTAGCAAAAAGGTACACGCTATAGAAGAAATTAACTCGCTTAGTGCTAAGATGGATGAGTTGATGAATTTGGTTGCTAGTACAAATGCTCCTTTAGATCCTAATGACATGCCACTATCTTCTTCGATTGAGTGTAGCAACGCTAGTTTGGACGTTAACTTTGTTGGTAGGAACAATTTTGGCAACAACAATGCTTTTAGAGGAAACTATGTTCCTAGGCCTTTTCCTAGTAACTCCTCTAACAATTATGGCAATTCCTACAACAACACTTATGGAAATCACAACAAATTACCCTCTGATTTAGAGAGTAATATCAAAGATTTCATCAACTCTCAAAAGATTTTCAATGCGTCCATAGAGGAAAAACTACTCAAAATAGACGATTTGGCTAAGAGCGTTGATAGGATGTCTTGTGATATTGATGCTTTTAAAGTTAGATGTGCTCCTCTCAAGGTCAACTTGGATGAAACTTTAAAAGCTATGCGTGTCTCCATGAATGAGAGCAAAGAAAGAACCGCCCAAATTCGCGTTAGGCATGAATGGTTTAAAAGGGTGCGTTCTAGTGATGCAAATCACGAAGATCTTGAAGTGCTTGGTGTGACTCCTCTTGAATCTTTGTTTTCTCGTGTCAAACCTATTGATGAAGGGGCTGGATATGAATCCACTTTGGTTGAAAAATGCCCCAACAATTCAGAGTCCACCTATCTTGGTGATAAAGCTGTGGAGAGTGGAGTAGAAGAAATTAAAATTTTGGGTAGTAATGAAACTCCCACTTTGGATTTCAAGGAATTCAATTTCTTTGATGCAATCCATTGCAAACTCTCCAGATGCTTATAGCTAAAGCAAAGCCTTTACCACACGTATCGTAGATGCTATGATGAAATCTCTTGAAGATAAGCTCGAATTAGAAGTCTCTATACCTAGAAAACTTCATGATGAGTGGGAACCTACTATCAAAATCAAAATCAAAAACTATGAATGCAATGCTTTGTGTGATTTGGGTGCTAGCGTTTCCGCGATTCCAAAGTCTTTATGTGATATTCTTGGTTTTCATGAGATTGAAGAGTGTTCTCTTAATTTGCATCTTGCGGATTCTACTATGAAGAAACCAATGGGAAGGATCGATGATGTTCTGATTGTTGCAAATAAGAACTATGTACCCATGGATTTCATTGTACTTGACATAGATTGCAATCCTTCATGTCCCATTATTCTTGGTAGACCTTTCCTAAGCACTATTGGTGCTATCATCGATATGAAGGAAGGGAATATTAGATTTCAATTTCCCCTAAAGAAGGGCATGGAGAATTTTCCTAGAAAGAAAATAAGATTGCCTTATGAATCTATGACGAGGGCTACTTATGGTTTGAGCACCAAAGATGACTATACGTGATTCCATCAACTTTTTCCTAGCTAAGGGCGTTAAACAATAGCGCTTGTTGGGAGGCAACCCAACGAATCTATCCTTTTTATTTCTGTTTTGTGTTTTCCACACTTTCATAATTCTGTTATGATTGTGTTTTTTGTGTTTCTTTTGTGTTTGTGCCAAGCAAGACCGTTATGATTAGTCTTGGGGATGATCGTTTGGTCATGCTGGGAAAGACATAAACTTTCTGCTCACGAAAAGAATTTTCATTGTTTTTCTGTAAGAGGTTTTGAGTTGATTATTTTTGCTGCTGATTGCTACGCAAATTCTCCATACTTCCTTAATTTTTCAGAATTTTTGAAGTACCAGACGTATACGAAGTATATAGATTGCTAAAGACTGGTCTGCTGTTAACATATTCTGTTTTTGTTGAGTTGGTTGCTTATTTTGATGAAACTATGGATAGTATCACGGGGGTATTAGCCATGGAAGATTGAAAATACAGTAACCCAACATCAACATAAGTAGAATTTAAGTTTGCTACAGTACATAAGGAAGTGGTGGTTTGCTTTCTTATACTAATGTTATCACGAGTTTCTGTTTAAGTTTCGTGTTGTGAAGTTTTCAAGTTTTGGGTGAAGTTCTTATGGACAAATAGATAAAGAGCGGCAAGAGCTCAAGCTTGGGGATGCCCAGGGCACCCCAAGAGATTCAAGGATGCCGTAAAAGCCTAAGCTTGGGGATGCCCCGGGAAGGCATCCCCTCTTTCATCTTCAATCCATCGGTATCGTTACTTGGGGCTATATTTTTATTCACCACATGTTATGTGTTTTGCTTGGAGCGTCTTGTATCGTAGGAGTCTTTTATTTTTGTTGTGTCACTATATTCCTTGCTGCACACCTAGAGAGAGACATGCACTCACCGTGATTTTGTCGAGCTTCACTTATATCTTTTGGTTAGACAATTCAGCTCACATGTGCTTCACTTATATCTTTTGAGCTAGTTGATTTTGCTCTATGTGCTTCACTTATATCCTTTAGAGCACGTAAGCGCGTGGCTTGGTAGTTGATCTATGCTATGAAAGTAGTCTCAAAAGGGGTAGTTATCCAAAGGGATATGAAAACTTCCATATCCATGTGCATTGAATAGTTAGAGAAGTTTGATTCATCTCAATTAGTTTTGAGTTGTGGTTGTGGTAATATTGAAGTTATGCTAGTAAGGTGTTGTGGATCTAAAAATACTTGTGTTGAAGTTAGTGATTCCCGTCGCATGCACGTATGGTGAACCTCTATGTGATGAAGTTTGAGCATGATTAGTTTACTGATTGTCATCCTTTGTGTAGCGGTCGGGATCGTGCGATGGTTTATACCCACCAACCCTTCCCCTAGGAGTATGCATTGAAAGCTTTGTTTCGATTACTACTAAAACTTTTGCAACAAGTATATGAGTTCTTCATGACTAATGTTGAGTCCATGGTTTAGATGCACTTTCACCTTCCACCATCACTATGCTCTTTAGTACCGTGCAACTTTCGCCGGTGCACAAAACCCACCAATGGCCTCCCTCAAAACAGCCACCATACCTACCTACTATGGCTTTTTTGAAACTTTCTTTTGGCCTTGTTATTTTGAAAGTTCAGGATTACCTTGCTAGTTTGTTTGAATTATTATTGTCTCCTCGTCAATAGCAAACTATTGTTTTGAATCTAATGGATCTGAACATTCACGTCACATAAGAGGAGTTACAAAGGACATCTATGCTAGGTAGCATGAAAGCATCAAAAATTCATTCTTTATCACTTCCCTACTCGAGGACGAGCAGGAGTTAAGCTTGGGGATGCTTGATACGTCTCAAACGTAACTATAATTTTTGATGGTTTCATGTTGTTATCTTGTCAACTTTGGATGTTTTATATACCTCTTATATCATTTTTGGGACTAACTTATTAATTCAGTGCCAAGTGCGAGTTCATGTTTTTTCTGTGTTTTTGACTCTTTTCAGATCTGATTTTGGAACGGAGTCCAAACGGAATTAAATTCCCGAAATAAATTTTTCCAGAACGGAAAAAGATCGGGAGGCTTGAGGGCCAAGGCAGAGGGTCCACACGGAGCCCACAAGCCCTGTAGCCGCCACCAGGGGGGCCGCGACTACCAGGCTTGTGGCCTCCCTGGCGCTCCCCTGCCCTAGCTCTTTGGCCTATAAATTCCCTAAAATCCTAGAAAAAATCAGGGCATCCACGAAAACACTTTTCCGTCGCCGCAAGCTTCCGTTTCCGCGAGATCTCATCTGGAGACCCTTCCCGGTGCCCTGCCGGAGGGGACTTTGGAGCTGGAGGGCTTCTTCATCAACATCATCGCCCCTCCAATGAATCGTGAGTAGTTCACTTCAGACCTACGGGTCCGTAGTTAGTAGCTAGATGGCTTCTTCTCTCTCTTGGATCTTCAATACAAAGTTCTCCATGATCTTCATGGAGATCTATCCGATGTAATCCTCTTTGGCGGTGTGTTTGTCGAGATCTGATGAATTGTGGATTTTTTATAAGATTATCTATGAATTATATTTGAGTCTTTGCTGATTTTTTATATGCATGATTTTATATCCTTGTAAGTCTCTCCGAGTCTTGGGTTTTGTTTGACCAACTAGATCTATGATTCTTGCAATGGGAGAAGTGCTTGGTTTTGGGTTCATACCGTGTGGTGACCTTTCCTAGTGACAGAAGGGGCAGCAAGGCACGCATCATGTTGTTGCCATCAAGGGTAACAAGATGGGCTTTTATCGTAGATATGAGATTGTCCATCTACATCATTTCATGTTGCTTAAGGCGTTACTCTGTTCTTTTGGACTTAATACACTACATGCATGCTGGATAGCGGTCGACGTGTGGAGTAATAGTAGTAGATGCAGAAAGTATCGGTCTACTTGTTTTGGATGTGATGCCTATAGATATAATCATTGCCATAGATGACGTCACGACTTTGCGCGGTTCTATCAATTGCTCGACAGTAATTCGTTCACCCACCGTCTACTTGCTTTCATGAGAGAAGCCACTAGTGAACACTACAGCCCCCGGGTCTATTCACAACTATCGTTTCCACTTTCACTTTTACTTTGCTTTATTTCCTTTTTGCTTTCAGTTCTATCTTTGCAAACAATCTATAAGGGATTGACAACCCCTTCATAGCGTTGGGTGCAAGCTCTTTGTGTTTGTGAATGTACTTGTGACTTGACGCAATCCTTCACTGGATCAATACCTTGGTTCTCAAAACTGAGGGAAATACTTACCGTCGCTGTGCTACATCACCCTTTCCGCTTCGAGGGAACAC
The DNA here is from genome assembly GCF_904849725.1 of Hordeum vulgare subsp. vulgare. NCBI lineage: Eukaryota > Viridiplantae > Streptophyta > Magnoliopsida > Poales > Poaceae > Hordeum > Hordeum vulgare. The sequence continues at coordinate 331,749,737 of NC_058522.1, read as the reverse complement.
CAACGCAATGCTCCAAGGCCACGGGGGGATCCTTTGCATATTTGCCAAGGAAGTCCCTAAAGGCGTTGCCGTAGCCGAAGGATTCCTGGTGCCTTTGCTGAGGAGTATCAAGACAAGAATAGTCTCCCGTCAAAACGCTTGTTTCTGGCGCCGTTGGAAGGTCTTTTGTTGCAGTAGCAAATATCACAAGAATTTTTGAATGTGAAGGATGCTGTCGGATAATAATCCAATAATGGGGTCTCGCGGCCCACAAAGGACCTGATGTGAGTATCGGTACTCCATCACAGGAAGACAGAATGCAAGGCATGAGATCATAGAACATCTAAAAAATATCGATAATTAAATACCAAAGGGATTATGATTACCAGGTTGGCGTATTAGATTCAGATGCTCCGATCAAATACAAGCAAGTTGAATGGACTTAGATGGACAATCAATCAAGGTTGATTTGTCGAGAACCAGCTCCTGTTTGGAAGGACGTCTAAGCCAGAAAGCTAATTTATGAGGATCAATTGATGATTGTGTGCATTCACACAGGTTGAATCAATAACATCAAAGGACAATCACAAAGGATTTTAATGAATGCTGCTAGACATGTGGATTTAACCATAATGCAAGCAGGTGAGAAAGGTCATGAACAATAGGATACATTGGATTTCAGAAGATCGAATAGTAATTCAAGGTACTTGTGAAACCCATGATAACTGAGGACAAACAAATCCCCGATAAGATAATTTGTTGAATCTCATGAAAGGAAGAGCAATTGGAAAAGTAAGTATGGACGACATTTGTATGTAGTCATCCATAGGAGTTGACGGAGAAGGGAAATCGCAAAAGCAATGAGCACGAATTCTCGAGAGAACATCAGAGAGTGTGTTCGGAGCTTTTTGGCGAATCAAACCATCATCTGGAATGCGGGGTTCTCCGGGAGGAAGTATTTACGAGAATCTAGAGTTAGCGTTAGCAAAATCTTTAACCCGAAAGAGAAGAGAGAGTAGAACCCAGAGTATAGAAAAGGAGTAAAAGATACTAATACCACCCGATTGAGATGTGGGCCCGTAAGCCACAACATCAAAGTCAGTTAGTTTTTCAAGTACTAGACTCAATTTCAGCAATGGAGTTGGAAAGGGGGATACCTACAGGCAGTCAACTCTGATACCAAGTTGTCACATCTTCGATTTGATCGTACGCTAATCATACATGCAAATGCGTACGACCAAGCTTAAGGACTCACAGGAAGGTATCACAACACAACTCTAGACACAATTAAAACATACAAGCTTCATATTACAAGCTAGGGCCCTCGAGGGCTAGAATACAGAAGCTCGATAAACACACGAGTCAGCGGAAGCAACAAATATTTGAGTACATACATAAAACATGAGGTGCCTTAGAGAATGCTACCATAAAATATACAACAATCGAACGAGGCGAGGCCTCCTGTCTGGGAGCCTCCTAACTACTCCTGGTCTTCAGCGGCCTCCATGTAGTAGTAGGCACCGTTGGGGTAGCAGTCATTGGCGGCGGGATACTCCATCCCCTGGGCTCCATCATCTGGTCACAACAACGGATCAAGGGGGAAAAGGGGGAGCAAAGCAACGGTGAGTACTCATCCAAAGTACTCACAAGACTGACATCAGAACTATGCTAAGTATGCATCAGTACCAAAGGAAGGGGTTATATGTGGACTGACTGCAACGATGCGAGAGTAGTGATAGAAGGCCTAGTCCTATCAAAGACTAGCATCTTCATGGGTCTTCCAGCAATAGACGAGAGTAAAACATGTAACACAAATAATAGTCATATTGTTGCAGCAATATTAATATGAGGTCACGCCCAGAGATTCTCCCTCGACTCCCTGCGAGGAAGCAATCCCGGAGCAACATTCCACTTAAGTAACAGTTGTAGTTGTATAAGATCGGGGCACAACTCCAAGTCGTCCTCTAACCGTGGACACGACTATTCAAATAGATAAGTTCTTCCCTGCACGGGTGCACCGCATATTCCCCGTCGCGCTCGATAAACTCTAGTCAGACACACTTTTCTGGGTCATGCCCGGCCTCGGAACATCGCATGTCGCAACCCCACCTAGACTCAACAAAGAGGCCAGCCCGTCGATCTAAATCCTAAGCCCGCAGTGGTCATGGGCCCATCACCTTTTGCACTCCTGCACGACGCGAGGGTGGCCGAGGTAAGTCCTAGCACCCCTTATTATAAGTGTGATGCCTATCCGGACCACTCGGGCACACGCCGCTCCATTGCTGGTGTCTGAATAGGTTCGGCTGATACCACGACGTCCAGAACCCATAAACTCCTCCCACGTAGACAGTTAGTGCGAATAAGGTCTCCGACAAACCCACATCAAATACCCAAATCCTTAGCATTTTAATTAACTCATCGACACATCCATGCGGGAATCCACCAACCTAACATTTATTCATCAATGTTCCCAGTAACACGGTCAAGTAACTGTGTGTTTATACCACAAGGGGGATCCGAGGTATCACCCTCGTTGGAGTCCGAATGATGTAAGCGTCAAGGTGGACTTGGAGGAATCACCCTCAAGGGTCTCACACTTGAGGGATTGCACGACAAAGTCATCGTCGGTAGTGGTGAAAGATGAATCACCCTCGATAACCACGACTGACTAGCTGCACTAGAGAGATATCATCATGAGTACTTCGCGAGATGTCACCCTCGGTACTCGATAGTAGCTCTGCAGCGTCGTACAACTAAGGAGGGTGTAAGTGCTATGTCGGGTCTTGGCTCGTCGATCAGGGATCGAGACTTGATCATAAAGCGGGGGCAACTGGACTAAGAGTCAGAGGAGATGACTGCTCCACCTATACTAAACAGTTTTAAGGTGGGGTAGAATAATGTAGCAGTTCATCAAAAATAGGCTATGCATCAGAATATGATCTATCTACAACAATAGCAAAATTATAATGTAAGCATGAGGGAGAAAGAAATGGGGGATATAGGAATGATCAAGGGGTTTGGTTGCCTTGCTGCTCTGCGGTAAAGGGCTGGTCGTCAGGTGGGTAGTCGTACCAGGCAGGAGCGTCAGTCTCGGGGTCTACCGATAAGAAGAGGGGGGAAGAAACAATAAATATAAACATAGATGCAAATAGTAAGCATGACATGGCAATATGCACGGCTAAGCATGAGCCAATGCAGTATCATCTGTCATAGACGGATCCGAAAAATATCGGATGATATTTCCCGGGTCTCCCGCTACTACCGCTCACACGAAAACAATGGAAAAGTTCCACATTTGCTATGCTAAGGACGCGTGACACACGAAGAATAGCGTATCCGGGTTCGTCTCGTTTTGCTAATCAACTTTCATGTTCAAAATATTTTCATGTGACTTAAGATTTATTTTATATTAATTTTTAAAGTTTTATTATTTATTAGGAATTAAACAGATTTAAACAAATTAGATAAATAAGTATGACAACATTGTGATGTCATCATGACATGAGGAGACAACACGGTTTTGAGTGGTCAACTATGATTATTGGGTCTCATGTGTCATAGGCACATTTATCTTTAGGGTTTAAATAGTTATTTAATCAAATTAATTGGTGGGGTGGGACCCAAGTGTCATACACTCCTTAGGCTATTTAATTTATTTCAGTTAACAGATTTAGCTAACAGTTTATTTAATTAATTTACGTAATCTTTAAACATTACAATTAACTAAATACTTATTTATTTATTTATTTATTTTTATTATTAAATCCTAATTATCCAAAACAGTAATTATTACTTAACTAAATAATTAATTTCATTAATTAATTTATTAATACTAAATATTTATAAAACTATTTTTATTTCATTTTAAATTTCTGTTTTTTAGAGGCGTGGGCCCACATGTCATTGGGACAACGAGGACACATACACTACATGCACACACACCTTGTACACACAATTTTTTTCATACCTACATACACGCATAAATTCGTACGTACATATATTTACACATACATACATCTGCACACCTACGTACATATATCCATATATATACATACATGTATACATTCGTATACACATGCATACATGCATACATATATATATATATATATATACACATGCATACACAATCTGAACCTGGGTATTCATTTTGATAAAATCATGGGTATTCACTTTGCAGGAGCATACAACTGTCGCCGCCCCAGAGGCGAGTTTGCGTGCGGGGGCTGCCGTTGGCATAAGGAGAGGAAGGAGAGGGTGGGAAGAGCCCGAATGGGCTCACCGCGCCTGTAGAAGACGCCGAGGCTCGGGGAAGGTCGGGGAAGCCGGCGGGGCGGTGGTGCGGCGGCGTAGTCCGGCGAGGGGCGCCGGAGACGAGGCGGCGGCCGACGAAGGTGGAGGCGGCGGCCAGTGGAGGTGGTAGACGGGGGCGAGGAGGGGTGGTCGGTAGAGGTGGTGGCCGGGAGCGAGGAGGGGGCGACCGGCGAGTTGGTGCGAGGGGGTGAGGCGGAAGAGGCGGCCAGCGAGGTGGTGATTGCAATCTCTCGCGATGGCTAGACGAATGCTGATGACAACAAACCTTCCCCTGCAACGGCACCAGAAGAATGCTGCTAGCACTCCCGAGTAACGGAACTAGAGGAATGTTGTTGATGGTCCACCAGCGCGTGGGTTCGCAGCAGTTTTCAAGGGTAGAGTATTCAACCCAAATTTGTTGGTACGCCAGCAGGAGGTGAGAGGATACTCTCGAGTATTAGCAGCTGAATCTGTCAGATTCAACCGCACCTGAAAGATTAGCATCTGCAAGCAAAGTAGTAACACCAAAGTAGTATGATAACAACTGTGTCAGAAACGATCCGTTGACATCAGACTATTCCTAACAATTGTATCAATGGCGCCAAGTTGCCGCGTTGACGGAAGTTGTCAGTTCCCGTCAACGTCCAGTGAACCAAAGTTGTAGGAGGTAGCAGTAGTGTAACGAGCAATAGCAGCGACAAGGAACAACAGTAGTGACAGCAGTAGCAAGTAGCAACAGTAGCAAGCGACAGTAGTAGCAACAGTAACAGCAGAGCAAGACAAGTAACAACAACAGCAACAGTAGTAACAGTAGCAGAGCAAGACAAGTAACAGCAGCAGTAGGACAAACTCGTAGGCAATGGGTCGGTGATTTGTTTGGATGATATTCATCATGCAACAGCTATAACATGGAGAGATATGTAGCTAGCTCCCGTTCGTCAATGTGATGTAGGCATGCATTCCGTGTGTCGTCATATGTGCTTAGGGAAAAGAACTTGCATGACATCTATTGTCCATCCCTCCCGTGGCAGCGGGGTCCAAAAGGAAACTACGGGATATTAAGGTTCTCCTTTTAATAAAGAACTGGACGAACACATTAGCACTTGGTGAACACATGAACTCCTCAAACTATGGTCATCACCGGGAGTGGTTCCGGTTATTGTCACTCCGGGGTTGCCGGATCATAACACATAGTAGGTAACTACAACTTGCAAGATCGGATATAAAACACACATATATTGGTGACAACATAATAATTTCAGATCTGAAATCATGGCACTTGGGCCCTAGTGACAAGCATTAAGCATGGCAAAGTAGTAGGAACATCAATCTCAGAACATAGTGGATACTAGGGATCAATCCCCATCAAAACAAACTCGATTACATGATAGATCTCATCCTACTCATCACCGCCCAGCGAGCCTACGAATAGATTACTCACGAACGACGAAGAGCTTCGTGGAATTGGAGAGGGAAGAAGGTTGATGATGACGATGGCGATGATTTCCCCTCTCCGGAGCCCAAGACGGACTCCAGATCTGCCCTCTAGATGAAGAACAGGTGGTGGCGGCGCCTCCGTATCGAAAACGCGACGAAAACTTCTCTTTTTATTTTTTTCTGGGACGAAAGGGATCTTATAGAGCTGGAATTGGGGGCGGCAGAGCCGTGTGGGCCCCACAAGCCTGCCCACCGCCACCAGGGGGGTGGTGGCGGGGCCAGGGCTTGTGGCCAATTGGCCCACCCCCTGAGGTGGTACTTGCCGCAGATATTTTTCTTATTTTCCAAAACTGCTCCTCGTAAATTTTCAGGACGTTTGGAGAACTTTGATTTCTGCACAAAAATAACACCAAGGTAGTTCTGGTGAAAACAGCGTTAGCCCAGGTTAGTTCCATTCAAATCAGGCAAATTAGAGTCCAAAACAAAGGCAAAAGAGTTTGGAAAAGTAGATACGATGGAGACGTATCAACTCCCCCAAGCTTAAAAGCTTGCTTGTCCTCAAGCAACTCAGTTGACAAACTGAGAGTGAAAGAAAAACTTTGACAAACTCTATTTGATCTTGTTGTTGCAAGTATGTCTAACTCATAACCAGAATTTCAGCAAGATCACAAGTTAACCACATAAGCAAATGACACAAAGGTCTCACGGTAAACTAATATCAATGGCATAATCAGCTAACGAGCAAATAATAATGAGTTTCAAATACCAACACTTCAATCAAAACAAGCATGAAGCAATAGGAATAGGTGGTATCTCGCTAGCTCTTTCTGAGACCGCAAAACATAAATGCAGAGCACTTTCAAAGATCAAGGGCTCACTAAACATTGTAATTCATAGCAACGAAGATCCAGCCATAGTCATACTCAATATCAGTCAAAAGCAAAGCATAAAAATGACAGAGGTGCTCTCTAATTGGTGCTTATATAAGAGGAGGATGACTCGACAGGAAAATAAATAGACATGCCCTTCGCAGAGGGAAGCATTGATTTGCAGAGGTGCCAGAGCTCAAGCTTTCAAAACAGAGATAATAATTTTGGGTGGCATGCTTTCATTGTCAACGCAATGACCAAGAGTTCTCAATATCTTCCATGCTACTCATGCTATAGGCGGTTCCCAAACAGAAAAGTAAAGTTTTAACTCCCCCACCACCAATCAATCACACTCCACGGCTAGCTGAATCCTCGGGTACCGTCCATACTAACATCAAACCGGGGGGAGTCTTGTTTTACAGTTATGTTTTCGATTTAAGCGTGGAATTTGGCATTCCAATTACCGACCCCTTTCTCGTGAATGATTGTGAATAAACACATGTCGAGGATAACACTCCTAGCATGGAAGATACCAATAGCCCTCTGTTACCACATGAGCGGTTCGGGCATGCAAAACGGATTATTTCTTGAAGGTTTAGAGAATGGCACATGCAAATTTACTTGGAACGGCAGGTAGATACCGTAAATAGGTAGGTATGGTGGACTCTCATGGAAAAACTTTTGGGTTTATGGAAGTGGATGCACAAGCAGTATTCTGCTTAGTACAAGTGAAGGCTAGCAAAAGACTGGGAAGCGACCAACTAGAGAGCGACAACAATCATCAAGATGCAATAAGTTTGACTAACATTGAATGCACGCATGAACAGGATATAAATCACCATGAACACGAACATCATAGAGGCTATGTTGATTTTGTTTCAACTACATGCATGAACATGCGCCAAGTCAAGCCACTTGAAACATTCAAAGGAGAATACCATCCTATCATACTACATCATAGTCATCTCAAAATCTATGTTGGCATTCAAGGCAAACCATTATAAGCTCTCACCTAAATAAGCATGGCATCAGAAACTGTGATCTCTAAGTTGTCATTGCAAACATGGTTCTCTCACAACAAAGCTAAATCTAGGTCGACAAGCTAGTCATATTTACAAAAACAAAATAGATAGAGTTCATACCAGCTTTTCATTTGCACGATCGAACAATGAAAACGATAATAAGCGCATTGGACTAAGCTGAATCTGCAGGCAAACACAAAGGAGAAGACAAAGTAATATGGCTATTTGAAAGCTAAACAGGTAAGCATGCAAGAACCACTAAACATTGTAATCAATATCTTCTACCTTGACCCAAAGAAAAAGAAAACTATTTACACGGGAAAGCTCCCAACAAGCAAAAGAAGAAAGAAAAATCTTTTTGGGTTTTCTCAAAAGGACACAAAACAAGAAAACAAGAAAACGAAAAGAAACTAGCATGGGTAATACAGTGGCAAAGTGTAAACACCGGCTAACAAAGTGAAAGCATAAGCATGAATGTAAAGTCGGTGAGAACACGCACTCCCCCAAGCTTAGGCTTTTGGCCTAGCTTGGTCTACTCCCAAGGTGGGAAATAACCAGCTCCAGGATACTCCGGAGCAGACGGTGGATGCCACTGCTGTGTGAGCTCCTGTGGCTCCCACTGATAAACTGGCGTCTGGTACTCGACTTGCGGCTCGGGCCCGGGCGCCTGTGGTTGGGCCAAGCCCCAATATGCGTAGATGTCCGCGGGCATAATAGTGTACCTACCTGCATGAAGATCAAACAAAGAAGGAGCAGGCAAAGTAATAGTCTCTCGAGTACCCTGACTAAACACCAGGTTATAAATAATCCATCTACTAGCATCTCTATCCAGAAAATCATGGCGAACCATGCTGTCATAATCCAGATATCTCTCAGGGAGAAGCATCTCTCCTTCCTCTCCGAGTCTAATGGGTATCTCAAAGTGTCTGGCAAGACGGGTAGCGTAGATACCTCCATAGGTGACACCCTTGGAACGGTTCAGGTTCACCCGTTGAGCTACTATAGCGCCCAAGCTATAAGTCTTATCGTTATAAAGGCCTTCGTGCAAAACCGCAAGGTCTGGGGAACTAAGTGATCCAGCCTCCCCACGGCCAATCAAACATTTTCCCACAAATAGTGAGAAGTACCGAAGCACAAGAAAATGTATGCTAGCAATTCTAGCGCGAGACACTCCTCTCTCCTATCCAACAGCAATAGAACCAATGAAATCCTCCAAGTCCCGTGGACGAGGGTCACGGATATCCCCAACATAAGGTAATTTGCACACATTGCAAAAGTCCTGCAGCATCATGCACTGGGGGACATCGTATATCATGAACTCAACCATGGGAGGATTCTTCCTCGGATAAAAGATGAAGCTTTGAACGAAAATATTGGTGAGGAGGAGATATTGTGGGCACTTATCTTCAACGAACGCAGTAAGACCTGCGTTCTCCGCCAAGTAATAAAAGTCTTCATAAAGTCCGGCGGCGCGCAAAAAATCATCACTTGGCCACTCGCACGCTTGAACTTCTGTGACTCAAGGGACTACGTACTTGGGGTGGTTCTTCTCATCCTCCTTGTGGTTACGGCTTGAAGAGCCTCTCAAGAACCTCCTCATCTTTTCCTTTTTCTAGCTCTGAAAAATTCTGAAATTTTTAGAGACTTCGAAAGCAAAGTGAATAAGGATTAACCCAACTTGTAGCAACTACTCCTACTAGTGCCTAGAGACCGTATCACGCGCTAAAACTACTTGGGACCAGCTAAAATCAACATTTCTAGCTCAAGAGCAAGGTCACCAAGGTAGCAAGAATTCGCGAAGGATAAAGCACTAGAGCAAAAACTAATTGGACCAATGGAGGAGTCACTTACCAAGGAGTAATTTCCCCAAAAGAGTTCGGAGAATGGTGCTTTGAGCAAGGAGATATAAAATCACAGCCAAATGAGCAAGAACACGGGTTTGAGCTGTGAAACAATTTTTTCTGGAGGTGGAAGAAGAGGCTGGGAGCTGGAATGAGTGGAGGGGGTGCCTATGGGCCCCACAAGCTTGCACCCCGCCACCAGGGGGTAGGTGGCGGTGGCAGGGCTTGTGGCCCACTGGTCTGGCCCCCAGGCCAGCTCTCAGGCCCAGAAATTTTCAAAAATTCCAGAAAAAATCATACTAAATTTTCAGGACCATCGGAGAACTTTTATTTTCGAGGTATTTTTCTCCGGGACGCTAAAACAGAAAACAGGAAAAACTAAACTAATTCTATCATTTTTATTCTAAGCAAAAGAAACCGAGAACTCAAAATAGAGGTATGTGACTCTTTGATTCATCCGTTTCATGGTCATCGAAATAAATCCGTCAATGGGATTGATCAACTCCTTATGACAACCTTCTCGAATCGCAAGAGAGAAAGGAGAATTTTTGAATAGCCACTAAGTCACCTCAATGGGGATATGTATCTCCCCAACAAGCAAATCATACTTCATCTTGACACGAGGAATAAGGCATTCAAAGCTCCCAATGAGAATCGATGAAGTCTTTTCGGTAGCATTGATGCAATGTACTGGATATCGTTTCTTTGGAAAGTGCATGATGTGCTCATTACCGTTGACGTGGAAAGTGACATTGCCTTTGTTGCAATCTATAACAGCCCCTGCAGTGTTTAAAAGGGTCTTCCTAGGATGATAGCCATGGCATCGTCCTCGGGAATATCCAAGATAACAAAGTTTGTTAAGATAGTGGTGTTAGCAACCACAATAGGCACATCCTCGCAAATGCCGATAGAGAAAGCAGTTGATTTGTAGACCATTTGCAGAGAAATTTCAGTGGGTGTCAACTTATCCAATTCAAGTCTACGATAAAGAGAAAGCGGCATAACACTAACACCAGCTCCAAGGTCACATAAGGTAGTTCTTACATAGTTTCCTTTCATGGAGCAAGGTATAGTGGGCACTCCGGGATCACCAAGTTTCTTAGGAGTTCCACCTTTGAAAGTATAATTGGCAAGCATGATGAAGATTTCAAGATCTGGTATCTTCCGTTTATTAGTCACGATATCTTTCATGTACTTGGCATATGGAGACATCTTGAGCATATCAGTTAACCGCATCTGCAGAAAGACGGGTCTTATCATCTCAATGAAGCGCTCAAAATCTTCATCATCCTTTTTCTTGGATGGCTTAGGAGGAAAGGGCATAGGCCTCTGAACCCATGGCTCTCTTTCTTTACCATGCTTCCTAACAGTGAAGTCATTCTTGTCGTATCTCTTAGGTTGTGGATTATCAGGATTAACCGTAGGTTCAATCTCCACATCCTCGTCATTGCTAGGTTGAGCATTATTATGAACATAGATGTCCAGGTTCATGTTCATCACCTGATTGTGTTTCTGCATCAGACGCGGAAATATCATTAGGTTCTTCAGGTGTGACCGTATTTGGTGAACTGGCGTGTAGGCTTCTATCATCCTTCTTCTTATCCTTAGGATGACTAGGTGTATCAGCACTGATTCCTTGAGAATCTTGATCAATTCTCTTAGGATGACCTTCAGGATACAAAGATTCCTGAGTCATTTTGCCTCCTCTAGTAATGACTCTGACAGAGTTGTCATTTAATTCATTGAGCAAGTCATTCTGAGCTTTAAGTACTTGTTCTACCTGAGTAGTAATCATAGAGGCATGTTTACTCAGAAGCTTCAAATCATTGACTTTTCTGTCTACACAAGCAATTAAATGGCTAAGCATACGAGTACTTTGTTCCAAATGTCTGCTAACATAATCATTGAAACTCTGTTGTTTGGCAACAAAGTTGTCAAATTCATCAAAGCATAGGCTACCAGGTTTATCAAAAGGAATATCACTCTCATCAAACCTACACACAGAATTGTAAGTGCATCTAGTGCCCCTTAGTGATTTTGGTGGTTTGAAGACTTATAGGTTAAGTATCTAATGTGTTTGTGAGTGTACACAGGATCTATAAGTCATTGAGGAGTTTGAGATGTTTGAAGAATATCGATCCCTAAAAATATATGTCTTCAGTTGAAGAGATTGGTCTGAAGCTGAAGAAATGAATCGTGAGGAATCTGCGATGAAATTGATATTCCTCATGAAGATACTGATATTGAGAAGTCCGGTGGTTCCTGAAGAAAATCACTCTGAAGAATTGAAGCATGAAGATTTACACTTTCTGTTTTACTATCTTCGCATTCGAGTAATAGGAACACCGTACTGTTAAAGGGGGTCGAAGTTACACTATGGAATGAATTTCCTCGTGATGCTCAACCCAAGCCTAATCCTACCAAAAGCCTCAAATGAGGAATACGAGTGACATGAGGACTCTCATAGTTGAGGGTTCCAACCATTTCGATAGCCACGCCAAGTCACCGGTCTTATCCACTCCAACGGTCATATTACTTAAGGGCATTAGTGTCAAATCATGTCGGGATGCTCCCAGGCTATAAATAGCCACCCCCCACAACCACTAGCTGGTTGGCTGCTCCGTTAGAAACTGACACTTGTCATAAGAGCAACCCAATTCCTCAGAGCCTTCGAGAGTAATTCATCAGTGAGGAAATAGACCATACACCGAAACCACAAACCAAACCTAGTGATTGAGCATCACTGAAGAAGTTGTTCCTGTGTGGGACTGAAGCCTTTTACCTTTGAGGACTGTGCATCCTCCAGACGGTTAAACGTCATGGTCTAGAGCCTTCCAGCAGTCAATTGTGGATCCCCGGGTGACCAAGTTTGTGAGGGTTTGGAAGTCTGCCCTGAAGACTTACCACGAGTGTTGGGCGAGGACTGTGTGTCCTTAGCTCAAGGAGAATACGGTAGGGACTGTGTGTCCCGGGACTGGGTGTCCTTTGGTTTCAATACCAAGCCGCTCCAAACCAGATGTACGACTGTCACAACAGTTGGAACTGGGTTATCAACGACTGTCTTCACTGAGAAACGGGTTCTAATTCCTCAACTCCTTACTTTCCCCGTATTATGTGTTGATGATTTTCACTATGACTGTTTGAAGAATTTGCTGAAGACTTTCTCTGAATTTCCTCAACCCCAAATTCTTCACGCCAGTTAATCCTCATCTGAATTCTGCGTGCCTCCTCACTGTGCAATCTGTTTTCACATTCTTCACTCTGAAAAACTGCTGTTCTGAAACTTTGCACTTCTGATCCTTTACTGTTTTCGCTGTAAGTTAGTCATCAGTGAGGAATTTCCTCAAAAGGAATTTCCTCAGTGATGAAATTCTAAAAATCTCCTATTCACCCCCCCTCTAGTCGATATAACGCACTTTCAATTGGTATCAGAGCAAGGTACTCCCTTGTTCTGTGTGATTTTGGTTTAACCACCTGGAGTTTTAGTTATGTCGACTGCAGGCATGTTTAAGGTGACTGCAGCATGTCCTACCTACGAAGGAAAGAACTTTCCCTTCTGGAAGAACAAAATGCAAATGCATCTACAAGCTATAGATAATGATCTCTGGTATATTGTGGAACATGGCGTCCCCATCATCTCTGCCAGTGTCACTGCTGCTGATGTGAAGAAATTCAAGCAACTCGATTCTCAAGCGAAGAACATCATCTGTGGCCATCTGAGCCCAGGCCAGTTTGGAAGAGTAAGTGCTTTGGGCTCTGCAACACTGATTTGGGAGAGACTGTGCAAGGTAAATGAAGGAGTATCAACCCAGCATGACTCTCGTGTTGATCTTCTTCGCAATCTCTTCAATCGCTTCAAGAGACATGACAATGAAAGCTGCCAAGACACCTTTGATCGCCTCACTGACATATCAAATGAACTGCAAGCACTGGGAGCTCGAGACATCACGGATCACGAAGTTGTGAAGAAACTGCTGAGATCGTTGGATTCTTCATTTGATACTTTAGTTCTGATGATTCAAGAAAGAACAGACTACAAGATGCTTGATCCAGCTGATATACTTGAAAGGCTAAATACTCATGAATTCCAGCTAGAAGAAAAGAGAGATCTATATGGACCAAGCTATTCCAGACCACGTGCATTGAAGGCTAGAGCAATTTCCTCATCTGAAGAAAAAGACACAGATGACAGCATTTGTGACCCTGAAGAATTTGGACAGGAGCTTGCAATGCTCGTGAGGAAATTCCACAGAATTACACGACGTGGCCAGTTCGGTAAATCTTCAAGGAGAGACATGAGGAAATCAGAATCTTCATCTGAGGACTACAAGAAACGAACCTGTCACAAGTGCAAGAAATCAGGTCATTACATTGCTGATTGTCCCCGTTGGGGAAAGGAATCAAAGAAGAAGAAATACAAGGATGACAGTTCTGATGACTCGAAGAAGAAGAAGAAATCTTCAAAATCCTCATCTTCAAAGCCCTCATCACACAAGAAGACCAGTTTCAGAAAGGCTCGGGCACTTATTGGCAAGGAAATGGACTCCGAGGCAGAATCAGAGGAATGTGATGAAGAAGAGGGTTCTGATGAAGACTCGGAATCCGGACAGGCTAGTCTTGCACTGGCAACCACTTTCGTCAGCAAGTCAATCTTCAATCTTGAAGAAAATGATTGCACCATCCATATTGATGACTATGCTGATGACTTCACTCCAACCTATTGCTTCATGGCAAAAGGTTCGAAGGTACCAAATAATGCCTCCTCCTTTGATTCAAGTGACTATGAACCTAATGATTATAAGAAACCCAGTTACAGTAAACTTGCTATCATTGCCACTAAACAACAAACTGCTCTCGAAAAGCTTCAGAAACTGCTAGATAAAAGTGATGATCTGTTGAATGATGAAATGAACCTTACCCAAATCCTCACTTATGATGTGAAAAGTCTTCAGTCTAGATTTGATAATCTTCAGGATCGTTATGATACACTCCTCACTGATCATGAGAAGCTTTCCTATGAATTTCTTCAAAGGAAGCTTGATCTTGAGAAACTGAGGATGTCTCATGATGATCTTCGTATGGAAAATGATTCATTACTAGCTAAACAGATCAACACTGGTCAAGTTGAATTTATTCCTCCATGTCTTAAATGCATTGAACGCGAAACTGCTAATTCCTCACCAGAATCATCAAATGCTACCATTGCGACAAATTCTTCAACTGCACCTGTTGTGTTTATTTCCTAACTTGAGGAAAACACAAATGTTACTGATGAAAATGCTGGGTTGAAGGAATTGTACGTGACAGGCATATACAAAAGTCTCAAAGGACATCAAACCCTTTGTGATGTGCTCAAAAAGCAGATCTTGAACAGGAACCCGAGGAAAGAAGGAATTGCCTTTGAGAGGAAATTAAATGCTGATGGATCCTATTGGAAACCTGAGCAGTATCCCAAAACCTCATGGGTTGCTGCTACTGGGCCTCCTTTTGATCCATCTAATCTAACTAGTTTTTCATGTGAATTATCCTATTCCTCAGATGAGTCATTGGACTCCAACTATAAACTGTTCAAAAATCAATCTGGTGTAGTATTTGCTCGATATGTTGGAACTAACTGCAGGAATGGCCCTCCCTTGTGGAAAATCTGGGTTCCCAAAAGTTGTCTTGAAAATCTTCAGGTGAATGTCCTCGTGACACCACCACCGAAGAATCTGAACCCCAGATCAAATTCCTCAGGAGGACCAAAGTCTTCAAGAGGATCAAAATCCTCAACTGGTCAAAACTATGCTCGTACCCGTGCTAATGCGTCTAACATGCAGGGAAACTACAAGGAATATGAATATGAGTGTTACTCCTCAAATCATTATATTCATAAATCCTCTAACCAGTTCTCTGCATATTCATATGAGTACTTTAACCCCCCTATTGTTAAGAGAAGTGCATTGGCTTCAATGCCACCTTTCTCATATGGTGCTCGCAGGATGATGAATGCTTTGCCACCCCTTCAGATGTGGGTGGTGAAGAAATCGAACTAATCACTTCTGCACGTCAGGTCTCCAGATGAAAATCATCATATGAAGAATTTCCTGGAGACCTGAGGAAATGCTTGATAGGACGCAAGCTAATGATTGATGAAATAGAAATATTTCACACGTCCTTACATTTCTGTTATGATGAAATTACTGATCTGATGAAATTAGTATCATATTCTTCAAATCTGAAGCATATGAGATGGTAAGCTGTACTAATTCATCTGCAGGATGACAAGCCCAAGAATACTGAGTGGGTTCTTGATAGTGGCTGCACACATCACATGACTGGTGATAAAAGCTTACTGATGAATATGCCACTAACTCCATCACCTCTAAAGCAAATCACATATGCTGACAAAGGTAAAAGTAAGGTATTGGGACTTGGCAAAGTGGCTATTTCCAAGGATAGGCATATGGACAAAGTGATGCTTGTTAAATCCCTTGGTTTTAACCTTATGTTAGTCTCGATGCTTTGTGATCTTGATATGATTGTTATCTTTGGTAGATATAGATGTCTCGATGCTCTGACAAATCCAAAGTCTTCGAAGGTGTAAGAAGAGGGGATTTGTACATTGTTGATTTCTCTACAGGTCCTCAACCAGCCACTTGCTTACTAGAAAAAACCTCAGAAGGATGGTTGTGGCACCAAAGACTAGGTCATGCAGGCATGAGGAATTTGCACACGCTCGCGAAGAAGAAGCATGCCATCGGCATCGAATCGGTCAAATTCCTCAAGGATCATCTCTGCAGTGCTTGTGAATCTGGGAAAATGACCAGATCCAAGCATCCCTCTAAGATTATCATGACCACTACACGTCCATTCGAATTGCTTCATATGGATTTATTTGGACCTACTCACCATGCCACACTAACCAATGCAGCATCATTATATGGCTTCTTCATAGTTGATGATTATTCCAGATATACTTGGGTGCATATCATAGTGTATAAAACTGAAGTGCAGGAAATCTTCAAACGATTTTCTTCAAGGGACTCGACCAACTTTGACATCAAGATCAAACATATCAGGAGTGATAATGGAACTGAGTTCAAAAACACTGGTCTTGATGATTATCTTGATGAACTTGGTATTACTCATGAATTATCTGCTCCTTATACTCCTCAGCAGAATGGTGTCGTCGAAAGGAAGAACAGGACTCTCGTTGAAATGGCAAGAACTATGCTTGAAGAATATTAGACTCCTCGTCGCTTTTGGCTTGAAGCAATCAACACTCCATGCCATATCATCAACAGGGTATATCTTCACAAATTCCTCAAGAAAACCTCATATGAACTCCTCACTGACAAGAAACCCAATGTAAGTTATTTCAAAGTCTTCGGTGCAAAATGCTGGATTAGAGATCCTCACCATAGCTCAAAATTTGCACCTAAGGCACATGAAGGTTTTATGTTCGGTTATGGAAAGGACTCGCACACTTACACAGTCTTCAACAACTATCACAACAAAGTTGTTGAGACTGTAGATGTGCGATTTGATGAAACTAATGGCTCGCAAAGAGAGCAATTGCCTTCTGATCCAGATAAGTTGTCTCCTTAGGAAGCAATAAAGCTCAAGCCTACTGAAGACATTGTCCCCGCTGAGGAAATTGGTGAAGAAACGATCCCCATCACTGATAAAAATCAAGAAGTTGCTCCTGAGGAAATTGCACCGGCACCACATCCTCAGCCCAGACAAAATCCTCAACCAGCTCATCCAAGGATTGCAAACGAAGTAGAACTTGACAAAATCCTCAACGACATCAATGCACCAGGTCCTCTCACTCACTCAAAAGCTTCACACTTAGTTAACTTTTGTGGGCATTTTTCCTTTGTATCCATCACACAACCCTCAAAAGTTTCTCAGGCTTTTCTGGAACTGGAGTGGATCCAAGCTATGCAAGACGAACTTCTTCAATTCAAGCTGAATGACGTATGGGAGCTCGTCAAACGACCAGATCCTCGCAAGCACAACATCATCGGCACCAAGTGGATTTTCCGAAACAAGCAAGACGAGGACGGTCAAGTGGTGAGGAACAAGGCACGACTTGTAGCCCAAGGCTACACCCAGGTTGAAGGAATAGATTTCGATGAAACTTTTGCACCTGTTGCTAGACTTGAAGCTATTCGAATACTACTTGCTTATGCTAATCATCATAACATCATTTTATATCAAATGGATGTGAAAAGTGCATTCCTCAATGGTAAGCTTGAGGAAGAAGTATATGTTCCTCAGCCCCCAGGTTTTGAGGATCCAAAGAATCCAGACAAAGTCTTCAGACTCAAAAAGGCTCTTTATGGTCTCAAGCAAGCCCCTTGGGCATGGTACGATACATTGAAGGAATTCCTCATGAAGAAAGGCTTCAAACCTGGTTCACTCGATCCAACTCTTTTCACAAAATCCTATGATAATGAGCTATTTGTATGTCAAATATATGTCGATGATATCATATTTGGCTGTACTGACAAACGGTACAGTGATGAATTTGCCTACATGATGAGTGAAGAATATCAGATGTCCATGATGGGGGAGCTGAAATTCTTCTTAGGTCTTCAAATTCGTCAACAAAGCAATGGAATCTTCATATCACAGGAGAAATACCTCAAGGGTGTTCTGAGGAAATTTGACATGCATGAATGCAAAGGTGCCAAGACTCCAATGCCTACCAACGGCCACCTCGGCACTAATGAAAATGGTAAAGACTTTGATCAGTAGGTATATCGTTCTATGATTGGCTCTTTATTGTATCTATGTGCATCTAGGCCAGATATAATGCTTAGTGTTTGCATGTGTGCACATTTTCAAGCAAAACCGAAGGAATCACACCATAAGGTTGTGAAACATATTCTTCGATACTTAGCTCACACACCAACACTAGGATTATGGTATCCCAAGGGCTCCAATCTTCATCTGGTAGGGTATTCTGATTCAGACTATGCTGGTGACCGTGTGGATCGCAAGTCAACTTCTTGCACATGCCACTTCCTCGGAATATCACTAGTTTTCTGGTCCTCAAAGAAGCAGAACTGCGTATCACTCTCCACTGCTGAAGCTGAGTACATTGCTGCTGGTTCTTGCTGTGCTCAATTGCTATGGATGAAGCAAACCCTCAAGGACTACGGCATCAACATGAAGAATGTGCCTCTCTACTGTGACAATGAGAGTGCTATCAAGATTGCATACAACCCAGTACAACACTCGAAGACCAAGCACATCCAGATTCGTCATCATTTTCTTCGGGACCATGTCCTCAAGGGCAATATCCTCATCGACTATGTGAAGACTGATGATCAACTCGAAGATATCTTCATTAAGCCCTTGGATGAGAAAAGGTTTTGCAAGTTGCGGTGTGAGCTAAATATCTTAGAATCTTCAAATGTTTTGTAAAAACATGCACACATCCTAACACTTATGCAAAGTTGATGACTTAGATGTGCAACACATGATGAATCGATTTTCTTCAACTAATGAAGAATGTCACTCTGAATGTGAAGAAATTAACGAAGAAATTGATTCTCACGGCCCTACGACAATTGTACGTGGCGTCTGTAATCAACAATTCTTATATGGTGGGTCACGCCACTGCCCACTGTGAAATTCCTCAAGTTGATTTTCTTCAAATGTTCTATTCACTCAAAATGTGTTTTTCTTCAAAACAACTGTTCTTCATTGTGATGATTTATCACAAAATCTTCAAAAACACTTGATGACTTTCATTTTGACTAGATAGACTGTGATTTCAAGTCCTCAACAGCATTCACTTATTGCTATTTCTTCAAGTTGATATTTCTGCTAAGTGAATGTGATTGGACCCTACTTTCCCTCTATGCTATACTCATCCAGTCTATTCAATACTTCATATGCGTTCTACTTGAAACTTTGTTCAAAATCCTCAGTGCGTCCTTGTCAGCTGATGATTTTGTAACGAAAATCCTCAAATCTTCAAAAGTTGTTTCTTTAATACACATTAATTGAACCCCACTTCCCATGATCGGATAACCACGATCTCCACTATCTCCACCGCATCGCTCGGGAGCTACACGTGTCGTGCGGAGACGTAGAGGCAGGGGTTGTTTGGTCCGAAATCTTCGCGCCAAGAGTAACTATCTGGCTATAAATATGTCCTTATCCCCCTCGGCAAACTCTTCTTCGTTCCGTCGCTCTCCTGCTATAGCAAACACCACCGAACCCTAGCGCCATCACTGGTAGTCTCGTCGCCGGTGAGGAAGAGCTTCACTGCCACGACTTCTCCGTCGCCGGAACCACGCCGGAGTCGGACCATCTTCGTCTGCCCCTGCCGTAGACGTCCTCTGTCGCCGGGTTAGGGTGCATTGGACACGCGACCGAAGAGCTTCTCTACACACCTTTCTGTGTTCTTCGTGCGCACCTTCCAGGGTAAATAAAATCCCATTTTTACCGCAAGTTAGATCTAAAATTTTACATCTTATATGTGAAATCTGTTTTTTCCTCAAGAATCGATAAGCATTTGATTCCTCAAACACTGCCTATCACCACATCATTGATGAACTATGCTAAGCATCTAAGATTTTCACGAGATTCCTCAATTGTGCGAATTTTCGGATCTGTACAACTCTGGAACCCAAGAACAGTATGCTTAGGCAAATTCCTCAACCACTGGTTATATTCCTCAACTGTCAAACTTTTTCATTTTCTTCAAATCTGAGAATGCATATGACCTCTCCAAATTCCTCGCAACTATACTCTGTTCACAGGTACACACATGTCAGCTGATGAATCTCTCGGTTCTCATCACATTAACTTATTTGCAGCGTTTCTGGAAGAAAATCTTCAAGTCTCATCAGAATCCTCAAGAGTTCAATCTCATCAGCAAAATCCTCAGCTAAAGAAAATGGAGGATGACAGAAAACACAAGGGAGGAAAGAAACTTGAGCAAAACACAGCTGTGGATATCCCTGAGGATATTTACTTGGACTATTGCACGCCTGATGAAAATGAGACAATGGCCAAGAGAAAGATATGGCTGCAGAAGATAGAACACCGATGGGCGAAGGAATGGAAGGAATACAGGTTTGTGACTCCCAAATATGCGAAGAAATTCGCTCTCAAGCCCCCTGGCAGAAGGGCCCAACTTGAGGATCATCAAGTAGCACATTGCTCAAGCCTCATGACTATTGATGACTATCCAGATGAGAAGGAAAAGCATCTGGCTAATCTCAAAAAGCAGGCAGAAGCTGCAGTGAGGAAATTCAATGAATCCTCAGCTGCTGCCTCACCTGCTGCTACTTCCTCTGCCGCAGAAACCTCTGGCTCAGAAATTCCTCAAATGTAGTCTGTGCCATCAAAGCCAAGGGCTCCAAAGCCTCAAGAGAAGTCTGCTCACGCTTCAGTCACAAAACCTTCAACACCAAAACCTTCAGGACCAAAACCCTCAGCGCCAAAACCTTCAGCACCAAAACCATTAGCGCCAAAACCCTCAGTACCAATCTCCTCAGCTCCAAAATCCTCAGCACCACCACCAAAGCCTCAAGAGAAACCAGTACAGAAGCAAGTCATGAAGCCTATGACCGCCAGCTCCAGCTCCTCACTCCCAGCTGCAACCAGCTCAGAGACAAAGTCTTCAACACCTCCTGCGAAGACTCAGGTATCTGCTGAACGTGCAACTCTGCCAAGCCCCAGAAAAATCATCACCGTCCCGTCTGCATCAAAGGGAAGTGATGAATTTGATGATGAAACCCTGCAAGCCATCATTAGAAACAAGCAGGAAAGAGTAGCTCAAGCATCAGGCAGTGCCATTCCTCTCGCAATGGACCCCAATGTCCTCCTTGACTACATCAACATCTGGTATGAGGACCCAAACATTCCAGTTGATGATTTGAAGCTTCCGCCTGGCATAAGCCACATGGTGACCACTTTCATCAATGAAGCCAAGTGGAAAGAATAGCAGGCCAGGCAAGCCAAAGTTGCAAAGATTAAAAAGGAGAAATTCCTCAAGCAGAATCTCCTCAAATTGACTCCTGATGCACTGGTGTCAACACAGGCAGAGCTGAAGAAATTGACTGACAAGTACTCCAAGCTGTTAGATCGTAAAAGCCTCAAGAGCAATTTCATCAAGCTGGCCACTAGTGCTGTTGATGACTACAATAAGAAGGCCGCACCCCCAGCACCAACTCCTCAGCCCTTGATTGAGGAGCCAACAGATGAATCTCCTCATGATGAGGAAACTCCTCAAGCTGAGGAAGTACATCGAGAGCGCCGTGTTGATGAACCGGCTATTGAAGAAATCATCATGGAAACTCTAGCTGATGAGACTGCCCCTGATCCAGCTGCTTCATCAAAGCAGGCTGATGACTCTGTTCCAGCTGGTTCCTCAATACCAGCTGAAGAATCTGTAGAGAGAACCCCTTCACCAAAAGCTTCAAAGGTGAAGAAGATGACTCCGTCTGCATCAGACGTGAAGAAAACCAGGGCTGCTGAAAATAAAGCCAAAAAGAGAAAGGCCTCCTCAGCAGAAGAAGAAACAGAGTCAAAGCGCCTCAAAGCACTTGAAGAAGCTGCTCCTCTGGACCCTGTGCCCCTGAATGTCGCTCCTTCCTATGAAATGGTCATCATTGATGATCCAGCAAAAAAGGCAGATGAGGAAATGAAAGATGTCGCCTCTGAGGAACACACCGACAAGGAAATTCAGATAGACGACAGTCCTCAACCTTTCATTCCTCAAAAAGACAATGTTCAAGCATCAGCTGCACCAGCTGATGAAACTGCATCTGCCACCAAGCCAGCTGAGGAAAAACAAACTGAAAATCCTCAAGCTGATGAAATTCATCACTCTGAGCAGAATCCTCAAGATGAGGAACAGGCTGATCCAACTCCTCCAACTGAGCAAGAAGAAGAAATTTCTCAGCCTGAAGCACAGCCAGAGCAAGCTCCTCAGCCTAACACCCAGCAAGCACCATCTCCTCAGCCTGAAGTACCAACTGCTGAAATTCCTCACCCTGAGGAAAATGCTGAGGAGAATGCACCTGACCAAGACAATGCATTCGTCGTGCTCAACCCAGAGACTGCCATTGTTGTCTCCCCTCCTATTCCTCAGCAAAATCTTCAGCCAGTTCAGCGTCAGCCATTCTCCAAGCGTCCAAAGTTTCAAAAGGAAACTTTCTTGAAGAACGCATGTACTTCATTGGAGAGAACCCCTATGACAAGCCTCAAATGAGGCATCTAAAGTTTTGGACTAGGACTCAGATGAATTACTATGCCTCTGTGCTATGTGGACGAAACAAGATATTCCAGCACAGGCATATTCCTCATGTTGAACTTGAAGCAATACCGTGCCTGGAGCCAGTCCTCAGTGTACTGCATGATGCAGGTTTACTCCCAATGTGCTCCGACATATCTGACTGGAACAGCGAGTTAATTCTTCAGTTCTATGCCACTCTTCACATATCTGGCAACCGTGAAGACATTAACACTTGGATGTTTGACTGGATGTCACAAAACACTCACTACAAGGCTCCTGCTACTGAACTCCTTAGAGAACTGCCCGTACCAATTCCCTCAGATGAGGCTGTGAAGCTTTATGGCGAGCGTGAGCTGCCAGATGGAATGATGGAAGTCCTCATGAAACGTTTGGCTGAAGGAAAATCTCCGAGAACAACCTTCCTCATCCACGAGCTCAAGTACACACCCAGGTCTGTCTACAGAATCCTCTGCAGTGTGCTCGCGCCGATCAAAGGCCATGATGATGAAGATGTTGTAGGCCTCATGAAGAATATCCTATTCAACATCATTCATGGTATTCCTATCAACATCCATGATTTCTTCTTGAGGACTTTGGCCGACAATGCTATGTGTCCTTTTGATCACATGATATATGCTCCATGGATCATGAGATTCATCAGGACAAGGACAGGCATCAACTTCCACGCTGATTTCCAAAACCATATGGGTTATATGCCTCCTATCCGGGTCAACAAGAAGACTTTCGAGTCCATTGAAGGAAAAGGCAAATCTGTGATTGACGAAGGCAGTAGGCCCCTTGATGGCCAGTTCAGCGAGCCAGAAGCTTATTCTTCATGGGATGATACTGAGACTCGTCCGGCATGCCCCGTTCCTCCTCGCGTGATGAATACCAGAGAGCTCCTCCTCAGTCTTCACCAGAAGGTGGATCGCAACCACAAATGGGTCAAACGCCAGTTTGGTGCCATTGTGAAAACCATCACTGAGACACAGAACTCTGTGAAGCTCAACCATCACTATCTGCATGAGGTTTTCGATCGCACCTGGGCTACACTTGCACATCTGAAGACTCAGACTGAGCTTGAAGAAATGGACTTTGAGCGAGACTTTGAAACTTGAGAGTTAGTCTTCAAGCGGGATATTTTTGGGGCTTATGAACTATATTTAAGTTACAAACTCCTGGCTCTTTTGAAGTTTTTATGTAATGAGTTGTAACTTAAGCCCGATGGTACTCTGACGCTTTTGAACGTTTTTCTTCGCATGCTTATTCCTCAAGTTTTAATGCACGCATGCTAGAATTCGTCAGATACCATTTGTCATCATGCATCTTCATTTTGTTCATATGATATGTTACATGTATGCATGATTTACAAGATTCAGGGGGAGATCTCCATGATATAAATCATCAATGTGCATTTGCTGTAAAAAGCAAAATCCTCAAGATATGCACATCTTCAGGGGGAGTCTCTCTGAATCTTGATTTCAAATTCCTCAAATGAGCATTTACACTTCATATTTTTGATCCCTGTTGAAGACTTAACCAAATTGTCATCAACTACCAAAAAGGGGGAGATTGTAAGTGCATCTAGTGCCCCTTAGTGATTTTGGTGGTTCGAAGACTTATAGGTTAAGTATCTAATGTGTTTGTGAGTGTACACAGGATCTATAAGTCACTAAGGAGTTTGAGATATTTGAAGAATATAGACCCCTAAAAATATATGTCTTCAGTTGAAGAGATTGGTCTGAAGCTGAAGAAATGAATCGCGAGGAATCTGCGATGAAATTGATATTCCTCATGAAGATACTGATATTGAGAAGTCCGGTGGTTCCTGAAGAAAATCACTCTGAAGAATTGAAGCATGAAGATTTACACTTTCTGTTTTACTATCTTCGCATTCGAGTAATAGGAACACCGTACTGTTAAAGGGGGTCGAAGTTACACTATGGAATGAATTTCCTCATGATGCTCAACCCAAGCCTAATCCTACCAAAAGCCTCAAATGAGGAATACGAGTGACATGAGGACTCTCACAGTTGAGGGTTCCAACCGTTTTGATAGCCACGCCAAGTCACCGGTCTTATCCACTCCAACGGTCATATTACTTAAGGGCATTAGTGTCAAATCATGTCGGGATGCTCCCAGGCTATAAATAGCCACCCCCCACAACCACTAGCTGGTTGGCTGCTCCGTTAGAAACTGACACTTGTCATAAGAGCAACCCAATTACTCAGAGCCTTCGAGAGTAATTCATCAGTGAGGAAATACACCATACACCGAAACCACAAACCAAACCTAGTGATTGAGAATCACTGAAGAAGTTGTTCCTGTGTGGGACTGAAGCCTTTTACCTTTGAGGACTGTGCATCCTCCAGACGGTTAGGCGTCATGGTCTAGAACTTTCCAGCAGTCAATTGTGGATCGTCGGGTGACCAAGTTTGTGAGGGTTTGGAAGTCTGCCCTGAAGACTTACCACGAGTGTTGGGCGAGGACTGTGTGTCCTTAGCTCTAGGAGAATACGGTAGGGACTGTGTGTCCCGGGACTGGGTGTCCTTTGGTTTCAATACCAAGCCGCTCCAAACCAGATGTACGACTGTCACAGCAGTTGGAACTGGGTCATCAACGACTATCTTCATTGAGAAACGGGTTCTAATTCCTCAACTCCTTACTTTCCCCGTATTATGTGTTGATGATTTTCATTGTGACTGTTTGAAGAATTTGCTGAAGACTTTCTCTGAATTTCGTCAACCCCAAATTCTTCACGTTAGTTAATCCTCATCTGAATTCTGCGTGCCTGCTCACTGTGCAATCTGTTTTCACATTCTTCACTCTGAAAAACTGCTGTTGTGAAACTTTGCACATCTGATCCTTTACTGTTTCCGTTGTAAGTTAGTCATCAGTGAGGAATTTTCTCAAAAGGAATTTCCTCAGTGATGAAATTCTAAAAATCTCCTATTCACCCCCCTCTAGTCGATATAACGCAATTTCAAGAATTCAGTTCCACTACTTGTATCGGGTTATCGAGACCATGGATCTCTTCGATAGGTGGTAGATTTTTGACATCTTCAAATCTAATGCCTTTCTCTTACATAGATTTCTTGGCTTCTTGCATATCTTCGGGACTGAGGAATAGAATACCTCTCTTCTTCGGAGTTGGCTTAGGAGGTGGTTCGGGAATAGTCCAAGCATTATCGTTGATCAAGATGTTATTCAGTAGAGTCTCAGCTTGTTCTACAGTTCGTTCCCTAAAAACACAACCGGCACAACTATCTAGGTGGTCTCTAGAGGCATCGGTAAGTCTGTTATAAAGGATATCAATTATCTCGTTCTTCTTAAGAGGGTGATCAGGCAAAGCATTTTGTAGCTGGACGAGCCTCCCCCAAGCTTGTGGAAGACTCTCTTCTTGGAGTTGAGCAAAGTTGTATATTTCCTGCAAGGCAGCTTGCTTCTTATGGGCAGGGAAATATTTCTCATAGAAGTAATAGACCGTCTCCTGGGGACTACGCACACATCCAGGAGCAAGAGAGGTGAACCAGGCTTTAGCGTCATCCTTTAGAGAGAAAGGAAACAACTTAAGGATATAGTAGTGGCGGATCTTCTCCTCATTAGTGAAGAGGTTGGCTATTTCGGATAGTTTGGCAAGATGGGCTATGACCGTCTCAGACTCATAACCGTGAAAAGGATCAGATTTGACTAGAGAGATTATCTCAGGATCGACAGAGAATTCATAATACTTATCGGTGACAAAGATAGGCGAAGTGGCAAACTTCGGGTCATTTTCATCCTAGCTTCCCGAGATTTTTCCTTCCACTTGAGAAGTAATTTCTCAGCGTCATAGGCATCCTTACACACAAGAAAATCCTCAGCTATCTCTCCCTCCATAACGTAACCCTCAGGTATATTAGGCAATTCATATCTAGGAGAGCTAGATCTAGCAGGAGCAAAAGCAGGTTCTATCTCAATAGTATCGGTAGTATCAGAAGCATCACGAGCATTGGCAGTAACTCTAGCAATATGAGCATCAAGGAACACTCCTAGTGGAACATCAGGCAAAATAGTATCTCTAGCAGTATCAGGCAAAGCAGTATCAAGCATAGCATCTCTAGCAGTATCAAGCATAGCATCACGCATAGTATCAAGCATAGCATCTCTAGCAATAGTATCACAAGCATCATCAAGCACATGCGACATATCAAGATTTCTAGCAAGAGGTGATCTCGCAAACTTACTCATAACTGAAGGTGAATCAAGTGCAGAGCTAGATGGCAATTCCTTACCTCCCTCATAGTTGAGGGCAAGACTTTGGTCTTCGGATCCTTCAGATTCTTCATAGTGATCAGCAGATATAAATCCCAAGTGACTCAGAGAATATAGCAATACCTCCCCGGCAACAACGCCAGAAAAATGTTGATTGCAATCTCTGGTGATGGCTAGACGAATGCTGATGACAACAAACCTTCCCCTGCAACGGCACCAGAAGAATGCTGCTAGCACTCCCGAGCAACGAAACTAGAAGAATGTTGTTGATGGCCCACCAGCGCGTGGGTTCACAGCGGTTTTCGAGGGTAGAGTATTCAACCCAAATTTGTTGGTACGCCAGACAGGAGGTGAGAGGATACTCTGGAGTATTAGCAACTGAATTTGTTAGATTCAACCGCACCTGAAAGATTAGTATCTGCAAGCAAAGTAGTAACAACAAAGTAGTATGATAACAACGGTGTCAGAAACGATCCGTTGACAGCAGACTATTCCTAACGATTGTATCAATGGCGCCAAGTTGCCGCATTGACGGAAGTTGTCAGTTCCCGTCAACGTCTAGTGAACCAAAGTTGTAGCAGGTAGCAGCAGTGTCATGAGCAATAGCAGCAGCAAGGAACAACAGTAGTGACAGCAGTAGCAAGTAGCAACAGTAGCAAGCGACAGTAGTAGCAACAGTAACAGCAGAGCAAGACAAGTAACAGCAGCAGCAACAGTAGTAACAGCAGCAGAGCAAGACAAGTAACAGCAGCAGTAGGACAAACTCATAGGCAATGGGTCGGTGATTTGTTTGGATGATATTCATCATGCAACAGCTATAACACGGAGAGATATGTGGCTAGCTCCCGTTTGTCAATGTGATGTAGGCATGCATTCCGTGTGTCGTCATACGTGCTTAGGGAAAAGAACTTGCATGACATCCATTGTCTATCCCTCTCGTGGCAGCGGGGTCCAAAAGGAAACTACGGGATATTAAGGTTCTCCTTTTAATAAAGAACCGGACCAACGCATTAGCACTTGGTGAACACATGAACTCCTCAAACTATGGTCATCACCGGGAGTGGTTCCGGTTATTGTCACTCCAGGGTTGCCGGATCATAACACATAGTAGGTAACTACAACTTGCAAGATCAGATCTAAAACACACATATATTGGTGACAACATAATAATTTCAGATCTGAAATCATGGCACTCGGGCCCTAGTGACAAGCATTAAGCATGGCAAAGTAGTAGCAACATCAATCTTAGAACATAGTGGATACTAGGGATCAATCCCCATCAAAACTAACTTGATTACATGATAGATCTCATCCTACTCATGACCGCCCAGCGAGCCTACGAATAGATTACTCACGAACGACGAAGAGCTTCATGAAATTGGAGAGGGAAGAAGGTTGATGATGACAATGGCGACGATTTCCCCTCTCCGGAGCCCAAGAAGGACTCCAGATCTGCCCTCCGGATGAAGAACCGGTGGTGGTAGCACCTCCGTATCGAAAACGTGACGAAAACTTCTCTTTTTATTTTTTCTAGGACGAAAGGGATCTTATAGAGCTGGAATTGGGGGCGACAGAGCCGTGTGGGCCCCACAAGCCTGCCCACCGCCACCAGGGGGGTGGTGGCGGAGCCAGGGCTTGTGGCCCACTGTCCCACCCCCTGAGGTGGAACTTGGCGCAGATATTTTTCTTATTTTCCAAAACTGCTCCTCGTAAATTTTCAGGACGTTTGGAGAACTTTGATTTCTGCACAAAAATAACACCAAGGCAATTCTGCTAAAAACAGCGTCAGTCCAGGTTAGTTGCATTCAAATCATGCAAATTAGAGTCCAAAACAAGGGCAAAAGAGTTTGGAAAAGTAGATACGATGGGGACGTATCAGGTGGTGCGCGGGGGTGAGGCGGAGGAGGCGGCCGGTGAGGTGGTGCGCGGGGGTGAGGCGGAGGAGGCGGGCAGCGGGGCTGCGTGGGGAGAGGAGGAGGTCGGGGAGTGGCGGTGGGGCTGGTGGGGAGTGGCGAGGTGGAGGAAGAGCGGGCTCGAGGGGTAGTGGGGGAACAAGGGGGTTGGCTCCCCTCGTAGGTGAGCCTGGCGGCTGGGGTGGGAGTGAGGTGAGCGGGGGTGGGTTTAGGGTTGGGGGTTAAATACCCCTCGGTGGGCCGACTGGGGTGAGGTGGGTCGGCAGGTGAGGGAAGTGGCTGGGCCGGTAGGGCAGCCAGCTGGGCCGTCGCCCATAGGGTGGAGGTGTTTTTTGTTTTTATTTTATTATTTTGTTGTTTTTCTTTTATTTTATTCTAGTTTTAATTATTCTTGTAAAAATAAGAGTTGGTAAAAAATATGGCACTGAGTCCATCAATTACATTATATTTTAGACACTGTCACAAAATGCTTGAGTTTTATTTAAGGTGGTTTGAAAATCTATATAATTTAGAAAGCATTTAAAATATGGTTTTGGCCTCGGTCTTAATTGTTATTAGGCACTTAGATGCTCACAAAAAATGTTGGTTCCAATTTGACAATTACTTCAAGAATGTTTGCAATCCAACCATGATTTTTCTTTTACAATTTGAAGAAATAATATATTTGACTTTATTTTTAATTTGAATTTAGTCTCGGTTTTTATCGAGTGGCAATTTGGCTTAGTTAATCTTGACGACATGTCACCATTAGCGTGCGATTATTGTAGCCTAATTACATTGATTACTGTAGCTTAATCTGGGGATGTCGCAGAAGGCAAGCGAACACGAGCTCAATGAGATCTACTGGAGACATCTTCGGCTCAGAGTAAATAGGGACACGCCTCCCATGGCACGGCCCGAACACCTTCATGGTACATCCCTCGCAGACACAATTTCTTCCTTAAAATTCCATGGGCACCCATGGGAGACACCCGCCAGGAATCATGTGATCGGTTCAACCGAGCCATGGTCCAAAACACCTCTATGGACAAAGGCTGGATATCATGAAGAACCCCAAGCATCAAGCTTCTCTGTTTTATCAGCAGCTTCTCAAGACCCTCTACTCAAGGTCCGCATGGTAACAACAACTTTCTGCAAAGGATAGTACCCCCATCCCTAACAAGGGTAATAGATATAGTACAGCTGAAAATAGGGCATACGCCAGGCCACCCATGGAAGGTCGTTGGGAAAAAATTGCTTTAAAAAATGTATTGATAGTTACCTGTAAGAGCTGCCTTGGTGCCACGAGTTATAAAAATTCCTTGCATGCATCATTTCAAGTATTTTTTGCATACACATATTTCATATTCAACGGTGTTGACAGGTCAAAATTACTTTTTACACATCCTAAAAGTGTTACCGTCCAATAAACTAGGGGCTTGGATGGCAACACCACCCCAAGCACTACGTCGTCACTACTTCTTAAGTGTTCGATTTCTCGGGTTTTGCGTTATATGCATCGGTTCTGAATTATGTCTTGGGTCTATAGTTGGGTTGCCCTGCTCCTGTGCTTACCTCCTTACGTCCGCTAGTTCGGCTAAGGGGTAAAGAAAGAACCATTGTGATTGCATTACTAGCTAGTCTGGCTAAAAATAACTCAATGGAGAAAGCCAAAAACTGACCGTCATAGTAAGCGAGAACTAGTGTGCAACCCGAGCTAAAAAACAAAAACCGTTAGAGGTTATTCTGTGTTAGAGGGAGGGTTCACGCCTTTGCGGACCCTATGGTAGCTGTTTCGAAATTCAGCGTATCCGACTACCACCAAAAACCTAGGGGCTTCCGATCAGCCCCCGAAATTAAACTCCTAAGGTTAAGTGAAAGCGATAAAACCGCATGTCTAATTGCCTCGTTTCCATCTCACACTACCACCCTCGAGCACGGACTCATTGGCTAAGGGTAATAGTATGAACGACGAAACACCATGAGTAGTCTCCACCTGGGGGCTTAAGGCGATGACTCGTAACTTTCAGATTAAGACGACCAAATGACAGGAGTCAAGATAATACACAAGTACACCCCATTCAAAGACTAGCATCATAAACATAAATTGTTCGGAGGCACATGACAGTACAATCACTCAAAGAGTACATTTTTCGAGCATTGGGTCTCTATAACCCGAGCACCCTCCGTCACTGAGGGAAAATACAGCTCGGGACGTCTGTGCTCTTTCCCCACAGGCGGAGGTGCAGTCACCATCGTCAGGGGCTTCATCATCGAAAAATGCACCATTGTCCTCGCAAAGGCCATCCGAGCTCCTTCTATGCAGACGGAACGCTTCAGGACCTTGATCCGGGGCACGACATCAACTAACTTCTGCACTAAGCTGAAGTAGCTACTCAGCAGAGGCTCGGTAGGCCATAGTTGGATACATAGATCCTTCATAGCTGGCTCCGCCATCCTATGCACCTCCATGAGCTGTTTCATTTGATAGCTCAGACTGGGGTTGGGCTCGGGAGTCTGACACTGAGCCCAGAAAAGCCTCCGCTCAACATCCCCGTCATGGGCGGAGTAGTGCTTGGTTTCTTCTGCCACACTCTGCACGAGGTCCATGAAGGCGCATGGGGAACGCTACATACGCGTAAGAAATGGATACCTGTTTCCACCAAAGGCACATTGCAATAAGTATTGCTTACTGATACGTCTCAAACGTATCTATAATTTTTGATGGTTTCACGCTGTTATCTTGTCAACTTTGGATGTATTGTTTACCTTTTATATATTTTTTTGGGACTAACTTATTAACTCAGTGCCAAGTGACAGTTCCTGTTTTTTCTGTGTTTTTTACTCTTTTCAAATCTGATTTTGGAATGGAGTCCAAACGGAATAAAATCCCCGAATTAAATTTTTCCAGAACGGAAGAAGATCAGGAGGCTTGAGGGCCAAGCAAGTGGGCCCACAGGGAGCCCACAAGCCCTGTTGCCGTGGCCAGGGGAGGTCGCGGCAACCAAGCTTGTGGCCCCCCTGGCGCTCCCCTGCCCTAGGTCTTTGGCCTATAAATTCCCTAAAAATCCAGAAAAAATCAGGGCATCCACGAAAACACTTTTCTGCCGCCGCAAGCTTCCGTTTCCGCGAGATCTCATCTGGAGATCCTTCCCGGTGCCCTGCCGGAGGGGACTTTGGAGTTGGAGGGCTTCTACATCAACACTATCACCCCTCCAATGACTCGTGAGTAGTTCACTTCAGACCTACAGGTCCGTAGTTAGTAGCTAGATGGATTCTTCTCTCTCTTGGATCTTCAATACAAAGTTCTCCATGATCTTCATGGAGATCTATCCGATGTAATCCTCTTTGGTGGTGCGTTTGTCGAGATCCGATGAGTTGTGGATTTGTGATCATATTATCTATGATCTATATTTGAGTCTTTGCTGATTTCTTATATGCATGGTTTGATATCCTTGTAAGTCTCTCCGAGTCTTGGGTTTCGTTTGGCCAACTAGATCTATGACTCTTGCAATGGGAGAAGTGCTTGGTTTTAGGTTCATACCGTGTGGTGACCTTTCCCAGTGATAGAAGGGGCAGCAAGGCACGCATCATGTTGTTGCCATCAAGGGTAACAAGATGGGCTTTTATCGTAGATCTGAGATTGTCCATCTACATCATGTCATCTTGCTTAAGGCGTTATTCTGTTCTTTTGGACTTAATACACTAGATGCATGCTGGATAGCGGTCGATGTGTGGAGTAATAGTAGTAGATGCAGAAAGTATCGGTCTACTTGTTTTGGACGTGATGCCTATAGATATAATCATTGCCATAGATAACGTCATGACTTTGCGTGGTTCTATCAATTGCTCGACAGTAATTCGTTCACCCACCGTTTACTTGCTTTCATGAGAGAAGCCACTAGTGAACAGTACGGCCCCTGGGTCTATTCACACTTATCGTTTCCACCTTCGCTTTTACTTTGCTTTGTTACTTTGTTGCTTTCAGTTGTCACTTGGCAAACAATCTATAAGGGATTGACAACCCCTTCATAGCGTTGGGTGCAAGTTCTTTGTGTTTGTGTAGGTACTTGTGATATTCCTTCACTGGATCGATACCTTGGTTCTCAAAACTGAGGGAAATACTTACCTCCGCTGTGCTACATCACCCTTTCCCCTTCGAGGGAACACCAACGCAAGGCTCCAAGGCCACGGGGGAATCCTTTGCATATTTGCCAAGGAAGTCCCTAAAGGCGTAGCCGTAGCAGAAGGATTCCTGGTGCCGTTGCTGAGAAGTATCAAGACAAGAATAGTCTCCCGTCAGCACGCTTGTTTCTGGCACCGTTGGAAGGTCTTTTGTTGCAGTAGCAGAAGTATTTCTGGCGCCGTTGCCGGGGAGGAGATCTATCCAAGTAGGTGTCACAAACTCATCTCTTGCATTTACCTTTTTTGCCAGTTGCCTCTCGTTTTCCTCTCCCCCACTTCACCAATTTTCCTTTTTCGTTCGCCTTTTTTTTTGTTTGCCATTTTCATTCTCCCTTTCTTTCACTTGCTTTCTGTTTGCTTGTGTTGTCATGTGCCTTCAATATGCTTGCATCTTCGCTTGCTAAAAATCTAGTGATATGGATCCTCATCCACTTGCTAATCTCTTTAAGAGATCCAATTATGTTGATCCAATTGCTAGTGAGTTGAGTGAACTTGACTTTCTTTACAGAGTTTTGCTTGAGATGCGTGAATCTGAAAATCATGATGAAGAAATTTATGAAGTGATTCACGAGGCCTCCTTGAATGAAAAGCATGATTGCAATGGTTTCACTATAAATCCTATTAGTGTCAATCATGCTAAAAATATGCAAAACCCTAAGCTTGGGGATGCTAGTTTTGCTATGACCACTACTTGTTGCAATGATCATGATTGGGGTAATGATTTTTCTTA
Organism: Hordeum vulgare subsp. vulgare; assembly: GCF_904849725.1. Taxonomy (NCBI): domain Eukaryota; kingdom Viridiplantae; phylum Streptophyta; class Magnoliopsida; order Poales; family Poaceae; genus Hordeum; species Hordeum vulgare. The sequence goes on along the minus strand of NC_058522.1, from coordinate 331,715,992 downwards.
TGATCTTGAAAATTTGCCTCATGATGAATATGATGTTTGCAATAAGATTGAAAGTGGGTTCGGAGAAGTCATGACTTTCGTTGATGATAATCCCACTATTTTTGAAGAGCATGAACTTTAAATGCATGTGGATCATGAAAAGAATATCCTTTGTGATAGCTATATTGTTGAATTTGATTATGATCCCACATGTAATTGCTATGAGAGAGGAAAATATTGTTGTAGAAACTTTCATGTTACCAAATTACCGCTCGTTATCTGGAGATTGCTATTGTCTCTTTCTTCTTCCTTGCATATGGCAACTATTGGTTGTCTTGACAATCTGTTTTCCTATAAAATGCCTATCATAGGAAGTATGTTAGACTTAGATGTGATTTTCACATGCTTTATGATGCTCTGTTGTGCTTCAATTCTTGTCTTTTGTGTGAGCATAATTGATTTATCAATGCATGGCTAAGGGCGTTAAACAATAGCGCTTGTTGGGAGGCAACCCAATGAATTTATACTTTTTCTTTCTGTTTTGTGTTTTCCACACTTTCATAATTATGTTATGATTGTGTTTTTTGTGTTTCTTTTTGCGTTTGTGCCAAGCAAAACCGTTATGATTAGTCTTGGGGATGATCGTTTGGTCATGCTGGAAAAGACAGAAACTTTCTGCTCATGAAAAGAATTTTATTTTTTTTCTGTAAGAGCTTTTGAGTTGATTCTTTTTTATTCTGATTTCTACGAAAAGTCTTCAGACTTTCAAAAAATTTCAGAATTTTTTAAGTACCATAAGTATACAAAGTATACAGATTGCTACAGACTGGTCTGGTGTTAACAGATTCTGTTTTTGTTGTGTTGGTTGCTTATTTTGATGAAACTATGGATAGTATGGGGGGGTATTAGCCATGGAAGATTGAAAATACAGTAACCCAACATCAAAATAAGTATAATTCAAGTTTTTTACAGTACCTAAGGAAGTGGTGGTTTGCTTTCTTATACTAATGTTATCACGAGTTTCTGTTTAAGTTTCGTGTTGTGAAGTTTTCAAGTTTTGGGTGAAGTTCTTATGGACAAAAAGATAAAGAGTGGCAAGAGCTCAAGCTTGGGGATTCCCAAGGCACCCCAAGTTGATTCAAGGATGCCGTAAAATCCTAAGCTTGGGGATGCCCCAGGAAGGCATCCCCTCTTTCGTCTTCAATCCATCGGTAACGTTACTTGGGGCTATATTTTTATTCACCACATGTTATGTGCTTTTCTTGGAGCGTCTTGTATCGTAGGAGTCTTTTATTTTTGTTGTGTCACAATCATCCTTGCTGCACACCTAGAGAGAGATACATGCACTCACCGTGATTTTGTCAAGCTTCACTTATATCCTTTGGTAGACAATTCAGCTCACATGTGCTTCACTTGTATCTTTTGAGCTAGTTGCTTTTGCTCCATGTGCTTAACTTATATCTTTTAGAGCATGGCGGTGCATGGCTTGGTAGTTGATCTATTCTATGAAAGTAGTCTCAAAAGGGGTCGTTATCCAAAGGGATACGAAAACTTCCACCTTCATGTGCATTGAATAGTTACAGAAGTTTGATTCATCTCCACTAGTTTTGAGTTGTGGTTATGGTAATATTGAAGTTATGTTAGTAAGGTGTTGTGGATCTAGAAATACTTGTGTTGAAGTTAGTGATTCCCGTAGCATGCACGTATGGTGAACCGCTATGTGATGAAGTCTGAGCATGATTAGTTTATTGATTCTCATCCTTTGTGTGGCGGTCGGGATCGCGCGATGGTTTATACGTACCAACCCTTCCCCTAGGAGTATGCGTTGAATGCTTTGTTTCGGTTACTACTAAAACTTTTGCAACAAGTATATGAGTTCTTCATGACTAATGTTGAGACCATGGTGTAGATGCACTTTCACCTTCCACCATCACTATCTTCTTTAGTGTCGTGCAACTTTCGCCGGTGCACAAAACCCACCATTAGCCTCCCTCAAAACAGCCACCATACCTACCTACTATGGCTTTTTCAAAGTCATTCTGAGATATATTGCCATGCAACTACCACCATGACATGTGCCACCACGTCTACATTGTCATTGCATGATCGTAAGATAGCTAGAATGATGTTTCCATTAATGTCCATGCCATGCTAGATCATTGTCACGGTACACTACCGAAGGCATTCCATATAGAGTCATTATTGCTCTAAGTTTTGAGTTGTAAGTGTGATGATCATCATTGATGGAGCATTGTCCCATGTGAGGAAATAAAAGAGGCCAAAGATTCCCACCAAAAAAAGAGGCCAAAGAGCCCATTCAAAAAAAATGAGAGAAAAAGAGAGAAGGGACAATGCTACCACCTTCCACACTTGTGCATATTAAGCACCATGATCTTCATGATTGAGAGTCTCTCGTTTTGTCACCACCATATAGCTAGTGGGAAATTCTCATTGTATAACTTGGCTTGTATATTCCAATGATTGGCTTCCTCAAATTTGCCTTAGGTCTTCGTGAGCAAGCAAGTTGGATGCACACCCATTAGTTTTCTTTAAGAGCTTTCACATACTCTTAGCTCTAGTGCATCATTTGTATGGCAATCCCTACTCATTCACATTGATATCTATTGATGAGCATCTCCACAGCTCATTAATATGCCTAGTTAATGTGACCATCTTTTCCTTGTTTGTCTTACAACCTCCACCACACTCCACACCACTTATAGTGCTAAAACCATGGCTCACGCTCATGTATTGCGTGAGAGTTGAAAAAGTTTGAGAAAGTAAAGGTGTGAAAACAATTACTTGGCCAATACCGGGGTTGTGCATGATTTATATTCGTTGTGCAATGATGATAGAGCATAGCCAGACTATATGATTTTGTAGGGATAACTTTCTTTTGGCCTTGTTATTTTCAAAGTTCATGATTACCTTGCTAGTTTGCTTGAATTATTATTGTTTCCACGTCAATAGCAAACTATTGTTTTGAATCTAATGGATCTGAACATTCACGTCACATAAGAGGAGTTACAAAGGACATCTATGCTAGGTAGCATGAAAGAATCAAAAATTCATTCTTTATCACTTCCCTACTCAAGGACGAGCAGGGGTTAAGCTTGGGTATGCTTGATACGTCTCAAACGTATCTATAATTTTTGATGGTTTCACGTTGTTATCTTGTCAACTTTGGATGTTTTGTTTATCTTTTATATCTTTTTTGGGACTAACTTATTAACACAGTGCCAAGTGTCAGTTCCTGTTTTTTCTGTGTTTTTGACTCTTTTCAGATCTGATTTTGGAATGGAGTCCAAACGGAATAAAATCCCCGAATTAATTGTTTCCAGAACGGGAGAAAATTGGGAGGCTTGAGTGCCAAGCAAGTGGGCCCACAGGGAGCCCACAAGCCCTATTGCTGCGGCCAGGGGGGAGGCGCGGCAACCAAGCTTGTGGCCCCCCTGGCGCTCCCCTGCCCTAGGTCTTTTGCCTATAAATTCCCTAAAAATCCAGAAAAAATCAGGGCATCCACGAAAACACGTTTCCACCGCCGCAAGCTTTCGTTTCCGCGATATCTCATCTAGAGACCCTTCCCGGTGCCCTGCCGAAGGGGACTTTGGAGTTGGAGGGCTTCTACATCAACATCATCGCCCCTCCAATGACTCGTGAGTAGTTCACTTCAGACCTACGGGTCCGTAGTTCGTAGCTAGATGGCTTCTTCTCTCTTGGATCTTCAATACAAAGTTCTCCATGATCTTCATGGAGATCTATCCGATGTAATCCTCTTTGGTGGTGCGTTTGTCGAGATCCGATGAATTGTGGATTTGTGATCAGATTATCTATGATCTATATTTGAGTCTTTGTTGATTTCTTATATGCATGATTTGATATCCTTGTAAGTCTCTCCGAGTCTTGGGTTTTGTTTGGCCAACTAGATCTATGACTCTTGCGATGGGAGAAGTGCTTGGTTTTGGGTTCATACCGTGTGGTGATCTTTCCAAGTGACAGAAGGGGCAGCAAGGCACACATCATGTTGTTGCCATCAAGGGTAACAAGATGGGATTTTATCGTAGATATGAGATTCTACATCTACATCATGTCATCTTGCTTAAGGCGTTACTCTGTTCTTTTGGACTTAATACACTAGATGCATGCTGGATAGCGGTCGACGTGTGGAGTAATAGTAGTAGATGCAGAAAGTATCGGTCTACTTGTTTTGGATGTGATGCCTATAGATATAATCATTTCCATAGATAACGTCACGACTTTGCGCGGTTCTATTAATTGCTCGACAGTAATTCGTTCACCCACCGTCTACTTGCTTTCATGAGAGAAGCCACTAGTGAACACTACGGCCCCCGGGTGTATTCACACTTACCGTTTCCACCTTCACTTTTTATTTGCTTTGTTACTTTGTTGCTTTCAGTTCTCACTTGGCAAACAATCTATAAGGGATTGACAACCCCTTCATAGTGTTGGGTGCAAGTTCTTTGTGTTTGTGCAGGTACTTGTGATATTGCTTCACTGGATCGATACCTTGGTTCTCAAAACTGAGGGAAATACTTACCTCCGCTGTTCTACATCACCCTTTTCGCTTCGAGGGAACACCAACGCAAGGCTCCAAGGCCACGGGGGAATCCTTTGCATATTTGCCAAGGAAGTCCCTAAAGGTGTAGCCGTAGCACAAGGATTCCTGGTGCCGTTGCTGAGGAGTATCAAGACAAGAATAGTCTCCCATCAGCACGCTTGTTTCTGGCACCGTTGGAAGGTATTTTGTTGCAGTAGCACTTACAATTTGTCATCTGCTTGGCTTGGCGCACCTCTTCTTCAAACAACCTCCAGTCCACCCGCTCTGGTTTGAGCTCGGCGGACAGCTTGGAGAGCTCGGTCGTCTTCTCCCAAGATTTCTGCTCCAACGCCTCACACTTTGAGTTGGCTTTGTACATCTCTTCTTGAACCTCTGCCACCCTGGCCTCATGCTTGCTTCTTTCAACCTTGAGGGAGCTCAGCGCGACAACTACTTGTTCAGCTGGCACCTTGTGAGCAGCGGCCTCCTTGTTGGCTTGCTCTAGTTTGGCCTTGAGTTTTTTGAACTCTCTATCCCAGGCTGCTAACGAATTTGATATCACGGGGTCAGATATTAAAAATCAGGCCAGTCCTTCTTTACTAAAGGGTAGTAATAATTTTTACAACACTTCTTGAAACTTACCCTGTTTTTCATCAAGCCGGACGTTCACACGGTTGACTTAAACATTACACGGCTTACCTTAAAACCCGCCACCAAGCCATTGAAGGCCTCGCTCAGTCCGCTGTTAACGGACTGAATACTATGTAAAACCGCACCCATAAGGATGCGATGTTCTTCGACAATGGAGGATCTGGTCCAGGCGCCCTCCATCATGGCAGGCCACCCAGCCATAGTCCGTTCAACTAGGGCTGGCGCGGGAGGCGGCACTGAAGACACCGGTGAGTCACGGCTATCGGAAGATTTGTCCGGGCAAAGATCAGAGGGAATTTGTTTCCCTTCTCCACTTGTGAAGAAGGATCCAACCCCATGGGTCCCAATGACCGAGGTATGGAGCTCGACCAAAATCACATGTTCTTCGGTGGCCGGTGTATCAACACCAGCCACGACCTCCCGGTCTTCAGACGCTGGTGTATCAACTTTGGCCAGGACCTCTCGGTCCTCGATGTTCGATGTACCAACCTCGGCCATCACCACCTCATAGTGGTCGGTGGGGCCTGATGGGACATCACCTCGGTCAGCTCATCTGAGGCCCGGGGAGGGGTATTGTGGGATGTGTTCCCACTCTCCGCTAGCTCGGCGGGCAGTGAGCCATCCTCTGACACCTGGTCCGAGGGAAGATCTCGGACAGGGATGTGACATGAAACAACTCGTTTCTCATTATTGATAAAAACCCGGTGTAATTCTGTTAATTTAAGAATTGGATTCCGTACCTTTGAGCCGGAAGCTTGACCATGGGGGTTAGGCGAGGAATCGCCTCGAAGGCTCCGATCTCGTCATTGAAGTCCGGGCCAGCGCCGAGAAGGGCGACCTTGCTCTTGCAAGGTCTCTTCGGAGCCCGAGGAGGTAGCCCCTCTGTAACGACCAAGATGCGGTCCTTTCCGATCTCGGGGTCGAGGCCCCCAAATAGGAAAGAAGCGCATCTAAGCGTTTCGCAAGCAAGTAACATAGCACAAATAATAATAAAAGTAGACAATTCGGGATTCAACTGTCTTCTCATTAATAACTCATAGTACATCACAGATACAATCAAGGTAGTTCCGCTACGGAGTACAAAACATGGAAATGCTATGCTACCCTACCTGCAGGCCCACGATCATGACCACGCCTCAGTCCTCTGGATAGTTCACGTAGAGGCGGTCTGTCTCCTCGTCGTACTGCCATGCCAGCTGGGTGCCGTCGGGATCATCTGTCTCTGGGGTACCTGTACCTGTTGGGAGTTTCGGAGGAATCCGTGAGCCACGGGGACTCAGCAATCTAATACCTTGGTGCTAGAACCAGTCATGTCACTAGGTGGGGTAAGGGTGAAGTGTATAAGGTTGCAGCATCCTAAGCTTGATTTAGTGGCTAACTTACGTAAAGCAATTGTGGAGGTGGTCTACACTAGCGGTCGTGATTACTTGATCACTAAGTGATCCTGAACACCTACCTATGGCATTCATAACCCCACCGTGTTCCCGATCGAAGAGAGATCTTCGAGGGGGACAGTCACGGTTACGCACACAGTTGGCAATTTTATTAGCTTATGTTTAAGTTCTCTAATACCGGATGTTAACAAAATTATTCCAAGTTGCCACATAACCGCGGGCACGGCTTTCCGAAATATTAAACCCTGCAGGGGTGCTCCAACTAGTCCATCACAAACGTACACAGGCCGCAAAGGCATCCTCTATCACGAATCTCGTGATCTCGTCGGATTCCTTAGAGGAAAACCTCAACTCTGGGGGAAACCAAAGCTTCACTAGGATTCCTATACGCAAGATATACCGCTAAGGTAAGGCAAGGCTAGCAGGACCTCCCGGTGTGTCGACGACCCGATAAGAGCCGCGTATCTCAGTCTCACGACAACACCGTCTATGCAAAGTGGACAAGGATCAAACCTCAAGTTTCCCTGGGGTGGTCTTGCCGACTGCTAGGTGATTGGACCAACACTCATGAGCAGCACTGGCCCGGGTTGTTCATTAAATTCCTCGGGGTAGCTATTCCCTATGCAGGTTATTAGGTGATTAGCAAATAAAACCAATGTTGGGTCCTGCCGGACAAGCCTTAGCACTACGCGATTAATCGAGGGGGTCCCCATAACAACCCCGAACGTGTTAGGAACGATCATTATGGAATCAAACACCGGTAGCCGGTAACTAAGGCGGCAATAACGGAACAAAGCACCCGGCAAAAGGCTAGGCCTCCCGTCATTTACCAAGTATATAGGTGCATTAATTAAATAACAGAATTTAAGATAATGATATCAAGATCATGTTATCACATGAGTCAAAGCACCTGCATCTAGCAACGCTAACATTAGTAGCTGAGCAAAGCCTACTTAGCCATACAAGTTTTGCTAGGAAGGGATTAGTGTATGGGTTCATGGAATATCAAGAGGCAATTTAATTCAGTGGTAGGCAGCGAGCAATAAGACATGGAAACGAAAACTAGCATAACAAGTCTAGAGATGGAATCAAGGTCATATCATCTTGCTTGTGATATCCTCAGCTTGGAATGGTTCTGGTTCATCCTGCACGTACTCTCCTGACTCCACGTATTCATTCTCCGATCCGGTGCTACCCAACATAAGAATAACAACCAATGAACAGCACCACCACAAGATGCAACAAGCACATGATCCATGAGATAAAAAATGAGCATGCATCACTATTTCTATCACTAGAACATGCAAAGAAACTACTACAAGTTTCTGTACAGCACTGTACACTAAGCTATTTTTCACATGCATGATAATGGCATGAATAGATGCATCTCGTGAAAATGATGCAAAACCATATGAAGAACATTACAAACGGAGCTACGGATCAACGGGAATCAACGAAACAAGATATGAAGCCCTACGTGGAAGAATCATCACCACACACTCAATTGACACAAATCTGGTATTCCCAGGTTGCCAAGACATATAACAACCTAACATGAATGGATTGGAGCAAGGAAGAACACCACAACATCAACTAATCACCCACAAACATCAAAATGACTATACTACACAATCTGCCCCAATCTGCATCTTAGATCTTTGTGAGCTACATGCAACATAGCTACAGCCCTCCAAATACGACAAATAATATATGTGGCTGTAGCCCACCAAGAACACTACAAGCACCAGCAAGAATCACAGCAAAAGGAATTAAACTCTAGAAGATACAAGGCCACAAACTTTCCCAAAACCATCATATCTCGGGGACTTTGTGAAAATTCCTGCACCTGACTTTCTGTCTTTGTTCTGAAGATTTTTGACAGCAATCAAAACATAACCTACAGGGCTCCAACTGAGATACAATTTGACAGGGAGCTTCACAAACATACCAGGTCCAAATTCCTAGCACGAAACTAAGGCTAGTTCACAGCACAATGACCAGCACAACCTCATCTATAGGAGAAGAAAATGTTTCCAGATTCTCAGACTTTGTGAAATTCCAGATTTGACTAAGCTGGACTTTTTCAGCCACATGCCCACTTTGTTAGGCATAGCTTGCACAAAAATAACACCAAGTGATAAATGACACCACTATGGTGTAAAGCAAAACCCCTACTACTATCACACAAAAGCTCATGACCTTGGGCTCCACCTATTCCATGGTAACAAAGGGCAAACTTGAAACAAATCTGAATATGTCAACTCCATAAGTATCCTAATGGCAACACTAACTTCACCACTGGATTCCTCGGTAGATTCTACCCCAAAATCATATATAATATGTGGGCACCTACTTGGAACAAGTGACCACAAATTAAGGGAGAGGAAACTACTCCAAATCATGCCTAGTGAATAGGGCATAAATTTCATGTAGTTCCACTATATCACAACTACAAAGGTTGAGCTCATGTGCACAATGACAAAGTGACATGGGGGTTTGAACCCCATGTTTGTGTCATGCACATCAACTTCACAAACCCTACTACTAAGCCATCCACACATATAAATCACCATGCCCTCTCACATATGGACATGTGAAGGTGCATAGCTTTGCTTGCAAAGGTGGGGTGTCCCACACACACACACATCAAAACATGTTCTTGGACAACACTAAATATTGCATCTATTTAGATCACTCAAGTAGGGAGCTCATCCACCACAAACACATGCTCACAAATTAGAAGTACATGAACTATGTTCATGTGGGGGGTGTTCCTCACACCACATGCACCACAAGTTATATATGCACACAAAACCTATCACACTACAACATGTAAGCATGACACTAGTGCATCTACACACTCACTTAGGCTAGCTTCACCACACACTCACATACATGCCACCATGCATACTCACATATCAACACATAAACCACACTCACATAGCTTACCTACACCACTACAACTACTGGACAGGAAAAGAAAGATAAGATGCACTCCTTCATGTCTATCAATCAGGCACAAGGTTTAGCAAATAAAAGCAGAGAGACAAAATAAGAAAGAAAGAAAGGTAAACAAAAAAATACAAAAGGGCTGGCCTGGGATTCAAACCCCAGTGCCCCTAGATCAACCCCAAGGCCCAATCCACCCTGCTGCTTGCCTACTTATTGACAGAACAGAGGAACACTGCTTGGTATGGTAGCTTCCTATAGCTACTGTGCTATGGTGCAAACAAAGGGAAATAAAAAGGGGCGTTATGTGTGGCGCCGCGGGGAATCAATCCCACGACCACCTGATCCACATCCAGGCACCGCACCACTACGCTAGGCTACGAACACTGGACAGAGAGGGGGATCAAACAAGAACAGGTAGGCCTGCTATCTGTCCCTGCACTTGACTGACAGAGATGCAGCTATGCTGCTCATCGGCAATAGAAGACCATGAGCACGTCTCTGCTGCTCCCTACAATGCCACTGCTCGTCGGCTACGCGGGGATCGCCTACCTACGCTCTTACACGCGCAACGCTCACTTCTGCACCACAACCGAGAACCTGCTACTGCTCGCGATCATCCACTACAGAGAAGTACACGCACACGTTCTCGCCGGATTTGAGACGGAACCGAGGAGGAGAAGGAAAGGGAGGTTGCTCCTCACCTTGGGGAAGGAAGGAGAGGTCTGTTCGGAGGAAGAGGCGACGGAGAGGAAGCAGGACGGCGATGAAGATCTCCTGGAAGCAGAACCGAACATGTTGAAGGGGCTTCGGGTCCGCGGTGTAGACGAGCTCGTGCTCGTCGGTGAGGGCGCTCTCCGGTGCTCCTAATGCCGGGAATGGGTCGTGGGACGCACCACCGATCTCCTGGACATGGCGGCCTCGCCGGACGGCGACGAACCTTCCCTTCTCTCTCTGCCTACAGACTACAGAGAACTCACCAGGGGAGGAAGGGAGAGATGGAGGGGGAAAAGAGAGGTGGCGGCGGCAAGAGAGGGAGAGAGGGAACCCTAGCGAGAGGAGGAGGAACGGACACCAAAGTTATAGGGGGGACCTCGACGTCCGAGCTCACGGCGGCGCGCGTCTCTCTCTGGAGCCTGACGGAAAGCAACGCGCTGGGAGAACGGCGTCAGGAAGGAGGCGGCGCGAGAGGGGGGGTGCTGGGCCTGCTACGCGAGAGAGAGGAAGGTGGGCCGACAAGTGAGAGAGAGCCCACCTTGGCTGCACTTAAAAGAAAAGAAATACCCAGTGCCTTTCTTTTACAGAAATAACAGAAAAGAGAGAAATAACACAGGGTTTTCTGTAGGAGATTAAAACAAAATAAAAATGTCCCTGGCCATAAGGAATTATGACCTATTTGAATAAAATAGAAAAGATATATTTGGAGCAATTTGATTAAATACAAAACAGCAATTTATTTACTGTTTTGGATTTATTTGCACCCTTAAACTAAGATACAAAATAGCAAAAACACATCTTGGCATCCTCCACAAAATACACTAATACATGGGCTTTTTTAAAAGAGGGAAGGGAGAAGAGAATCTTGACATAGGAGAAATAGAGAGGAGGGGTGGAGATGGTTTTGAAACCCAAGCTTATACTAACACATGCACACCCCAATTAAACTATACATCACATGCACATCATCACAAGGCATCACAAGGTGCAACCACAAGATCACCACCACCACATGAATTGCTAAGACCATATGGCAACCACAAGACAAGAGCATGCAATGATATGCTATGCATGCATGCATTGGAAGGAAGGAAAAATAATAAACAAGGGACACCGCATGATGTCATGGCACAATTGGATACATCAAATCACTCACAAGGTGGACCGACATGCAATAGGTTCCAAATATGGCAAGGTTTACATCTGGGGCACTACAAACTCTCCCACACTACAAAGAAGATCTCGCCCTCAAGATCTAAGACTGAAAGAAATCGGGAAATTCGGAACGGAGGTGATCCTCGCGTTCCCACCTAGCCTCTTTATCGGAATGGTGAGACCACTGCACTTTGAGAAACTTGACAGTCTTGTTAGGGTCTTGCGCTCAGTCGCCTCGAGAACCGCAACTGGGTGCTCATGATAAGAAAGGTCAGGCTGAAGGTCGATATCTTGAAGATGCACAGTGCGCTCGGGGTTCTTGAAACACCTCCGAAGCTGAGAAACATGGAACACATCATGGACATTTGCAAAGGTTGACGGAAGCTCGAGATGGTACACAAGGTCGCCCCTCTTACCAACCACTCTGAACGGACCAAAGAAACGAGGCGCCAGCTTGCCTTTGATGCCAAAGCGCTGCATACCCTTCATAGGCGACACCTTGAGATAGACAAAGTCATCAAGCTCATAAGACATGTCACGGTGCTTGCTATCGTAATAGCTCTTCTGACGGGACTCAGCTGCTCTGAGGTTGTCGCGAATGATCCGACACATCTCCTCAGCTTCTTCTATCATACCATTCCCAAGGATCTGACGCTCGCCTGTCTTGGACCAGTTGAGTGGGGTACGGCACTTCCTGCCATAGAGAATTTCAAACGGAGCCTTGCCAGAACTAGCTTGATAACTGTTGTTATACGAGAACTCCGCGAAAGGCAGACAATCTTCCCACTTCATGCCAAAAGAGATAACACAGGCTCTCAGCATATCCTTAAGAACTTGATTCACTCTCTCCACTTGACCACTAGTCTGAGGGTGGAACGCTGTGCTGAAGCGGATCTTTGTGCCCATAGCAGAATGAAAGGAGTCCCAGAACTTGGAAGTGAAGATACTTCCGTGATTTGAACAGATCATCATAGGCACGCCGTGCAAATAGACAATCCTGGAGGTGTACAACTCCGCCAGCTGAGCTGCTGAAATGGACTCCTTGACTGGAAGGAAATGAGCCACTTCACTCAATTTGTCGATAACGACGAAGATAGCATCATTGCCCTTCTTGGACTTCAGAAACCCGGTGACGAAATCCATCTCAATGTGATCAAACTTCCACTCGGGAATCGGCAAAGGCTGCAAGAGGCATGCTGGACGTTGATGTTCTGCTTTCACCCTTCGACATACATCACACTCGTTTACGAACTGAGCAATTTCACGTTTCGTACGAGTCCACCAGAATGTCTGCTTCAAGTCATGGTACATTTTGGAGCTTCCAGGATGAATAGAGAGCAGAGAGTTATGAGCCTCTTCCATGATCACCTTCCTGAGGTCACCTTTCGGGACGACAAGGCGATCCTCGAAAAACAACGCGTCCCTGGCATCAACAGTGAAACACTTATACTTGGGGAGACTCTTTCCCACGCCAATATTGACCTTCTTCACCATAGCATCAAGAAGCTGAGCTGCTCTGACCTGATCTTCCAAGGTAGGAGAGATCTGAAGGTTCGCAAGAAAACCCTGAGGAACTAGCTGAAGATTGAGCTTCCTGAAAGACTCAGAAAGACCCGGCTAGAGAGGCTGCAGAATCAGACTGTTGCAATATGCCTTCCTGCTCAATGCATCTGCCACAACATTTGCCTTGCCTGGCGTATACTCAACACTCAGATTAAAATCCTGGAGCATTTCCACCCAACGTGTTTGCCGAAGATTCAAGTTAGGCTGAGTGAAGATATACTTGAGACTCTTGTGATCGGTGAAAACTTCAACCTTACATTCCAACAAGAGATGTCTCCAAGTCATCAAGGCGTGCACAACAGCTGCTAGCTCGAGATCGTGCACAGGATAGTTCTTCTCCGCAGGCTTCAACTTCCTAGAGGTATAAGCAACCACCTTCCTATCTTGCATCAAGACTGCACCGAGACCCTGGAGAGAAGCATCGCAAAAGACCTGGTATGGCTTGGAATCATCCGGAGGGGCCAAGACCGGAGTGGAGATAAGCTTCTCTTTGAGTGTATCGAAAGCCAGTTGACACTCTGGAGACCAAACATACTTAACACCCTTCTGAAGAAGACTAGAGAGCGGCTTGGCGATTTTGGAGAAGTTCTCAACGAACCTTCTGCAATATCCAGCAAGCCCGAGAAAGCTTCGAAGCTGCTTCACATTCTACGGAGGCTCCCATTCAACAATGGCTTGAACCTTGGACGGGTCAACCTTAATGCCCTCGGCAGAGATAATATGCCCAAGATAAACCACTTCTTTCAGCCAGAACTCGCACTTGGAAAACATGGAATACAGCTTGTACTCTCTCAGTTTATCAAGCACCAATCTGAGATGTTTCTCATGTTCTTCCTCAGTCTCAGAAAAAACCAGAATGTCGTTGAGATAGAGCAAGACAAATTCATTCTCGTATGGGGAAAAAATATAGTTCATCAATCGACAAAATGTTGGAGGAGCATTAGCCAGACCAAAAGACATGATCGTATACTCATACGAGCCAAGACTAGTCATGAATGCCGTCTATAGAATGTCTTCCTCGCGAATGTGAATCTGATGATAGCCCATTCTGAGATCAAGCTTGGAGAATACTTTAGCACCTTTCAACTGTTCGAACAACTCAGTTATGTTCGGAAGTGGCTATTTGTTCTTGATTGTCTTCTTGTTCAATGGGCGGTAATCGACACACAGCCGGTCCGAACCATCCTTCTTCTTGACAAATAGAACACCACATCCCCACGGAGACGAGCTTGCCCTAATCAAACCCAAACGCTCCTGCTCATCGAGTTGCCTCTTGAGTTCCTTCAATTCTTCTGGACCCAGCTTGTAGGGCCATTTGCACACTGGCTCTGTGCCTGGCTCAAGCTCAATGACAAACTCAACTTCACGGTGCGGAGGCATGCCTGGCAGCTCTTCAGGAAACACATCTTGATATTCGCAGACCACTGGAACTTTCTCAATAGGATTGATCTCGCCCTTTTCATTCAAGGAGAACAAACGGATTGTATCATCGCGTGCCGCGAATATAATCACATCCTCCGAAGAGTGGGTAAGCTTCACTTCTTTGGCTTCACAATCAATTGACGCCTTGTTCATGGCCAACTAGTCCATTCCAAGAATCAAGTCGATGTCGGAATTGCCCAAGACAATAGGAGTAACCAGAAAAGCATAAGCACCCATCTTGACAGAAACGTCTGGAACCACCATGTGAGAATTCATGATCTTACCGGAGACACAATTGAAAGAGGCTTAAGCAAATCACGAGTAGGGAACCAATGCTTAAATGAGAATGTCCTTGAGATAAACGAATGCGATGCACCAGAATCAAATAACACTTTAGCAGGAATATCATTGACGAGGAGGTTACCCATGATCACATCAGAGGAGTTGTCTGCTTCAGCTGCATTCACCATGTTGACTCGAGCTGATCTGGGGTTGAATTTGACAAGATCGTTGCTTGGAGGTTTGCCTGGAGGAGGAGGCGGCAGACGGAGCTGAGAAGTAAATTTGTTGGCATAGTGACCTTTCTGCCCACATTTGTGACAAGTGACATCTGCTGGCTGCCGGAACTGAGTCTGAGGAGGCCCTTGCTTCTGATGCTGGTATCTCTGCTGGAAGCCAGGGTTGGGTGGGTGGCAAGAACCACGTCCACCTGAGTGCTTCAACTGCTGTGAGTGCCAAGGAGGAGGAGGAGAAACCCAAAACCTCTGTTGCTTCTGAACCACCTGAGTCGAGGAAGAGCTGGAATCTCTGAAGCGCTTCTTGGAGTTTTCCACCCTGAGCAAGGCTGCCTGTGCTCTGAGAGCTAGGTTGTAGAACTTTTCAAACTCCTCAAGATCATGCAATGCAAGAGCCAACTACAAGTCTTCCTTCAAGCCACCCCTAAACTGGTAGATCTTGCTCTTCTGATCCGGGACATCCTGCAGCGCGTAACAGGCCAGCTCGTGGAACTCGACATTGTACTTATACACAGAATTGCTGCCCTGCTTCAAACGCGTGAACTTCTCACACATCTCCTCCACAAAACTGGAAGGGATGTAGTGGGACCTGAAGTCACGACAAAACTCGTCCCAAGACATCACCCTCTCACCTCTGGAATCCTTGAGCTGCTGCCACCATATAGAAGCATGTCCCTTCAACTGAAACGTTGCAAACTTGATGTAGTCCTCCGGACGCACATTGCTACACTCGAAATGCTTGTTCATGTCACGGATCCAATCTTCTGCATCAAAAGGCTGGTCGCAAGAAGTGAACGTCTTAGGCTGGTTTGACAGGAACTGACTCAGATTGGCGAAGTGATTGCCACCCTGCTGGAAATTGTCGTGCTGATGATTAGCTCTCTCCTGGATCAACTGCAACAGCATCTGAGTGTTTGCATTAGTAGCTTCCATCATCGCCTGCCAGGCCTCTGCTGGAGAAGGCGACGGCGGAGGAGGAGGAGGAGGTGGTGGAGGCGGCATATCCTCACGCGCTGGGGTCTGACGAGTCGGTGGAGCGATCCTGAAGACGGACAGCATATTAGTCCACAGAATAATTGAAGATATTGCTGAATCAAAAGACAGAATATTTGAACAGAATTTAGCATTGCACTCGAGCAACATAGCAAGAGTGCATCCTGAAAGTAACAGACGACAAAATTCTGATAAGGACCACTGCAAACAAGTGTGAGCTAGAACTGCTCGGAACAGACATATGACCGAGATTTCCCAAACCTCAATCAAGCGTCTGTAGGAAGATAGCCCTATAAGATACTACTAGATATCCCACCTATGAATTCCCGAAATAACTGGTCATGCAATCAGGTACACGGATACAAGGAGTATTTCACACAACTCCTAAACTAACCCGTCACCTGTATCACATCCTTCAACACACAACCAGCATCTCGGACCTTCATCTACAACAGATCCTCGTGATCACAACTATACCAAGTGTGGTAGTACCCCCGAACAATCTACGCCAATACTGGGGACATCGGGGTTATCTCACCACTACCAGTATTGAAGCAATAACGAACATCCTCCGTTCTTAGATACTCAGAAATCTGAATGATGGCGATGTGCACGATAATCCCTGGAGCTCAACTCCCCTGATACTTAGAGCAGATAGGAGGCACCAGGACAGGATTCCATCACATCGAAATCATATAGATTTCACAAATACCCGCGTGATCCTAAAAAAAATTTGAGCGAGAAAAGGAGTAGAGTTAAAGATTTCCTAAGACGGGAACCTCACCAGAGCATAGAAGAGGAGAAAAAAGAATCCTACTCTCCAATATAACTAAGACTCAAAACATTTTCTAGACTCGACTCGGCCAAGTACGATCACACAAAGGCTCCTACGGTCGTAAGGCTCTGATTACCAACTTGTCACGACCAAGATGCGGTCCTTTCCGATCTCGGGGTCGAGGCCCCCAAATAGGAAAGAAGCGCATCTAAGCATTTCGCAAGCAAGTAACATAGCACAAATAATAATAAAAGTAGACAATTCGGGATTCAACTGTCTTCTCATTAATAACTCATAGTACATCACAGATACAATCAAGGTAGTTCCGCTACGGACTACAAAACATGGAAATGCTATGCTACCCTGCCTGCAGGCCCACGATCACGACCACGCCTCAGTCCTTTGGATAGTTCACGTAGAGGCGGTCTGTCTCCTCGTCGTACTGCCACGCCAGCTGGGTGCCGTCGGGATCATCTGTCTCTGGGGTACCTGTACCTGTTGGGAGTTTCAGAGGAATCCGTGAGCCACGGGGACTCAGCAATCTAAGACCTTGGTGCTAGAACTAGCCATGTCACTAGGTGGGGTAAGGGTGAAGTGTATAAGGCTGCATCATCCTAAGCTTGATTTAGTGGCTAACTTACGTAAAGCAATTGTGGAGGTGGTCTACACTAGCGGTCGTGATTACTTGATCACTAAGTGATCCTGAACACCTACCTACGGCATTCATAACCCCACCGTGTTCCCGATCGAAGAGAGATCTTCGAGGGGGACAGTCACGGTTACGCACACAGTTGGCAACTTTATTAGCTTATGTTTAAGTTCTCTAATACCGGATGTTAACAAAATTATTCCAAGTTGCCACATAACCGCGGGCACGGCTTTCCGAAAGATTAAACCCTGCAGGGGTGCTCCCACTAGTCCATCACAGACGTACACAGGCCGCAAAGGCATCCTCTATCACGAATCTCGTGATCTCGTCGGATTCCTTAGAGGAAAACCTCAACTCTGGGGGAAACCAAAGCTTCACTGGGGTTCCTATACGCAAGATATACCGCTAAGGTAAGGCAAGGCTAGCAGGACCTCCCGGTGTGTCGACGACCCGATAAGAGCCGCATATCTCAGTCTCAGGACAACACCATCTATGCAAAGTGGACAAGGACCAAACCTCAAGTTTCCCTGGGGTGGTCTTGCCGACTGCTAGGTGATTGGACCAACACTCATGAGGAGGACTGGCCCGGGTTGTTGATTAAATTCCTCGGGGTAGCTATTCCATATGCAGGTTATTAGGTGATTAGCAAATAAAACCAATGTTGGGTCCTGCCGGACAAGCCTTAGCACTACGCGATTTACCGAGGGGGTCCCCATAACAACCCTGAACGTGTTAGGAACGATCATGATGGAATCAAACACCGGTAGCCGGTAACTAAGGCGGCAATAACGGAACAAAGCACCCGAAAAAAGGCTAGGCCTCCCGTCATTTACCAAGTATATAGGTGCATTAATTAAATAACAGAATTTAAGATAATGATATCAAGATCATGTTATCACATGAGTCAAAGCACCTACATCTAGCAACGCTAACATTAGTAGCTGAGCAAAGCCTACTTAGCCATACAAGTTTTGCTAGGAAGGGATCAGTGTATGGGTTCATGGCATATCAAGAGGCAATTTAATTCAGTGGTAGTCAGTGAGCAATAAGACATGGAAATGAAAACTAGCATAACAAGTCTAGAGATGGAATCAAGGTCATATCATCTTGCCTGTGATATCCTCAACTTGGAATGGTTCTGGTTCGTCCTGCACGTACTCTCCTGACTCCACGTATTCGTTCTCCGATCCCGGTGCTACCCAACATAAGAATAACAATCAATGAACAGCAACACCACAAGACGCAACAAGCACATTATGCATGAGATGAAAAATGAGCGTGCATCACTATTTCTATCACTAGCACAAGCAAAGAAACTACTACAAGTTTCTGTACAGAACTGTACACTAAGCTATTTTTGACATGCATGAGAATGGCATGAACAGATGCGTCTCGTGAAAACGATGCAAAACCATATGAAGAACATTACAAACGGAGCTACGGATCAACGGGAATCAACGAAACAAGATATGAAGCCCTACGTGGAAGAATCATCACCACACACTCAATTGGCACAA
Organism: Hordeum vulgare subsp. vulgare; assembly: GCF_904849725.1. Lineage (NCBI taxonomy): Eukaryota > Viridiplantae > Streptophyta > Magnoliopsida > Poales > Poaceae > Hordeum > Hordeum vulgare. The sequence continues at coordinate 331,697,155 of NC_058522.1, read as the reverse complement.
ATATGGTATTACCAGGTTGCCAAGACATATAGCAACCCAACATGAATGGATTGGAGCAAGGAAGAACACCACAACATCAACTAATCACCCACAAACATCAAAATGACTATACTACACAATCTGCCCCAATCTGCATCTTAGATCTTTGTGAGCTGCATGCAACATAGCTACAGCCCTCCAAATACGACAAATAATATATGTGGCTGTAGCCCACCAAGAACACTACAAGCACCATCAAGAATCACATCAAAAGGAATTAAACTCTAGAAGATACAAGCCCACAAACTTTCCCAAAACCATCAGATCTCAGGGACTTTGTGAAAATTCCTGCACCTAACTTTCTGTCTTTGTTCTGAAGCTTTTTGACAGCAATCGAACCATAACCTACTAGGCTCCAAATGAGATGAAATTTTACAGGGAGCTTCACAAACATACCAGGTCCAAATTCCTAGCACTGAACTAAGGCTAGTTCACAACACAATGACCAGCACAACCTCATCTATAGGAGAAGAAAATGTTTCCAGATTCTCAGACTTTGTGAAATTCCAGATTTGACTAAGCTGGACTTTTTCAGCCACATGCCCACTTTGTCTAGGCATAGCTTGCACAAAAATAAGACCAAGTGATAAATGACACCACTATGGTTTAAAGCAAAACCCCTACTACTATCACACAAAAGCTCATGCCCTTGGGTTCCACCTATTCCATGGCAACAAAGGGCAAACTTGCAACAAATCTGAATATGTCAACTCCATAAGTATCCTAATGGCAACACTAACTTCACCACTGGATTCCTTGGGAGATTCTACCCAAAAATCATATATAATATGTGGGCACCTACTTGGAACAAGTGACCACAAATTAAGGGAGAGGAAACTACTCCAAATCATGCCTAGTGAATAGGGCATCATTTCATGTAGTTCCACTATATCACAACTACAAAGGTTGAGCTCATGTGCATAATGACAAAGTGACATGGGGGTTTGAACCCCATGTTTGTGTCATGCACATCAACTTCACAAACCCTACTACTAAGCCATCCACACATATAAATCACCATGCCCTCTCACATATGGACATGTGAAGGTGCATAGCTTTGCTTGCAAAGGTGGGGTGTCCCACACACACACACATCAAAACATGTTCTTGGACAACACTAAATATTGCATCTATTTAGATCACTCAAGTAGGGAGCTCATCCACCACAAACACATGCTCACAAATTAGAAGTACATGAACTATGTTCATGTGGGGGGTGTTCCTCACACCACATGCACCACAAGTTATATATGCACACAAAACCTATCACACTACAACATGTAAGCATGACACTAGTGCATCTACACACTCACTTAGGCTAGCTTCACCACACACTCACATACATGCCACCATGCATACTCACATATCAACACATACACCACACTCACATAGCTTACCTACACCACTACAACTACTGGACAGGAAAAGAAAGATAAGATGCACTCCTTCATGTCTATAAATCAGGCACAAGGTGTAGCAAATAAAAGCAGAGAGACAAAATAAGAAAGAAAGAAAGGTAAACAAAAAAATACAAAAGGGCTGGCCTAGGATTCAAACCCCAGTGCCCGTAGATCAACCCCAAGGCCCAATCCACCCTGCTGCTTGCCTACTTATTGACAGAACAGAGGAACACTGCTTGGTATGGTAGCTTCCTGTAGCTACTGTGCTATGGTGCAAACAAAGGGAAATAAAAAGGGGCGTTATGTGTGGCGCCGCGGGGAATCAATCCCACGACCACCTGATCCACATCCAGGCACCGCACCACTACGCTAGGCTACGAAGACTGGACAGAGAGGGGGATCAAACAAGAACAGGTAGGCCTGCTATCTGTCCCTGCACTTGACTGACAGAGATGCAGCTATGCTGCTCATCGGCAATAGAAGACCATGAGCACGTCTCTGCTGCTCCCTACAATGCCACTGCTCATAGGCTACGCGGGGATCGCCTACCTACGCTCTTACACGCGCAACGCTCACTTCTGCACCACAACCGAGAACCTGCTACTGCTCGCGATCATCCACTACAGAGAAGTACACGCACACGTTCTCGCCGGATTTGAGACGGAACCGAGGAGGAGAAGGAAAGGGAGGTTGCTCCTCACCTTGGGGAAGGAAGGAGAGGTCTGTTCGGAGGAAGAGGCGACGGAGAGGAAGCAGGACGGCGATGAAGATCTCCTGGAAGCAGAACCGAACATGTTGAAGGGGCTTCGGGTCTGCGGCGTAGACGAGCTCGTGCTCGTTGGTGAGGGCGCCCTCCGGTGCTCCTAACGCCGGGAATGGGTCGCGGGACGCACCACCGATCTGCCTACAGACTACAAAGAACTCACCAGGGGAGGAAGGGAGAGATGGAGGGGGAAAAGAGAGGTGGCGGCGGCAGGAGAGGGAGAGAGGGAACCCTAGCGAGAGGAGGAGGCACGGACGCCAAAGTTATAGGGGGTACCTCGACGTTCGAGCTCACGGCGTCGCACGTCTCTCTCTGGAGCCTGACAGAAAGCAGCGCGCGGGGAGAACGGCGTCAGGAAGGAGGCGGTGCGAGAGGGGGGTGCTGGGCCTGCTACGCGAGAGAGAGGAAGGTGGGCCGACAAGTGAGAGAGAGCCCACCTTGGCTACACTTAAAAGAAAAGAAATACGCAGTGTCTTTCTTTTACAGAAATAACAGAAAAGAGAGAAATAACACAGGTTTTCTGTAGGAGATAAAAACGAAATAAAAATGTCCCTAGCCATAAGGAATTATGACCTATTTGAATAAAATAGAAAATATATATTTGGAGCAATTTGATTAAATACAAAACAGCAATTTATTTACTGTTTTGGATTTATTTGCACCCTTAAACTAAGATACAAAACAGCAAAAACACATCTTGGCATCCTCCACAAAATACACTAATACATGGGCATTTTTAAAAGAGGGAAGGGAGAAGAGAATCTTGACATAGGAGAAATAGAGAGGAGGGGTGGAGATGGTTTTGAAACCCAAGCTTATACTAACACATGCATACCCCAATTAAACTATACATCACATGCACATCATCACAAGGCATCACAAGGTGCAACCACAAGATCACCACCACCACATGAATTGCTAAGATCATATGGCAACCACAAGACAAGAGCATGCAATGATATGCTATGCATGCATGCATGGGAAGGAAGGAAAAATAATAAACAAGGGACACCGCATGATGTCATGGCACAATTGGATACATCAAATCACTCACAAGGTGGACCCACATGCAATAGGTTCCAAATATGGCAAGGTTTACATCTGGGGCACTACACGCTCCTCGGGCCCCTTTGGCGCCTCCCTCTTCCTTGCGTGAATCCTTCTCTTCATCATCTTCTGCATCCTCCCCCTCATGAGTGGAGAAGGCGTGGGTTTCCTCGGACTTGGTATCCGGTGGACCCCTCAAACAGAGACCCCCGTGGGTCTCCTTCTTCTTATTGTATGGCGCCATGTACGGCGCCTCCACCAACATCATATTTAGTAGAGGAGACCGGGGTTCCTCGAGCATGGGAGTTGGGTCGTCTATTTTTTCGGCTAGGGCCAGCCAATCCTGGAAGGAAGGAGGGATAGTAAGGCCTTCAATAAAATGAGAACTCCAAGTAAGTATGAGAGCTCGGACGTACCTCCAGAGGGGGAGTCTCGGCATCCAAGTCGGTGTCTTCATCCTCGGCCGGCCACTCCTGCTGTGGTTTGAGAAGTATCCGCCACAAGTTCTCATGGGTGGTGCGGTAGAACTCTACTACTTCTCAAACAACAGCGCCAAAATTGACACGTTGACGGAGACTTGCTTGCGTTGGTTTTTCCCTTGAAGAGGAAAGGGTGATGCAGCACAGGAGCAGTAAGTATTTCCCTCAGTTTGAGAACCAAGGTATCAATCCAGTAGGAGAATCTCGTCAAGTCCACAGTACGTGCGCAAACACAAAAGAGCTTGCACCCAACGCTATAAAGGGGTTGTCAATCCCTTCAAGATTGATTGCAAAGTGAGATCTGAAGGCGGAAAGTGCAACGAAGTAAATGAGTAAGGCTGAAAATATGGTGTGGAGTAGACCCGGGGGCCATAGTGTTCACTAGAGGCTTCTCTCAGAATAGCAAATATCACGGGGGGTGAACAAATTACTGTCGAGCAATTGATAGAACCGCGCAAATTCATGACGATATCTAAGGCAATGATCATACATATAGGCACCACGTCCGAGACAAGTAGACCGATACTTTCTGCATCTACTACTATTACTCCACACATCGACCGCTATCCAGCATGCATCTAGTGTATTGAGTTCATGACGAACAGAGTAACGCCTTAAGCAAGATGACATGATGTAGACGGATAAACTCAAACCAATGATGAAAACCCCATCTTTTTACCCTTGATGGCAACAACACGATGCGTGCCTCGCTACCCCTTCTGTCACTGGGTGAGGTCACCGCACGGTATGAACCCAAAACCAAGCACTTCTCCCATTGCAAGAATCATAGATCTAGTTGGCCAAACAAAACCCACAACTCGAAGAGAATTACAAGGATATGAAATCATGCATAAGAGAGATCAGAAGAAGCTCAAATAAGATTCATAGATAATCTGATCATAAATCCAAAATTCATAGGATCTCGACAAACACACCGCAAAGAAGATTACATCGGATAGATCTCCATGAAGATCATGGAGAACTTTGTATTGAAGATCCAAGAGAGAGAAGAAGCCATCTAGCTACTAGCTATGGACCCGTAGGTCTATGGTGAACTACTCACGCATCATCGGAGAGGTCATGGTGTTGATGAAGAAGCCCTCCGTATCCGAATCCCCCCTCTGGCAGGGCACCAGAACGCGCCCCATATGGGATCTTGCAGAGATAGAAGCTTGCGGCGGCGGAAAAGTACTTTCGATGATCTCCTAATTTTTTCTGGGATTTTAGGGAATTTATAGGCGAAAGGCCTAGGGCAGAGGAGGCCCAGGGAGCCCACAAGCCTGGGAGGCGCGGGCCCCCGGGCCGCGGCTAGGGGGCTTGTGGGGTCCCTGGTGACCTCGTGGCGTGATTCTCAGGCTTCCCGATCTTTTTCTGTTTCGGAAAAAATCTTTTTGGCAGTTTCATTCCGTTTAGACTCCGTTTAAAATCCTCCTCTGAAAGGGGTCAAAAACATGGAAAAAATAGGAACTGGCACTTGGCACAGAGTTAATAAGTTAGTCCCAAAAAATATATAAAAGGCATACAAAACATCCAAAGTTTGACAAGATATAGCATGAAACCATAAAAATTTATATATACGTTGGAGACGTATCAAACTCCTGCAACGCCCAGGGTTCGCTGGGCTTGTAAGACCAATCAGGTTATCCCGGCGCTGGCAAGGAAGGATGTGGTCATGGAGCATGACCTGGACTACATCGGCTAGCTGGATGTTTGTCGTCACCATATGCTTGATGCGTTTTTGCATCAGCTTCACATCCGAAGTCGAGCCCCAGTCCAGGCCCTACTTAACCCATGTGATTAGCCTCACCGGAGGTACGGATCTGAACCCACCGGGCATTGCCCAGTTTGCTTCCCGTGGCTCCATGATGTAGAACCACTACTTCTGCCAGCCCTTGATGGTGTCGATTAGGGTGCCCTCCGGCCACGGCACGCAGTAAATCTTTCTTATCACAGCCCCGTGCTACTTCTTGAGCTTGCGTTAGTTTTTCCCTTGAAGAGGAAAGGGTGATGCAGCAAAGTAGAGATAAGTATTTCCCTCAGTTTGAGAACCAAGGTATCAATCCAGTTGGAGTATCAAGATGAGGCACAAAGGCACCTGCGCAAGAACAAACAAACTTGCACCCAACGCGGTAAAGGGGTTGTCAATCCCTTTACGATTACTTGCAAGGTGAGATCTCATAGTGATAGTAGGTAAATATAAATAAATAAATAAAAGTGCAGCAAGGTATTTTTGGTATTTTTGTATGTAGATCTGAATATATAATGTGTAAAATAGACCCGGTGGCCATAGTGTTCACTAGAGGCTTCTCTCATGATAGCAAGTATTACGGTGGGTGAACGAATTACTGTCGAGCAATTGATAGAATCGCGCAAAGTCATGACGATATCTAAGGCAATGATTATACATATAGGCATCACGTCCGAGACAAGTAGACCGATACTTTCTGCATCTACTACTATTACTCCACACATCGACCGCTATCCAGCATGCATCTAGTGTATTAAGTTCATAACAAACAGAGTAACGCCTTAAGCAAGATGACATGATGTAGAGGGATAAATTCATGCAATATGATATAAACCCCATCTTTTTACCCTTATTGGCAACAACACGATGCGTGCCTTGATACCCCTTTTGTCACTAGGTGAGGACACCGCACGGTATGAACCCAAAACCAAGCACTTCTCCCATTGCAAGAATTATAGATCAAGTTGGCCAAACAAAACCCATAACTCGAAGAGAATTACAAGGATACGCAATCGTGCATATAAGAAATCAGAGGAGACTCAAATAATATTCATAGATAATCTGATCATAAATCCACAATTCATCGGATCTCGACAAACACACTGCAAAAGAAAGTTACATCGGATAGATCTCCATGAAGATCATGGAGAACTTTGTATTGAAGGTCCAAGAGAGAGAAGAAGCCATCTAGCTACTAGCTATGGACCCGAAGGTTTGAGGTGAACTACTCACGCATCATCAGAGAGGCAATGGTGTTGATGAAGAAGCCCTCTGTGTCCGAATCCCCTTACGGTAGGGCACCAGAACGGTCCCCAGATGGGATCTCGCGGAAACAGAAGCTTGCGGCAGCGGAAAAGTATTTTCGTGGCTCTCTCTGTTGGTCTGAGAATTTTAGGGAATTTATAGGCAAAAGCGGTAGGGCAAAGGAGGCACGGGGGGCCTTCGAGCCTGCTAGGCGCCCCCCTGGGGCGCGCCTAGGGCGCTCGTGACCTACCACGAGGCCCCCTGCCTTGGTTCTCAAGTCTTCTGGATCCCTTCTGTTATGGAAAAAATCATCCCGAAGGTTTTATTCCGTTTGGACTCCGTTTAATATTCTTATCTGAAAAAGGTCAAAAACACGGAAAAAACAGAAACTTGCACTGGGCACTGAGTTAATAGGTTAGTCCCAAAAATGATATAAAATAGCATATAAATACATATAAAACATCCCAAGTTGATAATATAATAGCATGGAACAATCAAAAATTATAGATATGTTGGAGACATATCAAGCATCCCCAAGCTTAACTCCTGCTCGTCCTCGAGTAGGGAAGTGATAAAGACCGGATTTTTGATGTGGAATGCTACCTAACATATTTGTTCTTTGTAACTTCTTTATTGTGGCATGAATGTTCAGATCCATAAGATTCAAAACAATAGTTTAATATTGGCATGAAAACAATAATACTTCAAGCATACTAGCAAATTAATCATGAACTTTTGAAATAACAAGGCCAAAGAAAGTTATCCCTACAAAATCATATAGTCTGGCTATGCTCCATCATCCCCACACAATGAATTTAAATCATGCACAACCCCGGTAATGGCCAAGTAATTGTTTTCGCACTCTTACCTTCTCAAACTTTTTCAACTCTCACGCAATACATGAGCGTGAGCCATGGATATAGCACTATAGGTGGAATAGAGTGTGGTGGAGGTTGTGAGGCAAAAAGGAGGAGATGGTCACATTGACTCGGCGTATCAATGCGCTATGGAGATGCCCATCAATAGATATCAATGTGAATGAGTAGGGATTGCCATGCAACGGATGCACTAGACCTATAAGTGTAAGGAAGCTCAAAAAGAAAACTAGTGGGTGTGCACCCAACTTGCTTGCTCACGAAGACCTAAGGCAATTTTAAGGAAGCCCATCATTGGAATATACAAGCCAAGTTATATAATGAAAATTCCCACTAGTATATGGAAGTGACAAAACAAGAGACTCTATCATGAAGAACATGGTGCTATTTTGAAGCACAGGTGTGGAAAAAGATAGTAGCATTGTCCCTTCTGTCTTTTTCTCTCATTTTTTGTTTGGGCTCTTTGGCCTCTTTTTTTCATTTTTTTGGTGGGCATTGGCCTCTTTTTTTAATTTCCTCACATGGGACAATGCTCTAATAATGATGATCATCACACTTTTATTTACTTACAACTCGATACTTAGAACAATAATGACTCTATATGAAATGCCTCCAGCAGTGTATCGGGATGTGCAACGATCTTGCTTAGCGTATGACGTTGAAACATCTCGCTAGCTATCTTACGATCATGCAATGACAATATGAAAGTGACGGCACATGTCATGAGACGGAACGATGGGAGTTGCATGGCAATATATCCACGAAATGGCTATGAAAATGCCATAATAGGTAGGTATGGTGGCTGTTTTGAGGAAGGTACATGGTGGGTTTGTGCACCCGCGAAAGTTGCGCGGCACTAGAGAGGTTAGCAATGGTGGAAGGTGAGAGTGCATCTATACCATGGACTCACATTAGTCATGAAGAACTCATATACTTATTGCGAAAGTTTTATTAGTAATCGAAACAAAGTGCTAAACGCATACTCCTAGGGGAAGGGTTGGTAGGAGTTAACCATCACGCGATCCCGACCGCCACACAAAGGATGACAATCAATAAATCAATTATGCTCTGACTTCCTAACATAGCAGTTCACCATACGTGCATGCTACGGGAATCACTAACCTTAACACAAGTATTTCTAGATTCACAACACCCTACTAACATAACTCTAATATTACCATATACATATCTCAAAACTAATTGTGAGGAATCAAACTTCTCTTACTAATCAATGCACTTGAATATGAAAGTTTTTATTATATCCTCTTCGGATGCCTATCATATTTAGGACTAATTTCATAACACACGCCAATTACCAAGTTACTTAGAGAGAGCGCTCTCAAAATGATATAAGTGAATATTGAGAGTTTTTATTTCTACAAAATATGACACCGCCGTTCTCTACAAACATTTAAGTGAAGCACTAGAACAAAATTTATCTAGCTCAAAAGATATAAGTGAAGCACATGCGAGCTAAATTGCCTAACTCAAAAGATATAAGTGAAGCTCATTGAGTATTCTAACAAATTCACGATGAGTGCATGTGTGCATCAAGGATGATTGTGATAAAACAAAAAGCAAAGACTCCTATAATACACGATACTCCAAGCAAAACACATATAATGTGGTAAATAAAAATATAGCTCCAAGTAACGTTACCGATGGATTGAAGACGAAAGAGGAGATGCCTTCCCGGGGCATCCCCAAGCTTAGGCTTTTGGTGTCCTTGAATTTTGCTTGGGATGACTTGGGAATCCCCAAGATTAGGCTCTTTCCACTCTTTATTCCATTGTCCATAAGAACATCACCCAAAACTTGGAAACTTCACAACACAAAACTTAAATAGAAACTCGTGATATCATTAGCATAAGAAAACAAACACCAAATTTTTAGGTACTGTAGTAAACTTAATTTCCATTTAGATTGATGTTATATTACTGTATTCTCACTTCTCCATGGCTCGTACCCCCCGATACTAACCATAGTTTCATCAAAATAAGCAATCAACACAACAAAAACAGAATCTGTCAAAAACAAAACAGTCTGTAGCAATCTGTATATTTCGTATACCTCTGCTATCCCAAATATTCTGAAAAAAATATTACAATTAGGGAAATTTGCATATAAATCAGCAGAAAAAATAATTAACTCAAAAGCTCTTTATGGATAGGAATTAAAAATAATTTCGTGAGCACAAAGTTTCTGTCTTTTTTCAGCATGATTAAACAACTATCACCAAAACTAATCATAAAGGTTCTACTTGGCACAAACACTAATTAAAGCATAAAAAACACAATCATAACAGAATCATGATGGTGTGGAATCAACAAAACAGAAAGTAAAAAAGCAAAAATAAATTTATTCATTGGGTTGCCTCCCAACAAGCGCTATCGTTTAACGCCCTTAGCTAGGCGTAAGGCAAAAGAATCAAGTATTGTCATCTTTAGTGCTCAAGCCATAATTAGCTCTCATAATGGATTCATAAGGCAATTTTATTTTATTTCTAGGGAAGTGTTGCATGCCCTTCTTTAATGGAAATTTAAATTTAGTATTCCCTTCCTTCATATCAATAACAGCACAAATAGTCCTAAGGAAAGGTCTACCAAGAATAATGGGACATGTCAGATTGCAATCAATATCAAGCACAATGAAATCTACGGGCACATAGTTCCTATTTACAATAATAAGAGCATCATTGATCCTTCCCACAGGTTTCTTAATAGTAGAATCCGCAAGATGCAAATTAAGAGAGCACTCATCAATCTCATTGAAACCTAGAACATCACATAAAGATTTTGGAATTGTGGAAACACTAGCACCCAAATCACACAAAACATGGCATTCATAATTTTTAATATTAATTTTTATAGTAGGTTCCCACTCATCGTGAAGTTTTCTAGGAATAGATATTTCCAACTCAAGTTTCTCTTCAAGAGATTTCATCATAGCATCAACGATATGTTTGGTAAAAGACTTATTTTGGCTATAAGCATGTGGCGAGTTTAACATGTATTGCATAAAGGAAATACATTCAATCAAAGAGCAACCATCATAATTAAATTCCTTGAAATCCAAAGTAGTGATTTCATCACTATACAAAGTTTTGATATCCTCTACTCCACTTTTAGTATTTTTAGCATCAAGATGAATAGACTCCGAATCATTGGGGCTTTTCTAAACCAAAGTGGATTCACATCCAGCCCCATCATCATTAAGATTGACATTAGAAAACAAGGATTCAATAGGAGTCACACCAAGCACTTGAAGATCTTCGTGATTCTCATCACGAGAACGCGCTTTTTAAGACATTCATGTCTAGCACGAATTTGGGCGGTTCTTTCTTTACTTTCATTCATAGAAACACGCATAGATTTCAAAGTTTCATCCATATTAATCTTGGGAGGAACACATCTCAATTTCAAAGCATCAATATCAAGAGACATTCTATCAACAGTCCTATCCAAGTCATGAATTTTAAGCAGTTTTTCTTCTAGGGAAGCATTGAAAATCTTTTGCGAATTAATAAACTCCTTAATATTACTCTCAAGATCAGAGGGTATTTTATAATAATTTCCATGAGCATTGTTGTAGGAATTGCCAAAATTATTAGATGGATTACTAGGAAAAGGCCTAGGATTAAAGTTACCTCTATAAGCATTGTTGTTACCAAAATTATTCCTACCAACAAAATTAACATCCAAATTTTCATTGATATTCTCAATCAAGGAATATAAAGGCATATAATTTGGATCTAGAGGAGCACTTTTACTAGCAAACAACTTTATTAACTCATCCATCTTAGCACTAAAAGAGTTGATTTCTTATATAGCATGCACTTTTTTACTAGTAGGTGACCTTTTAGTGTTCCATTGAGAATAATTTGTCATGATATTATCTAGGAGTTTTGTAGCTTCTCCTAGTGTGATTTCCATAAAAGTTCCAGCAGAGGCGGAATCCAAGATATTTCTAGAAACAAAATTCAAACCAGCATAGAAATTTTGTATAATCATCCAAAGACTTAGGCCATGAGTGGGACAATTTCTAATCATCAATTTCATTCTCTCCCAAGATTGTGCAACATGTTAATGATCTAGTTGCTTAAAATTCATGATATCATTACAGAGAGAGATAATCTTAGAAGGTGGAAAATACTTGGAAATAAAGGCGTCTTTACACTTGTTCCATGAATCAATACTATTTTTGGGTAAAGTTGAAAACCAAGTTTTTGCTCGATCTCGTAATGAGAACGGGAATAGCTTCAATTTAATCATATCATTATCCACATCTTTCTTCTTTTGCATATCGCATAACTCAATAAAGGTATTAAGATGGGATGCGGCATCTTCACTCAGAAGACCGGAAAATTGCTCTTTCATAACAAGATTCAACAAGGCAGCATTAATTTAATATGAATCCGCACTAGTGGCGGGAGCAATTGGAGTACTAATAAAATCATTGTTATTAGTATTAGAGAAGTCACACGATTTAGTGTTTTCACACATGGTGACTTAGCAAGCAGACAAGCACACAAGCAAACAGAAAGCAAGCAAAAGAAAGGGCGAACAAAAAAGGCAAAATAAAGAAAGGCAAATATTTTTGTAAATTTTGTTTTAGAAGTAGGGGGAGGAAAACGAGAGGCAAATGGAAAATAATGTAAATGCAATATATGAGTTTGCGATAGGTACTTGGTAGATATGCTTCACTTGAATACTCCCCGGCAACGGCGCGAGAAATTCTTCCTGCTACTTCTTGAGCTTGCGTTGGTTTTTCCCTTGAAGAGGAAAGGGTGATGCAGCAAAGTAGAGATAAATATTTCCCTCAGTTTGAGAACCAAGGTATCAATACAGTAGGAGTATCAAGATGAGGCACCAAGGCACCTGCGCAAGAACAAACAAAATTGCACCCAACGCGATAAAGGGGTTGTCAATCCCTTCACGATTACTTGCAAGGTGAGATCTAATAGTGATAACAGGTAAATATAAATAAATAAATAAAAGTTCGGCAAGGTATTTTTGGTATTTTTGTATGTAGATCTGAATATATACTGTGTAAAATAGACCCGGGGGCCATAGTGTTCACTAGAGGCTTCTCTCATGATAGCAAGTATTACGGTGGGTGAACGAATTACTGTCGAGCAATTGATAGAATCGCGCAAAGTCATGACGATATCTAAGGCAATGATCATACATATAGGCATCACGTCCGAGACAAGTAGACCGATACTTTGTGCATCTACTACTATTACTCCACACATCGACCGCTATCCAGCATGCATCTAGTGTATTAAGTTCATAACAAACAGAGTAACGCCTTAAGCAAGATGACATGATGTAGAGGGATAAATTCATGCAATATGATATAAACCCCATCTTTTTACCCTTGATGGCAACAACATGATGCGTGCCTCGCTACCCCTTCGGTCACTAGGTGAGGACACCGCACGGTATGAACCCAAAACCAAGCACTTCTCCCATTGCAAGAATTATAGATCAAGTTGGCCAAACGAAACCCATAACTCGAAGAGAATTACAAGGATACGCAATCATGCATATAAGAAATCAGAGGAGACTGAAATAATATTCATAGATAATCTGATCATAAATCCATAATTCATCGGATCTCGACAAACACACTACAAAAGAAAGTTACATCGGATAGATCTCCATGAAGATCATGGAGAACTTTGTATTGAAGGTCCAAAAGAAAGAAGAAGCCATCTAGCTACTAGGTGTGGACCCAAAGGTATGTGGTGAACTACTCACGCATCATCGTAGAGGCAATGGTGTTGATGAAGAAGCCCTTTGTGTCTGAATCCCCTTCCGGTGGGGCACCAGAACGGTCCCCAAATGGGATCTCGCGGAAACAGAAGCTTGCGGCGGCGGAAAAGTATTTTCGTGGCTCTCTTTGTTGGTTTGAGGATTTTAGGGAATTTATAGGCGAAAGATGTAGGGCAAAGGAGGCACAGGGGGCCCACAAGCCTGCTAGGCGCCCCCCCTGGGGAGCGCCTAGGGGGCTCGTGACCTCCCACGAGGCCCCCTGCCTTGGTTCTCAAGTCTTCTGGATCCCTTCTGTTATGGAAAAAAATCATCCCGAAGGTTTTATTCCGTTTGGACTCCGTTTAATATTCTTATCTGAAAAAGGTCAAAAACAAGGAAAAAACAGAAACTGGCACTGGGCACTGAATTAATAGGTTAGTCCCAAAAATGATATAAAATAGCATATAAATACATATAAAACATCCCAAGTTGATAATATAATAGCATGGAACAATCAAAAATTATACATACGTTGGAGACGTATCACCCCGCCACAGTCGGCGTGCTGGCTGCTGATCGACTTCGTCTTGACATTGAAGACTTTGAGCCAAAGGCCGAAGTGTGGATGAACCTGCAGGAAGGCCTGGCGAACAGCGATGAAGGTGGAGACGTGCGCAATAGAATTCGGGGGAAGATCATGGAAATCTAACCCATAATAAAACATCAAACCACTGACGAAGGGGTGAAGCCAGAAGCCTAGCCCACGGAGGAAGTGGGGGATGAACACCCCCCGCTCACCGGGCCTTGGTGTATGTACCATTTGGCCCTTCTCCGGTGCTCAGTGGGCGATTTTGGTTGGAAGATATCCAAAGCGCTTCAGCTCCTGGATGTCCCCGCCGGAGAGGCAGGAGATCTCCCACTTGCCCTGAGAGCCCGAGCCGACCATTGTTAAGCCTGGGAAGGAGGAAGGCTGGAAAGGTTGTGAGATGGAATGGATCTGGGCGCTCGATCTTGGAAGGAGAGGGAGTTGAGTTTGGAATGCATGTCGTGTGTTTGGATCTTTTCCCCTTTTTGAAGGGAGGTCGTGAAACTAAGGGTTTCCGCTTACTACGCCACCATCTCTGCCGCTTCATGAAACGACCGCGCCGTTGAACGTGTGTGGGTTGGCCCGGGTCATCAATTTGAAACCCCTTAATTGCGGGACATGATCTCTTTTGTTGATAGAACGTGCCCTGGGGAAAGTGGCCTCGAGCCGCGATTCGAGTTTTTCTCATTATTTGTTATCATGACTTTTTGTTAGAAGAATTGTCAGATAAGGGACTATTCACCTCTAGGCTTGTAAAGCCTTTAGATTTAATGACGCCCGTTTTAGAACGCGATGTCATTGGAGCAACTAAACCGATATCAGCCAAACATGAGAGGAACTCGTCATGCAAGCTGATTATTCTAAGTGTCCGGTTGCCGAAGACCGTACGCATCAGTGTTGAAGGCCAGTTCAAGGGATACTGAGGGAGTTCCGGATTAAGGGTTTCTCGGGCGGTCACATTATCCCTTGTGGGCCGACCATATGGGCTGCATCATTGAAGACCGTATTATCCGACGACTTCGTAATCAAGATGGAAAGCTCCAAAGACTAGGCATGCACTCCAAGTCAGGAGGACCAGTTTGGCTCGTTTATCCCTGACTAAGGTCGGTAACATGTAACCCTAGGAGCCCTGGTGCCTATATAAACCATAGGTTCTTATGCATAGAGGCAGGTTATCTCATCTAGGGTATTAGCTCATATGATCTCGAGGTGGATCAACTCTCTAATCATCGTTCCCCATCAATATAATCAAGAAGGACGTAGGGTTTTACCTCCTCAAGAGGGCCCGAACCTGGGTAAATACTGTCTTCCCCACTCTCCTGCAACCCATCGATTCCAGGTCTACTGTTCGGGACCCCCTACCCGAGATTTACCGGTTTTGACGCCGAGAACGGGGTATTAGCGTTGCCCTCCTTCATCTTGGTAATTCTTGAATTTGATCTCTTCCTAGATTTCTCGAGTACAAACCATGCAATGATCTCTCTTTGTAGATGTTTTCGAAGGCCATGTTCATGTTGGGAGAGCACTCTTTGTTCCTAGGCCAGATCGAGGTGGAGAATAACCTCAAGAGCCATATGCAACTGAACCTTAGCTTTAGCAAATAGTGTTTTTCTCCATGAACGTAATATTTTGTGGAATTTGTGGTAAGTGTCATGCTCTGTTGAGAGTCGAGCCTTCATGTTATATAGAGGGGCTTATCCCTGATATGCATACAGGTAGTTGGAGAGGATTACAACTTGAGATACAAGAAAGAAGATAGAGATGACAGCTAGCTACGGTAACAAAAGATCCTAGCGCTAACAACCCAGCCGTGGCGGATTTTATATTAGGTAGCCCAAGTTATCTCCTTCATGTCAACTAGCATATGATGGTTTCACATCCTCCCTTAATCACAACTTTCTTAAGTTGAGATTACACTTGAACTCTTCAAAGCCTTTGGTGGGAAATGCCTTGGTGAAGCCATCTGCAACTTGATCTTTGGAATGAATACTGTTTTCCACTCTTTCTCTGACAAAGTGAAAATAAATTTTAATATGATTAGTTCGTGCATGAAAGATAGGATTTGTAGAAAAATACATAGCTCCAAGATTGTCACACCATAAACAAGGAGCTTGGGTGCATTTCACCCCAAGTTCTCTCAACATAGATTGTACCCATATAATCTCTGCAGTTGCATTGTCCAAGACCTTGTGTTCTTCTTTTGTACTAGACCTGGACACAGTGGCTTGTTTTCTTGCACATGAAGATATGAGATTAGGTCCAAATAAGATTGCAAATCCACCAGTGGACCGTCTGTCATCAAGGCATCCTGTCCAATCTGAGTCGAAAAAAGCACACACAAGAGTAGATGATGACTTACTGAAAGTGAGACTAACATTTGTAGTATCTTTCACATATCTGACTATGCGTTTGATAGTTGTCCAATGAACAGTTGTGGGTGCATGAAGGAACTGGCACACCTTGTTAACATCAAAGGAAGTATCAGGGCTTGTAAGTGTCAAGTACCGAAGTGCACCTACCAGACTTCTGTATCTAGTGCTATCTTCTTGATTGAAGAGCTCTCCTTCTCCTAGAGATAACTTTTCTATACCTAACAAGGGGGTTGGCGATGATTTGCATCCGTGCAACCCAACTCTTCTTACAAGATCAACTGCATATTTTTATTGAGGGATATGAAGACCATCCTCATGTTTCTTTACCTCAATACCTAGAAAGAAATGCAAGTCTCCTAGATCTTTGAGAGCAAATTCGACACTTAGATCTTTTAGGAGTCCTATTACTACTTCATTGGATGAAGTAGTGACAATAATATCGTCAACATAAATTAGCACAAATACTGAGGTGTTTGACTTATTGTATATGAACAATGAGGTGTCAGACAAAGGAACAAAGCCAAGTCATTGAAGCTTTTGACTTAATCTTGAGTACCACACCCTAGGAGCTTGTTTGAGTCCATACAAAGCTTTATCAAGCCTGCATACATGATTAGGGGCACTATTACTTTCAAAGCTAGGTGGTTGTTTCATGTAGACCTCCTCTTCGAGAACAACATGAAGGAACGCATCCTGCACATCTAGTTGCGTGAGACTCCATCCCCTGGAAACAACTATGGACAAAACAAGGTGAATTGTAGCAGCTTTAGTAACAGGACTAAAAGTGTCATCGTAGCCTATGCCATGGCATTGTTTAAAACCTTTTGCAACAAGTCTTGCCTTATAATGGTCAATAGTACCATCAGATTTTATTTTGATCCTGAACACCCACTTGCAGCCAATGAGATTTTTACCTTGACGGGGAGGAACTAGATGGCAAGTCTTGTTCCGCTGGAGTGTCATGTAGTCTTCTTCCATGTCTTTATTCCATCGTATATCATTAGGGCTTCATGAAGGGTGTTGGGTTCACCTGTTAAACATGCCAAACCAAATTTATTTTTATAATTAGTGCTTTGAATTACACCTTGTTGGAGACGTGTGTGTGCCGCTATCACAAAAGAGGTTGCAGGAGGCGATTGTGTAAAAGATATTCCTGCAGCATCTGCGGCTGAATCTGCCGAACCACGTGGTGCAGATGGATTTTCTACGGTGCGACGTGCAGAGTGAGACGGCGCCGAGGTCTCCTGAGACGCAGAAGATCAGTACCCCCTCGCCTCATCATGGCACAATGATGGATCTGAGCCACCCAGATCCGCGTTGGATCTCGCACTGGAGCCGCCAGGATCTGCGCAGAATCCAGGGCACTACGGGACCTCCGAGTCCATGTCGATTGGCTGATGCGATCCCAATTTGGTGCGTTTGCGTGTGCGTGGGAGATTGGCGCGAACCCAATTTGGTTGAGGGTCGAGTCGCATCCGGCCGCGTGTCGGGCGAGGGTGCGGTGCAGCTACGCACACGCGCACGTGCGTCTAGCGCAGAGTCAGGATCAGCTCACGCTGCAGATCTCGAGGCTGATCGCGTGTGAGGAGTCAGTGATGACGACCCCGAGGTAGATATGTCCCCCGAACGTGGGCACATAAAATGTCAATCGGTGAACGTGTTTTCTGTACCGTTTTGATCGCTAGGTGCACCGTTTTCTTGGTCGTCTTTTCCTGGATCATCACACAACTCAGGCAAGGCATCAATATGAGGGTTAGTCAGGAGTTGATCAACTGAATTATTATCCCCTTGCTCAAAATTGGTAAGATGAGATGGCAAAAGGAGTATTTCTTGGCGAAGCAAGGCACTGGCGTTTGGGTGTAAATCAGCAAATATGGAATTTTGTTTCATCAAAAACAGCATCACGGGAGATGTAGACACAGTCGATGGAGACATCAAGGCATTTCACACCTTTGTGAAGAGGGCTATAGCCAAGAAAAACACACTCTTAGAACGAAACATAAGCTTACGATTGTTTTATGGTTGAAGGTTGGGCCAACATGCATACCCAAAAACACGAAGTGACGTGTAATCATGCGTGGTGTGGAGGAGTCTTTCTATGGGAGTTTCATTATTGATCACATGACTAGGAAGCATGTTAATGATATGAACAAGAGTAAGAAAGGCTTCATCCCAGAATTTTAGGGGCATGGAGGCACCAGCTAAGAGGGAAAGACCAGCTTCAACAATATGTTTGTGTTTGCACTTAACAGACCCATTCCGTTGAAGGGCATGACACATGATGTGATATCCCAAGTGTTTGGAAGAAGGAGTTTAATTTTTCATACTCCCCTCCTCAATCGGATTGAACAATAATGATCTTACTATAAAAATGAGTGCTTGAAAATTGTGAAAGACTTGAAAAACGTCGGATCTATTCTTGAGAAGATAGATCCAAGAATATTTGCTATAGTCATCAATGAAGCTCACATAATAGGTATGTCTACCAACAGAACTAGGGCCGGGACCCCAAACATCAGAAAAGATGAGCTGCAAAGGTTTGGTAGAAACACTAGTATATATGGGATAGGGTAATTGATGACTTTTAGTCTTTTGACAAGAATCACAAATTGTTTCAATATTACGCTCATCAACATACGGGAGCTTATTTTTCCTAAGCACTCGTTCTACTAAATGAAAAGATGCATGTCCTAATCGATCGCGCCACCTAGGTGAAGATAATTTGGTGACACCATATGCTCTTTTATTGGGTCTCCCAAGCTTGGGAATCAACGGGTAAAGTCCTCGAACGCATCTACCTCGATAGAGAGTTTTCTTCGTGACCTGATCCTTGATCAAAAAGAAAAACATGTGAAATTCAAGGTAAACATTGTTGTCAATGGCAATGCGATGAACGGATAGGATATTCATAGATGCACTAGGAACATGCAATTTTTTTCTAAGATGCAATTTTCGATGAGGGGTATTTATAACTGAATGACCAACATGTTGAATCCTCATACATGCTCCCTTTGCGGTGTGGATCTGCTCTTGGCCTTGATACTTCTCCCTCATTGTTACCTTCTCCAACTCACTAGTGGTGTGGTTGGTAGCACCACTGTCGGCGTACCAATTGGTGTTGACTACATACACGCTTCTGCTCCGCCGGCTACTTTCTCATCTTGAGATGAGTCCTCGTCCTCTTCAAACCTATACCAACAATCTTTGACAGAGTGTCCCATCTTGCCGTAGATCTCGCAGCGAACCGCTCAGGACGTTGTTGTTGCAGTTGTTCCCTCGACCCCTGTTGTTGTTGGACGAGGGTCGCCCGATGTTGCCGCCGCCACTGCGGCGGTTAGGGCTGTTCTTGCCCTTGTTCCACGATGGGCCATGGTACCTTGAGGAGCCGTCGCCGCAGCCACAAGCTCTGTTGGCGGAGGACTTGAAGCCACCGCCGTTGACCGGGCCGTGGAAGAGAGCCACTCTCTCATCAAAATTGCTCATCATGGCAAAGATATCTTCGAGGGAGACTCGTGTGGTGCACGCGTCGAGAGCAGACACGAGCGGCTGGTACTCCATGTCCAGCCCGACAACGATGTAAGACACCATCTCATCATCCTTGATTGGTTTTTGCACGGCGGCGAGCTCATCGGCAAGACGACACATGTACGCGAAGTAGGCCGCCGTTGACTGCTACCCCTTCTGTGCATTCATCAGGGCGATATGCACGTTGTTGACACGGGCGATGGACTGCGATGAGGACATGTTTGCAAGTACAGTCTAGAGATCGTGCATGGGCAATTGAAGTTACGTGCACCGGGACCTTTTCGTCAGATTGTTAAGCAAATATACGAGTACATGTTGGTCCTCCCTGACCCAGGCCTCATGGAGAGGGTTTGGTGACGTTTCTTCCTTACCATCTTTGTTTTGGTGAAGACCACCGGGACGGGTTCCAGCACGGTTCCATGAGCGTAGCCAAAGAATCGTGCACCTCGGAGCTAGGGCGTGAATAGATTACGTAGTTGCTCCAGGTGAGCCTCTCCGTGATCTGACCACTAAGGCCGTTCTAGGACGCGCTGGCGGAGGACATGGCAAAGCTCTTGGGTGAAGATTGAAAGTTGGATATGATGAAAGAGACTTGGCTCTGTATGCCATGTGGAATTTGTGGTGAGCGTCGTGCTCTGTTGAGAGCCGAGCCTTCGTGTTATATAGCAGGGGCTTGTCTCTGATATGCATACAGGTAGTTGGAGAGGATTACAACTTGGGATACTAGAAAGAAGATAGAGATGACAGCTAGCTACGGTTACAACAGATCCTAGCGCTACCAACCCAGCCGTGGCAGATTTTATATTATGTAGCCCAAGTTATCTCCTCCGTGTCAACTAACATATGATGGTTTAACATCTTTGACTAGTACTTTTTTAGTTTGTGGAGAAGCCTTTGGTAGGGCTCAAAGTGGCTACAATTTTCATTCCAAGGGTCGTCTTTTGAAATCCCGGCATCTTGATCCAATGGTTCTCAAACCGAAAGGACTTGGGTTTCTTGGGGCCGTCGTCACAAGCAAGGAACAACGGACAATGATCTGATAGCGAGGAGGAAAGAACATTCATAATTTGGTTGGCAAATTCGATGTCCCATTCCTCATTGCAAAACAAACTGTCAAGTTTACTAAGCGTCGGGTTATTTCTCTCATTACTTCAAGTGAGCTTCGGATTCTGGAGGTGGATCTCCTTGAGCTCGCAAGAGCTAAGGGTGTTTCGGAAACGAACAAATCGGCTGCGGTCGACATTGCAGAAGTTTTTATCTTGCGCCTGATATATTTTTAAATTTGTAGGATTGCAATCCATGGATTTTTCTTTTCATAGGATTCAGTTTGAGTGGTGTGCTAGTGATAGCCTCCTCAATATTTAGAGTGGTTATGTTTAGCATGTCCGTTGGAGTAGTTTGAGAGTTCGTTATTTTCCACATTTTTGGCAAGACCATTGTTTGCAAACTTTGTACTCAGCCGTGTAATAACTTAAGCCATATGCATCTCATGATGCAGAGAACGGGCTAATGAAAACTTTCGTTATCAACTTTGACGATGGTGGAATATGGAGCATTGTTTATGTATGCTACATGTATTAAACTATTAATCAGATGTTTCCTTAGGGATACATGAGAAATAATAGAAATGCAAATACAGTTAGAAAAGCCCAAATTTATCATTGCAGAAAAGTAGACAGGACACGCGATGTTTTGTTAACGAGGTTCATCATCGTGACAAATCCCGAGGCATGATTACCAACGTCTACCAAATCACATAATACAGATCAACCATAACCCCCACACGCCCACACCGACACCCTGACCCTCCCTTTCTTGATTTCTGTCTTAGCCTACAAAACTATATCTAGTCTATTTTGTTACTCTAAAGTTACACGTGTCTGTCTCAAACACCTAACCTCGACGTGTTGTGTTCCAAGTCTAACTGTAGCCCAATACACATACTCAACAGAATTTTTACAAATGTACGTCAACACTGATAATTACTATTCCTTTCAACTTTTAGAAATATGCAGGATCACAATGATCCAAGGACAAAAACAAATTTAAACCAAAAGAAGTGTACCATATCATACAAAAAAGTAACGAAGAAGAAACTAAAATGCAAAATCTAGCAAGTACAGTATGTATAATTATCCTCCCCTTATACGTATGCCATTTCAGGAGGATCCCGTGGACATAATCTCGAGCTCAGCCCACCACAGCGGGTTATTCCTCGGGGTAGTCTGCTCCGGCGACAGCCTGACGGCG
Organism: Hordeum vulgare subsp. vulgare; assembly: GCF_904849725.1. Classification (NCBI taxonomy): domain Eukaryota; kingdom Viridiplantae; phylum Streptophyta; class Magnoliopsida; order Poales; family Poaceae; genus Hordeum; species Hordeum vulgare. The sequence goes on along the minus strand of NC_058522.1, from coordinate 331,675,071 downwards.
CCCTTCATCAGCCCGGCGACCTCGCCCATGGACGGCCTCTTGGCCGCCTCGCGGTTTATGCACAGCCTCACGACGTCACACAGCGCCGCCAGGTCCTCTTCGGGCACCGGCGACGACGCCCTGAGCACCGGGTCGGCCATCGACCCGATCGGCCGCTTGCCGTCCAGGTAGCTGGAAGCCCAGAGGACGAGCAGGCCGTGGTCCTCGGAGAAGGGCAGCCGGCCGGAGATCACCTCGAGCAGCAGTATCCCGAACTTGTAGACGATGCTGTCGTGGCCTGCGGATCGCGTCTGCGCCGCGTCTGACTCGTCGTCCTTCCAGAACTCGGTGTCCGAGAACTTGGCCGCGTAGTCCTCGGTCAGGTAGATGGACGAGGAGTTTAGGGCTCTCGGGGTGACGGGAGGGTCTAGCTGGTTCATGTGCTCCAGGCAGTATGTTACTCCCATGATGATGCGCAGACGGGTAGGCCAGTCCAGGTGCTCTGCTTCCCTGACTGCATGAAAAACATGAACTGGATGAGCCTCGTTGTTTCTGAGAGAGAACTGACAGAAGCAAGAACAGCATATGGAAGGTATTTCAGACACTGATCGATGTGCAGTGCAGCTAGGACACTCACCGTGCAAATGCTCGAAGAGGGAACCGCATGGAGCGTACTCAAACACCATCATCCGGGTGAACGGATCGTCGCATGTGCAGTAACCAAGTAGGTTCATGAAGTTCTTGTGGTTCACCTTGGATAACACAGAGATCTGAAAGAGGAATAGTTGGTCAGACACAGACAGCACAACATTGTTGTGCAGTACTACGCAAAAGTGCACGTAGCTCCCACAGTCCCACTTGCGGCAGGGTCCGACCACTTTGAGAACCAGGTCACAGGGCAAACAGCTTTACAACTGCGCCAAGGCTCCCCTTCTATGCAATACTACGCAAGCTGAAAAAAAATCAAGCATCGTTATAGTTTCTCCAATCAGTTATTTACCTTGTTCCTAAATTGCTCCTCAGACCGATCTGACCATTCTTTGGCAGACTTAACTGGACTGGAGGCAACAGCTATTTCAACTCCACTTGATAGAGTTCCCTTATACAATGCATTGTCAGACACAGTACCGATCACATTGCTGAAATTCTCACACGCCGTCTCAAGTTCAGCCCTTCCTAAAGAAGGAACACCTGCCCACGAGGTAAAGCACACTCAACATCTCCAGGTTCAATCTGTAGCACACATTTCAGATGATGTAATATGGCATTTTAGCTTCAGGTATTAGGATACTGACCTGTGACGAAGGCTTTCCTTAGCTGTCCACTCAGCCCGGTAGCCCATGGAATGACAGTATTATCCTTCTTTCTATGGGAGAGGAGTAGGTACACGATAGAGGCTATAACCACAAGGCCAAGCGCTCCACTGATGCACAATGCGTATATAGCCCAGTGAGGCACAGAAGACTCGTTGGTTTCAGGTTGCGAATACGATGGCGGCACAGACATGGGAGGATCAGTAGGCGAAGGCGAAGGCGAAGGTGCTGAGCCTTGGTTTGCCTGTAGGAGTTGCCTCAGGGTGTTACTCTGTGTGGTTCTGCATAAAACATGAACATAAATTGAAGAGCATGATTGGTAAACTTGTAGTCCACAGTTAGCATATCGGGATATTCTCCATGTTTCAAGCCTTTAACATATCAATGCTTAAGTTTTACTATGTAACATGCAGGTTACACACCCCTTGTACAACAGCTGTCATGTACTTACGTTTGGTGTTTGCCTTTGAACCTATTTTTTGTGTAAATGAACATGTATTTTCAAGGGGCCACAATAAGTTTTTCAATAAAGAACGGATTACTACATCTGTTTCTATTTATTGGACACACAATCTCCAATGTTAAATCATTATTGTTTGTTTTGTAGTAGTAATATATTTCTAAAACGTTATGAAAGTGTACGTGATCAAAACATTATGTAATGGTAAATCTAACAGTAACAGCTTACCGCTGATTCACTATAATAACTCAACTAGTATTGGTGGTCAAAGAGTGTGAGTTTTTTTTATTTTTATTTTATTTTCCGGGGAAAAGATTATAAGATTTAACTAGTTAAGTCAAGATTGTCGGTTAAACTGAAAGAGAAAAGATTATAAGGTTTAACTAGTCAAAAGTCAAGTCAAGATTATCGGTTAAACTGAAAGAGAGTATTTTGATTTTCAACTGCTTGTGTCATGTCGGTTTTACTTTAGAAGTTATGACCATCTTACTCACTCAAAAATTCTTACAAAAGGGAAGCTGGTATACAAAGAAGAAGACTGACTTTGTAAAACATTTTCTGCATGATTGTTGCCTTCCATCAGTTAGAACCTCTGAAATCATGATACGCTCTTGCAACTCGTTAGGAATTTCAGTTGATGGGTTTCCCTTGACTAATCTGCAAAGATCAACACATGGCTTTAGATTACGTATCAAGCCCATAATGTAAGAAAAAAAGATTATGTATCAAGCACAGAATTTTTTTTGTCCTCCTTTGAGGTACCGGTAGGGGTACGGAAAAGTCTGGACTTTTATAGATCACGATTTTTTTTGGCAGAGTGATGAAGTTAAGCAGAAATACAGACTTACTACATGGTATGTTATCTGTTGACCTAAAGATCAGGGAGGTTTGGGGATTGAAAATTTAGAGGTAAAGAACAGATGTTTGCTAAGCAAGTGGCTGTTCAGACTATCTATGGAGACAGAGGGCATGTGAGTACAAATTCTGCGTAATAAATACCTACAGTCCAAAACCTTAGCTCAGATCACCGTGAGGCCTAACGATTCTCCTCTCTGGAAAGGCTTGATGAAAATGAAACTGGACTTTTTCCACAGAGCCAGATTTATCATTGGAGATGGTAAGGCTACGAGATTCTGGGAGGATACGTGGATGGGAGAGATGCCACTAGCCACACGGTATCCATCCCTTTATAATATAGTGCAACGTAAAGAAGCTTACGTTGCCACAATATTACAGTCTAACCCTCTAAATATCCAATTCCGGAGAGCTTTAATAGGGCCTAGATGGGAGGCATGGTTACACTTAATCGATAGACTTATGGATGTCCAGCTATCAGAGGAGACCGATAGGCTTCACTGGAAGCTAAAAACTTCTGGCATCTTTACTGTCAAGTCGATGTACTTGAGTCTCATTTGAGTCTCATTGATACTATGACTTTGCCTAACTCAAACTATATCTGGAAGGTGAAAGTGCCGTTGCGCATCAAAATCTTTATGTGGTTTGTCCACAAGAAGGTGATCCTTACTAGAGACAATTTGGCGAAACGAAATTGGGAGGGAAGTAAACGATGTTCTTTCTGTGACCATGACGAGACTATCAAACACTTTTTTCTCCAATGTCCACTTGCAAAAATCTTATGGCAGACTGTCCGCATAGCATTCAGTATTACACCGCCGGATAGCATTGACACGTTATTTGGGACGTGGCTAGATGGGGTCGACGTTTCTATTGCCAGACATATTCGTATAGAAGTATGTGCTTTTTTCTGGGCTATATGGAACTGCCGGAATGACATCACCTTTAACAGATTATCAAATATAAATTTCTTGCAGGTACTCTACAGGGCAGCGGCGCTGATCCGTACATGGTCGTTACTCACTCCTGCGGAGACCAGGGAGCCTTTGGTTACTGGGTCCTTCCGGTGGGAGATGGTAGCTCGGGATATCTACAGCCGGTTTGGATGGCGGTCCAGTAATAGGATAGATGGTTAGGCATCTAGGCCTATATTTACCGGTTGTGGCATATTTTTGATTTACTCCTTATTTTGTTGTCACCTATTTGGAGCTTGGTTGACACTTTGGACATTACTTGTTTTTTTTAATAAAGTGGCTGCAGAGGCCGGAGGGAATCCTCCTTTTTTTTTTTTAAATCAAGCACAGAAATTTAACTATTACGTATCTACTGCTCCAGATGCAATTGACTGACAGAAGTAAGTACTATTTTCCCTAGACCTGAAGGAATTGATCCATGAAGGTAATACTTTTGGATATTGTCAGAAAAAGGGGACGCATCAAGAAATGCTTAGAATTAGAAGTCAAAACCTTCTTCCACACACATATCCTAAATATTCCAGAGACAAAATCATAGCTTCCTCTAGAAAGAGTGAAAGACAGCTAGCTGTCCTGCATATTCTCTAGTAGTCATGGCTTCTTCTAGACCCCTTTGACTTATAAATCCATGATGCTACAAATAAAAAAAGACAACGGCGGGCAATATCATGTACCGCTTGAAATCAAAATAGGACTTGTTCCATGAGTAACTTAATCATGACTAACGACACATACAGGATAACTACTTGCAAATGATTGACATCTTCACGAGAAAAATAAAATAGAAAAGGGTATTTATTCACACAATCGGTAACAATCAGTTCACCATGAATTTGATCCTACAAGAACATGAACAGATCAGGCCGACTTACGACGTCGCCGCTGCGCCAAACGCCTTCTTCTCTCCCAAATTCCATAACGATCCACTTGGGCGCTCTTGTCTGAAACTCATGGCTCGCCCTGGAGCACCAAGATAGACACATAGATGGTCAACCACTGTTCCACTTGAACAAACACCACCATGACCACTTCCTAATCGCAACACATGGGAAATCAATCTCACCTTCTTCTCCGAGGGCGGCACAAGACCCATGCCTCTCAGGAAAGAGGAAGAAGAAGAGCAAGAGCTGCGCCGCTCTGATGCTCCAGACCTCCATTCCGCCCCCAATGGAGTCCAGGTAGCTCTGCCAGACGGTAGTAAATAAAAGACAGTAAAAAGCAGAACGGGAGACGATAAAAAGGAAGGCAAAGATTCCAACTTGTAGATATACTAGCACCTAAAGCTGCTGAAATCTTTGGCACCGTGGGAGGAGCACACGCCGTTCCATGCCGCCTGAAGAAACGAATCGGGCAAAGTGCCTCCGCTGCTAAGGTAAGTGGAACAGGCGGAGCAGAGTGAGATTTTGGAAGGAGCAAGTAAAGAATCCACCTATCCAACCCTCGCGGATCTGTATCTCGAGAGCAAGAAATCCAGGAGGGGGGAATGCGCTCGCGGAATGCAGAGAAGGAGAGGAGTGGCAGGAAGAAGCTAGGATGGTCTTGTACCTGCAAAGAAGGCTAAAAGGAGGGGAATCGAAAGAAGAGGATGCAGGCGCGGGCAGTGTGCTGGGAACGGGATGAGTTGGGAGGGGCCGAGAAGGCGAGGAGGAGAAAGAAGAGGTCGGAGCACAAGTCAGTCCAGGACGCGGAATATTGGAACGGGAGTGTACTTTCGGGGTGGATTGCACGCAGGCGTGGATGTCTGCCTGCCTGCCTGTTTGTTTGAGGCCAGCCAGCTAGGATGGTGGAAATTTCCCTCCCTGAACTTGCCCTTCTGAACTCTTTTTATGTTTGCCCTGAAATTGCGCAGCGATTTTCACAGGAATCAAATCATTGTTTTCCTTTCTTTAAACGACGCCTGATGAAGTCGTTGCATACATCTTGTAGTGGTTTAGAGCATCAAATAAATCTAAAAATATGCTAGCATTCGTGTCAACTTTAAGATTTAAACCCCGGTGCGTTGGTACCGTCACAAGAATTATTTTTTTAATGGAACAACATGTTTTTTTAGGAAATGTGAAACCACATGTTCCATTACACAACATGCCCAGCTAGATCACTCGCCGTGAGTATAAATACATCATCTGACACACCCTCGGGCCACACACGACGAAGTTACTGGTCATTACATCCCAATGTTGATAGGGCTTGTGCTGTTTTATTACAGATATATGGAGTAAACAAAGGCAGAACATTAATAAAATCCATATGAATCAACACGCCTACTTCCATATAGAGGCTTCTTCTGACGCCAAGTCTCGACCAGTGCTTTGCAATGGTCGGATGAGGTTCTCGCAATCCGATTCAATGAATAATATGTGTCATTCCACATCCAAATGGTGACTTGAGTGCTTCGATGCAGGTCTCCACTTTAGTGGACGCTGCATCACGCACATGCATGATTCTGCCAACACCTATACCTCGTGCTTCATCCTGGTGATGACGGACAACAAAGCCATGTTCTCTATTTCATGTAGATTCATGGAAGGCACCATCAATGTTAACTTCCAATTAGACACCATCAGGTTTAGTCCACCCGCACGCGAACCGATCATGATGTTGCCTCTTGCTATGGCTCTAATGCCAACTTTTTTTACTTGTGCAATCATAGTTTTTCCTAGGTAGATAGTATTGCGTGTATCTAATTTATTCCGCCGGTTGCACCACTTCCAAAGCAAGCATGCAAACAGTGCCTGGTCATTACGTCCAATTTGAGTACCTCTTGAACTACCTCCCTCACATTATTGCATGTAGCCAGCCTTGGTCGGACTTATTCCATGCCAACTTCTTGCCATAGCTTCTTAAATTATTTGCACTTGATGAATATGTGACCTCCATCTTCATCTAGGCGTTGGCAACAAACACATGGGGTTGTAGAACGCATGCACAAAGTGAGTTCGGGATAGTGAGCATCGATGCTTGCCTAGCCAGCATAGCTAGGTTAAAACCATATAGGTCCCGGAGTCCCAATTCCCCCTCTGTTTTGGTTTATTGATAAGTTCGCACATCAACAAATGCACCTTATTCATCTTATTCTGTTGAGCCCATCAATATATACATATTATAACCCCCACGTGTTCACACAAGGTCTTTGTCAAATCAAAATAGGACATAGCAAAAGTTGGTATGGCTTGAGCACACTCTTTAATCAACACATCTTTGCTTGCGGAAGATTGGTTGCTACAGAAAAGTGAAGACACGAATTGTAGAAAAGAGTATTGATTGAGGTTGAAAGAATTAGGAAGAAGAATGGACTGGGATCCATATGTTTATTAGTGTTTTCTCTCCAAAAGATAGATGGTGTAGTGAACAATTACACTTTTGTATCGATGAGCTTGCATAAAATCCATTCTATCTTTTGTGTGGGATCACTAGAAGGGGTGTATCGATTAAGTTGAACCGTACGTAGTTATTTTGTCAAGTAGTCTAGTACCCCCCCCCCCTCTAGAAGGGGTGTCTAGAGGGGATTAAACTGGATCTTATGCAAGCTGACATTGCAAGAATATTGTCAAACTTCGAGATGTTCTTCCGACCATCATTTTTTTATGTCATGGTCTATATCACCGTGCATCTTGTCGATGAGATAAAGTATTATGGTCATGTGTTTCTTTGCAACATGTATCCCTTCAAGCGGTACATGGGAATATTGAAGCGCTATTATCAAAACCGATGTCATCCAGAGGCAAGCATCCTAAGAAGTTATACGCGGAGGAGGTGGTTGAGTTTTGCACCGAATACATGAAACTTAGACCTATAGGTGTGCCTCTCTCTCGCCACAAGGGAAGGCTGGCCACTAAGCTAGTCCTTGCTAGCATGAAGATTTGTGCACCTAGAGAAATGGTCGATCAAGTCCATTTGATGGTACTACTTAACAACTCAATACTCGACACTTATCCTAGAACACATGAAGGAGATACGACGAAGCAACTTACCCGATGTGCTTTCACCAGCTCTCGAGACAAATGCACACAATAAGGACCATGTAAGATGGCTGAAGGATCATTTGGCACGCGGATCCCCTCATGACCTTGCAACGTGGTTGGCACAAAAGCCATCAACCACGATTATGAAGTAGCAAGCGTATGACATAAATGGAAACACGTTCTATACTGAGGAACGTGATGGTAAGACCTCGTATCACAACAACCCTGTTCGGATAAAATGCCTAACTATAGACAAAGATGATAAACAGGTGTACTATGGAACCATCGAAGAGATTTGGGAGCTTAACTATGTCCAAATGAAGGTGGCATTATACAAGTGCAGATGGGTATCTCTTGGTAGCGTAAAGGTTGATGCTTACAGGAAGACATATGTTGACCGCAGAAATATGGCATATCACAAGGTTCCATTTATTCTTGCCAGCTATACTACCCAGATTTTATATGTGCCAGACCCCTTGCATAAGAACTGCTATGTAGTGATGTATGGGAAGAGAAGGGTACTAGGCATCGAGAATGTTGGTGTTGAGGAGGAGTACAATCAATATGATGAGTTGCCACCTGAGGAACTACGCGGCAAAACAGAGGAGAAGCGTAAAATTATCAGAAAACCTAAGTTCATTAGGGGTCAATCTAATGATTGCGATCACCCCATGTACATGGGAATTAGTTCAAAAAACTAATCATTATGTCTATTGTACTGAATAGTTGCATGCACTAAATCGTGAGTGATGTGTACTAAGTTTGTTCTATTAGAAGTTTCGCATGTACTGTATTGGAGGTATGCCCGACCTTCTGTTGATCAAGATTAATGTGTTGTGAGCCCTAGCAATGAATTTGAACTATGTATGATCGTATGCCCTGTAGCTAGAACATCCAATTGATCTCACTCTCGTATGTATGAATTGAACATGTGAAGTTTGGTTTATCAATTGCACACGGTTCATTCACTAAAGTTGTGTGCCTCTGAAACCGTGGTTGATGACCTCCAATGCATGCAACGTCGTGCGTTATGATTGGCCAACACCCAAGCCACACGGATCATACTTCTACACCGTAGGATGCACCCTGATCGAACGATAGTCCTTATCCCTCTCGTCAACACACGTAGTGAAAGTCGAGATTTGATTTATATGCACTAATTGCCCCGTAAATGCTAAAACGGCTTAAATTTAGCAAATGAGCCCAGAAATGTGCCAGAAATCAAATCCGACGTATAATGATGATTTCGTACCGTGGGAAGAATATTGGAGGAAAGGCGTTGAAGACACCGTCGATTAGAGTTTGATTTTCCACTTCTCCCTTTGAAACTATGATCCTTAGTGAGATGCTATGGTTTCCAAGGAGCGACAACCATAACTTGTTCCCAATTTACCAAAGAGTTCCCATGGTGTCTTGAGATCACGTTGTGATGACACACCGATTTTCGTGATTTTCCAAGTCCATGTGCATTTCCTGTAATGAAATTACCGACATGCCTTGTGTAGGTGGATGCATCTCCCTTCTGGAATGTTTGGAAATTCTTCTCATTCCTTGGACAATGAAAAAAATCACACAAAGCGACACACAAATGATTTGTACGAGCTTCTTTGCCAGCATCCACGTGTATTTCATGTTGGGATTTTATTTATATGCACTAAATGCATGGTAAATGCAAAAAATGCCTTAGATATAGCAAGTGAGCCGTGAAATCCACCCAAAGATCAATAATAGGAGTAAAATAATGTTTGCATATCATGGAAAAAATCGAGACAAAACGATGAAGTCGACACCAATTGGAGTCTGAAATGGCAACTCTACTCTTGGAAACTACGATCCTTCTTGTCATGTGCCTCGGTTTCGAAAGGGACGGTCATCACAACTTTCGCTAGACATTACCAGTTTTTTCACACGGGGTATTCACATCATGCCACGGTGACACACCCATTTTCGTGATTCGGAGTACATCTGCATTTCCTCCAATTAAATTGCTAAAAAGCCCTAAATTAATGAAAAAGTCTTAAAATTAGCAAATGAGCCATGAAATGCGACCAAAAATCAATATAGGGGTTGAAAGGTGATTGTGTGCCGCCGAAAATAATTCGAGGCGAAATGGTGAAGTCACATATTCATTTGAACTGAAAATACAATTGGTGTGCATAAACAAATAGCACATGGTTCATTCATAAAATCCATGTGCTTCCCAAACTGCGGCCAATGACACTTAATGCACGCAAAGTGAGTCATGTGTTCCGATTGACCAAAACCCAAACCACACGGATCGTAGGTCTGCACCGTAGGATGCATCCACATCGAACGACAGTCCTTATCCCTGTCGTCACCACATGTAATTGCAGTTGGTATTGGATTTATATGCACTAAATGACTCGTAAAGGCTAAAAATGACTTAAATATATCAAACGAGCCCAGAAATGCGCCAGAAAATCAAACCTGGCGTATAATGATGATTTCCTACAATGGGAAAAAACTGGAGGAGAGGCGATGAAGCCACCGTCTATTGGAGTTCGATTTGCCACTTCTCCATTTGAAACTATGATCCTTCTAGTGAAATACTATGGTTTCCAAGGAGCCATCATCGCAACTTGTGTCAAAGTTTACCAAAATAAAATCCACGGTGTCTCAAGATCACGCCACGATGACACACTGATTTTTGTGATTTTCTGATTCCATCTGCATTTCCTGTAATTAAATTACTAACATGCCTTATGTAGGTGAAGGCATCTCGCTGCCGAAATGTTTGAAAATTCTTTTCCTTCCTTGGATATCAAATGAAAACACATAAAGTGACACATAAATAATTTTTAGTACCTTCTTTGCCAGCACCCACATGTAGTTGGAGTTGACATTTTTTGGAAATATGCCCTAGAGGCAACAATAAATTAGTTATTATCATAATTCCTTGTTCACGATAATCGTTTATTATCCATGCTATAATTGTAACTATTGGAAACTCAAGTACATGTGTGGATACATAGACAATATTGTGTCTCTAGTGAGCCTCTACTGGATTAGCTCGTTGATCATAGATGGCTAAGGTTTCCTAGCCATAGACATGAGTTGTCATTTGATAACGGGGTCACATCATTAGGAGAATGATGTGATGGACAAGACCCATCCATTAGCATAGCATATTATCGTTTAGTTTATTGCTACTGCTTTCTTATTTGTTAAATACATGTTTCTTTGACCATGAGATCGTGCAACTCCCGTACTCCGGAGGAATGCCTTGTGTGTATCAAACATCACAACGTAACTGGATGATCATAAAGGTACTCTATAGGTATCTCCGAAGATGTATGTTGAGTTGGCATGGATCTATATTAGGATTTGTCACTCCGTATGACGGAGAGGTATCTCTGGGCCCTGTCGGTAATACAACATCACAAGAAGCTTGCAAGCAAAGTGACTAAGGAGTTAGTTACGGGATGATGTGTTAAGGAATGAGTAAAGAGACTTGCCGGTAAGATTGAACTAGGTATTTAGATACCGAAGATCGAACCTTGGGAAGTAACATACCGACAGACAAAGGGAACTACGTATGTTGTCATAAAGGTTTGACCGATAAAGATGTTCATAGAATATGTATGAACTTAGATGGACATCCAGGTCCCGCTATTGGTTATTGATCGGAGAGGCGTCTCGGTCATGTCTACATGATTCTCAAACCTGTAATGTCCGCATGCTTAACGTTCGTTGACGATATAGTATTATACGAGTTATGTATGTTGGTGACCGAATGTTGATTCGGAGTCCGTGATGAGATCATGGATGTAACGAGGAGCTCCGAAATGGTTCGGAGGTAAAGGTTGATATATTGGATGGTCTCAAGAAGGGTTCCGAAATTCACCGGAAGAGTTTCGGATGTTTCCAGAAATGTTCTGGTGCGAGGATAATTTGGTTGGGGCAAGGGGTAAGGCCCACGGGGCTTTATGTCGGTGCAAAAGGAATTTTTGTGAGGGTTAAGGACCCTCGCGTCTGGCCCTGAACGCCAAAGACCATGGCATCTGGTGCGAGAATCCAGGAAGGACTCTTCCTTACGTTCCAAACCGACTTTGTGGAGGCCCTCTCCTCAAGTTACGATCCCACGGCTCAACATATAAATAGAGGAGCATGGCTAGCCCCTAGAACACAAGTTTTAGAGCCTCCTATAGTTGATCTAGTTCTAGTTCTAGTTGGTCCTAGTTGACTAATTAGAGCTAGCCCTAGCTACCTCCAATCCTCGTAATTAGAAGTCCAGTGTGGTTCTAATCTCCTACCTCTAGTTCATCCTCTGATATAATTCCGTTGTGCTTGGCGAAGCCCTGCGAAAATAGTTTCACCACCATCAACACCACGTTGTTGTGCTACCGGAACTCATCTACTACTTCGCCCCTCTTGCTAGATCAATAAGGCGAGGACGTCATCGCGCTGAACATGTGATGAACGCGGAGGTGCTGTGTGTGCTTGATCGGTACAGATCGTGAAGGTGTACGACTACATCAACCATGTTGATAAAACACTCCCGTTTAGCGGTCTACAAGGGTATGCAGATACACCCCCCATCATAGCTATGCATCTCCATGGATAGATCTTGGGTGTGCGTAGAAATGTTTTGTTTTCCATGCAACGTTCTCCAATAGAATTTTATTTATATGCACTGAACGTCTGGTAAATGAAAAAATGGTTGAAAAATATCAAACGGTACATAAAACGCTGCACAAAATCATACTAGGGTACAATGATAGCTACGTACCATGGGAAAATTTTCAATACAAAACGATGAGGCCACGTCCACATTTCAAAGTTGTAAGGTTTCCATTGCAAACAAATTTATGATGCTTGTGCACACGTGGTAGTATACGAAACCGTTTGCATAGGCCTTTCCGCGGGGCGCCCCACACTCTATTTTCACCCTTTTCACCGAAGCCGCCAACATCCACCCACCACCCGCGCCCTCCCCCGTTTCGCTCAACACTCTGCATATTCTACCCAAACTCCATTGATAGTTCCCTCCCGTCCCCCAGATCCATACCAGAACCCTTTCCTATGCCGTCGCGCTCAACCCGGCCGTGTACCCGCTTCCCGACGTCAGCCCTACACTTCACTGTCGTTCCGGACATGCGACTACCCACGCCTTGCTGTCTTAATTTGCTCGCCAGCTGCCCTCGAGCATATTGATCATGTACCCTCACCTCTCCTACCGGGTTTGCACAAAAACCTATCAGTTGCTGCCCTCCATCACAATGAGGTCTTTTATCTCGCGATCCTATTTCCTATTAGATTTGATTTGTCCCCAAATTGGTTATAAAATAATGAAGAGCGTATTTATGTTCATCATCTACCTTCTAACTATATATAAGATGTATTTGTTTCAATTAGTTATTTTTGAGTTACATATCATGTGTGCACGAGTCACACAAAATGAATAGATTAGTCGTACATTTCTAAACTAACACACGCCATGTTTAGACAATTTGCTGCCAAGTTGTTACCTTAATTTATGCTTATGCCCCTTTTCTGAATTTCACATGTGTCCTCTATAGATGATGATTAGTAGCGACGACAGTCGTACTTCCGTCAATGTATCATCATCCGAGTCTGAAGCCAACATGTCTGCAACACATGATCATGTATCAAGAAATGAGGAACGGAATAGAGGTGCCACAAACACCCTTCCGGTCAAGAGTCGTAAGAATGCTCCAAGAAAGCCCAAACACCAGCCTAAAGGTGTACACATAGTTGACATTGATTTGAAGCCTTGGGCTCCAACTAAACCAAATAAAGCATGCACGAGGTTCATGTTGGCAGGGCAAGGCTAGACATTAATCTCCCAGGGTTTTGGAAGGCTGATGCAGAAACACGGCATAGGATAGTCCGGAAGATCATGGAGCACTTCAACGTTCCTGAGGAGTGGAGAGCGTAGGTGGAACATTTTGCACTAAAGTAGGCCAGGTATTCTTGGAGAAACTGGAAGCATGTGTTGTACAAGAAGTACTTGAGTCAAGGAAAGGACCCAATCCCCTCATACCCCCAAATTACAAAGGAAGACTAGATATAATTTAAAAGGGTCAGGGCGAGTGATGAGTTTATTAAGATGAGTGCCATGCAATCGGAACTTTCGAAGAAGAACACACACACCCATCATATGGGCGTGGGAGGATACTACATCATGAAACTGATATGGGAACAGGAGGACAAAGAAGCAGTAGCTACGGGTGGCAAACCAGCTTTTAGTAAAATTAGGGGCACTTGTGCTAGGGAAACCTTCCGGACACATGTAAAGAGGCATGGCGATGGTTCTTATTACTTTGAAAACTTAGCACACCAAGAACTGTATAATGTGATGGTAGAGGCTTCTAAAAACACGGGGAGGTTCTATAGGAACTCACGGCCATGTTACATTCTGTCCAAGGCTATGACTACCAAAGAGCCCCCTTCCCGTGCAAGGGGTATTGGGGTAAATTTCCATACAATAAGTTTTTTTCACGAAGCAAAGAAAAGAGTCTCATTATGAAAAAACTAGGAGTGAAAGTAAGCAGAAAGACTTGTACGAAATGTTCAAGAGGGACATGTATCCTGAAATTCGAAGGAAGTTAAGGAGTCATTTACGAAGCAGCAGGGGATGTCGGCATGGATGATGGCACTTATTGTATGGGAACACTGCATAAGATTAGTTGTGCGTGAGCTCACCCCAGCAACATTGAGGTTGCAGCTGGACATGATGGTGCTATATCTAATCTATATGGACAGGGGAGGTAGAGTAAAGGTCGTGCTTACACATTATGAAGGTACTTTAAAATGTGCAACAACATGGGTTTACAACCCTGATTGGACGTGGGACTCTTGTTGGACAATGTGCCACTGAAGTCGGGTTGTGTGAAGTGATACATGATTCGAATAAAGCCTATATTCGGTAATTTTGCCGTGAAGAATGTCCTAGGGTACTATCGTGGGAATGACCCTGACAATAGTATCTAGGGGTACGAACAAGGGGGTGAAGTCTAACTAAGTGCAGTGGATACACTCGGATGTACGAGTTTAGGCCCACTCGGAAGTGGTAACAACCTTACGTCTCGAGCCCCGAGGCTGATGTTGGCTTATGGAATATGAAAGAATACAAGGTGTTGAACCCTTGAGCTAGAGCACGTGAGTGGAATATAGTTGCTGCCACGACCGGCTGAGCTTCATTACAAGGTGAATTAATGCTAATAAATAGGGAAGTTATTAGAAACGACAACTATAACTCCCGACGTTACTAGTAACGCGGGCCTTCACTGCATTTCATGTGATGGATTAAGTCCTTAGCCCTTGCAGCCTCTTCGGTGCCTTCACCTTGTTGTGGTCCGAGTGCCAGGATGCATCCGAGTGACATAAGGCGATCCGAGTGACTCAAGGTAGGTCAAGTGACGGTATGCAGTACAGAATGAGGTTGAGGCTACACCAGTGACTTTAAGGACACTGATGTCCGTAAGGGGTCCTAGATGGGCCTAGGGAAGCAGGTCCACAGGCCTACCCCTAATGTACAACCCCATCAGTAGCCCCCAAATCGGTTGAGGTTTTGCACACCGAGTGAATGACTTCCTTCGATGTCTCAGGTGTTTTGGAGATTCTTGGGTTGTAGCTCGGGGCTACGTCATTTGGACTGTCGGCAAACCTCCACGGATTCAAGAGTGATGAATTCTGACTGCCTAATCATATGGGTATGCCCGCACTTGGTAGTGATCGACTATCTTTCGGCAAGGTAGATTCCACAAGTTGGGCGAACGAGAGCTATGAACTCTACATGCTCAATCGGTGAGTTGAGACGGATCCCCACTCGCATTGAGGCAAGGATGATCAGGTCGTCCTCACTAATTTCCCGAATGATCCGGGTCCCGCAGGGGGACGAGCGAAAAGAACATTCATCTCACCACGTCACATGCCATGGATATGGAATCCATTTGGGGAATGAGGCGGGATGGTTTCTTTCACAGCTTTTGAATTGAGGGAGCGCGCACGCGGGCGGCGGTTTCGGCGGATACGCATGAAGTGGAAGTAGTGGGGTGACACCCGATTTCCGCACCTATGATGTCGTTGTCATGCTACAGTGTGCACCATCCTCGGGATACTACAGATCTTCTTCGGGCCGGCGATGTACTTGATAGGGAATCTTCCCATCGGGTATTTAAGACGTGAGGTGGAAGGGAGAGGAGATCGTGCCTCGGAATTGGGTGATTTCCATCTCCACTTCCTCCTATTGCCACCAAGAACAAGAACCGTTGGCTTCCCCCGTCCATTCCCAGCCCGACCTCTCTGCTACCCAGCATGGTGAAGGGAGTGACGTCGAAGGCGGAGTGAGCCAAGAAAGGGTCGCGTGGATCTTCCTTGAGTGGCAGAGTGCTCCTGCAAGGGTGGATCCAGGGCGACTGGATGTCGTCCCGAGTCTCGGAGGGGTGGTTGCTGGAGCTGGAGGGTGAACGCCCGATCGCCTATGGGAGATGGCGACTGCCTGGGGACGGCGAGATAGAGCCAGCGCCCCAAAACGATGAGCGAGTGCTCTTGGTCACCCACATAGAGAGAGGTTTTTCTCTACCTCTGCACCCCTTTTTCCGAGCGTTTCTTGCTTTCTTCGGAGCTCAGCTCCATCACCTGCCTCCCAACGTTGTCTTGTATCTAGCCGCATTCGTGTCTCTGTGTGAGAATTTCCTCGGGTGTCACCCGCATTGGGGTTTGTTCAAGCGCCTGTTCACGTGTCGAGTGATGACCGTGAGGAAATCTTCCTCCTTGGGGGGGGGGGAGAATCAATGTAGCGCAGATTTGTGGTGGCTTAGGCATTTAGCTCAGGGGCAAGAGTAGCTTCCCCGAGATGAGTTTCCCGGACTCGGTGAGGAACTGGCAGGACTCTTGGTTTTATTGCCGAGATGTCCCAGTTGGCGAAGGTCATTCGGGCCTCCCTCCCTACACTGTTGATAGGATCCACCTGGCCCCTACCTTGACCTTGTCCAAGGAGGAGAATACCGATGCATATATCTTGATGATAGCAGTGGTTTCCTTGATCCGAAAGGGCGTAAACGGGATGGACCTCCTGGAGGTCTTCTTCCAGCGTAGGATCCAGCCTCTTAAGGCCAGAGTCCACCTGATGTGGAAATATGAATGGCTGGATGATCTGACTCGAGTCCACCCTGAGGAGCTCAGGGAAGAGGCGGTGGAGAATAAACTCAAGGCCATTACCCCAGTGTGAGATAACCCTAGGGGCTCCACGCAGGTGCTTCCTTTTGCGGTGGATAATCAGCCGAATAAGGTGACTCGTCGGGCATATGTACCGAGTGAATTTCTTCGTTGTTTCAACTCCCATTTGTGATTTTGCTTTCTTCATTCAACAGGCTCTTACAAGGCTTGTCAGTTCCATACCAGTGATCGACCGCTCGCCCATTGATGTGGAGAGTGATACTGAAAACCAAGACACCGAGCTCTCGGAGGGCATGGAGGACGATGAAGACGATGAAGGCGACGATGAGGAGATGGGGGAGAGCGCTGAGGAGCGTGGAGACGAGGCTGAATCTTCTTCGACCGACAAAGTACAGGCCGAGGCCCGTTCAAAGGCGTGCCAAGACCATGGAGTCCACACAAGTGCCCCAAAGACTCCGTTGATGGTGAAGCTGAGTGTATTAGCCATGCCAACTCGCAGCTCGAAGCAAGATCGGAGCGAGCCCGAGGCGCTGCCGGAGTAGGCCGCCAGTCAACCCAAGATCTTGAGCTCCAAACCTTGTAAGGTCGTTCTATCGTGCATCAAGGTCGACGTGCCTATGACTTTGGCGTAAGTATCTTTACCGAGTGATTTGTCTCAGTTTGAACAATGTCTTCCGAGTGATGATCGGGCTTTGTTGTTTCTGTTGTAGGCCTGATACTTCGACTGCTTTACTGGATCCCAAGACCTCGGACAAAGGTAGAACTGACGTTGATGTCGCTTCATCGAAAGGTAACCCTTGAGCTTTTCTAGCAAATCATTCGGAATTTGGGATTTGGATATTTGAGTGGTCTTTGGACTGTCTTATGGACATGTGGAGAGCCACAAGACATGATTGAACTCGACGCTGGTGTCCCTTCTGCAGCCGGAGAAGTGCTGAAGCAGGCCCCAACTTCGAGCCGAGTGAACATCAAGGCCAAGACTCCTGTGGTGCAGGAGATCGCTTCGGCTGGGGCATCACTCGGATAGTATCCACTGACCACTTCATCGTCTGACACCTAGGATCACAACATCTTCCATCTCCACCTTACCCCGGAGGACCAGGAGGGGGCGCGCAAGGAGGCCTTGTCTCAGCTGGATGTGATGGCTAGGCGATAGAAGGAGGCGTACGACGCAAGTGAAGCCGTGGCAAAGAACGTTCGGGTAAGTCTGTTAGCACATATTTTATTTTTGAATCTGATCCTTAGTAGGAATCCCGAGGGGGCATGCCGAGTGGCACACCCACTGGGTGTTACTGGGGGCGCGCTGAGCGCAACCACTTGGTATAGTCCCCGAGGCTACCGTCGACTGTGTCAGTCGGCGGAAGTCTTTTTTCTTTGTATGTTTCACACAGTCCAGTAGGGTGCGGAGCCCTTTTCTTTCTTCCATCTTTCGAGTGGGGGCGCGCTAAGCGCACCCACTAGGTTTAGTCCCCGAGGCTACTATCGACTGGAGCAGTCGGCAGTAGTCTAAGTTTCTTTGTTTTGATTGATAGAGGCCGGTCGGGTACGGATCCCTTATCCTCTATCTTTCTAGTGGGGGCTGCTAAGCGCACCCGCTGGGTGTAGTCCCCGAGGCTACCATCAACTGTGGCAGTCGGTGGTAGTCTTAGAGTTGCGGCATAATGTTATGCCTTCCTTGTATTTGTTGAGTGTAGACTGCTTGTGGGCCCGTGGGCCACGATGATGCCATGGAAGAAGAGTTGGGGGAACTCCGACCGAGCCTCAATGCGGAGAAAGCCAAGAGCAAGCGACTAGAGCAGGAAAAGCATATAACTGAAGGTATGCCCTCGCCATCGAACTAACGCTCTATTAGGTTGTCTTTTCTTGTCCGACT
Source organism: Hordeum vulgare subsp. vulgare (assembly GCF_904849725.1). NCBI lineage: Eukaryota > Viridiplantae > Streptophyta > Magnoliopsida > Poales > Poaceae > Hordeum > Hordeum vulgare. The sequence goes on along the minus strand of NC_058522.1, from coordinate 331,656,490 downwards.
AGGTTGTCTTGTCAAATCGCCTTTCCAAGAGCTGAAGAATTCCATTTCTCTAGTGACCATGAAGGAAGCCCTCAAAAAGAGGGATGAAGAACTCGCATCCGCTTGGAAGGATATCAAGTAGAAAACCAAGGCATCTGAGGCCAAACTCAAGACGGTTGGCACTCTGGAGGAAGAGAATCGGCTTCTGAAAGCCGGTAGGAGAAGACCACGACGGATCTTGCCAAGTTGAAGAAGCATTACGCCGAGTGGGAAACCAACCTCGAGAAAGCCACTGCCAAGAAAGTTGAGTTGGATAAGTTCATCGAGGACTTCGGCGTGGAGCTCTATGAGAAGCTCAAAGGTATGTCGAGCGTCTCAATACTTCCCCATGATCATTCTGAAATTTCCGACTGATGTTTCTCATCCTCCATTTTCCGTTGAGTGTAGCCTTCGTTGCCTATGTTGAAGAAGAGACGACGCGAGTAGAGAAGGAGCTTGATCCCAAGAGAGGGCTTCTGAAGGACAACGATGCCTTGCCTCTCCTCAGGCTGGAGGAACGCGTCGATTATGTAATGGCTTGCTTCAAGCTGCTTTAGTCGGCCGTTGGAGGCCCCAACACCACCACGAAGCTTCACCACAATGAATTGTGGCTCCGAGGTGACCTCAACTATCAAGGGTGCTCAAACACCCACGAGTCACAAGATCCGTAGGGGATTAGTGGGGGGTCAAATTTCTCTCGACGGGAGTGTAGATCGGGGCCATCTCAATGAAACCCTAGAGAATCAAACAAGTTTTGTTTGCTAGGGAGAGAGATCGCGTGCAAATGGAGCTTGGAGAAATGATGGAGTTTGGGGGAGGAAGAGGTGAATCTTCTTGGGGAAGAAGACCCTCTATTTATAGTGGAAGGAATACAGCAGTTATGCTCCTGTGAGCCTACATATAAGAGGTAATACCACTCAGAGAGCGGTGCTACCACTATGGCGGAAGTACATGCAAAGCAGTGCAATGGCATGAGGCCTCGAGGCGGCTGTGACAGCCCCAATGTGATTCTTCCCCCTTTTGTTATTATTTCCTTGTTTGGCAACATTGTGATGGTAATGAGTTCGTGGTTGATCCCAATTGCATCATCATTTAGTTTGCATCATGGCATCTTGCATCATCTTTTGCATGTGTGTGTTTTGAGTTGTGGGTGCTTCAAGTGCTTTAAATCTCTAGTGCAATAGGTACTCTTCTCTCCTCTCCTAATTCTTTTGAGGCAATTCGAGTTTCTAGTTTTGCCTAAATAAAATGTTCCCCCTATTCTAAAAAACATTCCTATTATTTGGGGCAACCCTCTGGTTTTAACTTTATATTTTTTCCTTTTGTTTTATTAAAACCAGCGCCTAATTTTATATAGAAGGGTTTTACTTTTATTCTTCAAAAATCCCAATCTATTTTTATAAGTTGGAGCTTGTTTTAGGAGCCCAAAAGTATTTTTTATTTTAGTTAAACTCTTTTTCTTTTGTATGTGGTATTCTGTTTTTAAAACCAGCTTTATTTTGTTGCGATGCCTTTTAGCTGAGTCAGAGACAGGCCGCCCAAAGCCCACTACCAGCCGGCGAGCTAGGCCCAGCCGTCGACTGCGCTCCTCCTAACCTAGCCCGGGCGACACTCCCTCTCGATTCCCTCCCCCTCGTCCCGACACCGCTGCCGGTTGCACGCACGTACACGCACCAGAGGCGAGCGAGAGCCCCTCTCCTGAGGCCTTGACCTCATGCTCCTCCCGCAGCTGCAGCGCCTCGTCGCCAACCCCATGGAGCCTCTGATCCCGTCTTCTGTCGGTGACCTGCTGCACCAAGTCGCCGCCGACGCCGACGAACACCACCAGGCGAGGCCCCTCGCTTCTCTTCCTCATGCCGTCTCTCCACTCCTCTCGTCTAAGCTCTCTCCCTCTCCATGTTCTTCGTGCAGGTGTTGCCATGTAAGTGAGCTCTGACAGTGCTGCACCCCATGCCCGATCTGCGCCCCATCTCCTCTGGTTGGCGAGCATCAGGAGCTCATCCCCGAGCTCTAGCAGCCGCATAGTGACCCCGAGTTCCAGATCGGGAGCAGCCATGCCCTTGCTCCCCCCGCATCCACCTCCTCTCATGCGTACCTGGTGCCACCATGGCCATGCTGGCCCTCGACCCCCCTCCACCCAGTGCTAACCCCAACCGGATCCCGCACGCAACAGGTCTCTGTCCTTACATCCTCCATGGTTGCTCTCTGTTGTTGTTGTGTGCGATTGGGGAGAAGAAGACACGCGCTTTGTTTAGTATAAGTCGTTTCCCTCGGCTAGTAGACCACAAGATCAACCTTAGCCGAGCTGGATAGAACCACTCGGTTCCATCCTAGGGGTCTGGGGTTCGAATCCCAGACAACCCTATTTTCCTTTTGTTTTATTATTTGGTTCAGGTTAGCTCCTTACATAGGTTCTTAGCGAGGGTTTTGTCACAATCTCTTTGTAGCCAGTTGGTCAGTGAGCAGCGCTAGCACCAGGGAGGTCCTGGGTTCGAATCCAGGATGCTCCAATCTTTTTTGCTTGTTTCTGACTAGGCCACTTGTTGGACACTCAGCCCCTCGGGTAATTCGAGTCTTGCATTGTTGTATGAGTTGCGATGTTGCCCGTTTCGTAGATGCCATGTTAGTTGCACGTACCCCATATTTATGCCTCCGGCACATGGGAACCCGATAACCGGGATCACCCCATCATTCTTTGGCATGACACGCACACGCTCACAATTCGTTGACACCGATACCTCATCGAGTTATCGGGACTGAAACGTTGTCGTGGCATCGTTTCCGCTTTGTCGCCTTGGTTCCCTTTCGTTCACCATGGCGACACATGATTCATATCCTTCTTACCAACGTTTTCATAATTGCATGCATGTTGCATTCATGGCATAATATCTTGTGTCGCACGCCTGTTTTAACCGTAGCTTCGTTAGCGATGACGTATATGTGTATACCGGCTAGTATGACGTGTAGAATCACACGCTTCACCTCTTGCCATGTTTAACCAACATTTAATATTGTCGTTTACTTAATCGGGATAGAACTAAATAAGTCGTATGTGGAGTTTCGTCAGTATGCAACTCGTTGCACATTGAACTTCAGATCTGTCTCGGTAGAGTTCCGCAAGCGTGTCGGAATGTGAGGACCCGTTCGACTACGTTGGTTTGCCGACTTCACGGAGTTGTTCTTGTTCCAAGCGGGATCTCAGGAAGATGACCATTTCTCGAGATACCATTACTATCATTGCCATGCTAGTTTTACCATTTCTATCGTTATTATCTCGTTGCCTACCACCTGTTAAATATCAGCCTCTCATCAATGCCATGAAAACCTTCAACCTGTTCACAACCTAGCAAACCACTGATTGGCTATGTTACTGCTTGCTTAACCATGTTGTTAGCGTTGCTAGTTGCAGGTGCAGTTGCTTCCATGTGATAACATGGGTTCCTTGTTATACCATCGTATTAAATGCTATCTAAATTAATGCACCTATATACTTGGTAAAAGGTGGAAGGCTTTCTGGTGTTTTGTTCCACCTTTGCCCCCTTAGTTTCGGCTACCGGTGTTATGTTCCATAATTGAGCGCTCCTAACACGATCGGGGTTGTTATGGGGACCCCCTTGATAATTCGTTTTAGATTAAAGCTGGTCCGGCAAGGCCCAACATTGGTACTACATTTGCCCAACATAATAATTCTGTTAATACTGAAATGCATAGGGAGTTAGCGCTACCGAGGAGTAATTCAACATAATACAGGGAGGACCAGTGCTGATGGTGCTGGTCCAAAACAGAGCACCGTGCGAGGCCAATCCGGGGCAACTCGGGTGATGTCTATGAGTCCACCGTACTCTTCGCTTATCCATCGTGTCCTGAGAACGAGATACGCGGCTCCTATCGGGATCGTCGACACGTCGGGTGGCCTTGCTGGATTAGTTTTACCTTTGACGAGATATCTTGTGCATCGGGATTCCGGTGATGCTTTGGGTAATCTTAGAGTTGAGGTTTTCCACTAAGGAGTCCGACGAGATCGCGAGTTTGGTGATCAAGGATTACTATGCATCTTGTGGTAATTTGTGATGGACTAGTTGGAGCACCCCTGCAGGGTTAAATCTTTCGTAAAGTCGTGCCCGCGGTTATGTGGCAACGTGGAAACTTTGTTTAACATTGGTTCTAGACAACTTGAAGTTAACTTAATTAAAATATGCCAACTGAGTGCGTAACCGTGACTGTCTCTTTCGTGAGTTCCTTCTCCGATCGAAGACACGGTGGGGTTATGTCTGACGTAGGTAGGTGTTGAGGATCATTCATTTGATCATCAGTAGTCACGTCCGCTATGCGTAGATCTTCCCCCTCTTATTTCTTGTACTCGTAAGTGTAGCCACCAAATATATGCTTAGCTGCTGCTGCAACCTCACCACTTAACCTTACCTCACCTATTAAGATTTGCTAGTCTTGATACCTTTGGAAATGAGATTGTTGAGTCCCCTCTGGCTCACAGATTACTACAACACCAATTGCAGGTACAGGTAAAGGTTACTCGACGCGAGCGCGTTGATTGTTCATTTGGAGTTGCTTCTTCTTCCTCTTCTTCATCGATCTAGGATGGGTTCCAGTCCGGCAGCCTAGGATAGCAAGATGGACGTCGTTCTTCTTTTCTCATTTGTTTTCATCCGTAGTCGGACCCTGCTCTTCTTCTTGATGTTTACATATTGTACTGATGTGACTCTGATGTAGCTTGTGGCGAGTGTAAGCCAACTCCATATATCTCATCTTTTCAGTACATGTACTTGTAATGATATCCATTCTTGCAAAACGACGAGATGCGCTTCTATCCCTGACGAGGCCCTCGTGCCAATTGAGGATAGGATCGCATCTTGGGCGTGACAAGTTGGTATGAGAGCAGTACCGACCTAGGAGCCCCTTGATTGATCGAACTTGGCCGAGTCGAGTCTAGTGAAAAACTACTTTGAGTCTAGTTATATATCGGAGAGTAGGATTCTTTTTTCTCCTCTTCTATGCTCTCGTGAGGAATCTTGACGTAATATTTTAATTCTACTCCTCTTCTCACTCAATATTTTTTAGGATCACGCGGATATTTTTGGAATCTATATGATGCCGATGTGATGGACTTCTGTCTTGGTGCCTCCTGTCTGTGTTGATTTCTTCCGGGGAGATGAGTTCCAGGGGATTCTCGAGCACATCGTTATCATTCAGATTTCTTAGTGTCTCCGAATGAAGGATCTTCGTAATTGCTTCAATACTAGTAGTGGCGAGATAACCTCGATGTCCCCAGTGCTAGTGCAGATTATTCGGGAGTATTGACATACTTTGTATCGTTGTGATCACGAGGGTCTGTAGTAGATGAAGGTTCGAGATTCTGGTTATGTGTTGACGGATGTGATACATTGGACGGGTTAGTATAGAAGTTGTGTGAATATTACTCATTGTATCCGTGTACCAGATTGCATGACCAGATATTTCGGGAATTCTTAGGTGGGGATTCTAGTAGTCACTTATAGGACAATCTTCCAACAAACGCATGATGTTAGGTTGGGGTTCGACATCTAGTGGATTCGTTTGTTCACAGTCCTCTTACAGCGGTTCTCGTTGTGTCTTAAAGAGTCCTTGTAGCTTGCTATGACTCGGGGATGCTTCGTATGTCGTGTGCACTGCCTTGCACATGATGGCTACTGTAATATCGATGCCGTGCGATCCTGTCCACCAAAATATCGAACGGAAATATTTCTCATGAGTTTGTTCTGGCTAATTTGCAAGCCTCACCCTTTGTTTTGTTGGACTATGGTAATTCAAGTTGCTTTGATGTCAAGTGGTGGTTTCAGATCTTTCCTAAGTGGTGTTCTCATATTTCTATGAGAGTATTAATTCTGTTGCTCAAATCAACTTGTCTTTTCAATTTCTTGCCAATCGGAGTCGTCATGTTAATTCTTTTCAACCGGTGTGCTTCTCTTCAGTGAATTCAATCCTCTCCAATATTGCAGATCAATATCTCTATTCTTATTTCGGAGTTTGTCTCATATGTCCCAAGTTGTCTTTGTTTTTTTTCCCGCCCTCCCACCCTTTTCTTCAGTGATTGGATTTCATCCAAGTGCATTTCATTTCATTGTTGCTTCTGTTATCTTTTATTCTGTGTCCTATCCGGTGATTCATTGTGAAGATTCTCAGGAGCTTCATGTTCATCTTTATTCATTCTTGTGGTCTTTTCCGTTGAATTCAATTTAGTTGTCCGTGTTCATTATATCCTAGCCATCCTTGTAATTCTTTCTATGTCGGAGATTCTTATCAGCCTATCTTGTTATTCATTTCTCTCTAGTCTATCCAGAGTGTTGAAGTTATCTCAGAAGTTCTTGTTTTCGATTCTTTCAATTATTTCGAGGTGCTCAACCTCATCTAGTTTTCTTATACCGGTGCAATATCAATCTTTCTTGCAATCTTTTCAACGGTGGTTTCTTCTGAGTGGGCCCATAACACACAGGTTCTTTCCCAGGATCTTTTCTGGCTCTTGTAATCTTTTCCGGAGATCTCTTGTTCTTTTCAACTATGACATAAGTATGAATTTCATCAGTCATATCCCTTCTTCAAGATCAATTTGTATTAATTCTCATAATTGACTCTACCTTTCATTCTTCTTTATTTCGGAGTGTCTCATTATACTTGGTGTTGTTTCTCGTCATCTTTTTCAACTTGGTAGAACGAAGGGGTGTTTCTCTCAATCTTGGTTCATTCTTTTGTAGATTCATTATTTCAGCTTGGTGCCATCATCTTAATTGTTCCACTCATGAGTAATCCCTTTCTTGCTATCCGGTGTTTTTATGAGTTGTTTTCATTCTCCATCCTTCGAAGGCCATTATTTCAGAAGATTCTTCGTTCTCAGCCTTCAGCTTTTGTTCTAACAATCTTCTCAATTGTTGCCTCTTCATTCGTCTCTCTATTATTCCAGTGCCTTGTTCAAGTTTTCTGTTAGGTGGCTCATGATCTCTTCATTCTCTTGTATCTCCATTAATTCGTGGTGTTCCCATTCAAGTGTGAATTCTTACCAGTGCTTCCTTCAATTATACTTCAAGTGGTGCTTATCTCTCTGTCTCTTCAAGATTCTTTCAAGAAGAATAAGTGCGACGCTAAATCCGTTGCTTGTCATCAATTAAACTTGATGAAGGATAAGCATAACATAATTCTTATTCTTGTTCATAGTAATCTGAATTCTTCTTCCGGAGTGGCTCACGATATCAATTCCTTTTTCTCAAGTGTTCTTCAAGATTCCTGTTGGGGTACCTCAAGTATTCTTTCTCTTGCATTTCCAGTGCATTTGTTCTTCCTTTATCCTTTGAGGTGGTATTATAGCATTCTTGTTAGTGTAGGAGTCTCGAAGAGAAGTTGTTTCAAGTAAATATGTAAACCCACCGATTCTATGATCATGAGATTTTTTTTCCAAACCCATGGTTTCTTCATTGACCTATCTTGGTTGAGACTTCACCTAAATCTTTATCTAAGGGTTGTCGCTATTATGGTGTTGCCATTAATCCTAGTCTTCAATGTATCCGATTGGTGTAAGAAGTTTTGCTTATCTTGTTTCCCGAAACAATCCTTGTTTGTGTTAGTGGGTGGTTGTCACTTCATTAGTTTGAAAAGGTTTCCATAAGCCCACTACTATCTTGTTCTTTTCGTTGTTGTTTTTCCAACAACTCCGTTCAATTCTTCTTGCAAGGATGCTTGCCAAGTCCATTTGCGATAATAGTTGTCATTCTTTTCTTCATTCTCTTCTTCCGTATGAGCTAGTTCCTATTCTATTGTTCCGGAGGCATTGTGATGTTGCTCTTTTGGGTCTATCATCTTGTTCTATTAAGATCATGGTGTTCCCTTGTTCTATTTAGTTGTTTGTTATGAATATTGTCTAATTCTCCCTTCTTATCGATTTTTTGTCCCTTTTTCCTACCGAAGTGCTGCCGAAATTTTCCGTGAATTCTTGCTTGTTTCTCATATCATTCCTCATCGCTTTGCAACGTTCAAGGATCGTTGGTTTCACTCGTTTGTCAAAGAAGCAATTAAGTTTTACCTCTTCTTTCTCATCCTCTTCCCCATTCATTCTTGGATCTCGGGCCGAGATCCTCTTGTAGTGTAGGAGAGTTGTGACAGCCCCAATGCGATTCTTCCCCCTTTTGTTATTATTTCCTTGTTTGGCAACATTGTGATGGTAATGAGTTTGTGGTTGATCCCAATTGCATCATCATTTAGTTTGCATCATGGCATCTTGCATCATCTTTTGCATGTGTGTGTTCTGAGTTGTGAGTGCTCCAAGTGCTTTAAATCTCTAGTGCAATAGGAACTCTTCTCTCCTCTCCTAATTCTTTTGAGGCAATTCCAGTTTCTGGTTTTGCCTAAATAAAATGTTCCCCCTATTCTAAAAAAATATTCCTATTATTTGGGGCAACCCTCTGGTTTTAACTTTATATTTTTTTCCTTCTGTTTTATTAAAACCAGCACCTAATTTTATATAGAAGGGTTTTACTTTTATTCTTCAAAAATCCCAATCTATTTTTATAAGCAGGAGCTTGTTTTAGGAGCCCAAAATTATTTTTATTTTAGTTAAATTCTTATTGTTTTGTATGTGGTATTTTGTTTTTAAAACCAGCTTTATTTCGTTGCGAGGCCTTTTAGCTCAGTCAGAGACAGGCCACCCGAACCCGAAGCTCACTACCAGCCGGCCAGCTAGGCCCAACCGTCGCGTGCGCTCCTCCTAACCTAGCCCGGGCGACACTCCCTCTCGATTCCCTCCCCCTCGTCCCGACAGCGCCGCCGGTTGCACGCACGCACACGCACCAGAGGCGAGCGAGAGCCCCGCTCCTGAGGCCTTGACCTCATGCTCCTCCCGCAGCTGCAGCGCCTCGTCGCCAACCCCATGGAGTCTCTGATCTCGTCTTCTGTCGGCGACCTGCTGCACCAAATCGACGCCGCCGCCGACGAACACCACCAGGCCAGGCCCCTCGCTTCTCTTCCTCCTGCCGTCTCTCCACTCCTCTCGTCTAAGGTCTCTCCCTCCCCATGTTCTTCGTGCAGGTGTTGCCATGGAAGTGAGCTCCGACAGTGCTGCGCCCCATGCCCGATCTTCGCCCCATCTCCTCCGGTTGGCGAGCATCAGGAGCTCATCCCCGAGCTCTAGCAGCCGCATAGAGACCCCGAGCTCCAGATCGGGAGCATCCATGCCCTTGCTCCCCCCGCATCCACCTCCTCTCATGCGGACCTGGTGCCACCGTGGCCATGCTGGCCCTCGACCCCCCTCCACCCAGTGCTAACCCCAACCGGATCCCGCACGCAGCAGGGCCATGTCCGTCACATCCTCCATGGTTGCTCTGTGTTATTGCTGTGTGCGATTGGGGAGAAGAAGACACACACTTTTTTTAGTATAAGTCATTTCCCTCGGCTAGTAGACCACAAGATCAACCTTAGCCGAGCTGGATAGCACCACTCGGTTCCATCCTAGGGGTCTGGGGTTCGAATCCCAGACAACCATATTTTCCTTTTGTTTTATTATTTGATTCAGGTTAGCTCCTTACATAGGTTCTTAGCAAGGGTTTTGTCACAGTCTCTTTGTAGCCAGTTGGTCAGTGAGCAGTGCTAGCCCCAGGGAGGTCCTGGGTTTGAATCCAGGATGCTCCAATCTTTTTTGCTTGTTTCTGACTAGGCCACTTGTTGCACACTCAGCCCCTCGGGTAATTCGAGTCTTGCATTGTTGTATGAGTTCGATGTTGTCCGTTTCGTAGATGCCATGTTAGTTGCACGTACCCCATATTTATGCCTCCGGCACATGGGAACCCGATAACTGGGATCACCCGATCATTCTTTGGCATGACACGCACACGCTCACAATTTGTTGACACTAATACCTCATCGAGTTATCGGGACTGAAACGTTGTCATGACATCGTTTCCATTTTGCCGCCTTGGTTCCCTTTCGTTCGCCATGGCGACCCATGCTTCATATCCTTCTTGCCAGCATTTTCATAATTGCATGCATGTTGCATTCATGGCATAATATCTTGTGTCGCACGTATGTTTTAACCGTAGCTCCGTTAGCGATGACCTATATGTGTATACCGGGTAGTATGACATCTAGAATCACACGCTTCACCTCTTGCCATGTTTAACCAACATTTAATATTGTCGTGTACCTAATCGGGATAGAACTAAATAAGTCGTATGTGGAGTTTCGTCAGTATGCAACTCGTTGCATATTGAACTTCACTTAATGTGTAGTGTTTGATTGTTGTGAATTGCGATGCCATGCCTTGCATTATTGAACTGATCATGCATCATATTAGGTTGTGCATCATGTCGTGCATTGCCGTGGTGAATATCTGTGTTGATGCTTGTTTCCGGTTTGCTCTGTCTCGGTATAGTTTCGCAAGCGTGTCGGAATGTGAGGACCCGTTCGACTACGTTGCTTCGCCGACTTCACGGAGTTGTTCTTCTTCCAAGCGGGATCTCAGGCAAGATGACCATTTCCCCAGATACCATTACTATCATTGCCATGCTAGTTTTACCGTTTCTATTGTTATTGTCTCGTTGCCTACCACCTGTTAAATATCATCCTCTCATCAATGCCATGAAAACCTTTAACCTGTTCACAACCTAGCAAACCACTTATTGGCAATGTTACTGCTTGCTTAACCATTTTGTTAGCATTTCTAGTTGCAGGTGCAGTTGCTTCCATGTGATAACATGGGTTCCTTGTTATACCATCGTATTAAATGCTATCTAAATTAATTCACCTATATACTTGGTAAAAGGTGGAAGGCTTGGTCTTTCTAGCCTGGTGTTTTGTTCCACCTTTGCCCCCCTTAGTTTCAGCTACCGGTGTTATGTTCCATAGTTGAGCGCTCCTAACACGATCGGGGTTGTTATGGGGACCCCCTTGATAATTCGTTTTAGATTAAAGCTGGTCTGGCAAGGCCCAACATTGGTACTACATTTGCCCAACATAATAATTCTGTTAATACTGAAATGCATAGGAGTTAGCGCTACCCGAGGAGTAATTCAACATAATACAGGGAGGGCCAGTGTTGATGGTGCTGGTCCAAAATAGAGAACCGTGCGGGGCCACCCGGGGCAACCTGGGTGATGTCTATCAGGCCACCGTACGCTTTGCTTATCCGTCGTGTCCTGAGAACGAGATACGCGGCTCCTATCGGGATCGTCGACATGTCGGGTGGCCTTGCTGGATTAGTTTTACCTTTGACGAGATATCTTGTGCATCGGGATTCCGGTGATGCTTTGGCTAATCTCAGAGTTGAGGTTTTCCACTAAGGAGTCCGACGAGATCGCGAGCTTCGTGATCGAGGATTTCTATGCGGCTTGTGGTAATTTGTGATGGACTAGTTGGAGCACCCCTGCAGGGTGAAATCTTTCGGAAAGTTGTGCCCGCGGTTATGTGGCAACGTGGAAACTTTGTTTAACACTGGTTCTAGACAACTTGAAGTTAACTTAATTAAAATATGCCAACTGAGTGCGTAACCGTAACTATCTCTTTCGTGAGTTCCTTCTCCGATCGAGGACATGGTGGGGTTATGTCTGACGTAGGTAGGTGTTCAGGATCATTCATTTAATCATCAGTAGTCACGTCCGCTATGCGTAGATCTTCCCCCTCTTATTTCTTGTACTCGTAAGTGTAGCCACCAAATATATGCTTAGCTGCTGCTGCAACTTCACCACTTAACCTTACCTCACCTATTAAGTTTTGCTAGTCTTGATACCTTTGGAAATGAGATTGCTGAGTCCCCTGTGGCTCACAGATTACTACAACACTAGTTGAAGGTACAGGTAAAGGTTACTCGATGCGAGCGCGTTGATTGTTCATTTGGAGTTGCTGCTTCTTCCTATTCTTCATCGATCTAGGTCGGGTTCGAGGCCGGCAGCCTGGGATAGCAAGGATGGGCGTCGTTCTTCTTTTCTCGTTTGTTTTCGTCCGTAGTCGGACCCTGCTCTTCTTCTTGATGTTTACATATTGTACTGATGTGACTCTGATGTAGCTTGTGGCGAGTGTAAGCCAACTCCATATATCTCATCTTTTCAATACATGTACTTGTAACGATATCCATTCTTGCAAAACAACGAGATGCACTTCTATCCCTGACGAGCCCCTCGTGCCAAATTGAGGATAGGATCGCATCTTGGGCGTGACAGTGGCACTGCCGCAGGAGCGGTACTATCGCTCGCACCAGGGGTAATACCGTTGGGGTTTTAGTTGAGTAGGTCTTAGAGGCAAAGCAGGACATGGGAGGCTTGGCAGTACCACAAAAGTGGTACTGCCACTCAGGACAACGATACTACGGCTTACAAGCCATAGTCCCGTGCACCCACTGCCACTGTACGACATTTGAGAGGGTGTCAGGTCTAGAAGTGAGCGTAAGTGGAGCGGTAGTGGCGGGCAGTACTACCACTCGCACTAATGTTCCGCAGTTGTTCAACCCGACACGAAAAGTGGAGCCCCTAGAGGAATCGGTAGTACGCACGGTACTAGACAACGGTACAACCGCTTATAAGCGGTACTACCCCTTACCGAGAGTGGCACTGCCGCTTGAGGCCTTCACGACACAAGCACAAATATAATGCATTGAGGTCTTATATGAAAGGTTTGTATTTTTTTGTATTGTTGTTGTTACCGAGAGCGATACTGCCGCTTGAGGCCTTATTTGGAAGGTTTAATGTACATGATTACTCCGCAAATGCATTGTCATCCATCACCAAAACCACAAAGGGAGATATATGCCCTAACAATATCCCTCTTTGTGGTGGATTGATGACAAGACGAGATTTGCACAAAAGATATACTAAGATAATAAGCAAACCCAGCATATATAAAATATAGACCCCCTGGATGTGTGCACTATTTAGGTATGCTTTTGGAATTCAAAGCACACACACTAGGATCAACACTCCCCCTATATTTTATAGACCAACAAAACTTGCATTAACATGATAAGACATAATCATAACTCAAGAGATAACATGTGAGCATAAACATAGGGCACAAGATAAGCATAATTTCACATACTAGCAAAGTACTAAGACACACATATATAAGTAGAAGGGTAGCATATGTATCACACCATATGACTCGGTCTCTAGGTCTCACAAACACAAAGCACAAACCAAATAAACGATAAAGAGTTCAGGCACGAAGAAACCAAGCAAATAAGACGCACTCGTGAGTCAGCAAATCTCTAAACTCTCTCCCCATTTTGCATCGAGACACCAAAAGGTTAAAGAGCACTACTACGGCCCGGGTGGTAGCAATACCCGAGAGAAACATCACCAATCCCCATGCTTGTTGGACTCCTCATCATCTACAACAGTAGGCTTGTTCGACCTCTGAGTCCGTCCACTAAAAGTTCTTGGACATCCACTCCTCCTCTGATGTGATCCTGTCTTCTGACCCACTAGGAACATCCATCCTAAGGTGTATCATCATGATCTTTTCACGGCTGCGGGACTTATTCTTTGCCAAGTGTGCTTTGTACTGACCACGTGCTTCCATACAGAATAGCTTCTTCATATTCTTCTTGAGCTTCTTAGCCCAAGATGGCTCCTTGCCGGATGGCTCGTAATTGGGCTCATCATCACCCTCACCCTCACCCTCAGGAGCCTACATATCACTAGGTGTTGGAGTACCCCACTTGTCCTTTAGCCTAAGTTGAACTACCTCATAAGTAGTCAAAACACCAGAGTCAAACCGAGGGATCGATAGAAGATGTGTCTAGAGGGGGGGGGTGAATAGACTACTTGTCAAGATAAAAATTCTAGCCTAACCTAATTTCTAGGAGGACAAAAATCTAGCAGTTGTAACAAGTCTAGTACACCCTACACATGCAGTTCTAAGAGTATAGCAGCGGAAAGTAAAACATGCAAGTGTATGTAGAGGAGTAAGGTAGGGAGATCAAATGCATGAGGTTGACACGGCGACTTTTGGCATCGTTCCGATAGGTGGCTCTATCGTACGTCCATGTCAGTGGAGACTTCAACCCACGGAGGGTAACGGTTGTGAGTGTCCACGGAGGGCTCCACCCATGGAGGGTCCACAAAGAAGTGTCCTTGTCTATCCCACCATGGCTTCCGTCCATGGAGGACTAGCCTTAATCATGGTAGATCTTCACGAAGTAGGCGGTCTCCTTGCCCTTACAAACATCTTGGTTCAACTCCACAACACGAAGTAGGAGGCTCCCAAGCGACACCCCTCCAAAAGGTAATAGATGTGGTAGATTAATGAACTCCTTGCTCTTGTGCTTCTAAAGATAGTCTGCTCAACACAAGTCACTCTCTCACAGAATATGCATGGGTAGGAGCGGTTGATTTGGTGGAAAGCAGTTTGGGGAGGCTAGAGATCAAGTTTCAAATGATTGGATTGGAATATCTTGGTCTCAACACATGAGTAGGTGGTTCTCTCTCCGAAAATGGATTTGGAAATGAAGTGTGTGTTCTGAGTGCTTCTATCACACGAATGAGAGATGGGTGGAGGAGTATATATAGGCAGCAGCCAAAATCCAACCGTTGCACATAAATTAGCAAACTCGATGACACCGAAGTTGGAAACTCGATGGTACCGACTAGCACTAAAGGTGTGAACTTTTGAACCTCGGTGAGACTGATACATACAACTCAGTGGTACCAAAAAGGTGACTAACGGTCAGATGGCCAAAATCGATGGCACCGATACTCAAACTCGGAAATTCCGATTTTGTGTATCTTGGCAACAGAGTGTTGGTCATCCAAACTCGGTAGCACCAATGCAGTTTTGGTTGCACCAATTTGGTGGGAATGTCTAGGGTTCTATCTGAGGTTCAAACTCGGCGGGTCCGATATGGAAATGTTGGTGACACCAAATTTGTGAATGTGGAACTTGACAGAGTGGATATGCGGGAAAAATGACTCAGTATTTTGGTTGTTAACTTTGAGCATTTGAGCAATCAGTTCATTTTACTACCTCACCTTCTTTTAATAGTATTGGCTTTCCTATGGACTCAAAAGTTATTTCTCACAAATATTAAATGAAGAGTATTCTAGCTTGAAGCTTGAGCCAATATTATTCCTTTCTTGCATCTAGGGGTATCTCCACATAAACCTTAATCCATAACTTTTCCATGGACTAATCCTGAAATATCTAGGTAAAAGTGTTAGTCCAAGAGACAATGTATGTTGTCATGAATTATCAATATCACCAAGGGAACATATGTGCTTTCAATCTCCCCATTTTTGGTAATTGATGACAACATACAATCAAAGCTTCAAATAAAGATACTCATAAGGATATGGTAGCTTTGAAGGAAATATGACTAGTACAAGCTCCCCCTAAATGTGTGCAATCCCTTTAATGGATAGTGACTTTGGAATGCATGGGTACGCACAAGGTAGAAGGACAAGACAAGTCATAGTAATCTTGGCTATATGCATCAAACATATGTGAATGAAAGACTTCCATGTTTAAGACTCCCTCTTGCAAATAGTATGTGCAAGGAACAAGAGGTCATCATGAACAACAATATGATGCATATACTTACCTTGATTATCTTGAGCATCTTGACATAGGAGTACACTTGGGAAAACAAATGTTAGATAACACAAGAGTACCATGTTTTAAAGATGCAAAGAAATTCAGAAGTACCAAGAAATTGAAGACATAGTTAAGATAGGATTTGATGAAAGAATATGTCTCCAAGGAACAAGAAAATTTTCTCCCCTAAAAATGAGTATGTAAAGTTTCCTCTCCCCCGGAATCATGGCATGTAGATATTGGGAGTAGGTAGGGAAAATAAGTTGAAACCGATAAAGCCAATTAAAACGGTATTTATCTCTATCCTCATTAATGTGTAGGGTATGCTACAAGTATCTCCCCTTAGTGTTATTGCTCCCTCTTTTGTATAAGCTTTTTGATAATATTTATGCCCTATAAATAGGTTCACTGAATGGAAGCTTTGATGATATTTCTCCCCCTTTGGCACAATTACCAAAAAGAAAGTTCAGTGGGTAAGGGCTCATTGTGAGTGAAAGAGGATTCTGGATACTTCTCTCCCTTAGATATTTAGTAGGGTTCATTGAATGTTCTCCACCTTAGTTATGGATAAGAGTTCCTTGAATAATCTCCCCCGAAGTTAGGGATCCTAGAGGATTCCCACTCTTATATTGCATGGGATCACTGAGATTTTTCTCCCCCTAGAGAAGTTGTCTCCCCCTAAGACAATAGTCCGAAAGAAATTATCGAAGCAACAAAGTGAGAAAAATCGGAGTCACCGAGGAATAATGATCCGGTAGAACCGAGATTGATATTTAGGCCTTTTGGAGAAATTGGTTGGACCGAGTTTCCTAATTCGGTGAAAACGAGTTACAATGATAGTCAACTCTTTAACAGAAAATAGGTTGGTTGAAAGAATTGTTTCAAAAGGTCAAGAGTCCAAAGGAATGATATTTCCAACCGAGACAGTTAAACAAATGTAAGAAGAATAAGAAACGATTGATATTTGTAACATATAGATGATAGTGGAATGGTTCTAATAATGTGAAAGATCAAATGTGGACCATACGATATTCTCCATCTAGATGTGGGGCGGTGACTAGGTCACCTATATTAGAGTATTTGACTTGAGGAGTCAAGCAAGGATGCTTGATCATAGGTCATACTCATCGTTAAGCGTGAAATGGGGTTGCCATTTTTCGATTAAGCATTTTAATGTCTTCATATCACTTGAGTTGTTGTACACCATGAATTGGTGTAGACATTTATCAAGGATATGAGTACATACCTTCGAATGATGTTGATGACATGGCATGTAGGTGAATTTGTTGTGGATGCTCAAAGTTGATGAAGATCATCTTGAGTTGGGAGCTATTCATATCGTCTTGGTTCACTTTGCACCTATAATGGTTAGTCACGAAAGGAAGAACATAGTGTATCCAATTGACATGGGTGAAATTCAATATCATAGAATTGTCAAGGATATGATTTTGTTGTCTTCTTCCTTCATCTCCGAAGAAAAGGTTGTTGATACTTGGACATGTCAAGATTGCTTTTGATGTGAGTTGATTGCAATATTGTGGAGAGTATTTCTTCCAAGTACATACAAAAGGTTAGATGGAATACAAGGGAGCATAGTTTCCAAGACATAACATAGTCATATCGATGGCATCAAGGAACAGTGAGTCAAGCTCATGACCTTGCATGCATCCGAGTGAGTCTAGCTCAAGTTTGAAGCATCAATGATGTTCAACTCACTCCTCAAATGACAGAACAATTTATCATCAAGTGGTTTGGTGAAAATATCAACCAGTTGTTTGTGAGTACGAACATGCCAGAGATGGGTATCTCCTTTGGCAACATGATTACGAATGAAATGATGTCGCACTTGGATGTCTTTGGTTCTAGAATGTTGCCCACGATTATATGCAATCTAATTAGCACTTTCATTGTCACACAACAATGGGACTTTTCTAACATGAATGTCATAATCCTTAAGCATTTGAGACATCCATAGTAATTGCGCACAACATGATCCAATGGCAATGTATTCAGCTTCGATAGTTGATAAGGATACCGAGTTTTGTTTCTTGGATGTCCAAGAGACAAGAGATCTTCCAAGGAATTGACATGTACCCTAGGTGTATTTTCTATCAGCCTTGTCTCCAGTATAGTCCGAGTCGGAATAGCCAACAAGATCAAAGGAAGATCCCTTGGGATACCATATGCCAAAGTTTGGTGTATGTGTAAGGTATCTCACTATCCTTTTCACAGCCAATAGATGACACTCTTTAGGTGTTGTTTGATAGCGGGCACACATGCAAACACTTAGCATCATATCAGGACGAGAGGCACATAGATATAATAGTGATCCAACCATTGATTGATAAACCTTTTGATCAAGGGGTGCATCATCCTTAGTGAGGTCAAGATGTCCACTAGTAGGAATGGGGCTTTGCATTCTTGCATGTTGAACTTCCTGATCAAGTCCTTGGTGTCCTTGGTTTGAGACATGAATGTACCTTCTCTCGGTTGTTTAATTTGCAATCCGAGGAAGAACTTCAGTTCACTCATCATGGATATCTCATACTTCTCTGAAATCAGCTTTCCAAACTTTTCACTAAAATGTGGGTTAGTAGAGCGAAAGATAATAGCATCCACATATGTTTGACAAGAAAATAGTTTGCCATTTACTCTTTTAGTGAATAAGGTTGCATCAGTTTTGTCAATCTCAAAACCCTTTTCAATGAGAAACTTCGGTAGGCATTTGTACCAAGCTCTAGGTGCTTGTTTAAGACCATATAAAGCTTTACGAAGTTTGTAAACATGATCAAGTTTCTTAGGGTTCACAAAACTAGGAGGTTGTTTAACATAAACTTCCTCTTCAATTTCTCCATTGAGAAAGGCACTTTTAATGTCCGTTTGGTAGAGAGTTATATCATGTTGATTGGCATAAGCTAGAAGAATACGAATGGCTTCAAGTTTAGCAAGAGGACCATAAGTCTCACCATAGTCCATAGTCCATACCTTTGACTTGCGTGTATCCTTGGGCTCCGAGACGTGCTTTGTTGCGTACAACTTGTCCGTCTTCATCTTGCTTGTTCCGGAACACCCATCTTGTACCAATGATATTCTATTCGCCTTCTGGTTTTTCAACAAGTGTCCATACTTGGTTCCTCTCAAAGTTGTGTAGCTCTTCATGCATGGCATTCACCCAATCTGGATCTTGGAGAGCTTCTTCTACCTTCGAGGGTTCAATGCTAGATATGAAAGAATAATGCTCACAAAAGTTAGCTAGTCGATTTTTAGAGCGCGTGATTCTCCCGTTGTTTACGTCGCGGTAGATTTGTTTGAGCGGATGATCTCTGTCCACTCTTGCTCTAAGTCTTGACAGCTTCTTCTTGTTGGATGGAGGAGCTTCTTCTTCGTCATCGTCATCTTGAGCATTGTTGTTGGCATCATCTTCTCCTTGAGGTGGTGGTGAGGAAGGTTGAGGTGGATCATTAAGATGTTTCTCTTCTTCTTCTTCATCATTTCGTGTACCCCCTATAGATGCTGCCATGTTGTTTTGTGGTTCGCCTTGACGCAAAGTGGGAGCTTCCACTTGAGTTGATGAAGTGCTTTCCTTCACCTCCATGGGACGAATCTTGCCAATGGACAAATCTTTGGTAGCTTCCGAAGGTTCCTTATCTCCTACATCAATTGGCAATTGTTCGACTTGCGAACCGTTAGTCTCATCAAACTTGACATCTACCGTCTCTTCAACTTTTCGAGTGAAGTTGTTGTAGACACGGTAAGCGTGAGAGTTTGATCCGTAACCAATAAGGAAACCTTCATAAGATTTAGGTGCAGATTTAGATCGACGATGCTTATCAAGAATATAGCACTTAGAGCCGAATACTCGAAAGTATCCAACTTGGGGTTTGTTACCGGTGAGTAGCTCGTATGCCATTTTACCGAGAAGATTGTGTAGGTAGATTCGGTTTATGGCATGGGAAGCTGTTTCCACGGTTTCTGCCCAAAAGTGTCTTGGAGTCTTGTATTCGTCAAGGATCATTCTCGCCATCTCTATGAGCGTCCGGTTCGTCCTTTCAAAATACTCCATTTTGTCGAGGTGTGTACGTCACCGAGAACTCATGTAAGATACCTTCTTCGTCAAGAAAGTATCCACGTTAGTGTTCTTGAACTCCGTTCCGTTGTCGTTCGAAACCTTCTTGATCTTCACTTCAAACTGGTTTTGAGCTTTTTGAGAAAATTTCTTGAAGATCATTTGTACCTACGACTTATCTTTGAGAGAGAACACCCATGTAAATCTGAAAAAATCATCAACAATAACTACACCATAAAAATTTCCACCGAGGCTCTTATAAGCGTTGGGACCAAAGAGATCCACGTAAAGCAGCTCGAGGGGTCTTCTTGTGATCGTGATGTTCTTCACGGGATGACTTCCTCCAACTTATTTTCGTGCTTGACAAGCACCACAAAGTCTATCTTTATCAAAGATAACATCTTTAACACCAAGAATATGATCACCTTTGATGAGTTTGTCAAGATTACGCATACCAACATGTCCAAGCCTTATATGCCATAACCAACCCTTAGAAGATTTTTCCATAAGGCATGTACGGGGTTTGGATATCTTAGAGAAATCAACAATCTATATATCACCTTGCTACGGCGACATAAATCTTCTGTCGTATCTTGAGCTTGCGTTGGTTTTTCCCTTGAAGAGGAAAGGGCGATGCAGCACAGGAGCAGTAAGTATTTCCCTCAGTTTGAGAACCAAGGTATCAATCCAGTAGGAGAATCGCGTCAAGTCTAGAGTAGCTGCACAAACACAAAAGAGCTTGCACCCAACACTATAAAGGGGTTGTCAATCCCTTCAAGATTGATTGCAAAGTGAGATCTGAAGGCGGAAAGTGCAACGAAGTAAAAGTGTAAGGCTGAAAATATGATGTGAAGTAGACCCGGGGGCCATAGTGTTCACTAGAGGCTTCTCTCAAAATAGCAAATATTATGGTGGGTGAACAAATTACTGTCGAGCAATTGATAGAACCGCGCAAAGTCATGACGATATCTAACGCAATGATCATACATACATGCATCACGTCCGAGACAAGTAGACCGATACTTTCTGCCTCTACTACTATTACTCCACACATTGACCGCTATCCAGCATGCATCTAGTGTATTGAGTTCATGACGAACAGAGTAACGCCTTAAGCAAGATGACATGATGTAGAGGGATAAACTCAAACCAATGATGAAAACCACATCTTTTTACCCTTGATGGCAACAACACGATGCGTGCCTCGCTACCCCTTCTGTCACTGGGTGAGGTCACCGCACAGTATGAGCCCAAAACCAAGCACTTCTCCCATTGCAAGAATCATAGATCAAGCTGGCCAAACAAAACCCACAACTCGAAGAGAATTACAAGGATATGAAATCATGCATAAGAGAGATCAGAAGAAACTCAAATAAGATTCATAGATAATCTGATCATAAATCCACAATTCATCGGATCTCGACAAACACACTGCAAAAGAAGATTACATCTGATAGATCTCCATGAAGATCATGGAGAACTTTGTATTGAAGATACAAGAGAGAGAAGAAGCCATCTAGCTACTAGCTATGGACCCGTAGGTCTATGGTGAACTAATCACGCATCACCGGAGAGGTCATGGTGTTGATGAAGAAGCCCTCCGTATCTGAATCCCCCCTCCGGCACGGCACGAGAATGTGCCCCAGATGGGATCTGGCAGAGACAGAAGCTTGCGGCGGCGGAAAACGATTTTCGTGGCTCTCCTGATTTTTTCTGGGATTTTAGGGAATATATAGGCGAAAGACCTAGGGCAGAGGAGGCTCAGGGAGCCCACAACCATGGGAGGCGCGCCCCCCTGGCCGCAGCTAGGGGGCTTGTGGGGTCCCTGGTGACCCCGTGCCTTGGTTCTCAAGTCTCCCGATCGTCTTCTGTTTCGGAAAAATCTTTTTGGAAGTTTCATTCCGTTTGGACTCCGTTTAAAATCCTCCTCTGAAAAGGGTCAAAAACACGGAAAAAACAGGAACTGGCACTTGGCACTGAGTTAATAAGTTAGTCCCAAAAAAGATATAAAAGGCATACAAAACCTCCAAAGTTTGACAAGATAATAGCATGAAACCATAAAAAATTATAGATACGTTGGAGACTTATCAAGCATCCCCAAGCTTAACTCCTGCTCGTCCTCGAGTAAGGAAGTGATAAAGACTGAATTTTTGATGTGGAATGCTACCTAGCATAGTTGTCCTTTGTAACTTCTTTCATGTGACATGAATGTTCAGATCCTTAAGATTCAAAACAATAGTTTGCTATTGACATGAAAACAACAATACTTCAAGCAAACTAGCAAGGTAATCATGAACTTTTGAAATATCAAGGCCAAAGAAAGTTATCCCTACAAAATCATATAGCTTGGCTATGCTCCATCATCCCCACACAACTAATTTAAATCATGCACAAGCCCGGTATTGGCCAAGTAATTGTTTTCGCACTCTTACTTTCTCAAACCTTTTTCAACTATCACGCAATACATGAGCGTGAGCCATGGATATAACACTATAGGTGGAATAGAGTGTGGTGGTGGTTGTGAGACAAAAAAGGAGGAGATGGTCACACTGACTTGGCGTATCAAAGGGTTATGGAGATGCCCATTAATAGATATTAATGTGAATGAGTAGGGATTGCCATACAAAGGATGCACTAGAGCTATAAGTATGTGAAAGCTCAAAAGGAGAACTAGTGGGTGTGCATCCAACTTGATTGCTCACGAAGGCCTAGGGCAATTTGAGGAAGCCCATCATTGGAATATACAAGCCAACTTATATAATAATGATTCCCACCAGTATATGGTGGTGACTAAACGAGAGGCTCTCAATCATGAAGAACATGGTGCTATTATGAAGCACAAGTGTGGAAAAAGATAGTAGCATTGTCCCTTCTCTCTTTTTCTCTTTTTTTATTTGGGCTCTTTGGCCTCTCTTTTTTGGGCTCTTTGGGATCTTTTTTTTATTTCCTCACATGGGACAATGCTCTAATATTGATGATCATCACACATTTATTTACTCACAACTCAAAGCTCAGAAGGATGATGCCTCTATAGGAAATGCCTTCGGCAGTGTACCGGGATGTGCAACGATCTAGCTTGGCGTATGACGTTGAAACATCTCGCTAGCTATCTTACGATCATGCAATGGCAATATGAGAGTGACGACACAAGTCATGAGACGGAACGGTGGGAGTTGCATGGCAATATATTTCGGAATGGCTATGAAAATTCGATAGTAGGTAGGTATGGTGGCTGTTTTGAGGAAGGCATATGGTGGGTTTGTGCACCGGCAAAAGTTGCGCGGCACTAGAGAGGCTAGCAATGGTGGAAGGTGAAAGTGCATCTATACCATGGGCTCACATTAGTCATGAAGAACTCACATACTTGTTGCGAAAGTTTTTGTTAGTAATCAAAACAAAGTGCTTAACGCATACTCCTAGGGGAAGGGTTGGTAGGTGTTAACCATCGCGCGATCCCGACCTCAACACAAAGGATGAGAATCAATAGATCAATTATGCTCCGACTTCCTAACATAGCAGTTCACCATACGTGCATGCTACGGGAATCACTAACTTCAACACAAGTATTTCTAGATTCACAACACCCTACTAACATAACTCTTAATATTACCAAATCCACGTCTCAAAACTAATTGAGAGGAATCAAACTTTTCTTTCTACTCAATGCACATGAAGATGGAGGTTTTGTTTCCTCTTTGGGTACCTATCACCTTTGGGACTAATTTCATAGCACAAACCAACTACCAAGTCACGCACCGCCGTGCTCTAAAAGATCTAAGTGAAGCACACAGAGCAAAATTATCGAGCTCAAAATATATAAGTGAAGCACGATGAGCATTCTAGCAAATTCACGATGAGTGCATGTCTATCTCAAAAGGTGTGCAGCAAGGATGATTGTGACACAACAAAATGAAAAGACTCCTACGATACAAGACGTTCCAAGCAAAACACATATCATGTGGTGAATAAAAATATAGCTCCAAGTAATGTTACCGATGGATTGAAGACGAAAGAGGGGATGCCTTCCCGGGGTATCCCCAAGCTTAGGCTTTTTGGTGTCCTTGGATTTGGCTTGAGATGCCTTGGGCATCCCCAAGCTTGATCTCTTTCCACTCTTTATCCCTTTGTCCATGAGAACTTCACCCAAAACTTGAAAACTTCACAACACAAAACATAAACAGAAACTCGTGATATCATTAGCACAATAAAACAAACTACCACCTCTTTAGGTACTGTAGCAAACTTGAATTATATTTATATTGGTGTTAGTTTACTGTATTCTCACTTTCCCATGGCTAGTACCCCCGATACTATCCATAGTTTCATCTAAACAAGCAACCAACTCAACAAAAACATAATCTGTCAAAAACACACCAGTCTGTAGCAATCTGTATACTTCGTATACTTCTGGTACCTAAAAACTTGTGAAAAATTATGACTGCCTGGGAAAAAGGCATATAAACCAGCAGCAAAAAGAATAAACTCAAAAGCTCTTTCTGAATAAAAATGAAAAATAATCTCGTGAGCAAAACGTTTCTGTCTTTTTCCAGCAGGATGAAACAACCATCACCAAGACTAGTCATAAAGGTTTTGCTTGACTCGAACACAAAAAGAAACACAAAAGACACAATCATAACAGAATTATGATGGTGTGGACGCAACAAAACAGAAAGAAAAATATAAATTCATTGGGTTGCCTCCCAACAAGCGCTATTGTTTAACGCCCTTAGCTAGGCATTGATAATTCAATGATGCTCACACAAAAGACAAGAATTGAAGCACAACGAGAGCATCATAAAGCATGTGAAAATCACATCTAAGTCTAACATACTTCCTATGCATAGGCATTTTATAGGAAAAGATATTGTCAAGACAACCAATAGTTACCATATGCAAGGAAGAAGAAAGAGACAATATCAATCTCAACATAACGAGAAGTGATTTGGTAACATGAAAGTTTCTACCACAATATTTTCCTCTCATAGCAATTACATGTGGGATCATATTCAAATTCAACAATATATCTATCACAAAGGATATTCTTTTCATGATCCACATGCATGCAAAGTTGACGCTCTTAAAAAAATAGTGGGATTATCATCAACTAAAGTCATGACTTCTCCAATCCCACTTTCAGTATTATTGCAAATATCATAATCATCATGAGGCTTAAACAATTTTTCAAGATCATAAGAAAAATCATTACCCCAATCATGATCATTGCAACAAGTAGTGGACATAGCAAAACTAGCATCCCCAAGCTTAGGGTTTTGCATATTTTTAGGATGATTGTCATTTATAGAATTTATAATGAAATCATTATAATCATGCTTCTCATTCAAGGAGCCCTCGTGAATCATTTTATAAATTTCTTCATCACGATTTTCAGATTCACGCATCTCAAGCAAAACTCCATAGAGAAAGTCAAGTGCACTAAACTCACTAGCAATTGGATCAACATAATTGGATCTCTTAAAGAGATTAGCAAGTGGATGCGGATCCATATCAATAGATTTTCAGCAAGTGAAGATGCATGCATATTGAAGGCACATAGTGCACAGGCAAAGGAAAGGCAAACGAAAAAGGCAAATATTTTTCTAAAATTTTGTTTTTCAGAAGTCGGGGAGAGGAAAACGAGAGGCAAAAAAAGTAAATGCAAGAGATGAGTTTGCGACACTTACTTGGATGAGTTCTTGACTTGACCCTCCCCGGCAACAGCGCCAGAAATCCTTCTGCTATGGCGACAGAAATCTTCTGTCGTCTCTTGAGCTTGCGTTGGTTTTTTACCTTGAAGAGGAAAGGGCGATGCAGCACAAGAGCAGTAAGTATTTCCCTCAGTTTGAGAACCACGGTATCAATCCAGTAGGAGAATCGCATCAAGTCCAGAGTACCTGGACAAACACAAAAGAGCTTGCACCCAACGCTATAAAGGGGATGTCAATCCCTTCAAGATTGATTGCAAAGTGAGATCTGAAGGCGGAAAGTGCAATGAAGTAAAAGTGTAAGGCTGAAAATATGATGTGAAGTAGACCCGGGGGCCATAGTGTTCACTAGAGGCTTCTCTCAAAATAGCAAATATTATGGTGGGTGAACAAATTACTGTCGAGCAATTGATAGAACCGCGCAAAGTCATGACGATATCTAAGGCAATGATCATACATACATGCATCACGTCCGAGAAAAGTAGACCGATACTTTATGCATCTACTACTATTACTCCACACATCGACCGCTATCCAGCATGCATCTAGTATATTGAGTTCATGAGGAACAGAGTAACGCCTTAAGCAAGATGACATGATGTAGAGGGATAAACTCAAACCAATGATGAAAACCTCATCTTTTTACCCTTGATGGCAACAACACGATGCGTGCCTAGCTACCCCTTCTGTCACTGGGTGAGGTCATCGCACGGTATGAACCCAAAACCAAGCACTTCTCCCATTGCAAGAATCATAGATCAGGCTGGCCAAACAAAACCCACAACTCGAAGAGAATTACAAGGATATGAAATCATGCATAATTGAGATCAGAAGAAACTCAAATAAGATTCATAGATAATCTGATCATAAATCCACAATTCATCGGATCTCGACAAACACACCGCAAAAAAATATTACATCTGATAGATCTCCATGAATATCATGGAGAACTTTGTATTGAAGATCCAAGAGAGAGAAGAAGCCATCTAGCTACTAGCTATGGACCCGTAGGTCTATGGTGAACTACTCACGCATCATCGGAGAGGTCATGGTGTTGATGAAGAAACCCTCCGTATCCGAATCCCCACTCCGGCAGGGCACCAGAACGTGCCCCAGATGGGATCTTGCAGAGACAGAAGCTTGCGGCGGCAGAAAAATATTTTCGTGGCTCTCCTGATTTTTTCTGGGATTTTAGGGAATATATAGGCGAAAGACCTAGGGCAGAGGAGGCTCAAGGAGCCCACAAGCCTGGGAGGCGTGATACGTCTCCGACGTATCTATAATTTTTGATGGTTTCATGCTATTATCTTGTCAAACTTTGGATGTTTTGCATGTCTTTTATATATTTTTTGGGACTAACTCATTAACTCAGTGCCAAGTGCCAGTTCCTGTTTTTTCCATGTTTTTGACCCCTTTCAGAGGAGATTTTGAAACAGAGTGCAAATGGAAGAAAATCCCCAAAAAGATTTTTTCTGGAACGGAAGTAGATCGGGAAGCTTGGGAGCTAAGGCAGGGGAGCCTCAGGGGCCCCACAGGCCCCCACCCTGCGGCCAGGGGGGAGGCCGCGCCATCTAGGCTTGTGGGCCCCCTGGACGCCCTTTGCCCTAGGTCTTTCGCCTATATAGTCCCTAAAATCCCAGAAAAAATTAGGAGAGCCACGAAAATATTTCTCCGCCGCCGCAAGCTTCTGTCTCTGCAAGATCCCATCTGGGGCACGTTCTGGTGCCCTGCCGGAGGGGGGATTCGGATACGGAGGGTTTCTTCATCAACACCATGACCTCTCCGATGATGCGTGAGTAGTTCACCATAGACCTACGGGTCCATAGCTAGTAGCTAGATGGCTTCTTCTCTCTCTTGGATCTTCAATACAAAGTTCTCCATGATCTTCATGGAGATCTATCAGATGTAATATTTTTTGCGATGTGTTTGTCGAGATCCGATGAATTGTGGATTTATGATCAGATTATCTATGAATCTTATTTGAGTTTCTTCTGATCTCTCTTATGCATGATTTTATATTCTTGTAATTCTCTTCGAGTTGTGGGTTTTGTCTGGCCAACTAGATCTATGATTCTTGCAATGGGAGAAGTGCTTGGTTTTGGGTCCATACTGTGCGGTGACCTCACCCAGTGACAGAAGGGGTAGCGAGGCACGCATCGTGTTGTTGCCATCAAGGGTAAAAAGAAGGGTTTTTATCATTGGTTTGAGATTATCCCTCTACATCATGTCATCTTTCTTAAAGCGTTACTCTGTTCGTCATGAACTCGATACACTAGATGCATGCTGGATAGCGGTCTATGTGTGGAGTAATAGTAGTAGATGCAGAAAGTATCGGTCTACTTGTCTCGTACGTGATGCCTATATGTATGATCATTGCCTTAGATATCGTCATGACTTTGCACGGTTCTATCAATTCGTCGCCAGTTATTTGTTCACCCACCGTAACACTTGCTATTTTAAGAGAAGCCCCTAGTGAACACTATGGCCCCCAAGGTCTACTCCACACCATATTTTCAGCCTTACACTTTTACTTCGTTGCACTTTCCGCCTTCAGATCTCACTTTGCAAACAATCTTGAAGGGATTGACAGCCCCTTCGAAGCGTTGGGTGGAAGCATGTTTTTGTTTGCGCACGTACTCTGGACTTGATGAGACCCTCCTTCTGGATCGATACCTTGGTTCTCAAACTGAGGGAAATACTTACTGCTCATGTGCTGCATCACCCTTTCCTCTTCAAGGGAAAAACCAACGCAAGCCCAGCCTCTGTCAACGTGTCAATTTCTGGCGCTGTTGTCTGTGGGATAGCAGAAGAATTTCTGGCGCCGTTGCCGGGGAGGAAGATCAAGTCAAAAACTCATCCAAGTAGGTGTCGCAAACTCATCTCTTGCATTTACTTTGTTTTCCAATTGCCTCTCGTTTTCCTCTCCCCCACTTCACCAATTTGCCTTTTTCGTCTGCCCTTTTTCTCGCCTGCTCTTTGTTTGCTTGTGTGCTTGCTTGCTTGATGAAGTCACCATGAACGAAAACACCAAACTTTATGACTTCTCGAATACTAATAATAATGATTTTATTAGTACTCCGATTGCTCTCACCACTAGTGCGGAGTCATACGAAATCAATGCCGCTTTGCTGAATCTTGTTATGAAAGAGCAATTCTCTAGCCTTCCTAGTGAAGATGTCGCATCCCTTCTCAATACTTTCATTCATCTTTGTGATATGCAAAGGAAAAAATATGTCGATAATGTCGTGATTAAATTGAAGCCTTTTCCTTTCTCGTTGCGAGATCGCGCAAAAACTTGGTTTTCTTCTTTGCCCAAAAATAGTATCGATTCTTGGGATAAGTGCAAAGATGCTTATATGTCCAAGTATTTTGCGTCGGCTAAGGTAATCTCTCTCCGTAATGATATCATGAATTTCAAGCAACTTGATCATGAACATGTTGCACAAGCTTGGGAGAGAATGAAATTAATGATTGGAAATTGTCCCGCTCATGGCTTGAGTCTTTGGATGATTATTCAAATATTTTACGCTGGCTTGAATTTCTCTTCTAAAAATATCTTGGACTCCGCCCTCAGGTGGAACATTCATGGAAATCACGTTAGGGGAAGCCACAAAGCTCTTAGACAACATCATGACAAACTACTCTCAATAGCACACTGAAAGGTCACCTACTAGTAAGAAGGTACACACTATAGAAGAAATTAACTCGTTGAGTGCTAAGATGGATGACTTAACGAATTTGGTTGCTAGTAGAAGTGCTCCTTTGGATCCTAATGATATGCCTTTGTCTTCTTTGATTGAGAGTAGCAACGCTAGCTTGGACGTTAATTTTGTTGGTAGGAATAACTTTGGCAACAACAATGCCTTTAGAGGAAACTATGTTCCTAGGCCTTTTCCTAGTAAATCCTCTAATAACTTTGGCAACTCCTACGACAATACTCATGGAAATTACAATAGATTACCCTCTGATCTAGAGAGTAATATCAAAGAGTTCATCAACTCTCAAAAGATTTTCAATGCATCCATAGAGGAAAAACTACTCAAAATTGACGATTTGGCTAAGAGCGTGGATAGAATTTCTTATGATGTTGATGCTTTGAAAGTTAGATGTGCTCCTCCCAAAATCAACATGGATGAAACTTTTAAAGATATGCGTGTTTCCATGATTGAGAGCCAAGAAAGAACCACCCAAATTCGTGCTAGACATGAATGGCTTAAAAAGGCGTGTTCTCGTGATGAGAATCACGAAGATCTTAAAGTGCTTGGTGTGACTCCCATTGAATCTTCGTTTTCTTGTGTCAAACCTAATGATTATGGGGCTGGATATGAATCCACTTTGGTTCAAAAGTGCCCCAATGATTCGGAGTCCATCTATCTTGATGCAAAAAGCATTAAAAGTGGAGTAGAAGACGTTAAAACTTTGAGTAGTAATGAAATTACTGCCGTGGATTTCAAGGAATTCAATTATGATAGTTGCTCCTTGATTGAATGCATTTCTTTGATGCAATCCATGTTGAACTCTGCACACGCTTATAGCCAAAACAAAGCCTTTACCGATCATATCGTCGAAGCTATGATAAAATCTCTTGAAGAGAAACTTAAATTGGAAGTCTCTATCCCTACAAAGCGTCATGATGAGTGGGAACCTACCATAAAAATCAAAATCAAAAACTATGAGTGCAATGCTTTGTTTGATTTGGGTGCTAGTGTTTCGGCGATTCCAAAGTCTTTATGTGATGTTCTAGGTTTTAATGAGATTGAAGAGTGTTCTCTTAATTTGCATCTTGCTGATTCTACTGTCAAGAAAACCATGGGAAGGATCAATGATGTTCTTATTATTGCTAATAGGAACTATGTACCCGTGGATTTCATTGTGGTTGACATTGATTGCAATCCTACATGCCCCATTATTCTTGGTAGACCTTTCCTAAGGACTATCGGTGCTATCATCGACATGACGGAAAGGAATATTAGATTTCAATTTCCTTTAAGGAAGGGCATGGAACACTTTCCTAGAAAGAAAATCAGATTGCCTTATGAATCCATGATGAGGGCCACTTATGGTTTGAGCACCAAAGACGACGATACATGATTTTATCGCTTCTATGCCTAGCTAAGGGCGTTAAACAATAGCGCTTGTTGGGAGACAACCCAATGAATTTATCTTTTTCTTTCTGTTTTGTTGCGTCCACACTTTCATAATTCTGTTGTGATTGTGTTTTTTGTGTTTCTTTTTTGTTTGAGCCAAGCAAAGCCTTTATGACTAGTCATGGTAATGGCTGTTTGATCCTGCTGGAAAAAGACAAAAACTTTTCACTCACGAGATGATTTTTCATTTTTATTAAGAAAGAGATTTTGAGTAGGTTCTTTTTTCTGCTGATTGATATGCTTGTTTCCCAGGCCTTCGTAATTGTTCCGATTTTTTGAGGTACTAGAAGTATACGAAGTATACAGATTGCTACAAACTGGTTTGTTTTTGACAGATTCTGTTTTTGTTGAGTTGGTTGCTTGTTTTGATGAAACTATGGTTAGTATCGGGGGTACTAGCCGTGGAAAAGTGAGAATACAGTAGCCCATCATCAATATAGATAGAATTCAAGTTGCTACAGTACCAAAAGAAGTGGTAGTTTGTTTTCTTGTACTAATGTTATCACAAGTTTCGGTTTAAGTTTTGTGTTGTGAAGTTTTCAAGTTTTGGGTGATGTTCTCATGGACAAAGAGATAAGGAGTGGAAATAGCTCAAGCTTGGGTATGCCCAAGGCATCGCAAGCCAAATTCAAGGACACCAAAAAGCCTAAGCTTGGGGATGCCCCGGGAAGGCATCCCCTCTTTCGTCTTCAATCCATCGGTAACATTACTTGGAGCTATATTTTTATTCACCACATGATATGTGTTTTGCTTGGAGCGTCTTGTATCTTAGGAGTCTTTTCTTTTTTTTGTGTCACAATCATCCTTGCTGCACACCTTTGTGAGAGAGAGAGACACGCACTCATCGTGATTTTGCTAGAATGCTCATAGTGCTTCACTTATATCTTTTGAGCTAGATACTTTTGCTCTTGTGCTTCACTTATATCTTTAGAGCACGGTGGTGCGTGATTTGGTAGTTGGCTTATGCTATGAAAGTAGTCCCAAATGTGCTAGGTACCCAAAGAGGAGGCAAAAACCTCCATCTTCATGTGCATTGAGTAGAAAGAGAAGTTTCGATTCCTCTTAATTAGTTTTGAGACGTGGATTCGGTAATATTAAAAGTTATGTTAGTAGGGTGTTGTGAATCTAGAAATACTTGTGTTGAAGTTAGTGATTCTCGTAGCATGCACGTATGGTGAACCACTATGTTAGGAAGTCGGAGCATAATTGATCTATTGATTGTCATCCTTTGTGTTGAGGTCGGGATCGCGCGATGGTTTACACCTACCAACCCTTCCCCTCGGAGTATGCGTTTAGCACTTTGTTTTGATTACTAATAAAAACTTTCGCAATAAGTATGTGAGTTCTTCATGACTAATGTGAGCCCATGGTATAGATGCACTTTCACCTTCCACCATTGCTAGCCTCTCTAGTGCCGTGCAATTCTCGCCCGTGCACAAACCCACCAAATTCCTTCCT
Organism: Hordeum vulgare subsp. vulgare; assembly: GCF_904849725.1. Classification (NCBI taxonomy): domain Eukaryota; kingdom Viridiplantae; phylum Streptophyta; class Magnoliopsida; order Poales; family Poaceae; genus Hordeum; species Hordeum vulgare. The sequence continues at coordinate 331,624,547 of NC_058522.1, read as the reverse complement.
CAAAACAGCCACCATACCTACCTACTATGGCATTTTCATAGCCATTCCGAGATATATTGCCATGCAACTCCCACCGTTCTGTCTCATGACTTGTGCCGTCACTCTCATATTGCCATTGCATGATCATAAGATAGCTAGCGAGATGTTTCAACGTCATACGCCATGCTAGATCGTTGCACATCCCGGTACACTGCCGGAGGCATTTCCTATGGAGTCATCATCATTGTGATCTTTGAGCTGTGAGTAAATAAAAGTGTGATGATCATTATTATTAGAGCATTGTCTCATGTGAGGAAATAAAAAAAAGAGCCCAAAGAGCCCAAAAACAAAAAGAAAAAAAGAGAGAAAAGAAAAGAAAAAAAAGAGGTCTAAGAGCCCAAATGAAAAAAAGAGAGAAAAAGAGAGAAGGGACAATGCTACTATCTTTTGCCACACTTGTACTTCATGATATCACCATGTTCTTCATGATTGAGAGCTTCTTGCTTTGTCACTACCATATGCTAGTGGGAATCTTCATTTTATAACTTGCCTTGTATATTCCAATGATGGGCTTCCTCAAAATTTCCCTAGGTCTTCGTGAGCAAGCAAGTTGGATGCACACCCACTAGTTTTCCTTTTGAGATTTCACATACTTATAGCTCTAGTGCATCCTTTGTATGGCAATCCCTACTCATTCACATTGATATTTATTAATGGGCATCTCCATAGCCTATTGATACGCTGAGTCAGTGTGACCATCTCCTCCTTCTTGTCTCACAACCACCACCACACTCTATTCCACCTATAGTGCTATATCCATGGCTCGCGCTCATGTATTTTGTGATAGTTATAAAAAGTTTGCGAAAGTAAGAGTGCGAAAACAATTACTTGGCCAATTCCGGGGTTGTGCATGATTTACATTAGTTATGTGAGGATGATGGAGCATAGCCATACTATATGACTTTGTAGGGATAACTTTCTTTGGCCTTGTTATTTTGAAGTATTAATGTTTTCATGTAAATAGCAAACTATTGTTTTGAATCTTACGGATCTGAACATTCATGTCACGTGAAAGAAGTTGCAAAGGACAACTATGCTAGGTAGCATTCCACATCAAAAATTCATTCTTATCACTTCCCCACTCGAGGACGAGCAGGAGTTAAGCTTGGGGATGCTTGATACGTCTCCAACGTATCTATAATTTCTGATGGTTTCATGCTATTATCTTGTCAAACTTTGGATGTTTTGCATGCCTTTCATATACTTTTTGGGACCAACTTATTAACTCAGTGCCAAGTGCCAGTTCCTGTTTTTCCATGTTTTTGACCCCTTTCAGAGGAGATTTTGAAACGGAGTCCAAACGGAAGAAAATCCCCGAAAAGATTTTTTCTGGAACGGAAGAAGATCGGGAAGCTTGGGAGCCAACGTAGGGGGCCCTAGGGGCCCCATAATCCCCCACCCCGCGGCCAGGGGGGAGGCCGCGCCATCCAGGCTTGTGGGCCCCCTGGACGCCCTTTGCCCTAGCTCTTTCGCCTATATATTCCCATAAATTCCTGAAAAAATCAAGAGATCATCGAAAGTACTTTTCCGCCGCCGCAAGCTTCTGTCTCCGCAAGATCCCATATGGGGCACGTTCTGGTGCCCTGCCGAAGGAGGGATTCGGACACGGAGGGCTTCTTCATCAACACCATGACCTCTCCGATGATGCGTGAGTAGTTCACCATAGACCTACGGGTCTATAGCTAGTAACTAGATGGCTTCTTCTCTCTCTTGGATCTTCAATACAAAGTTCTCCATGATCTTCATGGAGATCTATCCGATGTAATCTTCTTTTGCGGTGTGTTTGTCGAGATCCAATGAATTGTGTATTTATGATCAGATTATCGATGAATCTTATTTGAGTTTCTTCTGATCTCTCTTATGCATGATTTCATATCCTTGTAATTCTCTTCGAGTTGTGGGTTTTGTCTGGCCAACTAGATCTATGATTCTTGCAATGGGAGAAGTGCTTGGTTTTGGGTTCATACCGTGCGCTAACCTCACCCAATGACAGAAGGGATAGCGAGGCACACATCGTGTTGTTGCCATGAAGGGTAAAAAGATGGGGTTTTCATCATTGGTTTGAGATTATCCCTCTACATCATGTCATATTGCTTAAAGCGTTACTCTGTTCGTCATGAACTCAATACACTAGATGCATGCTGGATAGCGGTTGATGTGTGGAGTAATAGTAGTAGATGCAGAATGTATCGGTCTACTTGTCTCGGACGTGATGCCTATATGTATGATCATTGCCTTAGATATCGTCATGACTTTGCGCGGTTCTATCAATTGCTCGGCAGTAATTTGTTCACCCACCGTAACACTTGCTATTTTGAGAGAAGCCTCTAGTGAACACTATGGCCCCTAGGGTCTACTCCACACCATATTTTCAGCCTTACACTTTTTACTTCGTTGCACTTTCCGCCTTGAGATCTCACTTTGCAAACAATCTTGAAGGGATTGACAACCCCTTTGAAGCGTTGGGTGCAAGCTTGTTTGTGTTTGCGCAGGTACTCTGGACTTGACGAGACCCTCCTTCTGGATCGATACATTGGTTCTCAAACTGAGGGAAATACTTACTGCTCCTGTGCTGCATCACCCTTTCCTCTTCGAGGGAAAAACCAACGCAAGCCCAGCCTCTGTCAACGTGTCAATTTCTGGCGCTGTTGTGTGTGGGATAGCAAGGCGTGGCCCCCCTGGCCGCGGCTAGGGGGCTTGTGGGGTCCCTGGTGACCCCCTGCCTTGGTTCTCAAGTCTCCCGATCGTCTTCTATTTCGGAAAAAATCTTTTTGGAAGTTTCATTCCGTTTGGACTCCATTTAAAATCCTCCTCTGAAAAGGGTCAAAAACACAGAAAAACATGAACTGGCACTTGGCACCGAGTTAATAAGTTAGTACCAAAAAAGATATAAAAGGCATACAAAACATCCAAAGTTTGACAAGATAATAGCATGAAACCATAAAAAATTATAGATCGTTGGAGACGTATCACAGCTCTACGGAAACTAGTAAAGACAATGTTATGATTGTCGCTACGAAACACTTGGCATTCAACTTTTGTAAATAGCACATCGAAACCAAAGTCTGCTAGTCTAGATACGGAAAGAAGATTGTAGCCAAGAGATTCAACAAGCATGGCATTCTGAATGGAACTGTCATAAGATACAACCACCTTACCAAGACCAAGTAGCTTACCTTTGGAGATTTCTCCAAAAGTTACATACCTTCGAGGTCCACGATTTGGTGTGATTTCATAGAACATGTCTTGATATCCGGTCATGTGATCAGTGCATCCAATGTCGAGAACCCACTCCTTATCACCGGCCATGTAGTCTTTAAGGTTAGCCATAAGACTAACATTCTTCATGGTCTTCTCGTACTGGTGTCGAAGTTCTCATCATCATTGTAGCAGCCATGTTCCGCATAGTCATCATCGGATGAAGTTTCCTCGTAAGAGACAAAAGTTTCATCAGAAATTTGACTATTACAATGTTCAAGTTTATGCATTTGAATGTCTTCAACAATGATGTTGTTGATGGTAATTATATTTCATTTGGCATGCATGAGGTCACGAAGCTCAAATAGGCATTTATCGAAGTTAGGATCGGTTGGCTTCATCTTATGGAAAGCAATGTATTTGTGAACAATGATATCAAGATTTTTCAAGGAATAATTTGGATATATTTTCTCTAAGTCTTTCCACAAGGTATGAGCACACTCATAGTTTTGCAACCGATTAAGCACATTTCTTGGTAAACCTCTAATGATTAGATTGACAGTGTTAAGGTTACCAAGCATGTTAACTTCATCATCATGAGAATGATGTATGGGGTCAATGGGAGGCACATAGGGATATTCAATATACTTGCGCAAATGGAACTCATCGAATAAATCAAGCATTTCGTCTTTCCATTGTCTAAAGTACTTCCCATCAAGAAGAGGCACTCTACAACTAAAAATTTGGGAACTAGTCACATTTATATTCCTCAATTGGCGGTTAAACCAAGGTTTTGGAAACCTTGCTGTGATACCAATTGAGGGATCAATAGGAGATGTGTCTAGAGGGGGGGGGGGTGAATAGACTACTTGTCAAGATAAAAATTCTAGCCTAACCTAATTTCTAGGAGGGCGGAAATCTAGCAGTTGTATCAAGTCTAGTACATCCTACACGTGTAGTTCTAAGAGTATAGTAGTGGAAAGTAAAACATGCAAGTGTAATGTAGAGGAGTAAGGTAGGGATATCAAACGCATGAGGTTGACACGACGATTTTTGGCATGGTTCCGATAGGTGGGGCTATCATACGTCCATGTTAGTGGAGACTTCAACCCACGGAGGGTAACGACTGCGAGAGTCCATAGAGGGCTCCACCCACGGAGGGTCCACAAAGAGGCGGCCTTGCCTATCCCACCACGGCTTCCATCCATGGATGACTAGCCTTGCTCACGGTAGGTCTTACCAAAGTAGGTGATCTTCTTGCCCTTACAAACATCTTGGTTCAACTCCACAACACAAGGTAGGAGGCTCCCAAGCGACACCTAACCAATCTAGGAGGCACCACCCTCCAAAAGGTAATAGATGTGGTAGATTTTCGAGCTTCTTGCTCTTGTGCTTATAAAGATGGTCTCCTCAACACAAATCAGTCTCTCACAGAATATGCTTGGGTAGGAGAGGTTGATTTGGTGGAAAGCAGTTTGGGGAGGCTAGAGATCAAGTTTCAAATGATTGGACTAGAATATCTTGGTCTCAACACATGAGTAGGTGGTTCCCTCTTAGAAAATGGATCTGAAAATGAAGTGTGTGTTCTCAGTGCTTCTCCCACGAATGAGAGGTGGGTTAAGGGGTATATATAGGCAGTAGCCAAAATCCAACCGTTACACAGAAAAGAGCGAACTCGGTGACACCGAAGTTGGAAACTCGGTGGTACCGACTAGCACTAAAGGTGTGAACTTTTGAATCTCGGTGAGACCGATATATACAACTCGGTGGCACCGAAAAGGTGACTAACGGTTAGATGGCCAAACTCGGTGGCGCTGATACTCAAACTCGGAAATTCCGATTTTGTGTATCTTAGCAACAGAATGTTGGTCACCCAAACTCGGTAGTACCGATGCAGTTTTGGTTGCACCGATTTGGTGGGAATGGCTAGGGTTCTATCTGAGGTTCAAACTCGGTGGGTCTTATATGGAAATGTTGGTGACACCGAATTCGTGAATGTGGAACTTTACAGAGTGGATATGTGGGAAAAATGATTGAGTATTTTGGTGGCTAACTTTGAGCATTTGAGCAATCAGTTCATTTTACTACCTCACCCCCTTTTAATAGTATTGGCTTTCCAATGGACTCAAAAGTGATTTCTCACAAATATAAAATGAAGAGTCTTCTAGCTTGAAGCTTGAGCCAATATTATTCCTTTCTTGCATCCAGGGGTATCTCCACATAAACATTAAGCCATAGCTTTTCCATAGACTAATTCTGAAATATCCAGGTAAAGGTGTTAGTCCAAGAGAGAATGTATGTTGTCATGAAATATCAAAATCACCAAGGGAGCATGTGTGCTTTCACAAACAATTCAGCTAGAAAGGTATATTCTCATTTTCTCTCAATAAGAAGCATCAAGTAGGGGCCATAGATGGGACAATTGTGCTCCATTAAGGCCAAATGAAGCTCCGTCTACATGGCATGGGACGCATTTAGAATTTTCCTAGTGTTCTTCTCCTTCTAGCAAATGAGCAACAAGTCTACAAGGTAACAGTGTACCTCATACAAATTCTCAACCCGAGGGAAAAGTGTGTACTTGAAAATGCGGTGCATGATATCCAGGAACGAGCAGAACACATAGATTTTGTTGCCGGTGGTGGGAGAAATCATATCCATAGAATAGGGCAGAGTGCAGACTTGTGCGTTGATGTGGTCTCCTTGTGAAGGCCTAATCCAATTGGGGTATGGAGCCCCTGATCACTAGAGCCCAACATAGCCATGGACTCATTCCACTTAGCAGATAGAACTCTTCTATTAGTCATCCATGTTAATGTCCGCTCATCATCGGTTCGGAGATGGAGGGTGGCATAGAACGGGGCCATGAGCTCGGCATCAAAGTCCTTCTAGAATGACATAATCATGATGTCGGGATCGGGGCTCCGCACACCCAAAAGGTTCAAACTCTGGGGTGCACTCGCCCTCCTACCCTATTCTACCTCTCCACTTCACGGCGACTCTCTCGTGGCTCGAGCTAAGGGAAGCGAACTAGAGCATGCGACCAGTTTACCCAGTTCAGGCCACCTTGTGGTGTAAAACCCTACTCCTGCTTGTATAGATTGCTTGAGGTGGAAGACAAGTACAAAGGCGGGTTCTTGCCCTAGTCTCAATCAATGAGGAGCCCGTCCCTGCTACGGACGTCGGGCCTCTCTTTTATACTGGACTTGGTCCTCTTCCCCGAAACATAATTGGGGGGAAGGGTTACCACAAAGGCCATTTTGAAAGGGGACAGGACTGCGTCCCGCACTGAGAAAGGTGGTCTTTGCCTGCAAAAGCCCTTCTCCATGATGCGCTGGTGGGCTCGGGGGGTGACTCCGTCATGCCGAGCCCCCAGCCTTAGTCCTCTTGCACCGATCGGGATACCTTTGGGGGTTGCTTTGGGATCACACAATTGGCTCGGCTCCCTTAGCACCAAAAGGGGAAAGCTTCTTTGTCCGTGCCTGCTCGCACCGATCATGGCACCATGCAGCGTGGCTCACGTCATCCACGTGAGGGGGTTAGACCGTGCGACCTCGGCAGGCCGCCCTCGGTGAGTCCGCCCCTCGGGGGAGGAGCACCAGGAGGAGCCTCCTTCATGCGAGCCTCGCGTGAAACGTTCTTGGGTCAACTCCATGATTGGCCCCTCGCGAGGAGGGGCCCTCACGAGGACCGAACCCCTGGGCCATAACAGGAAGCATCCCAGGGCTGAGAGCGTACAGTGGGCCGTGGGACGCAGGCAGGCGAGCCTGGGTACCCCGAGTCTAAGATCCCCAACAGTAGCCCCCGAGCCTGCGGTGCTCACGTCCCACCAGTCTAGGGCGAGATGGTGTGGGATCTAACCGCATGCGGACCAGGCCAGACGCATGGCGCGCGACGAGATGTTGGGCACCCCGCCTTCTCGCGGTGGTTTGGCATCTGCCCCAGGTGACATAAATTAGGCATGCGGGGTGGAGTCGTCATTACTCACCTTCATGCCATTCCCACCTTTCAACATATTCTTGCCCCATTCGCCCCTCTTGCGGCTCTGGTCGATGGATGGCACCCACCGGTAAGAAAGGGAAGGTCGCGGCTTCCTGTGCGAGCCCTACCGCTACCGGGCGTGCTCTCATGTGTTCCCGCATCTCCAAGGTGGAGGACCTAGGCCCGGTGTTCCCGCTGGTGGTCGGTGATACGAACGAGGTGGAGCGACCGCCATATCGCCGGGCTCGATAGCACTGGGCAGCCTGGTGAAGACTGTCTATCCCTTCTTCCTCTAGAGCATTTACACAGGACTGGTCCCGCCATTCTCTCACTTCTTCTATGCCATCCTTTCCCATTATCAGATCTGAGCTCTACACCTTCAACCCAACTCCGTCCTCCTCCTCACTGTTTTCACCTTTTACTATGAGGCCTTCGTGGGCGTGAGGCCCTCAGTGGCGCTCTTCTGTCACTTCTTCAGCTTGCAGTTCACCGCCCATGTGTGACATCCTCAGCTTTTGCTACAGTGTTGTTTGTAATTAAGCTATAGTGATCACACGCTAATGATGCCACGTCACCGTGATTCTATCGTTGATCTCGCGTTAGTCGAAACCAAGTCAATTTCAGAATTTAAAACTGAGTCAAGCGATAAAATTTTCGAATGCAAAAACAATACGGTTCGTTGAATTATAAAAATTCCCTAATAAATTATATTTGAGAATCGGGCATTTTGGAAAGTGTTTATAAACCCTATATATTTAAAAGAGAAACTATAAAAATGTAATTAACAAAAAAGAATATAAAGAAAAGAAGAAAAAAAGACTAACCCCCCCGGCCCAACTAGGCCTAGTGGCCCAGCCGGCCACCTCCAAGGCCAAACCCTAGCGCCCCCGCGCCTCCCACTCTCTCCGTGCCGCCGCCAAGACGAGGGGAAGACCCCCTCGTCAGATCCCACCTACCACTCCCCTCGTCACGCCCCCCTACCAACCGCTTGAGCCCCCCCACCTACTACTCCCCTCGCTCGAGCCCCTGCCTCCCTCGCTCCCTCCCCATCTCCCGTCGCCCCCACCTCACCTCGAGCCCGCGCCGTCCCTGCACCCCTCCACTCGCCAGCGGCCCTGCCTCCCCCTCCCCGCGAGCTTCTCCCACGCACCGGCGGCCCTTCCCTCCGGCTAACCCTCCCGCCGGCCGGAACTCTCCACTGGTGCACTTGGCCGGGGCTCTTCCGGCCACGGGGGCCCTCCGCCGCGCCGCCCCGTTGCCGGATCCACATCACCGGCCCGGGATCGCCTCCCCAACGTCGTCACCATCACTGGAAGCTCCTCCTCGCCGGAACCGCGCCGACTCCCCGTGCACTCCAGCTACTCCGGGCCTTCCCGTCAACGTCGGTGAGCTCCGGGCCCCGGCCATCCTCTCCTCCTTCCTCTCTGGGTTCCATTTCGGCGATCGCCGCCGCGTTCCAATGCCGTTGGGCTCGCGGAGGTGGAGGTGGACCTTGCCTCCTCTGTCTCTTTGTTTAGGTTTCTGTTAGAACAGAGATGTCAAGGAGGTTGGAGAAAGAGAGGTAAAGATAAAATAATAATAATAATAATGCATATGTGCATGTATGTATGCATGTATTAATGTATGTATGTATTGCGTATGTATGCATGTACGTAAAAAGACTACATTATGTATATAGGTATGTATATGTGTGTGATCGTTGCCTCACTTACATATGGGGCCAACCCCTCACTTCCACTGACAAGGAGGCCCCACACCCGTTGTTAAATATATATATATATATATTAATAAAATAAATAAATAGATGATTATATATATTATTTAATTAACAAGTTAATTAATTAGATAATATGTTAATTAGGATAATTAAATTATCCTATTAGAGTATGGCACGTGGGTCCCCGAGTAAATTAATCTGATTCATTAATATTAAACCTAATTAAAAACTGAGTCTATGACGCACGGGACCCACTGGTTAGTTGACCAGTCAACTGCTCATGTGAGCATGGCATCATGCTGATGTCATAATTGTATTTAAATAATTAATTAAATATGTTTTTAATTCCTAATTATGAAATAAAACTTAAAAAAATAATATAAAATAATTCGTAAGTCAGATCAAAATATTTTCAACATGAAAGTTGATCAGCAGAACGAGACGAACCCGGATACACGGTCCATTCGTGTGTCACGCATCCCTAGCATAGCAAACGTGGAACTTTTCCATCTTTTTCAGTCTGACCGGTAGTAGCCACAAACCCGGGAAATATCATCTGATATTCTCCCGCCCCGTCTATGACGAATGTTTCTATGTTAGCTCATGCCTAGTCTGCATATTGCCATGTCATGCTTAGTGTTGCACTTGTTGCTGTTATTTATTGTTTCTTCCCCCCTCTTCTTACCGATAGACCCCGAGACTGACGCTGCTGCCGGGTACATCTAGGACCCTGCCGATCAGCCCTTTGCCGCAGAGCAACAAGGCAAGCAAACCTCCCTTGATCATTCCTATATCGCCTATGTCTTTCTTCCTCCTGCTTGCATTAGAATTTTGCTACTGTTGTAATTAGCTCCTATATCGGATGCATAGCCTAATTTTGATGAACTGCTACTTTCAGTACTGCACCTTTAAACTGTTTAGTATAGGTGGAGAAGTCTTCCCCTCTGACCCCATAGTCCAGTTGCCCCGCTTTGTTTTCAAGTCTCGATCCCTGATCGACGAGCCATACCCGACACTGCACTTACACCCCCTTTAGTTGTGCGACGCTACAGAGATACTATCGGGTACCGAGGGTGACACCTCATGAAGTACTCCTGATAATATCTCTGTAGTACAGCTAGTTGGCCGTGGTTATCGAGGCTGATTCCTCTTTCACCATTCCCGATGATGCCTCTATCGTGCAACCCCTCAAGTGTGGGACCCTCGAGGGTGATTCCTCTAAGTCCACCTTGACGGTTACATCGTTCGGAATCCAACGAGGGTGATGCCTCGGATCCCCCTGATGTTACAACCACACAGTTACTTGACCATGTTACTGGGATTGTTGATGAATAGATGTAAGGCGGGTGGATTCCCGCGTGTCTGTATCGTTGGCTTAATTAAAATGATAATGGATTTGGGTATTTGATTTGGGTTGGTCGGAAGGCCTTATACACTAACTGTGTGCGTGCGAAGAATTATGGGTACTCGACGTCGCGGTATCAGCCGAAGCTCTTCAGACGTCAGCGATGTAGCGGCGCGCGCCCGAGTGGTCCCGATATGCATCGCGCTTGTGATTAAGGGGTGCTAGGACTGACATCGGCCGCCCTCGCATCGTGTAGGAGCACGGAGGGCAAGTGGGCCCATGAACCCTCTATGCTTAGGATTAGACCGGCGGGCTGGCCTCTCTGCTGAGCTTAGGTGGGGCTGCGACGTGTTGATATTCCCTGGTCGGGCATGACCCAGAAAAGTGTGTCCAGCCAGAGTGTTATCGAGCGCGTTGGGGAATATGTTGTGCACCCCTGCATGGAAGAACATATCTATTCGAATAGCCGTGTCCAGGGTTACAAGATGACTTGGAGTTGTGCCCTAATCTTATACAACTACAGTTGTTACTTAACTGGAATTAGTTGCCCCGGGATTGCTTCCTCATAGAGAGTCGAGGGAGGATCTCTGGGCGTGACCTCATATTAATATTGCTGCAACAATATGACTATTAATTGTGTTACCTTGCTCTACTCTCGTCTATTGCTGCAAGACCCCGAAGATGCTAGTCTTCGATAAGACTAGGCCTTCTCTCTCTATTCTCGCATTGCTGCAGTCAGTCCACTTATAACCCCCCTTCTTTGATACTGATGCATACTTAGCTTAGTTCTGATCTAAGACTTGCGAGTACTTTGGATGAGTACTCACCGTTGCTTTACTCCCCCTTTTCCCCTTGATCCGTTGCTGCGACCAGATGATGGAGCCCAGGAGATGGAGTTTCCTGCCGACGCCTGCCACCCCGTTGGTGACTTCTTCATGGAGCCCGCTGAAGACCAGGAGTAGTTTAGGAGGTTCCCAGGCAGGAGGCCTTGCCTCGTTCGATCCAGTTTCTTTTGTGCTAGCCTTCTCTAAGGCACCCCATGTTTATGTCTGTACTCAGATATTGTTGCTTCCGCTGACTCGTGTGCTTATCGAGCTTCTGTATTATAACCCTCGAAGCCCCTGGCTTGTAATGTGAAGCTTGTATTGTTTTATTTGTGTTTATAGTTGTGTTGTGATATCTTCTCGTGAGTCCTTGAGTTTGATCGTACGCATTTGCATGTATGATTAGCATATGATTAAACAGAAGGCGTCACAAGTTGGTATCAGAGCCGACTACCTGTAGGTAGCCCCCTTTCCAACTCCTTGGCCGAAGTTGAGTCTAGTGTTTGAAAAACTTTACAAACATTGATGTTGTGGCTTACGGGCCCACATCTCAATTGGGTGGTATTAGTATCTTTTACTCCTTTCCTATACTCTAGGCTCTACTCTCTCTTCTCTTTCGGGTTAAAGATTTTACTAACTCTAACTCTAGGTTCTCGTAAATACTTCCTCCCGTAGAGTCTTGTATTCCAGACGATGGCTTGATCCATCAGAAGACTCCGTTGATACTCTCCGGTGTTTCTCTCGAGAACTTGTGCTCATCGCTTTTGCAATTTCCTTTCCTCCGTCAACCCCTATGGATGACTGCATACAAATGTCGTCCATACTTTCTTTCCCAATTGCTCTTGTTTTACGAGATGCAACGAATTATCTTATCGGGGATTCGTCCATCCTCAGTTCTCATGGGTTTCGAGAGTTCTTCGAATTACTATTCGATCTTCCGAAATCCTCCGTAGGCTATTGTTCATGACCTTTCTCACCTGCTTGTGTTATGGTTAAATCCATATGTCTAGCAGCATTCACTAAAATCCTTTGTGATTTTTCGTGTGATCTTATTGATTCTACCTTTGTGTGAATGCACACAATCATCTGTAGATACTCTTGAATTATCTTCTGGCTCAGACGTCCTTCCAGACAGAGCTGGTTCTCGACAAATCAACTGTGGTGGTTGTCCATCTAAATCCATTCAGCTTACTTGTATTTGATCGAAGCATCTCATGATGATACACCAACCTGGAAATCCTAATTCCTTTGGTAATTAAGTATCAGTATTTTTCAGATGTTATATAACCCAATGAATTGCATCCTATCTCCCTATGATTGAGTATCGATACTCACATCAGGTCCTTTGTGGATTGCCAGACCCATTGCTGGGTTATTCTCCGACGGCATCCCTTACATTCAAAAAATTCTTGTGATGTTGTTCCCTTGATACATAATGCCATTGGTAAATTGTGTCTTCTCCTTCTGATAAGTTGTATCCTATGCCCTTGTCAAACATGCTCTTCAAGCATGTGTTTATTACTCTTGAAGTTTGTGCCATATGTTCTTAAGATGCCCGATGGGTTGAACCTATGCCTTCCTAAAGCAATATGATCCAACGAGTTTCATGAGTCTTGCTCTTCTGGTGTTTTGCCAGATAATCTTCCCAAGCTACAACCTCATCAAAGGCGAGAAGTACATGACAGGTGATGCATTGATGAAGTGGGAGTCGACCTTGAACTTAGTGTTCATGCCCATGGAAACGATGTTGATCCTATCATAGAAACTTCTCGTATCAATAATCATTCATTCTGTGGTTTAAATCTGGTATCTGTGATCTTGTCCTTTGCAATCGTGGTTTCGACCATGTTGTCCTACCTTGATTTCATTCTCATACGAGTTAAAGTACTTGTCTTCTTCATATCAATACATCGGTCCAAGCCTTAATGTTGATCTACCTCGAGTATTATCCCCCGTACCCCGAGAATATCATGGAGCTATATGACTTATTGTGAGATCCTCATCAACTATGATAATTTTTATTAATTCCAGTTTTCCTCGTGTTCCGAGTTATTGGACACTCAAGGATATCGATAACTGGATCGCGTACGCCTTGCGATTTCACAACTCTTAATAATCTTCCTTGTTTACGAGTTTGTACTTGATCATGTCATTCCAAGTAGTTAAGCTACATCATCATCGTCATGTTGGAGCTCGGCCATGCTGATAACCCACAAGTATAGGGGATCGCAACAGTTTTCGAGGGTAGAGTATTCAACCCAAATTTATTGATTCGATACAAGGGGAAGCCAAAGAATATTCTCAAGTATTAGCAGTTGAGTTGTCAATTCAACCACACCTGAAAGATTTAGTATCTGCAATAAAGTATCAGTTGCAAGGTAGTATGATAGCAGTAGTAGCAACAGTAACCAGTAGCATCAAAGTAACAGTAGTAGCAACAGAGTAACAGTAGCAGCAGTGACATCGGTAGCAGCAAAGTAACGTAGCAAGGACCAGTAGGAAAAACTCATAGGCATTGGATCGGTGATGGATGATTATGCCGGATGCTATTCATCATGTAAGAGTTATAACAAAGAGAGATATGTAAATAGCTCCAGTTCGTCAATGTAATGTAGGCATGTATTCCTTATGTAGTCATACGTGCTTAGGGAAAAGAACTTGCATGACATCTATTGTCCATCCCTCCCATGGCAGCGGGGTCCTAATGGAAACTACAGGATATTAAGGTTTTCCTTTTAATAAAGAACCGGACCAACGCATTAACACTTGGTGAATACATGAATTCCTCATACTATGGTCATCTCCGGGAGTGGTTCCGGCTATTGTCACTCCGGGGTTGCCGGGTCATAACACATAGTAGGTGACTACAACTTGCAAGATAGGATCAAGAACACACATATATTGGCGACAACATAATAGGTTCAGATCTGAAATCATGGCACTCGGGCCCTAGTGACAAGCATTAAGCATGGCAAAGTAGTAGCAACATCAATCTCAGAACATAGTGTATACTAGGGATCAATCCCCATCAAAACTAACTCGATTACATGATAGATCTCATCCAACCCATCACCGTCCAGCAAGCCTACGGTGAGATTACTCCGGTGAAGAGCATCATGGAATTGGCGATGAAGGAAGGTTGGTGATGACGATGGCGACGATTTCCCCTCTCCGGAGCCGAGAACGGACTCCGGATCTGCCCTCCACAGGAAGAACAGGAGGTGGCGGCGCCTCCGTATCGTAAAACGCGATGAACTCTTCTTCTTGATTTTTTTCTGGACGAAAGAGGCTAAATAGACCTGAGATTGGAGGCGGTGGAGCAACATGGGCCCCACAAGCCTGCCAGGCGCGGCCAGGGGGGCGCCTGGTGGGCTTGTGGGCTCCACACTCCACTTCATCCATTGATTCTTGTGCCAATATTTTTTGTATATTCCACAAAAATTCTCCGTAAATTTCCAGTTCATTCCGAGAACTTTTATTTCTGCGCAAAAACAACACCATGGCAATTCTGCTGAAAACAGCGTTAGTCCGGGTTAGTTCCATTCAAATCATGCAAATTAGAGTCCAAAACAAGGGCAAAAGAGTTTGGAAAAGTAGATACGATGGAGACATATCAACTCCCCCAAGCTTTAAACCTTGCTTGTCCTCAAGCAATTCAGTTGACAAACTGAAAGAGACAAAAGAAAAAGTTTTACAAACTCTGTTTGATCTTGTCGTTGCAACTATGTCTAACTCATATCCTTAATTTTAGCAAGATCATAAGCAAACCGCAAAAGCAAATGACATCTAGGTATCACGGCAAACTCATATCAATGGCATAATCAACTAGAGAGAAAATAATAATAAGTTTCAAACGTCAACACTTCAATCAAAACAATCATGAAGCAGTGTAAACAGATGGTATCTCGCTAGCTCTTTCTGAGACCGCAAAACATAAATGCAGAGCACCTTCAAAGACCAAGGGCTGACTAAACATAGTAATTCATGGCAAAGAAGATCCAGTCACAGTCATACTCAATATCAGTCAAAAGCAAAGCATAAAAATGACAGAGGTGCTCTCTAATTGGTGCTTTTATAAGAAGAGGATGACTCAACAGGAACATAAGTAGACAGGCCCTTCATAGAGGGAAGCATTGATTTGCAGAGGTGCGAGAGCTCAAGCTTTGAAAACAGAGATAATAATTTTGGGTGGCATGCTTTCATTGTTAACGCAATAACCAAGAGTTCTCACCATCTTCCACGCTACACATGCTATAGGCGGTTCCCAAATAGAAAAGTAAAGTTTTGACTCCCCCTACCACCGATCAATCACACTCCATGACTAGCCGAATCCTCGGGTGCCGTCCATATCAACATCAATCCAGCGGGAGTTTTGTTTGCAATTATCTTTTCGATTTGAGCATGGAACTGGGCATTCCAATTACCGGCCCCTTTCTCGTGAATGGTAGTGAATAAACACATATCGAGGATAACACGCCTAGCATGGAAGATACTGATTGCCCCTTGTCACCACATGAGCGATTCGGGCATGCAAAACAAATTATTTCTTGAAGGTTTAGAGAGTGGCACATGCAAATTTACTTGGAACGGTAGTTAGATACCGCATATAGGTAGGTATGGTGGACTCATATGGAACAACTTCGGGTTTATGGCAGTGGATGCACAAGCAGTATTCCCGCTTAGTACAAGTGAAGGCTAGCAAAAGACTGGGAAGCGACCAACTAGAGAGCGACAACAGTCATCAAAATGCATTGAGATTAACCAACAATGAGTGCAAGCATGAGTAGGGCATAAATCACCATGAACATGAATATCATAGAGGCTATGTTGATTTTGTTTCAACTACATGCCTGAACATGCGCCAAGTCAAGCCACTTGAATCATTCAAAGGAGGATACCATCCTATCATACTACATCATAGTCATCTCAAAATTCATGTTGGCATCCAAGACAAACCATTATAAGCTCCTAGCTAATTAAGCATGGCGTTAGAAACTATGATCTCTAAGTTGTCATTGCAAACATGTTTCTCTCACAACAAAGCTGAATCAGGAATGATGAGCTAGTCATATTTACAAAACAAAATAGATCGAGTTCATACCAGCTTTTCCAGGCTCAGTCACTTCATCATATGTCGTCATTATTGCCTTTCACTTGCACGACCCAATGATGTGAACAATAATAAGAGTGCTAGTGCATTGGACTAAGCTGGAATTTGCAGGCAAACACAAAGGAGAAGACAAAGTAATATGGCTCTTTAATAGATAAACAGATATGCATGCGAGAGCCACTAAACATTCTAACCATGGTCCTCTACCTTGACCCAAAGAAAAAGAAAACTATTTACACAGGAAAGCTCCCAACAAGCAAAAGAAGAACAGATAAATCTTTTTGGGTTTTCCTCAAACTTGACAAACACACGAACAGAAAACGAGAAAAATAAAATAAACTAGCATGGATGATACAGTGGCAAAGTGTGAACACCGACCAACAAAGTGAAAGCATAAGCAAGAATATAAAGTCGGTGAGAAACACGTACTCCCCCCAAGCTTAGGCTTTTGGCCTAAGTTGGTCTACTCCCATGGATGGTCCGGGCGATACCCAAAATCATAATGAGGATTGTACGGGAGCACAGTAGCCACTGCCTGAATAATTGCCTCACGGAGACGAGAAGCCTTTGCCTCCCTCTCATACTCCTCTACCTCTCCTCTGGTTATGTAATATCTTCGTTTTACCTGAAAGTCAAAGAAGGCAGGAGCAGGAAGGGTAATATGGATAACAGGCTGCCGGTTAAATATTAACCAATATAGGAGGGATTCATCATCCCTCTCAAGGAACTGATAGTGTGTCAAAGTTGTGCGATCAAGGAAAGCTGTATGGAGTGGGGATCTCCTTCGTGGATGGGTACTCCAAGAAAATTTGCTAGGCGAGTGGCATAGATCCCACCAAAGAAATCCCCTTCATTAGCATTATTATTCAGCCTCCTTGCTATTATAGCTCCCATGTTGAAACTTCTATCACATGTAACTGCTCTCTTAAGAATACTAAGGTCGGGTGCGCAGAGGTGACAATGCTCAATCTTGCCATTAATGCATCTACCTACGAAGAGGGCAAAGTAATGCAATGCAGGAAAATGAATGCTCCCCATGGTAGCATGTGTAATATCTCTAGTTTCTCCGACAGTTATACCAGAGAAAAAATCTCTAACCGAAGATTTAGGAGGATCATTGAGACTACCCCAAACAGGTATCTTGCAAATTCTATCGACATCCTCTAAATCCATGGTATACGATTTGTCATAGAGATTAAACAGTACATATGTATCATGGCCAACTGAAAATTTGAATCTACGAACAAAAGAGGCAGTGAGAGCAACATACTGTTCACATTTATCGGAGATGAATTCTTCGAGTCCGACGTTGTGAACAAGTGTATCAAACTCGTCTTTGAAACCTGCCTCAATCATGAATTCATCAGAAGGCCATTCACATGGTTGTACCTGTGCGTTCCTCGATCGGTAAGGATCGGGCTCCCGAATCGCGAGACGGGGACCTCTCTTGCTTGAGGAACCACCATGATAGTTTCTCCTGAACATCTTCCTTTTCTGAAATTTTCAGTGACTCTAAGGAAAAGCGAGCAAGGCTCAACTAAACTCGTAGCAACTACTCCCACAAGTGCCTAGAGGCTATATTAGGCATCAAAACTACTTGGGACCAGCTAAAATTAGCATGCAAAGCACAAGAACAGGATCACCAAGACAGGAAAAATACACGAAGTATAAGGCACTAGAGGAAAAACTAATTGGACCAATGGAGGAGTCACTTACCAAGGAGCAATTTCCCGAAAACAGCTTGGTGAATGGTGCTTTGCACAAGGAGATCGAAAATCCCACCAAGAAGAGCAAGAACACGGGTTTGAGCTGCGAAACAATTTTTCTGGAGGTAGGAGAAGCAGATGGGAGCTAGAATAAGTGGAGGGGGTGCACGTGGGCCCCACAAGCCTGGTAGGCGCGGCGAGGGGGGTGCCCGCGCCTCCAGGGCTTGTGGCCCACTGGTGCAGCCCCCTGACTAGCTCTCCGTCTCAGTATTTTTTAAAAATTCTAGAAAAATCATACTTGATTTTCACGACATTCGGAGAACTTTTATTTTCGGGGTACGTTTCTACGGGACGCTAAAAGCAGAAAACAAGAGACACTAAATTAAATCTATCATTTTTGTTCTAAGCAACCAAAGGTGAAAGCTTGGAACAGAGGTTTGTGACTCCTCGATTCATCCATCTCATGGTCATCGAAAGAAATCTGTCAATGAGGTTGATCAAGTCTCCTTGACAAACTTTTTCGAATCGCAAAAGAAGACGGAGAATTTTCAAAGAGCCACTAAGTTACCTCAATGGGGATGTGAATATCCCCAACAAGCAAATCATACTTCATCTTAATAGGAGGTATAGGGCATTCAAAGCTTCCAATAAGAATCTATGAAGTTTTTTCGATAGCATTGATGCAATGTACTCGATATTGTTTCTTCGGAAAGTGCACTGTATGCTCATTACCGTTGACATGGAAAGTGACATTGCCTATGTTGCAATCTATAACAGCCTCTGCAGTGTTTAAGAAGGGTCTTCCAAGGATGACCACCATGGCATCATCCTTGGGAATATCCAGAATAACAAAGTTTGTAAAGATAGTGACGTTTGCAACCAGAACAGGCACATCCTCGCAGATGCCAATAGGGAAAGTCGTTGATTTGTCGGCCATTTGTAGAGAGATTTCAGTGGGTGTCAACTTATCCAGTTCAAGCCTACGATAAAGAGAGAGAGACATAACACTAACACCGGCTCCAAGGTCGCATAAAGCATTTCTAATGTAGTTGCCTTTAATGGAGCAAGATATAGTGGGCACTCTGGGATCACCTAATTTCTTAGGAGTTCCACCCTTGAAGGTATAATTAGCGAGCATGGTGGAAATCTCATCCTCAGGCATCCTCCTCTTATTAGTCACAATATCCTTCATGTACTTAGCATACGGAGACATTTTGAGCATATCTGTCAAACGCATTTGCAGAAAGATAGGTCTAATCATTTCAATGAATCGCTCAAAATCCTCATCATCCTTTTTCTTGGATGGTTTGGGAGGAAAGGGCATGGGTTTCTGAACCCATGGTTTCCTTTCTTTACCATGCTTCCTAGCAGCAAAGTCATTCTTATCATATCTCTTATTCTTAGGATGTGGGTTATCCAGATCAATAGGTTCAATCTCCACATCCTTATCATTGCTAGGTTGAGCATCATCATGAACATCACTATCGATATTACCATTAGGCTCATGTTCATCACCAGATTGTGTTTCGGCATCAGAGACAGAGACATCGTTTGGACTCTCTGGTGTAACAGCATCAGGGTTGCTACCGTGCAGGTTCCTATCATCTCTCTTCTTCTTCCTAGGATGACTAGGTGCATCAGTGCTAACTCCTTGATAATCTTGTTCAATTCTCTTAGGATGACCATCAGGATACAAAGGTTCCTGGGTCATTCTACCACCTCTAGTGACGACTCTGACAGAATTGTCATTCAACTCATTGAGCAAGTCATTTTGAGCCTTAAGTACTTGTTCTACTTGAGTAGTAACCATAGAGGCATGTTTACTCAAAAGCTTAAGATCATTGACGTTTCTATCCACACAAGCTCTTAAATGACTAAGCATACAAGCATTCTGTTCCAGTTGTCTGCTAACATAATCATTGAAACTTTGTTGTTTGGCAACAAAGTTATCAAATTCATCCAGGCATAAGCTAGCAGGTTTATCAAAAGGAATATCACTCTCATCGAATCTACGCAGATAATTTACTTCTACTACCTGTATCGGGTTATCAAGACCATGAATCTGTTCGATAGGTGGTAGATTTTTGACATCTTCAGATTTAATGCCTTTCTCTTTCATAGATTTCTTAGCTTCTTGCATATCTTCAGGACTGAGGAATAGGATACCTCTTTTCTTCGGAGTTGGCTTAGGAGGTGGTTCGGGAATAGTCCAAGCATTCTCATTGCACAAGATATTATTCAATAGGATCTCAACTTGTTCTACAGTTCGTTCCCTAAAAACACAATCGACACAACTATCTAGGTTGTCTTAAGAAGCATCGGTAAGTCCATTATAGAAGATATCAAGTATTTCATTCTTCTCAAGAGGATGATCAGGTAAAGCATTCAGTAGCTGGACGAGCCTCCCCCAAGCTTGTGGGAGACTCTCTTCTTCAACTTGCACAAAGTTGTATATTTCCTACAAGGCAGCTTGCTTCTTATGGGCAGGGAAATATTTTTCAGAGAAGTAGTAGATCATATCCTGGGGGCTACGCACACAACCAGGAGCAAGAGAAGTGAACCAGGTCTTAGCATCATCCTTTAGCGAGAAAGGAAACAACTTGAGGATATAGTAGTGGCGGATCTCTTCCTCACTAGTGAATAGGGTGGCTATATCGTGCAGTTGGGTAAGATGGGCTACAACCGTTTCAGATTCATAAGGGTGGCTATATCGTGCAGTTGGGTATTCGACCAGAGTGATTAACTCAAGGTCGACAGAGAATTCATAATCTTTATCGGTCACAAAGATAGGCGAAGTGGCAAACTTCGGGTCGTATTTCATCCTAGCGTTCAAAGATTTTTCTTTCCACTTGCGCAGTAATTTATCAACATCATAGCTATCCTTACACGCAAGAAAATCCTCAGCTATCTCTCCCTCCATAACATAACACTCACGCATATCAGGCAATTCATATCTAGGAGAGCTAGTTTTAGCAGGCAAAATAACAGGTTCTACTTCAATAGTATCAGCAGTTTCAGAAGTATCAACACATCTAGCAGCAACTCTAGCAATTTGTGCATCAAGGAATGCACCAAGTGGCAAAGCAGTATCAAGCATAGTATCACCATAAGCATCATGGGCAGCAGAAGTAGCATCATCAAGCACAGGCGACATATCAAGATTTCTAGCAGGAGGTGGTATCGCAAACTTACTCATAACTGAGGGTGAATCAAGTGCACAGCTAGATGGTAGTTCCTTACCTGTCCTCGTAGTTGAGGGCAAGACTTTAGTTATTGGATCATTCGGATTCCTCATAGTGACCAGCAGACGTAAATCCCAAGTGACTCAGAGAATATAGCTATGCTTCCCCGGCGACGGCGCTAGTAAATAGTCTTGATAACACACAAGTATAGGGGATCGCAACAGTTTTCGAGGGTAGAGTATTCAACCCAAGTTTATTGATTCGACACAAGGGGAAGCCAAAGAATATTCTCAGGTATTAGCAGTTGATTTGTCAATTCAACCACACCTGAAAGATTTAGTATCTTCAGTAAAGTATCGGTAGCAAGGTAGTATGATAGCAACACTAGCAACA
Organism: Hordeum vulgare subsp. vulgare; assembly: GCF_904849725.1. NCBI lineage: Eukaryota > Viridiplantae > Streptophyta > Magnoliopsida > Poales > Poaceae > Hordeum > Hordeum vulgare. The sequence goes on along the minus strand of NC_058522.1, from coordinate 331,603,055 downwards.
GTAAGCAGTAGCAGCAAAGTGATAGCAGTAGCAGCAAAGTAACAGTTGTAGCAACAGAGTAACAGTAGCAGCAGTGACAGCGGTAGCAGCAAAGTAACATAGCAAGGACTAGTAGGAAAAACTCGTAGGCATTGGATCGGTGATGGATGATTATGCCAGATGCTATTCATCATGTAACAGTTATAACACGGAGAGATATGTAACTAGCTCCAGTTCATCAATGTAATGTAGGCATGTATTCCGTATGTAGTCATACATGCTTAGGGAAAAGAACTTGCATGACATCTATTGTCCATCCCTCCCATGGCAGCGGGGTCCTAATGGAAACTACGGGATATTAAGGTTCTCCTTTTAATAAAGAACCGGACCAACGCATTAACACTTGGTGAATACATGAACTCCTCATACTATGGTCATCTCCGAGAGTGGTTCCGGCTATTGTCACTCCGGGGTTGTCGGGTCATAACAAATAGTAGGTGACTACAACTTGCAAGATAGGATCAAGAACACACATATATTGGCGACAACATAATAGGTTCAGATCTGAAATCATGGCACTCGGGCCCTAGTGACTAGCAAAGTAGTAGCAAGATCAATCTCAGAACATAGTGGATACTAGGGATCAATCCCCGTCAAAACTAACTCGATTACATGATATATCTCATCCAACCCATCACCGTCCAGCAAGCTGTAACGCCCAAGATGCGATCCTATCCTCAATTTGGCACGAGGGCCTCGTCAGGGATAGAAGCACATCTCGTCGTTTAGCAAGAATGGATAACGTTATAAGTACATATACTGAAAAGATGAGATACATAGAATTGGCTTACACTCGCGACAAGTTACATCAGAGGCACACCAGTACAATATATAAACATCAAGAAGAAGAGCAGGGTCTGACTATGGACGAAAACAAACGAGAAAAGAAGAACGACGCCCATCCTTGCTATCCCAGGATGCCGGCCTGGAACCCATCCTAGATCGATGAAGAAGAAGAAGAAGAAGCAACTCCAAATGAACAATCAACGCGCTCGTGTCAAGTAACCTTTACTTGTACCTGCAACTGGTGTTGTAGTAATCTGTGAGCGACAGCGGACTCAGCAATCTCATTTCCAAAGGTATCAAGACTAGCAAAGCTTAATAGGTGAGGCAAGGTTAAGTGGTGAGGTTGCAGCAAGCGACTAAGCATATGTGTGGTGGCTAACTTACGAGTACAAGAATAAAGAGGGGGATGATCTATGCATAGCAGTCGTGAACTACTGACGATCAAATGAATGATCCTAAACACCTACCTACGTCAAACATAACCCCACCGTGTCTTCGATCGGAGAAGGAGCTCACGAAAGAGATAACCACGGTTACACACTCAGTTGGCATATTTTAGTTAAGTTTACTTCAAGTTATCTAGAACCAGTGTTAAACAAAGTTTCCACGTTGCCACATAACCGCGGGCACGGCTTTCCGAAATATTTAACCCTGTAGGGGTGCTCCAACTAATCCATCACAAATTACCACAAGCCGCATAGAAATCCTTGATCACGAAGCTCGCGATCTCGTCGGACTCCTTATTGGAAAACCTTAACTCTAAGATTACCCAAAGCATCACCGGAATCCCGATGCACAAGACATTCGTCAAAGGTAAAACTAATCCAGCAAGGCCGCCCGACGTGTCGACGATCCCGATAGGAGCCACGTATCTCGTTCTCAGGACACGACGGATGGAACTAGCTACGAGTGCCAAACCTCGAGTTTCCTCGCGGTGGACCCGCACACATACCGTTTTGGGACCAACACCATCACCACTGGCCCCCCTGTTTATGTAAAATTACTCCTTGGGGTCATGACACCCTATGCATTTCATTGTTAACAAAATTATTATGTTGGGCAAATGTAGAACCAATGTTGGGCCTTGCCAGACCAACTTTAATCTAAAACGAATTATCAAGGGGGTCCCCATAACAACCCCGATCGCGTTAGGAGCGCTCAATTATGGAACATAACACCGGTAGCCGAAACTAAGGGGGCAAAGGTGGAACAAAACACCAGGCTAGAAAGGCCAAGCCTTCCACCTTTTACCAGGTATATAGGTGCATTAATTTAAATAGCATTTAAAAGGGTGATATAACAAGGAACCCATGTTATCACATGGAAGCAACTGCACCTGCAACTAGCAACACTAACACATGGTTAAGAAAGCGGTAACATAGCCAATCAATGGTTTGCTAGGTTGTGAACATGTTGAAGGTTTCATAGCATTGTTGAGAGGCTGATATTTAACAGGTGGTAGGCAACAAGACATAATCGATAGAAGCGATAAAACTAGCATGGCAATGATAGTAATGGTATCTGGGGAAATGGTCATCTTGCCTGAGATCCCGCTTGGAAGAAGAATGACTCCGTGAAGCACACGAACCGATGTAGTCGAACGGGTCCTCACATCTGACACGCTTGCGGAGCTCTATCGAGACGGAGGAAACCGGAAACAAGCATCAACACACGATATTCACCATGGCATATGCACGACAAGATGCAAACCACATATGATGCATGAACAGCTGAATACATGCAAGTCACGGCATGTCAATTCACAACAACCAAATACTACACATTAAGTGAAGTTCAATATGCAACGAGTTGCATATTGACGAAACTCCACATACGAGTTATTTAGTTCTATCCCGATTAGGTACACAGGAATATTAAATGTGGTTACACATGGCAAGAGGTGAAGCGCAATTAATCTACTTATCTAGGCATTTTAAATGAGGTCGGAAATGACATATAGCACCTCCGAGGCGACCTCACATGTTAATTTAGAATTCTATCCAGATCTGAACTAACGCGTTTAAAAGTTTCAAGCAATTTACACATAGAGAACATCTCCAACGGAGCTACGGTTCAAAAGATACGGGCATCACAAGATATGATGGCATGAACGCAATATGTGTGCAAATGGCATCCACAACATTCAAAACACACAACCAGCAAGGTAATACGAAACTACACGAGATTCTAAGCAAGTTTCATATAGGACACGATCAAAACGGAGCAATGGTTCAACAACTACGAGCAAAACAAGATATCACAACAATCTGCCAAAATCAGCCACATAGCATTTTCTACACCCCACAACTACGAGCTACACAAATCCAATTTACTCAACCAAGGCATGACACGACAGAGGGCAAGAAGCACTACAACATACAACTAACAACACCTAGCATGGAAGCATGTATCACTAGGAAAAGAAGTCACAAAATGGCTTCTCACACACTGTTTTAGACTTAGTGAAAATAACAGTTTATGAAACTGCAGTTTTCGATCTGAAGGCATATTGACAGCAGCAAAACCATAAGCTACAGGACTCCAAATGGCATGAAAATTCACAGCATGCTAGAGAATCCCAAAGTCTACAACTAACTCCATTACACCAACATCGAAAGAGCTACGGATCACCAGATAAACTCATGCAAAGACAGCAACAAAATATAACAGATTTCAGACTTAGAAATATTTCAGCATCTCTAAAACGACACTATTTCCTAGCAAGTAAAGAACAAACAAACCACACCTAAACATGGATTTCTATTGCAACCAACATTACTAGGGGCTAGACTAAACATCCAAGAGCAACTCTCTAGTTGACAACTTAATCATATCATGCACGGATTAAATCCCACTAAAATAAACAAAAGGGCAACATGGCAAAATATCACGCGAACTAACTTGTTCAAAAGCTAAAACTAAATGCACAGTTAAATCCTATGGATTTTTCTACCCCGAAAACATATATAACATGAGGGGTTGCAACACAAGAATACCGCCAGACGTATATGCGAGATAATGTTCTAAACACTGTATAATAAACTAGCGACATAATCCTACATGCAAAAATACCAACGACTACTCTAAAATACATGGCAAAAGGGTTCCCAAAACATGAACATTTTATCTATGGAGTTCGAGCAATCCGGACACGCACGGAAAATAAATACGGACAATTATCCTATTGAGACAACATGCAAAACTAGGAATACGGCAAGTCAAACTACATCAAACATTTATGCAAGTTCCAAATTCGTGATCTATGCGAAAATCTACACAAGATCCATATCTAAATCATCGCGATCCGACATACGGATTAAAAGTTACGGGTGTTTGAAATATCTAATATATCCTAAAAATAATTACTCGCAGGAATAATTGGGGAAATACCATGGGCCAAATTGGAGTTGGGCTGAGGCGGGACGAAACCGGCCTAGGGCGAGGGCAACATGAGCTGGGCCGAGGCGCACCTTGGGCCGAGCGGGAGGCGCGTTGGGCCGGCTCGAGGCGGATCGGTCAACGGCCCACGTGGGGCGATTCCCAGGCGCAGGAGGCGCTCACTCCTCCTCCCGTCGCCCTGCTCCCGAGCTCGTCAGGGGCGACGGCGGCAGGGATATGGCGCGGGAGCTGTGCAGGAGGCATTTCTGGCCAGAGCTGCGGGCAGCACAGCGCAGAAGGGACCCCGGCGGCGAAGGCACCCGACGGCATGGCAGTGGCGGCTTGCAAGGCTCGGGACGGCGGGGATGGAAGGCGGGCGGCGCACCCGTGAAGGGGACGCACGGGCGCGGCGCTGGGGCGGGCTGCCGGCGGGTATGAGGCGGGGCCCTCCTGTGGCGACGGCTCCTCCGGTGGGACTCCGACGGTGGCGCTGCGATGGCCGGTGGCCAGTGCTCCGGTGGAGCTCCGGTGCAGGCGGACGCGCTGCATGGCTGCATGCGGAGCGAGGCACGGGCAGCTCTGGGAGGAGAGGAGCTGGGCGTGGATGGGCCTGGCCGGGCCCGATCTGGGCTCGGCGGGCCCGGCGGCTGAAGGTGGGAGGAGGCTGGTGGGAAGAGAGAGAGAGAGAGGTGGGAGGCTAGGGTTAGGGGCGCGAATCCCGAGGAGGAGTTGGGTGGGTGTCTAAAATGCGTGGGGAGGTCTATTTATAGACAAAGGGAGGCTAGGTTTAGCGGAATTTCGTTTCGGATCCAACCGCGTGGTCGGAATCGAACAATTCCTTACCCGGGATGGGGTAAGTGGCCGTGTAGAGTAGGTTGGCCGGAGAAGAGAGGGAAATGGCACGACGCGGCAACGCGAACACGGAGAGAACCGACAACTACTAACTAATGCAAGTTTGAAAACTGGCGGCAACGGGATGTCGATGCAATGCTGATGATGCGCATGATGCGATGATGATGCGACAAATAAAAATAGACACACGACGGAAACAAAATAGAAGGGGAATCTTCTGGAACGTCGGTCTTGGGCTGTCACACAAGCTTACGATGAGATTACTCACGAACGGTGAAGAGCATCATGGAATTGGCGATGAAGGAAGGTTGGTGATGACGATGGCGACGATTTCCCCTCTCTGGAGCCTAGAACGGACTCCAGATCTTCCCTCCATAGGAAGAACAGGAGGTGACGACGCCTCCATATCGTAAAACGCGATGAACTCTTCTCCTTCATTTTTTCCGGACGAAACAGGCTAAATAGACCTGAGATTGGAGGCGGTGGAGCAACGTGGGCCCCACAAGCCTGCCAGGCACAACTAGGGGGGCCCATTCCTGGTGGGCTTGTGGGCTCCATGCTCCACTTCCTCCGTTGATTCTTGCGCTAGTATTTTTATATATTCCAAAAAAATTCTCCGTAAACTTCCAGGTCATTCCGAGAACTTTTATTTTTGTGCAAAAACAACACCATGGCAATTCTGCTGAAAACAACGTTAGTCCGGGTTAGTTCCATTCAGATCATGCAAATTAGAGTCCGAAACAAGGGCAAACGAGTTTGGAAAAGTAGATACGATGGAGACGTATCACATGCTATCTATACCCTTCATCCCTGGAACACAATTCCAACTGTGCGTTAAGCTTGCATCGAGCTTTCCACATCAAGTTGGTTGTCGTGAAAGGCAGTCTCAATCCTAAAGCTAGCAGCCTTATCTGTGATTCCGACAACCTCTTGCTTCATCATTCCCTTGCTTGATGTCGTTGTTGAACGACTACATCTCCGTGAAGCTTCTCGAAAAATGTGTCGTGATAATCATCACCACTCTGAGCTCTTGTAGGGAATCAATCGAATGCATGATGAGAGATACCATCCCTCCCCCCTTGAGGAATAGTATTATCATCGACATCCTTGTTTGCCTTCCCTCCAACACAAACATGTTCATGTTTTGTGTTGTCCCTTAAGTTCCTTGCTATTCGGCTTATGTTATCTTCTACCTTGGAGTATTACTATCTTTTATTTCAAGAATGTCATGAGGATTGCACACGTCTCACGAATTCTTGATATAGTAATACTTCTCGCCATCACCATTCATTTCTTGGTCCCGTGTTGTTTCAAACCGGAATACCAACAAGTGAACTCTGATGTGTGATTCCAATACTTCTAGCAACTCTATTGCCTTGAGGTTAACAACTGATTGATTCATTCTTAGTGTGTTGGGTGTTGACTCATCATTTTTGACATTGGTTGTGCTACTCCGTCCGTGTTTCCGAGCGCACCATTAAACCAGTGTCTAATCGTTGTTGTTCCCTCGAGCATATGACATTATACCATTTGACTTGACAAATGCTACCTCCTTGATGTTATAAATTTGGAAATCTTGAGGGGTTGTTGTTGAGCCCATCAGCCACACCCTCAACTTCTCCATGTCCCACGATGAAGCTCTTGAAAGCATTATCCTTGTGCCTAGCTCATGAAGAATATGTTGGGTAGAAGAAGTGTATTTCTCAAAGTTCACGTGCACTCTTTCCATCGTGAATATGTGAAAGTTTTGTTTCGCTTCCTCTTGGGAAATACCAAATCATTCACGCATGTGCAAAGTGTTATATGTTTTGAAGATTTGTTATCTTCACTTCATATAACTTCTCTTAGCATGCCAAGCCACTGACTGATTTGATCAAGGAAAAGAGGTATCTTCATAAGAGCTAATCGAGGCTTACGCAAGGGCCTTGATATCCTCGATGATGGTTCTCAAATCACAACTCACTTGCATTTCGTTGTAAGAGTTCTATGTGGGCACGAATGTATTGACATTGTGTCCATATGTCTTAAATCGAACTCATGATTCAAGAATTGCTTGTGTAATTCATATCATGAGAATCTTGCATCTTCATCTTTCTTCTTAGGCATCTTGACTCTGAGGTGTCCTGACACCAATCAGATCTAAATCTCGGGAAGATATGATGGTTGGAACATTTTCCCAATAATTATAACTTTGGTCTTTAGGTAAATCAGTACGGTGTTGTCCTTCCAACGCACCGGGCCGAAGGACCTATTGTTATAAATTCTTCCATATGTAAGATTCGCCATCCTTTCATGCGGAAACTATATGAATTATTTCATAAGTTGTTCCTCATGAATCCTCTTTTTGGACCCATTGGTCCGGTCCTTACCTGATGACCATGTCGATGCTACCTCGAAGCACGGATGTGGTACTTCAAATTTCAACAGGAACATTGGAAGCGTCACGCTAAAGTGTTCCTGATCAATTATCCAAACTGTGTGGTATGGGTAAACCTCATGATTCCTCTTGCCACTTTATCTAAATGGTTGTGTATTGCATGACCTATCATGTATACCATACTCTATGTTTTCCTCGGGAATGGTGTACTTTAATACTTGTGTGTGTGGACATATTTTCCTTCCCATCGGTCTGTTTGATCTTTCTTACGGCAGAACTTATCTAAGCAGTGTTAATTCCCTGTTTAGGTAAAATTCGCGGTAAACAACTTTCTCAGTAAAACCCTGTTACTATTGTGGATAACATTCCGGTAACTGGCAGTGGACGAGAGCCTTGCCTATTGGTCCACCTCGTTTCAAGGAGCAGGAAAAATGGTTCTATTCGTCCCCCGCCCTTGGTACCGACGTTGTTGCCAACATAACTGATAGGCTATCCTCTGACATGTCGTGTTAGCAAGACCGTATAAGTTGTCGCTGCTCTTCCCACTCTTGTCCCACATGGTGGACCCATAACCCAAAGTTCCACAGGATTGAAACCTGACTCTCCTGTACATCTTTGACTCCAAAGTATCCTTTACACTTAGCTTCGTATGGAATTCCAGAGCCACCGTTCAATGGACCAATTACTCTCCGGTCCAGATATTATCCAACATACTAAAGGTCAAGTCCGCATTATTCATGCGAATCTGAAGGCTGCTTAGTCTCGTCAGAAGAGTTAGTATGACCGTCATCACCAAGCAATGGTCTATCAACCTGGCGAAAGGGCTTATCTTCGTGTCACACCAATGAGAGGCGCACACCGTTTTGGGATCAAGGGCAAGTTAGCTCCTCGCTATATTGGTCCTTTCACTTTTCTCGAAAGGCGTGGAAAAGTGACTTATCAATTGGAACTGCCGGCAAACTTTTCTAAGGTTCACGATGTCTTCCATGTTTCTCAGCTCTGCCGCTGCTTCAAGGATCCTATTCGAGCAGTGGATCATGATATGCTTGAGCTGCAACAAGACCTCTCTTATAAAGAGCATCCGGTCCGTATTCTCGACCAGGTTGAATGTAAGACTCGTCGCAAAGTCACCAAGTTCCTTAAAGTGCAGTGGTCAAATCATTCTGAAGATGAAGCCATTGGGAACGCGGGGATCATCTTCGTGATGAATACCCCGAGCTCTTTCCTTCTACCTCTTAATTCTCGGGACGAGAATTCTTATTAGTATGGGAGAGTTGTGACATCCTCAGCTTTTGCTACAGTGTTGATTGTAATTAAGCTATAGTGATCACACGCTAATGATGCCACGTCATCGTGATTCTATCGTTGATCTCACGTTAGTCGAAACCGAGTCAAATTCAGAATTTAAAACTGAGTCAAGCGATAAAATTTTCGAATGCAAAAACAATACGGTTGGATGAATTATAGAAATTCCCTAATAAATTATATTTGAGAATCGGGCATTTTCGAAATTGTTTATAAACCCCATATATTTAAAAGAGAAACTGTAAAAAAGTAAATAAAAAAAGAATATAAAGAAAAATAAATAATAATAAAAACAAAGACTTAACCCCCCGTGGCCCATCTGGGCCTAGTGGCCCAGCCGGCCACCTCCACGGCCAAACCTTAGCGCCCCCGCGCCTCCCACTCTCTCCCTGCCGCCGCGAGGACGAGGGGAACACCCCCTCATCAAATCCCACCTACCACTCCCCTCGTCACGCCCCCCCACCAACCGCTCGAGCCCCCCACCTACTACTCTTGTCGCTCGAGCCCCTGCCTCCCTCGCTCCCTCCCCATCTCCCGTCGCCCCCACCTCACCTCGAGCTCGCGCACTCCCTGCACCCCTCCACTCGCCGGTGGCCCTGCCTCCCCCCCGTGAGCTTCTCCCACGCACCGGCAGCACTTCCCTCCGGTTAACCCTCCCGCCGACTGGAACTCTCCACCGGTGCCCTCGGCCGGGGCTCCTCCGGCCACGGTGGCCCTCCGCCTCGCCGCCCCATCGTCGGATCCACACCACCGTCCCGGGATCGCCTCCCCAACATCGTCACCATCACCAGAGGCTCCTCCTCGTCGGAACCGCGCCGACTCCCCGTGCACTCCGGCTACTCCAAGCCTTCCCGTCAACGCCGGTGAGCTCCGGGACCCGGCCATCCTCTCCTCCTCCTTCTCCCGGTTAAATTCCGGCGATCGCCGCAGCGTTCCGGCGCCGTTGGGCTCGTGGAGGTGGAGGTGGACCTTGCCTCCTCTCTCTCTCTATTTAGGTTCCTGTGAGGAGAGAGATGTCCGCGAGGTTGGAGAAAGAGAGGTAAAGATAAAAAAATGTATATGTGCATGTATGTATGTATTGCGTATGTATGCATGTATGTAAAAATACTACATTATGTATATGGGTATGTATATGTGTGTGAACGTTGGCTCACTTACATATGGGGTCAACCCCCTCATTCCCACTAACACGGAGGCCCCACACCCGCTTTAAAAAAAAGAAAAAGAAAAAATATATATGTTTTTATTAATAAAATAAATAAAAAGATAGTTAGATATATTATTTAACTAATTAGTTAATTAATTAAATATATTATTTAGATAATCTGTTAATTAGGATAATTAAATTATCCTATTAGAGTATGACACGTGGGTCCCCACTAAATTAATGTGATTAATTAATATTAAACCTAATTGAAAACTGAGTCTATGACGCAGAGGACCCACTGGCCAGTTGACCAGTCAACTGCTGATGTCAGCATGGCATCATGCTGATGTCATAATTGTATTTCATTAATTAATTAATTTGTTTTTAATTCCTAATTATTGAATAAAACTTCAAAAATTAATATAAAATAATCCGTAAGTCAGATCAAAATATTTTCAACATGAAAGTTGATCAGTAGAACGAGACGTACCTGGATACACAATCCATTCGTGTGTCACGCATCCCTAGCATAGAAAACGTGGAACTTTTCCATCGATTTGAGTCTCACCGGTAGTAGCTAGAGATGCGGGAAATATCATCTGATATTCTCCCGACCCGTCTATGATGAATGTTACTGCGTTAGCTCATGCCTAGTCTGCATATTGCCATGTCATGCTTAGTGTTGCACCTGTTGCTGTTATTTATTGTTTCTTCCCCCCTCTTCTTACCGGTAGACCCCGATACTGACGCTATTGCCGGGTACATCTACGACCCTGCCAATCAACCCTTTGCTGCAGAGCAACAAGGCAAGCAAACCTCCCTTGATCATCCCTATATCGCCTATGTCTTTCTTCCTGCTGCTTGCATTAGAATTTTGCTACTGTTGTAGTTAGCTCCTATATCCGATGCATAGCCTAATTTTGATGAACTGCTACTTTCAGTACTGCACCTTTAAACTATTTAGTATAGGTGGAGAAGTCTTCCCCTCTGACCCCGTAGTCCAGTTGCCCCGCTTTGTTTTCAAGTCTCGATCCCTGATCGACGAGCCGGACCCGACACCGCACTTACACCCCCCTTAGTTGTGCGACGCGACAGAGATACTATCGGGTACCGAGGGTGACACCTCGCGAAGTACTCCTAATGATATCTCTGTAGTACAGCTAGTTGGTCGTGGTTATCGAGGGTGATTCCTCTTTCACCATTCCTGACGATGCCTCTGTCGTGCAACCCCTCAAGTGTGGGACCCTCGAGGGTGATTCCTCTAAGTCCACCTTGACGGTTACATCGTTTGGAATCCAACGAGGGTGATGCCTCGGATCCCCCTGATGTTACAACCACACAGTTACTTGACCATGTTACTGGGATCGTTGATGAATAGATGTTAGGTGGGTGGATTCCCGCGTGTTTGTATCGTTGGCTTAATTAAAATGATAATGGATTTGGGTATTTGATCTGGGTTGGTCGGAAGGCCTTATTACACATTAACCGTCTGCGTGGGAAGAATTATGGGTACTCGACGTCGCGGTATCAGCCGAAGCTCTTCAGATGTCAGCGATGTAGCGGCGCGCGCCCGAGTGGTCCTGAGATGCATCGCGCTTGTGATTAAGGGTGCTAGGACTAACATAGTCCGCCCTCGCATCATGCAGGAACGCGAAGGGCAAGTGGGCCCACGAACCCTTTGTGCTTAGGAATTAGACCTACGGGCTGGCCTCTCTGTTGAGCTTAGGTGGGGTTGCGACGTGTCGATATTCCGAGGCTGGGAATGACCCAGAAAAGTGTGTGTGGCCAGAGTATTATCGAGCGCGTCGGGGAATATGTTGTGCACCCCTCTAGGGAAGAAGTTATCTATTCGTATAGGCGTGTCCATGGTTACACGACGACTTGGAGTTGTGCCCTGATCTTATACAACTACAATTGCTACTTAACTAGAATTAGTTGCCCCGGGATTGCTTCCTCGCACGGAGTCGAAGGAGGATCTCTAGCGTGTCCTCATATTAATATTGCTGCAACAATATGACTATTAATTGTGTTACCTTGCTCTACTCTCGTCTATTGCTGCAAGACCCTGAAGATGCTAGTCTTCGGTAGGACTAGGCCTTCTCTCTCTATTCTCGCATTGCTGCAGTCAGTCCACTTGTAAATCCCCCCTTCTTTGATATTAATGCATACTTAGCTTAATTCTGATGTAAGATTTGCGAGTACTTTGGATGAGTACTCACCGTTCCTTTACTCCCCCTTTGCCCCTTGATCCGTTGCTGCGACCAGATGATGGAGCCCAGGAGATGGAGTTTCCTACCGACGCCTGCCACCACGTTGGTCACTTCTTCATGGAGGCTGCACAAGACCATGAGTAGTTTAGGAGGTTCCCAGGTAGGAGGCCTCTCCTCGTTCGATCGTGTTTCTCTTGTGCTAGCCTTCTCTAAGGCACCCCATGTTTATATCTGTACTCAGATATTGTTGCTTCTTCTGACTCGTGTGCTTATCGAGCTTCTGTATTCTAGCCCTCGAGGCCCCTCGCTTGTAATATGAAGCTTGTATTGTTTCATTTGTGTTTAGAGTTGTGTTGTGATATCTTCCCGTGAGTCCTTGAGTTTGATCGTATGCATTTGCGTGTATGATTAGCGTACGATTAAACGGAGTGCGTCACACCAGGGCTAGCGCTCCGCATGCATGTCCTTTGTTGACGTCGCGGGTGTGTGCATCCACGTGAAGGCCGGAAAGAAGGTCGAGAGCTACCGGCACCATTGGGTATTCATGAACGCGCGCTAGGAGAGCTCGCTCTTGGCAACTCCCTTGGGTCTGCCCGAGCAAATCCCTGGGTGGATCCACAAGAAGCTCACTGACCCAAGGGCGGGGCCCGTCCTGGAGCGAATCTCCTTCCTCGCAGAGGCCCACCACACATGGGCGATGATTAACAAGGAGTTCCTTGGGCATCGCATCGCGCCGCTCCAGGCGCACTCGCGCGCCTTGTGGGAATTCAGTCATGGTGGAGATCTAATGCTCGTGCAAATCAGCGACCTAACATACAATGAGCTGCATGGGGCCTTGGGGGCTCTGCTAGGTCCTTGCCCTGAGGACCTCCCGTAGGCCACGCCGTCGTTGTACGCATGTGAAGACATGGAGGGAATGGTCGTGGAGATGGTCGCCTCCAACGAATGGGGGATCGTCTGGCCACACAAGGGCTCCCCCATCATCGTCTCATCCTTGGTCAAAGACGATAGTGACCAGGACTCGGAGGCGACGAAAGGGGGTAGACGTCGGCCAGATTCCGCCGCACAACCTCCATCCGTAACTATGCATTCTTGGGGACGGTGCTCATGTGAATGAGAGACACCACGCGACCCCCCTGATCCCGTGGCCTCGGGAGAAGTAGCGGGGCTGGGCCCGTGATGGCCGAGGCGTCGGCGGTGGGAGCCCCTAACGATGGTGTCACGCCTCCCTCGACAACGGTTGTACTTCCCCATGGGGGCCCTCGGGCTCCTATGGAAGAGGGAGGCCACAGAAAGCTTGCCGGGGACCGTGTCGAGCGCCCCTCTGGCGGTGGCGGGGCGGCGCTTGAGGGTGGGAAAGATGGGTCGCCCACCACTAAGTGTTGGAGAACGTTGCATAGAAAACGAAAAAATTCCTACGCACACACAAGATCTATCCATGGTGATGACCATCTACGAGAGGAGAGATTGTATCTACATACCCTTGTAGATTGCTAAGCGGAAGCGTATATAACGCGATTCATATAGTCGAACATCTTCATGGTCCAAATCGTAGTCCGTCCTGCGATCTCATCACGACCCGTCCCGAGATCCCATCAGATCCATCCCGATCTTGTGCGGGACTTAAGGCACCTCCACGTTCAGCACACATACAGCTCGATGAAGATCTCTGCCTTCTTGATCCAGCAAGAGGGGGCGAAGAGGTAGCTGAGTTCTCCGATACCCTAAGGGCATGGTGGCGATGGTGGTGGATCTGATCCGACAGGGCTTCGTCGTGCACTGCCGAACCTAATCTAGAGGAAGAACAAACTAGAGGGAGGGAGAGGGGTTGTGCCTTCGATTGAGGTGCCGCTACCCTCTCTCCCCTCCATCATATATAGGAGGGAGGTGGAAGGGGTGGCACCTTAGGGTTTCCCCTAGGGTTCGCCGGCCGCGCCCAAGAGGGGGAGGAGTCCTCCTCCAAGTGGGTTTGGTGGAGGCGCTAGGAGGACTCTTCCTCTTAGTCGAAATCCTCCCCTTCTCCAATATTTTGGATTCATAGGCCCATGAGGCTGCCTCCTAGCCCACTAGGGGCTGGTATGCCACTTCTTAGGCCTATGTGGCTCCCTGGGGTGGTTGGCCCCTCCCGGTGAACCCCTGGAACCTTTTCATAACTCCCGATACACTATCAGAAATGCCCGGAACTTTTCCGGAACCCAAGTACCCTCTTCCTATATCAATCTTCATCTCTCGACAATTCCAGAACTCCTCGTGACGTCCGGGGATCTCATCTGGGACTCCTAACAAGCTTCGTTCACCAACATACATAACTCAACTATATTGAAACATCACCGAACCTTAAGTGTGCAGACCATGTGGGTTCGAGAATTATGCAGACATGACCGAGACACTATCCGGTCAATAACCAATAGCGACACCTGGATGCCCATAGTGGCTCCTACATATTCTATGAAGATCTTCATTGACCGAACCTCTATGTCAAGGATTCAGTTAATCCCGTATACTATTCCATTTGTCCATCGGTATGTTACATGCCCGAGTTTCGATCGATGGTATCTTTACACCCAGTTTAATCTCGTTACCAGCAAGTCTCTTAACTCATTCTGTAATACAAAATCCCGTGACTAATCTTTAGTCACATTGCTTGCAAGGTTGTTGTGATATTTGTTGGAAATATGCCTTAGAGGCAATAATAAATTAGTTATTATTATATTTCTTTGTTCATGATAATCATTTATTATCCATGCTATAATTGTATTGATTGGAAACACAATACTTGTGTGGATACATAGACAAAACACTATCCCTAGTAAGCCTCTAGTTGACTAGCTCGTTGATCAAAGATGGTCAAGGTTTCCTGACCATAGGCAAGTGTTGTTACTTGATAACGGGATCACATCATTAGGAGAATCATGTGATGGACAAGACCCAAACTATGAACGTAGCATATTGATCATGTCGTTTTATTGCTATAGTTTTCTGCGTGTCAAGTATTTGTTCCCATGACCATGAGATCATATAACTCACTAGCACCGGAGGAATACCTTGTCTGTATCAAACGTCACAACGTAACTGGGTGACTATAAAGATGCTCGACAGGTATCTCCGAAGGTGTCCATTGAGTTACTATGGATCAAGACTGGGATTTTTCACTCCGTGTGACGGAGAGGTATCTCGGGGCCCACTCGGTAATACAACATCACACACAAGCCTTGCAAGCAATGTGACTTAGTGTATGTCACAGGATCTTGTATTACGGAACGAGTAAAGAGACTTGCCGGTAAACGAGATTGAAATAGGTATGCGGATACCTACGATCGAATCTCGGGCAAGTAACATACCGAAGGACAAAGGGAATGACATACGGGATTATATGAATCCTTGACAGTGAGGTTCAACCGATAAGATCTTCGGAGAATATGTAGGATCCAATATGGGCATCCAGGTCCCGCTATTGGATATTGACCGAGGAGTCTCTCGGGTCATGTCTACATAGTTCTCGAACCCGTAGGGTCTGCACACTTAAGGTTCAACGATGTTTTATGCGTATTCGAGTTATATGGTTGGTTAACCGAAAGTTGTTCGGATTCCCGGATTAGATCCAGGACGTCACGAGGAGCTCCAGAATGGTCCGAAGGTAAAGATTGATATATAGGAAGTCCTGTTTTGGTCACCGGAAAAGTTTCGGGCTCATCGGTAGTGTACCGGGAGTGCCGGGAGGGGTGCCGGGGACCATCGGGAGGGGTGTCACGCCCCAAGGGGTCTCATGGGCTATGGGAAGAGATAAACCAGCCCCTAGTGGGCTGGAATAAGTTCCCACTAAGGCCCATAAGGTTTGAGAAGGAAAAAACACAAGGTGGAAAGAGTTTCCAAGTGGGAAGGTGGAATCCTACTCTAAGTAGGATTGGAGTAGGACTCCCCCACCTCCAATTTCGGCCAAACCTTGAGGGTTTGAGGCTGCCTCCTCCCCTCCCTCCCTCCTATATATACTGAGGTATTAGGGCTTATTTGAGACAACTTTTCCACGGCAGCCCGACCACATACCTCCACGGTTTTTCCTCTAGATCGTATTTCTACGGAGCTCGGGCGGAGCCCTGCTGAGATAGATCACCACCAACCTCAGCAGCGCCATCACACTGCCGGAGAACTCATCTACCTCTCCGTCTCTCTTGCTGGATCAAGAAGGCCGAGATCATCGTCGAGATGTACGTGTGCTGAAGGCGGAGGTGCCGTCTGTTCAGCACTAGATCGGAACGGATCGTCAGATGGATCGCAAGACGGTTCATGCAACGGATCACGAGATGGTTCGTGGGACCGATCGCGGGACGGATCGCGGGATGGTTCGTGGGACGGTTCGCGGGGCGGATCGAGGGACGTGAGGACGTTCCACTACATCAACCGCGTTTCTTAACGCTTCTGCTGTGCGATCTACAAGGGTACGTAGATCAAAAATCTCCTCTCGTAGATGAACATCACCATGATAGTTATTGCGTGTGCGTAGGAAAATTTTCGTTTCCCATGCGTCGTTCCCAACAATATTTTATTACCGAGTGGGCCTTAGAGATACCTCTCCGTCATACCCTTGGAGATACCCTTGGAGATACCTATAGAGCATCTTTATAGTCACCGAGTTACGTTGTGACATTTGAGACACACAAGGCATTCCTACGGTGTCCGGGAGTTGCATGATCTCATGGCCATACGAACAAATACTTGACATGCGAAAACAGTAGCAATAAACTGACACGATCACATGCTACGTTCATAGTTTGGGTCTTGTCCATCACATCATTCTCCTAATGATGTGATCCCGTTATCAAACGACATCTCATGTCTAAGGTTAGGAAACCTTGACCACCTTTTATCAACAATCTAGTCCTTAGAGGCTCACTAGGGACAGTGTGTTGTCTATGTACCCACACATGTATTTGAGTTTCCAATCAATACAATTCTAGCATGGATAATAAATGGTTATCATGAACAAGGATATATAATAGTAACTAATTTATTATTGCCTATAGGGCATATTTCCAACAGTCTCCCACTTGCACTAGAGTCAAAAATCTAGTTCACATCACTATGTGATTCACACCCAATAAGTTCTGGGGTTTAATCATGTTTTATTTTGAGAGATGTTTTAGTCAACGTGTCTGAACCTTTCAGATCCATGTGTGCTTTACAAATCTCTATGTCATACTATAGATGTTGCTACCACGCGCAAGTTGGAACTATTCCAAACAACTACTGCACTATACGAATCCGGTTTGCTACTCAGAGTCATCCGCATTGGTGTCAAAGCTTGCATCGACGTAACCCTTTACGATGAACTCTTTCATCACCTCCATAATCGAGAAACATTTCCTTAGTCCTCAAGTTACTAAGGATAATTTTGACCGTTGTTCAGTGATTTATTCCTGGATCAGTCTTTGTACCCCTTGACAGACTCATGGGAAGGCACACATCAGGTGCGGTACACAACATGGCATATTATATATCATATGGCTAAGTCATAGGGGACGACCTTCGTCCTTCCTCTTTCTTCTGTCATGGTCGGGCTTCGAGTCTTACTCAAATTCACAGCTTACAATACAATCCAGAACTCCTTCCTTGACTGATCCATTTTGAACTCCTTCAAAAAATTTGTCAAGGCATGTCTTTATTGAAAGTTTTATCAAGCATCTTGATCTATCTTGTATAGATCTCGATCCCCAGTGTTCAAGCAACTTAATTCAGGTTTTCCTTTGAAAAACTCCTTTCAAACAACCCTATATGCTTTCCAGAAATTCTACATCATTTCCGATCAACAATATGTCAACCACATATACTTATCAGAAATTTTATAGTGCTCCCACTCACTTTCTTAAAAATACAAGTTTCTCATAAACTTTGTATAAACCTAAAAGCTTTGATCATCTTCATCAAAGCGCACATTCCAACTCCGAGATGCTTGCTCCAGTCCATAGAAGGATCGCTGGAGTTTGCATACTTGTCAGCATCCTTAGGATCGACAAAACCTTCTGGTTGTATCACATACAACCTTTCCTCAAGGAAACCGTCGAGGAAACAATGTTTTGACATCCATCTGCAAGATTTCATAATTAAAAAATGCATCAGCTGCTAACATAAGTCCAACATAGTTTAACATCGCTACAGGCAAGAAAGTCTCATCGTAGTCAACTCCTTGAACTTGTCGGAAACCTCTTTGCGACAAGTCGAGCTTTCTAAATGGTGACATTCACCATCATCGTATGTCTTCCTTTTAAAGATCCATTTGTACTTAATAGCCTTACGACCATCAATTAGTTCTTCCAAAGTCTACACTTTGTTTTCATACATGGATCCTACCTCGGATTTCATGGCGTCCAGTCATTCGTCGGAATCCAGGCCCACCATCGTTTCTCCATAGCTCGTAGGTTCATTGTTGTTCGAAAACATGACCTCCAAGACAGGATTACCATACCACCTTGGAGTAGTGCGTATCCCTGTCGACCTACAAGGTTTGGAAGTAACTTGATTTGAAGCTTCATGATAATCATCATTGGCCTCCTCTTCAATTTGGTGTAGGCGCCACACGAACAACTTCCTGTGCCCTGCTACACTCTGTTTGAAGTGACAGTACAGTAACCTCATCAAGTTCCACTATGCTCCCACTCAATTCTTTTGAGAGAAACTCTTTCCCGAGAAAGGACTCTTTTCCGGAAACAAACACTTTGCTTTTCGATCTGAGTTAGGAGGTATACCCAACTATTTAGGGTATCCTATGAATATGCATTTATCCACTTCGGGTTCGAGCTTATCAGGCTAAAGACCTTTGACATAAGCATCAGAGCCCGAAACTTTTAAGAAACGACAGCATAGGTTTCTCCAAACCATAGTTCGTATGGTGTCATCCCAATGGAATTAAATGGTGCCCTATTTAAAGTGAATTTGGTTGTCTCTAATGCATAACCCCAAAACAATAGTGGTAATTCGATAAGAGACATCATAGTATGCACCATATCTAAGAGGGCGCGGCTACGATGTTCGGACACACCATCACACTATGGTGTTCCACGTGGCATGAGTTGTGAAACAATTTCCACATTTGTCTTAAATGTGTACCAAACTCGCAACTCAGGTATTCATCTCCATGATCACATCATAGACATTTCATCCTCTTGTCACGACGATCTTCAACTTCACTCTAAAATTGCTTACCCTTTTCAATAATTCAGACTCGTGTTTCATCAAGTAAATACACTAGTATCTACTCAAATCATCTGTGAAGTAAGAACATAACGATATCCACTGCGTGCCTCAACACTCATTGGACTTCATACATCAAAATCTATTATTTCCAATAAGTAACTATCTCGTTCCATCTCACTAGAAAACGAGACCTTTAGTCATCTTGCCCATGTGGCATGATTTGCATGTCTCAAGTGATTTAAAATCAAGTGAGTCCAAAAGATCCATATTCATGGAGTTTCTTCATGCGTTTACACCAATAGGCATGGTTCACATGTCTCAAACGATTCAAAAACGAGTGAGTCCAAAGATCCATCAGTGTGGAGCTTCTTCATGCATTTACACCAATATGACTCAAGCGGAAATGCCACAAGTAAGTGGTAATATCATTACTACTTTTCATCTTTTGGCATTAATATTATGAACATGTGTATCACTACGATCGAGATTCAAAAAACCATTCATATTAACTGCATGACCATTGAAGGTTTTATTCAAGTAAACAGAGTATCCATTATTCTCTTTAAATGAATAACCTTATTGCAATAAACACGATCCAATCATGTTCATGCTCAATGCAAACACCAATCAATATTTAGGTTTAACACTAATCCCGAAGGTAGAGGGAGCGTGCGATGGTGATCACATCAACCTTGGAAACACTTCCAACACACATCGTCACCTCGCCTTTAGCTAGTATTCGTTTATTCCGTAGTTTTTTATTTCGAGTTACTAGCATTTAGCAACTGAACCGGTATCTAATACCCATGTGCTACTAGGAGTACTCGTAAAGTACACATTAATAACACGTATATCCAATATACTTTTGTTGACAATGCTAGCCTTCTTATCTACCAAGTGTCTAGGGCAGTTCTGCCTCAGTGATCATTCCCCTCATCATAGAAGCGCTCAGTCTCGGGTTGGGGTTCAACCTTGGGTTTCTTCATTGGAGTGACAACTGACTTGTCATTCTCCAAGTTTCCCTTCATTCCCTATGCCCTTCTTGAAACTAGTGGTTTTAGTAATCATCAATAATTGATGCTCCTGCTTGATTTCTACCTTTGTGGTGTCAAACATTGTGAATAGCTCAGGGATCATCATCTCTATCCTTGATATGATTTAGTTCATAACGAAGCTCGGTAGCTTCGTGGTAGTGACTTTTGAGAACTATGGCAATCACTATTTTATCTAGAATATCAACTACCACTCGATTCAAGCGATTGTAGCACCCAGACAATCTGAGCACATGCTCAACGATTGAGCTTTTCTCCCTTTCTTTGCAGGGAAAGAATCTTGTCGGAGGTCTCATACGTCTCAACACGGGCATGAGCCTGAAATCCTAATTTCGGCTCTTGGAACATCTCATACGTTCCATAACGTTCAAAAATGTCTTGGGCGCCACAATTCTAAGCCATAAAGCATGGCACACTGAACTATCATGAAGTCATCAAAAACATGTATGTAAGATGTTCGCAACATCCACAAATGATGCTTGGGGTAGCACACCTAGTGGTGCATTAAGGACATAAGCCTTCTGTGCAGCAATGAGTACAATCCTAAGTTTTCGGACCGAGACCGCATAATTGCTAGTATCATCTTTCAACCTAGTTTTCTCTAGGAACATATCAAAATACAGAGGAGCTACAGCGCAATCTAATCAACCAATACATAATTTGCAAAGACATTTTGACTATGTTCATGATAATGAGTTCAATTAATCATATTACTTAAGAACTCCCACTCAAATTGACATCCCTCTGGTCATTTGAGTGGTACATGATCCAAATCCACTAACCCAAGTCTAATCATCACGTGAGATGAGTTGGCTTCAATGGTGAACATCTCTATGTTGATCATATCTACTATATGACTCATGTTCGACCTTTCGGTCTCTTGTTTTCCAAGGCCATGTTTGTACATGCTAGGCTCATCAAGTTTAACCCGAGTTTTCCGGGTGTGCAGAACTGTCTTACACTCGTTGTATGTGAACTTAGAGCCTATCACACCCGATCATCATGTGGTGTCTCGAAACGACGAACTTTCGCAACGGTGCACACTCGGGGATTAATAACGAACACAATTTTATCTTGAAATTTTAGTGAGGGATCACTTTATAATTCTACCTCGTCGTAAGCCAAACAAGGTGCATAAAAAGGATTAATATCACATGCAAATCATAAGTGACATGATATGGCCATGATCTTGTGCTTTTGATCTCCATCTCCAAAGCACTAGCATGATCTCCATCATCACCGGCACTACACCATGATCTCCATCATTGTGCTGCCATCGAGGTTGTCGCGCCAACTATGTTGTTACTACTAAAGCTACTCAACTAGCGATAAAGTAAAGCATCAGCAAGCGCCATAATAAATTAAAGACAACCCTATGACTCCTGCAGGTTGCTGTAGCATCGACATGCAAGTCGGTATTTAACTATTACAACATGATCATCTCGTACATCAAATATATAACATGATGTTTTTTGCCATATCATATCACATGATACCCTGCAAAAACAAGTTAGACGTCCTCTAACTTGTTGTTGCATGTTTTACGTGGTTGCTATGGGTATCTAGCAAGAACAATTCTTACCTACGCAAAATCACAACGATGATATACAAGTTGTTATTTAACCTTCTTCAAGGATCGCCTCTGTCAAATCCGATTCAACTAGATTAGGAGAAACAGACACCTGTCTGCCATCTTTATGCAACAAGTTGCATGTTAGTCGCTGGAACCGGTCTCTCGTAAGTGTATGAGTAAGGTTGGTTCTGATCAAGAAAAGACTAAGGAGGGATGCCATTTGAATATCAACGCCCATAAACTCCTTTGTGTTCTACTCAAGATGTCATCTACGCATAGTTCTAGCTCTGATACCACTACTGTGGAACGTTGCATGGGAAACAAAAAAATCCTATGCACACACAAGATCTATCCATGGTGATGACCATCTACGAGAGTTGAGATTGTATCCACATACCCTTGTAGATCGCTAAGCGGAACCATATATAACGAGGTTGATGTAGATGAACATCTTTGTGATCCAAATCACAGTCCCTCTCGCGATCTCATCACAATCCATCCCGAAATCACATCCCGATCTAGTGCAGGACGGAAGGCACCTCCGCGTTCAGCACACTTACAGCTCGATGACGATCTCCGCCTTCTTGATCTAGCAAGAGGGTGTGAAGAGGTAGCTGAGTTCTCCGACAGCCAAACGGCATGGTGGCGATGGTGGTGGATCTGATCCGACAGGGCTTCGTCGTGCACTGCCGAATCTAATCTAGAGGAAGAATGAACTAGAGGGAGGCAGAGGGGTTGTGCCTTCGATTGAGGTGCCGCTACCCTCTCTCCCCTCCACCATATATAGGAGGGAGGGGGAAGGGGTGGCGCCCTAGGGTTTGGTGGAAGTGCTAGGAGGACTCCTCCTCCTAGTCAAACTCCTCCCCTTATCCACTATTTCAGCTGCATAGGCCCATGGGGCTGGCCGCCCAGCCCACTAGGGGCTGGTGTGCCACCTCTTAGGCCTAAGTGGCCCCCGGGGTGGTTGTCCCCTCCTGGTGAACCCCGAGAACCCATTCGTCACTCCCGGTACACTACCGAAAATGCCCAAACTTTTCTAGAACCCAAATACCCTTTTCCTATATATCAATCTTCATCTCCGAACCATTCTGGAACTCCTCGTGATGTTCGGGATCTCATCCGGGACTACGAACAACCTTCGGTCACCAACATACATAACTCAACTATACCGGAACATCACTGAACCTTAAGTGTGCAGACCCTGCGGATTCGAGAACTATGTGGACTTGGCCGAGACATTCTTCGATCAATAACCAATAGTGGTACTTGGATGCCCATATTGGCTCCTACATATTCTACGAAGATCTTTATCGGTCGAACCTCTGTTTCAAGGATTTAGTTAATCCCATATACTATTCCCTTTGTCCGTCGGTATGTTACTTGCCCGAGATTCGATCGTCGGTATCTTTATACCTAGTTCAATCTCATTACTGGCAAGTCTCTTTACTCGTTCCGTAATACAAAGTCTCGTGACTAACTCTTTAGTCGCATTACTTGCAAGGCTTGTTGTGATATTGTATTACCGAGTGGACCCTAGAGATACCTCTCCGTCATACGGAGTGACAAATCCCATTCTCGATTCACGCCAACCCAACAAACACCCTCGGAGATACCTGTAGAGTACCTTTATAGTCACCCAGTTATGTTGTGACGTTTGATACACACAAGGCATTCCTCTGGTGTTCGGGAGTTGCATGATCTCATGGTCATAGGAACATATACTTGACATGCAGAAAACAGTAGCAATAAACTGACACAATCACATGCTACATTCATAGTTGGGTCTTGTCCATCACATCATTCTCCTAATGATGTGATCTCGTTATGAAACGACATCCCATGTCTATGGTTAGGAAACCTTGACCATCTTTGATCAATGAGCTAGTCCTTAGAGGCTCACTAGGGACAGTGTGTTGTTTATGTACCAACACACATATATTGGA
Source organism: Hordeum vulgare subsp. vulgare (assembly GCF_904849725.1). Lineage (NCBI taxonomy): Eukaryota > Viridiplantae > Streptophyta > Magnoliopsida > Poales > Poaceae > Hordeum > Hordeum vulgare. The sequence goes on along the minus strand of NC_058522.1, from coordinate 331,579,205 downwards.
GTTTCCAATCAATACAATTCTAGCAAGGATAATAAAAGTTTATCATAAACAAGGAAATATAATAATAACTAATTTATTATTGCTTCTAGGGCATATTTCCAACACCGATAAGAAGTGGAAGTGGGCCGTCGGGGACGAGTAAGTATCTTAGCCCGTGCTCATGCTATTCACCCGCGGTCGGTTTACCCACGCAAACCCTTTTCTAGTGCACGCTCTGTGGCGGCGGTGAGGAGAAGAAGAAGAAGGCCGCCATTGGGGCGAAGGTGATGCAGGTCTTGAGGGTGCCTTCATCCCTTGGTCGGGGCATATGTGGGCGTAGTGGTAGCTCGCGGAAGTCGGGCGCCGCTCTCAAGCGCACAAGCGGCAGCGCATCTTTAAGCGTCCCTTCATGCGGCAAGGAGACATGAGTGCCAAAGCCGCGGCGGCCCAGCCGCCACCGCCACCGGCCAAGGCTACGACGGTCCAGCCCCCGATGCCAACTGTCCAGGCCACGGCCACTGCCAGGGCCGTGGAGGCAGGGGCAATGGCCTTCGTGAAAGTGTTGCGGACGCCTGATGTCGTGGAGGACCCAGAGCACCCGACACCCCAAGCAGAGGGCACCGAGGCTGTTCTGGTTGCGATAATAGGCAGCATCGTGATGGAAGCACCTTCAGAGGCCCTCACCCTGATGGCCCAAGACATGTTGGTCCGCGGCGGGCCCCTGACCGACGCCCTAAACTTGCTCGACCGACTTGAGGTAGATTTCTAGGACGCCGAGGTGCGCCTAACCGAAGAATGCGCGAGGTTGGCCTCGGGGTGGCCCCAACTTGAGGCCTCCGCCAAGGAGGTCAGAGGCGAGGTCGAGGCCGTTCGTGCGGAAGGCCGCCGAGGCAAAGGCCTCCAGCGCGAGCGCACTTGCCGAGAAGGAAGCGCTCACCAAGCGCTGCGAAGAAGTGATGACCCACAAGTGTAGGGGATCTATCGTAGTCCTTTTGATAAGTAAGAGTGTCAAAGTCAACGAGGAGCACAAGGATCTGACAATTGGTTTTCAGCAAGGTATTCTTTGCAAGCACTGAAATTACCGGTAACATATAGTTGTGTGATAAGACAATTCGTGGCGAGTAGCAAGTAACAATAGTAACAAAGGTGCAGCAAGATGGCCCAATCCCTTTTGTAGCAAGGGACAAGCCTGGACAAACTCTTATAGGAGGTAAAGCGCTCCTGAGGACACATGGGAATTTATGTCAAGCTAGTTTTCATCATGTTCATATGATTCACGTTTGCTACTTTGATAGTTTGATATGTGGGTGGACCGGTGCTTGGGTGCTGCCCTTACTTGGACAAACATCCCACTTATTATTAACCCCTCTCGCAAGCATCCGCAACTACGAAAGAAGAATTAAGACAAAGTCTAACCATAGCATTAAACTAGTGGATCCAAATCAGCCCCTTACGAAGCAACGCATAAACTAGGGTTTAAGCTTGTGTCACTCTAGCAACCCATCATCTACTTATTACTTCTCAATGCCTTCCTCTAGGCCCAAATAATGGTGAAGTGTTATGTAGTCGATGTTCACATAACACCACTAGAGGAAAAACAACATACAACGCATCAAAATATCGAACGAATACCAAATTCACATGACTACTTATAGCAAGACTTATCCCATATAGTCAGGAACAAAAGTAGCTACTCACAAAGCATAATTATGTTCATGACTAGAGAGGTATTGAATAGCATCAAGGATCTGAACATATAATCTTCCACCGAGTAATCCAACTAGCATCAACTACAAAGAGTAATTAACACTACTAGCAACCTTACAAGTACCATTCAGAGTCGCGAGACGGAGATTGGTTACAAGAGATGAACTAGGGTTTGGAGATGAGATGGTGCTGATGAAGATGTTGATGGTGATGAGTCCCCTTCGATGAGAGGAGTGTTGGTGATGACGATGGCGACGATCTCCCCCTCCGGGAGGGAAGTTCCCCGGCAGGACGGCCGTGCCGGAGCTCTAGATTGGTTCTGCTCAAGTTCCGCCTCGTGGCGGCGGCGAATCCTCCCGAAAGCCTCCTCCTGATTTTTTCTGGAACGAAACCCTCCTTATAGCAAAGGATGGGAGCCAGAGGGCCAACAAGGAGCCCACAAGCCCCCTAGGCGCGGCCAAGGGGTAGGTCACGCCTAGCAGGCTTGTGGCCTCCTGGTGGCTCCCCTCTGGTACTTCTTCCGCCCAGTATTTTTTATAAATTCCAAAATAATTCCTCGTTGATTTTCACGGATTTTGGAGTTGCACAGAATAGGTATCTCAAACTTGCTCCTTTTACAGGCCAGAATTCCAGCTGCCAGCATTCTCCCTCTTCATGTAAACGTTGTAAAATAAGAGAGAAAAGGCATAAGTATTGTACCGTGAAGTGTAATAACAGCCCAAAAAGCGACAAATAACAACATAAAAGCATGATGCAAAATGGACGTATCAGCTCCCCCAAGCTTAGACCTCGCTTGTCCTCAAGAGGAAGCCGAGATCAATAAATATGCCCACATGTTTAGAGATAGAGGTGTCGACAAAACAAGATACAGACATGCAGGCATCATGATCATAATCAGAACAGCAATAACATCATATAATATCTTATGCTAAAGTGATAATTCCTTCACAAAGTAAAGTATGGATCAAGAACCTTATTGAGAATTAACAACCAATAGCCCTTAGTCATTGAAGCAATTGTAATTTATCATATTATCAGAAAGAGACAAGTAAGAGCTTGTAAAGCAAATCCACATACTCAATCATCCTTTCGTCTTCTACAATTGCTACAACTCACATGGTACTAATGAGATCAAAGTTTCACTTCGACACAGAGAAAGATAGGGGCTTATAGTTTTGCCTCCCAACTATTTACCTCAAGGGTAATGTCAACGATAATAATTCATGATTACTTACTTCCAAGTTGACATATGAATATAGATATTTCCCTAGCACGTGACGTTAGCTAAGATAATGGCGAAATAAGGAATTGGTGTCGATCACCATGACTCTTTTAAGGACAAAAATTAAAGGTACAAGATAGGCCCTTCGCAGAGGGAAGAAGAGGTTGTCATGCGCTTTTGAAGTTTGGATGTGTGACCTCTTAGTGTGAAAGAATGTCACTTTATATTGCCTCATGTGATAAAGAACTTTATTATGCAGCCCGTCGCTTTTATGTCTTCCTCATCACAGGTTCGTACAAAGCTTATTTTCCACACACTAATAGATCGAACATTTTTAGGGAGCAATTTTTATTGCTTGCACCGATGACAACTTACTTGGGGGATCTTCTTCAATCCATAGGTAGGTATGGTGGGCTCTCATGGCAAAATTGGGTTGAAGGTTTATGGATGCACAAGTAGTATCTCTAGTTAGTGCGGAAGTTTTGGCTGATATGAGGTGAAAGCAAGCGTCACATGCTAAGCGATCTCTAGTCATATAACACTGTTCGAAACCAAGCAAACATAATTCATTATGTTGTCTTCCTTGTCCAACGTCTACTTCTAAGCATGTAATAGTTCAATGAGTGTTCAAAATCATAGACGGTGTCAAAGATGATATATTTATATGTGAACATATCTTTCTTTATTACTTCCTATTAATTGCAGCAATGACCAAGGTCTACGTTTGTCCACCCACAACAAGTTTCAATCAATATTCTTTTTATATGTGAACTCATCACTTCCCATAAGATCATTACATGATCTTTCATGCTTTTGTTCTTTTATCATTCTTTTATTTAGATCATGGCATGAAGCAAGGCCCTTAACTAAAAGACTCTTTATTATATGACTCACGAACTCGAATACATCGGGGGTGACACAAAGCAAAACTCAAACCTAGAATACTAAGAACTTTATTCTACTAGAGAAAGATAAAACCAAAAAGGATCGAACTAAGAAAAGGTAAAGGCAAAAGATGTGATGGTGATACGATATCGGGGCAACTCCCCCAAGCTTGGCACAAGCCAAGGGGATTTCCCATACCCGTGCTTAATTGTCTTCCTTTGAAGGTGAAGGTGGTGGAGTTGTTGCAACCTGGGTTTGATCCTCCGTCTTCCAAGGCAGAGGTGCTCCATCATGGAAAGATGATCGAGTCTCCGGAATCCTCAAATCTGCAGCCAACCGTATTGATTTAAATCTATACTCATACTCACAGTTTCGGTTCTCCAGGTCATAGATCTGGGCTTGGAGGTGATCAATTCTCTCATAGAGCCTGGGGAGGTGCTTCCCGATGTCATTGGCATCGATCTTGTGCTTGTTGGTGAACTCCGTGATCATCATGTGGTTGGCGTTGAGTCCGCATTCCACCATCCCTTGGCACTGGAAGACTTGCTGCTCCATTGCTTCAAGCCTCGCCTCCACGCTTCCGGTCTTCTTGGGCCCCTCAACATCACGGATGTGGAGCACCCCCTCACGCATCTCGATAGATTGAGGGTGTTGCAGCACTCCCTCAAGGTAGGGATTAATGACCTTCTCGAAGAACTTGTCCTACGGAACTTTTGGGGACGCCATGGCGATCTAGATTTGTTTGCACAGCAGCTTGAAATGAAAACAGAGGAAGATTGCGTGATACGAGGGTCAGACCTTTCGGGAGAATATATAATGATTTTTTTCCGACCAGAAGGAGTACTCCGCAAGAAAATGGAGTCTGGGAGGCACACGAGGTGGTCACAAGGCCCCCAGGCGCGGCCAGGGGGTGACCCGCACCTGGTAGGCTTGTCGCCTCCTCGTGCGCTTTCCGGGCTACTTTAATTTTTTTGTATTTATCTAAAAAAATCCAAAACGGAGAAAAATTCCTACTCGAAAAGTTTTGGAGTCGGTTTACTTACCGAATCACATACCTCTTCGTTTTCGGAGTCTGAAACAGGCTAATAAATACCCCTTATATACTCCTCCGGAGTTATGGTATTAATAATATTGCTTTCAACATTTATGGGAGTACCTGAGATATAATGCTTGATTCTTTGCCCATTTACCACTCTCAAAAAATTATCTTCCGTGTTGTTGATCTTGATGGCACCGGAACGATATACTTCCTCAATAATGTAAGGACCTTCCCATTTAGAGAGAAGCTTGCCTGCAAAAAATCTTAAACGAGAATTGTATAGCAAGACATAATCACCTACATTGAACTCACGTTTTTGTATCCTTTTATCATGCCACCTCTTAACTTTCTCTTTAAACAACTTGGCATTTTCATATGCCTGAGTTCTCCATTCATCAAGTGAGCTAATATCAAATAACATCTTCTCACCAGCAAGTTTGAAATCAAAGTTGAGCTCTTTGATTGCCCAATAAGCCTTATGCTCTAGCTCAAGAGGCAAATGACATGCTTTACCGTAAACCATTTTGTATGGAGACATGCCCATGGGATTCTTATAAGCAATTCTATAAGCCCACGGTGCATCATCAAGCTTCTTAGACCAATTCTTTCTAGACCTATTAAAAGTCTTCTGTAGAATTAGTTTAATCTCTCTATTACTTAGCTCTACTTGACCACTGGACTGAGGATGATAGGGAGATGCAACTCTATGGTTGACATCATACTTAGCAACCGTTTTATGGAAAGCGCCATGAATGAAATGTGAACCACCATCGGTCATTAGATATCTAGGGACACCAAATCTAGGGAAAATAACTTCTTTAAGCATCCTGATAGAGGTGATCAGCACTACTAGTTGGGATAGCTTCTACCCACTTAGTAACGTAATCAACAGCAACTAGGATATGAGTATACCCGTTGGATTTTGGAAAAGGTCCCATATAATCAAAACCCCAAACATCAAATGGTTCAATGACAAGTGAATAATTCATAGGCATCTCCTGACGTTTACTGATATTACCTATTCTTTGACATTCATCGCAAGACAAGACAAACTTACGGGCATCCTTGAAGAGAGTAGGCCAATAGAAACCTGATTGCAATACCTTGTGTGCAGTTCTATCTCCCGCATGGTGTCCTCCATAAGCCTCGGAGTGACACTTCTTTAGGATCTGTCCCTGTTCATGCTTACGTACACAACGTCTAATAACACCATATACTCCTTCTTTATAAAGGTGAGGATCATCCCAAAAGTAATGTCTCAAATCAAAGAAGAATTTCTTCTTTTGGTGGTAAGTGAAGCTAGGTGGTATTTATTTGGCAACGATATAATTTGCATAATCAGCATACCATGGGGTACTACGTGAAGCATTGATGACATTCAGTTGCTCATGAGGAAAGCTATCATCAATAGGTTGTGGGTCATCAAGAACATTCTCCAACATAGACAAGTTATCTACTACGGGGTTCTCAGCAACCTTTCTATCAACAACATGCAAGTCAAATTCTTGTAGCAAGAGAACCCATCTGATAAGTCTAGGTTTAGCATCTTTCTTTCCCATGAGATACTTAATAGCAGCATGATCAGTGTGAATAGTGACTTTGGAATCAACTATGTAAGATCTGAACATTTCACATGCAAACACGACTGCTAAAAATTCCTTTTCGGTAGTAGCATAGTTTCTTTGGGCACTGTCTAGAGTTTTACTAGCATAATGAATAACATTCAACTTCTTATCAACTCTTTGCCCTAGAACAACACCAACAACATAATCACTAGCATCACACATGATTTCAAAAGGTAAGTTCCAATTAGGTGGTTGAACAATAGGCGTAGTTATCAAGGACTTTTTAAGTATTTCGAAGGCTTCCTCACAATCATCATAAAAAAAAGGAATATCCTTTTGCAAGAGATTGGTAAGAGGCCTAGAAATCTTAGAAAAGTCCTTAATGAACCTTCTATAGAAACCAGCATGAACAAGGAACTTCTTATACCTTTGATATCTGTAGCGCATGGCATTTTCTCGATCGCATCAACCTTAGCCTTATCGACATCAATACTTCTTTCAGAAATTTTATGTCCTAAGACGATGCCTTCATTAACCATAAAGTGGCACTTCTCCCAATTCAAGACAAGATTGGTATATTTACATCTTTGCAAAACTCGATCTAGGTTGCTGTGGCAATCATCAAAAGAAGACCCGTAAACGGAGAAGACATCCATGAAAACCTCAACAATATTTTCACAAAAGTCAGAGAATATAGCCATCATACATCTTTGAAAGGTAGCAGGTGCATTACATAAGCCAAAAGGCATACGTCTGTAAGAAAAGGTACCGAAAGGGCAGGTAAAAGTGGTGTTCTCCTGATCAAATTGTGCAACATGTATTTGGGAGAAACCAGAATAACCATCTAGAAAGCAGAAGTGTGTGTGTTTAGACAGTCTTTCTAGCATTTGGTCGATAAAAGGAAAAGGGTAATGGTATTTCCTAGTGGCTTTATTCAATTTCCTAAAATCAATCACCATCCTATATCCAGTAATAATCCTCTGTGGGATCAATTCATCCTTGTCATTAGGGACAACGGTAATACCTCCCTTGTTAGGGACGCAATGCACCGGACTCACCCAATCACTATGAGCAACAGGATAGACAATACCTGTTCTAGGAGCTTTAGTATTTCTTTTCTTACTACCTCTTTCATCTTAGGATTTAATCTCCGTTAATGATCGGCAACTGGTCTGGAATCAGGATCGGTTTTAGTTTTGTGCTGGCATAGAGTGGGACTAATGCCCTTAAGATCATCAAGAGTATATCCAATAGCAGCACGGTGCTTCCTCAGAGTTTTCAATAACTTCTTTTCTGCATGCTCTGAAAGGCTAGCACTAATTATAACAGGATATATCTCTTTTTCATCGAGATAAGCATACTTAAGAGTATCAGGTAACTGCTTAAGCTCAAACACAGGATCACCCTTGGGTGGGCGTGGATCTCCAAGCAGTTCAACACACAAATTATTCTTAAGGATGGGATGTTGTTCAAAGATAACTCTTTCTATCTCATTCCTTTCATCCATATGCATATCATTTTCATGCTCAAGCAAGTATTGCACTAAAGGATTAGTAGGAGGCACAGCAATAGAAGCTAGGGAAATAATTTCATCTTTACTAGACAACTCTTTTTCATGAGGTTGTTTGCCAACCTTGGAGAAATTGAACTCATGTGACACACCTTCAAAGCCAACAGTGACAGTTTGCTTCTCACAGTCAATATGAGCATTGACAGTATTGAGGAAAGGTCTGCCAATATGATGGGACAAAAGCTATCTTGTGTGGTAGCAAGAACGAGAAAATCAGCACGATACTTACTTTTACCACACAAGGCTTCAACATCTCTAACAATTCCCAAATGGCAGATAGTATCTCTATTGGCAAGTTGAATAGTGACATCAATAGGTTCCATCTCGACAGGTGCAATCTTGTCTTAATTTCATCATATAAAGATTGAGGTATTGCACTAACACTAGCACCCACGTCACATAAACCATGTTAACAATGATCTCCTATCTTAACAGAAACGACAGGCGTGCCAACAACAAGCCTATGTTTGTCTCTAGCATGAGGTTTAGCAATTCTAGCAGCATCTTCATAGAACTGAATATCATGGCCCTCAACATTGTCAGACAGGAGATCTTTGATAATAGCTATGCTAGGTTCAACTCTAATTTTCTCAGGGGTGTAGGTGTTCTAATGTAGCCCCTATGTATCATAGTTGAAGCTTTAGAATGATCCTTTATTCTAACAGGGAAAGGTGGTCTCTCAATGTAAGCACTAGGAACAATAGGATCATTATAAGCGATGACTTTCTCTTCAACTGGATTGGGTTTAACTACATTGACTTCTAAGGAAGGATGATATTTAAACCACTTCTATTTAGGGAGATCAATATGAGCAGCAAATGATTCACACAATGAAGCTATTATCTCAGAGTCAAGGTCATATTTAGCGCTAAAATCACAAAAAGTATTTGTTTCGACAAAGGATTTAACGCAATCAAACTTGAGATTCATACCTGACTCCTTACCTTCATCAAACTCCCAATCTTCAGAGTTGCGTTTAATTCTTTCCAATAAATTCCATTTGAAGTCAATATCTGTCTTCACAAAAGAACCGGTACAAGAAGTGTCAACCATGGTGCGATTATCATGAGAAAGCCGAGCATAGAAGTTCTGAATAATAATTTTTCTTGAGAGCTCATGGTTGTGGCATGAATATAACATTGATTTAAGCCTCCCCCAAGCTTGAGCGATACTTTCTCTATCACGGGGCCAAAAATTATATATATAATTGCGATCACGATGTACCAAATGCATAGGATAAAACTTTTGATGAAATTCCAATTTCAATCGGTTGTAGTTCCATGATCCAGTATCATCACATAGCCTATACCATGTCAATGATTTATCCCTCAAAGATAAGGGAAAGACCTTCTTCTTGACCTCATCCTCGGGCAAACCTGCAACCTTAAATAAACCACAAACTTCATCTACATAGATTAGATGCAAATCGGGATGTGATGTTCCATCTCCTGTAAAAGGATTAGCCAACGGTTTCTCAAGCATACCCGAAGGAAATTCATAACAAATATTTTCAGTAGGTGCAGCAGGTTGAGGACAAACGTCCTTGTGCTTCCGTTCGAGGTGAAGATACCCCGAATAAGCTCCTCAAAGGATTAGTTTCCATAGTAACAAGTGACAATAAATTTCAGCACACTATATAAATGTTTCCTTACCAATTTCCACTTACCAAAGGCGCTTCACTCCCCGGCAACGGCGCCAGAAAATAGTCTTGATGACCCACAAGTGCAGGGGATCTATTGTAGTCCTTTCGATAAGTAAGAGTGTCGAACCCAGTGAGGAGCAGAAGGATCTGACCAGTGGTTTTCAGCAAGGTATTCTCTGCAAGCACTGAAATTATCGGTAACAGATAGTTGTGTGATAAGACAATTCGTAGCGAGTAGCAAGTAACAATAGTAACAAAGGTGCAGCAAGATGGCCCAATCCCTTTTGTAGCAAGGGACAAGCCTGGACAAACTCCTATAGGAGGTAAAGCGCTCCCGAGGACACATGGGAATTTATGTCAAGCTAGTTTTCATCATGTTCATATGATTCGCGTTCGCTACTTTGATAGTTTGATATGTGGGTGGACCGGTGCTTGGGTGCTACCCTTACTTGGACAAACATCCCACTTATGATTAACCCCTCTCGCAAGCATCCACAACTACGAAAGAAGAATTAAGACAAAGTCTAACGATAGCATTAAACTAGTGGATCCAAATCAGCCCCTTACGAAGCAACGCATAAACTAGGGTTTATGCTTCTGTCACTCTAGCAACCCATAATCTACTTACTACTTCCCAGTGCCTTCCTATAGGCCCAAATAATGGTGAACTGTTATGTAGTCGACGTTCACATAACACTACTAGAGGAAAAACAACGTACAACGCATCAAAATATCGAAGGAATACCAAATTCACATGACTACTTATAGCAAGACTTATCCCATGTCCTCAGGAACAAATGTAACTACTCACAAAGCATAATTATGTTCATGACCAGAGAGGTAGTGAATAGCGTCAAGGATTTGAACATATAATCTTCCATCGAGTAATCCAACTAGCATCAACTACAAAGAGTAATTAACACTACTAGCAACCTTACAAGTACCAATCGGAGTCGCGAGACGGAGATTGGTTACAAGAGATGAACTAGGGTTTGGAGATGAGATGGTGCTGATGAAGATGTTGATGGTGATGAGTCCCCTCCGATGAGAGGAGTGTTGGTGATGACGATGGCGACGATTTCCCCCTCCGGGAGGGAAGTTTCCCGGGCAAGACGGCCATGCCGGAGCTCTAGATTGGTTCTACTCAAGTTCCACCTCATGGCGGCGGCGAATCCTCCCGAAAGCCTCCTCCTGATTTTTTCTGGAACGAAACCCTCGTTATAGCAAAGTATAGGAGCCAGAGGGCCAACATGGATCCTACAAGCCCCCTAGGCGCGGCGAGGGGGGTAGGCCGCGCCTAGCAGGCTTGTGGCCTCCTGGTGGCTCCCCTTTGGTACTTCTTCCGCCCAGTATTTTTTATAAATTTGAAAATAATTCCTCGTTGATTTTCACGGCTTTTGGAGTTGTGCAGAATAGGTATCTGAAACTTGCTCCTTTTTTAGGCCAGAATTCCAGCTACCAGCATTCTCCCTCTTCATGTAAACCTTGTAAAATAAGAGATAAAAGGCATAAGTATTGTACCGTGAAGTGTAATAGCAGCCCAAAAAGCGATAAATAACAACATAAAAGCATGATGCAAAATGGACGTATCTAGAAGCAGAGACCGGATTCAAGGCGCTTGAGGAGGCCGCCAAGGCCCACGGAGCGAAGCTCACCGACCATGACTCCGAGCTAGAGAGGGCAGAAGCCGACCAGGTCATGGAGCGCGGGCGCTTGGAGGCGCTTCTGAGGTCATGGACAAGACTCGGGATGCACACGTGAAGCAAGTCTCTGAGGCCAACGCCAAGCTGGCTCCACGGGAAGAGGAGGCCCGGGCCGCTGTTGATGCGAAGGCAGTAGCGGACCGTGACGCGCTCTCCTTTCTGGAACTCAGGGCCTGCCAGGCTCTAAGCTCCATCTGCAGGCTGGGGCTTGATACGTCTCCATTGTATCTACTTTTCCAAACTCGTTTGCCCTTGTTTTGGACTCTAATTTGCATGACTTGAATGGAACTAACCTGGACTGACGCTGATTTCAACAGAATTGCCTTGGTGTTGTTTTTGTGCAGAAATGAAAGTTCTCAGAACGTCCTGAAAATTTACGGAGAATATTTCTGGAAAATATGAAAATTACCTGCGCAAAGATCCACCGGAGGGGATGGGCCAGTGGGCCACAAGCGCTGTAGCCGCCACCCCCCTTGGTGGCGGCTAGCAAACTTGTGGGGCCCACGTGGCTCTGCCACCCCCAATGTCAGCTCTATAAATTCACTTTCGTTCAAGAAAAAATAAAAAGAGAAGATTTCGTCGCGTTTGCGATACGGAGGCGCCGCCACATCCTGTTCTTCATCTGGAGGGCAGATTTGGAGTCCGTTTTGTGCTCCGGAGAGGGGACATCGTCGCCATCGTCATCATCAACCTTCTTTCCTCTCCAATTCCTTGAAGCTCTTCATCGTTCGTGAGTAATCTATTTATAGGCTCACTGGGCGGTGATCAGTAGGATGAGATCTATCATGTAATCGAGTTAGTTTTGACGGGGATTGATCTCTAGTATCCACTATGTTCTGAGATTGATGTTGCTACTACTTTGCCATGCTTAATGCTTGTCACTAGGGCCCGAGTGCCATGATTTCAGATCTGAAATTATTATATTGTCACCAATATATGTGTGTTTTAGATCCGATCTTGCAAGTTGTAGTTACGTACTTTGTGTTACGATCCGGCAACCCCGGAGTGATAATAACCGGAACCACTCCCGGTGATGACCATAGTTTGTGGAGTTCATGTGTTCACCAAGTGCTAATGCGTTGGTCCGGTTCTTTATTAAAAGGAGAACCTTAATATCCCATAGTTTCCTTTTGGACCCCACTGCCACGGGAGAGATGGACAATAGATGTCATGCAAGTTCTTTTCCCTAAGCACGTATGACGACACACGGAATGCATAACTACATCACATTAACGAACGGGAGCTAGCCACATATCTCTCCGTGTTATAACTATTTCATGATGAATATCATCCAAACAAATCACCGACCCATTGCCTATGAGTTTGTCCCATTGCTGTTGTTACTACTGTTGCTGATGCTGTTACTTGCTCTGCTGTTACTTGCTACTGTTGCTACTTGTTACTGTTGCTACTTTGATATCGATACTTTGCTTGCAGATATTAATCTTTCAGGTGTGGTTGAATCTGACACATTCAGCTGCTAATACTTGAGAGTATCCTCTCACTTCCTATTGGCGAATCAACAAATTTGGGTTGAATACTCTACCCTCGAAAACTGCCTCGATCCCACGCGTTGGTGGGTTATTGCAAGACAATTTCTAATTGTTGAGCAATCGATAACAGCATTCGTCTAGCTATTGCCAAAGAGTGCCAATCATCATTTTTCTGGCGCCGTTGCCGGGGAGGTATTGCTATATTCTCTGAGTTACTTGGGATTTATATCTGCTGATCACTATGAAGAATCTGAAGGATCCGAAAACCAAAGTCTTGCCCTCAACTACGAGGGGAGGTAAGGAACTGCCATCTAGCTCTGCACTTGATTCACCTTCAGTTATGAGTAAGTTTGCGACATCACCTCCTGCTAGAAACCTTGATATGTCGCCTGTGCTTGATGATGCTTATGATGCTGCTATGCCTGATACTACTAGAGATGCTATGCCTGATATATCTTTGCCTGATACTGCTAGAGATCCTATGCCTGATACTGCTTTTCCTGATAGTGCTAGAGATACTACTTTGCCTGATGTTCCACTAGGGGCATTCCTTGATGCTCATATTGCTAGAGTTACTGCCAATGCTTGTAATGCTTCTGAAACTGCCGATACTATTGAGATAGAACCTGCTTTTGCTCGTGCTAGATCTAGCTCTCCTAGATATGAATTGCCTGATATACCTGAGGGTTACGTTATGGAGGGAGAGATAGCTGAGGATTTTGTTGCGTGTAAGGATGCCTATGACGCTGAGAAATTACTTCTCAAGTGGAAGGAAAAATCTCTGAAATAGGACCCGAAGTTTGCCACTTCACCTATCTTTATCACCGATAAGGATTATGAATATCTCTATCAATCCTGAGATAATATCTCTAGTCGAATCTGATCCTTTCCACGGTTATGAGTCTGAGATGGTCGAAGCCCATCTTACCAAACTACACGGTATAGCCACCCTTTTCACTAGTGAGGAGAAGATCCGCCACTACTATATCCTTAAGGTGTTTCCTTTCTCTCTAAAGGATGACGCTAAAGCCTGGTTCAACTCTCTTGCTCCTGGATGTGTGAGTAGTCCCCAAGATATGGTCTATTACTTCTGTGAGAAATATTTCCCTGCCCATAAGAAGCAAGTTGCCTTGCAGGAAATATACAACTTTGCTCAACTCCAAGAAGAGAGTCTCCCACAATCTTGGGGGAGGCTCGTCCAGCTACAGAATGCTTTGCCTGATCACCCTCTTAAGAAGAACGAGATACTTGATATCTTCTATAACGGACTTACCGATGCCTCTAGAGACCACCTAGATAGTTGTGTCAGTTGTGTTTTTAGGGAACAAACTATTGAACAAGCTAAGACCCTACTGAATAACATCTTGATCAACGATAATGCTTGGACTATTCCCGAGCCACCTCCTAAGCCAACTCCAAAGAAAAGAGGTATTCTATTCCTCAGTCCCGAGGATATGCAAGAAGACAAGAAATCTATGCAAGAGAAAGGCATTAGATCTGAAGATGTCAAAAATCTACCACCTATCGAAGAGATCCATGGTCTCGATAACCCGATACAAGTAGTAGAAGTGAATTCTCTGCGTAGGTTTGATGAGAGTGATATTCCTTTTGACAAACCTGCTAGCATATGCTTTGATGAATTTGACAACTTTGTTGCCAAACAACAGAGTTTCAATGATTATGTTAGCAGACATTTGGAACAAAGTACTCGTATGCTTAGCCAATTAAGTGCTTGTGTAGACAGAAATGTCAATGATCTAAAGCTTCTGAGTAAACATGCCTCTATGATTAGTACTCAGGTAGAACAAGTACTTAATGTTCAGAATGACTTGCTCAATGAATTAAATGACAACTCTGTCAGAGTCATTACTAGAGGAGGCAAAATGACTTAGGAACCTTTGTATCCTGAAGGTCATCCTAAGAGAATTGATGAAGATTCACAAGGAATTAATGCTGATACACCCAGACATCCTAAGGAGAAGAAGAAGGATGATAGAAACCTACATGCCAGTTCACCAAATACTGTCACACCTGAAGAACCTAATGATATTTCTGCGTCTGATTCAGAAACACAATCTGGTGATGAACATGAACATGGTGACAATATGGACAGTGATGTTCATAATAATGCTCAACCTAGCACTGATGAGGATGTGGAGATTGAACCTACGGTTAATCCTAATAACCCACAGCCTAAGAGATACGATAAGAATGACTTCACTACTAGGAAGCATGGTAAAGAAAGGGAGCCATGGGTTCAGATATCTATGCCCTTTCCTCCTAAGCCATCCAAGAAAAAGGATGATGAGGATTTTGAGCGCTTCGTTGAGATGATAAGACCCATCTTTCTGCAGATGTGGTTAACTGATATGCTCAAGATGTCTCCATATGCCAAGTACATGAAAGATATCGTGACTAATAAACGGAAGATACCAGATCTTGAGATCTCCACCATGCTTGCCAATTACACTTTCAAAGGTGGAACTCCTAAGAAACTTGGTGATCCCGGAGTGCCCACTATACCTTGCTCCATTAAAGGAAACTACGTAAGAACTGCCTTATGTGACCTTGGAGCCGGTGTTAGTGTGATGCCGCTCTCTCTTTATCGTGGACTTGAATTGGATAAGTTGACACCCACTAAAATTTCTGTGCAAATGGCCGACAAATCAATTGCTTTCCCTATCAGCATTTGTGAGGATGTGCCTGTTGTGGTCGCTAACACTACTATCTTAACAGACTTTGTTATCTTGGATATTCCCGAGGATGATGCCATGGCTGTCATCCTCGGAAGACCCTCTTTAAATAGTGCAGGGGTTGTTATAGATTGCAACAAAGGCAATGTCACTTTCCATGTCAATGGTAATGAGCACACAGTGCACTTTCCGAAGAAACGATATCAAGTACATTGCATCAATGCTATCGAAAAGACTTCATCGATTATTATTGGGAGATTTGAATGCCCTATTCCTCGTGTGAAGATGAAGTACGATTTGCTTGTTGGGGAGATACATATCCCCATTGAGGTGACTTAGTGGCTATTCGAAAATTCTCCGTTCTCTCTTGCGATTCGAGAAGGTTTTGTCATGAGGACTTGATCAACCCGATTGACGGATTTCTTTCGATGACCATGAAATGGATGAATCAAAGAGTCACATACCTCTATTTTGAGCTTTCATTTTCTGTTGCTTAGAAGAAAAAATGATAGGCTTAGTTTAGTTTTTCTTGTTTTCTGTTTTAGCGTCCCGAAGAAAAATACCCTGAAAATAAAAGTTCTTCAATGGTCCTGAAAATTTAGTATGATTATTTCTGGAATATTTGAAAAATATTGGGCCTGAGAGCTGGCCCGGGGGCCAGACCAGTGGGCCACAAGCCTTGCAGCCGCCCCCCTGGTGGCGGATGGCAAGCTTGTGGGGCCCACAGGGACCCCCTCCACTCATTCCAGATCCCATCCTCTTCTTCCACCTCCAGAAAAAATTGTTTCGCAGCTCAAACCCGTGTTCTTGCTCATTTGCCTGTGATTTTCGATCTCCTTGCTCAAAGCACCATTCTCCGAACTGTTTTGGGGAAATTACTCCTTGGTAAGTGACTCCTCCATTGGTCCAATTCGTTTTTGCTCTAATGCTCTATCCTTCGCGTATTCTTGCTACCTTGGTGACCCTGTTCTTGAGCTAGAAATGTTGATTTTAGCTGGTCCCAAGTAGTTTTAGCGCGTGATACGGTGTCTAGGCACTGGTAGGAGTAGTTGCTACGAGTTGGGTTAATCTTTATTCACTTTTCTTTCGAAGTCTCTAAAAAAAATTCAGAATTTTTCAGAGCTAGAAAAGGGAAAAGATGAGGAGGTTCTTGAGAGGCTCTTCAAGCCGCAACCCCAAGGAGGATGAGAAGAACCACCCCAAGTACGTAGTCCCTCGAGTCACAGAAGTTCGAGCGTGCGAATGGCCAAGTGATGAATTTTTGCGCGCCGGTGGGCTTTATGAAGACTTTTATTACTTGGTGGAGAACGCAGGTCTTACTGCGTTCGTTGAAGATAAGTGCTCGCAATACCTCCTCCTCACCAATATTTTCGTTCAAAGCTTCAACTTTTATCCGAGGAAGAATCCTCCCATGGTTGAGTTCATGATATACGATGTCCCCCAGTGCATGACGCTACAGGATTTTTGCAATGTATGCAAATTACCTTTTGTTGGGGATATCCGTGACCCTCGCCCACGGGACTTGGAGGATTTCATTGGTACTATTGCTGTTGGAGAGGAGAGAGGAGTGTCTCGCACCAGAATTGCTAGCATACATTTTCCTGTGCTTCGGTACTTCTCATTATTTGTGGGAAAATGTTTGATTGGCCGTGGGGAGGCTGGATCACTTAGTTCTCCAGACCTTGCGGTTTTGCGTGAAGGCCTTTATAACGATAAGACTTATAGCCTAGGTGCTATAGTAGCCCAGCGGTTGAACACCAACCGTTCCAAGGGTGTCGTCTATGGCGGTATCTATACTACCCATCTTGCCAGACACTTTGAGATACCCATTAGACTGGGAGAGGAAGGAGAGATCCTTCTCCTGAGAAATATCTGGATTATGACAGCATGGTTCGCCATGATTTTCTGGATAGAGATGCTAGTAGACGGATGATTTATAACTTGGTATTTAGTCAGGGTACTCGAGAGATTATTACTTTGCCTACTCCTTCTTTGTTCGATATTCATGCAGGCAGGTACACTATTATGCCCTCGGACATCTACGCATATTGGGGCTTGGCCCAACCACAGGAGCCCGTGCCCGAGCCGCCAGTCGAGTACCAGACGCCAGTTTATCAATGGGAGCCAGAGGAGCTCACACAGCAGTGGCATCCACAGTCTGCTCCAGAGTATCCCGGAGCTGTTTATTTCCCATCTTGGGAGTAGACCAAGCTAGTCCAAAAGCCTAAGCTTGGGGGAGTACGTGTTCTCACCGACCTTACATTCATGCTTATGCTTTCACTTTGTTAGTCGGTGTTTACACTTTGCCACTGTATTATCCATGCTAGTTTATTTTCGTTTTCTTGTTTTGTGTCCTTTTGAGAAAACCCAAAAAGATTTTTATTTCTTATTTTGCTTGTTGGGAGCTTTCCTGTGTAAATAGTTTTCTTTTTCTTTGCGTCAAGGTAGAAGATATTGGTTACAATGTTTAGTGGTTCTTGCATGCATACCTGTTTAGCTTTCAAAGAGCCATATTACTTTGTCTTCTCCTTTGTGTTTGCATGTAGATTCAGCTTAGTCCAATGCACGAGCACTCTTATTATTGTTCACATCGTTCGATTGTGCAAGTGAAAGGCAATAATGATGATATATGATGAAGTGACTGAGACTGAAAAGCTGGTATGAACTCTATCTATTTTGTTTTTGTAAATATGACTAGCTTGTCATGCCTGATTCATCCTTGTTGTGAGAGAACCATGTTTGCAATGACAACTTAGAGATCATAGTTTCTGATGCCATGCTTAATTAGTTGAGAGTTTATAATGGTTTGTCTTGAATGCCAACATAGATTTTGAGATGACTATGATGTAGTATGATAGGATGGTATTCTCCTTTGAATGATTCAAGTGGCTTGACTTGGCGCATGTTCATGCATATAGTTGAAACAAAATCAACATAGCCTCTATGATGTTCGTGTTCATGGTGATTTATATCTTGTTCATGCTTGCATTCAATGTTAGTCAAACTCATTGCATCTTGATGACTGTTGTCGCTCTCTAGTTGGTCGCTTCCCAGTCTTTTGCTAGCCTTCACTCGTACTAAGCGGAATACTGCTTGTGCATCCACTTCCATAAACCCAAAAGTTTTTCCATGAGAGTCCACCATACCTTCCTATTTGCGGTATCTACCTGCCGTTCCAAGTAAATTTGCATGTGCCATTCTCTAAACCTTCAAGAAATAATCTGTTTTGCATGCCCGAACCGCTCATGTGGTGACAAGGGGCTATTTGAAAGTGCGTTATATCGACTAGAGGGGGGTGAATAGGAGATTTTTAGAATTTCATCACTGAGGAAATTCCTTTTGAGGAAATTCCTCGCTGATGACTAACTTACAGCGGAAACAGTTAAGGATCAGTTGTGCAATTGTTCACAACAGCAGTATTACAGAGTGAAGATTATGAAAATAGATTGCACAACAAGCAGGCACGCAGAATACAGATGATGATTTACTCAAGTGAAGAATTTGGGGTTGAGGAAATTCAGAGAGAGTCTTCAGCAAATTCTTCAAACCGTCACTGTGAAAGTCATCAACACATAATACAGAGAATGTAAAGAGTTGAGGAATTAGAACCCGATTCTTGGTGAAGACTGTAGTTGATGACCCAGTTCCAACTGCTGTGACAGTTGTACATCTGGTTTGGAGCGGCTTGGTATTTAAACCAAAGGACACCCAGTCCCGGGACACACAGTCCCTACCGTATTCTCCTTGAGCTAAGGACACACAGTCCTCGCCCAACACTCGTGGTAAGTCTTCAGGGCAGACTTCCAAACCCTCACAAACTCGGTCACCCGGCGATCCACAATTGACTGCTGAATTGCTCTAGACCATGACGCCTAACCGTCTGGAGGATGCACAGTCCTCAAAGGTAAAAGGCTTCAGTCCCACACAGGAACAACTTCTTCAGTGATGCTCAATCACTAGGTTTGGTTTGTGGTTTCGGTGGGTGGTGTATTTCCTCACTGATGATTTACTCTCGAAAGCTCTGAGGAATTGGGTTGCTCTTATGACAAGTGTCAGTTTCTAACGGAGCAGCCAACCAGCTAGTGGTTGTGGGGGCGGCTATTTATAGCCTGGGAGCATCCCGACATGATTTGACATTAATGCCCTTAAATAATATGACCGTTGGAGTGGATAAGATCAGTGACTTGGCGTGGCTTATCGAAACGGTCGGGACTCTCAACTGTGAGAGTCCTCATGTCACTCATATTCCTCACTTGAGGCTTTTGGTAGGATTTGGCTTGGGTTGAGCATCATGAGGAAATCCATTCCATAGTGTTACTTTGACCCCCTTTAACAGTACGGTGTTCCTATTCATCAAATGTGAAGAAAGTAAAACAGAAAACGAAAATCTTCACGCTTCAATTTCTTTAGAATGATTTTCTTCAGGAACACCGATCTTCTCAATATCAATATCTTCATGAGGAATATCAATTTCATCGCAATTTCTTCGCGATTCATTTCTTCAGCTTCAGACCAATTTCTTCAACTGAAGACATATATTTTTAGGGGTCGATATTCTTCAAATATCTCAAACTCCTCAATGACTTATAGATCATGTGTACACTTAAAAACACATTAGATACTTAACCTATAAGTCTTCAAACCACCAAAATCACTAAGGGGCACTAGATGCACTTACAATCTCCCCCTTTTTGGTGGTTGATGACAATTAGGTTAAGTCTTCAACAGGGATCAAAAATATGAAGTGTAAATACTCATTTGAGGAATTTGAAAAACAAGATTCACAGAGACTTCCCCTGAAGATGTGCATACCTTGAGGATTTTGCTTTTATGGCATATGCACATTGATGATTTATATCATGGAGATCTCCCCCTGAATCTTGTAAATCATGCATACATATAACATATCATATGAAGAGAATGAGGATGCATGATGGCAAGTGGTGTCTGACGAATTTCAGCATGCGTGCATTAAAACTTGAGGAATAAGCATGCGAAGAAAAACGTTCAAAAGCGTCAGAGTACCATCGGGCTTAAGTTACAACTCATTACATAAAAACTTCAGAAGAGCCAAGAGTTTGTAACTTAAATATAGTTCATAAGCCCCAAAAATAAATCCCGTTTGAAGACTAACTCTCAAGTTTCTCCCCCTTTGTCATCAAGTGACAAAAAGGGACAAACTGAGGACTAACGCCCATGAAGACTTCATTGCTTTGCAGTTGAGGAAGATCCTTGGCGCTTCTTGGGTGTAGTCTTCTTCCTTGGGCCAGTGGCGGTGTCAAGTTGTACCTCATCAAATTCGGCGGTGCGGAAGGACGAGAAGGAACTGTCTTCAAGATCTGGCACTGGAATGGGCCTGAATTTCTTCTTGGGAGGCCACGACCAGTCAAAGTCCTGCTCATAGTTCAATTCTTCAAGCTCAGTCTGTGTCTTCAGATGTGCAAGGGTAGCCCAGGTGCGATCAAAAACCTCATGCAGATAGTGATGATTAAGCTTCACACTGTTCTGTGTCTCAGTGAGGGTTTTCACAATGGCACCAAACTGGCGTTTGACCCATTTGTGGTTGTGATCCACCTTCTGATGAAGACTGAGAAGAAGTTCTCTGGTGGTTAGCACGCGAGGAGGAACTGGGCTTGGCGGACGAGTCTCAGTGTCGTCCCATGAGGAATATGCATCTGGTTCTTTGAACTGGCCATCAAGGGGCCTGTTTCCTTCATCAATCACAGACTTTCCTTTTCCCTCAATGGGCTCGAAAGTCTTCTTGTTTACCCGGATAGGAGGCATATAACCAACATGGTTCTGGAAATCTGCGTGAAAGTTGATGCCTGTCCTTGTCCTGAGGAATCTCATGATCCATGGTGCATAGATTTTGTGATCATAGGGGCACATTGCATTGTCAGCCAGAGTCCTCAAGAAGAAATCATGGATATTCATGGGTATACCGTGAATGATGTTGAAGAGGATGTTCTTCATGAGGCCGACGACATCTTCGTCATCATCATGGCCTTTGATTGGCGCTAGCACACTGCAGAGAATGCAGTAGACAGACCGTGGTGTGTACTTTAGCTCATGGACGAGGAATGTGGTTCTTGAGGGTTTTCCTGCAGCCAAAGGCTTCATGAGGACTTCCATCATTCCATTTCGCAGCTCACGCTCACCATAAAGCTTCACTGCCCCTTCTGAAGGAATTGGTACGGGCAGTTCTCTGAGGAGTTCAGACGCTGGAGCCTTGTAGTGAGTATTTTGGGTCATCCAGTCGAACACCCAAGTGTTGATGTCATCAGCATTGCCCGAGATGTGCAGAGTTGAATAGAACTGAAGAATTAGCTCACTATTCCAATCTGATATGTCGGAGCACATAGGGAGCAAACCTGCATCATGTAGTACACTGAGGACTGGTTCCAGGCAGGGAATTTCTTCAAGGTCAGCATGAGGAATGTGCCTGTGCTGGAATATCTTGTTGCGGCCACAGAGCACAGAAGCATAGTAGTTCATCTGCGTCCTTGTCCAAAACTTCAGATGCCTCATTTGAGGCTTGTCATAAGGATTCTCTCTGATGAAATACACACTTTCCTCAAAGAAATTCTCTTTCTGAAACTTTGGCCTCTTCGAGAATGGCAGGCGCTGAACTGGATTGAGATTGTGCTGAGGAATGGGAGGGGAAACAACCATGGCAGATTCTGGGTTGAGGACAATGAATTCATTGTCAGGGGCGGGAACATTTTCTTCAGCTGTTTCCTCAGGATGAGGAATTTCTTGTTCTAGCTGAGCATCAGGCTGAGGAATTTCTTCATCCTTCTCAGCTTGAGGAGTTTGATCAGCTTGTTCAGTGGGAGGAGCCTGCTTAGACTGGACATTTTCTTCAGCTTGATTTTCATCAGCTGACTTTGTGGCAGAAGCAGATTCATCAGCTGCTGGAGCTGAGGCTTCAGTAGTCTCTTTCTGAGGAATATGAGGTTGAGGACTGTCATCAATCTGTATTTCCTCATTAGTATGCTCCTCAGAGGCAGCATCCTTCATTTCCTCATTTGCCCTCGTACTGTGGTCACCAACGACGACCATTTCAAATGAGGGTGCAACATTAAGAAGCACCGGGTCCAGTGGGGCAGATTCTTCACTTTCCTTGAGGCGTTTTGCCTCAATCTTTTCTTCTGCTGAGGAAGCTTTTCTCTTCTTCGCTTCCTTCTCAGCAGCCCTTGTCTTTTTCGCGTCTGATGCAGACGGGATTAACTTCTTCACCTTTGAAGTTGTTGGGGAAGGTGTATTCTTAACAGATTCTTCAGCTGGCAGTGAGGAACCAGCTGGAACATAGTCATCAGCCTGCTTTGGTGAAGCAGCTGGATCGGTAGCAATTTCATCAGGAGCGGTCTGAGTGATGATTTCTTCAATGGCCGGCTCATCAGCACGGCGCTCTTGGTATTGTTCCTCAGCTTGAGGAATTTCCTCCTCAACAGGAGATGCATCTTTTGGCTGTTCAACCAGGGGCTGAGGAGTTGGTGCTGGTGGGGGGTGACGTCTGTTGTAGTCATCAACAGCACTAGTGGCTAGCTTGATGAAATTGCTTTTGATGCTTGTTCGATCTGACAGTTTCTCACACTTGTCAGTCAAGACTTGCAGTTCTGCCTGGGTGGACACCAATGCTTCACGCGTCAGTTTGAGAACATTTTGCCTGAGGAATTTCTCCTTTCTGGCCTTTGCAATCTTTGCCTGCTTGGCCTTCTGTTCCTTCCACTTGGCTTCGTTTATGAAAGTAGCCACCATGTGGCTGACACCAGGAGGAAGTTTCAAATCATCAATGGGTGTGTTTGGGTCTTCATACCACACATTGATGAAATCGAGGAGGACCTTGGGGTCCATCGCTAGAGGAATAGCATTGCCTGATGCTTGTGCTACCCTTTCTTGTTTGTTCCTGATGATGGCTTCCAGAGTTTCATCATCATATTCTTCACTTCCCTCTGATGCAGACGGGACTATGATGATTTTGCTTGGGCTGGGCAGAGGTGCAGGTTCAGTAGTAGCCAAAGTCTTCACATGGGGAGTTGAAGACTTTGTCTCCGAGCTAGTTGCAGCTGGGAGCGAGGAGCTGGAGCTGGCAGTCGTAGTCTTCACGACTTTCTTCTGTACTGGCTTTGGAGGTGGAGCTGAGGACTTTGGTGTGGATGCGATTGGTGCTGAGGGTTTTGGCGCTGATGGTTTTGGTGTGGACGGTTTTGGAACCGAGGGTTTTGGAGCTGAGGGTTTGGTGACGGAAGCCTGTGCAAACTTTTCTTGGGGTTTTGAAGCTTTTGCCTTTGCTGGCACAAACTTTGGTTGAGGAATCTCGGAGCCTGAGGTTTCTGCTGCTGAGGAATGAGCAGCACCGGAGGCAGCAGCTGAAGATTCATGAAATTTCTTCACTGCTGTTTCTGCTTGCTTCTTGAGCTTGGCCAGATGTCTTTCTTTTTCCTCTGGGTAGTCATCAAGTGTCATGAGACTTGAGGGATGAGCAACTTGATGATCCTCAAGTGGGGCCCTTTTGCCAGGAGGCTTCAAGGCGAATTTCTTCGCATACTTTGGAGTCACAAACCTGTACTCCTTCCACTCCTTTGCCCATCTGCGTTCAATTTTCTGCAGCCTAATCTTTCTTTTAGGCATAGTCTCAGGTTCATCATCAGGCGTGCAGTAGTCCAGGTATATGTCATCAGGAATGTCCACAGCTGTGTTCTGCTCCAGTTTCTTTCCTCCCCTCTGTTTCCTTTCTTCCTCCATTTTCTTCAGACGAGGAACTATCTGAGGATTTTGAACTCTTGAGGATTCTGATGAGCCTTGAAGAGTTTCTTCCAGAAATGCTGCAAATGAGTTAATGTGATGAGAACCGAGAGACTCATCAGCTGACATGTGTGTACCTGTGAACAGAGTATAGTTGCGAGGAATTTGGAGAGGTCATATGCGTTCTCAGATTTGAAGAAAAAGGAAAAGTTTGACAGTTTGAGGAATATAACCAGTGGCTGAGGAATTTGCTTAAGCATTCTGTTCTTGGGTTCCAGAGTTGTACAGATCCGAAAATTCGCACAATTGAGGAATCTCGTGAAAATCTTAGATGCTTAGCTAGTTCATTAATGATTGTGGTGATGCATAGTGTTTGAGGAATCATGTGCGCATCGTATCTTGAAGAAAAACAGATTTCACAAGGGAGAGGTAAAATTTTAGATCTAATCTGTTGTAAAAATGGGATATAATTACCCTGGAAGGTGCGAACGAAGAACACAAAAAGGTGGTGTTGGAGAGGTTCTTCGGTCAAGTGTCCAATGCACCCTAACTTGGCAGCAGAGGACGTCTACGGCGGCGGCGGACGTAGATGTTCCGACTCCGGCGTGATCCTAGCGGCGAGAAGGTTGAGGCAGTGAAGCTCTTCCTTGCCGGCGACAAGACTACCAGCGGTGGCGCTAGGGTTCGGTGTGCTGTGGCAGGAGAGCGATGAGGCGAAGAAGATGATACCGAGGGGGTTAAGGACATATTTATAGCCCGAAAGTTACTGTTTGGCGTGAAAGTTTCGGACCGAATAGCCCTTGCCTCTACGTCTCCGCAGGACACGTGTAGCTCCCGTACGATGCGGTGGAGATAGTGGAGATCGTGGCTATCCAATCGTGGGAAGTGGGGTTTCCGTTACTGTTCCTTTGAAGAAAACAATTTTTCGAAGATTTGAGGATTTTCGTTACAAAATCATCAGCTGACAAGGATGCAGTGAGGATTTTGAACAAAGTTTCAAGTAGAATGCATATGAAGAATTGAATAGACTGGATAAGTATAGCATAGAGGGAAAAAGGGTCCGATCACATTCACTTAGCAGAAACATCAACTTCAAGAATTAGCAATAAGTGAATGTTGTTGAGGACTAGAAATCACAGTCTACCTAGGCAAATGAAAGTCATCAAGTGTTTTTGAAGATATTGCAATAGATCATCACAATTAAGAACAGCTGTTTTGATGAAAAATGCATTGTGAGGAATTTGATCATTTGAAGAAAATCAACTTGAGGAATTTCACATTGGGCGGTGGCGTTGCCCACCATATAAGAATGTTGATTACAGACGCCGCGTACCATTGTCGTAGGGCCCTGAGAATCAATTTCTTCGTTAATTTATTCACATTGAGAGTGATTTTCTTCATTGGTTGAAGAAAATCGTTTCATCATGTGTTGCACATCTAAGTCATCAACTTTGCATAAGTGTTAGGATGTGTGCATGTTTTTACAAAACGTTTGAAGACTCTAAGATATTTAGCTCACACCGCAACTTGCAAAACCTTTTCTCATCCAAGGGCTTAGTGAAGATATCAGCCAGTTGATCATCAGTCTTCACATGGTCGATGAGGATATTGCCCTTGAGGACATGGTCCCGAAGAAAATGATGACGAATCTGGATGTGCTTGGTCTTCGAGTGCTGTACTGGGTTGTAGGCAATCTTGATAGCACTCTCATTGTCACAGTAGAGAGGCACATTCTTCATGTTGATGCCGTAGTCCTTGAGGGTTTGCTTCATCCATAGTAATTGAGCACAGCAAGAACTAGCAGCAATGTACTCAGCTTCGGCAGTGGAGAGTGATACGCAGTTCTGCTTCTTTGAGGACCAGCAAACCAGTGATCTTCCGAGGAAATGGCATGTGCCAGATGTTGACTTGCGATCCACACGGTCACCAGCATAGTCTGAATCAGAATACCCTACCAGATGAAGATTGGAGCCCTTGGGATACCATAATCCTAGTGTTGGTGTGTGAGCTAAGTATCGAAGAATATGTTTCACAGCCTTATGGTGTGATTCCTTCGGTTTTGCTTGAAAACGTGCACACATGCAAACACTAAGCATTATGTCTGGCCTAGATGCACATAGATACAATAAAGAGCCAATCATAGAATGGTATACCTGCTGATCGAAATCTTTACCATTTTCATCAGTGCTGAGGTGACCGTTGGTAGGCATTGGAGTCTTGGCACCTTTGCATTCATGCATGTCGAATTTCCTCAGAACATCCTTGAGGTATTTCTCCTGTGATATGAAGATTCCATTGTTTTGTTGACGAATTTGAAGACCTAAGAAGAATTTTAGCTCCCCCATCATAGACATCTGATATTCTTCACTCATCATATAGGCAAATTCATCACTGTATCTTTTGTCAGTACAGCCAAATATGATATCATCAACATAAATTTGACATACAAACAGTTCATTATCATAAGATTTTGTGAAAAGAGTTGGATCGAGTGAACCAGGTTTGAAGCCTTTCTTCATGAGGAATTCCTTCAATGTATCATACCATGCCCGAGGGGCTTGCTTGAGGCCAT
This sequence comes from Hordeum vulgare subsp. vulgare, assembly GCF_904849725.1. Taxonomy (NCBI): domain Eukaryota; kingdom Viridiplantae; phylum Streptophyta; class Magnoliopsida; order Poales; family Poaceae; genus Hordeum; species Hordeum vulgare. The sequence continues at coordinate 331,552,387 of NC_058522.1, read as the reverse complement.
ACAGAGCCTTTTTGAGTCTGAAGACTTTGTCTGGATTCTTTGGATCCTCAAAACCTGGGGGCTGAGCAACATATACTTCTTCCTCAAGCTTACCATTGAGGAATGCACTTTTCACATCCATTTGATATAAGATGATGTTATGATGATTAGCATAGGCAAGTAGAATTCGAATAGCTTCAAGTCTAGCACCAGGTGCAAAAGTTTCATCGAAATCTATTCCTTCAACCTAGGTGTAGCCTTGGGCTACTAGTCGTGCCTTGTTCCTCACCACTTGACCGTCCTCATCTTGCTTGTTTCGGAAAATCCACTTGGTGCTGATGATGTTATGCTTGCGAGGATCTGGTCGTTTGACGAGCTCCCATACGTCATTCAGCTTGAATTGAAGAAGTTCGTCTTGCATGGCTTGGATCCACTCCGGTTCCAGAAAAGCCTCAGCTACTTTTGAGGGTTCTGTGATAGATACAAAAGAGAAATGCCCACAAAAGTTAACTAAGTGTGAAGCTTTTGAGCGAGTGAGAGGACCTGGCGCGTTGATGTCGTTGAGGATTTTGTCAAGTTCTACTTCATTTGCAATCCTCGGATGAGCTGGTTGAGGATTTTTTCTGGGCTGAGGAAGTGGTGTTGTTGCAATTTCCTCAGGAGCATCTTCTTGGTTTCTGTCAGCGATAGGGATTATTTCTTCTTCAATTTCCTCAGTTGGAACAATGTCTTCAGTAGGCTTAAGCTTTATCGCTTCCTCAGGGGACAGTTTATCTGGATCAGAAGGCAATTGCTCTCTTTGCGAGCCATTAGTTTCATCGAACCGCACATCTACAGTCTCAACAACTTTGTTGTGATAGTTGTTGAAGACTTTGTAGGTGTGCGAGTCCTTTCCATAACCGAGCATAAAACCTTCATGTGCCTTAGGTGCAAATTTTGAGCTATGGTGAGGATCTCTAATCCAACATTTTGCACCGAAGACTTTGAAATAACTTACATTGGGTTTCTTCTCAGTGAGGAGTTCATATGAGGTTTTCTTAAGGAATTTGTGAAGATATACCCTGTTGATGATATGGCATGCAGTGTTGATTGCTTCAGGCCAGAAGCGACGAGGAGTCTGATATTCTTCAAGCATAGTTCTTGCCATTTCAACCAGAGTCCTGTTCTTTCTTTCGACAACACCATTCTGCTGAGGAGTATAAGGAGCAGACAATTCGTGAGTAATACCAAGTTCATCAAGATATTCATCAAGATCAGTGTTTTTGAACTCGGTTCCATTATCACTCCTAATATGTTTGATATTGATGCCGAAGTTCGTCGAGGCCCTTGAAGAAAATCGTTTGAAGATTTCCTGCACTTCAGTTTTATACACTATGATATGCACCCAAGTGTATCTGGAATAATCATCAACTATGACAAAGCCATATAGAGATGCTGCATTGGTTAGTGTTGCATAGTGAGTAGGTCCAAACAAATCCATATGAAGCAATTCAAATGGACGGGTAGTGGTCATGATGGTTTTGGAGGGATGCTTGGATCTGGTCATTTTCCCAGATTCACAAGCACCGCAGAGATGATCCTTGAGGAATTTGACTGATTCGATGCCAATGACATGCTTCTTCTTTGCAAGTGTGTGCAAATTCCTCATGCCTGCATGACCTAGTCTTCTGTGCCACAACCATCCTTCTGAGGTTTTTGCTAGTAAGCAAGTGGCTGGTTGAGGACCTGTAGAGAAGTCAACAATGTACAAATCCCCTCTTCTTACACCTTCGAAGACTTTGGATCTGTCAGATTCCATGATGACTACACATCTATATCTACCAAAGATAACAATCATATCAAGATCACAAAGCATCAAGACTGACATGAGGTTAAAACCAAGGGATTCAACAAGCATCACTTTGTCCATATGCCTATCCTTGGAAATAGCTACTTTGCCAAGTCCCAATACCTTGCTTTTACCTTTATCAGCATATGTAATTTGCTTCAGAGGTGATGGAGTTAGTGGCATATTCATCAGTAGGCTTTTATCACCAGTCATGTGATGTGTGCAGCCACTATCGAGAACCCACTCAGTATTTTTGGGTTTGTCATCCTGCAGATGAATTAGTACAGCTTACCATCTCATATGCTTCAAATTTGAAGAATATGATACTAATTTCATCAGTTTAGTAATTTCATCATAACAGAAATGTAAGGACGTGTGAAATATTTCTATTTCATCAATCATTAGCTTGCGTCCTATCAAGCATTTCCTCAGGTCTCCAGCAAATTCTTCAAATGATGATTTTCATCTGGAGACCAGGCCTGCAGAAGTGATTAGTTTGATTTCTTCACCACCCACATCTGAAGGGGTGACAAAGCATTCAACATCCTGCGAGCACCATATGAGAAAGGTTGCATTGAAGCTAATGCACTTATCTTAACAGTAGGGGGGTTAAAGTACTCATATGAGTATGCAGAGAACTAGTTTGAGGATTTATGGACATAATGATTCGAGGAGTAGCGCTCATAATCATATTCCTTGTAGTTTCCCTGCATGTTAGACGTATAAGCACAGGTATGAGCATAGTTTTGACCAGTTGAGGATTTTGATCCTCTTGAAGACTTTGGTCCTCCTGAGGAATTTGATCTGGGGTTCAGATTCTTCAGAGGTGATGTCATGAGGACATTCACTTGAAGATTTTCAAGACAACTTTTGGGAACCCAGATTTTCCTCAGAGGAGGGCCATTCCTGCAGTTAGTTCCAACATATCGAGCAAATACTTCACCAGATTGATCTTTGAACAGTTTATAGTTGGAATCAAATGACTCATCCGAGGAATAGGATAATTCACATGAGAAGCCAGTTAGATTAGATGGATCAAAAGGAGGCCCAGTAGCAGCAACCCATGAGGTTTTGGGATACTGCTCAGGTTTCCAATAAGATCCATCAGCATTCAATTTCCTCTCAAAGGCAATTCCTTCTTTCCTCGGGTTCCTGTTCAGGATGTGCTTTTTGAGCACATCACAAAGGATTTGATGTCCTTTGAGGCTTTTGTACATGCCTGTCACGTACAATTCCTTCAACCCTGCATTTTCATCAGTGACATTTGTGTTTTCCTCAAGTGAGGAAATTGACACAACAGGTGCAGTTGAATAATCTGTACCAGTGGTAGCATTTGAAGATTCTGGTGAAGAATTAGCAGTTTCACGATCAATGCATTTAAGACATGGGGGAATAAATTCAACTTGACTAGCGCTGATCTGTTGAGCTAGTAATGAATCATTTTCCATACGAAGATCATCATAAGACATCCTCAGCTTCTCAAGATCAAGCTTCCTTTGAAGAAATTCGTAGGAAAGTTTCTCATGATCAGTGAGGAGTGTATCATAACGATCCTGAAGAATATCAAATCTAGACTGAAGATTTTTCATGTCATCAGCGAGGATTTGATTAAGATTCATTTCTTCATTCAACGGATCATCACTTTTGTCTAGCAGTTTTTGAAGCTTTTCAAGAGCAGTTTGTTGTTTAGTGGCAATGATGGCAAGTTTACTATAACTGGGTTTTTTGTAATCATCATGTTCACAGTCACTTGAATCAGAGGAGGAGGCATTATGTGATACCTTTGAACCTTTTTCCATGAAGCAATAGGTTGGAGCGAAGTCATCAGCATAGTCATCAGTATGGATGGTGCACTCATTTTCTTCAAGATTGAAGATTGACTTGCTGACGAAATTGGTTGCTAGTGCAAGACTAGCCTGTCCGGATTCTGAATCTTCTCCAGAGCCTTCTTCATCATCACATTCTTCTGATTCTGCCTCGGAATCCATTTCCTTGCCAATAAGTGCCCGAGCCTTTCTGAAGCTAGTCTTCTTGTGTGAAGAGGACTTTGATGATGAGGATTTTGAAGATTTCTTCTTTTTCTTTGAGTCATCAGAACTGTCATCCTTGTATTTCTTTTTCTTTGATTACTTTCCCCAGCGAGGACAATCAGGAATGTAATGGCCTGATTTCTTGCACTTGTGACAGGTCCGTTTCTTGTAGTCCTCAGATGCAGATTCTGATTTCCTCATGTCTCTTCTTGATGATTTACCGAACTGTCCTCGTCGTGTAAATCTCTGGAATTTCCTCACAAGCATTGCAAGCTCCTGTCCAAATTCTTCAGGGTCACAACTGCTGTCATCCGTTTTTTCTTCAGACGAGGAAATTGCTCTAGCCTTCAGTGCTCGTGGTCTGGAATAGCTTGGTCCATATAGATCTCTCTTTTCTTCTTGCTGGAATTCATGAGTATTTAGCCTTTCAAGAATATCAGCTGGATCTAGCATCTTGTAGTCTGGTCTTTCTTGAATCATCAGAACTAGAGTGTCAAATGAGGAATCCAAGGATCTCAGCAGTTTCTTCACAACTTCGTGATCAGTGATGTCTCGAGCTCCCAGTGCTTGCAGTTCATTGGATATATCAGTGAGGCGATCAAAGGTGTCTTGGCAGCATTCATTGTCATGTCTCTTGAAGCGATTGAAGAGATTGCGAAGAATATCAACACGAGAGTCGCGCTGGGTTGATACTCCTTCATTTACCTTGCACAATCTCTCCCAGATCAGTGTTGCAGATCCCAAAGCACTTACTCTTCCAAACTGACCTGGGCTCAAATAGCCACAGATGATGTTCTTCGCTTGAGAATCGAGTTGCTTAAATCTCTTCACATCAGCTGCAGTGACACTGGCAGAAACGAGGGGAACGCCATTTTCCACAATATACCAGAGATCATTGTCAATTGCTTGCAGATGCAGTTGCATTTTGTTCTTCCAGAAAGGAAAGTTCTTCCCTTCGTAGGTGGGACATGGTGCAGTCACCTTGAACATGCCTGCAGTCGACATAACTAAAACTCCAGGTGGTTAAACCAAAATCACACTGAACAAGGGAGTACCTTGCTCTGATACCAATTGAAAGTGCGTTATATCGACTAGAGGGGGGGTGAATAGGAGATTTTTAGAATTTCATCACTGAGGAAATTCCTTTTGAGGAAATTCCTCACAGATGACTAACTTACAGCGGAAACAGTTAAGGATCAGTTGTGCAATTGTTCACAACAGCAGTATTACAGAGTGAAGATTATGAAAACATATTGCACAACAAGCAGGCACGCAGAATACAGATGATGATTTACTCAAGTGAAGAATTTGGGGTTGAGGAAATTCAGAGAGAGTCTTCAGCAAATTCTTCAAACCGTCACTGTGAAAGTCATCAACACATAATACAGAGAATGTAAAGAGTTGAGGAATTAGAGCCCGATTCTTGGTGAAGACTGTAGTTGATGACCCAGTTCCAACTGCTGTGACAGTTGTACATCTGGTTTGGAGCGGCTTGGTATTTAAACCAAAGGACACCCAGTCCCGGGACACACAGTCCCTACCGTATTCTCCTTGAGCTAAGGACACACAGTCCTCGCCCAACACTCGTGGTAAGTCTTCAGGGCAGACTTCCAAACCCTCACAAACTCGGTCACCCGGCGATCCACAATTGACTGCTGGATTGCTCTAGACCATGACGCCTAACCGTCTGGAGGATGCACAGTCCTCAAAGGTAAAAGGCTTCAGTCCCACACAGGAACAACTTCTTCAGTGATGCTCAATCACTAGGTTTGGTTTGTGGTTTCGGTGGGTGGTGTATTTCCTCACTGATAATTTACTCTCGAAAGCTCTGAGGAATTGGGTTGCTCTTATGACAAGTGTCAGTTTCTAACGGAGCAGCCAACCAGCTAGTGGTTGTGGGGGGCGGCTATTTATAGCCTGGGAGCATCCCGACATGATATCACACTAATGCCCTTAAATAATATGACCGTTGGAGTGGATAAGATCAGTGACTTGGCGTGGCTTATCGAAACGGTCGGGACTCTCAACTGTGAGAGTCCTCATGTCACTCATATTCCTCACTTGAGGCTTTTGGTAGGATTTGGCTTGGGTTGAGCATCATGAGGAAATCCATTCCATAGTGTTACTTTGACCCCCTTTAACAGTACGGTGTTCCTATTCATCAAATGCGAAGAAAGTAAAACAGAAAACGAAAATCTTCACGCTTCAATTTCTTCAGAATGATTTTTTCAGGAACCACCGATCTTCTCAATATCAATATCTTCATCAGGAATATCAATTTCATCGCAATTTCTTCGCGATTCATTTCTTCAGCTTCAGACCAATTTCTTCAACTGAAGACATATATTTTTAGGGGTCGATATTCTTCAAATATCTCAAACTCCTCAATGACTTATAGATCCTGTGTACACTTAAAAACACATTAGATACTTAACCTATAAGTCTTCAAACCACCCAAATCACTAAGGGGCACTAGATGCACTTACACTATTGGTATCTTCCATGCTAGGAGTGTTATCCTCGACATGTGTTTATTCACTGTCATTCACGAGAAAGGGGCCGGTAATTGGAATGCACAGTTCCACGCTTAAATCGAAAACATAATTGTAAAACAAGACTCCCCCCGGATTATTGTTAGTATGGACGGTACCCGAGGATTCGGCTAGCCATGGAATGTGATTGATTGGTGGTGGGGGAGTTAAAACTTTACTTTTCTGTTTGGGAACCGCCTATAGCATGAGTAGCATATAAGATATTGAGAACTCTTGGTCATTGCGTTGACAATGAAACCATGCCACCCAAAATTATTATCTCTGTTTTCAAAGCTTGAGCTCTGGCACCTCTACAAATATATGCTTCCCTCTGCGAAGGGCCTGTCTATTTATTTTCCTGTTGAGTCATCCTCTTCTTATATAAGCACCAATTAGAGAGCACCTCTTTCATTTTTATGCTTTGCTTTTGATTGATATTGAGTATGACTATGACTGGATCTTCGTTGCTATGAATTACAATGTTTACTCGGCCCTTGATCTTTGAAAGTGCTCTGCATTTATGTTTTGCGGTCTCAGAAAGAGCTAGCGAGATACCACCTATTCATATTGCTTCATGCTTGTTTTGATTGAAGTGTTGGTATTTGAAACTCATTATTATTTGCTCGTTAGCTGATTATGCCATTGATATTAGTTTACCGTGAGACCTTTGAGTCACTTGCTTATGTGGTTAACTTGTGATCTTGCTGAAATTCTGGTTATGAGTTAGACATAGTTGCAACAACAAGATCAAACAGAGTTTGTCAAATTTTTTCTGTCTCTCTTAGTTTGTCAACTGAGTTGCTTGAGAACAAGCAAGGTTTTAAGCTTGGGGGAGTTGATACGTTTCCAAACTCTTTTGCCCTTGTTTTGGACTCTAATTTGCATGACTTGAATGGAACTAACCTGGACTGACGCTGTTTTCAGCAGAATTGCCTTGGTGTTGTTTTTGTGCAGAAATGAAAGTTCTCAGAACGTCCTGAAAATTTACGGAGAATATTTCTGGAAAATATGAAAAATACCTGCGCAAAGATCCATCGGAGGGGATGGGCCAGTGGGCCACAAGCCTTGTAGCCGCCACCCCCCTGGTGGCGGCTAGCAAGCTTCTGGATCCCACGTGGCTCTGCCGCCCCCAATCTCAGCTCTATAAATTCACTTTCGTCCCAGAAAAAATAAAAAGAGAAGATTTCATCGCGTTTGCGATACGGAGGCGCCGCCACATCCTATTCTTCATCTGGAGGGCACATCTGGAGTCTGTTTTGGGCTCCGGAGAGGGGAAATCATCGCCATCGTCATCATCAACCTTCTTCCCTCTCCAATTCCTTGAAGCTCTTCATCGTTCGTGAGTAATATATTTGTAGGCTCGCTGGGCGGTGATGAGTAGGATGAGATCTATCATGTAATCGAGTTAGTTTTGACGGGGATTGATCCCTAGTATCCACTATGTTCTGAGATTGATGTTGCTACTACTTTGCCATTCTTAATGCTTGTCACTAGGGCCCGAGTGCCATGATTTCAGATCTGAAATTATTATGTTGTCACCAATATATGTGTGTTTTAGATCCGTTATTGCAAGTTGTAGTTACCTACTTTGTGTTATGATCCGGCAACCCCGGAGTGACAATAACCGGAACCACTCCCGGTGATGACCATAGTTTGAGGAGTTCATGTGTTCACCAAGTGCTAATGCGTTGGTCCAGTTCTTTATTAAAAGGAGAACCTTAATATCTCGTAGTTTCCTTTTGGACCTCGCTGCCATGGGAGGGATGGACAATACATGTCATGCAAGTTCTTTTCCCTAAGCACGTATGACGACACACGGAATGCATGCCTACATCACATTGACGAACGGGAGCTAGCCACATATCTCTCCATGTTATAATTGTTGCATGATGAATATCATCCAAACAAATCACCGACCCATTGCCTACGAGTTTGTCCCACTGCTGTTGTTACTACTGTTGTTGCTGTTGTTACTTGCTCTCCTATTACTTGCTACTGTTGCTACTTGTTACTGCTGCTACTTTGCTATCGATACTTTGCTTGCAGATATTAATCTTTCAGGTGTGCTTGAATCTGACACATTCAGCTGCTAATACTTGAGAGTATCCTCTCACTTCCTATTGGCGAATCAACAAATTTGGGTTGAATACTCTACCCTCGAAAACTGCCTCGATCCAACACGTTGGTGGGTTATTGCAAGACAATTTCTAATCGTTGAGCAATCGAGAACATCATTCGTCTAGCCATTGCCAGAGAGTGCCAATCAGGGCTCGAGTCTCCCCTCGTTCCTCAGGATGGTGGCTATGCTGAGTTTTCTTCCGAGCTCGTGATGAAGCTCGAGGGCGCGACCAAGAAGGTAGACAAAATCTTGGAGGAGGAGTGTTGCGACCTTTTCTCCGTTACTCCGACCCACGTCCTGAGACATCTCCTCCTTCACGATCCCCATTTCGAGTTTGAAGAGGTGATGGGCCTCATGCCTTAGGAGTCCTGCGACGACTTGGCAACTACCTTGGAGGGCCACATGCATACGATGCTCGAGAAATTCTCCTGCGACGACGACGAGGAGTCTAGCATCGAGCCCCCTGCCTTGCCCTGAAAAAAATTATCCTTGCCTCGGGGAGGCATCAGGTAGCACCGATATTGTATGGAATAATTTGAATTTTATAGTAACCGCTTGCGATTCGTAATGTCTATCTCCATGCTTGGTCTTCCTCTTTCTTTCCTTTGTGCTCTGCATCCGCAGGGTCCAACCTTACACGTATCTCAACTACCGCTGGATCACTATGAGGTGAGAGTCTACAGGACTAGTGAAGGTCCTGAGTCGCGATGCTTAGGTACCCCCCCCCCAACATGCAAATGAATCGCTTGAGGGCCTTCGTGTTCCCCTCCGAAAGCCCTGGCGCTCTACGTTGGCAGGGCCCAACCCTGCGCGTATGTCAACCTCCACTAGATTACCAGGAAGTGAGAGGCTACAGGGCCAGTGAAGGTCCTAAGTCGCGACGCTCAGGCACCCCCCCCCTTGGCGAACAAGCAACTCCCTTGAGGGCCCTAGTACTTACCTTTAGGAGCCTTTACACCATGTGTCAACAGGGCCCAACCCTGCTCGTATCTCAACCGCCACTGGATTACTAGGAGGTGAGAGGCTACACAGCCACTGAAGGTCCTGAGTCGCGATGCTCACACACCCCCTTGACGCGCAAGAAACTTACACTCTGTGATGAAGGCCTTGAACTTTGCGTTGGCAGGGTCCAACCCTGCACGTATCTCAACTGCCACTGGATTACCATGAGGTCATAGGCCTGAGTCGCGATGCTCAGGTGTTGCAGAACGTTGCATGGGAAACAAAAAAATTCCCACACACGTGAAAGACCTATCATGGTGATCATCATCTACGAGAGGGGAGATCGGATCCACATACCCTTGTAGCTCGCTAAGCGGGAAGCGTTAAGAAACGCGTTTGATGTAGTCGAACGTCTTCGCGATCCAAATCTCAAGTGTCCCACGAACTCCGTCCTGATCTAGCGCCGAAGGAATGGCACCTCCGCGTTCAGCACACGTATAACTTGATGACAATCTCTGCCTTCTTGATCCAACAAGAGGGGCGGAGAAGTAGAGGAGTCACCCAGAAGCACGATGGCATGGTGGTGGTGGTGGTGAACAAGTCCAGCATGGCTTCGCCAAGCTATGCTGGACTAATCTAGACGAGGAATACGATATGTGGAGGAGAGGGCAACACGTGGATTTTTATGGTGCCTTTTGCCCTCAAAACCTCCACTATATATAGGAGTAACGAGGGGGAGGGCTGGGTTGCCTCCTACTCCAAGGAGGAGCTTCGGTCGAGCCAAGAGGGGAAGAGTCCTCCTCCAATTCGGTTTGGGTGGAGGACTCCTCTCCCAGTTGGCCACCTCCTTCCTTTTTTCCTTCTCTTTTTCTTTTTCCTCTTTGGCCGAATTGGACTTATTGGGCTGGCCACACCATCCAACTAAGGGCTGATGTGCCACCTCTAAATCCAATAGGCCTTCTCCCGGGTGGGTGGCCCCTCCGAGTAAAACCCGGGAACCCATTTGTCACTCCTGGTACTTTACCGGTAATGCCCGAAATATTTCCACAAGCCAAATGCAACATTACTATATATCAATGTTTACCTCTGGACCATTCTGGAGCTCCTCGTGACCTGCGGGATCTCATCCGGGACTCCTAACAACTTTCGGTCACCAACATACATAACTCAATACTACTGAAACGTCACCGAACCTTAAGTGTGCAGACCCTATGGGTTCGAGAACTATATAGACATGACCGAGACACTCTCCGGTCAATATCCAATAGCAGAACCTGGATGCCCATATTGGATCCTGATCTTATCGGTTGAACCTCTATGTCAAGGATTTAGTTAATCTCGTATAACATTCCCTTTGTCCTTCGGTATGTTACTTGCCCGAGATTCGAACATCGGTATCTTCATACCTATTTCAATAATGTTACCGACAAGTCCCTTTACTCGTTTCGTAATACAAAATCCCGTGGCTAACTCTTTAGTCACATTGCTTGCTATGTTGTATTAACGAGTGGGCCCCGAGATACCTCCCTGTCATACGGAGTGACAAATCCCAGTCTTGATCCATGCTAACTCAGCGGACACCTTCGGAGATACCTGTAGAGCACCTTTATAATCACCCAGTAACATTGCGACGTTTGATACACACAAGGAATTCCTCCGGTGTCAGTGAGTTACATGATCTCATGGTCATAGGAACGTATACTTGACATGTAGAAAACAATAGCAACAAAATGACACGATCACATAATACGTTTATAGTTTAGGTCTTATCCATCACATCATTCCCCTAATGATGTGAACCAGTTATCAACTGACAACACTTTTCTATGCCATGAAACATTAACCATCTTTGATTAACAAGCTAGTCAACTAGAGGCTCACTAGGGACATTGTTTTGTTTATATATCAACACATGCATTTTTGTTTCCATTCAATACAATTATAGCATGGATAATAAACAATTATCTTGAAATAGGAAATATAATAAACTATTTTATTTTTTCCTTAGGGCATATTTCCAAGAATCTCCCACTTGCACTAGAGTGAATAATCTAGCTTCACATCTCTATGTGATTTACAATGTAATGAATCTAACACCCATACAGTTCTGGTTTTGATCATGTTTTGCTCGTGGAAGAGGCTTAGTCAGCGGATCTGCAACATTCAGATCCATGTACACTTTGCAATTTATGTCCTCTAACTTGATGTAATCATGGATGGGATTGAAGCATCGCTTTTTGTGTCTGGTCCTCTTGTGAAAGCTTGGTTCCATGGCTAGAGCAATGGCACCAATGTTGTCACAGAACAAATTTATTGGGTCCAGTGCACTTGGCACTACTCCAAGATCTGGCATGAACTGCTTCATCCAGACACCCTCTTTTGCCACCTTCGAGGCATCTATGTACTCCGCTTCGCATGTAGAATCAGCAATGACGCTCTGCTTGGAACTGCACCAGCTTACCGCACCCTCATTGATAATAAATATGTATCCGGTTTGAGACTTAGAGTCATACGGAGCAGTCATGAAGCTTGCATCGACGTAACCCTTTACAACAAGCTCTTCGTCACCTCCATAAACGAGAAACATTTCCTTAGTCCTTTTCAGGTACTTTAGAATATTCTTGACCACTATCTAGTGCTCCACTCGTGGATTACTTTGAAACCTGCCTGCCATACTTATGGCAAGGCTGACATCTGGTCTTGTGCATAACATTGCATACGTGATAGACCCTACGGCTGAAGCATAGGGTACGACACTCATCGTTTCTCTATCTTCCGCAGTTACTGGGCATTGATTCTTACTCAACTTTATACCTTATAACACACACACGAACCCCTTCTTAGATTCTTCCATTTTGAACTTCTTCAAAATCTTATCAAGGTATGTACTTTGTGAAAGTCCTATCAGGCGCCTTGATCTATCTTATAGATTTTAATGCCCAATATGTAAGCAGCCTCTCCCAAGTCCTTCATTGAAACACTTTTATTCAAGTAATCCTTTACGCTTTCCAAAAGTTCTACATTGTTTCCAATCAGCACTATGTCATCCACATATAATATTAGAAACGCTATAGAGCTCCCACTCACTTTGTTGTAAATACAAGCTTCTCCAAAAACTTGTATAAACCCGAATGCCTTGATCACCTCATCAAAGTGTTCATTCCAACTCTGAGATGCTTGCACCAGTCCATAAATGGATCACTGGAGTTTGCATACTTTTTCACCATTCTCTGGATCGACAAAACCTTCCGTTTGCATCATATACAACTCTTCCTTAAGAAACCCGTTAAGGAACACGGTTTTGACATCCATTTGCCAAATTTCATAATCGAAAAATGCCGCTATTGCTAACATGATTTTGACGGACTTAAGCATCGCTACTGGTGAGAAAGTCTCATCGTAGTCAACTCCTTGAACTTGTGAAAAACCCTTTGACACATGTCGAGCTTTATAGGCGCTCACATTACCGTCCACCTACGTCTTCTTCTTAAAGATCCATTTGTATTGAATGGCCTTTCGGCCTTCAGGTAATACTTCCAAAGTCCATACTTTGTTTTCATACATAGATCATATCTCGGACTTCTTGGACTCTAACCATTTGTTGGAATCTGGGCCCACCATTGCTTCTCCATAGCTCGTAGGCTCATTGTTGTCTAACAACAGGATAGATCAGACAGGATTCCCATACCACTCTAAAGCAGTACGTGCCCTTGTCGACCTATGAGGTCCGATAGCAACTTGATCTGAAGTTTCATGATCATCATCATTAGCATCTCTAAAACTGGTGTAGCCTCGACAAAAACTTCTTTCTGTCATGTGCCACCATCTGGTTGAAGCAAAGGTTCTTCAACCTCATCAAGTTCTATCTACCCCCCACTCAATTCTTTCGAGAGAAACTCTTTCTCAAGAAAAGCTCCATTTTTAGCGACAAACACTTTGCCCTCGGATCTGAGATAGAAGGTATACCCAACTATCTCTTTTGGGTAACCTATGAAGACGCACTTTTTCGCTTTGCGTTCTAGCTTTTCAGGCTGAAGATTTTTTACATAAGCATCACATCCCCTAACATTAAGAAACGACAACTTTGGCTTCTTGCCATACCACTATTCATATGGTGTCGTATCAACGGATTTTGATGGTGCCCTATTTAAAGTGAATGCAGGTGTCTCCAATGCATATCTCCAAAACGATAACGACAAATCGGTAAGAGACATCTTAAAACCCACCATATCTAGTAAAATACGATTACAAAGTTCAGACACACCATTACGCTGTGGTGTTCCACACAGTGTCAACTGTGAAACAATTCCACATTGTCTTAAGTGAGCACCAAAATCGTAACTTAGATACTCGCCTCCTCGATCAGATCGTAGGAATTTGATGTTCTTGTTACAATGATTTTTAGCTTCACTCTGAAATTGCTTAAACTTTTTAAACGTTTCAGACTTGTGCTTCATCAAGTAAATGTAACCATATCTACTCAAATCATCACTGGAGCTGCGAAAATAACGATATCCACCGCACGCCTCTATGCTCATCGGTCCGCACACATTAGTATGCATGATCTCCAACAAGTCACTTGCACGCTCCACTGTTACGGAGAACGGAGTCTTAGTCATCTTGCCCATGAGGCATGGTTAATATGCGTCAAGTGATTAAAAATAAAGTGACTCCAAAAGTCCATTCGCATGGAGTTTCTTCATGCGCTTTACACCAATATGACCTAAGCGGCAGTGCCACAAGAAAGTGGCCCTATTATTATTAATTCTACATATTTTGCTCTCAATGTTATGCACATGAGTGTTATCACTATCGATATTCAACATGAACAAACCCCTCACATTGGGTGCATGACCATAAAAGATATTACTCATGTAAATAGAATAACCATTATTCTCTAACTTAAAAGAGTAACTGTCTCGCAATAAACAAGATCCAGATATAATGTTCATGCTCAACGCATGTACCAAATAACAATTATTTAAGTTCATCACTAATCTCTATGGTAACTGAAGTGAGATAGTGCCAACGGCGATCGCATCAACCTTGGAACCATTTTCCACATGCATCGTCACTTCATCCTTCGTCAGCCTTTGTTTATTCCGCACTTCCTATTTCAAGTTGCAAATGTGAGCAACAAAAACGGTATCAAATACCCAGGCACTACTACGAGAATTGGTGAGGTACACATCGATAAAATGTATACCAAATATACCTTGTTTGGCGTTGGCCACCTTCTTATCAGCCAGATACTTGGGGCAGATTCGCTTCGAGTGACTAGTCCCCATGGGATAAAAACACTCAGTTTCCGGCTTGGGTCCAGCCTTGGGTTTCTTGTCGGAGGGGCAACAACTTTGCCACTCTTCTTGGAGTTACCGTTCTTTCCCTTGCCGTTTTTCTTGAAACTAATGGTTTTATTAACCATCAACACTTGATGTTCTTTCTGGATTTCTGACTCAGCGACTTTCAGCATCGCAAACAGCTCGGCGAGTGGCTTATTCATCCCTTGCGTGTTATAGTTCAACATGAAGCTCTTATAGCTAGGTGGCAGTGACTGAAGAACTCTTTCAGCGATAGCCTCTTGCGGGAGAGCAATCCCCAGCTCAGCTAGACGGTTAGAGTACCCACACATTCTGAGTATGTGTTCACTGACAGACCCGTTCTCCTCCATTTTGCAAGCATAGAACTTATCGGAGGTTTCATACCTCTCGATCCGGGCATTCTTCTCAAAGATAAACTTCAACTCCTGGAACATCTCATATGCTCCATGACATTCAAAATTTATTTGAAGTCTCGGTTCTAAGCCATACAAAACTGCACATTGAACTAATGAGTAGTCATCCTTATGCGGCTGCCAAGCGTTCGAAATGTCTTGGGTCATCGTATCGGGTGGTGCATCACCTAGCGCTACATCAAGGACATATTTATTTTGGCCACGCATGAGGATAACCCTCAGATTACGAGCCTAGTCAACAAAGTTGCTAACATCATTTTCAGCTTAGCTTTCTCTAGGAACGTATTAAAATTCAGGGTTGCTACTGCGCGAGCCATTGATCTACGACATATAATTTTGCAAAGATTACTTAGACTATGTTCAAGACAATTGAGTTTAGCCAATCATATTACTAATGAACTCCCACTCAAATTGACATCCCTCTAGTCATTCGAGTGTCCCATGATCCAAATTCACTAACACAAGTCCGATCATCACGTGAGTTGAGTATAGTTTTAATGGTGAACATCTCCATGTTTGATCATTTCAACTATATGATTCATCCTCGACCTTTCGGTCTCTTGTGTTACGAGGCCATGTGAGTACATGCTAGGCTCATCATGTTTAACCTCAGTGTTCCACGTGTGCAACTTTTTGCACCCGTTGTATGTGAACGTTGAGTCAATCACACCCGATCATCATGTGGTGTCTCGAAACAACGAACCGTCGCAACGGTGCACACTTGGGGAGAACACAATTTTTTTTTGATATTTTAGTGATAGATCATCTTATAATGCTACCGTCGTTCTAAGAAAAATAAGGTGCATAAAAGAATTAACATCACATGCAAATCATAAGTGACATGATATGGCCATGAACTTGTGCTTCTTGATCTCCATCACCAAAGCACTGCCGTGATCTCCATCGTCACCGGCGCCACACCATGATCTCCATAATCATTCTACCATCAAGGTTGTCGCGCTAACTATGCTGTTACTACTAAGCTACTACTAGCGATAAAGCAAAGCATCACCAAGCGCAAAAATAATTAAAGACAACCCTATGGCTCCTGTCGGTTGCCATAGCATCGACGTGCAAGTCGATATTTAACTATTACAACATGATCATCTCATACATCCAATATATCATATCATGTCTTTGGCTATATCACATCACATGCAAACCCTGCAAAAACAAGTTAGACGTCCTCTAATTTTACGTGGCTGCTATCGGTATCTAGTATGATCGCATCTTACTTAAGCAAAGCCACAATGGTAATATGCAAATTGCTATTTAACCTTCTCCCAGGACTGCCTCGGTCAAATCCAATTCAGCTAAAGTTGAAGAAATAGACACCCGCCAGTCATCTTTATGCAACAAATTGCATGTTAGTCGATGAAACCGGTCTCTCATAAGCGTACGAGTAATGTTGGCCAGGTCCGCTTCAATCCAACAATACCGTTGAATTAACAAAAGACTAAGGAGGGCAGAAAATTGAACATCAACGCCCACAAAAACTTTTGTGTTCCACTCGAGATATCATCTATGCATGAACCTAGCCCTGATACCACTATTGCGGAATGTTGCATGGGAAAAAATCCTACACACACGAAAGACCTATCATGGTGATGATCATCTATGAGAGAGGAGATCGGATCCACATACCCTTGTAGGTCACTAAGCGGGAAGCATTAAGAAACGTGGTTGATGTCGAACATCTTCACGATCCGAATAGCAAGTGTCCCACGAACTCCGTCCCGATCTAGCCCTAAACAGACAGCACCTCCGCATTCAGCACATGTATAGCTTGATGACGATCTCCGCCTTCTTGATCCAGCAAGAGGGGCGGAGAGGTACATGAGTTCCCCAGAAGCACAACAACGTGGTGGTGGTGGTGGTTAACTAGTCCAGCAGGGCTTCGCCAAGCTATGTCCAACTAATCTAGACGAGAAGACGATATGTGGAGGAGAGGGCAGCATGTGACTTTTTCTGGTGCCTTTTGCCCTCAAAACCTCCACTATATATAGGAGGAACAAGGGGGGGTTGGCTTGCCTCCTACTCCAAGGAGGAGCTTCGGCCGAGCCAAGAGGGGAAGAGTCTGCTCCAATTCGGTTTGGGTGGAGGACTCCTCTCCCACTTGGCCACCTCGTTCCTTTTTTCCTTCTCTTTTTTCTTTTTGCTCTTTGGTCGAATTGGACTTATTGAGCTGGCCACACTAGCCCACTAAGGGCTGATGTGCCAGCTCTAAGTCCAATATGCCTTCTCCCGAGTTGGTGGCCCCTCCCGATAAAACCCCAGAACCCATTCGTCACTCCCGATACTTTACCGGTAATGCCCAAAATCTTTCCAGAAGCCAAATGCAACATTCCTATATTTCAATATTTACCTGCGGACCATTCCAGAGATCCTAGTGAAGTCCGGGGTCTCATCCGGGACCCCGAACAACTTTTGGTCACCAACATACATAACTCAAAACTACTGAAACGTCATCGAACCTTAAGCGTGCACACCCTGTGGGTTCGAGAACTATGTAGACATGACCAAGACACTCTCCGGTCAACATCCAATAGCGGGACCTGGATGCCCATATTGGATCCTACATATTCTACGAAGATCTTATCGGTTGAACATCTATGTCAAGGACTCAGTTAATCCCGTATAACATTCCCTTTGTCCTTCGGTATGTTACTTACCCGATAATCGATCATCGGTATCTTCATTCCTATTTTAATCTCCTTACCAGCAAGTCTCTTTACTCGTTCTGTAATAAAAAATCCCGTGGCTAACTCTTTAGTCACATTGCTTGCAAGGCTTGTTTGTGATGTTGTATTACCAAGTGGGCCCCGAGATACCTCTCCGTCATACGGAGTGACAAATCCTAGTCTTGATCCATGCTAACTCAACGGACACCTTCGGAGATACGGGTAGAACCCTTTATAATCACCCAATAGCATTGCAATGTTTGATACACAAAAGGCATTCCTCCGGTGTCAGTGAGTTACATGATCTCATGGTCATAGGAACGTATACTTGACATGCAGAAAACAATAGCAACAAAATGACACAATCACATGCTACGTTTATAGTTTGGGTCTTGTCTATCACATCATTCCCCTAATGATGTGATCCCATTCTCAAGTGGAAACACTTGTCTATGGCCAGGAAACCTTAACCATCTTTGATTAGCGAGCTTGTCAACTATAGGCTCACTAGGGACATTGTTTTGTCTATATATCCACACATGCATTTGTGTTTCTATTCAATACAATTACAACATGGATAATAAACGATTATCCTTAAACAAGAAATATAATAACAACTATTTTATTATTGCCTCTAGGGCATATTTTCAACATCAGGCACCAACCTTGATGCGCAAGCGGCTATCATACATGTGAATTGGTCAGAGCTCCGTGCGCCCGCCTACTTACGCTTCGGTGTCACGCGGGAACTAGACACCAAGGACCTCACGAGGTGATGTGCACGGGGGTTAGGCCGCGAGACAGAGCTCGATCGCTTGGATTTTGCAAGCTGCAGGGACGAACCGTAGCACAGGCACCATGTCCTAGCCTCTTCCCATGTGAGGTACAAGGGGAAGCTAGCGAGCGTGGAGCTCCGACAATCCTCCCCAGCACAATGCATGGGTATTCCACTTGGGTGTGGTCATAGTCGTGGTTCGACAGTAATTCTTCCAGCGTGGAGCATGGGGAGTTCCACTTGGGCATGGGTGGGAGCCCCCTCCCGAGGCCACAATGCGGCCCAACGTGGGCTTACATTTCAGGAAGCTCCGGAGCATGTACAACCCCAAACTCATTATTACGTAAGACTGTCACGGGCGGCGATTCACTGAGGTGTTGGATACCCCAGGTACAAGGCTCGGGAGATCCTAGCCTCAGCCTTCAGGCAGGTTGTGCCTCATTCTTTGCGTATCAGCGTGCTCGTGGAACCTGCAATTTGAGCGGGGGCGACACGCGTCGGGTGATCATCGCGAGGCCACTGCACAAAGAAGTTTGACACCAAGGACCCTGGGAGGTGATGTATACGGGTGTAAGCCCTTCATTCAGAGCTGAGTCACTCGGATTTAGCGACGTTGCAGGGACGAACCCGAGCACAGACACCGTGCTAGGTTCCTTCATGGAATGATCAAGCAGGAATGATCCGCCGCGTAGCGTCCAAGGCAACGAAGCGCCAAACCAACACTAATGCATTTCAAGCGAACAACATAAGTTTTGAAGTGAAATAACATAGTTCACCACGCAACCAAAAAGTGAGAACTTCGTGTACGGGCCCTCACGGCTAATGGTAGTGTAGCTTGAAGGGTGCCCTCGATCTCGAGTGAGACGGGACTTCATACGTCCATTTTGCATCATGTTTTATTACTGTTATTTATAGTGTTTTTATGCACTTCTTCACTTGGTGGAGTAATTCTAATGCCGTTTCTCTCATAATATGCAAGGTTTACATCAAGTGGGAGAATACCGACAGATGGAATTATGGACCTGAAAAAGCTACGCCAAAGATACCTATTCTGCAAAACTCTAATTGAGCTAAAAAATTATGGAAATTTATTTTATAATAAATAAAAACACTCGAAGGAAGAAGTGCCAGAGGGGGCCACGAGGCGGCCACTAGACACTAGGGCGCGGTAGGCACCCTCGCATGACCTAATGTCTAGTGGGCCACCTGGCCCACCTCTCGCGCCCATCTTCTCGTATATATTCTCCTTCGACCTGAAAAATAAGGAGAGGATTTTCAGGATCAAGCGCTGCCGTCTCGAGGCAGAACCACGACGGGGGCACTTTTGTCCTCTAACGGAGCAATTCCGCTCGAGGAACTTCCCACCCCGATGGGGAAATCAAGGCCATCGTCATCACCAACAACTCTCTCATCTTGGGGAGGTCAATCTCCATCAACATCTTCACTAGCTTCATCTCCTATCGAAACCCTAGTTCATCTCTTGTACTCAATCTTGTATCGGAACCTCGGATTGGTACCTGGGGTGTGTCTAGTAGTGTTAATTGCATCTTGTTATTGATGATTTATAATTTACTTGGTGAAAGATCTTATGGTCATATACATTATGCTATTCAATACCTCTTTGATCATGAACATGTTTATCACTTCTGAGTAGTTACTTTTGTTCTTGAGGCCATGGGAGAAGTCATGTTGCAAGTAGTCATGTGAAATTGATATTCGTTCGATATTTTGATGATATGAATGTTGTGATTCCCCTAGTGGTGTTATGTGAACGTCGACTACATAACACTTCACCATATTTTGGGACTAGGGGTATGCATTGTGGACTAGTAGTTAGAGGGTGGGTTGCGAGAGTGATAGAAACTTAAACCCCAACCTATGCACTACTTCGTAAGGGGCTGATTTGGATCCCTATGTTTAATTCTATGGTTAGAATTTATTCTTAATTCTTTTCTCGTAGTTGTGAATGCTTGTGGGAGGGTAAATCATAAGTGGGAGGTTTGTTCAAGAAGGAACAACACCCAAGCACCGGTCCACACACATATCAAATTATCAAAATATCAAGCGCGAATTAACCCAACATGACGAAAGTGACTAGATGAAATTCCCATGTGCCCTCAAGAACACTTTGCCTATTATAAGAAATTGTTTTGGCATGTCCTTTTCCACAAAATGATTGGGCTACCTTGATGGACCTATTGTTACTATTGTTGTTTGTCACTTGTTACAATTATCTTGCTATCAAACAACTTGTTACCACTATATTAGTGCTTGCAGAAATTACCTTACTGAAAACCGCTTGTCATTTACTTCTACTCCTCGTTGGTTCCACACTCTTACTTATCGAAAGGACTGTGATTGACCCCCTATGATTGTGGGTCATCAAGACTCTTTTATGGCACGTTGCCGGGGAGTGAAGCGCCTTTGGTAAGCAGAATTCGGTAAGGGAAAATTTATATTACATGCTGAAATTTACTATTACTTGTCACTATGAAAAGTATTCCTTTGAGGGGGCTTGTTTGGGGTATCTTCACCTTGATCCGAAACACCAAAAGTTTTCCCTCAACCTGCTGCACCTACTGAAAAAAAATTACTATGAAATTCCTCTGGGTATGATAGAGAAAGTGTTAGCTAATCCTTATGCAGGAGATGGAACAAAACATCCGAATATGCACATAATCTATGTGGATGAAGTTTGTGGATTATTTAAGCTTGCGGGTTTATCCAAAGATGAAGTCAAGAAGAAGGTTTTCCCTTTATATTTAGGGGGAAAGCATTGACATGGTATATGCTATGTGATGATACAGGATCTTGGATATGGCATCGATTGCAATTGGAGTTTCACCACAAATTTTATCCTATGCATCTTGCTCATCGTGATCGGAATTTGATCTATAATTTTTGGCCTCGTGAAGGAGAAAGTATCGCTCTAGCTCGGGGGAGGCTGAAGTCATTGTTATATTCATCCCCCAATCATGAGCTCTCGAGAGAAATTATTGTTTAGAATTTTTATGCTCGGCTTTCTCATAATGATCAAACCATGCTCGATACTTCTTGCTCTAGTTATTTTATGAAGAAGACTATTGAATTCATGTGGGATCTTTTGGAAAGAATTAAACGCAACTATGAAGATTGGGAGCTCGAAGAAGGTAAAGAATTAAACGATACTTCTTGCTCTGGTTCTTTTATGAAGAAGACTATTGAATTCATGTGGGATCTTTTGGAAAGAATTAAACGCAACTATGAAGATTGGGAGCTCGAAGAAGGTAAAGAGTTAGGTATGAAATATAACTTTTCTCGTGTTAAATCTTTTATGAATATTGATGCTTTCAATGTTTTTATCACTAAGTATGGACTTGACTCTGAGATAGTAGCCTCATTTTGCGAAACCTTTGCTACTCACGTTGATCTCCCTAGAGAGAAGTGGTTTAAATATCATCCACCTATTAAAGAAAAAATTGAAGAACCAATCAAAGTTGAAGTTGAAACTATTATTTACAATCTTGACCGAGTTTTACCTAATGCTTACATTGAGAAACCACCTTTCCCTGTTAGTATAAAGGAACATGCTAAAGCTTCAACTGTGGTTAATAAAAGTTATGTTAGAACAACCAAACCCTCTGAGAAAATTAAGGTAGAACCTAGTACCGGTATTGTTAAAGATCTCTTAGAGACAATATTGATGGGCATGTTATTTATTTCTGTAATGAAGCTGCTAGAATTGCCAAACCTGATACTAAACATAAGAATAGACTTGTTGTGGGCATGCCTGTCGTTTCAGTCAATATAGGAGATCATTTCTATCATGGTTTATGTGACATGAGTGCTAGGGTTAGTGCTATCCCTTTTACCTTATATCAAGAAATTATGCATGATATAACACCCGCTAAGATAGAAGACATAGATGTTACTGTTAAACTTGCGAATAAAGACACCATCACACCACTTGGGATTGTTAGAGATGTTGAAATATTGTGTGGCAAAGTAAAATACCCTACTAATTTCCTAGTACTTGGCTCACCACAAGATAATTCCGTCCCATAATATTTGGTACACCCTTCTTGAACACAGGAAATGCTCACATAGATTGCAAAGAAGAAAACTGTCAGTGTTAATTTTGGTGGTACATATAATGAGTTTCATTTCTCCAAATTTAGTAAACAACCCCATGACAAAGAATTGCCTAGTAAAGATGAAGTAATTGGTCTTGCTTCTATTGGCATTCCTCCTACGGATCCATTAGAACAATATTTCCTAGACCATGAAAATGATATGCATATGCATGAAAGGAATGAAATAGATAATATATTGTTTGAACAAAAACCTATCCTTAAACATAACTTACCTATTTTAACTCTAGGAGGTCCTCCTCCACCTAAGGGTGATCCTGTGTTTGAATTAAAATAATTACCTAACAATTTGAAATATGCTTATCTTGATGAAAAGAATATATACCCTACTATTGTCGGTGCTAACCTTACAGATCATGAAGAAGAAAGATTACTAAAAACTTTAAGGAAGCGCCGAGATGCTATTGGGTATACTCTTGATGATCTTAAAGGCATCAGTCCCACTCTTTGTCAGCACAAGATTAATACAGAACCATTGTTGGGAATATGCCCTAGAGGAAATAATAAAATGGTTATTATTATATTTCCTTGTTCATGATAATTGTCTATTATTCATGCTATAATTGTATTAAACGGAAACCGTAATACATGTGTGAATACATAGACCACACCATGTCCCTAGTGAGCATCTAGTTGACTGGCTCGTTGATCATTAGATGGTCATGGTTTTCTAACCATGGACATTGGATGTGGTTGATGATGGGATCACATCATTAGGAGAATGATCTGATGGACAAGACCCAATACTAAGCATAGCACAAGATCGTGTAGTTCGTCTGCTAGAGCTTTTCTAATGTCAAGTATCATTTCCTTAGACCATGAGATTGTGCAACTCCTGGATACCGTAAGAATGCTTTGGGTTTATCAAATGTCACAACGTAACTGGGTAACTATAAAGGTGCACTACGGGTATCTCCGAAAGTGTCTGTTGTGTTGGTATGAATCGAGACTGGGATGTGTCACTCCGTGTGACGGAGATGTATCTCTGGGCCCACTCGATAATACATCATCACAATGAGCTCAATGTGACTAAGGAGTTAGTCACGGGATCATGTGTTACGGAACGAGTAAAGAGACTTGCCGGTAACGAGATTAAACAAGGTATAAGGATACCGACGATCGAATCTTGGGCAAGTAACATACCGGTGGACAAAGGGAATTGTATACGGGATTAATTGAATCCCTGACATCGTGGTTCAACCGATGAGATCATCGTGAAACATGTGGGAGCCAATATGGGTATCCAGGTCCCGCTATTGTTTATTGGTCATAGAGGTGTCTCGGTCATGTCTGCATTGTTCCCAAACCCGTAGGGTCTACACACTTAAGGTTCGGTGAAGCTAGAGTTGTAATGGGAATTGTATGTGGTTACCGAAAGTTGTTCGGCGTCCCAGATGGGATCTCGGACGTCATGAGGAGTCCCGAAATAGTTCGGAGGTGAAGATTTATATATGGGAAGTCCATTTTCAGTCACCGGAAAAGTTTTGGGGTTTATCGGTATTGTACCGGGACCACCGAAAGGGTTCCGGGGGTCCACCAGGAGGGGCCACCTGCCCTGGAGGACCACGTGGGCAGAATATGGGTGGAAACCATCCCCCTAGTGGGTTGTGCCCCCCCCCCCGCCAAGGACCCAAGGCGCCTAGGGTTGGGAACCCTAGGGCATGGGGGCGCCTCCCACCAACTTGGGAGGCAAGCCTCCCCCCTTGGCCGTCGCCGCCCCCTCTAGATGCATCTAAGGGGCCGGCCCCCTGTCCCCTTCATCCTATAAATAGATGGGTGATGAGAGGGAAGCAACACCCCTAATCCCCTTGCCCTAGCGCAGCCCTTCCCCCTCCTATACCTTGTCTAACTCCTCCGTAGTGCTTAGTGAAGCTCTGCCGGAGAACCACGAGCTCCACCGCCACCACGCTGTCGTGCTGCCGGAGCTCTCCCTCAACTTCTCCTCCCCCTTGATGGATCAAGAAGGATGAGACGTCCCCGGGTTGTACGTGTGTTGAACGCGGAGGCGCCGTTTGCTCGGCGCTTGGATCGGGTCTTCTGCGATTTGAATCACTGCGAGTACGACTCCATCAACCGCGTTCTTTGCAACGCTTCCGCTTAGCGATCTTAAAGGGTATGAAGATACACTCCCTCTCTCTCATTGCTAGTATCTCCTAGATTGATCTTGGTGACACATAGGATTTTTTTTTTGAATTATTACTACATTCCCCAACTCGGAAACTATTGGGTATACCTTCTATCTCAGATCCGATGGCAAGATCTTTGTTGCCAAGAATGGATCCTTTCTAGAGAAAGAGTTTCTCTCAAAAGAAGTAAGTGGGAGGTAAGTAGAACATTCTCACCCGTAGCGATGTTGAAGTCCGTCCGAATCATGTTAGCAGTTGCCGCATTTTATGATTATGAGGTCTGGCAAATGGACGTCAAAACAACATTCCTCAAAGGTTTTCTTAAGGAAGAATTGTATACTATGGAGACGAAAGGTTTTGTCAATCCTAAGAATGCTGACAAGGTATGCAAGCTTCAGCGCTTCATCTCTGGGCTGGTGCAAGCATTTCAGAGTTGGAACATTCGCTTGGATGAGGTGATCAAAGCGTTTGGGTTTGTACAGACTTATGGAGAAGCCTGTATTTACAAGAAAGTGAGTGGGAGCTCTGTAGCATTTCTCATTTTATACGTGGATGACATATTGTTGATGGGAAATGATATAGAACTTTTGGAAAGCATAAAGGCCTACTTGAATAAGTGTTTTTCAATGAAGGACCTTGGAGAAGCTACTTACATATTAGGCATCAAGATCTATAGAGATAGATCGAGGCGCCTCATTGGTCTTTCACAAAGCACATACCTTGACAAGATACTAAAAAAGTTCAATATGGATCAGTCCAAGAAGGGGTTCTTGCTTGTATTGCAAGGTGTAAGATTGATCACAGCTCAATGCTCGACCACGACAGAAGATAGAGAAAAGATGAGTGTTGTCCTCTATGCCTCAGCCATAGGCTCTATTATGTATGCCATGCTGTGTACCACACCTGATGTCAACCTTGACATAAGTTTGGTAGGGAGGTACCAAAGTGACCCCGGAATGCAACACTGGACAACGGTCAAGAATATCCTTAAGTACATGAAAAGGACTAAAGATATGTTTCTCGTTTATGGAGGTGTTGAAGAGCTCGTCGTAAAGGGTTACGTCGATGCTAGCTTCGACACATATCCGGATGACTCCAAGGCACAAACTGGATATGTGTATATTTTCAATGGTGGGGCAGTCAGCTGGTGCAGTTGCAAGCAAAGCATTGTGGCCGCATCTACATGTGAAGCAGAGTACATAGCTGCTTTGGAAGCAGCGCAAGAAGGAGTGTGGATGAAGGAGTTCATCACCTACCTAGGAGTGATTCCCAATGTGTTGGACTTGATGACTCTCTTCTGTGACAACACTGGAGCTATTGCCATTGCCAAGGAGCCCAGGTTTCAAGAAGACCAAACACATCAAGCGTCGTTTCAACTCCATTCGTGGTTACATTTGTTGGGGAACGTCGCATGGGAAACAAAAAATTTCCTACGCGCACGAAGACCTATCATGGTGATGTCCATCTACGAGAGGGGATTTCCGATCTACGTACCCTTGTAGATCGCACAACAGAAGCGTTAAGAAACGCGGTTGATGTAGTGGAACGTCCTCACGTCCCTCGATCCGCCCCGCGAACCGTCCCACAAACCGTCCCGCGATCCCTACCACGATCCGCTCCGATCTAGTGCCGAACGGACGGCACCTCCGCGTTCAGCACACGTACAACTCGACGATGATCTCGGCCTTCTTGATCCAGCAAGAGAGACGGATAGGTAGATGAGTTCTCCGGCAGCGTGACGGTGCTCCGGAGGTTGGTGGTGATCTAATCTCAGCAGGGCTCTGCCCGAGCTCCGCAGAAACGCGATCTAGAGGAAAAACCATGGAGGTATGTGGTCGGGCTGCCATGGCAAAAGTCATCTCAAATCAGCCCTAATAGCTCCATATATATAGGAGGAGGGGAGGGGAGGCTTGCCTTGAGGCTCAAGGAGCCCCAAGGGCTGCGCCACCAAGGGAGGAGGAGTCCTCCTCCAATCCTAGTCCAACTAGGATTGGAAGGTGGAGTCCTTCTCTCCTTTCCCACCTCCCTTTTTTTCTCTTTGATTTTATATCTATGGCGCGTAGGACCTTCTTGGGCTGTCCCACCAGCCCACCAAGAACTGGTGCGCCACCCCTAAGGCCTATGGGCTTCCCAGGGGTGGGCTGCCCCCCCCCCCCCCCCGGTGAACACCCGGAACCCATTCGTCATTCCCGGTACATTCCCGGTAACTCCGAAAACCTTCCGGTAATCAAATGAGGTCATCCTATATATCAATCTTCGTTTCCGGACCATTCCGGAAACCCTCGTGACATCCGTGATCTCATCCGGGACTCCGAACAACATTCGGTAACCAACCATATAACTCAAATACGCATAAAACAACGTCGAACCTTAAGTGTGCACACCCTGCGGGTTCGAGAACTATGTAGACATGACCCGAGTGACTCCTCGGTCAATATCCAATAACGGGACCTCGATGCCCATATTGGATCCCACATATTCTACGAAGATCTTATCGTTTGAACCTTAGTGCCAGGGATTCATATAATCCCGTATGTCATTCCCTTTGTCCTTCGGTAATTTACTTGCCCGAGATTCAATTGTCAGTATCTGTATACCTATTTCAATCTCGTTTACCGGCAAGTCTCTTTACTCGTTCCGTAATACAAGCCCGCAACTTACACTAAGTCACATTGCTTGCAAGGCTTGTGTGTGATGTTGTATTACCGAGTGGGCCCCAGATACCTCTCCGTCACACGGAGTGACAAATCCCCGTCTCGATCCATACTAACTCAACGAACACCTTCGGAGATACCTGTAGAGCATCTTTATAGTCGCCCAGTTACGTTGCAACGTTTGATACACACAAAGCATTCCTCCGGTGTCAGTGAGTTATATGATCTCATGGTCATAGGAACAAATACTTGACACGGAGAAAACAGTAGCAACAAAATGACACGATCAACATGCTACGTCTATTAGTTTGGGTCTAGTCCATCACATGATTCTCCTAATGATGTGATCCCGTTATCAAGTGACAACACTTGCCTATGGTCAGGAAACCTTGACCATCTTTAATCAACGAGCTAGTCAACTAGAGGCTTACTAGGGACAGTGTTTTGTCTATGTATCCACACATGCACTGTGTTTCCAATCAATACAATTATAGCATGGATAATAAACGATTATCATGAACTAAGAAATATAATAATAACTAATTTATTATTGCCTCTAGGGCATATTTCCAACAGTCTCCCACTTGCACTAGAGTCAATAATCTAGTTCACATCACCATGTGATTTCAACGAATCCAACACCCATATAGTTCTGGGGTCTGATCACGTCTTGCTCGTGAGAGAGGTTTTAGTCAACGGTTCTGAAACTTTCAGATCCGTGTGTTCTTTACAAATCTTTATGTCATCTTATAGATGCTGCTCCTATGTGCTATTCGGAAATACTCCAAATATCTACTCTACTATACGAATCCGTTTCACTACTCATAGTTATTTGGATTAGTGTCAAAGCTTGCATCGACGTAACCCTTTCCGACGAAATCTTTAACCACCTCCATAATCGAGAAAAAAAATCCCTTAGTCCATTAGTTACTAAGGATAAATTTTGACCGCTGCTAGTGATTCAATCATGGATCACTCTCTGTACCTCTCAACAGAATTTGAGTCAAGGCACACATCAGGTGCGGTACCCAGCATGGCATACTTCAGATTCTACGGGCAAGGCATAGAAGACGACCTTCGTCTATTCTCTTTATTCTTCCCGGGTCGGGTTTTGAGTCTTACTCAAATTCACACCTCACAACGCAACCAAGAACTCCTTCTTTGTTGATCTATTTTGAACTCCTTCAAAAACTTGTCAAGGCATGCATCTTGTTGAAACTTCTATTAAGCGCTTTCGATCTATCTCCATAGATCTTTGATGCTCAACGTTCAAGTAGCGCAATCCAGGTACTCCTTTGAAAACTCCTTTCAAACAACCTTGTATGCTTTACAGAAATTCTACATTACTTCTGATCCACAATATGTCAACCACATATACTTATCAGAAATTCCATAGTGCTCCCACTCACTTATTTGGAAATACAGGTTTCTCATAAACCTTGTACAAACCCAAAATCTTTTATCATCTCATCAAAGTGTATATTCCAACTCCGAGATGCTTGCACCAGTCCATTGAAGGATCGCTGGAGCTTGCATACTTGCTAGTGTCTTTAGGATCGACAAAACCTCCTGGTTGTATCACATACAATGTTTGCTCAAGGAAACCGTCGAGGAAACAATGTTTTGACATCCTATGTGCAATATTTCATAAATAATGCAGCAACTACTAACATAATTCTAACAGACTTTCAGCATCGCTACGAGTGAGAAAGTCCCATCATAGTCAACTATTTGATCTTTTCGGAAACATCTTTGCGACAAGTCGAGCTTTTCTTAATAGTGACTTATCACCATCATCGTCTGTCTTCCTTTTAAAGATCCATCTTTAATCAATAGTCCTATGGCCATCAAGTAGTTCTTCCAAAGTATACACTTTGTTTTCATACATGGATCCTCTCTCGGATTTCATGGCTTCCAGCCATTTGTCGGAATCCGGACCCACCATTGCTTTCTCCATAACTCGTAGGTTCACTATTGCTCAACAAGATCACCTCCAAGATAGGGTTACCGTACCACTCTGCAGTAGTACGCGACCTTGTCAACCTACGAGGCTTGTAGTAACTTGATCCGATGCTCGATGATCACCATCATCAGCTTTCACTTCAATTGGTGTAGGCGCCACAGGAACAACTTCTTGCGCCCTACTACACACTGGTTGAAGTGATGGTTCAATAACCTCATTAAGTTCTACCACCCTCCCACTCAAATCTTTCGAGAGAAACCTTTCCTCGAGAAAGGATCCATTTCTAGAAACAAACACTTTGCTTTCGAATCTGAGATAGGAGATGTACCCGACTGTTTTGGATATCCTATGAAGATGCATTTATCCGCTTTGGGTTTGAGCTTATTCGACTGAAACCTTTTCACACAAGTGTCGAAGCCCCAAACTTTCAAGAAACGACAGTTTCGATTTCTCTAAACCTCAGTCTATACTGTGTCATATCAACGGAAATACGCGGTGCCCTATTTAAAGTGAATGCGGTTGTCTCTAATGCATAACCCATAAACGATAGTGGTAATTCGATAAGAGACATCATAGCATGCACCATACCAAATAGTGCGTGCCTATGACGTTCAGACACATCATCACACTATGATGTTCCAGGTAGCATGAACTACGAAACAATTTCCACATTGTCTTAACTGCGTACCAAAACTCGTAACTCAGATATTCATTTCTATGATAATATCGTAGACAGTTTATCCTCTCGTTACGACGAACTTCACTCCGAAACATAATTGAACTTTTCAATATTTCAGACTTGTGATTCATTAAGTAAATACTCTTGTATCCACTCAAATCGTCATTGAAGTAAGAACATAATGATATCCACTCCGTGCCTCAGCACCCATTGGACTGCATACATCAAAATGTATCACTTCCAACAAGTTACTATCTTGTTTCATCACAATGAAAACAAGGCCTTGCTCATGTGGTATGATTTGCATGTCACTAGTGATTCAAAATCAGGTGAGTATAAAGATCCATCATCATGGAGCCACTTCATGCAATTTATACCAACATGACTCAAGCGGCAGTGCCACAAGTAAGTGGTACTATCATTATTACCTCATATCTTTTGGCACCAATATCATGAACATGTGTAACACTACGATCGATATTCAATAAACCATTGAAGGTGATTATTCAAGCAAATAGAGTAACCATTATTCTTTTAAATGAATAATCGTATTGCAATAAACACGATCCAATCATGTTCATGATTAACGCAAGCACCAAATAACAATTATTTCGGTTTAACACCAATCCCGATGGTAGAGGGAGCGTGCGACGTTTTGATCATATCAACCTTGGAAACACTTCCAACACGTATCGTCACCTCGCCTTTAGCTAGTCTCCGTTTATGTCGTAGCTATCATTTCGTGTTACTAATCACTTAGCAACCAAACCGGTATCCAATACCCTCGTGCTACTAGGAGTACTAGTAAAGTACACATCAACATCATGTATATCAAATATACTTCTTTCGACTTTTGCCAGCCTTCTTATCTACCAAGTATCTAGAGTTGCTCCGCCTCGGTGACTGTTCCCCTCATTACAGAAGCACTTAGTCTCGGGTTT
Source organism: Hordeum vulgare subsp. vulgare (assembly GCF_904849725.1). Classification (NCBI taxonomy): domain Eukaryota; kingdom Viridiplantae; phylum Streptophyta; class Magnoliopsida; order Poales; family Poaceae; genus Hordeum; species Hordeum vulgare. The sequence continues at coordinate 331,521,275 of NC_058522.1, read as the reverse complement.
GGGTTTAATCTTGGGTCTCTTCATTAGTGCAGCAACTGTTTTGCCGTTTCACGAAGTATCCTTTCTAGCCCTTGCCTTTCTTGAAACTTAGTGGTTTTACTAACCATCAACTATTGATGCTCCTTCTTGATTTCAACTTTCGCAGTGTCAAACATCACGAATCGCTCAAGGATCATTGTATCTATCCTTGATATGTTATAGTTCATCACGAAGCTCTCACAGCTTGGTGGCAGTGACTTTGGAGAACCATCACTATCTCATCTGGAAGATTAACTCCCACTTGATTCAAGTGATTGTCGTACTCAGACAATCTGAGCACATGCTCATCGATTGAGCTTTTCTCCTTTACTTTGTGGACAAAGAATCTTGTTGGAGGTCTCGTACCTCTTAACAAGGGCACAAGAATGAAATCACAATTTCATCTCTTTAGAACATCACTTATGTTCCGTGACGTTTCAAAACGTCTTCGGCGCCTTGCTTCTAAGCCATTAAGTATTTTGCACTGAACTATCGTGTAGTCATCAGAAACGTGTATGTCGGATGTTCACAGCATCCACAGATGACGCTCGAGGTGCAGCACACCGAGTGGTGCATTAAGGACATAAGCCTTCTGTGCAGCAACGAGGACAATCCTCTGCAAAGTTTGCTACTATCAACTTTCAACTAAATTTTCTCTAGGAACATATAAAAATAGTAGAGCTATAGCGCAAGCTACATCGTAATTCGCAAAGACCATTAGACTATGTTCATGACAATTAGTTCAATTAATCATATTACTTAAGAACACCGACTCAAAAAGTACATCTCTCTAGTCATTTGAGTGGTACATGATCCAAATCCACTATCTCAAGTCTGATCATCACGTGAGTCGAGAATAGTTTTAGTGGTAAGCATCTCTATGCTAATCATATCAACTATACGATTCATGCTTGACCTTTCAGTCTCATGTGTTCCGAGGCCATGTGTGCACATGCTAGGCTCGTCAGCTTAACCCGAGTGTTCCGCGTGTGCAACTGTTTTGCACCCGTTGTATGTGAACGTTGAGTCTATCACACCCGATCATCACGTGGTGTATCGAAACTAAGAACCGTCGCAACGGTGCACAGTCAGGGAGAACACAATTTCGTCTTGAAATTTTAGTGAGAGATCACCTCATAATGCTACCGTCGTTCTAAGCAAGATAAGGTGCATAAAGGATTAACATCAGATGCAATTCATAAGTGACATGATATGGCCATCATCATGTGCTTCTTGATCTCCATCACCAAAGCACCGGCACGATCTTCTTATCACCGGCGTCACACCATGATCTCCATCATCATGATCTCCATCAACGTGTCGCCATCGGGGTTGTCATGCTACTCATGCTATTACTACTAAAGTTACGTCCTAGCAATATAGTAAACACATCTGCAAGCACAAACGTTAGTTTAAAGACAACCCTATGGCTCCTGCCGGTTGCCGTACCATGGACGTGCAAGTCAATATTAACTATTACAACATGATCATCTCATACATCCAATATATCACATCACATCATTGGCCATATCACATCACAAGCATACCCTGCAAAAACAAGTTAGACGTCCTCTAATTGTTGTTGCATGTTTTACGTGGTGACCATGGGTATCTAGTAGGATCGCATCTTACTTATGCAAACACCACAACGGAGATATATGAATTGCTATTTAACCTCATCCAAGGACCTCCTCGGTCAAATCCGATTCAACTAAAGTTGGAGAAACCGACACTCGCCGTTCATCTTTGAGCAACGGAGTTACTCGTAGTGATGAAACCAGTCTCTCGTAAGCGTACGAGTAATGTCGGTCCGAGCCGCTTCGATCCAACAATACCGCGGAATCAAGAAAAGACTAAGGAGGGCAGCAAAACGCACATAACCGCCCACAAAAACTTTTTTGTTCTACTCGAGATTACATCTACGCATGAACCTAGCTCATGATGCCACTGTTGGGGAACGTCGCATGGGAAACAAAAAAATTCCTACGCGCACGAAGACCTATCATGGTGATGTCCATCTACGAGAGGGGATTTCCGATCTACGTACCCTTGTAGATCGCACAGCAGAAGCGTTAAGAAACGCGGTTGATGTAGTGGAACGTCCTCATGTCCCTCGATCCGCCCCACGAACCGTCCCACGAACCGTCCCGCGATCCGTCCCACGATTCGCTCCGATCTAGTGCTGAACGGACGGCACCTCCGCGTTCAGCACACGTACAGCTCGACGATGATCTCGGCCTTCTTGATCTAGCAAGAGAGACGGAGAGGTAGATGAGTTCTCCGGCAGCGTGATGGCGCTCCGGAGGTTGGTGGTGATCTAATCTCAGCAGGGCTCCGCCCGAGCTCCACAGAAACGCGATCTAAAGGAAAAACCATGGAGGTATGTGGTCGGGCTGCCGTGGCAAAAGTCGTCTCAAATCAGCCCTAATAGGTCCATATATATAGGAGGAGGGGAGGGGAGGCTTGCCTTGAGGCTCAAGGAGCCCCAAGGGTTGCGCCACCAAGGGAGGAGGAGTCCTCCTCCAATCCTAGTCCAACTAGGATTGGAAGGTGGAGTCCTTCTCTCCTTTCGCACCTCCCTTTTTTCTTTTCTTTTCTCTTTGATTTTATATCTATGGCGCATAGGGCCTTCTTGGGCTGTCCCACCAGCCCACCAAGGACTGGTGCGCCACCCCTAAGGCCTATGGGCTTCCCCGGGGTGGGCTTCCCCCCCCCCCCCCCCCCCGGTGAACACCCGGAACCCATTCGTCATTCCCGGTACATTCCCGGTAACTCCGAAAACCTTCCGGTAATCAAATGAGGTCATCCTATATATCAATCTTCGTTTCCGGACCATTCCGGAAACCCTCGTGACATCCGTGATCTCATCCGGGACTCCGAACAACATTCGGTAACCAACCATATAACTCAAATACACATAAAACAACGTCGAACCTTAAGTGTGCAGACCATGCGGGTTCGAGAACTATGTAGACAGGACCCGAGTGACTCCTTGGTCAATAATCAATAGCGGGACCTGGATGCCCATATTGGATCCCACATATTCTACGAAGATCTTATCGTTTGAACCTCAGTGCCAGGGATTCATATAATCCCGTATGTCATTCCCTTTGTCCTTCGGTATGTTACTTGCCCGAGATTCGATCGTCAGTATCTGTATACCTATTTCAATCTCGTTTACCGGCAAGTCTCTTTACTCGTTCCGTAATACAAGATCCCACAACTTACACTAAGTCACATTGCTTGCAAGGCTTGTGTGTGATGTTGTATTACCGAGTGGGCCCCGAGATACCTCTCTGTCACACGGAGTGACAAATCCCGGTCTCGATCCATACTAACTCAACGAACACCTTCGGAGATACCTGTAGAGCATCTTTATAGTCACCCAGTTACGTTGCGACGTTTGATACACACAAAGCATTCCTCCGGTGTCAGTGAGTTATATGATCTCATGGTCATAGGAACAAATACTTGACACGCAGAAAACAGTAGTAACAAAATGACACGATCAACATGCTACGTCTATTAGTTTGGGTCTAGTCCATCACATGATTCTCCTAATGATGTGATCCCGTTATCAAGTGACAACACTTGCCTATGGTCAGGAAACCTTGACCATCTTTGATCAACGAGCTAGTCAACTAGAGGCTTACTAGGGACAGTGTTTTGTCTATGTATCCACACATGCACTGTGTTTCCAATCAATACAATTATAGCACGGATAATAAATGATTATCATGAACTAATAAATATAATAATAACTAATTTATTATTGCCTCTAGGGCATATTTCCAACAACATTCACGATGGAGATATAGATATTTGTAAAGTACATACGGATCTGAATGTCGTGGATCCGTTGATTAAACCTCTTCCACAAGAGAAACATGATCAACACCAGAACTCTATCGATGTTTGATTCATCACAATGTAACTAGATTATTGGCTCTAGTGCAAGTGGGAGACTGTTGGAAATATGCCCTAGAGGCGATAATAAAATGGTTATTATTATATTATAAAGGTGCACTAGATACCGTAGGAATGCTTTGCGTGTATCAAACGTCAGAACATAACTAGGTGACTATAAAGGTGCACTACATGTATCTCCGAAAGTGTCTGTTGGGTTGGTACGAATCGAGACTGGGATTTGTCACTCTGGGTGACGGAGACGTATCTCTGAGCCCACTCGATAATACATCATCACGATGAGCTCAATGTGACTAAGGAGTTAGTCACGGGATCATGTGTTAGGGAACGAGTAAAGAGACTTGTCGGTAATGAGATTGAACAAGGTATAGGGATACTGACGATCGAATCTTGGGAAAGTAACATACCGATGGACAAAGGGAATTGTATACGGGATTAATTGAATCCCCGACATCGTGGTTCATCCGATGAGATCATCATGGAACATGTGGGAGCCAATATGGGTATCCAGATCCTGCCATTGGTTATTGGCCGGAGAGGTGTCTCGATCATGTGTGCATGATTTCCTAACCCGTAGGGTCTACACACTTAAGGTTCAGTGATGCTTGAGTTGTAATGGGAATTGTATGTGGTTACACAAAGTTGTTTGGAGTACCGGATGAGATCCCGGACGTCACGAGGAGTTCCGGAATAGTCCGGAGGTGCAGATTTATATATGGGAAGTCCAGTTTCAGTCAACGGAAAAGTTTCATGGTTTATCAATATTGTATTGGGACCACCGAAAGGGTTCTGGGGGTCTACGGGGAGGGGCCACCTGCCCCGGAGGACAATGTGGGCTGATATGGGTGGAAACAAGCCCCCTAGTGGGCTGGTGCGCCCGCCCAAGGGCCCAAGGCGCCTAGGTTTGGGAACCCTAGGGCGTGGGGGCGCCTCCCACCAACTTGGGAGGCAAGCCTCCCCCCTTGGCCGCCGCCGCCCCCTCTAAATGCATCTAAGTGGCCGGCCCCCTCTCCCCTTCAGCCTATAAATAGATGGGGTGAGAGGGTAGCGTCACCCCTGATCCCCTTGCCCCTTGCGCAGCCCTTCCCCCTCCTACACCTCCTCCTCCTCCGTAGTGCTTAGCGAAGCTCTGCCGGAGAACCACGAGCTCCACCGCCACCACGCTGTCATGCTGTCGGAGCTCTCCCTCAAATTCCCCTCCCCATTGTTGGATCAAGAAGGAGGAGACATCCCCGGGCTGTACGTGTGTTGAACGCGGAGGCACCGTTCGTTCGGCGTTTGGATCGGATCTTCTGCGATTTGAATCGCTCCGAGTACGACTCCATCAACCGCGCTTTTTGCAATGCTTCCGCTTAGCGATCTTTAAGGGTACAAAGATGCACTCCCTCTCTCTCATTTCTAGGATCTCCTTGATTGATCTTGGTGACACGTAGGATTTTATTTGAATTATTACTACGTTCCCCAACAACCATATGCTAAGCCTATTGTTGATCACCAACGAAGACTGAATCCCAAAATGAAAGAAGTGGTGAGAAATAAAATATTAAAAACTTCTCGAAGTAGCTATAATTTATCCCATAGCTGATAGTAGATGGGTAAGTCACGTTCATTGTGTCCCTAAGAAAGGAGGTATCACTGTTGTTCCTAATGATAAAAATGAACTCATTCCACAAAGAATTGTGACTGGCTATAGAATGGTAATTGATTTTAGAAAATTAAAGAAAACTACTAGAAAAGATCATTATCATTTACCGTTCATAGACCAAATTCTAGGGATATTATCAAAGCATGCACATTTTTTGCTTTCTAGATGCTTATTCTGGTTTCTCTCAAATACCTGTGTTACAACCTGATCAAGAGAAAACCACCTTTACTTGTCCTTTTGGAACCTATGCTTATAGACGTATGCGTTTCAGAATATGCAATGCACCTGCTACCTTTCAAAGATACATGACTGCTATATTCTCTGATTTTTCTGAAAAGATTTTTGAAGTCTTCATGGATGATTTTTTCGTTTACGGAACTCCTTTTGATAGTTGCTTAAGCAATCTTCATCAAGTTTTGCAGAGATGTGAGCAAACTAACCTTGTCTTGAATTGGGAGAATTAATGGTGAATGAAGGTATTGTCTTGGGTCATAAAATTTCCGAATGGGGTATTGAGTTGGATAAGGCTAAAGTTGATGCAATTGAGAAGATGCCATGCCCCAAAGATATCAAAGGTATCTGTAGTTTCCTTGGTGATGCTGGTTTCTATAGGAGGTTTATTAAAGACTTCTCTAAAATTTCTAGGTCTCTTACTAATTTATTACAAAAGGATGTTCCTTTCGTTTTTTATGATGAATGTGTAGAAGCCTTTGAAACACTTAAGAAAACCTTAACTTATGCACTATTGTTCAACCACCTGATTGGAACTTGACTTTTTAAACTATGTGTGATGCTAGTGATTATGTTGTTTGTGTTGTTCTAGGACAAAGAATTGATAAGAAACTAAATGTCATTCGTTATGCTAGTAAAACTGTAGATAGTGCCAAGAGAAATTATGCTACCACTAAAAATGAATTCTTAGCAGTTGCATTTGCTTGTGATAAATTCAGATCTTACATTGTTGATTCTAAAGTAATTGTTCCCACTGATCATGCTGCTATTAAATACCTTATGGAAAATAAAGATGCTAAGCCTAGACTTATTAGGTGGTTTCTCTTGCTACAAGAATTTGATTTGCATATCATTGATAGGAAAGGAGTTGAGTACCGTGTAGCTGATAACTTGTCTAGGTTAGAAAATGTTCTTGATGACCCACTACCTATTGATGATAGCTTTCCGAATGAACAACTAGTTGTGGTCAATGTTTCTCATAGTACACCGTGGTTTGCTGATTATGCTAATTACATTGTTGCTAAATACATACCACCTAGTTTCACCTATCAACAAAGGAAAACAAATTCTTCTTTGATTTAAGACATTACTTTTGGAATGACCCGCATCTCTATAAAGAGGGAGTACATGGTATTATTATACGTTGTATACCTGAGCATGAACAAGAACAAATCCTTTGGAAGTGTCACTCTGAGGCTTACGGAGGACACTATGCGGGAGATAGAACTTCACATAACGTATTACAGTTTGGATTTTATTGTCCTACTCTTTTCAAATATGCTCGCAAGTTTGTCCTCTCGTGTGATGAATGTCAAACATTTTGTAACATTAGTAGATGTCAGGAAATGCCTATGAATTATTCACTTGTTTTTGAACCATTTGATGTTTGGGGATTTGATTATATGGGACGTTTTGCTTCCTCCAATGGGTATCACATATTTTGGTTGGTGTTGATTATGTCACTAAATGGGTAGAAGCTATTCCAACTAATAGTGTTGATCATAAAACCTCTACTAAGATGCTTAAGGAAGTTATTTTCCCACGCTTTGGAGTCCCTAGATACTGAATGATTGATGGTGCTTCACATTTTATTCATGGTGCTTTCTGTAAGCTGCTTGCTAGATATGATGTTAACCATATAATTGCATATCCCTATCATCCTCAACCAAGTGGTCAAGTAGAATTAACCAATGGAGAAATAAAATTAATATTGCAAAATACTATCAATAGGTTCCGGAAGAATTGGTCCAAGAAATTAGATGATGCATTGTGGGCCTATAGAACAGTTTATAAAAATCCTATGAGTATGTCTCCTTATAAAATGGTTTATGGGAAAGCATGTCATTTACCTATTGAGTTAGAACATAAAGCTTATTGGCAAATTAAAGAACTAAACTATGATTTCAAACTCGCTCGTGAAAAGAAGTTATTTGATATTAGCTCATTAGATGAATGGAGAACCCAAGCTTATGAAAATGCAAAACTTTTCAAAGAAAAAAGTTAAAAGATGGCATGACAAAAGAATCCAAAAGCGAGAATTCAAAGTTGGTGAATATGTTCTATTGTACAATTTTATCTTAGATTCTTTGCACGGAAATTTATATCCAAATGGGAAGGGCCATATATTATCGAAGAAGTTTATTGCTCTGGAGCTATTAAGATCAATAATCCCGAAGGCACTAACCAGAAGATGGTCAATGGACAAAGAACAAAGCACTATATCTCAGGTACACTAATTAATGTTGAAACAAATATTATCCGAACCATCACACCGGAGGAGCACATTAGGGAGACCTTCCAGAACACTACAGAATCCTTAAAAGGAAGAGGTATGTGATACGGTAAGTGAGCAAGCTCAGGAAATCCGGAAATATATTTTTTGGCGGTTTTGGAATTTTAGAAAATTTAGGAAACCGATAAACACACGGGAAGGCAACCGAGGTGTCCACTAGACACCAGGGCATGCCAGGCCCCCCTGGTGTGGTGTCTTGTCTAGTGGGCCCCTTGGGCACCTTCCTGACTCCGTTTTCTTATGGAACACGTATCTCCTTATATAAAAATTCTCTATATATATCTCCCAAGGATTTGACCCCACTACCACAAAGAAATCCTATGTTCTTGTTTCATGTTGTTTTTCTGTCAGAACTATCAAGCCATGCATCATGTCTTCTCCCTCCTCCATCCACATAGAAGAAGATGCTTGGCTGATGAACATGGAACTGAAGGAAGAGGAACCAGTAGGAGCTATCAAGGAGAGCAATGGCAAGGAGGTCAAGGGGGATGAAGCTCCAGAAGAAGGGCGGGCCATGCCACCAAAAGAAGAGGAAGAAGAAGATTACCTCCAACCCTACTATGAGCATCTCACCCCTCTCGAAATCGAAGCATTTTGAGCCTTCTAAATGGTTTGTGTTCAGATTAAATATCTTACTCGTGAAGTTATTTCGTTAAAGGACCAAGTCAATATTCTCTGAAGCGTTATTCAACATATGGAGAACCCCTTGAAGCTACACTATGACGCTACCTCATCATCTACACCACCACCTCCATCTTCACCACCAAAGAAGGAGACTTGAATACACGGGTATGGGCACTCCCCTTGTCTTGTGCCAAGCTTGGGGGAGGTGCCCCTGTATCGTGTCACCATCACCCTTCCTTTTATTTATCCGTCCTAGTTTGATCTTTAGCTATTTGGATATCTAGTCAAATAAAAATTTAGTTCAATCCTTTTCTTTTTTGTGCTAGTTTCGTGATCTATCTATCTATCAATGTAATCGAATGAAAGATATATAATAAAGCTTAGTTTGATTTTTGATTCTCTACTTTCTTGCTGCAACTAAAATAAAGGAAAATAATGAAAAAGATCGTATCAATCTTATAGTAAGTAGTGACATCGCATAAGGAAAAGTATAAGTGGTAAAATTTGGTGAAGGTTGACAAACAAATCATTGGTCGGTGATGCAACACTTGAAAGAATTAATAAGGCAAGAGAAGATTTACATGAAAATACACTATCCTTGGTATCTTTCATGATTATGCGCCCCCATTAGTTATAATATGCCAAAATTGTTGACATTGGACAAGGTTGACAATGTAATGACTTATGCTTGTTCAGATTCACATAGAAGTTACATTGATATAGATCCTCTAACATGTGGTGCTTGCCCAATACCTTTGCTAGCCAAAAACTCCGCACTAAGTGTAGATACTACTTGTGCATCCAAAACCTCAAACCCAAACATATGTTTCAAGAGTACACCATACCTAGCTATGGATTGAGTAAGATCCTTCAAGTAAGTTGTCATCGGTGCACAAAGCAATAAAAATTGCTTCTAAATATGTTTGATCATCTAGAGTAAGGAAAATTAAGAATTTTACAAATTAGGGATGGTGATAATAAAAGCGAAGGACTGCATAATAAAGGTTGCCATCACAAGGGGCACTATAACATAACGTTCCTTTGCACTAACAGATTTATCATACAGCCAAAAAGCACAGGACAACTTGTGCTTCCGTCTGCGATGGGCCTATGTTATACATTTATGTCTTTTACTTTTATGTTAGAGTCAAAGTATTTTCCTCTACTTCCCCATTCTTTTCTTTGGCAAGCATAATGTGGTGGGGAAAGATCTAAACATATATATCCAACTGAATGTGGGTGGCCATGAATTATTATTGTCGACACCACCCTTTGAGGTGAATACGTTGGGAGGCAACACTATAAGCCCCTACTTTTCTCTGTGTACGGTTGAAACCTTTTGCTCATATGTATGCGGTGAGTGTTAGAAATCATAGAAGTCCAAATGATGGTTGAGTATGTAAAGTTGCTTAAAAGCTTCAATATGTGACCCTTCCTGAAAATATGATGAACTGTGTTGCAAAGTTGACTCAGAACATAGTTTGTTAGTTGACAATAGAGTTTATGCTTCATACTTCAATGTTGTGATGAATTGCTACTTGTTTATAAGAAGCCTTTATGGTAAATGTTATATAATGAAAATGATGTGATGAAGTATTTTATAAAGTTTTATTTGGTGTTATAATAATGAGCAGATGCTGCTATGTCCATATTTTGTTTTTATCGACACCTCTTTTCGTTATCGGCTTTCGCTTGAGGACACGCGAAGTCTAAGCTTGGGGGAGTTCATACGTCCATTTTGCTTCATGTTTTATTACTATTATTTATAGTGTTTTTATGCATTTTGACACTTGGTGGAGTAATTCTAATGCCTTTTCTCTCATAATATGCAAGGTTTACATCAAGTGGGAGAATACCGGCAGATGGAATTATAGACCTAAAAAAGCTACATCATAGATACCTATTTTGCACATCTCCAATTGAGCTGAAAATTTACGAAGGTTTGTTTTATAATAAATAAAAAATACTGGAACGAAGAAGTGCCGGAGGGGAGCCATCGGGTGGCCACTAGACACCAGGGCACGCTAGGCACCCCTGGTATGGCCTGATGTCTTGTGGGCAACCTCGCCCACCTTTGGTGCCCATCTTCTAGTATATATATTCTCCTTTGTCCTAAAAAATTAAGGAGAGAACTTTCAGGAGAAGCACCGCCGTCTCGAGGCGGAACTAGGCAGGAGCACTTTTCCCTCCGGCAGAGCAATTCCGCCCGAGGAAATTCCCTCCCGGAGGGGGAAATCAAGGCCATCATCATTAACAACAACCCTCTCATCTTCGGGAGGCCAAACTTCATCAACATCTTCACCAAAACCATCTCCTCTCAAAACCCTAGTTCATCTCTTGTACTCAATCTTGTACGAGAACCTCAGATTGGTGATTTATTTGGTGGAAGATCGTATGTTCAGATCCATTATGCTATTCAATACATGTCTGATCATGAACATGTTTATCACTTGTGAGTAGTTACTTTTGTTCTTGAGGTCACGAGAGAAATCATGTTGCAAGTAGTCATGTGAAGTTGATATTCGTTCGATATTTTGATGATATGAATGTTGTGATTCCTTTAGTGGTGTTATGTGAACGTCGACTACATAACACTTCACCATATTTTGGGCCTAAGAGAACTCATTGTGGAGTTTTAATTACACGGTGGGTTGCGAGAGTGACAGAAACTTAACCCCCAGTCTATGCACTACTTCATAAGGGGCCGATTTGGATCCCTATGTTTAATGTTAGCGTTAGAATTTATTATTAATACTTTTATCATAGTTGCAGATGCTTGCAGGAGGGTTAATCATAAGTGGGGCATTTTTCCAAGTAAGAACAACTCCCAAGCATCGGTCTACCCACATATCAAATTATCAAAATACCAAACGCAAATTAACCCAATATGACGAAAGTGACTACATGAATTTCCAGTGTGCCCTCGAGAACACTTTGCATATAATACGAAATTGTTTTGGCTTGTCGTTTACCACAAAAGGATTGGGATACCTTGTTGGACCTATTGTTACTATTGCTATTTGTCACTTGTTACAATTATCTTGCTATCAAACAACTTGTTACCGCTATTTTAGGGCTTGCAAAAATTATCTTGTTTGAAACCGCTTGTCATTTCCGTGTGCTCCTCGTTGGGTTCAACACTCTTACTTATTGAAAGGGCTACGATTGACTCCCTATACTTGTGGGTCATCAGGACTTCACCGGGCGACCGCGTTGTCGTGGGAGCTCCGGGTCCCTCGATGAGGCGCGTCGTGAAGGCCAATCTTCTCAGGGTCTGCTGCCTCCAAGAGCCCTGGGGGCTTGCGAGGCCCTCGTGCCACATGAGGCACCAGTGAGAGTTGTGCGAGCCTTTGGAAGGTGGTCGTGGCGTTCTCCAGGCCAAAAGGCATGCGAACACGGCCAGTGTGGGCGCCTCAGCCTAGCCCCGCGCGCGCAAGCCAGAGTGAGCTCCGGGAAGCGACCCCATTGAGGCCCGCGATGTCAACGCACATGTGCGCTACCATGGTCCCCTCGGGAGTGACGAGCCTCCTAATGAAGTGCTCCGTGCGGTGCCCGCCACGCATGGCGCGCCTCCTGCAGTTTGTCGATCTCCTGGGCGATGAACTCCTGAGCCCCCGGTGCCCAACGTTGTACTCCTTGCTCGTGAGGGTGCGTATTGAGGCACTCCTCCAGGTGGTGCTCGAGCACCTCTCTCGGTGTAGCAACCAGGTCGGATGCCTTCCAGGTGGAAGCCCTCGAGCCCGACCCGAGGGAGGCGCTGGGCGCACCTTCCTATGCTTGAAGGGGAAAGCACTCGCAGCACGTGCGGCGCTTGCGACCTTGGACTCGGCCGCGGGACCCTTCGTTTGGCAGAGCCAGAGCCGAGCAACGACTGCTTCTTTCTCGGAGGTGCGGCCTCGTGAGGCACATCGCTTCCAGCATTGTGTGGGCGCTCTGCGGAAGCAGCCCTGTAAGCATGCTCAAGGGAGCAGACCGCTTCCCTCGCGTCGCAGGCGACGGTGATGATGCCAGTGCAACCCGTCATCTTGAGGACGTTGTATCCATGGTGGGTCGCCGCCATGAACTTGGTTAGCGCCGGGTAGCCCAAGATGGCATTGTACAAGAGGCCAATGTGCGCTACGTCAAAGTCAATGTGCTCGGTGTGATAGTTGCCGCGCGTGTCGAATGTGACCGGAAGGCAGACCTGCCCCGTCGGGGTGGTGGAGCCATTGGTCACCCCCGAGAACGGCATGGTCGGCATCAGCTAGTCGTAGGGCACCTAGAGTGCATCAAAGGTTTCGACAGAGAGCATGTTGATGCTCGCGCCTCCATCAATGAGGGTTTTGGTGACTCCCACGTTGTTAATGATGGGAGTGCACATCATGGGGAGCGTGCCCTTGACGTCCACGGACTTCACGTTGTCCTTCGCATCGAAGGTGATGGCGGATTGGGACCACTTGAGGGGCTTCTCAGCCCCCGACCTCGGGAGGACTGCGTTCACCTCGTGAGAGAGCTGCTTGAACTAGTGGTTCGATGAGGGGGGGTGGGCACCACCGAGAATGCAGGCCAGCGTGCGAGGCTCCTGGTAGGCCCCGACCTCCTCGTCATGTTGGTTGTCCTCGTTCCTCCTTGGTGGCAGCGGAGGGAGAGGAGGGAGCAGCGTGTTGTCCCAAGGGCGCATCTCGCGAGGCTAGCCGCGCTAGCCGTTATCGCAAGGCTGCTTGTACCAGCCCCAGCAAGGGTTGCCGTTGCGGCTGTCCCACCTGCCGTTGTCGCGGCCGCCGCCACGGCCAGCATCACGGTCTTTGTACTCCGGGCATCGGCCAAGCCGCTCATCCCGGAGGACCCTGAGCTCCTGGCAATCTTTGGTGTTGTGGGTGTGCACGCCATGGTAGATACAGAACGAGTGGAATTCCTTCTCGGGCACGCTTTGCTCGCGGTCGCGCTTCTGCTTGGGTTCAGCCGAAAGCACGGCGAGTACCTTGCGCTTGACCTCCTTGGCCTTGCCCTTGGCGTCCTCGTGTGCGTCGAGAGGGTTGTCGCGGGCGAACAAGCGGCCTTCTACAGCCTTGGTGCACTTGTCAGCCAGGTTGAACAGCTCCATGGCTGTGCTCAGGGTGTCGTTGATGGCGAGCTTTTCGCACATCTTGAGGTCCTTGACGGCATTGGTGAACTCCATGATGACTTCCTCGTCTTTGGCACGCGGGATCTTTTTGTGCATGTGGCTGAACCGTTGGATGTACTTGCGGAGGGTCTTGCCATGGCACTACTTCACGTGGTGCAGTTCGTTTGCAGAGAGTGGGCGGTCGTGCGTGTCGTTGAAGTTGGAGACGAACAGCTCGCAAATGTCGCTCCACGAAGAGATCGAGATCCCGGGCAAGTTTGGGAGTCAGGACTGCGCGTCGTCCTTGAGCGCCATCGGAAGCTAGTTTGCCATGACCTTGTCGTCGCTGCCCGCCGCTTTGACCCTCACAGCATAGAGTTTGTTGGAACTCCGCGGGGTTGAGGGAGGCGTCGTAGTGCAGGGGCACATCGAGCTTGAACTTAGCTGGCCAAACCACCCTACGCAGTCCGCAGGTGAAGGCCCGACAACCCACTGTGCTTGAGTGGCTGCCAGGCGCGAGGGCGACCCGGTTCTGGCACCCGGCCGCTGCAACATCCTGGACGACCCGATCGAGGCACTGACACTGCTGCTTGAGGACCGCGCGCGCATCTAGAGGAGTCTCGCTAGATGATCTGGCACATGTCTCCTTCTTGGGAGTGTGGTGGTGGTTCGCGAGGCAGGTTCCCATGCGCACGCCACACCAGGGCTCTGCCTGGTCGCCATGCGCGGGGGGGAGGCAGCAACGCTCCCTGAACTTCCTCTTCATCGCGGGATGGAGGAGGTCAATGTGAGCAAGAGGTCTCCTGGGCCTCTCCCGCGGCGGTGACGAGCTCGGTGATGCGGGCCAGCCATGCATTGTAGCCCGCGTCTGCCGAGTGGTAGCGAAGCAGATCGCGCGCTGTGAGCATCGCAGCTTGTGCATTCACCTGCTCAAGACGGTCGTGGGAAGATGAAGCCATGGTGGTGCGGCTTTCCCGCTTCACGGAAGGATGCACGAACGAGGCCTTCTGCTCGCATGCCACAGGGTCGATGAACGCGGCCTCGGCCCTGGCGGAGTCCAGGGCCTGCGGGCACGGTCACCACAACCCGCGCATGTGTGCCCTCATCGCGCATACGAGGAGCGTCGGCCATGAAGCTAGTGAAGTCGGAAGCAAAACTGGAGCTGAAGAGCGGCTGCGCACCCCTACCTGGCGCGCCAAATGTCGGAATCAGGGCTCCGCGGACCCAAAAGGTTTGAATTGTGGGGTGCGCTCGCCCTCCTACCCTGTTCTACCTCTCGACTTCACGGCAACTCTCTGCTGGCTCGAGCTAAGGGAAGTGAACTAGAGCACGCGAGCAGTTTACCCAGGTTCGGGCCACCTTGTGGTGTACAACCCTACTCGTGCTTGTATAGATTGCTTGAGGCGGAAGACGAGTACAAAGGCGGGTTCTTGTGTGAGTCCCAAACAATGAGGAGCCAGTCCCTTCTATGGAGGTTGTGCCTCTCTTTTATACCGGCCTTGATCCTCTTCGCCGAAAACACAATTGGCGGGAAGGGCTACCATAAGGGTCATATTGAAAGGGGACAAGAATGTGTCCCGCCTAACAAACGTGGTCTTCGCCTGCAAAAGCCCTTCTCAATGACGCGCTTGTGGGCTCGGGGGTGACCTCCGTCCTGCCGAACCCCCAGCCTTAGTCCTCTTGCATCGATCGTGAAACATTTGGGGGTTGCTTTGGGATCACGCAGCTGGCTCGGCTCCCTTAGCACCAAAAGGGAAAGCTTCTCTGTCTGTGCCTACTGGCATCGATCCTAGCGCCGCACAGCATAGCTCACGTCATCCTCATGAGGGGGTTGGACACTGCGACCTCGATAGGCCACCCTCGGTGAATCCGCCCCTCGGGGAGGATCGCCAGGAGGCGCCTCCTTCCCATGAGCCTCGCGGGAAACGGCATGGGAAGAACTCCATGATTGTCCCCTCGCGAGGAGGGGCCCTCAGGAGGGCTGAACCCCTGGCCTTAAAGGGGAGCATCACGGGGCCCACAACGTGCACTGGGCCCTAGGATGCAGGCACGTGGGCCTGGGTACCCCCGGTCCTAGAGCCCTGACACTTGATGATATCGAGTTTTTCACATAGTGCAAGAGCTTCACCAAAGTAGTTTGGATCCTTCTGCATACGGTCCAGATCAATGGACTTGACATTGGGTACAAACAAATTCTTCTTTCTTTCGAGCACATCATGATATATGGAGCCTTGCAGCTTGGTCTAAAAGGGACGATGTACAAGAGTTGGATCTTGCAAGTTGTGATACAGGTTGCGGTGGCGAACCATACATAACTCCTTGCTAGACAATTCACTCATAGACTGGCCTTTCGTTTGCTTGCTCGCAACTTTCTTAGTCCTCGGCATAGCCTGGGCACTACGAATGGCACTCGGATCCTCTGATGTGCCGTAACGCTTGGAGCCACCATGATGATTGAGATCCTTGTGATGGTCCTGAACCAGAGCCATTACCACCTGGTGGCAACAACACATCCCCTAGTCTCATGTTTCTGTCACTCAAGCTAGACATCAGGGGGCATGAACCCACAATCATGCATAGCGCTCCCACTTGGAGTTACAATCTACTACTCGACCAAAGCAATAAAAAGCAACGGAGAACATGCATGAATTACTCAAGAACATAATATAAAAGGAGAACCAAATATATAACTCATCACAATCTGAACATAATCTCATAATCCATCGGATCCCAGCAAACTCAGCATAGCAACAGCAGGTAAATTACATAGATGCCTTGATCATGTAGGGCAGCTCACAAGGGCTAAGCATTGAAGCACAAGATTGGAGATAAGACATCACATAGCTACTGGTCATCGACTTATGGTCCAAGGAGGGCTACTCACGGCACGTCCGGGAAGCGTCCATGGTGGTGGAGATGCTCCCGAAGGTCAATCCTCCCTCCGGCAGGGTGCCCGGAAGAGGTCTTCTGGCGCTCCCGATCTCGAAAGCGCTGCGGCGGCGGAACGATGGAGTAATTCGCGATTCTGGATCTGTTTATAAGGTTTTCTATCGGAGCGGTAAATATGAGCCGAAGGAGGGCACCAGAGGGGGTGGGCCCACCCAGGCGGCCTGGTGGTGCGGCCAGGGGGTGGCCCGCGCAGCGTGGCCGCCTGGGCGAGCCCTGGCTCCCCTCTTGCCCCACTTGATGCCTCGTGAAGCTTCTGTCACGCTGATTTTTATATATTTTTCTCAGAATTTTTGGGGCTTTGTAAATTGGGGTAAAAGTCCCTACACAAAAGACATCAGCAGACAGAAACTGGCACTGGGTGCATTGAGTTAGTAGGTTAGTCCAAATATGTGTAAAAAGGTACGAAAGTATAGCAAAACATATAACAATGTCACCCAAAAGAGCATGGAACAAACAGAAATTATAGATACGTTTGGGACGTATCACATAGTTTTTTAAATATTCGAAGATCAGTAACTTCCCTCGGGTTGAAATTTTAACGGGATGTAGATAAAATTATCTTTCTTGCGGCCAAAGTAAAGTACCGACTTAAGGAGCAGCCACGCGGGCAGGGGATTACCCGTGCCATGAGGCCATGTGGGGCCCTCAGAAACCACCTTGCGATGATTGCTTCGCCTAAAATTTTGATACTCGTTCCGGCTCCGTTAAATTTTTTACCTAAACACCCCAAATCAGTAAAGAACATGAATTGGTCTCTAGCATTGGATTATTATGTTAGTCCAAATAAATATTGTGCCAAAACATAAATTTTGATGTAAATATAGCATGAATACTTCATAAATTATAGATACATCTGAGACATACCACGGTTGCATGTAGAGTCGCGGATGCAACGAAGCATCATGCAGTCGGGGAAGCAGCGATGCGCCCAGAAGAAAATGGGGACGCGGGCGAGGCAGTTGTCATGAGGGTATTGATGCCGAAAATGATGTTGTTCAAGCAATTGTAGCCGTGGCGACGCACCGAGTTGACCAAGCCCGAGGAAATGTCGGGGATGAAGCTACACATCGGTGTTGCCAACACCATGCATGTGTAGACGAGGACCAGCACGAACTATACACCATGTCGAAGGGGCCAGCAAAGGATACGTCTAGAAGAGTTGCGGTACAAATGGCATGGGGGTAGAAGGTGCTCATATTGCACATGGTTGGCGGAGTAGATGAACTAGACGAGGAAGAGGCAACAACGCTGGCGATGAGCATGTGTTGGACGAAGACGAAGGCATGGTTTGTGAAACGAGAAGTAGCCTAAAGAGTCAACGTCGGTTGTCTGTAAAAGTGTGATGGCGGAGCGCGAAGTAGGTGAGGAAGGGGCCAATAGCATGACGAAGAACATGTGTGTCGATCATGCACCTTGGGAAGCGGAGCGACGAACGTCAAGGTGGACGTTACAAATCAATTTTAGATCGAAAATCCAATGTCGATATCGGGGTAAAGGCACGTGTAGGGTTGATGAGCAACAAGAAATCGATTTTAGATCAGAAATTCAAGAAAAATATCGATCAATTTGTCGGCAAGAGAGAGAAAACCCTGATCAATGGATCACGAAAAGGAGTCTCTAGGTAGCTTATTCAATATGATCGGCAAACGAATCTTAGGTTGGTGCGGTGCAAAAGCGATGATTAAAGTAGGTAAGGAATTTGAAAAAATTTACAAAGTATCACCATCAAAGGTCGTTCTGTCTCGCAATGATGTACTGTACAGATAATTGTGTGTATTTTTAAGCCAAACTGAAAAAAGTACACCAAAAATAAATCAAACGGAACTAATTGTACGGCTTTTATGGCTTATAGTCTTGATATGGTATGAATTCTCCAACCATTTGAACTTTGGTTTGTATGATAAAATCTAGTTTTTTCTTGCGATGATAAAATCTAGTTGTTAACCGAATAAACCAAAGTAAAAAATGTATTTCCATTTCTTGAGGGGGGAAATCATAAAAATAGTTATGTTTCTTGTACAGGATCCACATTCGCTACTAAGCACATCCATAACCATTAAGGCATGAATCCATAAATGTATAAATACGTTATATATAGTTATATATTGTTTTTACAAAATAAAAATGTGTTTTGAGTCATAAATTTATAACTTTTTTTTTGCGGAAACATAAATTTATAACTTACTATTATGTCATTTTAAATTCGCATCAACTTTGATTATTATGATATATACCGTTGTCATACCAAAATAATTTGATATATAGCAAAACCGAATCATTCTTAATTCATATCATATTTACCTAAGTATTAATACCATACAAAACAAAAGTTGTGTAAAACGAACTATGTAACCGAATAAACCGAATACATATAGTTATGGATCGAGGTCTTGTGTCAAGTTCAAGCTGTGAGGCATTGCCACCGAAACGTCCGTTGGGAGGAAAAAGAGACAGCTCTATGGATTTTGATGTATTTTTTCTTCCTTTTAATACACATGTTACGTGTTATCATTGTTCTTTTAATACACATGTTGCATATTATTTGATTGATAGGGGGCAAAAAATATAGAGTGGTGATCCTTGACTCTAGCAGTCCTCTTATATAGCGGAACCTCCTCTTATATCGCGGAACCTTATCGTATGCTTACAGTTTGTATAAAACACGTTTTACAGATTGGTACGGGACGTGGCCGAAGAGACCTCGCATCGCGGAACTTTAAAACAGAATATTTTGTAAATATTTTATTTTACATTTTCATGATGCGGGGTTTGTTATTCTGTATTACAGTTTTGCAATGGAGGGTATGTTCGACTGCGTCCCGCGCCAGCCCGCAAAAGAAATGGTATTTGCTGAATTTGACTCATAAGAAATGGTATTTGCTGAATTTGACTCATATGTCACGATGTAGTCTTGCATGAGTATCTCATTCCCGAGTTGGCGTTTGCGAGGGATGCATAGACGGCCGACAGTCGATCCTCATCGTTTCTTTCGATTCCGGTCTTCGTGCTCCTTTAGACGAGCACCACCACCACCATCTGTTGTCGATGGCTTTCGAGCGGTGACTCTATGTCCGAGTCGTCGGACAAGGACAAATCGTCAAGCAAAAATTGCTCGCAAGGGCTCAAATCCATCTACAAAATGGCACCCGGGCTCGCACTAACGTATTTTCTTCTTCAAATTGATTGCTCGGTCGAACTAGAAGAGGGAACAAATGGACTCGCCGGTGAAGGGTCGGGGGCGGCGGCGACTAGGCGAATCCGGGGCGAGCGCAGGTCGGAAGCGGTGGCGACTCGACGAATTCGGGGCAGCGGTGGCTCGGTGACGGTCGATCCAGGGCGGGGGGCCACCCGGGGGCGGCGTAGCTAGGCGGATCGAGGGTGGTGTAGTGGAACGGGGTCTAGAGCGCCTCGATGGCATGATTTCGTCGTCGGGTATGGCCGAAAACCAAGGCGGCGCGTCAGGCGGCGACGGTGTTGGGTGGCTACGGGATGGGGAGGGGAACAAAAGCGGGTTGAAATGTCTTTCCCGACAACCGCTTTCGCGAGATATAGTGCACCTACGGGGCGAGGGGACTGTGTATTCGTGGGTCGGAGGAGCCAATTAACAACGCCCCTTCAAAAAAATTAGGATCAAACCGTTTGTGGGTCTTTTTGGACTATTTTTTCAGCGTGAAGCCCTAAATTGACGGTTCGGTGTGTTATAAGAAAATTACTATAGTTGCTCTAATACGCATACGAGGACGCAGTTAAGCTACAAATACATGTATTTTCATATATTTCTAAGAGGTATTTGTATAGCTGGTTGGTTAACACTCCCTTTGTCTTAAATTTTTTGTTTTAAATTTGTCTATATGTATATATCTAATCATATTTTAGTATTTACATACATCTATTCCTAGACAAATTTAAGACAAAAATTTTGAGATGGAGGGAGTACTAGATTTGAGTGTTTTTGAAAAGAAAAAAGCCGCTTCTCGTTATGGCCTTAGACTGGCCATAGTGAGAGTAACTTAGGTGATATCATATACTTGGAACTAGCAAACATGCTGATGTGGTAGATAATTAAAGAAGAAATAGAAGGTTAGAGTAACATAGGTAGATACCATAACATGTTAAATGTTATGCTACTATGTGTCATACATGTCAATAAATGAGGTCGTCTATGTTACTAATTTATGATACAATGTATTATGAATGTAGTATCATACAATAGTATCATATGCATGATACTATTATATGATACTTCCCACTATGACCAGCCTTATAGCGGGTCTAAGATCCCTTTTTATTTAGGTATTGCCTTTGGTTTCTTTTCTTTCTTTCTTTTTGCGAAAGCGGCTTTGCCATAGTTTAACAGAAGACGTTGCTGCAAAAACCCAGACAATCAAGGTCTAACTATATATATCACGTCTGGTCATGTACTACTACGTGTATTGGTAGTGGTTGGAAGAAATTTATGGAGCATCGGCATCAAAGGGCCGTCCTGCTACAGGACGAGGGGGAGGTCTCGTGTCGTGTCGAGTTCAATCCAGCTAGTGGCGTGCGTGTTTGGCTGTCGCTTGTTTGTTTTTTTGTTTGATTATACTACTTCCCTTTGGTGACTTGCCCTTGTCCTGCAACGTACAGTATATGGTGCCAACAACTACAACGGTGACAGGTGTATCGGATGAGACCGTTTCGTAGTTTACCACACGACTTGCGAAAACAAAACAATTAGGAGTGGTGAAGTCACGGACGTGTGACATTTCATCGGCCGGAATTCAAATCCCAGCGATCAAGCTTCACACACACATACACACACAGAGACACACTTGTTAAGTTTGCGAGATTTCAAGGATGATTTGTGGTTAGATGCGTGTATGCTTGGTCTAGAACGTGGGTGTTTGATGCATGGTGAGTGTATCCCAGTGGCACAAGGAACGGGTACGGGAAGACAGAGCACGTGGGATTCATAGCATCCGGGCGTGGGTCGCATGTGGGTGGGCGTGGATGGATGGACTGGGCACGCGTGCACACGTGCACCTGTACGTACGCTCTTCCATTGCGTTGCGTTGCGTTGCCTTTGAACTCTTCCGGCCGATGGCTTCTCCCGCCTCGATCGGCCCACTTGTACGACACAGTGGGGGAGACCAAGCTTCCAGTCTAGCATCTACTCCCTCGTTCATAAATACTCCATCCGTTCTAAAATAAATGTCTCAAGTTTAATACAACTTTATATTAGAGCTAGTATAAAGTTGAGACACTTATTTTGAGACGGAGGGAGTATAAGTCTTTAAAAAGGTTTCATCAGTTGACTACATACGGATGTATATAGACATACTTTAGAGTATAGATTCACTCATTTTGTTTCGTATGTAGACTCTTAATAAAATATCTTAAAAGACTTATATTTAGAAACAAATGGAGTACGTAGGTAGCAGGAAAGGAGTTGGCGTAGCTTTCGTCACCTCATGTACGGTGGCCCGTTCTAGTCATGACTCCTAGTAGAGAACTGCTTCTCACAAGAATGTCATTCCTAGAAATAAAAATATGCGTGGCTGGTAGTCTAGCATGCTGGGCGTTCGAAGGAAGCAGTTAGTACTACTGGTAATTGGACGACCATCACCTGGTCTTTTAGCCAAGGGATGCCTCGAGCCATACAACATTCTTTCTTCGCTTCGCCCAACAAGTGGACAGCACACCGGTCCCCCGAGGCCGTGCATTGCTTTTTTTTTAAACAACAATACAGACGCAAGTATTTTTATACATATGCATACATTTATTTTCATGAACGTACACACGTACATCTTATCTCTATAAGTACGTTCGAAAAAATGAGCCGGCATATCATCTCGAGATTTACGAAATCACTGTAGATGTCTCGTCATCGACGAAAACATCTCCTTTCACTAAAAATGTATCGCCGAAAATTTCAACATAAATTTTAAAAATAATACAAGTATCAGGACTTGAATCCTGATGGATTCATCATATCATTGTCCATCTAACCATCCAGTCACAGATTAATTTACCGTATTGCTTTCTCTCTTGAAATGATGGACGTATTCGCTTCGTTTCAAAAAAAAAAAAAAACGTATTCGCCGAACAAGTGGATCGTCGCCAACAAGGCGGGGGATCCCCGGTAACCTGACCCAACGCCGCCGCATGCTGCAAAGCGACAGCTGCTCTGCTCGAGTGTGAAGGAGATTGACGTGTGACGTGTCCGGATAATATTCAGCGCGTCAAGAATTTTTTGGAACTAAACTCTGGGCGGTTTGTTGTCGAGGAGTACCAAATGGTTACTACGAACCTGGTAAATCATTTCAGCTTTTTTCAGTATCCCATGTTAAGAGTGCCTTCATGATGCCAACTGTATAGCTATTTCCCCCGCAAAAAAAAAAACTGCATAGCTATTTAGTCGTTTATACGGAAAAAAAAAAGAATTAACTAGGAGGCGCCAACTCGAATTGATGAAGATAAGATAGTATAAAGTTCTTCTTGTTGCAAGTCACACAGCGGGTGTTTGGTCTAGTGGTATGATTCTCGCTTCGGGTGCGAGAGGTCCCGAGTTCGATTCTCGGAACACCCCTCTTTTTCATTTTTATTTAACAACTAATAACAAATATATTTTTCCCATCCCTCTTCGCCACATTTTTACAACTAGATCCCTGTTCCATATATATTTGATGATGTATAACCCATAATTTATTGATCAAAATTATGAATCAAAGTTTAACACAAAAAACATGGTGTCTTGTATATAAAAAACGGAGGGAGTAGCTTCGTTCAAAAAATTCCATTCCATTCCATTTTGGCACTTGCCTCTCTTAACTTTCAAGCATTGGCACCACTGGCGTCAGCCTCCCGCGCAGAACCGGATACAACATCAGTGTGTAGACAAGGTCACGTCTGTCGTGTGTGGTTGGCAATGCATACGCCAAACCGTGTATGTTACCCTCGTATTGAACGGGTAGCATCGTCAATAAAGTTGTCAATCTCATTCATGTGCCGAACATGAACACCTTGATCTGATTAGGCGTGCAAGCAGCAATCATGAAGGCATATAAGTTTTTAGATGCGCCCAATTTACGAGATTGAGATTGAATCATTGAATTGAGTAAAGGCAACGAAGGTGATCGCACTTGACAACACACGCATACGGTACGAATAGTGCACCGTGGCACACAGAAAAGTGAACAAACATAAAACATGCATTCAATCCCACGATGACCAATTTTAGTTGTAAACGCATCATGCAACAGATGATGTTGTGCGTGTCTTGTGAATCGTGATGTCTGGTAACAACTCCAGATCAGCCCCCAATGATCCAATCGACATCGAGATGGTAGAAAGGAAAATCAGTCAGTAATGTGGCTTAAGCCCCCACTCAGCTTACAGTCACTAATGCAACTCATGACTTGTCAGTCGGTCAGGCATGACCAACCACAAGATCATGTGAACACAGATGAAGCGCTTCTTCAGCGGAAGTAGACAGACACAAGCGGGATGTCGACATCGTTGTCATCGTCATCCTCACAGGCCACCACGACGTCGAGATGACGCCGGTAAGAGGGCACCTCCATCTTGGCCACCTCCCTGGCAACATCAACTACCTTCCTGTCAAGCCGTTCCTTGTGCCTGGGGAACATAGAGTTGTAGAGCAGCGAGGTGCCACAGGATATGCTGTAAGCGTTCAGACCCTTCTCCTTGAGCCACTCCAGGAGCTCCCTCAGCGTGATGTTGCCCGTTACAGTCCACCGGTCCCAGACCGTCCACGACAGCTCCTGGTGCTTGATGGTCTTGGGTGGAACCGGTTCAGCAATGGAGAACAGTGGGATCGCGAGGTTTGCAAACGTGTTGCGGTAGTCTTCGACCTTGTGTCCACCAGCAAGGGCTTTGTAAAGCTCGAGGCACACGAGGCCAGTGGCCATCGCAGTCGAGGTGGCGATAGCTGGGATGATCCTGCCGGCTATAAACTTGGCCTTTAGCTTGTCCACTTCCGGAATGCTGTAGTTCCTTGCCCTCATGTTGGCAAAACCAGCTATCACATCCATATGGAAGTTGGTGTCATCATCCTGCAAATACAGAAAGCGGCTCAGCAATTCTTCATTTATGAAACTTCAGGAGGCTTACAAGTTATACAAGTATTGTGTTTCTAGAGATGCAAGGCTGCATATGCCCAAGGGGGGGATAGAAAGGAAAGTAGGTATGTGTTCCAAATGGAAGTAAGCATTTCGCAGGAAAGGTACCATATATAAGTCACAGGAAAAATTCAGAGCAAATCAAGTTAGTGTAAAAAATGCTGACCTTCTCAAACTGTATCGGGTTCATGTGGAACCCTGATGGCAGTGTTTTGGAAATCTCTTCTAACTTGGCAATAAGCTCTTCAATAACTGCAGCATCATCAACAGATGCAGAGGATAGACTAGTGGCCTTCTCATCTGTAACTATCTTAACCCCCTGCTTTGGTTGGAAATCAGGGACAATCACCCTGTCGACAGCTTCAGCAGACAGCTTGTTTGGGGTTTTGGCCCACTCAGGTATGGGTATCCCAAAAGTCTCTGCCCTCAATATTGCAGCAGCCAAAATAAAGCTTAGCTGACTTGGATCACTGGACGAGAACTCCACAGGTCGTGGGAACCGCTTTGGAGCAGACCAGAAAGGAGCACCAGAGCTGGTCATCGAGTCTTCTGGGAAAGTGAACGTCAGCTGCTTCACACGGTTGGAGAAGTAATCCTCAAACCTAAGACATACCAGGAAAAAACAGTAGGGTGAGTAACAATAGAAATAAGATTCAGAGTCCTTCAGAGTCAATATGGTCATGACTCGTCACAACAGAAAAGCTCTAGCTGCAGTATTCCAAATTTCATGACTTTCTTGCCCACTGTGTAAAGCAAGTGGCGTAAATGTAAACAAAGCATGTACACATACAGTAACACAGCTCATGAACCAAGGATATTAACCTAATTGTGAAGAGGGCAATGGGACTGAAGGCAGGGGAGAGAGGGGCTAAACTTACTTAAGCCGGGCCCAGGTAATAGAATCCTGGAACGTCTCACACTTGTCTCTGTCAAGACACTCAATAACACGTTCAAGCTGATCTCTAGCCTGTGCATCACCAGCAGTTCTTGCTGCATTTATGTATGTAGTAGGATTTGACAGGAAAGCATTTACTTCAGTGGGAGTCTTCTCAAGTAAACCCTCAAACTCAGACCTAGCCCAGGTTAGGCAATGATCAATGTTATGAGGAAATGAATGTACAGTGCACATAGGTGCCTGCTTTTCAGGTGGATCCCTTGAAGCCCCATAGTTCTCTGTTAGGTGAGGTATGACCATCTGTGTATTGCATTTAGCACCCAGAGTCCCAGATTCCAAGAGTGGCTTCTGGAAATATACACATCTGGAGTCTATGTACATTCTTGCAGTCACATTGTCAAGGGCATTGACAACAGCATCAAGGTTCTCCCAGAAGGCATCATTAAACACATTTTCAGTCTCAGGACTTGCTCTGTTCTGAAGCGCCTCAACATGAAGTTTAGGATTAATTACCATAGCGGCTGTAGCAGCAACTGTGGACTTTGGTTGCCCAATGTTCCAGTCACGGAAAAGAAATTGGCGGCTCAGATTGCTCTTTTCAATAACATCATCATCAGTCACAGTCAGATTTCCTTTCTGGCTGCAAGAAATACCCATTAGTGCCAAGTTCTTCAAGAACTCGCATCCAAGCGCCCCAGAACCGACCATAAAGATTTTTGCTTCCTCCAGTTTGTTTTGAAGCTTAGATCCAAATACGCTGATTTGAGCATCATATCTACTGTTCTTCGGCTTTAAATCACCAGGCTCCAAGGGGTCAACAGGGAGAGACTCGACAGAATCAAAATAGAAGAACTACAAAAACAAAACAACTAATGTTAAAAATTACTGCAAATAAATGTAATTATAAACTTACGACAAGAGACAACAGATCCTAACCTGATAAAGTGGATGAAATTTCCCTGAACAAGCTTTCACTACCTCCTGACCCACAATACCACCAAACATCGCAGCCATAGGATTCAGAACAGACCTGGAACCACTGGCAAAATGGTGCAGGAGCTTTTTGTCAATTTCTTCAACTTTCCTATCTCCCAGAGTATCATTAATGCTAATAGCATACTCTATCACCCTTTGCACATCATCAGTAGACCCAGCAACAGGGAATCTACTCAACTCAGTCCTAAACTTGTCCAAAGCTTGGAATGCCAAATGCAGAAGAGGTGGCCGCTCAAATTTGGAGAAATCACTCATGAGAAATTCTCCCGGCTCTGACATGGCCTCTTTCAAGGGTTTGAATTTAATAACCTTTGGTGGCTTGACCTGTGTGACAATACCACCTCTAACATATGCACCAAATGAGGAAGTGTCTTCTTCCAAAAAGAAAGAGTAAGGCCTTGCATTCTTAACTTTCCTTGGTTTTCCATCATTCAGCTCAGTCATTCCATGGACTTCAGAGAAAACAACTAGATCACCATCCTGGAACTCCAGGCGCTCATCATCCACACAAGATACAAGTGCTGGATTGTCATTGCTGATTGATGCAACAATTCCTGTATGTGGTTCCTCTCCATCCACATCCAAAACAGTAAATTCAGGACCAAAGTCACAAAACACACTGCCAAAAAGACCACGAACTTCAGACTTGATAAAAGCAATGGGTGGCTGGTGGCTGTGGCAGTAATCATCAAACTCAATTGCTTTATCTAAGCTGATATCAGTAAAGACAACAGCCTGCAAGTACATATGAAAGTTATTCTGAGAATGATAAATGACCAAATTTAACCAGTGTAAATCTAGAAGCATACAAAGGAGTCATCTAAACCTGCTAAAAACTCATATACTGCAAACGGAAGAAAATGAATTTGAAATTTCAGTTGTATCTGACAAACAGATTTGTTTGTGGGACTGGCACGACAGAGCATATGTGAAAAAAATTATAGTGGACAAATTATGTGTCGCTATAAAGATGCCAAGGATGTTTTTGCAGTTTTATAGTCAATTTATCTTCTCACCAGTTTGCACAACACGGTTAACAGAATACACATTGGCAATAATATTACTAAGGCCAACACTTACTTAACAGAATACACGTTGCCAGACACAAAATCCGCAGTTTAAAATAAAATTGGACTTTGGGTCCAAAATCACAAAGAAATCAGGCAATGAATGAAGCACAGATAGACTGTACAAACCTAACCTAGTCCAAACAGTCAAGCAGATGAAGCCTTTTCAGAATCTCACAAACAATCCACGATATGCAGGGTTTATCTTATACGTCATACAATTTTACAGCACACACTGATTATGATGAGGTCATGGCTAAATATTTCAAGTACTTGACTACATTACTTTATTATTTGTTAAAGGTGATGTTCTGCATATGCTAAAATTGTGGTACATCCCTTCTTTTGAAATGTTAGTTCTCCATAAAACTGGTGTGAAATTTCTATACCAAAATCAAATAGAAAGATGGATAGCCTGCTTGTTATACAACTCACATGGACAGAAAGTAGCAGGATAATGTAAAACCTTAAATGGAAGACACATAGGTGTACAAAAAAATGAAATAGTGAGGTAGAAAATCAGAGATCAATTTCATGCTGGTGCACCTGGAATTTAGAAAGGTGCTCCTTGGTCAAATCACCGGTTAAGGCAGAGACGAGGACAGCATTGTTAAGCTCTTGTAGCTTCTGTACACAAGCTTGAGCTCGGTTTTGCCCAACATCATTCTCCGAGAGGAAGAAGTTGCCTGATAAGTCCCACAGCTCCACATTACCATCATCGTGCAAGGTTACAGACTTGACACC
Source organism: Hordeum vulgare subsp. vulgare (assembly GCF_904849725.1). NCBI lineage: Eukaryota > Viridiplantae > Streptophyta > Magnoliopsida > Poales > Poaceae > Hordeum > Hordeum vulgare. The sequence goes on along the minus strand of NC_058522.1, from coordinate 331,492,683 downwards.
CGCGAGGACAAGGTTCTTTGCTGCAGGAATACATGGGTATTAAATCAATTGTAAGCCTAAAGCTTAATTTCAGTCTGTCAAAACCTCCTCAAGTTTTAAAAGTTCAGTTCTTACCGACTGCCAAGATCCTAACTATGTGCAGTGCGGTGCAGTGCAGAAGTTCTCCCATCATAATGGCATTGTGTAATTAAGGATTAAAGGGGCACTGATAGGGTAACACAAAAGACGCTCATTTCAACACACGCATAAAAGTTTTGGTATGATGGTTTAGGTAGTACTCCCTATGTAAACTAATATAATATGTTTTAGATCTGTAATTTAGTGATCTAAAAGATCTTACATTAGTTTACAGAGGGAGTACTTGCCAGTGCATCTACCTTGTGATAAACAGCACTAGTTACAAAACTAGGTACAGATAAGTTCTGGCTTGGTGGTTTGAGCTCAAATCATACAAGACATGATAATAAGAGCCCATCTAGCTAAGAGGGCAATCCCGATCAGTGTGTTTGGTCTAGCAACAACATCAGCTGAGCCAGAGCAGAACCAACAGCTCAAGATAGCAATGACGAGCAGCAAATTTGTTTACGAGAAGCATAATAGGAATCCCTAGGTCGCTGAGCTACATGAGATCGAGCAATGGGTGAAAAGGAATTACTAATTTCCTTTTTTGAAGCTAACATACTTCCCACGTATACAAGGTATCAAATCAAGGAAAGAGATTATTATTATAAAAAAAGAGTAAAAAAGCAGCTCTATTAGAAGAGCGCCTGGGCTGCACGTACCGATCTCGGCACCGAGACCCTGAAGTCCAGAGACGAGGACGTTGGAGCCGAAGAGGCGCTTCATGGTCTCGCGGCCATAGACGGCGAGCTGGCGACTGTGCAGGTCCTCGTCGATCTCGTTCCCCCTCCGTGCCATGGCTGCGTCTCCTTCCTCCCTGGCCGTCTCCCCCTCCCCGGCGCGGGTTTTCTTCTGCAAGTCCTCGACCTCGCCGGCGACGATCTCCCGCTTCCGGGGAAGCATATAGCGCGCGACGCCGCCGAGGAGCCCGAGGACGGCCGCCGACGCAGCGAAGAGCAGGCAGTAGTAGACGGCCGCCGGGAGCTGCCGCGTCAGATCCAGCGCGTGCGACCGCCGCGAAACCTGCACCGGCCGGGCACGTCGTGAGGCGGGGAGGGCGGGGAAGCGGGCGGGTAAGGCAGGGCGGATCCGGCGGAACTCACCTTGGATTCGCCTGTCGCGTCGGGGAAGGAAGCAGGCGAGGGACGGTCCGTCTAGGGTTTCTGGGCTGGGACTGGAGGACCGGATTGCAAAATCTCGGCGGTTGTTGCTGGAGGCGGCTAGCTAATATGTTGATGGGGTGACGGGTGGGTCCCACGTGTCGGTCGGACGGGATTGCGCGTGTGCTTTTCTTGCTGGCGGGGAAACGAAGGAGCACCTGTCCTCTCTGGAAAGAACGAGGAGGCTGCGAGGTGGGCCGAAAGGTCAACTTACAAGTGGCCCCAATTGTTCTCAAGGTCGGACCCGCACTTTGTACTTTAATTAATGTTTCTACAACGAACTACCGTGTCGTAAAACGCGTTGAGGTGTCCTGGGATTTCGAGGTTCACGCCAGTTTTGGATGACCACGGCAAAGCATATACGGAGGGGCCTCAAACAAGCTACTGGATGCAAAAAAAAATTGTACTCACTTGTCCCAAAATAAATGTTATTGATTTAGTATAAAACTAGCAAATATGCCCGTGCGTTGCAACGGAGACAAAAAATATTATGTGCTATAGCCATATAAGCGTTTTTTAGGATTGATTCAATATCCTCACGTATGAACATCCGCTCTTTTAACATGGTGGCTCATCATGTTGCCACTTAACTTTCTCTCCCACCCTCATTGATGATGGTCACGATGTTTACGTGATCACAATACATCCAACATGCTAAATTCTAAGGTAATGAGCTTGCCACTACATGTCACACTTGTCATTATGTTGCGTAAGCAAATATTTAAAAGTTTAAAAACAAATCTCATCGACCACGAACTACTCCCACGTCTATACATATAAAGACTTTAGAAAATCTAATCAAATCCTAGACATAGAAGACTTTGAATTGGTTAATACTCCCTCCGTCCCAAAATTCTCGTCTTACATTTTTCTAAATATGAATGTATCTAGTCATGTTTTAGTATTTTGATACAATCATTTCTAGACAAATCTAAGGAAAAAAAATTGGGATGGAGGGAGTAGCTTTTAAATCGTCATTTTTTGAAATTTTGGATTTTCACAAAAAAAATCACGAACATCAGTTTTGTTTACGAAGATTTTCTGAAATGCATAAATTTTTCTCAAGTTTATGAGCATTTTTTGACTCAGCAAACATTTTTTTATATCACTCAACCTTTAAAAGTCAGGGAACAAATTTTAAAAAATGTGTTTTCTCTTTTTGTGTACATTTTCTAAATTAGATGGACACTTATTTCAGATCCCAAATATGTTTTGAACGCACGATCATTTTTTCAAAATCATGAGCATGATCATTTCCCGACTATTTTTTCAAATCGTGATTATTTTACAAATACACAAGTATTGTTTGAATCCACAAAACTTTTATGATTTCCTAAAAAAATTGAATTCACATACATTTTATAATTTTGCGAACAGTTTTTACAATTCACCACTTTTGAAATTTCGAAATGCCAAATTAATTTATAGAAGGATGAGAACAGAATGAGAAAAGAAGAAAGAAAAAACGAAAGAAAAAATAGAAGAGTCCAACCCCGTACAGCTCGTGAAAGGAGAACACTGCATGAGAAAAATGAAAGGAAAAATTGTACAGAGTGGGGTTTGAACCCCGGTCACCTTGGTAAAACCGCAATGCAGTAGCCACTATAGCTGACGAGTGTACATGTTCTATGTTTCTATCAGTACTCTATAATAACAAAGCACACGACGACTTTGGTCTGAAAAGTTTTCTTTACTTATGGATGGCATAGTGGGTAATTTAGATAAACTTTAGGGGCAATGTTAATGACGGACGACATAAGCACTAATTGCTTTATTAATAGGTAAAGATTTGTACTAATTTAATACTAAATTTGTGATACATATTTTGAAACGGAAGGAGTACTTTATATTATACACGATGAGATTGGGTTCGGATGGGCAACTTGAAGTCTGGTTTTCTATAAACATTTCAATGATTGTTTGCATCGAGTTAGATTAAGTTGAGCGTAAAAGTGGCATGACATAGACGTCGATGCAGGAAGGATTGTCGGCGGACATGACGCAAAATCTAGCATCAACCCTTACCCTTCCCCCCCTCCACACACACACACGCACACACACATACTTGCACGCCTCTAGTGCTAAGACAAACTTAGCCTTATTCTTGGTACTGAGCGACGATTCAGATATGATGAAGCGAAGACTTCAATCTCCAGCAGTGCGACATGTTTCTCCCCTTCATCTTCGACTCCGTCTCATCCTCCTCATCTTTGTCATGGACAAGTCGCCAGCTCCAAAGGGGGTAAGCAACATACACCCCCCCTCCTATGTTAGGTCGTTAGACATTGGCGGAGCTTCGGCAAGGCCAAGTGGGCTATGGGCCACGTAGGACTGGAGAAAAATTGTTTTTATAGATAGCATGGCCCATGGCAACACAGAGGCATACAGAAATACAGCACGCATTAGCCTCGTATAGTCCGTTGGTACTAGACACATACTGGTATATATTGTTTAGAATAAAAGAGTTTGTGCTCTTTGGTCCGCCTAACTATTATTATTTCATGAAGCTCCGCCATTGTCGTTGGGTACAATGTAGGATCGATTTTGTCATTCTTATCGCAACATCAATGTCGATATGGATGAACGGATGTAGTTGGTTGTCTAGTCAACATCAGGTCTCGACCATGTTGGTCCACAAGAGAATTGCTCCTCTAAGTGATAAGCATGGCATGTGTTATGGTCAAATCTGAATTACATCTACAACAACAACTATGCGGAAGTTGTGAACATTCTTAGAGTGCACAGAACACTTTTTACCAAGTTTGTGTAGACGTTTAGGGACAGTGGCTCCTCGAAGATAACATTCAAAATTTTGTGGAAGAGGAAGTTGCCAAGTTCCTTCGTGTTGTAGGTTAGTTGGGGGTTATTCACAACACACTGAGAAAATCTATAGAGACCATTTTCGTATATTTCAAGTTGAGAAGCTTAGAGAAAAGATGATCAAGGCACCGACTAGGCAAACTCTTAACAAGATTCACACGAGTCAAAATGGTATCCATATTTCAAAGTGAGCACTACTTGTAGTCCATGCCATAACATGCTTGTGATATTGTCATAGACTCGTAACGATATGTTTACATACAATCACATGACTGCAATGGGGTATCTGCCACGGAAATACCACAACGCTAGAACGAGTATGAAACTATTTTGCGAGAATAAAACTAGTATTACTTAATAGGTGTAATAGATAGCTTTACAACATAATGAAGAACACGAAAATAAAAGTTAGGCAATGTTTTAGAGAAATTCTAATTAAGTTAATTGTTTAGTAGAAAGCTTTTTGTAACGCAAGAGAAAGATTTGTCCCTAGGCAATCGTTAACTAGATCAATAATCATTATTGTAGTTTTATATGAGGGAGAGACATACGCTAACATACTTTCCGTACTTGGATCGTATGAACTTATGACCGGATCTCTAGCAAGCATCTGCAACTATTAAAAATCATTAAGGTAAACCCAACCATAGCATTAACACTTCAAGTCCCCTTTACTCCCATATGCAACAACCACCTTACTCGAGTGTAAGCTTCTCTCACTCTAGCCACCGACTATAAGCAAGTCATGAACGTATTGCAACACCCTGTAGTGGGAATTATCCACAGGTGTGCGGCACGGGAGACACCTTAGGACAACACTGAAATAAAACATACAACTCAAACCAATCGCGATCATCAATCAACCCATAGGACAAAAGAAATCTACTGAAACACCATAGGATAGCCACACATCATTGGATATTAGTACATAGCATTAAGTACCATGTTTAAGTAGATATTACAGCGAGGAAGAGAGGTTTTACATCGTTGTATAGAGGGGGTGAGAGTTGGTGGTGTTGGCGGTGGAGTTGTTGGTTTAGATCGCCATCATGATGGTTGCCCCAGTGGCGCTGTGGCGCCACCAGAAGAGAGGGGAGAGAGCCCCCTCCTTCTTCCTCTTCCTTGCCCCCCCTAGATGGGAGGAAAGCTTCCCCTCTGGCTCGTGGCTGCCATGGCTCCCGAGGGCAAGAGCTCCTCCGAGATTGGATCTACCTCTATTTTTCTCCTGTTTTCGCGACTGTTTTCTGACCCCTTCACCGTTTCTTAAATTTACGAAGATTCGTAACTCCGATTGGGCTGAAACTTTGAGAGATTTTTTATCAAGAAATTACCTTTCTTGCTGCGAAAGTAGGGCCCCAACCGACTTAAAGGGTAGCCACAAGCTATCAGGGTGCGACCCCCCCCCCCCCCTCGTCGCGCCATGTTGGCTTGTGGGCCCCTCGGGCATCGTGTTGCTTTGATTCTTCTTCCCAAAATTTACATATATTCAAAAAAACTCCGTAAATTTTTATTGTGTTTGGACTTTGTTTCATATGGATTTTCGGCAAAACAAAAAACACACAAAAAATCAGGAACTCACACTAGGCACTAGATACGTAAGTTAGTCCCTAAAATAATATAAAATGTTGCCAAAAGTATACGAAAGTTGTAGAATATTGACATGGAACAATAAAAAAAATTAGATACGACGAATACGTATCATGAAACAAGAACAAGGAAAGACGTTGATGCCAAGAATGCAATGATTTGAGCTCTCTACAAACAATATGATTGAGCTACTCGCTCGAGAGTTGCCATTGATAGTACGGCTATCGATCCTATAACACGATCTCCCAACTAACACCAAGGGGCCGATAAAATAGGAAACATATCAATGACAAACCTTTGATTTCCGCAAAATCCACTTGAGCTAGATGATGACAATCTTGACCTCCTTAAGTTGTACCACCTTTCTTGATTGTGCCGGATCAATGAAGACTAGTAGATTGCCCCCAGACTCCACTATGGGTGAGCCTCTCTTCGTCACGTCTTCACATGTCCATTATCTTCATAATGGATGGCAAACTTTAGGCATGATAGATCTTTGTGATTCTCCACTTGAACTTGCATAGGCAACCTCGATGACGATCACCACTTGATGCCATCCTCCATGGGATATATGAGATCGTCCTTTTGATGTACGGCTATGGAAGCAAACCTAACCCCACAACAAACTATCACATAGACCATGGGTTATTACAAAAAAGTATAATGAACAATGCTTACCATACCGTGAGATCACATGGTCCCACACGGTACATAGTTTATGTTTTGTGTGTTGATCAGCTTTGAAACACTCTTTGTCTTAGTCTTGATTAACCTTGTATATTGACTTCTTTCTTCATAAAGATGATGTCTTGAAGGTAAACATAAATGTTCCCACAATCTTCCTCTTCAAGATATACTTGCAATAGGCTCAAATCTCACATGACCAAGCTTTGGATAAGTCCTTGAATGGCATCTTAGTCACACATAATCTCCTTCTTGTCACCTTGAAACCAACGAATGATCTTTAAGCAATGCATATGGACAAATCTTCGAACATAACTCAAGGCAACCATTAGTCCATAGAGAATGTCATCAATTACCAAAACCAAACATGGGAGCACCATGCTCTTTTACCTGGGTCGTGGTTGTAACGGGCCCACTATTGAGGGGTAGTAGGGTGTCCGCGGGGGGGGGGGGAGCAATGCACGGGGACTGGCCTGCTAGGGTTAAGGATCTAGGGAGGTGGCCTTGTAACTCTCCCATGGAATGATGTGACCTGAGTGCAAGTGGTGGCGTCTGCCTACGACAGACATCATCAGTGGTCTTGTGTCCTTCCTGGCCCGGTCGAGCAAATCGACCCTCGATTGCACCTTCATCTTAGATTCTCCAAGGTTGAACAGATGGCTTCATCCATGGATCTTGACCGGTTCCCGATGTATAGCTCGTTCATGCCAGCCCTACTAGTTGCCTATGGCCGGAAGGCGATGCCTCCAATGGCTGCCACCATAAATCCTTGGTGGCTCACACCTCCCTGGACGCCAACTCTTACTGATCTTCCATGAAGCCTGCCTCTGATGTGGTTTTCGATGCATCACCAACACTGTAGAAGAACCCAAGCTTGAGAGCTTTGGCGACTCTCAACCGCGTGATGTCCATGTTAAAACCATGTGCGTGATGATGGTGAGCCGGGCATTTGGAGTTGTAGCGGTGTTCCCGGCAAGTGGGGGCGGCGACATAGGGTGGCTTCTGGTGGATCTCATAGAGCATCGTTCTCGATTTCTGAGATGAAAACCCTAGGTCTGGCCTTTATTAATTGTACCGGCAATGTTGGCCCCTTAGTCTTTTCCTTGTTGAAGTCATTGTTCGGAGAGATTGGATGTTCTCTAGGGTGAAAACCCTAGTTCTGACTATGTGGTTAGACCGGGTGACAACGAAGCATGTGCGTTGTTACCTTCCTGGAGGTATCTCTTTGGAGAACCATTCGTGGATTCTAGGTGTCTCCTTTGGTGGCGGTGTGATCATGTTGCTGTGAGTCTCTGGTCGCTTCGACGAGGTCATTTTCCCGTTTTCTTTTTCTTCATCTTTTTGGCTATATGCATCCTTAATGTTTAGACTATGTCTTGGTATATTATGTTATTGTAGAGGTTGGGTGTAACTAGTATCACACTGGTATTAATGTTTCCGTTATCAAAAAAATGAAGACTCGTCAGCTAGATTTGGGGCGCTCTTCATAAGTTATGGTGATCCGACGCAATGTAACGAATCTGCTAGAGTTGCTCTAACAAAACTGCATGGGCACACCACTTCCCACATTTATTCACCTTTCATTTTCAGAAGATCCAATGATGTTGGCTTCTAGTACTCACGACAAGTCCGAATCTTCTCCGACAGCACTGGGTGCCGACAAGGCTTAATGAGCACAAGCAAATGAGCAAGAACAACAATAAGATGTGCCAAAGAAGAAGATGATGCAACACCCCGTTTACTTTGTCAGTTCTCTGTTACTGGCAGCTAGGTCTAAGGTACTTTGGAATGCAGAAATTGATTTTCGGTCTTCCCACGGCCTCACGCAAGCTGCACCATTACTTCCAAGCACACTCAATCACCATCGTCACTTCCTTTCCGGTGTGCCGCATCTTGAGAAATCCAGAGGCCACAAGTAGTATAGTGGTGTGGGCCTTGAAACTGTCAAGTTTGATTTGAAGTTTGAAAGCCCTTCAACAATTCAAAGCAGAACGTGAAACCAAAAAAAAGCCTTCAATTTGAACTAGGAAGAAAAAAGGCCACAAAAAAGGTAATGCTATTTGGTCAAGTTCCCTGGAAAGAGGATGGCAAACAAACGCAATTTGCTGGTAGTTTTAGTTACCACGTGAGATCAAGCGATGCAGTTTCTGCTCCATTTTAACTCAAAATTTCTTTCTACCCAGAAACTACAATGCGTCTCTAAAGAAAATGCCATACGTATCTGAAGAAAATGTCAAGCGTCTCTTAAAAAACTGCCAGCAAAAAGTTCACAAATGCCACCCTTCACAGTGAATGTTCGCCGGCTATGGAGGTCCAAAAAAAACTGGTTCATGCTACAAATAGTCTCCAATTTGAACATGCTTCTGTTACCTACACAAGTGGTTTACAATTCTAACATTGTGTGTATCCAGTTGCCTGCAAAAGATGTGCTTAATGAGATAAAAAAATCAGATGTTTGTGTACACCTGTACCATTCAAGTTCAAGATGTTCAATGATCGGTCAGCGGCAGGACCTGGAAATTACCAAGGCAAGCAATGTGAAAGTAGAAATGCAACGATTATTACTGAATATGACCAAAATGATGGATCGCCCAAAGTAAGTACATTACAATTTTAACAGTAGACTTCGCTGAATATCATCAAGTCCAAATGACGCTTGGAAACATAGAATTAGTCTCATCCAAGGCAGGGTAATCTGAGGTTCGGGATAGCAGTAGGTAAGGAGTGACCCAGAAATGAAGATGAAGATGTCACGTCCAAGATGCGACCATATCCTCAATTTGGCACGAGGGCCTCGTCAGGGATAGAAGCGCATCTCGTCGTGTCGCAAGAATGGATATCGTTACAAGTACATGTACTGAAAAGATGAGATATATAAAGGTTGGCTTACACTCGCCACAAGCTACATCAGAGTCACATCAGTACATTACATAAACATCAAGAGTAAGAGCAGGGTCCGACTACGGACGAAAACAAACGACAAAAGAAGAACGACGTCCATCCTTGCTATCCCAGGCTGCCGGCCTGGAACCCATCCTAGATCGATGAAGAAGAAGAAGAAGAAGAAGAAGAAGAAGAAGCAACTCCAAATGAACAATCAACGCGCTCGCGTCAAGTACCCTTTACCTGTACCTGCAACTAGTGTTGTAGTAATCTGTGAGCCACAGGGAACTCAACAATCTCATTTCCAAAGGTATCAAGACTAGCAAAGCTTAATGGGTGAGGTAAGGTTAAGTGGTGAGGTTGCAGCAGCGGCTAAGCATATATTTGGTGGCTAACTTACGAGTACCAGAAATAAGAGGGGGAAGATCTACGCATAGCAGACGTGAACTGCAGATGATCAAACGAATGATCCTGAACACCTACCTACGTCAGACATAACCCCACCGTGTCCTCGATCGGAGAAGGAACTCACGAAAGAGACAGTCACGGTTACGCACACAGTTGGCATATTTTATTTAAGTTAACTTCAAGTTATCTAGAACCAGTGTTAAACAAAGTTTCCACGTTGCCACATAACCGCGGGCACGGCTTTCCGAAAGATTTAACCCTGCAGGGGTGCTCCAACTAGTCCATCACAAATTACCACAAGCCGCATAGAAATCCTCAATCACGAAGCTCGCGATCTCGTCAGATTTCCTAGTGGAAAACCTCAACTCTGAGATTACCCAAAACATCATCGGAATCCCGATGCACAAGATATCTCGTCAAAGGTAAAACTAATCCAGCAAGGCCGCCCGACGTGTCGACGATCCCGATAGGAGTCGCGTACCTCGTTCTCAGGACACGACGGATGAGCGATGGTTACCACGCCAAACGCCGAGTTGCCCCGGATAGCGTTAATAAGCTGCTCTGTTTTGGACCAACACTCATGAGGAGCACTGGCCCGGGGGTTGATTAAATTATCCTCGGGGTCCGGAAAGTCCCTATACAATTTTATTAGGTGTTTAGGCAAATGTAGTACCAATGTTGGGCCTTGCCAGACCAGCTTTAATCTAAAACGAATTATCAAGGGGGTCCCCATAACGACCCCGATCGTGTTAGGAGCTCTCATTTATGGAACATAACACCGGTAGCCGGTAACTAAAGGGGGCAAAGGTGGAACAAAACACCAGGCTAGAAAGGCCGAGCCTTTCACCTTTTACCAAGTATATAGGTCCATTAAATTAAATATCATTAATATGGTGATATAACAAGGAACCCATGTTTTCACATGGAAGCGTCTGCACCTGCAACTAGCAACGCTAACACAGGGTAGCAGTAACATAGCCAATCAGTGGTTTGCTAGGTCGAACAGGTTGAAGGTAATCATGGCATTGGTGAGAGGTTGATATTTAACAGGTGGTAGGCAACGAGACATAACGATAGAAGCGACAAACTAGCATGGCAATGATAGTAATGGTATCTGGGGAAATGATCATCTTGCCTGAGATCCCGCTTGGAAGAAAAATTCCTCTGTGAAGCAGACGAACCGACGTAGTCGAACGGGTCCTCACATCCGACACGCTTACGGAACTCTATCGAGACAGAGGGAAACGGAAACAAGCATCAACACACGATATTCACCACACGATGCACAACACATATGATGCATGAGCTACTGAAAACATGCAAGTCACGGCATGACAAATCACACAATCACACCTACACATTAAGTGAAGTTCAATATGCACGAGTTGCATATTGACGAAACTCCACGTTATTTATTTGGTTCACTCCCGGTTATCTACACGGAAATATTAATGTTGTCAAACATGCAAGAGGTGGAGCGGAAATTAAACTACCTATCTAGGCATTTTAAGTGAGGTCGGAAATGACATATAGCACCTCCGAAATGACCTCACATGTTAATTTACAATTCTGTCCAGATCTGAATTAACACCTTTAATTAGTTATTAAATAGCAAAACAAATAGGTTCACGTGATTCTACGCGTCAAGGCAAGCAATCTACACATAAAGAACATCTCCAACGGAGCTACGGTTCAAAAGATACAAGCACCGCAAGATATGATGACATGAATGCAAAATGTGTGCAACAACGGCTACGAGTACTTCAAAACATACAAACAGCAAGGGAAAATGAAACTACACGACATTCTAAGCAAGTTTCATGTAGGACTCGATCAAAACGGAGCTACGGTTCACAAACTACGAACAAAACAAGAAATCCCTACAATCTGTCCAAAATCAGCCACATAGCATATTCTACGCCTCACAACTTCGGCTACACAACTCCGATACGCTCAAGCAAGGCATGGCACGGAAGAGGGCAAAAAGCACTACCACGAACATCTAACAGCAACTAGCATGGCATCATGGATCGCTAGGAAAAGAAGACACAACATGGCATCTCAAACACTATTCCAGGCTTAGTGAAAATTACACCTCGTGAAAGTGCAGTTTTCAGCCTGAAGGCATATTGACAGCAGCAAAATCTATAGCTACAGGTCTCCAAATGGCATGAAACTTTCCAGCATGCTAGAGAAACACAAGGGGTACAACTAACTTCATTGGACCAACCTCAAAAGAGCTACAGATCACAAGATGCAAGCAAGACAAGACAACAACAAAAAAAATAACAGATTCCAGACTTAGAAATATTTCAGCTCCTCTAAAACAGCACTATTTATAGCAACTTGAGAGCAAGCAAACAACACCCTAACATGCGTTTCTAATGCAACCAAAAATATCAGGGGCTAAACAAAACATCCAAGATCAAATCACTAGTTGACAACTCCGTCAACCGACGCACGGAATAAATACTACGAATTAAACAAAAGGGCATCACGGCAATATATCGCGCGAACTAACTTACTCAAAAGCTAAAAATAATTGCACAGAAAAATCCATGGGATTTTTCTACCCCGAAAACATATAGAATATGTGAGGTTTGCAACACGAAATAAAGCCACACATTAATGCGAGAGAATAACCTATATGCGAGAAAATAAACTACCGCAAAACACTACGCGCAAAAATACAAATGACCGCTCTAAAAAAACATAGAAAAATGGTCCCTAAAACATGGACATTTATTCTATGGCATACGAACAACCCGGACATGCGCGAAAAATAACTACGGGCAATAAACCTATCGAGACAGCACGTAATACTAGGCATTTGGCGCGTTAAACTAGCTCAAATAATTATGCAAGTTTTATAAACGGGTTCTACTCGAGAAACTACACGAAAAGCATATATTACTCGCCCCGATCCGACACACGGATTTTAAACTACGCGCGATCTAATATACGGATATTTTTCTGGAATTTAAAATTCCGAAAAGCCTAAGAAAATCTATCGGGCCGAACAGGTTAAGCGCAACACATTAAAACGCGCTGGAGGCGAGGGAAGGAGCTGCTCACCTCGGTTGGGCCGGCCTGGCCGACTGACGTGCAGGAGGCCTCGATCTGGGCCGGCTCAGGGAAGGGACACGGCCCATGCGGGCGAGGCCCACACGCAGGAGCGCTGGCGCTCGGGAGCCACGGGAGGCCGGCTCGGAGCGAGCATCTCCTCCAGGCTCCCCCGATCCCGTTGGATCGAGGAGCACGCCGGCGGCGGCTCTCGGCCGGAGGGCGTTGCAGGCGGCCGGCGAACTGCGGGGACGACCGGATCTGGCCGGTCCACGGCGGATCCGAGGCGCGGGAGACTCCCGGCGGGATCTGGCGCGGCGGCGGGCTGCGCGGGGAAGGCGGCAGCGGCTCGGGGAGCCCGGGGCGGCGCGGGGACGGCGCGGCCCGAGGGCGACGGGGCGCCGGCGAGCAGGCGGGGGATGGGTCAGCCGGGCCTACTGGCGGTGCGGCACTCCGGCGGCCGGCCGGACGGCGCTTGGAGCTCGCTCGGGAGGAGCTGCGGGAAGAGGCTCGGCCTCGAGGCGGCGGCGCTGGATCCGGGCCTGGTGCGGGCCTCGCGGGCCGGCGGCGGCTGCGGGACAGAGAGTGCTGCGGCTAGGGTTAGGGTTAGGGCGCTACGGTAGACCAAATACGGTGGCGCTACGGTCGACCGTTCGGGTACCAGCCGGTCTCCGATCGCGACGAAATTCGACAGGCGGCCTGGCTATATTAAAGTAAGACCGCACGTCAAATCCCAACCCGATCAGAGAAAGTTTTAAACGCACTTAAAAAACAGGGTTTCGACGGTGCCGCGGGCGCGTGCGTGTGCGGTCAGGCTCGAAACGAACGACGACGATAACCGGCAACTAACAACGGATGCAAGTTTTGAAAACGGGCGGCAACGGAGAAGCCGATGCAATGCAGATGATGCGCATGATACGATGATGATGCGACAAATAAAGATAGACGCACGACGAAAACGAAAAGAGAGGAAAATTTTCTGAAACGTCGGCATCGGGCTGTCACAGAAGAGCTGAATTGAAACAAAGATGCGCCCAAAACAAGTCACCACACGGCCTGAATCATAGAAATGACAGATGTATCAGCTACCAAATTTGTACTGAGACAAACCAATATAATTCACGAGCAAACAAGATGAGCAAGTAGTAAAAGATCGGACTGACTCATAACCAGAGCATCAAGCTCATTTGTATGCGCTATTTACTGTTTAAAATTCCGAAAGATTTTCTCTTACTGTATTATGAGCTGCGGAAAAGACTGCACCAATTCAGACAAACTCACAATCACCGTTCCATTGAAAAAAGAAAACTTAATAAGAGAATAAAAGTCCCAAAACAATATCATCAATTGGTCCCATGCAGCGAGGATTACAAAGTACTTAGGGCGCTGCTACAGATCATCCGGCTGATTTCTTTGATAAATCAGCCGGGTCCTGAGACGTTAGATTCAATACTCGTAAGCCGTTGGATTTGGTCAATGTATGTCGTATGTATTTCTTCGCATCGCCAGGACATCCGCTTCGATCTTCTCTGGCCGTAGCACCATCCGCGGCCCGCACACGGCTGCCAGCAGCACTGCACATCGCTGCAAGCATGACGTCCGTCACCGACAAAGAGCTGCATTGCAGCACCGTGAGCCGCCGGCGAAGCTCCATTACGACACCGGGTGTTGCATCACAGCTCCGGGGCCGCCGACGAGCGCTTCATCGCAGCATCGAAAGCCGGCGGCGAAGCTCCATTACGACACCGGGTGCTGCATCACAGCTCCGGGGCCGCCGACGAGCGCTTCATCGCAGCATCGAAAGCCGGCGGCGAAGCTCCATTGCGACACCAGGTGCTGCATCACAACTCCGGGGCTGCCGACGAGCGCTTCATCGCAGCATCAAAAGCCGGCGGCGAAGCTCCAGTGCAGCATCGATGTTCACCGACGGACATCGATGATGCTACACTGCAGTACCAACCCCCTGCACGGCGGGGATGAATCGCAGCACCCGACGCCGACAAAACCACTCCATCGCAGCACCAGACGACGGCAGCGCGTTCCGGTACATCACCAAGCGCTGCACACCTCCACGCATGCCAGCCAACGCTGCATTGCACCTCCAGGCATGCCGGCCAACGGTGTAGCTCGCATCTCCCGCTGCAACGCAGCACCTGCAGCCGCTCGTGGAGCTTCAATGCCGTCGTGGACACTGCAGCGCATGGATTTTCGTCGGAGAATAAAAGATGGAGCAAGGGGAATGGGAAGAGCACCGGTCACGAAGGGGAGAGCGGGTCAGAGGTGCGGGAAGGCTTTGTGTGGCTGAATGCTCGACGGTGGGCTGCCCCCACCGAGACGCGTGTCGCGCGTGGGAGGAGGCTTAGGCGTCGCTGTAATCAGCCGCCTGATTTTGAACGTTTCCCAAGTACTCCCTCCGTAAATTAATATAAAAGCATTTAGAACACTACTTTAGTAATCTAAACACTCTTATATTAGTTTAGAGAGGGAGTACTTAACTAGTCGGAGTAAACGACACGTCCATAATCATATATGCATGTTATAATATCCTTTCTAGATTTGTTTGATCTTTTAAATGGCCAAATACCAGAAAATAGGCAAGCAAGATTGTATCCTTATCGATTGTAAAGATGAGACAATGTAAAGGTGACATGACAACTAGGAATTTTATGTGAAAAATAAGGACCATCTCCCAACCCAGTACCACGAGACTAATGTCTCGAAGAGAAAAACACATTATACCGGTTTCTCAGGTATACAATTCATAAACAGAAGCTAAAAGATCCAGTCTCAAACTTGCAACAGGCCTACAAAAGAAGTTCACTGAAACTTACAACATAAAAAACAATCTGAATTTTGGAAATCTGAAGGTAACATAAAAGCTGTTTTATATCGAATCAAAATGAGCAAGGCAAACCAGAGTGAGCGGGCGGTGCAAACCTAACGTACAAAACTGCAATGCCAAAATAAACATTACAATCCATAAGCAACATAGTTAGCGAGATAAATATTCTGTTAGTCCTCATGCCAAAATTACCTACCATGTAGTGTGTAGTAAATAAAACTGGTTCTAGGAAGTCACATGAAGGGACTTAATGTTAAGCTTCATGCACTAGCCAACGCAACCAAAAGTCTAAACTAATGAAAATGGCTAGTGCAATCTACATATACTGTAACATGTAATACACGACGCTAAAATTCATTCCGAGCGTATTAAGAATTTAATGTGTAAGAATAATTCAGAAGCTGTAACTGAAAACTTTCAGAATATGAAATACAATGACATGATAGGATAATGAACATGTGTATAGACTAGAGACTATACAGCAGGAGTTAGGGAGGGATCAAGTGTGTCATATATCTATTACTAGCATATATATGTATATATAGAAACTCTATTCATCACCAGGGTGCAGAATAGTTTATTCTTCATCCGAGATAATCTTACGATCAATTTACAAATAAATTAAATTTTAAATACAAATATTTACATTTATATCGAATAACTACGTAAAATGTGACAAAAAAATAAAAATATAGGTCATAATACCAGAAAAAATTGAATTTTTTGTATTTTTTGCACTGTTTTTGTATGTTCGTAATTTTACGTGATATAAAATATTTTTATATTGGTTATATTTTTTTACAGTCTCATTTTACGTATAAAATAAGACAGAATTTTACGAAACGTAAAATTACGGTGTATTGATATTAAAACAGAGGGGGGTGAAGAATAACTATTTCTCACCCAGGATGACGAATAGCGTGACCATAGACACTCTATTAGGCACCCAGGGTGAAGAATAACTTATTCCTCACCCTAGCCATTTCAGCGAGCCACATTTATTCTCACATGCACAGCGTAAATTTTTAACATGCATGATGTAAAATTACCTCACTTCTAATATAAAATTATCAAACAACTTTTAGTGTTATATCATCGCATCATATTTTTTCACACATGCAGAATGTAACTTTACATCACGCATGTTGTAAAATTACCTCACATCTTTTCATACGGCGAAAGAGAAACTTCCTTCCTCAAGAGTGTAATATTACCTCAAGTCTAATTTTTTCTTACGTTTTCAAGTCAATGTATAGTCTACATCCAACAAGACTTGTGATCATAATAACTTCTAAAACAGACTTAAATATTGGAACGATGGTCTCCCATCCTTGTCATTTTGAGCACAATTACTTCACAGTATCCTACCTATCTTGCAAGAACTCCTTATAACCTGACAATCCTAGAAAGGATGAACATTTGTGCCTCCAAGTTGTACTAACCTATAACTAATGGTATTATGCACATAGAATAAACTACTCCAAGCAAACAGATGAAAAAAAATGATCTGAGTGTCCAAAAGAGCAAGCAGAATCATTGAAAAAAAAATAGCATCATTAACAGGAGTGGGCCTGAATGTGTAAATTACCCAAGTCAGTTCTCTGGAGCGAGGAACGCAGGTGGCCATGCCAGGAAGTAGGCGAACATGGGGTGCCCATATTCCTTGCCACCTTTCGTCGACAGGCGTTCCATCTTGCCGGTGTCCATATCGAAGGAGTAGAACACGGCGGGGGTGTCGACGTTCTTGGTATACCGGAGGGGGGGCGGCGGAGGGGTTTTAGTCGGGTGGAAGAAGTGGCCGAGGAGAGGAGGGGCGCGAGGCAGGCAGCCGGCGGCTAGGCGGCGCCAGCGGTGGCAGGCGAGGGCGGCACGAAGGAGGTCGGCGAGGGAGAGACGGCGGAGAATGTTGCAGATGTCGAAGTCGGCGAGGACGTCGATCGAAACCTTCGCCGCATTAGCCTGTGGCTCCATCGGCGGTGGGGGAAGAACGGAGGTGGAGGAAGGCGGGGTTTTTCTGGATTTGGTCTTCTTGCTTCTGTTCTTCCGCGCCATGGGTGGGGTTGGCGGAGGGTTCTGGAGGCCGACGTGGAACTCCCTCTGGTTTTTATGACGTTGGCTGCTGGCTGTTCGGAAGAAAGCAAAATTTCAAATTTTGAGATTGCCGCCTGGCTTCCGTTGTTTGAAAAGAAAACTGAGCAAAAGTTTGGAATTGTACGCGAATGAAATACGGCGCCTGCTAGGCCTCACGGCGCCTGCTAGGCCTCAGCCGGTTGATCCCGGCGTGGGATCAGCCGCCTGGCCAGCCGCAGGATTAGGCTTGGCTTGATCGTTGGATTAAAATTTCAGTTCGTTTCTCTAGCATGCACACGTTTATGTTTTTTTTTTGGCGATGAATGCACGCGTTTGTGTTCACGTCACAAAGGTTGTGTTTTATTGAGCTTTTAAAGCCAACTTCTGGCTTTTTGAAAGCTATAAGCTAATAAAAAAGGAAAAGCAGAAGTAGAATCTGGAAAAATCATTACCTTTTTAGTAGTGTAATTTTCGAAGCACGTGAACACTCAACTTCAGCAATGCCTTTTTAGCTGTCTTCTAAAAGTTTGATAACATTTACCTACCTTTGCCACTCGTAAGTGGGAAACGGTTCGATCGATGGTTAAGGGAAGGCCGCACGAGAGATGGCCTCGTCCACAAAGAACCACCTGCTCGATCCCCATCTGCCCCAGCGACAGCTAGGGTTCCTAGCCGTCGCCAGCGCCATCACCGCCCTCCATCGTTGTGTGCCAAGCCGTCGGCGTCGACTCCCGCGTCCGCCTCCCTACCGCGACATCCTCCTTCATCCATTGCTCACCGGACCCCCTGCATCCGCCTCCCAACCGTGACCTCATCCCTCATCGACCGCTCGCCGGAGCAGTGACCAGCAAGGGTCGCCGCTCGCGCTGACGACGGTGACACCTCCCTCTGCCCTGCCGCGACCTCCTACCTCCTCCACTGGTCGCCAGACCATCTCCATCGGCCTCCCCGCAGCAACCTCCTCCCTCCTCTGCTTGACGAACCAGTGAAAAACAAGGGTCGCCGCTCGCATTGACGTCAGCAGCGCCTCTCACTCCCCATCGTGACCTCCTCCCTCCATTCTCCAAGGTAGTTGCAAGCCATTCCTCCCACTCCCATTCCTCTCCCACCTCTTGTACAAGTTGAAATAGGATGAATTTTTATGCTCTATCTATTATATTCTTGTGTAGATGGATGCAAGGATGGAGGAGTGTCTAGAAAGGGACAAGGGGGAATGAAACTTCTTGCTATTGAATCCATAGATGGATCACATGTCCCAGTGACGGTCCCTGCACATGACGCGGTTAACCTTAGATGTCGGCATGATTTTAAATCTCAGAATGTGCTTGCAATATGCGACTTTGCTATCATGTGGACTCTCGATATGCAAACTGAACATGATATCTTGCTCCTTTTAAGGGGAGTACGTACCATCTACCAAAAGTTCATATTCGGCGTCACCGTCCACCTCAAGGGAAGTATGAGTTATTAAACTTTTCACATTTGTCCCTTCACAATGTCGTTGAGCATGCTTTTGTGGTGCTCAAGAAGAAACGACACATATTGAAAGGGGTCCCTAGTTTCTCACCTCGTACGCGAAAGCATATCATCATTGCTTGCATGACATTGCACAACTTCATTCGTGGTAGCAAATTGAGTGACTAAATTTCTGATAAATGTGATGCAGATGATGAGTATGTACCCCAGTGCTACGACAAGTAGTACCACCAACGCAAGCGGATCACATTGAAGAGGAGGAGAACGAAGATACCATGGATGCTATTCGTAGTAGGATAGCCGATGGTTGTCTTGCGATAGCAACCTAGGTTAGCTATCTTGATGGAGGTCATCATCATGTGAACCATATGTACATTCCATGATGCATGCATTTTGTAAAATTATTATGGGTCAATATCTATTTATATGTAACTAGCAAGGTGGCTCTCGCAAATGCGAGGGCATCATCTTCTCCGTGTAATTAAAATGTGAAGTGCTTCAATCATGATTCTTTTCACTAGATACTCTCATCATAAAATTAGAAACAAATTAGTTTGTAGGCTAATGGTAAGAGTAAGACTGTTCATTCTCACATAGGGTGGATATGTTGGGTGTCTTATTCTTCGGAAAGATCATGTAATGTAAATCAAAATTATCGTCAAGGACACATATCACGAGAAATTAGTGATGATTTCATTTTAATATTTCACTTGTTTACTCCTCAACCTCGTTTACTCCACTTGTTTTGAAATGTATGACATTCTTCCTCGATTTCATACACTTGAGTTTTAAGACTATTTGTTTGTATATGTATATGCTAATTGACTATTAGTTTATATTCGCAAAAAAGGGTATTCCTTGAACAAAATAAATGATATTTCTTTCTTTAGAATAGTTTCAGGGATATGCTTATTTATTGTTGAAATGGATGCCACATTTCTTAAATCTATTTTCACTCGCTTTGTCCTAGTTATTTCCTACTTTTAAAATTTAGTCGTCCAACTCTCGATAGGATGTTTTTCCCCGATGTAACGTGCCTATATTGGCTTGGGATGGTAGAGTCATTGCTGATTTTAACCCATTGCTGATTTTACATTGTGGCTTCACCCTCGTAATATTTTCAAATCAATATGGCATCATGAATATATGCTCCATAGTCGGTCATCAACACTGCTTACGGCCTTCTGGTACAACATGTATACTTACAATTGCATGATTAATATGATCAACAAAGATTTACTTAAAGCAAATCTTAAATAGTACACCTTTGCAAAGAAATTGTGTAGTTCATGATGTTGTAGAAGAGGCGCGGACGCATGAACCATGGTCATTTTTTCCAAAAAAATACAATTCAAAAGGTATTAATCCCAAAAATAAATTTGTTTGAGATTTATCGTGATATATAGAAAAAGTGCCTATGGTTTATAAACCAAAAAAACTAAACATAGTGGCATGCACCAATGTGCGGGCAGGATCTTGAATCTACTGTATAAAGTATAAATTATATCTTGATATGATAAAATATTTACTACTCCTCTCCGTCTTAAAATAAATGTCTCAACTTTGTACTAGCTCTAGTACAAAGTTATACTAAGCTTAAGACACTTATTTTGAGACGGAGGAAGTATATACTATCAAGAATAATATAGAATTCTTAAAGCTTGTTTAGCAACTCCTTCCTAAACTAACAAAAAAATATGAGTTCGTTCGACCCCGCCAATCTGGACTATCCAAGAATTTGATTTTGACCAATAAAATAAGTTGAATGTTGAATCCTATAATCATTCACCCGCAAATTTATAGTTAGTTGTGTAATTCCTCTTTTACTTTCTCAAATAATTGTTTTTTACACCTGCCCCATGTCCAAAGTTACATCGTATTACTCTGTCGATATGTTGCATTTGTTACCTATTGGTGGTGGGGGTCTTGTAAAATACATTTGTTATGTTACGTGTATTGTATGGTTACAGATTAATAGTTTTAATAGATCGATACACGGGATCAAGGGGCAGTATTTTCTAATTAAAGCTTCAATATTGACATGTATATGAAAATATATTTTAAACAACTAGCAAAAGGGCCCATGCGTTGCAACGGGAGAAAGAAATACCACACGCTCTTAATTTATAAAAAATGGTCTATAATCTGAGAATTTGTAGTTACGACACAAATAAAGATGGTCTTATCCTACAAAAATGCAGTTCAAAATTTCACAGGTCTTCTATTTTAACACGGCTTGCATGTAGATTTAATACGTATAAAGAATCAGTCAAGTGACCTTCAGTTTCATCTCTAATCCTGATTTCGTTGACGTGTTCATCCCCAACCCGGATGAGTACGGGTATGAAAGAAAGACGAATAATGACTTATTTATTAAGATTGCACCCTAGATAGTATTTTTATTAAACGTTTAACACATAAAATAATATCATATTTAAATTCTGCATATTTTTCTAATCAAATTCCATATATAATATGTTAAATTTGGAGTTACGGTTTAAAAGATATGAGTATTTTCAAAAACATTTAATATATACTACGAGTTTAATGTCATAAACAGTAAGGTTTTTTTTGTAAAATCACCTCAATGGGTTTTTCGACGGAAGCGATAGCCTCTTTATTATTAGGTAAAGATAACTAAGAGTATTGTTGGGAATTGAACCTTAGTTGTGCTCTTTATTTTCCCGAGTCCCAAAAATAACAGAAACCTAAAAAAGTACTTCTAATTGTGAGGGATAGAACTACAAACGTATCCCCTCAAAAGAAAAAAAGAACTTCAAACGTATATGTTCATATTGCTGACCAAGTGATGAGTAGCAAGGGCGTAGCATTGTGTACCATTCTAATATGTATTCAATAACAGTAAAAATAGCAAGCGTGTACACCGGCCCCGTCCATATTGTTGATCAAGTGATGAATCAAAATGGATTTCCAATGGTGGATTGCTACTTGTGGATACATTGTACAGCAACAACATGCACGTAGCCAACCTCCTGATCGACCCTATATCACATATAGCTAGCTGCACTGACCTGAACATGCACGTACATGTACGACAACCTCGGCTGCCTACTAAATTCCCGATCGTTTCTCACGTGCCGCGTGTGTGTTGTACGTTTGGCCGACAGCTAGCTAGCTTTGCATCAGAACAGAATCCATTACGTTTGGCGGCCAGCCGATCATTCAGCTAGCTAGCTTTGCATAAGAGCAGAATCCATTAGCATACATGAGGCTTACTTTGGACGATAGCTGATTCGATTAGCATTGGCTGAGGGCCTCCTCAAGTTTGTTTCCCACAGATCTAGGCACGTAGGTATTGGTGCTCTTTTTGCCCTCCGCCCGTCCGCGGGTGGGTTCGCTACCTCTGTCAGGTTTAGAGCCCTTGACCCGAGAAGACCGACCCATATGTCCGATGTGTTTCACGCTTGATGGCAGAGGTTGGTAATTTTCCTTTAACTTTACACGTTACAAAGATCAAACTTCAATATATAATAGTCCATCAGATGAAGGGCTGATATTTTCTGATTAACGTGGGATTTTCTAACAAATCTCTCTATTTTCCTCTTTATTTTCCTTTACTTCCCTAATAATAAAGCGCGTTGTCGTCCGTTGTTGGTCAGAACGAACCGTTTTCTGTCGTTTTACAGAAAAGTCCTCACAGTTTTAGATAATCAACCCGCGGTCCATCTTTTAGTCAGAACCGAACCTTTTTTGCATTTTACAGAAAACTCCCTGATGTTTCAGGTAATCAACCCGCCGTCCCTATTTAAGTCAGCCAAACGTTTCTTTTAATAAAAAAAACCTGACTTTTTAGTTAATCAATCCATATTTTATCTAAAACAAAATTATCCATATCTCTTAAACCGTAACTCCGATTTTAACATGTTATATATGAAATTTGATTGAAAAAATGTTTAAAATCTAAATAAGATGTTATTTTTAGCTGTTGAATACTTCTTAAATATTATTTTTTGTGCAAACTTAATCTGTAGCGCACGGTCTTTTTTTTTCTCTCTTTCAAACGACCATACGAATTGCAATAAATATCCATTAAATTAAAACCAAATTGAGCGGAAAGAAAACATCGTTAACCACACATGCACACCTTTGGAAAATCTCGTGGGGAGAAACAATATATTTCTTATCTTATTTCGAGTGATTGTACATTCAAACGCGTTTTCGTTGTGTGAGCACTGAGGCCATCGTCGACAACACAAATGTGATGCGTGTGAAAATATATTACGTTCAAAGCGTGTGTTATTTTCTCTTCCGTTGCAACGCACGGGCTTTTTTCTAGTAGTATATAATAGAATAGAGAGAAGCACTTCGGTACAACCCCCTCACTAAACGTATAAGTGCAGTATGGTCATTGCACGTTCTGTACAGTATCCGTCGCCCCGTCCGCCCGCCCGTCGTACGTATGCCCCGTCAGCCCACGCGTCGGCGGTTTGGTTGAAAAAAAAACCTATCTTCATCACACCCGCCTCCGCCGCCGCGACTCCACCACGCGACGTCTCCATCGCCGTCTCCGGCGCCGACGTGGCTCCACCACCCGCACGTCTCCACCGACGCTGCGAGTCCAGCACGCGTCGCCTCCACCGCCGACAGGACTCCCCCCACCGTCTCGTCTCCGCCGCCGCGAGTCCATCACGCGACGTCTTCTCCGACGCCGCCGGTACGCCACCGCACACGTCTCCACCGGCGACGTGACCCTCTCCCTCCGCTTCGACGCCGGCGGTTGCAGTGACCGACGTGGTATCGACGTCGAACGATGTCGATCAACCCTTCGACGACGGACAGTAAGTTTTTTCATTTAATCCATACAATTTTTCATGATTTCATTGTATGAGTGTTTATTGTGACATTGATACAACACATATTGAAAGGTTTATTAATAGAGCAAGACAGCACCGGATATGCTGGCGATGACTCTAGTAGTGAGGATAAATCTTCGTCATTGAATGCAAATAAATCACTCGGACACAATTATATGAGTCAGGATGAATCATATAGTGGTAATGTAAGTGTTGTGTACGTTGACTATAAATAATGAAAATATAAGCTATTACATTAACACTTACAATTGCTATTGAATTTAAATAGGTGCATGCCAATGATGACAATGACAATTATGATATAGATGATCAATCTTATGCTGAAAGTGGAACCCATGTATGTTACAAATATGTAGTTGTATTATTACTAACATACAAATTGTATTACCACTTACACTTTTGAATCTGCACAGATAAATACTGATGGTGACACTGAGGCGAGAACCTTACATGATGACAATGATGAGGATGATGACAATAATGAGGATGATAACAATGATGAGGATGGTGATAATGATGAGGATATTGATAATGATGAGGATGATGATAATGATGAGGATGATGACAATGCATCTAATGAAGGAAATATGAGCGAAGTAAGTTACGTTACATGTTCAAATTACTCATGAAAACTGAAAACAAATCAAAAGAATGACGAACATGGTGATATGTCTTATTTTGCAGGGGGTGTTGATGGTTCTAATGGGAACGATGAGCATGTTGGCGATCTTTATTTTGACCTTGACATCGGCTATGATGAATATCAGCAAGAGACATTGGATAGGCATTGTGAAGTCATGGCCAAGACATTCAGGTCAGAAGGAGAGGCGTACATGTTCTATAACCAGTACGCGAAAGATCGTTGATTCAGTATCAGGAGGGACTTGAAAAGATTTGGAAAAGGTTCCCAAAAAGTTTTACGCATGAGGAGGTATCTCTATTCCAGGGCAGGAAAACGACAGGCAAAATTTTTAACCATGGAAGGCCGGACCCGTAGACTGAGACCGGAGAGTCGATGTTTCTGTGAAGCCCATTTGAAAGTGAAGCTTGATAGAAAGAGTGGACTTTGGTATGTCAGCAGTTTCTTCGATGATCACATCCATGTTCTTGCAAAACCGGACGAAGTCCCTTTCCTCCGGTCTCACAATGTGATCAAAGATTTCCAAAAGGCAGAGATTTTAGCTATGGCAGGAGCTGGGATAAGAAAGCATATCATTTTTGATAACTTTGTCAGCAGGTACGGTTCGTACGCTAAGACAGGGTTTGGAAGGAGGAAATCGTATAATATGTGCTACAGGGAGAAGATGAAACTGCTTGTCCAAGGTGATGCTGACACTGCTATAGGAATCATGTTGGCTACAAAGGACAGGGATCCGGATTTCTTCTTTGAGCATACTGTTGACGCTGAAGCTAGGTTGAACAACCTATTCTGGTGTGATTCGCAATCACGTCGGGATTATCTTGACTATGGTGATGTCACTGTGTTCGACAGTACGTACAAGATGAATATGTATGGAATGCCATTTATCCCTTATGTTGGTCTCAACAATCACCGTTGCACTACGGTTTTTGCATGCGCCATTGTTTCAGATCAGACTGAAGGTACGTATGTTTGGCTGCTAGAGACGTTTTTGAAAGCTCACTGTCAGAAGAAGCCCTGGTCTGTAATTACTGATGGAGATGCAGCGGTGATAAGGGCTATCAGGAAGGTGCTTCCTGACGTGTGGCATCGTCTATGTTCATGGCATATTGAAAAAAGACATGGAGAAACACCTCCACCACAAGTCATTGAAGGAATTCAGGTCACTCTCGTACTAGGCCACCACACATACAATTTTCGAGGAGAGATGGGCCGTGTTTGTTCAGAAATGGCAAACGAAGAAAACAAAAACATGGCTCCATAGGATGTACAGGAAGAAGAAGCTTTGGGCTGCATCATATTTGTCTGGTGGGTTATTTCTTGGTATGCGTAGTAATCAGAGGAGCGAGAACCTGAACTCATGGCTGCACCTACATCTGGACTACGGTATGAAAATTGTTGATATGATTGTACACTATGAGAATTGCATCATGCGTGTGCACGAGAATGAATCGCATGACGATTGCGTGGCCTCACGGACTCTACCAGTAGCAGTGACTGAGTGTAAGACCATTGAGGTGTTTGCTGCCAAAGCATTCACGAAGGTAAACTTTTACATCTTGCAGGAAGATTTAAAAAAGGTACATCAGCTTGAGGTAATTGATAGATTAAGAGGAGTAGACAATCACAGATTCGTGGTTGCTTGGAAAAATAACAAGGATCATAGGTTTAATGTGGACTACGCACCAGGTAACTCTGCAGAAACTATAAAGTGTAGTTGTCGAAGTATGACTCGCAAAGGCCTTCCTTGCAAGCATATTCTTCATGTTTTGAATGCACTCAACTTACCTGCAATACCTAAGTGTTGTATCCTGCGACGGTTCACGAAGAAAGCAAGATCTGGATTGCCCGTGAAACGCACCAGCGATCTGTTTTCATGGGGTTGGACGGGTACGGAGGCCAGAGCTAGATATAGTAAGTTGAGCAGTGTATCTGCAGAAGCTTCTCATATCGCATGTCATAACCCATTCTTATTGGACAAGATGCTGGCAGCAATGGAAGAAATTATAGCGAATAAGGACATCTTCAATAATGAAGAACCCAGTCAGCAAAGCTTTGTGAGTAATGATGAATTTCAGCCTAAGCAGAATCATATTCTTATTCGTGATCCAGTGAAGGTGTCCACCAAAGGGGCACCTAAACACAATATTAGAGGTCAGGATAAGAATGGTCCTGAGGTGACAAAAAATGGAAGATCAAAAGCATTTGATGAGAAAAGCGGACGTCTATGTAGACTATGCAGACTTCCAGGTCATAACTAGGCCACTTGCAACCAAAATCCAGAGTACGTATGTTGTTTTGTTATTTTACTTATGTTGTTTCGTTTCGGTAATTATTTTCTTGTAACCTATAATTTATTTCATGCAGTAACTGGGGTTGAAGACAGAAACGGTGTTATTGTAATCTTGAGATTTTTATATGTGCAATAATATTGTGTTACATAAGACAATATGTATATGTTTTTCATGTTATTTAAGACAATATGTATATGTTTTTCATGTTATATGTTGTTCATTGTATATAAGACAATACTATGTGAACTTCAGCCGACATCGATTGTGCTATTTTTTAATGCAAAATGCATGTACCGACACCATGACGGCGCTGTGTGTTCGGGGTAAAATCCCGTCGCATCGACTGCATGCGCCGACGTCACGCGGGAGCAGTTGACCCCGTCGTTTTCTGGGCAAAAAACGTCGTGCCGACTGCATCCCCCGAAGCCACGCGAACGCAGATGCCCCGCCGGTTTTTTTGTGCAAAAAATGTCGCGCCGATTGCATGCCCCGACGCCACATGGACGCAGTTGACCTCCGACGTTTTTTTTTCGTGCAAAATACGTCGCGCCGACTGCATGTCCCGACGCCACGCGGACGCAGTTGACCCCTTCCGTTCGTTCGTTCAAAAAACGTCGCGCCGACAGCATGCGCCGACGTCGCGCCCATGCGCCGACAACACATTAAAGTTGATAGAATTTTCAACAACAACGTAATATTTATATATTACTAAAACTACATAATTACTATTACGTATAAAATCTTTAAACACAAAATATGATAAAATAATCTAGTCCCGTAGTAAACTTAAACACGCATGAATCTCATATGATGTCATCTATTTCTTTCTCCTTGCAATCCTAATAACCTTCTCTTTAATTTCCCCAAGTATGTTCTTCAAAGAAAAAATTATTTGCACTATCATTAGCACGCTCGCATTATCAATTGATCTTTGCAAAACAACACTCAAATCATTTTAGTCCACTATAAGTGTTCATAGTAAAGAGTACTAATATTAGTTTTGTACCTGTGAAAAAGATCGATCCCATGTATCGTCATTTCAATTTTTAAAGCAATGAAGAACAAATAATCCACATGAGTTCGTGATACATGTAATTAACAATAAATAATTATGCATCACACACATATAATACATCAACGTTATATTCAACTACATACTCACCCATCTTCTTGTTGAGGCATGTCGTAGGTTTTAATAGGCCATGTGGATACATCTGGATACTGCACAGATCCGGTTGCATTTGCTTCTGCAATATCTGCTTCAATTTCTCTTCTCTAAAAATAGCAATAAAACGCAAGAAACTTTCAATAAATAATGTAAACACACGATGGTTCCGCAATGCAAATATGTATTAAAACTTACCAAGTCCTCAACGAGTTTTCTAGTTGTACTGTCAAGTTCTTTTCCCATCAACGAGTCTAGAACCTGGAACTCTTCCTTTTCCTTATGCATGACGACCGTAACCCAATGATTGTTATCCTTGTTGAGATCCATATAAGCCTGCATAAAGAAAAAAAATAAAATATTAACTAGATCAATGCAACATTTGTTATACTAGTGCATTATTTGTATATATTACAACCACAAGAACATACCTTAAATGCTTTGAAATATTCGTTGAGACACCTATTTACGGGTTCAATAGAATTTGACACTTTTTCATACTCATTACCGTTTAAATTCTTATCCTTTCTATATTCAAGCAGCCACTTCACCCTCCAAGTAGGTATTATGTAACGTTCGTCTTTAGCTTCCCCCAACAAAAAAGATGAGTACGCATTCATAACCTGAAAATAATATAAGAAATGTAATGATTGTACTTTGTTGTCAAATATAATGTTAAAAATATAAATAACTTACATCGCCGCTTATCCATTGGCGGTTCAGAATCTGACAAGCTCTCATTGCAGTCAAAGCGTCGGTCACACCATATTGAAAATTTATGTAGCTTTATGTTTCTTTGAGCGCTCACATGCGCGTAAGAACATAACACTCGCTTTTATCATATCAACGTCGGCACTAGTTTTCTTACCATCTACTTTATTAAACAATTCTGCAAATCACAAATTAAAATTAGTAAGCATAACTCTACAATAAACTTTGTTTTATGAAAATAATATTGATTCATAACAATCTTACTCGCTTTGGCAGAACGTTTTGTACGCTTGATGGGTTTAACAACAACAAAAGGAGACTTTATGGCTCTTGATGCAGTACATTTACGTTTGCCAATCCCCTTTTCCACTTGCTCATCTACTCCATTATAATGACCCGAGCCGTGTGATGAAATTCCGTTTGTATCTAAAGACGTGACCGCCCTCTCACCTGATACCTCAGGTACTTTGATAGGATCACCCCAATCACCCTTGAAACTATTCAGATATTTTGAAGTGCAATAATAAGGTACCTTACCTTCGTCATCGTCCTTTTGCTTATTAATTTTACCTTGAGAAGGTGTGTGATAGTAGTCCTTATAAGACTGATAAACAAACTCCTTATGACCAAATGCACCATCATTTGTAAATTCATTAATGTCACCATATAGATTCTCTTCTTCTTCCTCGATGTTACCGGTTCTATAGAACACACCGGTTTTGTTCATTTTCTCAATCATGCTTTAAATTTTTTATTAACAAGAGTTATGTAAGTCAATGAAATAAATTATGCACGATAGTAAAAATGTGTTGCGTCGTTACCCGTGCGCATAACTCTGGCAAGCGACGCATTTCCTTGCTTAGTTCCTTCAGCTCTTGCCAAATGCGGCCCATAACATTGCTCGCGAAAGCCTATGATGTGTTGCTCTCTTTCTTCTTTCCACTAACACTAGATTTTTTAGTACTTGTTTTTTTATTTTTTCAGCTTGTTCTTGAGCAATTTTTTTCACCCTATACTCATATGTAATATTGTCATCAATCTACAAAAACAATAATTAGAGAGCGATAATTATACATCAAATTTAGACAATAAGTCAAACCATGGAAATGTAACATTAAAAACTAAATTTAGAGAATATGGATTACCATTCCAACACCACGACCATAATCATAGTCGTATTTGTCTCTTTTCTCCGCGAGAGGTTCCATCTAGTTCCTCATCAAGGGGCTCATAAGTGACAACGGATCATATTTTGGACATATAATTGGTTGTACTTTCTCCCAATATGCATACTGAAATACACCAAATAAATTTAAATAATATATATTTGATTAACAATACGTGAGTAATAATTCGAATAATACATACCTGCAAAAGGGCAAGGTTTCCATGTGGCCATTCCCTAACACGGCCATCCTCTAGAACCTTTCCAATCTCCAAAAGAAAGAACTTCAAAGTAAAATCGTTTCAGTTGAACTTACTTATCATCCTTTTGTCCTTAACTAAGGCATAATATTCCTTCGGAATATATTCATGGAAGACTGGTGCGATGACTGTTTCCGACAAAACTAGAAACGTCATCCGGACAAAGTCATCATCCGTGTTTTCATTCTTCACAATTTTATTGATAAGATCATCAATCATGATCTTACCCTTTTTGTGTCCACAAAATTAGTTGGTATTCTTTTCATATTTTTTTGTCCTTCTGTTCTAAGAAAACCAACTACATCAACTCCTTGATTTTTCAACCCAAAAATAGATAACACATCATCATGCCCTATTGAAATAAGGCCTTTACTACAAGCTGACTCTTGAACCATGAATTTTTTGTTATGGCGATTGTAGCCTTGGATCAAAAAGTGAAGTAAAAATCCACGCATCTTAACGGACGACATTGGTAACATGCCTTGCAAATCCGGTTCATAAAGCGTAAATTTTTGACTTGCTGAAAGTTTATCAACAAGACTAACCCACTTATCAAGAGAACATGGAATCACACCGTCGATATCCATCCTTCATAATGTAAACAATTTGTCACGTACGATGCAACTTATTTGATATTTCAATAATAACATGAAAACATTATAAACATAGTTACCCAATTAGAATGCCGATGAAGGACGGAAGGATGGACGGTGAAGGCCGACGGCGGACGGACGGTGAAGGCCGCGGCGATGCACTGACGTACGGTGAAGGCCGACGGCGGACGGACGGTGACGGTGACGGTCGCGATGATGCGCAGGCGGACGGTGACGGTCGCGGTGTCGAAGTTGTGATGGGCGCGGCATCGGGATGGATGGAGGGCGGCGGGGCTGGACGGCGGCGAGATCACGTCGGTGTAGGGCTAGGCGTCGGGGGAGGGGGTGTAGAGCGAGGCGTCGGGGGCGCGGCGACGGTGAGATCACGTCGATGTAGGGCTAGGGTATGCAACATCGCTAATCCCGCCGTCGTGGGAAAACAATAAGACGACGTCGGCTGTATTTTTTTCATATTAAAAACAAAATCTGTGTGTGTGGGAAAACAAATCTTTCCATATCAATTTGCAAGTCTCCTTCATGAAATTTTTTCATTTTTTTCCACGCTTCATAATGAACGCAAGAAGGCGACATGTCAAATTTTAGAATTTTCTGACAATCCGTGTTTTTTTTGAATTTCCATTCAAAAACAGGCAAAAACACATGCGAGACGTGACGTAACGTGCGTTTGGTCTCCGATTTCGTCAAACTTTTGCGTGGCATCATTGCATGTGCATTCTCAGGTGCCGGCGAAAGTTGGATGAATTTCAGGAATGCATCCATGTACTTCATGTGCAACCCATCGATGTCGGTATAGACGGAAGGGCTGTTACAACGCGATCTTGCAAGTCTCTTTCATGATTTTTATTTTTATTTTTTTCCACACTTCATAATGAACGTAAGAAGGCGGTACGTCAAATTTTAGAATTTTCTAACAATCCGTGTTTTTTTTAATTTCCATTCAAAAAACAAGCAAAAACACATGCCGGACGTGATGCAACGTGCATTTGGTCTCCGATTTCGTTGAACTTTTACGTGGCATCATTGCATGTGCATTCTCAGGTGCCGGCAAAAGTTGGGTAAATTTCATGAATGCATTCATGTACTTCATGTGCAACCCATCGGTGTCGGTATGGACGGAAGGGGTTTTCCAACGCGATCTTGCAAGTCTCCTTCATGAATTTTTTTCATTTTTTCCACGTTTCATAATGAACGTAACAAGGCGTCACATCAAATTTTAGAATTTTCTGACAATCCGTGTTTTTTTAATTTCCCTTCAAAAACAGGCAAAAACACATGCCGGGCGTGAGGCAACGTGCGTCTGGTCTCCGATTTCGTCGAACTTTTGCATGGCATCATTGCATGTGCATTCTCACGTGTCGACAAAAGTTGGGTAAATTTCATGAATCCATCAATGTACTTCATGTGCAGCCCATCGGTGTCGGCATGGACGGAAGGGGTGTTACAACGCGATCTTGCAAGTCTCCTTCATGAAATTTTTTCATTATTTTCCACGCTTCATAATGAACGTAACAAGGCGACACGTCAAATTTTAGAATTTTCTGACAATCCGAGTTTTTTTGAATTTCCATTCAAAAACAGGCAAAATCACATGCCGGACGTGACGCAACGTGCGTTTGGTCTCCGATTTCGTTGAATTTTTGCGTGGCATCATTGCATGTGCATTCTCACGTGCCGACAAAAGTTGAGTAAACTTCATAAATGCATCGATGTACTTCATGTGAAACCATGGGTGTTGGTATGGACGGAAGGGGTGTTACAACGCGATCTTGCAATTCTTCTTCATGAAAAAATTTCATTTTCTTCACGCTTCATAATGAACATAACAAGGCGGCACGTGAAATTTTAGAATTTTCTGACAAACCGTGTTTTTTTATTTCCATTCAAAAAGAGGCTAAAACACATGCCGGACGTGACGTAACGTGCGTTTAGTCTCCGATTTCGTCGAACTTTTGTGTGACATCATTGCATGTGCATTCTCAGGTACCGGCAAAAGTTGGGTAAATTTCATGAATGTATCCATGTACTTCATGTGCAACCCATCATTGTTGATATGGACGGAAGGGGTGTTACAACGCGATCTTACAAGATTCCTTCATGAAAAAAATTCATTTTTTCCATGCTTCATAATGAAGGTAACAAGGCGGCACGTCATATTTTCGAATTTTCTGAGAATCCATGTTTTTTTTGAATTTCCATTCAAAAACAGGCAAAAACACATGTCAGACGTGACGCAACGTGCGTTTGGTCTCCGATTTCGTTGAACTTTTGTGTGGCATCATTGCATGTGCATTGTCAGGTGTCGGCAAAAGTTGGGTAAATTTCATGAATGCTTCCATGTACTTGATGTGCAACCCATCGGTGTCGGTATGGATGGAAGAGGTGTTACAACGCGATCTTGCAAGTCTCCTTCATGAAAAAAATTCATTTTTTCACGCTTCATAATGAACGTAACAAGGCGGCACGTCAAATTTTAGAATTTTCTGACAATCCATGTTTTTTTAATTTCCATTCAAAAACAGGCAAAAACACATGCCGGAAGTGACGCAACGTGCATTTGGTCTCCGATTTCGTCGAGCTTTTGCGTGGCATCATTGCTTGTGCATTCTCAGGTGCCAGCAAAAGTTGGGTAATTTCATGAATGCATCCATGTACTTCATGTGCAACCCATCGTTGTCGGTATGGACGGAGGGGGTGTTACAACGCGATCTTGCAAGTCTCCTTCCTGAAAAAATTTCATTTTTTTTCCACGCTCCATAATGAACGTAACAAGGTGGCACGTCAAATTTTAGAATTTTCTGAGAATCCGTTTTTTTAATTTCCATTCAAAAACACATGCCGGACGTGACGCAATGTGCGTTTGGTCTCCGATTTCATCAAACTTTTGCGTGGCATCATTGCATGTGCATTCTCAGGTGCCGAAAAAAGTTGAGTAAATTTCATGAATGTATCCATGCACTTCATGTGTCGGTACGGACGGAAAGGATGTTACAACGCGATCTTGCACGTCTCCTTCTTGAATTTTTTTTATTTTTTCCATGCTTCATAATGAAGGTAACAAGGCGGCACGTCAAATTTTAGAATTTTTTGACAATCCGTGTTTTTTTTGAATTTCCATTCAAAAACACGCAAAACACATGCCGAACATGACGCAACGTGCGTTTGGTCTCCGATTTCATCGAAATTTTGCATGGCATCATTGCATGTGCATTCTCAGGTGCCGACAAAAGTTGGGTAAATTTCATGAATGTATCCATGTACTTCATGTGCAACCCATCGGTGTCGATATGGACGGAAAGGGTGTTACAACGCGATCTTGCAAGTCTCCTTCATGAAAAAATTTCATTTTTTCCATGCTTCATAATGAACGTAACAAGGCGGCACGTCAAATTCTATAATTTTCTAAAAATCCGTCTTTTTTTGAATTTCCATTCAAAAACAGGCAAAAACACATGTCGGACGTGACACAACGTGCGTTTGGTCTTCGATTTCGTCGAAATTTTGCGTGGCATCATTGCATATGCATTCTCAGGTGCCGGCAAAAGTAGGGTAAATTTCATGAATGCATCCATGTACTTCATGTGCAACCCATCAGTGTAGGTATGGACGGAAGGGGTGTCACAACGCGATCTTGCAAGTCTGCTTCATGAAAAAATTTCATTTTTTTCCACGCTTCATAATGAACGTAACAAGGCGGCACGTCAAATTTTTGAATTTTCTGACAATCCGTGTTTTTTTGAATTTCCATTCAAAAACAGGCAAAAACACATGCCGGACGTGACGCCACGTGCGTTTGGTCTCCGATTTCGTCTAACTTTTGCGTGGCATCATTGCATGTGCATTCTCACGTGTCGACAATAGTTGGGTAAATTTCATGAATCCATCAATGTACTTCACGTGCAACCCATCGGTGTCGGTACGGACGGAAGGGGTGTTACAACGCGATCTTGCAAGTCTCCTTCATGAAAAAATTTCATTTTTTTCACGCTTCATAATGAACGTCACAAGGCGGCACGTCAAATTTTAGAATTTTCTCACAATCCGAGTTTTTTAATTTCCATTCAAAAACAGGCAAAAACACATGCCGGACGTGACGCAACGTGCATTTGGTCTCCGATTTCGTTGAATTTTTGCGTGGCATCGTTGCATGTGCATTCTCACGTGCCGGCAAAAGTTGAGTAAACTTCATAAATGCATCGATGTACTTCATGTGCAACCCATCGGTGTCGGTATGGACGGAAGGGGTGTTACAACGCGATCTTGCAAGTCTCTTTCATGAAAAAAATTCATTTTTTCACGCTTCATAATGAACGTAACAAGGCGGCACGTCAAATTTTAGAATTTTCTGACAAACCGTGTTTTTTTTATTTCCATTCAAAAACAGGCAAAAACACATGCCGGACGTGACGCAACGTGCGTTTAGTCTCCGATTTCGTCGAACTTTTGCGTGCCCTCATTGCATGTGCATTCTCAGGTGCCGGCAAAAGTTGGGTAAATTTCATGAATCCATCCATATACTTCATGTGCAACCCATCGTTGTTGATATGGACGGAAGGGGTGTTACAACGCGATCTTACAAGACTCCTTCATGAATTTTTTTTTCATTTTTTCCACGCTTCATAATGAACGTAACAAGGCGGCATGTCATATTTTCGAATTTTCTGAGAATCCGTGTTTTTTTTGAATTTCCATTCAAAAACAAGCAAAAACACATGTCAGACGTGACGTGACGCAACGTGCGTTTGGTCTCCGATTTCGTTGAACTTTTGTCTGGCATCATTGCATGTGCATTCTCAGGTGCCGGCAAAAGTTGGGTAAATTTCATGAATGCATCCATGTACTTGATGTGCAACCCATCGGTGTCGGTATGGACGGAAGGGGTGTTACAACGCGATCTTGCAAGTCTCCTTCATGAAAAAATTTCATTTTTTTCACGCTTCATAATGAACGTAACAAGGCGGCACGTCAAATTTTAGAATTTTCTGAC
The DNA here is from genome assembly GCF_904849725.1 of Hordeum vulgare subsp. vulgare. Classification (NCBI taxonomy): domain Eukaryota; kingdom Viridiplantae; phylum Streptophyta; class Magnoliopsida; order Poales; family Poaceae; genus Hordeum; species Hordeum vulgare. Next base: position 331,456,902 of record NC_058522.1, on the reverse strand, counting down.
AATCCATGTTTTTTTAATTTCCATTCAAAAACAGGCAAAAACACATGCCGGAAGTGACGCAACGTGCATTTGGTCTCTGATTTCGTCGAACTTTTGCGTGGCATCATTGCTTGTGCATTCTCAGGTGCGAGCAAAAGTTGGGTAAATTTCATGAATGCATCCATGTACTTCATGTGCAACCCATCATTGTCGGTATGGACGGAAGGGGTGTTACAACGCGATCTTGCAAGTCTCCTTCATGACAAAATTTCTTTTTTTCCACGCTCCATAATGAACGTAACAAGGCGGCACGTCAAATTTTAGAATTTTCTGAGAATCCGTTTTTTTTAATTTCCATTCAAAAACACATGCCGGACGTGACGCAACGTGCGTTTGGTCTCCGATTTCGTCGAACTTTTGTGTGGCATCATTGCATGTGCATTCTCAGGTGCCGACAAAAGTTGGGTAAATTTCATGAATGTATCCATGCACTTCATGTGCAACCCATCGGTGTCGGTATGGACGGAAAGGATGTTACAACGCGATCTTGCACGTCTCCTTCTTGAAAAAAATTCATTTTTTCCACGCTTCATAATGAACGTAACAAGGCGGCACGTCAAATTTTAGAATTTTTTGACAATCCGTGTTTTTTTTTGAATTTCCATTCAAAAACACGCAAAAACACATGTCGGACATGACGCAACGTGCGTTTGGTCTCCGATTTCGTCGAAATTTTGCATGACATCATTGAATGTGCATTCTCAGGTGCCGGCAAAAGTTGGGTAAATTTCATTAATGTATCCATGTACTTCATGTGCAACCCATCGGTGTCGGTACGGACGGAAAGGGTGTTACAACGCGATCTTGCAAGTCTCCTTCATGAAAAAATTTCATTTTTTCCATGCTTCATAATGAACGTAACAAGGCGGCACGTCAAATTCTATAATTTTCTAACAATCCGTGTTTTTTTTGAATTTCCATTCAAAAACAGGCAAAAACACATGCCGGACGTGACACAACGTGCGTTTGGTCTTCGATTTCGTCGAACTTTTGCGTGGCATCATTGCATATGCATTCTCAGGTGCCGGCAAATGTAGGGTAAATTTCATGAATGCATCCATGTGCTTAATGTGCAACCCGTCAGTGTCGGTATGAACGGAAGGGGTGTTACAACGCGATCTTGCAAGTCTCCTTCATGAAAAAATTTCAGTTTTTTCCACGCTTCATAATGAACGTAACAAGGCGGCAAGTCAAATTCTAGAATTTTCTGACAATTCGTGTTTTTCTAATTTCCATTCAAAAACAGACAAAAACACATGCCGGACGTGACGCAACGTGCGTTTGGTCTCCGATTTCGTCGAACTTTTGCCTGGCATTATTGCATGTGCATTCTCAGGTGTCGGCAAAAGTTGGGTAAATTTTATGAATACATCCATGTACTTCATGTGTAACCCATCAGTGTCGGTATGGACGGAAGGGGTGTTACAACGCGATCTTGCAAGTCTCCTTCATGAAAAAAATCATTTTTTTCGCGCTTCATAATGAACGTCAGAAGGCTGCACGTCAAATTTTAGAATTTTCTGACAATCCGTGTTTTTTTAATTTCCATTCAAGAACAGGCAAAAATACACGCCGGACGTGACGCAACTTGCGTTTGGTCTCCGATTTGGTCGAACTTTTTCGTGCCATCATTGCATGTGTATTCTCAGATGCCGGCAAAAGTTGGATAAATTTCATGAACGCAATGTAAATGTTTTGCGTTTTTATAGAATGTTTATATCGTTTAAGAAAAATTATATGTTATTTTTTTATTTTTTTTATTTTTGTAAACTTTATATATATATATATAACTTATGTAAACAATTTAAATATTTTGAATAAATAATAACAATAACACTAAATTTAGATTCATAATAAACTTAGATAAAATTTCATAGTTCATTACCGATTACATTCAAACATAATTAAAAAACTAAAAATAAAATTTAAATAAACATTACTAAATTCTAATTAAACCATAATCTAATCGAAGTCCACGTAGATGACGGCGGGCCCGTCCACCGCGCCGTCGTCGTCGTCGGAGCTGTTGGCGAGGCCATCCGAGTCGACTTCGTCGTCGTCATCGCCGACGGGTGCCAGGTTGGCCGCCAATGCCGACGCCGCCTGGATCGCCGCCGCGATCTCTAACTCTTCCCTCGCCGTCGCCGCCGCCGCTACCGCCGTCGCCTGAGACGCTGAAAAGGACGTGGATGTCGCCTAGAGGGGGGTGAATAGGCGCTTTAAAATAATTAAGGTTTAGGCTTGAACAAATGCGGAATAAAACTAACGTTTAATATGTCAAGCACAAAACCTACAAACAACTAGGCTCACCTATATGCACCAACAACTTATGCTAAGCAAGATAAACAACTAAGTGATAGCAAGATATATTACAATAAACAATATCTCTATCACAAAGTAAAGTGCATAAGTAAAGGGTTCGGGTGAGAGATAACCGAGGCACGGGGAGACGATGATGTATCCCGAAGTTCACACCCTTGCGGATGCTAATCTCCGTTAGAGCGGTGTGGAGGCACAATGCTCCCCAAGATGCCACTAAGGCCACTGTAATCTCCTCACGCCCTCGCACAATGCAAGATGTCGTGATTCCACTAAGGGACCCTTGAGGGCGGTCACCGAACCCGTACAAATGGCAACCCTTGGGGGCGGTCACCGAACCCGTACACGTGGCAACCCTTGGGGGCGGTTACCGGTACCCGTACAAATTGCTCGGGGCAATCTCCACAACCTAATTGGAGACCCCGACGCTTGCCCGGAGCTTCACACCACAATGATTGAGCTCCGAGACACCACCAAGCTTCTAGGACGCCAAAGCATCCACGAAGAACAATATCTAGGGTACTAAGTACCAAAGGTAATAAGCTTCTCAAACTTCACTTCCACGTATCACCGTGGAGAACTCAAACCGATGCAACAAATGCAATGGCAAGAACACACGAAGTGGTCAAGTCCCTCACACTCAAATCCCTCCACAACAATAAAAGCTATGGAGAAATATGAGAGGAAGAACAAGGAGCTCACAAAGAACTCCAAGATCAAGATCCAAGGGGTTCCCCTCACATAGAGGAGAAAGTGATTGGTGGAGATGTGGATCTAGATCTCCTCTCTCTTTTCCCTCAAGAACAAGCAAGAATCATTGGAGGGATTGAGAGTAAGCAAGCTCTAAGAATGTCAACAATGGAGGTAGAACAAGAGCTCAACGGATAGATAAGACCAAGGGGGAAGAAGACCCCCTTTATATAGTGGGGGAAGGAATCAGACCGTTACCCCCACTTTCTGCCCGAGCTCCAGCGGTACTACCGCTGGCTGCAGCGGTACTACCGCTGGCACTCCAGCGGTACTACCGCTGGGCCCCTGGTAGTGCAACGGCACTACCACCGCCAAGAAAGTCTTCGCAAAAAGGTCCGTCCACGAACAACCGCTAGGCAGGCGGTACTAAGCTCCTGGAGCGGTACTACCGCTGACCAGGGGCGGTAGTACCGCCAGCCAGCGGTACTACTGCTAGGGCTAGTGGTACTACCGCGAACTCGAGCGGTACTACCGCTAGGTCCAGCGGTACTACCGCTAGGTCCAGCGGTACTACCGCTCGCCACTGAAACAGCCATAACTTTCGCATACGAGCTCCGAATCGAGCAAACCCAAGCTTGTTGGATTCAGGACGACAAGAGCAATCCAAACAGCGACCTTAAGACCATGCTGATATGAAAATGCCAATGATCTAGAGATGTGAGACCTCTATGAATGAAGATCCGGCAAAAACTCCAACATCGAAAACATCATAGTAGTTGCATATGGACTCCGCTTTCGATGAACTCGAACTTGTCATGAAGAGGACCATAAGCTCTAAAACTCACAAAGAGAAACACCAAACAAGAACCAAGAAGTATGATGCAAGGATGCAAATGGTTTGAGCTCTCAACGAATGATACGATCAAGCTACTCACTTGAGATCCCCCTTGATAGTACAGCAATCTATCCTAAACAGAAAACCTATCAAGGGCAAACCTATACCTTGCACCTCCTCCTCTTGAGCTAGATGATGATGATCTTGGCTTCCTCAAGATGGACCACCTTTCTTGATTGTGTTGGCTTGATGAAGACTAGTTGATTGCTCCCCCATACTCACTATGGGTGAGCCACTCTTCAGCATATCTTCACAAGTCCATTGCCACCACAATGGACGACAAGCTTCAAGCATGATATCTTCGTGCTGATCCACTTGAACTTGCACATCGCAATCTTGATGACGATCACAACTTGACGTCATACTTTATGGGTTATATGAGATCTTCCCTTTGACGCAAGCCCATGGAAACACACCTAACCCCCACATAGAACTCTCACGAAGACCATGGGTTAGTACACAAATACGTAATGGACAATGCTTACCATACCATGGGATCACTTGATCCCTCTCGGTACATCTTGTACGCTTTGTGTGTTGATCATCTTGATTTGCTCATGGGTTGTATGAGATCTTCCCTTTGACGCAAGCCCATGGAAACACACCTAACCCCCACAAAGAACTCTCACGAAGACCATGAGTTAGTACACAAATACGTAATAGACAATGCTTACCATACCATGGGATCACTTGATCCCTCTCGGTACATCTTGTACGCTTTGTGTGTTGATCATCTTGATTTACTCTTTGTCTGAGATCTTGATCAACCATGTGTCTCTATGACCATTCTTTGGATAATACCTTGAATACCATCTTGGTCATCATATAAACTCCTTGAACCCAACAGATGGACTTCAAGAAGTGCCTATGGACAAATCCTATAAATGTAACTTAAGGCAACCATTAGTCCATAGGAATTATCATCAATTACCAAAACCACATATGGAGATATATGCTCTACCAGCCGCCCGCATGACGACGAGTAGCCCCGGCGAGTCGCCGGGGTCGCCGTCCTCGCGGAGGACGAACTGTTCCGGCGGCACTTCGTACTCCGTCGGGGCCACCGTCGGGGCCATCGTCGGGAACGCCAACGGTGGGTGGGGGATTGCCGCCCGACGGCGACGCTGGATGCCGCCAGTGTTGCCCGCCGTCGCCGCCGCCTGCCGGTGACGGTTGTTGACGTCGTAGTAACTTTTTCCATCCCAATACGTGTGGCGGGTGCGGATGTTGTGGCGGACGCCGGGATGGATCCGGAGCTGCTCCGGCGTCGCGGGGTCGTCCAGCGTCGGGTAGCCGTCCTTGCAAATCCTCCACGGTTTCGCGAGGCAGCACCCCGGCGGGACGATGAGGCCGTAGGCGTGGAGCTCTCCGTCAACGGCTTCTCGAGGCTTTGGGACCAGTTGCTCTCCGATGCGCCGCAACAGCCGAAGGTGCTGCCGCCGGCGTGAGCCATCGTCGGGAGGAACGGCCGGACGACGGAGAGCAGGGGAGAGGGGGAGAGAACGTCGGGAGCAGCGGCGAGATGACGGAGAGCAGGGGAGAGAAGGAGAGAGCGACGGGTGTGCCGACGTGCCGCGGGACGCCGGGTATATATAGCACAGTGACAGAAGGGGGGGCAACGGGGTAGTTGGCCGGCGTTACTCCCCGGGAGTGAATGTGCGTCGCCTCAGGAGCCGTCCAACCAGCGGGCCAGCGGCGACAGCGTCAGAAACCGGTGCAACGGGGCTCTGACGACGCGGCCGCCATTAATGGCGCCTCGGGAGCCGGCGAACCAACGGGCTATCGACGGCATCGGAAAGTGATGCGACGATCTGGCAATGGGGCGCTGATGCGGCGATTAATGGCGGGGGCTTTGGAAACCGACGCGATAAACTGGCGACGGGGCGTTGACGCGGTGGTCAATGGCGGCGGCTTTGGGAACCGACACGACAAACTGGCGACGCAACGCACGATTAATGGAGCGGCCTCAGGAACCGACGGATTGACCGCGGTCAGGCCGACGTGAAGACGCCACGTCACGCCGGGTGGATGCGGGTACGACGCGTATTCGGGCTCCGGTACGGCGCTAGTTCGTCAGCTGGCGCCCGTCGGGCTGACGCGCGTACGTCAGGACGGGGGGACAAGACCATCCTGGCCTTTCTTATGAAGGGGTATCGTTTAATCTCAGCCGTCCTTGTGCTTGGGGGGGGGGGTTGTACCGAAGAAGAAGTGTAGAGTAGAATAGATAGAAAGAAATAATAGAATAGATAGATATGTTTGTGATTTCATATGTGTTAGCTCTTAATCGTCTAAATTGTCATAATTTTCCTTTGCAAAACGGTTATTCTATTGCGTACCAATGTTCTTGACACTATTTTACGGTCAAGTTGCACATAAAAGTATTGAATCATTGCACGGGGTCGTTACACATAATTCACAGACAAATCTACAGTTTCACTCCTATTTCAGCCAAACAGCTTCTAGCTTTTCCACAGCTAAAAGTTCACAACAACTTTTTCACAACTCACGGCTCACATCAGCTTTTACAAAATGTGTAGCTCAACCAAATACGACCTAAGGGAGCGTTGTCGTTGATGCGCATGAATAATCTCACTAACTATAACCAACAAGTTGGCTCATGATGTCAACTGTTCTTCCCCTTGCAACGGCACGAGATGAATGCTGCTAGCACTCTCTGGCAATCGAAACTAGAAGAATGTTGTTGACGGCCCACCAGCGCGTGGGATCGTAGCAGTTTTCGAGGGTAGTGTATTCGACCCAAATTTGTTGATCGCCAAAACAGGAGGTGAGAGAACACTCTCGAGTATTAGCAGTTGAATTTATCAGATTCAACCACACCTGAAAGATTAGTACCTGCAAGCAAAGTAGTAACAACAAAGTAGCGAGTAACGGAAGTGGCGAGGAATAGCAGTAGTGACAGCAGTAGCAAGTAGCAACAGTAGCAAACGACAGTAGTAGCAACAGTAGCAACATAGCAAGACAAATAATAGCAGCAGAGCAAGACAAGTAACAGCAGTAGCAACAGTAGTAACAGGAGAGCAAGACAAGTAACAACAGCAGCAACAGTAGTAACAGGAGAGCAAGACAAGTAACAACAGCAGCAACAGTAGTAACAGCAGCAGAGCAAGACAAGTAACAGCAGCAGTAGGACAAACTCGTAGGCAATGGGTCGGTGATTTGTTTGGTTTGTATTCATTATGCAACAGTTATAACACAGAGAGATATGTGGCTAACTCCCGTTCGTCAATGTGATGTAGGCATGCATTCCGTGTGTCGTCATACGTGCTTAGGGAAAAGAACTTGCATGACATCTATTGTCCATCCCTCCCGCGGCAGAGGGGTCCAAAAGGAAACTACGGGATATTAAGGTTCTCCTTTTAATAAAGAACCGGATCAATGCATTAGCACTTGGTGAACACATGAACTCCTCAAACTATGGTCATCACCGGGAGTGGTTCCGGTTATTGTCACTCCGGGGTTGCCGGATCATAACACATAGTAGGTAACTACAACTTGCAAGATCGGATCTAAAACACACATATATTGGTGACAACATAATAATTTCAGATCTGAAATCATGGCACTCGGGCCCTAGTGACAAGCATTAAGCATGGCAAAGTAGTAGCAACATCAATCTCAGAACATAGTGGATACTAGGGATCAATCCCCATCAAAACTAACTCGATTACATGACAGATCTCATCCTACTCATCACCGCCCAGCGAGCCTACGGATAGATTACTCACGAACGACGAAGAGCTTCATGGAATTGGAGAGGGAAGAAGGTTGATGATGACGATGGCGAAGATTTCGCCTCTCCGGAGCCCAAAACGGACTCCAGATCTGCCATCGAGATGAAGAACAGGTTGTGGCGGTGCCTCCGTATCGCAAACGCGACGAAATCTTCTCTTTTTATTTTTTTCTGGGATGAAAGGGAACTTATAGAGCTAGAATTGGGGGCGGTAGAGCCATGCGGGCCCCACAAGCCTGCCCACCGCCACCAGGTGAGGTGGTGGCGGAGCCAGGGCTTCTGGCCTACTGGCCCACCCCCTCAGGTGGAACTTGGCGCAGATATTTTTCATATTTTCCAAAAATGATCTTCGTAAATTTTCAGGATGTTAGCAGAACTCTGATTTCTGCACAAAAATAACACCAAGGCAATTCTGCTGAAAACAACGTCAGTCCAGGTTAGTTCCATTCAAATCATGCAAATTAGAGTCCAAAACAAGGGCAAAAGAGTTTGGAAAAGTAGATACGATGGAGACGTATCAACTCCCCCAAGCTTAAAACCTTGCTTGTCCTCAAGCAACTCAGTTGAAAACTGAGAGAGAAAGAAAAACTTTGACAAACTTTGTTTGATCTTGTTGTCGCAACTATGTCTAACTCATAACCAGAATTTCAGCAAGATCTCAAGTTAACCACATAAGCAAATGACACAAAGGTCTCACGGTAAACTAATATCAATGGCATAATCAGCTAACGAGCAAATAATAATGAGTTTCAAATACCAACACTTCAATCAAAACAAGCATGAAGCAATATGAATAGGTGGTATCTCGCTAGCTCTTTCTGGGACCGCAAAACATAAATGGAGAGCACTTTCAAAGATCAAGGGCTGACTAAACATTGTAATTCATAGCAACGAAGATCCAGTCATAGTCATACTCAATATCAATCAAAAGCAAAGCATAAAAATGACAGGGGTGCTCTCTAATTGGTGCTTATATAAGAGGAGGATGACTCAACAAGAAAATGAATAGACAGGCCCTTCGCAGAGGAAGCATTGATTTGCACAGGTGCCAGAGATCAAGCTTTGAAAACAAAGATAATAATTTTGGGTGGCATGCTTTCATTGTCAATGCAATGACCAAGAGTTCTCAATATCTTCCATGCTACTCATTCTATAGGCGGTTCCCAAACAGAAAAGTAAAGTTTTAACTCCCCCACCACCAATCAATCACACTCCACGGCTAGCCGAATCCTCGGGTACCGTCCATACTAACATCAATCCGGGGGGAGTCTTGTTTTACAGTTATGTTTTCGATTTAAGCGTGGAACTGGGCATTCCAATTACCGGCCCCTTTCTCGTGAATGACAGTGAATAAACACATGTAGAGGATAACACTCCTAGCATGGAAGATACCAATAGCCCCCTGTCACCACATGAGCGATTCGGGTATGCAAAACAGATTATTTCTTGAAGGTTTAGAGAGTGGCACATGCAAATTTACTTGGAACGACAGGTAGATACCGCAAATAGGTAGGTATGGTGGACTCTCATGGAAAAACTTTTGGGTTTAATGGAAGTGGATGCACAAGCAGTATTCCGCTTAGTACAAGTGAAGGCTAGCAAAACACTAGGAAGCGACCAACTAGAGAGCGACAACAGTCATCAAGATGCAATGAGTTTGGCTAACATTGAATGCAAGCATGAACAGGATATAAATCACAATGAACACGAACATCATAGAGGCTATGTTGATTTTGTTTCAACTACATGCATGAACATGCGCCAAGTCAAGCCACTTGAAACATTCAAAGGAGAATACCATCCTATCATACTACATCATAGTCATCTCAAAATCTATGTTGGCATTCAAGACAAACCATTATAAGCTCTCAGCTAAATAAGCATGGTATCAGAAACTATGATCTCTAAGTTGTCATTGCAAACATGGTTCTCTCACAACAAAGCTAAATCTAGGTCGATAAGCTAGTCATATTTACAAAAACAAAATAGACAGAGTTCATATCAGCTTTTCAGTCTCACTCACTTCATCATATATCATCATTATTGCCTTTCATTTGCACGATCGAACGATGTGAACAATGATAAGCGCATTGGACTAAGCTGAATCTGCAGGCAAACACAAAGGAAAATACAAAGTAATATGGATCTTTGAAAGCTAAACAGGTAAGCATGCAAGAACCTCTAAACATTGTAACCAATATCTTCTACCTTGACCCAAAGAAAAAGAAAACTATTTACACAGGAAAGCTCCCAACAAGCAAAAGAAGAAAGAAAAATCTTTTTGGGTTTTCTCAAAAGGACACAAAACAAGAAAACAAGAAAACGAAAATAAACTAGCATGGATAATAGAGTGGCAAAGTGTGAACACCGGCTAACAAAGTGAAAGCATAAGCATGAATGTAAAGTAGGTGAGAACACGTACTCCCCCAAGCTTAGGCTTTTGGCCTAGCTTGGTCTACTCCCATGGGTGATCGTGGCGAAACCCAAAGTCATAATGGGTGTTATACGGGAGTGCTGCAGCCACTGCCTGAATAGCTGCCTCACGAAGTCGAGCAGCAGTCGCCTCCCTCTCATACTCCTCTGCCTCTCCTATGGTTATGTAGTATCTTCGTTTTACCTGAAAGTCAAAGAAAGCAGGAGCAGGAAGGGTAATATCGAAAACACGCTGCCGGTTAAATATCAAGCGGTATAGGAGGGATCCATGATCTCTCTCAAGGAACTGGTAGCGTGTTAGAGCGACACGGTCAAGGTAGGCTGTACGGAGAGGAGGGTCTTCTGGACGGATGGATACTCCAAGAAAATTTGCTAAGCGTGTAGCATAAACTCCACCAAAGAAATCCCCCTCACTGGCATTTTTATTCAGCCTCCTTGCTATTATAGCTCCATATTGAAGCTCCTGTCACCTGTTACTGCGCTCTTAAGGATACTAAGGTCGGAAGCGCATAGGTGACAATGTGCACCCTTGCCGTTAATGCACCTACCTATGAAGAGGGCAAGGTAGTGCAAGGCAGGGAAATGGATGCTTCCTATGGTGGCTTGCGTGATATCTTTGGTTTCTCCAACAGTTATACTGGAGACAAAGTCTCTGACCGAAGACTTAGAAGGATCATTAATACTACCCCCATCGAGTATCTTGCAAATCCTATTTAAATCCTCCAAATCCACGGTATAGGATTTATCGTACAGATCAAACAGTATGGATGAGTCACGGCCAACTGAAAATTTAAATCTACGCACGAAAGAGGCACTGAGCATAGCATACTGTTCACATTTATCTGAGAGGAATTCTTCTAACCCGGCATTGCGGACAAGTGTATCAAACTCATCCTTGAAACCTGCTTCGATCATGAACTCATCGGAAGGCAATTCACATGGTTGTACCGGTGCGTCACTTAGTTGAAAAGGTTCGGGCTCCCGAAAAGAGAGACGAGGACCCTTCTTACTTGAGGAACCACCATGAAACTTCCTCCTGAACATAATTTCCTTTTGCTGAAATTTTTGAAGTTCAAGAGAAAAGTGAATGAAAACCATCTATACCTTGTAGCAACTACTCCTACTAGTGCCTAGAGACCGTATCACGCGCTAAAACTACTTGGGACCAGCTAAAATCAACCTTTCAAGCTCAAGAACAGGGTCACCAAGGTAGCAAGAATACGCGAAGGATAAAGCACTAGAGCAAAAACTAATTGGACCAATGGAGGAGTCACTTACCAAGGAGTAATTTCCCCAAAACGGTTTGGAGAATGGTGCTTTGAGCAAGGAGATCGAAAATCACAGCCAAATGAGCAAGAACACGGATTTGAGCTGCGAAACAATTTTTCTGGAGGTGGAAGAAGAGGCTGGGAGCTGGAATGAGTGGAGGGGGTCCTTGTGGGCCCCACAAGCTTGCCCTCCGCCACCAGGGGGGTGGCGGTGGCACGGCTTGTGGCCCACTGGTTTGGCCCCCAGGCCAGCTCTCAGGCCCAGTAATTTTCAAAAATTCCAGAAAAAATCATACTAAATTTTCAGGACCATCGGAGAACTTTTATTTTCGAGGTATTTTTCTCCGGGACGCTAAAACAGAAAAAAGGAAAAACTAAACTAATTCTATCGTTTCTCTTCTAAGCAAAAGAAAATGAAAGCTTAAAACAGAGGTATGTGACTCTTTGATTCATCCGTTTCATGGTCATCGAAAGAAATCCATCAATGGGGTTGATCAAGTCCTCATGACAAAACCTTCTCGAATCGCAAGAGAGAACGGAGAATTTTCTAATAGCCACTAAGTCACTTCAATGGGGATATGTATCTCCCCATCAAGCAAATCATACTTCAACTTGACACGAGGAATAGGGCATTTAAAGCTCCCAATGAGAATCGATGAAGTCTTTTCGATAGCATTGATGCAATGTACTTGATATCGTTTCTTCGGAAAGTGCACGATGTGCTCACTACCGTTGACATGGAAAGTGACATTGCCTTTGTTGCAATCTATAACAGCCCCCGCAGTGTTTAAAAAGGGTCTTTCGAGGATGACAACCATGGCATCATCCTCGGGAATATCCAAGATAACAAAGTCTGTTAAGATAGTGGTATTAGCAACCACAACAGGCACATCCTCGCAAATGCCGATAGGGAAAGCAGTTGATTTGTCGGCCATTTGTAGAGAAATTTCAGTGGGTGTCAACTTATCCAAGTCAAGTCTACGATAAAGAGAGAGCGGCATAACACTAACACCGGCTCCAAGGTCACATAAGGCAGTTCTTACGTAGTTTCCTTTAATGGAGCAAGGTATAGTGGGCACTCCAGGATCACCAAGTTTCTTAGGAGTTCCACCTTTGAAAGTGTAATTGGCAAGCATGGTGGAGATCTCAAGATCTGGTATCTTCCGTTTATTAGTCACGATATCTTTCATGTACTTGGCATACGGAGACATCTTGAGCATATCAGTTAACCGCATTTGCAGAAAGATGAGTCTTATCATCTCAACGAAGCGCTCAAAATCCTCATCATCCTTTTTCTTGGATGGCTTAGGAGGGAAGGGCATAGGTCTCTGAACCCATGGCTCCCTTTCTTTACCATGCTTCCTAGCAGTAAAGTCATTCTTATCGTATTTCTTAGGCTGTGGGTTATCAGGATTAACCGAAGGTTCAATCTCCACATCCTCATAATTGCTAGGTTGAGCATTATTATGAACATCACTGTCCATATTGTCACCAGGTTCATGTTCATCACCAGATTGTGTTTCTGCATCAGACGCAGAAATATCATTAGGTTCTTCAGGTGTGATAGTTTTTGGTGAACCGGCATGTAGGTTTCTATCATCCTTCTTCTTCTCCTTAGGATGACTGGGTGTATCAGCATAGATTCCTTGAGAATCTTGATCAATACTCTTAGGATGACCTTCAGGGTACAAAGGTTCCTGAGTCATTTTGCCTCCTCTAGTAATGACTCTGACAGAGTTGTCATTTAATTCATTGAGCAAGTCATTCTGAGCTTTAAGTACTTGTTCTACCTGAGTAGTAATCATAGATGCATGTTTACTCAGAAGCTTCAGATCATTGACATTTCTGTCTACACAAGCACTTAAATGGCTAAGCGTACGAGTACTTTGTTCCAAATGTCTGCTAACATAATCATTGAAACTCTGTTGTTTGGCAACAAAGTTCTCAAATTCATCAAAGCATAGGCTAGCAGGTTTGTCAAAAGGAATATCACTCTCATCAAACCTACGCAGAGAATTCACTTCTACTACCTGTATCGGGTTATCGAGACCATGGATCTCTTCGATAGGTGGTAGATTTTTGACATCTTCAGATCTAATGCCTTTATCTTGCATAGATTTCTTGGCTTCTTGCATATCTTCGGGACTGAGGAATAGAATACCTCTTTTCTTTGGAGTTGGCTTAGGAGGTGGTTCGGGAATAGTCCAAGCATTATCGTTGATCAAGATGTTATTCAGTAGGGTCTCAGCTTGTTCTATAGTTCGTTCCCTAAAAACACAACCGACACAACTGTCTAGGTGGTCTCTAGAGGCATCGGTAAGTCCGTTATAGAGGATATCAAGTATCTCGTTCTTCTTAAGAGGGTGATCAGGCAAAGCATTCTGTAGCTGGACGAGCCTCCCCCAAGCTTGTGGAAGACTCTCTTCTTAGAGTTGAGCGAAGTTGTATATTTCCTGCAAGGCAGCTTGCTTCTTATGGGTAGGGAAATATTTCTCACAGAAGTAATAGACCATATCTTGGGGACTACTCACACATCCAGGAGCAAGAGAGGTGAACCAGGCTTTAGCGTCATCCTTTAGAGAGAAAGGAAACAACTTAAGGATATAGTAGTGACGAATCTTCTCCTCATTAGTGAAAAGGGTGGCTATATCGTGTAGTTTGGCAAGATGGGCTACGACCGTCTCAGACTCATAACCGTGAAAAGGATCAGATTCGACTAGAGAGATTATCTCAGGATCGATAGAGAATTCATAATCCTTATCGGTGACAAAGATAGGTGAAGTGGCAAACTTCGGGTCATATTTCATCTTAGCTTTCAGAGATTTTTCCTTCCACTTGAGAAGTAATTTCTCAGTGTCATAGGCATCCTTACACGCAAGAAAATCCTCAGCTATCTGTCCCTCCATAACGTAACCCTCAGGTATATCACACAATTCATATCTAGGAGAGCTAGATCTAACAGGAGCAAAAGCAGGTTCTATGTCAATAGTATCGACAGTATCAGAAGCATCATGAGCATTGGCAGTAACTCTAGCAATATGAGCATCTAGGAACACCCCTAGTGGAACATCAGGCAAAGTAGTATCTCTAGCAGTATCAGGCATAGCAACTCTAGCAGTATCAGGCATAGCATCATGCATAGTATCATCAGGCATAATATCAAGCATAGCATCTCTAGCAGTAGCATCATAAGCATCATCAAGCACAAGTGACATATCAAGATTTCTAGCAGGAGGTGATGTCGCAAACTTACTCATAACTGAAGGTGAATCAAGTGTAGAGCTAGATGGCAATTCCTTACCTCCCCTCGTAGTTGAGGGCAAGACTATGGTCTTCGGATCCTTCAGATTCTTCATAGTGATCGGCAGATATAAATCCCAAGTGACTCAGAGAATATAGCAATACCTCCCGGCAACGGCGCCAGAAAAATGCTTGATGTCAACTGTTCTTCCCCTTGCAGTGGCACCATAAGAATGCTGCTAGCACTCTCCGGCAATCGAAACTAGAAGAATGTTGTTGACGGCCCACCAGCGCGTGGGATCATAGCAGTTTTCGAGGGTAGAGTATTTGACCCACATTTGTTGATCGCCAAAACAGGAGGTGAGAGAATACTCTCGAGTATTAGCAGTTGAATTTGTCAGATTCAACCACACCTGAAAGATTAGTATCTGCAAGCAAAGTAGTAACAACAAAGTAGCGAGTAACGGCAGTGGCGAGGAACAACAGTAGTGACAGCAGTAGCAAGCGACAGTAGTAGCAACAGTAGCAGCAGAGCAAGACAAGTAACAACAGTAGAGCAAGACAAGTAACATCAGCAGCAACAGTAGTAACAACAGAGCAAGACAAGTAACAGCAGCAGCAACAGTAGTAACAACAGCAGAGCAAGACAAGTAACATCAACAGTAGGACAAACTCGTAGGCAATGGGTCGGTGATTTGTTTGGATGATATTCATCATGCAACATCTATAACACAAAGAGATATGTGGCTAGCTCCCGTTCGTCAATGTGATGTAGGCATGCATTCCGTGTGTCGTCATACGTGCTTAGGGAAAAGAACTTGCATGACATCTATTGTCCATCCCTCCCGTGGCAGCGGGGTCCAAAAGGAAACTACGGGATATTAAGGTTCTCCTTTTAATAAAGAACCGGATCAACGCATTAACACTTGGTGAACACATGAACTCCTCAAACTATGGTCATCACCGAGAGTGGTTCCGGTTATTGTCACTCCGGGGTTGCCGGATCATAACACATAGTAGGTAACTACAACTTGCAAGATCGGATCTAAAACACACATATATTGGTGACAACATAATAATTTCAGATCTGAAATCATGGCACTCGGGCCCTATGACAAGCATTAAGCATGGCAAAGTAGTAGCAACATCAATCACAGAACATAGTGGATACTAGGGATCAATCCCCATCAAAACTAACTCGATTACACGATAGATCTCATCCTACTCATCACGTCCAGCGAGCCTACGAATAGATTACTCACGAACGATGAAGAGCTTCATGGAATTGGAGAGGGAAGAAGGTTGATGATGACGATGGCGACGATTTCCCCTCTCTGGAGCCCAAAACGGACTCCAGATCTGCCCTCCAGATGAAGAACGGGTTGTGGCGGCGCCTCCGTATCGCAAACGCGACGAAATCTTCTCTTTTTATTTTTTCTGGGACGAAAACGAACTTATAGAGCTGGAATTGGGGGCGGCAGAGCCGTGTGGGCCCCACAAGCCTGCCCACCGCCACCAGGGGAGGTGGTGGCGGAACCAGGGCTTGTGGCCCACTGGCCCACCCCCTTAGGTGGAACTTTACACAGATATTTTTCATATTTTCCATAAATGATCTCCGTAAATTTTCAGGACGTTTGGAGAACTTTGATTTCTGCACAAAAATAACACCAAGGCAATTCTGCTGAAAACAGCGTCAGTCCAGGTTAGTTCCATTCAAATCATGCAAATTAGAGTCCAAAACAAGGGCAAAAGAGTTTGGAAAAGTAGATACGATGGAGACGTATCAGCTCAGAACGCAGAAGTGTTGTCATTGTCACAACAACACAATGGTCATTGAAGAACCATTGTTATTGTCGCAACAACACCAATGTCATTGCAGATGCACCCTTGAGGGCCCGCCCGGCCAGATCACCCATGGACATTGTCGTGGTCATCACCACAACCATCGAAGAATTCTCCTTGCATGAGCACGGTCGTCGACGCCCATCACGGCATGCCCTATCGCCATGTTCCTTGAAGCATGGCCGGGGTTGTAGCCATCCTTCTAGTCATCCAAGCATCGCACCGACCATTGAAGCACGACTTCTTGCATGACCTGATCGTCGGCACCGCCAACGCACGCCTTGTTGCCATGGTCGTTGAAGCAATCTCAGGTTGTTGAGGTCATCATGGTTATCGAAGCACCAACACGACCATTCAAGCACGCCTTGTTGCATGGTCGCGGTCATTGATGTCATCACGAAATGCCTCGTCGTTGTGGTGGACAAAGCATTGTCGTTGTCGTCGACTTCGTCATGGTCATCGAAGCATCACAGGCTCGCAACGACCATTGAAGCATGCCTTGTTGCATGGACGCCATCGTCAACGTCGTCACAGCACGCCTCGTCGCCATAGTCGAAGAAGCATTAATCATTATCGTTAATGTCATTGTGGTCAACGAAGGATCCCCATGACCACTGAAGTACGCTTCGCACGGCTGCGGTCGTCGAAGCATTGTTGCGACCGTCGGCATCATTGTGATCATCGAACAATCACCATGACTATTGAAGCACGCTTCATTGCATTGTCGCGGTCATCAACGTCGTCACAACACGCCTCATTGCGGTGGTCGTCGCAGCATTGTTGCGGTCGCCGTGGTCGTTGAAGCATTTCCACGGTCATAAAAGCACACCTCACAGCATGGCCATGGTTGTCGATGCCGTCATGGAACGCCTCATCGCGGTGGTCTCATCGCACATTTTCGTGAACATCGTGGTCGTTGAAGCATTGCCACGATCGCTGAAGCAAGCCTTACGACATGCCCATGGTCGTCGACGCCATCATGACAAGCATTGTCATAATCATGGTGGTCGACTTGATCGTTGAAACATGCCTTGCAGCGTGACCTTGACCATCGACGCCATTGTTGCATGCTTCGTTGTTGTGGTTGTGGAAGCATCATTGTGGCCACTAAAGCATGCCCTACAATGAGCAGCATCGCAACATCCATCCAGTACCCTTCGGCAAAGCGGCTTAGCAGCACCAGCGATGGCTGCATTCGTGCCCCGGCTTTGTAACACCTCGGCGCAGGCACGACTCCACCACTCCCCTTGCAGCATCACCTCCAAGCTTCTCAAGCGGCCATCGCAATAGCAACTCCGTCATTTTTCGTAACATCACTAGCGACCATCGCGGTGTCGCCTCAAAAATTCACCTGGACACATCCCGGGGACTGTCGCGGATCAACTCCACCGTTGGGCAACCGTTAGAGATCAACTCCACCACCGGGCGGCCATAGCAGCAATGGCGTCACCCACTCTTGCAACATTGGAGTTTTTATGGCCTTGCAACAGCGTGTTTGACTTTGCAGCATCGCATGTCCCTCTTGCAACATTGGCGGACAACCTTATTGTGTCGAGCCACCACGTTTGGCTGCAGTAGCGACGCTGGGGCGACGTTGCGTGTGGACGATTTTGATTATTTTCCAAATAAAATAATTTTATTGTATATTCCCACTTTTTTGTTTCATTGGTTTTGTATTTTTGTTGACAAAGTTTAGAAGGCACTATCAAATTCTAATTAGAAGAGGAACATGGAATTAGGCTGGTGGTGATTTTTTTTAACACAGTACAGACGCAAGCGTTCATATACACGTGCATATAGTCACCCCTATGAACGCACACACGCACATCCTACCCATATGAGCACCTCCGAGAGACTGAGCCGGCATATCATCTTGAGATTTACAAAGTCACCGTAGGCGCCTCGACGTTGACGGAAATGTCTCCTCCCATTGAAAGCGTATTGCTAGAAATCCTGAAATAAATCTAAAAATAATGCAAGCACGAGGATTTGAATCTTGATGGGCTGGGAATACCACGATCCCTCTAACCATTCAACCACAGATTGATTTGCATTAGGCTGGTGGTGATGGTGTGTAGGGAGTGCGGAGGGGAAAGAAAAGGTTGCATGCAAGGATCGGCACACGGCATAAGAACCAGTAGAAGCGAACACATTCTTTTTACTTATTAGTACAAGAGAATGCAACACGTGGTTGGAAGGAAAGAAATCGATGATGTTGGTTGCTTTACAACTGGACGGCGCGATGCGGACTAAGTTCTCGAAAAAATCAACCAGCTAATTATAATACTTTTCTATGAAATGCATATGCAATTTTATGCCTAAAACATGAAACTACAGCCCATGCCGTATCATAGTTTTTTCTTGAGAATACACAAATTGTGTATCATAGTTTTATATAAGAAGAGAATTATAAGTACAAGACGACTACCACTTGTGAACACGATTTTTAAAGGATTTTTTGGAGGATTTCAATACATAGTTGGTTTTTTACTATAGTGGTTGTTTGATTCATATGATTACATCCATAGGTATTTCTCCTTTGGATTAATTTGTACTAGTTTTCATTGGAATTTTTTCAACCACTCCAACATCTTGTGAAGAATCCTATGTTTTCCTAGAGTGCAATCTAGGGCTCATGCTAATCATGTAGGATCAAAGATGGCATGTCATTCTATTCGTGTATTTTTGAAATCTGACAAATCAAAGAGGCATGTAGTGTTAAAAATTTCATCTAGGCACTTATATGTTCTCTTCTTTTACGCATAAGATTAGACCTAGTAGCGGAACACGTGATACGATATTATAACATTCCATCAAATTCCTTGATCTCCAAATCTCAGAAATTACTTTGAACTCCTTCCAAGGGACCTTACCAGAGATTAAATTCGACAGGTTCTTTGTTGTGAAAGAAAGTATGCTAAATTTAATGAGGTTTACCCTACATTTAACATGCAAAAATGCTTGATTTGCTTATCAATGCCGGTGTGTGCAGCTGAATGGAAAGGCTATGCAGAAGCTGAATTTAATTTGGAACTTCCGATTCAAAAGTAATAGGAAGTCATTATGTCAAGCCCATGCATGATTTATCAGTGGCGGATCCCTTTGCAGAAATGTTGAACTAGCGATACAAGTCGTAATAGGAGTTTGAATTTTTCATATCTTCATGTTCAGCTCATCAACGTGGGCGTCTACAACTACAAGTGCATGACAAAGGTTCTCCATAAGCTAAATTTCATTTCTAATATCAGTTTGAACCTTGTAATCTTTGAATTTGAGCCTTGTAATATTTTTCGCATTTCTGATACAATCAGTGAAATGGCATGGTATGTGACTGGTATATTGGTAGTATTATTTTGATCTTAAAAAATGAATGCTGAATATCTGGACCTTAATATATAATGGACTTGATTTAATTACCACCCTTGCATGTGTTTCCCCTGGTGGTTTTATCACAAACGGTCTATATTATGGACTCAATAGTGATATTTCAAATTATTTCACACAGTTGATTTTTTTAATTGTGTGCCCTCTAGAGCACACACTTCACAATAAACAATCGTATGTGGTGTCGACAATTATCGCACACGACTGTCTTTCATTACCCGACTATGAAACTTTGACCTCATCACACACGGATAACTTATTGTTAGACTTGTGCGTTGCTTTAAGTCATTGCACACACTTTGTTTTTGTAAACCGTTTCGTCAATAGACGCCCTCAATGGGCGCTTATTCGAGCCGGCGCGTGGCCAAACGAGTCGGGCAGGGAAAGTTGTGTGGTTTCGTGCTGGAACGTGCGTGGTTGCACGGGAATGGGCTCACCAACGAAACACTGGCGCCACTTCGAGCCGATGCATGGCCAAAAAACGCGTGTGCGCTCCTCAAGCTTGTAGTGGAATCCTCCGCTAGGAAGTCGGTGACAAGATGCGTTGATTACACGTTTTCCGACCCTCATTTCTCCATCGGCCATTTAACCTTCTATATCATAAAACTTTCGATCATGCCCCACAACACAAGAAGCAAACCCACGATGATAAATATACATAGGACATCTTGCGTGGATCCAATGGCGGCGCTCCCAGCGGCTGCTGGTGATGAGAGGCAGTTTACCATGTGTGTTGTGGTGGACGCCCGCAAAAGGTTCACACACCTCCCGGTGGTGTACACCAAGACCTGATCTAGGTGGAGCAATCCATCCACATCAAGGATCCGTTGCTTGCCGAGGACAAGTACAAAGTGGTCGAATCCGAGATCGCTTAGACTGGTGGTCATGTTGGGTCTCATTAGAAGGTTGATGTCACCTAGATGTGTGTGTCATCACGTCCTCGTCTACCACTACTCCCTGGCCACAAGGCCTTGTGAACATTTTGTCAGTTTTGTTAACAACCTCGACTACACTTTCACTTCAGTGGACACGAACAACGATATAAAGGTGCTCAAGAATTCGGGCATCGCCTGCTAGAAGGTTGTCGAAATCCAGGGCCACTACAGGATCTA
Organism: Hordeum vulgare subsp. vulgare; assembly: GCF_904849725.1. Classification (NCBI taxonomy): domain Eukaryota; kingdom Viridiplantae; phylum Streptophyta; class Magnoliopsida; order Poales; family Poaceae; genus Hordeum; species Hordeum vulgare. The sequence continues at coordinate 331,435,929 of NC_058522.1, read as the reverse complement.
TGGTAGCAAGGAGGATAAGGTCTCCCCGGTTGACCAGACAGAGTCCATCCTCGACACCTACTATAAAGACACGAAGGATGCGTGCAACTAGAACAGGCTTGTCTCGCACAGGGCCTCGACGAAGAAGATGGACGAACATCACGTCAAGTACGCGACCATGAAGATGTATACAAGCTATGAGATTTACACATGGATCGTTCACATTAAGAAGTACCTCCGTCCAGCAGACGACGAGGCATCGAGCCACAAGTGGAGCACGCACGACAATCCTCACAATAAATAGATGATTTGATGATTGTTTCTCTTAGTTTATTATGCATGTAATTCTTTATTGATGTGTGAAAATGTTTTGTGTAGTGAGTTATGTAATTGGATGTTTAATTTAGTTACGCAATCATGTTATTATAAGTATATATGTTGTTCTTTTGTAGATAGAGCATAGATATTGTGTAGATATAGCAAATCACATCGCATACAATTAAACTAAGGAACACGTTTGTGATGATTTCCACTATCACATATAGTTTACCACCAAGCGTTTTCCCACAACACACACAACTTATTAGTAGGAATCGTTTGTGAACCTGTCGGTATTCCCACACAATTCTGATTAGAGGCATGTTTGACAGGTATCACACATATCTTTTCAGACCGAATCATTTGTATTCTTCTGGATAATCGCAAATAGTTCATCTGAGTAGCGTGTATGTCATCTTTCACACACATATGGATCCGCGTAACCATTTGTGTTATTTTTGATCATCAAAAATAGTTCGTATGGATCAACTATATGCCATGTATGCACACGCAACTTTTATTTGAATTGTGGCTGATGGATCAACCATCGCACGCAGTTAATTCTATTGAAGATGATTTTATTAACATGTCGTTGTGATTCATGCATCACACACAATTTGGTCAAATGGTCTTCCATACATGTGTTGTCTTAGGACCATCTTGTAGCAGTGATTTATGGATAAATATTGTAAGCAGTTCCATTTTTTAGGGGGGGAGGGGGTTATAAGAAAGTACATTGAGCACTCTCCTAATTATACATAATACCTTCAGCGGAAAATACAAAGTGGGTGTGCTAGTATTCTCAACACTGTACGCACGCAAAAGCTCATAAATATGCACATATACTCTGTAGTCAACGATGACGTCTCTTCCCATTGAACATGCATCGCTGGAAACACAACAATAGTTTTTAGGTCCTTCAAAGAGGTAACAATTCTCATGTAGCAACTCAAAGAAGTGACTCTACTAGTTGTTGTGCTTGTTACCACGGTGATCGTAAATGCTACAAAAGTTGTGGCTTGCGCAATCATCCAGTGCGCAAGACTGCCAACGGTACGAGCGGGAGCAGTTAATCGTTCATACAAGTGATCGTACTAGGAGGCGCGACCTCCTCGTGGTCGATTACTTCTCCATGTGCACTCGGATTGGGGATCACGCGCATTTGCACCCTAAAAACTCATCCAGAAGGCAGAACCCTAGCCTACACAAGGCGTTTGAAGGGGGAATTGGCAAAGAGGAGAACAAAATCTTCATGACCACATACAAGGGGTATTTGGCATCATCCATCTTCAAACACCACCATCGTCAAGATCCATCCTCTTCTCATTGTAATACTAAAACCCTAGTGGATCGACATGTGTAATATTTGTTCATATCATCCATGTTCATCATCCTCGCTTGCATGATATTTGTTGTCCCTATTTATGAGTGAAAACCCCTAGTTCTCGGGGATATGGATGAGCCTTGGTATGTATAGGTGTTGAAATGATAATAAGGATATGAGATTCTCTATTGAATGATTTAATTTGATAAACTTCATGAATGTTGTGAAGGGGCCCCACTCAATATCATTGCCACAATGCCATGAAGTGTATCACTATCAATGTAAGAGTTAGGAAGTGGAGGCAATTCGGGGTGACAGTAAAAGCCTACACCCCCTCACTTGTACAACTGACATGGGAATCACGGTGAACACTAGTGAGGCCACTTTCATGGGGAATACCTTAATTACGGTAGTTGTAACCTATAGGGGGAGTATGGTGGTGGCGTGTATGGCGCGAAGTCTACCTAGAGTAAGACGTGTTCTGTACCCGGCTCCGTCCAATATAAATGTGAGGAGTGGCGAGAAGTATCCAGTTAGTACTTTGTCATAGCATATGTCGTAATAGACACATGCCAATGGGAATTCTAGACTCCGTGAGAATGCCTTACTCCTCTGTCAGTCCACTTGTTACTTGTCCTAATGCTCTCACCTATTTTTGTTTTTTATTTACTTTAAGTTCGCACTTCACTCAAAACCAAAATTTACTTCTGCCCTCATTTTGCGTTGAGTCTATAATTGCTTGCACGCATATATCGGCTTTTCCTCCCTTCGCTTCGTCCTGACCGCTCCCGTGAGAGGCTGGGAGGAGCCCTAAGTGCCACCAACCCTAGTCCTCCTCCCGCCTCTCCCTCTCCTCGCCGCTGCTAGAGGGCGCTGTCGGGCAAAGCCTGGTCCGTGTCCGTGGTTGCGGGGCTCCCCTTCCTCCTCGCTCGGCGACTCGCGGCGTGGGACGCGGTGGCCGGTGGAGCGTCGTGCTCAGCGCGAGGCGCGACGGCGGCGAGGCGTGCGGCTGCGTTGGCAGTGTAGGCATGCTTGTGGTGGTGGGTGCGTGGGCAGGTGGTGCATGCCTCCATGTGGGGTGGCGGGGTTGGGCCTCTTGATCTCGATCCAGATCTGGCTCACCTACGGTCAGTTGCTCGCTGTCCGCAGCGGCGGGGTGATACGTCTCCGTCGTATCTACTTTTCTGAACTCTTTTGCCCTTGTTTTGGACTCTAATTTGCATGATTTGAATGGAACTAACCCGGGCTGACGCTGTTTTCATCAGAATTGCCATGGTGTTGTTTTTGTGCAGAAATATAAGTTCTCGGAATGTCCTGAAAATTTACGGAGATTTTTCTGGAATAAAAGAAAAATACCTGTGCAAAGATCCATCGGAAGGGGCGTGCCAGTGGGCCACAAGCCCACAGGCCGCGGCCACCCCCCTAGGCCGCGCCGTGCAGGCTTGTGGGGCCCACGTGGCACCACCGCCCCCAATCTTAGCTCTATATCTTCCGTTTCGCGTGGAAAAAAAATCAGAGAGAAGGTTTCATCGCGTTTTGCGATACGGAGGCGCCACCACATCTTGTTCTTCATCTGGAGGGCAGATCTGGAGTCCGTTTCGGGCTCCGGAGAGGGGAAATCGTCGCCATCGTCATCATCAACCTTTCTCCATCGACAATTCCATGATGCTCTTCATCGTTCATGAGTAATCTCATCGTAGGCTTGCTGGACGGTGATGAGTTGGATGAGATCTATCATGTAATCGAGTTAGTTTTTGACGGGAATTGATCCCTAGTATCCACTATGTTCTAGATTGATGTTGCTACTACTTGTCTATGCTTAATGCTTGTCACTAGGGCCCGAGTGCCATGTTTTCAGATCTGAACCTATTATGTTGTCGCCAATATATGTGTGTTTTAGATCCTATCTTGCAAGTTGTAGTCACCTACTATGTGGTATGACCCGGCAACCCCGGAGTGACAATAGCCAGAACCAGTCCCGGAGATGACCAAAGGATGAGGAGTTCATGTATTCACCACGTGTTAATGTGTTGGTCCAGTTCTTTATTAAAAGGAGAACCTTAATATTTCGTAGTTTCCATTAGGACCCTGCTGCCACGGGAGGGATGGACAATAGATGTCATGCAAGTTCTTTTCCCCAAGCACGTATCACTACATACGGAATACATGCCTACATTAAATTGACGAACGGGAGCTAGTTACATATCTCGCCGTGTTATAGGTGTTACATGATGAATCATATCCGTCATACTCATCCATCACCGATCCACTACCTACGAGTCTTTTACTACTGGTCCTCGCTACGTTACTTTGTCTAGGCTTGTCCCTTGCTACAAAAGGGATTGGGCCACTTTGCTACTCCTGTCACTTTGCTACTATTGTTGCTACTGCTACTGCTATTCCTTGCTACTTTGCTGCTACTTGTTGCCTGGGAAGAATAGTTCCCCCTCCACGCGCTCTTTACTGGCGCCATTGATAAAACAGTTAGAAATAGTCTGCCGTCAAGAGATCGTTTCTGGCACCGTTGCTATCATACCACTTTGCTACTGATACTTTGCTTGAAGACACTAATCTTTCAGGTGTGGTTGAATATGACGAACTCAGCTGCTAATACTTGAGAATATTCTTTCGCTTCCCTTGTGTGAACCAACAAATTTGGGTTGAATACTCTACCCTCGAAAACTGTTGCGATCCCATACGCGTGTGGGTTATCACGGGGCAAGCTGGGTGGTGTGGGGGCAGGCATGCCCTACGGGCATCACTCCTCTGGAGTCGATGCGCGGACGAGCAAGGATGCGCTCGGCACGGTGTGCAGCTAATCTGGCATGGAGCCCATGGTGGAGGGGCTTGAGCGGCCTCTACGGTGCTCGAGCAGCGGCTTCGGCCACGAGGGGCGCGGCTAGTGGATGTCTGCGTGGTTCGGCAACGCGTTGACGCCCCTAGAGGTGCGCGGATCGGAGGCCCCTAGCTATGAGGAAGTGCGCTCCAGTCTTCGACCGTCGGTGGCCTCCTCGAGGTGCAGTTGGCTATGGCGGATCTTGGGCTTCTTCTTTGATGGGCAGCTTCGATGGTGGTATTGTTGGGTGGGCTTACCGATGCCATTGCGGGATGTCGTGCGACTGAGGCGGAGTGGAGCTTGATGAAAACCACGTCTTCGCCTAGTGTCGTGACCAGCGATGGCGGCGGCTCTAGCCTTCGTTGACCTTCTTGGAGGCATCGTTCATGTGTTCTCCCACCCCTCCAGCGCGGATCCGGTCATTTTTGCCTCTCCCGGGGAAACCCTGATCTATGATCGGATGACGTCGGCGCCTTGGTGTTGTATTCCCTCTTGGGGGTTTCGTCTTGGGAGCTTGACATCGGCGAGCAGGACCGTTGGATGGCGGTTGGTGGCGGGTGTGGCGTCCAGGCTTCTGTGGCAAGGATGATGGTGGGAGCGATGTCGGTGACGCGGTAATGGTTGCGGTAGTTGGCTCTTCCTTCACGTGTCCATGGTTTTTGCCTCTATTTGTTTGTTCCTATGGAATTGAAGCTGCGGCGGCGGGGCCCTGTGGTATACGATGACTCACTGAAGGTAGCCTGCTCGATGATCTCCCATGGCGCTAGTCGTGCCTGGTTTTGTCCTTTAGAGTTCTTCGTCAGAGTCGGAGTTGCTCGTCTGGCCGCAGGTGGTTGAGATTATGGCATAGCTCTTCATGCAGCTTCACGTGTCCTCTTGTGGGTGGGTTCAATTGATGATCGCCTACGGCGGAGTCGATGTCGTTTTCTCAGAGTGTAGGGATGAAGATGACGCCTCTAGGGGAGGAGTGATGACGATGACGCATGCGTGTTGTCTCGTCGAAACCCTCTTTGAAGTGGTGTGAGTGAGATTTTTTATGTGTGTTGCTCAACGGTTGTAACGGTTTTCGCCAGGTTTTCCATAATTAATTGGGCAATTCTCTTCTGCCTATTTAATGGATGAGGCAATCTTTGCCTCCGTTTCAAAAAAATGCTTGCAACCACAAGTCCATATGTCAATACAAGATGCAACACCTAATTCATGTGATCCATGTTGAATCAATACTTTTACTTATTAAATGTTACAACTAAACCATGTGCACTTGTAGGCCATCAACTGCCTCCCTTATTCTTCCCTTATTCTTCCCCTGGCTCTCTCCTTTTATCCATACCACCTCCCCCTCGCTTATCTCCTTTCAAATAGAAGCAGCTTCACAAGCTTCTTCGCTGGTCTGCCTATGAGGTGGTGTGAGGGTGGCGCCCATTTTCATCCACAAAACCAATGTCAGACACTCGAGGTAGGTGACGACAACGGGAAATATTTTCAGTTTCAACAGGAAACATCCGTGGGGAGGCGTCGGTTGCTATGGTATGCCCTCTTAGGGTGTACATTCTTTCTTTTGAGCTCACATTCTATGTTTTCTTTTCCCTTGCCCGTGTAGGTATTCCGACCTCCTTCATGTGCCTCGATTGCGATGGTTTTTGTACAACTAGCAAAAGGGCTCGTGCGTTGCAACGGGAGAAAAAAATACCACACGCTTTTTATCTTTTTATAATCATTTTGATTTATTAAAATAATAAGCTAACTAACCAATGTAGTTAGTCATATCCTATTTTGTTGAGAAATCAACCCATCCATTGTTAATTCCACCATGATGAGAAATTGAGCGGGACAAGCAAAGTAAAACGAAGAGGCTACGCGAATTGATCAATGGACTGTTATCTTATTTCACTCATGGGGTACAGAATGTGGGATCAGATGACAAACTGAAGGTGGTGTTCCATTCTCTGTCTCTACAACAATACAATCTTACATTTAATACATTTATTCATGAGCAAACAAATCCCACAAAACAAAATTTCTTGCCGGTGCTTGGCACACGATTGGAGGCATGGGGAGGGGATCTCACCAGATGATGAGTTCCTGCCGGTGGAGGGGATACGATGAGGGGAGAAAGGGTTAGGCACCTCTATCTGGCCATAAGGAGTCGTCGTTGCCGCGCCATAACCTCGGAGTTCCCCGTGTGAGCCATGGAGGCCCGCCTCCACCTGCAAGTACTTCGCTCCGCCGCGCCGCCGCCGTTCTGCATCAAGCAGACGCATCATCCCCAGTCACTGTAGCTGTCGCGTTGATTTGATCCAGAAGTTGTGCTCGAGCGCCGAAACGGGGGCAGCAAGCGGGCAAAGGTACGACCGCGGAGGCGGGTGGGTTGAGATCGACAACTGTGGTGGTTGAGGTCAGCCGCGACGACGAGTGGTGTGGCAGCGGCCTGGGCACACGCCAGGGTGGACCAGGGTCGACGCGATGCGCTCGAGCGCCGCAACGGGGGAAGTGAGCGGGGAGAGGTACGGCCGCGGAGGCGGGTGGGTTGAGATCGGCAGCGGTGGCGGTTGAGGTCGGTCGCGGCGGCGAGTGGTGTGGCAGCGGCCTGGGCACAGGCCAGGGTGGCCCAGGGTCAACGAGAGGAGGCGATGCGTACGGGTATAATTTTTGCAGCGAATCGTTTTTTTTTTGCTTTTGCGTTGGAGATAAATGATGGCGCACGGGATGAATAACAAAAATTACAGGAACTTTTTTATAAAAATGCCACGATGGGTTTTTCGACGAAAACAATAGCCTCTTTATTATTACTAGCAAAAGGGCCCATGCGTTGCAACGGGAGAAAGAAATACCACACGCTCTTAATTTATAAAAAATGGTCTATAATCTGAGAATTTGTAGTTACGACACAAATAAAGATGGTCTTATCCTACAAAAATGCAGTTAAAATTTTCACAGGTCTTCTATTTTAACACGGTTTGCATGTAGATTTAATACGTACAAAGAATCAGTCAAGTGACCTTTAGTTTCATCTCTAATCCTGATTTCGTTGACGTGTTCATCCCCAACCCGGATGAGTACCGGTATGAAAGAAAGACGGATAATGACTTATTTATTAAGATTGCACCCTAGATAGTATTTTTATTAAACGTTTAACACATAAAATAATATCATATTTAAATTTTGCATATTTTTCTAATCAAATTCCATATATAATATGTTAAATTTGGAGTTACGGTTTAAAAGATATGAGTATTTTAAAAAACAATTAATATATACTACGAGTTTAATGTCATAAACAGTAAGGGCTTTTTTGTAAAATCACCTCGGTGGGTTTTCCGACGGAAGCGATATCCTCTTTATTATTAGGTAAAGATTAGGTATAGATTGTCTTCAAGGTGAATCATTTGTTTGGTCATTTTCTTTTCCTCTATTTGATGAGGTCGGTGTGGCCTAATCCTTGATTCTTCAGCAAATTTGGTTGTTTCGTGATGCCCAAAGGATTTAGTGTTGTTGTCGTTCGATTGGATACACCATTCGTCCTCATCATTTGTCTTTGCTCGTTTTATTTGCATGTGTAGCTATTTCTGTGTTGTTGTGAAAAACAAATTCTTTCCATAATGAAGATCGAGTTGGATACGGTGCGTCACGAAAATGTGGGTGGAGGGTGACACGATTGGTGGGAGGCTTTTCCTCACGGTCACATGACGAGGCTCCGCTTGATCTCACGGGCAAACCGCGCCGATAAACCAAGTACGCCACAATACCCACATCGTTCGTTCTATATCTCTCCCTAATAATAAAGCAAACAGGGTTTCTGGTCGTCCGTCGTGGAAATTTTGCGAAAAAGCCCCTCCGTTTTCGAGGATTCAACCCGCAATCCTTCTGTAAGTCAAGTCAAACCGTTATTTTACGTTTTGCACAAAACACCCTATATTTTATCCAAACTAACTCGTCCCTCCTCCCCCCCTCTCTCCCCACAACCCCCACCCCGCAAATGGTGACACCGCCGGCTCCAGCGGGCGCAGAGGAACCTCCGCCCTCCCGTGCTCCCGGCGGCTGTTGGCCACAGCCCCCGCGGGCCGCTGCACCCACCACACGCGGATCCCGGGCCACCAAACCACCCCCGCCGGCAATGGTGACGCGCGCCGCCCTCGACCTGGATCTGAAGACCCCAGCCACCGTCGCCTCTCGGATCCGCCGCCTCCTCCCCAACAACCGTCGCCTCCCGCCGCCTCCTCCCCAACCACCTTCGCCTCCCGGGTCCGCCGCCTCCTCCCCAACCACCTTCGACTCCCAGATCCGCTGCCACCAGCTCGCCCTTAAGGAGCTGACACCCGTCAAGGAGCGGTCCTCGCCGGCCACAGCTCGGTGTCCGTCGAGGAGAGCACGAGCCGGAGCTTCATCGCCGACCGGGGTGACCTTCTTCCTCCTCCCATCGAGATCTCCCCCATACTACTGCAGGTCAACTACGCCTCCACATGATGTTCATGGGTCAGAGCTATAGCCAAATTCGTCGTTGGTGCATCACCTTGGTTAATTTCCACTACAGTTCAAGTTTCTTGGCCGCAGCTCCTCCCCTATTGCAGAGCTTTGAGTCCAGGCCTCTGCGCGAAAAAAACGTTGTGCCCTCTCCTGTGGGAGTGCTCCTCAAAGTCTTCTAACAATGAATGTTCTTCATGTTATGGACTTGTGCCACAGCTTGTTCTAAATTTCTTTTGAATCATAATTGAATTTTCACTATGATACACTATTTCATCAGCTCTTTATTGAAAATAATGTTTCATGTAGTGAAGAATAAGGCTGCTTACCACCTCTTATGTGCTTCTAATCGTCTATGTTGCGAGTCGTGTGTGTGCACTGCACTCCATTCCCACAATTTGCAAAAACTTAGTGCTACTCGTGTAGGTGATGGTGTTGCTTTCTTTGTGCTACTCTGTTTGCTTGTTGCTGTTGCATAGGCAAGGTTGTTTGTGCTAAAAAAAGACAGAAAGTTTAGTCTGCAAAACTTACAAAGTTCATGTTGAAAAAACAAAAAAGAAAGTTCATTATGCTAAACATATATAAAATCTACCTCGACGCCGGCAAGTCAGCCGGCGGCGACTGCCTCTCTGTGTTCCTCGTGGTGGCGCGAATGACCATCCAACACAATCTGAAGCATGGATAAGGTACGCAAGATGACCCCTTTGCCCCCTCCCCTCCAGTACCGTAGATGGATCCATGTATGTTTGGGAGGTGAATCAACTGTTTTTTTATGCAACCGATGGCAATGACGTCGAAGAAGCCGGCTCCGGATGATAAGATCCGTCAAGAAGTTTCTTCGGCCTCAACCCTATTTAAATTTTCCTTCAGATCAGCGATTCATCCAAATTGTTTTCTTCCCTTTTGGCCAACTGATGTTTCCTGGAACTGGGTGAAGTACTCATCGAAGACTAGGATTTTGGCCTCAATTGGTAAGTCGCGACCAACTCTCCAGATTTTTGGCCAACTCAAAAACTAGCTAAATCATATACTAGATCAAACTGCTTGTTGTATCTTGTATGTGAATGTGTGTGGAAAGATCACTTATGGGCATGCAGATCCAGGTTGGAACATTTGTTACTGAATTTGTTACATAGTAGAGAAGGTTTGTGCTAATTTGATTTTCTGTAGGCTCTTTAACGTTGCAGGTCGCTCCACCGGTGCTTCAGAGTGGTGTTACTGCGATTCTGAAACTAAGGCAAGTCTGTGCTCCATGATAGCCTATGTACTATCTAGACTAAGTATCCATATTTACTATCTTTGTGTTTCTGGTTGCCTCGGGCAAAACTACCAGATGAGCTTATATGGCATGAGAAGTTCTTATAAATGATACTGATCCACCCTACTAGATAATCTTATAGCTGAGTTGTTATAAATGATGCTGGTCCATTTGTATGGGCAAACACAAGACAAGGTAAATCAGTTACAACCAAACAATCATGATGTACTTCTTCTGTTGAAAGTGTGCTGCTAAATAGGTTATATTTGCTTTGTGGAGCCAGCATATGAAAGAATGTACTAAAGAACTCAATCATCGTGATACCCATATATTTGGGGCACTCGATCCCAAAAGGGGAACAATAACTATGCTCTTGAGGTAATCAATCTTACCGACTACTGAGATGTTTTGAATGCTAAGCATATTTGATAAATTGAGGATAATGCCAATACCCTACTTTTGTTTATAGATTGCAGTGAGGTTGTCCAAGCTGGAAAAGAAAGGATGGAGGCCAAGTAGAACAATCATCGTCTACATTTGGGACGCAGAAGAGTTTGTGCTCATATGTTATTGATGGCATGCTCTTAGATGTTTTCTTATCTGCAAATGTAAGCTCTAAAGCATAGAAAAATCCAATGTCCCGGCCTCTCATATAGGGTCTACGAAATGGGACGAGTAGAACGTGGATATGTTACTTCAAGAGATATTGCTTATATGAACGTAGACATATCAGCGTTTGGGTCTATTGGTCTTATGACCCGTGTAACCCCATAACTCGATGAATTGATCAAGGAAGAAAGCAGAATGGTATTTTAGCTCTGCACCTAAAGCCTTTAAGCATAGAATTTAACTTCACGAGCAGCACTCAGTACAAATTAGAGATTTGTTTACATATATTCCATTTTTTTAATTATTTGATCCTTTCCTTTTTATTCTTGATTGAAGGTACCCGATCGTGATGATCAGTCTCATACCTTGTATGACTACATGATTCGCCAGAATCCTCCGGTGGGTACAGTGATGGAATTGTCATATAATTCCGTTGTGGGAATGAGTGATCATGAAAGCTTCATATGATTGAAATTAAACATACTTAAGTATTAAGCTCCTATTCTCACATTGCAAGAGTGGCCGGTGGGGGAACAGACTTTGCAGCTTTTGTCGAGTACATTGGAGTCCCTTCACTTGACATCTCTTATGGACTATGTAAGTGAAAACGTTTTTGATGGCGCATAAGCCTGAAAATATGTTCTCCCTTTCTTTAGCATTGTTCGAATTCATTTTTAAAGAAACAGAACAGTAGGCTAGCAAACCATATACTTACAACTCGTCTTACTATTATTCCTCTAGCATCTGCCGTAAATATGGTTGCTCATGCATTTTCATAATACCTTGTCAACCACTCGTTGTACCATGATTTTGTTTGGATGGAGCTGTCCGGAGACCCTTTGTTCCACAAACATGTAGCATGTACTGAGCGAGCTATCTTTTAAAATACAAAAAGTTCACTACAGCGCTGACTAACCCATTTTATCGGGTAATCATGCATTGGCGAGCATCTGGTTTATCGGGTAATCATGCATTGGCGAGCATCTCGTGTCTGACTGCCTGGAGACTTGCAGATGATGGGATCAGATCATTCCCTTCAATTATGTATCCTACGCGTCCAAATGGGAGGTATCTTCTCTTCTGGCAACTGAGATATGCAACTTTTGGACACACAGGGTAGTTCCCTCATTTAGTTTCATCAAGGAAACTAAAACAAAATCATGATATAGACTCGCTTCTTATTGATTGATACACAGGTTTTCATGAAATTATCATTAAGTGTGGTCTGTAGAAGCAGCTCCAACAATTACTTGACACGTGGACTATGTGTTGTCCTCGTGACAACACATGATGCAAGCACAAAAAGTGGGGGCATAACATGAGGGAACGCACACTGAAAGTCAGAGAGATCAATGACCAATAGATGATGGTGGAGCGAGACTTGCCAATGGAGAAAGGCTCATGGGGAGACACTGGTACAAACATATGGTGAGCATCAAAGTTGCAGGCTTGTTTATAGTACTGTACTTGTATGAACTCTGAAATTAGTCTAAAACTGACTACAATGATGGTTTTTCGCCTTCGGCGGATTTATGCGTTGTCGGACCAGGACGATTGGGGCATCAAAGCCTTCCCCGACATCATCTCGTCCATGCTAACGAGAGAAGCTCAATACGGTCGTAATCTTTGGGGTTGTTGCATCATGAGATTTACAAGGGTGCAAGGGCCTTATTTCTGATGGAATTGTATATTGTTATTCATATGTGGATTATTCACTTGCCAAATCATTGACCTCCTATAGTATGATCAGATCAATATAAAGAGTGTGGATTCTATTTTTTTAACAAACTCTCATATGAAACATTGTCCAGTGTTTATATTGGTTGGTGATAACATCTACCTTATAGTTAGGTCACTATTTGATCAAAACAGGAACTCTGAAGTCCGTAGACGACCTATGAACGCATAGGAACGTCTCAAGAGGCGCACCAGAGGTGCGCCCCACACGCGGCTCCCACTGGAGTCGGCCTGAGATTTACTATGCTAATTGCTAGGCCGTGGCTTCGTGCTGTCACTCCGTGTGCTCAAGATTAGTTCTTTCGCCCTTAAAAAACTATGTCCTTCAATCTGATTTGAAGTCGGGTTGCCAGTAATGATTTTACTATGATGTTAGAATGTTTGTGTCGGACCAAGCCTACTTATGCTTCTGCTCGTTCCTGAATCCTGACAATGTAGTAGCCTTCGTTTGCTGCACCCAAGTTAGTGGATTGCAGTGAATCCTGGCCATGTTTTGGTTTTCTACTTACCAGGGGAAATTGTAATCAAACTGGAAATTAACAGCACCTATAAAGAAAATTTAATGAACAACCTTTATTTATTTATATATGTTTGCCTACCGTTTGATGTCTGTTTGCAACTTTGTTTGTAACCAGTAAGGGCTCAAGTGAATGAATCTCCAAGTGCTTTAGCGATTGATGCTCTATCCCAAGTTAAGCATGTTCTACTTCCAATCACCGACCGCAACCCTTACCTTTCAGAAGGCACAAGACATGTTTGTTTCCTTTTTCTGATATTTGATTGTTTGCGTTTCGTTGCTAAAGAATCATGTATATGTATACTACATTGATAGTTTAGGGGACTCTAAACATTGTGGCCAATTTTCAGGGCAGTTTTATTATGCCCATTAGTTACACCATAGTTTTCTTTGAAGGAATGACTCTTGGCTGATCCTTTTTAAAGTGGCTTACCCATAATGGCTGATGATGTGCCAGGCTGCAGCCACAACCACTTCTCTAGCAAAGAAGTATGGAGCAAGCATTACAGTAGTTGGTATGATCTCAATTCCTTTAAAATATTTCCTTTTCTTGCTTAAGCTATTGCGCATATTCGTTTATATAGCTTAAATTCCGCTACATTAAAATTCTACTCTTCATTTCAGTTATTGATGATAAGCCAAAGGAGTCATTTCCACAGCATGATACTCAAATGTCAAGCATTAGATGGCACCTTTCTGAAGGTGAGAACCGTTTCATTTGTTTATTTTGAGTTAGAGTTGGTCCCCAATTTCATTAAGTACATGAGTTTTTTTAGTTTTTTTGAGTTTTTTATATGTTTATCATTTATTATGTACCTCACACTGAGAGTATAAGCTTGCCAGCTTAGAGGGTAATTTCGTAGTGGTTGCATGGGGGCATGTGCATTATTTCTTGTTTGTTTTGGTGTATGTACATTGAGGGAAATCTGTTTGGAAACGAGGATGTATTGGTTCATATTAATCCCACTAAGTGGTGTATGTTTATAACTATATGTAGAGCACATGACCCGACCTTGCATGTGGCCGATTTAATTTGTTTACTAGGACATTAGTTTTAAAAAAATCATGGTTTTACGCATGTTCACACAATTGTTGTTTCAAAAAAATATGTTTGCACTTGTTTCAAAATCATAAGAATTCTAAAAAATCCATTTTTACTAAAAAAATCATTTTAAAATGTACAAAAAAAATTAAACCATTCTTTAAAGAAAAAACATCTGTTGAAGTATGTTTTTTAGAGAAATGTTCTAATTTTCATAAACATTTAAGATTATTAAAGAAGTGTTCCAGTTTTGATTTAAACCTTAACTTCTATTCAAAATAAGGAAATTTTCATGTTTAAAAAAAAACCATTGACAAACTATTCCATGCAAAACTTCTCTTTCATATGATGAAGAACGCTAAGTTGGCTTCTTCACGTCCAAACTTGATTCTACAAAAGGCAATAATCAGTTTTACCTTATTATCGGTGTCTATTAAAACTGGGTATATAAAATGGTGCACAATGAAATATAAAGCTGGTTGTGCCTCTTTCTTCGCCCCGTGCACCGCACGAGCATTTGTACTAGTTCATACAATTTGAATAGATTGCTCGACAGCATTGAACGACGAGTCAATGACAGAGAGGGGCTGCTAGGGAAAAGGAATATATGATTACTCAGAAAGCTTGGGGAAGCATTTCGACTAGACAGCCTACCCGGAAATTCTAAGCAATCTCACACTCGGAAACAAGTTGGGTCAAGCCACAAGCCCACCGATGCGTGGGACGATAAAAAAACAATCATCGATGCCAAATGAAGACGCTTGTGATATGTAAAACTTAAGTATGTTTACTGACCATAATGGGCCCTTGACAACTTGAGATTTCATGATGGACGTGTATTGGTTGTTATTATTTGTTCTTTCTGGTTCGAGACAATGTTTAGCCTTAGTTTTTAAGCACTGTAATTAGCTTCTTGGCATGGTCGCAATGGGAGATAATGTTTAGCCTTAGTTCTTTTGGCATGCTTTCGAATGTTTATGCAGTTTGTCAACAGGGACGGAGCTGCATATGATTCAACCTTGTTGCACCATTGCTAGTTTATCCTGATGCATTCATACACACGCTTGATTCAAGTGTTAGGTGGTGTTTCTTTTCAAGCGACTATCCGTTTTTTTAGTCCCACGGACTAAAAAAAGTCTCTCCAGTAGAGTATTTTTCTATTCCCTTGAGGAAAAGTCCCTCCCGTTTCTTTACCTAGGGACTAAAAGGAACTTTTTTTAGTCTACTCGCTGTAAAGAAACGCAACCTTAAACTAACAGTATAAACAACTTGACCCTGTTGCCCGTGCAACAGGGTAGCTGCATGCAGCTCCGCCCCTGATTGTCAATGCCATGGGAGCCGGCGATTGTGGTATCTTCAGCATATATCTCGAGTAGATGGAGAGTCGGCGGTGGAGCACGTCAATCTTGCACGTGGTTCATTACTAGGGCTCCCCAATTCTAGATCAGTCTTGTCCTTTGTGTCCGCTTAGAGCATCCACAATGTGTTGATTTGCTGCTTCTAAGGCTGCCTTTAAGGCTGCCTTTAAGGCCTTAGAGATTGGCGCTATACACTGCATGCGTAAGGCTCTAAGCAAAAAATGCTAACATCGACGCTTAGCTTAGAGGCTGCCTTCAACGTTTTGGTTTGAATAAAATAATATGCTTGGTCCACTTGTCATTGAAGGAAATAGTACTGGCCATGCACAGGAGACGTGAAGGATTTGGTTGGAAAAATAGTTGTTTATAAAACATGGGTCCACCTTAGAGGCTTGAAGCCATTTGCTATACACTACGACAGTTTTGCAATAGCTTAGAGGCTAGATGTGGGACCCAGCTTGGAGGCAAGGCCGCCTCCAAACGTTGTGGATGCCCTTATAGGTCTGGTCAAGGTAGTGTGTGAAGAGTTTGTGTTGTTGTTTGCTCCTATGTACGACCCGCACATTGCCCACAGGTTTTCGTCCTAGCACCGATCGAGCATTAGTTCCGGTCGCTTTACAAACAGCTAGGAGAAGATGGGCGTCACTATCATTTGTAGTCTCTGTTGGTGTGGGACATTTAGTCTTGGTTGGAGACAACAATCTGGACTAAAGAGGTTGCGGCAGGAGCGACACTCTTTCATGCCAATTGGTGTCTCCAATCGGGACTAAATGTCAATCTTCATTCCCGGTTTTAGACACTAACCGGAACCTAAAATTTTTCTTATATATATATCCTCGTCCTTGCCCACCCTTACCTTTGTTTTTTCCTCATGGAAAGTGGGAGGTGTGTGCTAGTTTGTTTTTCTTTCCTACGCACAAGAGGTGTTTGATGAAAGGCCTCAAAGCATGACGCCACTTGAGTTCACGAGCCACACTTAAGATTTCTCCTCTTTCTTTGCATATGTGTAGTTGTGGTTTAATTGAGGGTGTCGTCCCATTCCCGTCCTCATCGTCGTCGATCGCATGCGCTGATCTCATCGTTGACACCATCCTCGTGAGCATCTTGATCGAGTTCACGAGGCTAAAAATTTGCCTATATATATATCCTCGCCCCTGCCCACCCTCTCCTTTGTTTTTTTCTCAGAGAAGGTGGGAGGTGTGTGCTAGTTTTTTTTCCTTTCCTATGCACAAGAGGTGTTCGACAAAATTCCTAAGAGCATGATTCCACTTGAGTTCATGAGCCACACTTAAGATTTCTCCTCTTTCTTTGCATATGTGTAGGTGTGGTTTAATTGAGGTGTCTCCCGTCCACATACCCGTCCTCGTCGTTGTCGATCGCCCGTGTCGATCTCGTCACCGGCACCACCATGGTGAGCCACTTGCAACAACCTGGAAGCCCTTCGAGATGCAATAAAGGATGTGCATGACGGGAAGTTCATTCCCGACAGAGAGAACGACGAGCTGATACACACCCTCGGGAATCCTAAACACAATGGACGAACACGAGGCACACCAGGCTCCGTTTCATGGAAGGTTCGATTTCCCAACAGCAGTAATAGCTATAGAAGCCGAGCAAGAAAGAAGAAACAAGAAGCATACCACAATAAACACAAAGCAGACCGAGAGCAAAAGGTAGAAGAAAAACTAGAGGCCCAGCAGCAGATAATAGATAGGCTTACCAGACAACGAGCTACCACCGACCCATCTGATCGTGCATTCCGATACTACTGCTGGCCCATCAACATCTTAGAGGAAAAGCAGTGTGGCTTCCACGGAGCTTGTTTGACCCACAGATGATATCACGACTCCTCATTACCCTGTGGATGATATCATGGAGAGGGAAAATTGTGAGCTACATGTGAAATGCTGGAACTTATCCATGAAGGTGGCGATCAGCTATGTCTTACCTCTTGGACCTGATGCAACTTACCATTGCTCTCCGGTTCCATATGGCTATGCTCTTGTCGGGGTGGATGAAGTTACCAACGGATTTGAGCAGCTGGAGCTTGAGTACCCTATAGGTGAAGGAGAGACTCATCTCGGAGATGCCTTGAGGACTACCATTCTATGGAAAAAGGAACACATCGTGCTTCCACATTGGACATCGTGTCAGCAAATCACTATGCTGGACTCGTCCCCTCGGCAGACTCCTTAAAGTAGCAATCCAGCTCAGTGTGAGCAGACTCCGTCGCCTCAGCTGTCTCTGTCGCATCAGTTGACTCCGTCGCGTTAGCTGACTCCGCCAGGCCAGCCGACTCCGGCTCCTCAGTTGTCTCCATCGCGTCAGCTGACTCCGCCGCCTCACCCCCACGCCCGGAAGAGAACCGCTGCTCTGGAGTATCCTCACAAGTCAGCATACGAAATGAGTGATGAGGAATCAAGACGGTTGTGCAGGAGGAAGTGAGAGGCCATGTGATGCCCCAAGTGTAACATTACCATATTTGGAACCTTCATGTGTGGGTCCATGATGTCATGAGTTATGGAGTTATCATTTCATGTGTTATTTCATGTGATCATACCTTGTCTCCCCTTTGCATTCATGCATCCATATCATTCATGCCTTCATTGTGTTTGTTGTTGTTGTTGATCCATGTATGTGGTATGTGATGTTGATGTGCTATGTGATGATGAAGTGGTGTTTGAAAGTTGGATTTCAACTATGATAGTTTTCAACTAGGTTTCAAAAAAACCCTTCTTTATTTCTCAAGCTCAAGATTTACTTGCTCTAAGCCTCGTTCAAAAATGTAGATCATTTAGAGTGTTTCATTGTGGATGTGGTGCTATGTCTAGGGTATTTTAAATCTTTGCTTTAGTAGGGTTTTTATTCACAAAACAGATTAATTTAATTATGTTTTGTAAATATTTAAGTGCTCCAAAAATCCTCTTTGCATTTTATTTATTTGGGGTCATAATTCCTTATGACCAGGGGCATTTTTATTTTTATTTTTGAGTCATAGAATTGTCCTAGGATTTAATTGTTTTGTTGTGGCTTGTTAAATAGAAAAACCCAGTGGGTTTTTCTTTTCCTTATCCAGCGCAGCCAGATGGGCTCTTTCCTCTTGCTGGCCCATCTCTTCCCTCCTCTCGCTAGCCAGCCCGCCAGCGCGTCCGTCTCCTACCTCGTTGCCGTCACTTTTGTACGACAGGAGCTCCACGACCGATCCCCCTTTCTCCTCCGATCTAGCGATGCCTAGCATGCCTCCCGAGTCCATTTAAGGAGCCCGGCGCCTCCCCGCAACCCTAGGGTTCCCGTTTCTCCCCTCTTCTCCTCTCTGGCGCCGTCGAGGGCGTTCCCGAGCAGAGCACCCGCCATGGCCGGCCCCTGGTGAGGTCGTCGCCGTCGAGGTGGTCACTCTTCTTCCTCTTCGTCGGCACCCGAAGGACGCGGAGACACCGGAGGTTCCATTCCCGCCGCAAGGAGTCGCCGATCTCCTCTGCTTCCACGATGTCCACGACGTCGTCTTCCTCTTCTGCTCCCACGAGTTCTTCTGCAGCTTCTTCCTCCTCTTCAACGTCTTCTTCCTCCACGGCAAGCCCGTCCTCCTCGATGTTCCCTAGGTGAGCTAGCCCCCAGTCTCCTCTCGATTCCGGCGTGTAGATCCCTGCCTAGGTCGTAGCAGTGCCGTTGTAGTTCTTCTCTGTTGCCGTCGCCGCCGTGTCGTAGCATCGCCGATGCAGTGCACCTCTCAGTGTGCTTGGGGCAGGAATGGGTTCCCCTTGAACCCCTCTTCCTCTCCACGAGTGTCTGTTGGCCGATTTGAACCGTAGCGTCGCCGGCGACCATCCCCTATTCCGGCTGCCGTCGAATTGCTGCAGGTTCAGAGGGTGATGCTCAAAAGAGCAACACCCCCTCTATGGTAAGCTTCGATTGTCTAGCAGAGTGGTAGCAATGGGTTTTGTCGAGCACGAGGTCATGGGTTCGAGTCCCCGCAGGCGCCCTTTTTTATTTTATTTTCCCTTGTTGAAGTAGTAGCGACAGAGAGGCATACCTAGATGTGTTCCCCCTCTCTATCGAGTAACTAGCAGTAGCCAGTGGCAGTACAGTGTAGGTGAAACTAGAGGGATCTGGGGTTCGATCCCAAGCACCCCTTTTGTTTTTTATTTATTTTATTTTCTTTCTTTTGCTGTTGTATAGTTTGCTTACATGTTCTTGGGCAGCAAGTTAGTAGGTGTTTTTCTTTTGTTTAGAATTATTTTCCTACCTAGAATCTAGAGTATGTGTGTATACATGTATGTGTGCATGTGGGTGTAGTGTTGTGTGTATGTGTGCATGAGAGCATGTGCCCTGGTGAGGTATGTGTGTATGTGTGTATGTGTGGGTAACCCCCACATATGTGTGCATGTCTGCACCAATATATGTGTTGTGAGAGTATGTTTAGGGGTGTGCACTAGTGTAAGTGTAGGTGTAGAATGTTTGTGTGTGTGAGTGTATGTGCTTGTGAGTGTGAGAGCACATGTAGTTAAGTGATGCATGCTCATGTATGTGTGTGTGGTAGTGTGCTTAGGCACAAGTGCATGAGGGCTACCCCTCATGTTCACCATTGTTGTTGTGAGTGTTTGTATGTGCAAGTATAGGTGATGAGGTGGTAGACATCACATGTGATGATGCATATTTGGTAGCTATGTGATTCCATGTAGTTTTTCATCTTAGCTTTGTGCCTATTTGTTCTATGCAAGTACCCAAGTATTATACATGTTTTGGGGGTAGAATCTTACCAGGAATCCATTGGTGGAATCAGATTTCACTTTGGAGCACTTTCTGGAAATTTCATTTTTCTGTCTTGATGCTATGTTTAGAGCTTGGTGCCATGTGGTGTGATGAGCCCATGGGGATGAATCCTTGATGTGGCAGTAGTGGGTGAACCCCTCTACAACATGGTAGTTTTGTTTTATGATTAGGAGTTTGTATGTGCAAGTTGTGCCTTGTCAAAGCTGGCATGTGGCTGAAATTGTCATCTTTGTGAAATCTGTGATTTTCACTAAGTCTGAGAAACTGATGTTACTTTCTTCCCTTGTTGTTGTGGTTGCAAAAGCTCATGTGTTGGGAATCAGCCCTTGCAATAAACTAGAGAGTTGGAGCTTTTGTGATTGTCTAGCTCTCTCTTAAAATTCATGCACTTTCACTTCCTGTAGATATTTTTTTGGAGGCTCTCAAAATGCTTCAGAGCATAAATAGCTGGTGAGAATCTGAGATTTTCACTAAGTCCCTGAAATATGTTATTTTTGTCCAAGTTAGCACGTGTAGATCTTTCTGTGTTTGACTCCTTTGTATTATCTTCTTGCTCATGCTTGTAGAGCTTTTGAATAGCTTTTGCCACATATCTTGGTTGGCACATTTGGGTGGTTGTAGGTGCTTTGCATGTTGCTCACAAACTGCTAGGATGTTGTTTAGGACAAATAGCATAGTTTTGTTGTTTTGAAGCTGTGATAGTATTGTTGGTGGTGTGGTGAGTTTCTTTGCATATGCATATGCAAGTGACTAGAATAGAGATGCATGTTCATTCCCATCTCATGCATATGCAAGTGACTAGAATAAAGTTGTTGTCCAGAAGTTTATCTTCTCTTCTCATGCATATGCAAGTGACTAGAATAGAGATGCATGTTCATTCTCATCTCATACATCATGTGTTTGTTGCATCGTGTTGTGTTGGTGTTCATTGGATGTTATTTTTATCTTGGGTAGCACCGGGATCAAAGAGCGAGTACGTGGATTCTGGAGAGTACGTGCAGGACGAACAAGAGCTTTTCCAAGCTGAAGACATCACAGGCAAGATGATCGTGACCTTGATACCGTATCTAGCTTTGTTATGCTTAGATTCACGTTTCCTTCGATATATGCTCGCTGCCTACCACTTGATATAATTTCCTCCTGACATTGCCATGAAACCCAAACACCTTCCCCTCCTAGCTAATGTTGAATGGCTAAGTAGGCTTGCTCAGCTTCTAATGATAGCTTTGCTAGTTGCAGGTGCCAACTGTCTCATGTGATAACATGAGTTTTGATATCATTATGCTTTAAACTGCTATCTATTTAATGCACCTATACACTTGGTAAATGATGGAAGGCCTAGCCTTTTTCCAGGTGATTTATTTCGTTATTGTCGCCTTAGTTTCCGGCTACCAGTGTTTGATTCCATAATTGATCGCTCCTAACACGTTCGTGGCTGTTATGGGGACCCCCTTGATAAATCGTGTAGTGTTAAGACTTGTCCGGCAGGACCCAACATTGGTTTTAACTTGCTAATCACCTAATAATAATTTGCATAGGGAATAGCTACCCCGAGGAATTAATCAACAACCCGGGCCAGTGCTCCTCATGAGTGTTGGTCTAAACTAGGGCACTGTGCGGGGCCAACTCAGGGCAACTTGAGTGATTTCTATCAGGCCATCGTGCGCGTAGCTCATCCGTCGTGTCCTGAGACTGGGATACGCGGCTCTTATCGGGGTTGTCGACACGACGGGAGGTCATGCTAGTCTTGTCTTACCTTAGCGATATATCTTGCGTATAGGAATCCCTATGAAGCTTTGGTTCTCCCAGAGTTGAGGTTTTCCTCTAAGGAATCCGACGAGATCACGAGTTTCGTGATATAGGATTACTTTACGGCACGTGACCATTTGTGATGGACTAGTTGGAGCACCCCTGCAGGGTTTAATCTTTCGGAAAGCCGTGCCCGCGGTTATGTGTCAATTTGGATTATTTTGTTAACATCCAGTTATAAATAACTTCAACTAATTCTAATGAAACTTCCAACCGTGTGCGTAACTGTGATTGTCCCCTTCGAAGACCTCTCTTCAATCAGGAACACGGTGGGGTTATGTTTGACGTAAGTAGGTGTTCAGGATCACTTAGTGATCATCTAGTCTTCGACCGCTCGCGTAGACCACCACATCTATAACTTTGATCTTCGTAAGTTAGCCACCATAAATGCTTAGGATGCTACAACCTAAACACTGAACCTTCCTCACCTAATGACTTGACTAGTTTCGATACCAAGGTCATAGATTGATGAGTCCCCGTGGCTCACAGATTACTTCAACACCCCAACAGGTGCAGGTACGCCCGACGCAGGTGATCCAGATGGCACGCAGCTGGCGTGGCAGTACGATGAGGAGAACGATCGCCTGTACGTGAACTATCCAGAAGACTGAGGCATGGTCGTGATCGTGGGCAAGCATGCGGGATAGCATAGCCTTGTTTCTTATGTTATGTAGTCTGTAGCGGAACTACATTGTCTGAATAAATGTGTGGATGTAAACTCTGATATTATCTATGTAAGATGGCAAACGATTCCCTATTTGTCATTCTTAAATTATATATGTGCTATGTTTATCTTGCTTGCGAAACGCATAGATGCGCTTCTTTTCATTTTGGGGCATCGCTCCCTAAATAGGAAAGGACTGCATCTTAGTCGTTACAAGTTTGTAATGAGAGCCTTACGACCATAGGAGCCTTTGTGTGATCGTACTTGGCCGAGTCGAGTCTAGTAAAATGTTTTGACTCTTAGTTATATCAGAGAGTAGGTTTCTTTTTTCTCCTCTTCCATGCTCTGGTGAGGTTCTCGACTTAGGAAATCTTAATTAGGATCATGCAGGTATTTTGAAGTCTATATGATATCGATGTGACGGAGTTCTGTCTTGGTGCCTCCTGTCTGCCTTGATTTCTTCCGGGGAGTTGAGCTCCAGGGGATTCTTGTGCACATCGCCATCATTCAGATTTCTGAGTATCATAGAACGAAGGATGTTCGTAATTGCTTCAATACTAGTAGTGGCGAGATAACCCCGATGTCCCAAGTACTGGTGCAGATTGTTTGGGAGTACTGCCATACTTTGTATCGTTGTGATCACGAGGATCTGTAGTAGATGAAGGTCCGAGATTCTAGTTATGTGTTGACGGATGTGATACATTGGATGGGTTAGTATAGGAGTTTTGTGAAAAATTACCCCTTGTATCCGTGTACCACATTGCATGACCAGATATTTGAGGAATTCATAGGTGGGATATCAAGTAGTGACTGATACGTCTCAAACGTATCTATAATTTTTGATGGTTTCATGTTGTTATCTTGTCAACTTTGGATGTTTTATATACCTTTTATATCTTTTTTGGGGACTAACTTATTAATTCAGTGCCAAGTGCCAGTTCCTGGTTTTTCTGTGTTTTTGACTCCTTTCAGATCTGATTTTGGAATGGAGTCCAAACGGAATAAAATCCCCGAAATGAATTTTTCCAGAACAGAAGAAGATCGGGGGACTTGAGGGCCAAGGCAGGAGGCCCACAGGGAGCCCACAAGCCCTGACGCCGCGACCAAGGGGGGGCGGCGACCAGGCTTGTGGCCTCCCTGGCGCTCCCCTGCCCTAGCTCTTTCGCCTATAAATTCCCTAAAATCCCAGAAAAAATGAGGGCATCCATGAATACACTTTTCCGCTGCCGCAAGCTTACGTTTCCGTGAGATCTCATCTGGAGACCCTTCCCGGTGCCCTGCCGGAGGGGACTTTGGAGTTGGAGGGCTTCTACATCAACATTATCGCCTCTCCAATGACTCGTGAGTAGTCCACTTCAGACCTACGGGTCCGTAGTTAGTAGCTAGATGGCTTCTTCTCTCTCTTGGATCTTCAATACAAAGTTCTCCATGATCTTCATGGAGATCTATCCGATGTAATCCTCTTTGGCAGTGTGTTTGTCGAGATCCAATGAATTGTGGATTTGTGATCAGATTATCTATGAATTATATTTGAGTCTTTGCTGATTTCTTATATGCATGATTTGATATCCTTGTATGTCTCTCCGAGTCTTGGGTTTTGTTTAGCCAACTAGATCTATGATTCTTGCAATGGGAGAAGTGCTTGGTTTTGGGTTCATACCGTGCGGTGACCTTTCCCAGTGACAGAAGGGGCACCAAGGCACGCATCGTGTTGTTGCCATCAAGGGTAACAAGATGGGCTTTCATCATAGATTTGAGATTGTCCATCTACATCATGTCATCTTGCTTAAGGCGTTACTCTGTTCTTATGAACTCAATACACTAGATCCATGCTGGATAGCGGTCGACGTGTGGAGTAATAGTAGTAGATGCAGGAAGTATTGGTCTACTTGTTTTGTACATGATGCCTATAGATATGATCATTGCCATAGATAACATCATGACTTTGCATGGTTCTATCAATTGCTCGACAGTAATTCGTTCACCCACCGTATACTTGCTTTCATGAGAGAAGCCACTAGTGAACACTACGGCCCCCGGGTCTATTCACAACTATCGTCTACACTTTCACTTTTACTTTGCTTTGTTTACTTTTTGCTTTTAGTTCTCACTTTGCAAACAATCTATAAGGGATTGACAACCCCTTCATCGCGTTGGGTGCAAGCTATTTGTGTTTGTGCACGTACTTGTGACTTGACGCGATCCTCCTACTGGATTGATACCTTGGTTCTCAAACTGAGGGAAATACTTACCGCCATTGTGCTACATCACCCTTTCCTCTTCAAGGGAACACCAATGCAAGGCTCTAAGGCCGCGGGGGAATCCTTTGCATATTTGCCAAGGAAGTCCCTACAGGCGTAGCCCGTAGAAGAAGGATTCCTGGCGCCGTTGCCAGGGAAGGTCTTTCGTTGTCGTAGCAGTGACTTATAGGACAATCTTCCTACAGATGCATGATGTGAGGTTGGGATTCGACATTCAGTGCGTACGTTTGTTCACGGTTGTCTTAGAGCGGCTCTCGTTATGTCTAAAAGAGTCCTTGTAGCTTGCTACGACTCGGGGATGCTTTGTAAGTCGTGTGCACTACCTTGCACAGGATGGCTACTATAAATTCGAGCCCGTGCGATCTTATCCACGAAGATATCGGATGAAAGCTCGATCATACATTTGTTCCGAGCAGTTGTAGCTCATACTTGTTTGCAAGTGGTCTTAATCAGAATTTTGTCGACAGTCACTTTGAGGAAGCATTCTTACTATTTTGTTTGAGTGCAATTGCTAATATTCCTGTTCAGATATTCCTGCCTTTTTTATTCAACTTGACCTTCAATTTTATTTTGTGGGCTAATGTGTTTTCCGTCTTTACAATGGCTCCACCAACTCGTCAGAATCCAGGTCGTGAGGGTGCTGAGATGCCGCCACCACCCCCTCCACCACCTCCTCCGCCGCCGCCTCCTCCTCGAGAGGCTTGGCAAGCGGTGATGGCTGCTACTAATGCAAACACTCAGATGCTGATACAGTTGTTGCAAAGAGGACTAATCAGCAGCAAGGCAACTTCAACCATGATGGCAATCAGTTTGCTAATCTGAGTCAGTTCCTGTCAAATCAGCCGAAGACCTTCACTTCGTGTGATCAGCCGTTCGACGCTGAGGATTGGATTTAGGACATGAACAAGCACTTTGAGTGTAGCAATGTTCGTCCAGAGGATTTCGTCAAGTTTGCAACATTCGAACTGAAGGGGCAAGCATCAACCTGGTGGCAGCAGTTGAAGGATTCCAGGGGTGTCACAGTGATCACTTGGGATGAGTTCTGCACAGACTTCAGGTCCCACTACATCCCGTGTAGCTTTGTGGAGGAGATGCGTGAGAAGTTCAGGCGCTTGAAGCAAGGTGGTAACTCCATGTACAAGTACAATGTCGAGTTCCACGAGCTAGCCCGATATGCCTTACACGACATTCCATATCAGAAGAGCAAGTTCTATCAGTTCAGAGGTGGTTTGAAAGAGGATTTGCAGCTAGCCTCGCTTTGCACGATCCTGAGGAGTTCGATAAGTTCTACAACTTGGCTCTCAGGGCTGAGGCAGCTTTGCTCAGGGTGGAGAATTCAAAGAAGCGCTTCAGAGATTCCACCTCGTCTTCCTCAACTCAGGTGGTTCAGAAGCAACAGAAGTATTGGGTGTCTCCTCCTCCTCCTCGGCACACGCAGCAGTTCAAGCAATCAGGTGGACGTGGTTCTTCCCACCCACCCAACCCAGCTTTCTAGTAGAGGTTTCAGCAGCAGAAGCAAGGGACTCCTCAGTCACAGTACCGTCAACCGGCAGATGTTACTTGTCACAAGTGTGGGCAGAAGGGTCACTATGCCAACAAGTGCACTTCTCAGCTGCGTCTTCCGCCTCCTCCTCCAGGCAAACCTCCAAGCAATGCTATCATGAAGTTCAACCCCAGGTCTGCTAGAGTCAATATGGTGAATGCGGCTGAAGCAGAAAACTCGTCAGATGTGATTATGGGTAACCTCCTCCTTAATGATATTCCTGCTAAAGTGTTGTTTGATTCTGGTGCTTCTCATTTGTTCATGTCTAGACCATTTGCATGGAATCATGATTTCGTTTCTAAGACATTGGACAAACCTCTTCGTGTGGTTTCCCCGGGCATGTTGATGAGCTCTAATGTGGTAATTCCGGATGTTTCTGTCAAGATGGGTAATTATGCTTTTCTAGCGTCTCCTATTGTCTTTGGCAATTCTGATATTGATTTGATCCTTGGTATGGACAGGTTGGCTATGAACAAGGCATCTATTGATTGTGAAGCTAAAGAAGTGAAGCTAACTCACTCTTCGGAGGACGTGATTATCTTCGCGGTGTGCGATGACACAATCCGTCTATTTTCCTTGAATGAGAAGGGTAAGATTTCTCCAATTTCGCAAGTCCCACTAGTCTGCGAATATGAAGATGTGTTTCTAGAAGAACTACCAGGAATGCCTCCGCACCGAGAAGTTGAGATCGTTATTGAGCTTGAACCGGGTACTGAGCCTATGTGCAAATGGCTGTACAAATTGGTTCCAGAAGAGCTCAAGGAACTTAAGAGGCAACTCGATGAGCAGGAGCGTCTGGGTCTGATCAGACCAAGCTCATCTCCTTGGTGCTGTGGAGTGCTGTTTGTCAAGAAGAAGGATGGCACGGACCGATTGTGTGTCGATTACCGTCCATTAAACAAGAAGACAATCAGAAACAAGTATCCACTTCCTAACATTAATGAGTTGTTCGAGCAATTGAAAGGGGCTAAGGTCTTCTCCAAGCTCGATCTCGGGATGGACTATCATCAAATTCGCATTTGCGAAGAGGATATTCCAAAGACTGCTTTCAGGACAAGTTTTGGCTCGTATGAGTATACAATGATGTCTTTTGGTCTGGCAAATGCTCCACCGACATTTTGTCGAATGATGAACTATATCTTCTCCCCGTTCAAGAATGAATTCGTCTTGCTGTATCTCGATGATATTCTGGTCTTTTCAGAAACTGAGGAAGAGCATGAAGAACATCTAAGGCTGGTGCTTGATAAGCTGAGAGAGCATAAGTTCTATGCCAAGTTTTCCAAATGTGAGTTCTGGTTGAAAGAAGTTGTCTACCTTTGGCACATCATCTCTGTCGAGGGCATCAAAGTTGATCCGTCGAAGGTGCAGGCCATTGTTGAGTGGGAGCCTCCGCAAAACGTGAAGCAGCTTCGAAGCTTTCTCGGGCTTGCAAGCTATTGTAGAAGATTCATTGAGAACTTCTCCAAGATTGCTAAGCCTCTCTCAAGTCTTCTTCAGAAGGGTGTGAAGTATGTCTGGTCTCCAGAGTGTTAGTTGGCCTTCGACACACTCAAAGAGAAGCTCACCTCTACTCCAGTGTTGGTTCCTCCTGATGACTCCAAACCTTACCAAGTGTTCTGCGACGCCTCTCTTCAAGGTCTTGGTGTTGTGTTGATGCAAGACAAGGAAGTGGTATCTTATACCTCGAGGCAGTTGAAGCCAAGTGCGAAGAATTATCCTGTTCATTATCTTGAGTTGGCGGCAGTGGTACATGCTTTGATGACTTGGAGACACCTCTTGTTGCAACGAAAGGTTGAAGTGTTCACCGGTCACAAGAGTCTCAAGTACATCTTCACCCAGCCTAACCTCAATCTTCGGCAAACTCGTTGGTTGGAAATGCTCCAAGATTATAATTCGAGCGTTGAGTACACTCCAGGCAAAGCTAATGTCGTGGCAGATGCTTTGAGCAGGAAGGCTTACTGCAACAGTCTCATTCTGAAGCCTCTCCAGCCTGACCTTTGTGAATCTTTCAGAAAGCTCAACCTTCAGTTAGTACCTCAGGGATTTCTTGCAAATCTTAAGATCTCTCCTACCTTGGAAGACCAGGTCCGAGCAGCACAACTTCTTGATGCAATGGTGAAGAAAGTTAAGATTGGCTTGGCAAAGGGAGTTCCCAAATATAAGTGCTTCAGTGTTGATGCCAGAGACACATTATTCTTTGAGGATCGTCTTGTCGTTCCGAAAGGTGATCTCATAAAGGTTATCATGGGAGAAGCTCATAATTCTCTGCTCTCAATACATCCAGGAAGCTCCAAGATGTATCAGGACTTAAAACAAACCTTCTGGTGGACTCGCATGAAGCGTGAGATTGCTCAGTTCGTAAATGAATGTGATGTATGTTGAAGGGTGAAAGCAGAGCATCAACGTCCAGCAGGTCTTTTGCATCCATTGCCCATTCTGAGTGGAAGTTCGACCATATTGAGATGGATTTCGTCACCGGGTTTCCGAAGTCCAAGAAGGGTAATGATGCCATCTTCGTCGTCATCGACAAGTTGAGCAAAGTGACTCATTTTCTTCCAGTCAAGGAATCCATCTCGGCAGCTCAGCTTGCAGAGCTGTACACTTCGAGGATAGTGTCTTTGCACGGCGTGCCTATGTTGATTTCTTCGGATCGCGGAAGTATCTTCACTTCCAAGTTCTGGGACTCTTTTCAGTCTGCGATGGGTACGAAGATATGATTCAACATAGCTTTTCATCCTCAGACTAGTGGGAAAGTGGAGAGAGTCAATCAGGTCCTTGAGGATGTGCTGAGAGCCTATGTCATTTCTTTTGGCATGAAGTGGGAAGACTGTCTGCCTTTCGCTGAGTTTTCATATAACAACAGTTATCAAACTAGTTTAGGCAAAGCTCCATTTGAGATTCTCTATGGCAGGAAGTGTCGTACCCCGCTCAACTAGTCCGAGACTGGCGAGCGTCAGATTCTTGGGAATGACTTGATCAAAGAAGCTGAAGATATGTGTTGGGTCATTCGGGATAATCTCATAGCAGCGCAGTCCCGTCAGAAGAGCTATTATGATAGCAAGCATCGTGACATGTATTATGAGCTCAATGACTTCGTCTATCTCAAAGTGTCTCCTATGAAGGGCACGTAGCATTTTGGCATCAAAGGCAAGCTTGCTCCTCGTTTCGTTGGTCCTTTCAGAGTTGTTGGCAAGAGAGGAGACCTTGCGTATCAACTTGAGCTCCCTTCCACCTTTGCAAATGTGCATGACGTGTTCCATGTCTCTCAGCTCCGGATATGCTTCAAGACTCCCGACCGCACATTTCATCTTCAAGATATCGACCTTCAACCCGACCTATCCTATCATGAGCATCCAGTTGCGATTCTCGAGACGACTGAGCGCAAGACCCACAACAAGTCTACCAAGTTTCTCAAGGTGCACTGGTCACATCATTCCGATAAAGAGGGTACTTGGGATCGCGAGGATCACCGCCGTTCTGAATTTCCAGAGTTCTTTCAGTCCTAGATCTCGGGGCGAGATCTTTTTGTAGTGTGGGAGAATTTGTGATGCCCCAAGTATAACATTGCCATATTTGGAACCTTCATGTGTGGGTCCATAATGTCATGAGTTATGGGGTTATCATTTCATGTGTTATTTCATGTGATCATACCTTGTCTCCCCTTTGCATTCATGCATCCATACCATTCATGCCTTCATTGTGTTTGTTGTTGTTGTTGATCCATGTATGTGGTATGTGATGTTGATGTGCTATGTGATGATGAAGTGGTGTTTGAAAGTTGGGTTTCAACTATGATATTTTTCAACTAGGTTTCAAAACCCCCCTTCTTTATTTCTCAAGCTCAAGATTTACTTGCTCTAACCCTCGTTCAAAAATGTAGATCATTTAGAGTGTTTCCTTGTGGATGTGGTGCTATGTCTAGGGTATTTTAAATCTTTGCTTTAGTGGGGTTTTTATTCAAAAAACACATTAATTTAATTATGTTTTGTAAATATTTAAGGGCTCCAAAAATCCTCTGTGCATTTTATTTATTTGGGGTCATAATTCCTTATGACCAGGGGCATTTTTATTTTTATTTTTGAGTCATAGAATTGTCCTAGAATTTAATTGTTTTGCTGTGGCTTGTTAAATAGAAAAACCCAGTGGGTTTTTCTTTTCCTTATCCAGCGCAGCCAGATGGGCTCTTTCCTCTCGCTGGCCCATCTCTTCTCTCCTCTCGCTAGCCAGCCCGCCAACGCGTCCGTCTCCTACCTCGTTGTCGTCATTGTTGTATGACAGGAGCTCCACCGTTGATCCCCCTTTCTCCTCCGATCTAGCGGTGCCTAGCACACCTCCCGAGTCTATTTATGGAGCCCGACGCCTCCCCGCAACCCTAGGGTTCCCGTTTCTCCCCTCCTCTCCTCTCTGGCGCCGTCGGGGGTGTTCCCGAGCAGAGCACTCACCATGGCCGGCCCCTGGTGAGGTCGTCGTCGTTCAGGTGGTCACTCTTCTTCCTCTTCGTCAGCACCCGGAGGATGCGGGGACACCGGAGGTTCCATTCCCGCCGCAAGGAGTCGCCGATCTCCTGTGCTTCCACGACGACCACGACGTCGTCTTCCTCCTTTGCTCCGACGAGTTCTTCTGCAGCTTCTTCCTCCTCTTCGATGTCTTCTTCCTCCATGGCAAGCCCGTCGTCCTCGACGTTCCCTAGGTAAGCTAGTCCCCATTCTCCTCCCAATTCCAGGTGTAGATCCCTGCCTAGGCCGTAGCAGCGCCGCCGTAGTTCTTCTCTGTTGCCGTCGCCGCCATGTCATAGCATCGCCGATGCAGTGCACCTCTCGGTGTGCTTGGGGTAGGATGGGTTCCCCTTGAACCCCTCTTCCTCTCCACGAGTGCCCGTTGGCCGATTTGAACCATAGCGT
This sequence comes from Hordeum vulgare subsp. vulgare, assembly GCF_904849725.1. NCBI lineage: Eukaryota > Viridiplantae > Streptophyta > Magnoliopsida > Poales > Poaceae > Hordeum > Hordeum vulgare. The sequence goes on along the minus strand of NC_058522.1, from coordinate 331,404,542 downwards.
CGCCGGTGACCATCCCTTGTTCCGGCCGCCGTCGAATTGCTACAGGTTCAGAGGGGGTGCTCAAAAGAGCAACGCCGCCCTCTCTGGTAAGCTTCGATTGTCTAGCAAAGTCGTAGCAGTGGGTTTTGCCGAGCGCGAGGTCGTGGGTTCGAGTCCCCGCAGGCGCCCTTTTTGATTTTCTTTTCCCCTGTTGAAGTAGTAGCGACACAGAGGCATACCTTGCTATGTTCCCCCTCTCTGTTGAGTAACTAGCAGTAGCCAAGTGGCAGTGCAGTGTAGCTGCAACCAGAGGGATCTGGGGTTCGATCACAAGCACCCCTTTTGTTTCTTATTTATTTTATTTTCTTTCTTTTGTTGTTGTATAGTTTTCTTACATTGTTCTTGGGCAGCAAGTTAGTAGGTTTTTTTCTTTTGTTTAGAATTATTTTCCTACCTAGAATCTAGAGTGTACGTGTATACATGTATGTCTGCATGTGGGTGTAGTGTTGTGTGTATGTGTGCATGAGAGTATGTGCCCTAGTGAGGTATGTGTGTATGTGTGGGTAACCCCCACATATGTGTGCAAGTGTGCACCAATATATGTGTTGTGAGAGCATGTGTAGGGGTGTGCACTAGTGTAAGTGCAGGTGTAGAATGTTTTTGTGTGTGAGTGTATGTGCTTGTGAGTGTGAGAGCACATGTAATTAAGTGATGCATGCTCATGTATGTGTGTGTGACGGTGTTCTTAGGCACAAGTGCATGAGGGCTACCCCTCATGTTCATCATTGTTGTTGTGAGTGTTTGTATGTGCAAGTATAGGTGATGAGGTGGTAAACATCACACGTGATGATGCATATTTGGTAGCTATGTGATTCCATGTAGTTTTTCATCTTAGGTTTGTGCCTATTTGTTCTATGCAAGTACCCAAGTATTATATATGTTTTTGGGGTAGAATCTTACCAGTAATCCATTGGTGGAATCAGATTTCACTTTGGAGCACTTTCTGGAAATTTCATTTTTCTGTCCTGCTGCTATGTTTAGAGCTTGGTGCCATGTGGTGTGATGAGCCCATGGGGATGAATCCTTGATGTGGCAGTAGTGTGTGAACCCCTCTACAACATGGTAGTTTTGTTTTATGCTGAGGAGTTTGTATGTGCAAGTTGTGCCTTGTCAAAGTTGGCATGTGGCTGAAATTGTCATCTTTGTAAAAATCTGTGATTTTCACTAAGTCTGAGAAACTGTTGTTATTTTCTTCCCTTATTTTTATGGTTGCAAAAGCTCATGTGTTGGGAATCAGCCCTTGCAATCAACTAGAGAGTTGGAGCTTTTGTGTTTGTCTAGCTCTCTGTTAAAATTCATGCATTTTCACTTCTTGTAGATATTGTTTTGGAGGTTGTCAAAATGCTTCACAGCATAAACAGCTGGTGAGAATCTGAGATTTTCACTAAGTTCCTGAAATCTGTTATTTTTGTCCAAGTTAGCACCTGTAGATCTTCTGTGTTTGATTCCTTTCTATTATCTTCTTGCTGGCCCAGCCCTGAGGGGGGTCTGGAGGGGCGGCCGCCCCGGGCCCCCGAAAGCAGGGGGCCCAACTAGGTATGTGTGTGTACTGCAGAAATGTGTGTCACCATGGATGATGAATTATAGCCGGAGTCAGACGAAGACAGGAAGAAAACAGAGGAACGAAGCGAACTGGTTAGTTACGGTACCAACAGTTTGGGGCCCAACCCAGTCCATGTATATGCTCCTACGTGAGCATGTATTATTAGCCCGATTGAAGACCAAGGCTTGACAGTAACACTATAGCAAAACCAATTTAGTAAGAAGGCTCCACGGCAGCCCAATCCATCACGCATGGCAGCACATTGATTTCTCTACTCCTTCGATGCAATCTAGGGAACATGTGCACAATGTTGGTTCGGTTTAGAGAATTCCTGTTACAAAAAAATAAATATCAAAGACGGCCCTCGGAGCTTATTCTTCTCTTATCCGTATTACATCCATGAACTAAAATTAAAAAGGTAGGGTTCTGGAGACCGAAGGATCGTTCTTTCCATTCACCTCTAAACACCATTAATATCAGGGCAAGTCCACACTTTGAGATCGTTCAGCGTATGTTAACATAAATCAGGTCTAAATAAATTACTTGCAACATCATCTTTGGAGTCAGAATGGTTTAAAAACAATTCCTTGCATATCGTGAAACTATTAGGATATATACGACAATTGTTGGAAGTAGTTTATAAACGGCCCAACATTCTAAATTTTGTCCGATCGTCTTGCATACATGTATAAGTACACAAGTAGTAAAATGATAGAAGTCTAGAACGGAACCCAAAATGCTGCGGAACCATCACATTGCACTCTAAATTTCAAATAAACAGTAACCGCGATGAAATTAACAAAAAAAATGTTGATACGAATATTAATGTTGATGCACTATAAGTATGCATAAGTAACATTTAAAGGTATTAATTATTATTTTCATGTCCACATTGAGGGCCCGAAATTTTAGTTTTGCCCCGGGCCCCTAAAATGTCAGGACCGGCCCTGTCTTCTTGCTCATGTTTGTAGAGATTTTGAATAGCTTTTGCCACATATCTTGGTTGGCACATTTGGGTGGTTGTAGGTGCTTTGCATGTTGCTTACAAACTGCTAGGATGTTGTTGAGGACAGATTGCATAGTTTTGTTGTTTAGAAGCTGTGATAGTATTGTTGGTGGTGTGGTGAGTTTCTTTGCACCACCCCACCTATACTAGTTTGTTTGATCATGTGGCAACCTGGGAATACCAGAAGTGTGCCATTGGAGTGTGCTTGTGCTGGATTTGATCCGTAGGACTCCATATCTTGTTTCGTAGTTTCCGGTTGATCCGTAGCTCCGTTCTCTACGTTCTTTATATGCTTTTGCATCGTTTTATCGTGATGCACATGTGCATGCCATATTAATGCATGTCAAAATAGCTTAGTGTGAACTTCTGTCCACAAGTTTATCTTCTCTTCTCATGCATATGCAAGTGACTAGAATAGAGATGCATGTTCATTCTCATCTCATGCATCATGTGTTTGTTGCATCATGTTGTGTTGGTGTTCATTGGCTGTTATTTTTATCTTGGGTAGCACCGGGATTGGAGAGCGAGTACGTGGATTCTGGAGAGTACGTGCAGGACGAACAAGACCAGTTCCAAGCTGAAGACATCACACGCAAGATGATCGTGACCTTGATACCGTATCTAGCTTTGTTATGCTTAGATTCACGTTTCCTTTGATATATGCTCGCTGCCTACCACTTGATATAATTGCCTTCTGATATTGCCATGAAACCCAAACACCTTCCCCTCCTAGCTAATGTTGAATGGCTAAGTAGGCTTGCTCAGCTTCTAATAATAGCTTTGCTAGTTGCAGGTGCCAACTGTCTCATGTGATAACATGAGTTTTGAAATCATTATGCTTTAAACTGCTATCTATTTAATGCACCAATATACTTGGTAAATGACGGAAGGCCTAGCCTTTTGCCGGGTGATTTGTTCGTTATTGCCGCCTTAGTTTCCGGCTACCGGTGTTTGATTCCATAATTGATCGCTCCTAACACGTTCGGGGTTGTTATGGGGACCCCCTTGATAAATCGTGTAGTGTTAAGACTTGTTCGGCAGGACCCAACATTGGTTTTAACTTGCTAATCACCTAATAATAATTTTCATAGGGAATAGCTACCCCGAGGAATTAATCAACAACCGGGCGAGTGCTCCTCATGAGTGTTGGTCCAAACTAGGGCACTGTGTGGGACCAACTGAGGGCAACTTACGTGATTTCTATCAGGCCATCATGCGCGTAGCTCATCCGTCGTGACCTGAGACTGAGATATGCGGCTCTTATCGGGGTCGTCGACACGATGGGAGTTCCTGCTAGTCTTGTCTTACCTTAGCGATATATCTTGCGTATAGGAATCCCGGTGAAGCTTTGGTTCTCCCTAGAGTTGAGGTTTTCCTCTAAGGAATCCGACGAGATCACGAGTTTCGTGATAGAGGATTACTTTACGGCCCGTGACCGTTTGTGATGGACTAATTGGAGCACCCCTGCAGGGTTTAATCTTTCGGAAAGCCGTTCCAGCGGTTATGTGGCGACTTGGATTATTTTGTTAACATCTGGTTATAGATAACTTGAACTAATTCTAATAAAACTGCCAACCATGTGCGTAACCGTGACTGTCCCCTTCGAAGACCTCTCTTCGATCGGGAACACGGTGGGGTTATGTTTGACGTAAGTAGGTGTTCAGGATTACTTAGTGATCATCTAGTCTTCGACCGCTCGCGTAGGCCACCACATCTATAACTTTGATCTTCGTAAGTTAGCCACCATAAATGCTTAGGATGTTGCAACCTAAACACTAAACCTTCCTCACCTAATAACTTGACTAGTTTCGGTACCAAGGTCATAGATTGTTGAGTCCCCGTGGCTCACAGATTACTTCAACACCCCAACAGGTACAGGTACGCCCGACGCAGGTGGTCCAGATGGCACGCAGCTGGCGTGGCAGTACGATGAGGAGAACGACCGCCTGTACGTGAACTATCCAGAAGACTAAGGCGTGGTCGTGATCATGGGCAAGCATGCGGGATAGCATAGCTTTTTTTCTTATGTTATGTAGTCCGTAGAGGAACTACCTTGTCTGAATAAATGTGTGGATGTAAACTCTGATATTATCTATGTGAGATGGCAAACGATTCCCTATTTGTCATTCTTAAATTATGTATGTGTTATGTTTATCTTGCTTGCGAAACGCATAGATGCGCTTCTTTCCATTTTTGGGCATCGCTCCCTAAGTAGGAAAGGACCGCATCTTAGTCCTTACAGGCCAGCTTGCACGGACACCGCGCGAGGAACCGGAGAAAAGAGATCCGAAAAAAGTGAAGCATGTTGTGAAAAACCTTATGCGACCATCGCCACCTTCGCTGTTATCAGACTATGAGTGCTCGATTGTTAAGTCACATAGACAACATAAGCGGTCTCAAAGTAGTATATCAAGTCGGAAAACAATTCCCCATCTCGTCGAACAAAAAAACCGATCGGTCCCCCCTTTGTTTATAGGTACGGATTATGATGTGAAGGCACAAGGCCATGGTATTGGTTTCACTCTTGGTTAAAACTTAGGCGAGTAGGATAGTCCCCCCCCCACCCCGTCTGAGATAGTATACACATACCGGTATGGGAAGCCTCTCGACAAACCTGAGAATATCTCGCTTCTACCAACACGAATGCGAAACTTCAATGAGTGGTACATGAAAGCCTGCAAGCAAGGGACCAACTTTCTCATTGCGGGAGTTAAAGATGAGCATTTCTTCAATGGAGACGAGCTGATTTACCTTGGATTCGAGGAATTTTTTGAGTTATTAAATCAAGACACCATCGACAAAGCTATCATCAGTTGCTATTGTCTGTAATTATCATTTCTGTAATTAAGTCTCTATCTCAGCTCGTTCATTACATGAATATTTATCCTCACTATATATATTATATAGAATAAAGATCCTGAGATGCAGAAAAGGACAAATCTATGACATTGGGTTCATTAATCTAAATACTGTTCATGAAGTGACGGTGCAAAATCATACCGAGGAAACTGAGAACATCTTGCTAAGGGCGTTAATTGAACACAAATCAAATGGGAAATATATTTTTCTTACAACTTCACGTGAGTGTTATATTGTCTTGAACACATTATGTTTTCGCTAACTACTCAATGCTAAATGTAATTGATGAGTTATGCGTGCGCAAGTCCCACTTTATTCTGCTAGTCATTCAGTTGGACGCATGAAGCGACGTTGTCATGGACTCGAAATGCAAAGACATGGAGATGTGGGCAGACGTGCAGCAAATGCTCCACGGGTAATTTCAATCATTATCGCACTATCTCTGCAACTTTCGTTCATTTCCTGATATGAAGTAATTAATAACTCCTTTATATATTCATTTTCTTTGTCGGGCAGGGTTTGGAAATAGTTCGCCAACAAGACTAGGGGTCAATGGAGAAAGGAGTTGTGATCTCAACAAGTCACTGTAAGTAGTACTAGCTAGGTCCGTGCATCTCTTTGATTAGTTTAAATACCATTACCATGATTGATTATTATTTTGATTGAACTCTATTATCGTATAGTGCCGAAGGCAGTTAAACGAGAATAACTTATGTGGATACTACGTATATGAGTTCATTCGCCACACGACCTGCGAGACGGGTAGAAATTTTGAAGAACTTGACGTACGTAAACAATATTCACAATTTTATTTTATTACCATCAATTTTGTTGAGTTTTATATTGACCCCTTCTTTAAATTAGATTCAACGAAAGCGGGATGAACTCCTACCAGAAAATCGCGTACGAGCAATTCAAGAGGAATTGGCAGGATTCTTCTTTGATGAGGTCATATCACCAACCGAAGAATACCATCAGCAAGTGACAATTCAAGAGGAACCCCTCCAAAGAAAACGCGTGGAGCTCTTTAATCCCGGTTGGTGTTACCAAGCGGGACTAAAGGTCCTCTTGCCCGAGCGCTGCGCAGCGGCCACTTGGACCCCCTTTAATCCTGGTTTGTAACATAACCGCGACTAAAAGATGGGGCCTTTAGTCCCAAAGGCCTAGTCCCGATTGCACAACCGAGACTAATGGCCCTTACAAACTGGGACTAAATCCCCGTTCCCCACTAGTGGTAGCACGCATCCCTCTCAAACCTCCATGGCGAGGACATGATTTCCAAACACTCGTCAGGCACAATGTACGTAGCATGCTCCATGTGACCTGCTTCGTTTGCGTACAAGGCAAGCCACTCAGTTTGTATTCCCATGCATGCAAGCGCTTGTAAAGTGCATGATGTTTTGTGTAGGGTGATACGTCCATTTTGCATCATGCTTTCATGTTGATATTTATTGCTTTTTGGGCTGTTATTACACTTCGAGGTACGGTACTTATGCCTTTTCTCTCTTATTTTGCAAGGTTTACATGAAGAGGGAGAATGCCGGGAGCTGGAATTCTGGCCTGAAAAAGGAGCAAGTTTGAGATGCCTATTTTGCGTAACTCCAAAAGCCGTGAAAATCAACGTGGAATTTTTTAGGAATATATAAAAAATACTAGGCGGAAGAAGTACCAGAGGGGCGCCACCTGGAGGCCACAAGCCTGCGAGGCCCGACCTACCCCCCTGGCCGGGCCAGGGGGCTTGTGGGCCCCCTGTTGCCCCTCTGGTGCTCATCTTTTGCTATATGAAGGGTTTCGTCCGAAAAAAATCAAAAGGGAGCTTTTCGGAGGATTCGCCGTCGCCACGAGGCGGAACTTGAGCAGAACCAATCTAGAGCTCCGGCAGGACGATCCTGCCGGGGAAACTTCCCTCCCGGAGGGGGAAATCGTCGCCATCGTCATCACCAATACTCCTCTCATCGGAGGGGACTCGTCACCATCAACATCTTCATCAGCACCATCTCATCTCCAAACCCTAGTTCATCACTTGTAACCAATCTCCGTCTCACGACTCCGATTGGTACTTGTAAGGTTGCTAGTAGTGTTAATTACTCCTTGTAGTTGATGCTAGTTGGATTATTTGGTGGAATAGTTTATTTTCAGATCCTTGATGATACTCATTACCTATCTGGTCATGAATATGATTATGCTTTGTGAGTAGTTACTTTTGTTCATGAGGACATGGGATAAGTCATGCTAATAGTAGTCATGTGAATTTGGTATTCGTTCGATATTTTGATTTGTTGTATGTTGTTTTTCCTCTAGTGGTGTTATGTGAACGTCGACTAAATAACACTTCACCATTATTTGGGCCTAGAGGAAGGCATTGGGAAGTAGTAAGTATATGATGGGTTGCTAGAGTGACAGAAGCTTAAACCCTAGTTTATGTGTTGCTTCGTAAGGGGCTGATTTGGATCCACTAGTTTAATGTTATAGTTAGACTTTGTCTTAATTCTTCTTTCGTAGTTGCGGATGCTTGCGAGAGGGGTTAATCATAAGTGGGGTTCTTGTCCAAGTAAGGGCAGTACCCAAGCGCCGGTCCACCCACATATCAAACTATCAAAGTAACGAACGCGAATCATATGAACATGATGAAAACTAGCATGACAGGAATTCCCGTGTGTCCTCGGGAGCGTTTTTCCTCCTATAAGACTTTGTCTAGGCTTGTCCCTTGCTACAAAATGGATTGGGCCACTTTGTTGCACTGTTGCTACTTTTTTTACTTGTTGCTTGCTACGAATCATCTCACCATACAATCACTTGTTACCAATAATTTCAGTGCTTGCAGATATTACGTTGCTGAAAACCACTTGTCAGATCCTTCTGCTCCTCGTTGGGTTCGACACTCTTACTTATCGAAAGGACTACGATTGATCCCCTATACTTGTGGGTCATCAAGACACTTTTCTGGCGCCGTTGCCGGGGAGTGAAGCGCCTTTGGTAAGTGGAACTTGGTAAGGAAACATTCATATACGGTGCTGAAATTTATTGTCACTTGTCACTATGGATACTAATCCTTTGAGGGGCTTGTTCGGGGTATCTTCACCTCAAATGGAAACACAAATAGTTGCCCCTCAACCTGCTGCACCTACTGAAAATATTTGCTTTGAATTTCCTTCGGGTATGCTTGAGAAACTACTGGCTAATCCTTTTACAGGAGATGGAACATCACATCCAGACTTGCATCTAATCTATGTAGATGAGGTCTGGGGTTTATTTAAGCTTGCAGGTTTTCCTGAGGATGAGGTCAAGAAGAAGGTATTTCCTTTATCTTTGAAGGATAAGACATTGACATGGTATAGGCTATGTGATGATACTGGATCATGGGACTACAATCGGTTGAAACTGGAATTTCATCAAAAGTTTTATCCTATGCATTTAGTACATCGTGATCGGAATTATATTTATATTTTTTGGCCTCGTGATAGAGAAAGCATCGCTCAAGCTTGGGGGAGGCTTAAATCAATGTTATATTCATGCCCCAATCATGAGCTCTCGAGAGAAATTATCATTCAGAACTTTTATGCTCGGCTTTCTCATGATGATCGCACCATGCTTGATACTTCTTGTACCGGTTCTTTTATGAAGAGAGATATTGACTTCAAATGGAATTTATTGGAGATAATTAAATGCAACTCTGAAGATTGGGAGCTTGAAGAAGGTAAGGATTCAGGTATGAATTTCCAGTTTGATTGCGTTAAATCCTTTGTTGAAACAAATACTTTTTGTGACTTTAGCGCTAAGTATGGACTTGACTCTGAGATAGTAGCTTCATTGTGTGAATCATTTGTTGCTCATGTTTATCTCCCCAAAGAGAAGTGGTTTAAATATCAGCCTCCTTTAGAAGTCAATGTAGTTAAACCCAATCCAGTTGAAGAGAGAGTCATTGCCTATAATGACCATGTTGTTCCCAGTGCTTACATTGAGAAACCACCTTTCCCTGTTAGGATAAAGGATCATTCTAAAGCTTCAACTGTGATACGTAGAGGCTACATTAGAACACCTACACCCCCTTAGCAAATTAGAGTTGACCCTAGCATTGCTATTATCAAAGATCTTTTGTCTGACGATGTTGAGGGTCATAGTATTCACTTCTGTGAAGATGCTGCTAGAATTGCTAAACCTCACACTAGAGACAAACATAGGTCTGTTGTTGGCATGCCTGTTGTTTCTGTTAAGATAGGAGATCATTGCTATCATGGTTTATGTGACGTGGGTTCTAGTGTTAGTGCAATACCTCAATCCTTATATGATGAAATCAAAGATGAGATTGCACCTATTGAGATAGAGCCTATTGATGTCACTATTCATCTTGCCAATAGAGATACTATCTGCCATGTGGGAATTGTTAGGGATGCTGAAGTCTTGTGTGGTAAAATGAAGTATCCTCCTGATTTCCTCGTTCTTGCTACCACCCAAGATAGCTTATGTCCCGTCATATTTGGCAGACCCTTCCTCAATACTGTCAATGCTCATATTGATTGTGAGAAGCAAATTTTCACTGTTGTCTTTCAAGGTCTGTCACATGAGTTCAATTTCTCCAAGTTTGGTAGACAACCTCATGAAAAGGAGTTGCCTAGTAAGGATGAAACTATTGCCTTAGCTTCTATTGTTGTGCCTCCTACTGATCCCTTAGAGCAATACTAACTTGAGCATTAAAATGATATGCATATGGATGAAAGGGATGAAATAGATAAAGTTGTCTTAGAACAATATCCTATTCTTAAGAATAATCTGCCTGCTGAACTGCTTGGGGATCCTGTGCTCGAGCTTAAACAGTTGCCTGATACTCTTAAGTATGCTTATCTTGATGAAAAATAGATATATCATGTTATTATTAGTGCTAGCCTCTCAGAGCATGAAGAAAAGAAGCTACTAAAAACTCTGAGGAAGCACCGTGCTGCTATTGGATATACTATTGATGATCTTAAGGGCATTAGTCCCACTCTATGCCAGCACAAGATTAAAATTGATTGTGATTCCAAACCAGTTGCTGATCATCAAAGGAGATTAAATCCTAAGATGAAAGAGGTAGTAAGAAAAGAAATACTAAAGCTCCTGGAGGCAGGTATTATTTATCCTGTTGCTCATAGTGATTGGGTGAGTCCGATGCATTGCGTCCCTAAGAAGGGAGGCATTACCGTTGTCCCTAATGATAAGGATGAATTGATCCCTCAGAGGATTATTACTGGCTATAGGATGGTGATCGATTTTAGGAAATTGAATAAAGCCACTAGGAAATATCATTACCCTTTGCCTTTTATCGACCAAATGCTAGAAAGACTATCTAAGCACACACACTTCTGCTTTCTAGACGGCTATTCTGGTTTCTCCCAAATATGAGTTGCACAATCTGATCAGGAGAAAACCACTATCACCTGCCCTTTCGGTACCTTTGCTTATAGACGTATGCCTTTTGGATTATGTAATGCACCTGCCGCCTTTCAAAGATGTATGATGGTTATATTCTCTGACTTTTGTGAAAAGATTGTTGAGGTTTCCATGGATGACTTTTCCGTTTACGAGTCTTCTTTTGATGATTGCCTCAGCAACCTTGATCGAGTCTTGCAGAGATGTAAAGACACCAATCTTGTCTTGAATTGGGAGAAGTGCCACTTTATGGTCAATGAAGGCATCGTCTTAGGACATAAAATTTCTGAAAGAGGTATTGAAGTCGATAAGGCTAAGGTTGATGCAATCGAGAAAATGCCATACCCCACACATATCAAAGGTATAAGAAGTTTCCTTGGTCATGTTGGTTTCTATAGAAGGTTCATTAAAGACTTCTCTAAGATTTCCAGGCCTCTTACCAATCTCTCGCAAAAGGATATTCCTTTTGTTTTTGACGATGATTGTGAGGAAGCCTTCAAAATACTTAAGAGGGCTTTGATAACTGCACCTATTGTTCAACCACCTGATTGGAACTTACCTTTTGAAATCATGTGTGATGCTAGTGATTATGCTGTTGGTGTTGTCCTAGGGCAAAGAGTTGATAAAAAGTTGAATGTTATTCACTATGCTAGTAAAACTCTAGACAGTGCCCAAAGAAACTATGCTACTACGGAAAAGGAATTTTTAGCAGTCGTGTTTGCATGTGAAAAGTTTAGGTCTTACATAGTTGATTCCAAAGTCACTATTCACAATGATCATGCTGCTATTAAGTACCTCATGGAGAAGAAAGACGCTAAACCTAGACTTATCAGATGGGTTCTCTTGCTACAAGAATTTGATTTGCACGTTGTCGACAGGAAGGGTGTTGATAACCCAGTAGCAGATAACTTGTCTAGGTTGGAGAATGTTCTTGATGACCCACAACCTATTGATGATATCTTTCCCGATGAGCAACTGAATGTCATCAATGCTTCACGTAGTACACCGTGGTATGCTGATTATGCAAACTATATCATTGCCAAATATATACCACCTAGTTTCACTTATCAGCAAAAGAAGAAATTCTTCTTTGACTTGAGACATTACTATTGGGATGATACTCACCTTTATAAGGAAGGAGTAGATTGTGTTATTAAACGTTGTGTACCTGAACGTGAACAGGGACAGATCCTACATAAGTGTCACTCTGAGGCCTACGGAGGACATCATGCGGGAGATAGAACTGCACACAAGGTATTGCAATCAGGTTTCTATTGGCCCACTCTCTTCAAGGATGCCCGTAAGTTTGTCTTGTCTTGTGACGAATGTCAAAGAATAGGTAATATTAGTAAACGTCGGGAAATGCCTATGAACTATTCACATTGTTGACCGAAAGGGTGCTGATAACCCTGTAGCAGATAACTTGTCTAGGCTAGAGAATGTCCTTGATGACCCACTACCTATTGATGACAGCTTTCCTGATGAGAAATTAAACGTCATCCGCACTTCTCATAGTGCACCGTTGTATGCCGATTATGCAAACTATATCGTAGCCAAATACATACCACCCAGTTTCACCTATCAACAAAAGGAGAAATTCTTCTTTGATTTGAGACACTACTTTTGGGATGATCCTCACCTTTATAAGGAAGGAGTAGATGGTGTTATTAGACGTTGTGTGCCTGAACATGAACAGGGACAAATCCTGCAGAAGTGTCATTCCGAAGCCTACGGAGGACACCATGCTGGAGATAGAACTGCCCATAAGGTATTGCAATCAGGTTTCTATTGGCCCACTCTCTTCAAGGATGCCCGTAAGTTTGTCTTGTCTTGTGACGAATGTCAAAGAATAGGTAATATTAGTAAACGTCGGGAAATGCCTATGAACTATTCACTTGTCATTGAACCATTTGATGTTTGGGGCTTTGATTATATGGGACCTTTTCCAAAATCCAACGGGTATACTCATATCCTAGTTGTTGTTGATTATGTCACTAAGTGGGTAGAAGCTATCCCCACTAGTAGTGCTGATCACAACACCTCTATCAGGATGCTTAAGGAAGTTATCTTCCCTAGATTTGAAGTCCCTAGATATCTAATGACCGACGGCGGTTCACATTTCATTCATGGTGCTTTCCGTAAAATGCTTGCTAAGTATGATGTCAATCATAGAATTGTGTCTCCCTATCACCCTCAGTCCAGTGGTCAAGTATAGCTAAGCAATAGAGAGATTAAACTGATTCTGCAAAGAATGTCAATAGGTCTAGAAAGAATTGGTCTAAGAAGCTCGATGATGCACTGTGGGCTTATAGAACTGCCTATAAGAATCCCATGGGCATGTCTCCGCACAAAATGGTGTACGGTAAAGCATGTCATCTACCTCTTGAGCTAGAGCATAAAGCTTATTGGGCAATCAAAGAGCTTAACTTTGATTTCAAACTTGCTGGTGAGAAGAGGTTATTTGACATTAGCTCGCTTGATGAATGGAGAACTCAGGCATATGAAAATGCCAAGTTATTCAAATAAAAGGTTAAGAGGTGGCATGATAAGAGGATACAAAAGCGTGAGTTCAATGTAGGTGATTATGTCTTGCTATACAATTCTCGTTTAAGATTTTTTGCAGGCAAGCTTCTCTCTAAATGGGAAGGTCCCTATATTGTTGAGGAAGTATATCGTTCCGGTGCTATCAAAATCAACAACACGGAAGGTAATTGTCCGAGAGTGGTAAACGAGCACAGAATCAAGCATTACATCTCAGGTACTCCCATAAATGTTGAGAGCAACATTATCAATACCATAACTCCGGACGAGTACATAAGGGATATTTATCAGCCTGTTTCAGACTTCGAAAACGAGGAGGTATGTGATTCGGTAAGTAAACCGACTCCAAAACTTTTCCCGTAGAAATTTTCCTCCGTTTTGGAAATTTTGAAAAAATAGAAAATTTTAAAGTAGTACGGAAAGTGCCCAAGGAGGTGACAAGCCTCCTAGGCCCGGCCTACCCCCCTGGCCGGGGCTGGAGGGCTTGTGGCCACCTTGTGCGCCTCCCGGACTCCGTTTTCGTGCGGAGTACTCCTTCTGGTCTCGAAAAATCATTATATATTCTCCCGAAAGGTCTGACCTCTGTATCATGCAAATTCCCTCTGTTTTAGTTTCGAGCTTGTTTCTGCTGCAGATCTAGATCGCTATGACGTCCCCAAAAGCTCCGAGGGACAAGATCTTCGAGAAGGTCATCAATCCTTACCTAGAGGGAGTGCTGCAACACCCTCAATCTATCAAGATGTGGGAGGGGATGTTGCACATCCGTGATGTTGAGGGGCCCAAGAAGACCGGAAGCATGGAGACGAGGCTCGAAGCAATGGAGCAACAAGTCTTCAAGTGTCAAGGGATGGTGGAGCGTGGACTCAATGCCAACCACATGATGATCACAGAGTTCACCAACAAGCATAGGATTGATGCCAATGACATTGGGAAGCACCTCCCAGGCTCTATGACAGGATTGATCAACTCCAGGCCCAGATCTATGACCTGCAGAACCAAAACTGTGAGTATGAGTATAGATTTAAATCATTACGGTTGGCTGCAGATTTGAGGATTCCGGAGACTCGTTCATCTTTCCATGATGGAGCACCTATGCCTTGGAAGACGGAGGATCAAGCCCATGTTGCAACAACTCCACCACCATCACCTCCAAAGGAAGACAACTGAGAATGGGTATGGGCAATCCCCTTGGCTAGTGCCAAGCTTGGGGAGTTGCCCCGCTATCGTATCACCATCATATCTTTTGCCTTTACCTTTGTTTTAGTTTGTTCCTTTTCAGTTTTCTCTTTCTCTAGTAGAATAAAAGTCTTAGTGTTTTAGTCTTGAGTTTTGCTTTGTGTCACCCCCGATGTATTCGAGCTCGTGATCCATATAATAAAGAGTATCTTAGTTGAAGGGCTTTGCCTCTTGCCATGATCAAAAGATCGATAAAGAACAAAACCATGAAAGATCATATAGTGATCTTATGGGAAGTGATGGATTCACATATAAAAAGGATGATGACTGAAACTTGTTGGGGCGTAGACAAACGTAGGCCTTGGTCATTGTTGCAATTAATAGGAAGTGATAAAGAAGGAGAGGTTCACATATAAATATATCATCCTTGACACCATCTATGATTGTGAACACTCACTAAACTATTACATGCCTAGAAGTAGATGTTGGACAAGGAAGACAACATAATGAATTGTGTTTGCTTGGTTCCGAACAATGTTATACGATTAGAGATCCCTTAGCATGTGACGATTGCTTCCACCTCATGTTAGCCAAAACTCCCGCACCAAGTAGAGATACTACTTGTGCATCCACACACCTTCAACCCAGTTTTGCCATGAGAGTCCATCATACCTACCTATGGATTGAATAAGATCCCTCAAGTAAGTTGTCATCGGTGCAAGCAATAAAAATTGCTCCCTCATATGTATGATCTATTAGTGTGTGTAAAATAAGCTTTGTATGAACCTGTCATGAGGAAGACATAAAAGCGACAGACTGCATAATAAAGTTCTTTATCACAGGAGGCAATATAAAGTGACGTTCCTCCGCACTAAGAGGACACGCATCCAAACCCCCAAAGCGCATGACAACCTCTGCTTCCCTTTGCGAAGGGCCTATCTTGTACCTTTACTTTTTGCCCTCGAAAGAGTCATGGTGATCTTCACCAATTCCTTGTTTCGCCTTTATCTTGGCTAACGTCACATGCTAGGGAAAGATCTATATTCATATGTCAACTTGGAGGTAAGTATTCATGAATTATTATTGTTGACATTACTCTTGAGGTAAGCAGTTGGGAGGCAAAACTATAAGCCCCTATCTTTCTCCGTGTCCAGCTGAAACTTTGATCTCATGAGTACCACGTGAGTAGTAGCAATCGTAGAGAACGGAAAGATGATTGAGTATGTGGATTTGCTTTACAAGCTCTCATTTGACTCTTTGTGATGTTGTGATAAATTGCAATTGCTTCTATGACTAAAGGCTATCGGTTGTTGATTCCCGGTAAGGTTCTTGATTCATGCTTTACTTTGTGAAGAATTTGTCACTTTAGCATGAGAGATTATATGTTGGTATTGTTGTTCTAATTTTGATCATGATGTGTGCATGTTCGTATCTTGTTTTGTCGACACCTCTCTCCCTAAACATGTGATCATGTTTATTGATCTAGGCTTTCGCTTGAGGACAAGCGAGGTCTAAGCTTGGGGGAGTTGATACGTCCATTTTGCATCATGCTTTCATGTTGATATTTATTGCTTTTTGGGCTGTTATTACACTTCGAGGTACAATACTTATGCCTTTTCTCTCTTATTTTGCAAGGTTTACATGAAGAGGGAGAATGCCGGCAGCTGGAATTCTGGCCTGAAAAAGGAGCAAGTTTGAGATGCCTATTTTGCGCAACTCCAAAAGCCGTGAAAATCAACGTGGAATTTTTTGGGAATATATAAAAAATACTGGGTGGAAGAAGTACCAGAGGGGCGCCACCTGGAGACCACAAGCCTGCCAGGCCCGGTCTACCCCCCTCGCCGGGCCTGGGGGGCTTGTGGCCCCCTGTTGCCCCTCCGGCGCTCATCTTTTGCTATATGAAGGGTTTCGTCCGAAAAAAAATCAGAAGGGAGATTTTCGGAGGATTCGCCGCCACCACGAGGCAGAACTTGAGCATAACCAATCTAGAGCTCCGGCAGGACGATCCTGCCGGGGAAACTTCCCTCCTGGAGGGGGAAATCATCGACATCGTCATCACCAACACTCCTCTCATCGGAGGGGACTCATCACCATCAACATCTTCATCAGCACCATCTCATCTCCAAACCCTAGTTCATCACTTGTAACCAATCTCCGTCTCACGACTCCGATTGGTACTTGTAAGGTTGCTAGTAGTGTTAATTACTCCTTGTAGTTGATGCTAGTTGGACTATTTGGTGGAAGACTTTATGTTCAGATCCTTGATGATACTCATTACCTCTCTGGTCATGAATATGATTATGCTTTGTGAGTAGTTACTCTTGTTCCTGACGACATGGGATAAGTCATGCTAATAGTAGTCATGTGAATTTGGTATTCGTTCGATATTTTGATGTGTTGTATGTTGTTTTTCCTCTAATGGTGTTATGTGAACATCGACTACATAACACTTCACCATTATTTGGGCATAGAGGAAGACATTGGGAAGTAGTAAGTAGATGATGGGTTGCTAGAGTGACAGAAGCTTAAACCCTAGTTTATGTGTTGCTTCGTAAGGGGCTGATTTGGATCCACTAGTTTAATGCTATGGTTAGACTTTGTCTTAATTCTTCTTTTGTAGTTGCGGATGCTTGCGAGAGGGATTAATCATAAGTGGGATGCTTGTCCAAGTAAGGGCAGTACCCAAGCGCCGGTCCACCCACATATCAAACTATCAAAGTAACGAACGCGAATCATATGAACATGATGAAAACTAGCATGACAGGAATTCCCGTGTGTCCTCGAGAGCGTTTTTCCTCCTATAAGACTTTGTCCAGGCTTATCCCTTGCTACAAAAGGGATTGGGCCACTTTGTTGCACCGTTGCTACTTTTGTTACTTGTTGCTTGCTACGAATCATCTCGCCATACAATCACTTGTTACCGATAATTTCAGTGCTTGCAGATATTACCTTGCTGAAAACCACTGTCAGATCCTTCTGCTCCTCATTGGGTTCGACACTCTTACTTATCGAAAGGACTACAATTGATCCCCTATACTTGTGGGTCATCATAGGGGTGCGAGTTTATCTTCATTTTTCCAAACATTACGAGCGCTTTCAATCTTTGTTATGCTTTATGCCCTTGTCTCTAGTATCAATTGAAAGGATCGGTAAGGACAACCATAGGGAAGGGGGAGTGGTCTTCTTTTCAAATTAAGGGATGCAATAAGGATATATGTTGCCTAGATGTACAACGAGGTGAACAACCTATATGACAAGCTCAACAACAACAACGAACTAGCAAGACAAGCACTTAAAGTAAGCTTGCAACAAGTAAGTAAAGGTAAGAATTAACCGCAAGTGAAGATGTTTATGTAGTTCCCGTAATTCCCTCCTTTGGGGGGATACGTCTTTGTTGGAAGGGTGTGGCGACACAATGCTCACTAAATGCCACGGTGGCTCACCCTATTCTCCTCACACCCTCACATAATGTATGGTGCCACGATTTCACTATGCAGTGTCCCTCAAGGTTGCAACGGAAACCTTCACGAACAAGATTGAGGTAATCTACACAACTCAATTGAAGGATCTAACAACACCATAAAGCTTCACCACAATGTATTGTGGCTTCAAGGTGACTTATTCCGTATAGGGTGCCCAAACACCCAACAAGATCCATAAGAGAAAATATGAGGGAATCAAATAACTTTTGGTGAAAGTGTAGATCTAGGTCTTCTTCCTCAAATCCTAGAAGATCAACACGTTTTGAGTGGCTAGTGAGGGAAATCAAGCAAGGTTTAGCTTTGGGCGACAAGGAGAGCGAGAGATGCAAGAGGTAATACAAAGGAGAAGGAAACCTTCCTTCTATAGTTCCCCAGTTTTCGCATACCTTTCAACTTTAACCCCCCCCCCCCCTCTTAATAGGACAAATTTACTATAACCAAAAAAAGTAAAGCGTCGGGAAATTCTATTTTCGATCTTTTTCTTCCAGAGGGGAACCTAACCATCTTACATCACTATTGAATATGTTTGTGTAGCTCAATCACACGGTTAGTATATAAATTGCGTCATCATCAACACCAAAACACTTAAGGAGAAAAATGTCCATTTAGACGATAACGCTCCTACCTTCATCATCCTGACCAACCATACAACGTGCAATTCCTAGAGCAACTTCTCCGGGTGCAATAACACATCAATGGCACATCATCGTGGTTAGCTCCGATAGAGAGGGGAGAGGAGTGGGAGCGAAGAAGTGCAAAAGGAGGGAGAAGATCGAAAGTACCTTTCTACACCCGGAACAAATGCTCCTGGTGTGAACAATAAAATAAAATAAAAAGATTCAAAAATTCTGAATTTTTGTGTGACATACATTCGCAAATGTTTGTTATGATTCATCATAAAATCACATTGATAGAAGTCATGTAAAAAAACAAAGCAAAGCTCCAAAATGCTTTTGTATGTAACATCTTCAAAGCGTTGATTTTGTCTTTTTTATCACACCTTCCACCAATATGATTTTGCGATGAAATTTTGCATACACAACAAACATTTGTGGAAGTATGCCACAGAATAAATTCAGAATTTTTTTAATGTATTTTTACTTATTTTTGTTTACTGTTCGCATCAGGACTGGCACAGTCGGCCCAAGTTTGGGAAGAAAGGGGACATCGACCTGCGCTGTTGAATTGGTGGTTTTCCGGCCCAATTGTTGATGCGAACAGACAAACGAACATTTGGAGGCGTTTCATGGCCTCCCCTTCAGAGATGCCCTAATAAGGAGTTAATTTTGGAAGAAGAATAGAGATGCTCTACATTCGCATGGTAAGTTTCTAAAAAAAACATAGGCAAGGGCATGTTCTTCGGATCATATGGCTTCATATCATCATACTCACCATACCACATCGTCGACATAGTCAGCAAAGTATGACTAACACCGTATATTTCGTTGCAACCGGACCCTTTGTACATTATCTAGCTGATATTAGCCAAATGCAGCAGCAAACAAGACATGCCTAAGCAAAGACAACAGGAAACAACTATTTTACTCCTCCTCGATAATCACTGTAAGAAGTAGACATACTCCAAGATGCAACAAGTTAATTTGACAAGATTAGAGCAGAATACTGGCATTTAAGAGGGTGGCACATCTCCCTTCGTTTTATTTCAAATCCCAACACAACAGCATAGCACCCTACAAACCCGACTGCAAAACTCCCCCAAAACCACATCCAGTCGTTGGCTTATCTCCACTACTTGACATTTGACACCTACATCTTCCCTTGCCCGTCCGTCATTATGTCCTTCAAGCCGCCTCCTCAAGCAGCATCTGATCGAAGTGCCACACTCCTGCATTTGATCCAAACAATGTAAGAAACCAAGGCAAACACAGGCGATCGAATGATGCAGCAAGATACTAACCGTGGCCTTTGCCCACTCTTCTCAGCTGCGACACATACTCAGAGATCTTCTTGATGGCGTCAACCTTTCACATAAATTTGAGGAGTTTCTACTTAGTAAAACACACAACAAACATATCTCAATAGCACATGCCGTATGCTACATGCCTCATTCTGAATTAACTGGAGAGCATGGAGGTTTACCTGCTCCTGAAGGAATTCACTCTCAACGAAATCGGTCAGCTGAGGATCATTGCACCTAGTAGCTACCTGTTAATTTGGGGCACCTCATTTCAGATTCTGTGACACAGCATTTCATATCCCATTCACAATAATTTGGCAAGTAGGCATGGAAGAGCGAGCAACTTACACTGTGCAGGTTGTGCAGTTTTTCATTCACCAGCTTTTCAAGAGCTAGAGCCAACTCCATTGCTGAAATAACGAAAGAGGCACATAGGGTATCAGGAGTTGTTTTGCTAACAAATGTAGCCATCAAAACCTTTGTATCACACGGTTCCAAAAAATAAATAGAAGTGAACTAAACTACAGAACTTTAAAAAGCCTAGCTACGAGCATGTTTTGACTTATCTTCGACTCCATACAGTTTAAATAAAAGCGTCCAAAACACAACATACGGAGTATATAACAAATTATCAGAAGGCTCAAACAGGTGTGCGTGTAGTGTAGCTGATACCCATCTGACCAATACTGGAGACCCGACCTCTCTTGCCCATTAATTTATCTTTTAATCACTATAAGCTGCAAGTTCTAACCAATACAGCCAGATTCAGGTCACTGAACAATTGCAGCAACAGTGTGTTTTTGTCATTGTTTTGGATCTGGCAACACATGCAAACCACTCCAGGCACTCATGTTTCACATGAACAACCAGATACTCTTTATCACACAACAAGCACATCACATGCATTTCACATGTAATGTAACGCACCCCAAAATGCAAACACGTCCGGAATAACCGTATAAGGAAGCGACTTACCATAGAGGGCATCACCTTTCTCGGGATGGTCGAACTCCGTTAAGGGTGTGACAATTGACTGGAGCCTCACCCTTCCTCCGCGTTTGTTCTGGTCGCCACAAGAACACATGAAACATAAGTACATATAAGTACAGATAGGCCATATGGACCAATCAAAGCTAGTAGCAATTAGAGAGGTACTGAAATCGGTACCTGGTACTCCATGAGCTTCTCCGCGTGTCCTCTCTCCTCGTCGCTTGATTCCTTGAAGAACCTGCAAGAACAAACGCGCATCAGAACACTGCACTGTTGGTTGGATTTAACGAATCCACCGGGCCAAATTTGGCGGCGTGGTGAGTGGGGGCAGGACTTACTTGGCAAATCCCTTGAGAGCAACGTTGTCGCGGTCAAAGTAGGCGAAGAGGGAGTGATACGCGTACGAGGCATTGTACTCCACACTGCAATGGCAATTTTAAAGATTAAATCGACATTTGCGTATCCATTTCGCATTGAAATCATAGCAGAAACAGAGCCTCTTGCGGCGGTTTAAAACGATTTCACGATCCCTACACAGAAACACTGGTATATCTCTGCATGACTCGTCATCAAGACGCGCACCGGAGAAGGAGGTGGGTTCGTTTTAATCTTACGAAGCGGAGCAACACTCACTTGATCTGCTCGTTGAGGGCGGCCTCGCACTCGTCTACGAACTTGTGCCTGGCGAGCGACTGGTCCTTGCCCTGCGGCACGAGGGAGAGCTCGCCCTTGAGCTCCTCGAACGGCTGGAACATGACGCCGCTGAGCACCTCCTTCCCCTTCGCCGCGGCCCTGCAGCAGACCGCCGACCCTGCCGCAGACGGCAGGACCCCCGGCAGCCTCACCGAACCGGAGGTGAGCCCCGCACCAGAGAGCTGGCCAACCGCGGCGGCGGCGGTGGCCGGAGACGGCGCAACCCTAGGAAGCATCTCGAAGTCGAACGGCGGCGTTGCGTTTCCGGAATTTGTGGGAGCGGGATTTGGTTTGTGCGGTGGAAGGTGGGAGAGGTGGAGGTGGGGATAGATATAGGCGCGTGGTGCCCGCGGATTGGCGACACGTGGGCGGCGGCGATGGGCTGGGGGAGCGGGGGCGCGTGGGGTGCGCGTGGCGGGCGAGCGCTCGGGCGGGGATATTTCGGCTTGTGTGGTGGTGGTGGAGCCCGGTGGCAGCGGAGGTGGAGCAAGTTCCGCCGGTCGCGTAGGGAGGAGAACGAGCATCTGGTTTCTTCCTCTCTTTCTCTTTTGTGCAACATTTATTTATTCGGGATCTGTTTGATGCTTCTCGACGTGCATTTCCATTTCTTTATGGAGTACTATGATTCTTATACCTATACTTATATACTCCGTTTGTGCAACATTTCTTTATGGAGTACGAAGAAATGGAATTTACTGTGTTTAGCTTCATCTCTTGCTACTTTCGGCACAAACCGTATGGGAAACTCTGTACGTCATCTTTTCTTTCCATCAAACCTATTCACGGCCGCCGTTTTGTTTCTCAATCCGGCGCATTTAATTTTTTCGGTATTGCTATCTCAATTGAATGGACTAAATCAAGTTTCAGTCGATGCTATATTAATAAAATTTTACACGAAGAAAACTCTTGTTTTAATTTTTCTTTTTTTACATATGTTCTATCATTTAAAGACTTGGTTAAGGGTCTGTTTGGGACTGCTTTACTTCACAAAATCCAGCCCCGCTTTAGAAAACATAAGTCAAATAGGATAGCATCACGATATATAGCTCCACAAAAACTAGAATCTGGAGTCCAACTATTTGTTTTTTATGAAGCTCTTTAGAAGATGCTTCATAAAAATGTAGAAGCTGGAGTTGGAGCAAAATTAGCCACCACTGTCATCGGTAAGTGGATATCCCTTCGTTTATCCTTTCTCATCCAATCAAATAGATCATTTCCACCAAGTTTTCCATTCGTGAAGTTGGAGCTGGATAAAAGCCAAACATTTTCTTTGAAAGAGCTACAACTCCAATATAAAACTGCTTCAAAGTGAATTTGATGAAACGGAACCGCTTTTGATGGAGCAGAGTGATCCCAAACAGGGCCTAAATCTCAATACTATTTTTAGTGGCCAACTAAGATCTAGCCATATCTATATTTTCTATATTCTTAATTGTCAATTCACTGTAGTCACACAGACTAACCACGCTGAAAGCACAATTGCTCCCTAGGGTAATTTTAATAATTGATCACAACATATGCATCATTGAACTAATATGTTTTCTAAGTATATTTCAGAAAAGTTCAAAAGATGCTATGGCTTGAGGTTTATGTGGAGATACCCCTTGATGCAAAAAAGGAATAATACTAGCTCAAGCTTCAAGCTAGAAGACTCTTCATTTTTATATTTATGAGAAATCACTTTTGAGCCTATAGGAAAGCCAATACTATTAAAAGGGGGTGAGATACTAAAATGAATTGATTGCTCAAATGCTCAAGGTTAGCCACCAAAACACTCAACCATTTTTCGGGGATACCGAGTTTGGATGACCAACTTTTTGTTGCCAAGATACACAAAATCCAAATTTTCGAGTTTGAGTATCGGTACCATCGAGTTTAGTCATCTGACCGTTAGTCACCTTTTCGGTGCCACCGAGTTCTATATATCGGTTTCACCGAGATTCAAAAGTTCACCGGTTTAGTGCTAATCGGTACCACCGAGTTGTCCACTTCGGTGTCACCGAGTTTGCTCTTTTGTGCGTAACGATTGGATTTTGGCTACTGCCTATATATACCCCTTCACTCATCTCTCATTCGTGGGATAAGCACTGAGAACACACACACTTCATTGCCAGATCCATTTTCTGAGAGAGAACCACCGACTCATGTGTTGAGACGAATATATTCCAATCCAATCATTTGAATCTTGATATCTAGCTTCTCCAAACTACTTTTCACCAAATCAACCTCTCCTATCCATGCATATTCTGTGAGAGAGTGATTTGTGTTGAGGAAACTATCTTAGGAGCACAAGAGTAAGGAGTTCATTGATCTACCCCATCTATTGCCTTTTGGAGGGTGGTGCCTCCTAGATTGGTCAGGTGTTGCTTGGGAGCCTCCTTCGTGTTGTGGATTTGAACCAAGATGTTTGTAAGGTCAAGGAGATCGCCTACTTCGTGAAAATCTACCGTGAGTAAGGCTAGTCCTCCGTGGACGGAAGCCGTGGTGGAATGACAAGGCCGCTTCTTTGTGGACCCTCCGTGAGTGGAGCCCTCCGTGGACTATCGCAGTCGTTACCCTCCATGGGTTTAAGTCTACATTAACATGGACGTACGATAGAGCCACCTATCGGAACCATGTCAAAAATCGTCGTGTCAACCTCATGCATTTGATCTCCCTTCCTTACTCCTCTATTTACACTTGCATGTTTATTTTCCGCTGCTATGCTATTAGAACTGCATGTGTAGGGTGTGCTTAACTTGTTATAACTGTCGTAGTTGCCTCTCAAGTAAAATTAGAAAAACGCAAAAAAAAATCTTGTCAAGTAGTCTAATCACCCCTCCTCTAGACATACTTTCGATCCTACACAAGCCTTTTTTTAAAATACCACGCCCTTCAAATTTCAATTGCTCGCCATCCTCGGCATGTGGCGTTTAGGGTAACCCAGCCCGCGGTGGCCACCGTCCATCAGCGGGTCCTCTTCCTGATATTGCCTCATGCTTAGGGGTGGGCACTATAAAACCGAAAACCGATAAACCAAACCAAACCGAACCATATTAACCGATTTGTCGGTTTATTTGGTGGTTCGATTTTTGGTTCGGTGGGAAATTCTAAGTTTGATTGGTATTTTGTTTTTGTTCGTTTTTCAATGCCTAGAAACCGAATATACCGAACAAAATGATATGTAGGATACCCCATGTAATATCTTGTTTCAAAAGTGTAACAGTTTGGAGGCGCCATGTATTTCTCCGCACATAATACATTTCACGTTACATGTGATTTTTTTACTTAATTATTTTTACTGGTTAGATTGACCGAATAAACCATAGAATGCTATTAAGGTTGCTAGTTCTTGTGATTATTATTTGCATATTATACAATCGAAATCAGTGTTCTTGTGTCATTACACTTATACTGACGAGTGCATTTAATTTCGGTTTTTTGGTACCGAACCAACCGAACCGATAAATTATGGTTAATATGGTTCAGTTTCTAAATTTTGAGTGATTATTTTGGTTTTTACTTATCCAAAAACAAAAATATAAAAAACCGAATAAACCGAACCGTATTAACCATATAAACCGAACGTCTAGCGCTATTCATGCTTCCTTGTTTTCTCGTGTGTGCTTTTTGATTGAACACATGCTTTGTGTCACACAATGGTAATTACGCTACCTTGTTTTTGTATGCAGCTCCGTGTTACCCTCCCTCTGTGGTGTCATCGGTGTGAATGCCACAAATTAGTTCAAATTGACGCATGGAAGCAATTTGACTTTGCCTATTGAAGCATATACTCTCCATTTGACAGTACCATTCTTATTCTTTCTTTGCAAAAAACATCTATAATTTGTATGAATTATGTGTAATTTGGAATGGAAATATTTTTCTCTTTGGTGGAAGAAAAATAGTATTTCCATGGAAGCTTTTCTTTATTTCATGGAAACAATATAACGTTGCTTTTGAAAAATGTGGAATGTTTTTCTTTCTTGGCGAAAGCAAGTTTGAAGCAATTCTCTAGTTGTTTAGTCCATGGAAGCAAGATTGTGATGCTTATATAAGAGCATATAAGAGCGTCTCCCACCGTTCGGCCCCCCACGAGCTTGAAATAGCGTCGTCTGGGGGCACGTCGGCGAAAAAATCCACGTGGCCCCCAAGGTCGTCCCAAACGGGTTTTTTAAAATCAAACTCGGCCTAAATTCGGCCAAAAACGGCGCAAATTTGAAGGAAATTCAGCGTATTCATTGATATTTGTATAAAACTGAAATAAACATATAATTTAAAAAGATTGAAATACTACTACGTCGCCGCCCGCCGTCGTCGCCTTCTACATGCCGAGAATATTGTAAAAGTTGGTGTAGTCACCTCCGTCGTCGTCGTCCTCATCGTCCTCGTCGTCATCATCATGCACTCCGTTGCTATCCTTGCTGCACCCTGCCCTAGGTCACCGTGGCGGACGGGGTTGGACGGCCCGGGCGCCACCTCGTCGTTGTCGTCGAGGATGATGACGCCACACTCCTCGTGGTCGCGGTGTCGTGTGGCGATCTCCTCAAGGGCGCGAGCTCGCGCTCCATCTCCTCCCGGACTCCCGTGCCCATTTGAGGGCCGCCATGTCCAGGTGCTCCTGCTTGACGGGGAGGAGCGTCGGCTCGTTCTTCGGCTTAACGAGGCGGGAGGAGGAGCCGTCCTCGTTGATGACAATGCCGCCGCTGCGCGTGCGCCAGCCAAGCGGGGTCTCGAGCGACTCCGGCTTGATAGGGAGGAGTGTCGACGATCCGGAGGAGTGGGAGCGGGAGCCAGACGAGGAGGATGACGCGATTTCCATGCGCCTCGGCGTCCAGGAACTGCTGCGGCGACGAGATAAGGAAGGTGGCGCCGGGTATTCCAGCCGCGGCGAGTTAGTGACCTTGATGTGCTCGAGGACGGCCTCCAACGTGCGACCGGGGACGCGCCACCATAGGCGGCGCCCCTCGGAGTTTAAGCGGTCGCGGAGGCCAGCACCGTTGGTGACGGCGAGCTTGGCGGCGTGGCGGCGTCCGAAGTACGCCGTCCACAACGTGTTGCTGTCGGGCGCGTACCTCGACAGGTTCCGCGAAGCCTCTGGCAGCGACGATCAAATGCGCGCGACCTCCGCGCGTCGGTCAGCTCCACATGGCGGCGGTGGCACCGGTACCCCGCCGGCGCTCAACCTCCACGAGCTCGACACCCGTATGTCCGATGGCGGGTAGCCCGCCTCGTAAAGGAGGCGGGCTTCGGACTTATGCAGGTGGCGGCGGCCGAAGCTGTTGGCCACTGTTGTGTCGTCGGGTAGCGTTTGGCGATTGGTGCAGAGAGGAAGAGGAGGCGCCGGTGACAAAAGGGGCGAAAAGAGGAAAGGGCGTCAACGGTGAGAGTTTGGGAAGAGGTGTGTGGTCACCGACGAGGGGAGGGGCAGCTTATATATATATCCGCGGGCGGCAACCGTGTGAATGCGTGGCGGGAGCGGACGGGACGTGCGTCATCGGGACACGCATCGCCGCGCCTTCATTGAGCCGCCCATGAAGAATCAATGAAAGGCTAACCGGTGGCGCAGTCTTCGCATTGATTTCTGCTGGAAACGATGCGACGAGGACGACGAACGCGCCTAGTCGCTCACTCGGCGGGTCCACACACGTTTTGCACTGTTCCACGTCGAAAACGTTTCCCCCGGAGCTCCCGGCCGTCCCCCAGCGTGCTGGGTTCGATGTGGGACCGTCGGGGCCAATTTTGGCCCTCACCGGCGAAAAACAGGCTCATGTGGGGTGAGTGGACCGTTTTGTACACCGATGACAAAAAGGGCCTTGGTGCTATTAGGGATGCGGTTGGAGATGCTCTAACAAGTGGAGTCATTTTATTTCTTGACGGAGCAAGTTCGAATCAATTATCTACGTCTAGTCGAGGAAGCAAGATCGGATACTTCTGAAGCCATATACCACGTTATATTTTCCTAAAAGGAAAATCGTATCGTAGGGCATAAATTTAAAATAAAGCAAAGCAAATTTCGTTCACCAATAGTAGAAAATTATGCAATGAGCGGAAACAAAATTAATTAGAAACAAAGGTGGAAGCCCGTGTTGGTTGCATCTAATCCAAATTTGGATAACGTTTTGGTTACAAGTTTCACTTCCTAAGGAAGCAGGCTGCCAAAAATCCCTAGATTGCTTCCTAAATCCAATGACCAAAAGTGCATGTCGCCAAATAATCCCACTTAATTAGTGGCCTACATAACTATGTGATCTGTGGAAGCATATTAGAATGGATTTGTACGTAGGAAATAACTGTCTAACCTTGTTTTGGGCCCAACAAATGCATCAGGTTAAGTGAATCATAGGGCTCATTACTAGTCTGATGGAAAGCAAGCCGTGAATAATTTGAGGCCTAGAGGTGCCCAGCTAATGTGCTAAGTCATTGACATACATTTACAAGCCATACGGCATCTTTCAATGCATTTGAGGTGCTAAGTGCATTAATAGGTTTACAATCAAACTTTCCAAAATCTCATAAAAAAATATTCCAATACACATATGCCTAGCTTTTGTATCTTAGTTTCATTTCTTAGTTTTTTAGCAACTAAATTTCTTCATGCATTAGTTCATAGAAAATTCATAATATATTTATATGGTTGTCACATCAAATTTTTGAAATTATTCTATTAAGCATATTCCCATCCGCAACCTCAAGAAATACACATCTGGATCGAGGACACCAATCACAAGATCCCACAATGAAGTATGGTGAAATAAACAACATCGAATAAGTAATCTCGATTTAGATTTCAACAATCATCCCGTGCAAAAATAATAATTGAAACGACTACAAAAACGACGATAAAACAATGAACGTTTATCCAATTAGCAAAAAGCCTAGCACTTTGTTGGGGGGGGGGTCTTCTACACATCAATATTTCCTTCTCATACACTAACTTGTTTCTTATTATTCTGAAATAGGAAAACAAGAAAATGTTGTAGTGTCACATGCAAAATAGAAAATTGTGACAACATGAATTTCTCGAAATTGGATGTTTGATTCACGGGATACGAAAAAACACATAGTCAAATCAAGATTAAAACGCATTAAAGGGTTGAGTACGCTTCACTCTGACGTTGGTGTTGCTGGGTTTCCACAATTTTTGTTTGTTATTTGGTTTGGCGTGTGGGGAGGGTGAATTGTGTTTTATTTTTCTATAACGGTGTTTTGGTGGGATTTATTGGTAGTCTGATTTTATATTATCTAGTAATCAACTTACACCTACGCGAAAACGTTTCTTGCTCTCGTGGTCACATGTATTATATTGGTGTTCACATGTTGGCTTTTTTAATAGGTGGTGAGAGGTTGTGGAAGACCTATGTGTTTTTTAAGTTGGTTGTTGCTGATTAATTTGGAAAATCATTAAACCAGATGAAATTGTGAATCGAATTCAAATTGAACGTGTCAACTAAATGAGAGAACTCCTAAAGAATTCATTGACACAATTGAAATCGTGATAGAAATACAAAATTAAACACTTCAATTGAATGTGATGGCTCCAGAATTAGGGAGCATGGTGTATTAGAATTGTTGATCCAGTCAAAATTGAAATCAAATTCAAAATTGAACACCTCAACTGAATAAGAGAGCTCCTTGAGAAATAGTTAACACAATGAAAAACAAGCCAAATATGAAATTGAACACTTCAATTGAATGAGAGGGCTCCAAAATTAGGGAGCATAGTGTATTACAATTGTTGACCTAGTCAAAATTGTGAATCAAATTCAAAATTGGACACCTCAACTAAATGAGAGAGCTTCTTGAGAAATAGTCGACACAGCAAAAAAGAGCCAAATACAAAATTAAACACTTCAATTGATTGGAAGGGCTTCAAACTTAGGGAGCCTACGGTATTAGAAGATGCAACTATATAAAAGATTGCTATTGCGCATCTTGTGATACTTGTCTTGTCTTTGTGCATAGGATTGAGAAACGAGGTTGGGTGGATTGTAGTCATTTCGTTGTTATTCCTTTGAAGCTTAAATAAAAAAAATACAATTCTCCATTACTAGTGGGTGTCATTCTTTCACATGAAATGGCTAAACGATGGTTCTCAACATACGGCTGAGTTGTTTTCCTTTGCTACTGCTAAGCAGTGGCGGCGACAAATCTAGTACCTTTCAATTCAACTGGGCAGTAAGAGCAACTCTAACGAGTCGACCCAAACGAACGACGATTTTGTCCGTTTGGATCGACTGTCAGCTCTACGTCCATTCGCTTTTTTTGGATCGATCGTGCGTCCAACGCGGGCGAATCATTTTATGTCCGCACATTAGATTAAAAAAGGCTTCAAGAGCTCATGCCAACACCATGCGAGCGGCCGACATACATTGCCAACCTACATAATAACCACCACGCAGTTAATGCTAGCAAACTTGCCAGTGGCCGATGTTGGAAATATGCCCTAGAGGCAATAATAAATTAGTTATTATTATATTTCTTAGTTCATGATAATCGTTTATTATCCATGCTATAATTGTATTGATTGGAAACACAATACTTGTGTGGATACATAGACAAAACACTGTCCCTAGTAAGCCTCTAGTTGACTAGCTCGTTGATCAAAGATGGCCAAGGTTTCCTGGCCATAGGCAAGTGTTGTCACTTGATAACGGGATCACATCATTAGGAGAATCATGTGATGGACTAGACCCAAACTAATAGACGTAGCATGTTGATCGTGTCATTTTGTTGCTACTGTTTTCTGCGTGTCAAGTATTTGTTCCTATGACCATGAGATCATATAACTCACGGACACCGGAGGAATGCTTTATGTGTATCAAACGTCGCAACGTAACTGGGTGACTATAAAGATGCTCTACAGGTATCTCCGAAGGTGTTAGTTGAGTTAGTATAGATCGAGACTGGGATTTGTCACTCCGTGTGACGGAGAGGTATCTCGGGGCCCACTCGGTAATACAACATCACACATAAGCCTTGCAAGCAATGTAACTTAATGTAAGTTGCGGGATCTTGTATTACGGAACGAGTAAAGAGACTTGCCGGTAAACGAGATTGAAATAGGTATGCGGATACTAACGATCGAATCTCGGGCAAGTAACATACCGAAGGACAAAGGGAATGACATACGGGATTATATGAATCCTTGGCACTGAGGTTCAAACGATAAGATCTTCGTAGAATATGTAGGATCCAATATGGGCATCCAGGTCCCGCTATTGGATATTGACCGAGGAGTCTCTCGGGTCATGTCTACATAGTTCTCGAACCCGCAGGGTCTGCACACTTAAGGTTCGACGTTGTTTTATGCGTATTTGAGTTATATGGTTGGTTACCGAATGTTGTTCGGAGTCCCGGATGAGATCACGGACATCACGAGGGTTTCCGGAATGGTCCGGAAACGAAGATTGATATATAGGATGACCTCATTTGGTTACCGGAAGGTTTTCGTGCATTACCGGAAAAGTTTCGGGCTCATCGGTAGTGTACCGGGAGTGCCGGGAGGGGTGCCGGGGACCATCGGGAGGGGTGTCACGCCCCAAGGGGTCTCATGGGCTATGGGAAGAGATAAACCAGCCCCTAGTGGGCTGGAATAAGTTCCCACTAAGGCCCATAAGGTTTGAGAAGGAAAAAACACAAGGTGGAAAGAGTTTCGAAGTGGGAAGGTGGAATCCTACTCCAAGTAGGATTGGAGTAGGACTCCTCCACCTCCAATTTTGGCCAAACCTTTAGGTTTTGAGTCTGCCTCCTCCCCTCCCTCCCACCTATATATACGGAGGTTTTAGGGCTGATTTGAGACGACTTTTCCACGGCAGCCCGACCACATACCTCCACGGTTTTTCCTCTAGATCGTGTTTCCGCGGAGCTCAGGCGGAGCCCTGCTGAGACAAGGTCATCACCAACCTCCGGAGCGCCGTCACGCTGCCGGAGAACTCTTCTACCTCTCCGTCTCTCTTGCTGGATCAAGAAGGCCGAGATCATCGTCGAGCTGTACGTGTGCTGGATGCGGAGGTGCCGTCCGTTCGGTACTAGATCGTGGGACTGATCGCGGGATTGTTCGCGGGGCGGATCGAGGGACGTGAGGACGTTCCACTACATCAACCGCGTTCACTAACGCTTCTGCTGTATGATCTACAAGGGTACGTAGATCACTCATCCCCTCTCGTAGATGGACATCACCATGATAGGTCTTCGTGCGCGTAGGAAAATTTTTGTTTCCCATGCGACGTTCCCCAACAGCCGAATCAGAGCTAGGTTCATGCGTAGATGTCTTCTCGAGTAGAACACAAAAGTTTTTGTGGGCGGTGATGTGCGTTTTGCTGCCCTCCTTAGTCTTTTCTTGATTCCGCGGTATTGTTGGATTGAAGCGGCTTGGACCGACATTACTCGTACGCTTACGAGAGACTGGTTTCATCGTTACGAGTAACCCCCTTTGCTCAAAGATGACTGGCAAGTGACGGTTTCTCCAACTTTAGTTGAATCGGATTTGACCGAGGAGGTCCTTGGATGAGGTTAAATAGCAACTCATATATCTCCGTTGTGGTGTTTGCGTAAGTAAGATGCGATCCTACTAGATACCCTTGGTCACCACGTAAAACATGCAACAACAAAATTAGAGGACGTCTAACTTGTTTTTGCAGGGTATGATTGTGATGTGATATGGCCAACGATGTGATGTGATATATTGGATGTATGAGATGATCATGTTGTAATAGAAATATCGACTTGCACGTCGATGGTACGGCAACCGGCAGGAGCCATAGGGTTGTCTTTATACTAACATATGTGCTTGCAGATGCGTTTACTATTTTGCTAGGATGTAGCTTTAGTAGTAATAGCATAAGTAGCACGACAACCACGATGGCAACACGTTGATGGATGATCATGGTGTGGCGCCGGTGACAAGAAGATCGTGCCGGTGCTTTGGTGATGGAGATCAAGAAGCACGTGATGATGGCCATATCATGTCACTTATGAATTGCATGTGATGTTAATCCTTTTATGCACCTTATTTTGCTTAGAACGACGGTAGCATTATGAGGTGATCTCTCACTAAAATTTCAAGACGAAATTGTGTTCTCCCCGACTGTGCACCGTTGCTACAGTTCGTCGTTTCGAGACACCACGTGATGATCGGGTGTGATAGACTCAACGTTCACATACAACGGGTGCAAAACAGTTGCGCACGCGGAACACTCGGGTTAAGCTTGACGAGCCTAGCATGTGCAGACATGGCCTCGGAACACATGAGACCGAAAGGTCGAGCATGAATCGTATAGTTGATATGATTAGCATAGAGATGCTTACCACTGAAACTATTCTCGACTCACGTGATGATCGGACTTGAGATAGTGGATTTGGATCATGTACCACTCAAATGACTAGAGAGATGTACTTTTTGAGTGGGAGTTCTTAAGTAATATGATTAATTGAACTAATTGTCATGAACATAGTCTAATGGTCTTTGCGAATTACGATGTAGCTTGCGCTATAGCTCTACTGTTTTATATGTTCCTAGAGAAAATTTAGTTGAAAGTTGATAGTAGCAAACTTTGCAGACTGAGTCTGTAAAACCGAGGATTGTCCGAGTTGCTGCACAGAAGGCTTATGTCCTTAATGCACCACTCGGTGTGCTGCACCTCGAGCGTCGTCTGTGGATGTTGTGAACATCCGACATACACGTTTCTGATGACTACACGATAGTTCAGTACAAAAATACTTAATGGCTTAGAAGCAAGGCGCCGAAAACGTTGTAGAACGTCACGGAACATAAGTGATGTTCTAAAGAGATGAAATTGTGATTTCATGCTTGTGCCCTTGTTAAGAGGTACGAGACCTCCGACAAGATTCTTTGTCCACAAAGCACAGGAGAAAAGGCTCAATCGTTGAGCATGTGCTCAGATTGTCTGAGTACGACAATCGCTTCAATCAAGTGGGAGTTAATCTTCCAGATGAGATAGTGATAGTTCTCCAAAGTCACTGCCACCAAGCTGTGAGAGCTTCGTGATGAACTATAACATATCAAGGATACATACAATGATCCTTGAGCGATTCGCGATGTTTGACACTGCGAAAGTAGAAATCAAGAAGGAGCATCAATAGTTGATGGTTTGTAAAACCACTAAGTTTCAAGAAAGGCAAGGGCTAGAAGGGATACTTCGTGAAACGGCAAAACAGTTGCTGCACTAATGAAGAGACCCAAGATTAAACCCAAACCTGAGACTAAGTGCTTCTGTAATGAGGGGAACAATCACTGAGGCGGAGCAACTCAAGATACTTGGTAGATAAGAAGGCTGGCAAAAGTCGAAAGAAGTGTATTTGATATACATGATGTTGATGTGTACTTTACTAGTACTCCTAGTAGCACGAGGGTATTGGATACCGGTTCGGTTGCTAAGTGATTAGTGACGCGAAATGAAAGCTACGGCATAAACGGAGACTAGCTAAAGGCGAGGTGACGATACGTGTTGGAAGTGTTTCCAAGATTGATATGATCAAACGTCGCACGCTCCCTCTACCATCGGGATTGGTGTTAAACCTAAATAATTGTTATTTGGTGCTTGCGTTAAGCATGAACATGATTGGATCGTGTTTATTGCAATACGATTATTCATTTAAAGATCATAATGGTTACTCTATTTTCTTGAATAATCACCTTCAATGGTTTATTGAATCTCGATTGTAGTGTTACACATGTTCATGATATTGGTGCCAAAAGATACGAGTTGATGATGATAGTACCACTTACTTGTGGCACTGCCGCTTGAGTCATGTTAGTATAAATTGCATGAAGAGGCTCCATGCTGATGGATCTTTGTAGTCACCTGATTTCGAATCACTAGTGACATGCGAATCATACCACATGAGCAAGGCCTTGTTTTCATTGAGATGAAATAAGATAGTAACTTGTTGGAAGTGATACATTTTCATGTATGCAGTCCAATGGGTGCTGAGGCACGTAGTGGATATCATTATGTTCTTACTTCACTGACGATTTGAGTAGATACATGAGTATTTACTTAATGAATCACAAGTCTAAAATGTTGAAAAGTTCAATTCCGTTTCAGAGTGAAGTTCGTCGTAACAAGAGGATAAACTGTCTACGATATGATCATGGAAATGAATATCTGAGTTACGAGTTTTGGTACACAGTTAAGACAATGTGGAAATTGTTTCGCAGTTCATGCCACCTGGAACATCATAGTGTGATGATGTGTCTGAACGTCATAGCCACGCACTATTTGGTATGGTGCATACTATGATGTCTCTTATCGAATTACCACTATCGTTTATGGGTTATGCATTAGAGACAACCGCACTCACTTTAAATAGGGCACCGCGTATTTCCGTTGAGATGACACAGTATAGACTGAGGTTTAGAGAAATCTAAACTGTCGTTTCTTGAAAGTTTGGGGTTTCGACACTTATGTGAAAAAGTTTCAGTCTGATAAGCTCGAACCCAAAGCGGATAAATGCATCTTCATAGGATATCCAAAACAGTTGGGTACATCTCCTATCTCAGATCCGAAAGCAAAGTGTTTGTTTCTAGAAACGGATCCTTTCTCGAGGAAAGGTTTCTCTCGAAAGAATTGAGTGGGAGGGTAGTAGAACTTGATGAGGTTATTGAACCATCACTTCAACCAGTGTGTAGCAGGGCGCAGGAAGTTGTTCATGTGGCGCCTACACCAATTGAAGTGGAAGCTGATGATGATGATCATTGAGCTTTGAATCAAGTTACTACAAACCTCGTAGGTCGATAAGGTCACGTACTGCTGTAGAGTAGTACGGTAACCCTGTCTTGGAGGTCATGTTGTTGAGCAACAGTGAACCTACGAGCTATGGAGAAAGCGATGGTGGGCCCAGATTCCGACAAATGGCTGGAATCCATGAAATCCGAGAGAGGATCCATGTGTGAAAACAAAGTGTAGACTTTGGTAGAACTACTTGATGGTCATAGGACTATTGAGTAAAAATGGATCTTTAAAAGAAGACAGACGATGATGGTGATAAGTCACTATTAAGAAAAGCTCGACTTGTCGCAAAGATGTTTTCGATAAGATCAAAGAGTTGACTATGATGAGACTTTCTCACTCATAGCGATGCTAAAAGTCTGTTAGAATTATGTTAGTTGTTGATGCATTATTTATGAAATATTGCACGTAGGATGTCAAAACATTGTTTTCTCGACGGTTTCCTTGAGCAAACATTGTATGTGATACAACCAGAAGGTTTTGTCGATCCTAAAGATACTAGCAAGTATGCAATCTCCAGTGATCCTTCAATGGACTGGTGCAAGCATCTCGGAGTTGGAATATACACTTTGATGAGATGATCAAAGATTTTGGGTTTGTACAAGGTTTATGAGAAACTTGTATTTCCAAAGAAGTGAGTGGGAGCACTATAGAATTTCTGATAGGTATATGTGGTTGACATATTGTGGATCAGAAGTAATGTAGAATTTCTGTAAAGCATACAAGGTTGTTTGAAAGAAGTTTTCAAAGGAGTACCTGGATTACGCTACTTGAACGTTGAGCATCAAAGATCTATGGAGATAGATCGAAAGCGCTTAATAGAAGTTTCAACAAGATGCATGCCTTGACAAGTTTTTGAAAGAGTTCAAAATAGACCAGCAAAGAAGGAGTTCTTGGTTGCGTTGTGAGGTGTGAATTTGAGTAAGACTCAAAACCCAACCACGGCAGAATAAAGAGAATAGACGAAGGTCGTCTTCTATGCCTTAGCCGTATAATCTAAAGTATGCCATGCTGTGTACCCCACGTGAAGTGTGCCTTGACTCAAAGTATGTTGAGAGGTACAAAGAGTGATCCATGATTGAATCACTAGCAGCGGTCGAAATTTATCCTTAGTAACTAATGGACTAAGGAATTTTTCTCGATTATGGAGGTGGTTAAAGAGTTTGTCGTAAAGGGTTACGTCAATGCAAGCTTTGACACTAATCCGGATAACTATGAGTAGTGAAACAGATTCGTAAAGTAGAGTAGATATTTGGAGCATTTCCGAATAGCACGTAGTAGCAGCATCTATAAGATGACATAAAGATTTGTAAAGAACGCACGAATCTGAAAGTTTCAGAACCGTTGACTAAAACCTCTCTCACGAGCAAGACGTGATCAGACCCCATAACTATATGGGTGTTGGATTCGTTGGAATCACATGGTGATGTGAACTAGATTATTGACTCTAGTGCAAGTGGGAGACTGTTGGAAATATGCCCTAGAGGCAATAATAAATTAGTTATTATTATATTTCTTAGTTCATGATAATCGTTTATTATCCATGCTATAATTGTATTGATTGGAAACACAATACTTGTGTGGATACATAGACAAAACACTGTCCCTAGTAAGCCTCTAGTTTACTAGCTCGTTGATCAAAGATGGCCAAGGTTTCCTGGCCATAGGCAAGTGTTGTCACTTGATAACGGGATCACATCATTAGGAGAATCATGTGATGGACTAGACCCAAACTAATAGACGTAGCATGTTGATCGTGTCATTTTGTTGCTACTGTTTTCTGCGTGTCAAGTATTTGTTCCTATGACCATGAG
Source organism: Hordeum vulgare subsp. vulgare (assembly GCF_904849725.1). Classification (NCBI taxonomy): domain Eukaryota; kingdom Viridiplantae; phylum Streptophyta; class Magnoliopsida; order Poales; family Poaceae; genus Hordeum; species Hordeum vulgare. Next base: position 331,367,342 of record NC_058522.1, on the reverse strand, counting down.
ATCATATAACTCACGGACACCGGAGGAATGCTTTGTGTGTATCAAACGTCGCAACGTAACTGGGTGACTATAAAGATGCTCTACAGGTATCTCCGAAGGTGTTAGTTGAGTTAGTATAGATCGAGACTGGGATTTGTCACTCCGTGTGACGGAGAGGTATCTCGGGGCCCACTCGGTAATACAACATCACACATAAGCCTTGCAAGCAATGTAACTTAATGTAAGTTGCGGGATCTTGTATTACGGAACGAGTAAAGAGACTTGCCGGTAAACGAGATTGAAATAGGTATGCGGATACTAACGATCGAATCTCGGGCAAGTAACATACCGAAGGACAAAGGGAATGACATACGGGATTATATGAATCCTTGGCACTGAGGTTCAAACGATAAGATCTTCGTAGAATATGTAGGATCCAATATGGGCATCCAGGTCCCGCTATTGGATATTGACCGAGGAGTCTCTCGGGTCATGTCTACATAGTTCTCGAACCCGCAGGGTCTGCACACTTAAGGTTCGACGTTGTTTTATGCGTATTTGAGTTATATGGTTGGTTACCGAATGTTGTTCGGAGTCCCGGATGAGATCACGGACATCACGAGGGTTTCCGGAATGGTCCGGAAACGAAGAATGATATATAGGATGACCTCATTTGGTTACCGGAAGGTTTTCGTGCATTACCGGAAAAGTTTCGGGCTCATCGGTAGTGTACCGGGAGTGCCGGGAGGGGTGCCGGGGACCATCGGGAGGGGTGTCATGCCCCAAGGGGTCTCATGGGCTATGGGAAGAGATAAACCAGCCCCTAGTGGGCTGGAATAAGTTCCCACTAAGGCCCATAAGGTTTGAGAAGGAAAAAACACAAGGTGGAAAGAGTTTCGAAGTGGGAAGGTGGAATCCTACTCCAAGTAGGATTGGAGTAGGACTCCTCCACCTCCAATTTCGGCCAAACCTTTAGGTTTTGAGTCTGCCTCCTCCCCTCCCTCCCACCTATATATACGGAGGTTTTAGGGCTGATTTGAGATGACTTTTCCACGGCAGCCCGACCACATACCTCCACGGTTTTTCCTCTAGATCGTGTTTCCGCGGAGCTCGGGCGGAGCCCTGCTGAGACAAGGTCATCACCAACCTCCGGAGCGCCGTCACGCTGCCGGAGAACTCTTCTACCTCTCCGTCTCTCTTGCTGGATCAAGAAGGCCGAGATCATTGTCGAGCTGTACGTGTGCTGGACGCGGAGGTGCCGTCCGTTCGGTACTAGATCGTGGGACTGATCGCGGGATTGTTCGCGGGGCGGATCGAGGGACGTGAGGACGTTCCACTACATCAACCGCGTTCACTAACGCTTCTGCTGTATGATCTACAAGGGTACGTAGATCACTCATCCCTTCTCGTAGATGGACATCACCATGATAGGTCTTCGTGCGCGTAGGAAATTTTTTGTTTCCCATGCGACGTTCCCCAACAGCCGACACATGCCAGCACACAAAAAGAGGCGAGAATTCGACCATGTAATGTCAGCCCGTGGTCATGCAAGCACGCTTACCAGCATAAAAAAGGGACTGATCTTGAGCATTTTGGCCTGCATCTTCTTGAACCATAGTCTCTTCCTCGGCGACACGGTGTTCAGATCGACCTTCATGATCTCCACGCCCGTATTCATGCTTGCGAGGGCCACTTCTTTCGCCTTGGTCTTGGCATTCGTGGCCTCGATCTCGAGCATCTTGGCTTGTTTCGGCTCCTCCAACTCAAGCATCTTGGCTTGCCTCTCTGCGTCTATCTCGAGCCTCCTCCTTTGGATTTTCATGAAGACGTGCATTTTCTCTTCCTTTTCTTGCCAGCGCTTCTCCTCCCTCAAGTCCTTCTTGCTTATCATGACCTCCACCTTTTCAAGCAAGGCGATCGACGTCGTGTCCCGCATGTCCTCCTTCTTCGAGTTGGTCTTCTCTCATGGCCGGGCCTTCTCACTGTCACCATGGTCCTCCGCAGCTTCTTTCCCCCCACACACCAAGAGAGCGACATATTGCGCCTTGAAATTCTCCTCCCCGTTGATGATAGTCCAACAATGGGCGACATGGAAGGCTTTGCCGTCGTGCTGAACCTTGAATGCCTCCAAAGCTCGGAACACCTACAATTCAAACCTAGCAAGCATATGGACATGCAATCCCCGGAAAAAATGTGTGGCACCAAAAGGGAATGAGAGGACATGCATACCATGTCTAGCATGCCGAGTCCGCTCACGGGGCATGCCTTGATGCTCTCACAGGTGGCACAAAACTTGTTGCACTCTTGTTAAATCACCCTCCAACGCTTTGAAAGTGACACCCATCCACGCTTGCTTTGCTTTTGTACGGGGGAAACTTCTTGCGTTCATGGAAGTCATGATGAGCACGAGTCCATAAGGCTGACCACTTTTGTTCGGCGCCGACCTTCGGATCTTGCCCAATGTCCCTCCAACACTCACAAAGGAGCTTGTCTTGGGCCATCGTGTATGCCTTCGTCCACTTGCTCCACCGCTTTGGCTTCGCCCCAGCAGCAATTTTGTTGGCGAGCTCGTCCTCGAACAAAGGCTCCCCGCGATGTCCATGTCATCATCCTCCTCCTCAAGGCCGTAGTCCTTTGGGAACACATGGTCGAGCGGGAAGCCGTCTAGGCCGACCTGATCTTGCATGAAGGCATCATATTGATCATTGGTGGCTTGCGTGAATGGCGCTCGGCCGACCTGATCTTGCATGAAGGCCTCCGACGATGATCCGCTTGCCACAAGCGCGACGCTGAGGTCGAGGGTGCCCGACGCGGGCGTGGAAGGGGCCACGATGCTCACCTCCGGCGAGCATTCCCCGGAGAAGCGGCTGCCTTGTGGGTAAACGCGGAAGCCGGGAATCGGCTGCATGCAAGACGCGCGCGACGACTCCGGTAGCATCATCCGAGGATATGCTGACGAGCCCGTGCTGGCCGCGGCCGCGACAATGGCGACGTTGACAAAGCCCTTGGTGGCTAGGGTTTACTCCTAGGTACAACAAGGACGCCTTCACCCGGGCATTGGTGTCTTCCTGTTGCGCGGCGGTGGCAACTGCCTCGCCCCTTGCATCTTGCGCGTGCCTCCGGCCCTTCCTCTTGGCCGACTCCACGGCCCGCTCCGCGGGGGTCAGCTCTTTTTTCTTCTTCTTGGGCGGCGCGGCGGCCTTGCGGGGGGCGCGGGCCTTGCATCTGGCATCGGTGGCGGCGACGGGCGAGGCCATGGCTGCGGCGGCCTCGAGGTCGTCGTCCATGGTGGTGGGACCAGGCGCTGTAGCGAGCGGGAGGGTTTGGGGGAAAATAGAGGAAAAAATGGCCGCTTTGCCGTCGACTTGCAGGCCAGGGAGGGAAGTGGGCGCGCGAGGCTCCGCTTCGTGTCCGCGCCGACATATATCAGGCTCAATATTGGACCGGGAATGGGTCAGCACGCGGACAAAAAGCGGATGCGCGTCCGTTTGGGTCAGCGTGTTGAGTCAACTTTTTGTCCGCGCGGATCCAAACGGACGACGACGGATGAAATGGATCGCCCCATTAGAGTTGCTGTGAGTGGATTCTCCTCCCTCTGTCTGTTGCTCAGACAGTGAGAAGCACAGAGGAGAATCCCTAAGTCTTGGTCTCGGCTAGTAGGATAAATTAGTCTTTTTTCCCTCTAGAGAGAGTATTTAAGCGGATGGCCGTGTCTCATCTTTGAGCTTGTTTTCTAGGTTTCGATCCTCCCTGAATTAGTCAACGGATCTTCGATGTACATTCCGGTTGTCTCCTTAGGGAGGCGAGGTTATTATTATCTTGCCCCGCGTTCGCAATGTCGATATATGGTGGCAACCGCTTAAGATCAATCCATGAGTTCAAGAACGATGATAATAGCACCAATTCTTAGGGACACATGTATAAAGACTTTCGTGTTTCAACGATAAGGTCAGTCTGGAAGCGGCGACCAGAAAATTTGCCTATCCCTGTGATTTTCCTTCACATCCCCATCACTGTGTACCTTTGCTTTGCTGCTCGTGTAAGCCAGTCCTCTTTCGCTAGCCGTGTTGGATCCAGCTGTGAAGAAGAAAAAGGACGTGTTGGATCCATGGCACGGGAAAGGGGACTTGGGCGTGGGCGGGAGTTTTCTAGCCACAGATCCACACGGCATTTCGAAAGCGGGAGATGAAAATATCCCAATGTCGTGTGGCGAGCACATGCCAGACTGCCACATGCAAGAAGAAAAGCTGAAGCAGGGATAAGGTGGTGGTACTAGCAGTACTGTGCGATATTTGACGGCGACGGCACACGAGAAAGCAAAGCCTTCTGGAGCGAACGGGCCATCCAAGTCGCAGGGGAGGGAGTGTGTTGGAGTTTTCCTCCAGTGGGCACTGGCGACGTGTGGCGGGCTCACGCGCGTCGTGGTCTAGATTGGCCACCACCACATGATGCCCACATCCTTATCGCGAAATCCACGTAGAGCTGAGCTGTATCGTCGCCGGAGCCGCCGCCGTGCTCCGTTTGCACACGCGTCTGTTCGTCTTCTCGAACCAGTTCCGGTCAAGTGGTCTAATCCGTTTTGTGCACGCGGGTTATTTCCTCGTCAGAGCATGGAATTGACAAATCCGGTTTCTAAACGCAACGTCCCGGACGGACTTCGGATAGTGTCGGATGGCCCTTCAAAAGTCTCCTTGGACAATCTCATTTCTTATATTGAAACTTTTAAATCCAAACACGTTGATATTCATCACGATTCAACAATTTATCAATGCACCAAAACAACATTTTACCTACAAATAAAGCGGCTATTGCTTCTGTCCGTTCACCGTCGCGATAGTTTTGCAAAAAAAAACCCTCTTGTTTTTTAAAATCAACCCGCAGTCTTTCCCTCCGCGTTTCACTTTTGGTCAGCGTTTTCTTATCCACACGCACCCGTGGCCGACAGCTCAGCGGCACAGGTGACCAGCGACGCTGCGGCTCGAATGGACGTCGGGGGAGGAGGCTCGAGGGGCTCGGACAGAGGTGACCACGCGATGCCGGAGATGGCCGGAGGGAGGTTGCTCGAGGGACTCGAGAACGGCCTCCCCCTGTACGTGTCCACCGCCCTCCACGGCCACTGTCGGCGCCTTCACTATTCCGTTCCTCTTCATCGCGCACGACAGCGGTAGACGTGTAGAGCAGATGCAATGCTGTTGGACGAAGCGGAGCGCGGATGGGAAGGAGCGCAGGTGCATCGCCGTTCTGCTGGGCGACCTCAAGGTCCCTCCCTTTGGGGCGCTGCTCGAGCAGAGTAGCAGCACGCGCCTCGGATGGCAGGGCGGCCGCCGTGGGTTGAGAATGTGTTCGGGCGTCGGCATCTGCCGCGCCCGGATTTGGTGGACATGCAGCGGAACTCTGTGGGCATGCTCGCGCTGGAGCTCCTCAACCGAAAGTTGGAAGGGGCGGCCGCCGTGGGTTGAGGATGTGTTCGGGCGTCGGCGGCTGCCGTGCCCCGGATTTGGTGGACACGCGGCGGAACTCCCTGGGCATGCTCTTGAAGATCCATTTATTTTCTATGGCTCGCCGATCATCGGGCAAGTCCACCAAAGTCCATACTTTGTTCTCATACATGGATCTTATCTCGGATTTCATAGCCTCAAGTCATTTGTTGGAATCCAGGCCCGCCATTGCTTCTTCATAGTTTGAAGGTTCACCGTTGTCTAGCAACATGATTTCCATCACAGGGTTGCCGTACCACTCTCGTGCGGAGCGTACCCTTGTGGACCTTCGCGGTTCGGTAGCAACTTGATCCGAAGCTTCATGATCATCATCATTAACTTCCTCTTCAGTTGGTGTAGGCACAACAATTTCCCGCGCTGTGCTACTTTCCGGTTCGAGAGGGGGTGTAATTACCTCATCAAGTTCTACTTTCCTCCCACTTACTTCTTTCGAGAGAAACTCTTTCTCTAGAAAGGATCCGTTCTTGGCAACAAAAGTTTTACCTTAGGATCTAAGATAGAAGGTATACCCAATAGTTTCCTTAGGGTATCCTATGAATACGCATTTCTCCGCTTTGGATTCGAGCTTCTCTGGTTGAAGTTTCTTCACATAAGCATCGCAACCCCAAACTTTAAGAAACGACAGCTTAGGTTTCTTGCCAAACCATAGTTCATACGATGTCGTCTCAACGGATTTAGACGATGCCCTATTTAAAGTGAATGCTGCAGTTTCTAATGCGTATCCCCAAAATGATAGCGGTAAGTTAGTAAGAGACATCATAGATCATACCATATCTAATAAAGTGCGATTACGACGTTCAGACACTCCGTTGCGTTGCGATGTGCCAGGAGGCGTCAGTTGTGAAACGATTCCACACTTCCTTAGCTGTGTGCCAAACTCGTGACTCAAATATTCTCCTCCACGTTCAGATCGTAGACACTTAATTTTTCTGTCACGTTGATTCTCAACCTCACTCTGAAATTTCTTGAACTTTTCAAACGTTTTAGATTTGTGCTTCATCAAGTAGATATACCCATACCTACTCAAATCATCGGTGAGAGTGAGAACATAACGGTAGCCACCACGAGCTTCAACGTTCATTGGACCACACACATCAGTATTTATTATTTCCAATAAGTCGGTCGCTCTCTCCATTATTCCTGAGAATGGAGTCTTAGTCATCTTGCCCATAAGGCACGGTTCGCATGTGTCAAATGATTCAAAGTCAAGAGACTCTAATAGTCCATCAGTATGGAGCTTCTTCATGCGCTTAACACCGATATGACCAAGGCGGCAATGCCATAAGTATGTGGGACTATCATTATCAACTTTACATCTTGTGGTACTCACACTATGAATATGTTTAACATCACGATCGAGATTCATCAAGAATAAACCATTCACCAGCGGAGCATGACCATAAAACATATCACTCATATAAATAGAACAACTATTATTCTCTGACTTAAATGAGTAGCCGTCTCGCATTAAGCAAGACCCTGATACAATATTCATGCTCAAAGATGGTACTAAATAAAAATTATTAAGGTTTAAAACTAATCCCGACGGTAGATGTAGAGGTAGCGTGCCGATGGCGATCACATCGACCTTGGAGCCATTCTCGACGCGCATTGTCACCTCGTCCTTGGCGAGTCTCCGCTTATTCCACAGTTCCTGCTTTGAGTTGCAAATGTGAGCAACAACACCGGTATCAAATACTCAGGAGCTACTACGAGCGCTGGTGAGGTACACATCAATAACATGTATATCACATATACCTTTAACGTTGTTGGCCTTCTTGTCCGCTAAGTACTTGGGGCAGTTCCGCTTCAAGTGACCTTTTCCCTTGCAATAGAAGCACTCAGTCTTAGGCTTGGGTCCATTCTTTTTCTTCTTCCCGGTATCTGGCTTATCGGGCACGGCAACGGCTTTGCCATCTTACTTGAAGTTCTTCTTACCCTTGCCCTTCTTGAAACTGGTGGTCTTGTTGACCATCAACACTTGATGCTCTTTCTTGATTTCTACTTCTACAGACTTGAGAATCGAGTACAACTCGGGAATGGTCTTCTCCATCCCTTGCATGTTGTAGTTCAGCACAAAACCTTTGTAGCTTGGTGGGAGAGACTGGAGGATTCTGTCAATTATAGCATCACCCGGAAGTTCGACTCCAAGTGAAGTCAGACGACCGTGTAACCCAGACATTTTGAGTATGTGCTCACTGACAGAACTGTTTTCCTCCATCTTACAGCTAAAGAACTTGTCGTAGACATCATATGTCTCGACACGGGCATGAGCTTGAAAAACTAGTTTCAGCTCTTGGAACATCTCATATGCACCGTGTTGCTCAAAACGCCTTTGGAGCCCCGTTTCACAACTGTATAACATGCCACACCTAACCAGAGAGTAGTCATCACTCCGCGTTTGCCAGACGTTCAGAATGTCCTAGGCTGCTGCCGGAGCAGGAGGGTCACCTAGCGGTGCATCAAGGACATAAGACTTTTTAGCTACTTCAAGGATTAGCTTCAAGTTGCGGACCCAATCCGCATAGTTGCTACCATCATCTTTCAGCTTGTTTTTCTCTAGGAATGCGTTGAAATTGAGGTTCACGTTGGCCATCTACAATATTTATAAAGACAACTTTTAGACTAAGTTCATGATAATTAAGTTCATTTAATCAAATTAAGTATGAACTCCCACTTAAATCGACATCCCTCTAGTCATCTAAGTGATACATGATCCATGTTGACTAACCCGTGTCCGATCATCACGTGAGACGGACTAGTCGTCATGGTGAGCAACTTCATGCTGATCGTATTCAACCATACGACTCATGTTCGACCTTTCGGTCTCTTGTATTCGAGGTCATGTCTGTAAGTGCTAAGCTCGTCGAGTCAACCTAAGTGTTTCGCGTGTGCAAGTCTGGCTTACACCCGTTGTATGCGAACGTTAGAATCTATCACACCCGATCATCACGTGGTGCTTCGAGACAACGGCCCTTCGCAACGGTGCACACTTAGGGGAATACGTTCTCGAAATTTTAAAGATGGATCATCTTATTATGCTACCGTCGTTCTAAGCAATAAGATGAAAAACATGATAAACATCACATGCAATCATATAGTGACATGATATGGCCATTATCATCTTTGCTCTTTCGATCTCCATCTTCACGCATCGCATGATCATCATTGTCACCGGCGTGACACCATGATCTCCATCATCGTGTCTCCGTGAAGTCGTCACGCCACCTACTACTATCACTACCACTATAGCTAACCGTTAGCAATGAAGTAAAAGTAGTAAACACATGGCGTTGCATCTCATACAATAAATTAAGACAACTCCTATGGCTCCTGTCAGTTGTCATACTCATCGACATGCAAGTCGTGAATCCTATTACAATAACATGATCATCTCATACATCACACATGCAACATCACAACTTTGGCCATATCACATGTCAAACCCTGCAAAAACAAGTTAGACGTCCTCTGATTGTTGTTGCAAGTTTTACGTGGCTGATTTGGGTTTCTAGCAAGAACGCCTTCTTACCTACGTGACAACCACAACGATGATATGCCAAAGCTATTTACCATTCATAAGGACCCTTTTCATCAAATCCAATCCGACTAGAGTGGGAGAGACAGACACCCGCTAGCCACCTTTATGCATGGTGTGCATGTCTGTCGGTGGAACCAGTCTCACGTAAGCGTACGTGTAAGGTCGGTCTGGGCCGCTTCATCCCACAATACCACCGGAAAATAATAAGACTAGTAGCGGCAAGCAATTGACAAATCATCGCCCACAACCTTTTATGTTCTACTCGTGCATAGAATCTACGCATAGAAAACCTGGCTCGGATGCCACTGTTGGGTAACGTAGCATAAATTTAAAATTTTCCTACGCCATATTCAGATCTTCCTATGGAGAGGCCAGCAACGAGAGAGGGGTGAGTGCATCTTCATACCTTTGAAGATCGCTAAGATGAAGCATTGCTAGAACGCGGTTGATGGAGTCGTACTCGCGGCGATTCAGATCGCGGTGTGATTCCGATCTAGTGTCGAACCACGGCACCTCCGCGTTCAACACACGTGCAACCCGGTGACGTCTCCCGCACCTTGATCCAGCAAGGAGGGGGGAGAGGTTGGGGAAGATCTCTGACAGCACGACGGCATGGTGTCGATTGAGAGATGAGGTCTCCCAGCAGGTCTTCGCCAAGCACCGTGGGAGAGGAGGAAGGAGGGGAGCAGGGCTGCGCCGAGGGAGAGGGAAAACCGTGTGCAAAACAGCCCCAAAACCCTCTCTATATATAGGAGGAGGGGAGGGGGGGGGTGCCACCCCTAGGGTTCCCACCCTAGGTGGTGCGGCAGCCCCCCAGATGGGAGGTGCGGCGGCCAGGGCAGGGGAGGGGGTGGCGCACCCCTAGGTGGGCCTTAGGCCCACCAGCGCCTAGGGTTTCCCCCTTCTCCACCTCCTGCGCCTTGGGCCTCTTTGTGGGAGGCGCACCAACCCACTTTAGGCTGGTTTCCCTCCACCTTTTGGACCATGCTACCTCTTGGGGCTGGTGGCCCCTCCCGGTGGACCCTCGGCACCATTTTCGGTGGTCCCGGTGGTCCTGGTACGCTACTGGTGATGCGCGAAACATTTTCGGCGTCCAAACCCATCCATCCTATATATCAATCTTTACCTCCGGACCATTCTGGAGCTCCTCGTGATGTCCGGGATCTCATCCGGGACTCCGAACAACTTTCGGTAACCTCGTATAACATGTCCCTATAGCCCTAGTGTCATTGAACCTTAAGTGTGTAGACCCTACGGGTTCAGGAGGCATGTAGACATGACCGAGACACTCTCCGGCCAATAACCATCAGCGGGATCTGGATACCCATGGTGGCTCCCACATGTTCCACGACGATCTCATCGGATGAACCATGATGTCAAGGATTCAATCAATCCCGTATACAATTCCCCTTGTCTGTCGGTATAAAACTTGCCCGAGATTCGATCGTCGGTATACCTATACCTTGTTCAATCTTGTTACCGGTAAGTCTCTTTACTCGTTCCGTAGCACGTCATCCTGTGACTAACTCCTTAGTCACATTGAGCTCATGATGATGTTCTACCGAGTGGGCCCAGAGATAGCTTTCTGTCACACGGAGTGACAAATCCCGATCTTGATTCGTACCAACCCAACAAACACTTTCGGAGGTACCCGTAGTGCACCTTTATAGTCACCCAGTTACGTTGTGACGTCTGATACACACAAAGCACTCCTACAGTGTCTGGGAGTTGCACAATCTCACGGTCGAAGGAAAAGACACTTGACATCAGAAAAGCTTTAGCATACGAACAATATGATCTAGTGCTATGCTCAGGATTGGGTCTTGTCCATCACATCATTCTCCTAATGATGTGATCCTGTTATCAATGACATCTAATGCCCATGACCAGGAAACTATGATCATCTATTGATTAACGAGCTAGCCAACTAGAGGCTTGCTAGGGACACATTGTGATCTATTTATTCACACATGTATTACTGTTTCCTGTTAATACAATTATAGCATGAACAATAGACGATTATCATGAATAAGGAAATATGATAATAACCATTTTATTATTGCCTCTAGGGCATATTTCCAATAGATGACTCAACAGAAACATAAATAGATAGGCCCTTCGCAGAGGGAATCATTGATTTGCAGAGGTGCCAGAGCTCAAGCTTTGAAGACAGAGATAAATAATTTTGGGTGGCAGGCCTTCATTGTCAATGCTATGACCAAGAGTTTTCACCATCTTCCATGCTACACATGCTATAGGCAGTTCCAAAACAAAAAAGTAAAGTTTTTACTCCCCCACCACCGATCAATCACACTCCACGACTAGCCGAATACTCGGGTGCCGTCCATACCAACAACAATCCAGGAGGAGTTTTGTTTGCAATTATCTTTTCGATTTGAGCATGGAATTGGGCATTCCAATTACCGGCCCCTTTCACATGAGTGATAGTGAATAAGCACATATCGAGGATAACACGCCTAGCATGAAAGATACTGATCGCCCCTTGTCACCACATGAGCGGTTCGGGCATGCAAAACAGATTATTTCTTGAAGGTTTAGAGAGTGGCACACGCAAATTTACTTGGAACGGCAGGTAGATACCGCATATAGGTAGTTATGGTGGACTCATATGGAAAACTTTGGGTTTATGGAAGTGGATGCATGCTACGACAACAAAAGTCCTTCCCAAGCAACGCCAGGAATTCTTCTTGCTACTTCTCTTGTTTGCGTCGGTTTTTCCCTTGAAGAGGAAAGGGTGATGCAACACAGGAGCAGTAAGTATTTCCCTCAGTTTGAGAACCAAGGTATCAATCCAGAAGGTGGGTCTCGTCAAGTCCAGAGTACCCACGCAAACACAAACGAGCTTGCACCCAACGCTTCAAAGGGGTTGTCAATCCCTTCAAGATTGTTTGCAAAGTGAGATCTGAAGGCGGAAAGTGCAACGAAGTAAAAAGTGTAAGGCTGAAAATATGGTGTGGAGTAGACCCGGGGGCCATAGTGTTCACTAGAGGGTTCTCTCAAAATAGCAAATATCATGGTGGGTGAACAAATTACTCTCGAGCAATTGATAGAACCGCGCAAAGTCATGACGATATCTAAGGCAATGATCATACATATAGGCATCACGTCCGAGACAAGTAGACGGATACTTTTTGCATCTACTAGTATTACTCCACACATCGACCGCTATCCAGCATGCATCTAGTGTATTGAGCTCATGACGAACAAAGTAACGCCTTAAGCAAGATGAAATGGTGTAGAGGGATAATCTCAAACCAATGATGAAAACCCCATCTTTTTACCCTTGATAGCAACAACATGATGCGTGCCTCGCTACCCCTTCTGTCACTGGGTGAGGTCACCGCACGGTATGAACCCAGAACCAAGCAATTCTTCCATTGCAAGAATCATAGATCTAGTTGGCCAAACAAAACCCACAACTCGAAGAGAATTACAAGGATATGAAATCATGCATAAGAGAGATCAAAAGAAACTCAAATAAGATTCATAGATAATCTAATCATAAATCCACAATTCATCGGATCTCGACAAACACACCGCAAAAGAAGATTACATCGGATAGAGCTCCATGAAGATCATGGAGAACTTTGTATTGAAGATCCAAGAGAGAGAAGAAGCCATCTAGTTACTAGCTATGTACCCGTAGGTCTATGGTGAACTACTCACGCATCATCGGAGAGGTCATGGTGTTGATGAAGAAGCCCTCCGTATCCGAACCCCCCTCCGGCAGGGCACCAGAACATGCCCCAGATGGGATCTTGCGGAGACAGAAGCTTGCGGCGGCGGAAAAGTACTTTCGATTAACTCCTCGTTTTTTGTGGAAATTTTGTTGATATATAGGCGCAAACCCTAGGACAAAGGATGTTCAGGGGCCCACAAGACTGTGGGTCGCGGCCTCCCCCCTGGCCGTGGGGTGGGGGCTTGTGGGGCCCCTGGGCCCCCCTGCCTTGGCTCTCAAGTCTCCTGATCTTCTTCCGTCACGGAAAAAATATTTTCGGGGATTTTCCTCCGTTTGGACTCCGTTTCAAAATCTCCTCTGAAAGGGGTCAAAAACATGGAAAAAACAGGAACTGGCACTTGGCACTGAGTCAATAAGTTAGTCCCAAATAATATATAAAAGGCATGCAAAACATCCAAAGTTTGATAAGATAATAGCATGAAACCATAAAAAATTATAGATACGTTGGAGACGTATCAAGCATCCCCAAGCTTAACTCCTGCTCGTCCTCGAGTAGGGAAGTGATAAAGAATGAATTTTTGATGTGGAATTCTACCTAGCATAGTTGTCCTTTGCAACTTCTTTCACGTGACATGAATGTTCAGATCCGTAAGATTCAAAACAATAGTTTTCTATTGACATGAAAACAATAATACTTCAAGCAAACTAGCAAGGTAATCATGAACTTTCAAAATAACAAGGCCAAGAAAAGTTATCCCTACAAAATCATATAGTCTGGCTATGCTCCATCATCCTCACACAACTAATGTAAATCATGCACAACCCCGGTATTGGCCAAGTAATTGTTTTCGCACTCTTACTTTCTCAAACTTTTTATAACTATCACGCAATACATGAGCGTGAGCCATGCATATAGTACTATAGGTGGAATAGAGTCTGGTGGTGGTTGTGAGACAAAAAGGAGGAGAAGGTCACATTGACTCAGCATATCAAAGGGCTATGGAGATGCCCATTAATAGATATCAATGTAAATGAGTAGGGATTGCCATACAAGAGATGCACTAGAGCTATAAGTATGTGAAAGCTCGAAAGGAGAACTAGTGGCTGTGCATCCAAGTCGCTTGCTCACGAAGACCTAGGGCAATTTGAGGAAGCCCATCATTGGAATATACAAGCCAAGTTATATAACGAAGATTCCCACTAGCATATGGTAGTGACAAGGCAAGAAGCTCTCAATCATGAAGAACATGGTGCTATTATGAAGCACAAGTGTGGAAAAAGATAGTAGCATTGTGCCTTCTCTCTTTTTCTCTTTTTTTCATTTGGGCTCTTAGGCCTCTTTTTTTGGGCTCTTTGGCCTCTTTTTTTTATTTCCTCACGTGGGACAATGCTCTAATAATGATGATCATCACACTTTTATTTACTCACAACTTCAAAGCTCAAAATGATGATGACTCTATAGGAAATGCCTCCGGCAGTGTACCGGGATGTGCAACGATCTAGCTTGGCGTATGACGTTGAGACATCTCGCTAGCTATCTTACGATCATGCAATGGCAATATGAGAGTGACGACACAAGTCATGAGACGGAACGGTGGGAGTTGCATGGCAATATATCTCGGAATGGCTATGAAAATGCCATATTAGGTAGGTATGGTGGCTGTTTTTAGGGAGGCATATGGTGGGTTTGTGTACCGGCAAGAATTGCGCGGCACTAAAGAGGCTAGCAATGGTGGAAGGTGAAAGTTCATCTATACCATGGACTCACATTAGTCATGAAGAACTCACATACTTGTTGCGGAAGTTTTTATTAGTAATCGAAACAAAGTGCTAAACGCATACTCCTAGGGGAAGGGTTGGTAGGTGTTAACCATCGCGCGATCCCGACCTCAACACAAAGGATGACAATCAATAGATCAATTATGCTTCGACTTCCTAACATAGCGGTTCACCATACGTGCATGCTACAGGAATCATTAACTTCAAAACAAGTATTTCTAGATTCACAACACCCTACTAACATAGCTCTTAATATTACCAAATCCACGTCTCAAAACTAATTGAGAGGAATCAAAACTTCTCTTTCTACTCAATGCACATGAAGATGGAGGTTTTTGCATCCTCTTTGGGTACCTATCACATTTGGGACTACTTTCATAGCATAATCCAACTACCAAGTCACGCACCGTCGTGCTCTAAAAGATATAAGTGAAGCACATAGAGCAAAAGTATCTAGCTCAAAAGATATAAGTGAAGCACTATGAGCATTCTAGCAAAATCATGATGAGTGCATGTCTCTCTCTCTCAAAAAGGTGTGCAGCAAGGATGATTGTGACACAAAAAAAAGAAAAGATTCCTACGATACAAGACGCTCCAAGCAAAACACATATCATGTGGTGAATAAAAATATAGCTCCAAGTAATGTTACCGATGGATTGAAGACGAAAGAGGGGATGCCTTCCCGGGGCATCCCCAAGCTTAGACTTTTTGGTGTCCTGGAATTTGGCTTGGGATGCCTTGGGAATCCCCAAGCTTGAGCTCTTTCCACTCCTTATTTCTTTGTCCATGAGAACATCACCCAAAACTTGAAAACTTCACAACACAAAACTTAAACAGAAACTCGTGATAACATTAGCACAAGAAAACAAACTACCACTTCTTTTGGTACTGTAGCAAACTTGAATTCTATGTATGTTTGTGTTGGGCTACTGTATTCTCACTTTTCCATGGCTAGTACCCCCCGATACTATCCATAGTTTCATCAAAACAAGCAACCAACTCAACAAAAACAGAATCTGTCAAAAACAGACCAGTCTGTAGCAATCTGTATACTTCGTATACTTCTGGTACCTCACAAAATCTGAAAAATTACGACTGCGTGGGAAAAAGGCATATAAACCAGCAGCAAAAAGAATCAACTCAAAATCTCTTTCTGAATAAAAATGAAAAATCATCTCATGAGCGAAAAGTTTCTGTCTTTTTCCAGCAGGATCAAACAACCATTAACAAGACTAGTCATAAAGGTTTTGCTTGGCTCTAACACAAAAAGAAACACAAAAAGAAACACAAAAAACACAATCACAACAGAATTGTGATTGTGTGGACGCAACAAAGCAGAAAGAAAAAGATAAATTCATGGGGTTGCCTCCCAACATTCGCTACTGTTTAACGCCCTTAGCTAGGCATAAAAGGATAGAATCACGTATCATCGTCTTTGGTGCTTAAACCATAAGTAGCCCTCATCATGGATTCATAAGGCAATCTTATATTCTTTCTAGGAAAGTGTTCCATGCCCTTCCTTAAAGGAAATTGAAATCTAATATTCCCTTCCTTCATATCGATGATAGCACTGATAATCCTTAGGAAAGGTCTACCAAGAATAATAGGGCATGCAGGATTGCAATCAATGTCAAGCACAATGAAATCCACGGGTACATAGTTCATATTTGCAATAATAAGAAAATCATTGATCCTTCCCATGGGTTTCTTGACAGTAGAATCAGCAAGATGCAAATTAAGAGAACACTCTTCAATCTCATTAAAACCCAGAACATCACATAAAGACTTTGGAACCGCGGAAACACTAGCACCCAAATCACACAAAGCATTGCATTCATAGTTTTTGATTTTGATTTTGATGGTAGGTTCCCACTCATCCTGAAGCTTTCTAGGGATAGAGACTTCCAATTCAAGTTTCTCTTCAAGATATTTTATCATAGCTTCGACGATATGATCGGTAAAGGCCTTATTTTGGCTATAAGCGTTTGGAGAGTTTAACATGGATTGCATCAAATAAATGCATTCAATCAAGGAGAAACTATCATAATTGAATTCCTTGAAATCCACGGTAGTAATTTCATTACTACTCAAAGTTTTAACATCTTCTACTCCACTTTCAATGCTTTTAGCATCAAGATAGATGGACTCCGAATCATTGGGGCACTTTTCAACCAAAGTGGATTTATATCCAGCCCCATAATCATTAGGTTTGACACAAGAAAACAAAGATTCAATGGGAGTCACACCAAGCACTTTAAGATCTTCGTGATTCTCATTACGAGATCACGCCTTTTTAAGCCATTCATGTCTAGCATGAATTTGGGCGGTTCTTTCTTGGCTCTCAATCATGGAAACACGCATAGCTCTCAAAGTTTCATCCATGTTTATTTTGGGAGGAGCACATCTAACTTTCAAGGCATCAACATCACTAGACACTCTATCAACGCTTTTAGCCAAATCGTCAACTTTGAGTAGTTTTTCCTCTATGGACGCATTGAAAATCTTTTGAGAGTTGATGAACTCTTTGATATTACTCTCTAGATCAGAGGGTAATCTATTGTAACTTCCATGAGTATTGTTGTAGGAGTTGCCAAAATTATTAGAGAAGTTACTAGGAAAAGGCCTAGGAACATAGTTTCCTTTAAAAGCATTGTTGTTGCCAAAGTTATTCCTACCAACAAAATTAACGTCCAAGCTAGCGTTCATACTCTCAATCAAAGAAGACAAGGGCATATCATTAGGATCCAAAGGAGCACTTCTACTAGCAACCAAATTCATTAACTCGTCCATCTTAGCACTCAACGAGTTAATTTCTTCTATAGCGTGTACCTTCTTACTAGTAGGTGACCTTTCAGTGTGCCACCGAGAGTAGTTCGTCATGATGTTGTCTAAGAGCTTTGTGGCTTATCCTAACGTGATTTCCATGAATGTTCCACCCGAGGCGGAGTCCAAGATATTTCTAGAAGCAAAATTCAAGCCAGCGTAAAAGATTTGAATAATCAATCAAAGACTCAAGCCATGAGCGGGACAATTTCTAATCATTAATTTCATTCTCTCCCAAGATTGTGCAACATGTTCATGATAAAGTTGCTTGAAATTCATGATATCATTATGGAGAGAGATAATCTTAGCCGGCGGAAAATACTTGGATATATAAGCATCTTTGCACTTATCCCAAGAATCAATACTATTTTTGGGCAAAGAAGAAAACCAAGTTTTTGCGCGATCTCGCAACGAGAAAGGAAAAAGCTTCAATTATTCACGTCATTATCCACATCTTTCTTATTTTGCATGTCGCAAAGTTCAATGAAGGTATTGAGATGGGATGCAGCATCTTCACTAGGAAGGCCGGAGAATTGCTCTTTCATAATAAGATTCAGCAAAGCGGCATTGATTTTGTATGACTCCGCACTAGTGGCGGGAGCAACCGGAGTACTAATAAAATCATTATTATTAGTATTCGAGAAGTCACAAAGTTTGGTGTTTTCATTGATGGTGACTTCGGCAAGCAAGCAAGCACACAAGCGAACAAAGAACAAGCGAGAAAAAGGTGAACGAAAAGGCAAACAAAAAAGGCAAATTGGTGAAGTGGGGGAGAGGAAAACGAGAGGCAACTGGCAAACAAAGTAAATGCAAGAGATGAGTTTGCGACACCTACTTGGATGACTTCTTGACTTGATCTTCCTCCACAGCAACGGCACCAGAAATTCTTCTGCTACGGCAACAAAAGTCCTTCCCAAGCAACGCCAGGAATTCTTCTTGCTACTTCTCTTGTCTGCGTCAGTTTTTCCCTTGAAGAGGAAAGGGTGATGCAGCACAGGAGCAGTATGTATTTCCCTTAGTTTGAGAACCAAGGTATCGATCCAGAAGGAGGGACTCGTCAAGTCTAGAGTACCTGCGCAAACACAACCGAGCTTGCACCCAACGCTTCAAAGGGGTTGTCAAACCCTTCAAGATTGTTTGCAAAGTGAGACCTCAAGGCGGAAAGTGCAACGAAGTAAAAAGTGTAAGGCTGAAAATATGGTGTGGAGTAGACCCGGGGGCCATAGTGTTCACTAGAGGCTTCTCTCAAAATAGCAAATATCACGATGGGTGAACAAATTACTGTCGAGCAATTGATAGAACCGCGCAAAGTCATGACGATATCTAAGGCAATGATCATACATATAAGCATCACGTCCGAGACAAGTAGACCGATACTTTCTGCATCTACTACTATTACTCCACACATCGACCGCTATCCAGCATGCATCTAGTGTATTGAGTTCATGACGAACAGAGTAACGCCTTAAGCAAGATGACATGATGTAGAGGGATAATCTCAAAGCAATGATGCAACCCCCATCTTTTTACCCTTGATGGCAACAACATGAAGCGTGCCTCGCTACCCTTTCTGTCACTCCGTGAGGTCACCGCACGGTATGAACCCAAAACCAAGCACTTCTCCCATTGCAAGAATCATAGATCTAGTTGGCCAAACAAAACCCACAACTCGAAGAGAATTACAAGGATATGAAATCATGCATAAGAGAGATCAGAAGAAACTCAAATAAGATTCATAGATAATCTGATCATAAATCCACAATTCATCGGATCTCGACAAACACACCGCAAAAGAAGATTACATTGGATAGAGCTACATGAAGATCATGGAGAACTTTGTATTGAAGATCCAAGAGAGAGAAGAAGCCATCTAGTTACCAGGTATGGATGCGTAGGTTTATGGTGAACTACTCACGCACCATCAGAGAGGTCATGGTGTTGATGAAGAAGCCCTCCATATCCGAATCCCCCCTCAGGGAGGGCACCAGAACGTGCCCCAGATGGGATCTTGCGGAGGCAGTAGCTTGCGGCGGTGGAAAAGTACTTTCGATGATCTCCTCATTTTTTGTGGAATTTTTGGGGATATATAGGCGCAAACCCAAGGGCAAAGGACGTCCAGGGGGCCCACAAGCCCGTGGGCCGCGGCCTCCCCTGGCCGCGGTTTGGGGGCTTGTGGGGCCCCTGGGCCCCCTGCCTTTGCTCTCAAGTCTCCTGATCTTCTTCCATTACGGAAAAAATCTTTTCGGGGATTTTCTTCTGTTTGGACTCAGTTTCAAAATATCCTCTGAAAGGGGTCAAAAACATGGAAAAAACAGGAACTGGCACTTAGCACCGAGTCAATAAGTTAGTCCCAAAAAATATATAAAAGGCATGCAAAACATCCAAAGTTTGACAAGATAATAGCATGAAACCATCAAAATTATAGATACGTTGGAGATGTATCAATGCACAAGCATTATTCCCGCTTAGAACAAGTGAAGGCTTGCAAAAGATTGGGAAGCGACCAACTAGAGAGCGACAACAGTCATCAAAATGCATTGAGATTAACCAACATTGAGTGCAAGCATGAGTAGGACATAAATCACCATGAACATGAATATCATAGAGGCTATGTTGATTTGTTTCAACTACATGCGTAAACATGCGCTAAGTCAAGCCACTTGAATCATTCAAAGGAGGATACATCCTATCATACTACATCATAATCATCTCAAAATTCATGTTGGCATCCAAGACAGACCATTATAAGCTCCTAACTAATTAAGCATGGCATCAGAAACTATGATATGTAAGTTGTCATTGCAAACATGTTTGTCTCACAACAAAGCTGAATCAGGAATGATGAGCTAGTCATATTTACAAAAACAAAATAGATCGAGTTCATACCAGCTTTTCCAGGCTCAGTCACTTCATCATATATCGTCATTATTGCCTTTCACTTGCACGACCGAATGATGTGAACAATAATAAGAGTGCTCGTGAATTGGACTAAGCTGGAATCTGCAAGCAAACACAAAGGAGAAGACAAAGTAATATGACTCTTTGACAGATAAACAGATATGCATGCTATAGCCACTAAACATTGTAACCATGGTCTTCTACCTTGACCCTAAGAAAAAGAGAACTAGTTACACGGGAAAGCTCCCAACAAGCAAAAGAAGAACGAGAATTTTTTTTGGGTTTTCTAAAACTAGACAAACACACGAGAAGAAAGCGAGAAAAATAAATAAACTAGCATGGATGATACTGTGGCAAGGTGTGAACACCGACTATCAAAGTGAAAGTGTAAGCATGAATATAAAGACGGTGAGAAACACGTAATCCCCCAAGCTTAGGCTTTTGGCCTAAGTTGTTCTAATCCCATGGCTGGTGCGGGCGATATCTAAAATCATAATGGGGGTTGTACGGGAACGCGGCAGATACCGCCTGAATAACTGCCTCACGGAGGCGACCAACCTTCGCCTCCCTCTCATACTCATCTGCCTCTCCTCTGGTTATGTAATATCTCTATTTTTATTGAAAGTCAAAGAAGGTAGGACCATGAAGATAATATGGAGAACTTTTATTTTCGAGACACTTTTCTAAGGGACGCAAAAACAGAAAACAGGAAAAACTAAAGCTAAATCTATCATTTTTCTTCTAAGCAACCGAAGGTAAAGGTTTGGAACAGAGGGCTGTGACTCTTAGATTCATCCGTCTCATGGTCATCAAAAGAAATCCCTCAATTAGGTTGATCAAGTCTCCTTGACAAACTTTTTTCGAATCGAGTAAAAACAGAGAATTTTCGAATAGTCACTAGGTTACCTCAATGGGCATGTGCATATCCTCAACAAGCAAATCAAACTTCATCTTAACAGTAGGTATAGGGCATTCGAGCTCCCAATAAGAATCGATGAAGTTTTTTCAATAGCATTGATACAATGTACTCGATATTTTTTCTTCGGAAAGTGCACCGTATGCTCATTACCATTGACATGGAAAGTGACATTGCCTTGGTTGCAATCAATAGCAGCCCCTGTAGTGTTTAAAAAGGGTCTTCCAAGGATGACCGCCATGGCATCATCCTCGGGAATATCCAGAATAACAAAGTCTGTTAAGATAGTAACGTTAGCAACCACAACACGCACATCCTCGCAGATGCCGATAGGGAAAGCAGTTGATTTGTCGGCCATTTGCAGAGAGATTTCAGTGGATGTCAACTTATCCAGTTCAAGTCTATGATAAAGAGAGAGAGGCATAACACTAACACCGGCTCCAAGGTCGCATAAAGCAGTTCTAACGTAGTTTCCTTTAATGGAGCAAGGTATAGTGGGCTCCGGGATCACCTAGTTTCTTAGGAGTTCCACCCTTGAAGGTATAATTAGCGAGCATGGTGGAAATCTCAACCTCAGGTATCCTCCTCTTATTAGTCACAATATCCTTCATGTACTTAGCATACGGAGACATTTTGAGCATATCTGTCAAACGCATTTGTAGAAAGACAGGTCTAATCATTTCAACAAATCGCTCAAAATCGTCATCATCCTTTTTCTTGGATGGTTTGGGAGGAAAGGGCATGGGTTTCTGAACCCATGGTTCCCTTTCTTTACCATGCTTCCTAGCAATGAAATCGTTCTTATCGTGTCTCCTATTCTTAGGCTATGGGTTATCAAGATCAATAGGTTCAATCTCCACATCCTTATCATTGCTAGGTTGAGCATCTTCATGAGCATCACTATCGATATTATCATTAGGCTCATGTTCATCACCAGATTGCGTTTCAGCATCAGAAACAGAGACATCGTTTGGACTCTCGGGTGTAGCAGCAACATGGTTGCTAACATTTAAGTTCCTATCATCTTTCTCTTTGTTTCTAGGATGACTAGGTGCATCGGTGCTAACTCCTTGAGAATCTTGTTCAATTCTCTTAGGATGACCCTCAGGATACGAAGGTTCCTGGGTCATTCTACTGCCTCTAGTGATGACTCTAACAGAATTGTCATTCATCTCATTGAGCAAGTAATTTTGAGCCTTAAGTACTTGTTCTACTTGAGTAGTAACCATAGATGCATGTTTACTCAAAAGCTTAAGATCATTGACATTTCTGTCTACACAAGCACTTAAATGACTAAGCATGCGAGCATTCTGTTCCAATTGTCTGCTAACATAATCATTGAAACTTTGTTGTTTGGCAACAAAGTTATCAAATTCATCCAAGCATAAGCTAGCAGTTTTATCAAAAGGAATATCACTGTCATTGTATCTACGAAGAGAATTTACCTCTACTACCTGTGTCGGGTTACCAAAACCATGGATCTCTTCGATAGGTTGTAGATTTTTTACATCTTCAGATTTAATGCCTTTCTCTCGCATAGATTTCTTAGCTTCTTGCATATCTTCAGGACTGAGGAATAGGATACCTCTTTTCTTCGGAGTTAGCTTCGGAGGTGGTTCGGGAATAGTCCCAGCATTCTCATTGCACAAGATATTATTCAATAGGATCTCAGCTTGTTCTACAGTTCGTTCCGTGAAAACACAACCATCACAACTATCTAGGTGGTCCTTAGAAGCATCGGTTAGTCCATTATAGAAGATATCAAGTATTTCATTCTTCTCAAGAGGGTGATCAGGCAAAGCATTCAGTAGCTAGACGAGCCTCCCCCAAGCTTGTGGGAGACTCTCTTCTTCAACTTGCACACAGTTATATATTTCCTGCAAGGCAGCTTGCTTCTTATGGGCACAAAAATATTTCTCAGAGAAATAGTAGATCATATCCTGGGGACTACGCACACAACCAGGAGCAAGAGAAGTGAACCAAGTCTTAGCATCATCCTTTAGCGAGAAAGGAAACAACTTAAGGATATAGTAGTGGCGGATCTTTTCCTCACTCGTGAATAGGGTGGCTATATCGTGCAACTTAGTAAGATGTGCTACAAGCGTTTCAGACTCATAACCGTGAAAAGGATCAGATTCGACCAGAGTGATTAATTCAGGGTTGACAAAGAATTCATAATCCTTATCGGTCACAAAGATAGGCGAAGTAGCAAACTTCGGGTCGTATTTTATCCTAGCGTTCAAAGATTTTTCTTTCCACTTGCGTAGTAATTTCTCAAGATCATAGCTATCCTAACAAGCAAGAAAGTCCTGAGCTATCTCTCCCTCCATAACATAACCCTCAGGCATATCAGGCAATTCATATCTAGGAGAGCTAGTTCTAACAGGCGAAATAGCAGGTTCTAATTCAATAATCTCAGCAGTTTCAGAAGTATCATCACATCTATCAGCAACTCTAGCAATTTGTGCATCTAGGAATGCACCTAGTGGCAAAGCAGTATCAAGAAAAGCATCATCACAAGCATCATGGATAGCAGAAGTATCATCATCAAGCACAGGCGACATATCGAAATTTCTAGCACGAGGTGGTGTAGCAAACTTACTAATAACTGAAGGTGAATCAAGTGCAGAGCTAGATGGCAGTTCCTTACCTGTCCTCGTAGTTGAGGGCAAGACTTTAGTTTTTGGATCTCTCGGATTCCTCAAAGTGATCAACAGACGTAAATCCCAAGTGACTCAGAGAATAGAGCTATGCCTCCCCGGCAGTGGCGCCAGAAAATAGTCTTGATAACCCACAAGTATAGGGGATCGCAACAGTTTTCGAGGGTAGAGTATTCAACCCAAATTTGTTGATTCGACACAAGGGGAAGCCAAAGAATATTCTCGAGTATTAGCAGTTGAGTTGTCAATTCAACCACACCTGAAAGACTTAGTATCTGCAGCAAAGTATCAGTAGCAAAGTGGTGTGATAGCAACAGTAGCAACGGTAATAGTAGCAGCAGTAACAGTAGCAGCAGTGACAGCAGTAGCGGCAAAGTAACATAGCAAGGACGAGTAGTAGCAGCAAAGTAAGGTAGCAAGAACCAGTAGGAAAAACTCGTAGGCATTGGATTGGTGATGGATAATTATGCCGGATGACATTCATCATGCAGCAGTTATAACACAGAGAGATATGTAACTAGCTCCAGTTCGTCAATGTAATGTAGGCATGCATTCCGTATATAGTCATACATGCTTAGGAAAAGAACTTGCATGACATCTATTGTCCATCCCTCCCGTGGCAGCGGGGTCCTAATGGAAACTACGGGATATTAAGGTTCTCCTTTTAATAGAGAACCGGAACAACGCATTAGCACTTAGTGAATACATGAACTCCTCATACTATGGTCATCTCCGGGAGTGGTTCCGGCTATTGTCACTCCGGGGTTGCCGGGTCATAACACATAGTAGGTGACTACAACTTGCAAGATAGGATCTAGAACACACATATATTGAAGAGAACATAATAGGTTCAGATCTGAAATCATGACACTCGGGCCCTAGTGACAAGCATTAAGCATGGCAAAGTAGTAGCAACATCAATCTCAGAACATAGTGGATACTAGGGATCAATCCCCATCAAAACTAACTCGATTACATGATAGATCTGATCCAACCCATCACCGTCCAGCAAGCCTACGATGAGATTACTCACGAACGGTGAAGAGCATCATGGAATTGGCGATCAAGGAAGGTTGGTGATGACGATGGCGACGATCTCCCCTCTACGGAGCCAAAATGGACTCCAGATCTGCCTTCCAGAGGAAGAACAGGTGGTGGCGGCGTCTCCGTATCGTAAAACACGATGAACTCTCCTCCCTATTTTTTTTCCGAACGAAAGGGACTAAATAGAGCTGGAGTTGGAGGCGGCGGAGCCCTGAGGGCCCCACAAGCCTGCTAGGCGTGACCAGGGAGGGGGGCGCCTGGTGGGCTTGTAGGCTCCTCGCTCCACTCCTCCAGTTGATTCTTGCAGCAGTATTTTTTTATATATTCCACAAAAAATCCTCGTAAATTTCCAGGTCATTCCGAGAACTTTTATTTCTGTGCAAAAACAACACCATGGCAATTATGCTGAAAACAGAGTTAGTCCGGGTTAGTTCCATTCAAATCATGCAAATTAGAGTCCAAAACAAGGGCAAAAGAGTTTGGAAAAGTAGATACGACGGAGACGTATCACACCGCATATGGCGCCACAACCAGCACCGCAGTCAACAATGGTGACCTGAGGTCCTCAGGTTGGGGGACTGAGCCGTTTATTTTCACGGCCTTGTCGAGCCAGCCCTGCAGGGACACTGGGAGAAAGGATAAGATCCTTGCTAAAAACTTAAGCTTTTAATAAGAATAGAAGCTCGATCATACCTTCAAGGGAGGGTTATCGACATCTAAGCCGACGTCTTCTTCCTCGGTCGACCATTCCTGTTTAGTTTTGAACAACACCTTCCACAATTTCTCGTGGGTAATGTGGTAAAACTGGCGCACGGTGCCGGGGTCACCGAGCTGGTAGGACCACATTGTAATGTCCCGACGATGGCAGGGTAGTACCCGGCAGCGAAGCATGACCTAAATCACGTTGCTCAGCTCGATATTTTCCTCCACAATGTGCTCGATGCGCTTCTACAACGACTTCACCTTCGAGGTCGATTCCTAGTCAAGACCTTTTTTAAATCACGAGGTTAGCCTCTCGAGGGGTCCGGATCTGAACTCGGCGGGCACCGACCAGTTTGTTTCCCTAGGTTCGGTGATGTAAAACCACTCTTTGGGAGGCTTTGATGGTATCAATAAAAGTACCCTCCGTCCATTCGACCCGAGGGCGTTTGCTGATCACGACTCCTCCCTAGTCGGCGTGTTGTCCACTGACTACCTTCGGCTTGATGTTGAAAGTCTTGAGCCATAGGCCGAAGTGCGGTTGAACTTGCAAGAAGGCCTCTCAAATGGTGATGAAAGCTCAGATATGCATAAACGAGTTCGGGGGAAGATCGTGAAAATATAATCCATAGAAGAACATGAGGCCCCTGACGAAGGGGTGGAGCGGGAAGCCTAGTCCTCAGATGAAGTGGGGGAAGAGGACCACCCTCTTGCCTAGCTTTGGTGTAGGCACCACCTGCCCTTTCTCTGGCGCACGATGGGCAATGTCGGGCAAGAGATAGCCGACGAGCTTCAACTCCCGGATATCCTTGTCAAAGATGCATCAGACCTCCCACTTGCCTTGGGAGCCTGAGCCGGCCATGACTGAGCTTGGGGAAGGGCGGCTCGGAGAGGACGGAAAATAAAATGGATCTAGGGACTTGGAGCTTGAATGAGAGGGGGGTCGAGTCTGGTATGTGTGTGCTGGCTTTGAGGATCTTTTTTCCCTTTTGTGGGGTGCCGTAAGGCCAAGGGTTCCCGTTTACAGTGCCACAGGCCCTACCACTTCCCGAAACAACCGCGTTGTTGAACGTGTGTGGGTTAACCGAGGCCATTATTCGTACCGCCTTAAACACAGGGCACGATCTCCTCATTGATAAGGCATGCCCACGGGAAAGTGGACTTGGACCACGAATCGAGTTTTTCATAACTGGCCATCATGACCTTTTGTCAGAAAGTCCGTCAGATGAGGAACTGTTCACACCCGGGCTTTTAAGCCTTGAGATTATGCAATGCATGTTTTAAAGGCACGACATCACCAAACGAACAAGTCAAAACCAGCCGAACATGAAGGGAACTCGCGTGGCAAGCCGATTA
Organism: Hordeum vulgare subsp. vulgare; assembly: GCF_904849725.1. Taxonomy (NCBI): domain Eukaryota; kingdom Viridiplantae; phylum Streptophyta; class Magnoliopsida; order Poales; family Poaceae; genus Hordeum; species Hordeum vulgare. Next base: position 331,340,449 of record NC_058522.1, on the reverse strand, counting down.
CTATGGGTACGAGGAGCTACCAATGACCATATACATCGTCGTTGGAGTCCAGTTCGGGGGCTACTAAGGGAGTCCGGGACCAAGGGGTCCTCGGACGGTCGGCCGATCTCTTACAGGCCGACCTAATGGGTCGTGTTATTGAAGAACGGATTGTGTGATGACCTCATGTTTGATACGTCTCCGTCGTATCTACTTTTCCAAACTCTTTTGCCCTTGTTTTGGACTCTAATTTGCATGATTTGAATGGAACTAACCCGGACTGATGCTATTTTCAGCAGAATTGCCATGGTGTTGTTTTTGCGCAGAAATAAAAGTTCTCGGAATGACTTGGAAATTTACGAGGATGTTTTGTGGAATATATAAAAAAATACTGGCGCAAGAATCACCTGGAGGGACAGAGCCAGGAGCTCACAAGCCCACCAGGCCCGCCCCCCTAGCTGGGCTTGGCAGACTTGTGAGCCCCTCAGGGCTCCGCCGCCTCCAATTCCAGCTCTATATATCCTCCTTCGACCGGAAAAAAATCAAGAAGAAGGGTTCATCGCGTTTTACGATACGGAGGCGCCGCCACCTCCTGTTATTCCTCTGGAGGGCAGATCTAGAGTCCGTTCTAGGCTCCGGAGAGGGGAGATCGTCGCCATCGTCATCACCAACCTTCCTTCATCGCCAATTCCATGATGCTCTTTGCGTTCGTGAGTAATCTCATCGTAGGCTTGCTGGACGGTGATGGGTTGGATGAGATCTATCATGTAATCGAGTTAGTTTTGACGGGGATTGATCCCTAGTATCCACTATGTTCTGAGATTGATGTTGCTACTACTTTGCCATGCTTAATGCTTATCACTAGGGCCCGAGTGCCATTATTTCAGATCTGAACCTATTATGTTGTCGCCAATATATGTGTGTTCTTGATCCTATCTTACAAGTTGTAGTCACCTACTATGTGTTATGACCCGACAACCCCGGAGTGACAATAGCCGGAACCACTCCCGCAGATGACCATAGTATGAGGAGTTCATGTATTCACCAAGTGTTAATGCATTGGTCCGGTATCCCGTAGTTTCCATTAGGACCCCGCTGCCACGGGAGGGATGGACAATAGATGTCATGCAAGTTCTTTTCCCTAAGCACGTATGACTACATACGAAACACATGCCTACATTAGATTGACGAACTCGAGCTAGTTACATATATCTCCGTGTTATAACTGTTGCATGATGAATAGCATCCGGCATAATCATCCATCACCGATCCAATGCCTACGAGTTTTTCCTACTCGTCCTTGCTACGTTACTTTGCCGCTACTGCTATCACTGCTACTACTGTTACTCTGTTGCTACTGCTGTTACTTTGCCGCTACTGTTGTCACTTTGCTGCTACTGGTTACTGTTGCTACTGCTGCTATCATACTACTTTGCTACTGATACTTTGCTGCAGATACTAAATCTTTGAGGTGTGGTTGAATTGACAACTCAACTGCTAATACTTGAGAATATTCTTTGGCTTCCCCTTGAGTCGAATCAATAAATTTGGGTTGAATACTCTACCCTCGAAAACTGTTGCGATCCCCTATACTTGTGGGTTATCAAGACCTTTTTCTGGCGCCGTTGCCGGGGAAGCACAGCTATATTCTCTGAGTCACTTGGGATTTATGTCTGCTAGTCAATATGAGGAATCCGATAGATCCAAGAACTAAAGTCTTGCCCTCCACTACGAGGACAGGTAAGGAACTGCCATCTAGCTCTGCACTTGATTCACCTTTAGTTATGAGTAAGTTTGTGACACTACCTCCTCCTAGAAATCTTGATATGTCGCCTGTGCTTGATGATGCTACTTCTGCTGCCCATGATGCTTATGATGATGCTATGCTTGATACTGCTTTGCCACTAGGTGCATTCCTTGATGCACAAATTGCTAGAGTTGCTGCTAGATGTGATGATACTTCTGAAACTGCTGATACTATTGAAGTAGAACCTGCTATTTTGCTTGCTAGAACTATCTCTCCTAGACATGAATTGCCTGATATGCGTGAGTGTTATGTTCTGGACGGAGAGATAGCTGAGGACTTTCTTGCTTGTAAGGATAGCTATGATGTTGAGAAATTACTGCTCAAGTGGAAAGAAAAATCTCTGAACGCTACTTCGCCTATCTTTGTGACCGATAAGGATTATGAATTCTCTGTCGACCCTGAGTTAATCACTCTGGTCGAATCTGATTCTTTTCACGGTTATGAGTCTGAAACAGTTGTAGCCCATCTTACCAAACTGCACGATATAGCCACCCTATTCACTGATGAGGAAAAGATCCGCCACTACTATATCCTCAAGCTGTTTCCTTTCTCGCTAAAGGATGATGCTAAGACTTGGTTGACTTCTCTTGCTCCTGGTTGTGTGTGTAGCCCCCAGGATATGGTTTACTCCTTCTCTGAAAAATATTTCCCTGCCCATAAGAGCTGCCTTGCAAAAAATATACAACTTTGCTCAATCTGGAGAAGAGAGTCTCCCACAAGCTTGGGGGAGGCTCTTCCAGCTACTGAATGCTTTGCCTGATCACCCTCTTGAGAAGAATGAAATACTTGATATCTTCTATAATGGACTTACCGTTGCTTCTAGAGACCACCTAGATAGTTGTGCCAGTTGTGTTTTTAGGGAACGAACTGTAGAACAAGCTGAGATCCTGTTGAATAACATATTGTGCAATGAGAATGCTTGGACTATTCCCGAACCACCTCCTAACTCAACTCCGAAGAAAAGAGGTATTCTATTCCTCAGTCCTGAAGATATGCAAGAAGCTAAGAAATCTATGAAAGAGAAATACATTAAATATGAAGATGTCAAAAATCTACCACCTATCGAAGGGATCCATGGTCTTGATAACCTGATACAGGTAGTAGAAGTAAATTCTCTGCGTAGGTTTGATGAGAGTGATATTCCTTTTGATAAACCTGCTAGCCTATGCATGGATGAATTTGATAACTTTGTTGCCAAACAACAGAGTTTCAATGATTATGTTAGCTGACAATTGGAATAGAATGCTTGTATGCTTAGTCATTTAAGTGCTTGTGTGGACAGAAACGTCAATGATCTTAAGCTTCTGAGTAAACATGCCTCTATGGTTACTACTCAAGTAGAATAAGTACTTAAAGCTTAGAATGAATTGCTCAATGAGTTGAATGAAAATTCTGTCAGAGTCGTTACTAGAGGCGGTATAATGACCCAGGAACCTTTGTATCCTGAGGGTCATCCAAAGAGAATTGAACAAGATTCTCAAGGAGTTAGCACTGATGCACCTAGTCATCCTAGAAAGAAGAAGAAAGATGATAGGAACCTGCACGCTAGCAACCCAGATGCTGATACACTTGAGAATCCAAACGATGTCTCTGTCTCTGATGATGAGACACAATCTGGTGATTCAGGCTGCAGGTGGGACGACTTGCGGGCCTCCCACATATTGCCGCATATGCCCACATAATTATGTGGGACTACATGGGCTGCACACTTAGCATGAACAAGAGTCCGCGGATCCCGCATATCCACTTAACGCCAATTTTAATTCTTGTCAATGTTGTCTTCCGCATGCTCGCTAATTTCAATTCTCGTCAATGCTTTCTTTCGCGTGCTCGCACCAACTATGCTACATGCAGGCACCGTTATTATGCTACTTTGAGGCATCAACTAGAACATGCTTCAGTTTATGTCAGCATGGACATATTTTCAGTCACTTAACACCAATTCTTCATAACAAACACAAAATTATCATGAGATGTGAAATGTGCTGTTCAATCTGCAGGTTGTCTTTCAATATATTTGGATTCTTCACCACAAACACAAAATTATCATCAGATGTGAAAGATGCTGTTCAATATCTGTAGGCTGTCTTTCAATATATTTGGATAGAAAATAAGGCTCAGGCTCATATCTTGGGGAGGATGTGAGTTTTCTGCTTTCATTTCAGAAAGCAAGTTCAGACCTCAACTGTAAACATCGGCGCATGTCGTGGCCGAGCGGGGGGACCCACGGAGGCGTAGATGCGAAGCTAGCGACGGGGCCGACGATGCTCTCCTACAACGGCGCAAGGGCCAGGTCATAGCGGAGCAGGAGGACGCATGGATGCGCGAGTGGAGCTAGCATTGGCAACGACGAAGCTCTCCTGCATCAGCATGGCGGGCAGGTCGCTGAGAGTAGGCGGAGGATGCGTGGTGCCGGAGCACGCGGCAGCACTCCGGCTGCTGCTCCTCTCTAGGCGAGTAGAGCTAGCGTTGGCAACGACAAAGCTCTCCTGCATTAGCATGGCGGACAGGTCGCGACGAGTAGGAGGACGCGTGGTGTCGGAGCAAGCGGCGGAGCTCTGGCTGCTGCACCTCTCGCCTAATCCCAGTGCCTCTTCATGGGTTGGTCGCATCAAGTGGAGTAGTGTGGACACATGTGGGTCCGGTGTGGGTTTGGTGGGATTACCCACCCACAAATCCCACGTAACTTTAACACAGTTCCGTGGGTGTCCACGTACGCAAATTAGTGGGCTTGAGATGTGGGTGACGTGGGCAACCCACGTCCACTTGCAACCTGACTGGTGATGAACATGAGCCTAATGATAATATCAACAGTGATGTTCATGTTGATGCTCAACCTAGCAATGATAAGGATGTGGAGATTGAACCTGTTGATCTTGATAACCCACAACCTAAGGCTAGGAGATACGATAAGAATGACTTCGCTGCTAGGAAGCACGGTAAAGAAAGGGAACCATGGGTTCAGAAACCCATGCCCTTTCCTCCCAAACCATCCAAGAAAAAGGATGATGAGGATTTTGAGTGCTTTGTTGAAATGATTAGACCTGTCTTTCTGCAAATGCGTTTGATAGATATGCTCAAAATGTCTCCGTATGCTAAGTACATGAAGGATATTGTTACTAATAAGAGGAGGATACCTGAGGTTGAGATTTCCACCATGCTTGCTAACTATACCTTCAAGGGTGGAACCCCTAAGAAACTAGGTGATCCCGGAGTGCCCACTATGCCTTGCTCCATTAAAGGTAACTATGTTAGAACTGCTTTATGCGACCTTGGAGCCGGTGTTAGTGTTATGCCTCTCTCTCTTTATCGTAGACTTGATCTGGATAAGTTGACACCCACTGAAATCTCTCTGCAAATGGCCGACAAATCAACTGCCTTCCATATCGGCATTTGCGAGGATGTGCCTATTGTGGTTTCCAACGTTACTATCTTAACAGACTTTGTTATCTTGGATATACCCGAGGACGATGCCATGGCGGTCATCCTCGGAAGACCCTTTTTAAACACTGCAGGGGCTGTTATAGATTGCAACAAAGGCAATGTCACTTTCCATGTCAATGGTAATGAGCATACGGTGCACTTTCCAAAGAAACAATATTGAGTACATTGCATCAATGCTATCGAAAAAACTTCATCGATTCTTATTGGGAGCTTTGAATGCCATATACCTCCTGTCAAGATGAAGTATGATTTGATTGTCGGGGATATGCACATCCCCATTGAGGTAACCTAGTGACTATTTGAAAATTCTCCGTTTTCTTTTGCGATTTGAAAAAGTTTGTCAAGGAGACTTGATCAACCTCATTGACGGATTTCTTTCGATGACCATGAGACGGATGGATCGAGGAGTCACAAACCTATGTTCCAAGCTTTCACCTCAGGTTGCTTAGAAGAAAAATGATAGGTTTAGTTTAGTTTTCCCTATTTTCTGTTTTAGCATCCTGTAGAAAAGTACCCCAAAAATAAAAGTTCTTCGAACGTCCTGAAAATCAAGTATGATTTTTTCTGGAATTTTTGAAAAATACTGAGACGAAGAGCTAGTCTAGGGGATGCGCCAGTGGGCCACAAGCCCAGGAGGCCCGACCACCCCCTGGCCGGGCCTGGCAGGCTTGTGGGGCCCACGTGTACCCCGTCCACTCATTCTAGCTCTCATCTGCTTCCCCTACCTCCAGAAAAAATCATTTCGGAGCTCAAACCCGTGTTCTTGCTCCTCTTGCTGGGATTTTCGATCTCCTTGCTCAAAGCACCATTCTCTGAACTGTTTTGGGGAAATTACTCCTTGGTAAGTGACTCCTCCATTGGTCCAATTAGTTTTTGCTCTAGTGCCTTATACTTCGCGTATTTTTGCTGCCTTGGTGACCATGTTCTTGAGCTTTGCATGCTAATTTTAGCTGGTCCCAAGTAGTTTTGATGCGTAATATGGCCTTGCTACGTCCATTTTGCATCATGCTTTCATGTTGATATTTATTGCTTTTTGGGCTGTTATATTACTTGTGGTACCATATTTATGCCTTTTCTCTCTTATTTTGCAAGGTTTATTTGAAGAGGGAGAATTCATGCAGCTGGAATTCTGGGCTAGAAAAGGAGCAAATCCTAGTCCACTATTCTGCACATCTCCAAATGCCCTGAAAATTTACGTGGATTTTTTCTGGAATATATTAAAAATACTTGGTGAAAGAACTACCGGAGGGGGGGCCACCAGGGCCGCACAAGCCCCCACTCCGCCACCACCGCTGGTGGCGGTGGGCAAACTTGTGGGCTGCCTGAAGGCCCACTAGCCCCCCTCTTTTGCTATATGAAGCGTCCTGGTCTGGAAAAAAAAATCAAGAGGGAGCTTTTTCGTGGTTTCGCCGTCGCCACGAGGCGGAACTTGAGTAGATCCAATCTAGAGCTCCGGCAGGACGATCCCGCCGGGGAAATTTCCCTCCCGGAGGGGGGAATCATCGCCATAGTCATCACCAACACTCCTCTCATCGGAGGGGAGGCATCTTCATCAACATCTTCATCAGCACCATCTCCCCTCCAATCCCTAGTTCATCTCTTGTAGTCAATCTTCATCTCGCGACTCCGATTGGTACTTGTAAGGTTGCTAGTAGTGTTGATTACTCTTTGTAGTTGATGCTAGTTGGATTATTTGGTGGAAGAGTTTATGTTAAGATCCTTGATGCTATTCATTACACCTCTGGTCATGATTATGATTATGTCTTGTGAGTAGTTACTTTTGTTCCTGAGGACATGGGATAAGTCATGCTGATAATAGTCATGTGAATTTGATATTCGTTCGGTATTTTGATATGATGTATGTTGTTTTTCCTCTAGTGGTGTTATGTGAACGTCGACTACATAACACTTCACCATATTTGGGCCTAGAGGAAGGCATTGGGAAGTAGTAAGTAGATGATGGGTTGCTGGAGTGACAGAAGCTTAAACCCCAGTCTATGCGTTGCTTCGTGAGGAGCTGATTTGGATCCACTAGTTTAATGCTATGGTTAGACTTTGTCTTAATTCTTCTTTTGTAGTTGCGGATGCTTGCGAGAGAGGTTAATCATAAGTGGGATGCTTGTCCAAGTAAGGGCAGTACCCAAGCACCGGTCTACCCACATATCAAACTATCAAAGTAACGAACACGAATCATATGAACATGACGAAACTAGCATGACAGAAATTCCCGTGTGTCCTCGGGAGCGTTTTTCCTCCTATAAGACTTTGTTCAGGCTTGTCCCTTGCTACAAAAAGGATTGGGCCACTTGCTGCACCATTTCTACTACTTGTTACTTGTTACTCTTTGCTTGCTACGTTTCACCTCGCTACACAATCACTTGTTACCGCTACTTTCAGTGTTTGCAGTTATTACCTTGCTGAAATCCGTTTATCAGAGCCTTTTGCTCCTCGTTGGGTTCGACACTCTTACTTATCGAAAGGACTACGATTGATCCCCTATACTTGTGGGTCATCAAGACTCTTTTCTGGCGCCGTTGCCGGGGAGTGAAGCGCCTTTGGTAAGTGGAAATTGGTAAGGAAACATTTTTATACTGTGCTGAAATTTATTGTCACTTGTCACTATGGAAACTCTTCCTTTGAGGAGTTTGTTCGGGGTATCTTCACCATGAACGGAAGCACGAGGAGTTGCTCCTCAACCTGAGGTACCTACTGAAAATATCTTTTATAAAATTCCTTTGGGTATGCTTGAGAAACTGCTGGCTAATCCTTTTACAAGAGATGGATGTTCACATCCAGACTTTCATCTAATCTATGTAGATGAAGTTTGTGGTTTATTTAAGCTTGCAGGTTTGCCCGAGGATGAGGTAAAGAAGAAAGACTTTCCTTTATCTTTGAAGGATAAGGCGTTGACTTGGTATAGGCTATGTGATGATGCTGGATCATGGGGCTACAATCGGTTGAAATTGGAATCTCATCAAAAGTTCTATCCTATGCATTTAGTACATCGTGATCGGAACTTTATTTATAACTTTTGGCCTTGTGACAGGTAAAGCATATCTCAAGCTTGGGGGAGGCTTAAATCAATGCTATATCCATGCCCCAATCGTGAGCTCTCGAGAGAAATCATCACTCAAAATTTTTATGCTCGGCTTTCTCATGAAGATCATACCATGCTTGGCACTTCTTGTGCCGGTTCTTTTATGAAGAAGGACATTGATCACAAGTGGAATTTATTGGAGAGAATCAAACGCAACTGTGAAGATTGGGAGCTGGAGGAAGGTAAGGAGTCAGGTATGAATTTCCAGTTTGATTGTGTTAAATCTTTTGTTGAGACAAACACTTCTAGAGATTTTAGCGCTAAGTATGGACTTGACTCTGAGATAGTAGCTTCTCTATGTGAATCTTTTGCTGCTCATGTTGATCTTCCCAAAGAGAAGTGGTTTAAATATCATCCTCCTATAGAAAGCAACATAGACAAAACCAATCTAGTTGAGGAGAAAATCATAGCTTTTAGTGATCGTGTTGTTCCTTGTGCTTACACTGAGAAACCACCATACCCTGCTAGGATAAAGGATTATTCTAAAGCTCCAACTATAATACGTAGGGGTTACATTAGACCACTTGCACCCCCTGAGGAGATTAGAGTTGAACCTAGTGTTGCTATTATCAAAGATCTCTTAGCCGAAGACATAGACAGGCATGTTATCAAATTCTGTGAGGACTCCGCTAGAATTGCTAAACCTCACACGAAAGACAAGCACATACCTGTAGTTGGCTTGCCTGTTGTTTCTGTTAAGATAGGAGATCACTCTTACCATGGTTTATGTGATATGGGAGCTAGTGTTAGCGCAATACCCCGTTCTCTATATGATGAAATCAAAGATGAGATTGCACCTGCTGAGTTAGAACCCATTGATGTCACTATTACGCTAGCTAATAGAGACACCATCTGCCCTCTGGGAATTGTGAGAGACGTAAAAGTCCTGTGTGGTAAGACGAAGTATCCTACTGATTTCCTTGTCCTTGGTACTACAGAAGATAGCTTTTGTCCCATCATATTCGGTAGACCCTTTCTCAACACTGTCAATGCTCACATTGATTGCATTAAGCAGACTGTCACAGTAAGTTTCGAGGGTGTGTCTCATGAATTTAACTTCTCCAAGTTTGGAAGACAAACCCATGAAAGAGAGTCGTCAGGTAGGGATGAAATCATTGCTCTTGCCTCTATTGCCGTACCTCCTACGGATCCTTTAGAGCAATATCTGCTTGAGCATGAAAATGATATGCATATGGAGGAGAGAGATGAGATAGATAGAATTGTCTTAGAACAACATCCTATTCTCAAGAATAATCTCCCTGTTGAACTGCTTGGGGATCCTCCCCCACCAAAGGGTGATCCTGTGTTCGAGCTTAAACAGTTGCCTGATACTATTAAGTATGCCTATATTGATGAGAAGGAGATATATCCTGTCATTATTAGTGCTCTCCTCTCGGAGCGCGAAGAGAAGAAGTTACTAAAAACTCTGAGGAAGCACCGCGCTGCTATTGGATATACTCTTGATGATCTTAAGGGTATTAGTCCTACTCTATGTCAGCACAAGATTAAAACCGATCCTGACTTTAAACCAGTTGCTGATCATGAAAGGAGATTAAATCCTAAGATGAAAGAGGTCGTCAGAAAAGAAATATTAAAGCTTCTGGAAGTAGGAATCATTTATCCTGTTGCTCATAGTGATTGGGTAAGTCCAGTACATTGCGTACCTAAGAAGGGAGGTATCACCGTCGTTCCTAATGATAAGGATGAACTAATCCCACAAAGGATTATTACCGGCTATAGAATGGTGATAGACTTCCGAAAACTGAACAAGGAAACCAGGAAAGATCATTATCCTTTGCCGTTCATAGACCAAATGCTAGAAAGGCTATCAAAGCACACACAGTTTTGCTTTCTAGATGGTTATTCAGGTTTCTCGCAAATACCTATTGCACAATCTGATCAAGAGAAAACCACTTTCACCTGCCCTTTCGGTACCTCTGCCTATAGACGTATGCCTTTTGGCTTATGTAATGCACCTGCCACCTTCCAAAGATGTATGATGGCTATATTCTCTGACTTTTGTGAAAATATTGTCGAGGTTTTCATGGATGACTTCTCCGTTTATGGGTCTTCCTTTGATGATTGCCTCAGCAACCTTGACCGAGTCTTACAGAGATGCGAAGAAACCAACCTCGTCTTGAATTGGGAGAAGTGCCACTTTATGGTTAATGAAGGTATCGTCTTAGGACACAAAATCTCTGAAAGAGGCATTGAAGTTGATAAGGCTAAGGTTGATGCAATTGAGAAAATGCCTTGCCCCACAGATATCAGAGGTATACGAAGTTTCTTAGGTCATACTGGTTTCTATAGAAGGTTCATTAAAGACTTCTCTAAGATTTCTAGGCCTCTTACCAACCTCTTGCAGAAGGATGTTCCTTTTGTTTTTGATGAGGATTGTGAGGAAGCCTTTGAAATACTTAAGAAGGCTTTGATAACCGCACCCATTATTCAACCACCTGACTGGAACTTGCCCTTTGAAGTCATGTGTGACGCTAGTGATTATGCTATTGGTGCTGTTCTAGGACAAAGAGTTGACAAGAAGTTGAATGTCATTCACTATGCTAGTAAAACTCTAGACAGTGCCCAAAGAAACTATGCCACTACGGAGAAGGAATTTCTAGCAGTCGTGTTTGCATGTGAAAAGTTCAGATCTTACATAGTTGACTCCAAAGTCACTATTCACTCTGATCATGCTGCTATTAAGTACCTCATGCAGAAGAAGGACGCTAAGCCTAGGCTGATCAGATGGGTTCTCCTGCTACAGGAATTTGATTTGCACATTGTTGATCGAAAGGGTGCTGATAACCCTGTAGCAGATAACTTGTCTAGGCTAGAGAATGTCCTTGATGACCCACTACCTATTGATGACAGCTTTCCTGATGAGCAATTATACGTCATTCGCACTTCTCATAGTGCACCGTTGTATGCCGATTATGCAAACTATATCCTAGCTAAATACATACCACCCAGTTTCACCTATCAACAAAAGGAGAAATTCTTCTTTGATTTGAGACACTACTTTTGGGATGATCCTCACCTTTATAAGGAAGGAGTAGATGGTGTTATTAGACGTTGTGTGCCTGAACATGAACAGGGACATATCCTGCACAAGTGTCATTCCGAAGCCTACGGAGGACACCATGCTGGAGATAGAACTGCCCATAAGGTATTGCAATCAGGTTTCTATTGGCCCACTCTCTTCAAGGATGCCCGTAAGTTTGTCTTGTCTTGTGACGAATGCCAAAGGATAGGGAACATCAATAAGCGTCAGGAAATGCCTATGAACTATTCACTTGTCATTGAACGATTTGATGTCTGGGGCTTTGATTATATGGGACCCTTCCCGAGTTCCAATGGGTACACTCACATCTTAGTTGCTGTGGATTACGTTACTAAGTGGGTAGAAGCTATCCCCAGTAAAAATGCTGATCACCACACCTCTATTAGGATGCTTAAAGAAGTCATATTCCCAAGATTTGGAGTCCCTAGATACTTGATGACTGATGGCGGTTCACACTTCATTCATGGTGTTTTCCGCAAGATGCTAGCTAAGTATGATGTCAACCATAGAGTTGCATCTCCTTATCATCCTCAGTCTAGTGGTCAAGTGGAGTTGAGTAATAGGGAGATCAAGTTGATCCTACAAAAGACCCGTTGGAAATATGCCCTAGAGGCAATAATAAAATGGTTATTATCATATTTCCTTGTTCATGATAATCGTCTATTGTTCATGCTATAATTGTATTAACAAGAAACAGTAATACATGTGTGAATAAATAGATCACAATGTGTCCCTAGCAAGCCTCTAGTTGGCTAGCTCGTTAGTCAATAGATGATCATGGTTTCCTGATCATAGGCATTAGATGTCATTGATAACGGGATCACATTATTGGGAGAATGATGTGATGGATAAGACCCAATCCTAAGCATAGCACTAGATCGTATTGTTCGTATGCTAAAGCTTTTCTAATGTCAAGTATCTTTTCCTTCGACCGTGAGATTGTGCAACTCCCGGATACCGTAGGAGTGCTTTGGGTGTATCAAACGTCAGAACGTAACCGGGTGACTATAAAGGTGCACTACGGGTACCTCCGAAAGTATCTGTTGGGTTGGTACGAATCGAGATCGGGATTTTTCACTCCGTGTGACGGAGAGGTATCTCTGGGCCCACTCGGTAGAACATCATCATGAGCTCAATGTTACTAAGGAGTTAGTCACACGATGACGTGCTACGGAACGAGTAAAGAGACTTACCGGTAACGAGATTGAACAAGGTATAGGTATACCGACGATCGAATCTCGGGCAAGTTCTATACCGACAGACAAATGGAATCGTATACGGGATTGATTGAATCCTTGACATCATGGTTCATCCGATGAGATCATCGTGGAGCAATTGGGAGCCACCATGGGTATCCAGACCCCGCTGATGGTTATTGGCCGGAGAGGCGTCTCGGTCATGTCTGCCTGTCTCCCGAACCCGTAGGGTCTACACACTTAAGGTTTGACGATGCTAGGGTTATAGGGAATTGTTATACGAGGATACCGAAAGTTGTTTGGAGTCCTGAATGAGATCCTGGATGTCACGAGGAGCTCCGAAATGGTCCGAAGGTAAAGATTGATATATAGGACAGATGGTTTCGGATACCGGAAGTGTTTCGGGCATCTCCGGTAACGTACTCGGACCACCGATACCACTGGAGGTGGCCCCGGGGGTCCACTGAAGGGGGGCAACGACCCCGGGGGGTAAGGGGGGCCAAGTGGGGAAGGGAACCAGCCCCTAGGTGGGCTGGTGCGCCTCGCCACTCAGCCCAATGCATGGGGGAGAGAAAAGGGGGGGGGGGGGGCAAACCCTAAGCCAGGAGGGCCTAAGGCCCACCAGGGGTGCGCCACACCCCTCCTCCCCCCTTGGCCACCGCACCAGCCCCCATCTAGGGCTGCTGCCCCCCAGGAGAGAAAAACCCTCAAGGGGGCGTAGCCCCTCCCTTCCCCTATATATAGTGGGCACTTTTGGCCATTGGAGATCAGACTTTTGCCTCTCTCTCGGCGCAGCCCTCCCTTCTTCCTCCTCCTCTCTGCCGGTGCTTGGCGAAGCCCTGCCGGGAGACCTCGTCTCTCCATCGACACCACGCCGTCGTGCTGCTGGAGTTCTTCCCCAACTTCTCCGTCCTCCTTGCTGGATCAAGGTGCGGGAGACGTCACCGGGCTGCACGTGTGTTGAACACGGAGGTGCCGTAGTGCGGCACTAGATCGGAATCGCTGCGAGTATGACTCCATCAACCGCGTTCTAGCAACGCTTCCACTTAGCGATCTTCAAAGGTATGAAGATGCTCTTACCCCTCTCTCGTTGCTGGTCTCTCCATAGGAAGATCTGAATATGCGTAGGAAAATTTTGAATTTATGCTACGTTACCCAACAGTGGCATCCGAGCCAGGTTTTTCTATGCGTAGATTCTATGCACGAGTAGAACACAAAAGTTATGGGCGATGATTTGTCAATTTGCTTGCCACTACTAGTCTTATTCTTTTCCGGCAGTATTGTGGGATGAAGCGGCCCAGACCAACTTTACACGTACGCTTACGTGAGACTGGTTTCATCGACAGACATGCACACCGTGCATAAAGGTGGCTAGCGGGTGTATGTCTCTCCTACTCTAATCGGATTGGATTTGATGAAAAGGGTCCTTATGAAGGGTAAATAGCTTTGGCATATCATCGTTGTGGCTGCCACGTAGGTAAGAAGGCTTTCTTGCTAGAAACCCAAATCAGCCACGTAAAACTTGCAACAACAATTAGAGGACGTCTAACTTGTTTTTGCAGGGTTTGACATGTGATGTGATATGGCCAAAGTTGTGATGTTGCATGTATGATGTATGAGATAATCATGTTATTGTAATAGGTTTCACGACTTGCATGTCGATGAGTATGACAACCGGCAGGAGCCATAGGAGTTGTCTTAATTTATTGTATGAGATGCAACGCCATGTGCTTACTACTTTTACTTCATTGCTAACGGTTAGCTATAGTAGTAGTGATAGTAGTAGTTGGCGTGACGACTTCACGGAGACACGATGATGGAGATCATGGTGTCACGCCGGTGACGATGATGATCATGCGATGCCTGAAGATGGAGATCGAAAGGGCGAAGATGATAATGGCCATATCATGTCACTATATGATTGCATTGTGATGTTTATCATGTTTTACATCTTATTGCTTAGAACGACGGTAGCATAATAAGATGATCCCTCTTAAAATTTCGAGAACGTATTCCCCTAAGTGTGCACCGTTGCGAAGGTTCGTTGTCTCGAAGCACCACGTGATGATCGGGTGTGATAGATTCTAACGTTCGCATACAACGAGTCTAAGCCAGATTTACACACGTGAAACACCTAGGTTGACTCGACGAGCTTAGCATGTATAGACATGACCTCGAATACAAGAGACCGAAAGGTCGAACATGAGTCGTTTGGTTGAATACGATCAGCATGAAGTTTCTCACCATGGTGACTAGTCCGTCTCACGTGATGATCGGACACGGGTTAGTCAACATGGATCATGTATCACTTAGATGACTAGAGAGATGTCGATTTAAGTGGGAGTTCATACTTAATTTGATTAAATGAACTTAATTGTCATGAACTTAGTCTAAAAGGTTTGTCTTTATAAATAGTGTAGATGGCCAACGTCAACCTCAATTTCAACGCATTCCTAGAGAAAAACAAGCTGAAACATGATGGTAGCAACTATGCGGACTGGGTTCGCAACTTGAAGCTCATCCTTGAAGCAGCTAAAAGGCTTATGTCCTTGATGCGCTGCTAGGTGACCCTCCCGCTCCAGCAGCAGCCCAGGACATTCTGAACGTCTCGCAAACGCGGAGTGATGACTACTCTCTGGTTAGGTGTGGCATGTTATACAGTTTAGAAACGGGGCTCCAAAGGCATTTTGAGCAACACGGAGCATATGAGATGTTCCAGGAGCTGAAGCTAGTTTTTCAAGCTCATGCCCGTGTCGAGAGATATGAAGTCTCCGACAAGTTCTTTAGCTATAAGATGGAGGAGAACAGTTCTGTCAGTGAGCACATACTCAAAATGTCTGGTTACACGGTCGTCTGACTTCACTTGGAGTCAAACTTCCGGATGATGCTATAATTGACAGAATCCTCCAGTCTCTCCCACCAAGCTACAAAGGCTTTGTGCTTAACTACAACATGCAAGGGATGGAGAAGCCCATTCCCGAGTTGTACTCGATGCTCAAGTCTGCAGAAGTAGAAATCAAGAAAGAGCATCAAGTGTTGATGGTCAACAAGACCACTAGTTTCTAGAAGGGCAAGGGTAAGAAGAACTTCAAGAAAGCCGGCAAAGCTGTTGCCGTGCCCGGTAAGCCAGATGCCGGGAAGAAGAAAAAGAATGGACCCAAGCCTGAGACTGAGTGCTTCTATTGCAAGGGAAAAGGTCACTGGAAGCGGAACTGTCCCAAATACTTAGCGGACAAGAAGGCCGACAACGTTAAAGGTATATGTGATATACATGTTATTGATGTGTACCTTACCAGTGCTCGTAGTAGCTCCTGGGTATTTGATACCGGTGCTGTTGCTCACATTTGCAACTCAAAGCAGGAACTGCGGAATAAGCGGAGACTGGCCAAGGACGAGATGACGATGTGCGTCGGGAATGGTTCAAAGGTCGATGTGATCACTGTCGGCACGCTACCTCTACATCTACCGTCGGGATTAGTTTTAGACCTTAATAATTGTTATCTAGTACCAGCTTTAAGCATGAACGTTGTATCAGGGTCTTGCCTAATGCGAGACGGCTACTCATTTAAGTCAGAGAATAATGGTTGTTCTATTTATATGAGTGATATGTTTTATGGTCATGCTCCGCTGGTGAATGGTGTATTCTTGATGAATCTCGATCGTGATGTTACACATATTCATAGTGTGAGTACCAAAAGATGTAAAGTTGATAATGATAGTCCCACATACTTGTGGCGCTGCCGCCTTGGTCATATCGGCGTTAAGCGCATGAAGAAGCTCCATACTGATGGACTATTAGAGTATCTTGATTTTGAATCATTTGACACATGCGAACCGTTCCTCATGGGCAAGATGACTAAGACTCCATTCTCAGGTATAATGGAGAGAGCAATCGACTTATTGGAAATAATACATACTGATGTGTGTGGTCCAATGAACGTTGAAGCTTGCGGTGGCTATCGTTATGTTCTCACTCTCACCGATGATTTGAGTAGGTATGGGTATATCTACTTGATGAAGCACAAATCTGAGACATTTGAAAAGTTCAAGGAATTTCAGAGTGAGGTCGAGAATCAACGTGACAGAAAAATCAAGTGTCTATGATCTGATCGTGGAGGAGAATATTTGAGTCACGAGTTTGGCACACACCTAAGGAAGTGTGGAATCGTTTCACAACTGACGCTGCCTGGCACACAGCAACGCTACGGAGTGTCTGAACGTCGTAATCGCACTTTATTAGATATGGTACGATCTATGATGTCTCTTACCGACTTACCGCTATCATTTTGGGGATACACATTAGAAACTGCAGCATTCACTTTAAATAGGGCACCGTCTAAATCCGTTGAGACGACACCGTATGAACTATGGTTTGGCAAGAAACCTAAGTTGTCGTTTCTTAAAGTTTGGGGCTGCGATGCTTATGTGAAGAAACTTCAACCAGAAAAGCTCGAAGCCAAAGCGGAGAAATGCGCATTCATAGGATACCCTAAGGAAACTATTGGGTATACCTTCTATCTTAGATCCGAAGGTAAAACCTTTGTTGCCAAGAATGGATCCTTTCTAGAGAAAGAGTTTCTCTCGAAAGAAGTAAGTGGGAGGAAGGTAGAACTTGATGAGGTAATTATACCCCCTCTCGAACAGGATAGTAGCGCAGCCGGGAAGTTGTTCCTGTGGCGCCTACACCGACAGAAGAGGAAGTTAATGATGATGATCATGAAGCTTTGGATCAAGTTACTACTGAACCGCGAAGGTCCACAAGGGCACGCTCCGCACCAGAGTGGTACGGAAACTCTGTGATGGAAATCATGTTGTTAGACAACGGTGAACCTTCGAACTACAAAGAAGCGATGGCGGGCCCGGATTCCAACAAATGGCTTGAGGCTATGAAATCCGAGATAGGATCCATGTATGAGAACAAAGTATGGACTTTGGTGGACTTGCCATAGAAAATAAATGGATCTTCAAGAAGAAGACTGATGCAAACGGTAATGTAACCGTTTACAAAGCTCGCCTTGTCGCAAAGGGTTTCCGACAAATTCAAGGAGTTGACTACGAAGAGACTTTCTCTCCCGTAGCGAGGCTGAAATCAATCCGAATCATGTTAGCAATTGCCGCCTTTTATGATTATGAAATTTGGCAAATGGACGTCAAAACAACGTTCCTTAACGGGAACCTTAAGGAAGAATTGTATATGATGCAACCAGAAGGTTTTGTTGACCCTAAGGGTGCTAACAAAGTGTGCAAGCTCCAGCGCTCCATCTATGGGCTGGTGCAAGCATCTCGGAGTTGGAACATTCGCTTTAATGAGGTGATTAAAGCGTTTGGGTTCATACAGGTTTACGAAGAAGCCTGTCTGTACAAGAAAGTGAGTGGGAGCTCTGTAGCTTTCCTCATACTGTATGTGGATGACATATTATTGATGGGGAATAATATAGAGATGTTGGAGAGCATAAAGGCCTATTTGAACAAAAGTTTTTCGATGAAGGACCTTGGAGAAGCTGCATACATATTAGGCATCAAGATCTATAGAGATAGATCAAGACGCCTCATAGGTCCTTCGCAAAGTACATACCTTGACAAGATATTAAAGAAGTTCAATATGGAAAACTCAAAGAAAGGGTTCTTGCCAGTTTTGCAAGGTGTGAGATTGAGTAAGACTCAGTCGCCGACCACGGCAGCAGATAGAGAGAAGATGAGTTCTGTCCCCTACGCATCAGCCGTGGGCTCTCTAATGTATGCCATGCTGTGTACCAGACTTGATATAAACCTTGCCATAATCTTGGTAGGGAGGTACCAAAGTGATCCCGGTATGGAACACTAGACAACGGTCAAGAATATCCGTAAGTACCTGAAAAGGACTAAGGAAATGTTTCTCGTTTATGGAGGTGACGAAGAGCTCGTCGTAAAGGGTTACGTCGACGCTAGCTTCGACACAGATCCGGATGACTCTAAGTCACAGACCGGATACGTATATGTGTTGAATGGTGGGGCAGTGAGCTGGTGCAGCAGCAAGCAAGAAGTCGTGGCAGCATCTACATGTGAAGTGGAGTACATAGCTGCTTCAGAAGCAACTCATGAAGGAATTTGGATGAAGGAGATCATCACCGACCTTGGAGTGGTTCCAAGCGCGTCGGGTCCAATGACACTCTTCTGTGATAACACTGGGGCCATTGCCATAGCCAAGGAGCCTAGGTTTCACCGGAAGACGAAGCACATCAAATGCCGCTACAACTCCATCTAGGACCATGTCCAGAGTGGAGTGATAGATATTTGTAAAGTACACACGGATCTGAATATTGCAGACCCGTTGACTAAACCTCTTCCACGAGCAAAACATGATCAACACCATAATGCTATGGGTGTTCGATACATCACAATGTAACTAGATTATTGACTCTAGTGCAAGTGGGAGACTGTTGGAAATATGCCCTAGAGGCAATAATAAAATGGCTATTATCATATTTCCTTGTTCATGATAATCGTCTATTGTTCATGCTATAACTGTATTAACAGGAAACAATAATACATATGTGAATAAATAGATCACAATGTGTCCCTAGCAAGCCTCTAGTTGGCTAGCTCGTTAGTCAATAGATGATCATGGTTTCCTGATCATGGGCATTAGATGTCATTGATAACGGGATCACATTATTGGGAGAATGATGTGATGGACAAGACCCAATCCTAAGCATAGCACTAGATCGTATTGTTCGTATGCTAAAGCTTTTCTAATGTCAAGTATCTTTTCCTTCGACCCTGAGATTGTGCAACTCCCGGATACCGTAGGAGTGCTTTGGGTGTATCAAACCTCACAACGTAACTGGGTGACTATAAAGGTGCACTACGGGTACCTCCAAAAGTGTCTGTTGGGTTGGTACGAATCGAGATCGGGATTTGTCACTCCGTGTGACGGAGAGGTATCTCTGGGCCCACTCGGTAGAACATCATCATGAGCTCAATGTGACTAAGGATTTAGTCACACGATGACGTGCTACAGAACGAGTAAAGATACTTACCGGTAACGAATTTGAACAAGGTATAGGTATACCGATGATCGAATCTCGGGCAAGTTCTATACCGACAGACAAAGGGAATCGTATACGGGATTGATTGAATCCTTGACATCGTGGTTCATCCGATGAGATTATCGTGGAGAAAGTGGGAGCCACCATGGGTATCCAGACCCCGCTGATGGTTATTGGCCGGAGAGGTGTCTTGGTCATGTCTGCCTGTCTCCCGAACCCGTAGGGTCTACACACTTAAGGTTCGATGACGCTAGGGTTATAGGGAATTATTATACGAGGTTACCAAATGTTGTTCGAATCCCCGGATGAGATCCCGGATGTCACGAGGAGCTCCGGAATGGTCCGGAGGTAAAGATTGATATATAGGACGGATGGTTTCGGATACCGGAAGTGTTTCGGGCATCACGTGTAATTTATCGGGACCACCGAAGGTGGCCCCGGGGGTCCACCGAAGGGGGCAACGACCCCGGGGGGTAAGGTGGGCCAATTACATGTTGGGTAGCACATCACATCAAAAATTATGTTTTTATCATTTACCTACTCGAGGACGAGCAGAAATTAAGCTTGTGCATGTTGATACATCTCCAACTTTTCTATCATTTTTATTGTTTCATGCTATAATACTACCATTCTAGGATACTTTTGGGCATTTATTTACCAATTCATATTATTTTTGAGCACCAACCTATTAACCTAGTGCCCAGTGCGAGTTGTTGTTTTCTGCACTTTTTGACTTTTCAGGTTTACAGTACCAAATGAAGTCCAATTGCCCCGAAACTTTTTTATGATTTTTTATGGAACAAAAGAAGACCTCAAAGCTTTATAGGAGGCCGGAGGCTCCATGAGGGAGCCACCACACAACAGGGGGCACTCAAGGGGGTGGTCGCGCCCTGTTACATGGTGGCCCCCTGGCGTATCCCAACGCCCTCTCTGGCCTATAAATTCCAAAAAATCCCCAAATCCCTAGTGAGACTTCCGAAACACTTTTTTCGCTGCTGCAAGTCTTTGTTCCACCGTGTACCCATGTGGAGACATGTTCCGGTGCCCTGTTGGAGGGGGGATCAATCATGGATGGCCTCTACATCAACCTTATCGCTCCCATGGTGATGTGTGAGTAGTCCACCATAGACCTACGGGTCCATAGTTAGTATCTAGATGGCTATCTCTCTCTCTTGATATTCAACACAAAGATCATCACATCTTTGCTTTGATCTATCTGATGTAAAAAAATTGTGCGGTACATTTGTTGGGATGCGATGAATGGTGGGTTTATGTTCAGATTATTCATGATAAAAGATTTGAGTCTTCTATAGATTCTATATTTGATTCTTATTTGTATGATTATGAAAACTTCATAAATCTCTCTGTTCTATTGATTTTCTTTGGCCCACTAGATATATCTTTCTTCAGTGGGAGGTGTGCATTGTAGTAGGTTCAATCTAGCGTTGCACCATATCCCAGTGAGAGAAGGGGACATGACACGTCCTTGTATTGTTGTCACTAAGGATAAAATGATGGGGTTAATTCATATTAATTGAGTTCTCTTAGTCTACATGATGTGATTGTTCTCCAAGCGTTTTGTGAGAAATCACATTTGAGTCCATAGAAAAGCTAATACTATTAAAATGGGATGAGGTATCTATGATGATATTGTTGCTCAACTACTTAGAGTTATCCACCAAAAAACCTCAGGAAATTCTCCCACAAATACTCTGTCCAAATCATAACACTCAAATTTGTTACCAATATTTTCAAATTAGCCCTAACGAGTTTTACCCTGGACAGAATCCAGAGCCAACCCAACCATCTGAGTGACACCAAGTTTGATTTTGGTGCAACCGAAAAATAGTGACCAACTCTCCGGTTGTCATTTGTTGAAAATCGAAATTTCCGATTTTTGCAAATTGGTGCCACCGAGTTTGTATAACTTCCTAGGTCGGCCAAATCGGACTCACCGAGATTTATATATCGGTCTCACCGAAATGCCAAAAGTTGAACATTTTGCACTAGAGGGTGCAACCGAGTTTCCACTTCGGTTTCACCGAGTTGGGAAATAATGTTGTAACGGTTAGATTTTTGGAGATGCATATATATACCCCTCCACCTTCTTATCATTCAAAGAGGAAGCACTCGGAACAAACCAACACTTGCCCATCTATTTTCTGAGAGAGAACCACCTACTCATGTGTTGAGATCAAGATATTCCACTCCAACCATATGGATCTTGATTTGTAGCCTTCCCAAGCTGCTTTCCACCCAATCAATCTCTTCTACCTAAGCCAAATCTATGAGAGAGTGATTGAGTGTTGAGGAGACTATCTTTGAAGCACAAGAGCAAGGAGTTCATCATACTTACCACATTTATTGCCTTTTGGAGTGTGGTGTCTCCTATATTGGTTAGGTGTCGCTTGGGAGCCTCCGACTTCATGTGGAGTTGAACCAAGAGGTTTGTAAGGGCAAGGAGATCTCCTACTTCATGAAGAACTACCCCAAGTGAGGCTAGTCCTTCGTGGACATAAGACATATGGTAATAGACAAGGTTGCTTCTCCGTGGACCCTTCGTGGGTGGAGCCCTCATGGACTCCCATGGACGCTAACCTCTGTGGGTTGAAGTCTTCATCAACGTGGACGTACGATATCACCACCTATCAGAACCATGCCAAAAATCTCCATGTCATCTTTATGTTTGATCTTCCTATCCCTACCCTCCACTTACATGTGCATGTATTTACTTTCCTCTTATCAGTGTCAAAACCGGTGGATCTCGGGTAGGAGGTCCCGAGCTCTGGACCTTGGATCGATGGGTTACAGGGGACGAAGGAAACAATGTTTATCCAGGTTCGGGCCCTCTTGAGGAGGTAAAACCCTACGTCCTGCTTGATTATATTGATGTGGATGAGAATTACAGAGTTGATCTACCTCAAGATCGTATGAGCTAAAACTCTAGATGAGTCCACGTGCCTATACGGATGTGACCCTCTAGTTTATATAGACATCAAGGGTTCCTAGGGTTACATACAACCGAACTCTAGCCGGGGACAGATGCGCCGATCTAGCCTACTTAACTTGGATGACACGCCAGTCTTGGAAGGTTTCCTTTTTGAACGTTGATAACCCACAAGTATAGGGGATCGCAACATTTTTCGAGGATAGAGTATTCAACCCAAATTTATTTATTCGACTCAAGGGGAAGCCAAAGAATATTCTCAAGTATTAGCAGTTGAGTTGTCAATTCAACCACACCTGAAAGATTTAGTATCTGCAGCAAAGTATCAGTAGAAAAGTAGTATGATAGCAGCAGTAGCAATAGTAACCAGTAGAAGCAAAGTGACAGCAGTAGCGGCAAAGTAACAACAGTAGCAAGAGAGTAACAGTAGCAGCAGTGACAGCAGTAGCGGCAAAGTAACATAGCAAGGACCAGTAGGAAAAACTCGTAGGCATTGGATCGGTGATGGATGATTATGTCGGATGCTATTCATCATGCAACACTTATAAAACAGAGAGATATGTAACTAGCTCCAGTTCGTCAATCTAATGTAGGCATGTATTCCGTATGTAGTCATGCGTGCTTAGGGAAAAGAACTTGCATGAGATCTATTGTCCATCCCTCCCATGGCAGCGGGGTCCTAATGGAAACTGCGGGATATTAAGGTTCTCCTTTTAATAAAGAACCGGACCAACGCATTAACACTTGGTGAATACATGAACTCCTCATACTATGGTCATCTCGGGAGTGGTTCTGCCTATTGTCACTCCGGGGTTGCCGGGTCATAACACATAGTAGGTGACTACAACTTTCAAGATAGGATCAAGAACACACATATATTGGTGACAACATAATAGGTTCACATCTGAAATCATGGCACTCGTGCCCTAGTGACAAGCATTAAGCATGGCAAAGTAGTAGCAACATCAATCTCAGAACATAGTGGATACTAGGGATCAATCCCCGTCAAAACTAACTCGATTACATGATAGATCTCATCCAACCCATCACCGTCCAGCAAGCCTACGATGAGATTACTCACGAACGGTGAAGAGCATCATGGAATTGGCGATGAAGGAAGGTTGGTGATGACGATGGCGACGATCTCCCCTCTCCAGAGCCCAGAACGGACTCCAGATCTGCCCTCGAGAGGAAGAACATGAGGTGGCAGCACCTCCGTATCGTAAAACGCGATGAACCCTTCTTCTTGATTTTTTTTCCGGTCAAAGGAGGATATATAGAGCTGGAATTGGAGGTGGCGGAGCCCCGAGGGGCTCACAAGCCTGCCAGGCCCGGCCAGGGGGGGGGGGGGGCGGGCCTGGTGGGCTTGTGAGCTCCTGGTACCGTCCCTCCAGGTGATTATTGCGCCAGTATTTTTTTATATATTCCAAAAAAATCCTCGTAAATTTCCAGGTCATTCCGAGAACTTTTATTTCCGTGCAAAAACAACACCATGGCAGTTCTGCTGAAAACATCGTCAGTCTGGGTTAGTTCCATTCAAATCATGCAAATTAGAGTCCAAAACAAGGGCAAAAGAGTTTTGAAAAGTAGATACGACGGAGACGTATCAACCCCCCCAAGCTTAAAGCCTTGCTTGTCCTCAGGAAATTCAGTTGACAAACTGAAAGAGACAAAAGAAAAACTTTTACGAACTCTGTTTGATCTTGTTGCCGCAATTATGCCTAACTCATATCCAGAATTTCATCAAGATCATAAGCAAACCACAAAAGCAAATCACATCTAGGTCTCAGGGTAAACTCATATCAATGGCATAATCAGCTAGCGAGCAATAATAATAAGTTTCAAATGTCAACACTTCAATCAAAATAATCATGAAGCAGTGTGAACAGATGGTATCTCGCTAGCTCTTTCTGAGACCGCAAAACATAAATGTAGAGCACCTTGAAAGACCAAGGGCTGACTAAACGTTGTAATTCATGGCAAAGAAGATCCACTCACAGTCATACTCAACACAGTTAAAAGCAAAGAATAAAAATGACACAGGTGCTCTCTAATTGGTGCTTTTATAAGAAGAGGACGACTCAAGAGGAACATACATAGACAGGCCCATCGCGGAGGGAAGCATTGATTTGCAGCGGTGCTAGAGCTCAAGCTTTGAAAACAGAGATAATAATTTTGGGTGGCATGCTTTCATTGTCAACGCAATGACTAAGAGTTCCCACCATCTTCCACGCTACACATGCTATAGGCGGTTCCCAAACAGAAAAGTAATGTTTTGTCTCCCCCACCACCAATCAATCACACTCCACGACTAGCCGAATACTCGGGTGTCGTCCATACCAACATCAATCCAGGGGGAGTTTTGTTTGCAATTATCTTTTCGATTTGAGCATGGAACTGGGCATTCTAATTACCGGCCCCTTTCTCGTGAATGATAGTGAATAAACACATATCTAGGATAACACGCCTAGCATGGAAGATACTGATAGCCCCCTGTCACCACATGAGCGGTTCGGGCATGCAAAACAGATTATTTCTTGAAGGTTTAGAGAGTGGCACATGCAAATTTACTTGGAATGGCAGGTAGATACCGCATATAGGTAGGTATGGTGGACTCATATGGAACAACTTTGGGTTTAGGGAAGTGGATGCACAAGCAGTATTCCCCCTTAGTACAAGTGAAGGCTAGCAAAATACTGGGAAGCGACCAACTAGAGAGCGACAACAGTCATCAAAATGCATTGAGATTAACTAACATTGAGTGCAAGCATGTGTAGGACATAAATCACCATGAACATGAATATCATAGAGGCTATGTTGATTTTGTTTCAACTACATGCGTGAACATGTGCCAAGTCAAGCCACTTGAATCATTTAAAGGAGGATACAATCCTATCATACTACATCATAGTCATCTCAACATTCATGTGGGCATCCAAGACAAACCATTATAAGCTCCTAGCTAATTAAGCATGGCATCAGAAACTATGATCTCTAAGTTGTCATTGCAAACATGTTTCTCTCACAACAAAGCTGAATGAGGAACGATGAGCTAGTCATATTTACAAAAACAAAATAGATCCAGTCCATACCAGCTTTTCCAAGCTCAGTCACTTCATCATATATCGTCATTATTGCCTTTCACTTGCACGACCGAATGATGTGAACAATAATAAGAGTGCTCGTGCATTGGACTAAGCTGGAATCTGCGTGCAAACACAAAGGAGAAGACAAAGTAATATGTCTCTTTAACAGATAAGCAGATATGCATGCGAGAGCCACTAGACGTTGTAACCATGGTCTTCTACCTTGACCCAAAGAAAAAGAAAACTATTTACACGGGAAAGCTCCCAAAAAACAAAAGAAGAACAAGAAAATCTTGTTGGGTTTTCTCAAACTCGACAGACACGCGAAAAGAAAATGAGAAAAAGAAATAAACTAGCATGGATGATACAGTGGCAAAGTGTGAATACCGACAAAGAAAGTGAAAGCATAAGCAAGAATATAAAGTCGGTGAGAAACACGTACTCCCCCAGGCTTACGCTTTTGGCCTAAGTTGGTCTACTCCCATGGAGGGAAATAACCAGCTCTGGGGTACTCCAGAGTGGACTGAGGATGCCACTGTTGTGTGAGCTCCTCTGGCTCCCACTGATAAACCGGTGTTTTGTACTCGGCTGGTTGCTCGGGCACGGGCACCTGTGGTTGGGCTAAGCCCCAATATGCGTATATGTCCGAGGGCATAATAATGTACCTGCCTGCATGAAGATTGAACAAAGAAGGAGCATCAAAGTAATAGTTTCACGAGTACACTGACTAAATACCAGGTTATAAATCATCCTTCTATTTATATCTCTATCAAGAAAGTCATGGCGAACCATGCTATCATAATCTAGATATCTCTCAGGAAGAAGAATCTCTTCTTCCTCATCCAGTCTAATAGGTATCTCACAATGTCTAGCAAGACGAGTAGCATAGATACCTCCATAGACAACGCCTTTAGAACAGTTCGTGTTCAACCGTTCAGCTACTACATCACTCAAGCTATAAGTTTTATCATTATAAAGGGCTTTGCGCAAGACCGCAAGATCTAGAGAGCTAAGGGACCCAGCTTTCCCACGGCCAATCAAACATGTCCCCACAAATAATGAGAAGTACCGAAGCACGGGAAAATGTATGCTAGCAGCTCTAGCGCAAGACACTCCTCTCTCCTCTCCTACAGCAATAGTGTCGATGAAAGCTTCCAAGTCCCGTGGACAAGGTTCATGAATATCCCCAACGTAAGGTAATTTGCAAACATTGCAAAAATCCTGGAGTGACATGCGATGGGGGACACCGTAAAGTTTGAACTCAACCATAGGAGGAGTATTCCTTGGATAGAAGTTAATGCTTTGTACGAAGATATTAGTTAGGAGGAGGTATTGCGAACACTTATCTTCAACGAACGCGGTAAGGCCCGCATTCTCCACCAAGTGGTAAAAGTCCTCATAAAGTCCGACGGTACGTAAGAACACATCGCTTGGACACTCGCACGCTCAAACTTCTGCAACTCGAGGGACCGGATACTTGGGTTTCTTCTCACTTCCATCATCCTTGGGGTCGCGAATTGAAGAGCCTCTTAAGAACCACCTCATATTTTCCCTTTTCTATCTCTGAAAATTTCTGAAATTTTAGTGATTCTAAGGAAAAGTGAACAAGGCTCAACGAAACTCATAACAACTACTCTGACAAGTGCCTAGAGGCCTGATGACCCACAAGTATAGGGGATCAATCGTAGTCCTTTCGATAAGTAAGAGTGTCGAACCCAACGAGGAGCAGAAGGCTCTGATAAACGGATTTCAGCAAGGTAATAACTGCAAGCACTGAAAGTAGCGGTAACAAGTGATTGTGTAGCGAGGTGAAACGTAGCAAGCAAAGAGTAACAAGTAACAAGTAGTAGCAACGGTGCAGCAAGTGGCCCAATCCCTTTTGTAGCAAGGGACAAGCCTGAACAAAGTCTTATTGGAGGAAAAATGCTCCCGAGGACACACGGGAATTTCTGTCATGCTAGTTTCATCATGTTCATATGATTCACGTTCGTTACTTCGATAGATTGATATGTGGGTGGACCGGCGTTTGGGTACTGCCCTTACTTGGTCAAGCATCCCACTTATGATTAACCTCTCTCGCAAGCATCCGCAACTATAAAAGAAGAATTAAGACAAAGTCTAACCATAGCGTTAAACTAGTGGATCCAAATTAGCCCCTCACGAAGCAACGCATAGACTCGGGTTTAAGCTTCTGTCACTCCGGCAACCCATCATCTACTTACTACTTCCCAATGCCTTCCTCTCGGCCCAAATATGGTGAAGTGTTATGTAGTCGACGTTCACATAACACCACTAGAGGAAAAACAACATACATCATCTCAAAATACCGAACGAATATCAAATTCACATGACTTATCCCATGTCCTCAGGAACAAAAGTAACTACTCACAAGACATAATCATAATCATGACCAGAGGTGTAATGAATAGCATCAAGGATCTGAACATAAACTCTTCCACCAAATAATCTAACTAGCATCAACTACAAAGAGTAATCAACACTGCTAGCAACCTTACAAGTACCAATCGGAGTCGCGAGACGAAGATTGATTACAAGAGATGAACTAGGGGCTGGAGAGGAGATGGTGTTGATGAAGATGTTGATGAAGATGCCTCCCCTCCGATGAGAGGAGTGTTGGTGATGACGATGGCGACGATTCCTCCTCCGGGAGGGAAGTTTCCCCGGTAGGATCGTCCTGCCGGAGCTCTAGATTGGATCTGCTCAAGTTCCGCCTCGTGGCAGCGGCGAAACCACAAAAAAGCTCCCTCTTGATTTTTTTTCCCAGACCAGGAAGCTTCATATAGAAAAAGAGGGGGGCTAGTGGGCCTTCAGGCAGCCCACAAACTTGCCCACTGCCACCAGGGGGTGGTGGCGGAGTGGGGGCTTGTGGGGCCCTGGTGGCCCCCCTCCGGTAGTTCTTTCGCCCAGTATTTGTAATATATTCCAGAAACAATACACATAAATTTTCACGACATTTGGAGATGTGCAGAATAGTGGACTAGGATTTGCTCCTTTTCCAGTCCAGAATTCCAGCTGCGTGAATTCTCCCTCTTCAAATAAACCTTGCAAAATAAGAGAGAAAAGGCATAAATATGGTACCACAAGTAATATGACAGCCCAAAAAGCAATAAATATCAACATGAAAGCATGATGCAAAATGGACGTATCAACTCCCCCAAACTTAGACCTCGCTTGTCCTCAAGCGAAAACGAAGTTCCATAAACATGTCCACATGTTTGGGGACGAAGGTGTCGATAAAACATAATACGTACATGAGGGCATCATGATCACACATAGAACAGCAATATATCATAAAGATTCTTATGGGAAAGTAACAATTCCTTCACAAAGCAAAGCATGAACCAAAAACCTTACCGAGAAGTAACCAACAATAGTCCATAGTCATTGAAGCAATTGCAATTTATCACAACATCAGAAAGAGTCAAATAAGAGCTTGTAAGGCAAACCCACATACTCAATCATCTCTTTTGTTTTCCACAATTGTTACAACTCACGTGGTACTCATGGTGTCAAAGTTTCAGCTGGACACAGAGGAAGATAGGGGCTTATAGTTTTGCCTCCCAACCATTTACCTCAAGGGTAAAGTCAACAACAATATAGCATGAGTACTCAACTCCAAGTTGATATATGAATATAGATCTTTCCTAAGCATGTGACGGTAGCCAAGACAAAGGCAAAAAGGGACTTGGTGATGATCACCATGACTCTTAGAAGGGTAAAAAGTAAAGGTACAAGATAGGCCCTTCGCAGAGGGAAGCAGAGGTTGTCATGCACTTTTGAGGTTTGAATGTGTGTCCTCTTACTGCGGAGGAACGTCACTTTATATTGCCTCCTGTGACAAATAACTTTATTATGCAATCTGTCGCTTTTATGTCTTCCTCATCACAGGTTCGTATAAAGCTTATTTTCCACACACTAATAGATCATACATATTAGAGAGCAATTTTTATTGCTTGCACCGATGACAACTTACTTGAAGGATCTTATTCAATCCATAGGTAGGTATGGTGGACTCTCAAGGCAAAACTTGGTTGAAGGTTTATGGATGCACAAGTAGTATCTCTACTTGGTGTGGGAGTTTTGGCTAAAATGAGGTGGAAGCAATCATCACATGCTAAAGGATCTCTAATCATATAACATTGTTTGGAACCAAGCAAACAAAATTCATTATGTTGTCTTCCTTGTCCAACATCTACTCCTAGGCATGTAATAGTTTGGTGAGTGCTCACAATTGCAAAAAGTGTGTAAGATGATATATTTATATGTGAACCTCTCTTTCCTTATTACTTCTTATTAATTGCAACAATGACTAATGTCTATGTTGATTTATTATCAACAAGTTTCAATCATCATACGTGTCATAAGTGAAGTTATCACTTTCCATAAGATCGTCTCATGATCTTTCATGCTATCGTTCTCTTCATACTTTTGATCATGGCACAAAGCAAAGCCCTTGACTATGACACTCTTTATTATATAGCTCGTAAGCTCGAGTACATCAGGGGAGAGACAAAAGCAAAAGACTCAAACTAAAGACTTATTCCTCTAAAAGAAGAAATAAAAATTGAAAAGGAAAGAACTAAAGCAAAGGTAAAAGCAAAAGATATAAAGGTGATACGATACCTGGGCAACTCCCCCAAGCTTGGCAGAAGCCAAGGGGATTGCCCATACCAATGCTTAGTTGTCTTCCTTTGGTGGTGATGGTGGTGTTGTTGGAGTAGTCTGATCCTCCGTCTTCCAAGGCATAGGTGCTCCATCTTGGCAGGATGAACGAGTCACCGGAATCCTCAAATCTGTAGCCAACCTTATTGATTTAAATCTGTACTCATACTCACAGTTTTGATTCTGCAGGTCATAGATCTGGCCCTGAAGTTGGTCAACCCTATCGTAAAGCCTAGAGAGGTGTTTCCCAATATCAATGGCATCCATCTTGTGATTGCTAGTGAACTCCGTGATCATCGTGTGGTTGGCATTGAGTCCACGCTCAACTATCCCTTGGCACTTCAAGACTTGTTGCTCCATTGCTTCGAGCCTCGTCTCCACACTTCCAGTCTTCTTAGGCCCCTCAACATCACGGATGTGCAACATCCCCTTGCTCATCTTGATAGATTGAGGATGTTTCAGCACTTCCGTGAGGTAGGGATTGATGACCTTCTCGAAGATCTTGTCCTTAGGAGCGTTTGGGGAACTCATGATGATCTAGATCTGCGGTAGAAACAAGCTCGAAACGAAAACACAGGAAAACTACGCGATACAGAGATCAAAACCTTCAGGCGACTATATATTGATTTTTTTCTGGGCCAGAAGGAGTCCTCCGCAAGAAAACAGAGTCCGGGAGGCACACGAGGTGCCCACAAGCTTGCCCACCGCCACGAGGGGGGGGGGGGGGTGGCGGAGTGGGCCGTTGTGGCTGCCTCGTTCGCTCCCCGGGCTGCTTTTTATTTTTCTAATTTTCCAAAAATTCCAAAACTGAGGAAATTTCCTATTGGAAAAGTATCAGAGTCCAATTTCTTGTCGAAACAGATACATCTTCGTTTTCAAGGTTTGAAATAGGCTGATAAACATCGCTTATGTACTCCTCTGGAGTTATGACATTGATGATATTGGTCTCAACATTTATGGGAGTACCAGAGATGTAATGCTTGATTCTTTGCCCATTTACCACTCTAGGAAAATTTCCTTCCGTGTTATTGATTTTGATGGCACCGGAACGATATACTTCCTCGACAACATAGGGACCTTCCCATTTAGAGAGAAGCTTGCCTGCAAAGAATCTCAAACGAGAATTGTATAGCAAGACATAATCACCTACATTGAACTCTCGTTTCTGTATTCGTTTGTCATGCCATCTCTTAACCTTTTCCTTGAATAACCTGCCATTCTTATATGCCTGGGCTCTCCATTCATCTAACGAGCTGATATCAAACAACCGCTTCTCACCGACAAGTTTGAAATCAAAGTTGAGCTCTTTGATTGCCCAATAAGCTTTGTGTTCCAGCTCAAGAGGTAAATGACATGCCTTACTGTAAACCATTTTATACGGTGACATGCCCATGGGATTATTATAAGCAGTCCTATAAGCCCATAGTGCATTGTCAAGTTTGCTGGACCAGTTCTTTCGAGATCTATTGACGGTCTTGTTGGGTAACGTAGCATAAATTCAAAATTTTCCTACGCATATTCAGATCTTCCTATGGAGAGACCAGCAATGAGAGAGGGGTAAGAGCATCTTCATAGCTTTGAAGATCGCTAAGCGGAAGCGTTGCTAGAACGCGGTTGATGGAGTCGTACTCGCAGCGATTCCGATCTAGTGTCGAACTACGACACCTCCGCGTTCAACACACGTGCAGCCCGGTGACGTCTCCCGCACCTTGATCCAGCAAGGAGGAGGGAGAGGTTGGGGAAGAACTCCAGCAACACGACGGCGTGGTGTCGATGGAGAGACGAGGTCTCCCGGAAGGGCTTCTCCAAGCACCGACAGAGAGGAGGAGGAAGAAGGGCAGGGCTGCACCGAGAGAGAGGGAAAAGTCTGATCTCCAATGGCCAAAAGTGCCCACTATATATAGGGGAAGGGAGGGGCTGCACCCCCTTGAGGGTTTTTCTCTCCTGGGGGGCGGCAGCCCTAGATGGGGGCTGGTGCGGCGGCCAAGGGGGGAGGAGGGGTGTGGTGCACCCTTGGTGGGCCTTAGGCCCACCTGGCTTAGGGTTTGCCCCCCCTTTTCTCTCCCCCCACGGATTGGGCTGAATGGGGAGGCGCACCAGCCCACCTAGGGGCTTGTTCCCTTCCCCACTTTATTGCAGGTTTGATAATTGAGAAATGATGAATTAATAAACATCAACATAGTAATATTAATAAGCATAAATAACATAATCATCAAGTTTCAAAATATATGATCCTTAAATAATGTTCACCCCCTATTTATGTTATCATATTACCATGGCACGACTCCGTCTTCATCACATAAATATAAATGTCAAGCACCACTATGTCAAGTAAGGCAATTGGATCATACTTTTTAACGGCTTCAACTTTTGATTACTCACACAATATATGAGTGTGAACCATGGATATAGCGTAAAGTTGAAATAGGATAAGGTGGTAGGTTTCAAAGGGGTAAAAGTGGAGAAGAAAGTATCACATCAACTAGGCATATCAATGGGCTATATAGATGCCCATCAATAGATATCAATGCGAGGAGTAGGGTTTGACATGCAACGGATGCACTAGAGCTATCAGTGTATGAAAGCTCAACTCAAGCCAAGTTGGTGTGCATCTAAATTGCTTTCTCATGAAGACCTCGGGCATTTAAGGAAGCCCGCCATCAGAATATACAAGCCAATTTATAAAATGAAAAATTCACACTAGCATATGGAAGTGACAAAACATGAGACTCTCTATATGAAGAACACGGTGCCACTTTGAGGCACAAGTGTGGAAAAGGAGGTAGTACAACTGTCACTTCTCTCTTTTCTCTCATTTCTTTCTTTTTTATCTTTTTCTATTTTCTTTTTTTTTGTCTGGAGTATCATCCGGACTTCTGGGGGAATCAATGTATCTATCATCCTTTCCTCACTGAGATAGTGCCCTAGTAATGATGATCATCACACTTTTATTTACTTACAAATCAATATGAAAAACTATAGCATGACTCTATATGAATGCCTCTTGTAGTGTATCAAGATGTGCAATGATCAAGTGTAACATGTATCAAAAATGATGAACCGTGTCTTTGCCACAAATACTATGCCAGCTTATATGATCATGCAAAGGAATATGATAGTGAAAGTACTAGTCATATGATGTGATAGTGGGAGTTGCATGTCAATATATCTCGGAATGGCTATGGAAATATCATGATAGGTAGGTATGGTGGATGTTTTAAGGAAGATATAATGATTCTTATGTGCAACAGAGCGTATCATGTCACGGGGTTTGGATGCACCGGTGAAGGTTGCACCGATCCTCAAGGTGAGAATGGGCAATGCACGGTATCGAAGAGGCTAGCAAATATGTGGAGGTGAGAGTGCGTATATCCATGGATTCACATTAGTAATAAAGAACTCACATACTTATTGCAAGATTTTATTAGCTTTCTTGAAGCAAAGTACTAGTCGCATGCCCCTAGGGAGGAGGTTGGTAGGAGTTAACCATTGCGCGTCCCCGACCTAAACAACACTAGGATTTCGACGAGGAGTAAGAATGCTCACACATCATCACCATGCAATAAAAATATTTAGATGAACAACAATCTATCACCCTCCAATTTATGATCTTGTTATTAACCAACGATCATGCACTCATGCCCTTTCACATTACCACATTAATATCATTAACCCAAAGTTTATCTTTTATGTGCTACATGTGGTGTTGATTATGCACTCATTGAATACCTATTATTTTTGGACTAGTATTGTAACCCATGCAAATTACCATCATTATTTATTAACTCTCAAACATATATAAGTGAAGAATGAGAGTGTAAGTATTTATTTAAAATCTACACGCCACCGTGCTCTAAAAGATATAAGTGAAGCACTAGAGCAACTGCTCAGCTCAAAAGATATAAGTGAAGCACAAAGAGTATTCTAATAAATCATGGTGATATTGTGTCGCTCTCAAGTTGGTGTGTCCAGCAAACAATGATTGTGGGAAACCTATAAAAAAAGCAAACTAAAGCAAATGATGCTCCAAGCAAAACTCATATTATGTGATGAATAAAAATATAGCTCCAAGTGACATACCAATGGATTGAGACGAAAGAGGGGATGCCTTCTGGGGCATCCCCAAACTTAGACGCTTGAATTTCCCAACACTAATTTGTTTACCCACCGTATGCTATTTGTCATGAGAGATGTCATTAGGGAAAACTATGGCCCTCGGGTCTATTCACAATATTATAAAGAAACTTCAATACCTTTCTACCACTTACTTTTTTTTATTTTATCTTGATATCTACAATTATCTACACACCTCAATCGCTTGCAAATAACAAGAACAAGAGGATTGACAACTCTCTTGCGTGTGTTGGGTGTAAGTTGTTTGTTCTTTTGTGTGCAGCCGCTAAAGACCATTGTGGTTGATATTCCTATTGGTTTGATAAAACTTGGTTTCATAACTGAGGGAAATACTTACCCACAGTGTGATGCGATAACCCGTTCCTCTTCACGGAAAACACAACGCAGATTACAAGTATTAGGAAGGATTTATGTCTCCGTTGCCGAGGAATATCATCACCAACTACCAAGTAACCCAACAAAATTTTTCATCCACTTGTTGTCCTTTTTATTTGCTGGTATATTTAGTTTGTCTCATAAAAAAATAAAAAATAAAATTATTTATCTTTGCTTGTTACTAATTTTCTTGTTTGAAGTCATGGCTAGTTCTTGCTTTGTTCGCGTCACTCCTAATAATGATGTTGTCAATTTTAAACAAAGGGGAGGAGAAAGTTTAAAAACGCATGGTATAGGATTTGCTATGCTCAAAATAAAGCAACTAATAAGCAATCCACTACCACCTTGCTTCATAATTGTTATGTTGGTGTAACCACTTGGTATAGGTTTGTCCTTGACACCATCATGGGTGGGAACTTCTTAATGTGTCACACTTGGATGCCTACAAAGTCATTGAAAATCTTGTTGGAACACCACCCATCATCATTAATGAAACCAATTTAACCTTGGAACATGTTATGCAAAGGCTCCATTGAAAGGAAAATTGCTCATGAAACAATTGAGGAGTTAGATAAAAAGCTGCATAACCATATCACTCAACTTGGGTCACGTGTAGGAATGACTTTGAAAACTTTAAAGGAAAATGATACTATAATTGATGAGAGGATAGAAAAAGGTTTGAGTAGAATTGATAAAATGGAGGAGGTGATTGATAAAGTGGGTTTTGCCTTCACAACATCTAAAACTAATGCTGGTATGGTACATCTCAAACGTATCGACTTTTCCAAACACTTTTGCTATTGTTTTGGCCTCATTCTTGCATGATTTGAACGAAACTAACCCGCACTGACGCTGTTTTCAGTAGAGCTGCGTGTATAGTTTTCTTGTGTGCAGGAAAATGAATTTTCAGGTGTCCCGGAAAATTCCAATAAAAATAGAGAAAATACACGCACTAGGAGGAACCCTTGACCAGAAGATGGTCTAGAGGGGGGGTCACCAAGCCTCGAGGCGACCTGGTGGCGCGGCCTGCCCCCTGGCTGCGCACGGAGGTTGTCTGGGTGGGGCCCACCCCCTGTGGTGCCCTACCTTGGCTCCTATTTTTACCCGAGATGGAGAAACCCGAGAGCATAACTTGTTTGCCCAATTCTCGACGCGGAGCTCCCGCCACCCTCGGTTCTTCTCCGGGAGAGCTAATCTAGAGGTTGCCTTGGCCTCCGGAGAGGGGAAATCGTCGCCATCGTCATCACAATCGCCACTCCATCACCCTTCCATGACTTCCCCTTCCATGTGTGAGTTGTTGCCTGCTATAGGCAAAGGGGATGGTAGGGATTGGATGAGTTAGATCATGTAGTAGTTCGTGAGATCGTTGGGGCCATGTTGCCTATCATCTACTATGGTGTTTATCATCTTTTCGACTACTTGTTGCTCTTCATGCTTGTCACTTTGGGCCCGAGTGCCATGATTTCAGATCTGAACCCATTATGTTTTGATGAATATACTTCTGTTCTTGATCCTATCTGTGAGTTGTATGCATCTATTTTAGTCCGGAACCGGCGATCCCAATGGTGACAGCTTGGGACACCAAAGGGGATAGACTATAATTTGAGGATTCCATGTATCCAATGATTGTTAATGCTTTGTTCCGGTGCTCTTTGAGAAGAGCACCTTAATCTCCATAAGTTCCTTTTGGCCCCATTAGTAGCGGGATGTGTTGGGGAACGTCGCAAGGGAAACAAAAATTTTCCTACGCGCACGAAGACCTATCATGGTGATGTCCATCTAGGGGATGAGTGATCTACGTACCCTTGTAGATCGTACAACAGAAGCGTTAGTGAACGCGGTTGATGTAGTGGAACGTCCTCACGTCCCTCGATCCGCCCCGCGAACAATCCCGCGATCAGTCCCACGATCTAGTACCGAACGGACGGCACCTCCGCGTTCAGCACACGTACAACTCGACGATGATCTCGGCTTTCTTGATCCAGCAAGAGAGACGGAGAGGTAGAAGAGTTCTCCGGCAGCGTGACGGCGCTCCGGAGGTTGGTGATGATCTTGTCTCAGCAGGGCTCCGCCCGAGCTCCGCAGAAACGCGATCTAGAGGAAAAACTATGGAGGTATGTGGTCGGGCAGCCGTGATAAAGTCGTCTCAAATCAGCCCTAAAACCTCCGTATATATAGGTGGGAGGGAGGGGAGGAGGCAGCCTCAAAACCTAAAGGTTTGGCCGAAATTGGAGGTGGAGGAGTCCTACTCCAATCCTACTTGGAGTAGGATTCCACCTTCCCACTTGGAAACTCATTCCACCTTCTGTTTTTTCCTTCTCAAACCTTATGGGCCTTAGTGGGAACTTATTCCAGCCCACTAGGGGCTGGTTTATCTCTTCCCATAGCCCATGAGACCCCTTGGGGCGTGACACCCCTCCCGATGGTCCCCGGCACCCCTCCCGGCACTCCCGGTACACTACCGATGAGCCCGAAACCTTTCCGGTAATGCACGAAAACCTTCCGGTAACCAAATGAGGTCATCCTATATATCAATCTTCGTTTCCGGACCATTCCGGAAACCCTCGTGACGTCCGTGATCTCATCCGGGACTCCGAACAACATTCGGTAACCAACCATATAACTCAAATACGCATAAAACAACGTCGAACCTTAAGTGTGCAGACCCTGCGGGTTCGAGAACTATGTAGACATGACCCGAGAGACTCCTCGGTCAATATCCAATAGCGGGACCTGGATGCCCATATTGGATCCTACATATTCTACGAAGATCTTATCGTTTGAACCTCAGTGCCAAGGATTCATATAATCCCGTATGTCATTCCCTTTGTCCTTCGGTATGTTACTTGCCCGAGATTCGATCGTCAGTATCCGTATACCTATTTCAATCTCGTTTAGTGGCAAGTCTCTTTACTCGTTCCGTAATACAAGATCCCGCAACTTACACTAAGTTACATTGCTTGCAAGGCTTGTGTGTGATGTTGTATTACCGAGTGGGCCCCGAGATACCTCTCCGTTCACACGGAGTGACAAATCCCAGTCTTGATCCATACTAACTCAACTAACACCTTCGGAGATACCTGTAGAGCATCTTTATAGTCACCCAGTTACGTTGCGACGTTTGATACACACAAAGCATTCCTCCGGTGTCAGTGAGTTATATGATCTCATGGTCATAGGAATAAATACTTGACACGCAGAAAACAGTAGCAACAAAATGACACGATCAACATGCTACGTCTATTAGTTTGGGTCTAGTCCATCACATGATTCTCCTAATGATGTGATCCCGTTATCAAGTGACAACACTTGCCTATGGCCAGGAAACCTTGACCATCTTTGATCAACGAGCTAGTCAACTAGAGGCTTACTAGGGACAGTGTTTTGTCTATGTATCCACACAAGTATTGTGTTTCCAATCAATACAATTATAGCATGGATAATAAACGATTATCATGAACTAAGAAATATAATAATAACTAATTTATTATTGCCTCTAGGGCATATTTCCAACAGTCTCCCACTTGCACTAGAGTCAATAATCTAGTTCACATCACCATGTGATTCCAACGAATCCAACACCCATATAGTTATGGGGTCTGATCATGTCTTGCTTGTGAGAGAGGTTTTAGTCAACGGTTCTGAAACTTTCAGATCCGTGCGTTCTTTACAAATCTTTATGTCATCTTATAGATGCTGCTACTACGTGCTATTCAGAAATGCTCCAAATATCCACTCTACTATATGAATCCGTTTCACTACTCATAGTTATTCAGATTAGTGTCAAAGCTTGCATCGACGTTACCCTTTACGACGAACTCTTTAACCACCTCCATAATCGAGAAAAATTCCTTAGTCCATTTGTTACTAAGGATAAATTTTGACCGCTGCTAGTGATTCAAACATGGATCACTCTCTGTACCTCTCAACATACTTTGAGTCAAGGCACACTTCAGGTGCGGTACACAGCATGGCATACTTTAGATTCTACGGCTAAGGCATAGAAGACGACCTTCATCTATTCTCTTTATTCTGCCGTGGTCGGGTTTTGAGTCTTACTCAAATTCACACCTCACAACGCAACCAAGAACTCCTTCTTTGCTGGTCTATTTTGAACTCTTTCAAAAACTTGTCAAGGCATGCATCTTGTTGAAACTTCTATTAAGCGCTTTCGATCTATCTCCATAGATCTTTGATGCTCAACCTTCAAGTAGCGTAATCCAGGTACTCCTTTGAAAACTTCTTTCAAACAACCTTGTATGCTTTACAGAAATTCTACATTACTTCTGATCCACAATATGTCAACCACATATACCTATCAGAAATTCTATAGTGCTCCCACTCACTTCTTTGGAAATACAAGTTTCTCATAAACCTTGTACACACCCAAAATCTTTGATCATCTCATCAAAGTGCTTATTCCAACTCCGAGATGCTTGCACCAGTCCATTGAAGGATCACTGGAGCTTGCATACTTGCTAGTATCTTTAGGATCGACAAAACCTTCTGGTTGTATCACATACAATGTTTGCTCAAGGAAACCGTCGAGGAAACAATGTTTTGACATCCTACGTGCAATATTTCATAAATAATGCAGCAACTACTAACATAATTCTAACAGACCTTTAGCATCGCTACGAGTGAGAAAGACTCATCATAGTCAACTGTTTGATCTTGTCGAAAACATCTTTGCGACAAGTCGAGCTTTTCTTAATAGTGACTTATCACCATCATCGTCTGTCTTCTTTTAAAGATCCATTTTACCCAATAGTCCCATGACCATCAAGTAGTTCTACCAAAGTCTACACTTTGTTTTCACACATGGATCCTCTCTCGGATTTTATGGCTTCCAGCCATTTGTCGGAATCTGGGCCCACCATCGCTTTCTCCATAACTCGTAGGTTCACTGTTGCTCAACAACATGACCTCCAAGACAGGGTTACCGTACTACTCTGCAGCAGTACGCGACCTTGTCGACCTACGAGGTTTGTAGTAACTTGATTCGAAGCTTAATGATCACCATCATCAGCTTCCACTTGAATTGGTGTAGGCGCCACAGGAACAACTTCCTACGCCCTGCTACACACTGGTTGAAGTGATGGTTCAATAACCTCATCAAGTTCTACTACCCTCCCACTCAATTCTTTCGAGAGAAACCTTTTCTCGAGAAAGGATCCGTTTCTAGAAACAAACACTTTGCTTTCGGATCTGAGATAGGAGATGTACTCAACTGTTTTGGATATCCTGTGAAGATGCATTTATCCGCTTTGGGTTCGAGCTTATCAGACTGAAACTTTTTCACATAAGTTTCGAAGCCCCAAACTTTCAAGAAACGACAGTTTAGATTTCTCTAAACCTCAGTCTATACTGTGTCATCTCAATGGAAATACGCGGTGCCCCATTTAAAGTGAATGTGGTTGTCTCTAATGCATAACCCATAAACGATAGTGGTAATTCGATAAAAGACATCCCAGCATGCACCATACTAAATAGTGCGTGGCTAGACACATCATCACACCATGATGTTCCAGGTGGCATGAACTGTGAAACAATTTCCACATTGTCTTAACTGGGTACCAAAAACTCGTAACTCAGATATTCATTTCTATGATCATATCGTA
Source organism: Hordeum vulgare subsp. vulgare (assembly GCF_904849725.1). Taxonomy (NCBI): domain Eukaryota; kingdom Viridiplantae; phylum Streptophyta; class Magnoliopsida; order Poales; family Poaceae; genus Hordeum; species Hordeum vulgare. The sequence goes on along the minus strand of NC_058522.1, from coordinate 331,299,991 downwards.
GACAGTTCATCGTCTTGTTACGACGAACTTCACTCTGAAACAGAATTGAACTTTTCAATATTTCAGACTCGTGATTCATTAAGTAAATACTCCTGTATCTACTCAAGTCGTCAGTGAAGTAAGAACATAATGATATCCACTGCGTGCCTCAACACTCACTGGACTGCATACATCAAAATGTATCACTTCCAACAAGTTACTATCTTGTTTCATCTCAATGAAAACAAGGCCTTGCTCATGTGGTATGATTTGCATGTCACTAGTGATTCGAAATCAGGTGAGTAAAGATCCATCAGCATGGAGCCTCTTCATGCAATTTATACTAACATGACTCAAGCGGCAGTGCCACAAGTAAGTGGTACTATCATCATTTAACTCGTATCTTTTGGCACCAATGTGTAACACTACAATCGAGATTCAATAAACCATTGAAGGTGATTATTCAAGCAAATAGAGTAACCATTATTCCTTTTGAATGAATAATCGTATTGCAATAAACACGATCCAATCATGTTCATGCTTAACGCAAGCACCAAATAACAATTATTTAGGTTCAACACCAATCCCGATGGTAAAGGGGGCGTGTGACGTTTGATCATATCAACCTTGGAAACACTTCCAACACGTATCGTCACCTCGCCTTTAGCTAGTCTCCGTTTATGCCGTAGCTTTCATTTCGCGTTACTAATCACTTAGCAACCGAACCAGTATCCAATACCCTCGTGCTACTAGGAGTACTAGTAAAGTACACATCAACATTATGTATATCAAATATACTTCTCTCGACTTTTGCCAGCCTTCTTATCTACCAAGTATCTAGAGTTGCTCCGCCTCAGTGAATGTTCCCCTTATTACAGAAGCACTTAGTCTCGGGTTTGGGTTTAATCTTGGGTCTCTTCATTAGTGCAGCAACTGTTTTGCCGTTTCACGAAGTATCCCTTCTAGCCCTCGCCTTTCTTGAAACTTAGTGGTTTTTCAAACCATCAACTATTGATGCTCCTTCTTGATTTCTACTTTCGCAGTGTCAAACGTCGCGAATCTCTCAAAGATCATTGTATCTATCCTTGATATGTTATAGTTCATCACGAAGCTCTCAAAGCTTGGTGGCAGTGACTTTTGGAGAACCATCACTATCTCATCTGGAAGATTAGCTCCCACTTGATTCAAGTGATTGTCGTACTCAGACAATCTGAGCACACGCTCAACGATTGAGCTTTTCTCCTTTACTTTGTGGTCAAAGAATTTTGTTGGAGGTCTCGTACCTCTTAACAAGGGCACAAGCATGAAATCACAATTTCATCTCTTTAGAACATCACTTATGTTCCGTGACGTTTAAAACGTTTTCGGTGCCTTGCTTCCAAGCCATTAAGTACTTTGCACTGAACTATCGTGTAGTCATCAGGAACGTGTATGTCGGATGTTCACAGCATCCACAGACGACGCTCGAGGTGCAGCACACCGAGTGGTGCATTAAGGACATAAGCCTTCTGCGCAGCAACGAGGACAATCCTCGGTTTTACAGACTCAGTCTGCAAAGTTTGCTACTATCAATTTTCAACTAAATTTTCTCTAGGAACATAAAAAAACAGTAGAGCTATAGCGCAAGCTACATCGTAATTCGCAAAGACCATTAGACTATGTTCATGACAATTAGTTCAATTAATCATATTACTTAAGAACTCCCACTCAAAAAGTACATCTCTCTAGTCATTTGAGTGGTACATGATCCAAATCCACTATCTCAAGTCCGATCATCACGTGAGTCGAGAATAGTTTCAGTGGTAAGCATCCCTATGCTAATCATATCAACTATACGATTCATGCTCGACCTTTCGGTCTCATGTGTTCCGAGGCCATGTCTGCACATGCTAGGCTCGTCAAGCTTAACCCGAGTGTTCTGCGTGTGCAACTGTTTTGCACCCGTTGTATGTGAACGTTGAGTCTATCACACCCGATCATCACGTGGTGTCTCGAAACGAAGAACTGTCGCAACGGTGCACAGTCGGGGAGAACACAATTTCGTCTTGAAATTTTAGTGAGAGATCACCTCATAATGCTACCGTCGTTCTGAGCAAAATAAGGTGCATAAAAGGATTAACATCACATGCAATTTATAAGTGACATGATATGGCCATCATCACGTGCTTCTTGATCTCCATCACCAAAGCACCGACACGATCTTCTTGTCACCGGCGCCACACCATGATCATCCATCAACGTGTTGCCATCGGGGTTGTCGTGCTACTTATGCTATTACTACTAAAGCTACATCCTAGCAAAATAGTAAACGCATCTGCAAGCACAAACGTTAGTATAAAGACAACCCTATGGCTCCTGCCGGTTGCCGTACCATCGACGTGCAAGTCGATATTTCTATTACAACATGATCATCTCATACATCCAATATATCACATCACATCGTTGGCCATATCACATCACAATCATACCCTGCAAAAACAAGTTAGACGTCCTCTAATTTTGTTGTTGCATGTTTTACGTGGTGACCGAGGGTATCTAGTAGGATCGCATCTTACTTACGCAAACACCACAACGGAGATATATGAGTTGCTATTTAACCTCATCCAAGGACCTCCTCGGTCAAATCCGATTCAACTAAAGTTGGAGAAACAGTCACTTGCCAGTCATCTTTGAGCAAAGGGGGTTACTCGTAACGATGAAACCAGTCTCTCGTAAGCGTACGAGTAATGTCGGTCCAAGCCGCTTCAATCCAACAATACCGCGGAATCAAGAAAAGACTAAGGAGGGCAGCAAAACGCACATCACCGCCCACAAAAACTTTTGTGTTCTACTCGAGAAGACATCTACGCATGAACCTAGCTCATGATGCCACTGTTGGGGAACGTCGCAAGGGAAACAAAAATTTTCCTACGCGCACGAAGACCTATCATGGTGATGTCCATCTACGAGAGGGGATGAGTGATCTACGTACCCTTGTAGATCGTACAACAGAAGCGTTAGTGAACGCGGTTGATGTAGTGGAACGTCCTCACGTCCCTCGATCCGCCCCGCGAACAATCCCGCGATCAGTCCCACGATCTAGTACCGAACGGACGGCACCTCCGCGTTCAGCACACGTACAACTCGACGATGATCTCGGCTTTCTTGATCCAGCAAGAGAGACGGAGAGGTAGAAGAGTTCTCCGGCAGCGTGACGGCGCTCCGGAGGTTGGTGATGATCTTGTCTCAGCAGGGCTCCGCCCGAGCTCCGCAGAAACGCGATCTAGAGGAAAAACTATGGAGGTATGTGGTCGGGCAGCCGTGATAAAGTCGTCTCAAATCAGCCCTAAAACCTCCGTATATATAGGTGGGAGGGAGGGGAGGAGGCAGCCTCAAAACCTAAAGGTTTGGCCGAAATTGGAGGTGGAGGAGTCCTACTCCAATCCTACTTGGAGTAGGATTCCACCTTCCCACTTGGAAACTCTTTCCACCTTGTGTTTTTTCCTTCTCAAACCTTATGGGCCTTAGTGGGAACTTATTCCAGCCCACTAGGGGCTGGTTTATCTCTTCCCATAGCCCATGAGACCCCTTGGGGCGTGACACCCCTCCCGATGGTCCCCGGCACCCCTCCCGGCACTCCCGGTACACTACCGATGAGCCCGAAACCTTTCCGGTAATGCACGAAAACCTTCCGGTAACCAAATGAGGTCATCCTATATATCAATCTTCGTTTCCGGACCATTCCGGAAACCCTCGTGACGTCCGTGATCTCATCCGGGACTCCGAACAACATTCGGTAACCAACCATATAACTCAAATACGCATAAAACAACGTCGAACCTTAAGTGTGCAGACCCTGCGGGTTCGAGAACTATGTAGACATGACCCGAGAGACTCCTCGGTCAATATCCAATAGCGGGACCTGGATGCCCATATTGGATCCTACATATTCTACGAAGATCTTATCGTTTGAACCTCAGTGCCAAGGATTCATATAATCCCGTATGTCATTCCCTTTGTCCTTCGGTATGTTACTTGCCCGAGATTCGATCGTCAGTATCCGTATACCTATTTCAATCTCGTTTAGTGGCAAGTCTCTTTACTCGTTCCGTAATACAAGATCCCGCAACTTACACTAAGTTACATTGCTTGCAAGGCTTGTGTGTGATGTTGTATTACCGAGTGGGCCCCGAGATACCTCTCCGTTCACACGGAGTGACAAATCCCAGTCTTGATCCATACTAACTCAACTAACACCTTCGGAGATACCTGTAGAGCATCTTTATAGTCACCCAGTTACGTTGCGACGTTTGATACACACAAAGCATTCCTCCGGTGTCAGTGAGTTATATGATCTCATGGTCATAGGAATAAATACTTGACACGCAGAAAACAGTAGCAACAAAATGACACGATCAACATGCTACGTCTATTAGTTTGGGTCTAGTCCATCACATGATTCTCCTAATGATGTGATCCCGTTATCAAGTGACAACACTTGCCTATGGCCAGGAAACCTTGACCATCTTTGATCAACGAGCTAGTCAACTAGAGGCTTACTAGGGACAGTGTTTTGTCTATGTATCCACACAAGTATTGTGTTTCCAATCAATACAATTATAGCATGGATAATAAACGATTATCATGAACTAAGAAATATAATAATAACTAATTTATTATTTCCTCTAGGGCATATTTCCAACAGGATGGTAGGACAGAAGATGTTGTGCAAGTTCTTATTGCAAGCACACACGACTACCTTGTGATACATGCCTAATGTTTGATATTTGCCTAGATGATCATTACTTTTCTGTGTGCCTTGCCCCTAGTTAAATACATGATATCTCTCATCCATGACCAACCATCCATCTCCCTAGCCTATAGTATTTTAATCCTGCTGGTTACAAGTTGCTTTGCCACCAGTATTTCCACCAGTATTACTTTCGTTGCTTTGCCACCAGTATTTCCGTTGCCACCATCACTTCCATATCACTGTTGCTACTAATGTTTCGTTGCCAAGCAAGTATCTTTCTGGTTTGGTTGAATTGACAACTCAACTGTTAAAGCTTATAAATATTCTTTGGCTCCTCTTGTGTCGAATCAATAAATTGGATTATCTTACCCGCGAAGACTGTTGCGATCCCCTACACTTGTGGGTTCCCAAGACTATTTTCTGGTGCCGTTGCCGGGGAGCATAGCTTTATTTACAAGTATACTTGGAGTTATTTTGCTTGCTGCAATTTATCCACTATGGGTAAGAAAGGAGACCCCAAGGTTCCAATTTTACCATCCACTACAAGAAAAGGTAATGTTGTTAGCACTAGTGCTACGCTTGATTCACCTTCCATTATGAGTAGGTTTGCTTCACCACTACCACATGCTGCCTCTACCGAGTTTGTCACTATGCCTGATACTTTTGATGATGCTTCTACTACTCTTGATGAGACTGGTTTACTTGGTTATTTAATTGAGTCTCAGATTACTAAGGCTGCGAAGCAGTCTGGAATTGAAATTCCTGTTAGACGCTACCCCATTGGTAGACCCTTTGGTTACCCAGACTTGAGTGGTCTCAAGGAAAGAATTGTTGATGATGATTATATTGAGCTTGATGATGATTTATGCAGGGAGCTTATAGAGTGTGCTGACTCTGACCCTACTGCTATTAAGAAGCTGCTTGAAAAGCATTCTATGAAGAACAAATTTACTCGTGATCCTGAATTTGCTTCATCTCCTATTTGCATTGAAGATGCTGGATTTGGTTTCTCTGTCGATCTTTCACTTATATCCACAATTGAAGCTAACACCTTTTATGTCAGAGAAAATGACGACGCTATTGCACACCTTACCAAACTCACTGAGTTGGGTGGATTATTCACTAGAGAGGACAAGAAGAGAAATTATTATGTTACTAAGCTACTTCCTTTCTCTTTGAAGGGAAATGCTAAAGCATGGTATGATGCACTACCATGTGGTTCCATTAAGAGTCCTCAAGATTTAGCTCAATCTTTTGTTGCTAAATATTTTCCTGCTCATAAGCAACATGCTGCTTTACAAAGAATATATAACTTTAAAAAGTTGCACGATGAGCACCTCCCTAAAGCTTGGAGGAGGTATTGCACTTTACTCAAGGCTAGACTAGGACATGGAATCCCTAAGAATGAATTTCTTGATATATTTTATGCTGGTCTAACCGATGAATCTAGAACCTATCTGGATAGTTCTGCTAGTTGTGTTTTCAGGGAAAGAACACCGGACGATGCTAAAGAACAAATGGGCAAGATAGCTAAGAATCATGATGATTGGTCTGTTCCTGAACCAACTCCACCACCAAATAAGATGGGTATGCTTTTCTTGAGCCCCGAAGTTATGCAAGAAGCCAAGAAGTCTATTAAAGAGAGAGGTATTAAAGCCGAAGATGTGAAGAATCTACCTCCTATTGAGAAATTATGTGAGCCTACCACTCACCCACCTATGATAGAGGTACACTCTCTTTTAGAATTCAATGCAAGTGTCATCCCTCATGGTAAGCCCCTGATCAACTTTTAGATGAGCTTAATAATTTCATTGTCAAGAAAATACACTTTAATGAGAGGATTCAAAGCCAATTGCATGATAATTCCCTTGCTATCAAAAGTTTGCTTGATATTTTAAGTAGAACTGTTAATGATGTTAAAGGTCTTGTAAAGCATTTTCATATGGTTCAAACTCAGCTTGAACAAGTTTCTAATGTGCAAAAATATTTGCTTGCGAGCAATGCCAAACAAGTTGATACACATGCGTATGGTATAAAGACCCGAGGTGGTACACACACCCAAGACCCCCTCTATTCGGAGGGGCATCCAAAGAGGATCAAGCAAGATTCTCAATTGCAGGAAGAAGACGTTGTCAGCTCCCCGAAGAAGAAGAAGAAACACAAGGAAGCTGACAACTCCAATGATCCCATAATTGATGAAGAACCAATTGTTGATCCTAATAGTATATCTACCTCCGATGCTGAGACTGAAGATGGTGCTGAACCTGATAAAGATAATGAGAAGAATGATCCTCGTGAAGTACAAGAAGAAGAAGCACCCGACAAGCACAAGAGATATACTAGAGAAGACTTTGTTCCAAGAAGACATGGGAAGGAAAGAGAACCATGGGTACAGAAATCAACGACCTTCCCGGGTAAGTCTTTCAAAACCAAAGAAGAAGAGCAGTACAATAAATTTTGTGAATGGATGAAACCTCTTTTTCTTCAAATTCCTTTGACTAATGCTATAAAGTTGCCTCCATACTCGAGGTATATGAAAGATATTGTTACTAATAAAAGAAAAGTTCCTAATGAGGCAATATCTACTATGCTTGCTAATTACTCTTTCAGTGGTAAGATTCCTGAGAAGCTTGGTGATCCACGTATACCCACCATTCCTTGCTCCATAAAAAATAATTATGTCAGAACTGCTTTATGTGATCTTGGTGCAGGAGTGAGTGTTATGCCCCTCTCTCTCTTTACAAAAGGCTTTGTCTAGATAAACTAATCCCTACAGATATCTCTATTCAAATGGCTGATAAGTCAACAGTCGTTCCTATTGGCATTTGTGAGGATGTTCCTGTTGAACTTGCTAATTGCTTGATCCTTTCTGACTTTGTTGTGCTTGACATGCCCGAGGATGGGAGCATGTCTACTATTCTTGATAGACCATTTCTTAACACCGTAGGTGCTATTATTGATTGCAATAAAGGAAAGGTGACTTTCAATGTTAATGAGAAGGAGCACACGATATTTTTTCCGAAGAAGATTGATAAAAGGCATGGCGTAAATTCTGTTGAGAATACTGAGACCGTCAAGGTTAGAGAGTCGGATTGTCCTCTACATGTGCACCACAAATACAAAACCATTTTGGTGGGGACAATATCCATTAAAATAAAGGTACCATGATTGCTTTATAAGAAGTGAACTTTTTGCTCGATATATCACCTGTGGTAGTAAGAATTGATCAACCTTGCTAGCATACATGTTTTATATGAGTAAAAAGAGAAGCTTGTCATGTTTTCATTTCCTTTATCTTTCATCCTCCTTGCTGTACCAAAGTTTTATGGTTTTTAAGCTTCATATGTTTAACCATTGCTTCGAGCTTTCCGGAAGTTTTGCAGCTTTCGCTACTTTGAAAAAATTTCAAAGGTGAAGTTGTCAGAAAAATTCAAAAAAACAACTGCAATAAAAATTTCCATAAAAAAGACACACGGGCACGTGGGGCTGACCAGGAGGGCCCACTGCTACGGCGACAACAAACCTTTCCTGGCAACGGCGCCAGAAATCCTTCTGCTGCTCGCTACGCCTATAGGGACTTCCTTGGCAAATATGCAACGGATTCCCCCGCAGCCTTGGAGCCTTGCGTTGGTGTTCCCTTGAAGAGGAAAGGGTGATGTAGCACTACAGCGGTAAGTATTTCCCTCAGTTTGAGAACCAAGGTATCAATCCAGTAGGAGGATCGCTCAAGTCACAAGTACCTGCACAAACAAAAAGAGCTTGCACCCAACGCTATGAAGGGGTTGTCAATCCCTTATAGATTGTTTGCAAAGTGAGAACTGAAAGCAAAAAGTAAACAAAGCAAAGTGAAAGTAAAAGTGGAGACGATAGTTGTGAATAGACCCGGAGGCCGTAGTGTTCACTAGTGGCTTCTCTCACGAAAGCAAGTAGACGGTGGGTGAACGAATTACTGTCGAGCAATTGATAGAACCGCGCAAAGTCATGACATTATCTATGGCAATGATCATATCTATAGGCATCACGTCCAAAACAAGTAGACCGATACATTTTGCATCTACTACTATTACTCCACACGTCGACCGCTATCCAGCATGCATCTAGTGTATTGAGTTCATAAGAACAGAGTAACGCCTTAAGCAAGATGACATGATGTAGATGGACAATCTCAAATATATGATGAAAGCCCATCTTGTTACCCTTGATGGCAACAACACGATGGATGCCTTGCTGCCCCTTCTGTCACTGGGAAAGGTCACCGCACGGTATAAACCCAAAACCAAGCACTTCTCCCATTGCAAGAATCATAGATCTAGTTGGCGAAACAAAACCCAAGACTCAGAGAGACTTACAAGGATATCAAATCATGCATATAAGAAATCAGCAAAGACCCAAATATAATTCATAGATAATCTGATCACAAATCCACAATTCATCGGATCTCGACAAACACACCGCCAAAGAGGATTACATCGGATAGATCTCCATGAAGATCATGGAGAACTTTGTATTGAAGATCCAATGGAGAGAAGAAGCCATCTAGCTACTAACTACGGACCCGTAGGTCTGAAGTGGACTACTCACGAGTCATTGGAGAGGCGACGATGTTGATGTAGAAGCCCTCCAACTCCAAAGTCCCCTCCGTCAGGGCATCGAGAAGGGTCTCCAGATGAGATCTCACGGAAACGGAAGCTTGCGGCGGCGGAAAGTGGTTTCGTGGACGCCCTGATTTTGTCTAGGATTTTAGGGAATATATAGGCCAAAGAGCTAGGGCAGGGGAGCGCCAGGGAGGCCACAAGCCTGGTCACCGCGCGCCCCCTGGCCGCGGCGTCAGGGCTTGTGGGCTCCCTGTGAGCCTCCTGCCTTGGTCCTCAAGTCCCCCGATCTTCTTCTGTTCTGGAAAAAATCATTTTGGGCATTTTATTCCATTTAGACTCCGTTCCAAAATCAGATCTGAAAAGAGTAAAAAACACACAAAAAACAGGAACTGGCACTTGGCACTGAATTAATAAGTTAGTCCCAAAAAATATATAAAAGGTATATAAAACATCCAATGTTGACAAGATAACAACATGAAACCATGAAAAATTATAGATACGTTTGAGACGTATCAGCCACCCCTGGTCCAGGCGGCCAGGTGGCGCGGCCTGGCCCCTGGCCGCGCCCACAGGGCGCCTCAGCCCACCTGGTCCCCTTTCCACGTATTTCTTCTTCCCTTCTATCTCTCACTCCAAAAATCCTGATTTTTCTCCTGGAGCTCGAGTTTTTGCTGTTCTTGGTGGCAAATTTCGATCTCTCTCTACATCCCATCATTTACATTCAGAATTTGAGCATTTGTTCCGTGGTATGTGACTTCTCCACCCATCCAATTAGAATTTTGATTGGTAGTCTTATTTGTGAGTATTTAGGAGTTCTTGGTGCTGTTCATATGAGCTTGCATGCATGTTTAGAAATTTATTTATGAAGTTGTGATGCAAGTTTATGCCTTGGGGAAGTGAGTAGAATAGTTTGCTCCAACTCATTTTGCTTAAACCTTCCTTTTTTGATGTACCAAAAATTTCAGAAACGAGTTTGTTTTGAAAAGCAAAAGGATGGATTGGGAAGAAGAGACCCGAGCCTACCAATAGACTAACTAAAGCTGCAGCTTCACCTTCTACTCCGAGGACAAGTTACAATGATGATATCGTGCCACCGGAGTTGCTCCATGAGATGAACACGACACGTGCCATGACAAACCCGTGTTGAGAATTCCTTGCGGCGGCAGGTATTAAGGATGAGTTTGATAACCTGTTGTGCAACTGCAGGTTTGACACATCTCGTAAAACAACGTGTGCCACAATACCCAAAACTCACCTATTATTTTGTCAACTGGTTTAGATATAATGATAAAACTTCCATGATTGAATTCAGATTATATGAGGATGTCTTTACCATGTCTTTGGCAGAATTTTGTGACGTTATAGATGTGCGGAATGTCGAGAAGACGACCAAAATAAAAGTTCAGCCCTACAAGTTGAAATCCCTATTCGCCTCCCTTTGAAACAAGGATCCACAAGACATTCACCGGGGGAAGATTTCTAGCATCTTGTTTCCCCACATCAGGTATTTCGCATACTATATTGCTCGAGGGGTATTAGCTCGTGACAACACGAGCAACATTTCGTCTCCGGATATTGCTATCTTGGCAACCGCCCTTTCAGGAGATAACACGTATAATATTGGTGCTTTGATTACTCGTCGCCTCATCGCTAACAGTGGCGAGGGCCTCACTTTGGTGGCATTTATGCCACGCTTATACTCGAGCATCTCGAGCACACTGTACATGCGGATGATGCGCCTTTTCCATTCATAAGCTTTGATCTTACTGCTATGAAGAGGCATGAGTTTGTTACTAGGATTTCTGAGTTTGGTAACCTTGTTTATATTATGAGGTTTGGCGGGTTTACTACTCACGAGATCCATCTACCCGCACCACTTTTGTTTGATTATACTAGCAGGAACGGATGGTCCTTCACCGTTATTGAGCTGGACGAGTTCGTGATCCAGCAGTAGTTCCACAAACCCATGGAGGGGTTGTTCCTGAGGAAGAGGAGCCAGAGGAGATTCCGCCTCCCCAGGAGGAACCTGTTGCCCAGTGCGGCGAGGGTCCTTCTTCTTGGGGCAGGGAGCCTTTTCTTGGGAGGACAACAGGACATCAGTCCACACGCCCAAGGCCCCGTACGATTCTTGGAGCTACTAGTACCACCCCAGAGCCGGAGGGAGCTCCTCGAGCCCGCAGTAGCCAAGCCCAACTTAGGCCAAAAGCCTAAGCTTGGGGGAGTACGTACATTCTCCCCTTTCATTGTATCATTCTTGGTTTCCTTTTTAATCTTTTCAGAGTTTTTGCCTGTTCTTCTTTGTTCTTTCTTTGCAAAAACAACAAAAAGATTTCTTTTTTCTTTTGCTTTCATTTAACCTTTGGAAAACACAAAAAGATTTCCTTTCTCTCTTCAGTTTGCTTTGTTTGCAGAGTTCAACTCAAGTCCATGGTTGCAATTGCACTTGATTATATCTTTCTACGTTCGATCGTGCAAGTGTCGGTGCAATAATGATGAAGATCAACAAAAGGGATGCAACAAGGAAAGACGGTATGAACTCTATTTGTTTCTACTTTTGTGCATATGCCTGTACTTATGATCTAGAGACCAGCTTGTAGCGACATAGTGCTATGTTTACAATGCTTTCATGTTTTCTTTGTGACTAGTCTCAAATAGCTGGAGTGAATAATGTGTTATTGAAATGATTTGCATGCATTGCGTTGTTCATGGTTTGGCATATTGAAGTGGTATTTCCCTTCGGAGAGTTTTTGGATTGACTTGGCACATGCTTACACATCTTTATGACTAGAAGTCTATCAAGCCTTGATGACCTTTTTATTTCAGAATATTTATATCACTTTCATGCCCGATTCAATGTTGCTTTGCCGCTCTGCATGATTATGACCGTTATTGCTCTCTAGTTGGTCGCTTCCCTGTCTTTTGCTAGCCTTCGTGTGTACGAAGCGGACTGACTACTTGTGCATCCAAAATCCCTGAAACCAGCTGTGCTACATGAGTCCACCATACCTTCCTATATATGGTATTTACCATCCATCCTAACAAAGACTTTCATGTACCATCTCAAAACTATTCAAATGCACTTCTCTTTTTGTACTCGTACAAGCTCAGGGAGCGTTAGGGGCAACCAATATCTTCCATGCTAAAAATATTTTACTCCTTGACAAAGTTTATTCTAGTCAAATTTATGAGTAAGAGGCTGGTTTGGAGAATGGCCAGTTCTAATTTGTTTATAAAATATAAACTTACACCCCCCTTGGCTTGAGGTTGTATGGAGGGCACCCGCGAATGCAGCTAGCCATGGCTTGTGTAAGAATTGGTGGAGGGGAGTGTAAGCATAAAAAGCATGGGCACCGCCATTAATATTGTTGGAATTATGCCCTAGAGGCAATAATAAATATAGTTATTATTATAATTCCTGTATCAAGATAATTGTTTATTATCCATGCTATAATTGTATTGAATGAAGACTCATTTACATGTGTGGATACATAGACAAAACACTGTCCCTAGCAAGCCTCTAGTTGGCTAGCCAGTTGATCCAAGATAGTCAGTGTCTACTGATTATGAACAAGGTGTTGTTGCTTGATGACTGGATCACGTCATTAGGAGAATCACGTGATGGACTAGACCCAAACTAATAGACATAGCATGTTGATCGTGTCATTTTGTTGCTACTGTTTTCTGCGTGTCAAGTATTTGTTCCTATGACCATGAGATCATATAACTCACTGACACCGGAGGAATACTTTGTGTGTATCAAACGTCGCAACGTAACTGGGTGACTATAAAGATGCTCTACAGGTATCTCCGAAGGTGTTAGTTGAGTTAGTATGGATCAAGACTGGGATTTGTCACTCCGTGTGACGGAGAGGTATCTCGGGGCCCACTCGGTAATACAACATCACACACAAGCCTTGCAAGCAATGTGACTTAGTGTAAGTTGCGGGATCTTGTATTACGGAACGAGTAAAGAGACTTGCCGGTAAACGAGATTGAAATAGGTATGCGGATACTGACGATCGAATCTCGGGCAAGTAACATACCGAAGGACAAAGAGAATGACATACGGGATTATATGAATCCTTGACACTGAGGTTCAAACGATAAGATCTTCGTAGAATATGTAGGATCCAATATGGGCATCCAGGTCCCTCTATTGGATATTGACCGAGAAGTCTCTCGGGTCATGTCTGCATAGTTCTCGAACCCGCAGGGTCTGCACACTTAAGGTTCGACGTTGTTTTATGCGTATTTGAGTTATATGGTTGGTTACCGAATGTTGTTCGGAGTCCCGGATGAGATCACGGACGTCACGAGGGTTACCGGAATGGTCCGGAAACGAAGATTGATATATAGGATGACCTCATTTGATTATCGGAAGGTTTTCGGAGTTACCTGGAATGACGGATGGGTTCCGGGAGTTCACCGGGGGGGGGGGGGGGCAACCCACCCCGGGGAAGCCCATAGGCCTTGAGGGTGGCGCACCAGCCCTTAGTGGGCAGGTGGGACAGCCCAAAAAGGCCCTATGCGCATTGGAAGAAAAATCAAAGAGAAAGAGAAAAAAAGGAGGAGGTGGGAAGGGAAGGAAGGACTCCCACCCACCAAACCAAGTCCAACTCGGTTTGGGGGGGAGACCTTCCCCCCTTGGCTCGGCCGACCCCCTTGGGGCTCCTTGAGCCCCAAGGCAAGGCCCCCCGTCTCCCACCTATATATACGGAGGTTTTAGGGCTGATTTGAGACGACTTTTCCACGGCAGCCCGACCACATACCTCCACGGATTTTCCTCTAGATCGCGTTTCTGCGGAGCTCGGGCGGAGCCTTGCTGAGACAAGGTCATCACCAACCTCCGGAGCGCCGTCACGCTGCCGTAGAACTCTTCTACCTCTCCGTCTCTCTTGCTGGATCAAGAAGGCCGAGATCCTCGTCGAGCTGTACGTGTGCTGAACGCGGAGGTGCCATCCGTTCGGTACTAGATCATGGGACTGATCGCGGGATTGTTCGCGGGGCGGATCGAGGGACGTGAGGACGTTCCACTACATCAACCGCGTTCACTAACGCTTCTGCTGTACGGTCTACAAGGGTACGTAGATCACTCATCCCCTCTCATAGATGGACATCACCATGATAGGTCTTCGTGTGCGTAGGAATTTTTTTGTTTCCCATGCGACGTTCTCCAACAGTGGCATCATGAGCTAGGTTCATGCGTAGATGTCTTCTCGAGTAGAACACAAAAGTTTTTGTGGGCGGTGATGTGCGTTTTGCTGCCCTCCTTAGTCTTTTCTTGATTCCGCGGTATTGTTGGATTGAAGCGGCTTGGACCGACATTACTCGTACGCTTACGAGAGAGTGGTTTCCTCGCTACGAGTAACCCCGTTGCTCAAAGATGACTTGCAAGTGTCGGTTTCTCCAACTTTAGTTGAATCGGATTTGACCGAGGAGGTCCTTGGATGAGGTTAAATAGCAACTCATATATCTCCGTTGTGGTGTTTGCGTAAGTAAGATGCGATCCTACTAGATACCCATGGTCACCACGTAAAACATGCAACAACAAAATTAGAGGACGTCTAACTTGTTTTTGCAGGGTATGCTTGTGATGTGATATGGCCAACGATGTGATGTGGTATATTGGATGTATGAGATGATCATGTTGTAATAGATAATATCGACTTGCACGTCGATGGTACAGCAACCGGTAGGAGCCATAGGGTTGTCTTTATACTAATGTTTGTGCTTGCAGATGCGTTTACTATTTTGCTAGGATGTAGCTTTAGTAGTAATAGCATGAGTAGCACGACAACCCCGATGGCGACACGTTGATGGAGATCATGGTGTGGCGCCGGTGACAAGAAGATCGTGCCGGTGCTTTGGTGATGGAGATCAAGAAGCACGTGATGATGGCCATATCATGTCACTTATGAATTGCATGTGATGTTAATCCTTTTATGCACCTTATTTTGCTTAGAACGACGGTAGCATTATGAGGTGATCTCTCACTAAAATTTCAAGACAAAATTGTGTTCTCCCCGACTGTGCACCGTTGCTACAGTTCGTCATTTCGAGACACCACGTGATGATCGGGTGTGATAGACTCAACGTTCACATACAACGGGTGCAAAACAGTTGCGCCTGCGGAACACTCGGGTTAAGCTTGACGAGCCTAGCATGTGCAGACATGGCCTCGGAACACACGAGACCGAAAGGTCGATCATGAATCATATAGATGATATGATTAGCATAGGGATGCTTACCACTAAAACTATACTCAACTCACGTGATGATCGGACTTGAGCTAGTGTGAGTGGATCATGAACCACTCAAATGACTAGAGAGATGTACTTTTTGAGTGGGAGTTTAGCGAATAATTTGATTAAGTTAAACTCTAATTATCTTGAACATAGTCTAAGTCCACTTTGAATATATTTGTGTTGTAGATCATGGCTCACGCGAGAGTCACCCTGAATTTTAATACGTTCCTAGAGAAAGGTAAATTGAAAGATGATGGAAGCAACTTTGTAGACTGGGCTCGTAATCTTAAGCTAATCTTACAAGCTGGGAAGACGGATTATGTCCTTAATGCTGCGCTAGGAGATGAACCACCTGCTTCGGCTGATCAGGATGTTAAGAACGCTTGGTTAGCACGTAAGGAGGACTACTCAGTAGTTCAATGTGCAGTCTTGTATGGCTTAGAACCGGGACTTCAACGTCGCTTTGAGCGTCATGGAGCATTTGAGATGTTCTAGGAGTTGAAGTTTATCTTTCAGAAGAACGCCCGGATCGAGAGGTCTGAGACCTCCGATAAATTCTATGCTTGCAAGATGGAGGAAAACTCGTCTGTCAGTGAACATGTGCTCAAAATGTCTGGGTACTCAAACCGTCTAGCTGAGCTGGGGATTGAACTCCCGCAAGAGGCTATCACTGACAGAATCCTTCAATCACTGCCGCCAAGCTATAAAAGCTTTGTGTTGAACTACAACATGCAAGGGATGAACAAGTCTCCCGGCGAGTTGTTTGCGATGCTGAAAGTCGCAGAGTCTGAACTCCGTAAAGAGCATCAAGTGTTGATGGTGAATAAGACCACTAGTTTCAAGAGAAATGACAAATGCAAGAAGGGTAATTCAAAGAAGAGCGGCAAGCCTGTTGCCAATCCGATGAAGAAACCCAAAGCTGGACCTAAGGCTGAAACGGAGTGTTACTATTGCAAGGGTATGGGTCACTGGAAGCGCAATTGCCCCAAGTATCTGGCAAATAAGAAGGCGGCCATAGAAAAATCAGGTATATTTGATGTACAAGTTATTGGTGTGTACTTAACCGGCTCTCGTAGTAGTGCTTGGGTATTCGATACCGGTTCTGTTGCTCATATTTGCAACTCAAAACAGGAACTGCGGAATAGACGAAGGCTAGCGAAAGATGAAGTGACGATGCGCGTAGGAAATGGTTCCAAGGTTGATGCAATCGCCGTCGGCAGAGTTTCACTTCAGTTACCATCAGGATTAGTTATGAACTTAAATCATTGTTATTTAGTGCCTGCGTTGAGCATGAACATTATATCTGGATCTTGTTTATTGCGAGACGGTTACTCTT
This sequence comes from Hordeum vulgare subsp. vulgare, assembly GCF_904849725.1. NCBI lineage: Eukaryota > Viridiplantae > Streptophyta > Magnoliopsida > Poales > Poaceae > Hordeum > Hordeum vulgare. The sequence goes on along the minus strand of NC_058522.1, from coordinate 331,283,104 downwards.
TTAAGTCAGAGAATAATGGTTGTTCTATTTCTATGAGTAACATCTTTTATGGTCATGCACCCAATGTGAGAGGATTGTTCATATTGAATCTTGATAGCGATACACACATACATAACATTGAGACCAAAAGAGTTAGAGTTAACAATGATAGCGCCATATTTTTGTGGCACTGCCGCTTAGGTCATATTGGTGTAAAGCGTATGAAGAAACTCCATGCTGATGGACTTTTGGAGTCACTTGACTTTGATTCACTTGACACGTGCAAACCATGCCTCACGGGCAAGATGACTAAGACTCCATTCTCCGAAACAATGGAGCGTGCAAGTGACTTGTTGGAAATCATACATACCGATGTGTGTGGTCTGATGAGCGTGGAGGCACGCGGCGGATATCGTTATTTTCTCACCTTCACTGACAATTTGAGTAGATATGGTTATGTCTACTTGATGAAGCACAAGTCTGAAACATTTGAAAAGTTCAAGCAATTTCAGAGTGAAGTTGAAAATCATCGTAACAAGAAGATCAAGTTCCTACGGTCTGATCGTGGGGGTGAATATCTAAGTTTCGAGTTTGGTGCTCACTTAAGACAATGTGGAATTGTTTCACAGTTGACATCGCCTGGAACACCACAGCGTAATGGTGTGTCCGAACGTCGTAATCGTACTTTATTAGAGATGGTGCGATCTATGATGTCTCTTACCGATTTGCCGTTATCGTTTTGGGGTTATGCATTAGAAACAACTGCATTCACTTTAAATAGGGCACCATCAAAATCCGTTGAGACGACACCATACGAACTGTGGTATGGCAAAAGGCCAAAGTTGTCGTTTCTTAAAGTTTGGGGATGTGATGCTTATGTCAAAAAGCTTCAGCCTGAAAAGCTGGAACCCAAAGCAGAAAAGTGCGTCTTCATAGGTTACCCAAAAGAGACAGTTGGGTACACCTTCTATCTCAAATCCGAGGGCAAAGTGTTTGTTGCTAAAAATGGAGCTTTTATCGAGAAGGAGTTTCTCTCGAGAGAATTGAGTGGGAGGAAGATAGAACTTGACGAGGTTGTCGAACCTCTCATCCCTCTGGATGGTGGCGCAGGGCAAGGGGAAACCTCTGTCGTTGCGACGCCGGTTGAGGAGGAAGTTAATGATGATGATCATGAAACTCCGGTTCAAGTTTCTGTCGAACCACGCAGGTCGACGAGACCACGTGCTGCTCCAGAGTGGTACGGTAATCCCGTCTTATCAATCATGTTGTTGGACAACAATGAACTTGCAAATTATGAAGAAGCAATGGTGGGCCCAGATTCCAACAAATGGCTAGAAGCCATGAAGTCCAAGATAGGATCCATGTATGAGAACAAAGTGTGGACTTTGGAGGTACTGCCTGAGGGCCGCAAGGCTATTCAGAACAAATGGATCTTTAAGAGGAAGACGGGCGCTGACGGCAATGTGACCGTTTATAAAGCTCGACTTGTGCCAAAGGGTTTTTCACAAGTTCAAGGAGTTGACTACGATGAGACATTCTCACCCGTAGCAATGCTTAAGTCCGTCAGAATCATGTTAGCAATAGCTGCATTTTTCGATTATGAAATCTGGCAGATGGATGTCAAAACGGCGTTCCTTAACGGTTTCCTTAAGGAAGAATTGTATATGATGCAACCCGAAGGTTTTGTCGATCCTAAGAATGCTAACAAGGTGTGCAAGCTCCAGCGATCCAGTTATGGACTGGTGCAAGCATCTCGGAGTTGGAACAAACGCTTTGATGAGGTGATCAAAGCATTTGGGTTTATACAAGTGGTTGGAGAATCTTGTATTTACAAGAAAGTGAGTGGGAGCTCTGTGGCGTTTCTAATATTATATGTGGATGACATATTGCTGATTGGAAACAACGTAGAGTTTTTGGAGAGCATAAAGGATTACTTGAATAAAAGTTTCTCTATGAAGGACCTAGGAGAAGCTGCTTACATTCTAGGCATTAAGATCTATAGGGATAGATCAAAACGCCTGATAGGACTTTCACAAAGCACATACCTTGATAAAGTTTTGAAGACGTTCAAAATGGAACAGTCCAAGAAGGGGTTCTTGCCAGTTTTACAAGGTACTAGATTGAGTAAAACTCAGTGCCCAACAACTGATGAGGATAGAGAGCATATGCGCTCCGTCCCCTATGCTTCAGCCATAGGCTCTATCATGTATGCAATGCTGTGCACTAGACCGGACGTTAGCCTAGCCATAAGTATGGCAGGTAGGTTCCATAGTAATCCAGGAATGGATCACTGGACAGCGGTCAAGAATATGCTGAAGTACCTGAAAAGGACTAAGGAGATGTTTCTCGTGTATGGAGGTGACGAAGAGCTCGCCGTAAAAGGTTACGTCGATGCAAGCTTTGACACAGATCCGGACGACTCTAAGTTGCAAACCGGATACGTATTTATTCTTAATGGGGGTGCGGTAAGCTGGTGCAGTTCCAAGCAAAGCGTCGTAGCAGATTCTACATGTGAAGGAGAGTACATGGCTGCCTCGGAGGCGGATAAGGAGGGTGTCTGGATGAAGCAGTTCATGACGGATCTTGGAGTGGTGCCAAGCGCACTAAATCCAATAACCTTGTTCTGTGACAACACGGGCACCATTGCCTTAGCAAAGGAACCACGGTTTCACAAGAAGTCCAGACACATCAAACGATGCTTCAACCTCATCCGTGACTACGTCGAAGGGGAGGATGTAAATATATGCAAACTGCACACGGATCTGAATGTAGCAGACCCGCTGACTAAACCTCTTCCACGGCCAAAACATGATCGACACCAGAACTGTATGGGTGTTAGATTTATTACAATGTAATTCACATGGTGATGTGAGGGCTAGATTATTGACTCTAGTGCAAGTGGGAGACTGTTGGAATTATGCCCTAGAGGCAATAATAAATGTATAGTTATTATTATAATTCCTGTATCAAGATAATAGTTTATTATCCATGCTATAATTGTATTGAATGAAGACTCATTTACATGTGTGGATACATAGACAAAACACCGTCCCTAGCATGCCTCTAGTTGGCTAGCCAGTTGATCGATGATAGTCAGTGTCTTCTGATTATGAACAAGGTGTTGTTGCTTGATAACTGGATCACGTCATTAGGAGAATCACGTGATGGACTAGACCCAAACTAATAGACGTAGCATGTTGATCGTGTCATTTTGTTGCTACTGTTTTCTGCGTGTCAAGTATTTGTTCCTATGACCATGAGATCATATAACTCACTGACACTGGAGGAATACTTTGTGTGTATCAAACGTCGCAACGTAACTGGGTGACTATAAAGATGCTCTACAGGTATCTCAGAAGGTGTTAGTTGAGTTAGTATGGATCAAGACTGGGATTTGTCACTCCGTGTGACGGAGAGGTATCTCGGGGCCGACTCGGTAATACAACATCACACACAAGCCTTGCAAGCAATGTGACTTAGTGTAAGTTGCGGGATCTTGTATTACGGAACGAGTAAAGAGACTTGCCGGTAAACGTGATTGAAATAGGTATGCGGATACTGACGATCGAATCTCGGGCAAGTAACATACCGAAGGACAAAGGGAATGACATACAAGATTATATGAATCCTTGACACTGAGGTTCAAACGATAAGATCTTCGTAGAATATGTAGGATCCAATATGGGCATCCAGGTCCCGCTATTGGATATTGACCGAGAAGTCTCTCGGGTCATGTCTGCATAGTTCTCGAACCCGCAGGGTCTGCACACTTAAGGTTCGACGTTGTTTTATGCGTATTTGAGTTATATGGTTGGTTACCGAATGTTGTTCGGAGTCCCGGATGAGATCACAGACGTCACGAGGGTTTCCGGAATGGTCCGGAAATGAAGATTGATATATAGGATGACCTCATTTGATTACCGGAAGGTTTTTGGAGTTACCGGGAATGTACCGGGAATGACGAATGGGTTCCGGGAGTTCACCGGGGGGGGGGGGGGGCAACCCACCCCGGGGAAGCCCATAGGCCTTGAGGGTGGTGCACCAGCCCTTAGTGGGCTGGTGGGACAGCCCAAAAGGGCCCTATGCGCATTGGAAGAAAAATCAAAGAGAAAGAGAAAAAAAAGGAGGAGGTGGGAAGGGAAGGAAGGACTCCCACCCACCAAACCAAGTCCAACTCGGTTTGGGGGGGGGAGACCTTCCCCCCTTGGCTCGGCCGACCCCCTTGGGGCTCCTTGAGCCCCAAGGCAAGGCCCCCCTCTCCCACCTATATATACGGAGGTTTTAGGGCTGATTTGAGACGGCTTTTCCATGGCAGCCCGACCACATACCTCCACGGTTTTTCCTCTAGATCGCGTTTCTGCGGAGCTCGGGCGGAGCCCTGCTGAGACAAGGTCATCACCAACCTCTGGAGCGCCGTCACTCTGCCAGAGAACTCTTCTACCTCTCCGTCTCTCTTGCTGGATCAAGAAGGCCGAGATCATCGTCGAGCTGTACGTGTGCTGAACGCGGAGGTGCCGTCCGTTCGGTACTAGATCGTGGGACTGATCGCGGGATTGTTCGCGGGGCGTATCGAGGGACGTGAGGACGTTCCACTACATCAACCGCGTTCACTAACGCTTCTTCTATACGGTCTACAAGGGTACGTAGATCACTCATCCCCTCTCGTAGATGGACATCAGCATGATAGGTCTTCGTGCGCGTAGGAAATTTTTGTTTCCCATGCGACGTTCTCCAACAGATATGGTTTGTATGAAAGATATTGAGAACCTTTACCGTCTACCATTGACTGGAAAGTTACACTCCTAAAAGAATTTTATCTCTGTTTTCAAAACCGCGAGCTCTGGTACTTGTTTAGTCTTTGCTTCCAGCCACAGGTTTTCAACCTTGCCATCAAAAGCAACGGTTCGAGAGTCTTCACCTTGTTTCTTCAAAGCACCAACTATTGAGAGCATAATTGTCATTCTGACTGTAATGTGCATTATCCCAAAGTACCACATTGTCTTCTGCATGATTGTGAAATTACTCATTTTGAAATATTTATTTCTAGTCTCCTTAAAGACTTCGAAGGAGCGTCTGCATTTATGTTTTGCTTCACTCATGGGGGCTAGCGAGATACCACTCTAGTATGTTCAAGTCATGTGCATTGTGATCTCGTCATGATTTTCAGTTGCATATTATTCATTAATTCTTAGTTGTTTGAAACTCTTCACATGATCGAAGGATTGCTTCGTGCATTGTCTTTGTAGCATTGATCCTATACTTGTTGGACTTGTTCGTAGTACATGCTTATATACATCTAATGAAGCAAAAGAGTTGTCAAAGTTTTCTTTGTCGCGACTAGTTCATTGAACTGAATTGTTTGAGGACAAGCAATATGCTAAGCTTGGGGGAGTTGATACGTCCCAAACGTATCGACTTTTCCAAACACTTTTACTAACCCGGACTGACGCTGTTTCCAGCAGAGCTGCCTAAAATACACGCACCAGGAGGAACCCTTGACCAAAAGATGGGCCAGAGGGGGGTCACCAGGCCTCCAGGCAACCTGGTGGCGTGGCCTGCCCCCCTAGCTGCGCAAGGGGGACGCCTGGGTGGGGCCTACCCCCTCTGGTGCCCTACCTTGGCTCCTATTTTTACCCGATACGGAGAAACCCGAGAACATAAGTCGTTTTGCCAATTCTCAATGCGGAGCTGCCATCACCCTCTATTCTTCTCCGGGAGAGCTAATCTGGAGGCTGCCTTGGCCTCCGGAGAGGGGAAATCGTCGCCATCGTCATCTCCATCGCCACTCCATCACCCTTCCAGGACTTCCCCTTCCATGTGTGAGCAATTCCCTCTTGTAGGCGAAGGGGATGGTAGGGATTGGATGAGTTAGATCATGTAATAGTTTTTCAGATTTTTGGGGGCATGTTGCCTATCATCTACTATGGTGTTTACCATCTTTGCTACTACTTGTTGCTCTTCATGCTTGTTACTTTGGTCCCGAGTGCCATGATTTTAGATCTGAACCCATTATGTTTTCATGAATATATTTGTGTTCTTGATCCTATCTATGAGTTGTATGCACCTACTATAGTTCGAAACCGGCGATCCTAATGGTGACGGCTTGGGACACCAAAGGGGATAGACTATAATTTGAGGATTCCATGTATCCATTGATTGTTAATGCTTTGTTCAGGTGCTCTTTGACAAGAGCACCTTAATCTCCGTAAGTTCCTTTTGGCCATGTTAGTAGCGGAATGGTAGGACAAAAGATGTGGTGCAAGTTCTTATTGCAAGCACGCATGACTACCTTGGGATACATGCCTAATGTTTGATATTTGCCTAGATGGTCATTACTTTTCTGTGTGCCTTGCCACAAGTTAAATACATGATATGTCTCATCCATGACCAACCATCCATCTCCCTAGCCTATAGTATTTTAATCCTGCTGGTTACAAGTTGCTTTGCTTTTGCTGTTTTACTTTCCTTGCTATGCCACCATTATTTTTGTTGCCACCATCACTTACATATCACCATTGCTACTAATATTTTGTTTCCAAGCAAGTATCTTTCAGGTGCGGTTGAATTGACAACTCAACTATTAAAGCTTATAAATATTCTTTGGCTCCCCTTGTGTCGAATCAATAAATTGGGTTATGTTACCTGCGAAGACTGTTGCGATCCCTACACTTGTGGGTTATCACGGTACTTCTCGGAACAAAAGTCCGAAGTTCATATACATTCCTAAGAGCATTAGTACACCTCCTACCAAGAGAAACGAAGATCTCGAAACGATTAGTGTTCACCCCATATTCATAAACCGGATAATGGTCCTATTCTCAAGCCTCCTCTTATTCCTATTATCCATGGTTGTGTTATTAAGGAGCTTGATGACAAAGCTGACAACACTTGAAACTATGCAATGTGCCTAGCTAGGGGCGTAAAACAATAGCGCTTGTTGGGAGACAGCCAAATAGTTATCTTTGTTTTTGTCTTTTACTTTATGTTTTTTGTGATAACATGATTATTTCCTCAGTAATTATAGTGTTTTTATGTTTTAATTAGTGTTCGTGGCAAGTAAAGCCTTTGGGATGATTTGTATGATGAGTAGAATTGATACGGTGCAAAAATAGAAACTTTGATGTCCAGTCCAGAATTTTTCTGATTTTACTAGAATGTCTTTTTAAGATGAATTTGTTTACAAAGTATGTATATACAAATTGCTCAGTCCGTCCTAATATTTCAGATTTTTTCGAGTTATATAAGTATAGGTTCATTATAGATTACTACAAACTATTCTGTTTCTGGCAAATTCTGTTTTTTGCTTGCAGAGTTTGCTTGTGTTGATGATGCTATGAATTGTACCGAGGGTTATAAGCCACAGAGGAGTTATAATAAAGTAACATATTATAAAATAAAATAATAATCAACTTAAAAGAGCACTTGAAAGTATTTGATATGTTGCTTATGCTAACAGATCTCATGAAGTTTTGTTGAGTTTTATGTGATTGAAGTTTTCAAGTTTTTGGTATTATTCCGATGGACAATGGAATGAGGAGCAGAAAAAGCCTAAGCTTATGGATTCCAAATTCACCCCAAGGTAATACTCTAGGAAGACTCAAGCATCTAAGCTTGGGGACACCCCAAAAGTCATCCCCTCTTTTTGTTTCAATCCATCGATATATCACTTGGAGCTACATTTTTATTCATCACATGATATGAGTTTTGCTTGGAGCATTGCTTGCTTTTTTTGAATTTAATTTCAGTTTGACACAATCACCGTTTGCTATACACACTTATTTGAAATAGTTACCTCATCATCACAATTTTTTAGAATACTCTATGTGCTTCACTTATATCTTTTGAGCTTAGCAGTTGCTCTAGTACTTCACTTATATCTTTTTGAGCATGCTGGCTTGTAGATTTTATAGAAATTTTATGCTATCCTTCTTCACTTATATTTGTTTTATAGTTAAATAAATAGTGATAGTAATTCGCATGGGTCAAAAGACTAGATAAAAATAATGCGTATTCAATGAGCGATAATTTAAACCATCATGTAGCACATATAGAGAAATTATGGGTTAATGATATTGATGTGTTGATATGAAAAAGGTGTGAGTGAATTATTATTAATTCAGAGAGGTGTTGATATTAAGGGATTTTAAACTTCTTGTTCATCCAAAAATTAAAAGGACATGGTGATGATGTGTGAGTATTTCTATTCCTTGGTGAAATCCTAGTGTTGTTTTGAGTCGGAGTCGCGCGATGGTTAATTCCTACCAACCTCTCCCTCGGGTCATGGGAGTACTGCTTTTATTTGTGATAAAAACTAATAAAACCTTGCAATAAGTACACGAGTTCTTCATGACTAACGTGACACCATGGACATATGCAATCTCACCTCATCATATTTGCTAGAATCTTCGGTACCGTGCATCGCCCATTTTCACCTGGAGGATCGGTGCAACTTACGCTAGTGCCTCCTCAAAAGAGCCACCATACCTACTTATCATGGCATTTCCATAGCCATTCTGAGATATATTGTCATGCAAATGCCATCGTCACTTCATATGACTAGTTCGTTCATCATCACAATGCTTTGCCCGATCATATAGAGCTGGCATAGTATTTGTGGCAAAGCCACGGATCATCATATTTTTAATACAAGTCACGCTAGATCTTTACACATCCTGGTACATGGCCAGAGGCATTCATACAGAGTCACGTCATCCTATCAGTTTTCATATTTAGTTGTAAGTAAATAAAGGTGTGATGATCATCGCTATTAAAGCATTGTCCGAGTGAGGAAAAGAAAAATGGGCGAGGAAAAATGAGCCCACCATAATAATAATAAAATGAATGAGAGAAAACAAGAAGTTACTTTGCTACTATCCTTTACCACACTTGCGCTTCAAAGTGGCACCATGTTCTTCATATAGAGAATCTCATGTTATATCATTCATATGCTAGTGGGAATCACTTTTTGATAAACATGGCTTGTATATTCCGATGTGGGCTTCCTGAAATTCCCGAGATCTTCATGAGCAGGAAAGTTGGATGCACACCCCACTTAGTTTCAGTGGAGCTTTCATACACCTATAGCTCTAATGCATCGTTTTCATGGCAATCCCTACTCCTTGCATCGATATCTATCGTCGGGCATCTCCATAGCGAGTTGGTATACCTAGTTGATGTGAGACTAACTTCTCCACTTTTTACCCCTTTAAAACCTACCACCATATTCTATTCCACCTTTATGCTATGTCCAATGGTTCACGCTCATGTATAGCATGAAGAATAAAAAGTTGATGCATATTGAAAAAGTACGATCCAATTGCCTGACTTGGACACCATGGTGCTTGACATTTGTATTAATGTGGTGAAGATGGAGCCATGCCTTGCTAATAATAAGATGAACGGGGTAAAACAATCTTTGAGGATCATATACTTTGAATATTAATACTTTTACCGCTTATACCTATAAGTATTGTTGTGTTAGTGTTTGTTAATTCATCGTTTATCATTGAGCACACATGCATAAGATTACATCATGGATAGCATGTTAGATCAAAAATTCTGTTTTTTTTTTCATTTACCTACTCGAGGACGAGCATGAATTAAGCTTGGGGATGCTTGATACGTCTCCAACGTATCTATAATTTTTTATTGTTCCATGCTGATATATTGTAGTTCTAGAATACTTTTGGGTATTTATTTACCAATTTATATTATTTTTTACCACTCACCTATTGACCGAGTGCCCAATGCTAGTTGCTATTTTTTGCATGTTTTTCACTATTCAGGTTTTCCATACCAAACGAAGTCCAATTGACGTGAAACTTTTTGGTGATTTTCTCTAGACCAAAAGAAGAGAAACAAGCATCGGACGAAGGTTGGGGGCCACACGAGGGCCCCACAAGCCAACACGGCGCGGCCTGTGGGCGACCTTTTCTCTTACGGGCCCCTCGAGGTCCTCCCGATTTTGTTCCCTGGCTTATAAATTCCCATATACCCTAGAAACACCAGAAGGAGTCCCAAAACACTTTTTACGTTGCCCCAAGTCTCTTTTCGGCGGGAGGCCATCTGGAGCTCCCTTCCGGCACTCTATCGGAGGGGGTATCAATCATAGAGGGCCTCTTCATCAACCTTGCTGCCCTCATGATGATGTGTGAGTAGTTCATCGTGGACCTACGGGTCCATAGCGAGTACCTAGATGACAATCTCTCTCTCTCTTTGATTTCAATACAATGATCATCACATCTTCGCTTTAATCCACATGATTTAACTCCTTTTGTGAGGTGCGCTTGTTGGTATCCGATGAATTGTTGGGTTATGTTTAGATTATTCATGCTAAATATTTGAGTTTTCCGTGAATACTTATATGATTATTTTTTGCATTAGTATGATAAATTCTTAATTCTGTTCGACCTATTTAAATAGTTTGGCCAACTAGATTGATATTTCTTCGGTGAGGGAGGTGCGTTGTAGTAGGTTCAACCTGGAGAATTTCTATATCCCAGTGATAGAAGGGTACAAGATGCATCTTTGTGTTGCTGCTACTAAGGATAAACGATGGGGTTTATTCATATTGCTTGAGTTTACTTTGTCTACATCATGTAATTGTTCTCCATGCATTACTCTCTTTTACTTAATACTCTTGATGCATGCTGGATAGCGGTCAATGAGTGGAGTAATAGTAATAGGTGCAGACAGGAGTCGACCTATTCGTCTATGGACATGATGCCTATATAGACATGATTATTGCATTGAATATCGCATAGCTATCCTTTTTCTGTCAATTGTCCAACAGTAATTTGTTTAGCCGCTCATATGTCTCCATCGTATCTATAATTTTTTATTGTTCCATACTGATATATTATCATTCTACAATACATTTGGGGTATTTATTTACCAAATTATATTATTTTGTTCACTAACCTATTGACCCAGTGCCTAGTGCCAATTGTTGTTTTCTACGTGTTTTTCACTTTTCAGGTTTTCCATACCAAACGAAGTCCAATTGCCCTGAAACTTTTTGGTGATTTTTTCTGGACCAAAAGAAAACCAACGAGCATCATAAGAAGGATGTAGGCCTCACGAGGGGCCCACAAGCCAATAGGGCATGACCAGGGGGCGTGATGGCTTATGCCTCCATCGTGGCCGTCCTAACTCCGTTCTGTGGCTTATTAATTCGCATCTACCCTAAAAACGTGAGAGGGATTTCCGGAACACTCTTTATGCCGCTGTAAGTTTGTGTTCCAATGGGAGGCCATCTCGAGCTCCGTTTTGGCACCTTGCCGGAGGGGGATTGATCATGGAGGGCCTCTTCATCAACCTTGCTGCCCTCATGATGATGTGTGAATAGTTCACCACGCACCCGTCACACCCTGTTTTCACCTTATTTCAACTATAGTCTTGTCAAAAATCTGAGTTTATTAAATTTTTAAGCAAGTGATATGAATGCCATGATTGCCATTGTTTGAATGTATGCTTGAGTGAGTGGATCAAAAAACAATATTGTTATAACATGTTATTTTCAGAAAGAACCTTTTCTCATTATTATCATTTCAAAACCTTGCTTTGGGGTTTTCACTACAAGTCCGTGATTCCAAGGGAGTGCCTTCACCCAAAGATTGTATTCTGGTTTTAACACTAATATAACTCTTCAAAATCATAAAATAATTATTTTATAAAATATTTTCCTATTTTAATTGCATGTCCTTTTCTAAGGCCACGAATGATGTTTCTGAATGGAATATTATATTCCTGCCTTAGAAAAATCTGAGAAAATTTTTAGACAATCAGAGGACATATATTTTCCATACATAAGATTTTCAACCCCTATTTATGTTAAAAATATTTGAGCTAATCCTTGAAAACCCATTCTGTCTGTTTTGACCTTTTGGAATATGTCCAAAGGAAATATTCTCCATAAATTCTGAGGAAATTCTAGCATGCTTCCCAAGCTATATTTGGTGATCATGCCAAGTTTCACCTCATTCCAAGTTGGTTTGGTTCACCAAATATTCCCAAAACCTTCCGTGTCCAGAATCAAGTTGAAGCAACTCTACATAGCAAAGTTTGTCCAAATGGCGTGAAACTTTGCAGGAGTGCTCAATATCTGAAATGAGGAGACTCTGCCAAGAATTGGATTTGTGCGGATTAATTTACCCACATTATCTTTTAAGAAGGCAGAACTGCCCATTTGGGGGTGTTTTCAAGTTTACACTATCAAACTTGTCCAATGGAGCACAAATTTGGTGGAGCCTCCTACTTTTACCTAAAACCAAAACCTGTTAACTTTCAGCATCATTGGTGGAGGTTAGCTACCCCACACTCATATCAAACACCTTCAGCCAGAATGGTCAAACAACACTTAGCACCCACTTCACCCACCCCCTTTCCATTAAACTCTCAGTGCAAGCTACCAGCACCACTCTTCAACTTCAGACGAGTGGCCCCCTCCATAGTTCCAAGCAAGTAAGACAAAATCTTCATTTTAGTCTCTGATTCAAAGCTGATAGCTTCTCTTTAATCACCTCCTTTAACCATCAGTGATACCCTCGGCTCTCAAACGACTAAGGAGCATCTAGCCCAACCCCCGGACACGCCACACACAACCAAAGCACCCTAGAGCGCGCCAACATGTCGTGGCATGCCAAAACTGCGCTCTTGGCGTGCTACAGGGTGCACCTGAGGCAAGGGAGGCCAGCCCCAGCCGGTTCTCACCTCCCCTCGGTGCCCCTCCATGTCTCCGAAACCCCTCCTGACTCGGGGCAGCCTCAGGGCCCCTCCTCCACCTCTATACTAACTCAGGAAACGCATGCCCGCGCACGCCCGAATCGGTCAGTCGTGTGTGGACCCGTAGCACGGGCGTGATGACGAGGTGATGTATATTCTTCTTGCCCCTCGTTGGACCCCAAGTGGAAGGTGGAGATGTAGTCAGCAGCAAATTTCCCTTACACAAAGACTTTAAGGTTTATCGAACCAGGACGACTCCTAGGCTCAACAAGTAGGTGTCTTCCACCCTGGCACTAGCAGAAGATGTGGACATGTACACATAACAAATAACTTTGCTCCCAACCAGTACAAAGAGGTTGGCAATCTCTTCGGCCTTGTAGTTTGCAAAGGATCAAAACACAAGCGGGGAAGGTAATAGTGATTGCAACGGAAAAGAAATGAAAGCAGTAAATGGTGGAGGTGTAAGCAATGATGGTGATATGGATCGGAGTCACATGACATTCACTAGTGATGTCTCTCTCCCAAAATACGATAAACAACTATGCTAGGTAAACAAATCACAGTTGGGCAATTGACAGAATTATGATCGCAACGCAATGCTAATTATGCTCCTTGATAGTTAGAGGTACAATAGTAATGGGCAATACACCAAGACAAGTAGATCGTTTATTCATAAGCATATACTTACTAATCATCCACCTTGAGATATCTATCCAGAACATCTCTCCGGTATTAAGTTGCGAGCCCCATCCAAAGTGTAAACTCAAAGCAACGGACAACTGCATTAACGAACTATGCGTAAGGTAAACAATCCTTGCAACCTTGGTCACAAGCACCATTGTTTTCTCCCTGGTGGCAACAAGCAAATCCCCTAGTCTCATGTTTGTGTCACTCGAGCTAGACATCGAGGGGCCTGAACCCACAATCATGCATAACGCTCCCTCTTGGAGTTACAATCTACTACTTGGCCAAAGCAATAAAAAGCAACGGAGAACATGCATGAATCACTAAGGAACATAATATGAAAGGATAATCAAATATATAACTCATAACAATCTGAACATAATCTCATAATCCATCGGATCCCAACGAACTGAGCATAGAAATAGCAAGAGAATTACATAGATGCCTTGATCATGTAGGGCAGCTCACAAGGACTAACCATTGAAGCACAATATTGGAGAGAAGACATCACATAGCTACTGGTCATAGACCTATGGTCCAAGGGAAACTACCCAAGGCACATCCGGGAGACGTCCATGGTGGCGGAGAAGCTCCTAGAGGTCAATACTCCCTCCGACAGGTTGCCGGGAAGAGGTCTCCTGACATCCCTGATGACCCACAAGTATAGGGGATCAATCGTAGTCCTTTTGATAAGTAAGAGTGTCAAACCCAACGAGGAGCAGAAGGATCTGACAAGTGGTTTTCAGCAAGGTAAAATCTGCACGCACTGAAATTGTCGGTAACAAGTGATTGTGTGGTGAGATGATTCGTAGCGAGCAACAAGTAACAAAAGTAGCAACGGTGCAGAAAAGTGGCCCAATCCCTTTTGTAGCAAGGTACAAGCCTGGACAAAGTCTTGTAGGAGGAAAAACGCCCCGGAGGGCACACGGGAATTTATGTCATGCTAGTTTTCATCATGTTCATATGATTCACGCTCGTTAGTTTGATAGTTTGATATGTGGGTGGACCGACGCTTGGGTACTGCCCCTACTTGGACAAGCATCCCACTTATGATTAACCCCTCTCGCAAGCATCCGCAACTACGAAATAAGAATTAAGACAAAGTCTAACCATATCATTAAACTAGTGGATCCAAGTCAGCCCCTTACGAAGCAACGCATAAACAAGGTTTTAAGCTTCTGTCACTCTAGCAACCCATCATCTACTTACTACTTCCCAATGCCTTCCTCTAGTCCCAAATAATGGTGAAGTATTATGTAGTCGAAGTTCACATAACACCACTAGAGGAAACAACAAGCAACACATCAAAATACCGAACGAATACCAAATTCACATGACTACTATTAGCATGACTTATCCCATGTCCTCAGGAACAAAAGTAACTACTCACAAAGCATAATCATACTCATGACCAGAGAGGTAATGAGTAGCATCAAGGATCTAAACATAAACTCTTCCACCAAATAATCCAACTAGCATCAACTACAAAGAGTAATCAACACTACTAGCAACCTTACAAGTACCAATCTGAGTCGCGAGACGGAGATTGGTTACAAGTGATGAACTAGGGTTTGGAGATGAGATGGTGCTGATGAAGATGTTGATGGTGACGAGTCCCCTCCAATGAGAGGAGTGTTGGTGATGACGATGGCGACGGTTTCCCCCTCCGTGAGGGAAGTTTCCCCGGCAGGATAGTCCTGTCGGAGCTGTAGATTGGTTCTGCTCAAGTTCCGCCTCGTGGTGGCGGCGAAACCACGAAAAGTATCCTCCCTGTTTTTTCCTGGACGAAACCCTTCATATAGCAGAAGAGGGGGGCTAGTGGGCCAGCAGGCTGCCCACAAGCCCTCATGGCGCGGCCTGGGGGGGGGGGGGGTGGCCGCGCCGTGCAGGCTTGTGGTCATCCCCTGGCGCCCCTCTAGCGCTTCTTCGGCCCATTATTTTTTATAAATCCGAAAAAATCCTCGTTGATTTTTACGGCGTTTGGAGTTGCGCAGAATAGGTATCTCAACTTTGCTCCACTTTCAGGCCAAAATTCCAGCTGCCGACATTCTCCCTCTTTATGTAAACCTTGCAAAATAAGAGAGAAAAGGCATAAGAATTGTACCGTGAAGTGAAATAACAACCCAAGAAGCGATAAATATCAACATGAAAACATGATGCAAAATGGATGTATCAACTCCCCCAAGCTTAGACCTCGCTTGACCTCAAGCGAAAGCCTAGCTCAATAAATATGTCCACATGTTTAGGGAGAGAGGTGTCGACAAAACGAGAGACGAACATGCATGCATCATGATCATGATCAGAACAACAATACCAACATATAATATCTCATGCTAAAGTGATAGTTCCTTCACAAAGTAAACCATGGATCAAGAACCTTACTGAGAAGTAACAACCGATAGCCTTTAGTCATTGAAGCAATTGCAATTTATCACAACATCAGAAAGAGTCAAGTAAGAGCTTGTAAAGCAAATCCACATACTCAATCATTATTTCGTTCTCTACAATTGCTACAACTCACGTGGTACTCATGAGATCAAAGTTTCAGCTGGACACAGAGAAAGATAGGGGCTTATAGTTTTGCCTCCCAACTTCTTACCTCAAGGGTAATGTCAACAACAATAATTCATGAATACTTACCTCCAAGTTGACATATGAATATAGATCTTTCCCAAGCATATGACGTTAGCCAAGATAAAGGCGAAACAAGGAATTGGTGATGTAGCGACCCGACTCAAAACGAGTCAATCCTCTGTGTATCTGTGCCATCCCTGGATCAGTATGCTGGCACACACAGTACATCAATGTATATATCAAAGTGCAATCACATGTAAATAACGTAAAACTGATATATACCTTAAATATCTCAGCGGAAGCAGTCAAGGGAGTGGAGTCCCAATAAACACCAACGGCAAGTTGAGTGTACACCGTAACCCTGAATCGTACTCTTACTCGTCGAACAAAAATATCTGCAACATAAGACGTTGCAGCCGTGTAGGTCAGCATATTGAATATGCTGGCAAGTCACATATGAGAGGGGGTAAAACATCATCTATACTATATGCATACATGGCAGGTGGGGTTGTAAGTTTTAGCATAAAGCAAATTTTCTCCTACAACAAAAGGGGCTAAAAGCAAAATATTACTACGCTGTTGGTTGTTAATGAGATGGTTCCACCAACCAGTTCTCATACCCAAGTTATCAATATTACCCACATCAATATTATTATTTGTGTTGAGAATTTCGGATAACTTCAGTTCCTTTGGCTCAAGTTGTCCATGACAGTGGACACGGCTAATCGATTAGGTTTGAGTACTCTGCAGAGTTTTGCACACGTTGCCCACACGATTTGATTGCCTCCGTGTATGTCCTCGCACTTCACGGTGTTTGAAGACCGGATGATCAAAACATGGTCTTTCAACGGGTCCCTCTGAATCCCTGTCGGTGCCCATCCAATCCTACATCTGCTAGCACCGCCTGTCCAGAGTCACCGCGTTGTCCAACCAAGCCAGAGCCCATAATGACTTGTGGCTGTGCAGGTAAGCCTTGGGTCTTGAAAATATCCGTCCGTCTCTTTGAGCCTGGGTGAAGCTTTCCGCAAGATGTCATGGCCGTCTCCAGCATCCCGGGTCATCCACTGGTTTCTCCAGGGAGCCGATCAACCGTCCTTCACCCAGAGTTGCATTGCATCGCGAGGTCTTGAAAAGTCTTGACTTAACCGGTCTTGGTTATTAAGGTATCCTCGCATCACTCGTGATAAACTCTCAACCAGAATCCCGTCTACTCAAGCATAGCAATATGAAATTTGTCGTCCCGAGCCTAGTAACGGGGTTGTTGGGTGCCTACCACATGATACTACAATATGTAACTATAATTTCCAAGTACCTAGTCAGCATGCAATTGGGCATAGGATGGTAGAACTACGATGCATAAAACATAGGTGATACATGATCAAATGACTTGCCTGGTGATGTTGACGAAGAAGAATTTTCGTTCTCGGGAAATACGTGATAGAACTATTTGTCACTCTCCGATGAAATCTATATAATCAAACATAGTATTCACATAAGCACTCATACTAGCAATCATTCTAGCAATCTAAACAAAAGAGAGAGCGAATAGGAATCCGAAGGAAACTTCAAATAAGACTAGGGAGTCTTCTACTACATCAAACACTATATAGTTTTTGTTCTAACTGAAAATGAAACACTAAAATAGAAAAAATAACAGAAAACAAAATATAAAATAACTAAGATAACAGAAGTAAAATTTACAAAAGAATATTATTTTATAAGTCTTTTCAAAATAGGAAATCAAACTAGCAATGCAATCAATTCGCAAGTTAGTATAGAACTAGAATTGATTCCATGCAAACAAATAAGAATAAATAAAATAAACTTTTGTTGTTGTTGAAAAGTTACTGGTAAATATCAGACAACAAAATATAACTTGTCACAATTACAAAAAACACAAATTAAGAACAATTAATACAAAAGAAATAGCAAGAAAACAAAAAAGGCTAAAACAGAATCTATTTTGCTTAAAACCCTAAGTAAAATTATTTAAAAAAATTGAAACTTAAACTAGTGAAATATATGATCAATAGGAAACAGTAGCAAAAATAATTAATTTAAAAGCTATTTTTAAACTCCCGGTATAAGCAAAACAAGCTTTAAATCAAATCTGATCTAATTCAAATTTTATGAATCCAATTATAGACAAATTATAGATCTGCAGAAACTACATAAAATTTGTGATCCAACGCAAAAAGAATCACCTAATTTGGAGTTATAGACTAATAGATAGGAATTTTCTAAGATTGCAATTTTCTGAAAAACTGCAATACGAGATTTCGTGAATCTCACCATGGGTGACAGAGAGGAAGAACTCCGGCGAGGTAGCTGCTCCGGCGAGGTGGGGAGGTCGCCGGCGGGTTGGGGAATCGGCGGAGGAGTAGCACAGCAGGGGGTGGGGCGCTGGAGAGGCTCGGCAGGGGTGATGGGGAAGCGCCACGAGACCTACTGTACTCCGTTCTTGACAGGAAGATGAGGATGGTGGCGCCGTGGCTACGAGCAGGGAGAAGGCGAGGTGACGGGGAAAATGGAACGAGGAGAAGAGGGGCGTTCTAATAGGGGTGGTGGGAGGCTCGGGAAGGAAGTGTAGCCCGCGAATCGGGGGAGGGAAGCGTCGTGGGAAGCTTCTGCCATGGCCACACAAGGAAGCTCCTCAGGAGGAAGAAGAAGGTGGGATTGGGCCAGATTGGTTTCCTAACGTGGCCCAAGTACATTTCTAAAATAAGAGATCTCTTTCCCTTTTTATTAAAACAAGAATAAATACGATTAAAAGGAAATAGAATATCCTTGGAATATAGGGGTATAATATATTAAAAAATTTCAGAAAAATAAATTCAAAAAGATGGAAATTTTTCCACGGCCAAAATAAATACTTCAAAAAAATGTTTTTTCAGAAAATCCCCTAAATGCTTTATTTCTTTTTGCAAATAATTACTCAAATAAATCTTGGGTGTCATGGCTCAAATATTTCAAAGAATATCCCCGGGTTTGGAGGGTCATGTTTCTCCTCTCTTTTTCTCTTGTTTGACAAAGTATTGTTCCCGGCATTCCGTGAGTGAAGAAGAAAACAAAATGTAAAGGAAAAAATCGAAAGGAAATTCAAGTGCCACCTTGGTTCAAATTCTTTGTAGTTGAAGAAGTCATGCTATCTCCTCTCGCTGGTTTTGAAAAGATGAATTTGAACTCACAGGAAACGGGGAACTCATTTTATTCCCACTCATTCAAAAGTTTTTGAAAAGTTTCAAATTTCACTCAAGTTTCAATCACTCAAACAAACAAACAATCAATCTTATAATTTTATTAACATTCCATAATTTGGGATGTTACAGGTGAAGATCACCATGACTCTTTGAAGGCAAAAAGTAAAGGTACAAGATAGGCCCTCCGCAGAGGGAAGCAGAGGTTGTCATGCGCTTTTGAGGTTTGGGTGTGTATCCTCTTAGTGCGGAGGAATGTCACTTTGTATTGCCTCCTGTGATAAAGAACTTTATTATGCAGTCTGTCGCTTTTATGTCTTCGTCATCACAGGTTCGTACAAAGCTTATTTTCCACACACTAATAGATCATACATATTAGAGAGCAAATTTTATTGCTTGCACCGATGACAACTTACTTGAGGGATCTTATGCAATCCACAGGTAGGTATGGTGGACACTCATGGCAAAACTGGTTTGAAGGTTTATGGATGCACAAGTAGTTTCTCTACTTAGTGCGGAGGTTTGGCTAATGTGAGGTGGAAGCAATTGTCACATGCCAAGGGATCTCTAATCATATAACATTGTTCGGAACCAAGCAAGCACAATTCATTATGTTGTCTTCCTTGTCCAACATCTACTTCTAGGCATGCAATAGTTTAGTGAGTGTTCACAATCATAGATGGTGTCAGAGATGATATATTTATATGTGAACCTCTCCTTCTTTATCACTTCCTATTAATTGCAACAATGACCAAGGTCTATGTTTGCCTACCCTCAACAAGTTTCAATCCTCATTCTTTTTATATGTGAAGCCATCACTTCCCATAAGATCATTACATGATCTTTCATGCTTTTGTTTTATTCTCACTCTTTTGATCATGGCAAGAGGCAAAGCCCTTCAACTAAGACACTCTTTATTATATGGCTCACGAGCTCGAATACATCGGGGGTGACACACAGCAAAACTCAAGACTAAAACACTAAGACTTTTAATCTATAAGAGAAAGAGAAAACTGAAAAGGAAAACTAAAACAAAGGTAAATGGAAAAGATGTGATGGTGATACAATACCGGGGCAACTCCCCCAAGCTTGGCACAAGCCAAGGGGATTGCCCATACCAATGCTCAATTGTCTTCCTTTGGTGGTGATGGTGGTGGAGTTATTGCAACATGGGTTTGATCCTCCGTCTTCCAAGGCATAGGTGCTCCATCATGGAAAGATGAACGAGTCTCCGGAATCCTCAAATCTGTAGCCAACCGTATTGATTTAAATATATACTCATACTCACAGTTTTGGTTCTGCAGGTCATAGATCTGGGCCTCGAGTTGATAAATTCTGTCATAGAGCCTCGAGAGGTGCTTCCCGATGTCGTTGGCATCAATCTTGTGCTTGTTGGTGAACTCCATGATCATCTTGTGGTTGGCGTTGAGTCCACACTCCACCATCCCTTGGCACTTGAAGACTTGTTGTTCCATTGCAACGAGCCTTGTCTCCACGCTTCCGGTCTTCTTGGGCCCCTCAACATCATGGATGTGCAACATCCCCTCACGCATCTTGATAGATTGAGGGTGTTGTAGCACTCCCGTGAGGTAGGGATTGATGACCTTCTCGAAGATCTTGTCCTTCGGAGCTTTTGGGGAAGTCATAGCGATCTAGATCTGCAACAGAAAGAGGCTCAAAACGAAAAACAGAGGAAATCTGCGTGATGCAGGGGTCAGACCAAATGGGAGTATATATAATGATTTTTTTCAGACCAGTAGGAGTGCCCTGCACGAAAACGGAGTCCGGGAGGCGCACGAGGTGGCCACAAGCCCTCACGACGCGGCCAGGGGGTGGGCCTGCGCCGTGCAGGCTTGTCGCCTCCTCGCGCACTTTTCGGACTACTTCTATTTTTTGTATTTTTTCAAATAGTCCAAAATGGAGAAAATTTCCTGCTGGAAAAGTTTTGGAATCTGTTTCTTATCAAATCACATACCTCTTCGTTTTCGGAGTCTGAAACAGGCTGATAAATATCCCTTAGGTATTCTTCCGGAGTTATGGTATTGATGATATTAGTTCAACATTTATGGGAGTACCTGAGATATAATGCTTGATTCTCTGCCCATTTACCACTCTCGGACAATTACCTTCCGTGTTGTTGATCTTGATAGCACCGGAACGATATACTTCGTCAACAACATAGGGACCTTCCCATTTAGAGAGAAGCTTGCGTGCAAAGAATCTTAAACGAGAGTTATATAGCAAGACATAATCACCTACATTGAACTCACGCTTTTGTATCCTCTTATCATGCCACCTCTTAACCTTCTCTTTGAACAGCTTGGCATTCTCATATGCATGAGTTCTCCATTCATCAAGCGAGCTAATGTCAAATAACCTCTTCTCACCGGCAAGTGTGAAATCAAAGTTGAGCTCTTTGATTGCCCAATAAGCTTTATGCTCTTGCTCAAGAGGTAAATGACATGCTTTACCGTACACCATTTTGTACGGAGACATGCCCATGGGATTCTTATAGGTAGTTCTATAAGCCCACAGTGCAGCATCGAGCTTCTTAGACCAATTCTTTCTAGACCTGTTGACAGTCTTTTGCAGAATTAGTTTAATCTGTCTATTGCTTAGCTCTACTTGACCACTGTACTGAGGATGGTAGGGAGATGAAATTCTATGGTTGACATCGTACTTAGCAAACGTTTTACGGTAAGCGCCATGAATGAAGTTTGAACCACCATCAGTAATTAGATATCTAGGGACTCCAAATCTAGGGAAAATAACTTCTTTAAGCATCCTGATAGAGGTATTGTGATCAACACTACTAGTGGGGATAGTTTCTACCCACTTAGTGACGTAATCAGCAGCAACTAGGATATGAGTATACCCGTTGGATTTTGGAAAAGGTCCCATATAATAAAAGCCCCAAACATCAAATGGTTCAATGACAAGTGAATAGTTCATAGGCATTTCCTGACGTTTGCTAATATTATCTATTCTTTGACATTCGTCACAAGACAAGACAAACTTACGGGTATCCTTGAAGAGAGTGGGCCAATAGAAACCTGATTGCAATACCTTGTGTGCAGTTCTATCTCCCGCATGGTGTCCTCCGTAGGCCTCGGAGTGACACTTCTGTAGGATCTATCCCTGTTCATGCTCAGGTACACAACGTCTAATAATACCATCTACTCCTTCCTTATAAAGGTGAGGATCATCCCAAAAGTAATGTCTCAAATCAAAGAAGAATTTATTCTTTTGCTGGTATGTAAAACTAGGTGGTATATATTTGGCAACAATATAATTTGCATAATCAGCATACCACGGTGTACTACGTGAAGTATTGATGACATTCAATTGCTCATCAGGAAAGCTATCATCAATAGGTTGTGGGTCATCAAGAACATTCTCCAACCTAGACAAGTTATCTGCTACTGGGTTCTGAGCACCCTTCCTATCGACAACATGCAAATCAAATTCTTGTAGCAAGAGAACCCATCTGATAAGTCTAGGTTTAGCGTCTTTCTTCTCCATGAGGTACTTAATAGCAGCACGATCAGTGTGAATAGTGACTTTGGAATCAACTATATAAGATCTGAAATTTTCACATGCAAACACGACTGCTAAAAATTCCTTTTTAGTAGTAGCATAGTTTCTTTGGGCACTATCTAGAGTTTTGCTAGCATAGTGAATAACATTCAACTTCTTATCAACTCTTTGCCCTAGGGCAACACCAACAACATAATCACTAGCATCACACATGATTTCAAAAGGTAAGTTCCAATCAGGTGGTTGAACAATAGGTGCAGTTATCAAGGCCTTCTTAAGTATTTCGAAGGCTTCCTCACAATCATCGTCAAAAACAAAAGGGATATCCTTTTGCAAGAGATTGGTAAGAGGCTTAGAAATCTTAAATAAGTCTTTAATGAACCTTTAATAGAAACCAACATGACCAAGGAAACTTCTTAGCCTTTCGACTTCAATACATCTTTCAGAAATTTTATGTCCTAAGACAATGACTTCATTAACCATAAAGTGGCACTTCTCCCAATTCAAGACAAGAATGGTGTCTTTACATCTCTGTTAGACTCGATCAAGGTTGCTGAGGCAATCATCAAAAGAAGACCCGTAAACGGAAAAGTCATCCATGAAAACCTCGACAATCTTTTCACAAAAGTCAAAGAATATAGCCATCATACATCTTTGAAAGGTGGCAGGTGCATTACATAAGCCAAAAGGCATACGTCTATAAGAAGGTACGGAAAGGGCAGGTGAAAGTGGTTTTCTCCTGATCAGATTGTGTAGCTGGTATTTGGGGGAAACCAGAATAACCGTCTGGAAAGCATAAGTGTGTGTGTTCAGACAACCTTTCTAGCATTTGGTCAATAAAAGGCAGAGGGTAATGATCTTTCGTAGTGGCTTTATTCAGTTTCCTAAAATCGATCACCATCCTATAGCCAGTAATAATCCTGTGTGGGATCAATTCATCCTTATCATTAGGGACAACGGTAATGCATCCCTTCTTAGGGATGCAATGCACCGGACTCACCCAATCACTATGAGCAACATGATAGATAATACCTGCTTCCAGGAGCTTTAGTATTTCTTTTCTTACTACCTCTTTCATCTTAGGATTTAATCTCCTTTGATGATCAACAACTGGTTTGAAATCAGGATCAGTCTTAATCTTGTGTTGGCATAGAGTGGGACTAATGCCCTTAAGATCGTCAAGAATATATCCAATAGAAGCACGGTGCTTCCTCAGACTTTTTAGTAACTTCTTTTCTTCATGCTCCGAGAGGCTAGCACTAATAATAACATGATATATCTCTTTTTCATCAAGATAAGCATACTTATGAGTATGAGGCAACTGTTTAAGCTCGAAAACAGGATCACCCTTTGGTGGAGGTGGATCCCCAAGCAGTTCAACAGGCAAGTTATTCTTAAGGATAGGATATTGTTCTAAGACAACTCTATCTATCTCATCCCTTTCATCCATATGCATATCATTTTCAAGCTCAAGCAAGTATTGCTCTAAGGGATCAGTAGGAGGCACGACAATAGAAGGTAAGGCAATAGTTTCATCCTTACTAGGCAACTCCTTTTCATGAGGTTGTCTACCAAACTTGGAGAAATTGAACTCATGTGACACACCTTCAAAGCCAACAGTGACAGTTTGCTTCTCACAGTGAATATGAGCATTGAGGGTATTGAGGAAGGGTCTGCCAAATATGATGGGACAAAAGCTATCTTGAGCGGTAGCAAGAACGAGGAAATCAGCAGGATACTTCATTTTACCACACAAGACTTCAACATCCCTAACAATTCCCACAGGGCAGATAATATCTCTATTGGCTAGCTGAATAGTGACATCAATAGGCTCTATCTCAACAGGTGCAATCTCATCTTTGATTTCATCGTATAAGGATTGAGGTATTGCACTAACACTAGCACCCACGTCACATAGACCATGATAACAATGATCTCCTATCTTAACAGAAACCACAGGCATGCCAACAACATGCCTATTTTTGTCTCTAGCGTGAGGTTTAGCAATTCTAGGAGCATCTTCAGAGAAGTGAATATTATGTCCCTCAACATCGTCGGACAGAAGATCTTTGATGATAGCAATGCTAGGTTCAACTCTAATTTGCTCACGGGGTGTAGGTGTTGTAATGTAGCCTCTACGTATCACAGTTGAAGCTTTAGAATGATCCTTTATCCTAAAAGGGAAAGGTGGTTTCTCAATGTAAGCACTGGGAACAACAGGATCATTATAGGCAATGACTCTCTCTTCAACTGGATTGGGTTTAACTACATTGACTTCTAAAGGAGGATGATATTTAAACCACTTCTCTTTGGGGAGATCAATATGGGCAGCAAAGGATTCCCACAATGAAGCTACTATCTCAGAGTCAAGTCCATACTTAGCGCTAAAGTCACAAAAAGTATTTGTCTCAACAAAGGATTTAACGCAATCAAACGTGAAATTCATACCTGACTCCTTACCTTCTTCAAGCTCCCAATCTTCAGAGTTGCGTTTAATTCTCTCCAATAAATTCCATTTGAAGTCAATATCTCTCTTCATAAAAGAACCGGTACAAGAAGTGTCAAGCATGGTGCGATCATCATGAGAAAGCCGATCATAGAAGTTCTGAATGATAATTTCTCTTGAGAGCTCATGATTGGGGCATGAATATAGCATTGATTTAAGCCTCCCCCAAGATTGAGCGATGCTTTCTCTGTCACGAGGCCAAAAATTATAAATATAATTCCGATCACGATGTACTAAATGCATAGGATAAAACTTTTGATGAAATTCCAATTTCAACCGATTGTAGTCCCATGATCCAGTATCATCACATAGCCTATACCATGTCAACGCCTTATCCTTCAAAGATAAAGGAAAGACCTTCTTCTTGACCTCATCCTCGGGCAAACCTGCAAGCTTAAATAAATAACAAACTTCATCTGCATAGATTAGATGCAAGTTTGGATGTGATGTTCCACCTCTTGAAAAAGGATTAGCCAGCAGTTTCTCAAGCATACCCGAAGGAAATTCAAAGCAAATATTTTCAGTAGGTGCAGCAGGTTGAGGAGCAACTCTTTGTGATTCCGTTCAAGGTGAAGATACCCCGAACAAGCCCCTCAAAGGATTAGTATCCATAGTGACAAGTGACAACAAATTTCAGCACACTATATGAATGTTTCCTTACCAAGTTCCACTTACCAAAGGCGCTTCACTCCCCGGCAAGGCGCCCGAAAAGAGTCTTGATGACCCACAAGTATAGGGGATTGATACGTCTCAAACGTATCTATAATTTTTGATGGTTTCACGCTGTTATCTTTTGTCAACTTTGGATGTTTTGTTTACCTTTTGTATCTTTTTTGGGACTAATTTATTAATCGAGTGCCAAGTGTCACTTCCTGTTTTTCTGTGTTTTTGACTCTTTTCAGATCTGATTTTGGAACGGAGTCCAAACGGAATAAAATTCCCGAAATAATTTTTTCCAGAACGGAAGAAGATCGGGAGGCTTGAGGGCCAAGGCAGTGGGCCCACAGGGAGCCAACAAGCCCTGTTGTCGCGGCCAGGGGGGCCGCGGCAACCAGGCTTGTGGCCTCCCTGACGCTCCCTTGCCCTAGCTCTTTGGCTTATAAATTCCCCAAAAATCCAGAAAAAATCAGGGCATCCACGAAAACACTTTTCCGCCGCCGCAAGCTTCCGTTTCCGCGAGATCTCATCTGGAGACCCTTCCCGGTGCCCTGCCAGAGGGGACTTTGGAGTTGGAGGGCTTCTACATCAACTTCATCGCCTCTCAAATGACTCGTGAGTAGTCTACTTCAGACCTACGGGTCCGTAGTTAAGTCTAGATGGCTTCTTCTCTCTCTTGGATCTTCAATACAAAGTTCTCCATGATCTTCATGGAGATCTATCCGATGTAATCTTCTTTTGTAGTGTGTTTGTCGAGGTCTAATGAATTGTGGATTTGTGATAAGATTATATATGAATTATATTTGAGTCTTTGCTGATTTATTATATGCATGATTTGATATCCTTGTATGTCTCTCCGAGTCTTGGGTTTTGTTTGGCCAACTAGATCTATGATTCTTTCAATGGGAGAGGTGTTTGGTTTTGGGTTCATACCGTGTGGTGACCTTTCCCAGTGACAGAAGGGGCAGCAAGGCACACATCGTGTTGTTGCCATCAAGGGTAACAAGATGGGCTTTTATCGTAGATATGAGATTGTCCATCTACATCATGTCATCTTGCTTAAGGCATTATTCTGTTCTTTTGGACTTAATACACTAGATGCATGCTGGATAGCGGTCGACGTGTGGAGTAATAGTAGTAGATGCAGAAAGTATCGGTCTACTTGTTTTGGACGTGATGCCTATAGATATAATCATTGCCTTAGATAACGTCACGACTTTGCGCGGTTCTATCAATTGCTCGACAGTAATTTGTTCACCCACCGTCTACTTGCTTTCATGAGAGAAGCCACTAGTGAACACTACGACCCCCGGGTCTATTGACAACTATCGTTTCCACTTTCACTTTTACTTTTCTTTGTTTTCTTTGTTGCTTTCAGTTCTCACTTTGCAAACAATCTATAAGGGATTGACAACCCCTTCATAGCGTTGGGTGCAAGCTCTTTGTGTTTGTGCAGGTACTTGTGACTTGACGCAATCCTTCCTCTGGTTCGATACCTTGGTTCTCAAAATTGAGGGAAATACTTGCCGCCGCTGTGCTACATCACCCTTTCCGCTTCGAGGGAACACCAACGCAAGTCTCCAAGGCTACCAGGGAATCCTTTGCATATTTGCCAAGGAAGTCCCTAAAGGTGTAGCCGTAGCAGAAGGATTCCTGGCGCCGTTGGTGAGGAGTATCAAGATAAGAATAGTCTCCCGTCAACACGCTTGATTCTGGCGCCGTTGGAAGATCTTTTGTTGCAGTAGGAGAAGTATTTCTGGCGCCGTTGCCGGGGAAGGAGAGATCAAGACCTATCCAAGTAGGTGTCACAAACTCATCTCTTGCATTTACCTTTTTTGCCAGTTGCCTCTCGTTTTCTTCTCCCTCACTTCACATTTGCCGTTTTCATTTACCTTTTTGCTTTTTTCCTTTGCCGTTTTCTTTTGCCTTTTGCCTTTTTGTCGTTCTCTTTCGCCCGCTTTCTTCCTGCTCGTTTGTGTGTGGGATAGTCCATCAATGGCTAGACCCACTACTCCTAACGATACCCCTGAGAACGAAGTTCTCTATTTCAGGCAGAATGAGGAAGAAAATTTAAAGGACGCTTGGTATAGGATCTCCAATGCTCAAAGTAGATCTACTCGTAAGCATTCCACTACCTTTCTTATTCACAGTTTCTATGTTGGAATCTCTCCTTGGAATAGGTATATCCTTGATACCATCGTAGGCAGGAATTTTTTGGGGAGCCATACTGTTGACTCCTATGGAGCTATAATGAATTTGGTAGGCTCACCCCCGCTCATGGTTAATTGAACCACCTTGACCTTGGAACACGTGATGCAAAGGCTTGACGCTATTGAAAACAAAATTGCCACACTTGAATTTATTGAGGGTCTGGACAGAAAGATCCACAATCAAATTACTGAGTACGGATCCAAAGTGGGAATGGTCTTCAAAAATTTAAGGCAGAAGGAACCTATAGTTAATGATTCCTCTAGAATTGGCAAACTAGAAGATGCCATAACCAACTTGGGTTCCGCTTTTGCCGTTGTGCAAAATACTCCAAATCTCACTCTCAAAAAGACCTTCAAGTCTGTTTTTGTTCCTAAAGCTAGTGGTGAGTCATCCAATAAAGATGAAGATCTTAAGATGATAAATGATCACGCTACTTATGGTTTGAGCACCAAAGATGACTATACGTGATTCCATCACCTTTTCCCTAGCTAAGGGCGTTAAACAATAGCGCTTGTTGGGAGGCAACCCAACGAATCTATCCTTTTTCTTTCTGTTTTGTGTTTTCCACACTTTCATAATTCTGTTATGATTGTGTTTTTTGTGTTTCTTTTTGCGTTTGTGCCAAGCAAAACCGTTATGATTAGTCTTGGGGATGATCGTTTGGTCATGCTGGAAAAGACAGAAACTTTCTTCTCACGAAAAGAATTTTCATTTTTTTCTTCTGTAAGAGCTTTTGAGTTGATTCTTTTTGCTGCTGATTTCTATGCAAATTCTTCAAACTGTCGTAATTTTCAGAATTTTTGAAGTACCAGAAGTATACGAAGTATACAGATTGCTACAGACTGGTCTGCTGTTAACAGATTCTGTTTTTGTTGAGTTGGTTGCTTATTTTGATGAAACTATGGATAGTATCGGGGGGTATTAGCCATGGAAGATTGAAAATACAGTAACCCAACATCAATGTAAGTAGAATTTAAGTTTGCTACGGTACCTAAGGAAGTGGTGGTTTGCTTTCTTATACTAATGCTATCACGAGTTTTGTTTAAGTTTCGTGTTGTGAAGTTTTCAAGTTTTGGGTGAAGTTCTTATGGACAAAGATATAAAGAGTGGCAAGAGCTCAAGCTTGGGGATTCCCAAGGCACCCCAAGTTGATTCAAGGATGTCGTAAAAGCATAAGCTTGGGGATGCCCCGGGAAGGCATCCCCTCTTTCGTCTTCAATCCATCGGTAACGTTACTTGGGGCTATATTTTTATTCACCACAGGTTATGTGTTTTGCTTGGAGCGTCTTGTATCGTAGGAGTCTTTTATTTTTGTTGTGTCACAATCATCCTTGCTGCACCCCTAGAAAGAGAGACATGCACTCATCGTGATTTTGTCGAGCTTCACTTATATCCTTTGGTTAGACAATTCAGCTCACATGTGCTGCACTTATATCTTTTGAGCTAGTTGATTTTGCTCTATGTGCATCACTTATATCTTTTAGAGCACAGCGGTGCGTGGCTTGGTAGTTTATCTATGCTTTGATAGTAGTCTCAAAAAGGGTAGTTATCCAAAGGGATATGCAAACTTCCACCTTCATGTGCATTGAGTAGTTGGAGAAGTTTGATTCATCTCAATTAGTTTTGCGTTGTGGTTATGGTAATATTGAAGTTATATTAGTGAGGTGTTGTGGATCTAGAAATACTTGTGTTGAAGTTAGTGATTCCCGTAGCATGCACGTATGGTGAACCGCTACATGATGAAGTCTGAGCATGATTAGTCTATTGATTGTCATCCTTTGTGTGGCGGTCGGGATCGCGCGATGGTTTATACCTACCAACCCTTCCCCTAGGAGTATGCGTTGAATTCTTTGTGTCCATTACTACTAAAACTTTTGCAACAAGTATATGAGTTCTTCATGACTACTGTTGAGTCCATGGTTTAGATGCACTTTCACCTTCCACCATCACTATCTTCTCTAGTACCGTGCAACTTTCGCCGGTGCACAAAGCCCACCAATAGCCTCCCTCAAAACAGACACCATACCTACCTACTATGGCTTTTTCAAAGCCATTCCGAGATATATTGCCATACGACTACCACCATGACATGTGCCACCACTTCTTCATTGCCATTGCATGATCGTAAGATAGCTAGCATGATGTTTCCATTGAAGTCTATGCCATGCTAGATCATTGTCACAGTACACTACCGAAGGCATTCCATATAGAGTCATTTTTGCTCCAAGTTTTGAGTTGTAAGTGTGATGATCATCATTGATGGAGCATTGTCCCATGTGAGGAAATAAAAGAGGCCAAAGATGTCCACCAAAATGAAAAAAAGAGGCCAAAGAGCTCACCAAAAAAAATGAGAGAAAAAGAGAGAAGGGACAATGCTACTATCCTTCCACACTTGTGCATATTAAGCACCATGATCTTCATAATTGGGAGTCTCTCGTTTTGTCACCACCATATAGCTAGTGGGAAACTTTCATTATATAACTTGGCTTGTATATTACAATGATAGGCTTCCTCAAAATTGCCTTAGGTCTTCGTGAGCAAGCAAGTTGGATGCACACCCACTAGTTTTCTTTTAAGAGCTTTCACATACTCTTAGCTGTAGTGCATCTTTTGTATGTCAATCCCTACTCATTCACGTTGATATCTATTGATGAGCATCTCCATAGCTCATTGATAAGCCTAGTCAATGTGACCATCTTCTCCTTGTTTGTCTAGCAACCTCCACCACACTCCACACCATTTATAGTGCTAAAACCATGGCTCACGCTCATGTATTGCGTGAGAGTTGAAAAAGTTTGAGAAAGTAAAGGTGTGAAATAATTACTTGGCCAATACCGGGGTTGTGCATGATTTAAATTCGTTGTTCAAGGATGATAGAGCATAGCCAGACTATATCATTTTGGAGGGATAACTTTCTTTTGTCCTTGTTATTTCGAAAGTTCATGATTACCTTGCTAGTTTGCTTGAATTATTATTGTCTCCACGTCAATAGCAAACTATTGTTTTGAATCTAATGGATCTGAACATTCACGTCACATAAGAGGAGTTACAAAGGACATCTATGTTAGGTAGCATGAAAGCATCAAAAATTCATTCTCTATCACTTCCCTACTCGAGGACGAGCAGGAGTTAAGCTTGGGGGTGCTTGATACGTCTCAACCGTATCTATAATTTTTGATGGTTTCAGGTTGTTATCTTGTCAACTTTGGATGTTTTGTTTACCTTTTATATCTTTTTTGGGACTAACTTATTAATCCACTGCCAAGTGCTAGTTCCTGTTTTTTCTGTGTTTTTGACTCTTTTCAGATCTGATTTTGGAACAGAGTCCAAACGGAATAAAATCCCCAAAATTTTTCCAGAACGGAAGAAGATCGGGAGGCTTGAGGGCCAAGGCAGTGAGCCCACAGGGAGCCCACAAGCCATGTTGCCGCGGCCAGGGGGGCCCGCGGCAACCAGGCTTGTGGCCTTTTTGGCGCTCCCCTGCCCTAGCTCTTTGGCCTACAAATTCCCTAAAAATCCAGAAAAAATCAGGGCATCCACGAAAACACTTTTCCGCCGCCGCAAGCTTCCGTTTCCGCGAGATCTCATCTGGAGACCCTTCCCGGTGCCCTGCTGGAGGGGACTTCGGAGTTGGAGGGCTTCTACATCAACATCATCGCCTCTCCAATGACTCGTGAGTAGTCTACTTCGGACCTACGGGTCCGTAGTTAGTAGCTAGATGGCTTGTTCTCTCTCTTAGATCTTCAATACAAAGTTCTCCATGATCTTCATGGAGATCTATCCGATGTAATCCTCTTTGGCGGTGTGTTTGTCGAGATCCGATGAATTGTGGATTTGTGATCAGATTATCTATGAATTATATTTGAGTCTTTGCTGATTTCTTATATGCATGATTTGATATCCTTGTAAGTCTCTCCGAGTCTTGGGTTTTGTTTGGCCAACTAGATCTATGATTCTTGCAACAGGAGAAGTGCTTGGTTTTGGGTTCATACCGTGTGGTGACCTTTCCCAGTGACAGAAGGGGCAGCAAGGCACACATCGTGTTGTTGCCATGAAGGGTAACAAGATGGGTTTTATCGTAGATATGAGATTGTCTATCTACATCATGTCATCTTGCTTAAGGCGTTACTCTGTTCTTTTGGACTTAATACACTAGATGCATGCTGGATAGCGGTCGACGTGTGGAGTAATAGTAGTAGATGTAGAAGGTATCGGTCTACTTGTTTTGGATGTGATGCCTATAGATATAATCACTGCCTTAGATAACGTCATGACTTTGCGCGGTTCTATCAATTGCTCGACAGTAATTCGTTCACCCACCGTCTACTTGCTTTCATGAGAGAAGCCACTAGTGAACACTACGGCCCCCGGGTCTATTCACAACTATTGTTTCCATTTTCACTTTTACTTTGGTTTGTTTTCTTTGTTGCTTTCAGTTCTCACTTTGCAAAAAATCTATAAGGGATTGACAACCCCTTCATAGCGTTGGGTGCAAGCTCTTTGTGTCTGTGCAGGTACTTGTGACTTGACGCAATCCTTCCTCTGGTTCGATACCTTGGTTCCCAAAACTGAGGGAAATACTTGCTGCCGCTGTGCTACATCACCCTTTCCGCTTCGAGGGAACACCAACGCAAGGCTCCAAGGCCACGAGGGAATCCTTTGCATATTTGCCAAGGAAGTCCCTAAAGGCGTAGCCATAGCAGAAGGATTCCTGGCGCCGTTGCTGAGGAGTATCAAGACAAGAATAGTCTCCCGTCAACATGCTTGTTTCTAGCACTGTTGGAAGATCTTTTGTTGCAGTATCAGGGATCAATCGTAGTCCTTTCGATAAGTAAGAGTGTCGAACCTAACGAGGAGCAGAAGGATCTGACAAGTGGTTTTCAGCAAGGTAAAATCTGCAGGCACTGAAATGATTCGTAGCGAGCAACAAGTAACAAAAGTAGCAACGGTGCAGAAAAGTGACCCAATCCCTTTTGTAGCAAGGGACAAGCCTGGACAAAGTCTTATAGGTGGAAAAATGCTCCCGAGGACACAGGGGAATTTCTGTCATGCTAGTTTTCATCATGTTCATATGATTCATGTTCGTTACTTTGATAGTTTGATATGTGGGTGGACCGGCGCTTGGGTACTGCCCTTACTTGGACAAGCATCCCACTTATTATTAACCCCTCTCGCAAGCATCTGCAACTAGGAAAGAATAATTAAGACAAAGTCTAACCATAGCATTAAACTAGTGGATCCAAATCAGCCCCTTACGAAGCAACGCATAAACTAGGGTTTAAGCTTTTGTCACTCTAGCAACCCATCATTTAGTTAGTACTTCCCAATGCCATCCTCTAGGCCCAAATAATGGTGAAGTGTTATGTAGTCGACATTCACATAACACCACTAGAGGAAAAACAACATGCAACACATGAAAATACCGAACGAATACCAAATTCACATGACTACTATTAGCATAACTTATCCCATGTCCTCAGGAACAAAAATAACTACTCACAAAGCATAATCATACTCATCACCAGAGAGGTAATGAGTAGCATCAAGGATCTAAACATAAATTCTTCCACCAACTAATCCAACTAGCATCAACTACAAAGAGTAATCAACACTACTAGCAACCTTACAAGTACCAATCGGAGTCGCGCGACGGAGATTGGTTACAAGTGATGAACTAGGGTTTGGAGACGAGATGGTGCTGATGAAGATGTTGATGGTGACGAGTCCCCTCCGATGAGAGGAGTGTTGGTGATGACGATGGCGACGATTTCCCCCTCCGGGAGGGAAGTTTCCCCGACAGGATCGTCCTGTTGGAGCTCTAGATTGGTTGTGCTGAAGTTCCGCCTCGTGGCGGCGGCGAAACCACGAAAAAGCTCCTCCCTATTTTTTTCCTGGACGAAACCCTTCATATAGCAGAAGAGGGGGGGACAGTGGGCCAGCAGGCTGCCCACAAGCCATCATGGCGTGGCCTGGGGGGGTGGCCGCGCCGTGCAGGCTTGTGAGCATCCCGTGGCGCCCCTCTGGCATTTCTTCGGCCCAGTATTTTTTATAAATCCAGAAAAAATACCCGTTGATTTTTACGGCGTTTGGAGTTGTGCAGAATAGGTATCTCAACTTTGCTCCACTTTCAGGCCAGAATTGCAGCTACCGGCATTCTCCCTCTTCATGTAAACCTTGGAAAATAAGAGAGAAACGACATAAGAATTGTACCGTGAAGTAAAATAACAGCCCAAGAAGCGATAAATATCAACATGAAAACATGATGCAAAATGGACGTATCAGCCCCCGATCTCGGAAGCCCTACGGCGGCGGAACGATGGAGAAATTCGCGATTCCAGAAAGTCTGCGAGGGTTTCCTCATGGAACACTAAATATAGGCCAAAGGGGGGCATCAGAGGAGGTGGGGCCCACCCAGGCGACCTCCTGGCACGGTCTGGGCCCTGGCTGCACCAGCAGGCCGCCTGGGAGTCCCGGGGCCCAGCTTTGGGCCTCCTTCAGTGATCCCGAAGCTTCTGTTTCATTGATTTTTTATATATTTTTTGGATTTTTTTGGGCTTCAGAAAATTGGGTAAAAGCCCCTGCAAAAAAGACATCAGCACACACAAACTGGCACTGCGTGCACTGAGTTATTAACTTATTCCAAATATGTGTAAGATGATATAAAAGTGTAGCAAAACATATAACAATGTCACCCAAAAGATCATGGAACAAGTAGAAATTATAGATATGTTTGGGACGTATCAGCGCGCGCTGAGCCTCCCCCCTCTCTCGTTGAGTCTCTGGGGTCCCAAACCACGTCCGCGAAATCGTGGTATCGACCTCGAGCCCTCTCTTCCCCTCCTATAGCCACGGTGAAACCACCGACGCTCCCCCGCTCGGTGCGTTGTTGCTGGCCTATAAATAGGCCCTCCCCCTTCACTCCACCACCACACACCACTCCTCCTGACCCTCAATCGAGCCACATTCGAGCACAGAGAGCTCCAGTGCTCGAGATCGACCGGGGGCCCGCCGCTTCAGAGCTCCGTCGATCTCGGGCTACAGGCCAGCTCTCGCGCCTCTCACCTCCTTCGCGACTGTAGTGAGCTCGGGAATCTTCTCCACCTCTTCCCCGAGTGTTTCCCCGCCCGTAGCACCCATCTCCTCCACCTCCCGAATCGGCTCCGCCGCGGCCTCGTTGTCGCCGTGACACAGGGCCTCCCCATCGTTCTTTCAACCACCAGGAGGTAGGCGATGATTCCTTGGTTCCATTCATGTCATTGCTTAGACATGAGGGCATCGGAATCGTCAGCGGTGTGCCTCCCCTCCCCTCTGTATGGAGGAGGAAGACGACCCCGACAGGCATGCCCCCACCTGTCGATGGCCAGTCTCTCCCCCTCTCTCCTCTCCTTGCTGCTGATAGCAGGGCCCCACGCGTCAAGTTTAGACTTGACAACTCGCGCACGCCTGGGCTACTGGCTGGCTAACTTGCCGGTTGGCCAGTTGGGCCGGCCCAGCCACTGGCCGAGCCAGGCCAGGGCTGAGCCCCTTTTTCTTTTTCTTTTTAATCTGTTTCTAAAAGATTTTTGCAGAGTTTAATATTTAATCTAATTTAAATATTTTTCCACCACAATTCTTCTAAAAATGTGTAGAATTTATTAGTGTGTTGCAATAACTTTTATAAAGACTTTTCTGCATAGATATAATTAAAATGCTTTTTTATTACTTTAGCTCGTGTCAATTGGATTTTAAAAATAATCTTTTCATCAAAACCAGTGACAAATATTTTTAAAACTATTAACAAGATTTATCACAATAGGATAACATTTTTAAAGTGAATTTGTGCTTTGTTTTTGAATGTGCTTCTTATTATTATTACTATTATTACGATGGTAGATTCCGCGTTCAATGAAGGACTTGGACCCGAAGACCCCGAAGATCCCGGATACCTAGTTGATCAAGGTAAGCAGCCCTTTGAGCATGTTTGAGAAAAATATTTATTGCATGCAAAGTATTCGGTTAACCATCGATGTGGTGTTACCGATGGCTCCTCTAGAGCACTTGACTTGAGCATGATCCTACCACCTATGAGGGTCATGCTGATATTATGTTGACAAGTAGACATTAGTGCTATGCATAGTAGAAGCGTAAGCATGATGATGGTAAAGTTGTTATCAAAGGTTCTACAAAAACCCTGTCGGGTGCCACTAATGCCCGAGGGTGATGATGTTCAGTTGGTGGCCACTTATGAAGAAGTGGTGCACCGAGTATATTTTGTGTGAGTGGTTTCGGAAATAGGATTAGATTTATGATGTGTCGATCGTCCCAACCTTACATGTACTGCCATGATACCCCTTTGGTCGGTGCTAGCAAAGAGCCACATTAGTAGTGGCAGGAGTGATATGTGGTCACTCTCGTGACGGGTCGTACTAGGAAGGTCGACTGTGCCGTTTTTACATGTTCCGAGCACACTATTGGTCCCCGTATGGATGATACGGTCTAGAGTCAGTGCTCGTAAAACGTACATCATGTGGCCCGGGTACCAATCGAGTGAACTCTTTGGCTAGTATCGTCAGGGGAAAGGCAATGATCGAGTACTTACCTCGGGTATGTTATATAACGCGAGTCGTGGATGACACGGAAGTTTCATGGATCTCGTGGGTACATCATACAACTTCTATAGAGTGTAAAACTATTCGAATAGCCGTGTCCATGGTCAAGGATAGTTGGGTAATCCTGCTTAAACTATGTCCAGTTGTTTTCGCATAAACCAAGTGTGTGTGTGTGTGTGTGTGTGTGTGTTCATAACGTGTTGTGAAGAAGTTGATATGGTCAAGTTTGGTGACTTGACTTATCGGGTGAACCCGAAGAGTTCAACCCTCAACAGATATATTGATATCTCTAACCTGTTCTTAAAATTATCATCTAGTTCGTGATGCATATCCATGCCAGTATTTGACCATGCATATTCTTAAGTAAGATTTGCTTTTCGCAAAGGATGCATATCACTTATATCATACAACTGCATATCCATATCATGGGTTGTTTGCGAGTACATTCAAAGTACTCATTTGGCTTGCCATTGGTTATGTTATTGACCAAACATGGAAGGACCGGAGTTTGGAGAAGAATTTGTCATCGGAGACAGACACGCAATCTAGGACGCTTCCTAGTCAGAATGCTTGTTGGTGAAGGCTGATGGCATGGGTTCCCGTTTATTGCTAGGACTTTGGCTAGTAGATGTATTGGTGTGTTTGGCCTTATAGGCCCTATCTATGTGAGACTAGACCATGATGTCATTTGTTGTATTCAATGGTATGTAAGGATGTAAGACTCTTAATATTCAGTATCAGTGTGTTCGATGAGCATTGATCTCTCGGATGACTGAGCACGATCATTCGACAATCTTGTCTCGTAAGTCGGGGTCCCCACAGAGCTGGTATCAGAGCCAGGTTGACTGTAGGAAGCCTTAGGTAGCATGGACAATAGCCGAGACGGATATCACACTTAGCCCTTACACTTGAGATTTTCTACACCATTTCATACGATCCACAAATTTCTAACCCTCTCCTAAAATCTTGTAGATGGCCGTCGTACCTGAGACGCTTCTAGAGACCGGCTTCCCCCTACTTTTGGGAGACAACCTAGACAAGTGTCAAGTACGCCGCACGCCCATTTTCCTCTACCACGAGCACTGGGTCAACGCTGACACCAAGGAATATCACATAGATGTCATAGTGAAGGCAAACGACTCCCCAGCCAGTTGAAGTGCCACAAATGGAGAAT
Source organism: Hordeum vulgare subsp. vulgare (assembly GCF_904849725.1). Classification (NCBI taxonomy): domain Eukaryota; kingdom Viridiplantae; phylum Streptophyta; class Magnoliopsida; order Poales; family Poaceae; genus Hordeum; species Hordeum vulgare. The sequence goes on along the minus strand of NC_058522.1, from coordinate 331,245,274 downwards.
CTGGTGTTGGTAGTGGAGACAGCGGCATGAGAGGCGCTCGTGCATCTCCGCGATATCCTTCCCGAGATGGCCAATGAGCCAACTACATGTCACTTTCCTTTCGTTAAGGACGTGCTTGACGGGAGCTGGACACTCAACCCATCCCCAAAGGACGGGACACCACTCAGGTTTCAGACCTACTACAGCCTCTCTGCCGACACCCTGACTCACCTTCTGATCAAGGAGTCCGTGACACTTCACCAAGAACTACACCAAGTCAAGGACCTACTTCGCCTGGAGAAGATGAAGACACGCAAGGTCAAGAAGGAAGGAGCGCCCGGAGGGCAGTCTACCATTGTCTTCTAAGGATGAGTACCACCGCTTAAGGCCACTCCTATTCAGAGTTGTCGTCTGACCATGGAAGAATACACAGAGCTTCTCACCGCTTCACCGACAAAGCGTCGCTGAGATGGACCTTTTCCTTCCCCCACACCTCCGAAGGAAGAAGGCACCGATGAAGACGAAGAAGAAGACCCTGTAAAACCTGCATACGAGACCGAGCAGTCCGCCGCTTAGAGGAAAGTCTTAGGCAAGTTAGGAGTTCCCCCTGCAAAGTCGAGTCCGTGTATCGGTTCATGAGAACCATTAGTGTTGTGTGCTTCTGATACGTCTCCAACGTATCTACTTTTTCAAACTCTTTTGCCCTTGTTTTGGACTATAATTTGCATGATCTGAATGGAACTAACCTGGACTGACGCTGTTTTCAGCAGAATTGCCTTGGTGTTATTTTTGTGCAGAAATCAAAGTTCTCCAAACATCCTAAAAATTTACGGGGAGCAGTTTTGGACAATATCAAAAATACCTGCGCCAGGATCCACCTCAGGGGTGGGCCAGTGGGCCACAAGCCCCTGCTCCGCCACCACCCCCTGGTGGCGGTGGGCAGGCATGTGGGGCCCACATGCGCCTGTTGTCCCCAACTCCAGCTCTATAAGTTGTCTTTCGTCCCAAAAAAAATAAAAAGAGAAGTTTTCGTCGCGTTTTCGATACGGAGGCGCCGCCACCACCTGTTCTTCATCTGGAGGGCAGATCTGGAGTCCGTCTTGGGCTCCGAAGAGGGGAAATCGTCACCATCATCATCATCAACCTTCTTCCCTCTCCAATTCCATGAAGCTCTTCGTCGTTCGTGAATAATCTATTTGTAGGCTCGCTGGGCGGTGATGAGTAGGATGAGATCTATCATGTAATCGAGTTAGTTTTGATGGGGATTGATCCCTAGTATCCACTGTGTTCTGAGATTTGATGTTGCTACTACTTTGCCATGCTTAATGTTTGTCACTAGGTCCCGAGTGCCATGATTTCATATCTGAAATTATTATGTTGTCACCAATATATGTGTGTTTTAGATCCGATCTTGCAAGTTGTAGTTACCTACTATGTGTTATGATCCGGCAACCCCGGAGTGACAATAACCGGAACCACTCCCGGTGATGACCATAGTTTGAGGAGTTCATGTGTTCACCAAGTGCTAATGCGTTGGTCCGGTTCTTTATTAAAAGGAGAACCTTAATATCCCGTAGTTTCCTTTCGGACCCCCCTGCCACGGGAGGGATGGACAATAGATGTCATGCAAGTTCTTTTCCCTAAGCACGTATGACGACACACAGAATTCATGCCTACATCACATTGATGAACGGGAGCTAGCCACATATCTCTCCGTGTTATAGCTGTTGCATGATGAATATCATCCAAACAAATCACTGACCCATTGCCTACGAGTTTGTCCTACTGCTGTTACTTGTCTTGCTCTGCTGCTACTACTACTGTTGCTACTGCTGTTACTTGTTTTGCTCTGCTGCTACTGTTGCTACTACTGTCGCTTGCTACTGTTGCTACTTGCTACTGCTGTCACTACTGCTGTTCCTTGCCACTTCTATTGCTCGTTACAGTGCCGTTACTCGCTACTTTGCTGTTACTACTCTGCTTGCAGATACTAATCTTTCAGGTGTGGTTGAATCTGACAAATTCAGTTGCTAATACTTGAGGGTATACTCTCACCTCCTGACTGGCTTACCTACAAATTTGGGTCGAATACTCTACCCTCGAAAACTGCTGTGAACCCACGCGCTGGTGGGCCATCAACAACATTCTTCCAGTTTCATTGCCGGGGAGTGCTTTCAGCATTCTTCTGGTGCCGTTGCAGGAGAAGGTTAGTTGTCATAAGCATTCGTCTAGCTAACACTAGAGATTGCAGGATCAACACTTTTTTGGAGCCACTGCCAGGGAAGCACAGCTGACGTCAGCATTTTTCTGGCGCCGTTGCCGGGGAGGTATTGCTATATTCTCTGAGTTACTTGGGATTTATATCTGCTGATCACTATGAAGAATCTGAAGGATCCGAAGACCAAAGTCTTGCCCTCAACTACGAGGGGAGGTAAGGAATTGCCATCTAGCTCTGCACTTGATTCACCTTCAGTTATGAGTAAGTTTGCGACATCACCTCGTGCTAGAAATCTTGATATGTCGCCTGTGCTTGATGATACTTGTGATACTACTGCTAGAGATGCTATGCTTGATACTATGCCTGATACTGCTAGAGATTCTATGCCTGATACTATTGCTAAAGATGCTATGCTTGATACTACTGCTAGAGATGCTATGCTTGATACTGCTAGAGATGCTATGCTTGATACTGCTTTGCCTGATGATGCTAGAGATGCTACTATGTCTGATGATGCTATGCTTGATACTGCTAGAGATACTCCTTTGCCTGATGTTCCATTGGGAGCGTTCCTTGATGCTCATATTGCTAGAGTTACTACCAATGCTCGTGATGCTTCTGATACTGCCGATGCTATTGAGATAGAACCTCCTTTTGCTCCTGCTAGATCTAGCTCTCCTAGATATGAATTGCCTGATATACCTGAGGGTTACGTTATGGAGGGAGAGATAGCTGAGGATTTTCTTGCATGTAAGGATGCCTATGACGCTGAGAAATTAGTTCTCAAGTGGAAAGAAAAATCTCAGGAAGTTAGGATGAAAAATGATCCGAAGTTTGCCACTTCACATATCTTTGTCACCGATAAGGATTCTGAATTCTCTGTCGACCCTGAGATAATCTCTCTAGTCGAATTTGATCCTTTTCATGGTTATGAGTCTGAGACGGTCATAGCCCATCTTGCCAAACTATCGAAAATAGCCAACCTTTTCACTAATGAGGAGAAGATCCGCCACTACTATATCCTTAAGCTGTTTCCTTTCTCTCTAAAGGATGATGCAAAAGCCTGGTTCACCTATCTTGCTCCTGGATGTGTGCGTAGTCCCGAGGAGATGGTCTATTACTTCTGTGAGAAATATTTCCCAGCCCATAAGAAGCAAGCTGCCTTGCAGGAAATATACAACTTTGCCCAACTCCAAGAAGAGAGTCTTCCACAAGCTTGGGGGAGGCTCGTCTAGCTACAGAATGCTTTGCCTGATCACCCTCTCAAGAAGAACGAGATACTTGATATCCTCTATAACGGACTTACTGATGCCTCTAGAGACTACCTAGATAGTTGTGCCGGTTGTGTTTTTAGGGAACGAACTATAGAACAAGCTGAGACCCTGCTGAATAACCTCTTGATCAACGATAATGCTTGGACTATTCCCGAACCACCTCCTAAGACAACTCCTAAGAAAAGAGGTATTCTATTCCTCAGTCCTGAAGATATGCAACAAGCCAAGAAACCTATGCAAGAGAAAGGAATTAGATCTGAAGATGTCAAAAATCTACCACCTATCGAAGAGATCCACGGTCTCGATAACCTGATACAGGTAGTAGAAGTGAATTCTCTGCGTAGGTTTGACAAGAGTGATATTCCTTTTGATAAACCTGCTAGCCTATGCTTTGATGAATTTGACAACTTTGTTGCCAAACAACAGAGTTTCAATGATTATGTTAGCAGACATTTGGAACAAGGTGCTCGTATGCTTAGCCATTTAAGTGCTTGTGTAGACACAAATGCCAATGCTCTGAAGCTTCTGAGTAAACATGCCTCAATTATTACTTCTCAGGTAGAACAAGTACTTAAAGCTCAGAATGACCTGCTCAATGAATTAAATGACAACTCTGTCAGAGTCATTACTAGAGGAGGCAAAATGACTCAGGAACCTTTGTATCCTGAAGGTCATCCTAAGAGAATTGATCAAGATTCTCAAGGAATCAATGCTGATACACCTAGTCATCCTAAGGAGAAGAAGAAGGATGATAGAAACCTGCACGCCAGTTCACCAAATACTATCACACCTGAAGAACCTAATGATATTTCTGCATCTGATGCAGAAACACAATCAGGTGATGAACATGAACCTGGTGACAACATGGACAGTGATGTTAATAATAATGCTCAACCTAGCCATGATGAGGATGTGGAGATTGAACCTACGGTTAATCCTGATAATCCACAACCTAAGAGATACGACAAGAATGACTTTACTGCTAGGAAGCATGCTAAAGAAAGAGAGCCATGGGTTCAGAGACCTATGCCCTTTCCTCCTAAGCCATCCAAGAAAAAGGATGATGAGGATTTTGAGTGCTTCGTTGAGATGATAAGACCCGTCTTTCTACAGATGCGGTTAACTGATATGCTCAAGATGTCTCCGTATGCCAAGTACATGAAAGATATTGTGACTAATAAACGGAAGATACCAGATCTTGAGATCTCCACCATGCTTGCCAATTACACTTTTGAAGGTGGAACTCCTAAGAGACTTGGTGATCCTGGAGTGCCCACTATACCTTGCTCCATTAAAGGAAACTATGTAAGAACTGCCTTATGTGACCTTGGACCCGGTGTTAGTGTTATGCCGCTTTCTCTTTATCGTAGATTTGAGCTGGATAAGTTGACACCCACTGAAATTTCTCTGCAAATGGCCGACAAATCAACTGCTTTCCCTATCGGCGTTTGCGAGGATGTGCCTGTTGTGGTTGCTAATACCACTGTCTTAACAGACTTTGTTATCTTGGATATTCCCGAGGACGATGCCATGGCTATCATCCTCGAAAGACCCTTTTTAAACACTGCAGGGGCTGTTATAGATTGCAACAAAGGCAATGTCACCTTCCACGTCAACGGTAATGAGCACACAGTGCACTATCCGAAGAAACGATATCAAGTACATTGCATCAATGCTATTGAAAAGACTTCATCGATTCTTATTGGGAGCTTTGAATGCCCTATTCCTCGTGTCAAGATGAAGTATGATTTGCTTATTGGGGAGATTCATATCCCCATTGAGGTGACTTAGTGGCTATTCAAAAATTCTCCGTTCTCTCTTGTGATTCGAGAAGGTTTTGTCATAAGGACTTGATCAATGCCATTGACAGATTTCTTTCGATGACCATGAAACGGATGAATCAAGGAGTCACATCCCTCTATTTTGAGTCTTCATTTTCTGTTGCTTAGAAGAAAAATGATAGAATTAGTTTAGTTTTTCATGTTTTCTGTTTTAGCGTCTCGGAGAAAAATACCTTGAAAATAAAAGTTCTCCGATGGTCCTGAAAATTTAGTATGATTTTTTCTGGAATTTTTGAAAATTTCTGGGCCTGAGAGCTGGTCAGGGGGCCTGACCAGTGGTCCACAAGCCCCTCCCCCACCGCCACCTACCCCTGGTGGTGGGGTGCAAGCTTGTGGGTCCCACAGGCATCCCCTCCACTCACTCCAGCTCTCAGCCTCTTCTTCCACCTCCAGAAAAAATTGTTTCGCAGCTCAAACCCGTGTTCTTGCTCATTTGGCTGTGATTTTCGATCTCCTTGCTCAAAGCACCATTCTCCGAACTATTTTGGGGAAACTGCTCCTTGGTAAGTGACTCCTCCATTGGTCCAACTAGTTTTTGCTCTAGTGCTTTATCCTTCGCGAATTTTTGCTACCTTGGTGACCCTGTTCTTGAGCTATAAAAGTTGATTTTAGCTGGTCCCAAGTAGTTTTAGCGCGTGATACGGTCTCTAGGCACTAGTAGGAGTAGTTGCTACAAGGTATGGTTGGTCCTCATTCACTTTTCTCTTGAACTTCAAAAATTTCAGCAAAAGGAAATTATGTTCAGGAGGAAGTTTCATGGTGGTTCCTCAAGTAAGAAGGGTCCCCGTCTCTCCTTTCGGGAGCCCGAACCTTTTCAACTAAGGGATGCACCGGTGCAACCATGTGAATGGCCTTCCGACGTGTTCATGATCGAAGGAGGCTTCAAGGATGAGTTTGATGCACTTGTCCGCAATGCCGGGTTAGGAGAATTCCTCTCAGATAAATGTGACCAGCATGCTATGCTCAGTGCCTCTTTCGTGCGTAGATTTAAATTTCTAGCTGGCCATGAGTCATCCATACTGTTTGATCTATATGATAAATCCTATACCGTGGGTCTAGAGGATTTCAATAGGATTTGCAAGATACCCGATGGAGGTAGTGTTATTGATCCTCCTAAGTCTTCGGTCAGAGACTTTGTCTTCAGTATAACTGTTGGAGAAACCAGAGATATCATGCAAGCCACCATAGGAAGCATCCATTTCCCTGCCTTGCACTACCTTGCCCTCTTCATAGGTAGGCGCATTAACGGCAAGGGTGCACATTGTCACCTATGCGCTTCCGACCTTAGTATCCTTAAGAGTGCAGTAACAGGAGACAAGAGCTTCAATATGGGATCTATTATAGCAAGGAGGCTGAATAAAAATGCCAGTGAGGGGGATTTCTTTGGCGGAGTTTATGCTACACGCTTAGCAAATTTTCAGGGAGTATCCATCCGTCCAGAAGACCCTCCTCTCCGTACAGCCTACCTTGATCGTGTCGCTCTAACACGCTACTAGTTCCTTGAGAGAGATCATGGATCTCTTCTATACCGCTTGATATTTAACCGGCAGCGTGTTTTCCATATTACCCTTCCTACTCCTGCTTTCTTTGACTTTCAGGTTAAACGAAGTTACTACATAACAATAGGAGAGGCAGAGGAGTACGAGAGGGAGGCGACGGCTGCTCGACTGCGTGAGACAGCTATTCAGGCAGTGGCTGCAGCACTCCCGTATAACACCCATTATGAATTTGGGTTTCGCCAAGATCATCCATGGGAGTAGACCAAGCTAGGCCAAAAGCCTAAGCTTGGGGGAGTACGTGTTCTCACCGACCTTACATTCATGCTTATGCTTTCAGTTTGTTAGCCGGTGTTTACACTTTGCCACTGTATTATCCATGCTAGTTTCTTTTTGTTTTCTTGTTTTCTTGTTTTGTGTCCTTTTGAGAAAACCCAAAAAGATTTTTCTTTCTTATTTTGCTTGTTGGGAGCTTTCCCGTGTAAATAGTTTTCTTTTTCTTTGTGTCAAGGTAGAAGATATTGGTTGCAATGCTTAGTCGTTCTTACATGCTTACCTGTTTAGCTTTCAAAGAGCCATATTATTTTGTCTTCTCCTTTGTGTTTGCCCGCAGATTCAGCTTAGTCCAATGCGCTTATTATCATTTTCATCGTTCGATCGTGCAAATGAAAGGCAACAATGATGATATATGATGAAGTGACTGAGACTGAAAAGCTGGTATGAACTCTATCTATTTTGTTTTTGTAAATATGACTAGCTTGTCGACCCAGATTTAGCTTTGTTGTGAGAGAACCATGTTTGCAATGACATCTTAGAGATCATAGTTTCTGATGACATGCTTATTCAGCTGAGAGCTTATAATGGTTTGTCTTGATTGCCAACATAGATTTTGAGATGACTGTGATGTAGTATGATAGGATGGTATTCTCCTTTGAATGTTTCAAGTGGCTTGACTTGGCGCATGTTCATGCATGTAGTTGAAACAAAATCAACATAGCCTCTATGATGTTCGTGTTCATGGTGATTTATATCCTGGTCTTGCTTGCATTCAATGTTAGTCAAACTCATTTCATCTTGATGACTGTTATCGCTCTCTAGTTGGTCGCTTCCCAGTCTTTTGCCTGCCTTCACTTGTACTAAGCGGGAATGCTGCTTGTGCATCCACTTCCATGAACCCAAAAGTTTTTCCATGAGAGTCCACCATACCTACCTATTTGCGGTATCTACCTGCCGTTCCAAGTAAATTTGCATGTGCCATTCTCTAAACCTTCAAGAAATAATCTGTTTTGCATGCCCGAACCGCTCATGTGGTGACAGAGGGCTATTGGTATCTTCCATGCCAGGAGTGTTATCCTCGACATGTGTTTATTCACAGTCATTCAGGAGAAAGGGGCCGGTATTTGGGATGCCCAGTTCCATGCTTAAATCGAAAACATAACTGTAAAACAAGACTCCCCCCGGATTGATGTTAGTATGGACGGTACCCGATGATTCGGCTAGCCGTGGAGTGTGATTGATTGGTGGTTGGGGGAGTTAAAACTTTACTTTTCTGTTTGGGAACCGCCTATAGAATGAGTAGCATGGAAGATATTGACAACTCTTGGTCATTGCGTTGACAATGAAAGCATGCCACCAAAAACTATTATCTTTGTTTTCAAAGCTTGAGCTCTGGCACCTCTGCAAATCAATGCTTCCCTCTGCGAAGGGCATGTCTATTTATTTTCCTGTTGAGTCATCCTCCTCTTATTTAAGCACCAATTAGAGAGCACCTCCGTCATTTTTATGCTTTGCTTTTGATTGATATTGAGTATGACTATGACTGGATCTTCGTTGCTATGAATTACAATGTTTAGTCAGCCCTTGATCTTTGAAAGTGCTCTGCATTTATGTTTTGCGGTCTCAGAAAGAGTTAGCGACATACCACCTATTCATATTGCTTCATGCTTGTTTAGATTGAAGTGTTGATATTTGAAACTCATTATTATTTGCTCGTTAGCTGATTATGCCATTGATATTAGTTTATCGTGAGACCTTTGTGTCATTTGCTTTTGTGGTTAACTTGTGATCTTGCTAAAATTCTGGTTATGAGTTAGACATAGTTGCAACAACAAGATCAAACATAGTTTGTCAAAGTTTTTCTTTCTCTCTCAGTTTGTCAACTGAGTTGCTTGAGGACAAGCAACGTTTTAAGCTTGGGGGAGTTGATACGTCTCCAACGTATCTACTTTTCCAAACTCTTTTGCGCTTGTTTTGGACTATAATTTGCATGATTTGAATGGAACTAACCTCGACTGATGCTGTTTTCAGCAGAATTGCCTTGGTGTTAGTTTTGTGCAGAAATCAAAGTTCTCCAAACGTCCTGAAAATTTACGGGGAGCAGTTTTCGAAAATATCAAAAATACCTGCGGCAGGATCCACCTCAGGGAGTGGGCTAGTGGGCCACAAGCCCCTGCTCCGCCACCACCCCCCTGGTGCCAGTGGGCAGGCTTGTGGGGCCCACAAGCACCTGTCGTCCCCACCTCCAGCTCTATAAGTTGTCTTTCGTCCCCACCTCCAGCTCTATAAGTTGTCTTTCGTCCCCGAAAAAATAAAAAGAGAACTTTTCATCGCGTTTTTGATACGGAGGCGCCGCCACCACCTGTTCTTCATCTGGAGGGCAGATCTGGAGTCTGTCTTGGGCTCCGGAGAGGGGAAGTCGTCGCCATCGTCATCATCAACCTTCTTCCCTCTCCAATTCCATGAAGCTCTTCGTCGTTTGTGAGTAATCTATTCGTAGGCTCGCTGGGCGGTGATGAGTAGGATGAGATCTATCATGTAATCGAGTTAGTTTTGATGGGGATTGATCCCTAGTATCCACTTTGTTCTGAGATTTGATGTTGCTACTACTTTGCCATGCTTAATGCTTGTCACTAGGGCCCGAGTGCCATGATTTCAGATCTGAAATTATTATGTTGTCACCAATATATGTGTGTTTTAGATCCGATCTTGCAAGTTGTAGTTACCTACTATGTGTTATGATCCGGCAACCCCGGAGTGACAATAACCGGAACCACTCCCGGTGATGACCATAGTTTGAGGAGTTCATGTGTTCACCAAGTGCTAATGCGTTGGTCCGGTTCTTTATTAAAAGTAGAACCTTAATATCCCGTAGTTTCCTTTTGGACCGCGCTGCCACGGGAAGGATGGACAATAGATGTCATGCAAGTTCTTTTCCCTAAGCACGTATGACGACACACGGAATGCATGCCTACATCACATTGACGAACGGGAGCTAGCCACATATCTCTCCGTGTTATAGCTGTTGCATGATGAATATCATCCAAACAAATCACCGACCCATTGCCTACGAGTTTGTCCAACTGTTGTTACTTGTCTTGCTGTGCTGCTACTACTACTGTTGCTACTGTTGTTACCTTTTTTGCTCTCCTCCTACTGTTGCTTCTACTGTCGCTTGCTACTATTGCTACTTGCTACTGCTGTCACTACTGTTGTTCCTTGCCACTGATATTGCTCATTACACAGCCGTTACTCGCTACTTTGCTTTTACTACTGTGCTTGTAGATACTAATCTTTCAGGTGTGGTTGAATCTGACAAATTCAGCTGCTAATACTTGAGAGTATACTTCACCTCCTGACTGGCTTACCTACAAATTTGGGTCGAATACTCTACCCTCGAAAACTGCTGCGAACCCACGCGCTGGTGGGCCATCAACATTCTTCCAGTTTCATTGCCGGGGACTGCTTTCAGCATTCTTCTGGTGCCGTTGCAGGAGAAGGTTAGTTGTCATAAGCATTCGTCTAGCTAACACTAGAGATTGCAGGATCAGCACTTTTCTGGAGCCACTGCCACGGAAGCACAGCTGATGTCAGCTTCTTGTTCATGTTTTGATGCAAGCCGCATTTCTACCTTAGGCAGCATGTAGCTATTGCATCGCCTATTTTAATGCAATATTAGTATGAGGATTTTCAAACCTTTTGTCTCACACACTTGCACTATACCAAAAAAAACCCTTATTTAGGCACGCCATCCCTTTATGATTTACCCTCGACCACTTCAGAATATTGACATGTCTACTCCAAACAGGATGGTGATTTCTACTCGCACCAGCACCTTCAGCAACCCCAACACTGGCACTTCTAGCGAGCAGCCAGGAACCGGTGGATCTGTTCAAGCTGAAGATCACCCCGAGCAGCAGCAGGGTGACATTCCCCCGCCACCGCCACCTCGTGAGAGCATGATCATGGCCCAGTTCCTCCAGGCTCTCCGAGAGGAACGTCAAGCCAACAATGCTGCCATCCAGCAATTGGCTCAAGTCTTAGTGAACAATCTGCCGCAAAGTGGAAATGGCAACGGTCGCTCCACTTTGTTGGAGTTTATGAGGACTACGCCTTCCATATTCACGGAGACAACTGAACCCTTGGATGCTGATGACTGGATCCACACCATCGAAGACCTCCTCGCACTGGTTAAATGCACCGACGACTGCGAGAAAGTCCTTTATGCTTCCCACTGTCTCGGACGCACGACCAGAGCTTGGTGGGACGGGTTCCGAATTATGCGGGACGGGCATGCTATCTCTTGGACTGTCTTCAAGGAAGGATTCCGCGCCGCTCACATTCCCCCTAGAATGATGACCATTAAGAAGCGGGAATTTTGAGGTGTGAGGCAAGGCAATGGAACAGTCAAGGAGTACCTGCAAAAGTTTAACCTTTTGTCAAGATATGCACCAAAAGACGTCAACACTGAAGTCGCGAAGGTGGGACGTTTCATGGAAGGACTCCACAGTCACTTCAGTACCAACTTGTTGTGTGCGAATGTCGAACCTTCTACGACCTGGTAAACAAAGCCCTCATGTTGGAGGATATGCGTCGTGCGATGGATGACACCCGTAAGTGCAAGCTGATGGGTAATGGAGGTTCCAGTAACTAGAAGACACGACCGTGGAAATCCCCCCGGCAAGACCTAGCTATCAGCCCCAGCAGCAAGCCTACCCCAAGCCAATGGTTAATCTGCCCAACAACAGTGGGGTCAATCCCAACATCCCAGGGCAGGTTACCTGCTTTGGATGTGGCCATACTAGGCATTACTCCATGCAATGCCCCAACAAGAAGCCCGATGCACCGCGCCCCAATGCGCCTAACCAAGGACAAGGTCAAGGACCGCCAAGCCGGAACCAGGCTCCCCGCAACCAGCAGTACTACAGCAGGGGACGTGTGAATCATATCTCCGCAGAAGAAGCCCAGGAGAACCCGGACTTCATTTTGGGTACGTTCCTCGACAACTCCACCCCAACAACAGTATTGTTTGATTGTGCTCCTTCGCATTCTTTTGTCACCCAAAATTTTGCTACGAAGTGTGGTCTGAAGTCTACCCTCCTTAATGGGAAAATGGCAGTACATACCCGGGAGCAGTGCTAAAAACCAACCTTGGATGTAGAGGAGTTGGGATCAACATCAATGGGATAAGCTTCGTAGCATATCTCATTGTCCTTAAGTCGCAAGGCTTGGACGTGATCCTTGGTATGGATTGGTTGGCTAGGCACCAAAGAATAATGGACTGCGCCAAGAGGGCTATTACCATGACAAGTGACCAAGGGGTCAAAGTCAAGTATGTCCCCGAACCTACCTCCACTCAAGTTCCTCAAGTTAATTTCCTTTCGGAAGACGAGTTGGACCGAGTACGAGTAGTATGTGAATACCCGGATGTCTTTCCTGATGAGCTGCCTGGGATGCCTCCTGACCGAGACATTGAGTTCATCATTGAGATCATACCCGGATCAAGGCCTATCTATAAGAAGCCCTATAGGATAGGATTCGAAGAACTGGTAGAGTTGAAGAAGCAGTTGGATGAGCAACTCAGGAAGGGATTCATTCGTCCGAGTGCATCACCTTGGGGATACCTGTTCTATTCGTGTCCAAGAAGGATGGGACTATCAGGCTCTGCGTCGATTACCGTTCCCTCAATGAGGTCACAATAAAGAACAAGTACCCACTCCCCAAGATTGAAGACCTGTTTGACCAGTTAAATGGTGCCAAGGTATTTTCCAAGATCGACCTCAGATCTGGATATTACCAACTGAAGATTCGACCCAAGGATATACCTAAGACGGCATTCGTGACCCGGTACGGTCTGTACGAATGCACAGTCATGTCATTTGGGTTAACCAATGCCCCATCATACTTCGTGTACCTCATGAACAAAGTCTTCATGGAATACCTGGATAAGTTCGTTGTCGTCTTCATCAATGACATACTAATATTCTCCAAGTCCAAAGAGGAACATGAGCAACACTTGAGGCTAGTGTTGGAAAAACTTCGAGAGCACCAACTTTATGCCAAGTTGAGCAAATGCAAATTCTGGCTGCACAAAGTTGGATTATTGGGTCATACCATGACGGCAAACGCATTGGCAGTTGATCCCTCCAAGATTATCACGGTAACCAACTGGGAATCGCCAATCAATGTGAAGGAAGCCAGAAGCTTCCTCGAACCCACGAGATAGTACCGCAAGTTTGTGGAAGGGTTCTCCTGCATCGCCCGACCAATGACTCAGCTCTTGAAGAAGAGTAGACACTCACATGACATATATTTTCAACCCCTATTTATGTTCAAAATATTTGAGCTAATCCTTGAAAACCCATTCTGACTGTTTTGACCTTTTGGAATACTCCATAAATTCCCAGGAAATTCTAGCATGCTTCCCAAGCTATATTTGGTGATCATGCGAAGTTTCACTTCATTCCAAGGTAGTTTGGTTCAGAAAATATTCCCAAAACATTCTGTGTCCAGAATCAAGTTAAAGGAACTCTACATAGCAAAGTTCGTCCAAATGGCTTGAAACTTTGCAAGAGTGTTCAATATCCCAAATAAGGAGACCCTGCCAAGAATTAGATTTGTGGGGATTAATTTACCCACATTCTCTTTTACGAAGGTAGAACTGCCCATTTGGGGGTGTTTTCAAGTTTACACTGTCAAACTTGTCCAATGGAGCTCAAATTTGGTGGAGCCTCCTACTTTTGCCTAAAACCTATACATGTTAATTTCAGCATCATTGGTGGCGGTTAGCTACCCCAAATCCATATCAAACACCTTCAGCCAAAATGGTCAAACAACACCTAGCACCCACTTCACCTACTCCCTTTCCATTAAACTCTCAATGCAAGCTGCCAGCACCACTCTTCAACTACGGACGAGTGGTCCCTCCTTAGTTCCAAGCAAGTAACCCAAAATCTTCATTTTAGTCTATGATTCAAGGCTGACAACTTCTCTTTAGTCACCTCCTTTGACTAGTAGTGGGACCCTTGGCTCTCAAACGTCTAAAGAGCATCTAGCCCACACTCGGACACGCCAGACACATCCAAAGCACCCCAGAGCGCGCCAGCATGCCGTGGCATGCCAAAACTGCGCTCTAGGCGCGCTACAGGGCGCACTCGAGGCAAGGGAGGCCATCCCCAGCCGGTTCTCACCTCCCCTCGGTGTCTCTCCACGTATCCGACAACCCTCCTGACTCAGGGCAGCCCAAGGGCCCCTCCTCCTCCGCTCTACTGACTCAGGAGACGCGTTCCCGCGCGCGCCAGAATCGGTCAGTGGTGCGCGGCCCTGCAGCACGCGCGTGCTAAGCCTCCCCTCTCTCTCGTTGAGTCTCTCTGGTCCCAAACCACGTCCGCGAAACCATGGTATCGACCCCGAGCCCTCTCTTCCCCTCGTGTAGCCACGGTGAAACCACCGGCGCTCCCCTGCTCAGTGCACCATTGTTGGCCTATAAATAGCCCCTCCCCCCTTCGCTCCAGCAGCTCACACCACTTCTCGAGACCCTCAATCGAGCCCCTAGCCACCCCGTTCGAGCACAGAGAGCTCCGGTGCTCGAGATCGACCGAGGCCCCGCCGCTTCGGAGCTCCGTCAATCTCGGGCTACAGGCCAAGCTCTCGTGCTCCTCTCACCTCCTCCGTGACCGTAGTGAGCTCGGGAAGCTTCTCCACCTCTTCCCCGAGCGTTTACCTGCCCGTAGCACCCATCTCCTCCACCTCCCGAGTCGGCTCTGCCGTGGCCTCGTTGTCGCCGGTGACCCAGGGCCTCCCCATCGTTCTTTCGACCACCATCAGGTAGTCGATGATGCCCCGGTTCCATTCCCGTCGTTGCTTGGACATGAGGGCGTAGGAATCGTCGTCGGCGTGCCTCCCCTCCCCTCAGTGCAGAGGAGGAAGACGACCCCGACAGGCGTGCCCCACCTGGCGAAGGCCACTCTCTCCCTCTCTCTCCTCTCTCTGTCGATGACCGCAGAGCCCCACGCGTCAGGTTTAAACCTCACGAGACGCATGCGCCTTGGCTGTTGGCTGGCTAACTAGCCGGTTGGCCAGTTGGGCCAGCCCAGCCACTGGCCGAGCCAGGCCAGGGCTGAGCCCTGATGACCCACAAGTATAGGGGATCAATCTAGTCCTTTCGATAAGTAAGAGTGTCGAACCCAATGAGGAGCAGAAGGATTTGACAAGTGGTTTTCAGCAAGGTAAAATCAGCAGGCACTGAAATTTTCGGTAACAGGTGATTGTGTGGTGAGATGATTCGTAGCAAGCAACAAGTAACAAAAGTAGCAACGGTGCAGCAAAGTGTCCCAATCCCTTTTGTAGCAAGGGACAAGCCTGGACAAAGTCTTATAGGAGGAAAACGCTCCCGAGGACACACGGGAATTTCTGTCAAGCTAGTTTTCATCATGTTCATATGATTCGCGTTCGTTACTTTGATAGTTTGATATGTGGGTGGACCGGCGCTTGGGTACTGCCCTTACTTGGACAAGCATCCCACTTATGATTAACACCTCTTGCAAGCATCCGCAACTACGAAAGACGAATTAAGACAAAGTCTAACCATAGCATTAAACTAGTGGATCCAAATCAGCCCCTTGCGAAGCAACGCATAAACTAGGGTTTAAGCTTCTGTCACTCTAGCAACCCATCATCTACTTACTACTTCCCAATGCCTTTCTCTAGGCCCAAATAATGGTTAAGTGTTATGTAGTCGACGTTCACATAACACCACTAGAGGAAAAACAACATACAACATATCAAATTACCGAACGAATACCAAATTCACATGTCTACTATTAGCATGACTTATCCCATGTCCTCAGGAACAAAAGTAACTACTCGCAAAGCATAATCATATTCAGGACCAGAGAGGCAATGAGTAGCATCAAGGATCTGAACATAAACTCTTCCACCAAGTAATCCAACTAGCATCAACTACAAAGAGTAATCAACACTACTAGCAGCCTTACAAGTACCAATCGGAGTCGCGAGAGGGAGATTGGTTATAAGTGATGAACTAGGGTTTGGAGATGAGATGGTGCTGATGAATATGTTCATGGTGGCGAGTCCCCTCTGAAGAGAGGAGTGTTGGTGATGACGATGGCGACGATTTCCCCCTCCGGGAGGGAAGTTTCCCCGACAGGATCGTCCTGCCAGAGCTCTAGATTGGTTGTGCTCAAGTTCCGCCTCGTGGCGGCAGCGAATCCACGAAAAAGCTCCTCCTTGATATTTTCCTCGACGAAACCCTTCATATAGCAGAAGAGGGGGGCAAGTGGGCCAGCAGGTTGCCCACAAGCCCTCACGGCACGGCCAGGGGGTGGGCCCGTGCCGTGCAGGCATGTCGCCTCCTCGCGCACTTTCCGGACTACTTCCAATTTTTGTATTATTTTCAAATATTCCAAAACGGAGAAAATTTGCTATTGGAAAAGTTTTGGACTCTGTTTTCTTACCGAATCACATACCTCTTTGTTTTCGGAGTCTGAAACAGGCTGATAAATGTCCTTTAGGTATTCTTTTGGAGTTATGGTATTGATGATATTACTTTCAACATTTATGGGAGTGCCTGAGATATAATGCTTGATTCTGTGCCCATTTACAACTCTCGGACAATTACCTTCCGTGTTGTTGATCTTGATAGCACCGGAACGATATACTTCCTCTACAACATAGGGACCTTCCCATTTAGAGAGAAGCTTGCCTGCAAATAATCTTAAATGAGAGTTATATAGCAAGACGTAATCACCTATATTGAGCTCACACTTTTGTATTCTCTTATCATGGCACCTCTTAACCTTTTCTTTGAACATCTTGGCATTCTCATATGCCTGAGTTCTCCATTCATCAAGCGAGCTAATATCAAATAACCTCTTCTCACCGACAAGTTTGAAATCAAAGTTGAGCTCTTTGATTGCCCAATAAGCTTTCTGCTCTAGCTCAAGAGGTAAATGACATGCTTTACCGTACACCATTTTGTACGGAGACATGCCCATGGGATTCTTATAGGTAGTTCTATAAACCCACAGTGCATCATCAAGCTTCTTAGACCAATTCTTTCTAGACCTGTTGACAGTCTTTTGCAGAATTAGTTTAATCTCTATGTTGCTTAGCTCTACTTGACCACTGGACTGACGGTGATAGGGAGACGCAATTCTATGGTTGACATCGTACTTAGCAAGCGTTTTACAGAAAGCACCATTAATGAAGTGTGGACCACCGTCGGTCATTAGATATCTAGGGACTCCAAATCTAGGGAAGATAACTTCTTTCAGCATCCTGATAGAGGTGTTGTGATAAACACTACTAGTGGGGATAGCTTCTACCCACTTAGTGAGGTAATCAACAACGACTAGGATATGAGTATACCCGTTGGATTTTGGAAAAGGTCCCATATAATCAAAGCCCCAGACATCAAATGGTTCGATGACAAGTGAATAGTTCATAGGCATTTCTTGGCGTTTGCTAATATTACCTATTCTTTGACATTTGTCACAAGACAAGACAACCTTACGGGCATCCTTGAAGAGAGTGGGCCAATAGAAACCTGATTGCAATACCTTGTGTGCAGTTCTATCTTCCGCATAGTGTCCTCCGTAGGCCTCGGAGTGACACTTCTGTAGGATGTGTCCCTGTTCATGTTCAGGTACACAACGTCCAATAACACCATCTACTCCTTCCTTATAAAGGCAAGGATCATCCCTGATGGGGTTATAGTCCTAGGGTAGGGTCATAGGCCTGCCCTGTAGGTCCTACCCAAGGACTACCCCTCATAAGGGACAAGGCCCTTAGTCAGTTCCGACTGAACTAAGAAGTTCCCATCATCCAGTCGGAAACAGATCCTCGACCATCCAGTCGGAGACGAGCATTCGGAGTATATCAAACTAACCGACTGGATTCCACTCTATGCATCGTAACCCCCCTGGAGGGAAACGGTCATACGTTTCCATGTGACTTTATTAGCATTTAAGACGTACGTTACCTGTAACGTAGGCATTTATTCGCCACTACTCCATCCCTGTGCACCGAGCCGTTGTGGAGGGCAGCGCACTCTATATAAGCCACCCTCCCCCACTGGTGCAGGGGTTAGCAATTCACTATATTCCATATTCCACTCGACAACAAGCTCCCAGAGCACTGAGACGTAGGGCTATTACCTCCACCGCAGAGGGGCCTGAACTCATACAACCTCGCCGTAGCTAAGGCTCTGCCCATCCTTTCGTACCCTACACATCTACTGTCAGACTTATACCCACGACAGTTGGCGCCCACCGTGGGGCAGGCGTCTTAGCGACTTCCTACGAGTTTGCGACTACATCGTTTCGTCATGTCGTCCGGTGGAGATTCGAGCATGGGTCACGAGATCCTCTTCGGCGCTCTCTCCTTCATCATCGATGATTCGGCATGGCTTCGGGACGCTCCTCTCGACATCGAGGCGCTTCCCCGCCGCGGGGCTACGCACTTCCGTGCCGACGCCCGCGGCATTCTTCTTCTCCAGCAGTCGGCTCCGGTGTCGACCTACACCGCCGTCACGCGCCGCAACAAGCGGTCCCGCCGTCCGCGGCTCCAGCGTTGGGTGCAACACGCCGAGGCGCGCTAGAACGCGTCTTCACAAGTGGCGGTCCTAGAGTCGGTTGTGGTTGCCCCGCCGTCCCAGCGCTCGGACTCGGTTCCGGCTGAGTTTCCTTCCGAGTACGCGGGTCGCGGGCCTGCAGCAGAAGTACACATGGCCAACTCCCATGAAGATCCCCATCAAGCTAGCCGGAACGAGCACGAGATCGGCGAAACATCCGGTGCGCGTCGTCCGCCTCACCGTTCTGCCAGTCGGCACACTCGGCGGAGCAACATGGAGTTGTTCCGCACACCCATCCTCAACTTGGCTGCGGCTGCCAAGATAGCCGATTCCCTTCAGGCGACTGATTGAGAGGCTGGCAGGGGGATCGAGCAAATCCGCGCCCTGTTGCACACGGCGCAGCAGCAAAATTCGGCGGTCTCCCAATCGCACAACAGGATCCACAATAGTTTTGTTCATGCGAATACGCATCGGTCAGTTCACAGCCCTGGTTCTCATCAGCGACACAGGGGAGGCAGCCGTTCCATAAATCCCGAAGATCATCGCCGCTCACGCACCCCTCCGCGGGGTGGGCCCTACGGGCCCCGACATCATGATGATCGGCGTTCAGTCGGTGACACTTACGACCCAAGGCCCGACACGAGAGGGCATATCGCCCAGCGGAGGGTCGACAGGGGCCGAGCCCACCGCGATGGTTACGATATTGACCGTCCGAGTGGAAGCAGGACCATCGTTTCTGGTCCCGAGTGTTTCAGTCGAGCCATCCGTTCGGCTGACATCCCTCCCAACTTCCGATTGGCGACGGGAATCAGCAAGTTTACAAGAGAGTCCAAGCCAGAAACGTGGCTGGATGATTACCGAGTGGCAGTCCAGATCGGAGGAGGGGACGACCATGTCGCCATGAAGCACCTCCCTCTGATGCTCGACGGCTCGGCGTGAGCGTGGCTGAACCAGTTGGCCCCCTCAAGCATCTACAGCTGGGCAGATCTGGCCCGAGTGTTCATCAGGACCTTCGAAGGGACGTGCAAGCGCCCTGCTGGCCTCGTGGAGCTCCAGCATTGCGTCCAAAAGCAGAATGAGCCCCTGCGTGATTTCATTCAGCGTTGGACAACCCTCTACCACACGGTGGAGAACGTCACAGAGCATCAAGCAGTCTGCGCCTTCAAGGCAGGCGTGCGGTACAGGGATATCTACCTGAAGTTCGGCTAAACAGGCGACATCTCCATGAGCTAGATGATGGAGATAGCAGCACGCTATGCAAATGGCGAAGAAGAGGACCGCATCCGAAGCAGCAAGCACAAAACAGTCGCCGATGGAGATGAGAGTAACACTCGGAAGCAGAAGCAGAAAGCTCCGTCCACTCCGCAGGAAGAAGCCGCAGCTGTAACCAATGCCAAGTTCAAGGGCAAAGGGAAGGTTCAGTTCACCCCCAAGAAGAAGCAGTTCAATAATCCCATCCTGGACCAGCCATGTCCGATTCATACGAAGATGGATGAAGAGGGCAACCCCATATATCCGAAGCATACCACTCGACAGTGTCGCCTTCTGATCCAGGGGTTTGGCGAAGGGCAACCGAGTGAAAAGGACAATGAACAGGATGAGGAGGATAAGGAGGATTCGTTCCCCCAAGTCCATGCAACACTGATGATTTTTGCTGACGTTGAGAGCAAGAGTCGACTGAAGCTGGTGAACAGGGAGGTGAACATGGCCACCCCTACCAACCCCAAGTTCCTCAAATGGTCTTAGACTGCGATCACCTTTGACCAGTTGGATCATCCGGCACACATACCCACCCCAGGGAGACAGACTCTGGTCGTCGATCCGGTGGTGGAAGGAGTCCGACTGCGCAAAGTCCTGATGGACGGCGGCAGTGGCTTGAACATCATGTACGCCGACACTCTCAAGGGGATGGGCATTCCGATGTCCAAACTCAGCGAGAGCAGCATGCAGTTCCATGGAGTCGTCCCTGGACGAAAGGCCAAGTCACTCGGCCAGATCGCGTTGGACGTCGTTTTCGGCTCCGACAAGAACTTCCGCAAGGAAAAGCTGACGTTTGAGGTGGTGGACTTCCAGAGCGCTTACCACGCAATTCTGGGCTGCCCGGCGTATGCGCGTTTCAAGGCCCGTCCATGTTACGTATACCTGAAGCTGAAGATGCCAGGCCCGAAAGGTGTGATCACCATCATAGGCAATCGACAGCGGGCCGAAGGGTGTCTGCAGTAGGGATCAAGAATCGCCGACCAGCAGATGGCCGTCCTCGAGCTTGACGAGTACAAGAAAACAGTCGACCCCGCTGACTTGATGCGTTCGAAGAAGCCAGCTTCGGAGTCCGCATTCCAGTCGGCGGGAGAGACGAAGAAGGTCATCATCCACCCGACGGACGACACCGCTGCCCCGACGAACATCTCCACCACCCTCGATCCTAAATAGAAGCCGAGCTCACCCGATTCCTCCGTGAGAACTGGGACATCTTCGCATGGAAACCCTCTGACATGCCAGGTGTACCCACGGAGTTGGCTGAGCACCGACTGCATGTGGATCCCACCGCTCGGCCTGTCCGAGAACGTCTGCGTCGATCCGCCACGCACAAGAGGAAGGCAATCGGGGAAGAGGTGGCCAAGCTTTTGGCAGCCAACTTCATTCGCGAGGTTCACCACTCCGAGTGGCTCGCCAATGTTGTCATGGTGCCCAAAAAGGACAAGTCGCTCCTAATGTGCATCGACTTCAAACATCTCAATAAGATCTGCCCGAAAGACCATTTTCCGCTCCCCCGCATCGATCAAATTGTCGATTCGACTGCGGGTTGCGAGCGTTTGTCATTTCTTGATGCCTACTCGGGCTATCATCAGATCCGTTTGTATGGCCCCGATGAATTAAAAACAGCCTTTATCACCCCATTCGGGTGCTTCTGCTACATCACTATGCCATTCGGTTTGAAGAATGCAGGAGCTACCTTTATGCGCATGATCCAAAACTGCCTCCTCGACCAGATCGGTCGGAATGTGGAGGCGTATATGGATGATATCGTAGTCAAGTCACGCAAAGGTTCCGACCTGCTGACTGAGTTGGCAGAAACATTCGCCAACCTTCGTAGGTACGATATCAAGATCAACCCCGCCAAGTGTTCATTCGGCGTTCCGAGCGGAAAGTTACTCGGTTTCTTCGTTTCCGAACGAGGGATCGATGTCAACCCCGAAAAGATCAGGACCATCGCCCGAATGGAGAGGCCGGTCAAAATACACGATGTTCAACGGCTCACAGGTTGCCTAGTGGCTTTGAGCAGGTTTATCAATCGACTCGGTGAGAAAGCACTTCCTCTGTACCGACTCATGAAGAAATCAGATACTTTCGAGTGGAAAGATGAAGCCCAAGTTGCATTCAACGACCTCAAAGTCCTACTTTCCACCCAGCCGGTTCTTACTGCTCCGCTCAGTAAAGAGACCCTTCTTGTCTATATCGCGGCTACAAATCAAGTCGTCAGCACTGTTCTTACAGTCGAACGAGAATAAGAAGGCAAAGCATACAAAGTTCAGCGGCTAGTGTATTACGTCTCCGAAGTCCTGACTCCTTCCAAGCAGAGGTATCCCCACTATCAAAAACTTATCTACGGGATTTACATGACTGCGAAGAAGGTGGCCCATTATTTCCAAGACCAATCGGTGTCTGTCGTTTCTGATGCTCCGTTGTCGGAAATCCTCCATAATCGGGACGCATCGGGCCGAGTGGCGAAGTGAGCAATGGAGATGTTGTACTGCGATATCAAGTTCGAGGCGAAGAAAGCTATAAAGTCTCAAGCTCTGGCTGACTTCATAGTAGAATGGGTAGAACAACAGCAACCGACCCACATCTACTCGACTCATTGGACAATGTTCTTCGATGGGTCCAAGATGTTGAATGGCTCCAGCGCTGGCGTTGTGATCGTATCGCCAAAGGGCGACAAACTCAAGTATGTGCTGCAGATACACACTGATTCCTCCAACAATGAGGCAGAGTATGAAGCTCTCCTTTATGGACTGCGCATGGCCATCGCACTCGGCTTTCGTCGCCTGATGGTCTATGGCGATTCGGATTTGGTGGTTAATCAAGTGATGAAAGAGTGGGACGTCAGGAACCCCACCATGACCACATACTGCAATGCAGTGAGGAAGCTCGAGAAGAAGTTTGAAGGTCTAGAGCTCCACCATGTTCCGCGACTGAAGAACCAAGCAGCTGATGAGTTGGCAAAACTCGGATTCACTCGGAGACCAGTCCCGAGTGACGTCTGCCTCGAGCACCTCCACCTTCCCTCAGTCAAAGAAGATCCTTTCACAGACGAACAAGTACAACCAAAGAGCTCGACAGATCCGACTGAAGTCAACGTACCTGCTATGGTTGATCTGATCATGGAGATTCTTGCTGTCATCCCCGATTGGACTGTGCCGATCATTGCATATATCCTGAGGCAGGAATTACCAGAAGACGAAGTCCAAGCCAGGCAGATAGTCCGCAGGTCGAAGTCGTTCACTGTCATTGGTGGTCAGTTGTACAAGGAAAGCGTTTCAGGCGTTCTTCAACGATGCATCTCCCCAGAGGAGGGACAGTTAATCCTGGAAGAAATTCACTCGGGAACCTGCGGTCATCACGCCTATTCGAGAGCAATCGTCGCCAAAGCATTCAGAGTTGGCTTCTTCTGGCTACACGCAAACGAAATGGCTAAAGATATGGTCGATCGATGTGAAGGCTGTCAGTTCTACTCCAACAAGTCCCACAAGCCAACATCTACGTTGAAGACAATCCCTCTTGTGTGGCCGTTTGCAGTGTAGGGATTAGATACAGTCGGTCCATTCAGGACAGGCCAAGGAGGATACACACATCTGTTGGTGGCAGTCGACAAGTTCACAAAATGGATTGAAGCCAAGCCCATCAAGAAGCTCGACGCCCTAACAGCCATCAAGTTTGTCAGGGACATCATCTCTAGATTCGGGGTACCTCACAGCATAATCACGGACAACGGGACAAACTTTGACTCGGACAGATTCAAAGGTTTCTATGCAAGCCAAGGTATCCGAGTGGATTTTGCATCCGTAGCACGTCCTCAAACAAACGGACAAGCAGAGCGGGCGAATGGACTTATTCTGCAAGGTTTGAAGCCTCGACTCCTGCGAGAGGTGGGACATGCCGCTGGCGCATGGGTCACCGAGCTACCTTCAGTGCTTTCGGGTCTCCGCACAACCCCGAACAGATCTACAGGGCGATCATCGTTCTTCCTCGTTTACGGAGCAGAAGCAGTCCTTTCGAGTGACTTGCTTCACAATGCTCCACGAGTTGAAGTCTTCTCCAAAGCTAAAGCAGAACAAGCAAGGCAAGACGGAGTGGACCTTCTAGAGGAGGAGCGCGAGATGGCGCTGACTCGCTGAACCATTCATCAACAAGATCTGCAGCGCTTTCACGCACGACATGTCAGGAGTCACACGTTCCAAGCAGGCGACCTGGTCCTCCGAGTGGATCAGCAAAGACCTCACAAGTTGGCTCCTGCCTGGGAAGGACCCTTCATCATCTCCAAGGTGCTGAACAACGGAGCATACAGACTCTACAACATCGACAGGGAGACAGACGAGCCGCGAGCATGGAACGGAGATCTCCTGAAGCGCTTCTACATGTGACAGTCGACTGAAGCAATGTAAAGAACAAATATTGGTGAAATAATATAAAGCAGATTGAGCTTTTGCAGATTCAAAATTCTTCCGTGGTCGCAGACTCCGGTCTCAAAAAAAACTTAGCTGCGATCAAGAATCGCCTAAGTACTGACTTTCTGTGAGTGTGCACTAAACGTCGCACTCGGAGACTTAGCTGCGATCCAGAATCGCCTAAGTACTGACTTTCTCCGAGTGTGCAATAAACATCGCACTCCGGGACTTAGCTGCGATCAAGAATCGCCTAAGTACTAACTTTCTCCGAGTGTGTACTAAACGTCGCACTCGGGGACTTAGCTGCGATCAAGAATCGCCTAAGTACTAACTTTCTCCGAGTGTGTACTAAACGTCGCACTCGGGGACTTAGCTGCGATCAAGAATCGCCTAAGTACTGACTTTCTCCGAGTGTGCACTAAACGTCGCACTCGGGGACTTAGCTGCGATCAAGAATCGCCTAAGTACTAACTTTCTCCGAGTGTGCACTAAACGTCGCACTCGGGGACTTGGCTGCGATCAAGAATCGTCTAAGTATTGACTTTCTCAGAGTGTGCACTAAACGTCGCACTCGGGGACTTAGCTGCGATCAAGAATCGCCTAAGTAATAACTTTCTCTGAGTGTGCACTAAACGTCGCACTCGGGGACTGAGCTGCGATTAAGAATCGCCTCAGTACAAATTTTCTCCGAGCGTGCACTACTCGTCACACTCGAAGACTTAACTGCGATCAAGAATCGCTTAAATGAGAAAGCTTCCTGCGACTGTATCCTACAGATACACTCGGGGACTCAGCAGACCCTCATTGAGGCTCATGTGGATGTCAAGACCACTGACAATTACATGAGTAGCAGACCCTCATTGAGGCTCATGTGGATGTCAAGACCACTAACAATTACATGGGTAGCAGACCCTCATTGAGGCTCATGTGGATGTCAAGACCACTGACAATTACATGGGTAGCAGACCCTCATTGAGGCTCATGTGGATGTCAAGACCACTGACAATTACATGAGTAGCAGACCCTCATTGAGGCTCATGTGTATGTCAAGACCACTGACAATTACATGAGTAACAACCCGCTCCGAGTACGACCTTACAGTCGCACTCAAGGATTTAGCTGCGATCACGAATCGCCTAACTACTCAGATGCATTCGACTGTATCCCACAGATACACTCGGGGACTCAACAGAACCTCATTGAGACTCATGTAGATGTCAAGACCACTGACAATTACATGAGTAGCAGAACCTCATTGAGGCTCATGTAGATGTCAACACTACTGACAATTACATGAGTAACAACTCAATCCGAGTGCGGCCTGACAGTCGCACTCGAAGACTTAGCCGCGATCATGAATCGCCTAAGTACTCTATTGCCTTCGAGTGTATCCTACAGATCCACTCGGAGAATCAGCACACCCTCAGGGAGGCTCATGCAGATGTCAAGACAAGTGACAATTACATGCTCCGCATGTTTGCCATTGGCTTCACCAAGAAACACCAAACAAAAAATCGAGCCAAAATCGTATCAACAACTCTTTGGCAACAGAAGAGCAAAAGATTTGATTCAAATTCAAAGTTCACCTAAAGATAGTTGGCTCGGTGTGGATCAAGCTTACCCGCACCGAGCCAAGAATGTGACGGCCAACAGCAGTGGCCAAAGTTTCTTACAACCAACACTCGGCATACCGAGGTAAAAGTTTTCTTAAGCGTCGTCCGGACTGGCGCTAGGACTGGCGGGCTCTACGAATGTGTCCAGGTCGATCCCGTCGGCGATGCGGGTGGCGCTCTCAAGGAAGGTTTCCATGAAGTCTTCGAATCGAAGTTTCTTCGTGTTGGCGACCTGCAACGCTTTTAGCTTCTCTTCGCGCACCTCCTTGCAATGCACTCGGACCAGAGACAAAGCAACGTCCGCACCACAGCGAGCCGCAGACTTCTTCCATGACTGCACTCGGTTTGGGACCTGCTCCAGCCGAGTCATCAAGCCTTCCATCTCATGCCGAGACTCGTCCTCAGGCCAAAGCTCCTTGTCGATCCGGCTGACGACTTCTCTCAGTCGACCGATGAAAGGCCCAACTTTGCCCAGGCGAATGTGCGCTCAGAGCAGATCTCGATTGGCGTCCTTGCCGAGTGGAATGTTCTCAAGAATCGACCGCTCAACGTCAGCTGCTTCAGCCTTAGCGTCCATGCAAAAATCTGCAAAGACAGGACAAGCAAACAATAAGCGCCGAGTGAAATGCACATACCACAAGCACTCGGAAAAATAGGACTTACCACCCAGAAGCGTTATCATCTGCCGGGCCCAGTCACTGACGTATTTTTCCTGCGCTATACACCGCATGTTCAGCACTTTCATTTGTCCCATCATCTCGGACCTATGCGCCTTCATTTTCTCCACTTCAGCAGTCAATGCCTTGTTTGCTTCACGGGCCTGCTCCAAGAACTTCTCTCGTTCCGCCAGAACATCCTTCATACCAGCCATTGCAACCATTGCCGCATCCAGCTCACCAGCAAACTGAACCTTTTCAGCCCTAAGAGTCTCGTACGATGTCCCCATCTCATAAGTTTTCTGCCAGCCAGCGCCAAGAGACGATCAGACAACTCCAACAATAAAAAGTCTAAGTTCTTCAGACCCCTGCCGATGCAAGCAGTCGACAGCGGTCTCGGGGACTACACCCAGTGGGTTCACTGAGAGTGACCCCACTGGCATGAAACTCAAACAGTTCCGCCCTATTGAGCTACATGACAACACCTAAGCCTATGAGGCTACTACTACCCGACCTGAGTAAAATTACTCTCGGGAACTCATCCAGTAGGTGCACTCCGAGTGCCCCAACTGTTAGCATTCGAACAGATTAATTTTTGATCTGATCAAGTCAAAGACAATGTGTATAAAGACAACTGCCGGTGCAAGGACTTGACAGAAGTCTCGGGGACTACACCCACTGGGTTCACTAAGAGTGAACCCATTGCAAAAATCATACGATATCCGAGCACACCCAGTGGATTACAAGAGAAAAGTAAATACTTACTAGCCCACTTACTCGGATATCGTCCCGCAGTTCCAAGCTTCGCTGGTACAGGGACGCGATGGAGTTGTACACCTTCTTGGCCTCTCCCGCCATTAGCTCCGCCTGCACCATGGCCCCCTTGGCCGCTCCCATCTGATCTTCCGGGAGGCGCTGGACGTTGTACTCGACATTCGACGGGCCTGGCATCGTTGGAGGCTCCTTGGGCATCCCAAGGCCCGCTCCAGTCGATTCAGCAGCAACCAGCGTCGTTTCAGTCGACGGCATCGCCTTAGTCGGCGGCACGTCTGCGGCGAGAGCAGTAACCGGCAGAACAGCCTCAAGGACAGGCACCGCAGCTTGCTCAGACCTTCCCTGCTCACCCTCATCCACATAAATCGCCCCTGAGAGAAACCCGACCGAACGGCGTGAGATCACAGAAAAAAAAGGCAAGACCGAAGACAGAATTCGTGATGCAATAATGTAAACTCTCGGAATCGCTACGACGCACCTGGCTGGGACGAGACGACATTGTCCATGTCCATGGGATCATCCCCCTGGCGTGCCGAAGAGGTGGCAGAGGTAGCAACTCTGTCGTGTGAAATTCATTCGACCAATAAGAAGGAGTTCAATCGAATATCGGAAGAAGTTAGAAGAACAATGCACTTACGTTGAGGTGACGGGAACGGTGACCCTCATCCGCGGCAAAGCCTTCCGAGGTTTTGATCCGCTCGGTTTGGCCACCTTGGAAGGCTGACCCGTAGGCTCAGCAGCAGCGTCCCTGGTCTTCTTGGTGCTCCGAGCACTCGGAACCACGGGAACAGTTGACGGGGCGCTCGGAACCGTAGGAGCAGTTGGCGGGGCACTCGAGGATGCTAGAGGGGCCGAGGGAGCTGCAGGTTCATGTAGGCGCTTGGTTCGATGATCTGGCGGCGGGGGTGGCGAGTTCTGCTCTTCGTCTTCCTCCTCCTCTTCACCAGACTCCTCCTCCGTCTCCCCACTGTCGGAGACGTACTCGACGCTCTCCACGCTGCCCTCCTGGCTGCCCTCCTCCTCCTCCTCGGCCGGGTTCCCATTCGAGACACGAGAGAACCAGTTGGTCCACTTCTGCATAAAATACAGTCGGCGACATCAGACGTCAGGCGGAGATTCAAGAAAGCGATAAAACTAAGACAGTTATGTGCACTCGACAAGTTGTACTCACCTCGTTCGGAGGAGGGTTGTCCGCGCAGAAAGCCCTCACTCGTCGGGACCCTCTGGGGTTCTCGCAGGCGCCTGTGATCTGGAGCACCCACGACGCCACCGTCTCCCCGGTCACGCACACGACGTTGGTCCGAGTGGAGTCTTCGGGCCCCGTGTAGTGCCACATGGCGTGGTCTCGGGCCTGCAGTGGTTGGATGCGCCGATCGAGGAAAACCTCCAGCAAATCTATGCCGGTGACTCCCTTTCTGACGACATCTACGAGTGCGTCGACCAGAGGCTGGATATGGATCTTCTCCGCCTTCGTGAGCACGAGCTGCTTAGGCGGAGCTGGTCGATCTAAGCTAAAAGGAGGCAACCCTGTCGTGGCATTCGGGCAAGCAACGTCCTGGCAGTAGAACCATGTCTACTGCCAGTTCCTAACCGATTCACTCAGCTGAAGAGCGGGATAACTACTTTTGCTCTTCTTTTGGAAGGCTAAGCCCCCGCAGAGCTGGAGAAGGTGAGTCTTATCATCTGACTGGTTAAGTCGTTTGATAGTTTGGGATCTAGCAGAGAAAATATGTTTGAAAAGCCCCCAATGGGGAGGACAGCCGATGAAGCACTCGCACAAGACTACGAAAGCAGAGAGATGAGCTATGGCATTCGGGGGAAAGTGGTGGAGCTGCGCCCCGAAGTGGTTCATTATGCCTTTGAAGAAAGGATGTGGGGGCAGGGAGAAACCTCGATGCACGTGGCTGAGCAGCAGGACGCGCTCCCCCTCCCGGGGCGCCGGCTCGGTCTCACCCTCCGCCGCAGCCTCCACGACTTGTGCACGATCATCCCGTGCTCCACCAGCTCCAGCAGGTCCTCCTCCGTCACCGTGGAAGGGAGGAAGACCCCCTGGATCCACCCCGCCGGTAGCGTTCGCTGCCTCCACTGAGCGGGAGCCGCCGCCTTCCCCCTCTTCTTCCGCGCCTCTAGCTTGCTGGTCTGCCCCTTTGTCATGGCGGAAGCTGCGGATTCGCGAGAGAGAAGGAGAAGGAAGAAGCTTGGGGTGCGTAGAGGATGGCGAAAGAAGCGGAGCAAAGGCAAGATATCCGGCGAGCGTAACGAAAAAACCCTCGCCGCTGAGGTTTAAGTAAGGTTCCGACTGGGTCACTGGAAAGTGGCCCCGAAATCTTATCCCCCGACCGGCCGCGGCGATATCAGTGGAGAAGATGAAGGCGTGGGAATCGAGGCGTCAGGTACTACTCGAGCGCGATGTCGTCATCCCCGCTGAGCGCGCGGTAACCGAAATTTGAGGATCCCGGAAAATCCGCCGCTGTCAGTTGACTGGTCACGTCAGAAGATACCACGGAAGCACTCGGTTTCTGACAGCTTGTTTCACAAATACTTCCAGTCGGATCGTTGGTCAGAAAATATAAAATGGATCGAGGCAAGCAACGCCAAAGTCGCATCCATACCAGTCGGATCCAAACTTCAAGCATCGCTTCGTCGTTCCAACCCCCAATCCACTCGGGGACTAATGATGGGGTTATAGTCCTAGGGTAGGGTCATAGGCGTGCCCTGTAGGTCCTACCCATCCCTCATAAGGGACAAGGCCCTTAGTCAGTTCCGACTGAACTAAGAAGTTCCCATCATCCAGTCGGTAACAGATCCTCGACCATCCAGTCGGAGACGAGCATTCGGAGTATATCAAACTAACCGCCTGGATTCCACTCTATGCATCGTAACCCCCCTGGAGGGAAATGGTCATACGTTTCCATGTGCCTTTATTAGCATTTAAGACGTACGTTACCTGTAACGTAGGCATTTATTCGCCACTACTCCATCCCTGTGCACCGAACCGTTGTGGAGGGCAGCGCACTCTATATAAGCCACCCTCCCCCACTGGTGCAGGGGTTAACAATTCACTATATTCCATATTCCACTTGACAACAAGCTCCCAGAGCACTGACACGTAGGGCTATTACCTCCACCGCAGAGGAGCCTGAACTCATACAACCTCGCCATAGCTAAGGCTTTGCCCATCCTTTCGTACCCTACACATCTACTGTCAGACTTATACCCCCGACAATCCCAAAAGTAGTGTCTCAAGTCAAAGAAGAATTTCTTCTTTTGCTGGTACGTGAAACTAGGTGGTATGTATTTGGCAACGATATAGTTTGCGTAATCAGCATACCACGGTGCACTACGCGAGGCATTGATGACATTCAGTTGCTCACCGGGAAAGCTATCATCAATAGGTTGTGGGTCATTAAAAACATTCTCCAACCTAGACAAGTTATCTGTTACGGGGTTATCAGCACCCTTCCTGTCGACAACGTGCAAATCAAATTCTTGTAGCAAGAGAACCCATCTAATAAGTCTAGGTTTAGCGTCCTTCTTCTCCATGAGGTACTTAATAGCAGCATGATCAGTGTGAATAGTGACTTTGGAATCAACTATGTAAGACCTGAACTTTTCACATGCAAATACGACTACTAAAAATTCCTTCTCCGTAGTAGCATAGTTTCTCTGGGCACTGTCTAGAGTTTTACTAGCGTAGTGAATAACATTCAATTTCTTATCAACTCTTTGCCCTAGGACAGCACCAACGGCATAATTGCTAGCATCACACATGATTTCAAAAGGCAAGTTCCAATCAGGTGGTTGAACAATAGGTGAAGTTATCAAAGCCCTCTTAAGTATTTCGAAGGCTTCCTCACAATCATCGTCAAAGACAAAAGGAATATCCTTTTTCAAGAGATTGGTAAGAGGCCTAGAAATCTTAGAGAAGTCTTTAATGAACCTTCTATAGAAACCAGCATGACCAAGGAAACTTCTTATACCTTTGATATCTATGGGGTATGGCATTTTCTCGATTGCATCAACCTTAGCCTTGTCGACTTCAATACCTCTTTCAGAAATTTTATGTCCTAAGACGATGCCTACATTAACCATAAAGTGGCACTTCTCCCAATTCAAGACAAGATTGGTGTTTTTACATCTCTGCAAGACCCGATCAAGGTTGCTGAGGCAATCATCAAAAGAAGACACGTAAACGAAGAAGTCATCCATGAAAACCTCAACAATCTTTTCACAAAAGTCAGAGAATATAGACATCATACATCTTTGAAAGGTGGCAGGTGCATTACATAAGCCAAAAGGCATACGTCTATAAGCAAAGGTACCGAAAGGGCAGGTGAAAGTGGTTTTCTCCTGATCAGATTGTGCAACTGGTATTTGGGAGAAACCAGAATAGCCGTCTAGAAATAAGAAGTGTGTGTGTTTAGACAGTCTTTCTAGCATTTGGTCGATAAAAGGCAGAGGGTAATGATCTTTCCTAGTGGCCTTATTTAGTTTCTTGAAATCGATCACCATCCTATAGCCAGTAATAATCCTCTGTGGGATCAATTCATCCTTATCATTAGGGACAACGGTAATGCCTCCCTTCTTAGGGACGCAATGCACCGGACTCACCCAATCGCTATGAGCAACAGGATAGATAATACCCGCTTCCAGGAGCTTTATTACTTCTTTTCTCACTACTTCTTTCATCTTAGGATTCAATCTCCTTTGATGATCAGCAACTGGTTTGAAGTCAGGATCAGTTTTAATCTTGTGCTGGCATAGAGTGGGAGTAATGCCCTTAAGATCATCAAGAGTATATCCAATAGCAACACGGTGCTTCCTCAGAGTTTTTAGTAACTTCTTTTCTTCATGCTCTAAGAGGCTAGCACTTATAATGACAGTATATATCTCCTTTTCATCAAGATAGGCATACTTAAGAGTATCACGCAACTGTTTAAGCTCGAACACATGATCACCCTATGGTGGGGGTGGATCTCCAAGCAGTTCAACAGACAAGTTATTCTTAAGGATAGGATATTGTTCTAAAATAACTCTATCTATTTCATCCCTTTCATCCATATGCATATCATTTTCATGCTCAAGCAAGTATTGCTCTAAGGGATCAGTAGGAGGCACGGCAATAGAAGCTAAGGCAATAGTTTCATCCTTACTAGGCAACTCCTTTTCATGAGGTTGTCTACCAAACTTGGAGAAATTGAACTCATGTGACACACCTTCAAAGCCAATAGTGACAATTTGCTTCTCACAGTCAATATGAGCATTGACGGTATTGAGAAAAGGTCTACCAAATATGATGGGACAAAAGCTATCTTGTGCGGTAGCAAGAACGAGGAAATCAGCAGGATACTTCGTTTTACCACACAAGACTTCAACATCCCTAACAATTCCCACAGGACAGATAGTATCTCTATTGGAAGCTGAATAGTGACATCAATAGGCTCTATCTCAACAGGTGCAATCTCATCTTTGATTTCATCATATAAGGATTGTGGTATTGCACTAACACTAGCACCCACGTCAGATAAACCATGATAACAATGATCTCCTAACTTAACAGAAACCACAGGCATGCCAACAACAGGCCTATGTTTGTCTCTAGCATGAGGTTTATCAATTCTAGCAGCAACTTCACAGAAGTGAATATTATGTCCCTCAACATCGTGGGACATAAGATCTTTGATGATAGCAATGCTAGGTTCAACTCTAATTTGCTCAGGGGGTGTAGGTGTTCTAATGTAGCCTCTACGTATCACAGTTGAAGCTTTAGAATGATCCTTTATCCTAACAGGGAAAGGTGGTTTCTCAATGTAAGCACTGGGAACCACAAGATCATTATAGGCAATGACGTTCTCTTCAACTGGAGTGGGTTTAACTACATTGACTTCTAAAGGAGGATGATATTTAAACCACTTCTCTTTGGGGAGATCAATATGGGCAGCAAAGTATTCACACAATGAAGCTACTATCTCAGAGTCAAGTCCATACTTAGCGCTAAAGTCACAAAAACTATTTGTCTCAGCAAAGGATTTAACGCAATCAAAAGTGAAATTCATACCTGACTCCTTACCTTCTTAAAGCTCCCAATCTTCAGAGTTCAGTTTAATTCTCTCCAATAAATTCCATTTGAAGTCAATATCTCTCTTCATAAAAGAACTGGTACAAGAAGTGTCAAGCATGGTGCGATCATCATGAGAAAGCCGAGCATAGAAGTTTTGAATGATAATTTCTCTCGAGAGCTCATGATTGGGGCATGAATATAGCATTGATTTAAGCTTCCCCCAAGCTTGAGAGATGCTTTCTCTGTCACGAGGCCAAAAATTATAAATATAATTCCGATCACGATGTACTAAATGCATAGGATAAAACTTTTGATGAAATTCCAATTTCAACTCATTGTAGTCCCATGATCGAGTATCATAACATAGCCTATACCATGTCAATGCCTTATCCTTCAAAGATAAAGGAAAGACCTTCTTCTTGACCTCATCCTCGGTTAAACCTGCAAGCTTAAATAAACCACAAACTTCATCAACATAGATTAGATGCAAGTCTGGAGGTGATGTTCCATCTCCTGTAAAAGGATTAGCCAGCAGTTTCTCAAGCATACCCGAAGGAAATTCAAAGCAAAAAATTTCAGTAGGTGCAACAGGTTGAGGAGCAACTCTTTGTGCTTCCGTTCGAGGTGAAGATAGCCCGAACAAGCCCCTCAAAGGATTAGTATCCATAGTGACAAGTGACAACAAATTTCAGCACACTATATGAATGTTTCCTTACCAAGTTCCACTTACCAAAGGCGCTTCACTCCCCGGCAACGGCACCAGGAATCCTTCTGCTACGACTACGCCTTTATGGACTTCCTTGGCAGATATGCAAAGGATCCCCCCGTGGCCTTGGAGCCTTGTGTTGGTGTTCCCTCGAAGCGGAAAGGGTGATGTAGCACAGCGGCGGTAAGTATTTCCCTCAGTTTTGAGAACCAAGGTATCGATCCAGTGAAGGATTGCGTCAAGTCACAAGTACCTTCACAAACACAAAGAGCTTGCACCCAACGCTATGAAGGGGTTGTCAATCCCTTATAGATTGTTTGCAAAGTGAGAACTGAAAGCAAAAAAGGAAACAAAGCAAAGTAAAAGTGAAAGTGGAAACGATAGTTGTGAATAGACCCGGCGGTCGTAGTGTTCACTAGTGGCTTCTCTCATGAAAGCAAGTAGACGGTGGGTGAACGAATTACTATCGAGCAATTGATAGAACCGCGCAAAGTCGTGACATTATCTATGGCAATGATTATTTCTATAGGCATCACGTTCAAAACAAGTAGACCGATACTTTCTGCATCTACTACTATTACTCCACACGTCAACCATTATCCAGCATGCATCTAGTGTATTAAGTTCATGAGAACAGAGTAATGCCTTAACCAAGATGACATGATGTAGATGGACAATCTCATATCTACGATAAAAGCCCATCTTGTTACCTTTGATGGCAACAACACGATGTGTGCCTTGCTGCCCCTTCTGTCACTAGGAAAGGTCACCACACGGTATGAACCCAAAACCAAGCACTTCTCCCATTGCAAGAATCATAGATCTAGTTGGCCAAACAAAACCCAAGACTCAGAGAGACTTACAAGGATATCAAATCATGCATATAAGAAATCAGCAAAGACTCAAATATAATTCATAGATAATCTGATCACAAATCCACAATTCATCGAATCTCGACAAACACACCGCCAAATAGGATTACATTGGATAGATCTCCATGAAGATCATGGAGAACTTTGTATTGAAGATCCAAG
This sequence comes from Hordeum vulgare subsp. vulgare, assembly GCF_904849725.1. Taxonomy (NCBI): domain Eukaryota; kingdom Viridiplantae; phylum Streptophyta; class Magnoliopsida; order Poales; family Poaceae; genus Hordeum; species Hordeum vulgare. The sequence goes on along the minus strand of NC_058522.1, from coordinate 331,210,087 downwards.
AGAGAGAAGAAGCCATCTAGCTACTAACTATGGACCCGTAGATCTGAAGTGAACTACTCACGAGTCATTGGAGGGGCAATGATGTTGATGAAGAAGCCCTCCAGCTCCAAAGTCCCCTCCGTCAGGGCACCGGGAAGGGCCTCCAGATGAGATCTCGCGGAAACGGAAGCTTGCGGCGGCGGAAAAGTGTTTTTGTGGATACCCTGATTTTTTCTGGGATTTTAGGCCAAAGATCTAGGGCAGGGGAGCGCCAGGGAGGCCACAAGCCTGGTAGCCGCCGCCCCCTGGTGGCGGCTACAGGGCTTGTGGGCTCCCTGTGGGCCCTCTGCCTTGGCCCTCAAGCCTCCCGATCTTCTTCCGTTCTGGAAAGATTTATATCGGGGATTTTATTCTGTTTGGACTCCGTTCCAAAATCAGATCTAAAAAGAGTAAAAACAGAGAAAAAACAGGAACTGGCACTTGGCACTGAATTACTAAGTTAGTCCCAAAAAAGATATAAAAGGTATATAAAACATCCAAAGTTGACAAGATAACAGCATGAAACCATAAAAAATTATAGATACGTTTGAGGCGTATAAATGACCCATAAGTATAGGGAATCAATCGTACTCCTTTCGATAAGTAAGATTGTTGAACCCAACGAGGAGCAGAAGGATCTGACAAGTGGTTTTCAGCAAGGTAAAATCTGCACGCACTGAAATTGTCGGTAACAGGTGATTGTGTGGTGAGATGATTCGTAGCAAGCAACAAGTAACAAAAGTAGCAACGGTGCAGAAAAGTGGCCCAATCCCATTTGTAGCAAGGGACAAGCCTGGACAAAGTCTTATAGGCGGAAAAACGCTCCCGAGGACACACGGGAATTTCTGTCATGCTAGTTTTCATCTTGTTCATATGATTTGCGTTCGTTCCTTTGATAGTTTGATATGTGGGTGGACCGGCGCTTGGGTACTGCCTTTACTTGGACAAGCATCCCACTTATGATTAACCCCTCTCGCAAGCATCCGCAACTACGAAAGAAGAATTGAGACAAAGTCTAACCATAGCATTAAACTAGTGGATCCAAATCAGCCCCTTGCGAAGCAACGCATAAACTAGGGTTTAAGCTTCTGCCACTCTAGCAACCCATCATCTACTTACTACTTCCGAATGCCTTCCTCTAGGCCCAAATAATGGTGAAGTGTTATGTAGTCGATGTTCACATAACACCACTAGAGGAAAAACAACATACAACATTTCAAATTACCGAACGAATACCAAATTCACATGACTACTATTAGCATGACTTATCCCATGTCCTCAGGAACAAAAGTAACTACTCACAAAGCATAAACATATTCATGACCAGAGTGGTAATGAGTAGCATCAAGGACCTCAACATAAACTCTTCCACCAAGTAATCCAACTAGCATCAACTACAAAGAGTAATCAACACTACTAGCAACCTTACAAGTACCAATCGGAGTCGCGAGACGGAGATTGGTTACAAGTGATGAACTAGGGTTTGGAGATGAGATGGTGCTGATGAAGATGTTGATGGTGACGAGTCCCCTCCGATGAGAGGAGTGTTGGTGATGATGATGGCGACGATTTCCCCCTCCGGGAGGGAAGTTTCCCTGGCAGGATCGTCCTACTGGAGATCTAGATTGGTTCCGCTCAACTTCCGCCTCGTGGCGGCGGCGAATCCACGAAAATGCTCCTCCTTGATTTTTTCCTGGATGAAACCCTTCATATAGCAGAAGAGGGGGGCAAGTGGTATAGCAGGTTGCCCACAAGCCCTCCTGGCGCGGCCTGGGGGGTGGTCGCGCCGTGCAGGCTTGTGGCCAACCCCTGGCGCCCCTCTGCCGCTTCTTCGGCCCGGTATTTTTCATAAATCTGGAATAAAATCCTCGTTGATTTTTATGGTGTTTGGAGTTGCGCAGAATAGGTATCTCAAACTTGCTCCACTTTCAGGCGAGAATTCCAGTTGCCGACATTCTCCCTCTTCATGTAAACCTTGCAAAATAAGAGAGAAAAGGCATAAGAATTGTATCGTGAAGTGAAATAACAACCCAAAAAGCGATAAATATTGACATGAAAACATGATGCAAAATGGACGTATCAAGCCCCTTTTTCTTTTTCTTTTTAATCTATTTCTAAAAGATTTTTGCAGAGTTTAATATTTAATCAAATTTAAATATTTTTCCACCACAATTCTTCTAAAAATTTGTAGAATTTATTAGTGTTGTTGCACTATTTTTATAAAGACTTTTCTGCATAGCTATAATTAAAATGCTTATTTTTAATCCTTTAGATCCTGTCAATTGGATTTTAAAATAATATTTTCATCAAAACCAGAGACAAATATTTTTAAAACTTTAAACAATATTTATCAAAATAGGATAACATTTTTAAAGTGAGTTTGTGCTTTGTTTTTGAATGTGCTTCTTATTATTATTACGACGATAGATTCCGCGTTGGTCGAAGGACTTGGACCCGAAGACTCCGGATACCTAGCTGATCAAGGAAAACAGCCCTTTGACCATGTTTGAGAAGAATATTTATTGCATGCCAAGTATAGTAATATTCCCGTTGCATATGGTCATAAGTATTCGGTAACCATCGATGTGGTGTTATCGATGGCTCCTCTGGAGCACTTGCATTGAGCATGATCCTACCACCTATGAGGGTCACGCTGATATTATGTTGACAAGTAGACATTAGTGCTACGCATTGTAGAAGCATAAGCATGATGATGGTAAAGTTGTGATCGAAGGTTTTACAAATACCCCCATCGGGTGCCACTAATGCCGGAGGGTGATGATGTTGAGTTGGTGGCCACTTATGAAGAAGTGGTGCAGCGGGTATATTTTGTGTGAGTGGATTCAGAAACAAGATTAGATTTATGATGTCGACCATCCCAACCTTACATGTACGACCACGATACCCCTTATGGGACGGGGCTTTGTTGATTACTTTGGTCGGTGCTAGCAAAGAGCCACGTTACTAGTGGCGGGAGTGATATGTGGTCACTCTCGTGACGGGGTCGTACCAGGAAGGTCGACTATGCCGTTTTTACGTGTTCCGGGCACACCGTTGGTCTCCGCATGGATGATACGGTCTAGAGTCGATGCTCGTAAGACTTACATCATGTGGTCTGGGTACCAATTGAGTGAACTCTTTGTCTAGTATCGTCAGGGGAAAGGCAATGATCGGGTACTTACCTCGGGTATGTTATATACCGCGAGTCGTGGATGACATGGAAGTTCCCCGGATCTCGTGGGTACAACGTACAACCTCTGCAGAGTGTAAAACTATTCGAATAGCCGTGTCCACGATCAAGGATAGTTGGGTAATCGTGCTTAAACTATGTCCAGTTGTTTCCGCATAAACCAAATGTGTGTGTGTGTGTTCATAACGTGTTGTGAAGAAGTTGATATGGTAAAGTTTGGTGACTTGACATATCTGGTGAACCCGAAGAGTTCAGCCCTGAATAGATATATTAATATCTATAACCTGTTCTTAAAATTATCATCTAGTTCGTAATGCATATCCATACCAGTATTTTACCATGCATATTCTTAAGTAAGATTTTCTTTTCGCAAAGGATGCATATTGCTACGGCAACAAAAGTCCTTCCCAAGTAACGCCGGGAATTCTTTTTGCTACTTCTCTTGTTTGCATCGGTTTTTCCCTTGAAGAGGAAAGGGTGATGCAGCATAGGAGCAGTAAGTATTTCCCTCAGTTTGAGCACCAAGGTATCGATCCAGAAGGAGAGTCTCGTCAAGTCCATAGTACGTGCGCAAACACAAACAAGCTTGCATCCAACGCTTCAAAGGGGTTATCAATCCCTCCAAGATTGTTTGCAAAGTGAGATCTGAAGGTGGAAAGTGCAACGAAGTAAAAGGTATAAGGCTGAAAATATGGTGTGGAGTAGACTCGGGGGCCATAGTGTTCACTAGAGTCTTCTCTCAAAATAGCAAATATCACGGTGGGTGAACAAATTACTGTCGAGCAATAGATAGAACCGCGCAAAGTCATGACGATATCTAAGGCAATGATCATACATATAGGCATCACGTCCGAGACAAGTAGACCGATACTTTCTGCATCTACTACTATTACTCCACACATCAACCGCTATCCAGCATGCATCTAGTGTATTGAGTTCATGACGAACAGAGTAGCGCCTTAAGCAAGATGACATGATGTAGAGGGATAATCTCAAACCAATGATGAAAACACCATCTTTTTACCCTTGATGGCAACAACACGATGCGTGCCTTGCTACCCCTTCTGTCACTGGGTGAGGTCACCGCACGGTATGAACCCAAAACCAAGCACTTCTCCCATTGCAAGAATCATAGATCTACTTGGCCAAACAAATCAACAACTCAAAGAAAATTACAAGGATATGAAATCATGCATAAGAGAGATCAGAAGAAACTCAAATAAGATTCATAGATAATCTGATCATAAATCCACAATTCATCAGATCTCGACAAACACACTACAAAAGAAGATTACATCGGATAGATCTCCATGAAGATCATGGAGAACTTTGTATTGAAGATCCAAGAGAGAGAGAAGAAGCCATCTAGTTACTAGCTATGGACCCGTAGGTCTATGGTGAACTAGTCACGCATCATCGGAGTGGTCATGGTGTTGATGAAGAAGCCCTCCATGTCCGAATCCCCCCTCCGGCAAGGCACCAGAACGTGCCTAGATGGGATCTTGTGGAGACAGAAGCTTGCGGCGGCGGAAGTGTGATTTCGATGATCTCCTAATTTTTTTGGGACTTTTAGGGAATATATAGGTGCAACCCCTAGGGCAGAGGGCGCCCAGGGGGGCCACAAGCCTGTGGGCCGCGGCCTACCCCCCTGGCCGCGGGGTGGGGGCTTGTGGGGCCCTTGAGGCTCCCCTGCCTTGGCTCCCAAGCTTCCCGATCTTCTTCCGGTACAGAAAAAATCTTTTCGGTGATTTTCTTCCGTTTGGACTCCATTTCAAAATCTCCTCTGAAAGGGGTCAAAAACATGGAAAAAACAGGAACTGGCACTTGGCACTAAGTCAATAAGTTAGTCCCAAAAAATATATGAAAGGCATGCAAAACATCCAAAGTTTGACAAGATAATAGCATGAAACCATCAAAAATTATAGATACATTGGAGACGTATCACATATCACTTATATCATACAACTGCATATCCATATGATGGGTTGTTTGCGAGTACATTCAAAGTACTCATTTGGCTTGCCACTAGTTATGTTATTGACCGGACATGGAAGGACCGAAGTTCGGAGAAGAATTCTTCATCGGAGACGGACACGCGATCTAGGACGCTTCCCAGACAGAATGCCAGTTAGTGAAGGATGATGGCATGGGTTCCCGTTTATTGCGAAGACTTCCGCTAGTAGATGTATTGGTGTGTTTGGCCTTATAGGCCCTACCTTTGTGAGACTAGACCATGATGGTCATTTGTTGTATTCAACGGTATGTAAGGATGTAAGACTCTTAACATTCAGTATCAATGTGTTCAGTGAGCATTGATCTCTGGGATCACTGATCACGATCATTCGGCGATCTCGATTCATAAGTCGGGGTCCCCACAAGACCTATGGGTGCATAGCCAGTACCTAGATGGCAATCTCTCTCTCTCTCTCTCGCTCTCTCTCTCTCTCTCTCTCTTTGATCATCAATACAATGATCATCACATCTTCCCTTTGATCCATATGATGTCATTCCTTTTGTGTGGTGTTGTAAGTGCATCTAGTGCCCCTTAGGCTCGTTTGGCAGGAAGGGATTGAGGGGGTTTTGAGGGCATTATTCCCGCGTGGACTGAAAACCTCTGAATTCCCTCTCAGCCCATTTGGTGGACTGGGTTTTCCTGGGCCAGCGACCCCAGATCAATGAAAAACACCTCAATCCACTTGGTTCAGAGCCCTCGAGTCGGTGCTCGTGGAATTGGGAGGAACGACTCCAACGACTCCTCCTCAACCCGCCGCCGCCACTGCCCGACTCCTGCTCAACCATGTCGCTGTCTCTTCCGCAACACCTCGCCTCCCGACGCAGGCGAACTACTCCGGTGGTAAGTCATCGTCGCCCCTCTCCTCTCCCTCCCCCGTCCTCTCCCTCTCTCGTGGTAAGTCTTCACCATGGTTGCATTCCCTCCGTCCACCTCGTCCTCCGTCCCACACAGAATCCGTCGGGTTCCAGCACCACGCCGCCCTACGCAAGGTCACCGGCCACCTCTTCTACAGAAGCAACAACGGCAGCTAGCTCGCGCCCCCGATGGCCCGTGTCGCACCTGTTCACCAGATCTGAGACATTGAATCTCACGAATGGACTGAACCTGGCGAGTGTCGAGTGTTGTTTTGCCCTAACATGTTCACTGAACCTGATGGTTGCTCGGGCTGTTATGGCTGTTGGAAATATGCCCTAGAGGCAATGATAAATTGGTTATTATTATATTTCCTTGTTCATGATAATTGTCTATTATTCATGCTATAATTGTATTAACCGGAAACCGTAATACATGTGTGAATACATAGACCACAACATGTCCCTAGTGAGCCACTAGTTGGCTACCTCATTGATCAATAGATGGCCATGGTTTCCTGATCATGGACATTGAATGTCATTGATAACGGGATCACATCATTAGGAGATATGTGATGGACAAGACCCAATCCTAAGCATAGCACAAGATCGTGTAGTTCGTCTTCTAAAGCTTTTCTAATGTCAAGTATCATTTCCTTAGACCATGAGATTGTGCAACTCCTAAATGCCATAGGAGTACTTTGGGTGTATCAAACATCACGACGTAACTGGGTGATTATAAAGGTGCACTACACGTATCTCCGAAAGTGTCTGTTGGGTTGTACGAATCGAGCATGGGATTTGTCACTCCGTGTGACGGAGAGGTATCTCTGGGCCACTCGATAATGCATCACTATGATGAGCTCAATGTGACTAAGGAGTTAGCCATCGTGTGATGTGTTATGCAACGAGTAAAGAGACTTGCCGGAAACGAGATTGAGCAAGGTATAGGGATACCGACGATCGAATCTCGGGCAAGTGTCATACCGGTAGACAAAGGGAATTGTATACAAGATTGAGTGAATCCTCGACATCGTGGTTCATCCAATGAGATCATCATGGAACATGTGGGAGCCAACATGGATATCCACACCCAGCTGTTGGTTATTGGCCGGAGAGATGCCTCGGTCATGGTTGCATGTTCCCCGAACCCGTAGGGTCTACACACTTAATGTTCGGTGACGCTAGAGTTGTTATGGGAATCGTATATGTGATTACTAAAGGTTGTTTGGAGTCCCGGATGAGATCCCGGACATCACGACGAGTTCCAGAATAGTCCGGAGATAAATATTTATATATCGAAAGTCTAGTTTCGGTCGGCGAAATAGTTTCGGGGTTTATCAGTACTGTACCGGGACCACCAAAAGGGTACCGGGAAGGTCCACCTGTCCTGGAGGGCCACATGGGCTGAAAAGGGATAGGAACCAGCCCCTGGTGGGCTGGTGCGCCAAGGGGAGGAAGGCACAAGGTGCAAGGGAGGCAAACCCTAGGCGTGGGGGCTGCCTTTGGTGGAAAGCCACCCACCTAGGGCGCCTCCACCTCCTCCTCCTTGGGTTGCCGCACCTTCTAGGGTTTCCCTAGGGGTGGCACACCCCCTCTCCCTCCCTCCTATATATAGTGGAGGATTGGGAGGGCTGCAACACACGTAATTTGAGCACCTATGGCGCAGCCCTACCTCTCCACCTCTTTATCCTCCTACGCGGTGCTTGGCGAAGCCCTTACGGAGAGCTACATACTCCATCGCCACCACGCCGTCGGGCTGCCGGAGTTCTCCCTCAGCTTCTCCTCTCTCATTGCTGGATCAAGAAGGAGGAGGCGTCCCTGGGCTGTAGGTGTGTTGAATGCGGAGACACCATATGTTCGGTGTTCGGGTTGGATCTTCTGCGATTTGAATCGCCGCGAGTACGACTCCATCGACCGCGTTCATAGTAACGCTTCCACTATGTGATCTTCAACGGTATGAAGGTGCTCTACCCCTTTGCTTGTAGCTGGTTTCTCCTATTTTTATGATAAAGGAAAAGAAAAGATGGAGGAGGTGGGAAAATAATTGATATCATGATTCACTCCAGAACAAGAATTGAAATCACTATGAAAGAAGAACGAGAACTATGTTATGTTTATCCTTCATCAAGTTAAATTGATGACAAGCAACGGATTTAGCATACCACTTACTCTCCTTGAAAAGATTGAGGAGAGATATGAGCACAAATTTGAAGAAGTCTTGAAGGAGACACCGGCTAAAATTGGAATGAATGGGAATAACAAGAATGAATGGAGATACATGAGAATGAAGAGATCATGAGCCACCTGAGAGAAAAACTTGAAAAAGGCACCGGAATCATTGAGAGACGAACGAAGAGACAACAAAGGAGAAGAATTTGAGAATGAAAGTTGAAGGTTGAGAAGGAAAAAACTTCTAAAATGATGGCCTTAGGAGGATCGAGAATGAAAAAAAATCTAAAATGCACCGGATAGATATGGAAGGAATTTCTCATGATCAAGAACAATTGAGAGGATAGCACGAAGCCGAAACCAGAATCTTCAAGAAAATGGACCAAGATTTGAAGGAAACACTCCTTTAGTCTTCCAAGCTGAAAATGATGAGGAGAACACCACCAAGAATAACTGGGACACTCCGGAATAAGAATATGAAAAGTTGAGCCAATAATGAGAATAATTCTAATAGATCTTGGAGAATGAACATGACTAATGGAATCCATACTTACGTCATACACTACTGAAATTCAGAAATTTGCCATCTGCCAAGGTGGACGGCAAAGGGTGCAACCACGGACGGCAAAGGCTTTGTCGTCGGTCAGCTGACACCAAAGTAGACGGCAAAAAAAAATCCGGTGAAGAGGTTCTTTGCCGTCTGCTTTCTCAAAGTGGACGGCAAAGAATCTTTGCCATGAGGGGGCAGACGACAAAATAAATGGGACATCACATATTGCAACGTCCCCGTTAAGTGTTAACGGCAGGCCTCTTCTCTTTGTCGTCTGCCTTCCCCCCTTTGCCATGTGGGGGCAGACGGCAAAGAGGGGAGAGAGAGGGGGCAGATTCCCCCCTTTGCTGTCTGCCTTCCCCCCTTTGCCATGTGGGGGCAGACGGCAAAGGGGGGAATCTGCCCCCTCTCTCTCCCCCCTTTGTCGTCTGCCTTCCCCCCTTTGCCATGTGGGGCTCATGGCAAAGAGGGGAGAGAGAGGGGGCAGATTGCCCCCTTTGCCGTCTGCCTTCCCCCCTTTGCCATGTGGGGGCAGACGGCAAAGAGGGGAACCAACCCCTTTTTTATTTATTTTTTGTTATATCCAGCATTTTTAACAATAATCAGGATATATATATATATATATATTTGACATAAATAAATTTCTTTCCGTACTCATAACCATATTAAAATAACCTCTTATATCCAGCTTTTAAGTTGCATCCGTACCAAACCATATATTACACCAGTTTCATCCACGTGCATACAAAGTTTCATATATTCATATACTACAATAGTTTCAATACAACCCATGGTACAAGAAATCATCTTCAAGCATTCCATCAATATTTTCCAAGCTTCCCGTGAAGTGAAGGTAATCTGCAAAATGACAAATAAGAAAGTTAGAAGAACAATACTAGATGAAGTAGTGTATATATAGGTTATTTCGGAGAGAAATTAGCTAAGTATAGACCATTTAGGAGCTAACTAAGCTAATTATGTCATTTAGGTGGAACCCTAGCTAACTATAGGTCGTTTCGGAGCTAACTTGGGTAAAATAGGTCATTCCGGAGAAAACTATACTTATTAAACCATTTTTGATCTAGCTAGGCTAATTATAGGCCATTTAATACCTAAGTTAGGGGGAATAGGTCATGTTGCAGCTACGTAAGCCTTATTATGTCATTTAGGAGAGAACTTAGCTAACTATAGGTCATGTTTTATTAAATAGACCATTTAGGAGCTAACTAAGCTAATTATGTCATTTCGTAGGATAATTAGCCAATTTAGCCTTTCTTGGATGAGTCTAATCTACGTAGAAGAAGAGAAAGAGAAGAAGAAGTAAAAGACGGAGGAGGAGGAGGAGGAGAAGGAGAAGGAAGAGGAGAAGAAGAAGAAAAGAAGAAGGAGAAGGAGAAGGAGGAAGAAGGAGGAAGAAGAAGGAGAAGGAGAAGGAGGAACAAGGAGGAAGAAGAAGGAGAAGGAGGAGCTCCTTCTCCTTCTTCTCCTCCTCCTTCTCCTTCTTCTTATCCTCCTCCCTCTCCTTCTTCTCCTCTTCTTCTTCTTCCTTCCTTTCATTTTTCCTCTTTCTTCTCCTCTTGTCCCCTTCTTCGGGCTAAATTGGCTAAGAATGCCTTTTTGGAGCTAATTATGTCATTTCGAGGATAATTAGCTAAGTATAGGTCATGTTTTATTAAATAGACCATTTAGGAGCTAACTAAGCTAATTATGTCATTTAGATGGATAATTAGCCAATTTAGCCTTTCTTGGATAAGTCTAAGCTACGTAGAAGAAGAGAAAGAGAATAAGAAGTAAAAGAAGGAGGAGGAGGAGGAGGAGGAGGAGAAGGAGAAGGAAGAGGAGAAGAAGAAGAAAAGAAGAAGGAGAAGAAGAAGGAGGAAGGAGGAAGAAGAAGGAGAAGGAGCTCCTCCTTCTCCTTCTTCTTCCTCCTTCTTCTCCTTCTTATCCTCCTCCCTCTCCTTCTTCTTCTTCTCCGCTTCTTCTTCTTCCTTCCTTTCATTTTCCTCTTTCTTCTCGTCTTGTCCCCTTCTTCGGGCTAAATTGGCTAAGAATGCCTTCTTGGAGCTAATTATGTCATTTCGAGGATAATTAGCTAAGTATAGGTCATTTTTTATTAAATAGGTCATTTTGGAGCTAACTAAGCTAATTATGTCATTTAGATGGATAATTAGCCAATTTAGCCTTTCTTGGATGAGTCTAAGCTACGTAGAAGAAGAGAAAGAGAAGAAGAAGTAAAAGAAGGAGGAGGAGGAGGAGGAGGAGGAGAAGGATAAGGAAGAGGAGAAGAAGAAGAAAAGAAGGAGAAGGAGAAGGAGGAAGAAGGAGGAAGAAGAAGGAGAAGGAGGAGCTCGTTCTCCTTCTTCTCCTCCTTCTTCTCCTTCTTCTTATCCTCCTCCCTCTCCTTCTTCTTCCTCTCCTCTTATTCTTCTTCCTTCCCTTCTTTGGGCTAAATTGGCTAAGCTAATTATGTCATTTAGATGGAAGTCTAGCTATCTTTTACTAAAACACTAGAAATAACATACCTAAGTTAGGGTGAAGCACGGTGGCTCTGGCTTGTTTCACCTGGAGAAGGCTGCCTTGGAGAAGGCTCGACTGTAGAAGGGTCGTGCGATGCGTTTCGGGAGATATTCTGCACCAAACATCGTTTGCAATGTGTAGTTAGCATGAGGACACTCTTAAGATCACTGCACTGAAATGAAACTCACCGTCCCCGCCACGTTAATGACTGGCATCGGCGGAGGCACTTGGCCGCTCTTCTCGCACATAGACTGTACATTTGGTTTCAACAAGTCAAACTTTTTATTTATTAATGAAACAGACATTCAAATGCAAGATTTGAAATAACATGAAGAAGAAACTTACCACGAAGAGCTCGTATATGGCCCTGTTAGACGCATCATTCCGTGCCCTCTCCGCCTCCATCAATGTAGTCGTCCTCTCCTCCAGCTCCCTAATTTCCTTATCCTTCTCCGCTATAGCCGCCTGCATTGCCTCTCTCTCTTTCTAAATAGCAGCCTGCAACACAACTCATTGTTACCAATGTAATCATATTGGTTCCAACGCACAACATAAAGCGGAAAGATAGTTGAGTCCATTAAACTAACCTCGATGGCGAGCTCGACTGGCCATGGACGACGTGTTATCTCCGGACAAGAGCTCGTTTGGCGTGCCTTTATCTGCCGGAGAGTGCTAGGACAACGTATAAGGCCGTCTCCAATGGCGATCGAGCCATGAGGCCTCCCGTTGACAGCTATCATCACCAGCTCTGGATCAATAGGCCCCTCGCTCGGGTTAAAGTCCTCTCCTTGCCTCGCCTTCCCGTGATCTCTGTACTTCACGAGCTTGTCGTGGGAGGAGATGTTGGTGAAGTTTTCTGGATGCTCGAGGTCAGACTCAGAGAATGCCTTGACCTTCTTGTACGAGGCAGTATGGGCCATCGCATACAGGTCGTACATCTGTGGCGCCTCCGTCTTATTGTGACGCGCCTAAAAGAGAGAGAGGAAAATTGTATTGGTAAAGGGCTCAAGATAGCATTAAGAATGAATTGCATGAGGCATGAAGCAAACAACATACCCAGTTCTCGCCAAATTGGATTAAGTTGACGCTCCCTTGATGGTGTGGCACGCCAACCATTTTGCCACGCCTCTCCTTGGCGTTGTTGTGGCTGGCCTCCCACGTTTCGGAGCACCACTGATCCACCAAGGCCTCCCAACAATCCATCTTATCCACACACCATCTCGGGGGCACCTAAGTTAATAAAGAGAAATTTGAGTGCGTAAGAGCCAAATCAAGGAAACTAACTATAAAGCCTTAATAATATGTAATTACCTTCATGTAATGCTCCTTCTCCATCTTAGCATCACGGCACTTCGTCTTGTCAATCCTAATACGCTGCGTGGCATAGTAGTCTCGAACAGCCTGCACCCGAGCCTCGTGCCGAAAGTTTTGAAGTAGGCGGCGACATTCGGTTTCGATAACCTTTGCCGCGTCCTCCTCGTATCCCTCCTCACACGTGTAGAAGGCCTGCAAACGAGACAACACCGATTAGTACAATAAATAGCTATGGTTGATTTATAATTGTGTGAAAGAGAAATTACCCAGAACTTTTGGATCACCATGTCCGCCCTCGTGTCACACAAAACACCGTCGATCTCCACCTTCGGCGGGGCCGGGGCACCCAAGTAGTGCTCCCAGGTCATTCCTACCTCTCTCTCCCGACCGGGCAACGTAACAAACCCTGGGAAGTTTTGACGGCAAAGAATACCAAGGACGCTGTTGGGCTTGCGGACACCCTTGGCAACAATCCAACCCCTACAGTATGACAAATTAAACCCAAAACATTAGATATTTGAGAAAACACGAAGGCAAAAGGTTAAATAAGAGTAAATTAACTTACTTGTCCCCATTTGGCCTAATCGACCACCTCTGCTCGGGGGTCGTTGGCACGAGCAGGAGCCCCGAACTACCACGCTGGTAGACGATAGGCCCCTCACCCAGCTCCTCGTCGCTACCAGCATGGCCACTTGGCTCAGGCCAGGTATCCCACTGGGTCTCTTGGGACGTACCCTCATCCCTGCTTTGCTCCGGAGTCTCCTGGAAGGAAGCCTCTGGGACACGAGCCTCGTGGGTTGAAGGCTCATCGACCTGAGGCTCGTCGACCCGAGGCTCATGAACCGGAGACCGTGTAGCCTCCACCTCAGACGAATCCACCCTAGAAGTCATGTGCTCAGGTGAATCAGCTTGGGGTGGTGGCGGAGACCGTGTAGCCCTACCTCTCCCGCGGCCACGTGTACCTTTAGTACAACATAAATACCAACATGAGTAATAAAATGTATATAAATACCAATATGCATACAACATGAGTACAACATAAATACCAACATGAATACAACATGTACCTTTAGTGCCTCTCGGCTTCGCGGGGGGTCGACCTCCTCTCACGGGGGGCGCTCCTTGCATAGTAGAGAGCAACACTCTCCGAAGAGGCGAGGCAGGAATGGAAGTACCCATCCCATCACCCGCCGACGAAGAAGCAGCCGCGGAGTGCTTTCGACCCTTTCCCACCATCTTTCAACACCTGTCATGACAAAGAGAAAATGAAATTAGTACAACATAAATACTAACAGGAGTAATAAAATGTACATAATTTAAGTGTATCATCGTCATAAATACCAACATGACTAATAAAAATTGAATACCTAACATGAACTCAAAATTTATATATAGTATAATAGTTGAATACCTGACATGTTTTAATAACAATCGTCCTCGTCTATATATGCTTCGGGGTCAATAAATGCATCATGATCATCACTATCATCAATAAATGCATCATTATCATCACTATCACGAAGAACATGTGGAAGGCCACCATTATGTAATCGGTCAAGAAGTGACAGGTCATCCGCAGCAGTAACCTCTTCTTCTTCCAGCTCTTCCTGTTCGGGCTCAGGGGTTAAGACGGATTCACTGTCGCTGTCTACTTCAATGTTCTGGGGTGAAGTAGAGCGGTTCTTGAAACATTTCTTGGAGATACGTGTTTCTTGGAAGAATTCTCCTTCATATGTGTCTGGGTTAATGTGAGGTTCGTAATCTTCTTCATTGAGGGTAGGTGGTCGGGGGTTAGTGTTGTCGGGGGTTGGTGTGTCGGTGGCAAATATGATGTTTTTTATAATTAACATAATCGGAAAATATGTGACCTAACTCATAATTTACAAAATTATGACCCCGTCGGCTTAGTGGCGTCGATGGTCGGTGGTGTCGGGTGTCGGTGGCGTCGATGGTCGGTGGTGTCGGGTGTCGGTGGCGTCGATGGTCGGTGGTGTCGGGTGTCGGTGGCGTCGGCGGTCGGGGGTTAGTTGTGTCGGTGGTCGGGGGTTAGTGTTGTCGGGGGTCGAGGATCACTGGCGTCGGGGGTTGGGGTCTCTTTGGTCAACAAGAGGCCGAAGAGGTGTCGGGGGTCGGGGGTTGGGGGTCAATGGTGTCGGGGGTCGGGGGTTGAGGGTCAGGGGCGTCGGGGGTCGAGGGTCAGTGGCTTCGGGAGTCGAGGGTCAGTGGCGTCGGGCGTCGGGGGTCGAGGGTCGAGGGTCAGTGGCTCCTGGAGTCGAGAGTCAATGGCGTCGGGCATCGGGGGTCGGGGGTTAGTGGAGTCGGGGGTCGGGAGTCGGCGGTCGGGGGTCAGTGGTGTCGGGCGTCGGGGGTCGGGAGTTGGGTCTCAGTGGCGTCGGAGGTCGGGGGTCGAGGGTCGGGGGTTGGTGGCGTCGGGCGTCGGGGGTCGGGGGTCGGGGTCCTTTTCTTTCTTCTTCTCCTCTCTCCTCTTCTTATTCTTCTTCTTGATCATCATATTATTATTCTTCTTCTTCTTTCTCCTCCTCCTCCTCCTCCTCCTCCTCTTCTTCTTCTTTCTTTTATCTTTCTCCTCCTTTCCTCTTTCTTCTTCTTCTTCTTCTTCTTCCTTTTTCTTCTAGTTTATTATTCTCTTATTTTCTTCTAAGTTTTTTTTCTATCTATTTTTTTCTTCTCTATCTACTTTTTCTACCTAATAAACTAACTATCTAATTTCACATAAAAACGGAAAAAACTAACTATCCAATTTAACAGAAAAAATAGAAAATAAACTAACTATCTAAATTAACTATCTAATTTAAAAGAAAAAACAGGAAATAAAGACAAAAAGGAAAAAAAACTTACCTGCAGTGGGAGGAGGGCAGTGGGAGGAGGGGAGGGCGAGCTCCGGCCCTGGGCGGCGGGGAGGAGGGGCGTGGGGAGGAGGTGCGCGGGGAGGAGGGGAGGGCGAGCTCCGGCCATGGGCGGCGGTGATGGGTCGGAGCGGTTCCGGTGGTTGTGGTGGCCGCGCTTGGGTGGGTAGAGCGCGAGGAGGAGGGCCGCAGGGAGGAGGGACGCGAGGAGGAGGGGAGCGGGGAGCTCCGGTCGTGGGCGGCGGCGGTGGGCCGGAGCAGCTCAGGTGGTGGTGGCGGCGGCGCTGGAGTGGGCACGGGCGCGCGCGAGAGAGGCAGGAGATCGAGGGGAGCGGGGGTGGACTGTGCCATTAGGAGAGCGGGGGTGGGGGCTGGGTGCCGTTAGGGGGAGCGCCCCTTTGCCGTCTGCAGAAGCTGGGAGGCAGACGGCAAAGGGGTGGGTGGGGTGGGGCGGGCTTCGGCCGTTAGGGTGGCGCCCCTTTGCCGTCTGCGTGCTCTTTGCCGACCGCCTCTCGGGCCTTTGTCATGCGTCAGCGGACGACAAAGAGGTGGCCGACGGCAAATAAAACCTTTGCCATCAGCAACATCTTTGTCGTCTGCTTTGTACCAGCTGACGGCAAAGAGGATCTTTGCCATGCGTCAGCAGACGACAAAGGCATGGCAGACGGCAAATTTCTCAATTCCAGAAGTGATAGTTGAAAAGAATTAAAGATCTCCGGAAAAGATTAGAAGAGCCAGATAAGATCCTGGGAAAAGCATGTTGGTTATGGGCCCACTAAAAAACCCGGATGAATGGATTGCTTAGGAAGACACATATTGCCCCGGTATAAAGAAAACTTGATGAGGTTAGACCCTCGAAATAATTGAAAGGGCTAAAAACAAGAAACTTCTGAGATATCTTGAACGCTCCGGATAGATTAGAGAGAGATGAAAACAAGTAAGACTTGATATGAATTTCTAGCACATGAATCATTGAACAAAAGAAAAGGATATGATGAACACCGAGAGCTTGAATTGAATCCACCGGGAAAGAGAAGAAGAATGAAAAATGATGAACTCAGACTCCTGAGTATCTTCACAATGAATCACCGGATGCAACACAAAAGAGAAGATAGCGGAAGCATCCTTGAATTGAACTGCACTTGGATGATAACTAAATCATTGAAGAAAAAGGTGGGAGGGCGGGAAATACAAGACAACTTGGGACAGATGAGATGAACTCTGGTAAGAAATGAGAGATTGAACTTGCAAAATTGGAGAAGATTAAATTCACTTGAAGAGAAGCACATCGGTTGAAAAAGAATTGATATGACGACTCCGGTTGAAAAGAATTGATAAGACAACTTGATTGAGCAAATGAATTAGCATTCCCATAAAAATATGAGAACGCCTCTTGAAAATATATGAAATCACCATTTGACATCGAAGCAACTCGAATTACCATACTCCAACAAACAAGGATGTGGCTTACGAAACAAGCCAGAACAAATTCATGATAGAGAATTCGTCCGATATTTCCGTGGATAGGACCGCACGAGCTCTATCCTACAGTAGCCATCATGTATAAGGCGGTGCACACGACATACGAAGGGTCCCCGAGTCGTAGCAAGCTACAAGGACTCTTTAAGACACAACGAGAACTGCTGTAAGACAACCGTGAACAAACGAATGCACTAGATGTCGAACCCCAACCTCACATCATAAATCTGTTGGAAGATTGTCCAACAAGTGACTACTTGAACTCCCACCTAAGAACTCCCGAAATTTCTGGTCATGCAATCGGGTCCACGGTTAAAAGGAGTAAAATCCATCACTCAACTCTTAGCAATAACACTATCCGTCCAGCGTATCACATCCGTCAACACAACACTAGAGATCTCGGAAACTCATCTATCTCAGATCCTTGTAATCACAATGATACCAAGAAGGGCGGTACCCCGAACTCTCTGCACCAGTACTGGGGATGCCAGGGTTATCTCACCACTACTAGTATTGAAGCAATTTCGAACATCCTTCGTCCTGAGATAATAAGAAATCTGAATGATAACGATGTGCTCAAGAATCCCCTGGAGCTCAACTCCCCGGAATAAAATCAACACAGCAGGAGGCACCAAGACAGAACTCCGTCACATCGGCATCATATAGATTCCAAAAATATACGCGTGATCCTAATTTTTTTGAGTGAGAAGAGGAGTAGAATTAAAATTATTACGTCAAGATTCCTCACCAAAGCATAGAAGAGGAGAAAAAAGAATCCTACTCCCCGATATATAACTAGATTCAAAGTAATTTTTCACTAGACTGGACTCGGCCAAGTTTGATCAATCAAGGGGACTCCTAGGTCGGTACTGCTCCGATACCAACTTGTAATGCCCAAGATGCGATTCTATACTTATTTTGGCGCGGGGGTCTCGACAGGGATAGAAACACATCTCGTTGTTTCGCAAGAATGGATATCGTTACAAATACATGTACTGAAAATATGAGTATAAGGAGTTGGCTTACACTCGCCACAAGCTACATCAAAGTCACATCAGTATGACAATATGCAGTCATCATGCAGAAGAGCAGGGTCCAACTACGGACAAAAACAAACGATAAAATAACGACGGCCATCCTTGTTATCCCGGGCTGCCAGCCTAGAACCCATCGTAGATCGACGAAGAAGAAGAATAAACTCCAAATCAACAATCATCGCGCCCTCGTCAAGTAACACTTTACCTGTACCTACAACTGGTGTTGTACTAATCTGTGAGCCATAGGGACTCAGCAATATCATTTCCAAAGGTATCAAGACTAGCAAAGTTTAAAGGGTGAGGTATGGTTAAGTGGTGAGACTGCAGCAAGCGTCTAAGCATTATTTGGTGGCTAACTTACGAGTACAGGAATAAAAGAGGGGGAAGATCTAACGCCTAGCGGACGTGAACTACTGATGATCAAATGAATGATTCTGAACACCTACTTACGTCAAACATAACCCCACCATGTCCTCGATCAGACAAGGAGCTCACGAAAGAGACAATCACGATTACACACTCAGTTGGCATATTTTAATTTAGTTTACTTCAAGTTATCTAGAAGTGGATGGCCAAAAAGTTTCCACGTTGCCACATAACCGCGGGCACGGCTTTCCGAAAGATTTGACGCTGGAGGGGTGCTCGCGATCTCGCGGACTCCTTAGTAGAAAACCACAACTCTGAGATAGCCCAAAGCATTATCGGAATCCCGATGCTCAAGATATTCGTCCAAGGTAAAACAAATCCAGCAAGGCCCCCGGCGTGCCGAGAGTACCGATAGGACCCGTGTATCTCGTTCTCAGGGCACGACCAGATGGGCAAGACGTCGGGTTGGCTAAACCCTGGGTGACCAGTGGGCGCCGTACATCGCTCGGTTTGGACCAACACTCATGAGGAGCACTGGCCCGAGGGTTGATTAATTATTCGCGGGTGCCGGCGGGTCCCTATGCTTTTTATTAGGTTATTAGGCAAATGTAGTACCAAAGTTGAGCCTTGCCAGACCAGTTTTAGTCTAAGACGAATTATCAAGGGGGTCCCCATAACAACCCCGATCGTGTTAGGAGCGCTCATTATGGAACATAACACCGGTAGCCGAAACTAAGGCGGCAAAGGTGGAACAAAACACCAGGCTAGAAAGCCGAGCCTTCCACCTTTTACCAAGTATATAGGTGCATTAATTTAAATAGCATTAATAAGGTGATATAACAAGGAACCCATGTTATCACATGGAAGCAACTACACATGTGACTAGCAACGCTATCCAATGGTTAAGCAAGCGATAACATAGCCAAATAGTGGTTTGCTAGGTTATAGAAGGTTGAAGGTTTTCATGGCAATGTTGAGGAGCTTATTTAAACAGATGGTAGGCATTGAAACATAAAGATAGAAACGAAACATCTAGCATGGCAATGATAGTAATGGTATCTAGGTAAATGACCATCTTGCCTGAGATCCCGTTTGGAAGAAGAATGACTCTGTGAAGTAGATGAACCAACCGACGTAGTCGAACGGATTCTCCATTCCGACACACTTGCGGAACTCTATCGAGATGAAGCAAACCGGAAACAAGAATCAACACACAATATCCACTACGATACATGCACAACATGATGCAATTCACATATGATGCATGATCAGGTTCAAATATGCAAGGCAGGGCATGGCAATCATAACAGTCAAACACTACACATTAAGTGAAGCTCAATACGTTGCATCTTGACAAAACTCCATGTTTAGTTATTTAGTTCACTCCCGTTTATTTCCAAGGTAATATTAAATATTGTTAAACATGGCAAGGGGTGAAGCACAAATTAAACTACCTATCTAGGCATTTTAAATGAGACCAAAAAGGACATATAGCGTCTCCGAACTGACCCCACATGTTAACTTTGAAATCTGTCCAGATTTGTCCTTATCATATTTTATATTTGTTAAACGGCAAAACAAAGTGGTTCACGTGAAACTACACGTCGTTCTAGTCCATTTACATATTTGGCTCATCTCCAACGGAGCTACGGTTAGTTAACTATGACCTAAACCGTTTCTATCATGTCCACATGCAAACCGATGCAAACAACACGCTTAACAGTCTTAAATATGCATAACAGTTGGAAAATCTTGATCTACACGAAATTCTACACGTTCTATATATATAACTTGTCACGATCCGACACACGGTTTAAAAGTTGCGGTCGTTTTAAAAATATACATTTTTGTGCGAAAAATGCCAAATTTACCAAAGCAAAAAAATATAATGGGCCGAATCTGGTTTCGGGCCGAAACAGGCGCGGGCGACAAATGGTAAAAAGCGCTCGCGAGCGCTGGATAGCAGCAAGGGGGTCACCTTGGCGGGCCTCGGCCCGGCCGGTGTAGTACCTTGGGCTGGTGGATCTCGTGGGCTGGGGCGAGGCCCACACAGCACGGAGCGGCTGGGCCACGGGAGGCGGCGCAGATGGGCACGGATCAGGTGCCCCACGTGTGCAGGCGGAGGCCCACGCGGGCGAAGTTCTCGGGCCGTGGAGTCGTCCCGCTCCTCGTGCCTCTGCACTGACGGGACCATGGCGGCGCAGGGTCAACGGCGATGAACGGCAGCACAAGGCGACGTGATTCAGTGGGGCCTGGCCGGATCCAGATGGATGTGGGTCGGGGGAACCGGGCATGAGCCAGCGATGGTCGGCTCCGGTGGCACAAGGCGGTCGGGCTCCGACGGGCTTGCAGGAGGCGTCGGCCGACGGGATCTGCAGCTCTAGGGCTCCGGCTGGCCGACGGGACCGGCTGGGGTGCGCAGCAGCTCGTGCTCAGGAGGAGAGTTCGGGGCTGAGCTTGGGCCACTGCCTAGGAGCTGCACGGGAGGAGCTGGGGCTCGGGGCAGCTGCCTCCTCGAGTGAGCGGGCGGCGCTGGCCTCGGGCCCGGGAGGGCCTGGCGGCTGGAGGTGGGAGGCTGGCTAGGGTTTCGGCACGAAATGCATGGAAGGGTTAGGGTAGGCCTAAAATGGCATGAGAGGATTGTTAAATAGGGAAAGGGGTGTTAGGGTTAGAGGGTTTTGGGGCTTTTTTGATCGTCCGATCGCGATCGGACGGTCCGATCGGAGAGGTGGGTTTTTCGTGGGCTGTAGTGGTTGTGTTAGAGAGGCTAGGTGGGGACGAGAGGGAGACTGGTGGCCCGTGACACGAGATTTTTAAACACCGAAAAACATCTGACGATAAACCAACGACGGTGCCACTAGGGTCGACCATTTGGTTATCAAACGAACTCCGATTGCGACAAAATTTGGCACGCGATCTACCTACATTAAAATAATACGACACGTCAAGTTTCAACCCAATCCGAAAATAATTTAAACGCGCTTTTAAAAACAAGATTTTATTAATGTCGCGGGCGCGTGAGTGTGTGGTTGGTCTTGAAACGGTCAACGACGAAAACGGAGAGAGCCGGCAACTTATAACGGGTGCAAGTTTGAAAACCGACGACAACTGAGTGCCGATGCAATGCGTATGATGCGAATGATGCGATGATGAATGCGACACCCAAACGAATCACACGACCAGAATGGAATAAGAGGGGAATCTTCTGGAGCGTCGGTCTCGGGCTGCCACAGTAAAACAATTGTATTCTTGTGGATTTCTTGCTTGCGCTGTCTGCATTTCATTCAGCTCAAATGTATGGTACATCATGAATTACAAAATCATGAAGATGAACTTTGGGAGAATCTAGTAATGAAAAGAGCCATTTTGATATAGAATCAAAGCTTGGCCATTTTGCTCTCTCTCAAAAAATAGCAAGTAGTCTAGTGTTGATTATGTAGTTCTCTTCCCCTAATAAGAATATGTAGTTCTCTTAGAATTTTTCAGAACATATACCTGTGTTGTTTGATAGTCGTTCTCTGAAACACATATAAAAGCACTTTCTGAAAACACACTTTTAGTTAGCTCTGTATATCTCTGAACATACAAGCACTTTGTACTTTTAGCCCCCCTGAAAATATAAGCAACAGTGCCTTATTTTGAATACAATCCTGTATAAAATATGACACACAAACACAATGGTGTATTTTCTACAGTTAACTTCTTAAATTATTTTCTACAGATAACTTCTGAATTATGTCAGTTACAAACATGTTCCCTTTTACTATAGTAAACATAAATTATTTGGTTAACATTTGTTCAGTGATACCGTGTGAAGTTAGTATTTATTTCACCTTGTTTTCATCGCTTGCTCGGGGCACTAGTGAGGCATCCCTATTTTTGGGGCACTTAGGCTCGTTATGGCAATTCATATTCATTAGTGCATGGTGTTCAATGGACAAAAGGAAATGTTTCCCTTTGGCGCGCTGGTGGAAGCAATGCGTCGTTCGCTCGTTGTCCCACGCATCTCGTGCGCGATCCGCACGTATGGCCTTGCAGCATTTTTTCCTATCGCAATTGTTTAAATTTGCTAGAACCAGCGTCTAAATTTGTTACTTTTATCTACTAAAAAAGTTGCATATACGTTTGGTTGCAACCCTAGTTTGTCGGATTTTTTGCTACAACTGGTGCTTTTTGATTTTGCTACAACCGTGTTAATTTTTTCTACAACCAGTATCTTTTTTTGCTGCAATCGTTCACTAAAAACGTTGCATACACGTTCGTCAGAGTTGTAACCCGAGTTCACCAGATTGCTTTTGCTACAATTCATATTTTTTTTGCTACCACGCATCATCTGTGTGGTTTCTTTTACTACGATCACGATGATATTTTTTGCTGCATCGAGGAATTTTGTTGTTGCAACCGTGACGGAAATTTGCTACATGGTGGCGGAAATTTGCTGCATCGAGAAATTTTGTTGCATGGATAGATCTAACGGTGCGGCCCGCGTGCGGCCGACAGATTGGACGGCCCGTGTGCGGACTTTCGGCCGACGCGCCGGCGCAGAGCACTACGCATAGACAAAATAATGATTTTCCATGTTTTATTTGCATGTACTAGTATGTTAAATGGTATGAACATTCATACTTGGATACGTATATATGTACATGTACCCGATATATTCATGTAGACCGTGATACCAGTTATTGGGTATTATATCTAACGAAGATATGTATGTGTCAAATTTATACCCAATGAAAATATAGACATAAATGTCATACTTTTAATATCTACGTGTTGGCATCAAATAAAAATATACATACATCGATGTGAATATACACATGAATATATAGATACCTTGATGTGAATATATAAATGAATATATACATGTTAGTGTTATACCTAATAAAAATATAAACATAAATATAAATACCTTGATCGGAATTTTATTTGTATATATACCTTTAAATGTCATGTCTTTTATGTATGTACCCGAGATATCACGTGTACATTTTCTTAGACCGTGATACCAATTAGTGGGTATTTTATCTAATAAAAAATTTGTACGTGTTGATATTATACACAATAAAAATATGTACGCATTGGTGTTGTACATAAACAAAATATGTATGTGTTGATATATGTGCTAAAAACGTTGTATGGTGTTTTTCTAATTATTATCTTGCACCTACCATAAATGGAGACATGTATTAATTAGGCAACATTTATTACTTATTCAAGGAGTAGTGACATGCACACAAAATAGTAGGAAAGTAATAATGTGGGTATGCATGCAAAATTAAAATCCATCTTAACTACGAAATCAAGTACAATCCAACGGCATCTTGGTAAGGAGTTTGGGCTCCTAGGTGCCCCAAACGGCCGTTACCATCGGTGGTAGCAGGGCTGGCCATGTATTTCGGGAGATCCTAGGTGATTTTGACAACGTGGGCCCCCATGTCCTAAGACCATTGTTGGAATCATAGTAATTTAAAAAATAATTCTACGTCATGCAAGGATCTATATATGGAGAAACCAACAACGAGCAAAGGGGTAGAGCATCTTCATACCTCTGAAGATCGCTAAGCAAAAGAGTTACTATGAGCACGATTGATGGAGTCGTACTCCCAGCGATTCGGATCACGGTGGATTGCGATCTATGCACCGAACGACGGTGCCTCCGCGTTCAACACACGTGCAGCCCGATGACGTCTCCCACGCCTTGATCCAGCAAGGAGGAGGGAGAGGTTGGGTAAGAGCTCCGGCAGCACGACGGTGTGGTGACGGCGAAGCTACATGATACTCCGGCAGAGCTTCGCTAAGCTATGCGGAGGACGAGGAGGAGGAAGGGTAGGGCTACGCCTTGGAGGGAGGAGAAGTTGTGTGTAGCCCTCCCAAAACCCTTGGTATATATAGGAGGGAGGGAGAGGGGCCGGCCACCCTAGGGTTTGCCCTTAGGTGGTGCGGTAGCCTCCTAGATGGGAGGCAAGGGGCGGCTGCCAGGGCAAGGGTGCGGCAGCCCTAGGGGTGGCTTGTCACCCAAGGCAAGCCCCCTACGCCCTAGGGTTTTGGCCCACCTTGCCTCCTTGTGTCTTGGGCTAGGTGGTGGTGGCGCATCAGCCCACTTTGGGCTGGTTCCCATCCACCTCTTGGCCCAAATACCCTTTCGTGGTTGTAGGACTTTCCCGGTGGACCCCGAAACGTTTCCGGTGGGCCCGATACGTTATCGGTGTCGCCCGAACCTATTCCGTTGACCAAAACCTCACTTCCTATATATCAATCTTTACCTCCGGACCATTCCCGAGCTCCTCGTGACATCCGGGATCTTATACGGGACTCCAAACAACCTTAGGTAACCATGTACACTATTTTCCTATAACCCTAGCGTAATCGTACCTTAAGTGTGTAGACCCTACGGGTTCGGGGGACATGCAAACATGACCGAGACATCTCTCCGGCCAATAACCAACAACGGAGTCTGGATATCCATGTTGGTTCCCACATGTTCCATGATGATCTCATGGGATGAACCACGATGTCAAGGATTCAATCAATCTCGTATGCAATTCCCTTTGTCTATCGGTATAATACTTGCCCGAGATTCGATCGTCGATATCCCCATACCTTGTTCAATATCGTTACCGGCAAGTCTATTTACTCGTTCTGTAACACATCATCCCGTGGCTACCTCCTTAGTCACACTGAGCTCAATATGATGATGAATTACCGAGTGGGCTCAGAGATACCTCTCCGTCACACAGAGTGTGAAATCACAGTCTCGATTCGTACAACCCAACAGACACTTTCGGAGATACCCGTAGTGCATCTTTATAATCACCCAGTTACGTTGTGATGTTTGATACACCCAAAGTACTCCTAAGGTATCCGGGAGTTGCACAATCTCATGGTCTAAGGAAATGATACTTGACATTAGAAAATCTTTAGCAGACGAACAACACGATCTAGTGCTATGCTTAGGATTGGGTCTTGTCCATCACATCATTCCCCAATGATGTGATCCCGTTCTCAATGACATCCAATGTCCATGACCAGGAAACCATGATCATTTATTGATCAACGAGCTAGCCAACTAGAGTCTCACTAGGGACACATTGTGATCTATATATTCACACATGTATTACGGTTTCCAGTTAATACAATTATAGCATGAATAACAGACAATTATCATGAACTAGGAAATATAATATTAAACCACTTTATTATTGCCTCTAGGGCATATTTCCAACAGTCTCCACTTGAACTAGAGTCAATAATCCAGTTACATTGTGATGAATCGAACACCCATAGAGTTGTGGTGTTGATCATGTTTTGCTCGTGGAAGAGGTTTAGTCAACAGGTGTGCGACATTCAGATCCGTGTGTACTTTACAAATATCTATATCTCCAGCCTGGATGTATCCACATATGGAGTTGAAGCGGCGCTTGATGTGCTTGCTCTTCTTGTGAAACATAGGCTCCTTTGCAATGGCAATAGCTCGAGTGATGTCACAGAATAGAGTCATCAGGCCTGACGCACTTGGAAGCACTCCTAGGTCGGTGATGAACTCCTTCATCCGGACTCCTTCCTGTGCTGCTTCCGAAGTAGCTATGTATTCCGCTTCACATGTAGATGTTGCCACGACGCTTTGCTTGCAACTGTACCAGCTAACTGCCCCATTATTCAAAATGTACACGTATCCGGTTTGTGACTTAGAGTCATACGAGTCTGTGTCGAAGCTTGCATCGACATAACCCTTTACGACGAGCTCTTCGACACCTCCATAAACGAGAAACATATATTTAGTCCTTTTTAGGTACTTAAGGATGTTCTTGACCGCTGTCCAGTGATCCACTCCTGGATCACTCTGGTACCTCTCTACCAAACTTATGGTAAGGTTCACATTAGGTCTGGTACACAACATGACATACATAATAGAGCCTATGGCTGAAGCATAGGGGATGGTACTCATCTTCTCTATATCTTCTGCCGTGGTCGGTCATTGAGTCGCACTCAACCTCACACCTTGTAATACAAGCAAGAACCCGTTCTTAGCCTTATCCATATTGAACTTCTTCAATATCTTGTCAAGTTATGTGCTTTGTCAAAGACCTATGAGGCGTCTCGATCTATCTCTATAGATCTTGATGCCTAGTATGTAAGCAGCTTCTCCAAGGCCCTTCATTGAAAAACTCTTATTCAAATATGCCTTTATGCTTTCCAATAGTTCTATATCATTTCCCATCAACAATATGTCATCCACATATAATATGAGAAATGCTACACAGCTCCCACTCACTTTCCTGTAAATACACGCTTCTCCATAAGTCTGTATAAACCCAAACACTTGGATCACCTCATCAAACCGAATGTTCCAACTCCGAGATGCTTGCACTAGCCCATAGATGGAGCGCTGGAGCTTGCATACCTTGTTAGCATTGCTAGGATCGACAAAACCTTTCGGTTGTATCATATACAATTCTTCTTTAAGAAAGCCGTTCAGGAATGTTGTTTTGACGTCCATTTGCCAGATTTCATAATCATAGAATGCGGCAATTGCTAACATGATTCGGACCGACTTCAACATCGCTACGGGTGAGAAGGTCTCATCGTAGTCAACCCCTTGAAATTGTTGATAACCCTTAGCGACAAGTTGAGCCTTATAGATGGTCACATTACCATCCGCGTCAGTCTTCTTCTTGAAGATCCATTTATTTTCTATGGCTTGCCGATCATCGGGCAAGTCCACCAAAGTCCATACTTTGTTCTCATAAATGGATCCTATCTCGAATTTCATGGCCTCAAGCCATTTGTTGGAATCCGGGCCCGCCATCGCTTCTTCATAGTTCGAAGGTTCACTGTTGTCCAACAACATGATTTCCATGAGAGGGTTGCCATACCATTCTGGTGCGGAGCGTACCCTTGTCGACCTTCGAGGTTCAAAAGAAACTTGATCCGAAGTGTCATGATCATCATCATTAACTTCTTCTCTTGTCGGTGTAGGCGCCTCAGAAACATTTTCTTGCGCTGCACTACTCTCCGGTTCGAGAGGAGGTACAATTAGCTCATCAAGTTCTATTTTCCTCCCACTTACTTCTTTCTCTAGAAAGGATCCATTCCTAGAAACAAAGATTTTGCCTTCAGATCTAAGATAGAAGGTATACCCAATGGTTTCCTTAGGGTATCCTATGAAGACACATTTTTCCTCTTTGGGTTCGAGCTTCTGTGGTTGAAGTTTCTTCACATAAGCATCGCACCCCAAACTTTCAGAAACGACAACTTAGGTTTCTTGCCAAACCATAATTCATACGGTGTCGTCTCAACGGATTTAGACGGTGCCCTATTTAAAGTGAATGCGGTAGTTTCTAATGCATAGCCCCAAAATGATAGCGGTAAATCGGTAAGAGACATCATAGATCGTACCATATCCAATAGAATGCGATTACGACGTTCAAGCTCACTGTTGCGCTGCGGTGTGCTAGGGGCGTGAGTTGTGAGACAATTCCACATTTCCTTAGGTGCGTGCCAAACTCGTGACTCAAATATTCTCCTCCACGATCGGATCGTAAGAACTTTATTTTCTTGTCATGTTCATTCGCCACCTCATTCTGAAATTCCTTGAACTTTTCAAAAGTTTCAGACGCGTGCTTCATTAAGTAGACATACCCATATCTACTTAAATCATCACTGAGGGTGATAACATAACGATAGCCTCCGCGAGCTTCAACGCTCATTGGACCGCATACATCGGTATGTATTATTTCCAATAAGTTGGTTGCTCGCTCCATTGTTCCGGAGAACGGTGTCTTGGTCATCTTGCCCATGAGGCACGGCTCGCATGTGTCAAATGATTCAAAATCAAGAGACTCCAAAAGTCCATCAGTATGGAGTTTCTTCATGCGCTTTACGCCGATATGACCAAGGCGGCAGTGCCACAAGTATGTGGGACTATCATTATCAACATTACATCTTTTAGATCTCACATTATGAATATGTGTATCATCATGATCGAGATTCATCAGGAATAAACCAGTTACCTGCGGGGCATGACCATAAAACATACCACTCATATAAATAGAACAACCATTATTCTCAGATATAAATGAGTAACCATCTTGCATCAAGCGAGATCTTGATACAATGTTCATGCTCAAAGCTGGTACTAAATAACAATTATTAAGGTTTATAACTAATCCCAAAGGTAGATGTAGAGGTAGCGTGCCGATGGCGATCACATCGACGTTGGAACCATTCCCGACGTGCATCGTCACCTCGTCCTTAGCCAGCCTACGCTTGTTCCGCAGTTCGTGCTTAGAGTTGCAAATGTGAGCAACAACACAAGTATCAAATACCCAGGAGCTTCTACGAGCGCTGGTAAGGTACACATAAATAACAAGTATATCACATATACCTTTGACGTTGCCGGCCTTCTTGTCCGCTAAGTACTTGGGGCAATTCCACTTCAAGTGATCGGTTCCCTTGCAGTAATAGTACTCAGTCTCAGGCTTGGGTCCTTTCTTTGACTTCTTCCCGGCAACTGCTTTGCCGTCTTTCTTGAAGCTTTTCTTACCCTTGTCCTTCTTGAAACTGGTGGTCTTATTGTCCATCAACACTTGATGCTCTTTCTTGATTTCTACCTTCATAGATTTCAGCATTGAATACAACTCGGGAATAGTCTTTTCCATCCCTTGCATGTTGTAATTCATCACAAAGCTTTTATAGCTAGGTGGAAGCGACTGGAGGATTCTGTCAATGACCGCATCATCCGGAAGTTCAACTGCCAGCTGAGTCAAGCGGTTGTGCAACCCAGACATTCTGAGTATGTGCTCACTCACAGAACTATTCTCATCCATCTTACAGCTAAAGAACTTGTCGGAGACTTCATATCTCTCGACCCGAGCATGAGCTTGAAAAACAAGTTTTAGCTCCTCGAACATCTCATATGCTCCGTGTTGCTCAAAACGCATTTGGAGCCCCGGTTCTAAACTGTAAAGCATGCCACACTGAACGAGAGAGTAGTCATCACTCCGCGACTGCCAGGCGTTCCTAGCGTCCTGGTCTGCCGCGGGAACAGGAGGATTACCTAGCGGTGCAGTAAGGACATATGCCTTCTTGGCAGCATTGAGGATGAGCTTTAAGTTACGAGCCCAATCCGCATAGTTGCTCCCATCGTCTTTCAGCTTGGTTTTCTCTAGGAACGCATTGAAGTTGAACGAGACATTTGCGCTGGCCATTGGATCTACAATATTTGTAAAGACACTTTTAGACTAAGTTCATGATAATTAAGTTCATCTAATAAATTACTAATGGACTCCCACTTAGATCGACATCCCTCTAGTCATCCAAGTGACACATGATCTACGTCGACTAGCCCGTGTCTGATCATCACGTGAGACGGACTAGTCATCAATGGTGAGCATCTCCATGCTGATCGTATCAAACATACGACTCATGTTCTACCTTCCGGTCTCTCATATTAGAGGCCATGTCCGTACATGCTAGGCTCGTCGAGTCAACCTAAGTGTTATGCGTGTGTAAACTGGCTTACACCCGTTGTATGCGAACGTTAGAATCTATCACACCCGATCAACATGTGGTGCTTCAAAGCAACAAACCTTCACAACGGTGCACACTTAGGGGAATACGTATCTCGAAATTTTAATGTGGGATCATCTTATCTTTGCTACCGTCGTTCTAAGAAATAAGATGCAAAACATGATAAACATCACATGCAATCATAAAGTCACATGATATGGCCAATATCATCTTGCTCCTTGGATCACCATCTTCGGGGCATCATGATCATCATCGTCACCAGCATGAAACCATGATCTCTATCATTGTGTCTCCATGGAGTCGTCACACCAACTATTACTTCTACTACTATAGCTATCCGTTAGCGATAAAGTAAAGTAATCAACATGGCGTTGCATCTCATACAATAAATTAAGACAACTCCTATGGCTCCTGCCGATTGTCATACTCATCGACATGCAAGTCGTGAATCCTATTACAAGAACATGATCAATCTCATACATCACATATGTAACATCACATCCTTTTGGCCATATCACATCACATAGCATACCCTGCAAAAACAAGTTAGACGTCCTCTAATTGTTGTTTCAAGTTTTACGTGGCTGGTTAAGGTTTCTAGCCAGAACGTTTCTTACCTACGTGACAACCACAACGTTGATATGCCAATGCTATTTACCCTTCATAAGGACCCTATTCATCGAATCTGATCCGACTAAAGTGGGAGAGACAGACACCCGCGAGCCACCTTATGCAACAAGTGCATGTCGGTCAGTGGAACCAGTCTCACGAAAGAGTACGTGTAAATTCGGTCCGGGCCGCTTCATCCCATGATGTCGCCGAATCAAGATAAGACTAGTAACGGCAAGCAATTGACAAAATCAGCGCCCACAACTTTTGTGTTCTACTCGTGCATAGAATCTACGCATAGAACCTTGGCTCTCATACCACTGTTGGGGATCGTAGTAATTTCAAAACAAATCCTACGTCTGAAAGGATCGATATGGTTGCCTAGAGGGGGGGTGGATAGACAACGACCACTTTTTAATTAATCTTAGCAAGTTAAGGTAAACACCCTACGGGTTCACAAATGATACGACAATGAGGTGAACCCTATAGAAGCTAACAACGAGAGCTATTAAGACAAGTAAGATATAGTCACAAGCATAAGCAAATACAAAGTAAAGGGTAGAGATAACCACAAGTGGAACCGATGGAGACGAGGATGTGTTACCGAAGTTCCTTCCCTTTGACAGGAAGTACGTCTCTGTTGGAGCGGTGTGGAGGCACAATGCTCCCCAAAAAGCCACTAGGGCCACCGTATTCTCCTCACGCCCTCGCACGATGCAAGGTACCGTGATTCCACTATAGGTGCCCTTGAAGGCGGCGACCGAACCTTTACAAACAAGGTGTGGGCAACTCCACACAAAGCTTGGAGGCTCCCAACTAAACCACGAAGCTTCACCATAATGAAATATGGCTTCGAGGTGACCTCAACCGTCTAGGATGCTCAAACACCCAAGAGTAACAAGATCCGCAAGGGATTGGTGGGGGAATCAACTTTTCTCTTGGTGGAAGTGTGGATCTAGGCCTTCTCAACCAATCCCTAAAGAATCAACAAGTTTGATTGGCTAGGGAGAGAGATCGGGCACTTTTGAGGTTGGGGCGCAACAATGGAGCTTAGAGAGGTAAGAGATAGGGTTCCTCAGCTAGAAGAACCCTTTATATAGTGGGGGGGGGGGAAATCAGACCGTTTTCCCACTCTCTGCCCGAGCTCCAGCGGTACTACCGCTGGCACTCCAGCGGTACTACCGCTGAACATGGGCGGTACTACCACTGGATGCAGCGGTACTACCGCTGGGGCTCCAGCGGTACTACCGCTGGCCCTTTGGTAGTGCAGAAGCACTACTACCGCCAAGAAAGTCTTCGCAAAAAGGTCCGTCCACGAACTACCGCTAGTCAGGTGGAACAAAGCTCATGGAGCGGTACTACCGCTGGCCAGGGGCGGTACTACCGCTAGCTAGCGGTACTACCGCTTGCCAGGGGCGGTACTACCGCTAGCTAGCGGTACTACCGCTGGCTGCAGCGGTACTACCGCCAGCAATCCAGCGGTACTCCCGCTAGAGCCAGCGGTACTACCGCTGGGGACCATTTTGCAAAGATGCGAGAAACAAAGTGGCGGGGGCCGCTCCAAAGATGAAGGAAAGGGGAGAATGTGAAGTGTGCGTGTGCAAAGATAGATTCCACCCAAACCTTTCCACTACGGATCCCCTCTTAATAGTACGGCTTTCCTATGACTCAAATAAACAGAATCGTAGAGAGTGCCGTGCTTCCGTTCCATGAATGAGGAGACAAGTCGTCTTGTGCCGTTGACGTGTGTTATCTGAAACCTTAACACACACTGTTAGTCTTGTACGGTACTGTCATCAATCACCAAAATTACTTAGGCATAAACTATGCCCAACAATCTCCCCCTTTTTGGTGGATTGATGACAATACCGGATTTGCACAGAGAATAATATGAGAACAAAAGGATAGAGATATATGACAATACGGGGCATATGACTCACAGCATATGAAGGAAATAAATCTCTCATAAGTTCATGTCTCACACAAGATAGCAAACTAAGCAAACCAAGTTCGAAGCAAACCATAAGAAATAAAGCAAAGCAACGCAAAGTTCGAATAAGAAAGCAAATTCAGCTCCTAGACTCTCTCCCCCTTTGGCACAAGACACCAAAAAGGGGCACACCTAATGCCACAGGTAGCTACTCGTCATCCTCAGCATCGCCAGACTCATCGGTCCCCTCCTGATCGGCCTGCTCCTCCTCGTCCGCCTCATCCCCAGACCACTGGTATCCTTGGGCCTGCATCCAAGTAGCCTCTGGAGTGATGTCGTCCTCAGATCCGCTGGAGATGTCCACATCAAGAGTCCTGAGGACACGCTTATGCCTCTGGCGGCTCTCCTTCTGAGCCACGTGCGTCTGGTACTGACCCTTAGCCTGCATACAGAATAGAGTCTTCATCTTGTCCTGCAGCTTGATGGCCCAAGATGGCATGGCAGAAGAGCGGGACTGGGAGGCGGTTCCTCTATTACCAGCAGTCTCAGTGTCAGTATCCATGTGCTGAGAGGAAGTGGATGGGTTAGCCCATTTGTCCTTGACGCGAAGCTTAATCGGGTCATGCACAATGTAGTCGGACTGAGCGTAGAGCACCTCCTTCGGAAAAGCCTCTTGCCACTTATGGCGAATATATGCGAACAGGTAGGGCCCGTAGATGGGAACCTTACGCATGATGATGCAGTTCCAGAGCTCCGTGAACATCACATCAGAAATATCCAGAGGGGCAGACTTCTGAGACATAGCCTCCTCACAAAGCAGCAGCATCTCAGCCAGGGAGCCATGAACCTCGTCGAAGTTACCAATGCGAGGGAAGAGGGTGTTGCGAAGGATCCGGTGCATGATGTCCAGATGCTTGGGGAGCACACCCTTCCTCACATAGAGCTTCTACAGTTTGTCCTTTGCGGGGGGCCTATCGGTGGGGGCTGCAGCATGAGGACGCAGCCCAAGTGGAGTGTCGGCTCCCTGGAAGTCAATTTTGAGGAATTGCATGAACTCACGCCAGGTACCGGTCATCTTCTGAGTCCCAGTCATCCACACCATAGAGCGCTCTGCATCAGGAGAGAAGTGGACCGTGACATAGAACTGAGCAACAGCAGTGGGATCAAAATCTGTCTTGTATGTGATGATGTCCTTGATGCCCAGTTTGTCAATCAGAGAGAGGGCATCACCAAAATAGTCCAGGTTCCGCTGAAGATGGGCTAGGTCAATCCACTGAACGGAGACATAGTTTTTCTTGAAATGCGCAACAACATCCCGGTAGATCGTGCACTGATCTCTTTCCCAGACATGGTCAACATCCTTGATCACAGCCCTCTCATTGAGGTAGTGGTTCTGAGTGCGAAACTGCAGAAAGTCCTTGGGGGACATTGTACGGACATTGACCCTCTTCTCCTTGTGCGCGACCTTCTTGAAGGACTGCTTTTTGGGTTGCAGACCTAAGGTGGCAGACCCCTCGGGAGCCTCTTGGTTGCGATACTGCTTTGACTGCGTGTCACGAGGGGGGTTCGAACGGCGAGAGCCACCTGTGACACAAACCACACAGCGAAAAGAGGCGACAAAAAGAGTCAAGGCAACGAATCTTTGAAAACGCAGAAGAAATAAACACGCGTTGCTAAGCACATAAAAGGAATACAAAGTGAATGCTCCTGGCGGTAGTACCGCCACCCCTGGCGGTAGTACCGCTGGGGCCTAGAGGTAGTACCGCTACCCCTGGCGGTAGTACCGCTGGGGGTCATAGCGGTAGTACCGCTACCCCTGGCGGTAGTACCGCTTGGGGTCATAGCGGTAGCACCGCTACCCTGGCGGTAGTACCGCTGGGGTCCTAGCGGTAGTACCGCTACCCCTGGCGGTAGTACCGCTCGGGTTTGACTTTTCAGATCTGACAGATAAAAATCGTTACGAGGGCATGGGCTGTATATGAACATGAAGAACTCCACCCCAGCCCTATTTTACATGAGGAACACTAGTAACACGAAATAAGTACATGCCTAGGCAAGAGAGAGCAAGTTTTAGATCGAATCCAAACAAAGTTCAAGTGCTAGATCTAAAACAAGTAAATCCTAGGGCATGCCAACATAATCAACAACAATCCATTGGACCTATACTCCCCTCAAATATCTCCTTCATGCCACCCAAGAACTAGCTATAAGATCAAAGATATGAATTCAATCCCCAATGCTCCTATCTCTAGAACGAGAACATCAACCAAATAGAAGAAGGGAGGAGCTTTACCGGGATTCATGGATCTTGGAGGAGGAAGGAGAGGTGGAGCAACCCTTCCAAACCAACGGGGAGAAGGAGCTCCACGAAACGAGATCCAAACAGGGAGTTTTCGGGCTAGGGCAGGGAGGAGCCGCGAGGAAGAAGAAACAGGTTGAGAAAAACGGGCTCCCCCTCCTTTATATAGCCCAAGGGGTATGGGCCAGCGGTAGTACCGCTGAGGTCCCAGCGGTAGTACCGCTACCTGGCGGTAGTACCGCCAGATGCAGCGGTAGTACCGCTGGGGTCCTGGCGGTAGTACCGCTCCCCGTGGCGGTAGTACCGCTCCCCCTTGAGGCAGCCCTAGAAATTTCCTAGCCGGTCGTGTTAGATGGGAATCCTGGCGGTAGTACCGCTATCCCTAGCGGTAGTACCGCTGGGGTCCTGGTGGTAGTACCGCTACCCCTGGCGGTAGTACCGCTACCCTGGCGGTAGTACCACTGTAAATGTCGCAAGGCTAAGGAAAAGAGATGAACTTGGGCATATGACAAGTGAGTAAAAATAGATAGCATCTAGGAAAATGTACTGACTTTTCATTGTATATCCTTTCTTCGATACGCAAGAAAGGATGGAGGGGTGGTGGCCGAGGCCACCTATGTTTGAGACAATGGTATGACACCACGAAGAATTATCCTTGGGTTCATGACCAATGCTCGTCTTTGAAGCACAAGTGCCATTTGACAATGGCTAAAGTGAAAGACTAGATTGATTTATGCATAATGGGGGGAGGGAAAGTTCATTGAGAAAACAACACTCCCCCTATGTCCATGCCTACATCTAGACCAAGATGGAATGCAAAGTGAGGTGCAATATGCCTAGTTTCAATCCACATTACTTGAATCAATGATATTTAGCTCATGCCTTAACTCCCGGAACCTTGCTTCATCTAGAGGCTCAGTGAAAATATCTGCAAGTTGCTCTTCAGTGTTGATGAAGTGAACCTCAATATCACCTAGCTTGATATGTTCACGAATGAAGTGATGACGAATATCAATATGTTTGGTTTTGCTATGTTGCATTGGGTTGAGGGAAATCTTGATAGCGCTTTGATTTTCACATAGAAGAGGCACTTTGTCACAAGTGACACCATACTCCTTTAAAGTCTGCCTCATCCATAGCAATTGTGCACAACAACTTGCAACTGCCACATACTCAGCTTCGGTGGATGATAAGGAGACGCAATTCTGCTTCTTTGAAGACCAACTTACCAAATAGAGACCAAGGAATTGGCATCCTCCAGACGTTGACTTCCTCTCCACACAATCTCCTACCCAATCTTAGTCAGAATAGCCAACTAGATTGAAGTTTGCTCCTTTGGGATACCAGAGGCCAAAGTTTGGGGTATGAGCCAAATATCGAAAGATTCGCTTAACAGCCATGTAATGACTTTCTTTTGGTGCGGATTGAAACCGTGCACATATCCCTACACTCAACATAATATCCGGTCTAGATGCACACAGGTAAAGGAGGGATCCAATCATGGAGCGGTATACCTTTTGATCCACTGCTTTACCATTGGGATCACTGTCAAGCTTGCATCTTGTTGGCATGGGGAACTTGACCGGCTTGACATCTTCGAGCTCGAACCGTTTGAGCATGTCTTGAGTGTACTTGGCTTGTTTGATGAATGTCCCTTCTAGACCTTGTCTAATCTCGAACCCGAGGAAGAACTTCAACTCTCCCATCATGGACATCTCAAACTTCTCAGTCATTAGTGCAGCAAATTCTTCATTGAATGAAATGTCAGGAGAGCCAAAGATAATATCATCAACATATAGTTGGCATATGAACAAATCCCCTTTAACCCTCTTAGTAAAAAGAGTGGGATCTATCTTCCCAATTTCAAACCCACGATCTTGTAACAACTCAGTAAGATACTCATACCACGCGCGTGGGGCTTGTTTAAGGCCATAGAGTGCCTTATTAAGTTTGTACACGTGATTGGGGAGCTTGGGATGTTCGAGTCCAGGGGTTGTTTGACATAGACCAACTCATTCAAAGGACCGTTAAGAAAAGCACTTTTCACATCCATTTGCTGTAATTTGAAGTTATGATGAGAAGCAAATGCAAGTAACATGCGAATAGATTCTAGACGAGCAACAGGGGCAAAGGTTTCACCGTAGTCGATACCCTCGACTTGGGAGTAGCCTTGAGCCACCAATCTTGCCTTGTTTCGAATCACAATTCCATTGACATTTTGCTTGTTCTTGAATATCCATTTGGTCCCGATGACATTATGTTCCTCCGTTGGCCGAGGCACTAAATCCCAGACTTGGTTGCGCTCGAAGTTGTTAAGTTCTTCGTGCATGGCCATAAGCCAATCCTCATCATCGAGCGCTTCCTGTACCTGTTGAGGTTCACAATACGAGACAAACGTGTGATGCTCACAATAATTCCAAAGCTGTTGATGGGTGGATACTCCCCTTTTTAAACTGCCAAGTACATTCTTCATAAGATGTGACTTGACTCTCAGCTTGTTCGCATTCTTGGCTGCTCGACGCTCCAAGAGTTCTTCATTAGATAATGGGGGAGCATCAACTTGTTTCTTTTTCTTGCCCTTGCGTCTTGAGCCGGTTGTTGGAGCTCCAGACGGGAATTGTGAGACAGTCTCCTGATCATCTTGTCCTTCGACTTGAGCAGGTTCACTAGTGTGTTCTTGTATTAGTGGTTGCTCTTGATCTTGATCTTGTGCTTCTACTTGGTCTGAATCTCGGGGTTGCACTTGATCTTGATCATGAGCCTGTTCGGAGTCTTGGGGCAGTGCTTGAATATCATGGGACACATCACCATTGTTGGGCAATTGATCTTGACCTTGAGCTTGTTCAATTTGTTGAGAGTCTTCTCTTTGTTCATCGGAAGCGTGTGGGGCTTGTGGGGGTGATGGCACCACTTGAGTAGAGCATTGTCCTTCTCCTTCGGCCACAAGGGGTTCCTCAATGGGGAGTATTTGACCAATCCCCATTCTTCTTATGGCTTCGGGAGGAATTTCATCACCTATATCACAAAGACCACTTTGCTCCACTTGGGAGCCATTATTTTCATCAAACTCTACGTTACACATCTCCTCAATTAGTCCGGTGGACTTGTTGAGGACACCGTAAGCATGAGAGTTTGTAGCATAACCAACAAAGATACCCTCATGTGTTGTAGAATCAAATTTAGCTAATTGTGCTCCTTTCTTGAGAATGAAACACTTACAACCGAATACCCGGAAGTACTTGAGATTGGGTTTGTTTCCAGTTAGAATCTCATAAGGAGTCTTGTTCAAGCCTTTGCGGATGTAGACCCGACTGGATGCATGACATGCTGTGTTCATGGCCTCTGCCCAGAAGTTATATGGAGATTTGAATTCTGCCATCATTGTTCTTGCAGCGTCTATCAAGGTCCGGTTCTTCCTTTCTGCCACACCGTTTTGCTGAGGGGTATATGGTGCAGAATATTGGTGTTCTATTCCCTCATCACCTAGAAACTCATCTAAGGTGTAGTTCTTGAACTCGGTGCCGTTGTCACTCCTAATCATCAAGATCTTTGCTTCATGTTGACGTTGCGCTTCATTAGCAAAGTTGATGACCGTTTGTTGAGTTTCACTCTTCCTTTTAAACAAATATACCCAGGTATATCTTGAGTAGTCGTCAACAATCACTAAGAAATATTTTCTGCCTCCAAGACTATCAAATGTTGGAGGACCAAACAGATCCATATGGAGAAGTTCCAATGGCCTCTTGGTGTAGATAAGAGTTGTTGGACGATGAGAAGTTTCATGAATCTTTCCTTCAATGCAAGCACTGCAGACACGATCTTTAGCAAAGCTCACATTTGTTAGTCCACGAACATGGTCCCCTGTCAGAAGACTTGGCAAAGATCTCATATTGACATGAGCTAAACGGTGATGCCAAAGCCAGCCCACGTCAACTTTAGCCATTAAACATGTCGCAGTCTTAGTGGGTCGCTTTGAGAAATTCACCACATAAAGACCATTTTTGACATGTCCAACATAGGCTACTTTAACAGTCTTGCTCCTCAGGAGGACCACAGTGTCCATATTAAAGAATGTGGAAAAACCCATAATTGCAAGTTGACGAACCGAAAGTAAATTGTAGGCAAGGACTCAACAAGCATGACCTTCTCAATAGATAAATCTTGAGAGACGACCACCTTACCAAATCCCAATACCTTTGAAGAGGATGCATCGGCGAATTGGACATGGGTGGGCATAGATGGAGAAGGATGCACATCCACCACTAAGTCCTTGCTTCCGGTCATATGATTTGTTGCTCCATTATCGAGCAACCATGACACCCCACCGGAAGCAAACTCCTGCAATAGATCAAGGCTTGGTTTTAGGTACCCATTTTTTAATGGGTCCTTTCATGTTAGAGACAAGGGTCTTAGGAACCCAGATAGCCCATTCAATATCTTCATCGTAGGAACCAACAAATCTGGCATAAACATGCCCATCACTAGCACAACATAAAACATAAGAAGAATTGAGTTTGCCGGCTGTGTTAGTAGGAACGGTTTTGCCCTTCTTGGGGTTCCCATAGTCCACCTTGTTCCTGTTCACCTTCTGAGTCCCCTCACCCTCTTTGACAAATATGTCCATGAGGGTGAGAGATCGTTTGTTCTTGTTCTTCCTTTTACCTTTTGACTTGGAGGTAAGTCCAAGTCCTTCCTTTCCTACAGCACCCTTTTGAGTGCTCAAGAGATCGTTCAGACTCTTCTCACCTTGTATGCATGCCACAAGGCCCTTCTCAAGTTTCTCCTTTAACTTGGCATTTTCCTGCACAAGATGAACATGCTCACAACAGGGGTTAGTTGCACAAGTATTATCAATTAACACAAAGGGAGGACGAGTAGAGATCTCCTTGGTAAGCTTTTCTTGGAGTTGATCATGAGACTCTTTCAGAGAGAAATGAGCACCTTTCAAGGCTTTGTGGGCCTTTTCAAGTATGTCAAACTCCTCTTTGAGTGTGTCATGGCCAACCTCAAGAGCATACTTTTCAGATTTAAGCATGCGAGTAAGAACAACATCATGATCTAGTTTCTTTTGCATTTTAGCGCAGTCATCGTTACATGACTCCTCAAGAGCCAAACGAAGAGTGCGCTCTTCCTCTAGAGCACTAGATAATTCGGCAATTTCATCGGCATAGTCACGACTATGTCCCTGAAGCTCGGAGATGGTCTCCTCATGAGACTCAATGAGGTCAGTGGCCTCACCCAGTTGTTCCAAGAGAGCAACAAAGTGCTTCTTGGGTTCTCCCTTAATAGTGCACAGAAACTTATCAAGATCATGCTCATTAAGTTCCCCAACATCACTATCTTCAACACAATTTAACAATGAAGGAGCAGAAGCAATGTTGGTCTTAATGATGGGAGTTACCTGATTGATACCTTTTGCCATGAGGCACTTGGTGATGTGGTTCTCGTTGGGGGCGTTGAAGAGAGACACCTTCTGGGAAGAGGTAGTGGCAATAGCAACAGTTGCCGTTGCCACTTTATCATCATCACCATCATCATCAAAAGGATACTCTTCCAGGGCCACCATCCCTTTTGGGTGAGGTTTCTTCACAAAGTTGTTCTTGATTGGAAATGATTTGGTTTTGTCTTTGCGAATGAGCTTGCCTCCGTTGTCTTCCCTTTTCTCATAGGGACATTCTGCCACGATGTGACTCACGTTGCCACAGTTATAACATGTCCTTACTCGTTGCTTGGGTTTGAATCCACTCGAGTTGTTCTTGGTGAAGTTGGGTCTTGAGTTCCTTTTATTGCCCCAGAATTGCCTTGATGCAAGAGCCATGTGCTCATGATAGGCATACTTTGTGTCTTCAGGGCAGCTCTCCTCTTCCTCATCTTCTTCTTCTTCTTCTTCAAGCATTGCTCTTGCTTTCAACGCAAGGTTGGGTGAACTTGTCTTTGATCGAACACGAGCAAGAGCATTGTCGGCTGTTTCGTTCATGATTGACATTGCTATGAACTCATCCAACACTTCACTGGAAGACAAGGAGTGGAAGTCTGGCCGCTGACGAATGACAGATGACATGGCTTTGTTGAAAGGCATGATGGCTTTGAGAAACTTGCGCTTGACCCATGTATCATCCACATCCTTACTCCCATGATCCTTTAGTGCCACAGCAATAGCAGTCACCCTCCGATAGAGATCACGAGGGTCCTCGTCTTCCTTCATCACAAACTCATCGGCCTTATCAAGTATCACTTCATAGTTGGATCGTTGAATGCTTGAGCTTCCCTTGTACAACACCATAATATGCTCCCAACAATCCTTGGCCAATGTGAAGGGACGTAAGTGGGGAAGATCTTCAGGTGGTACAGCAGACTGGAGAATAAACAAAGCAGAGTGATTGTATTGATTGTCTGCATCTTCTCTCGGAGTGAGGTTGCTTGGATCATGGGGATAATATCCTTACTCAATGATTCTCCACAAGTTTGTTGAGCTGTGATTCAAATGAGACTTAATAGAAAATACCCAGTTAGCAAAGTCACCTTTCACAAGCTTAGGAGGAGGACCAACAGGATTAAGACGTGGTGCGGGAACGGATCCTCCATAGACCATGGGGGGTGGAACTGAGGCATATGTTCCAGTCCCATCCTTTTCATGAGACGACGGAGGTTGCATACCTTTAGCCGCTTCCTTAGAGGAGTTGGCCTCCGAATCGTAAACGGTGGGTTTAACCACTATAGCCGGTTCGGGTGAACTTTTAAATCCCTCAATTAACTCTTTAAGCATGGTCTTGACCTCGTTCG
Source organism: Hordeum vulgare subsp. vulgare (assembly GCF_904849725.1). NCBI lineage: Eukaryota > Viridiplantae > Streptophyta > Magnoliopsida > Poales > Poaceae > Hordeum > Hordeum vulgare. The sequence goes on along the minus strand of NC_058522.1, from coordinate 331,168,559 downwards.
TCAAGGACGTCTTGAGAGCGGCCATAGCCGTATTCAAGTCGTCCCTTGTGACCGAAGTCAAGTCCATGGCCTCGGGTTGCCCATGATTAATTCCCTCTTCGCCTTCCATACTCTTCGGGTGGTTAAACCCTTAATAAAGAGACGTGGCTCTGATACCAATTGAAAGGATCGATATGGTTGGCTAGAGGGGGGGGGGGTGAATAGACAACGACCACTTTTTAATTAATCTTAGCAAGTTAAGGTAAACACCCTACAGGTTCACAAATAATACGACAATGAGGTGAACCCTATAGAAGCTAAGAACGAGAGCTATTAAGACAAGTAAGATATAGTCACAAGGATAAGCAAATACAAAGTAAAGGATAGAGATAACCACAAGTGGAACCAATGGAGACGAGGATGTGTTACCGAAGTTCCTTCCCTTTGACAGGAAGTACGTCTCCGTTGGAGCGGTGTGGAGGCACAATGCTCCCCAAAAAGCCACTAGGGCCACCGTATTCTCCTCACGCCCTCGCACGATGCAAGGTATCGTGATTCCACTATAGGTGCCCTTGAAGGCGGCGACCGAACCTTTACAAACAAGGTTGGGGCAACTCCACACAAAGCTTGGAGGCTCCCAACTAAACCACGAAGCTTCACCACAATGGAATATGGCTTCGAGGTGACCTCAACCGTCTAGGATGCTCAAACACCCAAGAGTAACAAGATCCGCAAGGGATTGGTGGGGGAATCAACTTTTCTCTTGGTGGAAGTGTGGATCTAGGCCTTCTCAACCAATCCCTAAAGAATCAACAAGTTTAATTGGCTAGGGAGAGAGATCGGGCACTTTTGAGCTTGGGGCGCAACAATGGAGCTTAGAGAGGTAAGAGATAGGGTTCCTCAGCTAGAAGAACCCTTTATATAGTGGGGGGAAATCAGACCGTTTTCCCACTCTCTGCCCGAGCTCCAGCGGTACTACCGCTGGCTGTAGCGGTACTACCGCTGGCACTCCAGTGGTACTACCGCTGAACAGGGGCGGTACTACCGCTGGATGCAGCGGTACTACCGCTTGGGCTCCTGCGGTACTACCGCTGACACCAGCGGTACTACCGCTGGCCCTTTGGTAGTGCAGAAGCACTACTACCGCCAAGAAGGTCTTCGCAAAAAGGTCCGTCCACGAACTACCGCTAGGCAGGTCGAACAAAGCTCCTGGAGCGGTACTACCGCTGGCCAGGGGCGGTACTACCGCTAGCTAGCGGTACTACCGCTTGCCAGGGGCGGTACTACCGCTAGCTAGCGGTACTACCGCTGGCTGCAGCGGTACTACCGCCAGCAATCCAGCGGTACTACCGCTAGAGCCAGCGGTACTACCGCTGGGGACCATTTTGCAAAGATGCGAGAAAAAAAGTGGCGGGGGCCGCTCCAAAGATGAAGGAAAGGGGAGAATGTGAAGTGTGCGTGTGCAAAGATAGATTCCACCCAAACCTTTCCACTACGGATCCCCTCTTAATAGTACGACTTTCCTATGACTCAAATAAAGAGAATCGTAGAGAGCGCCGTGCTTCCGTTCCATGAATGAGGAGACGAGTCGTCTTGTGCCGTTGACGTGTGTTATCTGAAACCTTAACACACACGGTTAGTCCTGTACGGTATTGTCATCAATCACCAAAATTACTTAGGCATAAACTATGCCCCAACAACGTCATGCACAGATCTATCTATGGAGAAACCAGCAACGACCAAAGGGGTAGAGCATCATCATACCTTTGAAGATCGCTAAGCGGAAGCGTTACTATGAACGCGGTTGATGGAGTCGTACTCACAGTGATTCAGATCACGGTGGATTCTAATCTATGTACCGAAAGACGGTGCCTCCGCGTTCAACACACGTGCAGCCAGGTGACGTCTCCCACGCCTTGATCCAGCAAGGAGGAGGAAGAGGTTGGGGAAGAGCTCCGACAGCACGACGGCGTCGTGACGGTGGAGCTACGTGGTACTCCGGCAGGGCTTCGCTAAGCTATGCGGAGGACGAGGTGGGGGAAGGGTAGGGCTACGCCTTGGAGGGAGGAGAAGTTGTGTGCAACCCTCCCAAAACCCTTTGTATATATAGGAGGTAGGGAGAGGGGCTGGCCACCCTAGGGTTTCCCCTTAGGTGTTGTGGTAGCCTCCTAGATGGGAGGCAAGGGGCGGCAGCCAGGGCAAGGGTGGGGCAGTCCTAGGGGTGGCTTGCCACCCAAGGCAAGCCCCCTACGCCCTAGGGTTTTGGCCCACCTTTCCTCCTTGCGCCTTGGGCTGGGTGGTGGTGGCGCACCAGCCCACTTTGGGCTGGTTCACATCCACCTCTTGGCCCAAATACCCTTTCGTGGCTGTAAGCCTTTCCGGTGGACCCCGGAACCCTTCTGGTGGTCCCGGTACGTTACTGGTATCGCCCAAAACTATTTCGGTGACCAAAACCTCACTTCCTATATATCAATATTTACCTCCGGACCATTCTGGAGCTCCTCGTGACGTCTGTGATCTCATCCGGGATTCTGAACAACCTTCGGTAACCACGTACACTATTTTCCTGTAACCCTAGCGTCATCGAATCTTAAGTGTCTAGACCCTACGGGTTCGGGAGACATGCAGACATGACCGACACATCTCTCTGGCCAATAACCAATAGCTGGGTCTGGATATCCATGTTGGTTCCCACATGTTCCACGATGATCTCATCGGATGAACCACGATGTCAAGGATTCAATCAATCTCGTATGCAATTCCCTTTGTCTATCGGTATCATACTTGCCCGAGATTCGATCGTTGGTATCCCCATACCTTGTTCAATCTCGTTACGGGCAAGTCTCTTTACTCGTTCCGTAATACATCATCCCGTGACTAACTCCTTAGTCACACTGAGGTCAATATGATTGTGAATTACCGAGTGGGCCTAGAGATACCTCTCCATCACACGGAGTGACAAATCCCAGTCTCGATTCCTACAACCCAACAAACACTTTTGGACATACCCGTAGTGCACCTTTATAATCACCCAGTTACATTGTGACATTTGATACATCCAAAGCACTCCTACGATATCCGGGAGTTGCACAATCTCGTGGTCTAAGGAAATGATACTTGACATTAGAAAAGCTTTAGCAGACGAACAACACGATCTAGTGTTATGCTTAGGATTGGGTCTTGTTCATCACATCATTCCCCAATGATGTGATCCCGTTATCAATGACATCCAGTGTCCATGACCAGGAAACCATGATCATCTATTGATCAACGAGCTAGCCAACTAGAGGCTCACTAGCGACACATTGTGATCTATATATTCACACATGTATTATGGTTTCCGGTTAATACAATTATATCATGAATAATAGACAATTATCATGAAGTAGGAAATATAATAATAACCACTTTATTATTACCTCTAGGACGTATTATGGATGAAAAGTTTAGTATGTACTATAAGGAATAGAAGAAACTACTCAGATTGATGTTTACGGGATGGATCAAGAACATGGTACATGGAGTCATGATTGGATATGTATTGTTATGTGGTGCATCCACGGCTCATACACATATAACGCATCGCCTTGCCGGATGCCTAATGGTCGGGCTGCGGCTGCTAGACTGTCGTGCAACATGTGCAGGAACGACGACTAGCGGCGATCGAGGCGCCCAGCAATGAGAGGACAAACGACTAAGACGAACCGACGAGCGAGGCGCCACCCAGATCTTAGATTGATTTGTTCCACAAGAAAAACGAGTGGTCATGCCTTTGTATCTCGCGTGTGTTGGGACCTCCTATACGACGCTGCAAGCGCCCGTTTGTCCTCCTGACGCGTGCAGTGCCCCGCCTCGGGCCAACCCATCAAACAGCCCGGCGCCCTTGCAGCCCATAAAAAATAAAGTACACGAATTTTGCAAAAAAGTTCTTGAGATGGAAAAAATGTTGACATATTTTAAATATAGTAATAATCAAATTTGAAAAATGTTTATCACATTTGATAAAGGTTCATTATTTTTTATAAAAAATTCAATGATTTTGAAAAACGTTCATTAAAATTGGAAAAAAGTTAATCGGTGTTCAAAAAAAGTTCAACGAATTTGAAAAAAATCATCAAAACTTTCAAAAAGTTCATCGAATTTGGAAAAAAGTTCATCAAAATTTTAAATAGTTAAAAAGAGTTCATTAATTTTGAAAAAAAATCATTGAATTTAAAAAAGTTCATCAAAATTTAAAAAGCTATCGATTTGGAAAAAAGTTCACTGGTTTTTAAAAAAATCATCAAATTTGATAAAAGTTCATTATTTTTGAAAAAAAAATCATCAAATTTGGAAAACATTCACAGATTTTGAAAAAACTGTTCATCATTTTAAAAAAAAAAAAATCATTGAATTAGAAAAAAAGTTCATCAAAGTTGAAACAATTCATCCATTTTGAAAAATGATCATCATAATTTATCAAAAAAAGTAAGAATGAGAAAAATAAAAACAAAAAAAGAAAAGAGAAAAGAGAAAACTGAGTAGAATTGTTCGAAAAAAGAATAAGTAATATATATATGGAAAGTCTATTCATCACCCAGGATGCAGAATAAGTTATTCTTCATCCGAGGTAATCTTATGATCGTTTCATAAATAAATTACATTTGAAATGTAAATAGTTACATTTATATTGATTCATTACATAAAGTTTGACATAAGAAAACAAAAATATAGGTTATAAGACCAGAAAAATGTCGTTTTATGTATATTTTACACTATGTTTTTGTGTTTGTAATTTTACATGACATAAATATTTTTTACTGTGACTATATATTTTTTACAATATCTTTTTATGTATGAATTAAGACAAAATTTAATTGCGGTGCCTTGATATGAAAATAGAGGGGATGAAGAATAACTATTCCTCAGCTAGGGTGACGAATAGTCAATCCCTATATATATGTAAAAAATATAGTCACCGAACATATATATACAATAAATGGAAAGCTACTATTTCATGGATTATACATCATGCATTAATAAAAATGACTTGGCATAATGGGCCTAGGTGCCTCAAGCAATTTACCCCTCTCTCTCTCTATATATATATATATACATAATACATCCTACCACTCAGGGGTAGTTACCCCACATGTTCAATATACTACCATGCGGGAATATATATACTAATTTATCTTTTTAATTATGTTCTTATACTATATACAAGATTTTTCAAAGTGAGTTACATGAAAAATTACAAGTTGACCCATAGTTTTTATTATATTTGTGAAATACATATATATTTGTATATAAAAAAGAGCATACACAAAATATGATACATACTACAAAAAAAACAGTATATATACTACCTAAACATGATTATATATATTATATACTACGCATACATACTCTTCAATTTGATACATACTCCATACAACATACAAAACACAAGTGGTGGTAACTACCAATGGTTATATATATATATATATAGGTAAACTGTTTGGCGCCCCTAAGTGTAGTTACCCCACCCTCAGTGTCATCCGATCTCATCCACGAAATTGTGTTGATTACCGGATTTTGAGTTAAAAAAATAGTCTAAATTTTAGCCCGATAAGAAACCAGCCGCTCGCTTCCTACTTTTATAGCGAGATAACTCCTAACCATCCCAAGACACATTTATCTACCGAATAAAATATCCACCGGCGTTAGGCTGGTCACAATGGGGAGGAACTTAGCAGTAACATCACACACTCCAATACAACTTTGCTTATGTGGCACGTATTTAGTGAAGAGAGAGGTGCTTGTGGTAACTAGCTAAGTTACCGGAACATCACACACTCCAAGAAACAATGAGTCTATAGTCTAATAAATGCATTGTTGCATGACACTACATACATGTTACTCCCTATTGTGGAGGTAGGAACATAGTCTAGGAAAGCGTGTAGGTTCCTACCTTATGTTACTCTCCATTGTGACCAGCCTTATTGTTTAGCGGAGCTAACCATCCACATGTATTAATGGGGATTTGTTTCCTTCCTCAAACGAAGGACGTGCCATACTCCTTGTGTACATGTATTGTATGTTTAAATTTCATACTAGCCCAAGGAAAAAACATACATTCTACATACTCTGGTGCTCTTTGGAGGAAAAAATGTTTATACTACCGCTTCAGAAAATTAACTATGTGCGAACACTCGATGTTTGGTTCATAGAGAAAAACAAATGCAGTTTTTTACAAGCAAAAAAGGTGTACACATATACTCCTTTTCCAAAACATATATAACTCACTATCAAATATACTACATGCTCAAGTACCATACACATACTCCATTCTCAATATTCCCTACTCCATACTCCTTACTTTGTACTCCACAATCATGAGTATACACTCCATACTCCTTACTTTGTACTCCACAATCATGAGTATATACTCCATACTCTTTTTTCACTTACATACTCTAAATATGCTACATACTTTTCCATCTCATATATCATGCACACACTCCATACTACTCTTTCTTATACACTCTCCCGCTGAATGTATTCTCCCTTTTGTGTATATTTGTGCATTTCTTCTAAAGAACAGAGTATGCAGTACACATTGATGTTCCAAAGAATATATAATTTATCATCCTGCAAAAAAGAGAGTATAGAATTTATAACTCAGGTTTTTGTTTGAAGTAGGAAGTACATATCGTCTGCACGGAGCGCTCCTAGGTCCCCAACCCTCTCGCGCCGCAGGCCGCTCCGGCCTTGGCGGCCACCTTTCTCCTCGCGCCGCCTGCCGCTCCGGCCGCGGCGGCCACCAACCGGCCTTGATGGCGCATCGGACGCCGCCTGGATCCCCGGGGCTTTCGCCGCCCCCCCACTCAGCCAGCCCGCGCTGTCGCTAGCATGCTGGACCTTCCGAGGGTCGGGTCGCTATCACATCACCAGATCCAGCCGCCCCGCCGCGAATCCTGCTGAGGGGCGAGTGCTCCACTCCGGCGACGACGGGGGCACCCCTGCTCCCCTCTGGTCTGTCCGCTGCTCCAGCACAGGGGAACCCGATGAACCAGGTACGGCCGCACCATCCGCGGTTGGAGGAGCCACGCGCTGACGGGCCTCCTGCCGATCTTGCGGACACTGCGAAGCCGCGTGAGTCCCATCACATCAAATCAGTGGTCATCGCTCCCTCTTCATTGCCGCCGCTTGCCAATTCGGGTTTAGATGGGGATTGAACTGAGGTCAGTCACCGGAAGAGGAGAGGCGCCTCCCCTGACCTGCTGGTCTCGCGACCGCGCCCGGGGGAGAAGCGTACGGACCGCTTCCGAGCTTTCAATGCAAGCTCGCCGCCCTCCTCCTTCACCGCCCTCTTCCATGGACGCTGCTTCCGCTGCTTAAGTAGAAGGCACCGTCTGGCCGGCTGCCGGGACCCTGTACACTGCATCTTCTGCAGGAGAGCTGAACACATAGCTAAGCTCTGTCCGCAGCGCCACCTCCTGCCGGGTACCTCCAGCTCGGCTAGGAGCCGGCTAGGCCCTCCTCCTCCCGGTCAATCGCTCCACGCCCGCATCTGCTTCCCCCCACCGCCGGCCTCCACTGCCATGTCGTCGCTGCTCCCGACCATGCTCCACCACGTCGACCCGTCGCGCCGTCCCAGGGAAAGCCGTTCGGTGGCCATCCCGTCACCTGCTGTGGATCAGGCGATCTTCTTCCTGAGGAGCCACGCGGCCACCCTCACTAACGCCGATGTGGTCAACGCCTCATCCCCCATGGCGGTGGGAAGGGCCCTGGAGACGCAGCTTGCTGTTCCAGTGCACTCTCTGCGTGTCACGGCGCTCCACCCGGAGCACTTCTTCATGATCTTCACGCAGCCGGCTCACAAGGTCAATGCGGTGCGCCGAGGCTCCATCCGCGTCGACGGAGCAGTTTTCAACGTCGCCTCCTGGCACGAGCATGACCACGCTTCCTTCGGCTCCCTCTTGCTCCATGTCCGGGTGGTAGTCGAGGATGTCTCGATGCACTTTTGGTCGGTGGAGGGGGCAGAGGAGATTCTGGGCAAGCGGGTTAGGGTGGACCATCTCGACAGCAGGACGCTGGAGAGAGGCCACACCAAGAAGTTCGCCTGCTGGGTCTGGACCGATGATGTCGCGAGCATCCCCACCAGGCACACCCTAGGGGTCCGGCTGCGAGGGGCGGGTCGCGTCGACGAGATGCTTCTCCCCTCCGGACAGGCGGGTCGCGCCACCACCGGCCACGACGGAATACTCGATGCTCATCCACGTAGATAGGGTCGAGGACTGGACACCTCTGTCCCCTCGGTCCTCCCACTCCGGCCAGAGTGGCCTCCCATTTTCCGGCTCCGACGAAGACGACAGGCCCTTCCCGGCAGTCGCGCCGGCCTCCTCGACGATGGGGGTCGAGGACGGACAGCGCGATGGGAGGCACAGAGCGCAGGCCCGCGCACCGGTGACCAGCCTCGGATGTCGTGGCATTCCGCGCGGTGGTCGCGGGCATGACAGTGAGGGGGACGACGGCTCGCGAGGTGGGTGGCAACGCTCCTGGAAGGATGTGCTCCTCCGACACGGTCGCGCTCCGGCCCTGCCTGCACAGCCACAGGCCCCGCGTCAGCGCAGCCGGTCCCCCCCACCGAAGCGTAGATCAAGGGACAACTCCGGTCGACGCCGGGGTGACAGGAGGACGCCGATGGGGGCTCGGCACCACACCCCACGCGGGAGGTCTCGGCCCCTGCCGCCACCACCGCCCCCCGGCCATGAGGACACATGCAGAGGGCAACGTCGACGACAGCAAGGGCAAGGACCCGGTAGATGATTTCTTCAAGACGGTGAAGAAGCCGATGCCGGCCTCCCTCATCGTTGATGGCATGGCAGCTGACGTCCAGGCGGCCGTGGATGCTGTCGTCGCTACGCCACTGCAGTTCAACGAGAACTCCCTGCCCGTTCCAGAGGGAGAGGCGCTCGAGTTCGACGTTTTCAGCCCAACGTTGTCGGCTTCGGCATCTGACTTCGGGCACTTCAACCGCGCTACACCAACATCGCCGCGCACCATGGAAGTCCAGCTGGAGGCTGTCTCAAGCCAAGTGAGCCAGCTTGAGCTCGTAGGGGCAGACGAACACGCACCTCGCGTGTTCAGAGGATGCAGGCCGCCTCTAGTTTCTGCACCTCCGGCCCGGCACTTCGTGCCTCCACCGAAGAGCAGGGCCTCAGCTGGACCAACTAGGCACAGCGCGCGGCACGCGGCAAACACGTCCACAGTCCCGGTGGCACAAGGCGCCTCCCTTCGCATAGTTAAAGAGTTGGGGCTGCTCGGACCGCCGGAGAGGATGACAGAAGACGTAGCGAAGGCGCTGATACGTCTCAAACGTTTCTATAATTTTTGATGGTTTCACGCTGTTATCTTGTCAACTTTGGATGTTTTGTTTACCTCTTATTTCTTTTTAGGGACTAACTTATTAATTCAGTGCCAAGCGCCAGTTCCTGTTTTTTCTGTGTTTTTGACTCTTTTCAGATCTGATTTTGGAACAGAGTCCAAACGGAATAAAATCCCCGAAATAAATATTTCCATAACGGAAGAAGATCGGGAGGCTTGAGGGCCAAGCAAGTGGGCCCACAAGCCCTTTTGCCGCGGCTAGGGGGGAGGCCGCGACAACCAAGCTTGTGGCCCCCCCGAGGCTCCCCTGCCCTAGGTCTTTGTCCTATAAATTCCCTAAAAATCCAGAAAAAATCAGGGCATGCACGAACACACTTTTCCGCCGCCGCAAGCTTCCGTTTCCGCTAGATCTCATCTGGAGACCCTTCCCGGTGCCCTACCGGAGGGGGCTTTGGAGTTGGAGGGCTTCTTCATCAACATCATCGCCCCTCTAATGACTCGTGAGTAGTTCACTTCAGACCTACGGGTCCGTAGTTAGTAGTTAGATGGCTTCTTCTCTCTCTTGGATCTTCAATACAAAGTTCTCCATGATCTTCGTGGATATCTATCCGATGTAATCCTCTTTGGCGGTGTGTTTGTCGAGATCCAATGAATTGTGGATTTGTGATCACATTATCTATGATATATATTTGAGTCTTTGCTGATTTCTTATTTACATGATTTGATATCCTTGTAAGTCTCTCCGAGTCTTGGGTTTTGTTTGGCCAACTAGATCTATGATTCTTGCAATGGGAGAAGTGCTTGGTTTTGGGTTCATACCATGTGGTGACCTTTCTCAGTGACAGAAGGGGCAGTAAGGCACACATCGTGTTGTTGCCATCAAGGGTAACAAGATCGGCTTTTATCGTAGATATGAGATTGTCCATCTACATCATGTCATCTTTCCTAAGGTGTTACTCTGTTCTCGTGAACTTAATACACTAGATGCATGCTGGATAGCGGTCGACGTGTGGAGTAATAGTAGTAGATGCAGAAAGTATCGGTCTACTTGTTTTGGACGTGATGCCTATTGATATAATCATGCCATAGATAACGTCACGACTTTGCGCAGTTCTATCAATTGCTCGACAATAATTCGTTCACCCACCGTCTACTTGCTTTCATGAGAGAAGCCACTAGTGAACACTACGGCCCCCGGGTCTATTCACACCTATCGTTTCCACTTTTGCTTTTACTTTGCTTTGTTACTTTGTTGCTTTCAGTTCTCACTTGGCAAACAATCTATAAGGGATTGACAACCCCTTCATAGCGTTGGGTGCAAGCTCTTTGTGTTTGTGAAGGTACTTGTGATAATCCTTCACTGGATTGATACCTTGGTTCTCAAAACTAAGGGAAATACTTACCGCCGCTGTGCTACATCACCCTTTCTGCTTCGAGGGAACACCAACGCAAGGCTCCAAGGCCATGGGGGGAATCCTTTGCATATTTGCCAAGGAAGTCCCTAAAGGCGTAGCCGTAGCAGAAGGATTCCTGGTGTCGTTGCTGAGGAGTATCAAGACAAGAATAGTCTCCCGTCAGCACGCTTGTTTCTGGCGCCGTTGGAAGGTCTTTTGTTGCAGTAGCAGAAGTGTTTCTGGCACCGTTGCCGGGGAAGGAGAGATCTATCCAAGTAGGTCTCACAAACTCATCTCTTGCATTTACTTTTTTGCCAGTTGCCTCTCGTTTTCCTCTCCCCCACTTCACATTTGCCGTTTTCATTTGCCTTTCTCCTTTGCCCTTTTCTTCGTTTGCCTTTTTCGTTTGCCTTTTTCTCTCGCTTGCTTTCTGTTCGCTTGTGTGCCATGTGCCTTCAATATGCTTGCATCTTCGCTTGCTGAAAATCTAGTGATATGGATCCTCATCCACTTGCTAATCTCTTTAAGAGATCCACTTATGTGGAATCAATTAATAGGGAATTGAGTGCACTTGACTATCTTTATGGAGTTTTGCTTGAGATGCATGAATCTGAAAATCGCGATGAAGAAATTCATGAAGTGATTCACGATTGCTCCTTGAATGAAAAGCATAATTGCAATGGTCTCACTATGAATTCTATTAGTGACAATCATGCTAAAAATATGCAAAACCCTAAGCTTGGGGATGCTTGTTTTGCTATGTCCACTACTTGTTTCAATGATCATGAGTGGGGCGATGATTTTTCTTATGATCTTGAAAATTTGTTTAAGCCTCATGATGAATATGATATTTGCAATGAGATTGAAAGTGGGTTTGGAGAAGTCATGACTTTAATTGATGATAATCCCACTATTTTTGAAGAGCGTCAACTTTGCATGCATGTGGATCATGAAAAGAATATCCTATGTGATGGCTATATCGTTGAATTCGAATATGATCCCACATGTAATGATTATGAGAGAGGAAAATATTGTGGTAGAAACTTTCATACCACCAAATTACCTCTCGTTATGTGGAGATTGCTATTGTCTCTTTCTTCCTCCTTGCATATGGTAACTATTGGTTGTCTTGACAATCTGTTTTCCTATAAAATGCCTATGCATAGGAAGTATGTTAGACCTAGATATGTTTACCTTTTGCCTAGCTAAGGGCGTTAAACAATAGCGCTTGTTGGGAGGCAACCCAACGAATCTATCCTTTTTCTTTCTGCTTTGTGTTTTCCACACTTTCATAATTCTGTTATGATTGTGTTTTTTGTGTTTCTTTTTGCGTTTGTGCCAAGCAAAACCGTTATGATTAGTCTTGGGGATGATCGTTTGGTCATGCTGGAAAAGACAGAAACTTTCTGCTCACGAAAAGAATTTTCATTTTTTCTGTAAGAGCTTATGAGTTGATTATTTTTGCTTCTGATTGCTACGCAAATTAGTGAGACTGTCGTAATTTTTCAGAATTTTTGAAGTAACAGAAGTATACGAAGTATACATATTTCTACAGACTGGTCTGTTGTTAACCGATTCTGTTTTCGTTGTGTTGGTTGCTTATTTTGATGAAACTAGGGATAGTATCGGGGGATATTAGCCATGAAAGATTGAAAATACAGTAACCCAACATCAACATAAGTAGAATTTAAGTTTGCTACAGTACCTAAGGAAGTGGTGGTTTGCTTTCTTATACTAATGTTATCACGAGTTTCTGTTTAAGTTACGTGTTGTGAAGTTTTCAAGTTTTGGGTGAAGTTCTTATGGACAAAAAGATAAAGAGTGGAAAGAGATCAAGCTTGGGGATGCCCAAGGCACCCCAAGAGATTCAAGGATGCCGTAAAAGCCTAAGTTTGGGGATGCCCCGGGAAGGCACCCCCTCTTTCGTCTTCAATCCATCGGTAACGTTACTTGGGGCTATATTTTTATTCACCACATGTTATGTGTTTTGCTGGGAGCATCTTGTATTGTAGGAGTCTTTTATTTTTGTTGTGTCACAATCATCCTTGCTGCACACCTAGAGAGAGAGAGACATGCACTCACCGTGATTTTGTCGAGCTTCACTTATATCCTTTGGTAGACAATTCAACTCACATGTGCTTCACTTATATCTTTTGAGCTAGTTGATTTTGCTCTATGTGCTTCACTTATATCTTTTAGAGCACCGCGGTGCGTGGCTTGGTAGTTGATCTATGCTATGAAAGTAGTCTCAAAAGGGGTCATTATCCAAAGGGATACGAAAACTTCCACCTTCATGTGCATTGAATAGTCCGAGAAGTTTGATTTATCTCAATTAGTTTTGAGTTGTGGTTATGGTAATATTGAAGTTATATTAGTGAGGTGTTGTGGATCTAGAAATACTTGTGTTGAAGTTAGTGATTCCCGTATCATGCACGTATGGTGAACCGCTATGTGATGAAGTCTGAGCATGATTAGTCTATTGATTGTCATCCTTTGTGTGGCGGTCGGGATCGCGCGATGGTTTATACCTACCAACCCTTCCCCTAGGAGTATGCGTTGAATGCTTTGTTTCGATTACTAATAAAACTTTTGCAACAAGTATATGAGTTCTTCATGACTAATGTTGAGTCACAGGTTTAGATGCACTTTCACTTTCCACCATCACTATCTTCTCTAGTGCCGTGCAACTTTCGCCGATGCACAAAGCCCACCATTAGCCTCCCTCAAAACAACCATCATACCTACCTACTATGGCTTTTTCAAAGTCATTCCAAGATATATTGCCATGCAACTACCACCATGACATGTGCCACCACGTCAACATTGCCATTGCATGATCGTAAGATAGCTAGCATGATGTTTCCATTAATGTCTATGCCATGCTAAATCATTGCCACGGTACACTACTGAAGGCATTTCATATAGAGTCATCGTTGCTCTAAGTTTTGAGTTGTAAGTGTGATGATCATCATTGATGGAGCATTGTCCCATGTGAGGAAATAAAAGAGGCCAAAGATGCCCACCAAAAAAAAGAGGCCAAAGAGCCCACCAAAAAAATGAGAGAAAAAAGAGAGAAGGGACAATGTTACCACCTTTCCACACTTGTGCATATTAAGCACCATGATCTTCATGATTGAGAGTCTCTCGTTTTGTCACCACCATATAGCTAGTGGGAAATTTTCATTATATAACTTGGCTTGTATATTCCGATGATAGGCTTCCTCAAATTTGCCTCAGGTCTTCGTGAGCAAGCAAGTTGGATGCACACCCACTAGTTTTCTTTAAGAGTTTTCACTTACTCTTAGCTCTAGTGCATCATTTGTATAGAAATACCTACTCATTCACATTGATATCTATTGATGAGCATCTCCACAGCTCATTGATATGCCTAGTTAATGTGACCATCTTCTCTTTGTTTGTCTTGCAACCTCCACCACACTCCACACCACTTATAGTGCTAAAACCATGGCTCACGCTCATGTATTGCGTGAGAGTTGAAAAGGTTTGAGAAAGTAAAGGTGTGAAAACAATTACTTGGCCAATACCGGGGTTGTGCATGATTTAAATTCGTTGTGCAATGATGATAGAGCATAGCCACACTATATGATTTTGTAGGGATAACTTTCTTTTGGCCTTGTTATTTTGAAAGTTCACGATTACCTTGCTAGTTTGCTTGAAGTATTATTGTTTCCACGTCAATAGCAAACTATTGTTTTGAATCTAATGGATCTGAACATTCACGTCACATAAGAGGAGTTACAAAAGGACATCTATGTTAGGCAGCATGAAAGCATCAAAAATTCATTCTTTATCACTTCCCTACTCAAGGACGAGCAGGAGTTAAGGTTGGGGATGCTTGATACGTCTCAAACGTATCTATAATTTTTGATGGTTTCACGGTGTTATCTTGTCAACTTTGGATGTTTTGTTTACCTTTTATTTCTTTTTTGGGACTAACTTATTAATTCAGTGCCAAGCGCCAGTTCCTGTTTTTTCTGTGTTTTTGACTCTTTTGAGATCTGATTTTGGAACGGAGTCCAAACGGAATAAAATCCCCGAAATAATTTTTTCCAGAACGGAACAAGATCGGGAGGCTTGAGGGCCAAGCAAGTGAGCCCACAAGCCCTGTTGCCGCGGCCAGGGGGGAGGCCGCGACAACCAAGCTTGTGGCCCCCCTGGCGCTCCGCTGCCCTAGGTCTTTGTCCTATAAATTCCCTAAAAATCTAGAAAAAATCAGGGCATCCACGAAAACACTTTTCCGCCGCCGCAAGCTTCCATTTCCATGAGATCTCATCTGGAGACCCTTCCCGGTGCCCTGCCGGAGGGGACTTTGGAGTTGGAGGGCTTCTTCATCAACATCATCGCCCCTCTAATGACTCGTGAGAAGTTCACTTCACACCTACGGGTTCGTAGTTAGTAGCTAGATAGCTTCTTATCTCTCTTGGAACTTCAATACAAAGTTCTCCATGATCTTCATGGAGATCTATCCGATGTAATCCTCTTTGGCAGTGTGTTTGTCGAGATCCGATGAATTGTGGATTTGTGATCAGATTATCTATGATATATATTTGAGTCTTTGTTGATTTCTTATTTGCATGATTTGATATCCTTGTAAGTCTCTCCGAGTCTTGGGTTTTGTTTGGCCAACTAGATCTATGATTCTTGCGATGGGAGAAGTGCTTGGTTTTGGGTTCATACCGTATGGTGACCTTTCCTAGTGACAGAAGGGGCAGCAAGGCACACATCGTGTTGTTGCCATCAAGGGTAAAAAGATGGGCTTTTATCATAGATATGAGATTGTCCATCTACATCATGTCATCTTGCTTAAGGCGTTACTCTGTTCTCATGAACTTAATACACTAGATGCATGCTGGATAGCGGTCGATGTGTGGAGTAATAGTAGTAGATGCAGAAAGTATCGGTCTACTTGTTTTGGACGTGATGCCTATAGATATAATCATTGCCATAGATAACGTCATGATTTTGCCCGGTTCTATCAATTGCTCGACAGTAATTCGTTCACCCACCGTCTACTTGCTTTCATGAGAGAAGCCACTAGTGAACACTACGGCCCCCGGGTCTATTCACACCTACTCCACTTTTGCTTTTACTTTGCTTTGTTACTTTCTTGCTTTCAGTTCTCACTTGACAAACAATCTATAAGGGATTGACAACCCCTTCATAGCGTTGGGTGCAAGCTTTTTGTGTTTGTGCAGGTACTTGTGATAATCCTTCACTGGATCGATACCTTGGTTCTCAAAAGAGAGGGAAATACTTACCGCCGCTGTGCTACATCACCCTTTCCGCTTCGAGGGAACACCAACGCAAGGCTCCAAGGCCACATGGGAGTCCTTTGCATATTTGCCAAGGAAGTCCCTAAAGGCGTAGTCGTAGCAGAAGGATTCCTGGTGCCGTTGCTGAGAAATATCAAGACAAGAATAGTCTCCCGTCAGCACGCTTGTTTCTGGCGCCGTTGGAAGATCTTTTGTTGCAGTAGCAGGCGCTGCTGCACCGGTTTGAGGAACCGCTCACGGACGGCGACATAGCAGTCATCGCCAAGCTTACCCGGCTAGATGGCGAGGCCTTGCGGGTCATGGCGCGCATGGCCGGCCCTGATGGAGTTGCCGAGAAGGCCGTAGTTTAGTTATGTTAGACGCAGTACCTTTCTACTTCGGTGGCGGCCGGCAGTGTGCCGGTTTGATCTAGGTTTCTTCCATTTGTGTCGTGTTTGTGAGGCTGTAGTCTATCGCCGTCGCGAGTGGGGGCCTATTGGAGGGCGACGGTGACCCCGTGTTAAGCTGGATGTGTGTGCTTTGGGCCCAAGGCCAAGTCATGATAGTCTTCCCCATGAGTGATAGGCTACACACGATTATGTGCTGGAACGTACGAGGGCTAAACCAGCCACCCAACCGTGCAGCCGTCTGCGAGATGGCAGCCGCGCACCGTGCCGCCATCCTCTGCCTCCAAGAAACAAAGATCGACATTTGGTCTCCCCAGCTAGTAAGAGAGATAGGAGGAGCTCACCTCACCGAATGGATCGTCCTGCCGGCAATCGGCACTAGCGGCGGGGCTGCGATTTTCTGGAACAAGGACTTAGCGACAGTAGTATCTCATGCTGTTGGGATCTTTGCGATTACGGCTAGGGTCTCTATGCTTGGACAGAACTAACCCTTCTGGCTGTCCTCTGTATACGGGCCGGCAGACGACGCCAGAAAAGAGATATTCCTCCACGAACTCTCCCTTAGTGCGCCCCCGGCTACGGAACCATGGCTTATTAACGGCGACTTCAACCTCATATATGAGGCAAGGGACAAAAACAACCCGAATCTAAATTGTAGGCTGATGGGCAAGTTCAGGACAGCCATCGACGCCGCAGGTTTGAAAGAGATTAGATGTAGGAACCGTCGCTACACGTGGAGCAACGAGCGCCAAAACCCCACACTCGTTAGCATAGACAAATTCTTTTGCAACCTTGCATGGGAATGTAACTTCCCCTCGGCATCACTACATGCAGCATCGACGGCCACCTCCGACCACTGCCCGTTGGTCCTCACCAACACCACCGCCACTCCCGCCCCGCAACTTTCAAATTTGAAAGTTTCTGGCCCAAGCTCCCGCGGTTTCATGACACGGTTGAAAGGGCTTGGAGCAGGCCGTTACAGTCTACATGCGCCTTCAATAGGCTAAACACGAAGATAAGGCGCACTGCACGGGACCTCAAGATTTGGAGCAAGGCTTTTCTCAGTGATGCAAAGCTACAATTCCATATAGCGGCTGAGTTGGTCTTACGGCTAGACGTAGCACAGGAGAACCGCCGCCTCTCCGACGCGGAGCACAACCTTAGAAAGCTCCTCAAACTACGCCTGTTAGGCCTCGCCGCGGTCGAGCGCGCACGCACGCGTCAGGCATCAAGACTCACATGGATGTGCCTTGGCGACGCAGGAACAAGATTCTTCCATGCCAAAATGAGAGCAAGGAGAAGAAAGAACTTCATCCACACCTTAGATATAGGGACCGACATAGCCACCACGCACGAGCACAAGGAGGATATCATCTACCAGCACTTCCATGATAACTTAGGAAAGAAGGCTCACCGCACCATTCCCATCAACTGGGACACACTAGACATGCCATCGGTTGAGGGAAGAGGCCCGGATAACCCCTTCACAGAGGAAGAAGTGTGGGAAGCGATCACGACATCACCTTTAGAAAAGGCGCCAGGACCGGACGGCTTCACAGGGACCTTTTTCAAAGCATGCTGGCCCCTGATCAAGGCGGACGTCATGGGGGTTTTCAATCAATTCTACCATCTGGCGGGAGGAGATTTCGCCAAGTTAAACGCTGCCAACGTAGTTCTCCTGCCAAAAAAAGAAGGCGCCTCACAGGTGCAGGACTTCAGGCCGATTAGCTTGATCCACTCGACCACCAAACTTATAGCAAAGGTCCTCTCCAGATGGCTAGCTACGGTCATTGACACCATCATCTCGTCGGCACAGTCTGCCTTCTTGTGCTCCAAATCCACGCAAGATAGCTACCTATACGTTCAAAACGTAGTTAGATCTCTCCAGCGAAAGAAGACCCCGGCGCTGCTGCTCGAGTTAGATATCGCCAAAGCTTTCGACAACGTCTCCTGGGAGTACCTGCTTGAGCTTCTGAAGTAAGTTAGGCTTCCCGGCACGATGGCGGGACTGGATTGCGCTACTCCTAAGCACTGCGTAATCCTTGGACATGTTGAATGGAACGGTGGGTCGGGCGATCTGGCACATGCGGGGGCTGCGGCAAGGAGACCCGCTGTCCCCCCTCCTATTCATCATCGCCATCGACACCATGCATAGGCTACTCCTAAGAGCTACTGAGATGAGTTTACTACAACCACTGCCGGGTAGAGATATCTCACTTCGACTTAGCCTCTATGCGGACGACGCTCTCATTTTCGCAAACCCAAACCGGGACGAAATGGACACGCCGCTCCACATTCTTAGGGACTTCGGACATGCCACAGGGCTGCATATAAACCCGGCGAAGTCAACCGTATCCGCTATACGCTGTGATGCCATAGACTTGGATGACGTGCTCGCAAGCTTCGGAGGGGAGAGAGTAGATTTCCCGGT
The DNA here is from genome assembly GCF_904849725.1 of Hordeum vulgare subsp. vulgare. Taxonomy (NCBI): domain Eukaryota; kingdom Viridiplantae; phylum Streptophyta; class Magnoliopsida; order Poales; family Poaceae; genus Hordeum; species Hordeum vulgare. Next base: position 331,149,724 of record NC_058522.1, on the reverse strand, counting down.
AAAATACCTCGGCCTACCGCTCACCCTGGCTAGGATCCGCTTGGTCCACCTTCAGTTCATCCTTGATAGGATTAGGGCCAGATTAGCAGGCTGGAAGGGGCGGCTTCTAAACATGGCAGGACGGCGGGTGCTGGTTCGCAGCGTCCTAACAGCGCTCCCAACCTTTGCCCTCTCCGTTTTAAGAGCGCCAAAGAAATTCCTAGACGAAATAGACAAGATTCGACGTCGTTTCCTATGGGCGCAAGATGAAGAGTTGAGCGGAGGCAAATGCAAAGTTAGGTGGCCAGTAGTATGCTCACCCATCGATAATGGTGGATTAGGAGTACTGGACATGAACCGCTACTGCAGAGCTCTTCGGCTACGATGGCTATGGCTGTCCTGGACGAGCCCGGATAGGCCATGGAACGGCATGCAGCTACCATGTGATGAGAGCGACAAAGCACTTTTTAGCGCCTCCACCTCAGTTAACTTAGGCGACGGGGCAACAGCCTCCTTCTGGCATTGCTCCTCGACTGGATCCGGGACTTTGAAGACAACATACCCACACATTTTCAAACACTCCAGAAGAAAGAATAGGTCAGTAAAAGAGGCGCTTGAGAACAACACCTGGATAGCGGACCTTGCACATGGAGATACAACACACATCTGGCACGATGTGATTAGCTTGCACAGGTGGCTGCAAGCTATGCATGTGCAAGTGCTCGAACACACTCCAGATACCATCAAATGGAGACATGAAGCATCAGGGGTTTATTCGGCAAGCTCAGCATATCAAGCCCAATTCCTAGGCAATACAAGATCGGAAATTAGGAAGACCATATGGGACACTTGGGCACCGCCTCGCCTCAAAATCTTCGCTTGGCTGGTAGTTAAGAACAAGCTGTGGTGCAACGACAGATTACAAAGGAGAGGATGGCCAAATGGGTACTTCTCTCAGTTATGTCTCAGAAGCCTAGAATCGGCGGTACACCTGTTCTGGGAATGCCCAATGGCGACAACAACATGGAGCAGGCGGCGTCTCGCACCGGATGTGCCTCGCTCAGCCCAAACATATGGAGCAACAACACCACGCCATAAGAATTTTTTTCACATATGATAACCAAATCAAGACCGGAGCACAAAAAAGGGGTGAGGACAATGACCATCCTGATTCTCTCAGAAATTTGGAAAGAAAGAAATGATTGCACATTCAGAAACAAAACAACACGGCTTGCAAACATCACCACCTCCATCACAAGGTTCATCGAGCTATGAAGGCAGGCAGGGGCAGTTTGCTTAGAGCACCCGTTTGGGGATCCACCTTGAGGAGTTTCTTTTCTCACCTAGGGGGCCGGCCTTGGTCCATGTTTTCTGTATTTTCTTTTTATCCTTGATCCGAGGATCACCCATCTTACAATGTATTTCTCGCCTTGCTACCTGCTTCGAAATATATGCCAGCCATTAGCTGGGTCTTTCAAATAAAAAATAATAATAGACAAAAGTATATTGTTTCAAACGCCAGCAAGCTAGCTTATCTATTTAACGTGATGCATGCACATCTGGCCGGAAAAATAGCATCTTGTTGGTCGATCGTACTATTACCGTCATTTATTTGAATATAGTTAGGGAATCGTTTCCCACCCGCGCGTCAGCCGAACCGACGCATCGGTCGTCCCCTCACGCGCGCGGACCCTTGCAACATTTTTTCCATCCGCGCGTTTCTCTGGTAAATAGATGTAACATTTTTCGTCTAAATATGTTGCAACTAGCGTCATTTTTGCTGTAAGCATTTTTTTTATGTTTGTCCTAGTAAAAAAGCTGCATATACGTTTGGTTGCAACTCCAGTTCGTCGGATTTTTCGTTACAATCGATGTTTTTTACTTTTTGCTACAACCGTGTTAATTTTTGCTACAACCGGTATCATGTTTTGCTGCAACCGTTCACTAAAGAAGTTACATACACGTCACGTAAATATTTGTTACAACCGGCGTTTGACTTTTGCTACCACGTACCATCAGCTTTCTTTTTTTGCTACGATCACATAGATATTTTTTTGCTATAAATTTTGTTTTTGTTGCAACCGTTGAAAAAAATGTTGCATCGCATCAAAATTTTGCTGCATAGGAGGAAAAATGTTGCATGGGGATCCAACGATGCGGACGACGCGGGGCTGGTGGATCCTGCGGCTCGCGCGCGGCGTTTGGGCCGGCGCGCCGGCGTAGATCAGTTCCCATATAGTTAACAAACTTCAGTTAGTTGGATACTAATGAGTCTCTACCTATCCATTAACCCGATTAGTTAGATGCCTCAAAGATACACATGATGGGCACATACCTAGGGGGTAATTACACCTGGTTGTAGCAAAATTATGTCATTTATACCCACAAATAAATACTATTCTGATCCCATGCTGACTGGTTCCAGCAGTAGTAGTTGAACTTCTTCGAGTGTTCTGTTGAATTTCTGCTAAAAGTGTCTAAATAGGGCTTGCGATATGCGGTTTGAAAGCTATGGACATCATGGTAACAGCCTAGGTTGAATTTTTGTCAAAATATTCACGGTTTGAGAACAGTTTTGAAAACAGTGTTTGTTTATACAAAAATGTGAATCATATTTCCGATCATATTTCTAAACCGTTTGTTGGACTGAGGCAAATAAGATGGCCTTGAGTAGCTGCTGTAAATCCCTTCATTTCATCGTTGAAAGATTTTTCCAAATTTCCTACTATTAAAAAGGAATTTTAAAAATGGTGAAATTCCTGAAACCGAACAGCCGAGTTCGTATTTCGGGGTTAATTGAAAAATGGCTAGTCCGACCGATGCAAATGATATGGCGTTGGAAAGCCTATGAAAATGCGCAGTTTTTCAAATAAAAAGTTTCTTCCAATTATTTACGGTTTAAAAGTTATTTAGAAAACGGCAAAACTTGTACCGACTTTTATTTTTGCGTTAATTTCATAATGGTTACTCGGAATGGAGAAAATGATATGGCGTTCAAAACCTTGAACAAATGCAAAACTTTTACATGTAGCTTGTTTTTTCCAATTCCTTCCGGTTTTAAATCAATTTTTAAAATGGCTAAAAATGTTTTTTGGCCGTAGTTTTTACAAATTTCATCGGAATGGTGCAAATCATGTACCGTTCAAGAGCTACAGAAAATGTGAAACTTTTTCATGTAGATGGTTTTCTCTGATTCCTAGACGTTTTCAAGAAGTTTCAAAAATAGCAAGATCGTGCGTTCTGCCTTTATCGCAAAACACGTCATTCGAAAATGCACAGCGTAAAGAACTTGACCTTCTTGTCATGTCCACTTGAACTTCACTCTGTTTTTCACGTGATGTTTTTTTGCGCGTAACACTACATTCACTCACCGAAATTGAGCAAATGATATACCAACGAAAAGTTGTTGTAAATACACAACTTTTCCGTGTTGATGCTTTTTTTAATACTAGTGACGGTTTAAAAGATTTTCATATGGCATTCATGCACTGTATTAGTTAACCTTTCCCGGGTGCTCGGTTGAACTTCCGTTAATATTGTCCAAATGGGGTTTGCGATATACGATTTGAAAGCTATGGACACCTTGGTAACATCCTAGGTTGAACTTTTGTCAAAATGTTCATGGTTTAAGAGCAGTTTTGAAAACCGTTTCTCAATACAAAAAACGTGAATCGTATTTTTTATCCTATTTTTAAACCGTTTGCCGGAATGAGGCAAATGAGATGGCGTTGAATAACTCATGCAAATCCCCTCATTTCATACGTTGAAAGTTTCTCCAAATTCCCTACGATTAAAGAAGAATTTAAAAAATGACGGGATTTCTGAAACCGAACAGATGGGTTCATATTTTGGGGTTAATTTAAAATCGGCGCAAACGATATAACGTTTGAAAGCTTATGGAAATTCACATTTTTTTCATATAAAAAGTTTGTTCCAAATATGAATGGTTTAAAAGTAACTTAGAAAACATGAGAAGTTGTCCCGAGTTCGTAATTTCATATTAATTTCTCGATGATTTCTCGGAATGGAGCAAATGATATGGCGTTCGAAAGCTTGAACAAATACAAAACTTTTATATGTAAATTGTTTTTTCCAATTCATTACAGTTTTAAGTCAGTTTCAAAAATGACTAAAAACATTCTCGGCCGTGGTTTTTACAAACTTTATCACAATGGGACAAATAACATACCGTTCGAAAGCTACGGGAAATGCGGAACTTTTCCAGGTACATAGTTTTCTGTGATTCCTACCCGTTTTCAAGCAATATCGAAAACAGCGAGATCATGCGTTCTACCTTCATCGCAAAACACAAAATACACTGCGTGAAGAACTTGACCTTCTCGTCATGTCAACCTAAACTTCACTCTGTTTTATTTTGGGTTCCTTTACACGACGAACTACTCCATTATTTTATTCTGACCTTCTCAGCTTTTTTATTTTGAACTTCTATGTATTTATTTTGTAAATAGGGAAAATAAAATTGGTTCGTTTTCCTTGTAAGGAATTTCACGAGTTTAATTTGAACTTCTCACCTTTTTATTTGAACTTCTTCATTTTAATCTTTAGTAACGAGAAAAAAATCTGATTTTTTCATGAAATTCGAACTTCTGGGCTATTTTAATTTGAACTTCTCACCCTTTTTTATTTCAACTTCTTCAATTTATGATTTAGTAATGAGAAAAAAATCTAAGTTTTTACATACTTCGAACTTTTTTGTTATTTTAATTTGAACTTCTTAGTCTTATTCTTAGGACGGAAATATGTTTTTAAATAAGCATCATTTTTTTAAAATTGAATTCGTGGTTTTCTTTTTCCTAGAAACGAAAACAATTTGAGTTTTCCGTTTACATAGAACTACTCTTTTATTTTAATTTGAACTTCTTCATTTTTATTCTTTAGTGACAAGGAACACATGATTTTTTTATAAATATCGAACTTCTCTATTTTTGTAATTTGGACTTCTTAGTTTATTTCTTTTATCATCGAAATATCCTTGTTTTGTATTAAATATTGGACCGTCCGTTATTTAAATTCAAACTTCTAGAGTATTTCTAATTTTAGAAACGATGACGACCCTTTTAATGATTTTTGAACTTCTCTATTTTTAAGAATTCAAACTTCTTGTTTTTATGAAATTTGAAATTCGTATAAATATCGAATTGCTTAGTAACAACAAAATGTGAACTTGGCATAGATCCGTAGTAGAACTTCCTCATATTGCGCACACACACAAAGAGAGACATTTTTCAGGTAGGCTCAAGAGGTGGTAGGTTGAGAATGAACAATTGAAGTTCCACATAAGTTAATTGAGAAACAAAATCCATAAGATTTCCTAAAGGACAAGAAAGATCATAGCTTTTTTCAGTGGGATCTTACAACATGAACTTCAAACACACTATAACTGGCATCTTTCAAAAAAATCTGAGAAGCAACATGCTCACGTTGGGAGAGAGGGCACTAGGGAGAGGTCTAGTAGCAGCCAATGGCACCCAAACACAAACACCTCACGGGCACAAAATTGTTTACATAATTTTTGTCTCGGAAATAATACCTTGTCTCGGAAATAATACATAGCAGCTTTGTTTACATAATTTTTGTCTTATAGATATCCACATATTTTCTGCAACCGATTCACCTCCCTGTAAAAACAAAGGTGAATTACATGGAGGGGTAACATTACACAAAATCAAGCATCCATGGATTACATCAAAACTGTATTGAACTAGATTCTATAGAAAGACAAAACTACAAAATTCAGACTTTAGTACACATTCTGTTGAACAACAAACTGCAAAATTCATTGCATCTTCAGAAAGGAAGACCTTGTAGCATGTGGCTTTTGAAGGAGACGCATCATGCTAGATTAAGTTGGACTAGATAGCTTGTTCTATGTCAAGTTTGCAACAAGTTAGAACAGCATGCAGGTCATGGCAAGGCGAGCAGCGACAGCGCACGCGTGCATGTCGCACACTGCTGTACCATGCGGGGTTGGAGCTATTGTCCCCTAATTCATGTGTGTTGGTCGTGGAGGCATGCAGCAAGTTGTGGTGCAGACATGCAAGATTAAACACCCTCAGTTTTGAACACGCCTTTGTCCAAGGCGTAGAACTGAAAACAATAATCTATCTCGTTGTTGCAGATGTGCACATCCTAATCCATCGAAAAGGAAACAAAACAAGAGTGGATTTTTAGCTGCAATCACATGAGAGGAAGTCCAGCTTGCTGTAACATGCAGTCCAAAAAAAAATCAGAAAGAAGCTGACCCAGACGTAGGGGAAACCAGCCGCCTCCAATTTGTTATCGCTGCCGGCCCCTGCGCATGCTGACTACAACATCAAAACAACTCGGAGGGGAGGGGGAATGGCCGGGGCCGGGGAGCATACCTTCTCCAGGTCGATGAGGGGGCCATGGAGTAAAATTTATGAGTGCATATCCAATAATGCATATGTACACGAGTGCAGATCCAATAATACATAGTGTATGTATTATATGAGTCATAAAGTGGGTATGATACCTAACTTCTTTTTTCCGAATGTATGTCTACGCAAATATCAGATCATGGTAACAAATCAATTTCACTATATAGTCTTTTTTGACATAAATTTCACTATATAGTCAAATATACATAGTATACAACGCCTGCATGAAAATGTATGGATAAAAGGAAAGCAATAAAACGAGTTGGAGAATTTAAAACGCTTGATTCCATCTCATACATGGAAAAGTCTTGCATGCAAATAGTAGGATATATATAAAGAGAGAAAGGACAGAGGGAGTAATATAATCAACTAGATGATGCCCCGCGCGTTGCTGCGGGAAACATGATAAGCAGATGCATAAATAGGTGTTAAAAATATTGCTAAAAAATATTAGGATTGCTCTCGTTTTATATTTTAAGAAATAACTCATATGAAACATCTGACAAAAGATGCGTAAAAAAGTTGTAATATGATCTATAGTATAACTCTAAAGTATATACGGCTTATGACCATAACGAAAAATTAGTGAAACAATGTGTAGATTAATGCACACACATTATAACTTATGACTACATGCATGACTTGATGATGTGGCATGGTTATATGAGGAAAAATAAGTACTTGTGACTAAATGCATGGCTTGATGATGTGGCATGGTTGCATGAGAAGGAAAAATAGGTAGTGGGTTGCAACTATTTAAAAATAGAAGATGTGATGAGCTTGAAATAAATAAGATGGTACTACCACCTTTCCGGTTGTATATCTATTAATAAATAGACAAATATAATACAAGTCATATATCATAAAATATATATCATTAGAAACTTTAGCTCGTTTATTTCCTAATGAGATAATTTTAGACTATACAACTAATTCTATCTATACTACTATTAAACAAGCAAACTCATTCTTTCTTAAATCCACCCCGCAGATGTACCCATCCTAATAAGCATCGTCAGATTAGCTCCATTGAATAAAATCTAATGGTTAGAGTTGGTTTAATCCGAACTATGTGTGCAATTAGCAATTTAGAAAGGCTGAACGCATTCCACCGCAAAGGAATATTCCATGCATGTAAACATACTACGCTTCGTCAGCGCAAAAGGGCTTTCCAAATCGCGACCACTACGTCGCCTCCCAAATCGGAGGAGAACCCTAGCCGCCCATCCTTCCTTCCCCTACCCCCTCCCCGTCTCACCGCTGTCGGATGGTGCCCAGGGGCAAAGCTAGGGCCATCGCCAAGGAGGGCCATGACGGGGCACCCGGTTCCTGTCGTCTCGGTAAACGGCCGGGGCTTGCCGACCGCGGAGGTGGCAGATTGGCGGCGAACGTGAGCACTGCTCACTGGTGGTAGCATTCCTTCCAATCCTCGCGCTCTAGGATGACTCGCTGACCTCACCCGCTTCGTGGCCGGCTCGCCGACCTTGACTGCCTCTCGAGTTCTGGCGTCTCGCTTCGGCAAGCACCACCACGTCCTCAACATCAACCCATTTCCCTGACGTGGACTGGTAACTTCTTACTCATGTACTATTGGGGGATAACCCCGGGGTAGGCTCATCGAGCCTACTCCTTCGCCTTCTGCCATGAAAGAACAACATGGAACATTCTGCAAAGCCCAAGTCCCCCTGGCCAGCTAGGAAGCACCTGCCGGCTGGAGGCGAGACGAACAATTCTCTGGCCGACCAGGAAGCCCCTGCTGGGTAGAGGCGGGACGGTTACCTCCCTCTGGCCTTCTAGGCCAAGCCGTCCGGCTAGAGGTGAGGCGGCCGTGCCCAGGCCGGCTAGTTAACAAACTAGCCGACTAGGAAGCTCAAGTCACATCAGGCCGTAGGTCATGACGAGACCCTACGGTTAAAGGTGGCTACGCGTCAGCCAAGGTACTAGATTGGGGTGCCCGGCAGGTACAGCATCGGCGGCCATGCCGCTAACCTTCTCCAGCTCTGATGCATCATCCTGCTCAGTGTCGGACCATCAAACTCCCACTCCATTACTACACTCGGCGTGGGAACAGTGGAGACGGCCATACTGGCGGCCCATGACGAATCTCGCTGGACGACGCCGGCCGTACCACACGTGTCATGCGTCAACCTTACGCGAGAACCTTACTGGCTAGCCGGCGGGTCCCACAACCAGACGGGACCTCGCAGCCGGCGGGCCCCTCCAGCGACAAGACAAGACCCCGCTGGCCCCCCTGGCCAGCCGGCGAGGCTGCCAGCCGGGTCCCACTCTTGTACTTTTATCCTTATTGTAGGTCGGTGGGTTCGTGTATAAAACCCCCCGGCCCCCTCCATGCAGAGGGTCGGTCAACTTCATACACACACACACCACACAGGAGAGGTAGACGCGAGCCGGATGCTCCTTCTTCCTCCACAGAACAGCTCGAGGAGCACATTGTAGTCTCATCGACACATCATACATTCCGGCAGGATTAGGGGTGTTATCTCTATGGAGAGCCCTGAACCTGGGTACATCGTGCGTTCCATGCTTGTACCATCCTCGTTCCCAGCGCCCTTCGGTGCCACATCGGTTCCTATCATATTTAGACTACCCATGGCTTATGTTGTGAGTAAACACCGACATTTGGCGCCCACCGTGGAGCCGTCCGCGGCATCGGCCGGATTTACGCGCTGGGCGGGGCCCTGCGCTTACACTGCCGGATGCATCGCGTCCGGACTGATCAGCATGCCCGTGGATCCTGCTCTCGATGAGGCTTCGCCGATGTTGATCGACGTCCCAGTCCGTCATGCAGATTCTGATGGGGAGTCTGACGACGAGTCACTCCCCAGCTTCGTCATCGCTGCTGTTGAGAACCTCAGCGTTCTCTTCAGCGACTTGCGCCTCAACGATGGCCCTCACTACCCTGGCGAGGACTTTGATGTCGAGGCATTGTGCACGTGCTTCAGTAGGCTCTCCCTCGCGGAGATGTGTGCATTCGACGCGTACCTAGTGGTGTACTCGTCTTCGACGGTCCACCATCATTTGTGGGGCGCCTTGCCCCGTAACACGTCGTCGTCCTCTCCGATATCATGGAGGTGATGGTCATTGGTGCTGGCACCAGCACGGCTCATGGCAAGGTATTGGCTGACGCTGGTGAGCCTGCTGATGTATTCGCCGACACGCTTCATGCCACTCTTGCTTGCTTGAAGACACCCATCGCCACCTCCACAAACCCCATCGACGCGCGGGCCTCGCTAGAGGAGCCTCGCAGGCAGATCTTGGAGGAGGGCATTGCCATCGCCGCGGCTAAACGCTGGATTGAGGCCACGCAGCGCGAGTACAACTCCGCTTATGGCCTCACTCCGGTTTCCGAGGGTCCTAGCCGGCTTGGCTCGGTCCGCGGCCGCAGCCGGGTCATTGCCGAGTTCCTAGGCGGCAAGCTGCCCATCTACGAGACTCGTGCGGCCAACTTGCGGGCTGCGCAGGCGGCCATGACAGAGATGCCAGACTTGGAGGGCGAGGAGCGCGCCCTTCAGGAGAAGCAGGTCAAGGATCTCCTTGACGCTGCAAATGAGCAGCAGACACGGCTTGACCTCGGTCAGGCACAGTCGGAGTCTCCGGGACCCAACCCCGGAGCGCGCCGTAACCCCATCGGTCATCATCAAGCCGAGGGATCTTCCTCGCATCGCAGTTCCGGCCGGAACGGCGAGGGTAGCCACGATAGGCGTTCTCAGCGCCAGAGCGAGCCGACTTTGAGCCGGCATCGCAGAGATGATGAGAGCAACTCGATGTATGAGGTTCCTTGTTCGGGGAGGGCTCATGCCACCGGCTCACAAGACACCCTTCCGATCACGGCTCGGATTGGCCCTCGCGCCCCACACAGCGACAACGATGCTCGCAAGCGCCTCAACGCCCTGGCACAGTCAGCTCTCCTGGAAGAGGACAACCCCATTGGTCCGGCGTGCTTCGGCCCCGGATCCGAGGGGAGCCATTTCCCCGAGGCTTCACCCTCCCTCGGGACACCCCCAAGTACAACGACACTGCCAAGCCAGAAGACTGGTTGATCGACTACACCACAGCCGTCGGCATTTCCCGGGGCAACAAGCGCGTAGCCGTCCGCTACGTGCCACTCATGCTGGTCGGCTCAGCTAGAACATGGCTTAACAGCCTTCCAGCCGGCAGCGTCAAATCTTGGGTTGACTTCGAGGAGGCATTCGTCCGCAACTTCACTGGCACCTACAAGCGTCCTGGCCGGCCTCGCGAGCTGGCCATGTGCGTCCAGAGGCCCGACGAACCCCTTCACGACTACGTCACGTATTGGACGGAGCTACGCAACTCCTACGAGGGAGTGCATGAGGTACATGCCATCCAATACTTCATTGACGGCTGCCGAGACGACACTCTTCTCAAGCACAAGCTCATGTGCTCCGAGCCCACCTCCCCGGTGCTCATGGCCAAGGCGGACAAGTACGCCACGGCCGATTGCGCGATGCGGGTCAAGGTGACCGCCTCGGACAAAGTTATCCCCACGTGATACGTCTCCAACGTATCTATAATTTTTGATGGTTCCATGCTATTATCTTGTCAAACTTTGGATGTTTTGTATGCATTTTATATCTTTTTGGGACTAACTTATTAACTCAGTGCCAAGTTCCAGTTCCTGTTTTTCCGTGGTTTTGACCTTTTTCAGAGGAGAATATCAAACAAAGTCCAAACGGAATAAAATCTCCGAAAAGATTTTTTCCTGAACAGAAGATATGCAGGGAGCTTGGGAACCAAGGCAAAGAGTCCCAGAGAAGGCCACAAGCCCCCTAGCCGCGGCCTGGGGGCCCGCGCCTAGCAGGCTTGTGGCCCCCCCGTGGCTCCTTTGCCCTACTTCTTCCGCCTATAAATCCCCAAAAAATCTGAAACCACGGGAGAGAGCCACGAAAATAATTTTCTGCCGCCGCAAGCTTCTGTCTCCGCAAGATCCCATCTGGGGCACGTTCTGGTGCCCTGTCGGAGGGGGATTCGGACACGGAGGGCTTCTTCATCAACACCATTGCCTCTCCGATGATGCGTGAGTAGTTCACCACAGACCTTCGGGTCCATAACTAGTAGCTAGATGGCTTCTTCTCTCTCTTGGATCTTCAATACAAAGTTCTCCATGATCTTCATGGAGATCTATCCGATGTAATCCTCTTTTGCAGTGTGTTTGTCGAGATCCGATGAATTGTGGATTTATGATCAGATTATCTATGAATCTTATTTGAGTTTCTTCTGATCTCTTATATGCATGATTTCATATCCTTGTAATTCTCTTCGAGTTGTGGGTTTCGTTTGGCCAACTTGATCTATAATTCTTGCAATGGGAGAAGTGCTTGGTTTTGGGTTCATACCGTTCGGTGTCCTCACCCAGTGACAGAAGGGGTAGCGAGGCACGTATCGTGTTGTTGCCATCAAGGGTAAAAAGATATGGTTTATATCTATTGCATGAATTTATCCCTCTACATCATGTCATCTTGCTTAAGGCGTTACTCTGTTTGTTATGAACTCAATACACTAGATGCATGCTCGATAGCGGTCGATGTGTGGAGTAATAGTAGTAGATGCAGATAGTATCGGTCTACTTGTCTCGGACGTGATGCCTATATGTATGATCATTGCCTTAGATATCGTCATGATTTTGCGTAGTTCTATCAGTTGCTCGACAATAATTCGTTCACCCACCGTAATATTTGCTATCATGAGAGAAGCCTCTAGTGAACACTATGGCCCCCGGGTCTACTTCACATCATATTTTCAGCCCTACACTTTGCTTTGTTGCACTTTCCGCTTTCAGATCTCACTTTGCAATCAATCTTGAAGGGATTGACAACCCCTTTATAGCGTCAGGTGCAAGTTTGTTGTTTTTGTGCAGGTACTCTGGACACTTGCCTTGATACTCCTACTGGATTGATACCTTGGTTCTCAAACTGAGGGAAGTACTTACTGCTACTATGCTGCATCACCCTTTCCTCTTCAAGGGAAAAACCAACGCAAGCTCAAGAGGTAGCAAGAAGAATTTCTGGCGCCGTTGTCGGGGAGCATCAAGTCAAGAATAGTCTTCCTCCAACGTGTCAATTTCTGGTACTGGGGACTGTTCTAAGTGAAGCTTATCCAAGTAAACTGACGCAAACTCAACTCTTGCATTTACCGTTTTTGCCTCTCGTTTTCCTCTCCCCCACTTCTGAAAAACAAAAATTACAAAAAATATTTTCCTTTTTCGTTCGCCCTTTTCTCTCGCTTCCTTTCTGTTCGCTTGTGCGTTTTTCTGCCTGCTAAGACCTGTATGGCCCAACCAAAGGATTATGATGCTTACTATAAAAGGTTGGAAGAGATTGAAACTAGTGTTAAAGGCTTCATGTCTACACAGTTTGATTATAATAGTTACTTTCGTAGAGAACTAAGGGAGCAAAATTATTTTATGGCTTTCATGAATAAAGAAGTTGATGATATGGCCAAAGAATTCCTTGCGCTAAATTTTCAGTTTGCTCGTCTTGAAAAATTGGTAGGCTAGATTTCTGATAAACAGGCTACCTTAGTCAATAAAATGGCACCTAAACCTGAAATATGTGATGAGAATCACGAAGATCTTAAAGTGCTTGGTGCGACTCCCATTGAATCCTTGTTTTCTAATGCCAAACCTAATGATGATGGGGCTGGATATGAATCCACTTTGGTTGAGAAACGCCCCAATGATTCGGAGTCTATCTATCTTGATGCTAAAAGCATTGAAAGTGGAGTAGAGGATATCAAAACTTTGAGTAGTAATGAAATTACTACTTTGGATTTCAAGGAATTCAATTATGATAGTTGCTCTTTGATTGAATGTATTTCCTTGATGCAATCCATGCTAAACTCTCCACAAGCTTATAGCCAAAACAAAGCCTTTACCGATCATATCGTCGATGCTATGATGAAATCTCTTGAAGAGAAACTTGAGTTGGAAGTTTCTATTCCTATAAAACTTCATGATGAGTGGGAACCTACTATCAAAATCAAAATCAAAAACTATGAATGCAATGCTTTGTATGATTTGGCTGCTAGTGTTTCCGCTATTCCAAAGTCTTTATGTGATGTTCTAGGCTTCAATGAGATTGATGAGTGTTATCTTAATTTGCATCTTGCGGATTCTACTGTTAAGAAACCTATGGGAAGGATCAATGATGTTCTTATTATTGCAAATAGGAACTATGTACCCGTAGATTTCATTGTGCTTGATATTGATTGCAATCCGACATGTCCTATCAATCTTGGTAGACCTTTCCTAAGGACTATTGGTGCTGTCATCGATATGAAGGAAGGGAATATTAGATTTCAATTTCCATTAAAGAAGGGCATGGAACATTTTACCAGAAAGAAAATAAGATTTCCTTATGAATCCATGATGAGGGCTACTTATGGTTTGAGTACCAAAGACGACGATACGTGATTCTGTCGCCTTATGCCTAGCTAAGGGCGTTAAACAATAGCGCTTGTTGGGAGGCAACCCAATGAATTTATCTTTGCTTTTTTGCTTTCTGTTTTGTTGTGTACACACCATCATAATTCTGTTATGATTGTGTCTTTTGTGTTTCTATTTGTGTTTGAGCCAAGTAAAACCTTTATGACTAGTTTTGGTGATGGTTGTTTGATCATGCTGAAAAAGACATAAACTTTTCGCTCACAAAATTATTTTTCATTCTTATCCAGAAAGATCTTTTGAGTTGATTCTTTTTTTCTTCTGGTTGATATGCCAATTGCCCAAAATGTCGTAATTTTTCAGAATTTTTGAGATAACAAAAGTATACGAAGTATACAGATTGCTATAGACTGGTCTGTTTTTGACAGATTCTGTTTTTGTTGTGTTGATTGCTTATTTTGATGAAAATATGGATAGTATGAGGGGGTACTAGCCATGGAAAAGTTACAATACAATAACCTAACACCAATATAAATAGAAATCAAGTTTGCTACAGTACCTAAAGAGGTGGTGGTTTGTTTTCTTATGCTAATGATATCACGAGTTTTTGTTCAGGTTTTGTGTTGTGAAGTTTTGGGTGATGTTCTCATGGACGATGAGATAAAGAGTGAAAGAGGTCAAGGTTGGGGATGCCCAAGGCATCCCAATCCAAATTCAAGGACACCAAAAAGCCTAAGCTTGGGGATGCCCCGGGAAGGCATCCCCTCTTTCGTCTTCAATCCATCGGTAACGTTACTTGGAGCTATATTTTTATTCACCACATGATATGTGTTTTGCTTGGAGCGTCATGTATCATAGGAGTATTTTGTTTTTGTTGTGTCACAATCATCCTTGCTGCACACCTTTTGAGAGATACATGCACTCATTGTGAATTTTCTAGAATACTCTTTGAGCTTCGCTTATATCTTTTGAGTTAGGCAATTTAGCTCGCATGCGCTTCACTTATATCTTTTGAGCTAGAAAACTTTGCTCTAGTGCTTCACTTAGATCGCTTTAGAGCACGGCGGTGTCATATTTTGGAGAAATAAGAACTCTCGATCTTCACTTATATCTTTTTGAGAGTGCTCTCTCTGAGTAACTTGGTATTTGGCTTGTGCTATGAAAGTAGTCTTAAAGTTGATAGGCATCCAAAGAGGATACAATAAAAACTTCCATATTCTTGTGCTTTCATTAGTAAGAGAAGTTTGATTCCTCTCAATTAGTTTTGAGACATGGATTTGGTAATATTAGAGTTATGTTAGTAGGGTATTGTGAATCTATAAATACTTGTGTTGAAGTTAGTGATTCCCGTAGCATGCACGTATGGTGAACCGCCATGTTAGGAAGTCGGAGCATAATTGATTTATTGATTGTCATCCTTTGTGTTGCGGTCGGGATCGCGTGATGGTTAACACCTACCAACCCTTCCCCTAGGAGTATGTGTTTAGCATTTTATTTCGTTTACTAATAAAACTTCCGCAATAAGTATATGAGTTCTTCATGACTAATGTGAGTCCATGGTATAGATGCACTTTCACCTTCCACCGTTGCTAGCTTCTCTAGTGCCGCGCAACTTTCACTGGTGCACAAACCCACCATACACCTTCCTCAAAACAGCCACCATACCTACCTATTATGGCCTTTTCATAAGCCATTCCGAGATACATTGCCATGCAACTCCCACCGCTCTGTCTCATGACTTGTGTCGTCACTTTCGGATTGCCATTGAATGATCGTAAGATAGCTAGCGAGATGTTTCAACGTCATACGCTAAGCTAGATCGTTGCACATCCCGGTACA
Organism: Hordeum vulgare subsp. vulgare; assembly: GCF_904849725.1. Taxonomy (NCBI): domain Eukaryota; kingdom Viridiplantae; phylum Streptophyta; class Magnoliopsida; order Poales; family Poaceae; genus Hordeum; species Hordeum vulgare. The sequence goes on along the minus strand of NC_058522.1, from coordinate 331,134,067 downwards.
CTGCTGGAGGCATTTCCTATAGAGTCATCATTGTTCTAAGCATTGAGTTGTGAGTAAATAAAAGTGTGATGATCATCATTATTAGAGCATTGTCCCATGTGAGGAATTCAAAGAATGGAAAGAGGCCAAAGAGCCCAAACAAAACAAATGAGAGTAAAAGAGAGAAGGGAAAATGCTACTATCTTTTTCCACACTTGTCCTTCATAATAGCACCATGTTCTTCATGATTGAGAGTCTCTTGCTTTGACACTTCCATATACTAGTGGGAATCTTCATTATATAACTTGGCTTGTATATTCCAATGATGGTCTTCCTCAAAATTCCCCTAGGTCTTCGTGAGCAAGCAAGTTGGATGCACACCCACTAGTTCTCCTTTTGAGCTTTCATACACTTATAGCTCTAAGTGCATCCGTTGCATGGTAATCCCTACTCATTCACATTGATATCTATTGATGGGCATCTCCATAGCCCATTGATACACTGAGTCGATGTGACCATCTCCTCCTTTTTGCCTCACAACCTCCACCACACTCTATTCCACTTATAGTGCTATATCCATGGCTCACGCTCATGTATTGCGTGAGAGTTGAAAAAGTTTGAGAAAGTAAGAGTGTGAAAACAATTACTTGGCCAATACCGGCGTTGTGCATGATTGAAATTCGTTGTGTGGGGATGATGGAGCATACCCAGACTATATGATTTTGTAGGGATAACTTTCTTTGGACGTGTTATTTCGAAAGTTCATGATCACCTTACTAGTTTGCTTGAAGTATTATTGTTTTCATGTCAATAGCAAACTATTGTTTTGAATCTTACGGATCTGAACATTCATGTCACATGAAAGAAGTTACAAAGGACAAATATGCTAGGTAGCATTCCACATCAAAAATTTAGTCTTTATCACTTCCCTACTCGATGACGAGGAGGAGTTAAGCTTGGGGATGCTTGATACGTCTCCAACGTATCTATAATTTTTGATGGTTCCATGCTATTATCTTGTCAAACTTTGGATGTTTTGTATGCATTTTATATCTTTTTTGGGGCTAACTTATTAACTCACTGCCAAGTGCTAGTTCCTTTTTCCTTGTTTTTGACCTTTTTCAGAGGAGAATATCAAACGAAGTCCAAACGGAATAAAATCTCTGAAAATATTTTTTCTGGAACAGAAGATACGCAGGGAGCTTGGAAAAAGATACGTCTCCGTCGTATCTACTTTTCCAAACTCTTTTGCCCTTGTTTTGGACTCTAATTTGCATGATTTGAATGGAACTAACCCGGAGTGACGATGTTTTCAGCAGAATTGCCATGGTGTTGTTTTTGTGCAGAAATAAAAGTTCTCGGAATGACCTGGAAATTTACGAGGATTTTTTGTGGAATATATCAAAAATACTGGCGCAAGAATCACCTGGAGGGGCCTGGCAGGCTTGTGAGCCCCTCTGGGCTCCGCCGCCTCCAATTCCAGCTCTATATATCCTCCTTCGACCGGAAAAAAAATCAAGGAGAAGAGTTCATCGCGTTTTATGATACGAGGCGCCGCCACCTCCTGTTCTTCCTCTGGAGGGCAGATCTGGAATCCGTTCTGGGCTCCGCAGAGGGGATATTGTTGGAAATATGCCCTAGAGGCAATAATAAATTAGTTATTATTATATTTCTTAGTTCATGATAATCGTTTATTATCCATGCTATAACTGTATTGATTGGAAACACAATACTTGTGTGGATACATAGACAAAACACTCTCCCTAGTAAGCCTCTAGTTGACTAGCTCGTTGATCAAAGATGGTCAAGGTTTCCTGGCCATAGGCAAGTGTTGTCACTTGATAACAGGATCACATCATTAGGAGAATCATGTGATGGACTAGACCCAAACTAATAGACGTAGCATGTTGATCGTGTCATTTTGTTGCTACTGTTTTCTGCGTGTCAAGTATTTGTTCCTATGACCACGAGATCATATAACTCACTGACACCGGAGGAATGCTTTGTGTGTATCAAACGACGCAACGTAACTGGGTGACTATAAAGATGCTCTACAGGTATCTCCGAAGGTGTTAGTTGAGTTAGTATGGATCAAGACTGGGATTTGTCACTCCGTGTGACGGGGAGGTATCTCGGGGCCCACTCGGTAATACAACATCACACACAAGCCTTGCAAGCAATGTGACTTAGTGTAAGTTACGGGATCTTGTATTACGGAACGAGTAAAGAGACTTGCCGGTAAACGAGATTGAAATAAGTATGCGGATACCGACGATCGAATCTCGGGCAAGTAACATACCGAAGGACAAAGGGAATGACATACGGGATTATATGAATCCTTGGCAGTGAGGTTCAAACGATAAGATCTTCGTAGAATATGTAGGATCCAATATGGGCATCCAGGTCCCGCTATTGGATATTGACCGAGGCGTCTCTCGGGTCATGTCTACATAGTTCTCGAACCCGCAGGGTCTGCACACTTAAGGTTCGACGTTGTTTTATGCGTATTTGAGTTATATGGTTGGTTACCGAATGTTGTTCGGAGTCCCGGATGAGATCACGGACGTCACGAGGGTTTCCGGAATGGTCCGGAAACGAAGATTGATATATAGGATGACCTCATTTGATTACCGGAAGGTTTTCGGAGTTACCGGGAATGTACCGGGAATGACGAATGGGTTCCGGGAGTTCACCGGGGGGGGGGGGGGCAACCCTCCCCGGGGAAGCCCATAGGCCTTGAGGGTGGCACACCAGCCCTTAGTGGGCTGGTGCGACAGCCCAAAAGGGGTCTATGCGCCAAGGAGAAGAAAATCAAGAGGAAAGAAAAGGAAAAAAAAGGAGGAGGTGGGAAGGAAGGGGGACTCCCTCCCACCAAACCAAGTCCAACTCGGTTTGGGGGGGAGTCCTCCCCCCTTGGACTCGGCCGACCCCCTTGGGGATCCTTGAGCCCCAAGGCAAGGTCCCCTCCCTCCCACCTATATATACGGAGGTTTTAGGGATGATTTGAGACGACTTTTCCACGACAGCCCGACCACATACCTCCACGGTTTTTCCTCTAGATCGCGTTTCTGCGGAGCTCGGGCGGAGCCTTGCTGAGACAAGGTCATCACCAACCTCCGGAGCGCCGTCACGCTTCCGGAGAACTCTTCTACCTCTCCGTCTCTCTTGCTGGATCAAGAAGGCCGAGATCATCGTCGAGCTGTACGTGTGCTGAACGAGGAGGTGCCGTCCGTTCGGTACTAGATCGTGGGAGTGATCGCGGGATTGTTCGCGGGGCGGATCGAGGGACGTGAGGACGTTCCACTACATCAACCGCGTTCACTAAACGCTTCTGCTGTACAATCTACAAGGGTACGTAGATCACTCATCCTCTCTCGTAGATGGACATCACCATGATAGGTCTTCGTGCGCGTAGGAAATTTTTTGTTTCCCATGCGACGTTCCCCAACAGAGATCGTCGCCATGGTCATCACCAACCTTCCTTCATCGCCAATTCCATGATGCTCTTCACCGTTCGTGACTAATCTCATTGTAGGCTTGCTGGACGGTGATGGGTTGGATGAGATCTATCATGTAATCGAGTTAGTTTTGACGGGGATTGATCCCTAGTATCCACTATATTCTGAGATTGATATTGCTACTACTTTGCTATGCTTAATGCTTGTCACTAGGACCTGAGTGCCATGATTTCAGATCTGAACCTATTATGTTCTCGTCAATATATGTGTGTTCTTGATCCTATCTTGCAAATTGTCGTCACCTACTATGTATTATGACCCGGCAACCCCAGAGTGACAATAGCCGGAACCACTCCCGGAGATGACCATAGTATGAGGAGTTCATGTATTCACTATGTGCTAATGCTTTGTTCCGGTTCTCTATTAAAAGGAGAACCTTAATATCCCGTAGTTTCCATTAGGACCCCGCTGCCACGGGAGGGATGGACAATAGATGTCATGCAAGTTCTTTTCCCTAAGCACGTATCACTATATACGGAATACATGCCTACATTAGATTGACGAACTGGAGCTAGTTACTTATCTCTCCGTGTTATAACTCTTGCATGATGAATAGCATCCGGCATAATCATCCATCACCAATCCAATGCCTACGAGTTTTTCCTACTGGTCCTTGCTACGTTACTTTGCCGCTACTGCTGTCACTACTGCTACTGTTACTATGTTGCTACTGTTGTTACTTTGCCGCTACTGCTGTCACTTTGCTGCTACTGGTTACTGTTGCTACTGCTGCTATCATACTATCTTTCTACTGATACTTTGTTGCAGACACTAAATCTTTCAGGTGTGGTTGAATTGGCAACTCAACTGCTAATACCTGAGAATATCCTTTGGCTTCCCCTTGAGTCGAATCAATAAATTTGGGTTGAATACTCTACCCTCGAAAACTGTTGCGACCCCCTATACTTGTTGGTTATCAAGACCTTTTTCTGGCGCCGTTGCCGGGGAAGCACAACTATGTTCTCTGAGTCACTTGGGATTTATGTCTGCTGGTCACTATGAGGAATCCGATAGATCCAAGAACTAAAGTCTTGCCCTCCACTACGAGGACAGGTAAGGAACTACCATCTAGCACCGCACTTGATTCACCTTTAGTTATGAGTAAGTTTGCGACACCACCTCCTGCTAGAAATCTTAATATGTCGCCTGTGCTTGATGATGCTACTTCTGCTGCCCATGATGCTTATGATGATGCTATGCTTGATACTGCTTTGCCTGATGATGCTATGCTTGATACTGCTTTGCCACTAGGTGCATTCCTTGATGCACAAATTGCTAGAGTTGCTGCTAGATGTGATGATACTTCTGAAACTGCTGATACTATTAAAGTAGAACCTGCTATTTTGCCTTCTAGAACTAGCTCTCCTAGACATGAATTGCCTGATATGCCTGAGTGTTATGTTATGGAGGGAGAGATAGTTGTGGACTTTCTTGCTTGTAAGGATAGCTATGATGTTGAGAAATTACTGCTCAAGTGGAAAGAAAAATATCTGAACGCTAGGATGAAATATGACCTGAAGTTTGCTACTTCGCCTATATTTGTGACCAATAAGGATTATGAATTCTCTGTCGACCCTAAGTTAATCACTCTGGTCGAATCTGATCCTTTTCACGGTTATGAGTCTGAAACGGTTGTAGCCCATCTTACCAAACTGCACGATATAGCCACCCTATGCACTAGTGAGGAAAAGATCCACCACTACTATATCCTCAAGCTGTTTCCTTTCTTGCTAAAGGATGATGCTAAGACTTGGTTCACTTCTCCTGCTCCTGGTTGTGTGCGTAGCCCCCAGGATATGGTCTACTACTTCTCTGAAAAATATTTCCATGTCCATAAGAAGCAAGCTGCCTTGCAGGAAATATACAACTTTGCTCAAGCTGGAGAAGAGAGTCTCCCACAAGCTTGGGGGAGGCTCGTCCAGCTACTGAATGCTTTGCCTAATTACCCTCTTGAGAAGAATGAAATACCTGATATCATCTATAATGGACTTACCGATGCTTCTAGAGACCACCTAGATAGTTGTGCCGGTTGTGATTTTAGGGAACGAACTGTAGAACAAGCTGAGATCCTGTTGAATAACATCTTGTGCAATGAGAATGCTTGGACTATTCCCGAACGACCTCCTAAGCCAACTCCGAAGAAAAGAGGTATTCCATTCCTCAGTCCTGAAGATATGCAAGAAGCTAAGAAATCTATGAAATAGAAAGGCATTAAATCTAAAGATGTCAAAAATCTACCACCTATCGAAGAGATCCATGGTCTTGATAACCTGATGCAGGTATTAGAAGTAAATTTTGTGCGTAGGTTTGATGAGAGTGATATTCCTTTTGATAAACCTGCTAGCCTATGCCCGGATGAATTTGATAACTTTGTTGCCAAACAACATAGTTACAATGATTATGTTAGCGGACAATTGGAACAGAATGCTCGTATGCTTAGTCATTTAAGTGCTTGTGTGGACAGAAACGTCAATTATCTTAAGCTTCTGAGTAAACATGCCTCTATGGTTACTACTCAAGTAGAACAAGTACTTAAAGCTCAGAATGACTTGCTCAATGAGTAGAATGACAATTCTGTCAGAGTCGTTACTAGAGGCGGTAGAATGACCCAGGAACCTTTGTATCCTGAGGGCCATCCAAAGAGAATTGAACAAGATTCTCAAGGAGTTAGCACTAATGCACCTATTTATCCTAGAAAGAAGAAGAAAGATGATAGGAATCTGCACGCTAGCAACCCAAATGCTGAAACACCTGAGAATCCAAACGATGTCTCTGTCTCTGATGATGAAACACAATCTGGTGATGAACATGAGCCTAATGATAATATCAATAGTGATGTTCATGTTGATGCTCAACCTAGCAATGATAAGGATGTGGAGATTGAACCTGTTGATCTTGATAACCCACAGCCTAAGGCTAGGAGATACGATAAGAATGACTTTGCTGCTAGGAAGCATGGTAAAGAAAGGGAACCATGGGTTCATAAACCCATGCCCTTTCCTCCCAAACCAACCAAGAAAAAGGATGATGAGGATTTTGAGTGCTTTGTTGAAATGATTAGACATGTCTTTCTGCAAATGCGTTTGACAGATATGGTCAAAATGTCTCTGTATGCTAATTACATGAAGGATATTGTTACTAATAAGAGGAGGATACCTGAGGTTGATATTTCCACCATGCTTGCTAACTATACCTTCAAGGGTGGAACTCCTAAGAAACTAGGTGATCCCGGAGTGCCCACTATACCTTGCTCCATTAAAGGTAACTATGTTAGAACTGCTTTATGCGACCTTGGAGCCGGTGTTAGTGTTATGCCTCTTTCTCTTTATCGTAGACTTGAACTGGATAAGTTGACACCCACTAAAATCTATCTGCAAATGGACGACAAATCAACTACCTTCCCTATCGGCATTTGCGAGGATGTGCCTGTTGTGGTTGCCAACGTTACTATCTTAACAGACTTTATTATCTTGGATATTCCCGGGGATGATGCCATGGCGGTCATCCTCGGAAGACCCTTTTTAAACACTGCATGGGCTGTTATAGATTGCAACAAAGGCAATGTCACTTTCCATGTCAATGGTAATGAGCATACGGTGCACTTTCCAAAGAAACAATATCGAGTACATTGCATCAATGCTATCGAGAAAACTTCATCGATTCTTATTGGGAGCTTTGAATGCCTATACCTCCTGTCAAGATGAAGTATGATTTGATTGTCGGTGATATGCACATCCCCATTGAGGTAACCTAGTGACAATTCTAAAATTCTCCGTTTTCTTTTGCGATCCGAAAAAGTTTGTCAAGGAGACTTGATCAACCTCATTGACGGATTTCTTTCGATGACCATGAGACGGATGAATCGAGGAGTCACAAACCTCTGTTCCAAGCTTTCACCTTCGGTTGCTTAGAAGAAAAATGATAGGTTTAGTTTAGTTTTCCCTGTTTCTGTTTTAGCTCCCCGTAGAAAAGTACCCCGAAAATAGAAGTTCTCTGAACGTCCTAAAAATCAAGTATGATTTTTCTGGAATTTTTGAAAAATACTGAGACAAAGAGCTAGTCTGCGGGATGCGCGAGTGGGCCACAAGCCCAGGAGGCCCGGCCACCCCCCTGGCCGGGCCTGGCAGGCTTGTGGGGCCCACGTGTACCCCCTCCACTCATTCTAGCTCTCATCTGCTTCTCCTACCTCCAGAAAAAATCGTTTCGCAGCTCAAATCCGTGTTCTTGCTCCTCTTGCTGGGATTTTCGATCTCCTTGCTCAAAGCACCATTCTCCGAACTGTTTTGGGGAAATTACTCCTTGGTAAGTGACTCCTCCAATGGTCCAATTAGTTTTTGCTCGAGTGCCTTATACTTCGCGTATTTTTGCTGCCTTGGTGACCATGTTCTTGAGCTTTGCATGCTAATTTTAGCTGGTCCCAAGTAGTTTTGATGCGTAATATGGCCTCTAGGCACTTGTCAGAGTAGTTTATATGGGTTTCGTTGAGCCTTGTTCACTTTTCCTTAGAATCACTAAAATTACAGAAATTTTCAGAGATAAAAAAGGGAAAAGATGAGGAAGTTCTTAAGAGGCTCTTCAAGCCGTGACCCCATGGATGATGGAAGTGAGAATAAACCCAAGTATCCGGTCCCTCGAGTTGCAGAAGTTCGAGCGTGCGAGTGGCCAAGCGATGTGTTCTTACGCACCGCCGAACTTTATGAGGACTTTTACAACTTGGTGGAGAACGCATGCCTTACCGCCTTCGTTGAAGATAAGTGTCTGCAATACCTCCTCCTCACTAATATCTTCGTACAAAGCTTTAACTTCTAGCCGAGGAAGAATCCTCCTATGGTTGAGTTCAAACTTTATGATATCGCCCAACGCATGTCACTCTAGGATTTTTGCAATGTTTGCAAATTACCTTACGTTGGGGATATTCATGAACCTCGTCCACGGGACTTGGAAGCTTTCATCGACACTATTGTTGTAGGAGAGTAGAGAGGAGTGTCTTGCGCTAGAGCTGCTAGCATACATTTTCCCGTGCTTCGGTACTTCTCATTATTTGTGGGAAAATGTTTGATTTGTTGTGGGAAAGCTGGGTCCCTTAGCTCTCCAGATCTTGCGGTCTTGCACGAAGCCCTTTATAATGATAAAACTTATAGCTTGGGTGCTATAGTAGCTCAACGGTTGAACACGAACCGTTCTAAAGGCGTTGTCTATGGAGGTATCTATGCTACTCGTCTTGCTAGACATTTTGAGATACCTATTAGACTGGATGAGGAAGAAGAGATTCTTCTTCCTGAGAGATATCTACATTATGATAGCATGGTTCGCCATGACTTTTTTGATAGAGATATAAATAGAAGGATGATTTATAACCTGGTATTTAGTCAGGGTACTCGTGAGACTATTACTTTGCCTGCTCCTTCTTTGTTCAATCTTCATGCAGGCAGATACATTATTATGCCCTCGGACATCTACGCATATTGGGGCTTAGCCCAACCACAGGTGCTCGTGCCTGAGCCACCAGTCGAGTACCACACGCCGGTTTATCAGTGGGAGCCAGAGGAGCTCACACAGCAGTGGCATTCTCAGTCCACTCCGGAGTACCCCGGAGCTGGTTATTTCCCTCCATGGGAGTAGACCAACTTGCCAAAAGCCTAAGCTTGGGGGAGTATGTGTTTCTCACCGACTTTGTATTCTTTCTTATGCTTTCACTTTGTTTGTCGGTATTCACACATTGCCACTGTATCATCCATGCTTGTTTATTTATTTTTCTCATTTTCTTTTCATGTGTCTGTCGTGTTTGAGAAAACCCAAAAAGATTTTCTTGTTCTTCTTTTGTTTGTTGGGAGCTTTCCCATGTAAATAGTTTTCTTTTTTCTTTTGGTCAAGGTAGAAGACCATGGTCACAATGTTTAGTGGCTCTCGCATGCATATATGCTTATCTGTTAAAGAGCCATATTACTTTGTCTTCTCCTTTGTGTTTGCATGCAGATTCTAGCTTAGTCCAATGCACGAGCACTCTTATTATTGTTCACATCATTCGGTCATGCAAGTGAAAGGCAATAATGACGATATATGATGAAGTGACTGAGCCTGGAAAAGCTGGTATGGACTCGATCTATTTTGTTTTTGTAAATATGACTAGCTCATCGTTCCTGATTCAGCTTTGTTATGAGAAAAACATGTTTGCAATGACAACTTAGAGATCATAGTTGCTAATTCCATGCTTACTTAGCTAGTGGCTTATAATGGTTTGTCTTGGATGCCCACATGAATGTTGAGATGACTATGATGTAGTATGATAGGATGGTATCCTCCTTTGAATGATTCAAGTGGCTTGACTTGGCACTTGTTCACGCATGTAGTTGAAACAAAATCAACATACCCTCTATGATATTCATGTTCATGGTGATTTATGTCATACTCATGCTTGCACTCAATGTTAGTTAATCTCAATGCATTTTGATGTCTGTTGTCACTCTCTAGTTGGTTGCTTCCCAGTCTTTTGCTAGCCTTCACTTGTACTAAGCGGGAATACTGCTTGTGCATCCACTTCCCTAAACCCAAAGTTGTTCCATATGAGTCCACCATACCTACCTATATGCGGTATCTACCTGCCGTTCCAAGTAAATTTGCATGTGCCACTCTCTAAACCTTCAAGAAATAATCTGTTTTGCATGCCCGAACCGCTCATCTGGTGTCAGGGGGATATCTGTATCTTCCATGCTAGGCGTGTTATCCTCGATATGTGTTTATTCCCTATCATTCACGACAAAGGGGCCGGTAATTGGAATGCCCAGTTCCATGCTCAAATTCAAAAGATAATTGCAAACAAAACTCCCCCTGGATTGATGTTGGTATGGACGGTGCCCGAGTATTCGGCTAGTCGTGGAGTGTGATTGATTGGTAGTGGGGGAGTCAAAACTTTACTTTTCTATTTGGGAACCGCCTATAGCATGTGTAGTGTGGAAGATGGTGAGAACTCTTAGTCATTGCATTGACAATGAAATCATGCCACCCAAAATTATTATCTCTGTTTTCAAAGCTTGAGCTCTGGCACCTCTGCAAATCAATGCCTCCCTCTCCGAAGGGCGTGTCTATATATGTTCATGTTGAGTCGTCCTCTTCTTATAAAAGAACCAATTAGAGAGCACCTCTGTCATTTTTATGCTTTGCTTTCAACTATGTTGAGTATGACTGTGACTGGATCTTCTTTGCCATGAATTACAATGTTTAGGCAGCCCTTGGTATTTCAAGGTGCTCTACATTTATGTTTTGCGGAATCAGAAAGAGCTAGCGAGGTACCATCTGTTCACACCGCTTCATGATTGTTTTGATTGAAGTGTTGACGTTTGAAACTTATTATTATTGCTCGCTAGTTGATTATGCCATTGATATGAGTTTACTGTGAGACCTAGATGTCATTTGCTTTTGTGGTTTGCTTATGATCTTGCTGAAATTCTAGATATGAGTTAGGCCTAATTGCAACAACAAGATCAAACAGAGTTCGTAAAAGTTTTTATTTTGTCTCTTTCAGTTTGTCAACTGAACTGCTTGAGGACAAGCAAGGCTTTAAGCTTGGGGGAGTTGATACGTCTCCGTCGTATCTACTTTTCCAAACTCTTTTGCCCTTGTTTTGGACTCTAATTGGCATGATTTGAATGGAACTAACCCGGATTGACGCTGTTTTCAGCAGAATTGCCATGGTGTTGTTTTTGCGCAGAAATAAAAGTTCTCGGAATGACCTGGAAATTTACGAGGATTTTTTGTGGAATATATAAAAAATACTGGCGCAAGAATCACCTGGAGGGACGGAGCCAGGAGCTCACAAGGCCACCAGGCCCGCCCCCCCTCTGGCCGGGCCTGGCAGGCTTGTGAGCCCCTCGGGGCTCCGTCACCTCCAATTCCATCTCTATATATCCTCCTTCGATCGGAAAAAAAAATCAAGGAGAAGAGTTCATCGCGTTTTACGATACGGAGGCGCCGCCACCTCCTGTTCTTCCTTTGGAGGGCAGGTCTGGAGTCCGTTCTGGGCTCCGGAGAGGGGAGATCGTCGCCATCGTCATCACCAACCTTCCTTCATCGCCAATTCCATGATGCTCTTCACCATTCATGAGTAATCTCATCATAGGCTTGCTGTACGGTTATGGGTTGGATGAGATCTATCATGTAATCGAGTTAGTTATGACGGGGATTGATCCCTAGTATCCACTATATTCTGAGATTGATGTTGCTACTACTTTGCTATGCTTAATGCTTGTCACTAGGGCCCGAGTGCCATGATTTCAGATCTGAACCTATTATGTTCTCATCAATATATGTGTGTTCTTGATCCTATCTTGCAAGTTGTAGTGACCTACTATGTGTTATGACCCGGCAACCCCGGAGTAACAATAGCCGGAACCACTCCCGGAGATGACCATAGTATGAGGAGTTCATGTATTCACTATGTGCTAATGCTTTGTTCCGGTTCTCTATTAAAAGGAGAACCTTAATATCCCGTAGTTTCTATTAGGACCCCGCTGCCACGGGAGGGATGGACAATAGATGTCATGCAAGTTCTTTTCCCTAAGCACGTATGACTATATACGGAATACATGCCTACATTAGATTGACGAACTGGAGCTAGTTACTTATCTCTCCGTGTTATAACTGTTGCATGATGAATAGCATCCAGCATAATCATCCATCACCGATCCAATGCCTACAAATTTTTCCTACTCGTCCTTGCTACGTTACTTTGCCGCTATTGCTGTCACTGGTGCTACTGTTACTATGTTGCTACTTCTGTTACTTTGCTGCTACTGATGTCACTTTGCTGCTACTGGTTACTGTTGGTACTGCTGCTATCATACTACCTTCCTACTGATACTTTGCTGCAGACCCTAAATCTTTCAGGTGTGGTTGAATTGACAACTCAACTGCTAATACTTGAGAATATTCTTTGGCCTCCCCTTGAGTCGAATCAATAAATTTGGGTTGAATACTCTACCCTCGAAAACTGTTGCAATCCCCTATACTTGTGGGTTACCAGGAACCAAGGCAAAGAGTCCCGGGGGAGGCCACAAGCCCCCTAGCCGCGTCCGGGGGGGGGGGCACGTAGGAGGCTTGTGCGCCCCCCGTGGCTCCTTTGCTCTACTTCTTCCGCCTATAAATCCCCGAAAATTTTGAAACCACGGGAGAGAGCCACGAAAATACTTTTCCGCTGCTGCAAGCTTGTGTCTCCGCAAGATCCCATCTGGGGCACGTTCTGGTGCCCTGCCGGAGGGGGGATTCGGACACGAAGGGCTTCTTCATCAACACCATTGCCTCTCTGATGATGCGTGATTAGTTCACGACAGGCCTTCGGGTCCATAGCTAGTAGCTAGATGGCTTCTTCTCTCTCTCTTGGATCTTCAATACAAAGTTCTCCATGATCTTCATGGAGATCCATCAGATGTAATCCTCTTTTGCGGTGTGTTTGTCAAGATCCGATGAATTGTGGATTTATGATTAGATTATCTATGAATCTTATTTGAGTTTCTTCTGATCTCTTATATGCATGATTTCATATCCTTGTAATTATCTTCGAGTTGTGGGTTTCATTTGGCCAACTTGATCTATAATTCTTGCAATGCGAGAAGTGCTTGGTTTCGGGTTCATACCGTGCGGTGTCCTCACCCAGTGACAGAAGGGGTAGCGAGGCATGTATCATGTTGTTGCCATCAAGGGTAAAAAGATGGGGTTTATATCTGTTGCATGAATTTATCCCTCTACATCATGTCGTGTTGCTTAAGGCGTTACTCTGTTTGTTATGAACTCAATACACTAGATGCATGCTGGATAGCGGTCGATGTGTGGAGTAATAGTAGTAGATGCAGAAAGTATCGGTCTACTTGTCTCGGACGTGATGCCTATATGTATGATCATTGCCTTAGATATCGTCATGACTTTGCGCGGTTCTATCAATTGCTCGACAGTAATTCGTTCACCCACCGTAATATTTGCTATCATGAGAGAAGCCTCTAGTGAACACTATGGCCCCCGGGTCTACTTCACATCATATTTTCAGCCCTACACTTTTATTTTGTTGCACTTTCCGCCTTCAGATCTCACTTTGCAATCAATCATGAAGGGATTGACAACCCCTTTATAGCGTTGGGTGCAAGTTTGTTGTTTTTGTGCAGGTACCCTGGACACTTGCCTTGATACTCCTACTGGATTGATACCTTGGTTCTCAAACTGAGGGAAATACTTACTGCTACTGTGCTGCATCACCCTTTCCACTTCAAGGGAAAAACCAACGCAAGATCGAGAGGTAGCACCACGCCAAGCCGGCTGACGACAATCGAGGCGGCCAGAACAACAACAAGCGGAAGGCGGATCAACTTGATTCATGCTCCAACAACAAGCTGGTGGCCAACATGGAGGGGGAGGCGCTGGCTACTCAAGACGGCTCTCAACGGAGGCGGACCGGCAAGAACGACTGGCAGCCCAAGCTCAGCTTCGAGCAAATGCTTGACGCACCTTACAAGATGCATTTTGGGGCGAAGCCCTCTACCCATACCCTTCGACGGTGCAGCTTTGCACGACGACCGTCGCAAGGAGAGGGCGTGCCGAATCCCCAAGTTGCAGCTGCATCTCCTCATGCTCCGGCTCCTGTTCCAGCTCCGGCTCCGCCGCCGCCGCCTCACAACGACGGCCATCTCCACGACGACTACCCCCATCAAGACAGAGCATACGTTGTCTTCACCATCAAGGGTGACGACAAGCACAGCCAACGCCAGCGCCGACGTGAGCTGAATGCCACGGTCCCCCCGGTTCCCCAATACATGCATTGGTCTGAAAAGCCAATTACATGGAGCCGGGTTGACCATCTTGCGGTGATGCCAAATCCTGTCTCATACGCGCTCGTCCTCGACCCCACTTTCGCCTCCCAAAGGCTGACCTGCCAGTTCTCCCGGGTGTTGGTCGACGGCGGCAGCAGCATCAACATCCTCTACCTTGACACCTTGCTCAAGCTCGGGCTCAAGGAGAAGGACCTCCAGCCGACCAGCACTGTCTTCCACGGCATCGTGCCCAGACAGTCCTTCTCGCCGATCGGCAAAATCCAGCTGTACGTCCTTTTCGGTGACAAGGCTCACTTCCGCCGAGAGTCCATATGGTTCGAGGCGGTGGATCTCCGCAGCCCGTATCACACGCTATTGGGCAGGCCGACTCTGGCCAAATTCATGGCCATCCCCCACTATGCCTACCTCAAGATGAATATGTCGGGTCCAAAGGGCATCAACACCATTGCTGGCGACTACAAGAAGTCGCTTGAGTGTGCACAGGACAGCAGCCGTCTGGCCGACGCCGTGCTGATTGCTGAGGAGAAAAGGCAGATCGACCGGCTCGTGACTCAGGCTACCGAGCAGCCGGCGATCCCTAGTCCACCATCCCAGTCGGTCGGCGAAGGCTCCTTCAAGCCGGCCAAAGAAACCAAGAAGGTGCCACTCGACCATGCGAACCCCAAGCAGTGCGTCACCATCGGGGCTAACCTCAGCCCCAAATAGGAAGGCGAGCTCGTCGACTTCCTCCGTGAGAATCAGGACATCTTTGCATGGTCTCCAAAAGACATGCCAGGGGTTCCGAGGAAGTACGCCGAGCACAAACTTCACGTGCGCCCGGATGCAAAGCCGGTGAAACAACCTTTGCGCCGCTTCGCAGAGGGGAAGCGGCGCACAACTGGAGAAGAGATTGCCCGGCTCCTCGCAGTCGGCTTTATCATGGAGGTTTTCCACCCGGACTAGTTGGCCAATCCAGTTCTGGTGCTGAAGAAGAACAACACATGGCGAATGTGTATCGACTACACGAGCCTGAATAAGGCGTGCCCGAAAGACCCTTTTGCCTTGCCCCGGATAGATCAAGTGATCGACTCCACATCCGGCTGCGAACTGTTGTTGTTTCTGGATGCATATTCAGGCTACGATCAAATCAAGCTGGATCCACCTAATCGCCTGAAGACATCGTTCATCACGCCCTTCGGGGCCTACTGCTACACCACCATGACGTTCGGTCCGAAAAGCGCTGGTGCGACATTCCAACGCTGCATGCAGCAGTGCCTCCTGCCACAGATCAGCAGAAACATCCACGTCTATGTGGATGACATCGTCGTCAAGACCAAGCAGCACTTCAGTCTCCTTGACGACTTGCGGGACACGTTGCTACTTCTTGAGCTTGCGTTGTTTTTTCCCTTGAAGAGGAAAGGGTGATGCAGCAAAGTAGCGATAAGTATTTCCCTCAGTTTGAGAACCAAGGTATCAATCCAGTAGGAGTATCAAGATGAGGCACCAATGCACCTGCGCAAAAGCAAACAAACTTGCACCCAACACGATAAAGGGTTGTCAATCCCTTCACGATTACTTGCAAGGTGAGATTTTATAGTGATGAAAGGTAAATAGATAAAAGTGCAGCAAAATATTTTTGGTATTTTTGTATGTAGATCTGAATATATGATGTGTAAAATAGACCCGGGGGCCATAGTGTT
Source organism: Hordeum vulgare subsp. vulgare (assembly GCF_904849725.1). Taxonomy (NCBI): domain Eukaryota; kingdom Viridiplantae; phylum Streptophyta; class Magnoliopsida; order Poales; family Poaceae; genus Hordeum; species Hordeum vulgare. Next base: position 331,118,077 of record NC_058522.1, on the reverse strand, counting down.
CACTAGAGGCTTCTCTCATGATAGCAAGTATTACGGAGGGTGAACAAATTAGTGTCGAGCAATTGATAGAATCGCACAAAGTCATGACGATATCTAAGGCAATGATCATACATATAGGCATCACGTCCGAGACAAGTAGACCGATATTGTCTGCATCTACTACTATTACTCCACACATCGACCGCTATCCAGCATGCATCTAGTGTATTAAGTTCATAACAAACAGAGTAACGCCTTAAGCAAGATGACATGATGTAGAGGGATAAATTCAAGCAATATCATATAAACCCCATCTTTTTACCCTTGATGGCAACAACATGATGCGTGCCTTGCTACCCCTTTGTCACTAGGTGAGGACACCGCACGGTATGAACCCAAAACCAAGCACTTCTCCCATTGCAAGAATTATAGATCAAGTTGGCCAAACGAAACCCATAACTCGAAGAGAATTACAAGGATACGAAATCATGCATATAAGAAATCAGAGGAGACTCAAATAATATTCATAGATAATCTGATCATAAATCCACAATTCATCGGATCTCGACAAACACACCACAAAAGAAAGTTACATCGGATAGATCTCCATGAAGATCATGGAGAACTTTGTATTGAAGATCCAAGAGAGAGAAGAAGCCATCTAGCTACTAGCTATGGACCCGAAGGTCTGTGGTGAACTACTCATGCATCATCGGAGAGGCAATGGTGTTGATGAAGAAGCCCTCCGTGTCTGAATCCCCCTCCAGAAGGGCACCAGAACGGTCCCCAGATGGGATCTCGCGGAGACAGAAGCTTGCGGCAACGGAAAAGTATTTTCGTGGCTCTCTCTAGAGGTTTCAGGATTTTTGGGAATTTATAGGCGAAAGAGGTAGGGGAAAGGAGGCAAGGGGGCCCATAAGCCTGCTAGGCGCCCCCCTAGGGCGCGCCTAGGGGGCTCGTGACCTCCCACAAGACCTCCTGCCTTGGTTCTCAAGTCTTCTAGGTATCTTCTGTTATGGAAAAAATCATCCCGCAGGTTTTATTCCGTTTGGACTCCATTTAATATTCTTTTCTGAAAAAGGTCAAAAACACGAAAAAACAGAAACTGGCACTAGGCACTGAGTTAATAGGTTAGTCCCAAAAATGATATAAAATGGCATATAAACGCATATAAGACATCCCAACTTGATAATATAATAGCATGGAACAATCAAAAATTATATATACGTTGGAGACGTATCAAGCATCCCCAAGCTTAACTCCTGCTCGTCCTCGAGTAGGGAAGTGATAAAGACCAGATTTTTGATGTGGAATGCTACCTAACATATTTGTTCTCTGTAACTTCTTTATTGTGGCATGAATGTTCAGATCCATAAGATTCAAAACAATAGTTTAATATTGACAAGAAAACAATAATACTTCAAGCATACTAGCAAAGTAATCATGAACTTTTGAAATAACAAGGCCAAAGAAAGTTATCCCTACAAAATCATATAGTCTGGCTATGCTCCATCATCCCCACACAACGATTTTAAATCATGCACAACCCCGGTATTGGCGAAGTAATTGTTTTCGCACTCTTACTTCCTCAAACTTTTTCAACTCGCACGCAATACATGAGCGTGAGCTATGGATATAACACTATAGGTGGAATAGAGTGTGGTGGAGGTTGTGAGGCAAAAAGGAGGAGACGGTCACATGGACTCGGCGTATCAATGGGCTATGGAGATGCCCGTCAATAGATATGAATGTGAATGAGTAGGGATTGCCATGCAACGGATGCACTAGAGCTATAAGTGTATGAAAGCTCAAAAAGAAAAATAGTGGGTGTGCACCCAACTTGCTTGCTCACGAAGACCTAGGGCCATTTTGAGGAAGCCCATCATTGGAATATACAAGCCAAGTTATATAATGAAAATTCCCACTAGTAAATGAAAGTGACAAAACAAGAGACTCTCTATCATGAAGAACATGCTGCTATTTTGAAGCACAAGTGTGGAGAAAGATAGTAGCATTGTCCCTTCTCTCTTTTTCTCTCATCATTTTTTTATTTGGGCTCTTTGGCCTCTCTTTTTTCATTTCATTTTTTTGGTGGGCATCTTTGGCCTCTTTCTTTTATTTCCTCACATGGGACAATGCTCTAATAATGATGATCATCACACTTTTATTTACTTACAAGTCAATACTTAGATCAATAATGACTCTATATGAAATCCCTCCGACAGTGTACCGGGATGTGCAGCGATCTAGCTTATCGTATGACGTTGAAACATCTCGCTAGCTATCTTACGATCATGCAATGGCAATATGAAAGTGGCGGCACATATCATGAGACGGAACGGTGGAAGTTGCATTGAAATATATCTCGGATGGCTATGAAAATGCGATAATAGGTAGGTATGGTGGCTGTTTTGAGGAAGGTATATGGTGGGGTTTGTGCACTGGCGAAAGTTACGCGGCACTAGAGAGGCTAGCAATGGTGGAAGGTGAGAGTGCATCTATACCATGGACTCACATTAGTCATGAAGAACTCATATACTTATTGTGAAAGTTTTATTAGTAGTTGAAACAAAGTGCTAAACGCATACTCCTAGGGGAAGGGTTGGTAGGTGTTAACCATCGCGCGATCCCGACCGCCACACAAAGGATGACAATCAATAAATCAATTATGCTCCGACTTCCTAACATAGCGGTTCACCATACGTGCATGCTACGGGAATCACTAACCTCAACACAAGTATTTCTAGATTCACAACACCCTACTAACCTGACACTAATATTACCATATCCATATTTCAAAACTAATTGTGAGGAATCAAACATCTTTTACTAATCAATGCACTTGAATATGAAAGTTTTTATTATATCCTCTTTGGATGCCTATCATATTTAGGACTAATTTCATAGCACATGCCAATTACCAAGTTATTTAGAGAGAGCACTCTCAAAATGATAATAGTGAAGATCAAGAGTTTTTATTTCTACAAAATATGACACCACCGTGCTCTAAAAAGATTTAAGTGAAGAACTAGAGAAAAATCATCTAGCTCAAAATATATAAGTGAAGCACATGCGAGCTAAATTGCCTAACTCAAAAGATATAAGTGAAGCTCATTGAGTATTCTAACAAATTCACGATGAGTGCATGTCCCTCTCAAAAAGGTGTGCAGCAAGGATGATTGTGATAAAGAAAAAAGCAACGGCTCCTATAATACACGACATTCCAAGAAAACACATATCATGTGGTGAATAAAAATATAGCTCCAAGTAACATTACCGATGGATTGAAGACGAAAGAGGGGATGCCTTCCCGGGGAATCCCCAAGCTTAGGCTTTTTGGTGTCCTTGAATTTGGCTTGGGATGACTTGGGAATCCCCAAGATTAGGCTCTTTCCACTCTCTATTCCATTTTCCATAAGAACATCACCCAAAACTTGAAAAATTCACAACACAAAACTTAAACAGAAACTCGTGATATCATTAGCATAAGAAAACAAACCACCAACTTCTAGGTATTGTAGTAAACTTGATTTCCATTTATATTGATGTTATATTACTGTATTCTCACTTCTCCATGGCTCGAACCCCCCGATACTAACCATAGTTGCATCAAAATAAGTAATCAACACGACAAAAACAGAATCTGTCAAAAACAGAACAGTCTGTGCCAATCTGTATATTTCTTATACCTTGCTATCCCAAAAATTCTGAAAACTTATGAAAATTAGGGAAATTTGCATATCAATCAGCAGAAAAAAGAATCAACTCAAAAGCTCTTTCTGGATAGGAATTAAAAATAATTTCGTGAGCACAAAGTTTCTGTCTTTTTCAGTATGATTAAACAACTATCACCAAAACTAATCATAAAGGTTCTACTTGGCACAAACACTAATTAAAACATAAAAAACACAATAATAACAGAATCATGATGGTGTGGACTCAACAAAATAGAAAGTGAAAAGGAAAAAAAATTTATTCATTGGGTTGCCTCCCGACAAGCGCTTTTCTTTAAAGCCTTTTAGCTAGGCATTGATAATTCAATGATGCTCACATAAAAGATAGCAATCAGACACGAAGAGAGCATCATTAAACATGTGACAAACATATCTAAGTCTAACATACTTCCTATGCATAGGCATTTTATGAGCAAACAATTTATGGGAACAAGAATTAACTAGGATAGGAAGGCAAAACAAGCATAACTTCAAAATGTTGAACACATAGAGAGGAAGCTTGATATTATTGCAATATGTAAAAGCCTATGTTCCTCTCTCATAGTAATTTTCAGTAACATCATGAAGGAATCTTACAACATAACTATCACACAAAGCATTCTTTTCATGATCAATTATAGCATAAGGGTCATCACCAAAACTTGGGAAACAAAAAATATCATGTTCATCAAGCATAGCATCCCCAAGCTTGTGGTTTTGCATATCATTAGCATCATAGATATTCAGAGAATTCATACTAACAACATGGCAATCATGTTTTTCATTCAAGCAGATATCATGAACCACTTTATAATTTTCTTCTTTCAACACTTCATCAAAAATTTCAGATTCATGATTTTAAAACAAAACTCCATAGAGATAGTCAAGTGCACTCAACTCACTAGCAAATTGTTTATCATAATTTGGTCTTTTGAAAAGATTAGCAAGTGGACGGGGATCCATATCAATAGATACTTAGCAAGAAAAGATGCAAGCATATTGAAGGCACATAGCACACAAGCAAAGGAAAGGCAAACGCAAAAGGCAAATATTTTAGTAAATTTTGTTTTTTAGAAGTGGGGGAGAGGAAAACGAGAGGCAAATGGCAAATAATGTAAATGCAAGAGATGAGTTTGCGATAGGTCCTTGGTGGATATGCTTCACTTGAATACTCCCTGGCAATGGCGCCAGAAATACTTCTTGCTACTTCCTGAGCTTGCGTTGGTTTTTCCCTTGAAGGGGAAAGGGTGATGCAGCAAAGTAGCGATAAGTATTTCCCTCAGTTTGAGAACCAAGGTATCAATCCAGTAGGAGTATGAAGATGAGGCACCAATGTACCTGCGCAAAAACAAACAAACTTGCACCCAACGCGATAAAGGGGTTGTCAATCCCTTCACGATTACTTGCAAGGTGAGATCTGATAGTGATGAAAGGTAAATAGATAAAAGTGCAGCAAAGTATTTTTGGTATTTTTGTATGTAGATCTGAATATATGATGTGTAAAATAGACTCGGGGGCCATAGTGTTCACTAGGGGCTTCTATCATGATAGCAAGTATTACAGTGGGTGAACGAATTACTGTCGAGCAATTGATAGAATCGTGCAAAGTCATGACGATATCTAAGGCAATGATCATACATATAGGCATCACGTCCGAGACAAGTAGACCATTACTGTCTGCATCTACTACTATTACTCCACACATCGACCGCTATCCAGCATGCATCTAGTGTATTAAGTTCAGATCAAACAGAGTAACGCCTTAAGCAAGATGACATGATGTAGAGGGATAAATTCATGCAATATGACATAAACCCCATATTTTTACCCTTGATGGCAACAACATGATGCGTGCCTCGCTACCCCTTCTGTCACTAGGTGAGGACACCGCAAGGTATGAACCCAAAACCAAGCACTTCTCCCATTGCAAGAATTATAGATCAAGTTGGCCAAACAAAACCCATAACTCGAAGAGAATTACAAGGATACGAAATCATGCATATAAGAAATCAGAGGAGACTCAAATAATATTTATAGATAATCTGATCAAAAATCCACAATTCATCGGATCTCAACAAACACACCGCAATAGAAAGTTACATCAGATAGATCTCCATGAAGATCATGGAGAACTTTGTATTGAAGATCCAAGAGAGACAAGAATCCATCTAGCTACTAGATATGGACCCGAAGGTCTATGGTGAACTACTCATGCATCATCGGAGAGGCAATGGTGTTGATGAAGAAGCCCTCCGTGTCCGAATCCCCCTCCGGCAGGGCACCAGAACGGTCCCCAGATGGGATCTCGCGGAGACAGAAGGTTGCGGCGGCGGAAAAGTATTTTCGTGGCTCTCTTTGGTGGTTTCGGGATTTTTGGGAATTTATAGGCGAAAGAGGTAGGGCAAAGGAGCCACAGGGGGCCCACGAGCCTGCTAGGCGCCCCCCTAGGGCGCGCCTAGGGGGCTCATGACCTCCCCCGAGACCTCCTGGCTTGGTTCTCAAGTCCTCCGCGTATCTTCTGTTATGGAAAAAATCATCCCGCAGGTTTTATTCCGTTTGGACTCCGTTTAATATTCTTTTCTAAAAAAGGTCAAAAACACAAAAAAAAAACAGAAATTGGCACTGGGCACTGAGTTAATAGGTTAGTCCTAAAAATGATAGAAAATGGCATATAAATGCATATAAGACATCCCAAGTTGATAATATAATAGCATGGAACCATCAAAAATTATTGATACGTTGGAGACGTATCAGACGTTCGCTAACCTGCGCGAGTACAAGATACGGCTCAACCCGGAGAAGTGTGTCTTTGGGGTTCCAGGCGGCAAGCTCTTGGGGTTCTTTGTGTCCGCTCGTGGCATCGAGGCGAACCCCGAGAAGATCGGCACCATCGAGCGGATAGTAAAGCCGGCTCGAATCCTCGACGTCCAGAAGTTCGCCGGCTGCATGGCGTCCCTTAGCCGGTTCATCAGCCGGCTTGGAGAGAAGGCGCTTCCACTCTAACAACTCATGAAGAAAACAACCAAGTTCGAGTGGAACGACCAGGCGGACGAAGCCTTTCGCGACCTCAAGCAGGACATCTCAAGCCTGCCAATCTTGGCAGCACCGGCTGAAAGGGAACCCATTCTTATATACATTGCAGCGACCACTCGCGTGGTTAGTGTAGTGTTGGTAGTAGAACGCAAGGAGGAGGGCAAGGTACTGTTAGTGCAAAACCCTATCTATTACCTCAGCGAGGTCTTATCCGCCTCCAAGCAAAACTACCCCCACTACCAGAAAATGTGTTATGGTGTTTACCTTGCCACAAAGAAGTTGAAGCAATACTTCCAAGAGCATGCCATCACTGTCGTGAGCACTGCTCCACTTTCAGAAATCATGGGCAACCGTGATGCAACTGGTCGGATTGCCAAGTGGTCCATCTCCATGGCCGACCACGACATCCGCTACTAGACGCGCACTGCCATCAAGTCTCAGGTGGTGGATGACTTTCTTGTCGATTGGGCCGAAACCCAATTCGAGCCGCCGCCTCCAGATTCCACTCATTGGCGGATGCACTTCGACGGCTCAAAGATGTGAACTGGTCTGCGAGCCATCATTGTCTTGACGTCTCCGAAAGGGGACCAGCTCAAGTATGCTCTCCAGATTCACTTCGCCGCCTCCAACAACGTAGCCGAGAAGCGCTCGTTCATGGCCTCTGGCTTGCCAAGGAGATTGGCATCCGGTGGCTCCTTTGCTTCGGTGACTCGGACCTCGTGGTGTAACAAGTCTGTGGCGAATTGGACGCCAGGGACGCCAACATGGCGAGCTATCGCTTCCTCATCCAATAGCTCAGCGGCCCTTTCGAGGGTTGTGAGTTTCACCACGTTCCCAGGTCGGACAACGAGGCGGCTGATACATTGGCCAAGATCGGCTCTATAAGACAAGCAATTCCAGACGGCGTATCCCTCGAACAGCTGCACAAGCCATCCATCAAGCCGTCTCTGGAGTCGGCGTCAATTTTTGTGCCGGCAGATCCCTCAGTACCAGCTGTGTCGGCTACGCCAGCTGTGTCGGCTACAGCTTATGTGTCGGCCACACTGGCTCTGCCGACTCCAATTGTTGTGTCGGCTACAACTGCTTCGCCGGCTATGACGACTTCGCCGGCTACAACGACAAATCCGGCTGCGCCAAGCCTCGAATATTGTCGTCTCGACACCCAGTGGGTGGACGTCATGGAGGTAGATGGCGAGCCGGCTGCCATGACGGAACCAGAGACACAAAGTCTCGAGCCTGCGACTGCTTCATCAAGCTTGGGGGCTGCAGAAGCCCCTGATACTCAGGTCAAGACAGAGCCAGCCCTTGTGTCGCCTCCGTCTTGGGCTCAAACCATCTTGGTCTTCCTTCTTCGCGGCGAGCTTCCTCAAGATGAGGCGGAGGCAAGGAAGATTCAACGCACATCAGCAGCCTACGCCATCATCAATCGCGAGCTGTTTCGGCATAGCATGACTGGCGTGTTCGAGCGCTGCGTCGAATCAGAAAAAGGGCAGGAGATCCTCAGAGATATACACCAGGGTGAGTGTGGGCATCACGCCACCTCCAGAACCCTTGTGGCCAAGGCATTCCGCCATGGATTCTATTGGCCCACGGCCCTCGAGGAGGCCGTGGACATGGTCAACAAATACGAAGGCTGTCAATGCTTTGGCGCGCAGAGCCACATGCCGCCTTCAACCCTCAAACCCATCCCCCTATCATGGTCGTTTGCCATCTCGGGGTTGGATATGGTGGGGCCATTCAAGACCGCTCGAGGCGGCATGACGCATCTCTTGGTGGCTATTGATAAGTTCACCAAGTGGATTGAGGCTAGGCCCATCAAGAAGCTTGACGGCCCCACGCCCGTCAGGTTCATCAAGGACATTGTTGTCTGCTACGGCGTCCCCCACAGCATCATCACCGACAACGACACTGTGACAGCCCGATGCCGACGTTCCAGAAGATTCCCCCTTCTTTCCGTTTTTGTCGTGTGTCTGTTTTATGTTGTCGTGTCATCATCGTATCATGCGCATCATCTGCATTGCATCGGCATCTCCGTTGCCGCCAGTTTTCAAAATTTGCAACCGCTAGTAGTTGCCGGCCCTCGTCGTTGTCTGTTCTAAGTCCGACCGCACACGCACGCGCCCGCGGCACCGTCGAAACCCTGTTTTTAAAGTGCGTTTAAAACTTTCTCTGATCGAGGTGAAACTTGGCACGCGGTCGCGATTAGTTATAGCTAGGCCGCCTGTCGAATTTCGTCGCGATCGGAGACCGTCTGGTACCCGAACGGTCGACCGTAGCGGCACCGTATTCGGTTTACCGTCGGACGTGTTCCGGTGTTTAAAACTGTGTCGCCGCGCCGCCCGTTCTCCCTCTCGTCTCCGGTTATCCCCTCCACGGCCGCGTACCCATACCCGCGTTCGGAATCGTCCGAATCCGACCCCGCGGTTGGATCCGGAGCACGATTCCGGTTAACCGAGCCCCCCCGTTTGCCTATTTATATACCCCTTCTAATTTTCGGACAGCCTCCCCCTAAACCTGCCTCGTTTTCCGCGCCCGAAACCCTAGCCGCAGCCTCTCTCCTCCCCCAGCCGCCGCGGGCCCGCAAGCCCATCCGAGGCCCGTCCCGGCCCAGATCCACCGCCGCCCCCGCGAGCTTCTCCGAGCTCCCTACTCATGGCCGCGCCCCCTCGCGACCTCGCGTGCGCGCCGCCGTCCCAGGTCGCCTCCCCGTCTGAGCTCACGCAAGACCCGAGCCGGCCGCCGCCCCGCTCCTCCTCGTGGCGCCGCCGGCAGCCCGAGCCCTCCCTGTCCCTCGTCTCCCGCCGCCAAGGGACCGGCCGCCGTGGTCTTCTTCGCCCCAGCGTCGCCGCCTCTCGTCGCCGGCCGGCTGTAGCCCCGCCGCCGCCCCGGATCCGGCCAGATCCGGCCATCCGCGACGCCCCTCGCGTCCCTCTCCTCGCTGGAGGTCGCCGGCCTCGCCGAGCCCTCCTGTAGCCGCCGCCATGGTCTTTTCCTCGTGCTCCTCGAGAGCACGGGAGGACGAGGAGCTCCCTCCCCGTGACCGCCCTTGGGCCGCCTCCAGCTGGGCCTCGCCAGCGCCGGGCCTGCCCCTCCGCTCGTGGGCCGCCTCCTCCAGCAGGCGCCTCGCCCCGGCCCAACTCCCCTGCGCGAGCAGCCACCGAGGCCTCCTGCTCCCCAGGTCGCCCCAGGCCGGCCCGAGCTGGCCCAAGGTGAGCTATTCCCCGCCTTTATTTTATTTTGTTATTTATCGCTGCCCTTTTGGCCCATTTAGGTTTTTAGGAATTAATAAATTCCAGGAAATAGACGTATATTTAAAACGTCGTATCTTTTCATCCGTAAGTCGGATCGCGATGTTTTGTATATGCTTTTGGTGTAGATTTTTGCGTAGAATACGGTTACCAAACTTGCATATTTATTTAACGTAGTTTAACGTGCCAAATGCTCTGTTTACCGTGCTGTCCCATTAGGTTAGTGCCCGTATTTATTTTTCGAGCCGATCCGGACTGCCCGTATCCCGTAGTTTAAATGTCCATGTTTTAGGGACTATTTTTCCGTGTATTTTAGTTCAGTCATTTGTATTTTTCCGTGTAGGGTTTTGCCGGTAGTTTATTTTCCCGTATATAGGTTTTATCTCGCATTAATGTGTGGCTTTATTTTGTGTTGCAAACCCCACATATTTTCTGTGCAATTAGTTTAAGCTTCTGAGTAAGTTAGTTCGCGCGATATTTTGCCGTGATGCCCTTTTGATTAATTCGTAGGATTTATTCCGTGCCTCGTTTGAATTAGTTGTCAACTAGGAAGTTGTTCTTGGATGTTTTGTCTAGCTCCTGGTATTTTTGGTTGCAATAGAAATGCATGTTTAGGTGTTGTTTGACTGCCCTCAAGTTGCTTGAATAGTGCTGTTTCAGAGGAGCTGAAATATTTCTAAGTCTGGAATCTGTTATATTTTGTTGCTGTCTTGTCTTGCTTGCATCTTGTGATCTGTAGCTCTTTTGGGGTTGGTCCAATGGAGTTAGTTGTACCCCTTATGTTCCTCTAGCATGCTGTTAAGTTTCATGCCATTTGGAGACCTGTAGCTATAGGTTTTGCTGCTGTCAATATTGCTTCAGGCTGAAAACTGCACCTTCTTGAGGTGTTATTTTCACTATGTCTGAAATAGTGTGTGAGATGTCATTTTGTGACTTCTTTTCCTAGTGCTCCTTGCTGCCATGCTAGTTGTTGTCAGTTGTTTGTAGTAGTGCTTCTTGTCCTCTTCCGTGCCATGCCTTGCTTGAGCATATCGGAGTTGGGTAGCCGAAGTTGTGAGGCGTTGAAAATGCTATGTGGCTGATTTTGGCAGATTGTAGTCATTTCTTGTTTTGCTCGTAGTTTTCGAACCGTAGCTCCGTTTTGATCGTTTCCTACATGAAACATGCTTAGAAACTCATGTAGATTCATGTTCTCTTGCTGTTTGTATGTGTTGAAGTGCTCGTAGCCGCCGTTGCACACATTTTTGCGTTCATTCCATCATATTTTGCGGTGCTTGTATCTTTTGAACCGTAGCTCCGTTGGAGATGTTCTTTACGTGTAGATTGCTTGCCTTGACGCGTAGAATCACGTGAACCTATTTGATTTGCTGTTTAACAACTAATTAAATGCGTTAGTTCAGATCTGGACAGAATCGTAAATTAACATGTGAGGTCGTCTCAGAGATGCTGTATGACGTTTCCGACCTCATTTAAAATGCCTAGATAGGTAGTTTAATTGCGCTTCACCTCTTGCCATGTTTAACCACATTTAATATTTCCGTGTATCTAATCGGGATAGAACTAACTAATAAACGTGGAGTTTCGTCAATATGCAACTCGTTGCATATTGAACTTCACTTAATGTGTAGTGTTTGATTGTGTGAATTGTCATGCCGTGACTTGCATGTTTTCAGCTGCTCATGCATCATTTGTGTTGTTGCAACGTGTGGTGAATATCGTGTGTTGATGCTTGTTTCCGTTTCCTCCGTATCGATAGAGTTCCGCAAGCGTGTAGGATGTGAGGACCCGTTCGACTACGTCGGTTTGTCTACTTCACGGAGGCATTCTTCTTCCAAGCGGGATCTCAGGCAAGATGATCATTTCCCCAGATACCATTACTAACATTACAATGCTAGTTTTACCGTTGCTCCCGTTTATGTCTCGTTGCCTACCACATGTTAGTTATCAGCCTCTCAACAATGCCATGAAACCTTCAACCTGTTGAACCTAGCAAACCACTGATTGGCTATGTTACTGCTTGCTTAACCCTGTTGATAGCGTTGCTAGTTGCAGGTGTAGTTGCTTCCATGTGACAACATGGGTTCCTTGTCATATCACCATATTAAATGCTAATTAATTGAATGCACAAATATACTTGGTAAAAGGTGGAAGGCTCGGCCTTTCTAGCTTGGTGTTTTGTTCCACCTTTGCCCCTTTTAGTTTCCGGCTACCGGTGTTATGTTCCATAATTGAGCGCTCCTAACACGATCGGGGTTGCTATGGGGACCCCCTTGATAATTCGTTTTAGATTAAAGCTGGTCTGGCAAGGCCCAACATTGGTACTACATTTTCCTAATCACCTAATAAAATTGCATAGGGACCCGCCGGCACCCGCGGACTATCTTAATCAACCCCCGGGCCAGTGCTCCTCATGAGTGTTGGTCCAAAACAGAGCAGCTTATTAACGCTACCCGGGGCAACTCGGCGTTTGGCGTGGTAACCATCGCTCATCCGTCGTGTCCTGAGAACGAGGTACGCGACTCCTATCGGGATCGTCGACACGTCGGGCGGCCTTGCTGGATTAGTTTTACCTTTGACGAGATATCTTGTGCATCGGGATTCCGGTGATGCTTTGGGAAATCTCACAGTTGAGGTTTTCCACTAGGGAATCCGACGAGATCGCGAGCTTCGTGATTGAGGATTTCTATGCGGCTTGTGGTAATTTGTGATGGACTAGTTGGAGCACCCCTGCAGGGTTAAATCTTTCAGAAAGCCGTGTCCGCGGTTATGTGGCAACGTGGAAACTTTGTTTAACACTGGTTCTAGATAACTTGAAGTTAACTTAATTAAAACATGCCAACTGTGTGCGTAACCGTGACTGTCTCTTTCGTGAGTTCCTTCTCCGATCGAGGACACGGTGGGGTTATGTCTGACGTAGGTAGGTGTTCAGGATCATTCTTTTGATCATGAGTAGTTCACGTCCGTTATGCGAAGATCTTTCCCCTCTTACTTCTTGTACTCGTAAGTTAGCCACCAAATATATGCTTAGGCGCTGCTGCAACCTCAACACTTAACCATGCCTCACCCATTAAGCTTTGCTAGTCTTGATACCTTTGGAAATGAGATTGCTGAGTCCCTTGTGGCTCACAGATTACTACAACACCAGTTGCAGGTACAGGTAAAGGTTACTTGACGCGAGCGCGTTGATTGTTCATTTGGAGTTGCTTCTTCTTCTTCTTCTTCTTCATCGATCTAGGATGGGTTCCAGGCCGGCAGCCTGGGATAGCAAGGATGGACGTCGTTCTTCTTTTGTCGTTTGTTTTCGTCCGTAGTCGGACCCTGCTCTTACTCTTGATGATTGTGTAATGTACTGATGTGACTCTGATGTAGCTTGTGGCGAGTGTAGGCCAACTCTTTATATATTCTTTTCAGTACATGTACTTGTAACGATATCCATTCTTGCGAAACGACGAGATGCGCTTCTATCCCTGACGACGCCCTCGTGCCAAATTTAGGATAGGATCGCATCTTGGGCGTGACAGACACCAACTTTGCCAAGGGTGCTTTGGCACTCTACAGCTCCAAGGAATGCATCCGGCTCGACTTGGCGTCGGTGGCGCACCCGCAATCTAACGGACAGGTGGAGAGGGCCAACGGCCTGATCCTGGCCGGCATCACGCCAAGACTGGTGGCGCCTCTCGTCAGGTCAGCTAGCTGCTGGATCGAAGTGTAGGGGAACGTCGCATGGGAAACAAAAAATTTCCTACGCGCACGAAGACCTATCATGGTGATGTTCATCTACGAGAGGGGATTTCCGATCTACGTACCCTTGTAAATCGCACAGCAAAAGCGTTAGTGAACGCGGTTGATGTAGTGAAACGTCCTCACGTCCCTCGATCCGCCCCGCGAACCGTCCCACGAACCGTCTCGCGATCCGTCCCACGATCTAGGGCCGAACGGACGGCACCTTCGCGTTCAGCACACGTATAGCTCGACGATGATCTCGGCCTTCTTGATCCAGGAAGAGAGACGGAGAGGTAGATGAGTTCTCCAGCAGCGTGACGGCGCTCCGGAGGTTGGTGGTGATCTAATCTTGGCAGGGCTCCGCCGGAACTCCGAAGAAACGTGATCTAAAGGTAAAACCATGGAGTTATGTGGTCGGGCTGCCTTGGAAAAGTTATCCCAAATCAGCCCTAATTGCTCCATATATATAGGAGGAGGGAGGGGAGGTTTGCCTTGAGGCTCAAGGAGCCCCAAGGGCTGCGCCACGAAGGGAGGAGGAGTCCTCCTCCAATCCTAGTCCAACTAGGATTGGAAAGTGGAGTCCTTCTCTCCTTTCCGACCTCCTTTTTTTTCTTTCTCTTTGATTTTCTATCCATGGCGCATAGAGCCTTCTTGGGCTGTCCCACCAGCCCACCAAGGGCTGGTGCGCTACCCCCAAGGCTATGGGCTTCCCCGGGGTGGGTTGCCCCCTCCCCCCCGGTGAACACCCGGAACCCATTCGTCATTCCCGATACATTCCCGGTAACTCCGAAAACCTTCCGGTAATCAAATGAGGTCATCCTATATATCAATCTTCGTTTCCGGACCATTCTGGAAACCCTCGTGACGTCCGTGATCTCATCCGGGACTCCAAACAACATTCGGTAACCAACCATATAACTCAAATATGCATAAAACAACGTCGAACCTTAAGTGTGCAGACCCTGCGGGTTCGAGAACTATGTAGACATGACCCGAGTGACTCCTCGGTCAATATCCAATAGCGGGACCTGGATGCCCATATTGGATCCCACATATTCTACGAAGATCTTATCGTTTGAACCTCAGTGCCAAGGATTCATATAATCCCGTAAGTCACTCCCTTTGTCCTTCGGTATGTTACTTGCCCGAGATTCGATCGTCAGTATCCGCATACCTATTTCAATCTCGTTTACCGGCAAGTCTCTTTACTCGTTCCGTAATACAAGATCCCGCAACTTACACTAAGTCACATTGCTTGCAAGGCTTGTGTGTGATGTTGTATTACCGAGTGGGCCCCGAGATACCTCTCCGTCACACGGAGTGACAAATCCCAGTCTCGATCCATACTAACTCAACGAACACCTTCGGATATACCTGTAGAGAATCTTTATAGTCACCCAGTTACGTTGCGACGTTTGATACACACAAAGCATTCCTCCGGTGTCATTGAGTTATATGATCTCATGGTCATAGGAACAAATACTTGACACGCAGAAAACAGTAGCAACAAAATGACACGATCAACATGCTACGTCTATTAGTTTGGGTCTAGTCCATAACGTGATTCTCCTAATGACGTGATCTAGTTATCAAGCAACAACACCTTGTACATAATCAAAAGACCCTGACTATCTTTGATCAACTGGCTAGCCAACTAGGGGCTTGCTACGGACAGTGTTTTGTCTATGTATCCACACATGTATATAAGTCTTCATTCAATACAATTATAACATGGATAATAAACGATTATCTTGATACAAGAATTATAATAATAACTATATTTATTATTGCCTCTAGGGCATAATTCCAACACGAAGAGCTGTTGGTAGTGTTGTGGAACCTCCGCACCACACCGAACCGGTCAACCGGCTTCACCCCATTCTTTCTGGTATATGGGTCCGAGGCAATCATCCCCACGGATGTCGAGTTCGACTCGCCTCGGGTCACCCTATACACAGAGATAGAAGCGAAGGAGGCAAGAGAAGACGGTGTCGATCTGCTCTAGGAGGCACGGGATCTAGCCTTGAACCGGACGGCCATTTATCAACAGAAGTTGAGATACTACCACAGCAAGAAGATCAAGCCTCTCTCCTTCAGGGAGGGGGACTTGGTGCTCATAAGAATCTAGCGAACAGCCGGCCAGCACAAGCTCTCATCCCCATGGGAGGGGCCCTTTATCATCAGCCGAGCACTGCATAACAATGCATACTACCTGATCGATGCCGAGAAGCCAAGGAAGCGCAAGAGAGACGACTCCGGCCAGGAGACGGAGCATCCATGGAACGCGACATTGCTTCGCCCGTTCTACTGCTAGAAAGCAAACAAGAAAAATGAAAAGAGCATGTACGTATGTATCTTTCTCCCTCTTCGGGATTTCCAAATGAATACAATGGGTGTTTCAAGCCAAGGCTTGGGGCACGCCTCTTTTCGATTCATGACAAGAGTTTTCACTCGTTTTGTGAGTCCCTTGGGTCCGGGTCCACGGGCTTGGGGGCTCGCTAGCCAGCTCCCGAACGACTTCCTTAGTTGTAGTTGAGCATATAGTGTGCGACGGGTCGAACCCTGGCCGTCTCGTAACAGCTATAGACCGGCTCCCGGCTATGCGGCTGGCGAGGCGGCGCCAGGTAAGGCTGGTTGCATGAAAAGTTCAAACTACAAAAAAGGTTCCCGGCTCGGGTTGGTTTGTTCATCTTACGATCTTATTATTCTAGCCGGCCTGTTCTGGTTTGTGTTTGAGTCTTTAAGTCTTGATGGCTTCGAAAAATCTAAGTCAAATATTCTCAAAGGCAGAAGCCTCGTCCCAGTCACAGGCCGGCTCCCGGCTGTCGGGCTAGCGAGGTGGATGTTCGAGGGAATAAAGGAGTTGGAGAAAAAGAAGTCAAACAGGAATCAAAAGATGAAAATACAAGGCAGCACGCATGGTGTTTACGAATTTAATGCAGAATACATACATTCAAAAGCATTCAAAAGGCCCACGACCGAAGTTCATTACAATAAACACCCCAGTGGGTGGATATATTGGATTGACATTACATTGTAGAGACAATGAAAAAACAAAGGGACCAGCTAAGGGGTGGCGGCCTCGTCTGTTGCCCCGGTTGCTGCTCCTGAAGTGGTGGCTTCACCATCGCCGGCCGCTCCCGAAGCGGATGCGCCGTCTCCACCATGAGAGCTTTCAGCTCCGTCCCTTGCGGCCGAGTTGGCATAAGCCTCGCTGGTGGAGTCGGCAGCTTCCCCCTCACAGGTTGCCTCATCGAAGCTGCCATCGGCATTATACGGCTGAAGATGGAACAAATCCTCAGGGATCACGTTTCCATCTTCGTCGCGCTCCAAGTTGAGCTCATCCCACGCGGCGTAAGAGGCGATGTCGCTGGCCCTCATCCGTAGCTGGTCCTCCACAGCCTGCAGCTCCCCCTCCAAGCCGTCACGCTGTGCGACGAACTTGCCCAAGTCCAGGTTACGATACGAGGACTTGGCCAAGCATAGCGCCATGTAGGCACCAACGCGCGTGGCTGAGGCGCGCCAGGCGTCGAGGCGATCGCCACCAACTGCAAGCCAGCAGGACAGCCGGCTCATCGATGCCAGCTCCACAGCATCAGGCCACAAAGCCCTTATCATCGACGCACCGGCGGTCTGGAGCTGCTCCATCGATTTGGCCAGGACAAGTAGGCGGGCTCTGATGCCCACGGCAATCTCCTCCACAGTCCAGCCGGCGTTGGCATCCACCTCCTCACCAGCCGCGCGATGCTCCACACGGCTGGTCTCCACAGTCGTTTCAGCCGCTTCCCATGACTCAGGGGAAGGGGTGCGAAGAAGAATAAGAGGGGAGATCATCAAAGAAGAAAAGATCAAGACAAAATAAAAGAAAGGCTTACGGTTGAAATGGATGTCGGTCTCGCGGGCCTCCTTCAGGGCTTCGCGCTCCCGCACCGTGCTTGCTTGAGCTGCGCAGGAGAGCTCTTCTTGGAGGGTTGTGGCCGTCTCCATCGCCTTGGCCAGCTGCGCCTGCTTCTGGATCAGGGCTTCCTCCTTGTCCTTCAGGGCGGCGTCCTTGGGCTTCATCTCCTCGAGATGAGCCGTCTTGAGACGCTCCATGTCGGCGGCATGGGAGGTGTCCTTCTTCTGAAGGGTGGCGTGCAGCTACCCCAGCTCGGCCTGAAGGGCTGCCTTGCGATCCTTCTTCTCCGTCTGGAGAAGACTCAGCTGCTGCTGGAGCCGCTGGTCCGCCTCGCGCAAGGCGTCTCGCTCCAAGACGGCAGCGCCCAGCCGGCCCTGAAGATCAGCTACTTGGCCATCAGCCGCGTGGGTCTAAGCCCAAAGCACGTTGTACGCCTGCACTTGGGCGTCATGAAGGTCCTACGAGCAAAGCAAAGAAAGCAAAAAGTAAGATTCGGCCCGACTAATTCATAGCCGGCCCGATTCTCAGGGGCTACACCCAGTAGGTGCGCTAGCGTGCTCCAACTAAAAAAAGCAAAGACAAAGCATAACACAAGGAGATTCGGCCCGGTCAAGGCTTGGCCGGCCCGATTCTCGGGGCTACACCCAGTGGGTGCACTGGTGCACCCCCACTGATTCAAGAGCAGAAAAAGAAAAAGCCAAAACCCAAGGCAATGAAGACACAAAAGATGAAGGACTCACCTTGGCGCGTTCTTCCAGGCGCTACCGATCGTTGTGGGCCACCCGGGCCGCCTGCTTCACCTTGTCCCGGCTACTGGTAAACAGTGCCATCAGTTCCGGGACACCAGTGAGCGCAGTGCCTGGAGGCAGCGTTATGCGCTCCGCATTGGCCACACGCCAAGTCTTCATGGGCCGTCTCTCGGCGATGGAGCCGGTTCTCGGCGATGGAGCCGGCTCTCGGCGACGGAGCCGGCTCCTGGAGCATGCTACTTCTTGACCTTGCATTGGTTTTTCCCTTGAAGAGGAAAGGGTGATGCAGCAAAATAGAGATAAGTATTTCCCTCAGTTTGAGAACCAAGGTATCAATCCAGTAGGAGTATCAAGATGAGGCACCAATGAACCTGCGCTAAGACAAACAAACTTGCACCCAACGCGCTAAAGGGGTTGTCAATCCCTTCACGATTACTTGCAAGGTGAGATCTGATAATGATGAAAGGTAAATAGAAATAAAAGTGCAGCAAGGTATTTTTGGTATTTTTGTATGTAGATCTGAATACATAATGTGTAAAATAGACCCGGGGGCCATAGTGTTCGCTAGAGGCTTCTCTCATGATAGCAAGTATTACGGTGGTTGAACGAATTACTGTCGAGCAATTGACAGAATCGCGCAAAGTCATGACGATATCTAAGGCAATGATCATACATATAGGCATCACGTCCGAGACAAGCAGACCGATATTGTCTGCATCTACTACTATTACTCCACACATCGACCGCTATCCAGCATGCATCTAGTGTATTAAGTTCATAACAAACAGAGTAACGCCTTAAGCAAGATGACATGATGTAGAGATATAAATTCATGCAATATGATATAAACCCCATCTTTTTACCCTTGATGGCAACAACACCATGTGTGCCTCGCTACCCCTTCAGTCACTAGGTGAGGACACCGCACGGTATGAACCCAAAACCAAGCACTTCTCCCATTGCAAGAATTATAGATCAAGTTGGCCAAACGAAACCCATAACTCGATGAGAAATACAAGGGTACGAAATCATGCAAATAAGAAATAAGAGGAGACTCAAATAATATGCATAGATAATATGATCATAAATCCACAATTCATCGGATCTCGACAAACACACCGCAAAAGGAAGTTACATCGGATAGATCTCCATGAAGATCATGGAGAACTTTGTATTGAATATCCAAGAGAGAGAACAAGCCATCTAGCTACTAGCTATGGACCCGAAGGTCTGTGGTGAACTACTCACGCATCATCGGAGAGGCAATGGTGTTGATGAAGAAGCCCTCTGTGTCTGAATCCCCCTCCGACAAGGCACCAGAACAGTCTCGAGATGGGATCTCGCAGAGACAGAAGCTTGCGGCGGCGGAAAAGTATTTTCGTGGCTCTCCCTGGAGGTTTCGGGATTTTTGGGAATTTATAGGCGAAAGAGGTAGGGCAAAGGAGGCAAGGGGGGCCCACGAGCCTGCTAGGCGCCCCCTAGGGCGCGCCTAGGGGGCTCGTGACCTCCCACGAGACCTCCTCCCTTGGTTCTCAAGTCTTCTAGGTATCTTCTGTTATGGAAAAAAATCATCCCACATGTTTTATTCCGTTTGGACTCCGTTTAATATTCTTT
The DNA here is from genome assembly GCF_904849725.1 of Hordeum vulgare subsp. vulgare. Classification (NCBI taxonomy): domain Eukaryota; kingdom Viridiplantae; phylum Streptophyta; class Magnoliopsida; order Poales; family Poaceae; genus Hordeum; species Hordeum vulgare. Next base: position 331,098,120 of record NC_058522.1, on the reverse strand, counting down.
TCTGAAAAAGGTCAAAAACACGGAAAAAACAGAAACATGCACTAGGCACTGAGTTAATAGGTTAGTCCTAAAAATGATATAAAATGGCATATAAACGCATGTAAGACATCCCAAGTTGATAATATAATAGCATGTAACAATCAAAATTTACAGATACATTGGAGGCGTATCAAGCATCCCCAAGCTTAACTCCTGCTCGTCCTCGAGTAAGGAAGTGATAAAGACCGAATTTTTTATTTGGAATGCTACCTAACATATTTGTTCTCTGTAACTTCTTTATTGTGGCATGAATGTTCAGATCCGTAAGATTCAAAACAATATTTTAATATTGACATGAAAACAATAATACTTCAAGCATACTAGCAAAGTAATCATGAACTTTTGAAATAACAAGTCCAAAGAAAGTTATCCCTACAAAATCATATAGTCTGTCTATGCTCCATCATCCCCACACAACGAATTTAAATCATGCACAACCCCGGTATTGGCCAAGTAATTGTTTTCGCACTCTTACTTTCTCAAACTTTTTCAACTCTCATGCAATACATAAGCGTGAGCCATGGATATAGCACTATAGGTGGAATAAAGTGTGGTGGAGGTTGTGAGGCAAAAAGGAGGATATGGTCACATCGACTCGGCGTATCAATGGGCTATGGAGATGCCCATCAATAGATATCAATGTGAATGAGTAGGGATTGCCATGCAAAGGATGCACTAGAGCTATGGACATTGCTTGCTCACGAAGACCTAGGGCAATTTTGTAGAAGCCCATCATTGGAATATACAAGCCAAGTTATATAATGAAAATTCCCACTAGTATATGAAAGTGAAAAAACAAGAGACTCTCTATCATGAAGAACATGGTGCTATTTTGTAGCACATGTGTGGAAAAAGATAGTAGCATTGTCCCTTCTCACTTTTTCTCTCATCATCATTTTTTTTTGTTTGGGCTCTTTGGCCTATTTTTTTCATTTTTTAGTGGGCATCTTTGGCCTCTTTTTTTTATTTCCTCACATGGGACAATGCTCTAATAATGATGATCATCACTCTTTTATTTACTTACAACTCAATACTTAGAACAATAACAACTCTATATGAAATGCCTCCAGCAGTGTACCGGGATGTGCAATGATCTTGCTTAACGTATGACGTTGAAACATCTCGCTAGCTATCTTACGATCATGCAATGGCAAAATGAAAATGACGGCACATGTCAAGAGATGGAATGGTGGAAGTTGCATGGCAATATATCTCGGAATGGCTATGAAAATGCCATAATAGGTAGGTATGGTGGCTGTTTTGAGGAAGGTATATGGTGAGTTTGTGCACCGGCGAAAGTTGCCCGGCAGTAGAGAGGCTAGAAATGGTGGAAGGTGAGAGTGCATCTATACCATGGACTCACATTAGTCATGAAGAACTCATATACTTATTGCGAAAGTTTTATTAATAATCAAAACAAAGTGCTAAACACATACTCCTAGGGGAAGGGTTGGTAGGTGGTAACCATCGCGCGATCCCGACCACCACACAAAGGATGACAATCAATAAATCAATTTTGCTCCGACTTCCTAACATAGTGGTTCACCATACGTGCATGCTACGGGAATCACTAAGCTCAACACAAGTATTTCTAGATTCACAACACCCTGCTACTAACATAACTCTAATATTACCATATCCATATCTCAAAACTAATTGTGAGGAATCAAACTTATTTTACTAGTCAATGCACTTGAATATGAAAGTTTTTATTATATCCTCTTTGGATGCCTATCATATTTAGGACTAATTTCATAGCACACGCCAATTACCAAGTTGCTTAGAGAGAGCACTCTCAAAATGATAATAGTGAAGATCGAGAGTTTATATTTCTACAAAATATGACACCGCCGTGCTATAAAAAGATTTAAGTGAACCACTAGAGCAAAATTATCTACCTCAAAGGATATTAGTGAAGCTCATGGGAGCAAAATTATCTAGCTCAAAAGATATAAGTGAAGCTCATGGGAGCTAAATTGCCTAGCTCAAAAGATATAAGTGAAGCTCATTGAGTATTCTAACAAATTCACGATGAGTGCATGTCCCTCTCAAAAAGGTGTGCAGCAAGGATGATTGTGATAAAACAGAAAGCAAAGACTCTTATAATACACGACGCTCCAAGCAAAACACATATCATGTGGTAAATAAAAATATAGCTCCGAGTAACGTTACCGATGGATTGAAGACGAAAGAGGGGATGCCTTCCCGGGGCATCCCCAAGCTTAGGCTTTTTGGTGTCCTTGAATTTGGCTTGGTATGTCTTGGGAATACCCAAGCTTAGGCTCTTTCCACTCTTTATTCCATTGTCCATAAGAACATCACCCAAAACTTGAAAACTTCACAACACAAAACTCAAACAGAAACTCGTGATATCATTAGCACAAGAAAACAAACCACCAACTTTTTAGGTACTGTAGTAAACTTGATTTCCATTTAGATTGATGTTATCTTACTGTATTCTCACTTTTCCATGGCTCGTACCCCCCGATACTAACCATAGTTTCATCAAAATAAGTAATCAACATAACAAAAAACAGAATCTGTCAAAAACAGAACAGTCTGTGGCAATCTGTATATTTCGTATACCTCTTCTATCCCAAAAATTCTTAAATATTATCACAATTAGGTAAATTTGCATATCAATCAGAAGCAAAAAGAATCAACTCAAAAGCTCTTTCTGGATAGGAAATAAAAATAATTTGATGAGCACAAAGTTTGTGTCTTTTTTCAGCATGATTAAACAACTATCACCAAAACTAATCATAAAGGTTCTACTTGGCACAAACACTAATTAAAACATTAAAAAACACAATCATAACATAATCATGATGGTGTGGACTCAACAAAACATAAATTGAAAAGCAAAAAGAAATGTATTCACCGGGTTGCCTCCAACAAGCGCTATCGTTTAACGCCCCTAGCTAGGCTTGACGATTTCAATGATGCTCACCTAAAAACTAGTACTTGAGATATGCAAAAGAGCATCACGAATGGAAAAAAACACGTTTAAGTCTAACCCACTTCCTATGCATAGGGATTTTGTGAGCAAACAATTTATGGGAACAAGAATTAACTAGCATAGGAAGGCAAAACAAGCACAACTTCAAAATGTTGAACACATAGAGAGGAAGCTTGATATTATTGCAATATGTAAAAGCATATGTTCCTCTCTAATAGTAATTTTCAGTAACATCATGAAGGAATCTTACAATATAACTATCACAAAAAGCATTCTTTTCATGATCAATTATAGCATAAGGGTCATCACCAAAACTTGGGAAACAAAAAATATCATCTTCATCAAGCATAGAATCCCCAAGCTTGTGGTTTTGCATATTATTAGCATCATAGATATTCAGAGAATTCATACTAACAACATGGTAATCATGTTTTTCATTCAAGCAGATATCATGAACCACTTTATAACTTTCTTCTTTCAACACTTCATCAAAATATTCAGGTTCATGATTTTCAAACAAAACTCCATAGAGATAGTCAAGTGCACTCAACTCACTAGCAAATTGTTCATCATAATTCGGTCTTTTGAGAAGATTAGCAAGTGGATGAGGATCCATATCAATAGATCTTTAGCAAGCGAAGATGCAAGCAAATAGAAGGCACATGGAAACATAAGCAAACATAGCAACAAAAAGGCGAACGGAAGAAGAGCAAATAAAAAGGAAAATCTTTTAGGTATTTTCGAAAAATCATTTTAGAAGTGGGGGAGAGGAAAACGAGAGGAAAATGGCAAATAATGTAAATGCAAGAGATGAGTTTGCGATAGGTACTTGGTAGATATGCTTCACTTGAATACTCCCCGGCAACGGCGCCAGAAATTCTTCTTGCTACTTCTTGAGCTTGCGTTGGTTCTTCCCTTGAAGAGGAAAGCGTGATGCAGCAAAGTAGAGACAAGTATTTCCCTCAGTTTGAGAACCAGGGTATCAATCCAGTAGGCGTATCAAGATGAGGCACCAATGAACCTACGCAAAGACAAACAAACTTGCACCCAACGCGATAAAGGGGTTGTCAATCCCTTCACGATTACTTGCAAGGTGAGATCTGATAGTGATGAAAGGTAAATAGAAATAAAAGTGCAGCAAGGTATTTTTGGTATTTTCGTATGTAGATCTTAATATATGATGTGTAAAATAGACCCGGGGACCATAGTGTTCACTAGAGGCTTCTCTCATGATAGCAAGTATTACGGTGGGTGAACGAATTACTGTCGAGCAATTGATAGAATCGTGCAAAGTCATGACGATATATAAGGCAATGATCATACATATAGGCATCACGACCGAGAGAAGTAGACTGATACTGTCTGCATCTACTACTATTACTCCACACATCGACCGCTATCCAGCATGCATCTAGTGTATTAAGTTCATAACAAACAGAGTAACGCCTTAAGCAAGATGACATGATGTAGAGGGATAAATTCACGCAATATGACATAAACCCCATCTTTTTACCCTTGATGGCAACAACACGATGCGTGCCTCGCTACCCCTTCTGTCACTAGGTGAGGACACCGCATGGTATGAACCCAAAACCAAGCAGTTCTCTCATTGCAAGAATTATAGATCAAGTTGGCCAAACGAAACCCATAACTCGAAGAGAATTGCAAGGATACGAAATCATGGATATAAGAAATCAGAGGAGACTCAAATAATATTCATAGATAATCTGATCATAAATCCACAATTCATCGGATCTCGACAAACACACCGCAAAAGAAAGTTACATCGGATAGATCTCCATGAAGATCATGGAGAACTTTGTATTGAAGATCCAAGAGAGAGAAGAAGCCATCTAGCTACTAGCTATGGACCCGAAGGTCTGTGGTGAACTACATACGCATCATCGAAGAGGCAATGGTGTTGATGAAGAAGCCCTCCGTGTCTGAATCCCCCTCCGGCTGGGCACCATAATGGTCCCCAAATGGGATATTGCGGAGACACAAGCTTGCAGCGGCGGAAAAGTATTTTCGTGGCTCTCCGTGGAGGTTTCGGGATTTTTGGGAATTTATAGGCAAAAGAGGTAGGGCAAAGGAGGCAAGGGGGCCCACAAGCCTGCTAGGCGCCTCCCCTAGGGCGCGCCTAGGGGGCTCGTGACCTCCCACGAGACCTCCTGCCTGGGTTCTCAAGTCTTCTGGGTATCTTCTGTTATGGCAAAATTCATCCAGAGTTTTTATTCCGTTTGGACTCCGTTTAATATTCTTTTCTGAAAAAGGTCAAAAACACGAAAAAACAGAAACTGTCACTAGGCACTGAGTTAATAGGTTTGTCCCAAAAATGATACAAAATGGCATATAAATGCATATAAGACATCCCAAGTTGATAATATAATAGCATGGAACAATCAAAAATTATAGATACGTTGGAGACGTATCAGAGCAGTTGGGCCACGGTTGGCCACGACGATGGTGCCGTCTCCACGCGGTTCGTTGCTGGCCAGCTCCGTGGACGTTCCGGCCGGTGCCGTCTCGGCAGCTGGCGTGGATCGGCCTCCTCCAGCGCATCCATGACCACCTCGAGGTCCACAGGTGTGGAGGCGGTCGTCTCGGGAGACTTGGCCGCCTCGGCCTCCTGGGAACGCCTCGGAGCTGCCTCGCTAGCTGGCTCCTCCATGCGCGTTCGCTTGGAGGGTCATGCCTAGCCTTTGAGCGCTTCTCCTTGGGCTTCTCCCTGGGCTTCTCAGCCCGGCTATGCTGGGGTTGGCCCGCGGCCATCTTCTTCGCCGCCGCTTCCCAGCGAAGGGCGGATTCGTCCTCCAGCGCCTTCTGGGCAGCATCAGCAACTGCCCAGCCGGCTCGCTCGGCGACGGAGGCGTGTCTTCCTCCACATCTTCTGCCTTCCTCCCAAGCACAATTTGAGGAACCTATCCTCGCAAGACAAAACAAAAAAGAGATAACAAAGGACCCTTACCACGCCACGACGGGAACCTGCTTCCTGCTGGCGCCGGCGCGACGCTTCTTTGGGCCGCCTACTCGTCCTCCGGCTGGAGGTCCCATCACAGCGTGTTTGGGGGCCGGCTTGGAGGTCGTGGCACCCTTGCCCTTTTTCCTGGCCGCCTCGCCAGGCACGACCGTCTCGGCAGCATGGCGGCGGCCTCGTGTCAGGGGAGGGCTAGTGACTTCTGCCACCTCCTCGCAGTCCTCCTCGAAGGCTGCATCATATGAAGAAGGCGGCGTCTCATCATCGTCCGTCCAGTCAACAAGGGGAGGCCTCAGGTGCTCACCAGACGGCTCGGAGCCCTCCAACTCCAGCGCTTCCTCGGAGACGGTGTCCCGCGGCTCAATCATCCCCTCGTCCTCAATTTCTAAGGGGTCCGACGTCTCCACGTCGGCGGCTGGCGGGTTGAGCCCTTGCAGGTTCTCAAACAGCTAAAGCAATAGAGTTTGCAGCCGGCTCAATAGAGGAAACAACAATTTCAAAGACAAAGAAAAACATGATCCGTAAAGATGATAACCGTTGGGGGAGGATGGGCTGTGTCGTAAGGGACCAGCCCCCATTCCCAATCTCCACTTTCATCCATGTTGACGGAGGATATGTGGTTCACATTCTTAGCCACCGCGCCGGCATGGAAGTTTTTGGTGGAGAGCCGGCAGGGATCGTGTTGGCCGCTCATCTGACAAATCAAATAAGGTCGTCTCTACAGAGGCAGGATCCGGCGGGTCATCATGGTGGTGAGCAGGTCGCCGCCCAGGAGGCCGCCTGCCTTCAGGCTGTCGAGGTAGGTGCATATCTGCGCTACCTGGGTAATCGACTTCGGGAACTTGGCCTGCCAGTTCTTCTTCGCCGTCGGAGGCTCGACGGCGAAGGGGGGCATGTTGATGACGTCGTGGGAGGTGGTGACATTCTTCACGTAGAAGAATCCCCCCTGCCACTTCTTAATAGAGTCCTGGAGCGGCATCTGGGAGAAGCCGCACTTCGTCCGATGATGCACCAGTGTCGCGCCGCACGGGGTCATAGGGCGAGGGCCCATGAGCTTCTCCACCTCGGTCTTGTCCATCTTGATGGATTGTTGCTTGAAGAAGAACACGCTCTGCCAAAGGTCGAGGCGGGGCTCGATCCCCAGAAATCCCTCGCACAGGACGACGAAGGAAGCAAGCTGAAGAATGGCGTTCGGCGCCAGATGGTGCGGCTGCAAGCCCAAGAAAGTAAGAAAGTTGGCGAAGAAGTTACTTGCTAGGAGCCCGAAGCCTTTGTAGAAGTGTTCATCGAACACGACTACTTCTCCCACCTTCGACGTCGGGGCGGTTTCGGCTCCGGGAATCCGCACGGCCACGAGGGAGGCAGGAGGCAGCATTCGATGATGACGGAGTGCCTCAATATGACCGGCGCAGATGTCGTTGCCGAGCCAGGCACCGTTGTGCTAGCCCTTCTTGGAGGAGCTGCTCGACATGGTGATGGGCGATGAGAGCTCGAAGGGTTGGCGGCGGTGGTCTGTGCAACGGCTAAGACGAAGGCAAAATCTCTCTCTTTCACTTGGCTCAGGGAAGGAGGGGGCGCAAGTGCGGGGCGAGAAGGGGGTGAATGGCCTACTCGGTACCCCGGCACCCCATTTAAACCCCACGATGGATCGTAGGGAGGGTTCTGGTGCGCATCAGCCCCACCATCCGCGATTATTACGGGAACATTACGACTCCTGAAACCCAACCGCCGCAGAGTAAATCCGAAGAGGATCCTCCGCGCGGGGGCTGAAGGGGCATCGTGGCGGGACCCAGGGCTCAGGCCCAGTCCTGTCATCTAAGAAATCCATCATCACGTCAGGCCGGGGCCTGGCACGTGGCGCAATTTGCGCAACCGATGATGAAGCCGAGGCGTCGCTTGGAAGGCAACCGGCTTCCGAGTCGGCGTCTCCTACCGCACGCGGCGGCAAGAATTCAACAACAAACAACTCAAGCCGGCGAGGCCACCCGCTCTGAAGGGGCGGGCCTCCCCTGCTTCGGGGACTGCTGTCGGGGGGATAACCCCGTGGTAGGCTCATCGAGCCTACTCCTTCGCCTTCTTCCATGAAGTAACATCATGGAACATTCTGCAAAGCCCAAGTCCCCCTGGCCGACTAGGAATCACCTGCCGGCTGGGGGCGAGACGACCAACTCTCTGGCCGGCCAGGAAGCCCCTGTCGGCTAGAGGCGAGACGGTTACCTCCCTCTGGCCGTCTAGGCCAAGCCGGGCGGCTAGAGGTGAGGCGGCCGTGCCCAGGCCGGCTAGTTAAGCAACTAGCCGGCTAGGGAGCTCAAGTCACATCAGGCCGTAGGTCATGACGAGACCCTACGGTTAAAGGTGGCTACGCGTCAGCCAAGGTACTGGATTGGGGTGCCCGGCTGGTACAGCATCGGCGGCCATGCCGCTGACCTCCTCCGGCTCTAATCCATCATCTTGCACAGTGTCGGACCGTCAAACTCCCACTCCATTACTACACTCAGCGTGGGAACAGTGGAGACGGCCGTACTGGCGGCCCATGACGAATCTCGATGGACGACGCCGGCCGTACCACACGTGTCCTACGTCAACCTTACGCGAGAACCTTACTGGCTAGCAGGCGGGTCCCACAACCAGACGGGACCTCGCAGCCGGCGGGCCCTCCAGCGACAAGACAAGACCCATGTGGGCCCCCTGGCCAGCCTGCTATGTTGCCAGCCGGGTCCCACTCTTGTACTTTTATCCTTATTGTAGGTCGGTGGATTCGTCTATAAAATCCCCCGGCCCCCCTCGATGAAGAGGGTCGGTCAACTTCATACACACACACCACATAGGAGAGGTAGACGCGAGCCGGCTGCTCCTTCTTCCTCCTCCACAGAACAGCTAAAGGAGCACATTGTAGTCTCATTGATACATCATACATTCCGGCAGGATTAGGGGTGTTATCTCTACGGAGAGCCCCGAACCTGGGTACATCATGCGTTCCATGCTTGTACCATCCTCGTTCCCAGCTCCCTCCAGTGTCACTTCGGTTCCCACCATCTTTAGCCTACCCATGGCTTATGTTTTGAGTAAACTCCGACATGTACGGCATTTTTTCAGGTTGCTCGCTGCCACTAACATGATGGAATCAATCATCTTGCCTTATATCTTTGTTTACTTTCTGTAGGTGAAGGTTTTTAAGTGTGACATCTGAACTTCTTCCCCATGCGGCCGCATACTGTCTTAACACACATAATTGATATACTGCTTTTCTAATATATGTGTTTTGAGATCAGACTGCTGGTGTATTCTTTGTGTAATGCAAGCTGCACACTAAAAGGTTTTTTGATCAAATTTCCCGCTTACCTTCCATGGGAGCTTCAGTTGGAAATCTAGAACATAGAAGACAAATTGTGTGTTGTGCTTGTGCATGGACTTATTGTCTTATCATTTTATGGGTATACCCTACTCCATTTTGAGTGAAAGTTATGGTTTTGTACGTACCATGCTATTTTAGGGTACACGCAATGTTTATTAGCATCGATTTGCATGGTAAACATGACTGGGAAAATAAATCGAAAGGAAATCTCTGTGTGTCCTCTCCAGATTAGTATGACAGTGATAGACACAGAATCGGCACATGAGTCCTCTCCAGATCAGTTAGCGGTACTGTTATGCTGGATAGCTCTGAACCCCACATTCCACGGTCACTAGCTTGGTGATAGCGATTTCAGGAGCATCAAAGTCTATCCTAAAATATCTCTATCTGGTATGCAACTTAGCAAGTTTCAATCTTCATTTAGAAATTACGTATCCATCTTACAACTGCATGGCATGTTCGCTTTAAGATGTCTTGCAGGTGCTATGTTTATTTCCGTAGAAGTTTTCTCTCCTTGATTTGGCATCATTTATTCCCAGGCTCATTGTTTTCATGACAATCCGGAAATCTGATCGAGGCTATATTCAGTTCATGAACTGCTAAAACAAATACATCTCAGGTGTGCTTCCTAATTGTAATGCCCCAAGTGTAACCTTGCCATATTTGGAAACCTTTCATGTTTGGATCCATGTGGTCATGCTATATAAGAGTTGTCATTTCATGTGGGCATTTCATGTCTCCTCCTTGGCATCATACCATTCATTGCATTCATGCCATGTCTTGTGTTGTTGCTGTTGTTGATCCATGTGTGTGGTGTGATGAGTGCATGTGGTATGTGGTGATGATGTGGTAGTTGCAAGCTTGGATTTCAAACTATGTTAGTTTTCAAACTAGATTTCTAAAGGCCCCTTCTTCTTTATTCTTTTGAGCTCAAATTTTACTTGCTCCATTCCTCTTTTAAAAATGTAGATCATTTAGTGCTTTTTCTTATGCATGTGGAGATGTGACTAGGGGTTTTCAAAACTTTGCTTGAATGGGGATTTATTTACAAAACAGATTTTTTTTTTGCCTTGGACACTTTATTTTTCCGTTGCATTGCTTGGGCAGCAAGCTTAGTGCTTCCTTTAGCTAGAGTTCGTGGTGTGTTTATTTTTACTACCTAGGTTTAGTGTCATGTATGTGGGTAAGCATATGGGTGTATGTGAGCATGAGAGCATATGCACTTGAGTATGGATATGCATGTGTGTGTGTAGTTGATGCATGTGTGTGTGTAGTTGATGCATGTGTGTGGGTTACACCCACATACTTGTGCAAGTTTGCACCAACACATGTATATGTGAGTGTGTGTGCAAGTGCTTGTGTATGCACTTGTGTGTGTAGTGGTAGTGTATATGTGTGTGTGTGTGTCACACACACATGAGCAAGTGTGTTCATGATTGCCTTAGTAAACCATGGGGTGTTCTTTTGAACACCTAGGTATGTGTGAGTGTGTGTATGTGGTAGTTTTTTAAGTGTATGCATTTGTGTGTGGATATGCATGTGTGCATGTGTTCATGCATGTGTGTGTGTGGGCATGAGTGCACATATGCACTTGTGCATGAGGGCTAACCCCTCATGCTTTCCACTCTGGTGTGATGTGGTGATGGATGGGCTTGTGTGTGTGTGCATGTGTAGGTGTAGGGGTTGCTACATATGATTTCTACACATGTGATGATGTCTTATATAAGCATGTTGATTTCTATGTTGTTTTTCGAGCTAGCTTTGTGCCTACTTGTTCCATGCAAGTACCCGTGTATTATATATGCTTTTGGGGTAGAATCATCCCAGGAATCCACTGGTGGAATCATATTTCACTTTAGAGCAACTTCATAAACTGTCATTTTTCTATCTTGATGCCATGTTTAGAACTTAGTGTTATGTGGTGTGTTGGCCCTATGAGGATGAATCTTTGATGTGGCAGTAGTGGGTGAACCCCTCTACAACATGGAGCCTTTTTTTATACATAGGAGTTTGTATGTACTTATTGTGCCTTGTCAAAGTTGACACTTGGCAGAAATTGTGAGCTTTGTGAAAATCAGTGATTTTCACTAAGTCTGAGAAACTGCTGTTATTTTCTTCACTTGTTGATGTGGTTGCACAAGCTCATGCGTTGGGAATAAGTGTAGTGCCCCAAGTGTAAACCTTCCCTATTTGGAACCTATTGCAAGTGGGTCCACCTTGTCAGAGATATGATGATATCAATTGTGCCATGACTTCATGTGATGTCCCTTGTATTTTCTTCCTTGCATGCATGCATGTCATATCATATCTTCCTTGTTTCATTGAGTCTTTGTGATTGCAAGTATGGTGGTGATGTTGTGGTGTCTTGTGATTTCATGTGATGCTGGTGCATATGTGTTGTGGTAATTAGAAGAAGTGTTGTGGTGATAGTTGGTTTGCAAAACCCTTTGACTACAAAACTCATCTCACTCTATTAATCCCCTAGTAAAATAATTACTTGTTCCTTCCCTATTTTTAAAATGTCCATAGTTTAGAGAATTTTGAGGGGAGGATGGAGTGACATATTTGATGTTTTGTTGTGTTGAAATAAGGGTGCAAATAAATCCAAAACAGAAACTAAATTGCTGTTTTGCATTTATTCAAGTTGCTCCAAAAATTCCCTTTGTATTTTATTTAAATAAGTTAAATGTTTTCATGACCAGGGGCAATTTTAATTTGTTTTCATCTCCTACAGAAAGCCCTGGTCTATTTTTCCTTTCCTCTGGTTTTTCTGTTATTGGGAATTAGCCCAGGCATTTCTCCCTCTATCTGCCGCCCTAGTGGGATTCCTCCCACTTAGGCCGGCCCAACCTTCCCTCCCTCACGCGCACTGCACCTTCTTCCTCCCCCTTTCCAGCGAGGCATAGGACCCCACCTGTCATCCCCTCACTGCTGTTCCCCTCTGTTCCACCGAGAGCGTGCGAGCGCACATGGCCGACGGCACGCCACGCTCCCCCTCTCGCTATATAGACCCTTGGCGTCCGTGCAGAAACGTTAGGGTTCCTCCCCGCCGCCGCTCTATCCTGATCTCGACCCCCCCCTCTCTCTCGTCGTAGCAACGTAAGAGGAGGCTCGGATCCGCCATGACCGATGGGTGAAGGTCGTCGTCACCGTCATTCTTCTACCCCTACTTCCTCTTCGAAGGCTCCAGCAGCTCGAGGGCATCTCTAGGAGCCCGTTCCCGCCGCTGGATCGACCTCCCCCGCTCTGCTTCCACTACTTCCCGACGGCACCTCCCATCCGACGAGCAGCTTCACTAGCGGCCTACTTCCTCTAATTCCTCTACGGGTCGCTCCCTCCTCGACCCGTACGTGAGGTAGTGCACCTCCTCCGTCCTCCCTGTCCCAGATCGAACACCGTAGCGGTAGAAATCATCGGCGAGTTGTCTTTGTCGTCGGAGCCGCCGCTCGCCATGGGTACGTCGTTGTAGAGCCTCTTGGGCATAGCTAGGTGCTGGAATGGAACCGTGGGTGCGTCTGCATCCTTCCACCCAGGAGCCGTAGATCGATTGCAAGTAGATCGCCGACGGGGTTCCTCCCCTGTTCCGGCAAGTCGACGGCGGCAGAGATAGCACTAGGGTATTTTCTTCAGAGATACTGCCCCTACTTAGTCAAGTATCGATACGTAGCCTAGTGGTGTGGGGTGTTGTGGCCTGTTGAGAGGGCGCTGGTTCGATCCCCCCTCGACACTCTTTTGTTTTTCTTAATTATCTGCATAGTAGCAACAGGGACATGTTAGCCTGTTTGCTTCCCCTACCCTGTCGACGAAGTGGCAGTGGTGTAGTGGTAGGCTCTGTTGCTGTGTACCAGGAGGTACTGGGTTCGATCCTAGGATCCCCTGTGGCCTATTTTTTTGTCTTTCTTTATTTTTCTATTTCTTCCTGTTGTTGATCCTACACTTTGTGCCTAATCCAATAGGTATTAAAGTGGCGTTTTAATTTCCTTTTGCCTGCTAGATAAATAGTGGCAGGTTGATGTATGTGTGTGTGTTATGTGAGTATGTGGTGTTGATGCTTGTGTGTGTATGTAGTTGCTTTGAGTAGGGTTGTGTGGGTTGTTTTATGTTAGTAGGAATGCAAGTCTAGCTTGATCATGTGTGCTTCCCATATTTCTTGTGTAGTGATCTTATAAGTTTTAGAGGAGTTTGTATGTGTGTGTGGAGGGTCTCCCCCTCACCACATATACCTTGTGTGTGTGAGCTTGTTCTAGTGATTATTTGCTATCATTACATGTGTAGGTATGTGTTTTGATCTATAGCATGATGTGCTTGTGGGTGATGTATAGTAGATGTGTGTGTGAGAAGCATTCCACCTTTGCAACAAACTATGCACCTTCACATGACCATATGTGAGAGGGCATTGTGTTTTGTTTGTGTGGATAGCTTGGTAGTGGTGCTTGTGATGTTGATGTGTTATGACACACCTACATGGGGTAAAAACCCTCATGTAAACATTGGTGATGTGCACATGAACAAGCATCCATGTAGGAGTTGATCTAGTGAATGCACATGAGATGTTGCACTATTCACTATATAGGAATCTATGTTGTTTTTCCTTCCTAGTTTGTGATCACTTATTCCAAGCAAGTGCATAAGTTTTATATATGGTTTTGGGGTAGAAAGATCCCATAAATCCTTTGCTGAAATCATTTTTTCCATTGGAACATTTTTTGAAAAAGTCATATTTGCATTTTCTTCTAAGTTTAGAGCTTGGTTCCATGGATGGTGATGTGCTCTTGTATTTGTTTCTTGGTTGTGGTGGTAGAGGGTGACCCCCTCTACCACATGTTGGTTTCAATTCATGATTTGTAATACATGTATGCAAGTTGTGCCCATCCAAAGTAGGCATGTGGCTGAAATTCCAGATTAGTGAAAATCTGAAAATTTGAGATTTTCACTAAGTCTGAGAATCTGGTTATATTTTCTTCTCCTGTAGATGACGTTGTGCTGGTCATTGTGTTGTGATCTAGCCCTAGATTTCAACTAGAGAGTTGGACCTGATATGTTTGTATAACTCCCTGTAAAATTTCATGTCATTTGGAGCCCTGTAGGTATTGTTTTGGCTGATGTCAAAAAGCTTCAGAGCAAAGACAGAAAGTTAGGTGCAGGAATTTTCACTAAGTCCCTGAGATCTGATGATTTTGGGCAAGTTTGCAGCCTTGTGTCTTCCTGTGTTTAATTACTTTTAGTGTGATTCTTGCTTTTTATGGTATTATTCTTGGCTAGCTACAGCCACATATATTATTTGTCATAGTTGGGTGGCTGTAGGTGCTTTGCATGTAGCTCACAAAGTGCTATGATGCAGTTTATGGCAGATTGTGTAGTTTTGTCATTTTGATGATTGTGGGTGCTTAGTTGATGTTGTGGTGTTCTTGTTTGCTCCACCCCATCCATGATGGTTTGTTATATGTCTTGGCAACCTGGGAATACCAGATTTGTGCCATTTGAGTGTGTGGTGTTGATTTTGACACGTAGGGCTTCATATCTTGTTTCGTTGATTCCCGTTGATCCGTAGCTCCGATTGTAATGTTCTTTATATGGTTTTGCATCGTTTTCACGCGAAGCATCTGATCATGTCATTCTCATTCATGTAAAAATAGGTTAGCATGCTGTTCTGTCCAGGAACTTGTTCTAGCTTCTAAGCTTGTGTTAGTGATAGAAATAGTGATGCATGCTCATTTTCATCTCATGCATCATGTGCTTGTTGCATCTTGAGGTGCTGTTATTCATTGGATGTTATTCTTATGTTGGGTAGCACCGGGATCGGAGAACGAATACGTGGAGTCAGGAGAGAACGTGCAGGACGATCAAGAACCATTCCAAGCTGAGGATATCACAGGCAAGATGATATGACCTTGATTCCATCTCTAGACTTGTTATGCTAGTTTGCGTTTCCATGTCATATTGCTCGCTTCCTACCACTGAAATATTTGCCTCTTGATATGCCATGAACCCAAACACTGATCCCTTCCTAGCAAACTTGAATGGCTAAGTAGGCTTTGCTCAGCTACTAATGTTAGCGTTGCTAGATGCAGGTGCTTTGTCTCATGTGACAACATGAGCTTGATATCATTATCTTAATTTCTTTTATTTAATTAATGCACCTATATACTTGGTAAATGACGGAAGGCCTAGCCTTTTGCCAGGTGTTTTTGTTCCGTTATTGCCGCCTTAGTTACCGGCTACCGGTGTTTGATTCCATAATGATCGCTCTTAACACGTTCGGGCTTGTTATGGGGACCCCCTCGATAAATCGCGTAGTGCTAAGGCTTGTCTGGCAGGACCCAACATTGGTGTTAATTTGCTAATCAATTAATAATAAACTGCATAGGGAATAGCTACCCCGAGGATTTTAATCAACAACCCGGGCCAGTGCTCCTCATGAGCGTTGGTCCAACCCAGAGCAGCTTATTACGCTCCCCGGGGCAACTCGGTGTTTTGGCGTGGTAACCATTGCTCATCCGGCGTGTCCTGAGACTCAGATACGCTGCTCTTATCAGGGTCGTCGACACGTCGGGAGGTCCTGCTAGTCTTGCCTTACCTTAGCGATATATCTTGCGTATAGGAATCCCAGTGAAGCTTTGGTTTCCCCCAGAGTTGAGGTTTTCCTCTAAGGAATCCGACGAGATCACGAGATTCGTGATAGAGGATTACTTTGCGGCCTGTGTACGTTTGTGATGGACTAGTTGGAGCACCCCTGCAGGGTTAAATCTTTCGGAAAGCCGCGCCCGCGGTTATGTGGCAACTTGGAATATTTTGTTAACATCCCGTATTAGATAACTTAAACAAAAGCTAATAAAACTGCCAACTGTGTGCGTATCGGTGACTGTCCCTTCGAAGACCTCTCTTCGATCGGGAACACGGTGGGGTTATGAATGACGTAGGTAGGTGTTCAGGATCACTTAGTGATCAAGTATTCACGACCGCTAGTATAGACCACCTTCATAAATTCTTTTCGTAAGTTAGCCACCAATTCAAGCTTAGGATGCTGCAACCTTAAACACTTCACCTTATCCTACCTAATAACTTGACTAGTTCTGGCACCAAGGTCTTAGATTGCTGAGTCCCCGTGGCTCACGGATTCCTCCACAAAACCAACAGGTTCAGGTACCCCAGAGACAGATGATCCCGATGGCACGCAGCTGGCGTGGCAGTACGATGAGGACACAGACCGCATGTACGTGAACTATCCAGAAGATTGAGGCGTGGTCTTGATCGTGGGCCTGCAGGCAGGGTAGCATAGCCTTTCTATGTTTTGTAGTCCGTAGCGGAACTACCTTGGTTGTATGCGTGATGTACTCTGAAATATTTATGAGAAGGCAATTGAACCCCTGATTGTCTATCTTTATTATTATGTATGTGTTGTGTTACCTGTTTGCGAGACGCTTAGATGCGCTCCATTCCAATTCGGGGCCTCGATCCCCAGATCGGAAAGGACCGCATCTTGGTCGCTACAATAAGCCCATGCAACAAACTAAGGTTTGTGAGCTTTTGGGTTTGTCTAGCTCTCTGTTAAATTTCATGCTCTTTCACTTCCTGTAGATATCATTTTCGAGGCCGCCAAAATGCTTCAGAGCATACGCAGCTGGTGAAAATCTGAGATTTTCACCAAGTCCGAGAATCTATTATTTTTGCCCAAGTTTGTGTCCATATATCTTATCATGTGTGATACATTTGCAGTAGCTTCTTGAATAGGCTTGTAGAGCTTTTGAATGGCCTTTGCCACATATCTTGTTTGGCTCATTTGGGTTGCTGTAGGTACTTTGAATCTTGTAGACAAATTGCTATGATGTTGTTTAGGACAGATCGCATGTTTTAGTTGTTTTGAAGCTTGTGTTAGCATTGTTGATGGTGTGGTGTGTTTCTTTGCACCACCCCACTTATATTTTTTTGTTTGATCATGTGGCAACCTGGGAACACCAGAAGAGTGCCATTGGAGAGTGCTTGTGGTGGGTTTGAATCGTAGGACTCCATATCTTGTTTTGTAGTTTCCGGTTGATCCATAGCTCCTTTCTCAACGTTCTTCATATGTTTTTGCATTGTTTTCTCGTGATGCACCTGTTCATGCCATCTTCATGCATGTCAAGATAGCTTAGTGTGAAGTTCTGTGCAGAAGTTTATCTTCTCATCTCATGCATATGAGAGTGACTAGAATAGTGATGCATGCTTCCTTCTCATCTCATGCATCATATTCTTTGTTGCATCATGTTGTGTTGGTGTTCATTGGCTGTTATTTTTATCTTGGGTAGCACCAGGATCGGAGAGCGAGTACGTGGATTCTGGAGAGTACGTGCAGGACGATCAAGAGCAGTTCCAAGCTGAAGACATTACATGCAAGATGACCGTGACCTTGATACAGTATCTAGCTTTGTTATGCTTATAATAACGTTTCCTTCGATACATGATCGCTGCCTACCACTTGATAAAAATGCTACATGTCATTGCCATGAAACCCAAACACCTTCCCCTCCTAGGTAATGTTGTTTGGCTAAGTAGGCTTGCTCAGCTTCTAATGATTAGCTTTGCTAGTTGCAGGTGCCAGCTGTCTCATGTGATAACATGAGTATTTTGATATCATTATGATTAAACTGCTATTTAATTAATGCACCTATATATTTGGTAAAAGACAGAAGGCCTAGCCTTTTGTCGGGTGATTTGTTCCGTTATTGTCGCCTTAGTTTCGGCTACCGGTGTTTGATTCCATAATTGATCGTTCCTAACACGTTCGGGGTTGTTATGGGGACCCCCTTGATAAATCGTGTAGTGTTAAGGCTTGTCCGGCAGGACCCAACTTTGGTTTTAATTTGCTAATCACCTAATAATAATTTGCATAGGGAATTGCTACCCCGAGGAATTAATCAACAACCCGGGCCAGTGTTCCTCATGAGTGTTGGTCCAAACTAGAGTCGTGTGCGGGGCCAACCCGGGGCAACTCAGGAGATGTCTATCAGGCCCCTGTACGCTGTGCTCATCTGTCGTGTCCTGAGGCTGAGATACGCGGCTCTTATCGGGGTCGTCGACACGATGGGAGGTCCTGCTAGGTTCGTCTTACCTTAGCAATATATCTTGTGTATAGGAATCCCGGTGAAACTTTGGGTCTCCTCAAAGTTGAGGTTTTCCTCTAAGGAATCCGACGAGATCACGAGATTCCTGATAGAGGATTACTTTGCGGCCCGTGGCCGTTTGTGATGGGCTAGTTGGAGCACCCCTGCAGGGTTTAATCTTTCGGAAAGTCGTGCCCGCGGTTATGTGGCAAACATGGATAAGTTGTTAACATCCGGTTCTAGATAACTTGAATTAACTCTAATAAAACTGCCAACCGTGTGCGTAACCGCGGTTGTCTCCTTCGAATACCTCTCTTCGATCGAGAACACGGTGGGGTTATGTTTGACGTAAGTAGGTGTTCAGGATCACTTAGTGATCACCTAGTCTTCGACCGCTCGCGTAGACCACCATATCAATAACTCTGATCTTCGTAAGTTAGCCACCATATAAGCTTAGGATGTTGCAACCTATACACTGAACCTTCCTCACCTAATAACTTGACTAGTTTCGGTACCAAGGTCATCCGATTGCTGAGTCCCCGTGGCTCACAGTTTACTACAACACCCGAACAGGTATAGGTACGCCCGACGCTGGAGATCCAGATGGCACGCACCTGGCGTGGTAGTACGATGAGGAGAACGACCGACTATACGTGAACTATCCGGAGGACTGAGGCCGTGGTCATGATTGTGGGCCAGCATGCGGGATATCATAGTCTTTTCCTTGTTTCATGTACGTAGCGGGACTAACTTGTCTTAATAATTGTCTGGATGTAAACCTTATATTATACTATGTCAGATGGCAAATGTATGCCCTATTTGTCATTCTTCGTTTATGTATTTGCTATGATTATCTCGCTTGCGAAACGCTTAGATGCGCCTCTTTCCCTTTTGGGGCATCGCCGCCAAAATAGGAAAGGGCCGCATCTTAGTTGTTACAAGTTGGTAATCAGAGCCTTACGACCATAGGAGCCTTTGTGTGATCGAACTTGGCCGAGTCGAGTCTAGTAAAATGTTTTGAGTCTTAGTTATATCGGAGAGTAGGTTTCTTTTTTCTCCTCTTCTATGCTCTGTTGAGGTTCTCGACTTAGGAAATCTTAATTCTACTCCTCTTCTCGCTCAAAAAAAATTTAGGATCACGCGGGTATTTTGAAATCTATATGATATCGATGTGACGGAGTTCTGTCTTGGTGCCTCCTGTCTAACTTGATTTCTTCCGGAGAGTCGAGCTCCATGGGATTCTTGTGCACATCGCCATCATTCAGATTTCTTAGTATCTCAAGACGAAGGATGTTTGAAATTGCTTCAATACTAGTAGTGGCGAGATAACCCCGATGTCCCCAGTGCTGGTGCAGATTGTTCGGAAGTACTGTCATACTTTGTATCATTGTGATTACAAGGGTTTGTAGTAGATGAAGGTCCGAGATTCTCGTTATGTGTTGATGGATGTGATACACTGGACGGGTTAGTATAGGAGTTGTGTGAAATATTACTCCTTGTATCCGTATACCAGATTGCATGACCAGATATTTCAGGAATTCATAGGTGGGATATCAAGTAGTGACTTATAGGACAATCTTCCTACAGATGCATGATGTGAGTTTGGGATTCGACATTCAGTGGGTACGTTTGTTCACGGTCGTCTTACAGCGGTTCTCGTTGTGTATTAAAGAGTCCTTGTAGCTTGCTATGACTCGGGGACGCTTCGTAAGTCGCGTGCACTACCTTGCACAGGATGGCTACTGTAAATTCGAGCCCGTGCGATCATATCCACGAAGATATCGGATGGAATCTCGATCATACGTTTGTTCCGAGCAGTTCTAGCTCATACTTGGTTTGCAAGTGGTCTTAATCAGAATTTTGTCGACAATCACTTTGAGAAAGCATTCTTACTATTTTGTTCGAGTGCAATTGCTAATATTCCTATTCAGATATTCCTGCCTTTTGATTCAGCTTTACCTTCAATATTATTCTCTGGGCTAATGTGTTGTCCGTCTTCAGGATGGCTCCACCAACTCGTCAGAATCCGGGTCGAGAGGGTGCTGAGATGCCGCCACCACCCCCTCCACCACCTCCTCCGTCGCTGCCTCCTCCTGTAGAGGCTTGGCAAGCGGTGATGGCTGCAACAAATGCTAACACTCAAATGTTAATCCAGCTGTTGCAAGAGAGGACTAATCAGCAGCAGTGCAATTTCAACCATGGTGGTAATCACTTTGCTACTCTGAGTCAATTCCTGGCAAACCAGCCGAAGACCTTCACGTCGTGTGATCAGCCGTTTGACGTTGAGGACTGGATTCGGGACATGAACAAACACTTTGAGTGCAGCAATGTCCGTCCAGAGGACTTCGTCAAGTTTGCAACATTCCAGCTCAAGGGGCAAGCATCGATCTAGTGGCAGCAGTTGAAGGACTCCAGCGGTGCCAGGGTGATCACTTGGGATGAGTTCTGCAGAGATTTCAAGTCCCACTATATCCCGTCTAGCTTTGTGGAAGAAATGTGTGAGAAGTTCAGGGCGCTTGAAGCAAGGTGGTTCCTCCGTGTACAAGTACAACGTCGAGTTCCACGAGCTAGCCCGATATGCCTTGCAGGACATTCCAGATCAGAAGAGCAAGATCTATCAGTTCAGAGGTGGTCTGAAAGAGGATTTGCAGCTGGCCCTCGCCTTGCACGATCTTAATGAGTTTGATAAGTTCTACAACTTGGCTCCCAGGGCTGAGGCAGCTTTGCTCAGGGTGGAGAATTATTCGAAGAAGCGTTTGAGAGATTCCATCTCGTCTTCCTCAACTCAGGTGGTTCAGAAGCAACAGAAATATTGGGTGTCTCCTCCTCCTCCTCCTCGGCACACGCAGCAGTTCAACCAATCAGGTGGTCGTGGTTCTTCCCACCCACCCAACCTAGCTTTCCAGCAGAGGTTTCAGCAGCAGAAGCAAGGGAATCCTCAGACGCAGTTCCGTCAGCCGGCACATGTTACTTGTCACAAGTGTGGGCAGAAGGGTCACTATGCCAACAAGTGCACCTCTCAGCTGCGTCTTCTGCCTCCTCCTCCAAGCAATGCTATAGTGAAGTTCAACCCCGGGTCTGCGAGAGTCAATATGGTGAACGCAGCTGAAGCAGAAAACTCCTTAGACGTGATTATGGGTAATCTTTTAGTTAATGATATTACTGCTAAGGTTTTATTTGATTCTGGTGCTTCGCATTGCTTCATATCATATCCATTTGCATCCAAGCATAGTCTGCGTTAGGAGCAGTTGTCTAAGCCGTTGGCAGTCGTTTCCCTTGGGAAGCATATGAGTTCTAGTTTGGTAGTTCCTGATGTCACTGTCAAGATGGGTAAATATGCTTTTATGGCTTCTCCTATTGTCCTTGGTAACTCCGACATTGATTTGATCCTTGGGATGGATTGGTTGGCTATGGACAAGGCGTCTATTGATTGTGAAGCTAAAGAAGTGAAGCTAACTCATTCTTCAGAGGACGTGATTATCTTTGTAGCGTGTGATGACACGGTCCGTCTGTTTTCTTTGAATGAGAAGGGTGAGATCTCCTCAATTTTGCAAGTCCAAGTGGTCTGCGAATATGAAGATGTTTTTCTAGAAGAAATGCCAGGAATGCCTCCGCACTGAGCAGTTGAGTTCGTAATTGAGCTTGAACCGTGTATTGAGCCTGTGTGCAAACGGCCGTACAAACTGGGTCCAGAAGAGCTGAAGGAGCTGAAGAAACAACTGGATGAGCAGGAGCGTCTGGGTATGATCAGACCAAGCTCATCTCCTTGGGGCTGTGGAGTTCTTTTCATAAACAAGAATGATGGTACGGAATGACTCCGTGTCGATTACCGCCCATTGAATAAGAAGATGATTAAAAACAACTATCCACTTCCTAACATCAATGAGTTGCTCGAGCAATTGAAAGGGGCTAAGATCTTCTCGAAGCTTCATCTCGGGATGGGTTATCATCAGATTCGCATTCGCGAAGAGGACATTCCGAAGACTATTTTCAGGACAAGCTTTGGCTCGTATGAGTATACAGTGATGTCTTTTGGTCTGGCCAATGCTCCACCAACCTTCTGTCGAATGATGAATTATATCTTCTCCCCATTCAAGGATGAATTCGTCTTGTTGTATCTTGATGATATTATGGTCTTTTCGGAAACTGAGGAAGAGCATGAAAAACATCTCAGGCTGGTGCTTGATAAGCTAAGAGAGCATAAGTTCTATGCCAAGTTTTCCAAATGTGAGTTCTGGTTGAAAGAAGTTGTCTACCTTCAGCACATCATCTCTGCCGAGGGCATCCAAGTTGATCCGTCGAAGGTGCAGGCCATTGTTGAGTGGGAGCCTCCGCAAAATGTGAAGCAGCTTCGAAGCTTTCTCGGGCTTGCAAGCTATTGTAGAAGATTCGTTGAGAATTTCTCCAAGATTGCTAAGCCTCTCTCAAGTCTTCTTCAGAAGGGTGTGAAGTATGTCTGGTCTCCAGAGTGTCACTTGGCTTTTGACACACTCAAAGAGAAGCTCACTTCTACTCCAGTCTTGGTTCCTCCTGATGACTCCAAACCTTATCAAGTGTTCTGCAATGCCTCTCTTCAAGGTCTTGGTGCAGTGTTGATGCAAGACAAGAAAGTGGTAGCTTATACCTCGAGGCAGTTGAAGCCAAGTGAGAAGAATTACCCTACTCATGATCTTGAGTTGGCGGCAGTGGTACATGCTCTGATGACTTGGAGACACCTCTTGTTGGAACGAAAGGTTGAAGTGTTCATGGATCACAAGAGTCTCAAGTACATATTCACCCAGCCTAACCTCAATCTTCGGCAAACTCGTTGGGTGGAAATGCTCCAAGATTTTAATCCGAGCGTTGAGTACACTCCAGGCAAAGCTAATGTCGTGGCAGATGCTTTGAGCAGGAAGGATTACTGTAACAGTCTCATTCTGAAGCCTCTCCAGCCTGACCTTTGTGAATCTTTTAGAAAGCTCAACCTTCAGTTAGTACCTCAGGGATTTCTTGCAAATCTTCAGATCTCTCCTACCTTGGAAGACCAGGTCCGACAAGCTCAACTTCTTGATGCAATGGTGAAGAAAGTTAAGATTGGCTTGGGAAAGGGAGTTCCCAAATATAAGTGCTTCAGTGTTGATGCCAGAGATACATTGTTCTTTGAGGATCGTCTTGTCATTCCGAAAGGGGATCTCAGAAAGGTTAACATGGAATAAGCTCATAACTCTCTTCTCTCTATACATCCAGGAAGTTCCAAGATGTATCAGGACTTGAAACAGACCTTCTGGTGGACTCGCATGAAGCGTGAAATTGCGCAGTTCGTAAATGAATGTGATGTATGTCGAAGGGTGAAAGCAGAGCATCAACGTCCAACAGGTCTTTTGCATCCTTTCCCCATTCCCGAGTGGAAGTTCGACCATATTGAGATGGATTTCGTCACCGGGTTTCCGAAGTCCAAGAAGGGTAACGATTCCATCTTCGTCGTCATCGACAAGTTGAGCAAAGTAGCTCATTTCCTTCCAGTCAAGGAGTCCATCTCGGCAGCTCGGCTTTAAGAGTTGTACACTTCGAGGATAGTCTCTTTGCACGGCGTACCAATTCTGATTTCTTTGGATCACGGAAGTATCTTCACTTCCAAGTTCCGGGACTCATTTCAATCTGCGATGGGTACGAAGATTCGATTCAGCACAACCTTTCATCCTCAGACTAGTGTGAAAGTTGAGAGAGTCAATCAGGTCCTCGAGGATATGCTAAGAGCCTATGTCATTTCCTTTGGCATGAAGTGGGAAGCCTGCCTACCTTTTGCTAAGTTCTCTTATAACAACAGCTATCAGGCAAGTTCAGGCAAAGCTCCTTTTGAGATTCTCTATGGCAGGAAGTGTCGTACCCCGCTCAACTGGTCCGAGACCGGCGAGCGTCAGATTCTTGGGAATGACTTGATCGAAGAAGCAGAAGAGATGTGTTGGGTCATTCCGGATAATTTCAGAGCAGCACAGTCCCGTCAGAAGAGCTACTATGATAGCAAGTATCGTGACATGTCTTATGAGCTCGATGACTTCCTCTATCTCAAAGTGTCTCCTATGAAGGGCACTTAGTGTTTGGGCATCAAAGGCAAGCTTGCTCCTCGTTTCGTTGGTCCTTTCAGAGTTGTTGGCAAGAGAGGCGACCTTGCTTATCAACTTGAGCTCCCTTCAAACTTCGCAAATGTGCATGACGTGTTCCATGTCTCTCAGCTTCGGAGATGCTTCAAGACTCCCGGGCGCACAGTTGATCTTCAAGATATCGACCTTCAACCCAACCTATCCTATCGTGAGCATCCAATTGCAGTTCTCGAGACGACTGAGCGCAAGACCCGCAATAAGTCAATCAAGTTTCTCAAGGTGTAGTGATCACATCATTCCGATAAAGAGGCCACTTGGGAGAGCAAGGATCACCTCCGTTCCGAATTCCTAGAGTTCTTTCAGTCCTACATCTCGGGACGAGATCTTCTTGTAGTGGGGGAGAGTTTGTAATGCCCCAAGTGTAACCTTGCCATATTTGGAAACCTTTCATGTTTGGATCCATATGGTCATGCTATATAAGAGTTGTCATTTCATGTGGGCATTTCATGTCTCCTCCTTGGCATCATACCATTCGTTGCATTCATGCCATGTCTTGTGTTGTTGTTGTTGTTGTTGATCCATGTGTGTGGTGTGATGAGTGCATGTGGTATGTGGTGATGATGTGGTAGTTGCAAGCTTGGGTTTCAAACTATGGTAGTTTTCAAACTAGATTTCAAAAGGCCCCTTCTTCTTTATTCTTTTGAGCTCAAATTTTACTTGCTCCATTCCTCTTTTAAAAATGTAGATCATTTAGTGCTTTTTCTTATGCATGTGGAGATGTGACTAGGGGTTTTCAAAACTTTGCTTGAATGGGGATTTATTTACAAAACAGATTAAATTAATTCTGTTTTGTAATTATTTTATTGCTCCAAAAATCATCTTCATATTTTATTTAATTGGGTCATAATTCCCTTATGACCAGGGTTATTTTATTTTTATTTTTGGAGACCTAGATTTCCCTAGGTGTTTTATCTTGTTGTGTATTTGTTTTAAATGGACAAACCCTTTGAGTTTTTCTTTCTTTCTATTTGGCGCCTTCGGATGGGCTTCCTCTCTTCCTTTGGCCCATCTTCATTTCCCCTCACGCAGCAGCCCATCTCCCCCGTCCCTCCCTTCTTCCTGACGACGTCTTCTTCTTTCTCTGCTTTCCATCAGTCTTGAGAGAGAAGAGCGCGCGCGCCGTCCCCCTCACGGACGTCGAGGTCGTCCCATCCGCCCTATTTAGTGCCTTCCCCTTCGGTAGTGGGTCTAGGGTTTCTCCTCGCCGCCGCCACCCCTCATTCCCATCTCTCTCCCTCTCCCTCTGAAGGTAAGATCTAGAGAGCAGAGAGTTCAGAGAGGTCGTCAACGACGATCCCACGTCCCCCTCGTCGCCGGGAGCCTCTCCCAGCGGCGTCCGAGGCGTCCGCGAGCATGGGGCTTCTCCCGCCGTTCCATTTTTTATGCTAGCGGGGCCGCTCCTCCTTCCTCGCATCTCCCCCGCGTCATCATCGCCGGAGCAAGCTGTGGGTCGTTGCGGAGGCTGCTTCCTCTTCTTCCTCTACGCGGTGGCGATCGCTTCCCCGAGCACGCAAGGGTGAGCAGCTTCTCCCCCTCCTTCCTCTTACCTCACGTAGAGTCTCTAGAGGCGCGCAGCGTCGCCGTTTCTATCACCGTCGCCGCCGTGTTGAGGTGCTCTGGTGCGCCGCTGTAGCGAGCATCCTCCTGCTGTGGTTGGCACGGGAATGGGTCTCTGGTAGACTCCTCTTCCTCCCCGCTAGAGCCGCCGTGCCAATTTGGCCCGTAGCTACGCCGACGTGGTTTCCCTGTTCCGGTCGCTGTCGATCTGTAGAAAGAACACTGGGGGATGCTCAAAAGAACAACGCCCCCCTCTCTGGTAGACTCCGATCGTGTAGCGGAGTGGTTGTTGTTTCTTGTGCAACGAGTAGGTTGTGGGTTCGATCCATGGTGAAGCCCTCTTTTTTGGCTATTTGTTTGGTACAGTGGTAGATCGACAATAGGGGTAGCTTACCTGTCCCGCTGCTCCTCTTAGAGCAGTAGTCGAGCAGTAGCCCAGTGGTAGTAGGGTTGTGATGTAGTCCAGGGGGTCCTGGGTTCGAAACCTTGTAACCCCCCCCCCTTTTACTTATTTTTTGCCTTGGACACTTTATTTTTCTGTTGCATTGCTCGGGCAGTAAGCTTAGTGCTTCCTTTAGCTAGAGTTTGTGGTGTGTTTATTTTTACTGCCTAGGTTTAGTGTCATGTATGTGGGTAAGCATATGGGTGTATGTGAGCATGAGAGCATATGCACTTGAGTATGGATATGCATGTGTGTGTGTAGTTGATGCATGTGTGTGTGTGTAGTATGTGTGTGCGTTACACCCACATACTTGTGCAAGTTTGCACCAACACATGTATATGTGAGTGTGTGTGCAAGTGCTTGTGTATGAACTTGTGTGTGTAGTGGTAGTGTATGTGTGTGTGTGTCACACACACATGAGCAAGTGTGTTCATGATTGCCTTAGTAAACCATGGGGTGTTATTTTGAACACCTAGGTATGTGTGAGTGTGTGTATGTGGTAGTTTTGTGAGTGTATGCATTTGTGTGTGGATATGCATGTGTGCATGTGTTCATGCATGTGTGTGTGTGGGCATGAGTGCACATATGCACTTGTGCATGAGGGCTAACCCCTCATGCTTGCCACTCTGGTGTGATGTGGTGATGGATGGGCTTGTGTGTGTGTGCATGTGTAGGTGTAGGGGTTGCTACATATGATTTCTACACATGTGATGATGTCTTATATAAGCATGTTGATTTCTATGTTGTTTTTCGAGTTAGCTTTGTGCCTACTTGTTCCATGCAAGTTGTAACGACCAAGATGCGGTCCTTTCCGATCTGGGGATTGAGGCCCCCGAATAGGAAAGAAGCGCATCTAAGTGTTTCGCAAGCAAGTAAACATAGCACATAATAATAGTTACAGTAGACAATCTGGGATTCAAGTGTCTTCTTATTAATAATACAGAGTACAACGCAGATACAAACAAGGTAGTTTCGGTACGGACTATAACACAGGGAAAATGCTATGCTACCCGCTGCAGGCCCACGATCACGACCACGGCTCAGTCCTCTGGATAGTTCACGTAAATGCGATCTGTCTCCTCGTCGTACTGCCACGCCAGCTGGGTGCCGTCGGGATCATCAGTCTCTGGGGTACCTGTACCTGCTGGGAGTTTAGGAGGAATCCGTGAGCCACGGGGACTCAGCAATCTAAGACCTTGGTGCCAAATCTAGTCACGTTATTGGGTAAGGAAGGGGTGAAGTGTTTCAGGCTGCTGCAACCTATGATTGAATAAGTGGCTAACTTACGCGAGAAAGAAGTGAAAGTGGTCTACGCTAACGATCGGGAATACTTGATCAGAAAGTGATCCTGAACACCTACCTACGACCATCATAACTCCACCGTGTTCCCGGTCGAAGAGAGATCTTCGAAGGGACAGTCACGATTACGCACACAGTTGGCATATTTTATTAGTTTATGTTTAAGTTCTCTAATACCCGATGTTAACAAAATATTCCAAGTTGCCACATAACCGCGGGCACGGCTTTCCGAAAGATTAAACCCTGCAGGGGTGCTCCAACTAGTCCATCACAAATGAACACAGGCCGCAAAGGCATCCTCTATCACGAATCTCGTGATCTCGTCGGATTCCTTAGAGGAAAACCTCGACTCTGGGGAAAACCAAAGCTTCACAGGTATTCCTATACGCAAGATATACCGCTAAGGTAAGACAAGGCTAGCAGGACCTCCCGACGTGTCGACGACCCTGATAAGAGCCGCGTATCTCAGTCTCAGGATGCGCCGGATGAGCGATGGTTACCACGCCAAAACACCGAGTTGCCCCGGGGAGCGTAATAAGCTGCTCTGGTTTGGACCAACACTCATGAGGAGCACTGGCCCGGGTTGTTGATTAAATTCCTCGGGGTAGCTATTCCCTATGCAGTTTATTATTAGGTGATTAACAAATAGTACCAATGTTGGGTCCTGCCGGACAAGCCTTAACACTACGCGAGTTATCAAGGGGGTCCCCATAACAACCCCGAACGTGTTAGGAGCGATCATTATGGAATCAAACACCGGTAACCGGTAACTAAGGCGGCAATAACGGAACAAGACACCCGGCAAAAGGCTAGGCCTCCCGTCATTTACCAAGTATATAGATACATTAATTAAACAACAGAAATTAATATAATGATATCAAGCGCATGTCATCACATGAGTTTAAAACACCTGCAACTAACAATGCTAACATTAGTAGCTGAGCAAGCCTACCTAGCCATGCAAGTTTGCTAGGAAAGAGTAAGGTGTTTAGGCTCATGGCATATGAAGAGGCAATGTATTTTCAGTGGTAGGCAGCGAGCAATTTGACATGGAATCGAAACTAACATAACAAGTCTAGAGATGGGATCAAGGTCATATCATCTTGCCTGTGATATCCTCAGCTTGGAATGGTTCTGGATCGTCCTGCACGTACTCTCTTGACTCCACGTATTCGTTCTCCGCTCCCGGTGCTACCCAACATAAGAATAACAGCCAATGAACAGCAGCACCACAAAATGCAACAATCACATGATGCATGAGATGAAAGTTGAGCATGCACCACTATTTCTATCACTAGCACAAGCAAAATAAACTACAACAAGTTTTCTGAACAGAACTTTGCACTAAACTATTTGGACATGCATGGGAATGATATGAGCAGATGCAGATCGTAAAAACGGTGCAAAACCATATAAAGAACTTTGCAAACGGAGCTACGGATCAACGGGAATCAACGAAACACGATATGAAGCTCTACGTGAAAGATTCAACACCACACACACAATTGGCACAAATCAGGTGTTCCCAGGTTGCCAAGACATATATTAACCCAACATGAACGACATGGAGCAAGGTAGAACACCACAACAACAATTAAGCACAAACTTTGAACAAAATGGCAAAACTACGCAATCTGCCAGTTTCTGCATCTTAGCTGTTTGTGAGCCACATGCAACATAGCTACAGGTCTTCAAATATGACAAATAATATATGTGGCTGTTGCCAACCAAGAACACTACAAGCTCCAGCAAGAATCACAGCAAAAGTAATTAAACCCTAGAAGCTACAAGGCCACAAACTTTGCCAAAACCATCAGATCTCAGGGACTTAGTGAAAATTCCTGCACGTGAGTTTCTGTTTCTGTTCTGAAGCTTTTTGACAGCAATCAAAACACAAGCTACTGGACTCCAAATGACTTGAACATTGACAGGAATCTTCACAAACATACCAGGTTCAAAATACTAGCACTGAACTAAGTCCAGTTCTCCACAGAATGACCAGCACATCCTCATCTACAGGGGAAGAAAATGTTTCCAGCATTCCAGACTTTGTGAAATTTTCGGAGTTCAAAAATCTGGAATTTTCCAGCCACATGCCCACTTTGTCTAGGCATAGTTTGCACACACATGTTTGTGCCATCCACATCAACAACACCCACACCCATATCACAATATTACTAGTATCAAGCACATCACAATGGGACTCTAAGCTAACAAGAGAGTACGCACACCCCCACATATGGTCATGTGATGGTGCACACTCTCACATATATTCCACTTCATTCACAACAACATCATGCTCTTAAACCTAAGAACAACAAGAGGGGGAAAAAACTAAGCAAGTAACTTGGTAGCATCACCTCTCAAACACTTTTAGTAGGTACCACAAGTGGTGTGCACTCACAACAACATCATCTCCATACCTACACCATCAACTCCACTTACAACCTCTATGCACAAATGCCTATTTGCAAACACACCAACAACATGAACTACAAGACCACATACACATTCATGCCCTACATACATGCTCTCTCTCACCCTCCATCAAACAACAGGGAAGTAAAGATATATAAGGGCATCTGCAACCCTTTGATCTAGGCTTAGAGTAGCAAACAAAGCAAGGGAAAAACAAAACAAAAAATCAGCCAGAAATAGAAGGAGAAAAAATATGGGGTTTCTCTGGGATTTGAACCCCAGATCCCCTGGTACAACACCCCACAACACATCCACTGCGCTGCTGCTACTGTTGTTAACAGGAAAAAGAGAAAATGGCAAGGTAAGTTGCCTGCAGGCCACTGATACGAATAAATCAAAACAAAACAACAAAAGGCACCGAGGGGGGACTTGAACCCACGCCCTCCTACAGGCGCAAGCAGATGTCAGTGCAACACTACCATCAAGCTACGGATCGATGACTAGCTATGACAGGAAGGAAAAGTAGAAAAGCACTCTCCACTGCAGAGGAGAGCTCCGCCGGCGGCCGGACCAGAGAGAGCTGGCGGTGCCACTCCCGGCTACCACCGGCAGGCGGAGCTATCGGCGGGGGACGCGGGAACCTCAGGGGTTCCATTACCGCCCTGAGCACGGCAAAAGGCTCCCCCTTGGCTGCCCGGAACTGCACCGGTGTTCTCTGCTGCTGCTGCGCCTAACGCTGGCAACCGGCTGCTTCTGGTGCACTGCCGGCATCGATCTCTTGCTCACGACGCTGCGAACCGACGAGGGAAGAGCCTGCACCTGCCGAACTCCCAACTACGCGGGTAGGATCCCCTGCTACAAACACACACGCGCTCAAACTCGCCCGACTACCGCCACGCCACGCAGCTACTGCCGGGGTAGCCTGCTGCGGCTCACCAACGGCAAGGCCAGCCTAGCCACAACGCGGCTACCACGAGGGGAGGGAGCCCCTCTGCGAGAGCACGCCCCCACGCCCTGTTTGCTGCAGAACCTACGCCTACGCTGCATCCTACTGCAGTTCTACTCGAACAGAGGAAGCACGTCGTTTACACCGGCAGGTCCAACCGAGGAGAAGGAGGAGGAGGGTTGTCACCTCGAGCAGGAAGAGGGGGCGCCGATCTGTGATGGGAGAAGCGCCGGAGAGACGAAGACGAGCCGGAGAAGTCCTTGCGCTGCACGACCGACGGGGAGGACGAAGTCACCACGGGCACGTCCTTGACGGGCTCAGGGGTCGTCGGCGTGGCCGTACTCCGGGGCTTCTAGCGCCGGGAATGGACCGCAGGGATCCATCCTGAGCCCTCGGACATGGCGATGGCGGCGAACGGAGGCGAGGCGTGACGGTCGCCGGCGACGACCTACTGTCTACTGCTACTCCTACCTCTACCTTACCTGACAGAGAAGAGAGGAAGAGAGGTGGGGAAAGAGATGGTGGAGGCGTGAGATGGGAGGGGAGGAGGAACCCTAGATGAGGGGGAGAGGCACGGATGCCAACGCACTTATAAGTGGGCCTCGATGTTGCTGCTCACGGCGTCAACACCCCTCTCTCTCTCTCGTCTGACGGAAAGGAGAACGCACGAGGAGGAGACAGCGTCAGGGAAAGAAAGGAGGGAGGGGAGGTCTCGCCTGGGCTCTCGCTGGGGGGGGAGAGCATGGGCCTCCGACGGGAAGGAAGCCCACGGCGAGCACTAAGGCCCGAGTGGCATTTTTTTCCCCAAAATAAAAGAAATACCAAGAGGAAAGTAATGAAACAAATAAGCTGGCGGGGATAAATTTAAAAGGGAAAAATCCCCTGGTCATAAGGAATTATGGCCCTTAAGGAAAAAAATAGGGAAGCAAAAATCTGGAGCTATTTGAAATAAATGCAAAACAGTAATTAATTTACTGTTTTGAGTTTATTTGCACCTCTAAAATTCAAAGAACAAGTCAGCAAAATTGCCCTCCTCATAATCACAATTTACTCTAATCACTAGACATTTTAGAATCATTTTTGGGAAGAAGGAATTTTGACATGGAATAATAGGAGGGAAAAGGATTTTAAATAGCAAGAGCTTAAAATGACAAGCACTCACTCCTACATTACACACACCATTAGCACACATGCCTCACAAGATAGTGCAATACCACAACAAAACCCTAGCAAGGTCACATGCAATCATAACACCACAAGCACTAACTCCTAGTAAGCACATATGCCCACATGATCATGACAAGCAAACATAACATGGCATAGAATCAAAGATAAGCCAAGGAATGAGATGGCATGGATGCATGCATGCTAATGAAAAATAGAAGGTGACACATGAAATCATACGTGCATCGCAACTCTCATGGCAAAGTCAAGGTGGTCCCACATGTAAGGTTACAAAAAGGGAAAGTCCTACACTTGGGGCATTACAAACTCTCCCACACTACAAAGAAGATCTCGACCCCGAGATCTAAGACTGAAAGAAATCGGGAAATTCGGAACGGAGGTGATCCTCGCGTTCCCACGTAGCCTCTTTATCGGAATGGTGTGACCACTGCACTTTGAGAAACTTGACAGACTTGTTACGGGTCTTGCGCTCAGTCGTCTCGAGAACCGCAACTGGATGCTCGCGATAAGAGAGGTCAGGCTGAAGATCAATATCCTGAAGATGCACAGTGCGCTCGGGTTCTTCAAACACCTCCGAAGCTGAGAAACATGGAACACATCATGGACATTTGCAAAGGTTGACGGAAGCTCGAGCTGGTACGCGAGGTCGCCCCTCTTGCCAACCACTCTGAACGGACCAACGAAACAAGGCGCAAGCTTGCCTTTGATGCCAAAACGCTGCATACCCTTCATAGGAGACACCTTGAGATAGACAAAATCATCAAGCTCATACGACATGTCATGGTGCTTGCTATCGTAATAGCTCTTCTGACGGGACTGAGCTGCTCTGAGGTTGTCGCGAATGATCCGACACATCTCCTCAGCTTCTTCTATCATATCATTGCCAAGGATCTGACGCTCGCCTGTCTGGGACCAGTTGAGCGGAGTACGGCACTTCCTGCCATAGAGAATTTCAAACGGAGCCTTGCGAGAACTAGCTTGATAACTGTTGTTATACGAGAACTCCGCGAAAGGCAGACAATCCTCCCACTTCATGCCAAACGAGATAACACAGGCTCTCAGCATGTCCTCAAGAACTTGATTCATCCTCTCCACTTGACCACTAGTCTGAGGATGGAACGCTGTGCTGAAGCGGATCTTCGTGCCCATAGCAGACTAAAAAGAGTCCCAGAACTTCGAAGTGAAGATACTCCCACGATCTGATGAGATCATCATAGGTACACCGTGCAACGAGACAATCCTCGAGGTGTACAACTCTGCCAGCTGAGCTGCTGAAATGGACTCCTTGACTGGAAGGAAATGCGCCAATTTACTCAATTTGTCGATGACGACGAAGATAGTGTCATTACCCTTCTTGGACTTCGGAAACCCTGTGACGAAGTCCATCTCAATGTGATCGAACTTCCACTCGGGAATCAGCAAAGGCTGCAAGAGGCCCGCTGGTCTTTGATGTTCTGTTTCACCCTTCGACATACATCATACTCATTAACGAATTGAGCAATTTCACGCTTCATACGGGTCCACCAGAACGACTGCTTCAAGTCATGGTACATCTTGGAACTTCCCGGATGAATAGAAAGCAGAGAATTATGAGCCTCTTCCATGATCACCTTCCTGAGATCACCTTTCGGGACGACAAGACGGTCCTCGAAAAACAAAGTGTCCCTAGCATCCACAGTGAAACACTTATACTTGGGAAGGCTCTTTCCCACACCAATCTTGACCTTCTTCACCATAGTATCAAGTAGCTGAGCTGCTCTGACCTGATATTCCAAGGTAGGAGATATCTGAAGGTTCGCAAGAAAACCTTGAGGAACCAGCTGAAGATTGAGCTTCCTGAAAGACTCAGAAAGACCCGGCTGGAGAGGTTGCAGAATCAGACTATTGCAATATGCCTTCCTGCTAAATGCATCTGCCACAACATTTTCCTTGCCTGGCGTGTACTCAACACTCGGATTAAAATCCTGGAGCATTTCCACCCAACGTGTTTGCCGAAGATTCAAGTTAGGCTGAGTGAAGATATACTTGAGGCTCTTGTGATCGGTGAAAACTTCAACCTTACGTTCCAACAAGAGATGTCTCCAAGTCATCAAGGCGTGCACAACAGCTGCTTGCTCGAGATCGTGCACCGGATAGTTCTTCTCCGCAGGCTTCAGCTGCCTGGAGGTATAAGCAACCACCTTTCTATCTTGCATCAAGACTGCACCAAAACTCTGGAGAGAAGCATCGCAAAAGACCTGGTACGGCTTGGAATCATCCGGAGGAGCCAATACCGGGGTGGAGGTAAGCTTCTCTTTGAGTGTATCAAAAGCCAGTTGACACTCTGGAGACCACACATACTTGACACCCTTCTGCACAAGACTAGAGAGCGGCTTGGCGATTTTGGAGAAGTTCTCAATGAATCTTCTGCAATATCCGGCAAGACCGAGAAAGCTTCGAAGCTGCTTCACATTCTGCGGAGGTTCCCATTCAACAATGGCTTGAACCTTGGACGGGTCAACCTTAATGCCCTCGGCAGAGATAATATGCCCAAGATACACCACTTCTTTCAGCCAGAACTCGCACTTGGAAAACTTGGCATACAGCTTGTATTCTCTCAGTTTATCAAGCACCAACCTGAGATGTTTCTCATGTTCTTCCTCATCCTCAGAAAAGACCAGAATGTCATCGAGATAGAGCAAGACAAACTCATTCTTGAATGGCGAGAAAATATAGTTCATCAATCGGCAAAAAGTCGGAGGAGCATTAGCCAGTGTTGGAAATATGCCCTAGAGGCAATAATAAAATGGTTATTATCATATTTCCTTGTTCATGATAATCGTCTATCGTTCATGCTATAATTGTATTAACAGGAAACAGTAATACATGTGTGAATGAATAGATCACAATGTGTCCCTAGCAAGCCTCTAGTTGGCTAGCTCGTTAGTCAATAGATGATCATGGTTTCCTGATCATGGGCATTAGATGTCATTGATAACGGGATCACATCATTGGGAGAATGATGTGATGGACAAGACCCAATCCTAAGCCTAGCACTAAATCGTATTGTTCGTATGCTATTGCTTTTCTAATGTCAAGTATCTTTTCCTTCGACCGTGAGATTGTGCAACTCCCGGATACCGTAGGAGTGCTTTGGGTGTATCAAACGTCACAACGTAACTGGGTGACTATAAAGGTGCACTACGGGTACCTCCGAAAGTGTCTGTTGGGTTGGCACGAATCGAGATCGGGATTTGTCACTCCGTGTGACGGAGAGGTATCTCTGGGCCCACTCGGTAGAACATCATCATGAGCTCAATGTGACTAAGGAGTTAGTCGCACGATGACGTGCTACGGAACGAGTAAAGAGACTTACCGGTAATGAGATTGAACAAGGTATAGGTATACCGACGATCGAATCTCGGGCAAGTTCTATACCGACAGACAAAGGGAATCGTATACGGGATTGATTGAATCCTTGACATCGTGGTTCATCCGATGAGATCATCGTGGAGCTAGTGGGAGCCACCATGGGTATCCAGACCCCGCTGATGGTTATTGGCCAGAGAGGTGTCTCGGTCATGTCTGCCTGTCTCCCGAACCCGTAGGGTCTACACACTTAAGGTTCGATGACGCTAGGGTTATAAGGAATTGTTGTACGAGGTTACCGAAAGTTGTTCGGAGTCCCGGATGAGATCCCGGACGTCACAAGGAGCTCCGGAATGGTCCGGAGGTAAAGATTGATATATAGGACGGATGGTTTTGGACACCGGAAGTGTTTCGGGCGTCACCGGTAACGTACCGGGACCACCGGGACCACCGAAGGGGGCCAACGACCCCAAGAGGCTAGATGGGCTAAGTGCGGGAGGGAACCAGCCCCTAGGTGGGCTGGTGCGCCTCCCACACCCAGCCCAATGCGCAAGTGGTGGGGAGAGGGGGCAACCCTAGGCGCAGGTGGGCCTTAGGCCCACCAGGTGGTGCGCCACACCCCCTCCCACCCTAGCCGCCGCCCCCCTCTCCCATCTGGTGGCCGCCGGCCCCTAGGGAGGGAACCCTAGGGGTGGCGCAGCCCTTCCCCCTCCTCCTATAAATAGATGAGGACTCGGGGCTGTTGGAGACACCGTTTCATCTCTCTCTCGGCGCAGCCCTGCTCCTCTCCCTCCTCCTCTCTGCCGGCGCTTGGCGAAGCCCTGCCGGGAGACCTCGTCTCTCCACCGACACCACGCCGTCGTGTTGCTGGACTTCTTCCCCAACCTCTCCCTCCTCCTTGCTGGATCAAGGTGCAGGAGACGTCACCGGGCTGCACGTGAGTTGAACGCGGAGGTGCCGTTGTTCGGCACTAGATCGGAATCGCTGCGAGTACGACTCCATCAACCGCGTTCTAGCAACGCTTCCGCTTAGTGATCTTCAAAGGTACGAAGATGCTCTTACCCCTCTCTCGTTGCTGGTCTCTCCATAGGAAGATCTGAACATGCGTAGGAGTTTTTTTTGAATTTATGCTACGTTACCCCAACAGTGGCATCCGAGCCAGGTTTTCTATGCGTAGATTCCATGCACGAGTAGAACACAACAGTTGTGGGCGATGGTTTGTCAATTTGCTTGCCGTTACTAGTCTTATTCTTTTCCGGCGGTATTGTGGGATGAAGCGGCCCGGACCAACCTTACACGTACGCTTACGTGAGACTGGTTCCACCGACAGACATGCACATCGTGCATAAAGGTGGCTAGCGGGTGTCTGTCTCTCCTACTCTAGTCGGATTGGATTTGATGAAAAGGGTCCTTATGAAGGGTAAATAGCTTTGGCATATCATCGTTGTGGCTGTCACGTAGGTAAGAAGGCGTTCTTGCTAGAAACCCAAATCAGCCACGTAAAACTTGCAACAACAATTAGAGGACGTCTAACTTGTTTTTGCAGGGTTTGACATGTGATGTGATATGGCCAAAGTTGTGATGTTGCATGTATGATGTATGAGATGATCATGTTATTGTAATAGGTTTCACGACTTGCATGTCGATGAGTATGACAACCGGCAGGAGCCATAGGAATTGTCTTAATTTATTGTATGAGATGCAAAGCCATGTGCTTACTACTTTTACTTCCTTGCTAACGGTTAGCCATAGTAGTAGTGATAGTAGTAGTTGGCGTGACGACTTCACGGAGACACGATGATGGAGATAATGATGATGGAGATCATGGTGTCACGCCGGTGACGATGATTATCATGCGATGCCTGAAGATGGAGATCGAAAGAGCAAAGATGATAATGCCATATCATGTCACTATATGATTGCATTGTGATGTTTATCATGTTTTACATCTTACTGCTTAAAATGACGGTAGCATAATAAGATAATCCCTCTTAAAATTTCGAGAACGTATTCCCCTAAGTGTGCACCGTTGCGAAGGTTCGTTGTCTCGAAGCACCACGTGATGATCGGGTGTGATAGATTCTAACGTTCGCATACAACGGGTGTAAGCCAGATTTACACACGCGAAACACCTAGGTTGACTCGACGAGCTTAGCATGTACAGACATGACCTCGAATACAAGAGACCGAAAGGTCGAACATGAGTCGTATGGTTGAATACGATCAGCATGAAGTTGCTCACCATGGTGACTAGTCCATCTCACGTGATGATCGGACACGGGTTAGTCAACATGGATCATGTATCACTTAGATGACTGGAGGGATGTCAATTTAAGTGGGAGTTCATACTTAATTTGATTAAATGAACTTAATTGTCATGAACTTAGTCTAAAAGTTGTCTTTACAAATATTGTAGATGTCCAACGTCAACCTCAACTTCAATGCATTCCTAGAGAAAAACAAGCTGAAAGATGATGGTAGCAACTATGCGGACTGGGTTCGCAACCTGAAGCTCATCCTTGAAGCAGCTAAAAAGGCTTATGTCCTTAATGCGCCGCTAGGTGACCCTCCCGCTCCGCAGCAGCCCAGGACATTCTAAACGTCTGGCAAGCGCGGAGTGATGATTACTCTCTCGTCAGGTGTGGCATGTTATACAGTTTAGAAACGGGGCTCCAAAGACGTTTTGAGCAACACGGGGCATATGAGATGTTCCAAGAGCTGAAGCTAGTTTTTCAAGCTCATGCCCGTGTCGAGAGATATGAAGTCTTCGACAAGTTCTTCAGCTGTAAGATGGAGGAGAACAGTTCTGTCAGTGAGCACATACTCAAAATGTCTGGGTTACACGGTCGTCTGACTTCACTTGGAGTCGAACTTCCGGATGATGCTATCATTGACAGAATCCTCGAGTCTCTCCCACCAAGCTACAAAGGCTTTGTGCTTAACTACAACATGTAAGGGATGGAGAAAACCATTCCCGAGTTGTACTCGATGCTCAAGTTTGCAGAAGTAGAAATCAAGAAGGAGCATCAAGTGTTGATGGTCAACAAGACCACTAGTTTCAAGAAAGGCAGGGTAAGAAGAACTTCAAGAAAGACGGCAAAGCTGTTGCCGTGCCCGGTAAGCCAGATGCCGGGAAGAAGAAAAAGAACGGACCCAAGCCTGAGACTGAGTGCTTCTATTGCAAGGGAAAAGGTCATTGGAAGCAGAACTGCCCCAAATACTTAGCGGACAAGAAGGCCGGCAATGTTAAAGGTATATGTGATATACATGTTATTGATGTGTACCTTACCAGCGCTCGTAGTAGCTCTTGGGTATTTGATACCGGTGTTGTTGCTCACATTTGCAACTCAAAGCAGGAACTGCGGAATAAGCGGAGACTGGCCAAGGACGAGGTGACGATGCGCGTCGGGAATGGTTCAAAGGTCGATGTGATCGCCGTCGGAACGCTGCCTCTACATCTACCATCGGGATTAGTTTTGAACCTTAGTAATTGTTATTTAGTACCAGCTTTAAGCATGAACATTGTATCAGGGTCTTGCTTAATGCGAGACGGCTACTCATTTAAGTCAGAGAATAATGGTTGTTCTATTTATATGAGTGATATGTTTTATGGTCATGCTCCGCTGGTGAATGGTTTATTCTTGATGAATCTCGATCGTGATGTTACACATATTCATAGTGTGAGTACCAAAAGATGCAAAGTTGATAATGATAGTCCCACATACTTGTGGCACTGCCGCCTTGGTCATATCGGCGTTAAGCGCATGAAGAAGCTCCATACTGATGGACTGTTAGAGTCTCTTGACTTTGAATCATTTGACACATGCGAACCGTGCCTCATGGGCAAGATGACTAAGACTCCATTCTCAGGAATAATGGAGAGAGCAATCGACTTATTGGAAATAATACATACTGATGTGTGTGGTCCAATGAACGTTGAAGCTCGCGGTGGTTATCGTTATGTTCTCACTCTCACCGATGATTTGAGTAGGTATGGGTATATCTACTTGATGAAGCACAAATCTGAGACGTTTGAAAAGTTCAAGGAATTTCAGAGTGAGGTTGAGAATCAACGTGAAAGAAAAATTAAATGTCTGCGATCTGATCGTGGAGGAGAATATTTGAGTCACGAGTTTGGCACACACCTAAGAAAGTGTGGAATTGTTTCACAACTGACGCCGTCTGGCACACCGCAGCGCAACGGAGTGTCTGAACGTCGTAATCGCACTTTATTAGATATGGTGCGATCTATGAAATCTCTCACCGACTTACCGCTATCATTCTGGGGATACGCATTAGAAACTGCAGCATTCACTTTAAATAGGGCACCGTCTAAATCCATTGAGACGACACCGTATGAACTATGGTTTGGCAAGAAACCTAAGTTGTCGTTTCTTAAAGTTTGGGGCTGCGATGCTTATGTGAAGAAACTTCAACCAGAAAAGCTCGAACCCAAAGCGGAGAAATGCGTATTCATAGGATACCCTAAGGAAACTATTGGGTATACCTTCTATCTTAGATCCGAAGGTAAAACCTTTGTTGCCAAGAACGGATCCTTTCTAGAGAAAGAGTTTCTCTCGAAAGAAGTAAGTGGGAGGAAGGTAGAACTTGATGAGGTAATTACACCCCCTCTCGAACAGGAAAGTAGCGCAGCGCAGGAAGTTGTTCCTATGGCACCTACACCGACTGAAGAGGAAGTTAATGATGATGATCATGAAGCTTCGGATCAAGTTACTACTGAACCGCGAAGGTCCACAAGGGTACGCTCCGCACCAGTGTGGTATGGCAACCCTGTGATGGAAATCATGTTGTTAGACAACGGTGAACCTTCGAACTATGAAGAAGCAATGGCGGGCCCGGATTCCAACAAATGGCTTGAGGCCATGAAATCCGAGATAGGATCCATGTATGAGAACAAAGTATGGACTTTGGTGGACTTGCCCGATGACCGGCGAGCCATAGAAAATAAATGGATCTTCAAGAAGAAGACTGATGCAAACGGTAATGTAACCGTTTACAAAGCTCGACTTGTCGCAAAGGGTTTTTGACAAATTCAAGGAGTTGACTACGAAGAGACTTTCTCTCCCGTAGCGAAGCTGAAATCAGTCCGAATCATGTTAGCAATTGCCGCCTTTTATGACTATGAAATTTGGCAAATGGACGTCAAAACAGCGTTCCTTAACGGGAACCTTAAGGAAGAATTGTATATGATGCAACCAGAAGGTTTTGTCGACCCTAAGGGTGCTAACAAAGTGTGCAAGCTCCAGCGCTCCATCTATGGGCTGGTGCAAGCATCTCGGAGTTGGAACATTTGCTTTAATGAGGTGATCAAAGCGTTTGGGTTCATACAGGTTTACGGAGAAGCCTGTCTGTACAAGAAAGTGAGTGGGAGCTCTGTAGCTTTCCTCGTACTATATGTGGATGACATATTATTGATGGGGAATAATATAGAGATGTTGGAGAGCATAAAGGCCTATTTGAACAAGAGTTTTTCAATGAAGGACCTTGGAGAAGCTGCATACATATTAGGCATCAATATCTATAGAGATAGATCAAGACGCCTCATAGGTCTTTCGCAAAGTACATACCTTGACAAGATATTGAAGAAGTTCAATATGGAAAACTCAAAGAAAGGGTTCTTGCCAGTTTTGCAAGGTATGAGATTGAGTAAGACTCGGTCGCCGACCACGGCAGCAGATAGAGAGAAGATGAGTTATGTCCCCAACGCTTCAGCTGTGGGCTCTCTAATGTATGCCATGTTGTGTACGAGACCTGATATAAACCTTGCCATAAGTTTGGTAGGGAGGTACCAAAGTAATCCCGGTGCGGAACACTGGACAGCGGTCAAGAATATCCTTAAGTACCTGAAAAGGACTAAGGAAATGTTTCTCGTTTATGGAGGTGACGAAGAGCTCGTCGTAAAGGGTTACGTCGACGCTAGCTTCGACACAGATCCGGATGACTCTAAGTCACAGACCGGATACGTATATGTGTTGAATGGTGGGGCAGTGAGCTGGTGCAGCAGCAAGCAAGAAGTCGTGGCAGCATCTACATGTGAACCGGAGTACATAGCTGCTTCAGAAGCGGCTCATGAAGGAATTTGGATGAAGGAGCTCATCACCGACCTTGGAGTGGCTCCAAGCGCGTTGGGTCCTATGACACTCTTCTGTGATAACACTGGAGCCATTGCCATTGCCAAGGAGCCCAGGTTTCACCGGAAGACGAAGCACATCAAGCGCCGCTACAACTCCATCCAGGACCATGTCCAGAGTGGAGTGATAGATATTTGTAAAGTACACACGGATCTGAATATTGCAGACCCGTTGACTAAACCTCTTCCACGAGCAAAACATGATCAACACCATAATGCTATGGGTGTTCGATACATCACAATGTAACTAGATTATTGACTCTAGTGCAAGTGGGAGACTGTTGGAAATATGCCCTAGAGGCAATAATAAAATGGTTATTATCATATTTCCTTGTTCATGATAATCGTCTATCGTTCATGCTATAATTGTATTAACAGGAAACAGTAATACATGTGTGAATGAATAGATCACAATGTGTCCCTAGCAAGCCTCTAGTTGGCTAGTTCGTTAGTCAATAGATGATCATGGTTTCCTGATCATGGGCATTAGATGTCATTGATAACGGGATCACATCATTGGGAGAATGATGTGATGGACAAGACCCAATCCTAAGCCTAGCACTAGATCGTATTGTTCGTATGCTATTGCTTTTCTAATGTCAAGTATCTTTTCCTTCGACCGTGAGATTGTGCAACTCCCGGATACCGTAGGAGTGCTTTGGGTGTATCAAACGTCACAACGTAACTGGGTGACTATAAAGGTGCACTACGGGTACCTCTGAAAGTGTCTGTTGGGTTGGCACGAATCGAGATCGGGATTTGTCACTCCGTGTGACGGAGAGGTATCTCTGGGCCCACTCGGTAGAACATCATCATGAGCTCAATGTGACTAAGGAGTTAGTCGCACGATGACGTGCTACGGAACGAGTAAAGAGACTTACCGGTAACGAGATTGAACAAGGTATAGGTATACCGACGATCGAATCTCGGGCAAGTTCTATACTGACAGACAAAGGGAATCGTATACGGGATTGATTGAATCCTTGACATCGTGGTTCATCCGATGAGATCATCGTGGAGCTAGTGGGAGACACCATGGGTATCCAGACCCCGCTGATGGTTATTGGCCAGAGAGGTGTCTCGGTCATGTCTGCCTGTCTCCCGAACCCGTAGGGTCTACACACTTAAGGTTCGATGACGCTAGGGTTATAAGGAATTGTTGTACGAGGTTACCGAAAGTTGTTCGGAGTCCCGGATGAGATCCCGTATGTCACGAGGAGCTCCGGAATGGTCCGGAGGTAAAGATTGATATATAGGACGGATGGTTTTGGACACCGGAAGTGTTTCGGGCGTCACACGTAACGTATCGGGACCACCGGGACCACCGGAGGTGGTCCCAGGGGACCAGCGAAGGGGGGCAACGACCCCAAGAGGCTAGATGGGCTAAGTGCGGGAGGGAACCAGCCCCTAGGTGGGCTGGTGCGCCTCCCACACCCAGCCCAATGCGCAAGTGGTGGGGAGAGGGGGCAACCCTAGGCGCAGGTGAGCCTTAGGCCCACCAGGTGGTGCGCCACACCCCCTCCCACCCTAGCCGCCGCCCCCCTCTCCCATCTGGTGGCCGCCGGCCCCTAGGGAGGGAACCCTAGGGGTGGCGCAGCCCTTCCCCCTCCTCCTATAAATAGATGAGGACTCGGGGCTGTTGGAGACACCGTTTCATCTCTCTCTCGGCGCAGCCCTGCTCCTCTCCCTCCTCCTCTCTGCCGGCGCTTGGCGAAGCCCTGCCAGGAGACCTCGTCTCTCCACCGACACCACGCCGTCGTGTTGCTGGACTTCTTCCCCAACCTCTCCCTCCTCCTTGCTGGATCAAGGTGCGGGAGACGTCACCGGGCTGCACGTGTGTTGAACGCGGAGGTGCCGTTGTTCGGCACTAGATCGGAATCGCTGCGAGTACGACTCCATCAACCGCGTTCTAGCAACGCTTCCGCTTAGTGATCTTCAAAGGTACGAAGATGCTCTTACCCCTCTCTCGTTGCTGGTCTCTCCATAGGAAGATCTGAATATGCGTAGGAATTTTTTTTGAATTTATGCTACGTTACCCCAACAGCCAGACCAAAAGACATGACCGTATACTCATATGAGCCAAAACTGGTCCTGAATGCCATCTTTGGAATGTCTTCCTCGCGAATGCGAATCTGATGATAGCCCATTCTGAGATCAAGCTTGGAGAATACTTTAGCACCTTTCAGCTGCTCGAACAACTCATTTATGTTCGGAAGTGGGTATTTGTTCTTGATTGTCTTCTTGTTCAATGGGCGGTAATCGACACACAGCCGTTCCGTACCATCCTTCTTCTTGACAAACAGAACACCACATCC
Organism: Hordeum vulgare subsp. vulgare; assembly: GCF_904849725.1. Taxonomy (NCBI): domain Eukaryota; kingdom Viridiplantae; phylum Streptophyta; class Magnoliopsida; order Poales; family Poaceae; genus Hordeum; species Hordeum vulgare. The sequence goes on along the minus strand of NC_058522.1, from coordinate 331,053,909 downwards.
CCACGGAGACGAGCTTGGTCTGATCAAACCCAAATGCTCCTGCTCATCGAGTTGCCTCTTGAGTTCCTTCAACTCTTCTGGACCCAGCTTGTACGGCCGTTTGCACACTGGCTCTGTGCCTGGCTCAAGCTCAATGACGAACTCCACTTCACGGTGCGGAGGCATCCCTGGCAGCTCTTCAGGAAACACGTCCTGATATTCACAGACTACTGGAACTTGCTCAATGGGATTGATCTCACCCTTTTCATTCAAGGACAACAAGCGGATTGTGTCATCGCGCGCCGTGAATATAATCACATCCTCCGAAGAGTGGGTCAGTTTCACTTCTTTAGCTTCACAATCAATTGATGCCTTATTCATGGCCAACCAGTCCATACCAAGGATCAAATCAATGTCGGACTTCCCCAAGACAATAGGAGACGCCAGAAAAGCATAATTGTCCATCTTGATAGAAACATCCGGAACCCTCATGAACGAACTCATGCGCATGCCCGGAGAAACCACACGGAAGGGTATCCAAATGAATTGCAGGAGTATCATGCTTAGCTAGGAAAGGCTTGGAGATGAAGCAATGCGAAGCACCAGAATCAAACAAGACTTTAGCAGGAAAATCATTGACTAAGAGATTACCCACATCCGAAGAATTTTCTGCCTCAGCTGCATTCACCATGTTGACTCGAGCTGATCTGGGGTTGAACTTCACAAGAGCGTTGCTAGGAGGTTTGCCTGGAGGAGGAGGCGGCAGACGGAGCTGAGAAGTGCATTTGTTGGCATAGTGACCCTTCTGCCCACATTTGTGACAAGTGACATCTGCTGGCTGCCGGAACTGAATCTGAGGAGGCCCTTGCTTCTGATGATGATATCTCTGCTAGAATCCAGGGTTGGGTGGGCGGGAAGAACCACGTCCACCTGAGTGCTTCGGCTGCTGAGAGTGCCGAGGAGGAGGAGGAGAAACCCAAAACCTGTGTTGCTTCTGAACCACCTGAGTTGAGGAAGAGCTGGAATCTCTGAAACGTTTCTTGGAGTTCTCCACCCTGAGCAAGGCTGCCTCTGCCCTGAGAGCTAAGTTATAGAATTTGTCAAACTCCTCAGGATCGTGCAAAGCGAGTGCTAACTGCAAATCCTCCTTCAAGCCACCCCTGAACTGGTATATCTTGCTCTTCTGATCCAGAACATCCTGCAACGCGTAACGGGCCAGCTCGTGGAACTCAACATTGTACTTGTACACAGAATTGCTGCCCTGCTTCAAGCGCCTGAACTTCTCGCGCATCTCCTCAACAAAACTGGAAGGGATGTAGTGGGACCTGAAGTCACGACAAAACTCGTCCCAAGTCATCACCCTGCCACCTCTGGAGTCCTTAAGCTGCTGCCACCAAATAGAAGCCTGCCCCTTCAACTGGAATGTTGCAAACTTGAAATAATCCTCTAGACGCACATTGCTACACTCGAAATGCTTGTTCATATCACGGATCCAATCTTCCGCATCAAACGGCTGGTCGCAAGAAGTGAACGTCCTAGGCTGGTTTGACAGGAACTGACTCAGACTGGCGAAGTGATTGCCACCCTGCTGGAAATTGCCCTGCTGATGATTGGCTCTCTCCTGGATCAACTGCAACAGCATCTGAGTATTTGCATTGGTAGCTGCCATCATCGCCTGCCAGGCCTCTGCAGGAGGAGGCGGCGGCGGTGGCGGAGGAGGAGGCGGAGGCGGCATATCCTCACGCGCTGGGGTCTGACGAGTTGGTGGAGCCATCCTGAAGACGGACAGCATATTAGTCCACAGAATAATTGAAGATAAGCTGAATCAAAAGACAGAATATCTGAATAGAACTTAGCATTGCACTCGAACAACATAGCAAGAGTGCATTCTTATAGTAACAGACGACAAAATTCCGATAAGGCCACAGCAAACAAGTGTGAGCTAGAACTGCTCGGAACAAACATATGATCGAGATTTCCCAAACCTCCATCAAGCGTCTGTAGGAAGATAGTCCTATAAGATACTACCAGATATCCCACCTATGAATTCCCGAAATAACTGGTCATGCAATCAGGCACCCGGATACAAGGAGTATTTCACACAACTCCTAAACTAACCCGTCACCTGTATCACACCCTTCAACACACGACCAGCATCTCGGACCTTCGTCTACCACAGATCCTCGTGATCACCACGATACAAAGTGTGGTAGTACCCCCGAACAATCTACACCAGTACTGGGGACGTCGGGGTTATCTCACCACTACCCGTATTGAAGCAACAACAAACACCCTCCGTTCTTAGGTACTCAGAAATCTGAATGATGGCGATGTGCGCGATAATCCCTGGAGCTCAACTCCTCTGATACTTAGAGCAGATAGGAGGCACCAGGACATGATTCCGTCACATCGAAATCATATAGATTTCGCAAATACCCGCGTGATCCTAAAAAAATTTGAGCGAGAAAAGGAGTAGAGTTAAAGATTTCCTAAGACGGAAGCCTCACCAGAGCAAAGAAGAGGAGAAAAATGAAACCTACTCTCCGACATAACTAAGACTCAAAACATTTACTAGACTCGACTCGGCCAAATACGATCACACAAAGGCTCCTATGGTTGTAAGGCTCTGATACCAACTTGATACCAACTTGTAACGACCAAGATGCGGTCCTTTCCGATCTGGGGGTCGAGGCCCCCAAATAGGAAAGAAGCGCATCTAAGTGTTTCGCAAGCAAGTAAACATAGCACATAATAATAGTTACAGTAGACAATCTGGGATTCAACTGTCTTCTTATTAATAAGACAGTGTACAACGCAGATACAAACAAGGTAGTTCCGGTACGGACTACAACACAGGGAAAATGCTATGCTACCCGCTGCAGGCCCACGATCACGACCACGGCTCAGTCCTCTGGATAGTTCACGTAAAGGCGATCTGTCTCCTCGTCGTACTGCCACGCCAGCTGGGTGCCGTCAGGATCATCAGTCTCTGGGGTACCTGTACCTGCTGGGAGTTTTGGAGGAATCCGTGAGCCACGGGGACTCAGCAATCTAAGACCTTGGTGCCAAATCTAGTCACGTTATTGAGTAAGGAAGGGGTGAAGTGTTTCAGGCTACTGCAACCTATGATTGAATAAGTGGCTAACTTACGCGAGAAAGAAGTGAAAGTGGTCTACGCTAACGATCGGGAATACTTGATCAGAAAGTGATCCTGAACACCTACCTACGACCATCATAACCCCACCGTGTTCCCGGTCGAAGAGAGATCTTCGAAGGGACAGTCACGATTACGCACACAGTTGGCATATTTTATTAGTTTATGTTTAAGTTCTCTAATACCGGATGTTAACAAAATATTCCAAGTTGCCACATAACCGTGGGCACGGCTTTCCGAAAGATTAAACCCTGCAGGGGTGCTCCAACTAGTCCATCACAAACGAACACAGGCCGCAAAGGCATCCTCTATCACGAATCTCGTGATCTCGTCGGATTCCTTAGAGGAAAACCTCGACTCTGGGGAAAACCAAAGCTTCACCGAGATTCCTATACGCAAGATATACCGCTAAGGTAAGACAAGGCTAGCAGGACCTCCCGACGTGTCGATGACCCTGATAAGAGCCGCGTATCTCAGTCTCAGGACACGCCGGATGAGCGATGGTTACCACGCCAAAACACCGAGTTGCCCCGGGGAGCGTAATAAGCTGCTCTGGTTTGGACCAACACTCATGAGGAGCATTGGCCCGGGTTGTTGATTAAATCCCTCGGGGTAGCTATTCCCTATGCAGTTTATTATTAGGTGATTAACAAATAGTACCAATGTTGGGTCCTGCCGGACAAGCCTTAACACTACGCGATTTATCAAGGGGGTCCCCATAACAACCCCGAACGTGTTAGGAGCGATCATTATGGAATCAAACACCGGTAACCGGTAACTAAGGCGGCAATAACGGAACAAGACACCCGGCAAAAGGCTAGGCCTCCCGTCATTTACCAAGTATATAGATACATTAATTAAACAACAGAAATTAATATAATGATATCAAGCGCATGTCATCACATGAGTTTAAAACACCTGCAACTAACAATGCTAACATTAGTAGCTGAGCAAGCCTACCTAGCCATGCAAGTTTGCTAGGAAAGAGTAAGGTGTTTAGGCTCATGGCATATGAAGAGGCAATGTATTTTCAGTGGTAGGCAGCGAGCAATTTGACATGGAATCGAAACTAACATAACAAGTCTAGAGATGGGATCAAGGTCATATCATCTTGCCTGTGATATCCTCAGCTTGGAATGGTTCTGGATCGTCCTGCACGTACTCTCTTGACTCCACGTATTCGTTCTCCGCTCCCGGTGCTACCCAACATAAGAATAACAGCCAATGAACAGCAGCACCACAAAATGCAACAATCACATGATGCATGAGATGAAAGTTGAGCATGCACCACTATTTCTATCACTAGCACAAGCAAAATAAACTACAACAAGTTTTCTGAACAGAACTTTGCACTAAACTATTTGGACATGCATGGGAATGATATGAGCAGATGCAGATCGTAAAAACGGTGCAAAACCATATAAAGAACTTTGCAAACGGAGCTACGGATCAACGGGAATCAACGAAACACGATATGAAGCTCTACGTGAAAGATTCAACACCACACACACAATTGGCACAAATCTGGTGTTCCCAGGTTGCCAAGACATATATTAACCCAACATGAACGACATGGAGCAAGGTAGAACACCACAACAACAATTAAGCACAAACTTTGAACAAAATGGCAAAACTACGCAATCTGCCAGTTTCTGCATCTTAGCTGTTTGTGAGCCACCTGCAACATAGCTACAGGTCTTCAAATATGACAAATAATATATGTGGCTGTTTCCAACCAAGAACACTACAAGCTCCAGAAAGAATCACAGCAAAAGGAATTAAACCCTAGAAGCTACAAGGCCACAAACTTTGCCAAAACCATCAGATCTCAGGGACTTGGTGAAAATTCCTGCACCTGAGTTTCTGTTTCTGTTCTGAAGCTTTTTGACAGCAATGAAAACACAAGCTACTGGACTCAAAATGACTTGAAACTTGACAGGAAGCTTCCAAAACATACCAGGTTCGAAATACTAGCACTGAACTAAGTCCAGTTCTCAACAGAATGACCAGCACATCCTCATCTACAGGGGAAGAAAATGTTTCCAGCATTCCAGACTTTGTGAAATTTTCGGAGTTCAAAAATCTGGAATTTTCCAGCCACATGCCCACTTTGTCTAGGCATAGTTTGCACACACATGTCACCAAGAGGTGATTGAAACCACTATGGTGTTGAGCACAAACCCCTACTACTAACACACACAAATCCATGCCCTTGGGCTCCATCTATACCATGGAAACAAAGCCCAAACTTTCAACAAAATTGTAAATGCAACTCCATAAGGTATGCTTCTAAGATGACAAATACATAGGTGAATCTTATGTGCACAATGACAAAGTGACATGGGGGTTTGAACCCCATGTTTGTGCCATCCACATCAACAACACCCACACCCATATCACAATATTACTAGTATCAAGCACATCACAATGGGACTCTAAGCTAACAAGAGAGTACGCACACCCCCACATATGGTCATGTGATGGTGCACACTCTCACATATATTCCACTTCATTCACAACAACATCATGCTCTTAAACCTAAGAACAACAAGAGGGGGAAAAAACTAAGCAAGTAACTTGGTAGCATCACCTCTCAAACACTTTTAGTAGGTACCACAAGTGGTGTGCACTCACAACAACATCATCTCCATACCTACACCATCAACTCCACTTACAACCTCTATGCACAAATGCCTATTTGCAAACACACCAACAACATGAACTACAAGACCACATACACATTCATGCCCTACATACATGCTCTCTCTCACCCTCCATCAAACAACAGGGAAGTAAAGATATATAAGGGCATCTGCAACCCTTTGATCTAGGCTTAGAGTAGCAAACAAAGCAAGGGAAAAACAAAACAAAAAAATCAGCAAGAAATAAAATGAAAAAAAATATGGGGTTTCTCTGGGATTTGAACCCCAGATCCCCTGATACAACACCCCACAACACATCCACTGCGCTGCTACTACTGTTGTTAACAGGAGAAGAGAAAATGGCAAGGTAAGTTGCCTGCAGGCCACTGATACGAATAAATCAAAACAAAACAACAAAAGGCGCCGAGGGGGGGACTTGAACCCACGCCCTCCTACAGGCGCAAGCATATGTCAGTGCAGCACTACCATCAGGCTACGGATCGATGACTGGCTATGACAGGAAGGAAAAGTAGAAAAGCACACTCCACTGCAGAGGAGAGCTCCGCCGGCGGCGCCCCCGAATAGGAAAGAAGCGCATCTTGGTCGTTACACAAGTACCCATGTATTATATATGCTTTTGGGGTAGAATCATCCCAGGAATCCACTGATGGAATCAGATTTCACTTTAGAGCAACTTCATAAACTATCATTTTTCTGTCTTGATGCCATGTTTAGAACTTAGTGTCATGTGGTGTGTTGGCCCTATGAAGATGAATCCTTGATGTGGCAGTAGTGGGTGAACCCCTCTACAACATGGAGCCTTTGTTTTATACATAGGAGTTTGTATGTACTTGTTGTGCCTTGTCAAAGTTGACACTTGGCGGAAATTGTCAGCTTTGTGAAAGTTAGTGATTTTCACTAAGTCTGAGAAACTGCTGTTATTTTCTTCCCTTGTTGATGTGGTTGCACAAGCTCATGTGTTGGGAATCAGCCCATGCAACAAACTAAGGTTTGTGAGCTTTTGGGTTTGTCTAGCTCTCTGTTAAATTTCATGCTCTTTCACTTCCTGTAGATATCATTTTGGAGGCTGCCAAAATGCTTCAGAGCATAAGCAGCTAGTGAGAATCTGTTATTTTTGCCCAAGTTTATGTCCATAGATCTTATCATGTGTGATGCCTTTGCAGTAGCTTCTTGCACAGGCTTGTAGAGCTTTTGAATGGCTTTTGCCACATATCTTGTTTGGCTCATTTGGGTGGTTGTAGGTACTTTGAATGTTGTAGACAAACTGCTATGATGTTGTTTAGGACCGATTGCATGTTTTAGTTGTTTTGAAGCTTGTGTGAGCATTGTTGATGGTGTGGTGTGTTTCTTTGCACCACCCCACTTATATTTGTTTGTTTGATCATGTGGCAACATGGGAACACCAGAAGAGTGCCATTGGAGTGTGCTTATGGTGGGTCTGAACCGTAGGACTCCATATCTTGTTTCGTAGTTTCCGGTTGATCTGTAGCTCCGTTCTCAACGTTATTTATATGTTTTTGCATCGTTTTCTCGTGATGCACCTGTTCATGCCATCTTCATGCATGTCAAGATAGCTTAGTGTGAAGTTCTGCCCAGAAGTTTATCTTCTCATCTCATGCATATGAGAGTGACTAGAATAGTGATGCATGCTTCCTTCTCATCTCATGCATCATATTGTTTGTTGCATCATGTTGTGTTGGTGTTCATTGGCTGTTATTTTTATCTTGGGTAGCACCGGGATCGGAGAGCGAGTATGTGGATTCTGGAGAGTACGTGCAGGACGATCAAGAGCCGTTCCAAGCTGAAGACATCACAGGCAAGATGACCGTGACCTTGATACCGTATCTAGCTTTGTTATGCTTATAATAACGTTTCCTTTGATACATGCTCACTGCCTACCACTTGATAAAAATGCCACATGTCATTGCCATGAAACCCAAACACCTTCCCCTCCTAGCTAATGTTGTTTGGCTAAGTAGGCTTGCTCAGCTTCTGATGATTAGCTTTGCTAGTTGCAGGTGCCAGGTGTCTCATGTGATAACATGAGTATTTTGATATCATTATGATTAAACTGCAATTTAATTAATGCACCTATATACTTGGTAAATGACGGAAGGCCTAGCCTTTTGCCGGGTGATTTGTTCCGTTATTGCCGCCTTAGTTTCGGCTACCGGTGTTTGATTCCATAATTGATCGCTCCTAACATGTTCGGGGTTGTTATGGGGACCCCCTTGATAAATCGTGTAGTGTTAAGGCTTGTCCGGCAGCACCCAACTTCGGTTTTAATTTGCTAATCACCTAATAATAATTTGCATAGGGAATAGCTACCCCGAGGAATTAATCAACAACCCGGGCCAGTGCTCCTCATGAGTGTTGGTCCAAACTAGAGTTGTGTGCGGGGCCAGCCCGGGGCAACTCGGGAGATGTCTATCAGGCCACTGTACGCTGTGCTCATCTGTCGTGTCCTGAGACTGAAATATGCGGCTCTTATCAGGGTCGTCGACATGATGGGAGGTTCTGCTAGGTTCGTCTTACCTTAGCGATATATCTTGCGTATAGGAATCTCGGTGAAACTTTGGGTCTCCTCAAAGTTGAGGTTTTCCTCTAAGGAATCCGACGAGATCATGAGATTCATGATAGAGGATTACTTTGCAGCCCGTGACCGTTTGTGATGGACTAGTTGGAGCACCCCTGCAGGGTTTAATCTTTCGGAAAGTCGTGCCCGCGGTTATGTGACAAACATGGATAAGTTGTTAACATCCGGTTCTAGATAACTTGAATTAACTCTAATAAAACTGCCAACCGTGTGCGTAACCATGATTGTCTCCTTCGAACACCTCTCTTCGATCGAGAACACGGTGGGGTTATGTTTGACGTAAGTAGGTGTTGAGGATCACTTAGTGATCACCTAGTCTTCGACCACTCGCGTAGACCACCATATCAATAACTCTGATCTTCGTAAGTTAGCCACCATATAAGCTTAGGATGCTGCAACCTATACACTGAACCTTCCTCACCTAATAACTTGGCTAGTTTTGGTACCAAGGTCATCCGATTGTTGAGTCCCCGTGGCTCATAGTTTACTGCAACACCCCAACAGGTACAAGTATGCCCGACGCTGGAGATCCAGATGGCACGCAGCTCGCGTGGCAGTACGATGAGGAGAACGACCGACTGTACGTGAACTATCCGGAGGTCTAAGGCAGTGGTTGTGATCGTGGGCTAGCATGCGGGATATCATAGTATTTTCCTTGTTTCATGTAGTCCGTAGCGGGACTAACTTGTCTGAATAATTGTGTGGATGTAAACCTTATATTATACTATGTCAGATGGCAAATGTATGGCCTATTTTTCATTCTTCGTTTATGTATTTGCTATGATTATCTCGCTTGCGAAACGCTTAGATGCGCCTCTTTTCCTTTTGGGGCATCGCCCCCAAAATAGGAAAGGGCCGCATCTTACTCGTTACACTAATCTTGCTGCAAGGACAAATATAATCTTCTCCTTTGACCACCAATCTTTTTTCTTATTTGTATGCTAATGGAACACTCTCTGGCATGAAGGAGAGGATGATAACTACCGGAAGCACAAGATGTTGTTCATGAATTCGACAGTGATTTAGTGAGATTGTGAATTCCCTCCTTTTGCTCCTTCAAATATTTCAAATTGATTATTTGATCTTCTCTCCATTCCAATTAAATTTCTTATCGCTTCTCCTAATTGTCTAGCCAATTAAGAAGAAAATTCATGTATGAGAAATAGGTCTTTCTTGTATTGGTTTTATATCTTGGCAGATTATTACTGGTTTTTCTGCCACAGCATGCAAAACTTGGTGTGTGTGCGAGGCCATGGGTTTGTGATAGGATGTTGAAGAACATAACCTCTAAGATATATGACTACTCAATAGGTGAGTTGTTGGTACTTCAACATGCAATACTAGCATATGAAAGACTTAATAATCGCAGATCATGGTGAAAGGCATTATGAATATCAATTTACAAGTGTGATTTTGAATATATTTTCATCTATTCCACGGGTTACCTCACTTTATAGTTTGGCACAATTGATTTGTCAATGTCCATCCATTTTTGCATGCATGCAACATGACATCATTACGTATTCTTTTGATTTTGTACTTTAAAAAGATTTATCTCCCAAACCGTTATCTCAATTAATGATCCGTTTTTACCACTGACTTTATCGCGACGAGATCTTCTAAACTAGATCCCATGTCGACATGTTTTAACTTTTGTTTTCGTCGGTACTTGTCGGATTATTATCACTTACTTGTCACATTATTTATTACATAGTTTTCACATTAAATCAACTTGGTTATCAGGTTTATGAATGCTGATATACCTCACTAAAAAACTTGATTCATTATACTTGTGATGGTTCATGTATTTACTTGCTTATTATTAGTGCTTTAATAACCTTTTTAGCTCCACATAACACTGCAATACTTAAAAAGTAAAAAATTATTGTCCCAGTAACTATGTATAATTTTTATGACAACTGTACATCCGTAAGATGACAACTATGATGACATAAATGTGGCAACTAGGAACGACGAAAAAAAAAATCAACGAAACATGTCAACATGAGATCTTATTTTAAAGGTCTCGTCGAGACGAACCTAACGGTGAAAACGAATCTCCAATCAAATTATCAATCTATGAGATAAATCATTTTTAAAATTCAAAAAAAATATTTAATGCGATGATGTAATCATGAGGTAGAAGATTCTTGCATGTGCGCATAAACCGCTGCATGGAAGAGCTACGATGCGGCGCTTCTCCTTAGATTTTCCCCTATTTAATTCATATATACTCCCTCCTTCCATCTATATAGGGCATGAGTTTTGAATCTCTCGTACCAAGGTTGTTGAATAAAAAGAGGAGCAAATGTTGGGAATAGTACTTGGCCAACCAAATCGCATGCAAGTTTTTTTGGGTGCCGAGATTAATCCCTCGCATGCAACCTCCTCTCCCCTTTTTCTGCATGCAGCTCAACAATAACTCCTCTAGGAACTTCATGCATTGGCCAACAAAAGTGGAGCGCGCAAGCTGTGAGAGGGAATTAAATGGAAGAGGCATCGGTTACCTCGTTTGGCCTTATATAGATGGAAAAATGAAATTTGGGGTTAGGCCTTATATAGATGGAAGGAGGGAGTATGTACTTGGAATTGTCTTTTTTATATTGACATGTATCACATTTGGTCAACATTAAAGACGTCTGTTGTACGTGCACGCTTAGAGCAACTCTAGTAGAACCCGCATCCCGCCCCGGCCCGCGAAATAACCGCCAAATTGCAGGTCGGGGCCGGAAAATCCGCATGATCACACCCCGCATCCCGCGCCGACCCGCATTATTTTTTGCGGGGCGCGACAAATCTTCTCCCCCAACCTCCATCTTCACGGGCTGGGAGGCCGACCCGAGCTGAACCACTATCCGGTGCGAGATTTGGCAGGAGGGACATTTCCGCGCGCCCTTTCCCCGCTCCCCGCACCCTCGCCACCATTGCCCCCCCCCTCCGCAAGCTCCGGTTCCTCCTCCCCGGCCGTTCCTCGCCGCCATGGAGGACCCTATGCTGTCCCCCGTCACCGCCGAGGTCGCGCATGCTCCTTCCCCTCGGGCTGATCTCGTCGCCGACCATGTTGCCCCCGCCGCCGTCGCCCAAGCACACGTCGCGCCTTCCCAAAATAGGCATGGCACCGTGGTCGTGCAGGGCGGGAATCCGGCTGCCCCCGCCGCGATGGCCCGTGCTCCGGGCGCCAACGCCGCAGTGCGATCTCGGTCGGCGGTGCAGAAGGCCGGCAAGGCCGCGACCGTAAAGCGGAGGAAGGTTTCGGCTTCAAGGAAGACACCTTATTCAACCTCTGACTGCACCCCCCCCCCTGCAAGGAGGTGCTCCAGCGATGCCTGAACAATTCCGCTTCCCCCGCGGCCGAGGTGTTCGACGAAATGGCCGGAAGGTATGCCTCTTCGGTCTTGGCGATTCCTTTTCATTTTTCGCCATTAGTCTTGATAGCTCGTGACTTGTTATCGTTCGCTATAGCGGTGGTTCGAACAATGCAACAACCGAGTTCATGAACATGTTGGACATGAACGCAGTTGACATTGATCAAGCCTCTTTCGAACCATTCAACTACAATGAAACGGACGGCGGCGTGGATGATCATGGTGCTGCGGACGAATTGGAGGAGATCGAAGCGGAAGCGTTTGAGCAATCGCAAGCAAAGGGTGGGAAAAGCCAAAGATCGAAGAACTACACGATCTTGGAAGATCAAGCTTTGATCCAAGCATGGAGTGCGGTGTCTCTTGATGCATGCACGGGTGTTTCTCAAACCGCCAAGAGATATTGGCAAGGATCGAAGATCAATACTTCCGCGTTATGAAAAAGTATCCTAATAGGACTGCACGCACATTTCGGTCACTTCAAGGGCGTTGGGAGAATATCAAACATATGTGCAGCCGTTGGGCAGCTTGCTTGGAGCAAGTACGAAATGCACCTCCAAGTGGCACCGTGGAGTCCGACTATGTGACTTTGTTTTTCCTTTGTTTAATTTGTGCATCATCATAATGTATCATGGGAAATGATTGCATCACTTTGTTCACATTTTGTAGGACAAGATTGCTCAACACAGATACAAGGACATGGAAGCTTCGGAAGGCAAATTCTTCAAATTAGAGCATTGTTGGGAGTTGCTCCAAAAGTGCGACAAGTGGAAGTTGATCGACAGAGATATGTACTCCCTCCGTCCCAAAATAATTGTCTCAACTTTGTAATTATAGATCATGTAATTATAGACAGTAATTATAGATCATATATATGTACTCCCTCCGTCCCAAAATAACTGTCTCAACTTTGTACTATCGATAGTACAAAATTGTACTAAGCTTAAGACACTTATTTTGGGACGGAGAGAGTACTAGAAATTGTCTTTTTTATATTGACATGTATCACATTTGGTCAACATTTAAGACGCACGTGCTTACTAGTGTTACAAATTATAGATCTAGGTACAAGCCTTATAAACAGAAAGGATCGTACTATTGTACTCCGTAAAACTTATGTTAGGTTCGTAATTACTGAAAACTGCTGACGTCATATTTTAGTCTTTCTGTTTAGATTTTCTTGTGAGCTTCTACACATAGTCATCTATTAAATATAATGAGCTGGTCCTCGCCCATAAATTCCGGAAAAAGTTACGGTCTAGAGTGCCCGCTAGTAATTTTAGGAGATTCTTATTTGATCACCAAGTTTCCTTGAAAAAATATTACTAGTTGCCAAGGCAACAGAACCGAATAACGAACCAAAGAAGACGCAAAAGATCCCATGTTAAATTCACAACCAAATTTAATCTGATACATATGTTATAGTCTTCGAGACCTGAACTAAGATGTTACACAATCACACCCTGGATCATTCCCTGGATCGTTTCAAACAGGCCATGACTGCCGCACCACCACCAACTGCACCAGCCATGAACCCAATTTTAGAAAGCAATACATTCATACTGCGAGGTCTTGACTCCTCTAACGGTTTAAACACCCCTGTTTTTGACTTGACCTCAATATGCAACTTGAGAACCTGACAGTGGAATTTTCACTTTCATAAGAAATCAAATACGGAGTAGCTAATAATCGAGCCATGCAACTCACAGTATCACAACATGAATTAAGAATACTTTCAACCCAACTGATCTGGCACTGAGCACGGCGCAAGCAAGATCAGTATCCATTGTCAGCATCACCTGGTCACCCTCCTCATCTTCATACTTAATTCCAAATAGTTATTAAAATTAAGTTGGGCAGTCCAGGCAAATAATTTACTGGAAGTGGCATTGGATTCATTGGAAGTGGCATTAAGAATCACTTTCACCTTCAATCAAATAGATAGATACAGAAAACGAGGGAAAGCTTGACCTAAGATTCAAGACACCTAATATATGCCCTCTACATGCCTACTGAAATATTTTAATGTATTCATGCGGAATTACTTGATCTTACCAAGAGTTGAATGACGTCCTTTTCATCAATACTCAACCTTTGCCTTACACAAGACACAAGCCCGTCTAAGCTCTCCGAGCCTATAGCAATAACATAGAAGCTCATTATTTATTTTAGAACATGCCATATAATTAGAGATTCGGTTATATTTGGAGGCATGCAACAACGCTCAGCATATTTGTGCAAACTATCAAGTGAACACTTACCAAAAGTGAACCTATGGACACGTCCCGTATGGTCTTGAAGCTTAAAGTCAAATGAAGTAGCAACAATAGGGGAATTCGTGCTACGTCCATCCCCAGCTTCTTCTGATGCTTCTTCTGATGCTTCACTGAGCAACGTACGAGAGCACTTTTAGGGAAGAAAACCCAGAAAAGTATACAAACGTAAAAAAAAATGAACCATGGACGAACCTATCGCTATCAACTTTGTCATCTCGAGGCTCCAAACCAAGCGCAAAGTCCCAGAACATCTGCATTAGTTCGTTTGCACCATCATTAGCAGTCTCATTGCCTCCTTCAACCTAAAAGTAAAGATTCACATTAACAAATTTAGGATAGGAAGCTTTGGCAGAGCTTGACAGAAAGACTGGAAGGGGCAAGGGATTACCAATTGAATGACTGCATGGGTAAGATGCAGGAGATCCAGGCAAGCAACGATTTGCTCTGTTCAGGAAAACACATTTACCAGATCATCAGGAACTCAAGAGCTATTCACTTCACAGACTGAGATAAGAATTGGGTCATACCTCCGTCACGAACAGGAAAGTGCAAGAAACTGCAACCATGCATTACATGTAGTGCATCAAGAATGGGCATGTCTAACGTAAAATAGCCAGGGTTTCGTCCCATCACCTTTATAAAATGCACGAGTAATACAATGAGCTATAAGCAAATATACAAAATGACATGCCATTTCAAGAGATACAAGTGTAACACCAGCACAGAAACCTTTTCTACTCGGGTCAATTCAGGGGAAAGATTCTGCGACACAACACGCATAAGAACATCATTTGAACTGCATTTGAGAATGAATATCAATCAATAAATGTGAAGAACATACATATACATACATGCATGCAAGCATGTAGTGTAATGCTACTATGGTATATGCTTACCTAAAGATCCCCTGAACTGCTTTACCTGTAGTGACAAGCACATAATTAACTTGAAACTCACGCATTCTCTGTGTTGCCACATACACAGAATCTGAAGGGGAAACAATTACTACCCTGAAAGTTGACAACATAGTAACCCTTACTATCTGAACCGTCTTACTTGAAGTTGAAAGGAAATAGTCAGAATAAAAATATACTATACTTTGCGTCCTCCGTGACAATGGTTGACAGAGAAGGTTTGCAAATCCGCTCAAACAAGGTTCTTACGGAATCATATGGAGCTGTATGCAAAATCAATGAATACCTTAAATTTATTGGCAAGACAGAACGACACCAAAACAGGGTTACTCAAGAGCAAGCAAGTAGCAACATGCGTAAGCCAAACACACACAAATAACAGGTCAATACAATATGATATACTCCCCTCCCTCCCTAAATATAAGATGTTTTCGCAGTTCAATTTAAAGTGATATTTAGGGACAGAGGTAGTACTTGGTAAGTTAGTATAGTACGAATGTTCATTTTACTTTGCTTCAGAAAGATAAACATATCATGATTATTACTCACAAAATAAATAGGACACTCATTTTATGTATCAGGGTACTACTTCAGGAGTTAAAGAGAGTGAATTTAGTGATAATATTTGCATTGAAAGACCTTTGAAGTTGCGACCCAATTGAGGCTCAGTCCCCTCTACTGCAGCTGCGATCGCACTCTCTTTGTCGAGAGCCATCTCCAATCTTAAAATAGCATCATAAAGGCATTTTGCAATGTCCAGCATACCAATAACCTTGCCATTATCCACAAGTGGGAAGCGTCTCGATTTACCTAAACCACGAAAGACATATGGAAAAACTAATATTAGTGAAGAAAGGAAGTGTCAATCCAAACAACGACTCTCCGCAAGAACATGAAAACAGCATGGCCCCACATGTGACATGTATGATTGTATGAAAAGGGAAATTTGAAGTTGAAATGGGAGTGACTCGTCAATGGTGATATGATATCATATATCGAACATTATGTTACCGAAGTACTAAAAATAAACAAGTTACACTAGAGCTTTATAATCTACTCCGGAATCAATTAACACTTAAGCATGCACATGCAAAGAGGTTCACTAACTAATGATAGCATAAGCCAGTGGCGGAGCCAGGAAAGAAATTTAGGATGTGCACATCTTAAAAAAAAACTAAACCTAATTTTTGAGCTATATTAGTACATACTAATCAAAATCTGGAAACTCTACTTTGCACATAGCGGACTTTTTTCAATGTTCCATTAAGTACTCTCTACTTTATCAGCTGTTGCAACCAAGTAACTCTTGTATCAAAGTTTCAGTGAAGCCCATTTATTCACATGCCAGTTTTAACAGTCAGGTGCCATCAATTAGTTCAACTGAATGCATTGAGTTGAGCATGATACTGAGGAAAGAGTCATGATGGTGAAAACCACTCGCGCCTCCTTTGTTAAGTAGGAATACAGAAGTTACAGGAAGTGAGATGACATGTGTCTCAATCCTGAACAAAATAAGATGTCATTTGGTTCATATGAGGATGATTTCCATTAAGGTCTGAACTAAAAAAAAAATCCTTTGAAATGTGAAGGGACAGGAACTAATACTGTATAGGGAGAATAGGAATCCATTCCTACGAACCAAAGGCCTCTGAATAGTAATCCAGAGGCCCCGCTTGGGACACAGGAACTCAAAATGTAGGAATAGAGAAACCGCAGGAGTTGAGATGCCATGTACCCTGGGTTCCTACAGGAACCAAAACCACAGGGAAACTTTAATAATGCCGTTTGGATATCATAAAAGCACAGGAATTGTAGACACAACAAGACATGAGCTATGGGCTCCTGTTTGGTTTCCTCCTAAGTTAATATGGAATGCCCATTTCACAGGAATTTCAAAGGAATGTAGGATAGCAATTCCTTCCTTCCAAACAGCATGAAAGAAAATTTTCCTGTAGGGATCCTATCCTCTTAAATTCCTATGTTTTTCCTATGTTCCAAACATAAAGGAAATTTTCCTACAGGAATTCTATCTTATGTAATTCCTACAACATTTCTGTAAACCAAAGGAGGCATCAAAATGATACTACTGTTGCAAAGTCAGTGTCGCTAACAGGTACTAGATCTATTAAACAGGGCCATTCGGCATTCAAAAAATGACAGGGCTCTAAATAATCTTCAATGTGATACGGCCAGTACTAGTATACGATTGAATAATCTGACAAAAACATAAAAATATATAATAGAAATATTGAAACACTGTTTGGTGAACATTTCAAGTATAGGAGCATAGTTCACGTTGCTGCCAAAAAAATTACCTCAATGTTTAGCCAAGGGTTAGAATAACGGAAATGCCAGTATTGACTAAATATACCTCGAACCATCTTCTGCAATGCCTCAAAAGCAATTGAGTCAGAGATGACGCAAGTAGGACTTCTTGTCATGATATGAGCCATGGTGGTTTGCTCCACCTGCAATCCCTTTGCAATCACTTGTGTGGATATATCCTACAGCAAAAAAACGAATCCAAGAAAAAAAATGCTATCAGCTTGAAGTAGTAAAAAAGACCATGAGACGCTTAGCAGAATACTACCTCTGTTCCTAAACTTAAGACGTTTCTAGAAACAGAGGTAGTACTTGTTAAGTATTTACAACTTATAATAGTGTGCTTCATTTTTTACTAAAAGGTAGAGTACAAAGCAGAACATAGCCAACAAAAGACAAATAGAGAACATCTTTTGACTTGACTTGGATAACTTATTTCTGTTAGCGAGAAACCACTACAAAGTACAGGGACATCTTCCCACTTCACAGCATAATAAAAGAAGGATGCAAAAGGGGAAAGGAAAATTTACATCAGTAAGCTAAATTTACAACAGCGACTAGTTGGTCAAGAAATGACTTGATAAGAACTTCCGAAGCCCTAAACAAAGGGGAACGTCGCTGGCTGGCATAAATTGAGCCCGTCAAGCGCCAGCTGTGCGATCTAGCATGATCGTGCGTCTCCGCGTGATTTCCATGCAAGACGTTTTCCAGCCTTAACCACGAGAGAGTCGCGCTCGTCCACATGTTGCGTTGTTATCCTCTACCTCTCGCTATGGCGGCCTGTGTGCACACGCCGCGGCTGCACACCAGCTCTCTCGGGAGAGCGTTGCACTCATCCTCCCTCTTGTCTCCTTGCAGTTAGCTGGTCACAGAAAATCACCCTCTCGTCGGAGCAAAGCACCTCACAGGTCGCAGCTTGATGTCACTCGGTTCCAGCACAGCCGCCATGTGGTTGCAGTTTTTCTTCTCAACGGCTCCAGCAGCTCTCACTGCGGTTTTAGTTTTTTCTGCCGCCCGTTCTGGCACCACGACATACGGTTGCAACTTTCCTACTGCCTGGTTCTAGCATCGTAGACCTACGGATGCAGCTTTTCACCGCAAGTCGCAGAAGTCCTGGAACCGTCGAGGCCGGGAGCTGCAAGTCAGCAGACAACGGGTGCTCTCACACGAGGGGATGCTGCAACCAGAATTGACAGAATCTGGAATCGCCGGTTGGTGGAGTTGCAACCGTGGTTGGCGGAGCTGGAACCAATGGTCACCCCGGCATTGGAGCTGGAACCCGTAGGTGTTGGAGCTTCAACCGTGTGCATACGGAGCTACTACCAGCCATGGGAGAATCTGCAACCAAATTTGTGGCTGTCCTACTTTCTCTTTATCAACGGCGGAGCTGCAAACCGTGTTGACAGAGCTGTAACCGGCGGGTGAACGGGGGAGCTTCAACCACGACCTGAAATGCCGGATCCAGTCTCCGGGATGCTACAAACACAGACGGAATTTGCTGGAACCGGATGTGGGTATGTTACAACCATGGCGTGGAGAAGCTGGGACCAGTTTGTGGGGATGCTACAACCATGGTCAGTTTTTGCTGGAGCGGGTACGGAGATGCTTCAACCATGGCTGACGGCGGATAAAAGTATTCATCACTGACACTTTTTTCAAGCTCACCGACAGCGCGCTTGAAAGCTCACTGGTAGTGGGGATGGGCGCGGTGAGCACGAGGGCACACGAGGCATGCACGAGCCACGCGTGAGGGCAAAGGGGAGGAGGAAGGCGCGAACAAGGACAGGGGTGGTCGAAGGAGGCTAATCTGACGGCTATGAGGGTGTTTGGTTAGGCTGTGGGCTGTGGAGAAGCAGCTGTGAGCTGTGGGCTGTGGAAAAGTGCTGTGTCAGGAAAGCTGCTGTGAGCAGTGTTGTCGTTTGGTAAACTGGCTGTCTGAACTGTGGGTTTTGAGTAAATGTCTGGAATACCCCTGAGATGCTGAGACGGTGTATATGTACTGATATTATGATAATAATCTATTTTTTAACATGTTTCACTAATTTTTAGTTGATGCATGTATTTTGGAGGTAATTAAAATTTGATAATTGCTAACATTGTTCATATATAACATTAGTTGTTCATACATCATCATGAACATTGTTCATATATCACTGTCCACATATTTATACCAAAATATACTTCCTATTTCCTACATCTACACCAAAAGACATTACTTGTTCATACATCATCGGTCAAATATCTATACCAAAAGACATCATTTGGCTCTCCCATAAGATAGTTATGCTCCTCTCGCGGCAAACAAAGAGTCAGCAATGTTCTCACGAAGATCATTCATGCTTACCGCATCAAGTAAAGATGAGGTACTATCGCCTTGTAGTGGTACAGTTTGTCGCAAAACATGTGGCATGTAGTCCTCATCCGCGTCACACTTATCGAACTCTTTGTCACGTAACTTGGTGTCCCGAATATAATTGTGAAGTGCCATACAAGCAACAATAATCTTCTTTTGTCTTCTAGGCTTGAATACAAGTAGCATTCTCAAACATAACATCCATCTCCTTCAAGTTGGGAGGGCCCATGTACCGCCACTTTGCATGTCCTGGGTATTTCTGAAAATAGCATACACATTAACACAATGACATAAACAATTGGAAATCTTAATCATAAATATATGACCATCCTCACCTTAAGATGAATGTCCCACCAACTATCATCAGCTTCAATTGTTCCCATCTTATCATTCCAACCAAGTCCAGTTGCAGAATTCTTTAACTCCATAAACCGAGCATATTCTTTCTTCAATTGGTCCCATTTGTTTTTGAATTGCCTTCTTGTGCGTATTTTCTTAGTTAGTTCAAAAAATTTCTCCTCGAGACTGTTGTAACCTTTGGGACTCAAATAACCACCCGGCCTATTGTGCTTCTCCGTCTCTTCTTTGCATATCTCACAAAATATTTTAGTATGATATGCATCCCAATTTGCTTTGTCCATCTATTGCATTCAAAGTTAAACATTCTCCTCAAAACATGTATATATATGGCCTATTGGCATCCATACATATGAAAGCATCTATTTTATTCTGCTCATATATTCAAACATATATACATGTATTTTTTGCTAATAGAATCAAAAACGAAGGCATGTAATTTTCTGCCAATAGAATCACACACAAACATATATGTACACAGGGAAATAAAAAAGAAGAACAGAGAGCTACCTTGGAAAATCCTGCAGATCTTGAGAACGAGGGGGAGGTGCGTTGGGAGGAGGTCGGCGAGGCGCTGGGAGGCGGTCTCCGGCGCAGACGAACACGGGCGAGGGCGCTGGAGGGCGGGCGCCGGCCGGCGTCGGCGGCGCAGTCCCCGGCGAGGGCGGGCGAGGGCGGGCGCCGGAGGGCGGGCTCTGGTGTACAGCGAGGCGAGGGCGGACGAGGGCGGGCGCCGGCGGCGCAGTCCCGGCCGGCGGACGAGGCTGGCCACGGGAAAACCTAGCGCCGCCCTTGCTCCATCCCGTGTGGCTGTGTGCTGCGGGGAAAAAATGGCTAAGGAAAAAAACTGAATGGGGGATTTGCATGTTTATATGGGAGGGGCATTTTTGCTGTAATTCTAACGAAGTGGCAGGGGTAGGATGGGCGTGGGAGTGATTCACCGGGGGAGGAAGCTGTGGAAGCTGCTCGGGACCAGCTTCTCCTTTTGCATGTAAAAAAGCTGCAGCTGCAGTCAAACTTCTCCCAGAAGCTGGCTGTTTGGTTGGGCTGCTGGCTTCAAAGCTGAGGAAGCTGCTAAAAATCTCAACCAAACACCCTCTATATGTGATTGCATCAGAGGGCTGAGCAGCGACTGGCGCCTATCATCCCCCTAAACAAAACAAAACAACGTTGGGCTGTCTATTTGGAATGTGACATGTTCAGCTTCATTCACCTTTTCCCCCATCAGATCAAAACCTAAACAGCCAGAATACCGATGTATCCATACAATGGTCACAGATTTGCTTAGAGCACCTCCAATAGACGGTCCAAATGTAAAAATACCTAACTTTTGGACCGTCTGAGGCAAAAAATGCTTCTCCAGCAGACGGTCCATATGTAAAAAAAAATTGGACCGCGGCCTCCTCGTGATGTAAAATGCAACACCTTGCGGTGCAAATTTACATCACGAGGTGCATCTGGTCCAAAACCAGCCGCCGCCCACGAACGCCCAACCGCCATTTCATTTCCCTTCCCGCCCGCCCGCGTCTGCCCGCCCGCTTCCGGCCCGCCCGCCGCCGCCCCCGCCGTCCGGCGCCGCCATGGCCGAAGGCGACGACCCCGCCGCCTTCTCCGCCGCTGCCGCAGCCGGTGGGCTGACCCACATGACCGCCGCCGCTGCTATCTCGCCCGCAACCGCAGCCATGCCGCCGCCCCCCGCCGGCCGGCCCGGATTAGCGCCGCCCCGGCCGGTGGCGAAGCCGACGAAGGGACGAGGCGGCGGAAAACGGGCGGCCAACCGAAGCCGCAACCCGACCGACAGTTCTACGCGGCCGGTGAAGCTCTCCAAGGCGGCCGCGGCGGCTCGGGGTGACGAATCGCAGCCGATGCGGTCGGCGGCCTCCTCCAGCAGCCCTACATCCATTCCTCAACCTCCCCCGCCGCCACCGCCGGCCGTGGAGGACGATGTGGCCACGCCGACGGCCACCGCCTCCAACATGTTTGATGAAATGTCGCAAAGGTATAATTTTTTCGGTTGTCCTCTCGTTTGTTGTTTCAAATATGTGTTTTTGATTGTTTGTGCGTCCAATTGTAGTCTTGATGATGAAGCTTTCATGCACGCGACAAATGTGGCAAATGATGATTACATGTATGTGTCACAAGATGGGAGGAGGCATGGAAGGTGCCATGGGTGGTTACATGAACATGATGGGAGGAGGCATGAATGGTGCATTTGGCGGAAACATGGGAGGTGGCTTCGGTGGCAACATGGAAGGTGACTTTAGCGGCATGGGAGGTGGCTTTGGTGGCAACATGATGGGTGGCTTGGGAGGTGACTATGGCGGCAACATGAGTGGCGTTGGAGTTGGCTTCGTCGGCAACATGACCGGTATGGACGCAATGAAGATGCTTCCGGTGGTGCTCACGGCAACGAGAGTTCACCGCTTGTTGAGAACGTCGACAAAGAAGGTGGTGAAGATGATGATCGTACCACGGTTCACAAGGCCGGTGGTGTTGATGACCCGCATGAGTAATATTCATGTGCATTTCAATTTCTAGGGCGAAAAACTTTGATTGAGAGGATGCTCTTTTGGTAGAGGGATTTGATACTATGATGGTGATGCACTTTTGATTGAAACTATGATGATGATGCACTTTATTTTCAAAATTTTGATGCTAGTTCAATGCAAAACCGTGGCTGAACAGTGGTTGGCAGCAGCCGCGCGGCCGTTTTGAGATTTTTACATCTTTGGTTTGGACCACCTATTGGAGTTGCTCTTTTGGACCATCAATTTGGACCATATGTTGGAGTTGAGCGTTTTTCGGAGCTCCAAAATGCACTTTTTGACGGTCCAAATTTTACAACTCCGGTTTTGGACCGCCAAAATTTGGACCATCTATTGAAGATGCTCTTACACTAGGGGAAAACAACCAAGCAAACTACGGGTTGGAAAAGTCTTGAGAAATTCCGTTTTAACAAAAAGGTCAGTTGAAAGGTCCAAACCAAATAATCCAATCAATATCCTTTTTTTTCAAAATAGAAGCGTGAAGAGTTACTATCTTCAGTTCCTCGTAACATCAAACTATCATATTTTTCCATAGCTAAAAAAATGAAAGCAAATAACATATTTCACTGAAGATGAGAAAATGATTCACCTTCTTGGTGACAGTGCCAGATAACAGGCCTTGGGTGTCCGTGAGCAGCACCACGTCAACCCGCACCTTCGCCATCTTCAGGGACGCGTCGTAGACTGTCGTACCCTCGGGTAACATCAGCGGCTTGGACAGCCTCAGCTTTGTCACCGGTCTCTCCCCCCTTACAAAGTTCAATCCCAATGAGAATCCAATCTTTTGTAGTCCCAGTATGAAAGATGTACCCGCAAAAAAGGAGTACAGAAATAGGTGAAAGAATTGACGTTCTTACGAAAGATGTTTCTTACGATTTCCGTTGGTGTTGGCGGCGGCGAAGGAGCGGTCATTAGATCTGCCGGGCGAGGCAGACGACTGCTCCCTGCGTGCGCTACTGCATGGTGGCACCGCAGCAGCCGTGGATCCCATGTGTGGCGACCCAAACCTCAAAGGATCGCGATCGCACAGGCACAGGTAGGGTTGGCAGCGGGGATGAGAACGAAGTACCAAAAGGGGATGGGAAAAGTTGAGATCGGTGGAGAATCAATAAGCCTCTACTAGGGTTTTGCGCACCAGATCGACACCAGATCGGCCTCCACAGGGACGAGGGAGAGGAGCCGTGATCGCCTCCACAATCGCCGGACGTGCAAACTCTAACCGTCACCTATTGGGACGGTCGGACGGACCCCAGGGGAAGTACGGGCATTTAGGGCTTGTTTGGTGCGCAGGTTTTGGAAAGGTTTCTAGGGGATTATTTTTGAGGGGGTCAAAAATCCTACGATTTTCTGCATGCCCATTTAGCAGACAGGGTTTGTGGTGAGCAAACTCCTTCAATCCATTGAAATCCACGTCAAATCAAATGGTTTTGAAGCATCGAGGGGGCTAGTGGAACTCGTGCAATGGGGATTCAAAATGATTTGGTGGAAGAGAGGGATTCACCAAATTTCCTAGAATCGCCGTCTCCTTAGGGCTTGAAAACCACTTATGTCAAACAAGGCCTTAACAGAATGGAGAAGTTGAAATCGGTGGAGAATCAAAGGAGGTGCAATAAGCCTCGCACACGCTTAAATAGCACTCGCACCTCAGAGCCCAAGGTAATCGCAAACAAAAAACTCAGAGCCCAAGGCCCAACAACATACTGTGAACAAGCCGTCGACGTTACCTATGCAAAATCTATTTTTCAAAAAGAAAACTATGTGAAATATCTGTTCCTAAAAGGGAGCTGTTGCGCCTCGATCGGGAATATTTTTAATAGATCCGTCGTCTCGCGAACAAACGGATTTTAAAAATTGATTGGCCGGATTTTTCTAGTATTACAACACGGATCATGTTGCGGCAATGCAGGTTGTTTTATAAAAAAATTCAGCAACACGGATAATGTTGCAGAAATTTTTGCAACATACATAAGGTTGTAATAATTTTCATATAACATGGGTCTTGTTAGAATTTTTATAACAGAGGTCTTTTTACAAAAAACATTTCCAATAGAGATCTTGTTGCAATTTATTATTTTTTATAACATGCGTATTGTTACAACTCCTTTTACAAGAGAGAAAATCTTTTCCTTAATACCACACCTCCTTTATTAAGAGGAATAACAACTAACGGGGCTGCATCCAACCATACATCACGAGGAGTAAATCTAGCTAGTCTTGTTAATTCATGGGCTACTTTATTGTTCTCTCTATAACAATGTTAAAAAACAATATGATTGAAATCTAAGGACAAGAAGTAAGAATCATCAAAGATCGTGCTGGCCATCGAAGATGAATATCCTTCTTTAAGTGTTGAAATCACCTTCACATTATCTGAGTTTACTTCAATTCTGCTACATCCAACTCTGCGACAGAGGTTTAAACCAAACCGAACTGCAATTGCTTCTGCTATGAAGGCATCATGACAGATTTCAATTTTTTAATTTGCAACAGCTATGAACTTGTCGTTATGGTCTCTGATGACAACACCTACAGAACCTTCAAGAGAGTCATGATCAAAACCCGCATCCACAATTAGCTTGACGGAATCATTCCTTGGTTTCTTCCAGCCACCCACACGAATTTCCAGCTTTGAGGAACTCGCAGCAATGAGATTTGCCGCCAAGGCTCTTGCAGCAAGGTTGATATGTGATGTCATTTGTGGAACATCTCCATGTGTAATTTTCCTCATTTCCCACCATAAGAACCAACAACATATAGTCACAGTTTCTCTCAGCTTCGGCAAGCCCAACACATGGATACAATTGTGTGGTAAACTTAGAAGGAATTCCACCACTACCTCGCCGCACAAGTTCATCTCTAATCCAGATTTTATCACATCCAGCACTCCAAGGAGTTTCCACACCTGAACCACAACATGACATTCAAATAGGAGATGGCGGATGCTCTTCGGCCCTTGGTTGCAAACTGGGAAGTGTGGCTTGATCTTGATGTGTCTATCAGCTAGTATTGCTCGGTATGGGGTAACACTATGAAGTACTCTCCAAACGAAAAATAATAATCTTTGTTGGGAAGCACAAACTCCACACTCAATCCCATGTAGGTGTTGGCGAGGATGGGCATGGCGTACCCTACGAATTATGGCCAAACTTTGAATCCCAGATGGCATGATATATTGACTTTACCATGAACACACATGTTTTAGTTAGGCTCCATGCTAGGAAATTTGTCATTTAATATACTCGGAGTGGGATTGCAAGAATTCTCTGAACATCAACAGTGCAAAAAAGGATGGTTCACCAGCGACGAATCCGAGTCACCTGACACTGGATCAATAAGGTCTGAAACCCGAGAAAGGAGATGATTTCCTGTACCAGAGGTAACCTTCTTGGATGGTGATAGTGGGATCCAGCTATCATCCCATATGTTATTTTTTGACCATCACCCACCTCCAAATGTGTCCATGTTTCAAAGTCTCCACTCATGCCATTATACTTTGCCTTGCATACAAGGGCTCAGCCTGGCATTCATAAGCTCATCATTAGGATAGTATTTTGCTTTGAGAATCTTTGCACGGGGGGATTTGGGGTCATCGATAGGTCGCCATGCTTGTTTTGTCAGCAATGCCAAGTTAAAACAATGAATGTCTCTAAAACCCATTCCTCATCTACTCTTCGGTATGCACATCTTCCACCAAGAAAACCAGTGCGTTCTCTTATGTGACGTATCATCACCCCACTAGTAACGAGAGATCACATATGTAATTCCTTTGCAAACTTTCAGGATTTTTAAAGACCGACATATGTACATTGGTATGGCTTGCGCAACCGATTTGATAAGCACTTCTTTACCTCCAGAAGACAGACGTTTTTCCTTACATCCTCACAAGCTCAAGACCAACCGGTTAATCAAGTATTGAAAGATGTCAGTCTTGTCTAGTCCAAGGGTAGAGGGCGATCCCAAGTATTTGTCATTCAGAGCCTCGGTCATGATATTAAGAGTGGTGCAGACCTGAGCCTTGATGTTTACATCCGTACTAGGGCTGAAAAAATACTCGATTTATCCACACTCACCAACTGGCCAGAAGCCCCACAATAAGCATCCAGAACAGATTTCAAACAACTCACATTCGTCTCATTTGCTTTCATCAAAATTAAGGAGTCGTCGACAAATAAGAGAATTGTAATAGAGGGAGCATCACGACAAACCTTGATTCCCACTATTTCACCTGATTGCTTAGCATGGCAAAGAAGTGTTGTGTGTCCCTCAGTAACCAGCAAAAATAAGTAGGGTGATAAAGGATCACCCTCGCGAAGGCCTCGCGATGCTTTGTTAGTATCTGTTTCAACTGAATTGTACCTCACTCTGTACTCCACTTATGACACACAACCCATGATCATTTTGACCCAATCGGTCCAGAATCCTAGTTTGAGTAACATGGCCTCCAGGAAAACCCACTCAACACGATCATAGGCTTTGTGCATATCCAACTTTACCGCACACCATCCCTCTTTGCCTTTTTTCTTTTGTTTAATTGCATGAAGACACTCGCAAGCTATTAAAACATTATCAGTGGTGAGTCTCCGTGGAACAAAGGCACTTTGTGTGGGACTTATGATTTCTGGAAGCAAAATTTCTAGTCTTGCAGCAATCATCTTTGAGATAGCTTTATACCACATTACACAAGCTAATGGGTATGAATTGTTTAACT
Source organism: Hordeum vulgare subsp. vulgare (assembly GCF_904849725.1). NCBI lineage: Eukaryota > Viridiplantae > Streptophyta > Magnoliopsida > Poales > Poaceae > Hordeum > Hordeum vulgare. The sequence goes on along the minus strand of NC_058522.1, from coordinate 331,026,679 downwards.
GTCTCAGGTGTGTTTACCTTAGGGATCATTACAATAGTTGTGTAATTCCAACCTGGTGGTATTTCCTGTGAATTAACTGCACCAAGGACTTCCATAACAAGATCGTTCCCTAGCATTGGAGAAAATCTCTTATAAAAACTGCATGTAAACCATCTAGCCCCGGGGCTTTGAAGTCACCAACCGAGAACAAAGCTTTCAAGACCTCTTTCGGCGTATAGGGAGCCATAAGGACATTATTCATGGCTTCAGTTACGCGTCTTTGCACCCAGACAACACTTACAGGTCCGGCTCATGAACCTGTGTTGTAAACAGATCAGAAAAGTAAGTTGTAATGATGGTGTTAATGTCATCCTCACTTTCCTTCCACACCCTGATGTCAACAAGTAGCTTCTTAATGCAATTCCTCTTCTTACGAGTTGAAGCTTCTCTATGAAAGTAAGATGTGTTTCAGTCACCATGCAATAACCAATTTTCTCGACCCCGTTGGAGCCAGATAATCTCTTCTTCTTCAAGTAGGTTTCCAATCAAAACCTGGATATCTTCCATTTTCTGCCGGCTCTCAGTAGTGTTCGTTCCCCTCCTTAATTTCTCCAAATCTTTCTTTAACTTATATATTTTCTTCTTAGGGATCTAGAGGGTCTCATGATCCCACTCATGCAAATCATTCCGAAAGTGCGTTAAGTCAACTAGAGGGGGGTGAATAGGCGATTTTTAGAAATTCAACACTGAGGAAATTCCTAGTGAGGAAAGTCCTCAATCATGAAGCACGTGCAGCGGAAATAGTACTAAGGCAAAATGTAAAACAAGTTGTAGCAAAGTACTCAGTGTGAATGAAACAGTTCGGTTCGCATAGGACACAAGTATTGGAGAAGTAGGTGATGAATAAGTAGAGTGAAGAATTCGAGGTGATGAAATTGGTGAAAGTCTTCAGACAAATTCTTCAAAAATACAAATGAAAATCTTCAACATACAATTGATGAAGTGAAAGAGGTTGAGGAAATAGAACCAGTAGCTCGATGAAGACAGTGGTTGATGACCCAGTTCCAACTGATGTGACAGTTGTACGTCTGGTTTGGAGCGGCTAGGTATTGAAACCTAAGGACACACAATCCCTACCATATTCTCCTTGAGCTAAGGACACACAGTCCTCGCCCAACACTCGTGGTAAGTCTTCAGGGCAGACTTCCAAACCCTCACAAAATCGGTCACCCGGTGATCCACAATTGACTGCTCGATGCTCTAGACCATGACGCCTAACCGTCTGGAGGATGCACAGTTCTCAAAGGTAAAAGGCCTTGGTTCCACACAGGAACAACTTCTGCAGTGATGCTCAATCACTTGGGTTTGAGGTTTGGTTTGGGTGTTTTGGGGTATTTCCTCACTTGATGATTTTCACTCACAGACCTTGAGGAATTGGGTTGCTCTAAATGATAAGTGTCAGTTTCTCTTGGAGCAGCCAACCAGCTAGTGGTTATGGGGGTGGTTATTTATAGCGTGGGAGCATCCCAACATGATATGGCATAAATGCCCATAATAATGTGACTGTTTTGTGGATAAGCTTTGGGACAGGTGGCGCGCGGCGCGGCAACGGTCGGAACTTTCAACTGTGAAAGTCCTCATGCCTCTCAATTTCCTCACTTGAGGATTTGGTAGGTCTTGGTTTGAGTTGAGCATCATGAGGAAATTCATTTCGTAGTATTACCTCGACCCCTTTAATAGTATGGTGTTCCTATGACTCAAGAAAGAAGAAAATGAAACAGAAAGAGTAAATCCTCAAGCTTCAAATTCTTCAGAGCATTCTCTTCAAGGTACACCGAATTCCTTCATGAGGAATATCAATTTCTTCGCAATTTCTTCGGGATCAAAGTCTTCAATGAATGGCCAAAGTCTTCACCTGAAGACATTAATTTTTAGGGGTCGATATTCATCTAATAACTCAAACTCCTGAGCGACTTATAGAGCATGTATACACTCACAAACATATTAGTCTCTTAACCTATAAGTCTTCAATCCACCAAAATCACTAAGGGGCACTAGATGCACTTACAATCTCCCCCTTTTTGGTGGTTGATGACAAACAGGTTAAGTTTTCAACGAGGATAAAAATATGAAGTGTAAGTACGGAGTTTGAGGAATTTGATTACAAGATATAGAGAAACTCCCCCTGAAGATGTGCATATTTTGATGAATTTTCATTGGACTGCAAATGCACATTGATGATTTATATCATGGAGATCTCCCCCTGTATCTTGTAATTCATGCATGCATTTGACGTATATCATGAAGAATTTGAAATGTGTGATGAAAGATGGTGTTTGATGAATTGCAGCATGCATGCATTTAATTTACTCGAGGAATTAAAATGCAAGGAATAACGTTCAAAAGTATCAGACTACCACCGGGCTTAAGTTACAACTCATTACATCGAAAACTTCAGAAGAACGAGAGTTTGTAACTTAATGAAGTTTATAGTAGCCCATAAGTTGACCCGCTTGAAGACTAACTCAGGTTTATAGTAGCCCATAAGTTGACCCGCTTGAAGACTAACTCAGATTTCTCCTCCTTTGTCATCAAATGACAAAAAGGGACAAAAACTAAGGACTTACGCCCTTGAAGAATTTCACTTTGAAGATGGAGCGCCGGTGTTCTTCGGGTTTGTTGGTGGAGTTGGACCGGAAGAAGTGTCAGCATGTTCTTCATCTTCATCAGCATCACGGTATGAAGAAATTGAACTGTCCTCCAAATCAGGGACTGGGATCTGCTTGAATTTCTTCTTGGGTGGCCAGCACCAGTCAAAGTTCTGAACAAACTCCATTTCTTCAAGTTCCTGTGGAGTCTTGAGGTGGGAAATTATTGCCCATGTGCGGTCAAATACCTCATGAAGATAGTAGTGGTTTCTCTTCAAGGCATTCTGAGTTGCAGTGAGGGTTTTGACAATGGAGCCGAACTAGCGCTTGACCCATTTGTGGTTCTGATCCACTTTCTGATGCAGACTGATCAGAAGCTCACGGCCAGTCATCACACGTGGATTTGTAGGGCTTGATGGTTTTCCTCTGCCATCCGATTCTTAAGTAGCAGTGTCATCAAATGATGAATATGAGGCAGGCTTGTGGAATTGGCCATCTAGTGGACGATTTCCTTCATCAACCGCATATTTTCCTTTTCCATAAACTTCATCAAAAGTCTTCTTGATACTTTGAGAGGGGGCAGATAGCTCAGGTGATTATGATAATAAGCAAGGTAATTAATATCTGATATGTTTCTGATGAATCTCATAAGCCAGGGCGCATATATCTTCAGCTCATGTGGTGACATTGCATTGTTGGCCAATGTCCTCAGGAACAAATCATGAAGATTTATGGGATTACCATGTATGATGTGAAATAGAATATTCTTCATAATCCTCACAACATCTTCTTCAGAATCATGTCCATTGATAGGAGAAATAGTATATGACAGGATTTTGTAAAGAGTTTGTGGCACATACCTCAACTCCTTGATGAGGAATTGAGTCCTTAGAGGTTGGCCACGTGCGAGGGGCTTCATGAGGACTTCCATTAGATGATTTGGTAGCTCTTTTTCATCATATAGGCATCGTGCATCATCTGAAGGAATTGGAAACTGGGTTGAGCGAAGAAATTCAGTGGTTGTTGCTTTGAGGTGAGTTCCTTCAGTCATCTAGTCAAAGACCCATGAATTGACATCATTGGGTTCAGCAGAGATATGCAAAGTGGCATAGAACTGAAAGATGAGCTCCGTGTTCCAGTCATTGGTGCCTGTGCAAAACTGAAGCAAACCAGCATCTTGAAGAACATTTAATACTGGAATGAAGCAGTCTGTTTCTTCCATGTTTGGATGAGGAATATGAGTGTGGTGGAAGATTTTCCTCTTGTAAACCGGTACTGCAGCATAGAAATTGAGCTGAGCTCTAGTCGAGAATTTCCTATGTGTGATGCGAAGCTTGTCATAGGGGTTTGCACCAGTGAATAAGTGATGTTCATCATAAAACCGGTCCTTCTCAAACATAGGCCTCTTGGAGTAGGGCTGACGTTGTTGTGGTTGAAGAATTAATAGAAGATGTTCATCAGTCTAAAGAGGTTGTGCTACCACAATAGTAGTCTCAGGATTTGTGACATCTGGTTCCTCAACAGTTTCTTCATCCTCTGTAGGAGTAGATTCATCAGGCACATTTTCTTCAACTATGGTCTTGTCATCAGCTGATGCAGCTGATTCAGTTGCAGGTGCAGACTTGGCTGGAGTGCTCTTTTCCTCAGAGTGAGTTATCACTTCAGTTGCTACTCGTGATTCCATATTTTGATGATTTGGGGGCGCCATTGGTGAGTTGGGATGAGCCTGTTCCCAAAATTCATAATGGATCACTGGCGTGTTGTTGCCAATGTCTACATCCTCCTCCTTTTCTTCAACATTGGTTTCAGGATTCTGAGGGGGAGGAGTTGCTGTTTGAGGAATGTCATCAACTTGAATTTCCTCATCTATAGGAGTGGATGCAACAGGCTTGTTCTCATCCATTTATTCATCATCTTCTAGGATGACATGTTCCACACCAAATGGCGCAATCATATAAGGTGATGCCATACTGATAGGTGATACGCCCATTGGTGCTGATGAGGAGGGCAAAGTCTTCAGGCGCTTTGCCTCTGATGACTTCGAAGCAGATGTTGCTTTTCGCTTTTTAGCTTCTTTCTCAGCATCTTTCGTTTTCTTCACTTCTGATGCAGAAGGAAGTGTGTATTTCTTCACTTTTGAAGAGTTTGGTGAAGCGACATTTTTATCAGGCATGGCATATGAGGTTGTTGGCCTAGCACAGTCATCAACTAAAGCATCAGCTGAAGTTGCAGCGGCAGTTTCATCGGCAGCAGGTTCATCAATTTCATCAGTCAGTTCAACAGTGTATTAAGCGTGAGGAGTTGGAGGAGGCGCTCTGACTGCAACTCTTTGGTTGTGTTCATCAATTGCGTCAGAAGTGGCTTTGATGAATCTCACTTTCACGCCTTTGCTTTCAGCTTGAAGACTTGTATGCTTGTCTGTGAGGACTTTTAACTCAGCTTGAGTAGAGAAAATTGTTCTGGCATCATATTCAAAAGATTTTGACGCACATACTTCTCCTTCTTAGCCTTATCCTTCTTGGCTTGCTCAGCCTGCTGAGCCTTCCACTTTGCCTCATTGATGAATGAGGTGACTGATACGTCTCCAACATATCTACAATTTTTTATGGTTCCATGCTATTATCTTGTCAAACTTTGGATGTTTTGTATGCCTTTTATATCTTTTTTGGGACTAACTTATTAACTCAGTGCCAAGTGCCAGTTCCTGTTTTTCCGTGTTTTTGACCCTTTTCAGAGAAGGATTTTAAACGGTGTCCAAACGGAATAAAACTTCTGAAAAGATTTTTTTCCGGAACATAAGATACGCACGGGACGTGAGAACCAAGGCAAAAGCCACCAGGGGGACTCCACAAGCCCCCTAGGCGCGGCCAGGGGGGCCCCGTGCCTAGCAGGCTTGTGGCCCCCCTGTGGCTCGTCTGCCCTACCTCTTCCACCTATAAATTCCTGAAAATTCGAAAACTGCGAGAGAGATCCACGAAAATACTTTTCCGCCGCCGATAGCTTCTGTCTTTGCAAGATCCCATCTAGGGCATGTTCTGGTGCCCTGCCGGAGGGGGGATTCGGATACGGAGGGCTTCTTCATCAACACCATGACCTCTCCGATGATGCGTGAGTAGTTCACCATAGACCTTCGGGTCCATAGCTAGTAGCTAGATGGCTTCTTCTCTCTCTTGGATCTTCAATACAAAGTTCTCCATGATCTTCATGGAGATCTATCCGATGTAATCTTCTTTTGTGGTGTGTTTGTCGAGATCCGATGAATTGTGGATTTATGATCAGATTATCTATGAATATTATTTGAGTTTCTTCTGATATCTTATATGCATGATTTCATATCCTTGTAATTCTCTTCGAGTTGTGGGTTTTGTTTGGCCAACTTGATCTATGATTCTTGCAATGGGAGAAGTGCTTCGTTTTGGGTTCATACCGTGCAGTGACCTCACCCAGTGACAGAAGGGGTAGCGAGGCAGGCATCATGTTGTTGCCATCAAGGGTAAAAAGATGGGGTTTTCATCATTGGTTTGAGGTTATCCCTCTACATCATGTTATCTTGCTTAAGGCGTTACTCTATTCGTCATGAACTCAATACACTAGATGCATGCTGGATAGCGGTCGATGTGTGGAGTAATAGTAGTAGATGCAGAAATTATCGATCTACTTGTCTCGGACGTGATGCCTATATGTATGATCTTTGCCTTAGATATCGTCATGACTTTGCGCGGTACTATCAATTGCTCGACAGTAATTTGTTCGCCCGCTGTATTATTTGCTATTTTGAGAGAAGCCTCTAGTGAACAATATGGCCCCCGGGTCTACTTCACACCATACTTTCAGCCTTACACTTTTACTTCGTTGCACTTTCCGCCTTCAGATCTCACTTTGCAATCAATCTTGAAGGGATTGACAACCCCTTTATAGCGTCGGGTGCAAGCTCATTTCTATTTGCGCATGTACTCTGGACACTTGGCGTCGATTCTCCTACTGGATTCATACCCTGTTTCTCAAACTAAGGGAAATACTTACTGCTCCTGTGCTGCATCACCCTTTCCTCTTCAAGGGAAAAACCAACGCAAGCTCAAGAGGCAACAGAAGGATTTCTGGCGCCGTTGCCAGGGAGGATCAAGTGAAGAACTGATCCAAGTAAGTGTCACAAACTCATCTCTTGCATTTACTTTTTTGCCTCTCGTTTTCCTCTCCCCCACTTCTGAAAAACAAAAAATTACAAAAATATTTGCCATTTTCGGTTGCCTTTTTCGTTCGCCCTTCTCTCTCGCTTGCTTTCTGTTCGCTTGTGTGGGATAGTCTAGTCCTCATGGCTAGACCCACCGCTTCGAACGATACTCCCGAGAACGAAGTTCTCAATTTCAAACAAAATGAGGAAGAAAATTTAAAGGATGCTTGGTATAGGATTTGCTATGCCCAGAGTAGATCTACTCGCAAGCAATCTACTACCGTCCTGCTTCGCAGCTTTTACGTGGGTATTTCCCCTTGGAATAGGTATGCTCTTGACACCATCGTAGGCGGAAATTTCTTGGGTAGCCATACCGTTGATTCTTACGGAGCTTTAATAAATTTGGTAGGCTCGCCCCCACTGATGGTTAATGGAACCACCTTAACTCTGGAACATGTGATGCGTAGGCTGGATATCATTGAAAATAAAGTTGCTACGATCGAACTCATTGAGAATCTGAATAAAAAGATCCACAATCAAATCACTCAGTACGGATCCAAGGTGGGAATGGCTTTGAAAAATTTAAAGGAGAAGGAACCCACAGTTAACGGAAAACTAGGTCATGATTCCGCTAGGATTGGCAAACTAGAGGATGTTATAACCACCTTGGGTTCCGCTTTTGCCGTTGTGCAGGACACTCCAAATTTTGCCCACAATAAGGCCACCAAGTCTGTTTTTGTTCCTAAAAATAGTGGTGAATCATCTAGTAAGAGAGATGAAGACCTTAAGATGATGAGTGATCACCCTACTCATGGTTTGAGCACCAAAGACGACGATACGTGATTCCATCACCTTATGCCTAGCTAAGGGCGTCAAACAATAGCGCTTGTTGGGAGGCAACCCAATGAATTTATCTTCTGCTTTCTGTTTTGTTGCGTCCACACCATCATAATTCTGTTATGATTGTGTTTTTTGTGTTTCTTTTTGTGTTTGAGCCAAGCAAAACCTTTATGACTAGTTTTGGTGATGGTTGTTTGATCCAGCTGGAAAAAGACAGAAACTTTTCGCTCACGAAAATATTTTTCATTTTTATTCAGAAAGAGCTTTTTAGTTGATTCTTTTTGCTGCTGGTTTATATGCCTTTTTCACAGGATTTCGTAGTTTTTCAGAATTTTTGAGGTACCAGAAGTATACGAAGTATATAGATTGCTACAGACTGGTCTGTTTTTGACTAATTCTGTTTTTGTTGAGTTGGTTGCTTGTTTTGATGAAACTATGGATAGTATCGGGGGCTACCAGCCATGGAAAAGTGAGAATACAGTAATCTAACACCAATATAAATAGAAATCAAGTTTGCTACAGTACCTAAAGAGGTGGTAGTTTGTTTTCTTGTGCTAATGATATCACGAGTTCCTGTTTAAGTTTTGTGTTGTGAAGTTTTCAAGTTTTGGGTGATGATCTCATGGACAAAGTGATAAAGAGTGGAAAGAGCTCAAGATTGGGGATGCCCAAGGCATCCCAAGCCAAATTCAAGGACACCAAAAAGCCTAAGCTTGGGGATGCCCCGGGAAGGCATCCCCTCTTTCGTCTTCAATCCATCGGTAACATTACTTGGAGCTATATTGTTATTCACCACATGATATGTGTCTTGCTTGGAGCGTCTTGTATCATAGGAGTATTTTCTTTTTGTTGTGTCACAATCATCCTTGCTGCACACCTTTTGAGAGAGACATGTACTCATCGTGAATTTGCTAGAATGCTCATTGTGCTTCACTTATATCTTTTGAGCTAGACCATTTTGCTCTATGTGCTTCACTTATATATTTTAGAGCATGGCGGTGTCATATTTTGGAGAAATAAGAACTCTCGAGCTTCACTTATATCTTTTTGAGAGTGATCTCTCTGAGTAACTTGGTAGTTGGCTTGTGCTATGAAAGTAGTCCCAAAGGTGATAGGCACCCAAAGAGGATACAATGAAACTTCCATCTTCTTGTGCATTGAGTAGAAAGAGAAATTTGATTCCACTCAATTACTTTTGAGACGTGGATTTGGTAATATTAAGAGTTATGTTAGTAGGGTGTTGTGAATCTAGAAATACTTGTGTTGAAGTTAGTGATTCCCGTAACATGCACGTATGGTGAACCGCTATGTTAGGAAGTCGGAGCATAATTGATCTATTGATTGTCATCTTTTGTGTTGCGGTCGGGATCGCGCGATGGTTAACACCTACCAACCTTTCCCCTAGGAGTATGCGTTTAGCACTTTGTTTCGATTACTAATAAAAACTTTCGCAATAAGTATGTGAGTTCTTCATGACTAATGTGAGTCCATGGTATAGATGCACTTTCACCTTCCACCATTGCTAGCCTCTCTAGTACCGCGCAATTTTTGCCGGTGCACAAACCCACCATATGCCTTACTCAAAACAGCCATCATACCTACCTACTATGGCATTTTCATAGCCATTCCGAGAAATATTTCCATGGAACTCCCACCGTTCCGTCACATGACTTGTGCCGTCACTCTCATATTGCCATTGCATGATCGTAAGATAGCTAGCGAGATGTTTCAACGTCATACGCCAAGCTAGATTGTTGCACATCGCGGTACACTGCCGGAGGCATTTCCTATAGAGTCATCATCGTTCTAAGCTTAGAGCTGTGAGTAAATAAAAGTGTGATGGTCATCATTTTTAGAGCATTGTCCCATGTGAGGAAATAAAAAAAAGAGGCCAAAGTTGCCCACACAAAAAAAAGAAAAAAAGAGAGATATGGAAAGAGGCCAAAGAGCCCAAACAAAAAAAAGAGAGAAAAAGAGAGAAGGGACAATGCTACTATCTTTTCCACACTTGTGCTTCATAATAGCACCATGTTCTTCATGATTGAGAGCTTCTCGTTTTGTCACCACCATATGCTAGTGGGAATCTTCATTATATAACTTGGCTTGTATATTCCAATGATGGGATTCCTCAAAATTGCCCTAGGTCTTCGTGAGCAAGCAAGTTGGATGCACACCCACTAGTTCTCCTTTTGAGCTTTCACATACTTATAGCTCTAGCGCATCCTTTGTATGGCAATTCCTACTCATTCACATTGATATCTATTAATGGGCATCTCCATAGCCCTTTAATACGCCGAGTCAATGTGACCATCTCCTCCTTTTTGTCTCACAACCACCACCACACTCTATTCCACCATAGTGCTATATCCATGGCTCACGCTCATGTATTGCGTGAGAGTTGAAAAAGGTTTGAGAAATTAAGAGTGCGAAAACAATTACTTGGCCAATACCGGGGTTGTGCATGATTTAAATTAGTTGTGTGAGGATGATGGAGCATAGCCAGACTATATGATTTTGTAGGGATAACTTTCTTTGGCCTAGTTATTTCGAAAGTTCATGATTACCTTGCTAGTTTGCTTGAAGTATTATTGTTTTCATGTCAATAGAAAACTATTGTTTTGAATATTACGGATCTGAACATTCATGTCACATGAAAGAAGTTACAAAGGACAAATATGCTAGGTAGCATTCCACATCAAAAATTCAGTCTTTATCACTTCCCTACTCGAGGACGAGCAGGAGTTAAGCTTGGGGATGCTTGATACGTCTCCAACGTACCTATAATTTTTGATGGTTCCATGCTATTATCTTGTCAAACTTTGGATGTTTTGTATGTCTTTTATATCTTTTTTGGGACTGCCAAGTGCCAGTTCTTGTTTTTTCCGTGTTTTTGACCCTTTCCAAAGGAGGATTTTAAACGGTGTCCAAAAGGAATAAAACTTCCGAAAAGATTTTTTCCGAAACAGAAGATACGCACGGGACGTGAGAACCAAGGCAGAAACCACCAGGGGACTCCACAAGCCCCCTAGGCGCGGCCAGGGGGCCCGCGCCTAGCAGGCTTGTGGGGACCCTGTGGCTCGTCTGCCCTACCTCTTCTGCCTATAAATTCCTGAAAATTCCAAAACTGCGAGAGAGATCCATGAAAATACTTTTCCGCCGCCGCAAGCTTCTGTCTTTGCAAGATCCCATCTGGGGAACGTTCTGGTGCCCTGCCGGAGGGGGGATTCGGATATGGAGGGCTTGTTCATCAACACCATGACCTCTCCGATGATGCGTGAGTAGTTCACCATAGACCTTCGGGTCCATAGCTAGTATCTAGATGGCTTCTTCTCTCTCTTGGATCTTCAATACAAAGTTCTCCATGATCTTCATGGAGATCTATCCGATGTAATCTTCTTTTGCGGTGTGTTTGTCGAGATCTGATGAATTGTGGATTTATGATCAGATTATCTATGAATATTATTTGAGTTTCTTCTGATATCTTATATGCATGATTTCATATCCTTGTAATTCTCTTCGAGTTGTGGGTTTTGTTTGGCTAACTTGATCTATGATTCTTGCAATGGGAGAAGTGCTTGGTTTTGGGTTCATACCGTGCGGTGACCTCACCCAGTGACAGAAGGGGTAGCGAGGCACGCATCATGTTGTTGCCATCAAGGGTAAAAAGATGGGGTTTTCATCATTGGTTTGAGTTTATCCCTCTACATCATGTCATCTTGCTTAAGGCATTACTCTGTTTGTCATGAAATCAATACACTAGATGCATGCTGGATAGCGGTCGATGTGTGGAGTAATAGTAGTAGATGCAGAAAGTTTCGATCTACTTGTCCCGGACGTGATGCCTATATGTATGATCATAGCCTTAGATATAGTCATGACTTTGCGCGGTTCTATCAATTGCTCGATAGTAATTTGTTCACCCACCGTATTATTTGCTATTTTGAGAGAAGCCTCTAGTGAACACTATGGCCCCCGGGTCTACTTCACACCATATTTTCAGCCTTACACTTTTACTTCATTGCACTTTCTCCCTTCAGATCTCACTTTGCAATCAATCTTGAAGGGATTGACAACCCCTTTATAGCGTTGGGTGCAAGCTCGTTTGTGTTTGCACAGGTACTCTGGACACTTGACTTCGATTCTCCTACTGGATTGATACCTTGGTTCTCAAATTGAGGGAAATACTTACTGCTCCTGTGCTGCATCACCCTTTCCTCTTAAAGGGAAAACCCAACGCAAGCTCAAGAGGCAGAAGTGACCATGTGACTAATTCTAGGTGGAAGATGTAAGTCATCAACAGGTGTGTTCGGATCAACGTACCATTGCTTGATGAAATTCAGCATAACCTTTGGATCCACGGCTAGAGGAATTGTGGAGCCCTTTGCTTTTGTAACTCTTTCTTGCTTGTTTTTTATGATAGCTTGAAGAGTTTGTTCATCATATTCCCCACTTTCCTCTGATGGAAAGGGTGCATTGACGATGACTTTCTTCGGGTTGGGCCTTGTTCCTCTTCCAGCAGTGGTCTTTGTCTTCAAAATGCCACTTGAGGGTTTTGGAGGTGAGCTTGAGGCAGAAGGTTTTGAGGGAATTGATGTCCCTGTTGCTTTAGTCTGAGGAATTTGATGTTTGGAAAGTGTTGTTGAGGACTTGGGCTTGGCACTGGATTTCTTCACCTGTGCCTTCTTGGGTGGTACTTCAGTTGCAGAAGCCTCGACAGCAGAGGATGAGGTAGGAACAACTATTTCAGTAGCTTCAGTACCTTTGGCCTGTTTCTTGAGTTTGACAAAATACTTGGCCTTTTCATCACGGTAGTCATCAATAGTGACTACACTTGAAGGATATGCTGCTTGTTGTTGCTCCATAGGAGGTCTGGTGTAAGGAGGTTTAACATCAAACTTCTTGGCATACTTAGGAGTGATGAATCTGTAATTCTTCCACTCCTGGATCCATCGCCTCTCAATCTTTTGAAGCCTTATCTTGCGCTTCACAACTGGTTCTTTTCTATAGATCTCTTCATCTGGAGTACAGTAATCAGCATATATTTCCTCAGGTATGTCCATTGCAGTGTTCTGTTCCAGCTTCTTGCCACCTTTTTGTTGTCTATGTTCTTCAATTTTCTTCAGCTGAGGTTTTTGCTGAGGAATCTGAACTCTTGATGAATCTGAGGACACATGAAGATTTTCTTCAAGGAACGCTACAAATGAGTTAAGTTGATGAGAACCTAGAGATTCATCAGCTCACATTTTGTACCCTGAGTGAAGAACACGACGAACTGAGGAAGAAAGAGAGGAAGCTTGTCAGTTCAGATCTTCAACGCCCTAACTTGGCGTCTGAAATCAGCTAGGACGACGGCGTCAGAAGAATTTCCGCGGTCGGCGTGAGGCTGGCGACGGCGAAGTTGAGGCAATGAAGCTCTTCTTCTCCGGTGATGAGGAGATTCAACGACGGCGCTAGGGTTGAGTGTGAGAGGAGGAAGTGAGAGCGAAAGGAAGAGTTTCACCGAAGGGGGTAAGAGGGCTATTTATAGCTTAGGTGAAAACGGTATGATGCAAGTTTTTCGGACCGAGCTGCCCCTGCCTATTGCGCTCCGCATGACACGTGTCACCCATGTACGAAGCGGTGGAGGTAGTGGAGGTCGTGCTTATCCTCTCGTGAGTAGTGGGTGCTGTTACTGTGGTAACGGTAAAAAAATAAGTTTGAATTTTTCTGAGGATTTTGTTGCAAAGTCATCAGCTGACAAGGACTCGGTGATGACTTTGAACATGTTTCAATCAGAACGCATATGAAGAATTGAGAATAGATTGGATTGAGTTTAGCATAGAGGGGATATGGGTCCGATCACATTCACTTAGATGAAAATCCAACTTGAAAATAGAGCTATAAGTGAATGTTATTGAGGACTTTTAATGCTTATATATATATATAGTTAATGAAGACAATCATTTTTTTTGATGATTTTTAAGATTTTGATGACATTTAAAATTTGATGATTTTGAAAGCTTTTGATCACTTTGAAAATTTGAGGACTTTGCTAAAATCCTCGGTTTTGAAGAATGCCATCTTTTGAAGAATTTCAAAGTTTGGTGGTGGCATTTCCCACCGTATAAGAAAGGAGATTACACGCACCGCGTACAATTGTCGTAGGGCCCTGAGAATCAAATTCTTCATTAATTTCTTCAGACTTAGAGTGTTATTCTTAATTGTTTGAAGAAAAACGTTACTTGGTGTGTTGCACATCTAAGTCATCAATATTTCATCAGTGTTAGGATGTGTGCAATTTTACAATACATTCGAAGATTCTAGGATATTTAGCTCACACCGCAACTTGCAAAATCTTTTCTCATCCAAGGTCTTAGTGAAGATATCTGCTAGCTGGCCATCAGTCTTCAGGTGGTCGATAATGATATTTTTGGAAATATGCCCTAGAGGCAATAATAAAATGGTTATTATCATATTTCCTTGTTCATGCTAATCGTCTATTGTTCATGCTGTAATTGTATTAATAGGAAACAGTAATACATGTGTGAATAAATAGATCACAAAGTGTCCCTAGCAAGCCTCTAGTTGGCTAGCTCGTTAGTCAATAGATGATCATGGTTTCCTGATCATGGGCATTAGATGTCACTGATAACGGGATCACATCATTAGGAGAATGATGTGATGGACAAGACCCAATCTAAGCATAGCACTAGATCGTATTGTTCGTATGCTAAAGCTTTTCTAATGTCAAGTATCTTTTCCTTCGACCGTGAGATTGTGCAACTCCCGGATACCGTAGGAGTACTTTGGGTGTATCAAACATCACAACGTAACTGGGTGACTATAAAGGTGCACCACGGGTACCTCCGAAAGTGTCTGTTGGGTTGGTACAAATCGAGATCGGGATTTGTCGCTCCGTGTGACGGAGAGGTATCTCTGGGCCCACTCGGTAGAACATCATCATGAGCTCAATATGACTAAGGAGTTAGTCACATGATGACGTGCTACGGAACGAGTAAAGAGACTTACCGGTAACGAGATTGAACAAGGTATAGGCATACCGACGATCGAATCTCGGGCAAGTTCTATACCGACAGACAAAGGGAATCGTATACGGGATTGATTGAATCCTTGACATCGTGGTTCATCCGATGAGATCATCGTGGAGCAAGTGGGAGCCACCATGGGTAGCCAGACCCCGCTGATGGTTATTGGACGGAGAGGTGTCTAGGTCATGTCTGCCTATCTCCCGAACCCGTAGGGTCTACACACTTAAGGTTCGGTGATTCTAGGGTTATAGGGAATTGTTATGTGAGGTTACCGAAAGTTGTTTGGAGTCCCGGATGAGATCCTAGACGTCACGAGGAGCTCCGGAATGGTCCGGAGGTAAAGATTGATATATAGGACGGATGGTTTCGGACATCGGAAGTGTTTCGGGCATCACCGGTAACGTACCGGGACCACCGGAGGTGGCCCCCGAGGTCCACCGAAGGGGGGCAACGACCCCGGGAGGTAAGGTGGGCCAAGTGGGGGAGGGAACCAGCCCCTAGGTGGGCTGGTGCGCCTCCCCACGCAGCCCAATGCGCAGGGGAGAGGGAAGGGGGGGCAAACCCTAGGCACAGGTGGGCCTTAGGCCCACCAGGTGGTGCGCCACCCCCTCCCACCCTAGCCGCCGCCTCCTTTCCCATCTGGTGGCTGCCGCACCACCTAGGGAGGGAACCCTAGGGGTGGCGCAGCCCCTCCCCCTCCTCCTATAAATAGAGAGGGGTTTTGGCCCTTGGGAGACAGACTTCTCCCTCTCCCTCGGCGCAGCCCTGCCCTTCTTTCTCCTCCTCTCTGCCGGTGCTTGGCGAAGCCCTGCCGGGAGACCTCGTCTCTCCATCGACACCACGCCGTCGTTCTTCTGGAGTTCTTCCCCAACCTCTCCCTCCTCCTTGCTGGATCAAGGTGCGTGAGACGTCACCGGGCTACACGTGTGTTGAACGCGGAGGTGCCGTAGTTCGACACTAGATCGGAATCGCTGCGAGTACGACTACATCAACCGCGTTCTAGCAACGCTTCTGCTTAGCGATCTTAAAAGGTATGAAGATGCTCTTACCCCTCTCTCGTTGCTGGTCTCTCCATAGGAAGATTTGAATATGCGTAGGAAAATTTTGAATTTATGCTACGTTACCCAACAGATATTGCTCTTGAGTACATGATCACCAAGAAAATGATGACGAATATGGATGTGCTTGGTCTTCAAGTGTTGTACTGGGTTGTAGGCAATCTTGATGGCACTCTCATTATCCTAGTAGAGGGGCACATTCTTCAAGTTGATGTCGTAGTCCTTGAGGGTTTGCTTCATCCAAAGCAGTTGTGCATAGCAAGATCCAACATCAATATTGAAAAGGATCGAGATGGACCTAGAGGGGGGGGGGGTGAATAGGTACAGTTCCAAATTTTAATAGTTACTTAGCAATTTTAGGCAATGGTGCGGAATATGAGCATGAGCCTAATAATTGCAAAGACTAAGAGTAAGCTATTTAGAGTAAAGTAAGGCAGTCGGTAAACAATAATAAAATGCAAGTATGTAATAAGGATTAACACAAGTAGAGAGTTAGGGTTAGGGATAACCGAAACTCCAAGAGAGACGAGGATGTATCCCGGTGTTCACTTCCTTGGAGGGAAGCTACGTCACCGTTAGAGGGGCGGATGTTACCACGAAGGCACACCAACGCCACGAAGGCTCACCCTATTCTCCCTTTGAGACAACACCATGAAGGCGTTTCTCAACCACTAGTGGTAAGCCTTGAGGTGGCTTCCAAACCCTCACAAACTTTTTGGGGGGTAATCACAATGGTTTGATTCCTCTCCGAAGACTCCTACCGCCTAGGAGTCTCCAACCTCCAAGAGTAGCAAGATCACGGGGATTGCTCAAAACTTGCCCAAATCACAAATCGCTTTGGTGGAGAGGAGGAGAAGGAGACGATCTATCTTTTCATTGGAACAACACTCGAAGGGGCTCACAAATGCTCTTGGGATCTAAGTTTGGGTGTAGGCAAGAGTGAGTGAGGAGAAAGGTGTTCTTGTAAGTGTTCTTGCTGTGTTGAACACCCTCTCACGAAGTGGGAGGGGGTATATATAGTGGGGAGACTAAAACAACAGTTGGGGTCACTTAAGTCTGACAGTGGTCGGACATCCGGCAGTTCTCGGATGTCCGGACACTCACAAGGGGTCCGACGTCCGACACGGGTCGGTCGTCCGAGGGATGTATATATATCAGGAACCACTTTGTAGTCAAACAGGGACCGGACGTCCGGAGGAAGCCGGATGCCCGAGACATTGGCTCTGTTCAAGGGCACCGGATTTCCAAAGGAGGTCGGACGTCCGGCCCTCGGACGACAGGAGGAGGCCGGAAGTCCGAGTTATTTGACTCAAATTTCTCTGGTGCAAGGTTCCGGTTTTCCGAAGTGGTCGGGCGTCCGGCCCTCGGACGTCCGGAGGGAGCCGGAAGTCCGAGTTATTTGACTCTGGATTTCTCTGGTATAAGGTTCCGGATTTCCGAAGTGGTCGGGCGTCCGGCCCTCGGACGTCCGGAGGAAGCCGGATGTCCGAGGCATTGGTTCTGTTTTGAGATAAAAGCAGAGCAGTGGAGATGTGGTATGAGCAGAAAAGTAGAGATGTAGTATGAGCAAGTTCATCGCAAAACCTGTGATCCCCTCTTAATAGTGTGGGATCCCTATACTCAAGAATAGTAAATTTAAAGGATAGGCTACATCATCTTTTCTCAATCCCGAGCCTTCTTGGCATATAAGTCCCGATCTTCTCAGGCCACCTTGGCACATAATTCTCGATCTACTAAGAGTACTTGCCATCTTGAGATACACTCAACAAATAAGATTAGTTTCCTATGTATGTGTTGTCATTAACACCAAAACTCGATTAAGGGCATGACTGCACTTTCAATCTCCCCCTTTTTGGTAGTTGATGACAACATATACATAGCTCTCAAAAGATTTAACATACATTTTAGCTTTGGAGAGGCTTAGTACGAAGCTTCCCCTTAGTATGTGCATGGTAAAATATCGGAGCTCCCCCTTAATGTGTTTATCGAAAATATCATGTGACTTAGTAAAGATAATAGATCATCATATGACGTAATAGAGCAAAACATAATAGCATACGATGATATTATAGCAATTCATAGCAATCACGACATTCATAGGTAGCCATACATAGTGCATCACAGTCGTTTATCCATTACATTACACAAACATGCAAATTGAGTTTAAAAACTAAATCTCCAAAGACTAAAACTAGGATACATTACTCTCCCTTTGGCATCAAGTACCAAAAAGGGAGGCACCAAAAGCATCAACCATGCTCAGAGATCATCAGCAGCATCATCCTCATCAGCCTCATCCTTAGGCAAGCCACTGCCACCAGCCTCGTCAAGAAAATCAGCCCACTCAGGACCAGCTGGGAAGCCAAAGTCAGAAGGAGGAGCAGCAGGAAGATCCTCATCGTCACTCACATCAAGAGCACCTGAGTCTCTCAGACGAGCCTTGAGGGCATTCTTGTAGGAGACAAGGCGAGAAACCACATCATGAGTTTGACTGCACTGGAAAGAGAAAGCCTTCATCATGGCAGAATGTGCCTTGCCAATGAATTTGGCAAAGCGACCGAGAGGAGCTGAGCTGGATGAAGGGGTTGCTGACCGGGCAGCAATGCGGCGAGTGGAGGTGGATGAGGTTTTCTTAGGAGCATAGTCATCCGCCATGTGATTGGGAATGGCCCACTTGTGATGCGTGTGAGTGGGAGCAACAGTGAATTCAGCAACATGGTGAATAAAGGCCTAGATGAAGGGGGCATGAGGGAAGGCTCGCTTGTATTGAAGACTAGCGAGCCGAATCTCATGCCACAGAAAGTGAGGCACATTAATCTTGCGCTTGGGGGACTCGTGTAAATGTGACATGATATCAATACAGTAGCCGCTGCAGGATCCCCTATCACCCATCTTGGGATAGATGGTGCGGATAAGAAACTGAAAAATGATAAAGAAGGGAGAGCGCCAGATGGATGCTTGGTTAAGATCCTTCATCCGTTCGTCTGCATCAAGTTCACGAAGTGGTTTGAGGAGAAGCCCACACGCCTCAATGGGCTTATGTGCATGGTTAGGATCATTCTTATGGATTTTGAAGCCGGAGTCGGGGAAACCGAGTGCGGCAACAAACTCATCATAAGAGGCTGTGAACTCAACATCAGAAGTCATCCACCTAACAGTGTTGTTTGAGCCAAAGAAACACGTGGCATAAAATTGATGAATAGCGGCACTATTAAAATCGCACCGAAAAGCAAAGGGGGCAGCGAGCCCCGATAACTCAATGAGATCAATGGCACCCGGGTATTTCGCCGGGTGAGTGCGAATATGCTCAAGATCAATATAATGATGTACTGAGAGACCCTTAGGAACGATGATAGTAGAAAAGATGTCCGCTTGGACGTGTGTGCGGAAACGTGAGTCCATAGAGTCACGTTCAACAGAAAATTGGTTAACATCGCGGCGGAATGTAAAGTAGGAAGACTTAGGAACCTTGGTGAAGTCCTTGACTTCACGACCTAAAGTAGGAGGAGGTTCAAGGGAGATGCAACGAGCATCACCTTCGGGCTGTTCAGGAGGAGGTGGTGGCATATATGAGGGCTGGCGAGGCCCCGACTTTGGCATAGTCTTCCGAACGGCAATGTGTTCAGCATGTTCCTCAGCTGCAAGCTCATCCTCGAAGTCAGAGCCATCAGACGAGGAGTGGGGCTGTGGAGGAGGACGTCGGGCGAGCCGTTTGAAGGGACGGCGTGGTACATCGGAGTCATCCGACCCAGTGCCAGTAGGGGCACGAGCGGATGAGCCAGCAGAGTTCTTCCGGGCAGTGTGCTTAATCTTGGGCATGATGGAGAAAGGCCTACACGATTGGAAACCCAATGGGGAATGGTCACGGTCAAAACACATGAACGAACACATGAACTAGTGAGAAAGGGGAACCAATCACGAGGGAGACCGAGAGGATACCTGCAGATCGAGAGAGGAGAGGAATGGAAGAAGGATCCCACGGAGGAGAATAGCCAGATCGCGGGGCAGGGCCCTCGGTGGCGGCGCGGTCGAGCTCCTCAGGCAGCTGGCGGCGGCTGGGGAGGCGACTGTGAGAAAGTGGGGGCATGGGGGCTAGGGCAAGGCCGAGCCCGCGCCCCTCTATTTATAGAGGCTCCCGATGTGTCGGACGTCCAACGGGCGTCGGACGTCCGGAGAGCATCAGCCGTCGGACGACCGACATTTGCCGGACGTCCGGAGTGTGTTTAGCCGTCGGACGTCCAAGACTCGTCGGACGTCCGAGACTCGTCGGACGACCGAGAGAGAAGTAGGCAGATGCAATTTCTGGGATTTGGATGATGAGGTGATTTGACATGGTTTATCACAAGGGACACCCAACACAGTTGCCTATAAGAATTATATATACTACTTGTGGAAAGTAGTTGATTTATGCATATTATAGGGTTAAAACAAAAATTATGACGTGAGTGCTAGTGACTCCCCCTAAATGCATGTCGACATCAAGACAAGAACATAATGTGAGTGTGTGCATGTGTACATGATTTCAAGTTATGTTATCAAGCTCCAAGATACCAAGTTCACGCCTAAGTTGACAGAATCTTGCTACGCAAAGTGGCTTGGTGAAAATGTCAGCGAGCTGCATGTCGGTACCTACATGAGCAATATCAATGTCACCCTTTTGCACATGGTCTCTCAAGAAATGATACCTAATATCAATATGTTTTGTGTGAGGCTGATCAATGGGGTTCTCGGAGATCTTTATGGCACTTTCATTATCACAGAGAAGAGGCACGTGTCGATAGGTGATGCCATAATCATTTAGGGTTTGCCTCATCCATAGCAGTTGGGTTGCACAGCTTGCGGCTGCAATATATTCGGCCTCGGGCGTGGAGAGAGAAACACAATTCTACTTTGTCACGCCCAAGATGCAACCCTATCCTCAATTTGGAGTTGGTATCAGAGCAGTACCGACCTAGGAGCCCCCTTGATTGATCGAACTTGGCCGAGTCGAGTCTAGTGAAAAACTGCTTTGAGTCTAGTTATATATCGGAGAGTAGGATTCTTTTTCTCCTCTTCTATGCTCTAGTGAGGAATCTTGACGTAATAATTTAATTCTACTCCTCTTCTCACTCAATATTTTTTAGGATCACGCGGATATTCTTGGGATCTATATGATGCCGATGTGACGGAGTTCTGTCTTGGTGCCTCCTATCTGCTTTGAGTTTCAGGGGAGTTGAGCTCCAGGGGATTCTTGAGCACATCGTTATCATTCAGATTTCTTAGTATCTCAGAACGAAGGATGTTCGTAATTGCTTCAATACTAGTAGTGGCGAGATAACCCCGATGTCCCCAGTACTAGTGCAGATTGTTCGGGAGTACTGCCATACTTTGTATCGTTGTGATCACGAGGGTCTGTTGTAGATGAAGGTCCGAGATGCTGGTTGTGTGTTGACGGATGTGATACAGGTGACGGGTTAGATTAGGAGTTGTGTGATATACTCCTTGTATCCGTGTACCAGATTGCATGACCAGATATTTCGGGAATTCTTAGGTGGGAATTCAAGTAGTTACTTATAGGACGATCTTCCAACAAATTTGTGTTGCTTCAATGTCAAGTGGTGATTTCAGATCTTTTCTAAGAGGTGTTCTCATATTTTTATGAGAGTATTAATTCTTTTGCTCTATCAATTGTCTTAACAATTCCTTTCAACCGGAGTCATCGTATCAATTCCATTCAACCGGTGTGCTTCTCTTCAGTGAATTCAATCCTCTCAAATTTTTTTGCAGATCATTCTCTCAATTCTTTCCGGAGTTGTCTCATCTGTCTCAAGTTGTCTTTGTTTTTCCCCGCCCTCCCACCCTTTTTCTTAGTGATTAAATTTTCATTCAACAGTTTTCTCTTCTTTGTGCTTCCGCTGCTTGTTCTTTTCTCTCTTATCCGGTGATTCATTGTGAAGATTCTCAGGAGATTCGTGTCATATTTGTTCATTCTTGTAATCCTTACCGACGAATTTAATTCATTTGTCCGTGTTCATCATATCATTTTCGTGCTTGTAATTCTTTCCCGTGTTGGAAATTCTTATCTAGTCTTCTGTTGGCATTTATCTCTATTCTTTCCGGAGCGTTGAAGATATCCGAGTAGTTTCTTGTTATCAATTATTTCAATTATTTCGAGGTACTCAACCTCATCAAGTTTCATTTGTACGGTGCAATATCCCTCTTTCTAACAATTTTTCAACGGTGGTTTCTTCGAGTGGACCCATAACCCACAGGTTTTTCCCAGGATCTTTTAGCTCTTGTAATTTTTTCCGGAGATATCTAAATCTTTTCAACTATGACATAAGTATGATTTTCACCAGTCATATTCCTTCTTCAAGATCAATTTGAATTAATTCTCATATTTAGCTCAACCTTTCATTCTTCACTATTCTGGAGTATCTCAGTTATTCTTGGTGGTGTTCTCCTCATCATTTTAGTTTTGAAGACCGAAGGAGTGTTTCTCTCAGTATTGGTTCATTCTCTTAGAGATTGTCATTTCAGCTTGGTGCCATCATCTTAATTGTTCCAATCATGGGTATCCCTTTCTTGCTATCCGGTGCATTTCTGAATTGTTTCATTCTCGATTCTCCGAAGGCCATCATTTCAGAAGATTCTTCGTTCTCAGCTTTCAGCTTTCATCCTCGATTCTTCTCAATTGTTGTATCTTCGTTCGTCTCTCAATTATTCTGGTGTCTTGTTTAAGTTTTCTTCTCTCAGGTGGCTCATGATCTCTTCATTCTCATGTATCTCCATTAATTCGTGGTGTTCCCATTTAATTGTGAATTCTTACCGGTGCTTCCTTCGTTTATGCTTCAAGTGGTGCTTATCTCTCTGCCTCTTCAAGATTCATTTCTAGAGGAATAAGTGTTACGCTAAATCCGTTGCTTTTCATCATTTAAACTTGATGAAGGATAAGCATAACATAATTCTTATTCTTGTTCTTCCTTCTTCCAAGAGATTTCAATTCTTCTTCTAGAGTGGCTCATGATATCGATTCTTTTCTCAGGTGCTTATCTTTCTTTTCCGGAGTTCCAAGTTCTTTTAAGTATCTCGTTGTGAAGCTTCATCAAAATTTTGGCAAGGTCATAATCTTATTCTTTTCTACCTTGTTATCTTTGCATCATTCATTTGTATACGGAGGTCCTTCTTGGTGGTTCTTCAAGTGTGTGATTCATTCTCAAGTGTTCTTCAAGATTCTTACTGGAGAACCTAAAGTTTTCTTCTCTTGCATTTCCAAGTGCATTTGTTCTTCCTTATCCTTTGAGGTGGTATTATACCCTTCTTGTTAGTGTAGGAGCCTCGAAGAGATTTCCTTTCAAGAATGAGATAATTAAACCCACCAATTCTATGATCATGAGATATTTTTCAACCCATGATTCTTCATTGAGCTATCTTGGTTTTAATTTCACCTAAAGCTTTTCCTATGGATTGTTGCTATCATGGTGCTTGTCATTAATCCAAGTTCTCAATGTATCCTCTTGGTGTAAGAAATTGTTCATATCTTGTTTCTCCCAAACAATCCTTGTTCTGTTAGTGGCTGGTTGTCACTTCTTTAGTTTGAAAAGGTTTCCATAAGCCCACTTATATCTTCTTCTATTCGTTGTTGTTTGTCCAACAACTCCGTCCAATTCTTCTTGCAAGGATGCTTGCCAAGTTCATTGGAGATAGTAGTTGTCCTCTTCATTCTCTTCTTCCATATGAGTTAGTTCCTATTCTCTTGTTCTGGAGGCTTTGTGATCTTGCTCTTTTGGGTCTATTATGTTGTTCTATCAAGATCTTGGTGTTCCCTTGTTCTATTTAGTTGTTTGTTATGAATATTGTCTAATTCTTCAATTTTACCGAATTTTTTGTCCCATTTTCCTACCGAAGTGCTGCCGAAATTTTCTATGAATTCTTGCTTCTTTCTCATATCAGTCCTCATCTCTTTCCAACCTTCAAGGATTGTTGGTGTCACTCGTTTGTCAAAGAAGCGACTAAGTTTTTACCTTTTGTTCTTTCTCATCCTCTCCCCCTTTCATTCTTGGATCTCGGGGCGAGATCCTCTTGTAGTGTAGGAGAGTTGTGACAGCCCGAGACCGACGCCCAGAAGATTCCCCCTTTTTATTTCTGTTTCCGTCGTGTGATTAGTTTTATTTATTGCATCGTCATTTAGTTTGCATCGTCGCATCATGCATGGCATCTTGCATCGTCTGTCACGTGTGGTGTTTTGAGTGTTGTGCTTCGAGTGATCACCGAGTCTTAGTGCGATAGGAACTCCCCCTCTCCCCTCTTATTTCATTTTTTGTGGTTTTGCTAAAGTTCCGTTTTAACCCCTTTTAAAAAAAGATGCGTCTTCTTTTAAAAATCCTTTTATTAAATGTGGGGGCAACCCTTGGGTTTTCTTTATTTTTCTCCTTTGGTTTATTTTAAAACCCTCTCATTTACTTTTCTCTTTTAAAGGACTTTTATTTTATTCTTTAAATAAAGAGGTTTTATTTAATTCTTCAAAGGGGTTTGATTTTTATTTCTTTTGTAAACAGGTTTTAATTTTAATCCTTCAAAGGTTTTATTTTATTACTTTTAAAAAAATGCCCAACTATTTATTATAGCTGGGAATATTTTTTCCAAAGGAGTCAAAAGCATGTATTTTTATTTTATCTTTGTTAAAAGCTTTCTTTGTTTAAATTTTTTATGATTTAAAGGTTTTTAAAAGAAAAGGAAAAAAATCAAAAGAGGGAGAGGCCCACTTGGGCAAGGCCCAGCACACCCCGCTAGCGCTAGCGCGAGGAGCAGCGCAGCCCCTCGCCCGATCCCCTCCTCCCGACTGCGCGTCGTCCTCCCCCCGTCTCCCCTCTGCTCGATCCCCATCCCATCCCCCGTCTCCTTCAACCTCCAGCCCTGATCCCTCTTCTTCCTCCTCGGGCCCCTGCGTCCCTCCTCCCTCTCCCCTCGCCTCGTTCGCCGCCGGCTGCCGTAGCCTCTCGAGTCGTCCGGTTCCCCTCGGCCCCGCGCGCAGCCCCGAGGTCGCCCGTCGGCCTCGTCCCAGGCCGCGCAGCCGCTCGCCGTTCCTCGCCTCGCCGCGCCGCCGTGGCCTTGCTGCTCCCCGCGCCGCCCGCCGTGGTCGCCCCGCCACTTGCACCCTTCGTCGGCTAGCCTCAGCAGCTCGTGCCGAGGTCCTCCGCCGGCGCCGCCCCGCCGTGGTCGCCTGTTGCGCCCCCCTGCGCCGGTTGCGCGCGCGTCGCCGGCCACAAGGTCCCACGCGCCCGACATGCTTGCTTGCCTCCATCCCCCTGTTCCCCTGCCGAGCTCGCCGTTGCTTCGCCGCTTTGCCTCGCGATGCAGTTGCTGGCTTGCTTGCTGTGCCTTGCTGCCTGTTGCCGGCGATGATGTTGCTACTTTTGCTGAAGCTGCTGCTATTAGTCGCTGCTGCCATTAGTTGTGGTTGCCGAGCTGTTGCTGCTGTAACTGTTGCGTATTGCTGTTACTGTCGCTGCCCTGGTTGCTGCTGCTGCCGTAGTGATGCTGCTGCTATCCCGAGGTGCGTTTGTGCTGCTTGCTACCCATGCCGTTGCCTGCTTGCCGTTTTGCTGCTGGCTATAGATGTTGTAGCTGTTGTGTTGCTGTCGAGTTGCTGCGGTGGTTGCTGTGCCGTGCTATGCTGCGCTATTGCTTGCCCGCTGCAAGTTGCTTGCTGGTCTGAAGTTTGTCATGGCCGTAGCTGCTATGCTTGCTGTTGCTGTTGTTAGATGCTTAGATGCTGCTAGTTAGTACATGTTGCTATTGTAGATGCTTGCTGTTAGATGCTAGATGTTGCTTGCTAGTGTGCTTGCTGTAGCTAGATGTGTTAGTTGCTGTTGCTAGCATTTCTAGTTGTAGTTGTTGCTTTCCTTGCTAGTTAGGCTAGGTGCTGCTAGCTTGCTAGCTTGCTGTTGCAAGTTGCTGCTGTTAGATGGTGGCATGATGCCGTTGTGTCGCCGTTGCCTGCTGCTGGTGCTGCTTGCGTCGAGTTGCTGTTTGATGTCGCTGGTTATGTCGGCGAAGACCGCGTGCGTCATTCCCTCCTTCATGGAACCGACAAGATCGGCGAGTACCACGACGTCCTCGACGACCCCCGGAACGTGTTCGACAACCGATGTGAAGACCGTGACCGACGCCGAAGACCGTGAACCATGGTGCCGAGCGAACGACTACCGTCGACAAGACCATGTACGACTACTTCCACGAGGACCACGACTTCCATGACGTCCGCTACGAATCGATCCGCTTCGAATCACACACTTCGAAGGTATACCGATGGGACGTGTCGTGTACCGAACACATATGATGTATGAGTTGAATATATGTTGCACCGTATGTTGCCCGTGGCACGTTGTGTTCCTCTTTTGTTGTGCCCGACATATGGGAACCCGATATACGGGATCACCCCATCTTTATTTACCGTTCCCGCACACGCTCCCTATTCGTTGGCACGTTATCTTGATGAGTTATCGGGATAGGTACGTTGCCGTGGCATCGTTTCCGACTTGCCGCCATTGTTCCCTCTCGCTCGCCGTGGCCACTCTTGCTTCTTTTCCCTTCTTGCCGTGATGTAATGAACTCGCATGCATGACGCATTCATGGCATGATATACCGTGTGTTGCATGTTTCTTGTGCGGTAGCTCCAATCTATGTTTCGCGTGTTAAACCGTCTAGGATGACATGTAGGATAACCACTTGACCCCTTGCCATGTTAAACAACATTAAACATTGTCGTGTTAATAATCGGGAGTGAACTAAATAATTAAACGTGGAGTTTCGTCGATATGCAACTCATTGCATATCGAGCTTCACTTAATGTGTAGGGTTTGCGTGAGGTGAATCGCCATGCCATCACTTGCATCATTGATCTGTTCATGCATCGTATTAGGTTGTGCATCATGTGTGCATCGTGTGGTGAATATTTGTGTTGATGTTTGTTTCCGGTTTGCCTATCTCGATAGAGTTCGGCAAGCATATCGGAATGTGAGGACCCGTTCGACTACGTTGGTTCGCCGACATCTCGGAGTCATTCTTCTTCCAAGCGGGATCTCAGGCAAGATGACCATTTCCCCAGATACCATTACTATCATTGCCATGCTAGTTTTATCGCTTCTATTGATTATGTATCGTTCCCTACCACATGTTAAATATCAGCCTCTCAACAATGCCATGAAAACCTTCAACCTGTTCGACCTAGCAAACCACTGATTGGCTATGTTACTGCTTGCTTAACCCTGTTGTTAGCGTTGCTAGTTGCAGGTGTAGTTGCTTCCATGTGAATACATGGGTTCCTTGTCTCATCACCATATTAAATGCTATTTAATTTAATGCACCTATATACTTGGTAAAAGGTGGAAGGCTCAGCCTTTCTAGCCTAGTGTTTTGTTCCACCTTTGCCCCCCTTAGTTTTGGCTACCGGTGTTATGTTCCATAAACGAGCGCTCCTAACACGATCGGGGTTGTTATGGGGACCCCCTTGATAATTCGTTTTAGATTAAAGCTGGTCTGGCAAGGCCTAACATTGGTACTACATTTGCCCAACATAATAACTTTGTTAATACTGAAAGCATAGGGCGTCATGAACCCGAGGAGTAATTTCACATAATACAGGGATGGCCAGTGCTGATGGTGCTGGTCCAAAACAGAGCACTGTGCGGGGCCACCGCGAGGAAACTCGAGGTTTGGCACTCGTACACTTCGCTTACCCGTCGTGTCCTGAGAACGAGATACACGGCTCCTATCGGGATCGTCGACATGCCGGGCGGCCTTGCTGGATTAGTTTTACCTATGACGAGATCTCTTGTGCATCGGGATTCCGGTAATGCTTTGGGTAATCTCAGAGTTGAGGTTTTCCACTAAGGAATTCGACGAGATCGCGAGCTTCTGATCGAGGATTTCTATGCGGCTTGTGGTAATTTGCGATGGACTAGTTGGAGCACCCCTGCAGGGTTAAATCTTTCGGAAAGCCGTGCCCGCGGTTATGTGGAAACGTGGAAACTTTGTTTAACACTGGTTCTAGATAACTTGAAGTTAACTTAATTAAAATATGCCAACTGTGTGCGTAACCGTGACTGTCTCTTTCGTGAGTTCTTTCTCCGATCGAGGACACGGTGGGGTTATGTCTGACGTAGGTAGGTGTTCAGGATCATTCATTTGATCATCAGTAGTTCACATCCGCTATGCGTAGATCTCCCCCCTCTTATTTCTTGTACTCGTAAGTTTAGCCACCAAATATATGCTTAGTCGCTGCTGCAACCTCACCACTTAACCATACCTCACCCATTAAGCTTTGCTAGTCTTGATACCTTTGGAAATGAGATTGCTGAGTCCCCTGTGGCTCACAGATTACTACAACACCAGTTGCAGGTACAGGTAAAGATTACTTGACGCGAGCGCGTTGATTGTTCATTTGGAGTTGGTTCTTCTTCTTCTTCTTCATCGATCTAGGATGGGTTCCAGGCCGGTAGCCTGGGATAGCAAGGATGGATGTCGTTCTTGTTTTCTCGTTTGTTTTCGTCCGTAGTCGGACCCTGCTCTTACTCTTGATGATTATGTAATGTACTGCTGTGACTCTGATGTAGCTTGTGGCAAGTGTAAGCCAATTTTGTATATATATCTCTTCTTTTCAGTACACGTACTTGTAGCGATATCCATTCTTGCGACACGACGAGATGCGCTTCAATCCCTGACGAGGCCTTCGTGCCAAATTGAGTATAGGGTTGCATCTTGGGCGTGACATGCTTTTTCGAGGACCAACTTACCAAGGAACGTCCAAGAAACTGACATGCACCGGAAGTAGATTTCCGTCTCACTTTGTCACTAGCCCAATCCGCATCGGAGTACCCAATAAGGTCGAACTTTGCATCCTTAGGGTACCATAGGCCTAACTTTGGGGGTGTGAACAAGGTATCTAAGAATATGCTTAACCGCCATATGATGGCTTTCCCTAGGGGAAGCTTGAAATCTAGCACATATGCCTACACTTAACATGATGTCCGGTCTAGATGCATAAAGATAAAGTAACGAACCAATCATAGAGCGGTAAGTAGATGGGTCAAAAGGAATACCGTTGGTGTCTTCATTTAGTACAACATCTGTGGCCATGGGTGTCTTCATTGGTTTAGCATTTGTCATATCAAATTTTTCTAGAATGTCCTTGAGGTATTTAGTTTGAGACAAGAAAATTCCTTCTTGAAATTGTTGTATTGGAAACCCAAGGAAGAACTTCAAGGCCATGTTGAGTGACATCTCAAAGGTCTTGGTAATGGAGGCCGCAAACTTCTTGCACAAATGGATGTTAGGAGAACCAAAAATGATGTCACCTACATAGATTTGGCATAAGATCAAATCACCATTTTCCCTCTTAGTAAAAAGAGTGGGATCGATCACCCCTCTCACAAAGCCATCATCGAGTAAGAACTTCTTAAGATGATCGTACCAAGCACGGGGTGCTTGTTTGAGGCCATACAGAGCCTTGTGAAGTTTGTACACATGGTCTTTGTGATGGGGGTCAACAAACCCAGGTGGTTGTGATACATATACCTCTTCTTGTAGAGGACCGTTAAGGAAAGCACTTTTCACATCCATTTGATGCAAAGTAAAACCATTGAAAGCAACATATGCCAATAGAATGCGAATGGATTCAAGATGAGCAACAGGGGCAAAAGTCTCACCAAAGTCCAAAACTTCAACTTGGGAGTACCCCTGTGCTACTAACCTTGCCTTGTTGCGGAGGACAGTCCCATTCTCATCTTCCTTGTTCTTGAAGATCCATTTAGTTCCAATGACATTGTGCTCCTCAATTGGTCGTTCTACCAATGACCATACTTCGTTGCGTGTAAAACTGTTTAACTCTTCTTGCATAGCAAGGAGCCAGTCATTGTCACACAATGCATCCTGAACCCTGTGTGGCACAGTACTAGGGACAAACGAAAACTGAGCACAAAAGTTTGTTAATTGTTTACGAGTCACTCTACCTTCCGACTCGCGGTGAGGATTTGATCAACATCAACACGACCGGCCACACGTGGCATGATGGAGGTCAGGGTTTCACGAGGTTCGACTTTGTTTCCATCATCAACGTCCTCAACATATGGATCATTAACGTGCGGTGGAAGATATTCCTCTTCGCGTTGCACCTGTTGAGGTTCATCATCAACCATATCCATACTTTGGTCTAGCTCTTGAAGGTCAACTTGTTCTTGAGTGTGATCAGGGTGAGAGACATGTTCTCCCACTTGATCCTCAACAACTGGCATGATATGTGTGCTAGTATCTTGTGGAGGTACGGGCAGTAAACTGTCTTGAGGATGAGAATACTCTCATCATCTTCATCATCATCATGGGGTTTTCGTTCCATGGGAAGAAGTGCACCTACACCCATGTTCAAGATATCTTGCAAGGAATCTTCTTCACGTGCATCACTTAGATCAACTTGCTCCCCATGGGAGCGGTTAAATTCATCAAACATCAGGTCACAGGTTTCTATAACACATCCAGTGGATTTGTTGTAGACTTTCTAGGCGTGAGAGTTTGATCCATAGCCAACAAAAATCCCTTCAGTTGTTTTGGATAGAAATTTTCCTAACTGGTCCCGTTTGTTGAGGATGAAACACTTGCATCCAAATACACGAAAGTACTTGACATTGGGCTTGTTCCCGGTTAGGAGCTCATATGGAGTCTTTTCCAATATTGGTCGAAGGAAAAGCCGGTTTGATGCATGACATGCTGTGTTGACAGCCTCAACCCAAAAACTATGTGGTGACTTGTATTCGTCTAACATGGACCTTGCCATTTCCACAAGTGTCCGGTTCTTCCTCTCTGCTACACCATTTTGCTGAGGGGTGTAAGGTGCGGAGTACTGATGTTCAATTCCCTCATCACTAAGAAATTCTTCTAGGGTGTAATTCTTGAACTCGGAGCCATTATCACTTCTTATTGCCTTGATTTCCTTGTCAAACTTCAGCTGGACTTGTTTGGAAAAATCAATGAAGGTGATCTTCGTCTCGTCCTTGGACTTGAGAAAGAATACCCATGTGTATCTTGAGTAATCATCAACAATGACTAGTCCAGACTTTTTCCCACTAAGACTTGCCCATGAAGGAGGCCCAAACAGATCCACATGAAGGAGCCCTAACGGCCTTGAAGTGGATACAATATTCTTGGGTGGGTGTTTTGATTGATGTTGCGTCCCAGCTATGCATGCACTGCACACACGATCTTTCTTAAAAGATACATTAGTTAGTCCAAGGATGTGATTGCCTTTTAAGAGATTTTGAAGATTTCTCATGCCGACATGGGCGAGCCGGCGATGCCACAACCATCCCATGTCAGCCTTGGCCATCAGACAAGTTGTATGGAAAGTGCTCTCTTTCGAGAAATCAACCGTGTAAAGGTTGCCATCCAACTCTCTAACAAAGGCCACTTCGAGAGTGTCTCTCTTAAAGACTTTCACATCCGTTAGTCCGAATAGTGTGTCATAACCAACGGAAGCCAATTGGCAAACTGAAAGCAAATGATATTGAAGAGATTGGACAAGCATGACATTTGCAAGAGACATTTCATTAGTGATTTCCACCTTGCCCAACCCAATTACCTGCCCTTTCGACCCTCCACCGAATACAATGCTCATGTATGGTCGAATGGCTTGCATGAAGTCATAAAGCAAGTTACTATCTCCGGTCATTTGATTGGTGCATCCACTGTCGATCACCCATTTGACTCCTCCGGACAAAACATCATGTACACCAATTAAGACTTGGTTTGAGGTGCCCATTTCGTCATGGGGCCTCTCACATTAGTTACAAGAGTCTTAGGGACCCAAATAGCATAAAATCGGAATGCATTATGGGGACCAACGAATTTAGCATAAACCTCTCCTTCCTTTGATTTGCGAAGTACATAGGATGGAGGCATGAATTCAGTTGTCTTGTTGAGAGTGGGCAAACCCCTAGTGGCCGACCCACTCACAACCTTACCTTTCTCCTTGTGTCCCTCTCGTACAAATATTTCTTTAAGCGGGGTAGTGCACTTGAGAGGAGATACACTTTTCTTGGCGGTGCTTGGATTGAACCCAAGCCCTTCCTTGGCAAATACTTCATTGTGTTGACTTAAGATCTCATTGAGAGTCTTTTGTCCTTGTGCACATGTCATGAGACCAATATCTAGCTGTGCCTTTAGCGAATAGTTTTCCTCAAGAATAGATGCGAGTTCACTACTAGAGTTAGCAGTGCAGGTATCAAAATTAATAATAGGTGAGGAGTAAGCCTTAGCTAGAGTGTCAAGATAAGTAACCTTGAGTGCCTCAAAGCTCTTTGTAAGAACATTGAGTTTCTCTTCCTTGTCCTTGAGAGACAAGGATAGGCGCTCATAGTCCTTAGAAAGAGAAGCATGAGAATTCACAAGTCGGTTTTTATCATTTAATAACTCTTTGCACACAGATTCAGCCTTTTTCAAGGAGGCAAGATCGTTAGCATGTTTATCAAGATTTTCACCAACTTTTGAGCATAATGCATCATTTTTTGCTTCCTCATACATGACTTTCTGCTCAAGGATTTCATTCCTTTCCTTCTCCTCAGTGACGAGGGTTTCGAGTTCCTTGATGGTATTGGTGTGCTTACTCACCATTTCCATAAGTATGCGAAACATAGTGAGCTTCTTTCCTTTAAGAGAGCACATAAATTTGTTTATTTTGGCAAACATAGGATGATCTAAGTCATTGTCCTCATAGTGATCTTTCGCATCAAGGTACTCATCAGATGAGGTAGAAGCTAGACTGAAAGAGTTTAACCGTGGGGTTACCTTAACCTTATCATGGGAGCTTTGGTCTTCCTCATCTTCTATGACAGTCTTTGCCATCAAACACTTGTGGGCGTTGCCCTTGTAGTCTTTCATATAGTTGTAGTGAACAACATCGCCACTTTTGTTGACTATCCTCAAGGTGTTTTGTGTATCCTGAGCTACTCCGGCAACCCCACCAACGTCTTCTGGATCTTAGTCTTCTTGTGCAACCATTGCTCTTCCATCTCTTCTCTTGAGCTTGGAGTTCATAGGGTTTGGCAATTTCTTCTTTACAAAGGTCTCTGGAAACCTTGGTTTATCTTCTCTCTTCTCATAAGGCAGTCATTGGAGAAGTGGTTGGTTTCCTCACAGTTATAGCATTTTCTTACTTTCTTCTTTGGGAATCTTCCCTTGAATTTTGCTGCACTGAACTTATTTACAAAGAGAGCAATGTCCTCATAAGATGGGCTTTCATCAGAGTCAACATCATCACCATCTTTGCAGTCTTCATCACCCTCTGCTTCTTCACTTTCTTCTTCATCACATTCATGCTTGGCTTTCAAAGCAAGATTGATCTTTGATGTTGAAGTGCCATGCATGGCAAGGTGCTTTGTTGCATTTGCCTTTGACTCTTCAAATAATTGGAAAGTGGATATGATGTCATCTGGGGTCATTTCTTTGAACCCATGGTGCTGCCTTATGTCCCACACCATTTGATGGTGGTACGGAGCAAGGGCATGAAGTAACTTGTCCACGAGAAATCTCTTGGTCAGGTTGAAACCATCTTGCGTCTTGTCACAGTCACATGACTCAATGTCTGCGGCAAGAGTCATGAGCCGTTCTAGCAGTTGCTTGCGAGATTCACCCTTTTCCATACAGAAGCTCTGCAATTGCCCCTTGGCAATTTCATATTGAGCAAGCCGAAGAGTGGAGGTACCGGTCTTGGTCCTTATAATGCTATCCCACAGTTCCTTGGCGCTTGTGATGTGTATGTAAGGTCTCCGTTGCTTGTCATTCATTCCTTTTCTTATGCACATGATCGCAGTGTCGTTGAGATGCTTGTCATAAGTTTCTCTGGGAGTGAGGCACCTTGGATCTACAAGATGGTAGCCATGCTCGAGGATGTCCAACATCTCATCATTGGCGTACCTAAGATGATCCTGCATACCAACTCTCCACAAAGCAAAATCGGAATTGTCATCAAGCAAAGGAGGTTTTCCTCCAGGATTGTACTTAGGTTTCTCAACTTGAGATCTAGCATAAAGCCATGGAACACTGGTTTGGTTATTGCCTGGAGGTTGTTGGCCAAATGAAGAACCGTGCACATTTTGCCCTGAGGCCCTCGGTGACGTGGTTGTCCTCGTGGTTAATGATGCCAGTCTTATTTGGACCAAGGCCTCAAGAGAAGCATCATGCTCCTCTTTTTGCTTGGCAAGGGCCTGTTCCAGGTCCTCAGAGGTGAAGGACCTGACTTCCGTGGAAGTCCCGTCCCTCTCCACTGGAGCTATAGTAATGGGAGTCCCGTCCATCTCGCTCTAGGGCGGTTAATCCACAAGAATAGAGCACGAGGCTCTGATACCAATTGAAAAGGATCGAGATGGACCTAGAGGGGGGGGGTGAATAGGTACAGTTCCAAATTTTAATAGTTACTTAGCAATTTTAGGCAATGGTGCGGAATATGAGCGTGAGCCTAATAATTGCAAGGACTAAGAGTAAGCTATTTAGAGTAAATTAAGGCAGCCGGTAAACAATAATCAAATGCAAGTTAGTAATAAGGATTAACACAAGTAGAAAGTTAGGGTTAGGGATAACCGAAACTCCAACAGAGACGAGGATGTATCCCGGTGTTCACTTCCTTGGAGGGAAGCTACGTCACCGTTAGAGGGGCGGATGTTACCACGAAGGCACACCAACGCCACGAAGGCTCACCCTATTCTCCCTTTGAGACAACACCACGAAGGCGTTTCTCAACCACTAGTGGTAAGCCTTGAGGTGGCTTCCAAACCCTCACAAACTTTTCGGGGGGTAATCACAATGGTTTGATTCCTCTCCAAAGACTCCTACCGCCTAGGAGTCTCCAACCTCCAAGAGTAACAAGATCACGGGGATTGCTCAAAACTTGCTCAAATCACAAATCGCTTTGGTGGAGAGGAGGAGAAGGAGACGATCTATCTTTTGATTGGAACAACACTCAAAGGGGCTCACAAATGCTCTTGGGATCTAAGTTTTGGTGTGGGCAAGAGTGAGTGAGCAGAAAGGTGTTCTTGTAAGTGTTCTTGCTGTGTTGAACCCCTCTCACGAAGTGGGAGGGGGGGTATATATAGTGGGGAGACTAAAATAACCGTTGGGGTCACTTAAGTCTGACACTGGTCGGACATCTGGCAGTTCTCGGATGTCCGGACGCTCACAAGGGGTCGGACGTCCGACACGGGTCGGTTGTCCGAGGGATGTATATATATTAGGAACCACTATGTAGTCGAACAGGGACCAGACGTCCGGAGGAAGCCGGATGTCCGAGACATTGGCTCTGTTCAAGGGCACCGGATTTCCGAAGGAGGTCGGACGTCTGGCCCTCGGACGACAGGAGGAGTCCGGAAGTCCGAGTTATTTGACTCAAATTTCTGTGGTGCAAGGTTCCGGTTTTCTGAAGTGGTCGGGCGTCCGGCCCTCGGACGTCCGGAGGGAGCCGGAAGTCTGAGTTATTTGACTCTGGATTTCTCTGGTATAAGGTTCCGGATTTCCGAAGTGGTCGGGCGTCCGGCCCTCGGACGTCTGGAGGAAGCCGGATGTCCGAGGCATTGGTTCTGTTTTGAGATAAAAGTAGAGCAGTGGAGATGTGGTATGAGCAGAAAAGTAGAGATGTAGTATGAGCAAGTTCATCGCAAAAACCTGTGATCCCCTCTTAATAGTGCGAGATCCATATACTCAAGAATAGTAAATTTAAAGGATAGGCTACATCATCTTTTCTCAATCCCGAGCCTTCTTGACATATAAGTCCCGATCTTCTCAGGCCACCTTGGCACATAATTCTCGATCTACTAAGAGTACTTGCCATCCTGAGATACACTCAACAAATAAGATTAGTTTCCTATGTATGTGTTGTCATTAACACCAAAACTCGATTAAGGGCATGACTACACTTTAAAATGTACTCAGGTTCATCAGTGGAGAGTGATACACAGGTCTGCTTCTTTGAGGACCAGCAGACTAAGGAGCGTCCGAGGAAATGACATGTGCCTGACGTTGACTTGCGATCCACACGGTTACAAGCATAATTAGAATTGAAATATCCAACGAGGTGAAGATTTGAGCCCTTGGGATACCATAATCCAAGCGTTGGTGTGTGAGCTAGTTATCAAAGAATATGTTTCACAACCTTATGGTGTGATTCCTTCGGTTTTGCTTGGAAACGTGCACACATGCAAACACTAAGCATGATGTCTGGCTTAAATGCACATAGGTACAATAAAGAGCTAATCATGGAGCGATATACCCGCTGATCGAAATCGATACCATTTTTGTCAGTGGAGAGGTGACCATTGGTAGGCATAGGAATCTTGATGCCTCTGCATTCATTCATGCCAAATTTCTTCAGGACATGCTTGAGGTATTTCTCCTCAGAGATGAAGATGCCATTGCGTTTTTGATGAATTTGAAGACCTAGGAAGAATTGCAGCTCCCCCGTCATAGACATTTAATATTCTTCACTCATCATGTAGGCAAATTCATCACTGTAACGTTTGTCAGTACAACCAAAGATAATATCGTCCACATATATTTGGCACACAATAGTTCATTATAGTAGGACTTTGTGAAAAGAGTAGGATCAAGTGAACCAGGTTTGAAACCTTTCTTCATGGGGAATTCCTTCAATGTATCATACCACCTCCGAGGGGCTTTCTTGAGGCCATAGAGTGCCTTCTTGAGTCTAAAGACTTTGTCACGATACTTTGGGTCTTCAAAACCTGGGGGTGAGCAACATATACTTCTTCCTCAAGCTTACCACTAAGGAATGCACTTTTCACATCGATTTGATAGAGAGTCATATTGTGATGATTAGCATAAGCAAGCAGAATAAAAATAGCTTCAAGTCTAGCAACATGTGGAAAAGTTTCATCAAAGTCAATTGCTTCAACCTGTGTGTAGCCTTGGGCTACAAGTCATGCCTTGTTCCTCACTACCTCACCATCTTCATCTTGCTTGTTTCAGAAGATCCACTACCGGTGTTGTGGGTGGTGTGTCCTTTAGGCCTTGTTCGGTTGCACTGGGTTTGAGGGGGATTAAAGGGGATTGTGAGGGATTATATCCCCTGTAAGTCAAATTCCTCCCCAATCCCCTTCAAACCTCTCCAATCCCCTTGGAGAAGGGATTAAACGAACAAGCCCTTATACAGGTTTTTGTCCGGTTTTCTTTAAATAAATCGAGCAGTCTTGACCATCTTCGGTTAATTCTTCTGCAATGGAATCTTAGCAGCTCTTCTGCTAACTTTAGAAAAATAAGAAATGTTGGTTGATGCTTGTGGTTGTAACTTCATGCCCTAATCGATGATGTATTGATGCTCATGGTGAGCTATGAGATAATTGTTGGAAATATGCCCTAGATGCAATAATAAATTAGTTATTATTATATTTCCTTGTTCATAATAATCATTTATTATCCATGCAAGAATTGTATTGATTGGAAACTCAAATACATGTGTTTATACATAGACAACACACTGTCCCTAGTGAGCCTCTAGTTGACTAGTTCATTGATCAAAGATGGTCAAGGTTTCCTGGCCATAGGCAAGTGTTGTAACTTGATAACGAGATCACATCATTAGGAGAATCATGTCATGGACAAGACCCAAATTATAAACGTAGCATGTGATCGTGTTATTTTGTCGCTATTGTTTTCTGCGTGTCAAGTATTCATTCCTATGACCATGAGATCATATAACTTACTAGCACCAGAGGAATACCTTGTGTGTATCAAACGTCGCAACATAACTGGGTGACTATAAAGGTGCTCTACAGGTATCTCCGAAGGTGTCCGTTGAGTTAGCATGGATCAAGACTGGGATTTGTCACTCCGTGTGACGGAGAGGTATCTCGGGGCCCACTCGATAATACAACATCACATATAAGCCTTGCAAGCAATTTGACTCAAGTGTGAGTCATGGGGATCTTGTATTACGGAATGAGTAAAGAGACTTTCTGGTAACGAGATTGAAATAGGTATAGGGATACCGATGATCAAATCTCAGGCAAGTAACATACCGAAGGACAAAGGGAATGTTATACGGGATTATATGAATCCTTGGCACAGAGGTTCAACTGATAAGATCTTCGTAGAATATGTAGGATCCAATATGGGCATCCAGGTCACGCTATTGGATATTGACCGAGGAGTGTCTCGGGTCATGTCTACATAGTTCTCGAACCCGCAGGGTCTGCACACTTAAGGTTCGATGGTGTTTTAGTATAGTTGAGTTATATGTGTTGTTGACCAAAGGTTGTTCAGAGTCCCGGATGAGATCGGAGATGTCACGAGGGTTTCCGGAATGGTCCGGAAATGAATATTGGTATATAGGAAGTTGGTACTTGGATTCCGGAAAGTTTTCGGGCATTGCCGGCAGAGTACCGGGAGTGACGAATGGGTTCCGGGGGGGGGGGGGACTTGGTGGGCCCACCACGCCCAAGGGGTCCTCGTGGGTTTATTGGATGTACAATAAGGTATAATGGGCTGACAAAGTCATCCAAGGAAAGCCCATGAGGAAAAAGTGGAAAATTCAAAAGAGGTGGGAAAATAAGGAAGGAGTCCTAATCAAAGTGGGATTGGAGAAGGACTCCTCCCTCTCTCCCACTTCGGCCGACCCAAGGAGGACTGCTTGGTGCGGAAAGGCTACCCAAGTCTGCCCCTCCGCACCTCCTATATATACTAGAGGTTTAGGGCTTTTTGAGAAACAACTTTGCCACGTGCAACTCAAACCTACACCTCGTAGTTCTTTCTCTAGATTAGATTTCTGCAGGAATAGTTCATCACCAACACCGACACACCATCACGCTATCGG
This sequence comes from Hordeum vulgare subsp. vulgare, assembly GCF_904849725.1. Classification (NCBI taxonomy): domain Eukaryota; kingdom Viridiplantae; phylum Streptophyta; class Magnoliopsida; order Poales; family Poaceae; genus Hordeum; species Hordeum vulgare. The sequence goes on along the minus strand of NC_058522.1, from coordinate 330,988,109 downwards.
AGAACTCATTTACTTCTTCGTCTCTCTTGCTGGATCAAGAAGGCCAAGATCGTCATCGAGTTGTATGTGTGCTGAACGCGGAGGTGTCGTCCGTTCGGCGCTAGATCGGGACGGATCGCGAGACGGTTCGTGGGACGGATCGAGGGACGGTTCCTGGGACGGTTCGAGGGACGTGAAGATGCTCCACTACATCAACCACATTTCTTAACGCCTCCTACTGTGCGATCTACAAGGGTACATAGATCTAAGATCCACTCATAAATGGACATCACCATGATAGGTCTTCGTGTGCGTAGGAATTTTTTTTGTTTCCCATGCAACGTTCCCCAACAGTGGCATCATGAGATAGGTTCATATGTAGATGTTATCTCGAGTAGAACACAAAAGGTTTTGTGGACGGTGATGTTCGATTTGCTGCCCTCCTTAGTCTTTTCTCGATTCAGCGGTATTGTTGGATTGAAGCGGCCCGGACCGACATAACTCATACGCTTACGAGAGACTGGCTTCATCGATTGACATGCAACCTCGTTGCATAAATATGACTGGCGGGTGCATGTTTCTTCAACTTTAGTTGAATTGGTTTTGACCGAGGCGGTCCTTGGAAAGGTTAAATAGCAATTTTCACATCTCCATTGTGGTTTTTGCGTAAGTAAGATGCGATCATACTAGATACCCATAGCAGCCACGTAAAACATGGAACAACAAATTAGAGGACGTCTAACTTGTTTTTGCAGGGGATGCTTGTGATATGATATGGCCAATGACGTGATGTGATATATTGGATGTATGAGATGATCATGTTGTAATAGTTAATATCGACTTGCATGTCGATGCTACGGCAACTCGCAAGAGCCATATGGTTGTCTTTAAACTAACGTTTGTGTTTGCAGATGTGTTTACTATATTGCTAGGTCGTAGCTTTAGTAGTAATAGCATAGATAGCACGACAACCTCGATGTCGGCACGATGATGGAGATCATGGTGTGGCGCCGGTGACAAGAAGATCATGTCGGTGCTTTGGTGATGGAGATCAAGAAGCACGAGATGATGGCCATATCATGTCACTTATGAATTGCATGTGATGTTAATCCTTTTGTGCACCTTATTTTGCTTAGAATGACGGTAACTTTATAAGGTGATCTCTCACAAAAATTTCAAGATGAAATTGTGTTCTCCCTGACTTTGCACCATTGCGACAGTTCGTTGTTTTGAGACACCGCGTGATGATCAGGTGTGATAGACTGAACGTTCACATACAACGGGTGCAAAACAGTTGATATTATTAGCATAGAGATGCTTACCACTGCAACTATTCTCAACTCACGGGATGATCGGACTTGAGTTAGTGAATTTGGATCATGTACCACTCAAATGACTAGAGAGATGTATTTTTTGAGTGGGAGTTCTTAAGTAATACGATTAATTGAACTAATTATCATGAACATAGTCAAAAGGTCTTTGCGAATTATGATGTAGCTTGCGCTGTAGCTCTACTATTTTTATATGTTCCTAGAGAAAATTTAGTTGAAAGATGATAGTAGCAACTTTGCGGACTGAGTCCGTGAAACCAAGGATTGCCCTCATTGCTGCGCATAAGGCTTATGTCCTTAATGTACCACTCGGTGTGCTGCACCTCGAGCGTCGTCTGTGGATGTTGCGAACATCTGACATACACGTTTTTGATGACTACGTGATAGTTCAGTGCGTAATACTTAATGGCTTAGAAGCAAGGCGCCTAAGACGTTTTGAAACGTCACGAAACATAAGAGATGTTCTAAGATATGAAATTGAGATTTCATGCTCATGCCCTTGTTGAGAGGTATGAGACCTCCGACAAGATTCTTTGTCTACAAAGTAAAGGAGAAAAGCTCAAATCATTGAGCATGTTCTCAGATTGTGTGAGTACAACAATCGCCTGAATCAAGTGGGAGTTAATCTTCCAGATGAGATAGTGATGGTTCTCCAAAGTCACTGCCACTAAGCTGCTAGACCTTCGTGATGAACTATAACATATCAAGGATGGATATGATGATCCATGAGATATTCGCAATGTTTGACACTGCGAAAGTAGAAATCAAGAAGGAGTATCAATAGTTGATGGTTAGTAAAACCAGTAGTTTCAAGAAGGGCAAGGGCTAGAAGGGACACTTCATGAAACGGCAAACCAGTTGCTACTCTAATGATGAAACCCAAGATTGAACCAAAACCCAAGACTGAGTGCTTCTGTTATGAGGGGAACGGTCACTGAGGCGGAGCTACCCTAGATACTTGGTAGATTAGAAGGCTGGCAAAGTCGACAAATGTATATTTGATATACATGATATAGATGTGTACTTTACTAGTACTCCTAGTAGCACGAGAGTATTAGATACCGGTTCGATTGCTAAGTGATTAGTAACTTGAAATAAAAGCTACGGAATAAACGGAGACTAGCTAAAGGAGAGGCGACGATAAGTGTTGGAAATGTTTCCAAGGTTGATATGATCAAACATCGCACACTTCCTCTACCATCAGGATTGGTGTTAAACCTAAATAATTTTTATTTGGTGTTTGCGTTGAGCATGAACATGATTGGATCGTGTTTATTGCAATACGATTATTCATTTAAAGAGAATAATGGTTATTCTATTTGCTTGAATAATTACCTTCAATGGTTTATTGAATCTCGATCGTAGTGCTACACATGTTCATAATATTGGTGCCAAAAGATACAAAGTAATAATGATAGTACCACTTACTTGTGGCACGGCCGCTTGAGTCATGTTGGTGTGAAGTGCATGAAGAAGCTCCATGCTAATGGATCTTTGTACTCACTCATTTCTTGAAACGTTTGAAGACATGCAAACCATACCTGTTAGTTTAAACACATGAAGAAACTCCATGCAGATGGATCGTTTGGATTCACTTGATTTTGAATCACTTGAGACATGCAAAATCATGCCACATGGAACAAGATAGTAACTTGTTTGGAGCAATGCATTTTGATGTGTGCAGTCCAATGAGTGCTAAGGCACGCAGTGGATATCATTATGTTCTTACTTCACTGACGATTTGAGTAGATACAGGAGTATTTACTTGATGAATCACAAGTATGAAATATTGAAAAGTTCAAAGCTATTTCAGGTTGAAGATCGCCGTGACAAGAGGATAAACTGTCTACGATATGATCGATGAGATGAATATCTGAGTTGCGAGTTTTTGGTACACAGTTAAGACAATGTGGAAATTGTTTCGCAATTTATGCCACCTAAAACACCATAGTGTGATGGTGTGTCCGAACGTCATAGTCGCGCCCTATTTTGATATGGTGCATACTATGATGTCTCTTATCAAATTACCACTATCGTTTATGGGTTATGCATTAGAGACAACCACATTCACTTTAAATAGGGCACCGCATATTTCCGTTGTGATGACACAATATGAACTATGGTTTGGAGAAACCTGAGCTGTCATTTCATGAAAATTTTGGGGCTGCGACACTTATGTGAAAAATTTCAGTCTGATAAGCTCGAACCCAAAGCGGATAAAAGGATCTTCATAGGATATCCAAGACAGTTGGATACATCTCCTATCTCAGATCTGGAAGCAAAGTGTTTGTTTCTAGAAACAGGTCCTTTCTTGAGGAAAGGTTTCTCTCGAAAGAATTGAGTGGGAGGGTGGTGGAACTTGATGAGGTTAGTGAACCGTCACTCCAACCAGTGTGTAGCAGGGCGCAGGAAGATGTTCCTATGGCGCCTACACCAATTGAAGTGGAAACTGATGATGGTGATCATTAAGCTTCAGATCAAGTTACTACAAACCTCGTAGGTCGACAAGGTCGCATACTACTACAAAGTGGTACGGTAACCCTATCTTGGAGGTCATGTTGTTGAACAACAATGAACCTACGAGCTATGGAGAAGCGATGGTGGGCCCGGATTCCGACAAATGGCTGGAGGCCATGAAATCCGAGAGAGGATCCATGTATGAAAGCAAGGTGTAGACTTTGGAAGAACTACTTGATGGTCGTAGGACTATTAAGTAAAGATGGATCTTTAAAAGGAAGATAGACAATGATGGTGAAAAGTCACCATTAAGAAAAGCTCGACTTGTCGCAAAGATGTTTCTGACAAGATCAAAGAGTTGACTATGATGAGACTTTCTCACTCGTAGCGATGCTAAAAGTCTGTTAGAATTATGTTAGCAATTGCTGCATTATTTATGAAATAGTGCACATAGGATGTCAAAACATTGTTTTCTCGACGGTTTCCTTGAGGAAAGGTTGTATGTGATACAACCAGAAGGTTTTGTTGATCCTAAAGATGCTAACAAGTATGCAAGCTCCAGTGATCCTTTCATGAACTGATGCAAGCATCTCGGAGTTGGAATATATGCTTCGATGAGATGATCAAAGCTTTTGGGTTTATACAGGGTTTATAAGAAACTTGTATTTCCAGAAAAGTGAGTGGGAGCACTATATAATTTCTGATAAGTATATGTGGTTGACATATTGTTGATCGGAAGTAATGTAGAATTTATGTAAAGCATAAAGGTTGTTTGAAAGGGCTTTTTCAAAGGAAGACCTGGATAGAGCTACTTGAATATTGAGCATCAAGATCTATGGAGATAGATCAAAATGCTAAACAAAACTTTCAATGAAATGTATGCCTTGACATGTTTTTGAAGGAGTTCAGAATAGATCAACAAAGGAGTTATTGGCTATGTTGTAAGGTGTGAATTTGAGTGTGACTCAAAACCCGACCACGGCAGAAGAAAGAGAAAGGACGAAGGTCGTCCCCTCTGCCTTAGCCGTAGACCCTAAAGTATGCCATGCTGTGTACCGCACCTGATGTGTGCCTTGCTGCAAGTCTGTTAAAGAGGTAGAGAGAGTGATCCAGGATTGAAACACTAAACAGCGGTCAAAGTTATCCTTAGTAACTAATAGACTAATTATTTTTTCTGGATTATGGAGGTGGTTAAAGAGTTCGTCGTAAAGGGTTACGTTGATGCAAGCTTTGATACTAATCCGAGTAACTCCGAGTAGTAAAACGGATTCGTATAGTAGAGTATATATTTGGAGTATTTCTGAATAGCACGTAGTAGCATCATCTATAAGATAACATAAAGATTTGTAAAGCACACACGGATCTGAAAGATTCAGAACCATTGACTAAAACCTCTCTCATGAGCAAGACGTGATCAAACCCCAAAACTGTATGGGTGTTGGATTTGTTAAAATCACATGCTGATGTGAACTAGATTATTGACTCTAGTGCAAGTGGGAGACTGTTGGAATTATGCCCTAGAGGCAATAATAAATTAGTTATTATTATATGTCCTTGTTCATAATAATCGTTTATTATCCATGCTAGAATATTATTGATTGGAAACTCAAATACATGTGTGGATACATAGACAACACACTGTCCCTAGTGAGCCTCTAGTTGACTAGTTCGTTGACCAAAGATGGTCAAGGTTTCCTGGCCATAGGCAAGTGTTGTCACTTGATAACGGGATCACATCATTAGGAGAATCATGTGATGGACAAGACCCAAATTATAAATGTAGCATGTGATCGTGTTATTTTGTTGCTATTGTTTTCTGCGTGTCAAGTATTCATTCCTATGACCATGAGATCATGTAACTTACTGGCCCCGGAGGAATACCTTGTGTGTATCAAACGTCGCAACGTAACTGGGTGACTATAAAGGTGCAATACATGTATCTCCGAAGGTGTCCATTGAGTTAGCATGGATCAAGACTGGGATTTGTCACTCCGTGTGACGGAGAGGTATCTCGGGGCCCACTCGGTAATACAACATCACATATAAGCCTTGCAAGCAATGTGACTCAAGTGTGAGTCACGGGGATCTTGTATTATGGAACGAGTAAAGAGACTTGCCGGTAACGAGATTGAAATAGGTATAGGGATACCGACGATCAAATCTCGGGCAAGTGACATACCGAAGGACAAAGGGAATGTTATACGGGATTATATGAATCCTTGGCACAGAGGTTCAGCCGATAAGATCTTCGTAGAATATGTAGGATACAATATGGGCATCCACGTCCCGCTATTGGATATTGACCGAGGAGTGTCTCGGGTCATGTCTACATAGTTCTCGAACCCGCAGGGTCTGCACACTTAAGGTTCGATGGTGTTTTAGTATAGTTGAGTTATATGTGTTGGTGACCGAAGGTTGTTTGGAGTCCCGCATGAGATCACGGACGTCACGAGGGTTTCCGGAATGGTTCGGAAACGAAGATTGATATATAGGAAGTTGGTATTTGGATTCCGGAAAGTTTTCGGGTATTGCCGACAGAGTACCGGGAGTGACGAATGGGTTCAGGGGGCCCACTGGGTGGGCCCACCACTCCCCAAGGTGTCCACGTGGGTATATTGGATGTACAATAAGGTATAATGGGCTGACAAAGTCATCCAAGGAAAGCCCATGAGGAAAAAGTGGAAAATCCAAAAGAGGTGGGAAAATAAGGAAGGAGTCCTAATCCAAGTGGGATTGGAGAAGGACTCCTCCCTCTCTCCCACTTCGGCCGACCCAAGGAGGACTCCTTGGTGCGCCAAGGCTACCCAAGGCGGCCTCTCCCCTCCTCCTATATATACTAGAGGTTTAGGGCTTTTTGAGAAATAACTTTGCCACGTGCAACTCAAACCTACACCTCGTAATTTTTCCTCTAGATTAGATTTCTGCGGAGCTCGGGCGAAGCCTTGCAGGAATAGTTCATCACAACACCGGCGCGCCGTCACACTGCCGGAGAACTCATCTACTTCTTCGTCTCTCTTGCTGGATCAAGAAGGCCAAGATCATCATCGAGCTGTATGTGTGCTGAACATGGAGGTGTCGTCCGTTCGGCGCTAGGTCGGGACGAATCGTGGGACGGATCGCGAGACGGTTCATGGGACGGATCAAGGGACGGTTCGTGGGATGGTTCGAGGGACATGAATACGTTCCACTACATCAACCATGTTTTTAACGCTTCTCGCTGTGCGATCTACAAGGGTACGTAGATCGAATATCCACTCGTAGATGGACATCACCATGATAGGTCTTCGTGTGCGTAGGAATTTTTTTGTTTCCCATGCAATGTTCCCCAACAATAATAACTAGAATTTAAAAACTATAACTGGAAACTTTCACCATTCAGTCATAGTGGATGAATCCTTGTAGGTAATCTCTTTTCCCTACCCCTTCTTATATTTACACGAAATTCAAGCTTGGTATCCATGTAAGTATGATTTGGTTGTAGACGTGTGGTCATTTATTATTGGCTTGATTAATAATATTGAGATTCTCTTAGTTGGTCCATGTTAAACTTGATAAATGCAAACAAAATAAAACTTTCCGCGTAATAATTCAATTGTATTATTGATTTGAACAATTTTCATATATTTTAATCCTTTTTTGGCTTTTAGCTTCTTCAATCATTCTTAATTATTTAATGTCATTATGAGGTACATGTTGTTCCCAATATTAAACCTAAAAAATGTGTAGTTGACCACCTGGGTCTATTTGATTTCTTTGCGATAATCACCATTGTTCAATATCTATTCTAAAGATAGAGTATTGGGAGTGCAATGTTATTGTTTGTTCAATCAAATAGTTCAGCCGAGGTGGTTCTTACTAATATTTAAGGCATCTTCAGTTTTTAGCCTGCTCGGTCATTTTGGATGATTTAGATTGAATTTCGGGCACATGTCTTTAATAGAACAACAAACTGATTCTGGGTGTTGCAATGATAGAGGCGAGGATCCCGATCTTTCGATGAGATGATATCTATCGATTTGGTGGAGGAGACTTTGATGATCTGACTACAAACGAGCACGACATTCCGCCTTAGTAACCGTGAAACCAATCTCCAAGAGGTTATTGACCATGCCGGAGCACGATTAACCTGACCACGAAGGTATGTTCCTGCGAGCAATCGAAGAACAAGAAAGAATATGATATTGGAGTCTGAATATTGCGAATATAGATGAAGTATTGATAAGGGTGGGGATCCGAAAGAGGTTTTAGTCTGGTCGTTGGACACAAACCAAATATACGAAGTTGCAATTCTAACTTTTAAATAGATAAATCCCAACCAAAAAGCTACTAGGTTGATCTACTTATATAGGAGCAAGGGATGGCGGCCATGGAGGTTGGAGGACGTCCCAAGGCAGCCTGAAACTAACCCTAGGTTGTAAAAGGCCTTGATACGTCTCCATCGTATCTACTTTTCCAAACTCTTTTGCCCTTGTTTTGGACTCTAATTTGCAAGATTTGAATGGAACTAACCCAGACTAACGTTGTTTTCAGCAGAATTGCCATGTTGTTGTTTTTGCGCAGAAACAAAAGTTCTCGGAATGACCTGGAAATTTACGAGGATTTTTTGTGGAATATATAAAAAATACTGGCGCAAGAATCAACCGGAGAAGTGGAGCGTGGAGCCCACAAGCCCACCAGACGCGGGCCCCCCTGGTCGCGCCTGGCAGGCTTGTGGGGCCCACATTGCTCCACCGCCTCCAATCCCAGATCTATTTAGTCCCTTTCGTCCGGAAAAAAATCATGGAGAAGAGTTCATCGCGTTTTACGATACGGAGGCGCCGCAACCTCTTGTTCTTCCTGTGGAGGGCAGATCTGGAGTCCGTTCTGGGCTCCGGAGAGGGGAGATCGTCGCCATCGTCATCACCAACCTTCCTTCATCGCCAATTCCATGATGCTCTTCACCGTTCGTGAGTAATCTCATCGTAGGCTTGCTGGACGGTGATGACTTGGATGAGATCTATCATGTAATCGAGTTACTTTTGAAGGGGATTGATCCCTAGTATCCACTATGTTCTGAGACTGATGTTGCTACTACTTTGCCATGCTTAATTCTTGTCAATAGGGACCGAGTGCCATGATTTCAGATCTGAACCTATTATGTTCTTGCCAATATATGTGTGTTCTTGATCCTATCTTGCAAGTTGTAGTCACCTACTATGTGTTATGACCCGACAACCCCAGAGTGACAATAGCCGGAACCATTCCCGGAGATGACCATAGTATGAGGAGTTCATGTATTCACTAAGTGTTAATGCGTTGGTCCGATTCTCTATTAAAAGGAGAACCTTAATATCCCATAGTTTCCATTAGGACCCCGCTGCCACGGGAGGGATGCACAATAGATGTCATGCAAGTTCTTTTCCCTAAGCACGTATGACTATATACGGAATACATGCCTACATTACATTGATGAACTGGAGCTAGTTACATATCTCTCCGTATTATAACTGTTGCATGATGAATAACATCCGGCATAATCATCCATCACCAATCCAATGCCTACGAGTTTTTCCTACTGGTCTTTGCTACGTTACTTTTCCGCTACTGCTGTCACTGCTGCTAGTGTTACTCTGTCGCTACTGCTGTCACTCCTGCTACTGTTACTCTGCTGCTACTGCTGTCACTTTGTTGCTACTCGTTAGTGTTGCTACTGTTTCTATCACACTACTCTGCTACTGATACTTTTCTACAGATACTAAGTCTTTTAGGTGTGGTTGAATTGACAACTCAACTGCTAATACTTAGAATATTCTTTGACTTCCCCTTGTGTCGAATCAACAAATTTGGGTTGAATACTCTACCCTCGAAAACTGTTGCGATCCCCTATACTTGTGGGTTATCAAGACCTTTTTCTGGCGCCGTTGCCGGGGAGTCATAACTATATTCTCTGAGTCACTTGGGATTTACGTCTGCTGATCACTATGAGGAATCCGAAAGATCCAAGAACAAAATTCTTGCCCTCAACTACGAGGATAGGTAAGGAACTGCCATCTAGCTCCGCACTTGATTCACCTTCAGTTATGAGTAAGTTTGCGACACCACCTCCTGCTAGAAATTTTCATGTGTCGCCTATGCTTGATGATGCTACTTCTGCTGTTCATGATACTTGTTATGATGCTATGCTTGATACTGCTTTGCCACAAGGTGCATTCATTGATGCACAAATTCCTAGAGTTGCTGCTAGATGTGATGATACTTCTGAAACTGCTGAGATTATTGAAGTAGAACCTGCTATTTTGCTTGTTAGAACTAGCTCTCCTAGATATGAATTGCCTGATATGCCTGAGGGTTATGTTATGGAGGGAGAGATAGCTGAGGACTTTCTTGCTTGTAAAGATAGCTATGATGTTGAGAAATTACTACGCAAGTGGAAAGAAAAATCTTTGAACGCTAGGATGAAATACGACCCGAAGTTTGCTACTTCGCCTATCTTTGTGACCGATAAGGATTATGAATTCGCTGTCGACCGTGAGTTAATCACTCTGGTCGAATCTGATCCTTTTCACGGTTATGAGTCTCAAATGGTTGTAGCCCATCTTACCAAACTGCGCGATATAGCCACCCTATTCACGAGTGAGGAAAAGATCCACCGCTACTATATCCTTAAGTTGTTTCCTTTCTCGCTAAAGGATGATGCTAAGACTTGGTTCACTTCTCTTGCTCCTGGTTGTGTGCGTAGCCCGCATGATATGATCTACTACTTCTGTGAGAAATATTTCCCTGCCCATAAGAAGCAAGCTGCCTTGCAAGAAATATACAACTTTGCGCAAGTTGAAGAAGAGAGTCTCCCACAAGCTTGGGGGAGGCTTGTCCAGCTACTGAATGCTTTGCCCGATCACCCTCTTGAGAAGAACGAAATACTTGATATCTTCTATAATGGACTAACGGATGCTTCTAAGGACCACCTAGATAGTTATGTCGGTTGTGTTTTTAGGGAACGAACCGTAGAACAAGCTGAGATCCTATTCAATAATATCTTGTGCAATGAGAATGCTTGGACTATTCCCGAACCACCTCCGAAGCCAACTCCTAAGAAAAGAGGTATCCTATTCCTCAGTCCTGAAGATATGCAAGAAGCTAAGAAATCTATGAAAGAGAAAGGCATTAAATCTGAAGATGTCAAAAATCTACCACCTATCGAAGAGATCCATGGTCTTGATAACCAGATACAGGTGATATGTCTCCGTCGTATCTACTTTTCCGAACTCTTTTGCCCTTGTTTTGGACTCTAATTTGCATGATTTGAATGGAACTAACCCGGACTAACGCTGTTTTCAGCAGAATTGCCATGGTGTTGTTTTTGTGCAGAAATAAAAGTTCTCGGAATGTCCTGAAAATTTATGGAGAATTTTTCTGGAATTAATGAAAAATACCTGCGCAAAGATCCACCGGAGGAGGTGTGCCAGTGGGCCACAAGCCCCTGGGCCGCGGCCACCCCCCTGGCCGTGTCGTGAGGGATTGTGGGGCCCATGTGGCACCACCGCCCCCAAACTCAGCTCTATTTATTCCGTCTTGCCCGGGAAAAATCAGAGAGAAGGATTCATCGCATTTTATGATACGGAGGCGCCGCCACCCCTTGTTCTTCATCTGGAGGGCAGATCTGGAGTCCGTTTTGGGCTCCGGAGAGGGGAAATCATCACCATCGTCATCATCAACCTTCCTCCATCGACAATTCCATGATGCTCTTCATCGTTCGTGAGTAATCTCATCGTAGGCTTGCTGGACGGTGATGAGTTGGATGAGATATAGCATGCAATCGAGTTAGTTTTGACGGGGATTGATCCCTAGTATCCACTATGTTCTAGATTGATGTTGCTACTACTTGGCTATGCTTAATGCTTGTCACTAGGGCCCGAGTGCCATGATTTCAGATATGAACCTATTATGTTGTCGCCAATATTTGTGTGTTTTAGATCCTATCTTGAAAGTTGTAGTCACCTACTATGTGTTATGACCCGACAACCCCGGAGTGACAATAGCCGGAACCACTCCCGGAGATGACCATAGTATGAGGAGTTCATGTATTCACCAAGTGTTAATGCGTTGGTCCGGTTCTTTATTAAAAGGAGAACCTTAATATCCCGTAGTTTCCATTAGGACCCCGCTACCACGGGAGGGATGGACAATAGATGTCATGCAAGTTCTTTTCCCTAAGCACGTATGTCTACATACGGAATACATGCCTACATTAGATTGACGAACGGGAGCTAGTTACATATCTCTCCGTGTTATAGCTGTTACATGATGAATCACATCCGTCATACTCATCCATCACCGATCCACTGCCTACGAGTCTTTTACTACTGGTCCTTGCTACGTTACTTTGTCCAGGCTTGTCCCTTGCTACAAAAGGGATTGGGCCGCTTTGCTACTACTCTTGCTACTGTTGTTACTCTGCTGCTGCTGCTACTGCTGTTCCTTGATACTTCGCTGTTACTTGTTGCAAGACTTTTTCGACACCGTTGCCGGGGAAGAATAGTTACTCGTCCACGTGCAACCTACTGGCTCCATTGATACAACAATTAGGAATATTCTGCCGTCAACAGATCTGTTTCTGACAGCGTTGCTATCATACTACTTTGCTACTAATACTTTTCTTGTAGACACTAATCTTTCAGGTGTGGTTGAATCTGATAAACTCAGCTGCTAATACTTGAGAATATTATTTCGCTTCCCCTTGTGGCGAATCAACAAATTTGGGTTGAATACTCTACCCTCGAAAACTGTTGCGATCCCCTACACTTGTGGGTTATCAAGACCTTTTTCTGGCCATTGCCGGGGAAGCACATCTATATTCTCTAAGTCACTTGGGATTTTCGTCTGCTGGTCACTATGAGGAATCCGAAAGATCCAAGAACTAAAATCTTGCCTTCCACTACGAGGAGAGGTAAGGAACTGCCATCTAGCTCTGCACTTGATTCACCTTCAGTTTTGAGTAAGTTTGCGACTTCGCCTCCTGATGGAAATCTTGATATGTCGCCTGTGCTTGATCATGCTACTTCTGCTGCCCATGATGCTTATGATGATGCTATGCTTGATACTATGCCTGGTGATGCTATGCTTGATACTATGCCTGATGATGCTATGCCTGATACTATGCCTGATGATGCTATGCCTACTACTGCTTTGCCTGATGATGCTATGCTTGATACTGCTTTGCCACTAGGTGCATTCCTTGATGCACAAATTGCTAGAGTTGCTGCTAGACATGATGATACTTCTGAAACTGCTGATACTATTGAAGTAGAACCTGCTACTATGCCTGAATTGCCTGTTATGCGTGATACGCGCTATGTTATGGAAGGAGAGATAGCTGAGGACTTTCTTGCGTGTAAGGATAGCTATGATGTTGAGAAATTACTACGGAAGTGGAAAGAAAAATCTCTGGAAGCTAGGATGAAATACGACCCGAAGTTTGCTACTTCTCCTATCTTTGTGACCGATAAGGATTATGAATTCTCTGTCAACCCTGAGCTAATCACTCTGGTCGAATCTGATCCTTTTCACGGTTATGAGTTTGAAACGGTTGTAGCCCATCTTACCAAACTACACGATATAGCCACCCTATTCACTAGTGACGAAAAGATCCGCCACTACTATATCCTCAAGTTGTTTCCTTTCTCGCTAAAGGATGATGCTAAGACCTGGTTCACTTCTCTTGCTCCTGGTTGTGTGCATAGCCCACAGAATATGGTCTACTACTTCTCTAAAAAATATTTCCCTGCCCATAAGAAGCAAGCTGCCTTGCAGGAAATATACAACTTTGCTCAAGCTGAAGAAGAGAGTCTCACACAAGCTTGGGGGAGGCTCATCCAGCTACTGAATGCTTTGCCTGATCACCCTCTTGAGAAGAATGAAATACTTGATATCTTCTATAATGGACTTGCCGGTGCTTCCAAAGACCACATAGATAGTTGTGTCGGTTGTGTTTTTAGGGAACAAACTATAGAACAAGCTGAGATTCTACTGAATAACATCTTGTGCAATGAGAATGCTTGGACTATTCCCGAACCACCTCCTAAGCCAACTCCGAAGAAAAGAGGTATTCTATTCCTCAGTCCTGAAGATATGCAAGAAGCCAAGAAATCTATGCGAGAGAAAGGCATTAAATCTGAAGATGTTAAATATCTACCACCTATCGAAGAGATCCATGGTCTCGATGACCCGATACTGGTAGTAGAAGTAAATTCTCTGCGTAGGTTTGATGAGAGTGATATTCCTTTTGATAAACCTGCTAGCTTATGCATGGATGAATTTGATAAATTCGTTGCCAAACAACAAAGTTTCAATGATTATGTTAGAAGACAATTGGAACAGAATGCTCGTATGCTTAGTCATTTAAGTGCTTGTGTGGACAGAAATGTCAATGATCTTAAGCTTCTGAGTAAACATGCCTCTATGGTTACTACTCAAGTAGAACAAGTACTTAAAGCTCAGAATGACTTGCTCGATGAGTTGAATGACAATTCCGTTAGAGTCGTCACTAGAGGCAGTAGAATGACCCAGGAACCTTTGTATCCTGAGGGTCATCCTAAGAGAATTGAACAAGATTCTCAAGGAGTTAGCACTGATGCACTGATACGTCTCAAACGTATCTATATTTTTTGATGGTTTCACGCTGTTATCTTGTCAACTTTGGATGTTTTGTTGACCTTTTATATCTTTTTGGGACTAACTTATAAATTTAGTGCCAAGCGCCAGTTCCTGTTTTTCTGTGTTTTTGACTCTTTTCAGATCTGATTTTGGAACGGAGTCCAAACGGAATAAAATCCCCGAAATAAACTTTTCTAGAACAGAAGAAGATTGGGAGGCTTGAGGGCCAAGCAAGTGGGCCCACAGGGGGCCCACAAGCCCTGTTGCCGCGGCCAGGGGGAGGACGCGACAACCAAGCTTGTGCCCCCCTGGCGCTTCCCTGCCCTAGGTCTTTGGCCTATAAATTCCCTAAAAATCCAGAAAAATCAGGGCATCGACGAAAACACTTTTCCGCCGCCGCAAGCTTCCGTTTCTGCGAGATCTCATCTGGAGACCCTTCCTGGTGCCCTGCTGGAGGGGACTTTGGAGTTGGAGGGCTTCTTCATCAACATCATCGCCCCTCCAATGACTCGTGAGTAGTTCACTTCAGACCTACGGGTCCGTAGTTAGTAGCTAGATGGCTTCTTCTCTCTCTTGGATCTTCAATACAAAGTTCTCCATGATCTTCATGGAGATCTATCCGATGTAATCCTCTTTGGCGGTGTGTTTGTCGAGATCCGATGAATTGTGGATTTGTGGTCCGATTATCTATGATATATATTTGAGTCTTTGCTGATTTCTTATATGCATGATTTGATATCCTTGTAAGTCTCTCTGAGTCTTGGGTTTTGCTTGGCCAAATAGATCTATGATTCTTGCAATGGGAGAAGTGCTTGGTTTTGGGTTCATACTGTGTGGTGACCTTTCCCAGTGACAGAAGGGGCAGCAAGGCACACATTGTGTTGTTGCCATCAAGGGTAACAAGATGGGCTTTTATCGTAGATATGAGATTGTCCATCTACATCATGTCATCTTGCTTAAGGCGTTACTCTGTTCTCATGAACTTAATACACTAGATGCACGTTGGACAGCGGCCGACGTGTGGAGTAATAGTAGTAGATGCAGAAAGTATCGGTCTACTTGTTTTGGACGTGATGCCCATAGATATAATCATTGCCATAGATAACGTCACGACTTTGTGCGGTTCTATCAATTGCTCGACAGTAATTCGTTCACCCACCGTCTACTTGCTTTCATGAGTGAAGCCACTAGTGAACACTACGGCCCCCGGGTCTATTCACACCTATCGTTTCCAGTTTTGCTTTTACTTTGCTTTGTTTGTTTTTGCTTTCAGTTCTCACTTGGCAAACAATCTATAAGGGATTGACAACCCCTTCATAGCGTTGGGTGCAAGCTCTTTGTGTTTGTGTAGGTACTTGTGATAATCCTTCACTGGATCGATACCTTGGTTCTCAAAACTGAGGGAAATACTTACCACCGTTGTGCTACATCACCCTTTCCGCTTCGAGGGAACACCAATGCAAGGCTCCAAGGCCACCGGGGAATACTTTGCATATTTGCCAAGGAAGTCCCTAAAGGTGTAGCCGTAGCAGAAGGATTCCTCATGCCGTTGCTGAGGAGTGTCAAGACAAGAATAGTCTCCCGTCAGCACGCTTGTTTCTGGCACCGTTGGAAGGTCTTTTGTTGCAGTAGCAGAAGTATTTCTGGCGTCGTTGCCGGGGAGGAGAGATCTATCCAAGTAGGTCTCACAAACTCATCTCTTGCATTTACTTTTTTGCCAGTTGCCTCTCGTTTTCCTATCCCCCACTTCACATTTGCCGTTTTCATTTGCCTTTCTCCTTTGCCTTTTTCGTTTGCCTTTTTTCGTTTGCCTTTTTCGTTTGCCCTTTTCTCTTGCTTGCTTTCTGTTCGCTTGTGTGCCATGTGCCTTCAATATGCTTGCATCTTCGCTTGCTGAAAATCTAGTGATATGGATCCTCATCCACTTGCTAATCTCTTTAAGAGATTCAATTATGTTGATCCAATTGCTAGTGAGTTGAGTGCACTTGACTATCTTTATGGAGTTTTTCTTGAGATGCGTGAATCTGAAAATTGTGAGGAAGAAATCTATGAAGTGATTCACGAGGGCTCCTTGGATTAAAAGCATGATTGCAATGGCTTCACTATAAATTCTATTAGTGACAATCATACTAAGAATATGCAAAACCCTAAGCTTGGGGATGCTAGTTTTGCTATGTCCACTACTTGTTGCAATGGCCATGAGTGGGGCGATGATTTTTCTTATGATCTTGAAAATTTGTTTAAGCCTCATGATGAATATGATATTTGCAATATTATTGAAAGTGGGTTTGGAGAAGTCATGACTTTAGTTGATGATAATCCCACTATTTTGGAAGACCGTCAACTTTGCATGCATGTGGATCATGAAAAGAATATCCTATGTGATAGTTACATTGTTGAATTCGAATATGATCCCACATGTAATTATTATGAGAGAGGAAAATATGGTGGTAGAAACTTTCATATCACTAAATCACCTCTTGTTATGTTGAGATTGCTATTGTTTCTTTCTTCTTCCTTGCATTTGGTAACTTTTGGTTTCTTGCCAATTTGTTTTCCTATAAAATGCCTATGCATAGTAAGTTTGTTAGACTTAGATGTGATTTTCACATGCTTTAGGATGCTCTCGTTGTGCTTCAATTCCTGTCTTTTGTGAGAGCATCATTGAATGCCTAGCTAAGGGCGTTAAACAATAGCGCTTGTTGTGAGGCAACCCAATGAATTTATCTTTTTCTTTATGATTTGTTGCATCCACACTTTCATAATTCTGTTGTGATTGTGTTTTCTGTGTTTATTTTTGTGTTTGAGCCAAGCAAAGCCTTTATGATTAGTCTTGGGGATGATCGTTTGATCATGCTGGAAAAGACAAAAACTTTCTGCTCACAAAAAGAAATTTCGTTATTTTTTCTGTAAGAGCTTTTGAGTTGATTCCTTTTTCTTCTGATTTCTACGCAAATTCTTCGGACTGTCGTAATTTTTCAGAATTTTTGAAGTACCAGAAGTATACGAAGTATATAGATTGCTACAGACTGGTCTGCTGTTAACATATTCTGTTTTTGTTGAGTTGGTTGCTTATTTTGATGAAACTATGGATAGTATCGGGGGGTATTAGCCATGGAAGATTGAAAATACAGTAACCCAACATCAACATAAGTAGAATTTAAGTTTGCTACAGTACCTAAGGAAGTGGTGGTTTGCTTACTTACACTAATGTTATCACGAGTTTCTGTTTAAGTTTCGTGTTGTGAAGTTTTCAAGTTTTGGGTGAAGTTCTTATGGACAGAAAGATAAAGAGTGGCAAGAGCTCAAGCTTGGGGATGCCCAAGGCACCCTAAGATGATTCAAGGATGCCGTAAAATCCTAAGCTTGGGGATGCCCCGGGAAGGCATCCCCTCTTTCGTCTTCAATCCATCAGTAACGTTACTTGGGGCTATATTTTTATTCACCACATGTTATGTGTTTTGCTTGGAGCGTCTTGTATCATAGGAGTCTTTTATTTTTGTTGTGTCACAATCATCCTTGCTGCACACCTAGAGATAGAGACATGCACTCACCGTGATTTTGTCGAGCTTCACTTATATCCTTTGGTTAGACAATTCAGCTCACATGTGCTTCACTTATATCTTTTGAGCTAGTTGATTTTGCTTTGTGTGCTTCACTTATATCTTCTAGAGCACGGCGGTGCATGGCTTGGTAGTTGATCTATGCTATGAAAGTAGTCTCAAAAGGGGTAGTTATCCAAAGGGATACGAAAACTTCCACCTTCATGTGCATTGAATAGTTAGAGAAGTTTGATTCATCTCAACTAGTTTTGAGTTGTGGTTATGGTAATATTGAAGTTATATTAGTAAGGTGTTGTGGATCTGGAAATACTTGTGTTGAAGCTAGTGATTCCCGTAGCATGCACGTATGGTGAACCTCTATGTGATGAAGTCTGAGCATGATTAGTCTATTGATTGTCATTCTTTGTGTGGCGGTCGGGATCGCGCGATGGTTTATACCTACCAACCCTTCCCCTAGGAGTATGTGTTGAATGCTTTGTTTCGATTACTAATAAAACTTTTGCAACAAGTATATGAGTTCTTCATGACTAATGTTGAGTACATGGTTTAGATGCACTTTCACCTTCCACCATCACTATCTTCTTTAGTGCCGTGCAAATTTTGCCGGTGCACAAAACCCACCATTAGCCTCCCTCAAAACAGCCACCATACCTACCTACTATGGCTTTTCCAAAGTCATTCCGAGATATATTGCCATGCAACTACCACCATGACATGTGCCACCACGTCTACATTGCCATTGCATGATCGTAAGATAGTTAGCATGATGTTTCCATTAATGTCTATGCCATGCTAGATCATTGTCATGGTACACTACCGAAGGCATTCCATATACAGTCACCATTTCTCTAAGTTTTGAGTTGTAAGTGTGATGATCATCATTGATGGAGCATTGCCCCATGTGAGGAAATAAAAGAGGCCAAAGATGCCCACCAAAATTAAAAAATAATAATAAAAAAGAGGCCAAAGATCCCATTCAAAAAAATGAGAGAAAAAGAGAGAAGGGACAATGCTACCACCTTTCCACACTTGTGCATATTAAGCACCATGATCTTCATGATTGAGAGTCGCTTGTTTTGTCACCACCATATAGCTAGTGGGAAATTTTCATTATATAACCTGGCTTGTATATTCCAATGATAGGCTTTCTCAAATTTGCCTTAGGTCTTCGTGAGCAAGCAAGTTTGATGCACACCCACTAGTTTTCTTTAAGAGCTTTCACATACTCTTAGCTCTAGTGCATCATTTGTATGGCAATCCCTACTCATTCACGTTGATATCTATTGATGAGCATCTCCATAGCTCATTGATATGCCTAGTCAATGTGATCATCTTCTCCTTGTTTGTCTTGCAACCTCCACCACACTCCACACCACTTATAGTGCTAAAACCATGGCTCACGCTCATGTATTGCGTGAGAATTGAAAATTTTTGATAAAGTAAAGGTGTGAAAACAATTACTTGGCCAATACCGGGGTTGTGCATGATTTAAATTCGTTGTGCAATGATGATAGAGCATAGCCAGACTATATGATTTTGTAGGGATAATTTTCTTTTGGCCTTGTTATTTTGAAAGTTCATGATTACCTTGTTGATACGTCTCAAACGTATCTATAATTTTTGATGGTTTATGCTGTTATCTTGTCATCTTTGGATTTTTTATGTACCTTTTATATCTTTTTTGGGACTAACTTATTAATTCAGTGCCAAGTGCGAGTTCCTGTTTTTTCTGTATTTTTGGCTCTTTTCAGATCTGATTTTGGAACAGAGTCCAAACGGAATAAAACCCCCGAAATGATTTTTCCCGAACGGAAGAAGATTAGGGGGCCTGTGGGCCAAGCCAGGAGGGCTGCAGGGAGCCCACAAGCCCCCACTCCGCCACCAGGGGGAGGCGGCAGTGGGCAGGCTTGTGGCCTCCGTGGGGCCCCCCTGACCTAGATCTTTGGCCTATATATTCCCTAAAATAAAACAAAAAAATCGGGGGATCCACGAAAATACTTTTCCGTCGCCGCAAGCTTCCGTTTCCGCGAGATCTCATCTGGAGACCCTTCCCGGTGCCCTGCCGAAGGGGACTTTGGAGTTGGAGGGCTTCTTCATGATCATCATCGCCCCTCCAATGACTCGTGAGTAGTTCACTTCAGACCTACGGGTCCGTAGTTAGTAGCTAGATGGCTTCTTCTCTCTCTCTTGGATCTTCAATACAAAGTTCTCCATGATCTTCATGGAGATCTATCCGGTGTAATCCTCTTTGGTGGTGTGTTTGTCGAGATCCGATGAATTGTGGATTTGTGATCAGATTATCTATGATATACATTTGAGTCTTTGTTGATTTCTTATATGCATGATTTGATATCCCTGTAAGTCTCTGTGAGTATTGGGTTTTGTTTGGCCAACTAGATCTATGATTCTTGCAATGGGAGAATTGCTTGGTTTTGGGTTCTTACCATGTGGTGACCTTTCCTAGTGACAGTAGGGGCAGCAAGGCACACATTGAGTGGTTGCCATCAAGGATAACAAGGTGGGCTGTGTCGTTGATATGATATTGTCCAACTACATCATGTCATCTTGCTTAAGGCGTTACTTTGTTCTTTTGGACTTAATACACTAGATGCATGCTGGATAGCGGTCGACGTGTGGTGTAATAGTAGTAGATGCAGAAAGTATCGGTCTACTTGTTTTGTACGTGATGCCCATAGATATAATCATTGTCATAGATGACGTCACGACTTTGCGCGGTTCTATCAATTGCTCGACAGCAATTTGTTCATCCACCATCTACTTGCTTTCACGAGAGAAGCCACTAGTAAACACTACGGCCCCCGGGTCTATTCACATCTATCGTTTACACCTCCGCTTTTACTTTGCTTTGTTACTTTGTTGCTTTCAGTTCTCACTTGGCGAACAATCTATAAGGGATTGACAACCCCTTCATAGCGTTGGGAGCAGGTTCTTTGTGTTTGTGCAGGCACTTGTGATACTCCTTCACTGGATCGATACCTTGGTTCTCAAACTGAGGGAAATACTTACCACCGTTGCGCTACATCACCCTTTCCGCTTCGAGGGAACACCAACGCAAGGCTCCAAGGCCATGGGGGAAATCCTTTGCATATTTGCCTAGGAAGTCCCTTAAGGCGTAGCCGTAGCAGAAGGATTCCTGGTGCCGTCGACACACCTATTTCTGGCGCCATTGGATTGTCTTTTGTTGCATTAGAAGAAGTTTTTCTGGCGCCGTTGCCGGGGAAGGAGAGATCAAGATCTATCCAAGTAGGTATCACAAACTCATCTCCTGCATTTACTTTTTTGCTAGTTGCCTCTCGTTTTCCTCTCCCCCACTTCACATTTGCCGTTTTCATTTGCCTTTATCCTTTGCCGTTTTCTTTTGCTTTTTGCATTTTTGCCGTTCCCTTTCGCCCGTCTGCTTTTAGGCTTGTCCGTGAGAGACCTTTCCTCATGGCCAATCCAAACTATTTCAGAAAATTGGAGGAGATTGAAACTAATGTCAAAGGTTTCATGTCTTCTCAGTTTGACCAAAATAGTTACTTCCATAGGGAATTAAAAGAGCAAAATTCCTTTTTGGTCTGTTTGAATAAATATATTGATGATATGGCCAATGATTTCCTTGCACTTAATTCTCAGCTTGCTCACCTTGAAAAATTGGTGGGCCAAATTTCTGACAAGCAGGCTACCTTTGTCAATAAGATGGCAGCTAAACCTGAAATTTGTGATGCAAATCACGAAGATATTAAAGTGCTTGGTGTGTCTCCTCTTGAATCTTTGTTTTGGCGTGTCAAACCTATTTATGGAGGGGCTGGATATGAATCCACTTTGGTTGAAAAACGCCCCAATGATTCGGAGTCCACCTATCTTGATGATAAAGGTGTGGAGAGTGGAGTAGAAGAAGTCCAAATTTTGGGTAGTAATGAAACTACCACTTTGGAATTCAAGAATTGAATTATGATAACTGCTCCTTGTTTGAATGCATTTCTTTGATGCAATCCATTACAAACTCTCCACACGCTTATAGCCAAAGCAAAGCCTTTACCACGCATATCGTAGATGCTATGATGAAATTTCTTGAAGAGAAGCTCGAACTAGAAGTTTCTATACCTAGAAAACTTCATGATGAGTGGGAACCTACTATCAAAATCAAGATCAAAAACTATGAGTGCAATGCTTTGTGTGATTTGGGTGCTAGTGTTTCCGCGATTCCAAAGTCTTTATGTGATATTCTTGGTTTTCATGAGATTGAAGAGTGTTCGCTTAATTTGCATCTTGTGGATTCTACTATCAAGAAACCCATGGGAAGGATCGATGATGTTCTTATTGTTGCAAATAAGAACTATGTACCCGTGGATTTCATTGTACTTGACATAGATTGCAATCCTTCATGTCCCATTATTCTTGGTAGACCTTTCCTAAGGACTATTGGTGCTATCATCGATATGAAGGAAGGGAATATTAGATTTCAATTTCCTTTGAAGAAGGGAATGAAGCACTTTCCTATAAAGAAAATAAGATTGCCTTATGAATCTATGATGAGGTCTACTTATGGTTTGAGCACCAAAGATGACTATACGTGATTCCATCACCTTTCGCCTAGCTAAGGGCGTTAAACAAAAGCGCTTATTGGGAGGCAACCCAACGAATCTATCCTTTTTCTTTCTGTTTTGTGTTTTCCACACTTTCGTAATTCTCTTATGATTGTGTTTTTTGTGTTTCTTATTGCGTTTGTGCCAAGCAAAAAAGTTATGATTAGTCTTGGGGATGATCGTTTGGTCATGTTGGAAAAGACAGAAACTTTCTGCTCACGAAAAGCATTTTTTTTCTTCTATAAGAGCTTTTGAGTTGGTTCTTTTTGCTGATGATTTCTACGCACATTATTGAGACTGTCGTAATGTTTCATAATTTTTGAAGTAACAGAAGTATACGAAATATACAGATTTCTACACACTAGTCTGCTGTTAACAGATTCTGTTTTTGTTGTGTTGGTTGCTTATTTTGATGAAACTATGGATAGTATCGGGGGGTATTAGCCATGGAAGATTGAAAATACAGTAACCCAACATCAGCACAAGTATAATTTTAGTTTGCTACAGTACCTAAGGAAGTGGTGGTTTCATTTCTCATACGAATGTTATCACGAGTTTCTGTTTAAGTTTCATGTTGTGAAGTTTTCAAGCTTTGGGTGATGTTCTTATGGACAAAGAGATAAAGAGTGGCAAGAGCTCAAGCTTGGGGATGCCCAAGGCACCCCAAGAGATTCAAGGATTCCGTAAAAGCCTAAGCTTGGGGATGCCCCGGGAAGGCGTCCCCTCTCTCGTCTTCAATCCATGGGTAACGTTACTTGGGGCTATATTTTTATTCACCACATGTTATGTGTTTTTGCTTGGAGCGTCTTGTATCGTAGGAGTCTTTTATTTTTGTTGTGTCACAATCATCCTTTCTGCACACCTAAGGAGAGAGACATGCACTCACCGTGATTTTGTCGAGCTTCACTTATATCTTCTGGTAGAAAATTCAGCTCACATGTGCTTCACTTATATCTTTTGAGCTAGATACTTTTGCTCTATGTTCTTCACTTATATATTTTAGAGCGCAGCGGTGCATGGCTTGGTAGTTGATCTATGCTTTGAAAGTAGTCTCAAAAGGGGTAGTTATCCAAAGTGATATGAAAACTTCCACCTTCATGTGCATTGAATAGTTAGAGAAGTTTGATTCATCTCAATTAGTTTTGAGTTGTGGTTATGGTAATATTGAAGTTATGCTAGTAAGGTGTTGTGGATCTAGATATACTTGTGTTGAAGTTAGTGATTCCCGTAGCATGCACGTATGGTGAACCTCTATGTGATGAAGTCTGAGCATGATTAGTCTATTGATTGTCATCCTTTGTGTGGCGGTCGGGATCGCGCGATGGTTTATACCTACCAACCCTTCCCCTAGGAGTATGCGTTGAATGCTTTGTTTTGATTACTAATAAAACTTTTGCAACAAGTATATGAGTTCTTCATGACTAATGTTGAGTCCATGGTTTAGATGCACTTTCACCTTCCACCTTCACTATCTTCTTAGTGCCGTGCAACTTTCGCCGGTGCACAAAACCCACCATTAGCCTCCCTCAAAACAGCCACCATACCTACCTACTATGGCTTTTTCAAAGTCATTCTGAGATATATTGCCATGCAACTACCACCATGACATGTGCCACCACGTCTACATTGCCATTGCATGATCGTAAGATAGCTAGCATGATAGTTTCCATTAATGTCTATGCCATGCTAGATCCTTGTCACGGTACACTACCGAAGGCATTCCATATAGAGTCATCGTTGCTCTAAGTTTTGAGTTGTAAGTGTGATGATCATCATTGATGGAGCATTGTCCCATCCGAAGAAATAAAAGAGGCCAAAGAATCCCACCAAAATAAAATAAAATAAAATAAGAGGCCAAAGAGCCAACCAAAAAAAGAAAATATGAGAGAAAAAGAGAGAAGGGACATTGTTACCATTTTTCCACACTTGTGCATATTAAGCACCATGATCTTCATGATTGAGAGGCTCTCGTTTTGTCACCACCATATAGCTAGTGGGAAATTTTCATTATATCACTTGGCTTGTATATTCCAATGATAGGCTTCCTCAAAATTGCCTTAGGTCTTCGTGAGGAAGCAAGTTGGATGCACACCCACTAGGTTTCTTTAAGAGCTTTCATTTACTCTTAGCTCTAGTGTATCATTTGTATGGCAATCCCTACTCATTCATATTGATATCTATTGATGAGCATCTCCACAGCTCATTGATATGCCTAGTTAATGTGACTATCTTCTCCTTTTTTGTCTTGCAACCTCCACCACACTCTACACAACTTATAGTGCTAAAACCATGGCTCACACTCATGTATTGCGTGAGAGTTGAAAAGGTTTGCGAAAGTAAAGGTGTGAAACAATTACTTGGCCAATACCGAGGTTGTGCATGATTTAAATTCGTTGTGCAATGATGATAGAGCATAGCCAGACTATATGCTTTTGTAGGGATAACTTTCTTTTGGCCTTCTAATTTTGAAAGTTCATGATTACCTTGCTAGTTTGCTTGAATTATTATTGTTTTCACGTCAATAGCAAACTATTGTTTTGAATCTAATGGATCTGAACATTCATGTCACATAAGAGGAGTTACAAAGGACATATATGCTAGGTAGCATGAAAGCATCAAAAATTCATTCTTTATCACTTCCCTACTCGAGGACGAGCAGGAGTTAAGCTTGGGGATGCTTGATACGTCTCAAACGTATCTATAATTTTTGATGGTTTCATTCTGTTATCTTGTCATCTTTGGATGTTTTATGTACCTTTTATATCTTTTTTGGGACTAACTTATTAATTCAGTGCCAAGTGCCACTTCCTGTTTTTTCTGTGTTTTTGGCTCTTTTCAAATCTGATTTTGGAACGGAGTCCAAAAGGAATAAAATCCCTGAAATGATTTTTTCCCGAACGGAAGAAGATCAGGGGGCCTGTGGGCCAAGCCAGGAGGGCTGCAGGGAGCCCACAAGCCCCCACTCCGCCACGAGGGGGAGGCGGCGGTGGGCAGGCTTGTGGCCTCCCTGATGCCCCCCGACCTAGATCTTTGGCCTATATATTCCCTAAAATACAGCAAAAAATTGGGGGATCCACAAAAATACTTTTCCGCCGCCGCAAGCTTCCGTTTTCGCGAGATCTCATCTGGAGACCCTTCCCGGTGCCCTGCCGGAGGGGACTTTGGAGTTGGAGGGCTTCTTCATCATCATCATCGCCCCTCCAATGACCCGTGAGTAGTTCACTTCAGACCTACGGGTCCATAGTAAGTAGCTAGATGGCTTCTTCTCTCTCTTGGATCTTCAATACAAAGTTCTCCATGATCTTCATGGAGATCTATCCGATGTAATCTTCTTTGGCGGTGTGTTTGTCGAGATCCGATGAATTGTGGATTTGTGATCAGATTATCTATGATATATATTTGAGTCTTTGTTGATTTCTTATATGCATGATTTGATATCCTTGTAAGTCTCTCCGAGTCTTGGGTTTTGTTTGGCCAACTAGATCTATGATTCTTGCAATGGGAGAAGTGCTTGGTTTTGGGTTCTTACCATGTGGTGACCTTTCCCAGTGACAGTAGGGGCAGCAAGGCATACATTGAGTGGTTGCCATCAAGGGTAACAAGGTGGGCTCTGTCGTTGATATGAGATTGTCCATCTACATCATGTCATCTTGCTTAAGGCGTTACTCTGTTCTTTTGGACTTAATACACTAGATGCATGCTGGATAGCGGTCGACGTGTAGATTAATAGTAGTAGAAGCAGAAAGTATGGGTCCACTTGTTTTGGACATGATGCCTATAGATATAATCATTGCCATAGATGACGTCACGACTTTGCGCAGTTCTATCAATTGCTCGACAGTAATTTGTTCACCCACCGTCTACTTGCTTTCATGATAGAAGCCACTAGTAAACACTACGGCCCCCGGGTCTATTCACATCTATAGTTTACACCTCCGCTTTTACTTTGCTTTGTTACTTTGTTGCTTTCAGTTCTCACTTGGAGAACAATCTATAAGGGATTGACAACCCCTTCATAGCGTTGGGAGCAGGTTCTTTGTGTTTGTGCAGGCACTTGTGATACTCCTTCACTGGATCGATACCTTGGTTCTCAAACTGAGGGAAATACTTACCACCGCTGCGCTACATCACTCTTTCCGCTTCGAGGGAACTCCAACGCAAGGCTCCAAGGCCACAAGGGAAATCCTTTGCATATTTGCCTAGGAAGTCCCTTAAGGCGTAGCCATAGCAGAAGGATTCCTGGTGCCGTTGACACACCTATTTCTGGAGCCATTGGAAGGTTTTTTTTTGCAGTAGCACTTGCTAGTTTGCTTGAATTATTATGGTCTCCACGTCAATAGCAAACTATTTTTTTGAATCTAATGGATCTGAACATTCACGTCACACAAGAGCAGTTACAAAGGACATCTATGCTAGGTAGCATGAAAGCATCAAAAAATCATTCTTTATCACTTCCATACTCGAGGACGAGCAGGAGTTAAGCTTGCGTTTGCTTGATACGTCTCAAACGTATCTATAATTTTTTATGGTTTCACGTTGTTATCTTGTCAACTTTGGATGTTTTGTTTACCTTTTATATCTTTTTTGGGACTAACTTATTAATTCAGTGCCAAGCGCCAGTTCCTTTTTTTTGTGTGTTTTTGACTCTTTTCAGATCTGATTTTGGAACGGAGTCCAAACGGAATAAAATCCCCGAAATAAATTTTTCCAGAATGGAAGAAGATCGGGAGGCTTGAGAGCCAAGCAAGTTGGTCCATAGGGGGCCCACAAGCCCTGTTGCCGCGACCATGGGGGGAGGCCGTGACAACCAAGCTTGTGGCCCCCCTGGCACTCCCCTGCCCTAGGTCTTTGGCCTATAAATTCCCTAAAAATCCAGAAAAAATCAGGGCATCCACGAAAACACTTTTCCGCCGCCGCAAGCTTCCGTTTCCGCGAGATCTCATCTCGAGACCCTTCCCGGTGCCCTGCCGGAGGGGACTTTGGAGTTGGAGGGCTTCTTCATCAACATCATCGCCCCTCCAATGACTCGTGAGTAGTTCACTTCAGACCTACGGGTCCGTAGTTAGTAGCTAGATGGCTTCTTCTCTCTCTTGGATCTTCAATACAAAGTTCTCCATGATCTTCATGGAGATCTATCCGATGTAATCCTCTTTGGCGTGTGTTTGTCGAGATCGGATGAATTGTGGATTTGTGATCAGATTATCTATGATATATATTTGAGTTTTGCTGATTTCTTATATGCATGATTTGATATCCTTGTAAGTCTCTCCGAGTCTTGGGTTTTGTTTGGCCAACTAGATCTATGATTCTTGCATTGGGAGAAGTGCTTGGTTTTGGGTTCATACCGTGTGGTGACCTTTCCTAGTGACAGAAGGGGCAACAAGGCACGCATCGTGTTGTTGCCATCAAGGGTAACACGATGGGCTTTTATCGTAGATATGAGATTGTCCATCTACATCATGTCATCTTGCTTAAGGCGTTACTCTGTTCTCATGAACTTAATACACTAGATGCATGCTGGATAGCGGTCGACGTGTGGAGTAATAGTAGTAGATGTAGAAAGTATGGGTCTACTTGTTTTGGACGTGATGCCTATAGATATAATCATTGCCATAGATAACGTCACGACTTTGCGCGGTTCTATCAATTGCTCGACAGTATTTCGTTCACCCACCATCTACTTGCTTTCATGAGAGAAGCCACTAGTGAACACTACGGCCCCCGGGTCTATTCACACCTTTAGTTTCCACTTTCACTTTTACTTTGCTTTGTTTCTTTTTGCTTTCAGTTCTCACTTGGAAAACAATCTATAAGGGATTGACAACCCCTTCATAGCGTTGGGTGCAAGCTCTTTGTGTTTGTGCAGGTACTTGTGATAATCCTTCAGTGGATCGATACCTTGGTTCTCAAAACTGAGGGAAATACTTACCACCACTGTGCTACATCACCCTTTCCGCTTCGAGGGAACACCAACGCAAGGCTCCAAGGCCACGGGGGAATCCTTTGCATATTTGCCAAGGAAGTCCCTAAAGGCGTAGCCGTAGCAGAAGGATTCCTGGTGCCGTTCCTGAGGAGTATCAAGACAAGAATAGTCTCCCGTCAGCACGCTTGTTTCTGCCGCCGTTGGAAGGTCTTTTGTTGCAGTAGCATGCACCTAGTCATCCTAGAAAGAAGAAGAAAGATGTTAGGAACCTGCACGCTAGCAACCCTGTTGCTGCTACACCTGAGAGTCCAAATGATGCCTCTGTCTCTGATGCTGAAACACAAGCTGATGATGAACATGAGCCTAATGATAATATCAATAGTGATGTTCATGTTGATGCTCAACCTAGCAATGATAAGGATGTTGTTGGGGATATTACCTGTTAATAACCCGCCCTAGTTGGGCCGGGTCACCAATCAGGCAATTCACCTAAACAGTGATTTGGGCCTTGGCCTGGCCGGATCAAGGTCGTATGGCGGTTTATGATTTCTGGAAGGTCTCCAAGCTTTAAAAGACAGCGACTTAGAGACCACAGGGGTCACGATTTATAGGAAGGAAAGTATCCTTGTAAACCCTAAGGGTTCGACCTGTATATAAAGGCGAGTCCCAAGGAAGGAGAGGGCAGGTTAGAATTCATCGAGTGCTAGGTCTGGCGATTTACGCCCTCCTTGTAATCGAAACCACATCTATACAAACCAAAGCAGGACGTAGGCCTTTACCTCCTCACGAGGGGCTGAACCTGGGTAAATCGCCGTGTCTCTCCCGCTTAACCCCTTTGAGTCGCCACCAAGGTGCGATGGCTCCAGTACTAAGTCCTTTCACGAGGACATCTGCCGTGACAAAACCACGACAGTTGGCGCCCACCGTGGGGCCTACGCACGGTGGAGTTTAGTTCTCAAAGGGAGCCCTACCAGGGTTTGGGAGTTATGCGACGGGGCTCATGACCCGGAGCCACCGCGGGAAAACCTACATCGACAACCAGCGATGGGGGCCCGAAGCAGATTCGATTGAATCTGGTTACAGGGTCCCCTTCGGCAAAATCAACATCTTCATCGGCATGATCGGATCATCCGTGCGTGAGACGGACATCTCCACCGACATCATCGAGCCGGCCAGGTACGTCCGCCCAGTAATAACGCCAAATCTGACTCGCCCGGTCTTTGTGGGGTTCACGCAGGGATCGGAGGAGCCAGAGCGCTCGGCGACTCAGGAAACTACACCGGTCAACTCTGATGACGAATCATCCATGGGCGATTCGGATTCAATCCGATCTCTACATGGGGATTATCTTGGGGGCTTGTCGCTGGCCATGGACCCCGAAGTCCTTGACCGAACCCATCGTCAGATCGCCATTTACATGGCGGGGGCGACTCAACCCACACAAAACCCCACCGGAGGCTATGGAGCCGGCGAGACGTCCAGAAGCCCGGCCGCAGTCCTGGTGGATTTAGCGGCAGAAATCACAAGGCTGATGGCGACTCCCCTTACACCAGAAAACCAGGAGGAGATAAACGCGAAGCTAGCGAAACTCAGAGAGGCAGTGGCAAAGGCTCATCGGGATGCTGAGGTGGAGTCCGCTAGGATCGAGACTCGGCAAGCTCAAATTGCGGCCGAAAGGATGCGTTTAAACACTTACAACTGGCGGCTCGAAATACAACAGCGCGCATCTGACGCCGTCCATCAACGGAGACACCAGGGTCGCCTGCCCCATGATCTCAACCCGACCCTCCTGTTGGACACTCCACGAACCCGTGGGGCGGGAGCCGCCCCGGGGGAGGGCCGGGTCGCCCGCCTAACCCGCCGGGTCAGCCGGCTGAGGATCGCATTCCCCGATTCCGGACGCCTCAAGGCCAATTTTCCAACACGGTGGACAACGTCCTTGCCGCAACTCGCCATCTGGAATCTCTTCCGATTCACGGCAACACTCCTGCCGAGATAGAAGCAAGGAACGCCATCGAGATGTTGAAGACGGCGGTGGTTCAAAACGCCCAGTTCTCACACAACCTCGAAAGGTTGCATTCCAATCCCCAGGCAAGCTACACCAGGAGTCGGCCAGAGGACCAGCCCGCCGTAAACAGCGGGCCGTGACACGTCCCACAAAAAAACCCGCCTGATCGGAACCCGCCGGGCCGGGATCTCCCGAACACCCAAGACGCCCCGGCCCCCCTCGTCGGGGGCGGAGGGCGAGTTGGGGTGCCATGCTTGGCCCTCGCCCTTCGTAACGAAAGGATGCCCAAAGATTTTAAGGGACCAAGAAAGGTGCCTAATTACACCCCGGACCTTCAGCGGGCATCATGGATCGAGAGTTATGAAATCGCCATGGACATGCTCGACGTAAACGAGGCAGTTTGCGCCAGATACTTCACGATGATGCTCGAGGGGTCAACACGTATTTGGTTGAAAAACTTACCTCCCAACTCCATCCAGACCTGGGCCGAGTTAAAAGAGCGTTTCATCAAAAACTTCCGAGGAACTTGCAAACGTCCGATGACGATCGTCGATCTACAGCACTGTGTTCAGCGCCCGGATGAGTCGGCTCACCATTTGTCACGGCGGGTTGCAGAAATTATCCATTCGTCAGATGGTATTACGGCGGCTCAAGCTATGCTGATCCTCGAGCAGAATTGCCATTACGAACCTTTGGTGCAAAAATTGGGGCGACTCAAGCGAAAGGTCCAAGACATGGGAGAGATGATGGACACCCTCACTAGGTACGCTGAGGCAGATGACACCAAAGATCCTGGTGAGGATGGTAAGGCTAAGAAGGGCGAGTCATCCAAAAATCATACCCGGTTCCAGGGACGTAACCGCCACAATCAAGGGGCCAGTGGCAAGAGAAGACCGCAAGAAGAGCCCTCGGACTTAGTCGCCAATACCAACGCCAACAACGGCAACCAACGCCAGAAGAAAAATAGGGGGTTTAGCGGGAAGAGGCCGCGTAATTATGAAGAGCTACTCAAAGGCCCTTGCCCGCACCATGCCATGGCAGACGGTCCGGCGACTCACTCCTGGGAGAATTGCTTCGTAATACGGGAGTTTCGGGCGGAGGCGATCAAGAAAAGTCAAAACGATGACCCGGACCAGCGCCAGGAGCATTTCGCCGCACCCAACCAATGACAGAACCCCTTCGGCGGCGTTCCTGAACAGGGGGCTCAGGGAGGCCCACAGCCAGGCGGCGGCCAATACCCGGTGCACCACCAGCGGCGGTATAACCCGCCAGGAGCCTTTCAACAGCCACCCCCACAGGGGCTCCGCAAGGTCAGGATGATAACAAGGGTTTTCGCAGCAACCCCAAACAGTTAAGTAGTGGGTAGTATCATGTTTTCACCACCAATGCTTGCAGGCGCGATAAGAAGGTGAGTCACCGGGCGTACAATGTATCTGAACCAGCGCTTCCCAGATACCTCCATTGGTCTGAGCAGACCATAACATGGAGCAGGGAGGATCACCCGCCAAGAGTTGACAACCCAGGCAATTTAGCGTTGGTCGTGGCTCCCAAGTTGGGGGTTACACCCTGTCCAAAGTGCTAATGGATGGTGGCAGCAGCATTAGTATCTTATATTTTGACACTTTCCAAAGGATGAACCTATTGGAAAAGGACCTGATGCCTTCAACCACGGTCTTCCACAGAATCGTCCCGGGCAAGTCGGCCTACCCCATAGGCCGAGTCAGACTCACAGTGGCGTTTGGAACTGCGCAGAATTACAGGTCGGAGTCACTGATTTTCGAGGTGGTCAAATTGAAAAGCCCCTGCCATGCGTTATTTGGGCGGCCGGCTTACGCCCGCTTCATGGCTCGCCCGTGTTATGTTTACCTCAAGCTCAAAATGCCTGGTCCCAAAGGACCCATCACGGTTGATGGAGATAGAAGGATTGCAAAGGAATGTGAAGAAGGGGACGCGGCTTATGCGGAAGTCGCCTGCGCTGAAGAGGAGCTCAAACACGATCGGGCCCATGTTGACCCGGCGGACATGTCACCCCTAAAGAAGCCGACTACAGATTCTGAGCCGCCCCTCAAGTTCAAGCCAACGGATGACACTAAGACAATCGATTTTGTTCCTGGCGATTCATCCAAGCAGTTCACCATTGGGACGGGTCTGGACCCAAATAGGAAAGCGCGCTCATCGAATTCATCCATGAGAATCGGGACATCTTCGCATGGAAACCTTCTGACATGCCTGGTGTGCCGAGAGAATTCGCTGAGCACCATCTTAATGTTGACCCAAGTGCCAAACCCATCCAGCAGTACCTTCGCAGATTTAACGAGGAGCGACGCAAGGCGATTGGGGAAGAGGTTGCCCGTCTTTTAGCCGCCAGATTCATCGTGGAAGTTTTTCACCCCAAATGGCTGGCTAACCCGGTTTTGGTACTCAAGAAGAACGGTACCTTTCGTATGTGCATTGACTACACAGATCTCAACAGAGCCTGTCCAAAAGATCCCTTCGCTCTTCCCCGCATCGACCAGATCATTGACTCGGTTGCGGGATGCGAACGATTGTGCTTTTTGGACGCTTACTCAGGATATCACCAAATCAAGATGGTCATGGAGGATCAAGAGAAAACAGCCTTTATAACCCGTTTTGGGGCTTTTTGTTATGTGTCCATGCCTTTTGGACTCAAGAGTGCGGAGCGACTTACCAGCGCTGCATTCAGAATTGCCTCCGCAACCAAATCGGTCGCAACGTCCACGCCTATGTCGACGATATTGTAATCAAAACCCTCCAGGGGGAGACACTACTGGAGGATCTCAAGGAAACGTTCGATAATCTACGGGTATATCAGAGGAAGCTAAATCCCACCAAATGTGTTTTTGGTGTGCCTGCAGGGAAATTGCTGGGCTTCCTGGTATCGGAGCGCGGCATTCAACGATTGGTGGGTCGCATTGCGGCCCTAAGTCGTTTCGTAAGTCGCCTGGGTGAGAAGGCGATCCCTCTTTATCAGTTATTAAGGAAATCTGATCGTTTTGTTTGGACGAATGAGGCAGACGAGGTGCTCGAAGCCCTGAAACGCCAATTGGTTAACCCGCCAGTCCTGGCCGCCCCGACTGAAAAAGAGCCCATGCTTCTGTATATCGCGGCAAATTCCAAAGCAGTAAGTGTGGCAGTGGTCGTTGAAAGAAAGGAGGAAGCGAAGGAATACCCAGTGCAACACCCGGTATATTTTATCAGCAAGGTGTTACCTCTTTCCAAGCAGCGGTACCCACACTGGCAGAAGTTCGTATATGGGGTGTTTATGGCGAGTCGAGAACTTAAGCATTATTTCCAAGAACACCCTATCACAGTGGTTAGCTCTGCCCCCCTTGGGGACATCATCCAGAATCGGGAGGCAACATGGCGGATTGCTAAGTGGGCAATAGAACTTGGGCCGCATCACATACAGTATACCCCCCGCACAACCATCAAATCCCAGGCTTTAGTTGATTTCGTCAACGACTGGACGGAGTTGCAGGCTCCGGAAGACAGGCCTGATCTCACTTACTGGACTATTTACTTTGATGGATCTAGACAGCTGGAAGGCTCGGGGGCTGGTGTGGTGTTGGTGTCCCCTCAAGGAGATAAATTCTGTTACATTCTCCGATTCATGTTTCCGTGCACTAACAATGCGGCGGAATACGAAGCTTTGCTTCATGGCTTGCGACTCGCCAAGGAGATGAATCTAACGCGAGTCAGATGCTTTGGCGACTCTGATTTTGTGGCACAACAAGTTTCAGGTACCTTGGATTCTCGGGACCCCATGATGGCGGCTTACAGAAGAGCTGTGTCTGATGTGGCGGGTCATTTTCATGGTTATCAGGTGGACCACATTGATCGGCGCCTCAACGAGGCAGCTGACGCCCTCTCACGACTTGGCTCCGAGCGAAAGCCAGTTCCTCCCAATGTTTTTCTGGATATCTTGCATAAACCATCCGTGATTCTACCATCGGAGGAGGAATGGGCAATACCAGATCCTGAGTCTCAGCTCGTGGCGGCTCTCCACGTCACGCCGGATTGGGTTCTTCCTTATCTGGCTTATCTCGCTCGGGGCGAGTTACCAGCAGACGAAGTTTCGGCTCGTCAAATCGTTCGACGCAGCAAATCCATTTTCATCATCAATGGCGAGTTATATAAGCGGAGCGCCTCTGGAGTTTTTCAGCGATGCGTTTCCTCCGAAGAAGGATGCATAATCTTAAATGACATTCATTCCGGAGACTGTGGGCATCATGCCGGGTCACGGTCTTTGGTGTCAAAGGCTTTCCGTCATGGTTTCTTTTGGCTGACGGCTCATGCAGATGCAGAAGATATAGTTCGTCGGTGCGAAGGATGCCAGCGTTATGGGCGACAGGCTCATGTGCCGGCCCAAGAATTAAGAATGATTCCCATCACTTGGCCTTTTGCGGTCTGGGGGCTGGAAATGGTCGGCCCCTTTAAAATGTCCTCTAACAAGAAGACCCATCTGCTGGTGGCGGTTGATAAGTTGACCAAGTGGGTTGAGGCGGAACCTATTGGAGCTTGCGATTCGGAAACAATGGTCAAATTCTTGAAAAAGTTGATTTTCCGGTTTGGATATCCGCACAGTATCCTTACTGATAATGGTACTAACTTGTCCCAAGGGGCGATGCAGGAGTTTTGTCGTCGAGAACATATCCGGCTTGATGTTTCTCCAGTCGCTCACCCACAATCTAACGGGCAGGCGGAGCGGGCGAATCAGGAGGTTTTGCGAGGAATTAAGCCCCGACTCATGGTTCCCCTGGAAAAAACCCCAGGGTGTTGGGTTGAAGAATTACCTTCAGTACTATGGAGTATTCGGACCACCCCGAACCGGTCCACAGGTTTCACCCCTT
Organism: Hordeum vulgare subsp. vulgare; assembly: GCF_904849725.1. NCBI lineage: Eukaryota > Viridiplantae > Streptophyta > Magnoliopsida > Poales > Poaceae > Hordeum > Hordeum vulgare. The sequence goes on along the minus strand of NC_058522.1, from coordinate 330,952,756 downwards.
TCTTTCTGGTCTATGGAGCAGAAGCTGTTCTTCCTACTGATATAAGGCATGACTCACGTAGAGTCGCCGCATCTGTAGAACAAGACAATGAGCTGGCGCGTCAAGACTCTTTGGACGCCTTAGAGGAGGCACGTGACCTGGCTGCAGCCCGTTCAGCTATCTACCAGCGGGATGTACGGCGTTATCACAACCGCCGGGTTAAGAGTCGGACCTTTCACGAAGGCGACTTGGTTCTTCGGTTGATACAAGATCGTGCAGGCATGCATAAGCTGTCACCACCTTGGGAAGGACCGTTCGTCGTCAGCAAGAATCTCCGCAATGGCTCTTATTATTTGGTGGATCTCCGGCCTAACCGGCCAACCACGGAGGCTGAGTTAACTCGCCCCTGGAATATTGCCCACCTGCGGCCTTATTACACTTGAGCTCCTAAGCTCTACATTTTGTAAGTTTTTCAGTTTCATTACAAAGTAATAAAGTTAAAAATACTCCCCGACTTGGGGGCTTCTTCATTAAAGAACAATTTTGTCATCCTGTTGCGACCTTATGAGCCGACAGAATCATCATCTTAGGGTGGCGCTTAAGCTTTCTGACTCGCCCCATCCTGTCGCGACCTTATGAGCCGACGAAACCAGCATTTTAGGGTGGCGCTTGAGCTTTCTGACTCGCCCCATCCTGTCGCGACCTTATGAGCCGACGAAACCAGCATTTTAGGGTGGCGCTTGAGCTTTCTGACTCGCCCCATCCTGTCGCGACCTTATGAGCCGACGAAACCAGCATTTTAGGGTGTGTGCTCGAGCTTTCTGACTCGCCCCATCCTGTTGCGACCTTATGAGCCGACGAAATCATCATCATCTTAGGGTGTGTGCTCGAGCTTTCTGACTAACGCCATCCTGTCGCGACCATATGAGCCGACGAAACCAGCATTTTAGGGTGGCGCTTGAGTTTTCTGACTCGCCCCATCCTATCGCGACCTTATGAGCCGATGAAATCATCATCATCTTAGGGTGTGTGCTCGAGCTTTCTGACTCGCCCCATCCTGTCGCGACCTTATGAGCCCACGAAATCATCATCATCTTAGGGTGTGTGCTCGAGCTTTCTGACTCGCGCCATCCTGTCGCGACCTTATGAGCCGACGAAATCATCATCATCTTAGGGTGTGTGCTCGAGCTTTCTGACTCGCGCCATCCTGTCGCGACCTTATGAGCCGACGAAATCATCATCATCTTAGGGTGTGTGCTCGAGCTTTCTGACTCGCCTCATCCTGTCGCGACCTTATGAGCCGACGAAACCAACATTTTAGGGTGTGTGCTCGAGCTTTCTGACTCGCCCCATCCTGTCGCGTCCTTATGAGCCGACGAAACCATCATTTAGGGTGTGTGCTCGAGCTTTCTGACTCGCCCTATCCTGTCACGACCTTATGAGCCGACGAAACCATCATTTAGGGTGTGCGCTCGAGTTTTCTGACTCGCCCCATCCTGTCGCGACCTTATGAGCCGACGAAATTGCTGTTTTTATTTTCCTTCATGGCATGACCACGAGGGTTTCAAAATCTTTTTCCTGATTCATCTTGAAAATATTTGTTCTCATTTATTTGGTTTCACATATGTTGTTTTCAAAGCCTAAGTCAGGTTGATGATCAAAGTTACTTCATCCATGGCGGACTAAGCATTTTACAGGATTCTCAAATGGCGGATCAAAATATTTCAAATTGCCTTAAGGGCGATAAAAAGATTCTTTCGAGAGTATCACAAAAGCAGTACCGACTTATGAAAAAGACCTATTACATGGCTCTTAGGCCAAATCAATGAAGTTTACTCTGTTGGCGCCTTCGGATCATTTTGCTGCGAGCTTTGGCCGACCTCAATTTGCAAGTCGCCAGTACCCAGTTACACTTGGCCAGAGCTGCGAAGTCATCTTCATCGGTCAGGATTGATGCCGGATCTGCCTCCAAGTCAAAAGGGTTCTTGGGTCGCCGAGGAGTTAAACTGGTCGTCACAAAGGTTGGCGGGCTGACCTTCTTGTTCTTGTTGTCATAAGCAACCTTATACTTTGATAAATCCAGACTTGCTGCGAGTTGGGTTGCCGCCAGCCGGGAGTCCTTGACAACACGTTGATAATCCTCTTCGACGAATTCTGACCCATCATCTTTGAGTTGAGGAAATCCTGCCGCTACCTCTTCCGAGTTGATCTCTTGAGCATACGCCAAACAACGACTCACGGCAGTCAGAATCCCCTTCCGAGCGGCTGACCGAGTTAACTCGCCAATCTGAGGGGGAAGCATGGATAGGCAGCCAAGCATCTTCTTTATGGAAGTTATAGGCTCTTTGGCACCCATCACAGCTTTGACAGTTCAAACACTTCTGGTGTATAGTTGCTCTATCAGCGTGTAAACCGCCTTCAGCATCAGCACGCAATCATCCTGAAGGTTGGCAGCTCTCGGACCTGTGTAAGGGGTCATGATAAATCGGCGACTTACAGTAAGAGTTATTGATAAAAAAGGGAGAGAAAGATCAAAAGTTTGAAGTAAGTTTACCAAAGATGGCTTGCGTCATGTTTGAGATATGACGCTTCAAGCCGGACAATTCTTGTTGCACAATAGCCAGCCTGGCTTCAGCCTTCTCTGCTCTTTTTGTGGCAGCATCTTGGTCAGTTTGAGCTCTTTTCAAATCGGCTTTGAGTTTTTCCAGCTCAGTAAGGACCAATTGATACTTTTCCTCCGACTTAGCTCGGACATCTTGCTGACCAGATAAGTTTTTCTTCAAATCGCCAAGCGCCGATTCAGTATGAGCAAGAGTTTCCTGTTGAAAGTACAAAATAAGGGGCAAGTCTCAGAACTATTGCAAGCAATATCCCTGACACTTGGGGGCTAATGTATAATTTTTTATTTTCAGATGAAATTATACAATATCAAGACCCGACTCATCTTTTTACTGATGACCCGACCCTTAGGGGTTATTGGTCGAAAGTTTTTTCTAAATTTATCAAGACCCGACTCATCTTTTTACTGATGACCTGGCCCTTGGGGGTTACTGGTCGAAAGTTTTTTCTAAATTTATCAAGACCCGGTTCATCTTTTTACCGATGACCCGGCCCTTGGGGGTTACTGGTCGAAAGTTTTTTCTAAGTTTATCAAGACCCGACTCATCTTTTTACTGATGACCCGGCCCTTGGGGGTTACTGGTCGAAAGTTTTTTCTAAATTTATCAAGACCCGGCTCATCTTTTTACTGATGACCCGACCCTTGGGGGTTAATGGGAGTAATACAATATAACAAAGCTTACCTCATGTTTGTTTTTTAGCATCCGCAGCAGGATTTTCTCCATCTCATGACTCGCCTCCAGGCGACTTGCAAAACCAGAGTAGAGTTCCTTGAACTCCAGATTTTCATATTCAGAAAGCCTAGCCTTGGAGAGTCCAGACTCAGGAATTGTTTGAGAGGAGGATGCCACATGCTTTGACAAAACCGTTGCCGCCGGTTTGGAGAAGCTGGTACCAGTAATAGCTACAGCATCCGGGTCTTCTGCTGTCATCAATGGATTTGGCGGCTTAGGGGCATCCATTGTTTCCTTGGGCGAGTTTGGAAGATCCATTTGATTTTCGTGCTCGCCTTGAACCAGGTTATCTTGGATCTGCACTGACTCTTTGATGGGCTCTGAAATTATGACAGGAGTTGGTCCGCTGGTTTTCCTTTTCTTGGCATGTGCCCTAAAAGAGGGGAGAAGCGCATTAAAGAACTGAAAGTTTATTACCTTCAGATGCAAAGTAAGATTATCAAAGGACTTACCCAGGGACTCGAATCATTGGCGGAAGTGTCGACTCCCCTTACACCAGAAAACCAGGAGGAGATAAACGCGAAGCTAGCGAAACTCAGAGAGGCAGTGGCAAAGGCTCATCGGGATGCTGAGGTGGAGTCCGCTAGGATCGAGACTCGGCAAGCTCAAATTGCGGCCGAAAGGATGCGTTTAAACACTTACAACTGGCGGCTCGAAATACAACAGCGCGCATCTGACGCCGTCCATCAACGGAGACACCAGGGTCGCCTGCCCCATGATCTCAACCCGACCCTCCTGTTGGACACTCCACGAACCCGTGGGGCGGGAGCCGCCCCGGGGGAGGGCCGGGTCGCCCGCCTAACCCGCCGGGTCAGCCGGCTGAGGATCGCATTCCCCGATTCCGGACGCCTCAAGGCCAATTTTCCAACACGGTGGACAACGTCCTTGCCGCAACTCGCCATCTAGAATCTCTTCCGATTCACGGCAACACTCCTGCCGAGATAGAAGCAAGGAACGCCATCGAGATGTTGAAGACGGCGGTGGTTCAAAACGCCCAGTTCTCACACAACCTCGAAAGGTTGCATTCCAATCCCCAGGCAAGCTACACCAGGAGTCGGCCAGAGGACCAGCCCGCCGTAAACAGCGGGCCGTGACACGTCCCACAAAAAAACCCGCCTGATCGGAACCCGCCGGGCCGGGATCTCCCGAACACCCAAGACGCCCCGACCCCCCTCGTCGGGGGCGGAGGGCGAGTTGGGGTGCCATGCTTGGCCCTCGCCCTTCGTAACGAAAGGATGCCCAAAGATTTTAAGGGACCAAGAAAGGTGCCTAATTACACCCCGGACCTTCAGCGGGCATCATGGATCGAGAGTTATGAAATCGCCATGGACATGCTCGACGTAAACGAGGCAGTTTGCGCCAGATACTTCACGATGATGCTCGAGGGGTCAACACGTATTTGGTTGAAAAACTTACCTCCCAACTCCATCCAGACCTGGGCCGAGTTAAAAGAGCGTTTCATCAAAAACTTCCGAGGAACTTGCAAACGTCCGATGACGATCGTCGATCTACAGCACTGTGTTCAGCGCCCGGATGAGTCGGCTCACCATTTGTCACGGCGGGTTGCAGAAATTATCCATTCGTCAGATGGTATTACGGCGGCTCAAGCTATGCTGATCCTCGAGCAGAATTGCCATTACGAACCTTTGGTGCAAAAATTGGGGCGACTCAAGCGAAAGGTCCAAGACATGGGAGAGATGATGGACACCCTCACTAGGTACGCTGAGGCAGATGACACCAAAGATCCTGGTGAGGATGGTAAGGCTAAGAAGGGCGAGTCATCCAAAAATCATACCCGGTTCCAGGGACGTAACCGCCACAATCAAGGGGCCAGTGGCAAGAGAAGACCGCAAGAAGAGCCCTCGGACTTAGTCGCCAATACCAACGCCAACAACGGCAACCAACGCCAGAAGAAAAATAGGGGGTTTAGCGGGAAGAGGCCGCGTAATTATGAAGAGCTACTCAAAGGCCCTTGCCCGCACCATGCCATGGCAGACGGTCCGGCGACTCACTCCTGGGAGAATTGCTTCGTAATACGGGAGTTTCGGGCGGAGGCGATCAAGAAAAGTCAAAACGATGACCCGGACCAGCGCCAGGAGCATTTCGCCGCACCCAACCAATGACAGAACCCCTTCGGCGGCGTTCCTGAACAGGGGGCTCAGGGAGGCCCACAGCCAGGCGGCGGCCAATACCCGGTGCACCACCAGCGGCGGTATAACCCGCCAGGAGCCTTTCAACAGCCACCCCCACAGGGGCTCCGCAAGGTCAGGATGATAACGAGGGTTTCCGCAGCAACCCCAAACAGTTAAGTAGTGGGTAGTATCATGTTTTCACCACCAATGCTTGCAGGCGCGATAAGAAGGTGAGTCACCGGGCGTACAATGTATCTGAACCAGCGCTTCCCAGATACCTCCATTGGTCTGAGCAGACCATAACATGGAGCAGGGAGGATCACCCGCCAAGAGTTGACAACCCAGGCAATTTAGCGTTGGTCGTGGCTCCCAAGTTGGGGGTTACACCCTGTCCAAAGTGCTAATGGATGGTGGCAGCAGCATTAATATCTTATATTTTGACACTTTCCAAAGGATGAACCTATTGGAAAAGGACCTGATGCCTTCAACCACGGTCTTCCACAGAATCGTCCCGGGCAAGTCGGCCTACCCCATAGGCCGAGTCAGACTCACAGTGGCGTTTGGAACTGCGCAGAATTACAGGTCGGAGTCACTGATTTTCGAGGTGGTCAAATTGAAAAGCCCCTGCCATGCGTTATTTGGGCGGCCGGCTTACGCCCGCTTCATGGCTCGCCCGTGTTATGTTTACCTCAAGCTCAAAATGCCTGGTCCCAAAGGACCCATCACGGTTGATGGAGATAGAAGGATTGCAAAGGAATGTGAAGAAGGGGACGCGGCTTATGCGGAAGTCGCCTGCGCTGAAGAGGAGCTCAAACACGATCGGGCCCATGTTGACCCGGCGGACATGTCACCCCTAAAGAAGCCGACTACAGATTCTGAGCCGCCCCTCAAGTTCAAGCCAACGGATGACACTAAGACAATCGATTTTGTTCCTGGCGATTCATCCAAGCAGTTCACCATTGGGACGGGTCTGGACCCAAATAGGAAAGCGCGCTCATCGAATTCATCCATGAGAATCGGGACATCTTCGCATGGAAACCTTCTGACATGCCTGGTGTGCCGAGAGAATTCGCTGAGCACCATCTTAATGTTGACCCAAGTGCCAAACCCATCCAGCAGTACCTTCGCAGATTTAACGAGGAGCGACGCAAGGCGATTGGGGAAGAGGTTGCCCGTCTTTTAGCCGCCAGATTCATCGTGGAAGTTTTTCACCCCAAATGGCTGGCTAACCCGGTTTTGGTACTCAAGAAGAACGGTACCTTTCGTATGTGCATTGACTACACAGATCTCAACAGAGCCTGTCCAAAAGATCCCTTCGCTCTTCCCCGCATCGACCAGATCATTGACTCGGTTGCGGGATGCGAACGATTGTGCTTTTTGGACGCTTACTCAGGATATCACCAAATCAAGATGGTCATGGAGGATCAAGAGAAAACAGCCTTTATAACCCGTTTTGGGGCTTTTTGTTATGTGTCCATGCCTTTTGGACTCAAGAGTGCGGAGCGACTTACCAGCGCTGCATTCAGAATTGCCTCCGCAACCAAATCGGTCGCAACGTCCACGCCTATGTCGACGATATTGTAATCAAAACCCTCCAGGGGGAGACACTACTGGAGGATCTCAAGGAAACGTTCGATAATCTACGGGTATATCAGAGGAAGCTAAATCCCACCAAATGTGTTTTTGGTGTGCCTGCAGGGAAATTGCTGGGCTTCCTGGTATCGGAGCGCGGCATTCAACGATTGGTGGGTCGCATTGCGGCCCTAAGTCGTTTCGTAAGTCGCCTGGGTGAGAAGGCGATCCCTCTTTATCAGTTATTAAGGAAATCTGATCGTTTTGTTTGGACGAATGAGGCAGACGAGGTGCTCGAAGCCCTGAAACGCCAATTGGTTAACCCGCCAGTCCTGGCCGCCCCGACTGAAAAAGAGCCCATGCTTCTGTATATCGCGGCAAATTCCAAAGCAGTAAGTGTGGCAGTGGTCGTTGAAAGAAAGGAGGAAGCGAAGGAATACCCAGTGCAACACCCGGTATATTTTATCAGCAAGGTGTTACCTCTTTCCAAGCAGCGGTACCCACACTGGCAGAAGTTCGTATATGGGGTGTTTATGGCGAGTCGAGAACTTAAGCATTATTTCCAAGAACACCCTATCACAGTGGTTAGCTCTGCCCCCCTTGGGGACATCATCCAGAATCGGGAGGCAACATGGCGGATTGCTAAGTGGGCAATAGAACTTGGGCCGCATCACATACAGTATACCCCCCGCACAACCATCAAATCCCAGGCTTTAGTTGATTTCGTCAACGACTGGACGGAGTTGCAGGCTCCGGAAGACAGGCCTGATCTCACTTACTGGACTATTTACTTTGATGGATCTAGACAGCTGGAAGGCTCGGGGGCTGGTGTGGTGTTGGTGTCCCCTCAAGGAGATAAATTCTGTTACATTCTCCGATTCATGTTTCCGTGCACTAACAATGCGGCGGAATACGAAGCTTTGCTTCATGGCTTGCGACTCGCCAAGGAGATGAATCTAACGCGAGTCAGATGCTTTGGCGACTCTGATTTTGTGGCACAACAAGTTTCAGGTACCTTGGATTCTCGGGACCCCATGATGGCGGCTTACAGAAGAGCTGTGTCTGATGTGGCGGGTCATTTTCATGGTTATCAGGTGGACCACATTGATCGGCGCCTCAACGAGGCAGCTGACGCCCTCTCACGACTTGGCTCCGAGCGAAAGCCAGTTCCTCCCAATGTTTTTCTGGATATCTTGCATAAACCATCCGTGATTCTACCATCGGAGGAGGAATGGGCAATACCAGATCCTGAGTCTCAGCTCGTGGCGGCTCTCCACGTCACGCCGGATTGGGTTCTTCCTTATCTGGCTTATCTCGCTCGGGGCGAGTTACCAGCAGACGAAGTTTCGGCTCGTCAAATCGTTCGACGCAGCAAATCCATTTTCATCATCAATGGCGAGTTATATAAGCGGAGCGCCTCTGGAGTTTTTCAGCGATGCGTTTCCTCCGAAGAAGGATGCATAATCTTAAATGACATTCATTCCGGAGACTGTGGGCATCATGCCGGGTCACGGTCTTTGGTGTCAAAGGCTTTCCGTCATGGTTTCTTTTGGCTGACGGCTCATGCAGATGCAGAAGATATAGTTCGTCGGTGCGAAGGATGCCAGCGTTATGGGCGACAGGCTCATGTGCCGGCCCAAGAATTAAGAATGATTCCCATCACTTGGCCTTTTGCGGTCTGGGGGCTGGAAATGGTCGGCCCCTTTAAAATGTCCTCTAACAAGAAGACCCATCTGCTGGTGGCGGTTGATAAGTTGACCAAGTGGGTTGAGGCGGAACCTATTGGAGCTTGCGATTCGGAAACAATGGTCAAATTCTTGAAAAAGTTGATTTTCCGGTTTGGATATCCGCACAGTATCCTTACTGATAATGGTACTAACTTGTCCCAAGGGGCGATGCAGGAGTTTTGTCGTCGAGAACATATCCGGCTTGATGTTTCTCCAGTCGCTCACCCACAATCTAACGGGCAGGCGGAGCGGGCGAATCAGGAGGTTTTGCGAGGAATTAAGCCCCGACTCATGGTTCCCCTGGAAAAAACCCCAGGGTGTTGGGTTGAAGAATTACCTTCAGTACTATGGAGTATTCGGACCACCCCGAACCGGTCCACAGGTTTCACCCCTTTCTTTCTGGTCTACGGAGCAGAAGCTGTTCTTCCTACTGATATAAGGCATGACTCACGTAGAGTCGCCGCATCTGTAGAACAAGACAATGAGCTGGCGCGTCAAGACTCTTTGGACGCCTTAGAGGAGGCACGTGACCTGGCTGCAGCCCGTTCAGCTATCTACCAGCGGGATGTACGGCGTTATCACAACCGCCGGGTTAAGAGTCGGACCTTTCACGAAGGCGACTTGGTTCTTCGGTTGATACAAGATCGTGCAGGCATGCATAAGCTGTCACCACCTTGGGAAGGACCGTTCGTCGTCAGCAAGAATCTCCGCAATGGCTCTTATTATTTGGTGGATCTCCGGCCTAACCGGCCAACCACGGAGGCTGAGTTAACTCGCCCCTGGAATATTGCCCACCTGCGGCCTTATTACACTTGAGCTCCTAAGCTCTACATTTTGTAAGTTTTTCAGTTTCATTACGAAGTAATAAAGTTAAAAATACTCCCCGACTTGGGGGCTTCTTCATTAAAGAACAATTTTGTCATCCTGTTGCGACCTTATGAGCCGACAGAATCATCATCTTAGGGTGGCGCTTAAGCTTTCTGACTCGCCCCATCCTGTCGCGACCTTATGAGCCGACGAAACCAGCATTTTAGGGTGGCGCTTGAGCTTTCTGACTCGCCCCATCCTGTCGCGACCTTATGAGCCGACGAAACCAGCATTTTAGGGTGGCGCTTGAGCTTTCTGACTCGCCCCATCCTGTCGCGACCTTATGAGCCGACGAAACCAGCATTTTAGGGTGTGTGCTCGAGCTTTCTGACTCGCCCCATCCTGTTGCGACCTTATGAGCCGACGAAATCATCATCATCTTAGGGTGTGTGCTCGAGCTTTCTGACTAACCCCATCCTGTCGCGACCATATGAGCCGACGAAACCAGCATTTTAGGGTGGCGCTTGAGTTTTCTGACTCGCCCCATCCTATCGCGACCTTATGAGCCGATGAAATCATCATCATCTTAGGGTGTGTGCTCGAGCTTTCTGACTCGCCCCATCCTGTCGCGACCTTATGAGCCCACGAAATCATCATCATCTTAGGGTGTGTGCTCGAGCTTTCTGACTCGCGCCATCCTGTCGCGACCTTATGAGCCGACGAAATCATCATCATCTTAGGGTGTGTGCTCGAGCTTTCTGACTCGCGCCATCCTGTCGCGACCTTATGAGCCGACGAAATCATCATCATCTTAGGGTGTGTGCTCGAGCTTTCTGACTCGCCTCATCCTGTCGCGACCTTATGAGCCGACGAAACCAACATTTTAGGGTGTGTGCTCGAGCTTTCTGACTCGCCCCATCCTGTCGCGTCCTTATGAGCCGACGAAACCATCATTTAGGGTGTGTGCTCGAGCTTTCTGACTCGCCCTATCCTGTCACGACCTTATGAGCCGACGAAACCATCATTTAGGGTGTGCGCTCGAGTTTTCTGACTCGCCCCATCCTGTCGCGACCTTATGAGCCGACGAAATTGCTGTTTTTATTTTCCTTCATGGCATGACCACGAGGGTTTCAAAATCTTTTTCCTGATTCATCTTGAAAATATTTGTTCTCATTTATTTGGTTTCACATATGTTGTTTTCAAAGCCTAAGTCAGGTTGATGATCAAAGTTACTTCATCCATGGCGGACTAAGCATTTTACAGGATTCTCAAATGGCGGATCAAAATATTTCAAATTGCCTTAAGGGCGATAAAAAGATTCTTTCGAGAGTATCACAAAAGCAGTACCGACTTATGAAAAAGACCTATTACATGGCTCTTAGGCCAAATCAATGAAGTTTACTCTGTTGGCGCCTTCGGATCATTTTGCTGCGAGCTTTGGCCGACCTCAATTTGCAAGTCGCCAGTACCCAGTTACACTTGGCCAGAGCTGCGAAGTCATCTTCATCGGTCAGGATTGATGCCGGATCTGCCTCCAAGTCAAAAGGGTTCTTGGGTCGCCGAGGAGTTAAACTGGTCGTCACAAAGGTTGGCGGGCTGACCTTCTTGTTCTTGTTGTCATAAGCAACCTTATACTTTGATAAATCCAGACTTGCTGCGAGTTGGGTTGCCGCCAGCCGGGAGTCCTTGACAACACGTTGATAATCCTCTTCGACGAATTCTGACCCATCATCTTTGAGTTGAGGAAATCCTGCCGCTACCTCTTCCGAGTTGATCTCTTGAGCATACGCCAAACAACGACTCACGGCAGTCAGAATCCCCTTCCGAGCGGCTGACCGAGTTAACTCGCCAATCTGAGGGGGAAGCATGGATAGGCAGCCAAGCATCTTCTTTATGGAAGTTATAGGCTCTTTGGCACCCATCACAGCTTTGACAGTTCAAACACTTCTGGTGTATAGTTGCTCTATCAGCGTGTAAACCGCCTTCAGCATCAGCACGCAATCATCCTGAAGGTTGGCAGCTCTCGGACCTGTGTAAGGGGTCATGATAAATCGGCGACTTACAGTAAGAGTTATTGATAAAAAAGGGAGAGAAAGATCAAAAGTTTGAAGTAAGTTTACCAAAGATGGCTTGCGTCATGTTTGAGATATGACGCTTCAAGCCGGACAATTCTTGTTGCACAATAGCCAGCCTGGCTTCAGCCTTCTCTGCTCTTTTTGTGGCAGCATCTTGGTCAGTTTGAGCTCTTTTCAAATCGGCTTTGAGTTTTTCCAGCTCAGCAAGGACCAATTGATACTTTTCCTCCGACTTAGCTCGGACATCTTGCTGACCAGATAAGTTTTTCTTCAAATCGCCAAGCGCCGATTCAGTATGAGCAAGAGTTTCATGTTGAAAGTACAAAATAAGGGGCAAGTCTCAGAACTATTGCAAGCAATATCCCTGACACTTGGGGGCTAATGTATAATTTTTTATTTTCAGATGAAATTATACAATATCAAGACCCGACTCATCTTTTTACTGATGACCCGACCCTTAGGGGTTATTGGTCGAAAGTTTTTTCTAAATTTATCAAGACCCGACTCATCTTTTTACTGATGACCTGGCCCTTGGGGGTTACTGGTCGAAAGTTTTTTCTAAATTTATCAAGACCCGGTTCATCTTTTTACCGATGACCCGGCCCTTGGGGGTTACTGGTCGAAAGTTTTTTCTAAGTTTATCAAGACCCGACTCATCTTTTTACTGATGACCCGGCCCTTGGGGGTTACTGGTCGAAAGTTTTTTCTAAATTTATCAAGACCCGGCTCATCTTTTTACTGATGACCCGACCCTTGGGGGTTAATGGGAGTAATACAATATAACAAAGCTTACCTCATGTTTGTTTTTTAGCATCCGCAGCAGGATTTTCTCCATCTCATGACTCGCCTCCAGGCGACTTGCAAAACCAGAGTAGAGTTCCTTGAACTCCAGATTTTCATATTCAGAAAGCCTAGCCTTGGAGAGTCCAGACTCAGGAATTGTTTGAGAGGAGGATGCCACATGCTTTGACAAAACCGTTGCCGCCGGTTTGGAGAAGCTGGTACCAGTAATAGCTACAGCATCCGGGTCTTCTGCTGTCATCAATGGATTTGGCGGCTTAGGGGCATCCATTGTTTCCTTGGGCGAGTTTGGAAGATCCATTTGATTTTCGTGCTCGCCTTGAACCAGGTTATCTTGGATCTGCACTGACTCTTTGATGGGCTCTGAAATTATGACAGGAGTTGGTCCGCTGGTTTTCCTTTTCTTGGCATGTGCCCTAAAAGAGGGGAGAAGCGCATTAAAGAACTGAAAGTTTATTACCTTCAGATGCAAAGTAAGATTATCAAAGGACTTACCCAGGGACTCGAATCATTGGCGGAAGTGTCGACATCACTGAGTCGCCAGATGTAGGAGGAGAGTTCTGCAAGAATTATACGTCAAAAATATAGGCGGGTTACAGACATGATCCAAAGAAACATGAAGAATTGTTATTCATGAGTACCTCATTTGTTTTCCTCTTGTTTGTGGCTGGTAAGCTGGATACCAGATCACCGGAATGACTTCGGGTCTTTCGATTTGAAGTATGTTGTGCTTTCTTCAGTAGGAAATTTGGGTCCAAACAAGCATTTGGGTGTGAGAAGGGAACTTTCCCACAAATTCGCCTGGCCGGCTTAGGTGGAGAAGGAGATGAATCGGAGGAAACAGAAATTACCTCAACAGAGTCCTCCTGGCTTTCGTTGTCATCATTCCATTCAAGAGAAGCAGAGATATAAATACAAAAGTTAACAGTAGTGGATGGCGAGTGAAAAGAGGATAGGTTTTTACCTCCGAAAGTGCATCGCCGACTTGAGACTCATCGACTTCGGATGGCTCAGCCACAACAGCTTTGCCCTTGCCCTTGGTTTTCTTTGGGGCGGCCTAGCGTGCTTCATGGCTGGCCTTTTGGGTTTCTTGGACCAAAATTTATCACCTTTCTGAAATAACATATGTTACAAAGGCCACGATACAAGTGAAACATAAGAAGTAAAGACAAAAGGCGGGTTAGATTTTCTCACCTTGGGCGCCGGATTAATTTTGCAGAAAGGCTTGAGGCCGATTTGGCCGCATTTTCCCGCAGGCTCGCCCGTCAACTTCTTGATGATGGTGACAATATCCTTTTCTGTTAAAGCCGTATGGAAATAACATTGAGGGTGATCTAAAGTGCCATCAAATTCGCACATTAGCCCGTCCCGGCGACTCAGAGGGAGGATGCGCCATTCGACCCAGCAGCAGATCAAGTCAACCCCAGTAAGGCCGTTGTTTGTCAAAGATCTTAACTTCGACAATACTGGGATGAAGTCTGATTCTTCCTCCTCGGTGAGCTTGTCTGGAAGCTTGAAATTTGTTGGAAGGCGATCTTTCCTATAGCCCAGAAGCTTGTTTTCTCCTCTAGGTGAGGTCTCTTGACAATAGAACCAAGACTCGCCCCAACCTTTGGGATGGCTTGGCATGGCGAGTGAGGGAAACGGGCTATCCCTGCGGCGCTGGACATTGACACCACCGAGTTCCAGGCTGGGGCCATTGTGAAATTCCGTTTGGCGATTCAGATGGAAAAAGTGCCAGAATAAGGGGACTGAGGGTTCAGTCCGCAGATAAGCCTCACAGAACACTTGGAATTGGCATATGTTACTTATCGAATTAGGTCCCAGATCCTGGAGGCGGATGTTCATGAAAGACATGGCGTCTCTAAGAAACTTCGATCCGGGCGGCTTAAAACCTCGCTCCAGGTGTTCAACGAAAACGACTATCTCCCCTTATTTGGGGTTGGGGAGATCCTCTCCGAACCCGGTACGCCAGCCGATAACATTCTGAGGGTCCAAGTTGTCCGTTTTCACATAGTCTGCTAGTATGGTGTCATCGACTTTGGTAGGAAGGCAATCACTTTTGAAGACGGTGCCCATGCTACAAAGAAGTAAAGTATGGATGAATTTACACGCCTCAAACATCTACTGTAAGGGGTGAAATAGGTTCATTTAACTCGCCAAGTAATTTGTCCACGGACTAAGGGAAAAAACTTGACCCGCCATATCAAGAGCCGAGTTGGGTTGCTATGGCGACTTACGAAGTTTGGCTATTCACGAGAGCTGCGTTCTAAAGATGATGCAGACGTTCGTTCAAAACATCAAAGTGTGAAGACTACAAACAGCTTTTTGCAAACAGTAGGTAAATTATGGATCTACTGGACAGATGAAAAAACATGGGAAAAGGGGCTGGATGCAGCAATTTATTACCAGGGCAAGGTGATGCCCTTCACTTGATGAAACATTACTCTAGATTCGCAAGTAAGAGCGGATAAATGAAGGTATTCAAAGCATTGGCTATCTCGTCGACATTTGTGCTAATCAGTTCAGAACAGGCAACAAATGCTCGCGAAGAACATCAAGAACATGGCAGTGCTGGAGCTTGGAACGGGGATTAGATCTGTTCCTAAATGGGCGGTGGCCTAACCTGATGCTTTCGGTCGGAAAAGGCCGACAGTGATGGAGATTGTTGGAGAAGCACGGAGGTCCCGTCGAGCGAAGAGATCTTCGACGGCGGCAGAGTTCTTGCCGAGCGACGAGACGGTCGACGATGATGCGGTGGTCAATGGCGGCGGACGGATCGGCTGCGGTGCGAAGCTTGACGACAACGAAGATCTATGGGCGGCGCCGAAGCCTCTCGGACGAAGACAGAAAGTGCGGTCAACAGCGGAGCCCTCGGGAGGCGATGAGACTTCCTCGCTGTGATAATGGGGAGGAGATTGACGAGACTGGTAGGTGGGAAGCATCAGTCCTGTCCCCCCCATCTATTTAACAGGGTGGGCACTGGAATCGAGGCGCCGTGAGCGGGAACCGCCGGGGAATAAAAAGATTCGCCATAATAGCGTTCCGAAGATTTTGGGATAACGATGCACCAGGATCCGTTGGGATTATGTCAGTCTTCCCAGAAATCGAGGGATAAGAAGATGCCAACAATAAATGGTTTGGCGACTTAAAGATTTTTCAGTGCCAGATGGCGGGTTACAATTTCTGACGTATGGAGAAAAATGAGGAATGAATCGCCTTCAACTGAGCAGAAGTATTGGCGTGAAAAGCGTTAAAGTCAATCTGGGGCCTAATGTTGGCGATATTACCTGTTAATAACCTGCCCTAGTTGGGCCGGGTCACCAATCAGGCGATTCACCTAAAGAGTGATTTGGGCCTTGGCCTGGCCGGATCAAGGTCGTATGGCGGTTTATGATTTCTGGAAGGTCTCCAAGCTTTGAAAGACGGCAACTTAGAGACCACAGGGGTCACGATTTATTGGAAGGAAAGTATCCTTGTAAACCCTAAGGGTTCGACCTGTATATAAAGGCGAGTCCTAGGGAAGTTGAGGGCAGGTTAGAATTCATCGAGTGCTAGGTCTGGCGATTTACGCCCTCCTTGTAATCGAAACCACATCTATACAAACCAAAGCAGGACGTAGGCCTTTACCTCCTCATGAGGGGCTGAACCTGGGTAAATCGCCGTGTCTCTCCCGCTTAACCCCTTTGAGTCGCCACCAAGGTGCGATGGCTCCAGTACTAAGTCCTTTCACGAGGACATCTGCCGTGACAAAACCACGACAGATGTGGAGATTGAACCTATTGATCTTGATAACCCACAACCTAAGACTAAGAGATACGATAACAATGACTTCGCTGCTAGGAAGCATGGTAAAGAAAGGGAACCATGGATTCAGAAACCCATGCCGTTTCCTCCCAAACCATCCAAGAAAAAGGATGATGAGGATTTTGAGCGATTCGTTGAGATGATCAGACCTGTCTTTTTGCAAATGCATTTGACAGATATGCTCAAGATGTCTCCATATGCTAATACATGAAAGATATTGTGACTAATAAGAGGAGGATACCTGATGTTCAGATTTCCACCATGCTCGCTAACTATACCTTCAAGGGTGGAACTCCCAAGAAACTAGGTGATCCCGGGGTGCCCACTATACCTTGCTCCATTAAAGGCAACTACGTTAGAACTGCGTTATGCGACCTTGGAGCCGGTGTTAGTGTTATGCCTCTCTCTCTTTATCATAGACTTTAACTGGATAAGTTGACACCCATTGAAATGACTCTGCAAATGGCCGACAAATCAACTGCTTTCCCTATCGGCATTTGCGAGGATGTGCCTGTTGTGGTTGCTAACGTCACTATCTTCACATACTTTGTTATCTTGGATATTCCCGAGGACGATGCCATGGCTGTCATCCTCGAAAGACCCTTTTTAAACACTGCAGGGGCTGTTATAGATTGCAACAAAGGCAATGTCACTTTCCATGTCAACGGTAATGGGCATATGATGCACTTTCCAAAGAAACAATATCGAGTACATTGCATCAATGCTATCGAAAAAACTTCATCGATTATTATTGGGAGCTTTGAATGCCCTATTCCTCGTGTCAAGATGAAGTATGATTTGCTTGTTGGGGAGATACACATCCCCATTGAGGTGACCTAGTGACTGTTCGAAAATTCTCCGTTCTCTTTTTCGATTTGAAAAGTTTGTCGAGGGGATTTGATCAACCCCATTGACGGATTTCTTTCGATGACCATGAGATGGATGAATCATGGAGTCACAAACCTCTATTCCAAGTTTTCACTTTAGGTTTCTTAGAAGTAAAATGATAGATTAAGTTTAGTTTTCCCTGTTTTCTGTATTAGCGTCCGGTAGAATAGTACCCCGAAAATAAAAGTTCTTCGAACGTCTTGAAAATCAAGTATAATTTTTTCTGGAATTTTTGAATTTTTTTGAGACAAAGAGCTTGTCTGGGGGTTGCACCAGTGGGCCACAAGCCCTTGTGGTGCGGGCACCCCCCTGGCCGTGCCACCCACGCTTGTGGTGCCCATAGGCACCCCTCCACTCATTCTTGCTCTTATCTGGTTCTCCTACCTCCAGAAAAAATCGTTTCGCAGCTCAAACCCGTGTTCTTGCTTCCTCTTGCTGGGAGTTTCCATCTCTTAGCTCAAATCACCATTCTCCGAACTATTTTGGGGAAATTACTCCTTGGTAAGTGACTCCTCCATTGGTCCAATTAGTTTTTGCTCTAGTGCCTTATAATTCGCGTATTTTTGCTGCCTTGGTGACCCTGTTCTTGATCTTTGCATGCTGATTTTAGCTGGTCCCAAGTAGTTTTGATGCGTAATATGGCCTATAGGCACTTGTTGGAGTAGTTTCTACGAGTTTTGTTGAGCCTTGTTCACTTTTCCTTAGAGTCACTAAAAATTTCAGAAATTTTCAGAGATAGAAAAGGGAAAAGATGAGGAGGTTCTTAAGAGGCTCGTCAAGCCGTGACCCCAAGGATGATGGAAGTGAGAAGAAGCCCAAGTATCTGGTCCCTCGAGTCACAGAAGTTCGAGCGTGCGAGTGGCCAAGCGACGTGTTCTTACGCGCCGCTGGAATTTATGAGGACTTTTATCACTTGGTGGAAAACGCAGGCCTTACCGCCTTCGTTGAAGATAAGTGTCCGCAATACCTCCTCCTCACTAATATCTTCGTACAAATCTTTAACTTCTATCCGAGGAAGAATCCTCCTATGGTTGAGTTCAAACTTTATGATATCCCCCAACGCATGTCACCCTAGGATTTTTGCAATGTTTGCAAATTACCTTACGTTGGGGATATTCACGAACCTCGTCCACGGGACTTGGAAGCTTTCATCGGTACAATTGCTGTAGGAGAAGAGAGAGGAGTGTCTTGCGCTAGAGCTGCTAGCATTCATTTTCCCGTGCTTCGGTACTTCTCATTATTTGTGCGAAAATGTTTGATTGGCCGTGGGAGGGCCGGGTCCCTTAGTTCCCCAGATCTTGCGGTCTTGCGCGAAGCACTTTATAATGATGAAACTTATAGCTTGGGCGCTATAGTAGCTCAACGGTTGAACCTGAACCGTTCTAAAGGTCTTGTCTATGGAGGTATCTATGCTACTCGTCTTGCTAGACACTTTGAGATACCTATTAGACTGGAGGAGGAAGAAGAGATTCTTCTTCCCGAGAGATATCTAGATTACGATAGCATGGTTCGCCATGACTTTCTTGATAGAGTTATAAACAGAAGGATGATCTATAACCTGGTATTTAGTCAGGGTACTCGTGAGACTATTACTTTGCCTACTCCTTCTTTGTTCAATCTTCATGCAGGCAGGTACATTATTATGCCCTCGGACATCTACGCATATTGGGGCTTGGCCCAACCACAGGTGCCCATGCCCGAGCAACCAGTCGAGTACCAGACGCCAGTTTATCAGTGGGAGCCAGAGGAGCTCACACAGCAGTGGCATCCTCTGTCCACTCCGGAGTACCCCGGAGCTGGTTATTTTCCTCCTTGGGAATAGACCAACTTAGGCCAAAAGCCTAAGCTTGGGGGAGTACGTATTTCTCACCGACTTTACATTCTTTCTTATGCTTTCACTTTGTTCGTCGGTGTTCACACTTTGCCACTGTATCATCCATGCTAGTTTATTTTCTTTTTCTCGTTTTCTTTTTCGTGTGTCTGTCTAGTTTGAGAAAACCCAAAAAGATTTTCTTTTTCTTCTTTTGCTTGATGGGAGTTTTCCCGTGTAACTAGTTTTCTTTTTCTTTGGGTCAAGGTAGAAGATATTGGTTACAATGTTTAGTGGCTCTTGCATGCATACCTGTTTAGCTTTCATAGAGCCATATTACTTTGTCTTCTCCTTTGTGTTTGCCTGCAGATTCAAGCGTAGTCCAATGCACGAGCACTCTTATTATTGTTCACATCGTTCGGTCGTGCAAGTGAAAGGCAATAATGACGATATATGATGAAGTGACTGAGCCTGGAAAAGCTGGTACGAAATCGATCTATTTTGTTTTTGTAAATATGCCTAGCTCATCATGCCTGATTCAGCTTTGTTGTGAGAGAAACATGTTTGCAATGACAACTTAGAGATCATAGTTTCTTATGCCATGGTTACTTAGCTAGGAGCTTATAATGGTTTGTCTTTGATGCCCACATGAAGGTTGAGATAACTGTGTTGTAGTATGATAGGATGGCATCCTCCTTTGAATGTTTCAAGTGGCTTGACTTGGCGCATGTTCACGCATGTAGTTGAAACAAAATCAACATAGCCTCTATGATGTTCATGTTCATGGTGATTTATGTCCTACTCATGCTTGCACTCAATGTTAGTTAATCTCAATGCATTTTGATGACTGTTGTCGCTCTCTAGTTGGTCACTTCCCAGTCTTTTGCTAGCCTTCACTTGTACTAGGCGAGAATACTGCTTGTGCATCCACTTCCCTAAACCCAAATTTGTGCCATATGAGTCCACCATACCTACCTATGTGCGGTATCTATCTGTCGTTCCAAGTAAATTTGCATGTGCCATTCTCTAAACCTTCAAGAAATAATATGTTTTGCATGCCCGAACCGCTCATGTGGTGACAGGGGGCTATTGGTATCTTCCATGCTAGGCGTGTTATCCTCGATATGTGTTTATTCACTATCATTCACGAGAAAGGGGCCGGTAATTGGAATTCCCAGTTCCATGCTCAAATTGAAAAGATAATTACAAACAACCCCCCCCCCCCCAGGATTGATGTTGGTATGGACGGTACCCGAGGATTCAGCTAGTCATGGAGTGTGATTGATTGGTGGTGGGGAAGCCAAAACTTTACTTTTCTGTTTGGGAACCGCCTATAGCATGTGTAGCGTGGAAGATGTTGAGAACTCTTAGTCATTGCATTGACAATGAAAGCATGCCACCCAAAATTATTATCTCTGTTTTCAAAGCTTGAGCTCTGGCACCTCTGCAAATCAATGCTTCCTTCTGCGAAGGGCATGTCTATTTATGTTCCTGTTGGGTCATCCTCCTCTTACAAAAGCACCAATTAGAGAGCACCTCTGTCATTTTTATGCTTTGCTTTTAACTGTGTTGAGTATGACTATGACTGGATCTTCATTGCCTTGAATTACAATGTTTAGTCAGCCCTTGGTCTTTGAAGGTGCTCTGCATTTATGTTTTGCGGTCTCAGAAAGAGCTAGCGAGATACCATCTGTTCGTACTGCTTCATGTTGTTTTGATTGAAGTGTTGACATTTGAGGCTTATTATTATTTGCTCGCTAGCTGATTATGCCATTGATATGAGTTTACCGTGAGACCTAGATGTCATTTTCTTATGTGGTTTGCTTGTGATCTTGCAGAAATTCTGGTTATGAGTTAGACATAGTTGCAACAACAAGATCAAACAGAGTTCGTCAAAGTTTTTCTTTTGTCTCTTTTAGTTTGTCAACTGAATTGCTTGTGCACAACCAAGGCTTTAAGCTTGGGGGAGTTGATACGTCTCCATCGTATCTACTTTTCCGAACTCTTTTGCCCTTGTTTTGGACTCGAATTACATGATTTGAATGGAACTAACCCGGACTAACGCTGTTTTCAGCTGAATTCCCATGGTGTTGTTTTTGTGCAGAAATAAAAGTTCTCGGAATGTCCTGAAAATTTACGGATAAGTTTTCTGGAATTAATGAAAAATACCTGCGCAAAGATCCACCAGAGGAGGTGTGCTAATGGGCCACAAGCCCCTGGGCCGCGGCCACCCCCTGGCCGCGCAGTGAGGGCTTGTGGGGGCCCACGTGGCACCACCGCCGCCAAACTCAGCTTTAATTATTCCGACTCGCTCGGAAAAAAATTAGAGAGAAGGATTCATCGTGTTTTATGATACGGAGGCGCCGCCACCCCCTGTTCTTCATCTGGAGGGCAGATCTGGAGTCCGTTTTGGGCTTCGGAGAGGGGAAATCGTCGCCATCGTCATCATCAACCTTCCTCCATCGACAATTCCATGATGCTCTTCATCGTTCGTGAGTAATCTCATCGTAGGCTTGCTGGACGGTGATGAGTTGGATGAGATCTATCATGTAATCGAGTTAGTTTTGACGGGGATTGATCCCTAATATCCACTATGTTCTAGATTGATGTTGCTACTACTTGGCTATGCTTAATGCTTGTCACTAGGGCCTGAGTGGCATGATTTCAGATCTGAACCTATTATGTTGTCGCCAATATATGTGTGTTTTAGATCCTATCTTGCAAGTTGTATTCTCCTACTATGTATTATGACCCGGCAACTCCGGAGTGACAATAGTCGGAACCACTCCCGGAGATGACCATAGTATGAGGAGTTCATGTATTCACCAAGTGTTAATGCGTTGGTCCGGTTCTTTATTAAAAGGAGAACCTTAATATCCCGTAGTTTCCATTAGGACCCCGCTGCCATGGGAGGGATGGACAATAGATGTCATGCAAGTTCTTTTCCCTAAGTACGTATGACTACATACGGAATACATGCCTACATTAGAATGACGAACGGGAGCTAGTTACATATCTCTCCGTGTTATAGCTGTTACATGATGAATCACATCTGTCATACTCATCCATCACCAATCCACTGCCTACAAGTCTTTTACTACTGGTCCTTGCTATGTTACTTTGTCCAGGCTTGTCCCTTGCTACAAAAGGGATTGGGCCACTTTGCTACTACTATTACTCTGCTGCTCCTGTTACTGTTGTTCCTTGCTACTTCGCTGTTACTTGTTGCAAGACTTTTTCGACACCGTTGCCGGGGAAGAATAGTTCCCCGTCCACGTGCAACCTACTGGTGCCATTGATACAACAGTTAGGAATAGTCTGCCGTCAACAGATTTGTTTATGACACCGTTGCTATCATACTACTTTGCTACTGATACTTTTCTTGCAGACACTAATCTTTCAGGTGTGGTTGAATCTGACAAACTCAGCTGCTAATACTTGAGAATATTCTTTCGCTTCCCCTTGTGGCGAATCAACAAATTTGGGTTGAATACTCTACCCTCGAAAATTATTGCGATCCCCTACACTTGTGGGTTATCAACAGGTAGTAGAAGTAAATTCTCTTTGTAGATTCAATGAGAGTGATATTCCTTTTGATAAACCTGCTAGTTTATGCGTGGATGAATTTGATAACTTTCTTGCCAAACAACAAAGTTTCAATGATTATGTTAGCAGACAATTGGAACAGAATGCTCATATGCTTAGTCATTTAAGTGCTTGTGTGTACAGAAACGTCAATCATCTTAAGCTCTTGAGTAAACATGCCTATATGGTTACTACTCAAGTAGAACAAGTACTTAAGAGCCAGTGAGAGAAGTGTTACCAGGGACCTTGACGGCGAGCGGCGACTGATGGCGCGCGTGGCCCCTTGAAAACGTCGGTCGGCGGGCCGCATGGATCCTACGTCTCCATCACCCCCGCCGGCGGCGCCCTCCCTCTGATTTCCCCGGTCGACGCATCGTTGGGCAGATTGGGCGGAGGAGGTCGATGATGACGAGCCTGAGGCTCTCTCGGGAACGGAGGGCAGGGTGGAGCTGCCTGTTTCGTTGGCGCCACCGCAGCAAGGCATGTTCCTTGCCGCGGTGCTCCTTGCTCGCCGGCAGCCGGTGAAGGTGGTCAGGCGGCGGGATCCGGCGCCCAGGCTGTGGCGGCCCTCCCCGGTGGCTGATATGTCTCCAACGTATCTATAATTTTTGATGGTTTCATGCTATTATCTTGTCAAACTTTGGATGTTTTGCATGCTTTTTATTTATTTTCTAGGACTAACTTATTAACTCAGTGCCAAGTGCCAGTTCCTATTTTTCCATGTTTTTGACACCTTTTAGAGGAGATTTTGAAACGGAGTCCAAACGGAAGAAAATCCCCGAAGAGATTTTTTTGGAACGGAAGAAATCGGAGAACTTGGGAGCCAAGCCAGAGGAGCACCAGGGGCCCCACAAGCCACCACCCCGTGGCCAGGGGGGTCGCGCCATCCAGGCTTGTGGGCCCCCTGGAGGTCCCCTGACCTAGATCTTGCACCTATATATTCCCAAATATTCCCAAAAAATCAATAGACAATCGCAATCACTTTTTCGCCGCCGCAAGATTCTGTCCCCGCAAGGTCCCATCTCGGGCACGTCCTGGTGCCCTGCCGGAGGGGGATTCGAACACGGAGGGCTTCTTCATCAACACCATGACCTCTCCGATGATGCGTGAGTAGTTCACCATAGACCTACGGGTCCATAGCTAGTAACTAGATGGCTTCTTCTCTCTCTTGGATCTTCAATACAAAGTTATCCATGATCTTCATGGACATCTATCCGATGTAATCTTCTTTTGTGGTTTGTTTGTCGAGATCTGATGAATTGTGGATTTATGATCAGATTATCTATGAATCTTATTTGAGTTTCTTTTGATCTCTCTTATGCATAATTTCATATCCTTGTAATTCTCTTTGAGTTGTGGGTTTTGTTTGGCCAACTAGATCTATGTTTCTTGCATTGGGAGAAGTGCTTGGTTTTGGGTTCATACCGTGCGGTGACCTCACCCAGTGACAGAAGGGGTAGCGAGGCACGCATCGTGTTGTTGCCATCAAGGGTAAAAAGATGGGGTTTTCATCATTGGTTTGAGATTATCGCTCTACATCATGTTATCTTGCTTAAAGCGTTACTCTGTTCGTCATGAACTCAATACACTAGATGCATGTTGGATTGCGGTTGATGTGTGGAGTAATAGTAGTAGATGCAGAAAGTACCGGTCTACTTGTCTCGGACGTGATGCCTATATGCTTGATCATTGCCTTAGATATCGTCATGACTTTGCGCGGTTCTATCAATTGCTCGACAGTAATTTGTTCACCCACCGTGATATTTGCTATTATGAGATAAGCCTCTAGTGAACACTATGGCCCGCAGGGTCTACTCCACACCATATTTCCAGCCTTACACTTTTTACTTTCGTTGCACTTTCTGCCTTCAGATCTCACTTTGCAAACAATCTTGAAGGGATTGACAACCCCTTTGAAGCGTTGGGTGCAAGCTTGTTTGTGTTTGCGCAGGTACTTTGGACTTGACGAGGCCCTCCTTCTGGATCGATACCTTGGTTCTCAAACTAAGGGAAATACTTACTGCTCCTGTGCTGCATCACCCTTTCCTCTTCAAGGAAAAAACCGACGCAAACCAGAGAAGTAACAAGAAGAATTCCTAAGCGCCAGGGAAGGACTTTTGTTGCCGTAGCAGAAGAATTTCTGGCGCCGTTGCCGGAGAGGAAGCTCAAGTCAATAAATCATCCAAGTAGGTGTCGCAAACTCATCTCTTGCATTTCATTTTTTTTGCCAGTTACCTCTCGTTTTCCTCTCCCCCACTTCACCAATTTGCCTTTTTTCGTTCGCCTTTTCGTTCGCCGTTTTCGTTCGCCCTTTTTCTCGCCTGCTTTTTGTTTGCTTGTGTGCTTTCTTGCTTGCTGAAGTCACCATGAACGAAAACACCAAAATGCTGCTTTGCTGAATCTTGTTATGAAAGAGCAATTCTCTGGCCTTCCTAGTGAAGATGCTGCATCCCATCTCAATACCTTCATTGAGCTTTGCGATATGGAAAAGAAAAAATATGTGGATAATGACGTGATTAAATTGAAGCTTTTTCCTTTCTCGTTGCGAGATCGCGGAAAAACTTGGTTTTCTTCTTTGCCCAAAAATTGTATCGATTCTTGGGATAAGTGCAAAGATGCTTATATATCCAAGTATTTTCTGCCGACTAAGATCATCACCCTCCGTAATGATATCATGAATTTCAAGCAACTTGATCATGAACATGTTGCACAAGCTTGGGAGAGAATGAAATTAATGATTAGAAATTGTCCTGCTCATGGCTTGACTCTTTGGATGACTATCCAAATCTTTTACGCTCGCTTGAATTTCGCTTCTAGAAATATCTTGGACTCCGTCTCAGGTGGAACGTTCATGGAAATCACGTTAGGAGAAGCCACAAAGCTCTTAGACAACATCATGACGAACTTATCTCAGTGGCACACTGAAAGGTCACCTACTAGTAAGAAGGTACACGCTATAGAACAAATTAACTCGTTGAGTGATAAGATGGACGAGTTAATGAATTTGGTTGCTAGTAGAAGTGCTCCTTTGGATCCTAATGATATGCCTTTTTCTTCTTTGATTGAGAGTAGCAATGCTAGCTTGGACGTTAATTTTGTTGGTAGGAACAACTTGTCTCGGACGTGATGCCTATATGCTTGATCATTGCCTTTGATATCGTCATGACTTTGCGTGGTTCTATCAATTGCTCGACAGTAATTTGTTCACCCACCGTGATATTTGCTATTATGAGAGAAGCCTCTAGTGAACACTATGGCCCCCAAGGTCTACTCCACACCATATTTTCAGCCTTACACTTTTTACTTCATTGCCCCTTAGTGATTTTGGTGGTTTGAAGACTTATAGGTTAAGTATCTAATGTATTTATGACTATACACAGGATCTATAAGTCACTGAGGAGTTTGAGATATTTGATGAATATCGACCCCTAAAAATGTATATCTTCGGTCGAAGAAATTGGTCTGAAGCTGAAGAAATGAATTGCGAAGAATCTGCGATGAAATTGATATTCCTCATGAAGATACTGAAATTGAGGAATTCGGTGTGTCCTGAAGAAAATCATTTTGAAGACTTTGAAGCATGAAGATTTACTCTTTCTGTTTTATTTTCTTTGCACTTGAGTAATAGGAACACCGTACTGTTAAAGGGGGTCGAAGTCACACTTTTGAATGAATTTCCTCATGATGCTCAACCCAAGCCTAATCCTACCAAAAGCCTCAAGTGAGGAATACGAGTGACATGAGGACTCTCACAGTTGAGGGTTCCGACCGTTTCGATAGCCACGCCAAGTCATTGGTCTTATCCACACCAACGGTCATATTATTTAAGGGCATTAGTGTCAAATAATGTCGGGATGCTCCCAGGATATAAATAGTCGCCCCCCACAACCATTAGCTGGTCGGCTGCTCCGTTAAGAACTGACACTTGTCATAAGAGCAACCCAAATTCCTCAGAGCCTTCGAGAGTAATTCATCAGTGAGGAAATACCCCATACACCGAAACCACAAACCAAACCTAGTGATTGAGCATCACTGAAGAACTTGTTCCTGTGTGGGACTGAAGCCTTTTACCTTTGAGGACTGTGCATCCTCCAGACGGTTAGGCGTCATGGTCTAGAGCTTTCCAGCAGTCAATTGTGGATCGCCGGGTGACCAAGTTTGTGAGGGTTTGGAAGTCCGCCCTGAAGACTTACCACGAGTGTTGGGCGAGGACTGTGTGTTCTTAGCCCAAGGAGAACACGGTTGGGACTATGTGTCCTTTGGTTTCAATACCAAGCCGCTCCAAACCAGATGTACGACTGTCACAACAGTTGGAACTAGGTCATCAACTACTGTCTTCGCTGTGAAACGGGTTCTAATTCATCAACTCCTTACTTTCCTCAGATTATGTGTTGATGACTTTCACTGCTACTGTTTGAAGAATTTGCTGAAGACTTTCTCCGAAATTCCTCAACCCCAAATCCTTCACGCTAGTTAATCCTCATATGTTTTCTGCGTGCCTGCTCACTGTGCAATCTGTTTTCACATTCCTCACTCTGAAAATCTGCTGTTGTGAAACTTTGCACTTCTGATCCTTTACTGTTTCCGCTGTAAGTTAGTCATCAGTGAGGAATTTCCTCAAAAGGAATTTCCTCAGTGATGAAATTCTAAAAATATCCTATTCACCCCCCTCCAGTCGATATAACGCACTTTCACACTTTCCGCCTTCAGATCTCACTTTGCAAACAATCTTGAAGGGATTGACAACCCCTTTGAAGCGTTGGGTGCAAGCTTGCTTGTCTTTGCGCACGTACTTTGGACTTGACGAGGCCCTCCTTCTGGATCTATACCTTGGTTCTCAAACTGAGGGAAATACTTACTGCTCCTATGCTGCATCACCCTTTCCTCTTTAAGGGAAAAACCGACGCAAACCAGAGAAGTAACAAGAAGAATTCCTAAGCGTCAGGGAAGGACTTTTGTTGCCGTAGCGGTGGCTCCCTCTCGCCCCTCTATGGTGGCCCCCTCTCACCCCTCTACGGCCCGCGGCGGCTTGCTGCCCGGGCTATCCCCCGTGGTGGCCGCCGGTATTGGTGCCCGTGAGGAACTGCCACGTGATGGTGCCCTGCCCCCCTTCTCGGCAGCGGCGTCGGTGCCCGCGGCGGGATGAGCCCGTGCGGAGCGCCCCCTCTCGTGCCCTAGCGTTGCGGGTCGGCTAGCGGGCGGGTGGGCCGCATGCCCCACTTCTGGGCCGTCGTGGACCAGGCCGGGGCCCATCTCGGCCGGTGAGATAGCCCGGGCTTCCCGCCGTGCCCAACACGTGCTGGCTAGGGTGAATCAAAGGTGGACGTCTGCCCACCAGGGCCCAGCCCACCCGATGAAACACGGCCTAGGACCGAGGCGGTCGGCGAGACGCGGGTTTAGGTTACCTGCCCAAACCGCGCGCCGCCACCCCCTTTCCTTGTCCCTCGCCCCCTCGTCCCCGCCCTGTCTCTCGTGCGTTCGGCGTCTCCCCATCGTGCGGAATCTTCCCAGCCCTCGCCTGACCTCCTCCGGTGGTCGATCGGCACCCTAATCCCCGGGAACGCTGACCGCTCCCTCTGCCCGCAACACGAGGGTCCTGCGGCCGCCCTCTCGGCTCCCGTTCGGCCGCCCTCCCCACTCGACCTCCCCTGTCCCAGACGCTCCTACAAGGAGGTATTGATGACCAGGTGTTGGAAATATGCCCTAGAGGCAATAATAAATTAGTTGTTATTAGATTTCTTTGTTCATGATAATCGTTTATTATCCATGCTATAATTGTATTGATTGGAAACACAGTGCATGTGGATACATAGACAAAACACTGTCCCTAGTAGGCCTCTAGTTGACTAGCTCGTTGATCAAAGATGGTCAAGGTTTCCTGACCATAGGCAAGTGTTGTCACTTGATAACGGGATCACATCATTAGGAGAATCATGTGATTGACTAGACCCAAAGTAATAGACGTAGCATGTTGATCGTGTCATTTTGTTGCTACTGTTTTCTGCGTGTCAAGTATTTGTTCCTGTGACCATGAGATCATATAACTCACTGACACCGGAGGAATGCTTTGTGTGTATCAAACGTCGCAACGTAACTGGGTGACTATAAAGATGCTCTACAGGTATCTCCGAAGGTGTTCGTTGAGTTAGTATGGATCGAGACTGGGATTTGTCACTCCGTGTGACGGAGAGGTATCTCGGGGCCCACTCGGTAATACAACATCACACACAAGCCTTGCAAGCAATGTGACTTAGTGTAAGTTGCGGGATCTTGTATTACGGAACGAGTAAAGAGACTTGCCGGTAAACGAGATTGAAATAGGTATGCGGATACTGACGATCGAATCTCGGGCAAGTAACATACCGAAGGACAAAGGGAATGACATACGGGATTATATGAATCCTTGGCACTGAGGTTCAAACGATAAGATCTTCGTAGAATATGTAGGATACAATATGGGCATCCAGGTCCCGCTATTGGATATTGACCGAGGAGTCACTCGGGTCATGTCTACATAGTTCTCGAACCCGCAGGGTCTGCACACTTAAGGTTCGATGTTGTTTTATGCGTATTTGAGTTATATGGTTGGTTACCGAATGTTGTTTGGAGTCCCGGATGAGATCACGGACGTCACGACGGTTTCCGGAATGGTAAGGAAACGAAGATTGATATATAGCATGACCTCATTTGGTTACCGGAAAAGTTTCGCGCTCATCGGTAGTGTACTGGGAGTGCCGGGAGGGGTGCCGGGGACCATCAGGAGGGGTGTCACGCCCCAAGGGTTCTCATGGGCTATGGGAAGAGATAAACCAGCCCCTAGTGGGCTGGAATAAGTTCCAACTAAGGCCCATAAGGTTTGAGAAGGAAAAAACACAAGGTGGAAAGAGTTTCCAAGTGGGAAGGTGGAATCCTACTCCAAGTAGGATTGGAGTAGGACTCCTCCACCTCCAATTTCGGCCAAACCTTTAGGTTTTGAGGCTGCCTCCTCCCCTCCCTCCCTCCTATATATAGTGGGGTTTTAGGGCTGATTTGAGACAACTTTTGCCACGGCAGCCCGACCACATACCTCCACGGTTTTACCTCTAGATCGCGTTTCTGCGGAGCTCGGGCGGAGCCCTGCTGAGATTAGATCACCACCAACCTCCGGAGCGCCGTCACGCTGCCGGAGAACTCATCTACCTCTCCGTATCTCTTGCTGGATCAAGAAGGCCAAGATCATCGTCGAGCTGTACGTGTGCTGAACGCGGAGGTGCCGTCCGTTCGGCACTAGATTGTGGGACGGATCGCGGGACGGTTCGTGGGACGGTTCGCGGGGCAGATCGAGGGATGTGAGGATGTTCCACTACATCAACCGCGTTCACTAATGCTTCTGCTGTGCGATCTACAAGGGTACGTAGATCGGAAATCCCCTCTCATAGATGGACATCACCATGATAGGTCGTCGTGCGCGTAGGAAAATTTTTGTTCCCCATGCGACGTTGCCCAACACCAGGCTCATTGGGGATGGACATGCCCGGCCTAAGCGGTCCCTCCCGGCCGAACAGGGCTCCCTCCCCACGCTTGCTGCCCGCGACCGCGCCCCAGAAGGGGGTGCTGGTTCGTCCCGCTCCGGTCGCGTTGGTACTGCCAGGCCAGGGAGGTCCCCGGAATACTACTCCGGTACCTCCCTTCGCCGCCCCCGCCCCCTCGGGACCCGGAGAGGGATCCCCGTATGCCGCTTCCGGGCTCACCGGGGGACATTCGCCGTCGGGAGGCTTCCCGGGTGCCTGATACGTCTCCAACATATCTATAATTTTTGATGGTTTCATGCTATTATCTTGTCAAACTTTGGATGTTTTGTATGCCTTTTATATATTTTTTGGGACAAACTTACTAACTCAGTACCAAGTGCAAGTTCCTGTTTTTTCCATGTTTTTGACCCCTTTCAGAGGAGATTTTGAAACAGAGTCCAAACGGAAGAAAATCCCCGAAAAGAATTTTGCTGGAACGGAAGAAGATCGGGAAGGTTGGGAGCCAAGGCAGGGGAGCCTCAGGGGCCCCACCAGCCCCCACCCTGCGGCCAGGGGGGAGGTCGCGCCATCCAGGCTTGTGCGCCCCCTGGACGCCCTTTGCCCTAGGTATTTCGCCTATATATTCCCTAAAAATCCCAAAACAAATCAGGAGATCATCGAAAGTACTTTTCCGCCGCCGCAAGCTTCTGTCTCCGCAAGATCCCATCCGGGGCACGTCCTGGTGCCCTGCCGGAGGGGGGATTCGGACACGGAGGGCTTCTTAATCAGCACCATGACCTCTCCGATGATGCGTGAGTAGTTCACCATAGACCTACGGGTCCATAGCTAGTAACTAGATGGATTCTTCTCTCTCTTGGATCTTCAATACAAAGTTCTCCATGATCTTCATGGAGATCTATCCGATGTAATCTTCTTTTGCAGTGTGTTTGTCGAGATCCGATGAATTGTGGATTTATGATCAAATTATCTATGAATCTTATTTGAGTTTCTTCTGATCTCTCTTATGCATGATTTCATATGCTTGTAATTCTCTTCGATTTGTCGGTTTTGTCTGGCCAACTAGATCTACGATTCTTGCATTGGGAGAAGTGCTTGGTTTTGGGTTCATACCGTGCGCTGACCTCACCCAGTGACAGAAGGGGTAGCGGGTCACGCATCGTGTTGTTGCCATCAAGGGTAAAAAGATGGGGTTTTCATCATTGGTTTGAGATTATCCCTCTACATCATGTCATCTTGCTTAAGGCGTTACTCTGTTCGTCATGAACTCAATACACTAGATGCATGCTGGATAGCGGTCGATGTGTAGAGTAATAGTAGTAGAGGCAGAAAGTATCGGTCTACTTGTCTTGGACGTGATGCCTATATGTATGATCATTGCCTTAGATATCGTCATGACTTTGCGCGGTTCTATCAATTGCTCGACGGTAATTTGTTCACCCACCGTGATATTTGCTATTTTGAGAGAAGCCTCTAGTGAACACTATGGCCCTGAGGGTCTACTCCACACCATATTTTCAGCCTTACAGTTTTATTTCGTTGCACTTTCTGCCTTCAGATCTCACTTTGCAAACAATCTTGAAGGGATTGACAACCCCTTTGAAGCGTTGGGTGCAAGCTTGTTTGTGTTTGCGGAGGTCCTCTGGACTTGACGAGCCCCTCCTTCTGGATCGATACCTTGGTTTTCAAACTGAGGGAAATACTTACTGCTCCTGTGGTCCATTACCCTTTCCTCTTCAAGGGAAAAACCAACGAAAGCCCAGCCTATGTCAACGTGTAAATTTCTGGCGCTGTTGTCTGTAGGATAGCAGAAGAATTTCTGGCGCCGTTGCCGGGGAGGAAGATCAAGTCAAGAACTCATCCAAGTAGGTGTCGCAAACTCATCTCTTGCATTTACTTTTTTTTCCAGTTGCCTCTCGTTTTCCTCTCCCCCACTTCACCAATTTGCCTTTTTCATTCGCATTTTCGTTTGCCCTTTCGTTCGCCCTTTTTATCGCCTGCTCTTTGTTTGCTTGTGTGCTTGCTTGCTTGCTGAAGTCACCATGAACGAAAACACCAAACTTTGTGACTTCTCGAATACTAATAATAATGATTTTATTAGTACTCCGATTGCTCCCGCCACTAGTGCGGAGTCATACGAAATCAATGCCGCTTTATTGAATCTTGTTATGAAAGAGCAATTCTCTGGCCTTCCTAGTGAAGATGTCGCATCCCATCTCAATACGTTCATTGAGCTTTGTGATATGCAAAAGAAGAGAGATGTGGATAATGACGTGATTAAATTGAAGCTTTTTTCCTTTCTCGTTGCGAGATCGTGCAAAAACTTGGGTTTCTTCTTTGCCCAAAAATAGTATCGTTTCTTCGGATAAGGGCAAAGATGCTTATATATCCAAGTATTTTTGGCTGGCTAAGATCATCTCTCTCCGTAATGATATCATGAATTTCAAGCAAATTGATCATGAGCATATTGCACAATCTTGGGAGAGAATGAAATTAATGATTAGAAATTGTCCCGCTCATGGCTTGAGTGTTTGGATGATTATTCAAATCTTTTACGCTGGCTTGAATTTCGCTTCTAGAAATATCTTGGACTCCGCCTCAGGTTGAACATTCATGGAAATCACGTTAGGGGAACCCATAAAGCTCTTAGACAACATCATGACAAACTACTCTCAGTGGCACACTGAAAGGTCACCTACTAGTAAGAAGGTACACGCTATAGAAGAAATTAACTCGTTGAGTGCTAAGATGGATGAGTTAATGAATTTGGTTGCTAGTAGAAGTGCTCCTGTGGATCCTAATGATATTCCCTTGTCTTCTTTGATTGAGAGTAGCAACGCTAGCTTGGACGTTAATTTTGTTGGTAGGAACAACTTTGGCAACAACAACACTTTTAGAGGAAACTATGTTCCTAGGCCTTTTCCTAGTAACTCCTCTAATAACTTTGGCAACTCCTACAACAATACTCATGGAAATTACAATAGATTACCCTATGATCTAGAGAGTAATATCAAAGAGTTCATCAACTCTCAAAAGATTTTCAACGCGTCCATAGAGGAAAAACTACTCAAAATTGACGATTTGGCTAAGAGCGTTGATAGAATTTCTTGTGATGTTGATGCTTTGAAAGTTAGATGTGCTCCTCCCAAAATCAACATGGA
Organism: Hordeum vulgare subsp. vulgare; assembly: GCF_904849725.1. Classification (NCBI taxonomy): domain Eukaryota; kingdom Viridiplantae; phylum Streptophyta; class Magnoliopsida; order Poales; family Poaceae; genus Hordeum; species Hordeum vulgare. Next base: position 330,919,551 of record NC_058522.1, on the reverse strand, counting down.
TGAAACTTTGAAAGCTATGCGTGTTTCCATGATTGAGAGCCAAGAAAGAACTGCCCAAATTCATGCTAGGCATGAATGGCTTAAAAAGGCGTGTTCTCATGATGAGAATCATGAAGATCTTAAAGTGCTTGGTGTGACTCCTATTGAATCTTTGTTTTCTTGTGTCAAACCTAATGATTATGGGGCTGGATATGAATCCACTATGGTTGAAAAGTGCCCCAATGATTCAGAGTCCATCTATCTTGATGCTAAAAGCATTGAAAGTGGAGTAGAAGACGTTAAAACTTTGAGTAGTAACGAAATTACTACCGTGGATTTCAAGGAATTCAATTATGATAGTTGCTCCTTGATTGAATGCATTTCTTTGATGCAATCCATGTTAGACTCTCCACACGCTTATAGCCAAATCAAAGCCTTTATCGATCATATTGTCGAAGCTATGACAAAATATCTTGAAGAGAAACTTGAATTAGAGGTCTCTATCCCTAGAAAGCTTCATGATGAGTGGGAACCTACCATCAAAATCAAAATCAAAAACTATGAGTGCAATGCTTTGTGTGATTTGGGTGCTAGTGTTTCTGCGATTCCAAAGTCTTTATGTGATGTTCTGGGTTTTAATGAGATTGAAGAGTGTTCTCTTAATTTTCATCTTGCTGATTCTACTATCAAGAAACCCATGGGAAGGATCAATGATGTTCTTATTATTGCAAATAGGAACTATGTACCATGGATTTCATTGTGCTTGACATTGATTTCAATCCTACATGCCCCATTATTCTTGGTAGACCTTTCCTAAGGACTATTAGTGCTATCATCGATATGAAGGAAGGGAATATTAAATTCTAATTTCCTTTAAGGAAGGGCATGGAACACTTTCGTAGAAAGAAAATAAGATTGCCTTATGAATCCATGATGAGGGCCACTTATGGTTTGAGCACCAAAGACGACGATACGTGATTCTATCGCTTCTATGCCTAGCTAAGGGCGTTAAACAATAGCGCTTGTTGGGAGTCAACCCAATGATTTTATCTTTTTATTTCTGTTTTGTTGCGTCCACACTTTCATAATTCTGTTGTGATTGTGTTTTTTGTTTTTTTTTTTGTGTTTGAGCCAAGCAAAACCTTTATGACTAGTCTTGGTAATGGTTGTTTGATCCTGCTGGAAAAAGACAGAAACTTTTCTCTCAGAAGATGATTTTTTATTTTTATTCAGAAAGAGATTTTGAGTTGATTCCTTTGCTGATGATTGATATGCTTTTTGCCCAGGCCTTCGTAAGTTTTCACATTTTGTGAGGTACCAGAAGTATACGAAGTATACAGATTGCTACAAACTGGTCTGTTTTTGACATATTCTGTTTTTGTTGAGTAGGTTGCTTGTTTTGATGAAACTATGGTTAGTATCGAGGGTACTAGCCATGTAAAAGTGAGAATACAGTAGCCCATAATTAATATAGATAGAATTCAAGTTTTCTACAGTACCAAAAGAAGTGGTAGTTTGTTTTCTTGTACTAATGTTATCACAAGTTTCTGTTTAAGTTTTGTGTTGTGAAGTTTTCAAGTTTTGGGTGATGTTCTCATGGACAAAGAGATAAGGAGTGGAAAGAGCTCGAGCTTGGGGATGCCCAAGGCATCCCAAGCCAAATTCAAGGACACCAAAAAGCCTAAACTTGGGGATGCCCCGGGAAGGTATCCCCTCTTTCGTCATCAATCCATCGGTAACATTACTTGGCGCTATATTTTTATTCAGCACATGATATGTGTTTTGCTTGGAGCGTCTTGTATCATAGGAGTCTTTTCTTTTAGTTTGGTCACAATCATCCTTGCTGCACACCTTTTTTAGAGAGAGAGACTTGCACTCATCGTGATTTTGCTAGAATGCTCGTAGTGCTTCACTTATATCTTTTGAGCTAGACACTTTTGCTCTTGTGCTTCACTTATATCTTTAGAGCACGGCGGTGCGTGATTTGGTAGTTGGCTTGTGCTATGAAAGTAGTCCCAAATGTGATAGGTACCCAAAGAGGATACAAAAAACCTCCATCTTCATGTGCATTGAATAGAAAGAGAAGTTTTGTTTCCTCTCAAATAGTTTTGAGACATGGATTTGGTAATGTTAAATGCTATGTTAGTAGGGTGTTGTGAATCTAGAAATACTTGTGTTGAAGTTAGTGATTCCCGTAGCATGCACGTATGGTGAACCGCTATGTTAGGAAGTCGGAGCATAATTGATCTATTGATTGTCATCCTTTGTGTTGAGGTCGGGATCGCGCGATGGTTTACACCTACCAACCCTTCCCCTCGGAGTATGCGTTTATCACTTTGTTTCGATTACTAGTAAAAACTTTCGCAATAAGTATGTGAGTTCTTAATGACTAATGTGAGCCCATGGTATAGATTCACTTTCACCTTCTACCATTGCTAGCCTCTCTAGTGCCGCGCAATTCTCACCGGTGCACAAACCCACCAAATTCCTTCCTCAAAACATCCACCATATCTACGTACTATGGCATTTTCATATCCATTCCGAGATATATTGCCATGCAACTCCCACCGTTCCGTCTCATGACTTGTGCCGTCACTCTCATATTGCCATTGCATGATCGTAAGATAGCTAGCGAGATGTTTCAATGTCAGACGCCATGCTAGATCATTGCACATCCCGGTACACTGCCGGAGGCATTTCCTATGGAGTCATCATCATTGTGATCTTTGAGCTGTGAGTAAATAAAAGTGTGATGATCATCATTATTAGAGCATTGTCCCATGTGAGGAAAAAAGAGAGGCCAAAGAGCCCAAAAACAAAAAAAGAAGCCTAAGAGCCCAAATGAAAAAAGAGAGAAAAAGAGAGAAGGGACAAGGCTAGTATCTTTTTCCACACTTGTGCTTCATGATAGCACCATGTTCTTCATGATTGAGAGCTTCTTGCTTTGTCACTACCACATGCTAGTGGGAATCTTCATTATATAACTTGTTTTGTATATTCCAATGATGGGCTTCCTCAAAATTTCCCTAGGTCTTCGTGAGCAAGCAAGTTGGATGCACACCCATTAGTTCTACTTTTGAGCTTTCACATACTTATAGCTCTAGTGCATCTCTTGTATGGCAATCCCTACTCATTCACGTTGATATCTATTAATGGGCATCTTCATAGCCTATTGATATGCCGAGTCAATGTGACTATCTCCTCCCTTTTTGTCTCACAACCACCACCACACTCTATTCCACCAATAGTGCTATATCCATGGCTCGCGCTCATGTATTGCGTGATAGTTATAAAAAGTTTGAGAAAGTAAGAGTGCGAAAACAATTACTTGGCCAATACCGGGGTTGTGCATGATTTACATTAGTTGTGTGAGGATGATGGAACATAGCCAAACTATATGATTTTGTAGGGATAACTTTCATTGCCCTTGTTATTTTGAAAGTTCATGATTACTTTGCTAGTTTGCTTGAAGTATTACTGTTTTCATCTCAATAGCAAACTATTGTTTTGAATCCTACGGATCTGAACATTCATGTCACATGAAAGAAGTTGCAAAGGACAACCATGCTAGGTAGCATTCCACATCAAAAATTCAGTCTTTATCACTTCCCTACTCGAGGACGAGCAAGAGTTATGCTTGGGGATGCTTTATACGTCTCCAACGTATCTATAATTTTTGATGGTTTCATGCTATTATCTTGTCAAACTTTGGATGTTTTGTATGCCTTTTATATATTTTTTGGGACTAACTTATTAACTCAGTGCCAAGTGCCAGTTCCTGTTTTTTCCATGTTTTTGACCCCTTTCAGAGGAGATATTGAAACGGAGTCCAAACGGAAGAAAATCCCTGAAAAGATTTTTTCTGGAACGGAAGAAGATCGGGAAACTTGGTAGCCAAGGAAGGGGAGCCTCAGGGGCCCCACAAGCCCCCACCCCGCGGCCAGGGGGGGAGGTTGCGCCATCCAGGCTTGTGGGCCCCCTGGACGCCATTTGCCCTAGGTCTTTCGCCTATATATTTCCTAAAAATCCCCAAAAAATCAGGAGATCATCGAAAGTACTTTTCCGCTGCCGCAAGCTTCTGTCTCCGCAAGATCCCATCAGGGGCATGTTCTGGTGCCATGCCGGAGGGGGGATTCGGATACGGAGGGCTTCTTCATCAACACCATGACCTCTCCGATGATGCGTGAGTAGTTCACCATAGACCTACGGGTCCATAGCTAGTAACTAGATAGCTTCTTCTCTCTCTTGGATCTTCAATACAAAGTTCTCCATGATCTTCATGGACATCTATCCGATGTAATCTTCTTTTGTGGTTTGTTTGTCGAGATCCGATGAATTGTGGATTTATGATCAGATTATCTATGAATCTTATTTGAGTTTCTTCTGATCTCTCTTATGCATGATTTCATATCCTTGTAATTCTCCTCGAGTCGTGGGTTTTGTTTGGCCAACTAGATCTATGATTCTTGCAATGGGAGAAGTGCTTGGTTTTGAGTTCATACCATGCGGTGACCTCACCCAGTGACAGAAGGGGTAGCGAGGCACGCATCATGTTTTTGCCATCAAGGGTAAAAAGATGGGTTTTCATCATTGGTTTGAGATTATCCCTCTACATCATGTCATCTTGCTTAAGGCGTTACTCTGTTCGTCATGAACTCAATACACTAGATGCATGCTAGATAGCGGTCGATGTGTGGACTAATAGTAGTAGATGCAGAAAATATCGGTCTACTTGTCTCGGACGTGATGCCTATATGTATGATCATTGCCTTAGATATCGTCATGACTTTGCGCGGTTCTATCAATTGCTCGACAGTAATTTGTTCACCCACCGTGATATTTGCTATTTTGAGAGAAGCCTCTAGTGAACATTATGGCCCTGCTATCCCACAGACAACAGCGCCAGAAGTTGACACGTTGACAGAGGCTCGGCTTGCGTTGGTTCTTCCCCTGAAGAGGAAAGGGTGATGCAGCACAGGAGCAGTAATTATTTCCCTCAGTTTGAGAACCAAGGTATCGATCCAGAAGGAGGGTCTCGTCAAGTCCAGAGTACCTGCGCAAACACAAGCAAGCTTGCACCCAACGCTTCAAAGGGGTTGTCAATCCCTTCAAGATTGTTTACAAAGTGAGATCTGAAGGCGGAAAGTGCAACAAAGTAAAAAGTGTAAGGCTGAAAATATGGTGTGGAGTAGACCCTGGGGGCCATAGTGTTCACTAGAGGCTTCTCTCAAAATAGCAAGTATCACGATGGGTGAACAAATTACTGTCGAGCAATTGATAGAACCGCGCAAAGTCATGACGATATCTAAGGCAACGATTATGCATATAGGCATCACGTCCAAGACAAGTAGACGATAGTTTCCGCATCTACTACTATTACTCCACACATCGACCGCTATCCAGCATGCATCTAGTGTATTGAGTTCATGACGAATAGAGTAACGCTTTAAGCAAGATGACATGATGTAGAGGGATAATCTCAAACCAATGATGAAAACCCCATCTTTTTACCCTTGATGGCAACAACACCATGCGTGCCTCGCTACCCCTTCGGTCACTGGGTGAGGTCACCGCACGGTATGAACCCAAAACTAAGCATTTCTCCCATTGCAAGAATCATAGATCTAGTTGGCCAGACAAAACCCACAAGTCGAAGAGAATTACAAGGATATGAAATCATGCATAAGAGAGATCACAAGAAACTCAAATAAGATTGATAGATAATCTCATCATAAATCCACAATTCATCGGATCACAACAAACACACCGCAAAAGAAGATTACATCGGATAGATCTCCATGAAGATCATGGAGAACTTTGTATTGAAGATCCAAGAGAGAGAATAAGCCATCTAGTTACTAGCTATGGACCCGTAGGTCTATGGTGAACTACTCACGCATCATCGGAGAGGTCATGGTGTTGATGAAAAAGCCCTCCGTGTCCGAATCACCCCTCCGGCAGGGCACTAGGACGTGCCCCAGATGGGATCTTGCAGAGACAGTAGCTTGCAGCGGCAGAAAACTAATTGCGATCGTCTCTTGATTTTTTCTGGAATTTATGGGATTATATAGGCGAAAGATCTAGGTCAGGGGACCTCCAGGGGGCCCACAAGCCTGGATGGCGCGGCCCCCTGGCTGTGGGGTGGGGGCTTGTGGAGCCCCTGGGGCTCTTCTGCCTTGGCTCCCAAGTTCTCCGATCTTCTTCCATTCCAAAAAAAATCTTTTCGGGGATTTTCTTCCGTTTGGACTCCATTTCAAAATCTCCTCTGAAAGGGGTCAAAAACATGGAAAAAACAGGAACTGGCACTTGGTACTGAGTTAATAAGTTAGTCCCCAAAAATAAATAAAAGGCATGCAAAACATCCAAAGTTTGACAAGATAATAACATGAAACCATCAAAAATTATAGATACGTTGGAGACGTATCAAGGATCCCCAAGCTTAACTCGTGCTCGTCCTCGAGTAGGGCAGTGATAAATAATTAATTTTTGATGTGGAATGCTACCTAGCATAGTTGTCCTTTGCAACTTCTTTCACGTGACATGAATGTTCAGATCCGTAAGATTCAAAACAATAGTTTTATATTGACAGGAAAATAGTAATACTTCAAGCAAACTAGCAAAGTAATCATGAACTTTCAAAATAACAAGGCCGAAGAAAGTTATACCTACGAAATCATAGAGTCTGGCTATGCTCCATCATCCTCACACAACTAATGTAAATCATGCACAACCCTGGAATTGGCCAAGTAATTGTTTTCGCACTCTTACTTTCTCAAACTTTTTATAACTATCACGCAATACATGATCCCGAGCCATGGATATAGAACTATAGTTGGAATAGAGTGTGGTGGTGGTTGTGAGACAAAAAGGAGGAGATGGTCACACTGACTCGGCGTATCAATAGGCTATGAAGATGCCCATTAATTGATATCAATGTGAATGAGTCGGGATTGCCATACAAGATATGCACTAGAGCTATAAGTATGTGAAAGCTCAAGAGGAAAACTAGTGGGTGTGCATCCAACTTGCTTGCTCACGAAGACCTAGGGCAATTTTGAGGAAGCCCATCATTGGAATATACAAGCCAAGTTATATAATGAAGATTCCCACTAGAATATGGTGGTGATAAAGCAAGAAGCTCTCAATCATGAAGAACATGGTGCTAACATGAAGCACAAGTGTCGAAAAAGATAGTAGCATTGTCCCTTCTCTCTTTTTCTCTGTTTTCCTTTTTTATTTGGGCTCTTAGGCCTCTTTTTTTTTTCTTTTCTTTCCTTTTCTCTTTTTTTGTTTTTGGGATCTTTGGCCTCTTCTTTTAATTTTTTTATTTCCTCACATGGGACAATGCTCTAATAATGATGATCATCACACTTTTATTTACTCACAGCTCAAAGATCACAATGATGATGACTCCATAGGAAATGCATCCGGTAGTATACCGGGATGTGCAACGATCTAGCTTGGCGTATGACGTTGAAAACATCTCGCTAGCTATCTTACGATCATGCAATGGCAATATGAGAGTGACGGCACAAGTCATGAGATGGAACTGTGGGAGTTGCATGGCAATATATCTCGGAATGGCTATGAAAATGCAATAGTAGGTAGGTATGGTGGCTGTTTTGAGGAAGGAATTTGGTGGGTTTGTGCACCGGCGAGAATTGCGCCGCACTAGAGAGGCTAGCAATGGTGGAAGGTGAAAGTGCATCTATACCATGGGCTCACATTAGTCATTAAGAACTCACATACTTATTGCAAAAGTTTTTATTAGTAATCAAAACAAAGTGCTAAACGCATACTCCGAGGGGAATGGTTGGTAGGTGTAAACCATCGTGCGATCCCGACCTCAACACAAATGATGACAATCAATATATAAATTATGCTCCGACTTCCTAACATAGAGGTTCACCATACGTGCATGCTACGGGAATCACTAACTCCTACACAAGTATTTCTAGATTCACAACACCCTACTAACAAAACTCTCAATATCACCGAATCCATGTCTCAAAACTAATTGAGAGGAATCGAAACTTCTCTTTCTACTCAATGCACATGAAGATGGAGGTTTTTGCATCCTCTTTGAGTACCTAGCACATTTGGGACAACTTTCATAGCATAAGCCAACTACCAAGTCATGCACCGCCGTGCTCTAAAGATATAAGTGAAGCACAAGAGCAAAAGTATCTAGCTCAAAAGATATAAGTGAAGCACTATGAGCATTCTAGCAAAATCATGATGAGTGCATGTCTCTCTCTGACAAAGGTGTGCAGCAAGGATGATTGTGACACAACAAAAAGAAAAGACTCCTAAGATAGAAGACGCTCCAAGCAAAACACATATCATGTGGTGAATAAAAATATAGCTCCAAGTACTGTTACCGATGGATTGAAGACGAAAGAGGGGATGCCTTCCTGGGGCATCCCGAAGCTTAGGCTTTTTGGTGTCCTTGAATTTGGCTTGGGATGCCTTGGGCATCCCCAAGCTTGAGCTCTTTCCACTCCTTATCTCTTTGTCCATGAGAACATCACCCAAAACTTGAAAACTTCACAACACAAAACTTAAACAGAAACTCGTGAAACATTAGTACAAGAAAACAAACTACCACTTCTTTTGGTACTGTAGCAAACTTGAATTCCATCTATATTGATGATGGGCTACTATATTCTCACTATTCATGACTAGTACCCCCCGATACTAACCATAGTTTCATCAAAACAAGCAACCAACCCAACAAAAAACAGAATCTGTCAAAAACAGACCAGTCTGTAGCAATCTATATACTTCGTATACTTCTCGTACCTCAAAAAATCTGAAAACTTACGATGTCGTGGGTAAAAATAATATCATTCAGCAGGAAAAAGAATCAAATCAAAAGATCTTTCTGAATAAAAAAGAAAAATTATCTCGTGAGCGAAAAGTTTCTGTCTTTTTCCAACAGGATCAAACAACCATCACCAAGACTAGTCATAAATGTTTTGCTTGGCTCAAACACAAAAAAGAAACACAAAAAACACAATCACAACAGAATTATGATGGTGTGGACGCAATAAAACATAAAGAAAAAAAGATAAATTCATTTGGTTGCCTCCCAACAAGAGCTATTGTTTAACGCCCTTAGCTAGGCATTGATAATTCAATGATGCTCACACAAAAGGCAAGAATTGAAGCATCATAAAGTATGTGAAAATCACATCTAAGTCTAACATACTTCCTATGCATAGGCATTCTATAGAAAAACAGATTGTCAAGACAACCAATAGTTGCCATATGCAAGGAAGAAGAAAGAGACAATAGCAATCTCCACATAACGAGAGGTGATTTAGTGATATGAAAGTTTCTACCACCATATTTTCCTCTCTCATAATAATTACATGTGGGATCATATTATTCAACAATGTAACTATCACATAGGATATTCTTTTCATGATCCACATGCATGCAAACTTGACGCTCTTAAAAAATAGTGGGATTATCATCAACTAAAGTCTTGACTTTTCCAAACCCACTTTCAACAATATTGCCAATATCATATTCATAATGAGGCATAAACAAATTTTCAAGATCATAAGAAAAATCATCGCCCCACTCATGATCATTGCAACAAGTAGTGGACATAGCAAAACTAGCATCCCCAAGCTTAGGGTTTTGCATATTCTTAGCATGATTGTCACTAATAGAATTTATAGTGAAACCATTGCAATCATGCTTTTCATCCAAGCAGCCCTTGTGAATCACTTCATAAATTTCTTCCTCACAATTTTCAGATTCACGCATCTCAAGAAAAACTCCATAAAGATAGTCAAGTGCACTCAACTCACCAGCAATTGGATCAACATAATTGGATCTCTTAAAGAGATTAGGAAGTGGATGAGGATCCATATCACTAGATTTTCAGCAAGCGAAGATGCAAGCCTATTGAAGGAACATGGCACACAAGCGAACAGAAAGCAAGCGAGAGAAAAGGGCGAACGAAAAGGCGAACGAAAAAGGCAAACGAAGAAAAGGGCAAATTGTGAAGTGGGGGAGAGGAAAACTAGAGGCAACTCGCAAACAACGTAAATGCAAGAGATGAGTTTGTGACACCTACTTGGATGAGTTCTTGACTTGATCCTCCCCGGCAACGGCGCCAGAAATCCTTCTGCTATCCCACAGACAACAGCGCCAGAAGTTGACACGTTGACAGATGCTGGGCTTGCATTGGTTCTTCCCTTGAAGAGGAAAGGGTGATGCAGCACACGATCAGTAAGTATTTCCCTCAGTTTGAGAACCAAGGTATCGATCCAGAAGGAGGGTCTCGTCAAGTCCAGAGTACCTGCGCAAACACAAACAAGCTTGCACCCAACGCTTCAAAGGGGTTGTCAATCCCTTCAAGATTGTTTGCAAAGTGAGGTCCGAAGGCGGCAAGTGCAACGGAGTAGAAAGTGTAAGGCTGAAAATATGGTGTGGAGTAGACCCTGGGTGCCATAGTGTTCACTAGAGGCTTCTCTCGAAATAGCAAGTATCACGGTGGGTGAACAAATTATTGTCGAGCAATTGATAGAACCGCGCAAAGTCACGACGATATCTAAGGCAATGATTATGCATATAGGCATCACGTCCGAGACAAGTAGACCGATACTTTCTGCATCTACTACTATTACTCCACACATCGACCGCTATCCAGCATGCATCTAGTGTATTGAGTTCATGACGAACAGAGTAACGCTTTAAGCAAGATGACATGATGTAGAGGGATAATCTCAAACCAATGATGAAAACCCCATCTTTTTACCCTTGATGGCAACAACACGATGCGTGCCTCGCTGCCCCTTCTATCACTGGGTGAGGTCACCGCACGGTATGAACCCAAAACCAAGCACTTCTCCCATTGCAAGAATCAAAGATCTAGTTGGCCACACAAAACCCACAACTCGAATAGAATTACAAGGATATGAAATCATGCATAAGAGAGATCAGAAGAAACTCAAATAAGATTCATAGATAATCTGATCATAAATCCACAATTCATCGGATCTCGACAAACATACCGCAAAAGAAGATTACATCGGATAGATCTCCATGAAGATCAGGGAGAACTTTGTATTGAAGATCCAAGAGAGAGAAGAAGCCATCTAGTTACTAGCTATGGACCCGTAGGTCTATGGTGAACTACTCACGCATCATCGGAGAGGTCATGGTGTTGATGAAGAAGCCCTCCGTGTCCGAATCCCCCCTCCGGCAGGGCACCAGGACGTGCCCTAGATGGGATCTTGCGGAGACAGAAGCTTGCGGCGGCGGAAAAGTAATTGCGATTGTCTCTTGATTTTTCTGGAATTTATGGGATTATATAGGCGAAAGATCTAGGTCAGGGGACCTCCAGGGGGCCCACAAGCCTGGATGGCGCGGCCCCCTTGGCCACGGGGTGGGGGCTTGTGGGGCCCCTGGGGCTCTTCTGCCTTGGGTCCCAAGTTCTCTGATCTTCTTCATTCCACAAAAATCTTTTCGGGGATTTTCTTTCGTTTGGAATCCATTTCAAAATCTCCTCTGAAAGGGGTCAAAAACATGGAAAAAATAGGAACTGGCACTTGGCACTGAGTTAATAAGTTAGTCCCCAAAAATAAATAAAAGTCATGCAAAACATCCAAAGTTTGACAAGATAATAGCATGAAACCATAAAAAATTATAGATACGTTGGAGACGTATCAGGCCCCCAGGGTCTATCCACACCATATTTTCAGCCTTACACTTTTTACTTCGTTGCACTTTCTGCCTTGAGATCTCACTTTGCAAACAATCTTGAAGGGATTGACAACCCCTTTGAAGCGTTGGGTGCAAGCTGGTTTGTGTTTGCGCAGGTACTCTGGACTTGTTGAGACCCTCCTTCTGGATCAATACATTGGTTCTCAAACTGAGGGGAATACTTACTACTCCTGTGCTGCATCACCCTTTCCTCTTGAAGGGAAAAACTAACGCAAGACCAACCTCTGTCAACGTGTCAATTTCTGGCGTTGTTTTCTGTGGGATAGCATCGCCCCTCTCTGACGTGCACCAGGAAGCGGCTCTGCGTGCGGAGTTGGTGGCAGATGCCCCTCCGGCCTCTCAGCCTCGGGACGAGCCTGCTCCCCGCGCTCCCCCGGCTCGGCCCCCGCTCACCGGACCTCGGCGCCCTCCTGGCGGCGGGATCGCCAGGACCATCGCCGGGAGGAGCGATGGGGCGGTCTGCATATGCGGCACAGTGATGATGTCCGCCGCTCTGACTGGCGCTCATCTCGGGCGGAGGGTGCGGACTAGCACTGGGACGACGAGCCTTCTAGGCACGTGCCCTAGAGGTCGAAGAAGAAGAAGGCCGCTGGTGCAACCCTCGGGGGTGCTGGTTGCATGACCCCGCCGGGGGCTCCTGAGCAGGAGGCTCCGGACCCCCCCCCCCCCCCCCCGCTCAGGTTAGCCGCCAGCGCTCCCGTGAGGACATGATGTGCATCAACTGCGGATGCGCAGGTCACTTCCGCTCGGAGTGTGAGGCCCCCCGCGGTGCCCCACGACCCTCGCCTACCTTGGGTAGGATAATGAGCGGGGGAGTTTCTATTTCGTGGATGCGGAGATTGAGGAGAAGGCGGCACAGCCTCACCTGGCGACGGTCACCCTAGCTCCCGAGTAGGCCACCCTGGATGGGCTGATGATCTCGGCCGACCTCATCTGGGTTGAGCTTGCGGGCTACATTGGCGACTTTCGAGACTCTGAGTTCGCCTGGGAGATGACTGAGACGCCCCCCTTGTCTTCTCGGTAGGGGTGGGCATATTAACCGAGGACCGATGTACCGAACCGAAAAAACCGGGACCGAAACCGAATGAACCGAACCCGAAAAATTAGGTTTTTAATTTGGTTGTCAAATATGCAGAACCGAAATTATCTCATTAAATTCGGTTTTTATACCTAATTAACCGAATAGACTAAGAAAACCGAAAACATGCAACAAACCTCGCTTCTCCTTGTGTTTCGTATCGTTGGTACCTAGCGAAGCTTTTTTTTCTAAAGCGCCCTAGTCCAGCTCGCTAGCTAGCCTCTGTACCGCTACAAAAAAGTTACCTAGCCTGTGTAGGCCTTTCCTTGTTTAGCTGAAAAATATAGATTAATGTTTCTTAAAAAGTACATGCTCGTTGTTATGGCCTAAAACTAGTACTTGGTTGCACACTTGCACTGGTCAACTTTATGTTTAGTACCACCTCGAATATGTATTGAGAAAGAACGTGTGGGTAACACTACAAATACTACTAGTAGCTAGCCATCCGCCTACTCAATGCAACTTGCTGTCACAACAAATCGTGGTAGGATAAAAAAGCTCTTCCGTCTTGTTCGGTTGTGACCCAGAACCGAACCGAACTTTCGGTTCTAAAATAATTCGGTTTCTTACATGTGAAGGAACCGATCGGTCTGTGTTTTCTAAAAAACCGAAATTCTTATTAACCTGTAGAGTCGAACCGATCGGTTCGGTTAGACCGAATGCCCAGTCCTACTTCTCGGTCCCTTTCCCCTCGGCCGAGCTCCTCCGGGTCTGCTCACAAGAATTTATCCGATGTCCCATCAACAAGTTAATGATTTCTGTCCAGGCGGCGGCAGAGCCTGACCCGTCCCATCCCTGGAGAAGGTGTCGATCCTCGTCTATGGCCTCCCAAGGGGAGGCAGTGCGGCTCCGCGAGGTGGCAAGCTTACTCACATTCTGAAAGCAATCTCTGAGCCGGTGGGCAAGCTGATCACCGCCGACCTGGCATCATTTGAGGATGATGGTCCCGCCCGCATTGAGATCCTCTGCCCGGCTACTGCTGAGATCGATGGCCTGTCCTTGGTCTTCTACTTTGCATCCAAGGGCAGGCGCCTCACCTTTGAGCTCGAGTCCCCGGCTCCGGTGGACCAGCTGGATCCGGCCCCGACTGGGCTAGAGCCTGGCGACAGGGGGCTTGACGATGAGGGGGCTCTTCGGAGGAGGGTTCTTCTTCTGAGGGAGATGATGATGCTGGAGGGGCTCCGCCCAAATCGTGTGATGGTCGGTGCAACCCCGACTCTTCGGCCGCTGGAACGTCGGGGTCCGTAGGGGTACCCCAGTGGTGGCACTGGTGCCGCTGGTGGCGCTAGGCACTGGGCTGCCTCACCCTGCCTCTACTGACCCGATGGTCGCCGCCGAGGAGGAGGTGAGTGTGGGTATGGAGGTGTGCCCTGCATCGTCCCCGCGCTCGCCCGGGGTGGTATGCTACTCGCGTTCTCCGGGGTCCCCTCCTTCCCCAACCTTGGGGTCCCCGGACCCGGGCCCTCGTGCGGCCGTCGACCTTGGCTGGATGTCTGAGTCCCCTCCGGCGCCCCGCTCTAGCCCTCGGGAGGGCGCTTCCCCTATGGTGGCAGCGCGGCAGAGCGCGCGGATCATCCAGTCCCGGATTTTTCAAGATGGCCGCATCCCGACGATCCCCGAGCTGGCGGCCCGCCGTGCTGCGGCCCGTGATCTATTTTCGGGTACGTCCTCCCCTCCCTCCCTCTCACTCTGTCTCTTGGTTCTCTATGCTTTCTAGCGATATGGTGCCCCATTTGGCTGAAGTGGCTATGGATAGTGGTATTGTGTTCCGAGGGGAGAAAGGCCCCCTCTTGAATACATATCCGCCTTGTGTGCGAAGGAGAGGCTTGAGGGGGCGCTGGCGGAAGCCCGTGTGCTCGCCGCGCGGGCAAATCCCCCCTCCCCCGGTGCATTCCGTACCTAGTCATAGAGAGACCAGGGATGGTGGTGCACCCCCGGTAGAGGGCGGGATCGTGACACCGATAGTTGGGCTCCCTTATGTCCGGGAGCCCAGGGGCGCCCTCCCACCCGTCTCAACCCCACCGAGACCCGCAGCGAGGTACGTGGGTCGGGCCCCAGATCAACCTCCTTTGGTCCGGTGACCTCCGGTGTCCCCTCTTCTCGAGGACGTCGGGATCGGCCGCCTAAGGATCTCCCCCGCCCCGCAGTTGACGGGCGGGCAAGCTCGGCCCCGCTTGCAGGGCCTAGGAACCCAGACGAGGTTATTAAATGAAGCTCCTATGTTGGAACATCAGGGGCTTTGGCCTCATTCGCCGGCGGCGACATCTCATCGAGTACCGGCGTCAGGAAGAGATTGACATAGTAGGTCTGCAAGAAATGATTTGCCAATACTTTAGCATGCACGAGCTCCAGAGGCTCTCCCGTCACCAGTTTTCCTGGCAGTGGCTCCCTGCATCGGGCCACTCTGGGGGAATCCTGCTCGGTGTTAGGGAGGATGCGTTCTTTGTTGAAGACATGGACCGGGGGGAATTCTTCTTGAGCATGGCCGTCACCGATCGACGTGTTCACCTCAGTTGGGAGGTGATTATCGTCTATGGTCCGGCGGACCATGGCCGATCGGCCGAGTTCCTCGCCGAGCTAAAAACTAAAGTGGACAGATGCACCACCCCTTTGGTGGTGGCCGACGACTTTAACCTCATTAGGTGGGCTTCTGATAAAAGCTCTCCACATGTGGACCGACCCGAATGCGTCTCGTCAATGACTACATCGCAGACATGGCGCTACATGAGATAGCCCGCGTAGGGGCTAGGTTCAGTGGTCGAATAAGCAGGCGGACCCCATCCGGAGTGTTTTGGATAGGGTCTTTGTGTCGCCCCAATGGGAAGTGATGTTCCCCCTCTGTGGCCTTTAGGCGATCATGTAGATTGGCTCTGACCATACGCCTCTGCTCCTTTCGTCGGGGGATGGGTCCCTTCCTAGATCCTGTCGCTTTCGCTTTGAGACATTTTGGCTGGAGCAACCTGGTTTCTGCGAGCTCGTCCACGACCGCTGGCGCCTTGCGATCGCTTCCCTGCCGCATGTCTTCTGTGCGGTGGATATTTGGCAGCACTGTGCTAAGCTGGCTCGACAGGCCATGAAGGGCTAGGGCGCGAATTTGGGCGCTGACCTCCAGGCCCGTAAAGGGGCTCTGCTGGGCCAGATTAAGGCCCTAGATGACTTGGCGAACGGGCCGGGTCTATCCCCGGATGACTGGACCCGGAGATACTCCCTCGATGTCGCGCTCATGGACATATTCAAGAGCGAGGAATTGTTGTGGCAGCGTCGAGGAGTCTAGAACTGGCTTCTCAAGGGTGATGCAAACACCGCTTACTTCCAGGCCATCGCTAATGGCCGTAGGCGGAAATGTGTCATCCCTTTCCTCTGGGATGGGGATGCTCTTCTGGAAAGCCCAGAGGACATCTCATCCCATATTTATTCCTTCTATAAGGAGTTATTCTTAGCTGAGCTGCGTGGAGGCTCCTCCCTTTGTGAGGAATGCGGAATTCAGTCTCCCGTTCTCCCCGGAGGAGGTTGGGCAGGCGATTGCCTCTATGAAGGCTTGCTCGGCCCCGGGGCCGGATGGGCTCCCAGTCGCTTTCTTCTAGCGATTCTGGGAGACCGTGCGCCCGGTCATCATGCCCATGTTCCATGAATTCTATATAGGCACCCTGGACATGGGCAGGATTAACTTTGGAGTCATTGCTCTCATCCCCAAACTAGTTGGGGCCTCGGATATTCGGCAATTCCGTCCTATTACGATGATTAACGTGTTGGCGCGAATTTTTGCAAAAGTCTGCGCCACTCATTGATCCCATGTGGCCGAACGGATTGCTCACCCCCTCCAGTCCGCATTCTTGAAGGGCCGGCGGATTCATGACGGGATTCTTTCCCTTGACGAGATTGTCTACGAGGTGGCGTCCAAGGGACTCAAGGGGGTCTTCCTCAAATTGGACTTCCAGAAGGCATATGACCGTCTTGACTGTTGCTTTTTGAGGCTGGTGATGCAGCATCACGGATTTGATGAGAGGTGGTGTTCCTGGATCATGCAACTGGTTAGATCCGGTAGCACCGCGATCAATATCAATGGTGTAGTAGGCCCCTTTTTTCGGGCCTCCAGGGGGGTAAAGCAAGGAGACCCTATTTCCCCCCTTCTTTTTAATCTCGCTGTCGACGCCCTCGCTGGCATCCTGGATAAGGCAAAGCTAGCCGGTCATATCCAGGGGGTGGTTGGCCACCTCATCTCGGGTGGTGGTGTGTCCCACCCCCAATATGCAGACGACACCATGATCATGGTCTCAGGCTCCGACTCGGACATTGTTAACCTTAAATTCCTTTTGCTTTGCTTCGAGGAAATGTCTGGACTTAAGATTAACTTTGATAAGAGTGAGGTGGTGGTCCTGGGCTACTCCGAGGCTGAGCAGCACAGGATCACGGACAACCTTAACTACAACCTGGCTGTCTTCCCCATCTCTTATTTGGGGATGCCCCTGGCTGAGTCCAGGATTCTGGTTAGCGGGTTTGATCCGCTTGTGGGACGAGTAGTGTCCCGTGCGGAGCCCTGGTGCGGTAGGTTCACGTCTAAGGGAAGCAAGTCCATTCTCATTAGCTCTAACCTAGCGAGCCTCCCCATGTATATGATGGGGATGTATATCTTGCCCGAAGGTGTGCACAGCGCCTTTGACAAGGAGCTGGCTAGGTTCTTCTGGCACGCAGGGGATGGTAGACCCAAGTACCACATGGTGAAATGGGCCGACATCTGCTTGCCAAAAGATCGAGGGGGCTTGGGCATACGTGCGTCCCACCGCATGAACGTTGCCCTGATGCTCCGTTGGGTGTGGCGGATCCTGCAGGCAGACGGGGGTTTGTGGCTTCAACTGATTAAGGCCAAGTACTTGCGGGGCGGACCCCTCTTGGCATGCTCGCTCGCGAATGGGTTGCAGTCCTGGAAATCTATCCAGAGCATCAAGAACGATATTAGTTTGGGTCTCCTGGTCTCGGTGGGCAATGGGTCTGGGACCCAGTTTTGGTTGGATCCCTGGTTGGATGGGGAGCCTCTACGCTTACGTTTTCCGAGGCTCTTTGCGATCTGCGACGACCCTACTATCCTTGTCTCTGCGTCTGCTTTGGAGGACGGCTGACATGTTGTGTTCTGCCGTCCCCTCGGTCCAGCTGAGGTCCAGGACTGGGAATTACTGCAGTCAGTGGTTCCCCTCCCAGACTCGTCGGTCAACCATAGTGTTTCCTGGAGTCTTTCTCCCTCGGGAAAATTCTCCATTAGTTCGGCCTATCTGGTTTTGTGCAGAATGCCGGTCCTCCCATGGTTATCCCCACTCTGGAAGGCACCATTGCCCCTGAAGATTAAGATTTTCGTTTGGTAGCTTCTCCGAGACCGTTTGCCTTCAGGGACCGAGGTGCTGAAACGCCATGGTCCGGGTAACGGCATCTGTCCCTTGTGCCATGTCCCGGAGACTGGATCTCACATTCTATTCTCCTACATCGCGGCACAGGCCCTTTGGTGCTTTGTACGTGAGGCTCTGGGACCGGAGTGGGAGGCCCACGACCTTGTAGATTTTCTACAGGTACGGGCCACCCAGGTCGGTCGTAAACGCCGACTGTTTTGGCTGGTCTTCGCAGCCATGATGTGGACTCTTTGGACTACTAGCAACAAAATGGTGATTGAGAGGGTGTTTCAGCGGCGTGCTTCTGACTCGTTCTTAAAATTCCTTGCCTTCTTGCAGCACTGGCATCCGCTCATTAGGACCCGAGACCGCGACCGGCTTCAGCGCTACCTGGACACGTCGATGGCGGCCGCCCGGCGGCTCTCCACTCCCTCGCATGCTACTTAGCCTGCCCCTTTGATGGCATTTTCGGTTTCTTTCTCTTTTCTTGGGCTGGATTGTGCTGGTGCCCCAACGTTTCTTCTGTTTTACCACTCTGATGGGGTTGTGTTGTCTGGATGCTGGATTATTTGCTTTATATATAAAGCGGGGCGAAAGCCTATTTCGAGAGAACAAGTACTTAAGGCTCAAAATGACTTGCTCAATGAGATGAATGACAATTCTGTCAGAGTCGTCACTAGAGGCGGTAGAATGACCCAGGAACCTTTGTATCCTGAGGGTCATCTTAAGAGAATTGAACAAGATTCTCAAGGAGTTAGCACTGATGCACCTAGTCATCCTAGAAAGAAGAAGAAAGATGATAGGAACTTGCACGCTAGCAACCCTGTTGCTGTTACACCTGAGAGTCGGAACGATGTCTCTGTCTCTGATGCCGAAACACAATCTGGTGATGAACATGAGCCTAATGATAATATCGATAGTGATGTTCATGTTCATGCTCAGCCTAGCAATGATAAGGATGTGGAGATTGAACCTGTTGATCTTGATAACCCACAACCTAAAAATAAGAGATACGATAAGAACGATTTCGCTGCTAGGAAGCATGGTAAAGAAAGGGAACCATGGGTTCAGAAACCCATGCCCTTTCCTCCCAAACCATCCAAGAAAAAGAGTGATGAGGATTTTGAGCGATTTGTTGAAATGATTAGACCTATCTTTCTGCAAATGCGTTTGACAGATATGCTCAAAATGTCTCCGTATGCTAAGTACATGAAAGATATTGTGACTAATAAGAGGATACCTGAGGTTGAGATTTCCACCATGCTCGCTAATTATACCTTCAAGGGTGGAACTCCTAAGAAACTAGGTGATCCCGGAGTGCCCACTATACCTTGCTCCATTAAAGGCAACTACGTTAGAACTGCTTTATGCGACATTGGAGCCGGTGTTAGTGTTATGCCTCTTTCTCTTTATCGTAGACTTGAACTGGATAAGTTGACACCCACTGAAATCTCTATGCAAATGGCCGACAAATCAACTGCTTTCCCTATCGACATTTGCGAGGATGTGCCTATTGTGGTTGTTAACGTTACTATCTTAACGTACTTTGTTATCCTGGATATTCCCAAGGATGATGCCATGGCGGTCATCCTTGGAAGACCCTTTTTAAACACTGCAGGGGCTGTTATTGATTGCAACAAAGGCAATGTCACTTTCCATGTCAATGGTAATGACCATACAGTGCACTTTCCGAATAAACAATATCGAGTACGTTGCATCAATGCTATCGAAAAAACTTCATCGATTCTTATTGGGAGCTTTGAATGCCCTATACCTACTTTCAAGATGAAGTATGATTTGATTGTTGGGGATATGCACATCCCCATTGAGGTAACCTAGTGACTATTCGAAAATTCTCTGTTTGCTTTTGCGATTCGAAAAAGTTTATCAAGGAGACTTGATCAACTTCATTGACGGATTTCTTTCGATGACCATGAGATGGATGAATCGAGGAGTCACAAACCTTTGTTCCAAGCTTTCACCTTCGGTTGCTTTGAAGAAAAATGATAGATTTAGTTTAGTTTTCCCTGTTTTCTGTTTTTGCGTCCCGTAGAAAAGTACCCCGAAAATAAAAGTTCTCCGAATGTCCTGAAAATGAAGTATGATTTTTTCTGTAATTTTTGAATAATTCTGAGACGGAGAGCTAGTCACGGGGCTGCACCAGTGGGCTACAAGCCCTGGAGGCGCGGGCACCCCCCTAGCCGTGCATACCAGGCTTGTGGGGCCCGTGTGTACCCCCTCCACTTATTCTAGCTCCCATCTGCTTCTCCTACATCCAGAAAAAATCTTTTCGCAGCTCAAACCCGTGTTCTTGCTCTTCTTGCTGCGATTTTCGATCTCCTTGTGCAAAGCCCCATTTACCAAACTATTTTGGGGAAATTGCTCCTTGGTATGTGACTCCTCCATTGGTCCAATTAGTTTTTGCTCTAGTGCCTTATACGTCGCGTATTTTTGCTGCCTTGGTAACCCTGTTCTTGAGCTTTGCATGCTAATTTTAGCTGGTCCCAAGTAGTTTTGATGCGTGATATGACGTCTAGGCACTTGTCGGAGTAGTTGCTATGAGTTTCGTTGAGTCTTGTTCACTTTTCCTTAGAGTCACTAAAAATTTCAGAAATTTTCAGAGATAGAAAAAGGAAAAGATGAGGATGTTCTTAAGAGGCTCTTCAAGCCGTGACCCGAAGGATGATGAAAGTGAGAAGAAGAAACCCAAGTACTCAGTCCCCCGAGTTGCAGAAGTTCGAGCGTGCGAGTGGCCAAGCGATCTGTTCTTACACGCAGCCGGACTTTATGAGGACTATTACTACTTGGTGGAGAACACATGCCTTACCACCTTCGTTGAAGATAAGTGTCTGCAATACCTCCTCCTCACTAATATTTTCGTGCAAAGCTTTAACTTCTATCCAAGGAAGATTCCTCGTATGGTTGAGTTCAAATTATATGATATCCCCCAGTGCATGTCACTTCAGGATTTTTGCAATGTTTGCAAATTACCTTATGTTGGGGATATTCATGAACCTCGTTGCTACGGCAACAAAAGTCCTTCCCTGGCGCTTAGGAATTCTTCTTGTTACTTCTCTGGTTTGCGTCAGTTTTTCCCTTGAAGAGGAAAGGGTGATGCAGCACAGGAGCAGTAAGTATATCCCTCAGTTTGAGAACCAAGGTATCGATCTAGAAGGAGGGCCTCGTCAAGTCGAAAGTACCTGCACAAACACAAACAAGCTTGCACCCAACGCTTCAAAGGGGTTGTCAATCCCTTCAAGATTTTTTGCAAAGTGAGATCTGAAGGCGGAAAGTGCAACGAAGTAAAAAGTGTAAGGCTGAAAATATGGTGTGGATAGACCCTGGGGGCCATAGTGTTCACTAGAGGCTTCTCTCATAATAGCAAATATCATGGTGGGTGACCAAATTACTGTCTAGAAATTGATAGAACCGCGCAAAGTCATGACGATATCTAAGGCAATGATCAAGCATATATGCATCACGTCCGAGACAAGTAGACCGATACTTTCTGCATCTACTACTATTACTCCACAATCGACCGCTATCCAGCATGCATCTAGTGTACTGAGTTCATGACGAACAGAGTAACGCTTTAAGCAAGATGACATGATGTAGAGGGATAATCTCAAACCAATGATGAAAACCCCATCTTTTTACCCTTGATGGCAACAACATGATGTGTGCCTCGCTACCCCTTCGATCACTGGGTGAGGTCACCTCACGGTATGAACCCAAAACCAAGCACTTCTCCCAATGCAAGAATCATAGATCTAGTTGGCCAGACAAAACCCACAACTCGAAGAGAATTACAAGGATATGAAATCATGCATAAGAGAGATCAGAAGAAACTCAAATAAGATTCATAGATAATCTGGTCATAAATCCACAATTCATCGGATCTCGACAAACACACCGCAAACTTTGTATTGAAGATCCAAGAGAGATAAGAAGACATCTAGTTACTAGCTATGGACCCGTAGGTCTATGGTGAACTACTCACGCATCATCGGAGAGATCATGGTGTTGATGAAGAAGCCCTCCATGTCCGAATCCCCCCTCCGGCAGGGCACCAAGACGTGCCCCAGATGGGATCTTGCGGAGAGAGAAGCTTGCGGCGGCAGAAAAGTGATTACGATCGTCTCTTGATTTTTTTGGGAATATTTGGGAATATATAGGCGCAAGATCTAGGTCAAGGGACCTCCAGGGGGCCCACAAGCCTGGATGACGCGGCCCCCCTGGCCGTGGGGTGGTGGCTTGTGGGGCCCCTGGATCTCCTCTGGCTTGGCTCCCAAGTTCTCCGATCTTCTTCCGTTCCAAAAAAAATCTTTTCGGGGATTTTCTTCGTTTGGACTCCATTTCAAAATCTCCTCTAAAAGGGATCAAAAACATGGAAAAAACAGGAACTGGCACTTAGCACTGAGTCAATAAGTTAGTCCCAGAAAATAAATAAAAAGCATGCAAAACATCCAAAGTTTGACAAGATAATATCATGAAACCATCAAAAATTATAGATACGTTGGAGACGTATCAAGCATCCCCAAGCTTAACTCCTGCTCGTCCTCGAGTAGGGAAGTGATAAAGAATGAATTTTTGATGTGGAATGCTACCTAGCATAGTTGTCCTTTGAAACTTCTTTCACGTGGCATGAATGTTCAGATCCGTAAGATTTAAAACAATAGTTTGCTATTGACATGAAAACAGTAATACTTCAAGCAAACTAGCAAAGTAATCATGAACTTTCTAAATAACAAGGCCAAAGAAAGTTATCCCTACAAAATCATATAGTCTGGCTATGCTCCATTATCCTCACACAACTAATGTAAATCATGCACAACCATGGAATTGGCCAAGTAATTGTTTTCGCACTCTTACTTTCTCAAACTTTTTATCACTATCACGCAATACATGAGCGCGAGCCATGGATATAGCACTATAGGTGGAATAGAGTGTGGTGGTGGTTGTGAGACAAAAAGGAGGAGATGTTCACACTGACTCGGCGTATCAATAGGCTATGAAGATGCCCATTAATAGATATCAATGTGAATTGGTAGGGATTGCCATACAAGAGATGCACTAGATCTATAAGTATGTGAAAGCTCAAGAGGAAAACTAGTGGGTGTGCATCCAACTTGCTTGCTCACGAAGACCTAGGGTAATTTTGAGGAAGCCCATCATTGGAATATACAAGCCAAGTTATAAAACGAAGATTCCCACTAGCATATGGTAGTGACAAAGCAAGAAGCTCTCAATCGTGAAGAACATGGTGCTATCATGGAGCACAAGTGTGGAAAAAGATAGTAGCATTGTCCCTTCTCTCTTTTTCTCTCATTTCTTTTTTTATTTGGGCTCTTAGGCCTTTTTTCTGTTCTTTTTTTTGTTTTTGGGCTCTTTGGCCTCTTTTTTTCCTCACATGGGACAATGCTCTAATAATGATGATCATCACACTTTTATTTACTCACAGCTCAAAGATCACAATGATGATGACTCCATAGGAAATGCCTCCGGCATTATACCGGGATGTGCAACGATCTAGTACGATCGTGCAATGGCAATATGAGAGTGACGGCACAAGTCATGAGACGGAATGGTGGGAGTTGCATGGCAATATATCTCGGAATGGCTATGAAAATGCCATAGTAGGTAGGTATGGTGGCTGTTTTGAGGAAGGAATTTGGTGGGTTTGTGCACCGGCGAGAATTGCGCGGCACTAGAGAGGCTAGCAATGGTGGAAGGTGAAAGTGCATCTATACCATGGGCTCACATTAGTCATGAAGAACTCACATACTTATTGCGAAAGTTTTTATTAGTAATCGAAACAAAGTGCTAAACGCATACTCCGAGGGGAATGGTTGGTAGGTGTAAACCATTGCGCTATCCCGACCTCAACACAAAGGATGCCAATCAATAGATCAATTATGCTCCGACTTCCTAACATAGCGGTTCACCATACGTGCATGCTACGGGAATCACTAACTCCAACACAAGTATCTCTAGATTCACAACACCCTACTAACATAACTCTCAATATTACCGAATCCACGTCTCAAAACTAATTGAGGGGAATCAAAACTTCTCTTTCTATTTAATGCACATGAAGATGGAGATTTTTGCATCCTCTTTGGGTACCTAGAACATTTGGGACTACTTTCATAGCATAAGCCAACTACCAAATCACGCACCACCGTGCTCTAAAGATATAAGTGAAGCACAAGAGGAAAAGTATCTAGCTCAAAAGATATAAGTGAAGCGCAAGAGCAAAAGTATCTAGCTCAAAAGATATAAGTGAAGCACTAGAGCAAAAGTATCTAGCTCAAAAGATATAAGTGAAGCACTATGAGCATTCTAGCAAAATCACGATGACTGCATGTCTCTCTCTCTCAAAGGGTGTGAAGCAAGGATGATTGTGACACAACAAAAAGAAAAACTCCTAAGATACAAGACGCTCCAAGAAAAACACATATCATGTGGTGAATAAAAATATAGCTCCAAGTAATGTTACCGATGGATTGAAGACGAAAGAGGGGATGCCTTCCCGGGGCATCCCCAAGCTTAGGCTTTTTGGTGTCCTTGAATTTGTCTTGGGATGCCTTGGGCATCCCCAAGCTTGAGCTCTTTCCACTCCTTATCTCTTTGTCCATGAGAACATCACCCAAAACTTGAAAACTTTACAACACAAAACTTAAACAGAAACTCGTGATAACATTAGCACAAGAAAACAAACTACCACTTCCTTTTGTACTGTAGCAAACTTGAATTCCATATATATTGGTGTTGAGCTACTATATTCTCACTTTTCCATGGCTAGTACCTCCCGATACTAACCATAGTTTTATCAAAACAAGCAACCAACTCAACAAAAACAGAATCTGTCAAAAACAGACCAGTCTGTAGCAATCTGTATACTTCGTATACTTGTGGTACCTCAAAAAATCTGAAAAATTACGACTGCCTGGGCAAAAGGCATATCAACCAGCAGCAAAATGAATCAACTCAAAATCTCTTTCTGAATAAAAATGAAAAATCATCTCGTGAGCGAAAAGTTTCTGTCTTTTTCCAGCAGAATCAAACAACCATTACCAAGACTAGTCATAAAGGTTTTGCCTGGCTCAAACACAAAAAGAAACACAAAAAACACAATCGCAACAGAATTATGATAGTGTGGACGCAACAAAACAGAAAGAAAAAGATAAATTCATTTGGTTGCCTCCCAACAAGCGCTATTGTTTAACGCCCTTAGCTAGGCATTGATAAATCAATGATGCTCACACAATAGACAAGAATTGAAGCACAACGAGAGCATCATAAAGCATGTGAAAATCACATCTAAGTCTAACATACTTCCTATGCATAAGCATTTTATAGGAAAACAGATTGTCAAGACAACCAATAGTTTCCATATGCAAGGAAGAAGAAAGAGACAATAGCAATCTCCACATAGCGAGAGGTAATTTGGTAACATGAAAGTTTCTACCACAATATTTTCCTCTCTCATAGAAATTATATGTGGGATCATAATCAAATTCAACAAAAAAAGCTATCACAAAGGATATTCTTTTTATGATCCACATGCATGCAAAGTTGACGCTCTTCAAAAATAGTGGGATTATCAACAACTAAAGTCATGACTTCTCCAAACCCACTTTCAATATTATTGCAAATATCATATTCATCATGAGGCTTAAAAAAATTTCAAGATCATAAGAAAAATCATCGCCCCACTCCTGATCATTGCAACAAGTAGTGGACATAGCAAAACTAGCATCCCCAAGCTTAGGGTTTTGCATATTTTTAGCATGATTGTCACTAATAGAATTTATAGTGAAACCATTGCAACATGCTTTTCATCCAAGGAGCCCTCGTGAATCACTTCATAAATTTCTTCCTCACAATTTTCAGATTTACGCATCTCAAGCAAAACTCCATAAAGATAGTAAAGTGCACTCAATTCACTAGCAATTGGATCAACATAATTGGATCTCTTAAAGAGATTAGCAAGTAGATGGGGATCCATATCACTAGATTTTCAGCAAGCGAAGATGCAAGCATATTGAAGGCACATGGCACACAAGCGAACAGAAAGCAAGCGAGAGAAAAGGGGGAACGAAAAGGCGAACGAAAAAGGCAAATTGGTGAAGTGGGGGAGAGGAAAACGAGAGACAACTAGCAAACAAAGTAAATGCAAGAGATGAGTTTGCGACACCTATTTGGATGAGTTCTTGACTTGATCTTCCTCCTCGGCAACGGCGCCAGAAATTCTTCTGCTACGGCAACAAAAGTACTTCTCGGGCGCTTAGGAATTCTTCTTGTTACTTCTCTGGTTTGCGTCGGTTTTTCCCTTGAAGAGGAAAGGGTGATGTAGCACAGGAGCAGTAAGTATTTCCCTCAGTTTGAGAACCAAGGTACCGATCCAGAAGGAGGGCCTCGTCAAGTCCAAAGTAGCTGCGCAAACACAAACAAGCTTGCAGCCAACGCTTCAAAGGGGTTGTCAATCCCTTCAAGATTATTTGCAAAGTGAGATCTAAAGGCGGAAAGTGCAACGAAGTAAAAAGTGTAAGGCTGAAAATATGGTGTGGAGTAGACCCTGGGGGCCATAGTGTTCACTAGAGGCTTCTCTCATAATAGCAAATATCACGGTGTGTGAACAAATTACTATCGAGCAATTGATAGAACCGCGCAAAGTCATGACGATATCTAAGGCAATGATCAAGCATATATGCATCACGTCCGAGACAAGTAGACCGATACTTTCTGCATCTACTACTATTACTCCACACATCGACCGCTATCTAGCATGCATCTAGTGTATTGAGTTGATGACGAACAGAGTAACGCTTTAAGCAAGATGACATGATGTAGAGGGATAATCTCAAACTAATGATGAAAACCCCATCTTTTTACCCTTGATGGCAACAACACGACACGTGCCTCGCTACCCCTTCTGTCACTGGGTGAGGTCACCGCACGGTATGAACCCAAAACCAAGCACTTCTCCCAATGCAAGAATAATAGATCTAGTTGGCCACACAAAAATCAACTCGATGAGAATTACAAGGATATGAAATCATGCATAAGAGAGATCAGAAGAAACTCAAATAAGATTCATAGATAATATGATCATAAATCCACAATTCATCGGATCTCGACAAACACACCGCAAAAGAAGATTACATCGGATAGATATCCATGAAGATCATGGAGAACTTTGTATTGAAGATCCAAGAGAGAGAACAAGCCATCTAGTTACTAGCTATGGACTCGTAGGTCTATGGTGAACTACTCACGCATCATCGGAGAGGTCATGGTGTTGATGAAGAAGCCCTCCGTGTTCGAATCCCCCCTCCGGCAGGGCACCAGGACGTGCCCCATATGGGATCTTGTGGAGACAGAAGCTTGCGACGGCGGAAAAGTGATTGCGACCGTCTATTGATTTTTTTGGGAATATTTGGGAACATATAGGCGCAAGATCTAGGTCAGGGGACCTCCAGGGGGCCCACAATCCTGGATGGCACGCCCCCCTGGCCGTGGGGTGGGGGCTTGTGGGGCCCCTGGCGCTCCTCTGGCTTGGCTCCCAAGTTCTCCGATCTTCTTCCGTTCCAAAAAAAATCTTTTCGGGGATTTTCTTCCGTTTGGACTCCGTTTCAAAATCTCCTCTGAAAGGGGTCAAAAACATGGAAAAAACAGGAACTGGCACTTGGCACTGAGTCAATAAGTTAGTCCCAGAAAATAAATAAAAAGCATGTAAAACATCCAAAGTTTGACAAGATAATAGCATGAAACCATCAAAAATTATAGATACGTTGGAGACGTATCACTCGTCCATGGGACTTGGAGGCTTTCATCAATACTATTGCTGTAGGAGAGGAGAGAGGAGTGTCTTGCGCTAGAGCTGCTAGCATACATTTTCCCGTGCTTCGGTACTTCTCATTATTCATGAGAAAAGGTTTGATTGGCCATGGGAAAGTTGGGGACCTTAGCTCCCGAGATCTTGCGGTTTTAGACGAAGGCCTTTATAATGATAAAACTTATAGCTTGGGCGTTATAGTAGCTCAACGGTTGAACACGAACCATTCTAAAGGCGTTGTCTATGGAGGTATCTATGCTACTCGTCTTGCTAGACATTTTGAGATACCTATTAGACTGGACGAGGAAGAGGAGATTCTTCTTCCTGAGAGATATCTAGACTATGATAGCATGGTTCGCCATCACTTTCTTGATAGAGATATAAATAGAAGGATGATTTATAACCTGGTATTTAGTCAAGGTACTCGTGAGGCTATTACTTTGCCTGCTCCTTGTTTGTTCAATCTTCATCTAGGCAGGTACATTATTATGCCCTCGGACATCTACGCATATTGGGGCATAGCACCACCACAGGCGCCCTTGCCCGAGCTACCAGTCGAGTACCAGATGCCAGTTTATCAGTGGGAGCCAGAGGAGCTCACACAGCAGTGGCACCCTCAGTCCACTTCGGAGTACCCCGGAAATGGTTATTTCCCTCCTTGGGAGTAGACTAACTTAGGCCAAAAGCCTAAGCTTGCGGGAGTACGTGTTTCTCATCGACTTTATATTCTTGCTTACACTTTCACTTTGTTAGTCGGTGTTCACACTTTGCCACCGTATCATCCATGCTAGTTTATTTCTTTTCCTCGTTTTCTACTCGTGTGTTTGTCTAGTTTGAGAAAATACCCAAAAATATTTTTCTGTTCTTCTTTTGCTTGTTGGGTGCTTTCCCGTGTAAATAGTTTTCTTTTTCTTTGGGTCAACGTAGAAGACCATGGTTACAATGTTTAGTGGCTCTCGCATGCATATCTGCTTATCTGTCAAAGAGTCATATTACTTTGTCTTCTCCTTTGTGTTTGCCCGCAGATTCCAGCATAGTCCAATGCACGAGCACTCTTATTATTGTTCACATCGTTCGGTCGTGCAAGTGAAAGGCAATAATGACGATATATGATGAAGTGACTGAGCCTGGAAAAGCTGGTATGAACTCGATCTATTTTGTTTTTATAAATATGAATAGCTCATCGTTCCTGATTCAGCTTTGTTGTGAGAGAAACATGTTTGCAATGACAACTTAGAGATCATAGTTTCTAATGCCATGCTTAATTAGCTAGGAGCTTATAATGGGTTGTCCTGGATGCCAACATGAGTCTTGAGATGATTATGATGTAGTATGATAGGATGGTATCCTCCTTTGAATGATTCAAGTGGCTTGACTTGGCGCATGTTTACGCATGTAGTTGCAACAAAATCAGCATAGCCTGTATGATATTCATGTTCGTGGTGATTTATGTCCTACTCATGCTTGCACTCAATGTTGGTTAATCTCAATGCATTTTGATGACTGTTGTCGCTCTCTAGTTGGTCGCTTCCCAGTCTTTTGCTAGCCTTCACTTGTACTAAGAGGGAATACTCCTTGTGCATCCACTTCCATAAACCCAAAGTTGTTCCATATGAGTCCACCATACCTACCTATATGCGGTATCAACCTGCCGTTCCAAGTAAATTTGCATGTGCCACTCTCTAAACCTTCAAGAAATAATCTATTTTACATGCCCGAACCGCTCATGTGGTGACAGGGGGCTATCAGTATCTTTCGTGCTAGGCGTGTTATCCTCGATATGTGTTTATTCAATATCACTCACGAGAAAGGGGCCGGTAATTGGAAGGCCCAGTTCCAGTCCCAAATCGAAAATATAATTGCAAAAAAAACTCCCCCTGGATTGATGTTGGTATGGACGGCACCCGAGTATTCAGCTAGTCGTGGAGTGTGATTGATCGGTGGTGGGGGAGTCAAAACTTTACTTTTCTGTTTGGGAACCGCCTATAGTATGTGTAGCATGGAAGATGGTGAAAACTCTTGGTCATTGCGTTGACAATGAAAGCATGCCACCCAAAATTATTATCTTTGGTTTCAAAGCTTGAGCTCCGGCACCTCTGCAAATCAATGCTTCCCTATGCGAAGGGCCTATCTATTTATGTTTGTGTTGAGTCATCCTCTTCTTATAAAAACACCAATTAGAGAGCACCTCTGTCATTTTTATGCTTTGCTTTTGACTGATATTGAGTATGACTGTGACTGGATCTTCTTTGCCATGAATTACAATGTTTAGTCAGCCCTTGGTCTTTGAAGGTGCTCTTCATTTATGGTTTGCGGTCTCAGAAAGAGCTAGCGAGATACCATCTGTTCGTACTGCTTCATGATTGTTTTGATTTAAGTATTGACATTTGAAACTTATTATTATTGCTCGCTAGTTGATTATGCCTTTGATATGAGTTTACCGTGAGACCTAGATGTCATTTGCTTATGTGGTTTGCTTGTGATCTTGCTGAAATTCTGGATATGAGTTAGACATAGTTGCAACAACAAGATCAAACAGAGTTCATAAAAGTTTTTCTTTTGTCTCTTTCAGTTTTTCAACTGAATTGCTTGAGGACAAGCAAGGCTTTAAGCTTGGGGGAGTTGATACGTCTCCGTTGTATCTACTTTTCCAAACTCTTTTGCCCTTGTTTTGACTCTAATTTGCATGATTTGAATGGAACTAACCCGGACTAACGCTGTTTTCAGCACAATTGCCATGGTGTTATTTTTGCGTAGAAATAAAAGTTCTCGGAATGACCTGGAAATTTACGAGGATTTTTTGTGGAATATATAAAAAATATTAGCGCAAGAATCAACCGGAAAAGTGGAGCGTGGACCCCACAAGCCCACCAGGCGCGCCCCCCCTGGACGCGCCTGGTAGGCTTGTGAGGCCCATGTTGCTCCACCACCTCCAATCCCAACTCTATTTATTCCCTTTCGTCCGGAAAAAATCAAGGAGAAGAGTTCATCACGTTTTACGATACGGAGGCTCCGCCACCTCCTGTTCTTCCTCTAGAGGGCAGATCTGGAGTCCGTTCTGGGCTCCGGAGAGGGGAGATCATTGCCATCATCATCACGAACCTTCCTTCATCGCCAATTCCAAGATGCTCTTCACCATTCGTGAGTAATCTCATCGTAGGCTTGCTGGACGGTGATGGGTTGGATGAGATCTATCATGTAATCGAGTTAGTTTTGACGGGGATTGATCCCTAGTATCCACTATGTTCTGAGATTGATGTTGCTACTACTTTGCCATGCTTAATGCTTGTCACTAGGGCCCGAGTGCCATGATTTCAGATCTGAACCTATTATGTTCTCGCTATTATATGTGTGTTCTTGATCCTATCTTGCAAGTTGTAGTCACCTACTATGTGTTATGACCCGGCAACCCCGGAGTGACAATAGCCGGAACCACTCTCGGAGATGACTATAGTATGAGGAGTTCCTGTACTCACTAAGTGTTAATGCGTTGGTCCGGTTCTCTATTAAAAGGCTAACCTTAATATCCCGTAGTTTCCATTAGGACCCCGCTGCCATGGGAGGGATGGACAATAGATGGCATGCAAGTTCTTTTCCCTAAGCACGTATGACTATATACGGAATACATGCCTACATTACATTGACGAACTGGAGCTAGTTACATGTCTCTCCGTGTTATAACTGTTGCATGATGAATAACATCCAGCATAATCATCCATCACCAATCCAATGCCTACGAGTTTTTCCTACTGGTCCTTGCTACATTACTTTGCCGCTACTGTTGTCACTGCTGCTACTCTTACTCTGTCGCTATTGCTGTCACTGCTGCTACTGTTACACTGCTTCTACTGTTACTCTACTGCTACCGCTGTCACTTTGTTGCTACTGGTTACTGTTGCTATTGTTGCTATCACACTACTCTGCTACTGATACTTTTCTGCAGATACTAAGTCTTTCAGGTGTGGTTGAATTGACAACTCAACTGCTAATACTTGAGAATATTCTTTCGCTTCCCCTTGTGTCGAATCAACAAATTTGGCTTGAATACTCTACCCTCGAAAATTGTTGCGATCCCCTATACTTGTGGGTTATCAGGCCTATAGGCCCAAGTGGAGGTGATGCAACACCTTTGGACTTGTAGTTTGACTCGGATTCTGATGCAACATCAGTTTGTTTTGCCAATATCTTGACGCTTTGAACGAATTTTAAGGTGATTCCAATTGGGATGGAACACACATAAAATCTACTTTTCAACAAAAAAGGAATCACTCAATTTGGAGTACATATGAAAAAGTTGTTGACGTTTTGAGACAAGTATGTTTGTGCAGTCCGGATCTGAGTCCAGAACGTGAGAGACTAGGACTTTATCTTCTCTTGGGCTAAAAGTGACGTGATAGAACCTATTGAACATCACATAATAATTTCCTTTAATGTAAGAAGACTTCTTGAACCACACCTAATCATTTCTCATCCTTTAAGCACAAGTGGGGTTGCCACTTTTACATAAAGCTTTAAATGTGTTCACATCTTAAGAGATGCTTTAACTCAAGTCTTAGAGTAAAGCCCCCCTTGATGCGTCATCCCCTCTAAGAGGGATATACTAAACTTGGGTTTTGTCTTTGAAGACTTCATGTAGGTGTAGAAGTGGTGGATGATCATTGTTGATGAAGATCATCTTGAGTTGGGAGAAATCATTGTTGTTTCTTACTCTTCTCACCTACATAGGTTAGTACCACACACAAGGAACAAATACAAGGATATCTATGGACATGGAGTGAAGTACATATGACATGATGTCCATTGATACATTAAATACCTTGTCCCTTGCTTACCTTTGAGGGAATGTGTGACTCCTTGAAATAATGCATATAGTTGGAGTTGATTGCATATAGTTGTTGCCAAGATGAATAAGAGTGAATTTCATTAGCGGAGTCATCCCCAAGAACTTCTCTACTTCTTCTTCTTCTTAGGGACCCACATCAACTTGATGGAGATCCTTTGAGTTGAGATAGCACTTGTTTGAGTAGAGCTAGTAGTGGCCCTGGGAACCCACTCGACCATGGCTTGGGATTCTTCTTCAAATGAGTTAATCTCCTCTTGAAGCTTGTCCTTGCCCTTCAGCTTGTGGTCTTGTGGTGGAAGGTCATCTTGAGCCTTTGTTCCCTTAAGGAGAGTAGGATCATACTTCTCCTTGTGGGTAACAAACTTCAGGTTGGGGTATTGACCTTCTTCCCATTCAACTCCATTGGCATTGAAGTAGCCAATGCCTTGTTTGTTCCGATGTCCTCCTTGCTTGCGTACAATCTCCTCGAATTGCTTACTTCCGGCAGGACTCTTGAAGACACCTCTCTCTATAATTCATTTTAATAAATCGTTTTCTTTCTCAAGTGTAACTTGGCTAAGAGAATCATTAGTGGAATTAAAAGAGTTACTTGCAACAACATCAATAGATTTAGCATTAGTGTTGTTGTTACTAGATGAAGAAACTTTCTTGACTTTGTTACTAGCATGCTTAGGTTTA
Organism: Hordeum vulgare subsp. vulgare; assembly: GCF_904849725.1. Classification (NCBI taxonomy): domain Eukaryota; kingdom Viridiplantae; phylum Streptophyta; class Magnoliopsida; order Poales; family Poaceae; genus Hordeum; species Hordeum vulgare. The sequence goes on along the minus strand of NC_058522.1, from coordinate 330,886,012 downwards.
ACTTGTGGAACAAAAGTAGACAAGATTAATCATTTGGCTAGATAAGAAGAACTCTTCTTTCAAAGATCATCATTGATTGCTTTTAGAAACTCATGCTCTTGCTCTAAATTTAGCTTCTCGAAGCATAGCTTCTGATGAGTTCTAGCAAGCTCTCTACGATCTTGTAGAGTAGATTCATGAGCTAACTTAAGAGTGTTTAATTCTTTTGTTAGACGTTCAATCTCTTTCTTATCATCGTCACATGACTTATCTTGACTAGGATGATTATCATCACGTTCATTTCATTGTTATCACTAGTTTTATCAACAAGTCATCATCTCCAAGTAAGTCATCCTCATCACTATTAAAGTCAAAGTATTCGGGGTGTGATACCTTGGGGCATTTAGCCATGAAGTTTCCAAACCAATCAAATATGTCACAGGAGTTGGAGGATACGAGTGCAAGACTAGCAACACCTTCATCTTGACTATAGTCCGAGTTGGAGTGGTAGCTTCTCTCGGATTGGTTGTTAGACTAGAAGCCGAATATCCATTCACCAACATGATATTGATGTCTTCTTCTTGAGTGGCTCTTGGTGTACTGGTCCTTCTTCTTGGATTCCTTACTTCTTCAGGGGATCTTCGTTCATAACAATCTTCTCCACTCCTTCTCTCTCTCTGTCTGAGGTGACTTATCTCATGACCTTCATCTTCTAGATGACTCTTCTCTTTGTTTGTGGGGAGCCGAGCACTCATTTGAGTAGTGTCCGGGCTTTCCACAATTGTAGCAGTTTTCTGTCACGACTAGATGAACGCTTCTCTTCATATTTTGAATTGGAGGTTTTCTCTTTGCCTCTATTCTTGTAGAACCTGTTGAATTTCCTGACCATGGCGCTTATCTCTTCATTGGTGACAAGGTTGTAATTTGAAGTAACGGGTGTATTATTTGAAGCTTTGTAAGCACCGCTTGACTTGCTGTGCAGCTCTTCTTTGTCCTTGAGTGACATTTCATGAGCGACAATCCTTCCAGTGACTTCTGTTGGCTTGATATCTTTGAAGTTTGGCATCATTTCGATCAATATGCACATGGTATCGTATTTCTATCCAAGGTTCTAAGGATCATCTTGATGATGAATTTGTCGATCATCTCTTCGCTTCCTAAGCCGACAATCTCATTTGTGATGAGAGCTAGCCTATAGTACATCTCAGCGACTCCTTCACCATCCTTCATCTTGAAATTGTCAAGATGACTTTGTAGCACATCCAACTTAGATACCCTAACGGATTAGGTACCTTTGTGCATATAAACCAAAGTATCCCAAATTTCCTTTGCATTCTCAAGATGACTGATTTTGTTGAGCTCTTCGGGGCATAGGCAGTTGACTAGAATGTCGCAAGCTTGAGCATTTTATTGCAACATCTTCAATCCTGCCATAGTCGTTTCGCGATCCGGTTCCCTTCTGAAAGGATCGATATGGTTGAACAGAGGTGGGTGAATACATGATGACCCACAAGTATAGGGGATCAATCGTAGTCCTTTTGATAAGTAAGAGTGTCGAACCCAACGAGGAGCAGAAGGATCTGACAAGTGGTTTTCAGCAAGGTAAAATCTGCAGGCACTGAAATTGTCGATAACAAGTGATTGTACGGTGAGATGATTCATAGCAAGCAACAAGTAACAAAAGTAGCAACGGTGCAGCAAAGTGGCCCAATCCCTTTTGTAGCAAGGGACAAGCCTGGACAAAGTCCTATAGGAGGAAAAACGCTCCCGAGGATACACAGGAATTTCTGTCATGCTAGTTTCATCATATTCATATGATTCCCGTTCGTTACTTTTGATAGTTTGATATGTGGGTGGACCAGTGCTTGGGTACTGCCCTTACTTGGAAAAGCATCCCACTTATGATTAACCCCTCTCGCAAACATCCGCAAGTATGAAATAAGAATTAATACAAAGTCTAACCATAACATTAAACTAGTGGATCCAAATCAGCCCCTTACGAAGCAACGCATAAACTAGGGTTTAAGCTTCTGTCACTCTAGCAACCCATCATCTACTTACTACTTCCCAATGCCTTCCTCTAGGCCCAAATAATGGTGAAGTGTTATGTAGTCGACGTTCACATAACACCACTAGAGGAAAAACAACATACAACACATCAAATTACCGAACGAATACCAAATTCACATGACTACTATTAGCATGACTTATCCCATGTCCTCAGCAACAAAAGTAACTACTCAAAAAGCATAATCATATTCATGTCCAGAGAGGTAATGAGTAGCATCAAGGATCTGAACATAAACTCTTCCACCCAGTAATCCAACTAGCATCAACTACAAAGAGCAATTAACACTACTAGCAACCTTACAAGTACCAATCGGAGTCGCGAGATGGAGATTGGTTACAAGTGATGAACTAGGGTTTGGAGATGAGATGGTGCTAATGAAGATGTTGATGGTGACGAGTCCCCTCCGATGAGAGGAGTGTTAGTGATGACGATGGCGACGATTTCCCCCTCCGGGAGGGAAGTTTCCCCGGCAGGATCGTCCTGCCGGAGCTCTAGATTGGTTCTGCTCAAGTTCCGCCTCGTGGTGGCGGCGAATCCATGAAAAATCTCCTCCTTGATATTTTACCAGACGAAACCCTTCATATCGCAGAAGAGGGGGGCAAGTGGGTCAGTAGGTTGCCCACAACCCCTCATGGCGCGGCCTGGGGGGTGGCCGCGCCGTGCAGGCTTGTGGCCAACCCCTGGCGCCCCTCTGGCGCTTCTTCGGCCCAGTATTTTTTATAAACCCGGAAAAAAATCCTTGTTGATTTTTACGGCCTTTGGAGTTGTGCAGAATAGGTATCTCAAACTTGCTCTACTTTCAGGCCAGAGTTCCAGTTGCCGGCATTCTCCCCCTTCATGTAAACCTTGCAAAATAAGAGAGAAAAGGCATACGAATTGTACCATGAAGTGAAATAACAGCCCAAGAAGCGATAAATATCAACATGAAAACATGATGCAAAATGGACGTATCAACTCCCCCAAGCTTAGACCTCGCTTGTCCTCAAGCGAAAGCCTAGCTCAATAAATATGTCCACATGTTTAGGGAGAGAGGTGTCGACAAAACGAGATACGAACATGCATGCATCATGATCATGATCAGAACAGCAATACGAACATATAATCTCTCATGCTAAAGTGATAATTCCTTCACAAAGTAAAGCATGGATCAAGAACCTTACCGAGAAGTAACAACCGATAGCCTTTAGTCATTGAAGCAATTGCAATTTATCACAACATCAGAAAGAGTCAAATAAGAGCTTGTAAAGCAAATCCACATACTCAATCATTATTTTCATTCTCTACAATTGCTTCAACTCACGTGGTACTCATGAGATCAAAGTTTCACACAGAGAAAGATAGGGGCTTACAGTTTTGCCTCCCAACTTCTTACCTCAAGGGTAATGTCAACAATAATAATTCATGAATACTTACCTCCAAGTTGACATATGAATATAGATCTTTCCCAAGCATATGACGTTAGCCAAGATAAAGGAGAAATAGGGAATTGGTGAAGCTCACCATGACTCTTTCAAGGGAAAAAAGTAAAGGTACAAGATAGGCCCTTCGCGGAGGGAAGCAGAGGTTGTCATGCGCTTTTGAGGTTTGGATGTGTGTCCTCTTAGTGCGGAGGAACGTCAGTTTATATTGCCTCCTGTGATAAAGAACTTTATTATGTAGTCTGTCGCTTTTATGTCTTCCTCATCACAGGTTCGTATAAACCTTATTTTCCACACACTAATAGATCATGCATATTAGAGAGAAATTTTTATTGCTTGCACCGATGACAACTTACTTGAAGGATCTTATTCAATCCATAGGTAGGTATGGTGGACTCACATGGAAAAACTGGGTTGATGGTTTATGGATGCACAAGTAGTATCTCTACTTAGTGCAGGAGGTTTGGCTAATGTGAGGTGGAAGCAATCGTCACATGCTAAGGGATCTCTAATCATATAACATTGTTCGGAGCCAAGCAAACACAATTCATTATGTTGTCTTGCTTGTCCAACATCTACTTCTAGGCATGCAATAGTTTAGTGAGTGTTCACAATCATAGATGGTGTCAGAGATGATATATTTATATGTGAACCTCTCCTTCTTTATCACTTCCTATTAATTGCAACCACGACCAAGGTCTACGTTTGCCTACCCTCAACAAGTTTCAATCCTCATTCTTTTTATATGTGAAGCCATCACTTCCCATAAGATCATTACATGATCTTTCATGCTTTTGTTCTATTCTCACTCTTTTGATCATGGCAAGAGGCAAAGCCCTTCAACTAAGACACTATTTATTATATGGCTCACGAGCTCGAATACATAGGGGGTGACACAAGGCAAAACTCAAGACTAAAACACTAAGACTTTTAATCTACTAGATAAAGAGAAAACTCAAAAGGAAAACTAAAACAAAGGTAAAGGCAAAAGATGTGATGGTGATACGATACCGGGGCAACTCCCCCAAGCTTGGCACAAGCCAAGGGGATTGCCCATACCAATGCTCAGTTGTCTTCCTTTGGTGGTGATGGTGGAGTTGTTGCAACATGAGTTTGATCCTCCGTCTTGCAAGGCATAGGTGATCCATCATGGAAAGATGAACGAGTCTCCGGAATCCTCAAATCTGCAATCAATAGTATTGATTTAAATCTATACTCATACTCACAGTTTTGGTTCTGCAGGTCATAGATCTGGGCCTGGAGTTGATCAATCCTATCATAGAGCCTGGAGAGGTGCTTCCCAATATCATTAGCATCAATCCTGTGCTTGTTGGTGAACTCCGTGATCATCATCTGGTTGGCGTTGAGTCCATGCTCCATCATCCCTTGGCACTTGAAGACTTGTTGCTCCATTGCTTCGAGGCTCGTCTCCACGCTTCCGGTCTTCTTAGGCCCCTCAACATCACGGATGTGCAACATCCCCTCACGCATCTCTATAGATTGAGGGTGTGTCAGCACTCTCGTGAGGTAAGGGTTGATGACCTTCTCGAAGATCTTGTCCTTCGGAGCTTTTGGGGAAGTCATAGCAATCTAGATCTGCAACAGAAACAGGCTCGAAACGAAAAACAGAGGAAATCTGCATGATGCAGGGGTCAGACCAAACGGGAGTATATATAATGATTTTTTTCACACCAGAAGGAGTACCCTGCACGAAAACAGAGTCTGGGAGGCGCACGAGGTGGCCACAAGCCCTCACGGCGCGGCCAGGGGGTGGGCCCGCTTCCTGCAGGCTTGTCACCTCCTCGCGCACTTTCTGGACTACTTCCAATTTTTGTATTTTTTTCAAATATTCCAAAATAGAGAAAATTTCCTACTGGAAAAGTTTTGGACTCTGTTTTCTTACCGAATCACATACCTCTTCGTTTTCGGAGTCTGAAATGGGCTGATAAATATTCCTTAGGTATTCTTCCGGAGTTATGGTATTGATAATATTGCTCTCAACATTTATGGGGGTACCTGAGATATAATGTGTGATTCTCTGCCCATTTATAACTCTCAGACAATTACCTTCCGTGTTGTTGATCTTGATAGCACCGAAACGATATACTTCCTCAACAACATAGGGACCTTCCCATTTAGAGAGAATCTTGCGTGCAAAGAATCTTAAACGAGAGTTATATAGCAAGACATAATCACCTATATTGAACTCACGCTTTTGTATCCTCTTATCATGCCACCTCTTAACCTTCTCATTAAACAACTTGGCATTCTCATATGCCTGAGTTCTCCACTCATCAAGCGAGCTAATGTCAAATAACCTCTTCTCACCGGCTAGTTTGAAATCAAAGTTGAGATCGTTGATTGCCCAATAAGCTTTATGCTCTAGCTCAAGAGGTAAATGACATGCTTTACCGTACACCATTTTGTACGGAAACATCCCCATGGGATTCTTATAGGCAGTTCTATAAGCCCACAGTGCATCATCGAGCTTCTTAGACCAATTCTTTCTAGACCTATTGACAGTCTTTTGTAGAATTAGTTTAATCTCTCTGTTGCTTAGCTCTACTTGACCACTGGACTGAGGGTGGTAGGGAGACGCAATTCTATGGTTGACATCGTACTTAGCAAGCGTTTTATGGAAAGCACCATGAATGAAGTGTGAACCACCGTCGATCATTAGATATCTAGGGACTCCAAATCTAGGGAAGATAACTTCTTTCAGCATCCTGATAGAGGTGTTGTGATCAGCACTACTACTGGGGATAGCTTCTACCCACTTAGTGACGTAATAAAAAACAACTAGGATATGAGTATACCCATTGGATTTGGGAAAAGGTCCCATATAATCAAAGCCCCACACATCAAATGGTTCATTGACAGGTGAATAGTTCATAGGCATTTCCTGACGTTTGCTAATATTACCTATTCTTTGACATTCGTCACAAGACAAGACAAACTTACGGGCATCCTTGAAGAGAGTGGGCCAATAGAAACCTGATTGCAATACCTTGTGTGCAGTTCTATCTCCCGCATGGTGTCCTCCGTAGGCCTCGGAGTGACACTTCTGTAGGATCAGTCCCTATTCATGTTCAGGTACACAACGTCTAATAACACCATCTACTCCTTCCTTATAAAGGTGAGGATCATCCCAAAAGTAGTGTCTCAAGTCAAAGAAGAATTTCTTCTTTTGCTGGTACGTGAAACTAGGTGGCATGTATTTCGCAACGATATAGTTTGCATAATCAGCATACCACGGTGCACTACGTGAAGCATTGATGACATTCAATTGCTCATCGGGAAAGCTATCATCAATAGGTTGTGGGTCATCAAGAACGTTCTCCAACCTAGACAAGTTATCTGCTAGTGGGTTATCAGCACCCTTTCTGTCGACAACGTGCAAATCAAATTCTTGTAGCAAGAGAAACCATCTGATAAGTCTAGGTTTAGTGTCCTTCTTCTCCATGAGGTACTTAATAACAACATGATCAGTGTGAATAGTGACTTTGGAATCAACTATGTAAGACCTGAACTTTTCACATGCAAACACGACTGCTAAAAATTCCTTCTCGGTAGTAGCATAGTTTTTCTGGGCACTGTCTAGAGTTTTACTAGCGTAGTGAATGACATTCAACTTCTTATCAACTCTTTTCCCTAGAACAACACCAACAACATAATCACTAGCATCACACATGATTTCAAAAGGCAAGTTCCAATCAGGTGGTTGAACAATAGGTGCGGTTATCAAAGCCGTCTTAAGTATTTCGAAGGCTTCCTCACAATCATCGTCAAAAACAAAAGGAATATCCTTTTGCAAGAGATCGGTAAGAGGCCTAGAAATCTTAGAGAAGTCTTTAATGAACCTTCTATAGAAACTAGCATGACCAAGGAAACTTCTTATACCTTTGATATTTGTGGGGTATGGCATTTTCTCGATTGCATCAACCTTAGCCTTATCGACTTCAATACCTCTTTCGGAAATTTTGTGTCCTAAGACGATGCCTTCATTAACCATAAAGTGTCACTTCTCCCAATTCAAGACAAGATTGGTGTCTTTACATCTCTGCGAGACTCGATCAAGGTTGCTGAGGCAATCATCAAAGGAAGACCCGTAGACGGAGAAGTCATCCATGAAAACCTCAATAGTCTTTTCACAAAAGTCAGAGATTATAGCCATCATACATCTTTGAAAGGTGGCAGGTGCATTACATAAGCCAAAAGGCATACGTTTATAAGCAAAGGTACCAAAAGGGCAGGTGAAAGTGGTTTTCTCCTGATCAACTTGTGCAACTGGTATTTGGGAGAAACCAGAATAACCGTTTAGAAAGCAGAAGTGTGTGTGCTTGGACAGTCTTTCTAGCATTTGGTCGATAAAAGGCAGAGGGTAATGATCTTTCCTAGTGGCTTTATTCAATTTCCTAAAATCGATCACCATCCTATAGCCAGTAATAATCCTTTGTGGGATCAATTCATCCTTATCATTAGGGACAACGGTAATGCCTCCCTTCTTAGGGACACAATGCACCGGACTCACCCAATCGCTATGAGCAACATGATAGATAATACCCGCTTCTAGGAGCTTTAGTATTTATTTTCTTACTACTTCTTTCATCTTAGGATTCAGTCTCCTTTGATGATCAGCAACTGGTTTGAAATCAGGATCGGTTTTAATCTTGTGCTGGCATAGAGTGGGACTAATGCGCTTAAGATCATCAAGAGTATATCCAATAGCAGCACGGTGCTTCCTCAGAGTTTTTAGTAACTTCTTTTCTTCAAGCTCTGAGAGGCTAGCACTAATTATAATAGGATATATCTCCTTTTCATCAAGATAGGCATACTTGAGAGTATCAGGCAACTGTTTAAGCTCGAACACAGGATCACCCTTTGGTGGGGGTGGATCCCCAAGCAGTTCAATAGGCAAGTTATTCTTAAGGATAGGATATTGTTCTAAGACAACTCTATTTATCTCGTCCCTTTCATCCATATGCATATCATTTTCATGCTCAAGCAATTATTGCTCTAAGGGATCAGTAGGAGGCACGACAATAGAAGCTAAGGCAATAGTTTCATCCCTCCTAGGCAACTCCTTTTCATGAGGTTGTCTACCAAACTTAGAGAAATTGAACTCATGTGACACACCTTCAAAGCCAACAGTGGCAGGTTGCTTCTCACAATCAATATGAGCATTGACAGTATTGAGAAAAGGTCTACCAAATATGACGGGACAAAAGCTATCTTGTGCGGTAGCAAGAACGAGGAAATCAACAGGATAATTTGTTTTAACACACAAGACTTCAACATCCCTAACAATTCCCACAGGGAAGATAGTATCTCTATTGGCAAGCTGAATAGTGGCATCAATAGGCTCTATCTCACCAGGTGCAATCTCATCTTTGATTTCATCTTATAAGGATTAAGGTATTGCATTAACACTAGCACCCACATCACATAAACCATGATAGCAGTGATCTCCTATCTTAGTAGAAACCACAGGCATGCCAACAACATGCCTATGTTTGTCTCTAGCGTGAGGTTTAACAATTCTAGCAGCATCTTCACAGAAGTGAATATTATGTCCCTCAACATTGTCGGACAGAGGATATTTGATGATAGCAATGCTTGGTTCAACTCTAATTTGCTCAGGGGGTGTAGGTGTTCTAATATAGCCTCTACGTATCACAGTTGAAGCTTTAGAATGATCCTTTATCCTAACAGGGAAAGGTGGTTTCTCAATGTAAGCACTGGGAACCACAGGATCATTATAGGCAATGACTTTCTCTTCAACTGGAGTGGGTTTAACTATATTGACTTCTAAAGGGGGATGATATTTAAACCACTTCTCTTTGGGAGATCAATATGAGCAGCAAAGGATTCACACAATGAAGCTAGCATCTCAGAGTCAAGTCCATACTTAGCGCTAAAGTCACAAAAAGTATTTGTCTCAACAAAGGATTTAACGCAATCATACGTGAAATTCATACCTGACTCCTTACCTTCTTCAAGATCCCAGTCTTCAGAGTTGCGTTTAATTCTCTCCAATAAATTCCATTTGAAGTCAATATCTCTCTTCATAAAAGAACCGGTACAAGATGTGTCAAGCATGGTGCGATCATCATGAGAAAGCTGAGCATAGAAGTTCTGAATGATAATTTCTCTCGAGAGCTCGTGATTGGGGCATCAATATAGCATTGATTTAAGCCTCCCCAAGCTTGAGCGATGCTTTCTCTGTCACAAGGCCAAAAAATATAAATATAATTCCGATCATGATGTACTAAATGCATAGGATAAAACTTTTGATGAAATTCCAATTTCAACCGATTGTAGTCCCATGATCCAGTATCATCACATAGCCTATACCATGTCAACGCCTTATCCTTCAAAGATAAAGGAAAGACCTTCTTCTTGACCTCATCCTCGGGCAAACCTGCAAGCTTAAATAAACCACAAACTTCATCTACATAGATTAGATGCAAGTCTGGATGTGATGTTCCATCTCCTGTAAAAGGATTAGCCAGCAGTTTCTCAAGCATACCCGAAGGAAATTCAAAGCAAATATTTTCAGTAGGTGCAGCAGGTTGAGGAGAAACTATTTGTGCTTCCGTTCGAGGTGAAGATACCCCGAACAAGCCCCTCAAAGGATTAGTATCCATAGTGACAAGTGACGTCAGTTGTGCTTCCCTGGCAATGGCTCCAGAAAAGTGTTGATCCTGCAATCTCTAGTGTTAGCTAGATGAATGCTTATAACAACTAACCTTCTCCTACAACGGCACCAGAAGAATGCTGCTAGCACTCCTCGGCAATGAAACTGGAAGAATGTTGTTGATGGCCCACCAGCGCGTGGGTTCGCAGCAGTTTTCGAGGGTAGAGTATTCGACCCAAATTTGTAGGTAAGCCTTAGGAGGTGAGAGTATACTCCCAAGTATTAGCAGCTGAATGTGTCAGATTTAACCACACCTGAAAGATTAGTATCTGCAAGCACAATAGTGACAACGAAGTAGTAACAGCGAAGTAGCGGGTATCGGTAGTGTAACGAGCAATAGCAGTGGCAAGGAACAGCAGTAGTGACAGCAGTAGCAAGTAGCAACAGTAGCAAGCGACAGTAGTAGCAACAGTAGCAGCAGAGCAAGACAAGTAACAACAGTAGCAACAGTAGTAGTAGCAGAGGAATACAAGTAACGGCAGTAGCAACAGTAGGACAAACTCGTAGGCATTGGGTCGGTGATTTGTTTGGATGATATTCATCATGCAACAGCTATAACACGGAGAGATATGTGGCTAGCTCCCATTCGTCAATGTGATGTAGGCATGCATTCCGTGTGTCGTCATACGTGCTTAGGGAAAAGAACTTGCATGACATCTATTGTCCATCCCTCCCGTGGCAGCGGGGTCCAAAAGGAAACTACGGGATATTAAGGTTCTCCTTTTAATAAAGAACCGGACCAACGCATTAGCACTTGGTGAACACATGAACTCCTCAAACTATGGTCATCACTGAGAGTGGTTCCGATTATTGCCACTCCAGGGTTGCCGGATCATAACACATAGTAGGTAACTACAACTTGCAAGATCGGATCTAAAACACACATATATTGGTGACAACATAATAATTTCAGATCTAAAATCATGGCACTCGGGCCCTAGTGACAAGCATTAAGCATGGCAAAGTAGTAGCAACATCAAATCTCAGAACATAGTGGATACTAGGGATCAATCCCCATCAAAACTAACTCGATTACATCATAGATCTCATCCTACTCATCACTGTCCAGCGAGCCTACGAATAGATTACTCACGAACGACGAAGAGCTTCATGGAATTGGAGAGGGAAGAAGGTTTATGATGACGATGGTGATGATTTCCCCTCTCCGGAGCCCAAGACGGACTCCAGATCTGCCCTCCAGATGAAGATCAGGTGGTGGTGGCGCCTCCGTATCGAAAACGCGACGAAAACTTCTCTTTTTTATTTTTTCTGGGACGAAAGACAACTTATGGAGATGGAATTGGGGGCGGCTGGTGCCTGTGGACACCACAAGCCTGCCCGCCGCCACCAGGGGGGTGGTGGCGGACCAGGGGCTTGTGGCCCACTGGCCCACCCCCTCAGGTGGATTCTGGCGCAGGTATTTTTGATATTTTCCAAAACTGTTCCCCGTAAATTTTTAGGACGTTTGGAGAACTTTGATTTCTGCACAAAAATAACACCAAGGCAATTCTGCTGAAAACAGCGTCGGTCCAGGTTATTTCCATTCAAATCATGCAAATTATAGTCCAAAACAGGGGCAAAAGAGTTTGGAAAAGTAGATACGTTGGAGACGGATCAACTCCCCCAAGCTTAAAACCTTGCTTGTCCTCAAGCACCTAAGTTGACAAACTGAGAGAGAAAGAAAAACTTTGACAAACTCTGTTTGATCTTGTTGTTGCAACTATGTCTAACTCATAACCAGAATTTCAGCAAGATCACAAGTTAACCACATATGCAAATGACACGAAGGTCTCACGGTAAACTAATATAAATTGCATAATCAGCTAACGAGCAAATAATAATGAGTTTCAAATACCAACACTTCAATCAAAGCAAGCATGAAGCAATATGAATAGGTGGTATCTCGCTAGCTCTTTCTGAGACCGCAAAACATAAATGCAGAGCACTTTCAAAGATCAAGGGCTGACTAAACATTGTAATTCATAGCAACGAAGATCCAGTCATAGTCATACTCAATATCAATCAAAAGCAAAGCATAAAAATGACAGAGGTGCTCTCTAATTGGTGCTTATAGAAGAGGAGGATGACTCGACAGGAAAATAAATAGACAGGCCCTTCGCAGAGGGAAACATTGATTTGCAGAGGTGCCAGAGCTCAAGCTTTGAAAACAGAGATAATAATTTTTGGTGGCATGCTTTCATTGTCAACGCAATGACCAAGAGTTCTCAATATCTTCCATGCTACTCATGCTATAGGCGGTTCCCAAACAGAAAAGTAAAGTTTTAACTCCCCCACCACCAATCAATCACACTCCACGGCTAGCCGAATCCTCGGGTACCGTCCATACTAACATCAATCCGGGGGGAGTCTTGTTTTACAGTTATGTTTTTGAATTAAGCATGGAACTTGGCATCCCAAATACCGGCCCCTTTCTCGTGAATGACTGTGAATAAACACATGTCGAGGATAACACTCCTAGCATGGAAGATACCAATAGCCCTCTGTCACCCCATGAGCGGTTCGGGTATGCAAAAAAGATTTATTTCTTGAAGGTTTAGAGAGTGGCACATGCAAATTTACTTGGAACGGCAGGTAGATACCGCAAATAGGTAGGTATGGTGGACTCTCATGGAAAAAAATTGGGTTGATGGAAGTGGATGCACAAGCAGTATTCCCGCTTAGTACAAGTGAAGGCTAGCAAAAGACTAGGAAGCGACCAACTAGAGAGCGACAACAGTCATCAAGATGCAATGAGTTTGACTAACATTGAATGCAAGAATGAACAGGATATAAATCACCATGAACACGAACATCATAGAGGCTATGTTGATTTTTTTTCAACTACATGCATGAACATGCGTGAAGTCAAGCCACTTGAAACATTCAAAGGAGAATACCATCCTATCATACTACATCATAGTCATCTCAAAATCTATGTTGGCATTCAAGACAAACCATTATAAGCTCTCTGCTAAATAAGCATGGCATCAGAAACTATGATCTCTAAGTTGTCATTGCAAACATGGTTCTCTCACAACAAAGCTAAATCTGGGTTGACAAGCTAGTCATATTTACAGAAACAAAATAGATAGAGTTCATACCAGCTTTTCAGTCTCAGTCACTTCATCATATATCATCATTGTTGCCTTTCATTTGCACGATCGAACGATGAAAACGATAATAAGCGCATTGGACTAAGCTGAATCTGTAGGCAAAGACAAAGGAGAAGACAAGATAATATGGCTCTTTGAAAGCTAAACAGGTAAGCATGTAAGAACCACTAAGCATTGTAACCAACATCTTCTACCTTGACACAAAGAAAAAGAAAACAATTTACACGGGAAAGCTCCCAACAAGCAAAAGAAGAAAGAAAAATCTTTTTGGGTTTTCTCAAAAGGACACAAAACAAGAAAACATGAAAACAAAAATAAACTAGCATGGATAATACAGTGGCAAAGTGTAAACAACGGCTAACAAACTAAAAGCATAAGCATGAATGTAAAGTCGGTGAGAACACATACTCCCCCAAGCTTAGGCTTTTGGCCTAGCTTGATCTACTCCCATGGATGATCCTGGCGAAACCCAAAGTCATAATGAGTGTTATACGTGAGTGCTGCAGCCACTGCCTGAATAGCTGTCTCGCAAAGTCGAGCAGCCGTTGCTTCCCTCTCATACTCCTCTGCTTCTCCTATGGTTATGTAGTATCTTCGTTTAACCTGAAAGTCAAAGAAAGCAGGAGCAGGAAGGGTAATATGGAAAACACGCTGCCGGTTAAATATCAAGCGGTATAGAAGAGATCCACGATCTCTCTCATGGAACTGGTAGCGTGTTAGAGCGACACGATCAAGGTAGGCTGTACGGAGAGGAGGGTCTTCTGGACGGATTGATACTCCAAGAAAATTTGCTAAGCGCGTAGCATAAACTCCAAAAAAGAAATCCCCCTCAGTGGCATTTTTATTCAGCCTCCTTGCTATAATAGCTCCCATATTGAAGCTCCTGTCACCTGTTACTGCGCTCTTAAGGATACTAAGGTCGGAAGCGCATAGGTGACAATGTGCACCCTTGCCGTTAATGCACCTACCTATGAAGAGGGCAAGGTAGTGCAAGGCAGGGAAATGGATGCTTCCTATGGTGGCTTGCATGATATCTCTGGTTTCTCCAACAGTTATACGGGAGAAAAAGTCTCTGACAGAAGACTTAGGAGGATCAATAACACTACCTCCATCGGGTATCTTGCAAATCCTATTGAAATCCTCCAGACCCACGGTATAGAATTTATCGTACAAATCAAACAGTATGGATGATTCATGCCCAGCTAAAAATTTGAATCTACGCACGAAAGAGGAAGTGAGCATAGCATACTGTTCACATTTATCTGAGAAGAATTCTTCTAACCCGGCATTGCGGACAAGTGCATCAGACTCATCCTTGAAGCCTACTTCGATCATGAACTCATCGGAAGGCCATTCACATGGTTGCACCGGTGCGTTCCTTAGTTGAAAAGGTTCGGGCTCCCGAAAGGAGAGGCGAGGACCCTTCTTACTTGAGGAACCACCATGAAACTTCCTCCTGAACACAATTTCCTTTTGCTGAAATTGTTTTGAAGTTCAAGAGAAAAGTGAATAAAGTGTTGGAAAGATGCCCTAGAGGCAATAATAAATTAGTTATTATTATATTTCTTTTTTCATGATAACCGTTTATTATCCATGCTATAATTGTATTGATTGGAAACACAGTGCATGTGTGGATACATAGACAAAACACTATCCCTAGTAAGCCTCTAGTTGACTAGCTCGTTGATCAAAGATGGTCAAGGTTTCCTGACCATAGGCAAGTGTTGTCACTTGATAACGGGATCACATCATTAGGAGAATCATGTGATGGACTATACCCAAACTAATAGACGTAGCATGTTGATCGTGTCATTTTGTTGCTACTGTTTTCTGCGTGTCAAGTATTTGTTCCTATGACCATGAGATCAAATAACACACTGACACCGGAGGAATGCTTTGTGTGTATCAAACGTCGCAACGTAAGTGGGTGACTATAAAGATGCTCTACAGGTATCTCCGAAGGTGTTCGTTGAGTTAGTATGGATCGAGACTGGGATTTGTCACTCCGTGTGACGGAGAGGTATCTCGGGGCCCACTCGGTAATACAACATCACACACAAGCCTTGCAAGCAATGTGACTTAGTGTAAGTTGCGGGATCTTGTATTACGGAACGAGTAAAGAGACTTACCGGTAAACGAGATTGAAATAGGTATGCAGATACTGACGATCGAATCTCGGGCAAGTAACATACCGAAGGACAAAGGGAATGACATACGGGATTATATGAATCCTTGGCACTGAGGTTCAAACGATAAGATCTTCGTAGAATATGTAGGATCCAATATGGGCATCCAGGTCCCGCTATTGGATATGGACCGAGGAGTCACTCAGGTCATGTCTACGTAGTTCTCGAACCCGCAGGGTCTACACACTTAAGGTTCGACGTTGTTTTATGCGTATTTGAGTTATATGGTTGGTTACCAAATGTTGTTCGGAGTCCTGGATGAGATCACGGACGTCACGAGGGTTTCTGGAATGGTCCGGAAACGAAGATTGATATATTGGATGACTTCATTTGGTTACCGGAAGGTTTTCGGGCATTACCGGTAATGTACCGGGAATGACGAATGGGTTTCGGATCTTCACCGGGAGGGGGGACCACCCACCCGGGAGGGCCCAAGGACCTTGGGGGTGGCGCACCAAGTAGGTGGGGTCAGCGCAAGCCTGTATTGCGCAAGAGATAAAGAAAAACCAAAAGAAGAGAAAGAGAAGAAAAGGGAAAGGTGGAGAGGAAGAGAAGGACTCCTCCTTCCAAACCTAGTTGGACTAGGATTGGAGGACTCCAATTCCTCCCCTTGGTGGCACAGCCCTTGGGGCTCCTTGAGCCTCAAGTCAAGCCTCCCCTCCCGTCCTCCTATATATATGGAGCTATTAGGGCTGATTTGAGACAACTTTTGCCACGACATCCCGACCACATACCTCCACGGTTTTTCCTCTAGATCGCGTTTCTACGGAGCTCGGGCGGAGCCCTGCCGAGATTAGATCACCACCAACCTCCGGAGCACCATCATGCTGCCGGAGAACTGATCTACCTCTCCGTCTCTCTTGCTGGATCAAGAAGGCCGAGATCATCGTCGAGTTGTACGTGTGCTGAACGCGAAGGTGCCGTCCGTTCGGCACTAGATTGGAGCGGATCGTGGGACGGATCGCGGGACGGTTCGTGGGACGGTTCGCGGGGCGGATCGAGGGACGTCAGGACGTTCCACTACATCAACCGCGTTTCTTAACGCTTCTGCTGTGCGATCTACAAGGGTACGTAGATCTGAAATCCCCTCTCGTAGATGGACATCACCATGATAGGTCTTCGTGCGCGTAGGAAATTTTTTGTTTCCCATGCGTCGTTCCCCAACAGTGGCATCATGAGCTAGGTTCATGCGTAGATGTCTTCTCGAGTAGAATACAAAAGTTTTTGTGGTTGGTGATGTGCGTTTTGCTGCTCTCCTTAGTCTTTTCTTGATTCCATGGTATTGTTGGATCGAAGCGGCTTGGACCGACATTACTCGTACGCTTACGAGAGAGTGGTTTCATCGCTACGAGTAACCCCGTTGCTCAAAGATGACTGGCAAGTGTCGGTTTCTCCAACTTTAGTTGGATCGGATTTGACCGAGGAGGTCCTTGGATGAGGTTAAATAGAAATTCATATATCTCCGTTGTGGTGTTTGCATAAGTAAGATGCGATCCTACTAGATACCCATGGTCACCACGTAAAACATGCAACAACAATTAGAGGACGTCTAACTTGTTTTTGCAGGGTATGCTTGTGATGTGATATGGCAATGATGTGTTGTGATATATTGGATGTATGAGATGATCATGTTGTAATAGTTAATATCGACTTGCACGTCGATGGTACGGCAACCGGCAGGAGCCATAGGGTTGTCTTTAAACTAATGTTTGTGCTTGCAGATGCGTTTACTATTTTACTAGGACGTAGCTTTAGTAGTAATAGAATGAGTAGCACGACAACCCCGATGGCGACACGTTGATGGAGATCATGGTGTGACGCCGGTGACAAGAAGATCGTGCCGGTGCTTTGGTGATGGAGATCAAGAAGCACGTGATGATGGCCATATCATGTCACTTATGAATTGCATGTGATGTTAATCCTTTTATGCACCTTATTTTGCTTAGAACGACAGTAGCATTATGAGGTGATCTCTCACTAAAATTTCAAGACGAAATTGTGTTCTCCCCGACTGTGCACCGTTGCTACAGTTCGTCATTTCGAGACACCACGTGATGATCGGGTGTGATAGACTCAACGTTCACATACAACGGGTGCAAAACAGTTGTGCACGCGGAACACTCGGGTTAAGCTTGACGAGCTTAGCATGTGCAGACATGGCCTTGGAACACATGAGACCGAAAGGTCGATCATGAATCATATAGATGATATGATTAGCATAGGGATGCTTACCACTGAAACTATACTCAACTCACGTGATGATCGGACTTGAGCTAGTGTAAGTGGATCATGAACCACTCAAATGACTAGAGAGATGTACTTTTTGAGTGGGAGTTCTTAAGTAATACGATTAATTGAACTAATTGTCATGAACATAGTCTAATGGTCTTTGTGAATTACGATGTAGCTTGCACTATAGCTCTACTGTTTTTATATGTTCCTAGAGAAAATTTAGTTGAAAGTTGATAGTAGCAAACTTTGCAGACTGAGTCTGTAAAACCGAAGATTGTCCTCGTTGCTGCGCAGAAGGCTTATGTCCTTAATGCACCACTCGGTGTGCTGCACCTCGAGCGTCGTCTGTAGATGTTGTGAACATCCGACATACACGTTTCTGATGACTACACGATAGTTTAGTACAAAATATTTAATGTCTTAGAAGCAAGGCGCCGAAGACGTTTTGAAACGTCACGGAACATAAGAGATGTTCTAAAGAGATGAAATTGCGATTTCATGCTTGTGCCCTTGTTAAGAGGTATGAGACCTCCGACAAGATTCTTTGTCCACGAAGTAGAGGAGAAAAGCTCAATCATTGAGCGTCTGCTCAGATTATCTGAGTACGACAATCGCTTGAATCAAGTGGGAGTTGATCTTCCAGATAAGATAGTGATGGTTCTCCAAAGTCACTGCCACC
Source organism: Hordeum vulgare subsp. vulgare (assembly GCF_904849725.1). Lineage (NCBI taxonomy): Eukaryota > Viridiplantae > Streptophyta > Magnoliopsida > Poales > Poaceae > Hordeum > Hordeum vulgare. The sequence goes on along the minus strand of NC_058522.1, from coordinate 330,867,637 downwards.
AAGATGTGAGAGCTTCATGATGAACTATAACATATCAAGGATAGATACAATGATCCTTGAGCGATTCGCGATGTTTGACACTGCGAAAGTAGAAATCAAGAAGGAGCATCAATAGTTGATGGTTAGTAAAACCACTAAGTTTCGAGAAAGGCAAGGGCTAGAAGGGATACTTCGTGAAACGGCAAAGCAGTTGCTGCACTAATGAAGAGACCCCAGATTAAACCCAAGCCCGGGACTAAGTGCTTCTGTGATGAGGGGAACGGTCACTGAGGCGGAGCAACTCTAGATACTTGGTAGATAAGAAGGCTGGCAAAAGTTGAAAGAAGTATATTTGATATACATGATGTTGATGTGTACTATACTAGTACTCCTAGTACCACGAGGGTATTGGATACCGGTTCGGTTGCTAAGTGATTAGTAACACGAAACGAAAGCTACGGCATAAACGGAGACTAGCTAAAAGCGAGGTGACGATACGTGTTGGAAGTGTTTCCAAGGTTGATATGATCAAACATCGCACGCTCCCTCTACCATCGGGATTGGTGTTAAACCTAAATAATTGTTATTTGGTGCTTGCATTAAGCATGAACATGATTGGATCGTGTTTATTGCAATACGATTATTCATTTAAAGAGAATAATGGTTACTCTATTTGCTTGAATAATCACCTTCAATGGTTTATTGAATCTCGGTCGTAGTGTTACACATGTTCATGATATTGGTGCCAAAAGATACGAGGTAATGATGATACTACCACTTACTTGTGGCACTGCCGCTTGAGTCATGTTGGTATAAATTGCATGAAGAGGCTCCATGTTGATGGATCTTTATACTCACTTGATTTTGAATCACTAGTGACATGCAAATCATACCACATGAGCAAGGCCTTTTTTCATTGAGATGAAACAAGATAGTAACTTGTTGGAAGTGATACATTTTGATGTATGCAGCCAATGGGTGCTGAGGCACGCAGTGGATATCATTATGTTCTTACTTCAATTTCCATTTGAGCAGATATAAGAGTATTTACTTAATGAATCACAAGTCTGAAATATTGAAAGGTTCAATTTTGTTTCAGGAGTGAAGTTCGTCTTAACAAGAGGGTAAACTGTCTACGATATGATCATAGAAATGAATATCTAAGTTACGAGTTTTGGTACGCAGTTAAGACAATGTGGAAATTGTTTTGCAGTTCATGCCACCTGGAACATTATAGTGTGATGATGTGTCTGAACGTCATAGCCACGCACTATTTGGTATGGTGCATGCTATGATGTCTCTTATCGAATTACCACTATCGTTTATGGGTTATGCATTAGAGACAACCGCATTCACTTTAAATAGGGCACCGCATATTTCCGTTGAGATGACACAGTATAGACTGAGGTTTAGAGAAATGAAAACTATCGTTTCTTGAAAGTTTGGGACTTCGACACTTGTGTGAAAAAGTTTCAGTCGAATAAGCTCAAACCCAAAGCGGATAAATGCATATTCATAGGATATCCAAAACAGTTGGGTACATCTCCTATCTCAGGTCCGAAAGAAAAGTGTTTGTTTCTAGAAACGGATCCTTTCTCGAGGAAAGGTTTCTCTAGAAACAATTGAGTGGGAGGGTGGTAGAACTTGATGAGGTTATTGAACCATCACTTCAACCAGTGTGTAGCAGGGCGCAGGAAGTTGTTCCTGTGGCGCCTACACCAATTGAAGTGAAAGCTGATGATGGTGAGCATCAAGCATCGGGTCAAGTTACTACAAGCCTCGTAGGTTGACAAGGTCACGTACTACTGCAGAGTGGTACGGTAACCCTGTCTTGGACGTCATGTTGTTGAGCAACAGTGAACCTACGAGTTATAAGGAAAGCAATGGTGGGCCCGGATTCCGACAAATGGCTGGAGGCCATGAAATCCGACAGAGGATCCATGTATGAAAACAAAGTGTAGACTTTGGAAGAACTACTTGATGGTCATAGGACTATTGAGTAAAGATGGATCTTTAAAAGGAAGACAGACGATGATGGTGATAAGTCACTATTAAGAAAAGCTCGACTTGTCACAAAGATGTTTCTGACAAGATCAAACAGTTGACTATGATGAGACTTTCTCACTCGTAGCGATGCTAAAAGTCTGTTAGAATTATGTTAGTAGTTGCTGCATTATTTATGAAATATTGCACATAGGATGTCAAAACATTGTTTCCTCGACGGTTTCCTTGAGCAAACATTGTATGTGATACAACCAGGAGGTTTTGTCAATCCTAAAGATACTAGCAAGTATGCAAGCTCCAGCGATCCTTCAATGGACTGGTGCAAGCATCTCGGAGTTGGAATATACACTTTGATGAGATGATCAAAGATTTTGGGTTTGTACAAGGTTTATGAGAAACTTGTATTTCGAAAGAAGTGAGTGGGAGCACTATAGAATTTCTGATAAGTATATGTGGTTGACATATTGTGGATCAGAAGTAATGTAGAATTTCTTTAAAGCATATAAGGTTGTTTGAAAGGAGTTTTTCAAAGGAATGCCTGGATTGCGCTACTTCAACGTTGAGCATCAAAGATCTATGGAGATAGATCGAAAGCGCTTAATAGAAGTTTTAACAAGACGCATGCCTTGACAAGTTTTTGAAGGAGTTCCAAATAGATCAGCAAAGAAGGAGTTCTTGGTTGCGTTGCAAGATGTGAATTTGAGTAAGACTCAAAACCCGACCCCGACAGAATAAAGAGAATAGACGAAGGTCGTCTTCTATGCCTTGGCCGTAGAATTAGAAGTATGCCATGCTGGGTACCGCACCTGATGTGTGCCTTGACTCAAAGTCTGTTGAGAGGTACAGAGAGTGATCCATGATTGAATCACTACCAGCAGTCAAAATTTATCTTTAGTAACTTATGGACTAAGGATTTTTTCTCGATTATGGAGGTGGTTAAAGAGTTCCTCGTAAAGGGTTACGTCGATGCAAGCTTTGACACTAATCCGAATAACTATGAGTAGTGAAACGGATTCGTATAGTAGAGTAGATATTTGGAGTATTTCCAAATAGCACATAGTAGCAGCATATATAAGATGACATAAAAATTTGTAAAGAACACAGGATCTGAAAGTTTCAGAACCGTTGACTAAAACCTCTCTCACGAGCAAGACGTGATCAGACCCCGTAACTATATGGGTGTTGGATTCGTTGGAATCACATGGTGATGTGAACTAGATTATTGACTCTAGTGCAAATGGGAGACTGTTGGAAATATGCCCTAGAGGCAATAATAAATTAGTTATTATTATATTTCTTTGTTCATGATAATCATTTATTATCCATGCTATAATTGTATTGATTGGAAACACAGTGCATGTGTGGATACATAGACAAAACACTATCCCTAGTAAGCCTCTAGTTGACTAGCTCGTTGATCAAAGATGGTCAAGGTTTCCTGACCATAGGCAAGTGTTGTCACTTGATAACGGGATCACATCATTAGGAGAATCATGTGATGGACTAGACCCAAACTAATAGACATAGCATGTTGATCGTGTCATTTTGTTGCTACTGTTTTCTGCGTGTCAAGTATTTGTTCCTATGACCATGAGATCATATAACTCACTGACACCGGAGGAATGCTTTGTGTGTATCAAACATCGCAACGTAACTGGGTGACTATAAAGATGCTCTACAGGTATCTCCGAAGGTGTTCGTTGAGTTAGTATGGATCGAGACTGGGATTTGTCACACCGTGTGACGGAGAGGTATCTCGGGGCCCACTCGGTAATACAACATCACACACAAGCCTTGCAAGCAATGTGACTTAGTGTAAGTTGTGGGATCTTGTATTACGGAACGAGTAAAGAGACTTACCGGTAAACGAGATTGAAATAGGTATCCAGATACTGACGATCGAATCTCGGGCAAGTAACATACCGAAGGACAAAGGGAATGGCATACGGGATTATATGAATCCTTGGCACTGAGGTTCAAACGATAGGATCTTCGTAGAATATGTAGGATCCAATATGGACATCCAGGTACCCCTATTGGATATTGACCGAGGAGTCACTCGGGTCATGTCTACATAGTTCTCGAACCCGCAGGGTCTGCACACTTAAGGTTCGACGTTGTTTTATGCGTATTTGAGTTATATGGTTGATTACTGAATGTTGTTCGGAGTCCTGGATGAGATCACGGACGTCACGAGGGTTTCCGGAATGGTTCGGAAACGAAGATTGATATATAGGATGACTTCATTTGGTTACGGGAAGGTTTGCGGGCATTACCGGTAATGTACGGGGAATGACGAATGGGTTCCGGATCTTCACTTGGAGGGGGGACCACCCACCCGGGAGGGCCCAAGGACCTTGGGGGTGGCACACCAAGTAGGTGGGGTCATCCCAAGGCTGTCTTGCACAAGAGATAAAGAAAAACCAAAAGAAGAGAAAGAGAAAAAAAGGGAAAGGTTGGGAGGAAGAGAAGGACTCCTTCCAATCCTAGTTGGACTAGGATTGGAGGAGGACTCCAACTCCTCCCCTTGGTGGCGCATACCTTGGGGATCCTTGAGCCTCAAGGCAAGCCTCCCCACCCCTCCTCCTATATATATGGAGCTATTAGGGCTGATTTGAGACAACTTTTGCCACGGCAGCCCAACCACATGCCTCCACGGTTTTTCCTCTAGATCGCGTTTCTGCGGAGCTCGGGCGGAGCCCTGCTGAGATTAGATCACCACCAACCTCCGGAGCGCCGTCACGCTGCCGGAGAACTCATCTACCTCTCCGTGTCTCTTGCTGGATCAAGAAGGCCGAGATCATCGTCGAGATGTACGTGTGCTGAACGCGGAGGTGCCGTCCGTTCGGCACTAGATCGGAGCGGATCATGGGACGGTTCGTGGGGCGGATCGAGGGACGTGAGGACGTTCCACTACATCAACTGTGTTTCTTAATTCTTCTGCTGTGTGATCTACAAGGGTACGTAGATCTGAAATCCCCTCTCGTAGATGGACATCACCATGATAGGTCTTAGTGCGTGTAGGAAATTTTTTGTTTCCCATGCGACGTTCCCCAACATAAAGACCCACCACACCTTGTAGCAACTACTCCTACTAGTGCCTAGAGACCGTATCATGCGCTAAAACTACTTGGGACCAGCTAAAATCAACTTTTATAGCTCAAGAACAGGGTCACCAAGGTAGCAAGAATACGCGAAGGATAAAGCACTAGAGCAAAAACTAATTGGAACAATGGAGGAGTCACTTACCAAGGAGTAATTTTCCCCAAAACAGTTCGGAGAATGGTGCTTTGAGCAAGGAGATCGAAAATCACAACCAAATGAGCAAGAACACGGGTTTGAGCTGCGAAACAATTTTTTCTCGAGGTGGAAGAAGAGGCTGAGAGCTGGAATGAGTGGAGGGGGTGCCTGTGGGCCCCACAAGCTTGCACCCCGCCACGAGGGGGTAGGTGGCGGTGGGGGGGCTTGTGTCCCACTGGTCAGGCCCCCTGACCAGCTCTCAGGCCCAGAAATTTTCAAATATTTCAGAAAAAATCATACTAAATTTTCACGACCATCGGAGAACTTTTATTTTCGAGGTATTTTTTTCCGGGACGCTAAAACAGAAAATAGGAAAAACTAAACTAATTCTATCATTTTTCTTCTAAGCAACAGAAAATGAAGACTCAAAATAGAGGTATGTGACTCTCTGATTCATCCGTTTCATGGTCATCGAAAGAAATCCGTCAATGGGATTGATCAAGTCCTTATGACAAAATCTTCTCGAATCGCAAGAGAGAACGGAGAATTTTTGAATAGCCACTAAGTCACCTCAATGGGGATATGTATCTCCCCAACAAGCAAATCATACTTCATCTAGACACGAGGAATAGGGCATTCAAAGCTCCCAATGAGAATCGATGAAGTCTTTTCGATAGCATTGATGCAATGTACTGGATATCGTTTCTTCGGAAAGTGCAATGTGTGCTCATTACCGTTGACATGGAAAGTGACATTGCCTTTGTTGCAATCTATAACATCCCCTGCAGTGTTTAAAAAGGGTCTTCCGAGCATGATAGCCATGGCATCATCCTCGGGAATCTCCAAGATAACATAGTTTGTTAAGATCGTGGTATTAGCAACTACAACAGGCACATCCTCGCAAACGCCGATAGGGAAAGCGGTTGATTTGTCGGCCATTTGCAGAGAAATTTTAGTGGGTGTCAACTTATCCAGCTCAAGTCTATGATAAAGAGAGAGCGGCATAACACTAACACCGGCTCCAAGGTCACATAAGGTAGTTCTTACGTAGTTTCCTTTAATGGAGCAAGGTATAGTGGGCACTCCGGGATCACCAAGTTTCTTAGGAGTTCCACCTTTGAAAGTGTAATTGGCAAGCATGGTGGAGATCTCAAGATCTGGTATCTTCCGTTTATTAGTCACGATATCTTTCATGTACTTGGCATACGGAGACATCTTGAGCATATCAGTTAACCGCATCTGCAGAAAGACGGGTCTTATCATGTCAACGAAGCGCTCAAAATCCTCATCATACTTTTTCTTGGATGGCTTAGGAGTAAAGGGCATAGGTCTCTGAACCCATGGCTCTCTCTCTCTTTACCATGCTTCCTAGCAGTGAAGTCATTCTTGTCGTATCTCTTAGGTTGTGGATTATCAGGATTAACCATAGGTTCAATCTCCACATCCTCATCATGGCTAGGTTGAGCATTATTATGAACATCGCTGTCCACATTGTTACCAGGTTCATGTTCATCACCTGATTGTGTTTCTGCATCACACACAAAAATATCATTAGGTTCTTCAGGTGTGATAGTATTTGGTGAACTGGCGTGCAGGTTTCTGTCATCCTTCTTCTTCTCCTTAGGATGACTAGGTGTATCAGCATTGATTCCTTGAGAATCTTGATCAATTCTCTTAGGATGACCTTCAGGATACAAAGGTTCCTGAGTCATTTTGCCACCTCTAGTAATGACTCTGATAGAGTTGTCATTTAATTCATTGAGCAAGTCATTCTGAGCTTTAAGTACTTGTTCTACCTGAGTAGTAATCATAGAGGCATCTTTACTCAGAAGCTTCAGAGCATTGACATTTCTGTCTACACAATCACTTAAATGGCTAAGCATACGAGCACTTTGTTCCCAATGTCTGCTAACATAATCATTGAAACTCTGTTGTTTGGCAACAAAGTTGTCAAATTCATCAAAGCATAGGCTAGAAGGTTTATCAAAAGGAATATCACTCTCGTCAAACCTACGCAGAGAATTCACTTCTACTACGTGTATCGGGTTACCGAGACCGTCGATCTCTTCGATAGGTGGTAGATTTTTGACATCTTCAGATCTAATGCCTTTCTCTTTCATAGATTTCTTGGCTTCTTGCATATCTTCGGGACTGAGGAATAGAATACCTATTTTCTTCGGAGTTCGCTTAGGAGGTGGTTCGGGAATAGTCCAAGCATTATCATTGATCAAGAGGTTATTCAGCAGAGTCTCAGCTTGTTCTACAGTTCGTTCCCTAAAAACACAACCGGCACAACTATCTAGGTAGTCTCTAGAGGCATCGGTAAGTCCATTATAGAGGATATCAAGTATCTCGTTCTTCTTGAGAGGGTGATCAGGCAAAGCATTCTGTAGCTGGACAAGCCTCCCCCAAGCTTGTGGAAGACTGTCTTCTTGGAGTTGAGCAAAGTTGTATATTTCTTGCAAGGCAGATTGCTTCTTATGGGCAGGGAAATATTTCTAACAGAAGTAATAGACCATCTCCTAGGGACTACGCACACATCTAGGAGCAAGAGAGGTGAACCAGGCTTTAGCATCATCCTTTAGAGAGAAAGGAAACAGCTTAAGGATACAGTAGTGGCGGATCTTCTCCTCATTAGTGAAAAGGTTGGCTATTTCGGATAGTTTGGCAAGATGGGCTATGACCGTCTCAGACTCATAACCGTGAAAAGGATCAGATTCGACTAGAGAGATTATCTCAGGGTCGACAGAGAATTCATAATCCTTATCGGTGACAAAGATAGGCGAAGTGGCAAACTTCGGATCATTTTTCATCCTAATTTTCCGAGATTTTTCCTTCCACTTGAGAACTAATTTCTCAGCGTCATAGGCATCCTTACACGCAAGAAAATCCTTAGCTATCTCTCCCTCCATAACGTAACCCTCAGGTATATCAGGCAATTCATATCTAGGAGAGCTATATCTAGCAGGAGCAAAAGCAGGTTCTATCTCAATAGTATCGGTAGTTTCAGAAGCATCACGAGCATTGGCAGTAACTCTAGCAATATGAGCATCAAGGTATGCTCCCAGTGGAACATCAGGCAAAGGAGTATCTCTAGCAGTATCAAGCATAGTATCATCAGGCAAAGCAGCATCTCTAGCATCATCAGGCAAAGTAGTATCAAGCATAGCATCTCTAGTAGTATCAGGCATAGCATCTCTAGCAGTATCAAGCATAGTATCAAGAATAGCATCTCTAGCAGTATCAAGCATAGTATCATCAGGCATAGTATCAAGCATAGCATCTCTAGCAGTAGTATCACAAGCATCATCAAGCACAGGCGACATATCAAGATTTCTAGCACGAGGTGATGTCGCAAACTTACTCATAACTGAAGGTGAATCAAGTGCAGAGCTAGATGGCAATTCCTTACCTCCCCTCGTAGTTGAGGGCAAGACTTTGGTCTTCGGATCCTTTAGATTCTTCATAGTGATCAGCAGATATAAATCCCAAGTGACTCAGAGAATATAGCAATACCTCCCCGGCAACGGCGCCAGAAACATGCTGACGTCAGCTGTGCTTCCCTGGCAATGGCTCCAGAAAAGTGTTGATCCTGCAATCTCTAGTGTTAGCTAGACGAATGCTTATAACAACTAACCTTCTCCTGCAACAGCACCAGAAGAATGCTGCTAGCACTCTCAGGCAATGAAACTGGAAGAATGTTGTTGATGGCGCACCAACGCGTGGGTTCGCAGCAGTTTTCGAGGGTAGAGTATTCGACCCAAATTTGTAGGTAAGCCTTAGGAGGTGAGAGTATACTCCCAAATATTAGCAGCTGAATGTGTCAGATTCAACCACACCTGAAAGATTAGTATCTGCAAGCACAATAGTGACAGCGAAGTAGTAACAGCGAAGTAGCGGATATCGGCAGTGTAAGGTGTTGGAAATATGCCCTAGAGGCAATAATAAAATGGTTATTATCATATTTCCTTGTTCATGATAATCGTCTATTGTTCATACTATAATTGTAGTAACAGGAAACAGTAATACATGTGTGAATAAATAGATCACAATGTGTCCCTAGCAAGCCTCTAGTTGGCTAGCTCGTTAGTCAATAGATGATCATGGTTTCCTGATCATTGGCATTAGATGTCATTGATGACGGGATCACATCATTGGGAGAATGATGTGATGGACAAGACCCAATCCTAAGCATAGCACTAGATCGTATTGTTCGTATGCTAAAGCTTTTCTAATGTCAAGTATCTTTTCCTTCGACCGTGAGATTGTGCAACTCCCGGATACCGTAGGAGTGCTTTGGGTGTATCAAACGTCACAACGTAACTGGGTGACTATAAAGGTGCACTACGGGTACCTCCGAAAGTGTCTGTTGGGTTGGTACGAATCGAGATCGGGATTTGTCACTCCGTGTGACGGAGAGGTATCTCTGGGCCCACTCGGTAGAACATCATCATGAGCTCAATGTGACTAAGGAGTTAGTCACATGATGACGTGCTACGGAACGAGTAAAGAGACTTACCGGTAACGAGATTGAACAAGGTATAGGTATACCGACGATCGAATTTTAGGCAAGTTCTATACCGACAGACAAAGGGAATCGTATACAGGATTGATTGAATCCTTGACATCGTGGTGTATCCGATGAGATCATCGTGGATCAAGTGGGAGCCACCATGGGTATCTAGACCCCGCTCATCGTTATTGGCCAGAGAGGTGTCTCGGTCATGTCTACCTGTCTCCCGAACCCGTAGGGTCTACACACTTAAGGTTCAATGACGCTAGGGTTATAGGGAATTGTTATACGAGGTTACCGGAAGTTGTTCGGAGTCCCGGATGAGATCCCGGACGTCACGAGGAGCTCCGGAATGGTCCGGAGGTAAAGATTGATATATAGGACGGATGGTTTCGGACACCGGAAGTGTTTCGGGCGTCACCGGTAACGTACCGGGACCACCGGAGGTGGCCCCGGGGGTCCACCGAAGGGGGACAACGACCCCGAGAGGCTAGATGGGATAAGTGCGGGAGGGAACCAGCCCCTAGGTGGGCTGGTGCGCCTCCCACACCCAGCCCAATGCGCAAGTGGTGGGGAGAGGGGGCAACCCTAGGCGCAGTTGGGCCTTAGGCCCACCAGGTGTTGCGCCACACCCCCTCCCACCCTAGCCGCCGCCCCCCTCTCTCATATGGTGGCCGCCGGCCCCTAGGGAGGGAACCCTAGGGGTGGCGCAGCCCTTCCCCCTCCTCCTATAAATAGAAAGGGGTTTTGGCCATTGTGAGACACACTTTTCCCTCTCCCTCGACGCAGCCCTGCTCTTCTTTCTCCTCCTCTCTGCCGGTGCTTCGCGAAGCCCTGCCGGGAGACCTCGTCTCACCATCGACACCATGCCGTCGTGCTGCTGGATTTCTTTCCCAACCTCTCCCTCCTCCTTGCTGGATCAAGGTGCGGGAGACGTCACCGGGCTGCACGTGTGTTGAACGCGGAGGTGCCGTAGTTCGGCACTAGATCGGAATCGCTGCGAGTACGACTCCGTCAACCGCGTTCTAGCAACGCTTCCGCTTAGGGATCTTCAAAGGTATGAAGATGCTCTTACCCCTCTCTCGTTGCTGGTCTCTCCATAGGAAGATCTGAATATGCGTAGGAAAATTTTGAATTTATGCTACGTTACCCAACAGTGGCATCCGAGCCATGTTTTCTATGTGTAGATTCTATGCACGAGTAAAACACAAAAGTTGTGGGCGATGATTTTTCAATTTGCTTGCCGCTACTAGTCTTATTATTTTCCGGCGGTATTGTGGGATGAAGCGGCCCGGACCGACTTTACACGTACGCTTACGTGAGACTGGTTCGACCGACAAACATGCACACCGTGCATAAAGGTGGCTAGCGGGTGTCTGTCTCTCCTACTCTAGTCGGATTGGATTTGATGAAAAGGGTCCTTATGAAGGGTACATAGCTTTGGCATATCATCGTTGTGGCTGTCACGTAGGTAAGAAGGTGTTCTTGCTAGAAACCCAAATGAGCCACGTAAAACTTGCAACAACAATTAGAGAACGCCTAACTTGTTTTTGCAGGGTTTGACATGTGATGTGATATGGCCAAAGTTGTGATGTTGCATGTATGATGTATGAGATGATCATGTTATTGTAATAGGTTTCACGACTTGCATGTCGATGAGTATGACAACCGGCAGGAGCCATAGGAGTTGTCTTAATTTATTGTATGAGATGCAACGCCATGTGCTTACTACTTTTACTTCATTGCTAACGGTTAGCTTAGTAGTAGTGATAGTAGTAGTTGGCGTGACGACTTCACGAAGACACGATGATGGAGATCATGATGATGGAGATCATGGTGTCACGCCGGTGACGATGATGATCATGCGATGCCTGAAGATGGAGATCGAAAGAGCAAAGATGATAATGGCCATATCATGTCACTATATGATTGCATTGTGATGTTTATCATGTTTTACATCTTATTGCTTAGAACGACGGTAGCATAATAAGATGATCCCTCTTAAAATTTCGAGAACGTATTCCCCTAAGTGTGCACCGTTGCGAGGGTTCGTTCTCTCGAAGCACCACGTGATGATCGGGTGTGATAGATTCTAACGTTCGCATACAACGGGTGTAAGCCAGATTTACACACGCGAAACACCTAGGTTGACTCGACGAGCTTAGCATGTACAGACATGACCTCGAATACAAGAGACCGAAAGGTCGAATATGAGTCGTATGGTTGAATACGATCAGCATGCAGTTGCTCACCATGGTGACTAGTCCGTCTCACGTGATGATCGGACACGGGTTAGTCGACATGGATCATGTATCACTTAGATGACTAGAGGGATGTCGATTTAAGTGGGAGTTCATACTTAATTTGATTAAATGAACTTAATTGTCATGAACTTAGTCTAAAAATTGTCTTTATAAATATTGTAGATGGCCAACGTCAACCTCAATTTCAACGCATTCCTAGAGAAAAACAAGCTGAAAGATGATGGTAGCAACTATGCGGACTGGGTTCGCAACTTGAAGCTCATCCTTGAAGTAGCTAAAAAGGCTTATGTCCTTGATGCGCCGCTAGGTGACCCTCCCGCTCCCGCAGCAGCCCAGGACATTCTGAACGTCTGGCAAACGCGGAGTGATGACTACTCTCTGGTTAGGTGTGGCATGTTATACAGTTTAGAAACGGGGCTCCAAAGGCGTTTTGAGAAAAACGGGGCATATGAGATGTTCCAGGAGGTGAAGCTAGTTTTTCAAGCTCATGCCCGTGTCGAGAGATATGAAGTCTCCGACAAGTTATTTAGCTGTAAGATGGAGGAGAACAGTTCTGTCAGTGAGCACATACTCAAAATGTCTGGGTTACACGGTCGTCTGACTTCACTTGGAGTCGAACTTCCGGATGATGCTATAATTGACAGAATCCTCCAGTCTCTCCCACCAAGCTACAAAGGCTTTGTGCTTAACTACAACATGCAAGGGATGGAGAAGACCATTCCCGAGTTGTACTCGATGCTCAAGTCTGCAAAAGTAGAAATCAAGAAAGAGCATCAAGTGTTGATGGTCAACAAGACCACTAGTTTCAAGAAAGGCAAGGGTAAGAAGAACTTCAAGAAAGACGGCAAAGCTGTTGCCGCGCCCGGTAAGCCAGATGCCGGGAAGAAGAAAAAGAATGGACCTAAGCCTGAGACTGAGTGCTTCTATTGCAAGGGAAAAGGTCACTGGAAGCGGAACTGCCCCAAATACTTAGCGGACAAGAAGGCCGGCAACGTTAAAGGTATATGTGATATACATGTTATTGATGTGTACCTTACCAGCGCTCATAGTAGCTCCTGGGTATTTGATACTGGTGTTGTTGCTCACATTTGCAACTCAAAGCAGGAACTGCGGAATAAGCGGAGACTGTCCAAGGACGAGGTGACGATGCGCGTCGGGAATGGTTCAAAGGTCGATGTGATCGCCGTCGGCACGCTACCTCTACATCTACCATCGGGATTAGTTTTAAACCTTAATAATTGTTATTTAGTACCAGCTTTAAGCATGAACATTGTATCAGGGTCTTGCTTAATGCGAGACGGCTACTCATTTAAGTCAGAGAATAATGGTTGTTCTATTTATATGAGTGATATGTTTTATGGTCATGCTCCGCTGGTGAATGGTTTATTCTTGATGAATCTCGATCGTGATGTTACACATATTCATAGTGTGAGTACCAAAAGATGTAAAGTTGATAATGATAGTCCCACATACTTGTTGCACTGCCGCCTTGGTCATATCGGCGTTAAGCGCATGAGGAAGCTCCATACTGATGGACTATTAGAGTCTCTTGACTTTGAATCATTTGACACATGCGAACCGTGCCTCATGGGCAAGATGACTAAGACTCCATTCTCAGGAATAATGGAGAGAGCAACCGACTTATTGGAAATAATACATACTGATGTGTGTGGTCCAATGAACGTTGAAGCTCGCGGTGGTTATCGTTATGTTCTCACTCTCACCGATGATTTGAGTAGGTATGGGTATATCTACTTGATGAAGCACAAATCTGAGACGTTTGAAAAGTTCAAGGAATTTCAGAGTGAGGTTGAGAATCAACATGACAGAAAAATCAAATGTCTACGATCTGATCGTGGAGGAGAATATTTGAGTCACGAGTTTGGCACATACCTAAGGAAGTGTGGAATCGTTTCACAACTGACGCCGCCTGGCACACCGCAACGCAACGGAGTGTCTGAACGTCGTAATCGCACTTTATTAGATATGGTACGATCTATGATGTCTCTTACCGACTTACCGCTATCATTTTGGGGATACGCATTAGAAACTGCAGCATTCACTTTAAATAGGGCACCGTCTAAATCCGTTGAGACGACACCGTATGAACTATGGTTTGGCAAGAAACCTAAGTTGTCGTTTCTGAAAGTTTGGGGCTGCAATGCTTATGTGAAGAAACTTCAACCAGAAAAGCTCAAACCCAAAGCGGAGAAATGCGTATTCATAGGATACCCTAAGGAAACTATTGGGTATACCTTCTATCTTAGATCCGAAGGTAAAACCTTTGTTGCCAAGAACGGATCCTTTCTAGAGAAAGAGTTTCTCTCGAAAGAAGTAAGTGGGAGGAACGTAGAACTTGATGAGGTAATTACACCCCCTCTCGAACAGGATAGTAGCGCAGCGCGGGAAGTTGTTCCTGTGGCGCCTACACTGACTGAAGAGGAAGTTAATGATGATAATCATGAAGCTTCAGATCAAGTTACTACTGAACTGCGAAGGTCCACAAGGGCACGCTCCGCACCAGAGTGGTACGGCAACCCTGTGATGGAAATCATGTTGTTAGACAACGGTGAACCTTTGAACTATGAAGAAGAGATGGCGGGCCCGGATTCCAACAAATGGCTTGAGGCTATGAAATCCGAGATAGGATCCATGTATGAGAACAAAGTATGGACTTTGGTGGACTTGCCCGATGACCGGCGAGCCATAGAAAATAAATGGATCTTCAAGAAGAAGACTGATGCAAACGGTAATGTAACCGTTTACAAAGCTCGACTTGTTGCAAAGGGTTTTCGACAAATTCAAGGAGTTGACTACGAAGAGACTTTCTCTCCCGTAGCGAAGCTGAAATCAGTCCGAATCTTGTTAGCAATTGCCGCCTTTTATGATTATGAAATTTGCCAAATGGACGTCAAAACAGCGTTCCTTAACGGGAACCTTAAGGAAGAGTTGTATATGATGCAACCAGAAGGTTTTGTCGACCCTAAGGGTGCTAACAAAGTGTGCAAGCTCCAGCGCTCCATCTATGGGCTGGTGCAAGCATCTCGGAGTTGGAACATTCGCTTTAATGAGGTGATTAAAGCGTTTGGGTTCATACAGGTTTACGGAGAAGCCTGTCTGTACAAGAAAGTGAGTGGGAGCTCTGTAGCTTTCCTCATACTATATGTGGATGACATATTATTGATGGGGAATAATATAGAGATGTTGGAGAGCATAAAGGCCTATTTGAACAATAGTTTTTCAATGAAGGACCTTGGAGAAGCTGCATACATATTAGGCATCAAGATCTATAGAGATAGATCAAGACGCCTCATAGGTCTTTCGCAAAGTACATACCTTGACAAGATATTGAAGAAGTTCAATATGGAAAACTCAAAGAAAGGGTTCTTGCCAGTTTTGCAAGGTATGAGATTGAGTAAGACTCAGTCGCCGACCACGGCAGCAGATAGAGAGAAGATGAGTTATGTCCCCTACGCTTCAGCCGTGGGCTCTCTAATGTATGCCATGCTGTGTACCAGACCTGATATAAACCTTGCCATAAGTTTGGTAGGGAGGTACCAAAGTGATCCAGGTATGGAACACTGGACAGCGGTCAAGAATATCCTTAAGTACCTGAAAAGGACTAAGGAAATGTTTCTCGTTTATGGAGGTGACGAAGAGCTCGTCGTAAAGGGTTACGTCAAAGCTAGCTTCGACACAGATCCGGATGACTCTAAGTCACAGACCGGATACGTATATGTGTTAAATGGTGGGGCAGTGAGCTGGTGCAGCAGCAAGCAAGAAGTCGTGGCAGCATCTACATGTGAAGCGGAGTACATAGCTGCTTCAGAAGCAGCTCATGAAGGAATTTGGATGAAGGAGCTCATCACCGACCTTGGAGTGGTTCCAAGCGCGTCGGGTCCAATGACACTCTTCTGTGATAACACTAGGGCCATTGCCATAGCCAAGTGTTGGGGAACGTCGCATGGGAAACAAAAAATTTCCTACGCGCACGAAGACCTATCATGGTGATGTCCATCTACGAGAGGGGATGAGTGATCTACGTACCCTTGTAGACCGTACAGCAGAAGCGTTAGTGAACGCAGTTAATGTAGTGGAACGTCCTCACGTCCCTCGATCCGCCCCATGAACAATCCCGCGATCAGTCCCACGATCTAGTACCGAATGGACGGCACCTCCGCGTTCAGCACACGTACAACTCGACAATGATCTCGGCCTTCTTGATCCAGCAAAAGAGACGGAGAGGTAGAAGAGTTCTCCGGCAGCGTGACGGCGCTCCGGAGATTGGTGATGACCTTGTCTCAGCAGGGCTCCGCCCGAGCTCCGCAGAAACGCGATCTAGAGGAAAAACCGTGGAGGTATGTGGTCGGGCTGCCGTGGAAAAGTCGTCTCAAATCAGCCCTAAAACCTCCGTATATATAGGTGGGAGAGAGCGGACCTTACCTTGGTGCTCAAGGAGCCCCAAGGGGGTCGGCTGAGCCAAGGGGGGAAGGTCTCCCCCCCAAACCGAGTTGGACTTGGTTTGGTGGGTGGGAGTCCTTCCTTCCCTTCCCACCTCCTTTTTTTTCTTTCTCTTTGATTTTTTCTTCCAATGCGCATAGGGCCCTTTTTGGGCTGTCCCACCAGACCACTAAGGGCTGGTGCGCCGCCCTCAAGGCCTATGGGCTTCCTCGGGGTGGGTGGCCCCCCCGGTGAACTCCCGGAACCCATTCGTCATTCCCGGTAAATTCCCGGTAACTCCGAAAACCTTCCGGTAATCAAATGAGGTCATCCTATATATCAATCTTCGTTTCCGGACCATTCCGGAAACCCTCGTGATGTCCGTGATCTCATCCGGGACTCCGAACAACATTCGGTAACCAACCATATAACTCAAATACGCATAAAACAACGTCGAACTTTAAGTGTGCAGACCCTGCGGGTTCGAGAATGTTGTAGACATGACCCGAGAGACTCCTCGGTCAATATCCAATAGCGGGACCTAGATGCCCATATTGAATCCTACATATTCTACGAAGAACTTATCGTTTGAACCTCAGTGCCAAGAATTCATATAATCTCGTATGTCATTCCCTTTGTCCTTCGGTATGTTACTTGCCCGAGATTCGATCGTCAGTATCCACATACCTATTTCAATCTCGTTTATCGGCAAGTCTCTTTACTCGTTCTGTAATACAAGATCCCGCAACTTACACTAAGTCACATTGCTTACAAGGCTTGTGTGTGATGTTGTATTACCGAGTGGGCCCCGAGATACCTCTCCGTCACACGGAGTGACAAATCCCAGTCTTGATCCATACTAACTCAACTAACACCTTCGGAGATACCTGTAGAGTATCTTTATAGTCACCCAGTTACGTTGCAACGTTTGATACACACAAAGTATTCCTCCGGTGTCAGTGAGTTGTATGATCTCATGGTCATAGGAACAAATACTTGACACGCAGAAAACAGTAGCAACAAAATGACACGATCAACATGCTACGTCTATTAGTTTGGGTCTAGTCCATCACGTGATTCCCCTAATGACGTGATCCAATTATCAAGCAACAACACCTTGTTCATAATAGAAGACACTGACTATCTTTGATCAACTGGCTAGCCAACTAGAGGCTTGCTAGGGACAATGTTTTGTCCATGTATCCACACATGTAAATGAGTCTTCATTCAATACAATTATAGCATGGATAATAAACGATTATCTTGATACAGGAATTATAATAATAACTATATTTATTATTGCCTCTAGGGCATAATTCCAAAAGTCTCCCACTTGCACTAGAGTCAATAATCTAGCCCTCACATCATCATACGAATTACATTGTAATAAATCTAACACCCATACAGTTCTGGTGTTGATCATGCTTTGGCCGTGGAAGAGGTTTAGTCAGCGGGTCTGCTACATCCAGATCCGTGTGCACTTTGCATATATTTACGTCCTCCCCTTCGACGTAGTCGTGGATGAGGTTGAACCGTCGTTTGATGTGTCTGGACTTCTTGTGAAACTGTGGTTCCTTTGCTACGGCAACGGCACCCGTGTTGTCACAGAACAAGGTTATTGGATTCAGTGCACTTGGCACCACTCCAAGATCCGTCATGAACTGCTTCATCCAGACACACTCCTTAGCCGCCTCCGAGGCAGCCATGTAGAATCATCCAGACACATGTAGAATCTGCTACGATGCTTTGCTTGAAACTGCACCAGCTTACCGCACCCCCATTAAGAATAAATACGTATCCGGTTTGCGACTTAGAGTCGTCCGGATCTGTGTTAAAGCTTGCATCGACGTAACCTTTTACGGCGAGCTCTTCGTCACCTCCATACACGAGAAACATCTCCTTAGTCCTTTTCAGGTACTTCAGGATATTCTTGACCGCTGTCCCGTGATCCACTCCTGGATGACTCTGGAACCTACCTACCATACTTATGGCCAGGCTAACGTCCGGTCTAGTGCACAGCATTGCATACATGATAGAGCCTAGGGCTGAAGCATAGGGGACGAAGCGCATATGCTCTCTATCCTCATCAGTTGCTGGGCACTGAGTCTTACTCAATCTCATACCTTGTAAAACTGGCAAGAACCCCTTCTTGGATTGTTCCATTTTGAACCTCTTCAAAACTTTATCAAGGTATGTGCTTTGTGAAAGTCCTATCAGGCGTTTTGATCTATCCCTATAGATATTAATGCCTAGAATGTAAGCAGCTTCTCCTAGGTCCTTCATAGAGAAACTTTTCTTCAAGTAATCCTTTATGCTCTCCAAAAACTCTACGTTGTTTCCAATCAGCAATATGTCATCCACATATAATATTAGAAACGCCACAGAGCTCCCACTCACTTTCTTTGTAAATACAAGATTCTCCAACCACTTGTATAAACCCAAATGCTTTGATCACCTCATCAAAGCGTTTGTTCCAACTCCGAGATGCTTGCACCAGTCCATAAATGGATCGCTGGAGCTTGCACACCTTGTTAGCATTCTTGGGATCGACAAAACCTTCGGGTTGCATCATATACAATTCTTCCTTAAGGAAACCGTTAAGGAACGCCGTTTTGACATCCATCTGCCAGATTTCATAATCAAAAAATGCAGCTATTGCTAACATGATTCTGACGGACTTAAGCATCGCTACGGGTGAGAATGTCTCATCGTAGTCAACTCCTTGAACTTGTGAAAAACCCTTTGCCACAAGTCGAGCTTTATAAACGGTCACATTGCCGTCAGCGTCCGTCTTCCTCTTAAAGATCCATTTGTTCTGAATAGCCTTGCGGCCCTCAGGCAGTACCTCCAAAGTCCACATTTTGTTCTCATACATGGATCCTATCTCGGACTTCATGGCTTCTAGCCATTTGTTGGAATCTGGGCCCACCATTGCTTCTTCATAATTTGCAGGTTCATTGTTGTCCAACAACATGATTGATTATACGGGATTACCGTACCACTCTGGAGCAGCACGTGGTCTCGTCGACCTGCGTGGTTCGACAGAAACTTGAATCGGAGTTTCATGATCATCATCATTAACTTCCTCCTCAACCGGCGTCGCAACGACAGAGGTTTCCCCTTGCCCTGCGCCACCATCCAGAGGGATGAGAGGTTCGACAACCTCGTCAAATTCTATCTTCCTCCCACTCAATTCTCTCGAGAGAAACTCCTTCTCGAGAAAAGCTCCGTTTTTAGCAACAAACACTTTGCCCTCGGATTTGAGATAGAAGGTGTACCCAACTGTCTCTTTTGGGTAACCTATGAAGATGCACTTTTCCGCTTTGGGTTCCAGCTTTTCACGCTGAAGCTTTTTGACATAAGCATCACATCCCCAAACTTTAAGAAACGACAACTTTGGCCTTTTGCCATACCACAGTTCGTATGGTGTCGTCTCAACGGATATTGATGGTGCCCTTTTTAAAGTGAATGCAGCTGTTTCTAATGCATAACCCCAAAACGATAACGGCAAATCGGTAAGAGACATCATAGATCGCACCATCTCTAATAAAGTACGATTACGACATTCGGACACACCATTACGCTGTGGTGTTCCAGGCGGTGTCAACTGTGAAACAATTCCACATTGTCTTAAGTGAGCACCAAACTCGAAACTCAGATATTCACCCCCACGATCAGACCGTAGGAACTTGATTTTCTTGTTACGATGATTTTCAACTTCACTCTGAAATTGCTTGAACTTTTCAAATGTTTCAGACTTGTGCTTCATTAAGTAGACATAACCATATCTACTCAAATCGCCAGTGAAGGTGAGAAAATAACGATATCCGCCTCATGCCTCTACGCTCATCGGACCACACACATCGGTATGTATGATTTCCAACAAGTCACTTGCACGCTCCATTGTTCCGTAGAACGGAGTTTTAGTCATCTTGCCCATGAGGCATGGTTCGCACGTGTCAAGTGAATCAAAGTCAAGTGACTCCAAAAGTCCATCGGCATGGAGTTTCTTCATGCGCTTTACACCAATATGACCTAAGCGGCATTGCCACAAAAATATGGCGCTATCATTGTTAACTCTAACTCTTTTCGTCTCAATGTTATGTATGTGTGTATCGCTATCAAGATTCAATATGAACAATCCTCTCACATTGGGTGCATGACCATAAAAGATGTTACTCATAGAAATAGAACAACCATTATTCTCTGACTTAAAAGAGTAACCGTCTTGCAATAAACAAGATCCAGATATAATGTTCATGCTCAATGCAGGCACTAAATAACAATGATTCAAGTTCATAACTAATCCTCATGGTAACTGAAGTGAAACTGTGCCAACGGTGATTGCATCAACCTTGGAACCATTTCCTACGCGCATCGTCACTTCATCTTTCGCCAGCCTTCGTCTATTCCGCAGTTCCTGTTTCGAGTTGCAAATATGAGCAACAGAACCGGTATCGAATACCCAGGCACTACTACGAGAGCCGGTTAAGTACACATCAATAACATGTATATCAAATATACCTGATTTTTCTTTGGCCGCCTTCTAATCTGCCAGATACTTGGGGCAATTGCGCTTCCAGTGACCCATACCCTTGCAATAGTAACACTCTGTTTCAGGCATAGGTCCAGCTTTGGGTTTCTTCATCGGATTGGCAACAGGCTTGCCGCTCTTCTTCGAATTACCCTTCTTGCCTTTGCCGTTTATCTTGAAACTAGTGGTCTTATTCTCCATCAACACTTGATGCTCTTTACGAAGTTCAGACTCTGCGACTTTCAGCATCGCAAACAACTCGCCGGGAGACTTGTTCATCCCTTGCATGTTGTAGTTCAACACAAAGCCTTTATAGCTTGGCGGCAGTGATTGAAGGATTCTGTCAGTGATAGCCTCTTGCGGGAGTTCAATCCCCAGCTCAGCTAGACGGTTTGAGTACCCAGACATTTTGAGCACATGTTCACTGACAGACGAGTTCTCCTCCATCTTGCAAGCATAGAATTTATCGGAGGTCTCATACCTCTCGATCCGGGCGTTCTTCTGAAAGATAAACTTCAACTCCTGGAACATCTCAAATGCTCCATGACACTCAAAGCGACGTTGAAGTCCCGGTTCTATGCCATACAAGACTGCACATTGAACTACTGGGTAGTCCTCCTTACGTGCTAACCAAGCGTTCTTAACATCCTGATCAGCCGTAGCGGGTGGTTCATCTCCTAGCGCAGCATTAAGGACATAATCCTTCTTCCGAGCTTGTAAGATTAGCTTAAGATTACGAGCCCAGTCTAAAAAGTTGCTTCCATCATCTTTCAACTTAGCTTTCTCTAGGAACGTATTAAAATTCAGGGTGACTGTCGCGTGAGCCATGATCTACAACACAAATATATTCAAAGTGGACTTAGACTATGTTCAAGATAATTAGAGTTTAACTTAATAAAATTATTCGCTAAACTCCCACTCAAAAAGTACATCTCTCTAGTCATTTGAGTGGTTCATGATCCACTTACACTAGCTCAAGTCCGATCATCACGTGAGTTGAGTATAGTTTCAGTGGTAAGCATCCCTATGCTAATCATATCATCTATATGATTCATGATCGACCTTTCGGTCTCATGTGTTCCAAGGCCATGTCTGCACATGCTAAGCTCGTCAAGCTTAACCCGAGTGATCCGCGTGCGCAACTGTTTTGCACCCGTTGTATGTGAACGTTGAGTCTATCACACCCGATCATCACGTGGTGTCTCGAAACGACGAACTGTAGCAATGGTGCATAGTCGGGGAGAACACAATTTCGTCTTGAAATTTTAGTGAGAGATCACCTCATAATGCTACTGTCGTTCTAAGCAAAATAAGGTGCGTAAAAGGATTAACATCACATGCAATTCATAAGTGACATGATATGGCCATCATCACGTGCTTCTTGATCTCCATCACCAAAGCACCGGCACGATCTTCTTGTCACCGACGCCACACCATGATCTCCATCAACGTGTCGCCATCGTGGTTGTCGTGCTACTCATGCTATTACTACTAAAGCTACATCCTAGTAAAATAGTAAACGCATCTGCAAGCACAAACATTAGTATAAAGACAACCCTATGGCTCCTGCCGGTTGCCGTACCATCGACGTGCAAGTCGATATTATCTATTACAACATGATCATATCATACATCCAATATATTACATCACATCGTTGGCCATATCATATCACAAGCATACCCTGCGAAAACAAGTTAGACGTCCTCTAATTTTGTTTTTGCATGTTTTACGTGGTGACCATGGGTATCTAGTAGGATCGCATCTTACTTACGCAAACACCACAAGGGAGATATATGAGTTGCTATTTAACCTCATCCAAGGACCTCCTCGGTCAAATCCGATTCAACTAAAGTTGGAGAAACCGACACTTGCCAGTCATCTTTGAGCAACGGGGTTACTCGTAGCGATGAAACCAGTCTCTCGTAAGCGTACGAGTAATGTCGGTCCAAGCCGCTTCAATCCAACAATACCGCGGAATCAAGAAAAGACTAAGGAGGGCAGCAAAACGCACATCACCGCCCTCAAAAACTTTTGTGTTCTACTCGAGAAGACATCTACGCATGAACCTAGCTCATGATGCCACTGTTGGGGAACGTCGCATGGGAAACAAAAAATTTCCTACGCGCACGAAGACCTATCATGGTGATGTCCATCTACGAGAGGGGATGAGTGATCTACGTACCCTTGTAGACCGTATAGTAGAAGCGTTAGTGAACGTGGTTGATGTAGTGGAACGTCCTCACGTCCCTCGACCCGCCCCGCGAAAAATCCCGCGATCAGTCCCACGATCTAGTACCGAACGGACGGCACCTCCGCGTTCAGCACATGTACAACTCGACGATGATCTCGGCCTTCTTGATCCAGCAAGAGAGACGGAGAGGTAGAAGAGTTCTCCGGCAGCGTGACGGCGCTCCGGAGGTGGGTGATGACCTTGTCTCAGCAGGGCTCCGCCCGAGCTCCGCAGAAACGCGATCTAGAGGAAAAACCGTGGAGGTATGTGGTCGGGCTGCCGTGGAAAAGTCGTCTCAAATCAGCCCTAAAACCTCCGTATATATAGGTGGGAGAGAGGGGACCTTCCCTTGGGGCTCAAGGAGCCCCAAGGGGGTCGACCGAGCCAAGGGGGGAAGGTCTCCCCCCCCCCAAACTGAGTTGGACTTGGTTTGGTGGGTGGGAGTCCTTCCTTCCCTTCCCACCTCCTTTTTTTTCTCTTTGATTTTTTCTTCCAATGCGCATAGGGCCCTTTTTGGGCTGTCCCACCAGCCCACTAAGGGCTGGTGCGCCACCCTCTAGGCCTATGGGCTTCCCCGGGGTGGGTTGCCCCCCCCCCCGGTGAACTCCCGGAACCCATTCGTCATTCCCGGTACATTCCCGGTAACTCCGAAAACCTTCCGGTAATCAAATGAGGTCATCCTATATATCAATCTTCGTTTCCGAACCATTCCGGAAACCCTCGTGACATCCGTGATCTCATCCGGGACTCCGAACAACATTCGGTAACCAACCATATAACTCAAATACGCATAAAACAACGTCGAACTTTAAGTGTGCAGACCCTGCGGGTTCGAGAACTATGTAGACATGACCCGAGAGACTCCTCAGTCAATATACAATAGCGGGACCTGAATGCCAATATTGAATCCTACATATTCTATGAAGAACTTATCGTTTGAACCTCAGTGCCAAGGATTCATATAATCCCGTATGTCATTCCCTTTGTCCTTCGGTATGTTACTTGCCCGAGATTCGATCGTCAGTATGCACATACCTATTTCAATCTCGTTTACCGGCAAGTCTCTTTACTCGTTCCGTAATACAAGATCCCGCAACTTACACTAAGTCAAATTGCTTACAAGGCTTGTGTGTGATGTTGTATTACCGAGTGGGCCCCGAGATACCTCTCTGTCACACGGAGTGACAAATCCCAGTCTTGATCCATACTAACTCAACTAACACCTTCGGAGATACCTGTAGAGCATCTTTATAGTCACCCAGTTACGTTGCGACGTTTGATACACACAAAGTATTCCTCTGGTGTCAGTGAGTTATATGATCTCATGGTCATAGGAACAAATACTTGACACGCAGAAAACAGTAGCAACAAAATGACACGATCAACATGCTACGTCTATTAGTTTGGGTCTAGTCCATCACGTGATTCCCCTAATGACGTGATCCAGTTATCAAGCAACAACACCTTGTTCATAATCAGAAGACACTGACTATCTTTGATCAACTGGCTAGCCAACTAGAGGCTTTCTAGGGACAGTGTTTTGTCTATGTATCCACACATGTAAATGAGTCTTCATTCAATACAATTATAGCATGGATAATAAACGATTATCTTGATACAAGAATTATAATAATAACTATATTTATTATTGCCTCTAGGTCATAATTCCAACACCAAGGTGCCCAGGTTTCACCGGAAGACGAAGCACATCAAACGCCGCTACAACTCCATCCAGGACCATGTCCAGAGTGGAGTGATAGATATTTGTAAAGTACACACGGATCTGAATATTGCAGACCCATTGACTAAACCTCTTCCACGAGCAAAACATGATCAACACCACAATGCTATGGGTGTTCGATACATCACAACGTAACTAGATTATTGACTCTAGTGCAAGTGGGAGACTGTTGGAAATATGCCCTAGAGGCAATAATAAAATGTTTATTATCATATTTCCTTGTTCATGATAATCGTCTATTGTTCATGCTATAATTGTATTAACAGGAAATAGTAATACATGTGTGAATAAATAGATCACAATGTGTCCCTAGCAAGCCTCTAGTTGGCTAGCTCGTTAGTCAATAGATGATCATGGTTTCCTGATCATGGGCATTAGATGTCATTGATGACGTGATCACATCATTGGGAGAATGATGTCATGGACAAGACCCAATCCTAAGCATAGCACTAGATCGTATTGTTCGTATGCTAAAGCTTTTCTAATGTCAAGTAATTTTTCCTTCGACCGTGAGATTGTGCAACTCCCGGATACCGTAGGAGTGCTTTGGGTGTATCAAACGTCACAACGTAACTGGGTGACTATAAAGGTGCACTACGGGT
Organism: Hordeum vulgare subsp. vulgare; assembly: GCF_904849725.1. Taxonomy (NCBI): domain Eukaryota; kingdom Viridiplantae; phylum Streptophyta; class Magnoliopsida; order Poales; family Poaceae; genus Hordeum; species Hordeum vulgare. The sequence goes on along the minus strand of NC_058522.1, from coordinate 330,842,090 downwards.
ACCTCCGAAAGTGTTTGTTGGGTTGGTACGAATCGAGATCGGGATTTGTCACTCCGTGTGACGGAGAGGTATCTCTGGGCCCACTCGGTAGAACATCATCATGAGCTCAATCTGACTAAGGAGTTAGTCACACGATGACGTGCTACGGAACGAGTAAAGAGACTTACCGGTAACGAGACTGAACAAGGTATAGGTATACCGACGATCGAATCTCGGGCAAGTTCTATACTGACAGACAAAGGGAATCGTATACGGGATCGATTGAATCCTTGACATCGTGGTTCATCCGATGAGATCATCGTGGAGCAAGTGGGAGCCACCATGGGTATGTTGGAATTATGCCCTAGAGGCAATAATAAATATAGTTATTATTATAATTCCTGTATCAAGATAATTGTTTATTATACATGCTATAATTGTATTGAATGAAGTCTCATTTACATGTGTGGATACATAGACAAAACACCGTCCCTTGCAAGCCTCTAGTTGGCTAGCCAGTTGATCAAAGATAGTCAGTGTCTTCTGATTATGAACAAGGTGGTGTTGCTTGATAACTGGATCACGTCATTAGGAGAATCACGTGATGGACTAGACGCAAACTAATAGACGTAGCATGCTGATCGTGTCATTTTGTTGCTACTGTTTTCTGCGTGTCAAGTATTTGTTCCTATGACCATGAGATCATATAACTCACTAACACCGGAGGAATACTTTGTGTGTATCAAACGTCGCAACGTAACTGGGTGACTATAAAGATGCTCTACAGGTATCTCCGAAGGTGTTCGTTGAGTTAGTATGGATCAAGACTGGGATTTGTCACTCCGTGTGACGGAGAGGTATCTCGGGGCCCACTCGGTAATACAACATCACACACAAGCCTTGCAAGAAATGTAACTTAGTGTAAGTTGCGGGATCTTGTATTACCGAACGAGTAAAGAGACTTGCCGGTAAACGAGATTGAAATAGGTATGCGGATACTGACGATCGAATCTCGGGCAAGTAACATACCGAAGGACAAAGGGAATGACATGCGGGATTATATGAATCCTTGGCACTGAGGTTCAAATGATAAGATCTTCGTAGAATATGTAGGATCCAATATGGGCATCCAGGTCCCACTATTGGATATTTACCGAGGAGTCTCTCGGTTCATGTCTACATAGTTCTCGAAACCGCAGGGTCTGCACACTTAAGGTTCGACGTTGTTTTATGCGTATTTGAGTTATATGGTTGGTTACCGAATGTTGTTCGGAGTCCCGGATGAGATCACGGACTTCACGAGGGTTTCCGGAATGGTCCGGAAATGAAGATTGATATATAGGATGACCTCATTTGATTACCGGAAGGTTTAAGGAGTTACCGGGAATGTACCGGGAAAGACGAATGGGTTCCGGGAGTTCACCGGGGGGGTGGCAACCCACCCCGGGGACGCCCATAGGCCTTGATGGTGGCGCACCAGCCCTTAGTGGGCTGGTGGGACAGTCCAAAAGGGCCCTATGCGCATTGGAAGAAAAATCAAAGAAAAAAGAAAAAAAAGGAGGAGGTGGGAAAGGAAAGAAGGACTCCACCCACCAAACCAAGTAGGACTCGGTTTGGGGGGAAGTCCTTCCCCCCTTTTGGCTCGGCGACCCCCTTGGGGCTCCTTGAGCCCCAAGGCAAGGTCCCCTCTCTCCCACCTATATATACGGAGGTTTTAGGGCTGATTTGAGACGACTTTTCCACGGCAGCCCGACCACATACCTCCACGGTTTTTCCTCTAGATCGCGTTTCTGCGGAGCTCGGGCGGAGCCCTGCTGAGACAAGGTCATCACCCACCTCCGGAGCGCCGTCACGCTGCCGGAGAACTCTTCTACCTCTCCGTCTCTCTTGCTGGATCAAGAAGGCCGAGATCATCGTCGAGTTGTACATGTGCTGAACGCGGAGGTGCCATCCGTTCGGTACTAGATCGTGGGACTGATCGCGGGATTTTTCGCGGGGCGGGTCGAGGGACGTGAGGACGTTCCACTACATCAACCACGTTCACTAACGCTTCTGCTGTACGGTCTACAAGGGTACGTAGATCACTCATCCCCTCTCGTAGATGGACATCACCATGATAGGTCTTCGTGCGCGTAGGAAATTTTTTGTTTCCCTTGCGACCTTCAGCAACAGTGGCATCATGAGCTAGGTTCATACGTAGATGTCTTCTCGAGTAGAACACAAAAGTTTTTGTGGGCGGTGATGTGCGTTTTGCTGCCCTCCTTAGTCTTTTCTTGATTCCGCGGTATTGTTGGATTGAAGCGGCTTGGACCGACATTACTCGTACGCTTACGAGAGACTGGTTTCATCGCTACGAGTAACCCCGTTGCTCAAAGATGACTGGCAAGTGTCGGTTTCTCCAACTTTAGTTGAATCGGATTTGACCGAGAAGTTCCTTGGATGAGGTTAAATAGCAACTCATATATCTCCGTTGTGGTGTTTGCATAAGTAAGATGCGATCCTACTAGATACCCATGGTCACCACGTAAAACATGCAACAACAAAATTAGAGGACGTCTAACTTATTTTTGCAGGGTATGCTTGAGATGTGATATGGCCCACGATGTGATGTGATATATTGGATGTATGAGATGATCATGTTGTAATAGATAATATCGACTTGCACGTCGATGGTACGGCAACCGGCAGGAGCCATAGGGTTGTCTTTATACTAATGTTTGTGCTTGCAGATGCGTTTACTATTTTGCTAGGATGTAGCTTCAGTAGTAATAGCATGAGTAGCACGACAACCCCGATGGCGACACGTTGATGGAGATCATGGTGTGGTGCCGGTGACGAGAAGATCGTGCCGGTGCTTTGGTGATGGAGATCAAGAAGCACGTGATGATGGCCATATCATGTCACTTATGAATTGCATGTGATGTTAATCCTTTTATGCACCTTATTTTGCTTAGAACGACGATAGCATTATGAGGTGATCTCTCACTAAAATTTCAAGACGAAATTGTGTTCTCCCCGACTGTGCACCGTTGCTACAGTTCGTCGTTTCGAGACACCACGTGATGATCGGGTGTGATAGACTCAACGTTCACATACAACGGGTGCAAAACAGTTGCGCACGCGGAACACTCGGGTTAAGCTTGACGAGCCTAGCATATGCAGACATGGCCTCGGAACACATGAGACCGAAAGGTCGATCATGAATCATATAGATGATATGATTAGCATAGGGATGCTTACCACTGAAACTATACTCAACTCACGTGATGATCGGACTTGAGCTAGTATAAGTGGATCATGAACCACTCAAATGACTAGAGAGATGTACTTTTTGTGTGGGAGTTTAGCGAACAATTTGATTAAGTTAAACTCTAATTATCTTGAACATAGTCTAAGTCCACTTTGAATATATTTGTGTTGTAGATCATGGCTCATCCGACAGTCACCCTGAATTTTAATACGTTCCTAGAGAAAGCTAAGTTGAAAGATGATGGAAGCAACTTTGTAGACTGGGCTCGTAATCTTAAGCTAATCTTACAAGCTGGGAAGAAGGATTATGTCCTTAATGATGCGCTAGGAGATGAACCACCCGCTACGGCTGATCAGGATGTTAAGAACGCTTGGTTAGCACGTAAGGAGGACTACCCAGTAGTTCAATGTGCAGTCTTGTATGGCTTAGAACCGGGACTTCAACGTCGCTTTGAGCGTCATGGAGCATTTGAGGCGTTCCAGGAGTTGAAGTTTATCTTTCAGAAGAATGCCCGGATCGAGAGGTATGAGACCTCCGATAAATTCTATGCTTCCAAGATGGAGGAGAACTCGTCTGTCAGTGAACATGTGCTCAAAATGTCTGGGTACCGTCTAGCTGAGCTGGGGATTGAACTCCCGCAAGAAGCTATCACTGACAGAATCCTTCAATCACTGCCGCCAAGCTATAAAGGCTTTGTGTTGAACTACAACATGCAAGGGATGAACAAGTCTCCTGGCGAGTTGTTTGCGATGCTGAAAGTTGCAGAGTCTGAACTCCGTAAAGAGCATCAAGTGTTGATGGTGAATAAGACCAGTAGTTTCAAGAGAAACGGCAAAGGCAAGAAGGGTAATTCAAAGAAGAGTGGCAAGCCTGTTGCCAATCCGACGAAGAAACCCAAAGCTGGACCTTAGCCTGAAACAGAGTGTTACTATTGCAAGGGTATGGGTCACTGGAAGCGCAATTGCCCCAAGTATCTGGCAGATAAGAAGGCGGCCAAAGAAAAATCAGGTATATTTGATATACATGTTATTGATGTGTACTTAACCAGCTCTCGTAGTAGTGCCTGGGTATTCGATACCGGTTCTGTTGCTCATATTTATAACTCGAAACAGGAACTGCGGAATAGACGAAGGCTGGCGAAAGATGAAGTGACGATGCGCGTAGGAAATGGTTCCAAGGTTGATGCAATCGCCGTCGGTACAGTTTCACTTCAGTTACCATCAGGATTAGTTATGAACTTGAATCATTGTTATTTAGTGCCTGCGTTGAGCATGAACATTATATCTGGATCTTGTTTATTGCGAGACGGTTACTCTTTTAAGTCAGAGAATAATGGTTGTTCTATTTCTATGAGTAACATCTTTTATGGTCATGCACCCAATGTGAGAGGATTGTTCATATTGAATCTTGATAGCGATACACACATACATAACATTGAGACCAAAAGAGTTAGAGTGAACAATGATAGCGCCATATTTTTGTGGCACTGCCACTTAGGTCATATTGGTGTAAAGCGCATGAAGAAACTCCATGCCGATGGACTTTTGGAGTCACTTGACTTTGATTCACTTGACACGTGCGAACCATGCCTCATGGGCAAGATGACTAAAACTCCGTTCTCCGAAACAATGGAGCGTGCAAGTGACTTGTTGGAAATCATACATACCGATGTGTGTGGTCCGATGAGCGTAGAGGCACGCGGCGGATATCGTTATTTTCTCACCTTCACTGACGATTTCAGTAGATATGGTTATGTCTACTTAATCAAACACAAGTCTGAAACATTTGGAAAGTTCAAGCAATTTCAGAGTGAAGTTGAAAATCATCGTAACAAGAAGATCAAGTTCCTACGGTCTGATCGTGGGGGTGAATAACTGAGTTTCGAGTTTGGTGCTCACTTAAGACAATGTGGAATTGTTTCACAGTTGACACCGCCTGGAACACCACAGCGTAATGGTGTGTCCGAACGTCGTAATCGTACTTTATTAGAGATGGTGCGATCTATGATGTCTCTTACCGATTTGTTGTTATCATTTTGGGGTTATGCATTAGAAACAGTTGCATTCACTTTAAATAGGGCACCATCAGAATCCATTGAGACGACACCATACGAACTGTGGTATGGCAAAAGGCCAAAGTTGTCGTTTCTTAAAGTTTGGGGATGTGATGCATATGTCAAAAAGCTTCAGCCTGAAAAGCTGGAACCCAAAGCGGAAAAGTGCATCTTCATAGGTTACCCTAAAGAGACAGTTGGGTACACCTTCTATCTCAAATCCGAGGGCAAAGTGTTTGTTGCTAAAAGCGGAAGTTTTCTCGAGAAGGAGTTTCTCTCGAGAGAATTGAGTGGGAGGAAGATAGAACGTGATGAGGTTGTCGAACCTCTCATCCCTCTGGATGGTGGCACAGGGCAAGGGGAAACCTCTGTCGTTGCGACGCCGGTTGAGGAGGAAGTTAATGATGATGATCATGAAACTCCGGTTCAAGTTTCTGTCGAACCACGCAGGTCGACGAGACCACGTGCTGCTCCAGAGTGGTACGGTAATCCCGTCTTATCAATCATGTTGTTGGACAACAATGAACCTGCAAATTATGAAGAAGCAATGGTGGGCCCAGATTCCAACAAATGGCTAGAAGCCATGAAGTCCGAGATAGGATCCATGTATGAGAACAAAGTGTGGACTTTGGAGGTACTGCATGAGGGCCGCAAGGCTATTCAGAACAAATGGATCTTTAAGAGGAAGACGGACGCTGACGGCAATGTGACCGTTTATAAAGCTCGACTTGTGGCAAAGGGTTTTTCACAAGTTCAAGGAGTTGACTACGATGAGACATTCTCACCCGTAGCGATGCTTAAGTCTGTCAGAATCATGTTAGCAATAGCTGCATTTTTTGATTAGGAAATCTGGCAGATGGATGTCAAAACGGCGTTCCTTAACGGTTTCCTTAAGGAAGAATTGTATATGATGCAACCCAAAGGTTTTGTCTATCCTAAGAATGCTAACAAGGTGTGCAAGCTCCAGCGATCCATTTATGGACTAGTGCAAGCATCTCGGAGTTGGAACAAACGCTTTGATGAGGTGATCAAAGCATTTGGGTTTATACAAGTGGTTGGAGAATCTTGTATTTACAAGAAAGTGAGTGGGAGCTCTGTGGCGTTTCTAATATTATATGTGAATGACATATTGCTGATTGGAAACAACGTAGAGTTTTTGGGGAGCATAAAGGATTACTTGAATAAAAGTTTCTCTATGAAGGACCTAGGAGAAGCTGCTTACATTCTAGGCATTAAGATCTATAGGGATAGATCAAAACGCCTGATAGGACTTTCACAAAGCACATACCTTGATAAAGTTTTGAAGAGGTTCAAAATGGAACAGTCCAAGAAGGGGTTCTTGCCAGTTTTACAAGGTACGAGATTGAGTAAGACTCAGTGCCCAGCAACTGATGAGGATAGAGAGCATATGCGCTCTGTCCCCTATGCTTCAGCCATAGGTTCTATCATGTATGCAATGTTGTGCACTAGACCGGACGTTAGCCTGGCCATAAGTATGGCAGGTAGGTTCCAGAGTAATCCAGGAGTGGATCACTGGACGGCGGTCAAGAATATCCTGAAGTACCTGAAAAGGACTAAGGAGATGTTTCTCGTGTATGGAGGTGACGAAGAGCTCGCCGTAAAAGGTTACGTCGATGCAAGATTTGACACAGATCCGGACGACTCTAAGTCGCAAACCGGATACGTATTTATTCTTAATGGGGGTGCGGTAAGCTGGTGCAGTTCCAAGCAAAGTGTCGTAGCAGGTTCTACATGTGAAGAGGAGTACATGGCTGCCTCGGAGGGTGTCTGGATGAAGCAGTTCATGACGGATCTTGGAGTGGTGCCAAGCGCACTGAATCCAATAACCTTGTTCTGTGACAACACGGGTGCCATTGCCTTAGCAAAGGAACCACGGTTTCACAAGAAGTCCAGACACATCAAACGACGGTTCAACCTCATCCGCAACTACGTCGAAGGGGAGGACGTAAATATATGCAAAGTACACACAGATCTGAATGTAGCAGACCCGCTGACTAAACCTCTTCCACGGCCAAAGCATGATCAACACCAGAACTGTATGGGTGTTAGATTTATTACAATGTAATTCACATGATGATGTGAGGGCTAGATTATTGACTCTAGTGCAAGTGGGAGACTGTTGGAATTATGCCCTAGAGGCAATAATAAATACAGTTATTATTATAATTCCTGTATCAAGATAATTGTTTATTATCCATGCTATAATTGTATTGAATGAAGACTCATTTACATGTGTGGATACATAGACAAAACATTGTGCCTAGCAAGCCTCTAGTTGGCTAGCCAGTTGATCAAAGATAGTCAGTGTCTTTTGATTATGAACAAGGTGTTGTTGCTTGATAACTGGATCACGTCATTAGGAGAATCACGTGATGGACTAGACCCAAACTAATAGACGTAGCATGTTGATCGTGTCATTTTGTTGCTACTGTTTTCTGCGTGTCAAGTATTTGTTCCTATGACCATGAGATCATATAACTCACTAACACCGGAAGAATACTTTGTGTGTATCAAACGTCGCAACGTAACTGGGTGACTATAAAGATGCTCTACAGGTATCTCCGAAGGTGTTCGTTGAGTTAGTATGGATCAAGACTGGGATTTGTCACTCCGTGTGACGGAGAGGTATCTCGGGGCCCACTCGGTAATACAACATCACACACAAGCCTTGCAAGCAATGTAACTTAGTGTAAGTTGCGGGATCTTGTATTACGGAACGAGTAAAGAGACTTGCCGGTAAACGAGATTGAAATAGGTATGCGGATATTGACGATCGAATCTCGGGCAAGTAACATACCGAAGGACAAAGGGAATGACATACGGGATTATATGAATCCTTGGCAGTGAGGTTCAAATGATAAGATCTTCCTAGAATACGTAGGATCCAATATGGGCATCCATGTCCCGCTATTGGATATTGACGGAGGAGTCTCTCGGGTCATGTCTACACAGTTCTCGAACCCGCAGGGTCTGCACACTTAAGGTTCGACGTTGTTTTATGTGTATTTGAGTTATATGGTTGGTTACCGAATGTTGCTCGGAGTCCCGGATGAGATCACGGACGTCACGAGGGTTTCCGGAATGGTCCGGAAACGAATATTGATATATAGGATGACCTCATTTGATTACCGGAAGGTTTTCGGAGTTACCTGGAATTTACCGGGAATGACGAATGGGTTCCGGGAGTTCACCGGGGGGGGCAACCCACCCCGGGGAAGCCCATAGATCTTGAGGGTGGCGCACCAGCCCTTAGTGGGCTGCTGGGACAGTCCAAAAGGGCCCTATGCGCATTGGAAGAAAAATCAAAGAGAAAAGAAAAAAAAGGAGGAGGTGGGAAAGGAAAGAAGGACTCCACCCACCAAACCAAGTAGGACTCGGTTTGGGGGGGAGTCCTTCCCCCCTTTTGGCTCGGCCGACCCCCTTGGGGCTCCTTGAGCCCCAAGGCAAGGTCCCCTCTCTCCCACCTATATATACAGAGGTTTTAGGGCTGATTTGAGACGACTTTTCCACGGCAGCCCGACCACATACCTCCACGGTTTTTCCTCTAGATCGCGTTTCTGCGGAGCTCGGGCGGAGCCCTGCTGAGACAAGGTCATCACCAACCTCCGGAGCGCCGTCACGCTGCCGGAGAACTCTTCTACCTCTCCGTCTCTCTTGCTGGATCAAGAAGGCCGAGATCATCGTCGAGCTGTACGTGTGCTGAACGCGGAGGTGCCGTCCGTTCAGTACTAGATCGTGGGACTGATCGCGGGATTATTCGCGGGGCGGATCGAGGGACGTGAGGACGTTCCACTACATCAACCGCGTTCACTAACGCTTCTGCTGTACGGTCTAGAAGGGTACGTAGATCACTCATCCCCTCTCGTAGATGGACATCACCATGATAGGTCTTCGTGCGCGTAGGAAAATTTTTGTTTCCCTTGCAACCTTCCGCAACAGGGTATCCAGACCCCGCTGATGGTTATTGGCCAAAGAGGTGTCTCGGCCATGTCTGCCTGTCTCCCGAACCCGTAGGGTCTACACACTTAAGGTTCGATGACGCTAGGGTTATAGGGAATTGTTATACGATGTTACCGAAAGTTGTTCGGAGTCCCGGATGAGATCCCCGACGTCACGAGGAGCTCCGTAATGATCCGGAGGTAAAGATTGATATGTAGGACGGATGGTTTCGGACACCGGAAGTGTTTCAGGCGTCACCGGTAACGTACCGGGACCACCGGGACCACCGGAGGTGGCCCCTGGGGTCCACCGAAGGGGGGCAACGACCCCGAGAGTCGAGATGGGCTAAGTGCGGGAGGGAACCAGCCCCTAGGTGGGCTGGTGCGCCTCCCACACCCAGCCCAATGCGCAAGTGGTGGGGAGAGGGGGCAACCCTAGGCGCAGGTGGGCCTTAGGCCCACCAGGTGGTGCGCCACACCCCCTCCCATCCTAGCCGCCGCCCCCCTCTCCCATCTGGTGGCCGCCGGCCCCTAGGGAGGGAACCCTAGGGGTGGCGCAGCCCTTCCCCCTCCTCCTATAAATAGAGAGGGGTTTTGGCCATTGTGAGACACACTTTTCCGTCTCCGTCGGCGCAGCCCTGCTCTTCTTTCTCCTCCTCTCTGCCGGTGCTTGGCGAAGCCCTGCCGGGAGACCTCGTCTCTCCATCGACACCACGCCGTCGTGCTGCTGGAGTTCTTCCCCAACCTCTCCCTCCTCCTTGCTGGATCAAGGTGCAGGAGACGTCACCGGGCTGCACGTGTGTTGAACGCGGAGGTGCCGTAGTTCGGCACTAGATCGGAATCGCTGCGAGTACGACTCCATCAACCGCGTTCTAGCAACGCTTCCACTTAGCGATCTTCAAAGGTATGAAGATGCTCTTACCCCTCTCTCGTTGCTGGTCTCTCCATAGGAAGATCTGAATATGCGTAGGAAAATTTTGAATTTATGCTACGTTACCCAACATAATGAGCAATAGCAGTGGCAAGGAACGGCAGTAGTGACAGCAGTAGCAAGTAGCAACAGTAGCAGCAGAGCAAGACAAGTAACAGAAGTAGCAACAGTAGTAGCAGCAGAGCAAGACAAGTAACGGCAGTAGCAACAGTAGGACAAACTCGTAGGCATTGGGTCGGTGATTTGTTTGGATGATATTCACCATGCAACAGCTATAACACGGAGAGATATGTGCTTAGCTCCCGTTCGTCAATGTGATGTAGGCATGCATTCCGTGTGTCGTCATACGTGCTTAGGGAAAAGAACTTGCATGACATCTATTGTCCATCCCTCACGTGGCAGCGGGGTCCAAAAGGAAACTACGGGATATTAAGGTTCTCCTTTTAATAAAGAACCGGACCAACGCATTAGCACTTGGTGTACACATGAACTCCTCAAACTATGGTTATCACTGGGAGTGGTTCCGATTATTGTCACTCCGGGGTTGCCGGATCATAACACATAGTAGGTAACTACAACTTGCAAGATCGGATCTAAAACACACATATATTGGTGACAACATAATAATTTCAGATCTGAAATCATGGCACTCGGGCCCTAGTGACAAGCATTAAGCATGGCAAAGTAGTAGCAACATCAAATCTTAGATTATAGTGGATACTAGGGATCAATCCCCATCAAAACTAACTCTATTACATGATAGATCTCATCCTACTCATCACCGTCCAGCGAGCCTACGAATAGATTACTCACGAACGACGAAGAGCTTCATGGAATTGGAGAGGGAAGAAGGTTGATGATGACGATGGCGACGATTTCCCCTCTCCGGATCCCCAGACGGACTCCAGATCTGCCCTCCAGATGAAGAACAGGTGGTGGCGGCGCCTCCGTATCGAAAACGCGATCAAAACTTTTATTTTTTATTTTTTCTGGGACGAAAGACAACTTATAGAGCTGGAATTGGGGGCGGCAGGTGCCTGTGGGACCCACAAGCCTGCCCACCGCCACCAGGGGGGTGGTGGCGGAGCACGGGCTTGTGGCCCACAGGCCCACCCCCTTAGGTGGATTCTAGCGCACCTCCTTAGGTGGATTCTAGCGCACCTAAGGCATTTGGATTCTAGCCCACCCCCTTTGATATTTTCTAAAACCGTTCCCCGTAAATTTTCAGGACATTTGGAGACATTCGATTTCTGCACAAAAATAACACCAAGGCAATTCTGATGAAAACAGTGTCAGTCCAGGTTAGTTCCATTCAAATCATGCAAATTATAGTCCAAAACAAGGGCAAAAGAGTTTGGAAAAGTAGATACGTTGGAGACGTATCAACTCCCCCAAGCTTAAAACCTTGCTTGTCCTCAAGCAACTCAGTTGACAAACTGAGAGAGAAAGAAAAACTTTGACAAACTCTGTTTGATCTTGTTGTTGCAACTATGTCTAACTCATAACCAGAATTTGAGCAAGATCACAAGTTAACCACATAAGCAAATGACACGAAGGTCTCACGGTAGACTAATATCAATTGCATAATCATCTAACGAGCAAGTAATAATGAGTTTCAAATACCAACACTTCAATCAAAGCAAGCATGAAGCAATATGAATAGGTGGTATCTCGCTAGCTCTTTCTGAGACCGCAAAACATAAATGCAGAGCACTTTCGAAGATCAAGGGATGACTAAACATTGTAATTCATAGCAACGAAGAAGCAACCAGTCATAGTCATACTCAATATCAATCAAAAGCAAAGCATAAAAATGACAGAGGTGCTCTCTTATTGGTGCTTATAGAAGAGGAGGATGACTCGACAGGAAAATAAATAGACAGGCCCTTCGTAGAGGGAAGCATTGATTTGCAGAGGTGCCAGAGCTCAAGCTTTGAAAATAGAGATAATAATTTTGGGTGGCATGCTTTCATTGTCAACGCAATGACCAAGAGTTCTCAATATATTCCATGCTACTCATGCTATAGGCGCTTCCCAAACAGAAAAGTAAAGTTTTAACTCCTCCACCACCAATCAATCACACTCCACGCCTAGCCGAATCCTCGGGTACCGTCCATACTAACATCAATCCGGGGGGAGTGTTGTTTTACAGTTATGTTTTCGAATTAAGCATGGAACTGGGCATCAAAAATACCGGCCCCTTTCTCGTGAATGACTGTGAATAAACACATGTCGAGCATAACACTCCTAGCATGGAAGATACCAATAGCCCTCTGTCACCACATGAGCAGTTCGGGCATGCAAAACGGATTTATTTCTTGAAGGTTTAGAGAATGGCACATGCAAATTTACTTGGAACGGCAGGTAGATACCGCAAATAGGTAGGTATGGTGGACTCTCATGGAAAAAAATTGGGTTGATGGAAGTGGATGCACAAGCAGTATTCCCGCTTAGTACAAGTGAAGGCTAGCAAAATACTAGGAAGCGACCAACTAGAGAGCGACAACAGTCATCAAGATGCAATGAGTTTGACTAACATTGAATGCAAGCATGAACAGGATATAAATCACCATGAACACGAACATCATAGAGGCTATGTTGATTTTGTTTCAACTACATGCATGAACATGTGCCAAGTCAAGCCACTTGAAACATTCAAAGGAGAATACCATCCTATCATACTACATCATAGTCATCTCAAAATCTATGTTGGCATTCAAGACAAACCATTATAAGCTCTCAGCTAAATAAGCATGGCATCAGAAACTATGATCTCTAAGTTGTCATTGCAAACATGGTTCTCTCACAACAAAGCTAAATCTGGGTTGACAAGCTAGTCATATTTACAAAAACAAAATAGATAGAGTTCATACCAGCTTTTCAGTCTCAGTCACTTCATCATATATCATCATTGTTGCCTTTCATTTGCACGATCGAACGATGAAAACGATTATAAGCGCATTGGACTAAGATGAATCTATAGGCAAACACAAAGGAGAAGACAAGATAATATGGCTCTTTGAAAGCTAAACAGGTAAGCATGTAAGAACCACTAAGCATTGTAACCAATATCTTCTACCTTGACACAAAGAAAAAGAAAACAATTTACACGGGAAAGATCCCAACAAGAAAAAGAAGAAAGAAAAATCTTTTTGGGTTTTCTTAAAAGGACACAAAACAAGAAAACAAGAAAACAAAAATAAACTAGCATGGATAATACAGTGGCAAAGTGTAAACACTGGCTAACAAACTGAAAGCATAAGCATGAATGTAAAGTCGGTGAGAACACGTACTCCCCCAAGCTTAGGCTTTTGGCCTAGCTTGATCTACTCCCATGGATGATCCTGGCGAAACCCAAAGTCATAATGAGTGTTATACGTGAGTGCTGTAGCCACTGCCTGAATAGCTGTCTCGCGAAGTCGAGCAGCCGTCGCCTCCCTCTCATACTCCTCTGCTTCTCCTATGGTTATGTAGTATTTTCGTTTAACCTGAAAGTCAAAGAAAGCAGGAGCAGGAAGGGTAATATGAAAAACATGCTGCCGGTTAAATATCAAGCGGTATAGAAGAGATCCATGATCTCTCTCAAGGAACTGGTAGCGTGTTAGAGCGACACGATCAAGGTAGGCTGTACGGAGAGGAGGGTCTTCTGGACGGATTGATACTCCAAGAAAATTTGCTAAGCGCGTAGCATAAACTCCACCAAAGAAATCCCCCTCACTGCCATTTTTATTCAGCCTCCTTGCTATAATAGCTCCCATAATGAAGCTCCTGTCACTGCGCTCTTAAGGATACTAAGGTCGGAAGCGCATAGGTGACAATGTGCACCCTTGCCGTTAATGCACCTACCTATGAAGAGGGCAAGGTAGTGCAAGGCAGGGAAATGGATGCTTCCTATGGTGGCTTGCGTGATATCTCTGGTTTCTCCAACAGTTATACGGGAGACAAAGTCTCTGACAAAAGACTTAGGAGGATCAATAACACTACCTCCATCGGGTATCTTGCAAATCCTATTGAAATCCTCCAGACCCACGGTATAGGATTTATCGTACAAATCAAACTGTATGGATGATTCATGCCCAGCTAAAAATTTGAATCTACGCACGAAAGAGGAAGTGAGCATAGCATACTGTTCACATTTATCTAAGAAGAATTCTTCTAACCCGGCATTGCGGACAAGTGCATCAAACTCATCCTTGAAGCCTACTTCGATCATGAACTCATCGGAAGGCCATTCACATGGTTGCACCGGTGCGTTCCTTAGTTGAAAAGGTTCGGGCTCCTGAAAGGAGAGGCAAGGACCCTTCTTACTTGAGGAACCACCATGAAACTTCCTCCTGAACATAATTTCCTTTTGCTAAATTTTTTTGAAGTTCAAGAGAAAAGTGAATAAAGACCCACCACACCTTGTTGCAACTACTCCTACTAGTGCCTAGAGACCGTATCACGCGCTAAAACTACTTGGGACCAGCTAAACTCAACTTTTATAGCTCAAGAACAGGGTCACCAAGGTAGCAAGAATACGCGAAGGATAAAGCACTAGAGCAAAAACTAATTGGACCAATGGAGGAGTCACTTACCAAGGAGTAATTTTCCCCAAAACAGTTCGGAGAATGGTGCTTTGAGCAAGGAGATCGAAAATCACAACCAAATGAGCAAGAACACGGGTTTGAGCTGCGAAACAATTTTTTCTGGAGGTGGAGGAAGAGGCTGAGAGCTGGAATGAGTGGAGGGGGTGCCTGTGGGCCCCACAAGCTTGCACCCCGCCACCAGGGGGTAGGTGGCAGTGGGGGGGGGGGTTGTGGCCCACTTGTGAGGCCCCTTGACCAGCTCTCAGGCCAAGAAATTTTCAAATATTCCAGAAAAAATCATACTGAATTTTCAGGACCATCGGAGAACTTTTATTTTCGAGGTATTTTTTCCGGGACGCTAAAACAGAAAACAGGAAAAGCTAAACTAATTCTATCATTTTTCTTCTAAGCAACAGAAAATGAAGACTCAAAACAGAGGTATGTGACTCTCTGATTCATCCGTTTCATGGTCATCGAAAGACAACCGTCAATGGGATTGATCAAGTCCTTATGACAAAACCTTCTCGAATCGCAAGAGAGAACGGAGAATTTTCGAATAGCCACTAAGTCACCTCAATGGGGATATGTATCTCCCCAACAAGAAAATCATACTTCATCTTGACACGAGGAATAGGGCATTCAAATCTCCCAATGAGAATCGATGAAGTCTTTTCGATAGCATTGATGCAATGTACTGGATATCGTTTCTTCGGAAAGTGCACTGTGTGCTCATTACCGTTGACATGGAAAGTGATATTGCCTTTGTTACAATCTATAACAGCCCCTGCAGTGTTTAAAAAGGGTCTTCCGAGGATGATAGGCATGGCATCGTCCTCGGGAATCTCCAAGATAACAAAGTCTGTTAAGATAGTGGTATTAGCAACTACAACAGGCACATTCTCGCAAACGCCGATAGGGAAAGCAGTTGATTTGTCGGTCATTTGCAGAGAAATTTCAGTGGGTGTCAACTTATCCAACTCAAGTCTACGATAAAGAGAGAGCAACATAACACTAACACCGGCTCCAAGGTCACATAAGGTAGTTCTTACGTAGTTTCCTTTAATGGAGCAAGGTATAGTGGGCACTACGGGATCACCAAGTTTCTTAGGAGTTCCACCTTTGAAAGTGTAATTGGCAAGCATGGTGGAGATCTCAAGATCTGGTATCTTCCGTTTATTACTCACGATATCTTTCATGTACTTGACATACGGAGACATCTTGAGCATATCAGTTAACCGCATCTGCAGAAAGAAGGGTCTTATCATGTCAACGAAGCGCTCAAAATCCTCATCATCCTTTTTCTTGGATGGCTTAGGAGGAAAGGGCATAGGTCTCTGAACCCATGGCTCTCTCTCTCTCTTTACCATGCTTCCTAGCAGTGAAGTCATTCTTGTCGTATCTCTTAGGTTGTGGATTATCAGGATTAACCGTAGGTTCAATCTCCACATCCTCATCATGGCTAGGTTGAACATTACTATGAACATCGCTGTCCACATTGTCACCAGGTTCATGTTCATCACCTGATTGTGTTTCTGCATCAGACGCAGAAATATCATTAGGTTCTTCAGGTGTGATAGTATTTGGTGAACTGGCGTGCAGGTTTCTATCATCCTTCTTCTTCTCCTTAGGATGACTAGGTGTATCAGCATTGATTCCTTGAGAATCTTGATCAATTCTCTTAGGATGACCTTCAGGATACAAAGGTTCTTGAGTCATTTTGCCTCCTCTAGTAATGACTCTGATAGAGTTGTCATTTAATTCATTGAGCAAGTCATTCTGAGCTTTTAAGTATTTGTTCTACCCGAGTAGTAATCATAGAGGCATCTTTACTCAGAAGCTTCAGAGCATTGACATTTCTGTCTACACAAGCAGTTAAATGGCTAAGCATACGAGCACTTTGTTCCAAATGTCTGCTAACATAATCATTGAAACTCTGTTGTTTGGCAACAAAGTTGTCAAATTCATCAAAGCATAGGCTAGCAGGTTTATCAAAAGGAATATCACTCTCGTCAAACCTACGCAGAGAATTCACTTCTACTACCTGTATCAGGTTACCGAGACCGTGGATCTCTTCGATAGGTGGTAGATTTTTGACATCTTCAGATCTAATGCCTTTCTATTTCATAGGTTTCTTGGCTTCTTGCATATCTTCGGGACAGAGGAATAGAATACCTCTTTTCTTCGGAGTTCCCTTAGGAGGTGGTTCGGGATAGTCCAAGCATTATCATTGATCAAGAGGTTATTCAGCAGAGTCTCAACTTGTTCTACAGTTCGTTCCCTAAAAACACAACCGGCACAACTATCTAGGTAGTCTCTAGAGGCATCGGTAAGTCCGTTATAGAGGATATCAAGTATCTCGTTCTTCTTGAGAGGGTGATCAGGCAAAGCATTCTGTAGCTGGACGAGCCTCCCCCAAGCTTGTGGAAGACTGTCTTCTTGGAGTTGAGCAAAGTTGTATATTTCCTGCAAGGCAGCTTGCTTCTTGTGGGCAGGGAAATATTTCTCACGGAAGTAATAGACCATCTCCTGGGGACTACGCACACATCCAGGAGCAAGAGAGGTGAACCAGGCTTTAGCATCATCCTTTAGAGAGAAAGGAAACAGCTTAAGGATATAGTAGTGGCGGATGTTCTCCTCATTAGTGAAAAGGTTAGCTATTTCAGATAGTTTGGCAAGATGGGCTATGACCGTCTCACACTCATAACCGTGAAAAGGATCAGATTCGACTAGAGAGATTATCTCAGGGTCGACAGAGAATTCATAATCCTTATCGGTGACAAAGATAGGCGAAGTGGCAAACTTCGGATCATTTTTCATCCTAACTTCCCGAGATTTTTCCTTCGACTTGAGAACTAATTTCTCGGCGTCATAGGCATCCTTACACGCAAGAAAATCCTCAGCTATCTCTCCCTCCATAACGTAACCATCAGGTATATCAGGCAATTCATATCTAGGAGAGATAGATCTAGCATGAGCAAAAGCAGGTTCTATCTCAATAGTATCGGTAGTTTCAGAAGCATCACGAGCATTGGCAGTAACTCTAGCAATATGAGCATCAAGGTACGCTCCCAGTGGAACATCATGCAAAGGAGTATCTCTAGCAGTATCAAGCATAGCATCATCAGGCAAAGCAGTATCTCTAGCATCATCAGGCAAAGTATTATCAAGCATAGCATCTCTAGCAGTATCAGGCATAGCATCTCTAGCAGTATCAAGCATAGTATCAAGAATAGCATCTCTAGCAGTATTAAGCATAGTATCATCAGCCATAGTATCAAGCATAGCATCTCTAGTAGTAGTATCACAA
The DNA here is from genome assembly GCF_904849725.1 of Hordeum vulgare subsp. vulgare. Lineage (NCBI taxonomy): Eukaryota > Viridiplantae > Streptophyta > Magnoliopsida > Poales > Poaceae > Hordeum > Hordeum vulgare. Next base: position 330,824,043 of record NC_058522.1, on the reverse strand, counting down.
GCATCATCAAGCACAGGCGACATATCAAGATTTCTAGCACGAGGTGATGTCGCAAACTTACTCATAACTGAAGGTGAATCAAGTGCAGAGCTAGATGGCAATTCCTTACCTCCCCTCGTAGTTGAGGGCAAGACTTTGGTCTTCGGATCCTTCAGATTCTTCATAGTGATTAGCAGATATAAATCCCAAGTGACTCAGAGAATATAGCAATACCTCCCCGGCAACGGCGCCAGAAAAATGTTGACGTCAGCTGTGCTTCCCTGGCAATGGCTCCAGAAAAGTGTTGATCCTGCAATCTCTAGTGTTAGCTAGACGAATGCTTATAACAACTAACCTTCTCCTGCAACGGCACCAGAAGAATGCTGCTAGCACTCCCCGGCAACGAAACTGGAAGAATGTTGTTGATGGCGCACCAGCGCGTGGGTTCGCAGCAGTTTTCGAGGGTAGAGTATTCGTCCCAAATTTGTAGTTAAGCCTTAGGAGGTGAGAGTATACTCCCAAGTATTAGTAGCTGAATGTGTCAGATTCAACCACACCTGAAAGATTAGTATCTACAAGCACAATAGTGACAGTGAAGTAGTAACAGCGAAGTAGCGGGTATCGGCAGTGTAAGGAGCAATAGCAGTGGCAAGGAACAGCAGTAGTGACAGCAGTAGCAAGTAGCAATAGTAGCAGCAGAGAAAGACAAGTAACAGCAGTAGCAACAGTAGTAGCAGCAGAGCAAGACAAGTAACGACAGTAGCAACAGTAGGACAAACTCATAGGCATTGGGTCGGTGATTTGTTTGGATGATATTCATCATGCAATAGCTATAACACGGAGAGATATGTCGCTAGCTCTCGTTCGTCAATGTGATGTAGGCATGCATTCCGTGTGTCGTCATACGTGCTTAGGGAAAAGAACTTGCATGACATCTATTGTCCATCCCTCCCGTGGCAGCGGGGTCCAAAAGGAAACTACGGGATATTAAGGTTCTCCTTTTAATAAAGAACCGGACCAACGCATTAGCACTTGGTGAACACATGAACTCCTCAAACTATGGTCATCACCGGGAGTGGTTCCGTTTATTGTCACTCCGGGGTTGCCGGATCATAACACATAGTAGGTAACTACAACTTGCAAGATCGGATCTAAACCACACATATATTGGTGACAACATAATAATTTCAGATCTGAAATCATGGCACTCGGGCCCTAGTGACAAGCATTAAGCATGGCAAAGTAGTAGCAACATCAAACCTTAGATTATAGTGGATACTAGGGATCAATCCCGATCAAAACGAACTCGATTACATGATATATCTTGTCCAACTCATCACCGTCCAGCGAGCCTACGAATAGATTACTCAGGAACGACGAAGAGCTTCATGGAATTGGAGAGGGAAGAAGGTTGATGATGACGATGGCGACGATTTCCCCTCTCCGGAGCCCAAGACGGACTCCAGATCTGCCCTCCAGATGAAGAACAGGTGGTGGCGGCGCCTCCGTATCGAAAACGCGACGAAAACTTCTCTTTTTTATTTTTTCTGGGACGAAAGACAACTTATAGAGCTGGAATTGGGGGCGACAGGTGCCTGTGGGCCCTACAAGCCTGCCCACCGCCACCAGGGGGGTGGTGGCGGAGCAGGGACTTGTGGCCCACTGGCCCACCCCCTCAGGTGGATTCTGGCGCACGTATTTTTGATATTTTCTAAAACTGTTCCCCGTAAATTTTCAGGACGTTTGGAGAACTTTGATTTCTGCACAAAAATAACACCAAGGCAATTCTGATGAAAACAACGTCAGTCCAGGTTAGTTCCATTCAAATCATGCAAATTATAGTCCAAAACAAGGGCAAAAGAGTTTGGAAAAGTAGATACGTTGGAGACGTATCAACTCCCCCAAGCTTAAAACCTTGCTTGTCCTCAAGCAACTCAGTTGACAAACTGAGAGGGAAAGAAAAACTTTGACAAACTCTGTTTGATCTTGTTGTTGCAACTATGTCTAACTCATAACCAGAATTTCAGCAAGATCACAAGTTAACCACATAAGCAAATGACATGAAGGTCTCACAGTAAACTAATATCAATTGCATAATCATCTAACGAGCAAATAATAATGAGTTTCAAATACCAACACTTCAATCAAAGCAAGCATGAAGCAATATGAATAGGTGGTATCTCGCTAGCTCTTTCTGAGACCGCAAAACATAAATGCAGAGCACTTTCAAAGATCAAGGGCTGACTAAACATTGTAATTCATAGCAACGAAGATCCAGTCATAGTCATACTCAATATCAATCAAAAGCAAAGCATAAAAATGACAGAGGTGCTCTCTTATTGGTGCTTATAGAAGAGGAGGATGACTCGACAGGAAAATAAATAGACAGGCCCTTCGTAGAGGGAAGCATTGATTTGCATAGGTGCCAGAGCTCAAGCTTTGAAAACAGAGATAATAATTTTTGGTGGCATGCTTTCATTGTCAACGCAATGACCAAGAGTTCTCAATATCTTCCATGCTACTCATGCTATAGGCGGTTCCCAAACAGAAAAGTAAAGTTTTAACTCCCCCACCACCAATCAATCACACTCCACGGCTAGCCGAATCCTCGGGTACCGTCCATACTAACATCAATCCGGGGGGAGTCTTGTTTACAGTTATGTTTTCGAATTGAGCATGGAACTGGGCATCCCAAATACCGGCCCCTTTCTCGTGAATGACTGTGAATAAACACATGTCGAGGATAACACTCCTAGCATGGAAGATACTAATAGCCCTCTGTCACCACATGAGTGGTTCGGGCATGCAAAACAGATTTATTTCTTGAAGGTTTAGAGAATGGCACATGCAAATTTACCTGGAACGGCAGGTAGATACCGCAAATAGGTAGGTATGGTGGACTCTCATGGAAAAACATTTGGGACGAAAGACAACTTATAGAGCTGGAATTGGGGGCGGCAGGTGCCTGTGGGCCCCACAAGCCTACCCACCGCCACCAGGGGGTGGTGGCGGAGCAGGGGCTTGCGGCCCACTGGCCCACCCCCTCAGGTGGATTCTGGCACAGGTATTTTTGATATTTTCGAAAACTGCTCCCTGTAAATTTTCAGGACGTTTGGAGAAGTTTGATTTCTGCACAAAAATAACACCAAGGCAATTCTGCTGAAAACAGCGTCAGTCCAGGTTAGTTCCATTCAAATCATGCAAATTATAGCCCAAAACAAGGGCAAAATAGTTTGGAAAAGTAGATACGTTGGACACGTATCAACAAGTGATAATAAATTTCAGCACACTATATGAATGTTTCCTTACCAAGTTCCACTTACCAAAGGCGCTTCACTCCCCGGCAACGGTGCCAGAAAAGAGTCTTGATGACCCACAAGTATAGGGGATCAATCGTAGTCCTTTCGATAAGTAAGAGTGTCGAACCCAACGAGGAGCAGAAGGATCTGACAAGTGGTTTTCAGCAAGGTAAAATCTGCAGGCTAATAAGTGATTGTGTGCTGAGATGATCCGTAGCAAGCAACAAGTAACAAAAGTAGCAACGGTGCAGCAAAGTGGCCCAATCCCTTTTGTAGCAAGGGATAAGCCTGGACAAAGTCTTATAGGAGGAAAAACGCTCCCGAGGACACACGGGAATTTCTGTCATGCTAGTTTCATCATGTTCATATGATTCCCGTTCGTTACTTTGATAGTTTGATATGTGGGTGGACCAGCGCTTGGGTACTGCCCTTACTTGGACAAGCATCCCACTTATGATTAACCCCTCTCGCAAGCATCCGCAACTACGAAAGAAGAATTAAGACAAAGTCTAACCATAGCATTAAACTAGTGGATCCAAATCAGACCCTTACGAAACAATGCATAAACTAGGGTTTAAGCTTCTGTCACTCTAGCAACCCATCATCTACTTACTACTTCCCAATGCCTTCCTCTAGGCCCAAATAATGGTGAAGTGTTATGTAGTCGACGTTCACATAACACCACTAGAGGAAAAACAACATACAACACATCAAATTACCGAAAAATACCAAATTCACATGAATACTATTAGCATGACTTATCCCATGTCTTCAGGAACAAAAGTAACTACTCACAAAGCATAATCATATTCATGACCAGAGAGGTAATGAGTAGCATCAAGGATCTGAACATAAACTCTTCCACCAAGTAATCCAACTAGCATCAACTACAAACAGTAATTAACACTACTAGCAACCTTACAACTACCAATCGGAGTCGCGAGACGGAGATTGGTTACAAGTGATGAACTAGGGTTTGGAGATGAGATTGTGCTGATGAAGATGTTGATGGTGACGAGTCCCATCCGATGAGAGGAGTGTTGGTGATGACGATGGCGACGATTTCCCCCTCCGGGAGGGAAGTTTCCCCGGCAGGATCGTCCTGCTGGAGCTCTAGATTGGTTCTGCTCAAGTTCCGCCTCGTGGCGGCGCGAATCCACGAAAAAGCTCCTCCTTGATTTTTTCCAGACGAAACACTTCATATAGCATAAGAGGGGGGCAAGTGGGCCAGCAGGTTGCCCACAAGCCCTCATGGCGCGGCCTGGTGGGGTGGCCGCGCCGCGCAGGCTTGTGGCCAACCCCTGGCGCCCCTCTGGCACTTCTTCGGCCCAGTATTTTTTATAAATCCAGAAAAAAATCCTTGTTGATTTTTACGGCGTTTGGAGTTGCACAGAATAGGTATCTCAAACTTGCTCCACTTTCAGGCCAGAATTCCAGTTGCCGGCATTCTCCCTCTTCATGTAAACCTTGCAAAATAAGAGAGAAAAGGCATAAGAATTGTACCGTGAAGTGAAATAACAGCCCAAGAAGCGATAAATATCAACATGAAAACATGATGCAAAATGGACATATCAATACGCAACTAACATTTTTAAGCTTTTCTTTAACAAATTAAGTTTAGCAATAAATAGGTTGTCTAGATATGCATCTAAGTGAGCAACCTATATGATGCTAGCAACAACAATAACAAACAAGTAGCTAATACAAGTACAGGTAAGAAGTAACCACAAGTGGAACCGATGAAGACAAGGATGTGTCTGTGAAGTTCCTTCCCTTTGAAGGGAAGCACGTCTCCGTTGGAGCGGTGTTGAGGTACAATGCTCCGCAAGATGTCACTAAAGCCACTGTATTGTGATAGCCTGGCTTATTAGGGATGATAGACTACTCATATCAATAAGGAATTCCTTCTTTTCCGTGAGCCCAGTCGAACATAACTCCCAGGTTAAGCGTGCTCGGCTTGGAGTAGTTCTCGGATGGATGACGACCGGGAAGTTCATCCCAGGTGCGCATGAGTGAGGACAAAGTGCCCAGAAAATACTAATATTGATATGTGGGGCCAATCTAGATCCTGCTAGGAGTAACGACCGTCGGCGGGTGTGTCCCGGGCGTTACAAGTTGGTATCAGAGCCGTCCCTCGCAGTTACACGGATGTTTGCGGATAGGTGTGCGGTCATGTTGTTCATGACGTTTGTGACCCGTCGTGGCACACGACATGACACATCTACTGGACTGGATGCACAAATGTTTGTGCCAAGAGGGAACGTTCATGTGGCCCGACGAGGACGTCGGTTCCTCTAAGTGGTGGTGCATGTGATTGCCTGGTTTATTAGGGATGATAGACTACTCATATCAATAAGGAATTCATTCTTTTCCTGGAGCCCAGTCGAACAGAACTCCGAGGTTAAGCATGCTCGGCTTGGAGTAGTTCTAGGATGGGTGACCGACCAGGAAGTTCATCCTGGGTGCGCATGAGTGAGGACAAAGTGCGCAGAAAAGACTAGTATTGATATGTCGGGCCAGTCTACATCCCGCCAGGAGTAACGACCGCCGGCGGGTGTGTCCGGGGCGTTACATGTATTCTCCTCATGCTCTCACACTATGTGAGATGGCATGATTCCACTAGTGGTGCCCTTGAAGGCGGTGACCGAACCTTTACAAACAAGGTTGGGGCAATCTCCACAACTGAATTGGAGGTTCCGAATGAAACCATGAAGCTTCACCACAATGGACTATGGCTTCAAGATGACCTCTTCAGTCTAGGGTGCTCAAACACCCAAGAGTAACAAGAAATGCGAGGTATTAATGGGGGGAACAACTTTTCTCTTGGTAGAAGTGTGGATCAAGGCCTTCTCCTCCAAACCCTAGAGCATCAACAAGAATGGATGGCTAAGGAGAGAGTCCGGGCAAGTTTGAGCTTAGGAGAAACAATGGAGCTTGGAGAGGAAAAAGGTAAAGGTCTCCTGCGAGAAGAAGACCTATTTATAGTGGGGGAAGAAGCTGGCCGTTTTTCTGCCCACTAGCGCACTTAAGCGGTAGTACCGCCCAGGGGAGCGGTACTTCCACTTGCACGAAAGTACCGGCCACCACAGGCAAAATAGCACTGCTTGGGAAGCGGTAGTTCCACAGGAGCGGTACTACCACCCAACACCAAGCGGTACTTCCACTCAATATTTTTGACAGGGGCTAACGAAGCCAAAGAGAAATCATAAGCGGTACAAAGAATGGTGGGGGATGACGCCGGTACCGTTGGAGCGGTACTACCGCTCCTCCCCAAGCGGCACTTCCGCTCAAATTAAGAAAAGACCCCGAGGACGCGATAGAGGATTTTTAAGCAGAAGAGGGGTCGGACCCTGAGGGCGGTAGTACCACTAGGGTGGTACTGCCTCTCCTCAGAGCGGTACTTCCACTTGATAGTACTGGTTTACCTAAGGGGCACATCAAAGGCTCCATTGTGCCGCAAAATAGGAAGGGATGCAAGTGAGTGTGATTATGTTTCTCCCAACCTTTCCAAACTTGGATCCCCTGTTGATAGTACTGGTTTACCTATGACTCCAGTCCACCAACACTAAATCGATAGACAAACACTGTCTTCTCTTTCAACCACTGAGGGGCAAATAACCGTCTCATGCCACCTGATAATTATCTAAAAGTTTAATGCACACGATTAGTCCGCATGGGGCATCATCATCAACCACGAAAACTACTTAGAATAAATTGTGCTCTTACAATCGCCCCCTTTTTGGTGGGTTGATGACAATACAGGATTTGCCATAACAAAATAGAAAGACTTAGGAAAACCCAATATCTACAAAATATAGACACGCCCCCTAGATGTGTGCCCTACTTGAATATTCTTTTGGAATGCAAAAAAGCACACACTAGGATCAACACCCCCCTATATTTTATAGACACGACCATATACTTGCATAAACAGGAAATGTGTTAAGCATGGATGCAAGTAGGGGCCGAGCTGGGCCCCGGGCACGCAGGCCCAGGGCCGAGGCATGGGATTTTTTCTCAACTAGTATGTACATAAATTTTCTTTTGGGCACGGGGTTGATCCCAGTAAAATGTATTTTTTAGAGATGGTATAAGGTAGTTTTAAGTGCCAAAGTTTTCCATGTTGTTGAAAAAATTGGGCCCGGGGTTTGCTTCATTTCTGGCTCCGCCAGTGGATGCAAGTATAGGAAATATGAACTCACGTAATAGCTAAAGTAGACATAACATAATAGGAAAGGTAGCATATGTGCCACACCATACTTTAGTTCACATAATTATTGGTAACACAAACCAAACCAAGAAAATAAAAAGAGTTCACAAAAGGAGATAACAACTAAACGATAAAGCACGCGTGACTCGGCAAATCCAGCCTAAACACTCTCTCCCCCTTTGGCATCGGGACACAAAAAGGGGCAAAGAGGATGAAAATAAGCAAAAGTTATGGTGACCCCAGTCCTCCTCTTCATCATCACCCTATGACTCGTGAGAAGCAGCAAACACCTCCTCCTCAGACTCGGTCCACCGACAGTGCGCCTTGATCCAGTCGTCCTCATCAGTGATCTTGTCCTCCGACCCGCTCTAGACATCAAGGCCAATCTTCCTCATGACCAGCTTGTTGTGATTACATGACTTATTAGCGTCAGCATGTGCCTTATATTGTCCCTTAGCCTGGAAGCAGAGGAGATCCTTCATCTTCTTCCTTAGCTTGGATTCCCATGAAGGTTTAGTCTGAGACCTCAGTACAAACTCATAGTCAGGCTCGGGCTCACCATCCGAGCCTGTGGGGGCAATCTCAGGAACTGCAGGTGGAACCCCCCAATTTTCCTTCACACAAAGCTTGAGTACACCATGAGGAACCATGTTGTCAGTCACCAAAGACTCTGTAGGAAAGGTAGCATCCCATGTATCGTCAATCAGCTTGTACAAATACGGGCCATAGATTGGCACTTTCTTCTTGTCAAAAACGGCTGAACGCAACTCTATCCACATAATATGGGAAACATCCAAGGTGGACTGGCGGCCTCACTCCTTAATGGAGAGAAGTAATAGGTTCACAAGATAAGAATGCACCTGGTCCTTGTTTCCAACACGAGGAAACAGAGTGGTGCGGAAAATCCCGTGCATGATGTCCAGAAATGGAATGATCTTAGTGCAATCACCGTTGGCGGTCTTCACAATTCTGGAGTGATGAATAAGCTTGGACTTGTGAATAGCAGCAACACCCTTTGCGTGTGTCCTCAGTCCATAGGCTCATCTAGGCCTTGTTCAGCGTAGCCTAGAGATTTTATGAAGGTCTTCCAGTCGGAGTGCAACACACGACCACCAGTAATCCATGTCAGGCGCCTGACCTCATCCTCGTGAAAGTGAACATTGGCATAAAATTGAGCCACAATCTCGCTGTCAAAGTCCTTGTTGAAGCTAATGATACGACCAAGACCCCACTGCTGACAGAGAGCATGAGCTTTAGAAATATATTCAGTGTGGGGACGAGAAGCCATGTGCCTTGTATCAATACTCTTGGCATCCACAAAGCGATTATTCCTTTTCTGGACGATCTTGGTATAAATGAGTGACTGAGCCTTATTCCGGAAAGGACACCCAACAAGAGCCTCGTCGTGAGGACAACATTAGGGATCCTCCTTATGAAAGACTGTAAATTGTTCTTGAGTCATATCTTGAGGCTCTTTCGGATCCTTCTTCTTGCTGATAGTCTTCTTCATATACTGCCTATGCGGTTGAGCACTAGATCCAGCCACTACCTCATTAGAAGTGCATGGGCGCTTGGGGGCATGTCGAGGGTTCACGCGACGAGCAGTCGGAGGAGATCTACCATCACTTGGAACTCACAAGAAGACTGACAAGAAAAACATGTGTAAAAGGACTGCATTTGTTAAAGAATCAATCATAAGAGAATAGATAGATTCATATGAAAACTGGATTCTGTTGCCCGGGCAGTAGTACCGCTCGTGCAGGAGCGGTACTTATGACTTAATGGTAGTACGGTCGTGCATGGGCAGTATTATCTCCTGGATGTCAAAAAACGTCTGTGGCAAGGGGGGCGACAGTGCCGGAGCCCTAGACCCCAATATTTTGGTGACTACCTATTCTATTGCAACTAGTATCCATCACACGTCTCTCTCATGCCACGAAAAAGCAAAATAAACATGGAATCCTCATGCAATGCCCTAGATCAAGATTCGGAAAATAACACCACAAAATACAAGGGATCGAGGGCAGTACCGGAGCCCATGGCACAAGGGAGAAGGGGGGAGTGATCCCACTCGACGAAAAAGTGGAGGGCGACACAGAATGGGAGATTTGGAGCTGGCCTCCGGTGGTGTTCTTGGTCACCACAGATAGAGAGAGAGAGTGAGAGAGTCGAGGGGAGGAGGAGTGAATGTGTATGGGGGAGTTAGGACCCCCCCCCTACCCACCACCTGAACCGTCTAGGAACTCCCCGAGCCGGTACTACCACTGCCCTGCACGGTAGTACCGCTGGAGCGGTAGTACCAGCCTGGGGGCAGTAGTACCACTTGAGACAAAAGGCAACCACAAAAACCAGCAAAAGACGACCTATTTGACTATGCAGTAGGGAGAAAGATGACACACAAACACTTCTTAGTTCAAAAGAAGGCACTCCAATTCAAGAGAGTTCAAACACGAAGAAAAATGAATCTTGGAGTGACCTTGTGCATGTTACAGCAAATACCTCACCCGGAGGGGGTGGTGGCCGAAGCCACCTATGTTTGAGTCAGTTGGTATGGCACCGGGAAGATTTTAACCTTGGACCCATGATCAAAACTAGTCTTTGAAGCACACGCGTCATCTAAGATGACTAATGTGAAAGATTTGATCTATTTATGCATAATAGGGGGATGGAGATCTCATTGAGAGAACAACACCCCCCTAAATCCATGCCCACATCTAAACAAGATAAAGTGATGAGATTAGTAGGGTGTGCCTAAAATCAATCCACATTACTCAAATCAATGATATTTAGCTCATACCTTAACTCGCGAAATATTGCTTCATTCAATGGCTTTGTGAAAATATCTGCAAGTTGATCATTAGTGTTAAGGTGAATAAGATCAATCTCCCCACACTTGATACGATCCCGGGTCAAATGGTGACGAATACCAGCATGCGTCATTTTGCAGTGTTCAAACGGGTTATTGGAGATCAAGATTGCTCTCTCTCTCTCTCTCCCTCTCCCTCTCTACCTCTCCCTCTCTCTTCCTCTCCCTCTCTCTTCCTCTCCCTCTCTCTCCCTTTCCCTCTCCCTCTCCCTCTCCCTCTCTACCTCTCCCTCTCTCCCTCTCCCTCTCCCTCTCCCTCCCGTTGCCTCTCCCTCTCCCTCTCCCTTCCCCTCTCCCCCTCTCTCTCTAATCTTCAATACAATGTTCGCTTCATAGATCCATATGAAGTAATCTTGTTTTGCGGTGTGTTTGTTGGGATCCAATGAATTGTGGTTTAAGATCAGACTATTCATTGAAAGTAATTATGTATTTTTTGAACTTTATTATGTGTGATTGTTATCGCTATGTATGCTTCCGATCTATGAGTTTTCTTTGGCCAAGTAGATAAGTAGATCATCACAGGGATTCGTGCATAGTAATGTTGGAAACATGCCCTAGAGCCAATAATAAATTGGTTACTATCATATTTACTTGTTCATGATAAGTGCTTATTATTCCTCTCTCTCTCCCTCCCCCCCCCCCTCTATCTCGCTCGCTTTCTCTCTCTCCCCCCCTCACTCTCCCTCTCCCCCTCTCCCTCTCTCCCTCTCCATCTCCCTCTCCCTCTCCCTCCCTCCCTCCCTCCCTCCCTCTCTCTCTCTCCCACTCTCTATCCCCCTCTCTCCCTCTAACCCCCTCCCCCCTCTCTCTCTCCCTCCCTCCCTCTCTATCTCTCCCTCTCTCTCCCTCTCCCTCCCTCCCTCTCCCTCCCGCTTTCTTCTCCCTCTCCCTCCCACTCCCTCTCCCTACCCCCTCCCTCTCCCTCTCTCTCTAATCTTCAATACAATGTTGGCTTCGTAGATCCATATGATGTAATCCTGTTTTGTGGTGTGTTTGTTGGGATCCCATGAATTGTGGTTTATGATCAGGTTATTCATTGAAAGTAATTGTGTCTTTTTTGAACTTTATTATGTGTGATTGTTATAGCTATGTATGCTTCCGATCTATGAGTTTTCTTTGGCCAAGTAGATGAGTAGATCATCACACGGAGTCTTGCATAGTACTGTTGGAAATATGCCCTTGAGGTAATAAGAAATAGGTTATTATGATATTTACTTGTTCATGATAAGTTCTTATTATTCCTGCTATAATTATATTGACCGCAAAGTTAAATACATGTGTTGATACATAAATAACATCGTGTCTCTCCCTCTCCCTCTCTCCCTCTCCCTCTCTCTCTCCCTCCCTCCCTCCCCCTATCTGTCCCTCCCTCTCTCTCTATCTCTCTATCTCTCTCTCCCTCTCTCTCTCCCTCTCCCTCTCCCTCTCCCTCCCCCTATCTCCCTCTCCCTCTATCTCTGCCCCTCTCCCTCTCTCTCCCTCTCTCCCTCTGCCCCCTCTCTCCCTCTCCCTCTCCCTCTCCCTCCCAGTCCTTCTCCCTCTTGTGTCCCTCTCCCTCTCCCTCTCTCTCTAATCTTCAATACAATTTTCACTTCGTAGATCCATATGATGTAATCCTGTTTTGCGGTGTGTATGTTGGATCTGATGAATTGTGGATTATGATCAGATTATCCATTGAAAGTAATTGTGTATTTTTTGAAATGTATTATGTGTGATTGTTATAGCTATGTATGCTTCTGATCTATGAGTTTTCTTTGGCCAAGTAGATGAGTATATCATCACATGGAGTCATGCATAGTACTGTTGGAAATATGCCCTAGAGGCAACAATAAATAGGTTATTATCATATTTACTTGTTCATGATAAGTTCTTATTATTCCTGCTAGAATTATATTGACCACAAAGTCAAATACATGTGTTGATACATAAATAACATCGTGTCACTCGTAAGCCTCTACTAGACTAGCTCATTGATCAAATATGGTTAAGGTTTCCTCACCATAGACATGAGTTCTCATTTGATAACGAGACCACATTGATGTCTGCTATACAACTCTCTCTCTCCCTCTCTCCTATCTCTCCCTCTCCCTCTCCCTCTTCTCTCTCTCCCTCTCCCCCTCTCTCCCTCTCCCTCTTCTCCCATCTCCCTCTTCTCTCTCTCTCTATCTCTCTCTATTCTCTCTACCTCTCTCCCTCTCCCTCTTCTCTCTCTCTCCCTCTCACCTATCTTCCTCTTCTCTCCCTCTCCCTATTCTCTCTCTCTTCTCTCTCTCTCTCTCCCTCTCTCCATGTTGGGTATATTACCCCACCGTATAACCCGCTCTATGGTGTCGGGTCATGATTATGGCGGCTTAAGATTGTACTCAACATGGGCGTGGGCATACAAGACCAAAGGTGCAAGGCGGCGTGTTCCAGTAAGCCACCTGGCGGCTCTCTACTATGAAGGTGGCGGGTCAAGGCCCATGAGGTAGAAGGCACACAGAAGATATCCCTGCTTGAAAGGCAAGGCGAGTTAGAGATGTTCCGGGTTACGAATCATAGCACGACCCGGTCTCTTGTAAAACCTCGAGTCTTGACCTGTATATAAAGGCAAGCCCATGAGGTCGATAGGGTTAAGTTACAATCTATCGAGAGCTAGGTCAGGAAAATCCGCACCCTTTTAATCGATTTCATCATCAATACACACAAAGCAGGACGCAGGCTTTTACCTCCATCGGAGGGTCCGAACCTGGGTAAACTCGTCTCCCGTTATCGATCAACCCCTTTGAGTCGCCACATAGTTGCGATGGACTCATCACTAAGTCCTTTCACGAGGACATTTGTCGTGACAAAACCACGACAGTTGGCACCCACCTTGGGGCCTATGCGCGGTGGAGTTGAGTTCTCAAAGGGTGCCCTTCCAGGGTTCGGGAGCTACGTGGTTGGTATGATGACCAAGAACTATCGTGGAAAGCGCTACATCGACAATTTGAGCTGGGGTCGCGAGGCCGATTCAATCGAGTCATGTTACCGGGTCCCCTTCGGCAAGATGCACATATTCATTGGCAAAATCGGGGCATCTATCCCCGAGCCGTACATGTGCACCGATATTGTTGAGCCGGCTTGGCTCACTCAACCCACCCAACGTCAAATCGGGCGGCATCGCATTTTCGTCGGATTCACGCAAGGGATCAGCCTCCCAGATGAGCCTGCAGCCGGAGATACCCGTGTTAACTCTGATGGAGAGTCATCCATGGTTGACATGGAGTCGATCCGCCCTCTCTATGATGGGAGGCTTCGGGTCTTCCCTGTGGTGGAAATCTCTGAAGGACCGCAAGAGCCACCTTGCCAGGTCACCATCTACATGGCAGGGGCCACGTCGACTTAGGATCTGCCAGGAGCAGCCGCCGCCAATGGAGCCAGTGGGTCTGGCATGATGCCGGCTCAAGCCATGATGGATTTGATGGGGGGATGAAAAAACTCGTGACAACCCCAGTTACCATCAAAAATTTGGTGGAGATCAACACAGAGTTAACAAAGCTTCATGAGGAGATTGCTAAGGTACACCGGGAGATTGACGTCGAAAACACCCGGATGGCGGAACTGTAGGCTCAAATCAATTATGAGTCGGAGCGCTTGAAGGCTGAGGCTTGGTAGCTGGAACGTCGTCGAAACACCTCTGATGCGGTACACCAAAGGAGACAGCAGAGTCGCCTTGTGGCCAATCTTGACCCAGCTCGCTTCTTTGACATCCCACGCATGTTGGGCATGGAGCAGGACCCCCCAACAGACAGAACTACAGGTTGACCCGGCTCAGCCTCCACCTGCCCAGCCGCCAACTGAGCAGCTCCGGACGCTGCATGGCCACTTCTCCAACCCTGTTGATAATATGTTGGTTACCACACGTAACCTGGTGTCGCTCCCCGTCCATGGGAGCACCCCGATCGAGGTGGAGGCTAGGAACGCCATCGAGATGCTGAAGACTGTTGTGGTTCAACACGCACAATTTTCTTACAATCGTGATCGATTGCACTCCATGCCGCATGCCAGCCGCACCAAGAGTCGCTATGAGGAGTCTCCTACAGTTTCCAGCAGCGGTCGCCGACAACAGCCTCAAGCTAACCCACCCAAACCTCCGATGTCGAATGCCCATGCACTTGTGAATGCGGCCCGTGCCGTTCCTCACGCGGAAGCACATGTGACGGCGGCGCTGGTGGCTCAGGTGGTCCTGACTTACACTCAGCCAATGCCCGCATGGCGAGTCACTTGTAGGACCGTTGGGGTCCCTTGTTTATCTTTTGCTCTTCGCAATGAGCGCATGCTGAAGGTCTTCAAAGGCCCTTGCAAGGTGCCTAACTACATGGCGGATCTTGAGTCGGCCGCATGGATTAAGAGTTACGAGCTTGCTATGGACATGCTTGATGCTAGTGATGCGGTGTGTGCCAAGTACCTTACAATGATGCTCGAGGCGCCGACTCGAATATGGTTGAAAAACCGACAACCCAATTCCATCAACACCTGGGCAGAGTTGAAAGAGTGGTTTATTAAAAATTACCAAGGAACCTGCAAACGGCCAATGACGATTGTGGATCAGCAGCACTGCATCGAACGCAGCGATGAGTTTGCTCACCAGTGGACACACTGGGTTGCAGAGATCATTCATTCATCATATGGCATCACAGCTGCCCTCGCCATCCTAATATTAGAGAAGAATCGCCATTTTCAGCCGCTGATTTTGAAACTTGGTCAATTGAAGCGAAAGGTACAAGACATGGGCGAGTTAATGCATACTCTCACTAGATATGCTGAGTTAGATGGCACGAAGGACGCTGGTTCAGATGATGACAATAAGGGTAAGAAAAGTGATAGCGCTAAGGGTCAAACTCAGAATCCTAGGCGCAATGGTAACCCGGGGGACAAGGAAAGTGGAGACACCCAGACGGCGGGGCTGACCTGGTAGCCAACCCCAACACCGAGTTTAGGAACCAGCGTCGGGGTGCTCAACCTTACAGCAGGAGGAAGCCGCGCAATTACGAGGAGATGCTTAAAGCACGTTGTCTCGAGCATAGTACCCCAGATTTCCCGGCCACTCACTCCTGGGAAGATTCCTTTGTTATGCAAGAATTCCGTCTTCAAGCTTCAAGCGGTAATCAAGGAGGCAATGGTGGCGGACAGCCGGGCCAGCATGGTCCTGGCGGGTCACATGGGGGCTTGTCCGGTGGTTTCCCTGGATCCGGATTTCAAAGTCAGGGTGACTCAAGCAATGGTAGTGGACAACAACCTAGCTAGAACAACCAACAGCATAATGACGAGGGTGGATTTCAGAGAAACCTCAAGCAGTTAAACAGCGGTAAGTACCATGTCTTCACCACCAGCACTGGCACGCAGGATAAAAACCTCAAGAAAAGAAAGGCCAATATGGTTGAGCCGAGGGTTCCCAGATATCTTAATTGGTCTGAATAGCCAGTCACTTGGAGAAGCGCCGATCACCCGCCCCGGGTTGATAACCCCGGCGACTTAGCTCTAGTCGTGGCGCCTTGATACGTCTCCAATGTATCTATAATTTTTGATGGTTCCATGCTATTATCTTGTCAAACTTTGGATGTTTTGTATGCCTTTTATATCTTTTTTGGGACTAACTTATTAACTCACTGCCAAGTTCCAGTTCCTGTTTTTTCCGTATTTTTGACCCTTTTCAGAGGAGGATTTTAAACGGAGTCCAACCGAAACGAAACTTCCAAAAACATTTTTTCCGAAACAGTAGAAGATCGGGGAGCCTGAGAACCAGGGCAGGGGGCCACCAGGGACCCCACAAGCCCCCTAGTCGCGGCTAGGGGGGGCCCGCGCCTCCCAGGCTTGTGGGCTCCCTGGGCCATGATGTCTACTACGCAACCTTCTCCTTGTAGACGTTGTTGGGCCTCCAAGTGCAGAGGGTTGTAGGAGAGTAGCAATTTTCCCTCAAGTGGGTGACCTAAGGTTTACCAATCCGCGGGAGGCGTAGGATGAAGATGGTCTCTCTCAAGCAACCCTGCAACCAAATAACAAAGAGTCTCTTGTGTCCCCAAGACACCTAATACAATGGTAAGTTGTATAGGTGCACTAGTTCGGCGAAGAGATGGTGATACAAGTGCAATATGGATGGTAGATATAGGTTTTTGTAATCTGAAATTACAAAAACAGCAAGGTAAAAATGGTAAAAGTAAGCATGAACGGTATAGCAATGCATGGAAACAAGGCCTACGGTTCATACTTTCACTAGTGAAGTTCTCTCAACAATGATAACATAATTGGATCATATAACTAGCCCTCAACATGCAACAAAGAGTCACTCCAAAGTCACTAATAGCAGGGAACAAACGAAGAGATTATTGTCGGGTACGAAACCACCACAAAGTTATTCTTTCTGATCGATCTATTCAAGAGTTCGTACTAGAATAAGACCTTAAGATACATATCAACCAAGACCCTAATGTCACCTAGATACTCCATTTTCACCTCAAGTATCCGTGGGCATGATTATACGAAATGCATCACATAATCTCAGAATCATCTATTCAACCAACACACAGAACTTCAAAGAGTGCCCCAAAGTTTCTACCAGAGAGTCAAAACATCTGCCAACCCCTGTGCATAGGTTCCCAATGTCACGAACCCGCAAGTTGATCACCAAAACATACATCAAGTACTCACATGAATCCACGTGTGCCAACCCATATGCATAGGTTCCCAATTGTCACAAACCCGCAAGTTGATCACAACAGATAGACACGTGCAAGACATACATCAAGTGTTCTCAAAAACTCAATCCGATAAGATGACTCCAAAGGGGAAACTCAATTCATTACAAGAAGGAGAGGGGGAAGAACATCATAAGATCCAACTATAGTAGCAAAGCCCATGGTACATCAAGATCAAGACATCTCAAGAACACAAGAGAGAGAGAGAGATCAAAAACATAGCTACTGGTACATACCCTCAGCCCCGAGGGAGAACTACTCCCTCCTTGTCATGAAGATCGCCGGGATGATGAAGATGGCCACCGGAGATGGATTCCCCTCCGGCAGGGTGCCAAAACGGCCTCCAGATTGGTTTTTGGTGGCTACAGAGACTTGCGGCAAAGGAACTCCCGATCTAGGTTTCTTTTTCGGGGTTTCTGAATTTATAGGAATTTATGGCGGTGGAATTACGTCGGTTGGGCCCCCGAGGAGGTCACAAGCCTGCTCGCCACCACCGGGGGGGTGGTGGCGGCGTGAGGGCTTGTGACTCCCTCGTGGCCCATCTGACCTTCTCCCAAAGCTTCGGGGGTCTCTTTTGCTCCAAAAAAATCTTCGTAAAGTTTCATTCCATTTGGACTCCGTCTGAAAATGGGCCAAAAACACGGAAAAAATAGAAACTGGCACTTGGCAATGAGTTAATAGGTTAGTCCCAAAAAGATATAAAATAGCATATTCATGCATATAAAACATCCAAAGTTGACAAGATAATAGCATGGAACCATCAAAAATAATAGATACGTTGGAGACGTATCAAGCATCCCCAAGCTTAACTCCTGCTCGTCCTCGAGTTGGGAAGTGATAAAGAATGAATTTTTGATGTTGCATGCTACCTAGCATAGTTGTCCTTTGTAACTTCTCTCACGTGACATGAATGTTCATATCCGTTAGATTCAAAACAATAGTTTGCTATTGATGTGGAGACAATAATAATTCAAGCAAACTAGCAAGGTAATCATGAACTTTCAAAATAACAAGGCCAAAAGAAAGTTATCCCTACAAAATCATATATGCACAATAAATTTAAATCATGCACAACCCCGGTCTTGGCCAAGTAATTATTTTCACACCTTTACTTTCTCAAACTTTTTCGACTCTCACGCAATACATGAGCATGAGCCATGGTTTTAGCACTATAAGTGGTGTTGAGTGTGGTGGAGGTTGCAAGGCAAACAAGGAGAAGATGGTCACATTGACTAGGCATATCAATGAGCTATGGGGATGCTCATCAATAGATATCAACGTGAATGAGTAGGGATTGCCATACAAATGATGCACTAGAGCTAGGAGTATGTGAAAGCTCTTAAAGAAAACTAGTGGGTGTGCATCCAACTTGCTTGCTCACGATGACCTAAGGCAATTTTGAGGAAGCCCATCGTAGGAATATACAAGCAAAGTTATATAATGAAAATTTCCCACTAGCTATATGGTGTTGACAAAACGAGAGACTCTCAATCATGAAGATCATGGTGCTTAATATGCACAAGTGTGGAAAGGTGGTAGCATTGTCCCTTCTCTCTTTTTCTCTCATATTTTTTTTATTTTTTTGGTGGGCTCTTTGGCCTATTTTTTTTTGGTGGGCATCTTTGGCCTCTTTTATTTCCTCACATGGGACAATGCTCCATCAATGATGATCATCACACTTTCAACTCAAAACTTAGAGCAACGATGACTCTATATGGAATGCCTTCGGTAGTGTACCGTGACAATGATCTAGCATGGCATAGACATTAATGGAAACATCATGCTAGCTACCTTACGATCATGCAATTTCAATGTAGACGTGGTGGCACATGTCATGGTGGTAGTTGCATGGCAATATATCTCAGAATGACTTTGAAAAAGCCATAGTAGGTAGGTATGGTGGCTGTTTTGAGGGAGGGTAATGGTGGGTTTTGTGCACCGGCGAAAGTTGCACGACACTAAGAAGATAGTGATGGTGGAAGGTGAAAGTGCATCTAAACCATGGACTCAACATTAGTCATGAAGAACTCATATACTTGTTGCAAAAGTTTTATTAGTAATCGAAACAAAGCATTCAACGCATACTCCTAGGGGAAGGGTTGGTAGGTATAAACCATCGCGCGATCCCGACCGCCACGCAAAGGATGACAATCAATAGACTAATCATGCTTAGACTTCATAACATAGCGGTTCACCATACGTGCATGCTACGGGAATCACTAACTTCAACACAAGTATTTCTAGATTCACACCACCATACTAACATAACTTAAATATTACCAGAACCACATCTCAAAACTAATTGAGAGGAATCAAGCTTGTCTTTCTACTCAATGCACATGAAGATGGAAGTTTTCGTATCACTTTGGATAACTACCACTTTTGGGACTACTTTCATAGCATAAGCCAACTACCAAGCCATGCACCGCTGTGCTCTAAAAGATATAAGTGAAGCACATAGAGCAAAATCAACTAGCTCTAAAGATATAAGTGAAGCACATGTGAGTTGAATTGTGTACCAAAGGATATAAGTGAAGCTCGACAAAATCACGGTGAGTGCATGTATCTCTCTCTAGGTGTGCAGCAAGGATGATTGTGACACAACAAAAATAAAAGACTCCTACGATACAAGACGCTCCAAGCAAAAACACATAACATGTGGTGAATAAAAATATAGCCCCTAGTAATGTTACCGATGGATTGAAGACGAGAGAGGGGATGCCTTCCCGAGGCATCCCCAAGCTTAGGCTTTTACGGCATCCTTGAATCTCTTGGGGTGCCTTGGGAATCCCCAAGATTGAGCTCTTGCCAATCTTTATCTTTTTGTCCATAATAACTTCACCCCAAACTTGAAAACTTCACAACGCGAAACTTAAACAGAAACTCGTGATAACATTAGTATGAGAAAGCAAACCACCACTTCCTTAGATATTGTGGAAAACTAAAATTCTACTTATGCTGATGTTGGGTTACTATATTTTCAATCTACCATGGCTAATACCCTCCGATACTATCCATAGTTTCATCAAAATAAGCAACTAACACAACAAAAACAGAATCTGTTAACAGCAGAGCAGTCTGTAGCAATCTGTATATTTTGTATACCTCTGGTACTTCACAAAATCTGAAAAATTACGACAGTCTGAAGAAATTGCATAGACATCAGCATAAAAAAGAATCAACTCAAAATCTCTTACATAATAAAAACGAAAATTCTTTTCGTGAGCAGAAAGTTTCTGTCTTTTTCCAGCATGATCAAACAATCATCACCAAGACTAATCATAACGGTTTTCCTTGGCACAAACACGAAAAGAAACACAAAGTACACAATCATAACAGAATTATTATGGTGTGGAGAAAACAAAACATGAAGAAAAAATCAAAGAAAAATGTATTCATTGGGTTGCCTCCCAACAAGCGCTATCGTTTAACGCCCTTAGCTAGGCATTGATTTCAATGATGCTCACATAAAAGGTAAGGATTGAAACACAACGAGAGCATCATGGAGCAAATGGCTAGCACATTTAAGTCTAACCCACATCCTATGCATAGGGATTTTGTGATCAAACAATTTATTGGAGCAAGAATCAACTAGCATAGGAAGGCAAAACAAGCATAGCTTCAAAAATTTCAACATATGGAGAGGAAGCTTGATACTATTGCAATAAGTAGAAGCATATGATCCTCTCTCATAGTAATTTTCAGTAGCATCATGAATGAATTCAACAATATAACCAGCACCTAAAGCATTCTTTTCATGATCTACAAGCATAGAAATTTTACTACTCTCCACATAAGGAAATCTATTCTCAAGAATAGTAGTGGGAGTATCGTAAAAGACTTGAGCACTACAAATTGTGTCCACAATGAAAAGGCAAGGTTTAGCAAAGGGGTTTCAAAAGTATGACAAGCTTTATCATCCATCTTCTTCAAAGCATAAGTATCCTCACAATAATCATCATAGATAGGGGGCATGCTTTCATCAAAATAATTTTGATCATTCAAAGTGGAAGAACTAAAAAGATCATCTTCATCAAATATAGCATCCCCAAGCTTGTGTCTTTGCATATCATTAGCATCATGGGTATTCATAGAATTCATGCTAACAGCATTGCAATCATGCTCATCATTCACATATTCTATGCCAAGCATTCTATGTAATTCTTCTTTCAGCACTTGAGCACAATTTTCCTTCCCATCATCCTCACGAAAGACATTGAAAAGATGGAGCATATGAGGCATCCTCAATTCCATTTTTTATAGTTTTCTAGCGAAAGAACAAGAACCAAAAAGATTCGATTGCAAGATCTAAAGATATACCTTCAAGCGCTAACCTCCCCGGCAACGGCGCCAGAAAAGAGCTTCGTTGACTGGAGGTGAGCCCCGCTTTCCTTGCCTCCCCGACAATGGCGCCAGAAAAGAGCTTGATGTCTACTACGCAACCTTCTCCTTGTAGACGTTTTTGGGCCTCCAAGTGCAGAGGGTTGTAGGATAGTAGCAATTTTCCCTCAAGTGGGTGACCTAAGGTTTATCAATCCGCCGGAGGCGTAGGATGAAGATGGTCTCTCTCAAGCAACCCTGCAACCAAATAACAAAGAGTCTCTTATGTCCCCAACACACCTAATACAATGGTAAGTTGTATAGGTGCACTAGTTCGGAGAAGAGATGGTGATACAAGTGCAATATGGATGGTAGATATAGGTTTTTGTAATCTGAAATTAGAAAAACAGCAAGGTAACAAATGGTAAAAGTAAGCACGAACGGTATTGCAATGCGTGGAAACAAGGCCTAGGTTCATAGTTTTACTAGTGAAGTTCTCTCAACAATGATAACATAATTGGATCATATAACTAGCCCTCAACATGCAACAAAGAGTCACTCAAAAGTCACTAATAGCAGGGAACAAACGAAGAGATTATTGTCGGGTACGAAACCACCACAAAGTTATTCTTTCTGATCGATCTATTCAAGAGTTCGTACTAGAATAAGACCTTAAGATACATATCAACCAAGACCCTAATGTCACCTATATACTCCATTGTCACCTCAAGTATCCATGGGCATGATTATACGATATGCATCACATAATCTCAGAATCATCTATTCAACCAGCACATAGAACTTCAAAGAGTGCCCCAAAGTTTCTACCAGAGAGTCAAGACGTGTGCCAACCCCTGTGCATAGGTTCCCAATGTCACAAACCCGCAAGTTGATCACCAAAACATACATTAAGTACTCACATGAATCCACGTGTGCCAACCCATATGCATAGGTTCACAATTGTCACAAACCCGCAAGTTGATCACAGCAGATAGACACGTGCAAGACATACATCAAGTGTTCTCAAAGACTCAATCCGATAAGATAACTCCAAAGGGGAAAGTCAATTCGTTACAAGAAGGAGAGGGGGAAGAACATCATAAGATCCAACTATAGTAGCAAAGCCCATGGTACATCGAGATCAAGACATCTCAAGAACACGAGAGAGAGATCAAACACATAGCTACTGGTACATACCCTCAGCCCCGAGGGAGAACTACTCCCTCCTCATCATGGAGATCGTCGGGATGATAAAGATGGCCACCGGAGATGGATTCCCCCTCCGGGAGGGTGCCAGAACGGGCTCCAAATTGGTTTTTGGTGGCTACAGAGGCTTGCGGCGGCGGAACTCCTGATCTAGGTTTATTTTGGGGGGTTTCTGAATTTATAGGAATTTATGGCGGTGGAATTACGTCGGTTGGGCCCTCGAGGAGGTCACAAGCCTGCTCGCCACCACCGGGGGGGTGGTGGCGGCGTGAGGGCTTGTGACTCCCTCGTGGCCCATCTCTCCTTCTCCCAAAGCTTCGGGGGTCTCTTTTGGTCCAAAAGAATCATCGTAAAGTTTCATTCCATTTGGACTCCGTCTGAAAATGGGCCAAAAACACGGAAAAAACATAAACTGGCACTTGGCACTCAGTTAATAGGTTAGGCCCGAAAAATATATAAAATAGCATATTCATGCATATAAAACATCCAAAGTTGACAAGATAATAGCATGGAACCATCAAAAATTACAGATACGTTGGAGACATATCAGGCCACCTCTGCCCTAGGTCTTTCGCCTCTATATTCCCTAAAATCCCAAAAAAAATCAGGAGATCATCGAAAGTACTTTTCCGCCGCCGCAAGCTTATGTCTCCACAAGATCCCATCTAGGGCACGTTCTGGTGCCCTGACGGAGGGGGGGCTTCGGATACGGAGGGCTTCTTCATCAACACCATGACCTGTCCGCTGATGCGTGAGTAGTTCACCATAGACCTATGGGTCCATAGCTAGTAGCTAGATGGCTTCTTCTCTCTCTTGGATCTTCAATACAAAGTTCTCCATGATCTTCATGGAGATCTATCCGATGTAATCTTCTTTTGCAGTGTGTTTGTCGAGATCCGGTGAATTGTGGATTTATGATCAGATTATCTATGAATCTTATTTGAGTTTCTTCTGGTCTCTTATATGCATGATTTAATATCCTTGTAATTCTCTTCGAGTTGTGGGTTTTGTTTGGCCAACTTGATCTATGATTCTTGCAATGGGAGAAGTGCTTGGTTTTGGGTTCATACCGTGCGGTGACCTCACCCAGTTACAGAAGGGGTAGCGAGGCACGCATCATCTTGTTGCCATCAAGGGTAAAAAGATGGGGTTTTCATCATTGGTTTGAGTTTATCCCTCTACATCATGTCATCTTGCTTAAGGTGTTACTCTATTCGTCATGAACTCAATACACTAGATGCATGTTGGATAGCGTTCGATGTGTGGAGTAATAGTAGTAGATGCTGAAAGTATCGGTCTACTTGTCTCGGGTGTGATGCCTATATGTATGATCATTGCCTTAGATATCATCATGAATTTGCATGGTTCTATCAATTGATTGAGAGTAATTTGTTCACCCACCATAATATTTGCTATTTTGAGAGAAGCCTCTAGTGAACACTATGGCCCCGGGGTCTACTCCTCACCATATTTTCAGCCTTACTCTTTTACTTCGTTGCACTTTCAGCCTTCAGATCTCACTTTGCAATCAATCTTGAAGGGATTGACAACCCCTTTATAGCGTTGGGTGCAAGCTCGTTTGTGTTTGCGCAGGTACTCTGGACTTGATGAGATTCTCCTACTGGATTGATACCTTGGTTCTCAAATTGAGGGAAATACTTACTGCTCCTGTGCTGCACCACCCTTTCCTCTTCAAGGGAAAAATCAACGCAAGCCCAGCCTCCGTCAACGTGTCAATCTCTAGCACTGTTGTCTGTTACCGCAGCAGAAGAATTTCTAGCGCCGTTGCCGGGAAGGATCAAGTCAAGAACTCATCCAAGTAAGTGTCGCAAACTCATATCTTGCATTTACTTTTTTGCCTCTCGTTTTCCTCTCCCCCACTTCTGAAAAAACAAAAATTTACAAAAAAAATATTTGCTTTTTTTGTTTGCCTTTTCGTTCGCCCTTTTCTCTCGTTTGCTTTCTGTCCGCTTGTCTGCCTGCTAAGACCTGTATGGCCCAACCAAGGGATTTTGATGCTCACCATGCGAGGTTGGAAGAGATTGAAACTAGTGTTAAAGGCTTCATGTCTACACAGTTTGAGTACAACAGTTACTTTTGTAGAGAACTGAAGGAGCAAAATTCTTTTTTGGCTTTTATGAATAAAGAAGTTGATGATATGGCCAAAGAATTCCTTGCGCTAAATTCTCAGTTTGCTCGTCTTGAAAAATTGGTAGGCCAGATTTCTGATAATCAGGCCTCTTTACTCAATAAAATGGCTGCTAAGCCTGAAATTTGTGATGAGAATCACGAAGGTCTTAAAGTGCTTGGTGTGACTCCCATTGAATCTTTGTTTTCTTGCGTCAAACCTAATGATGATGGGGCTGGATATGAATCCACTTTGGTTGAAAAACGCCCCAATGATTCGGAGTCCATCCATCTGGATGCTAAAAGCATTGAAAGTGGAGTAGAAGATATTAAAACCTTGAGTAGTAATGAAATTACTACTTTGGATTTCAAGGAATTCAATTATGATAGTTTCTCCTTGATTGAATGCATTTCCTTGATGCAATCCATGCTAAACTCTCCACACGCTTATAGCCAAAACAAGGCCTTTACCGATCATATCGTCGAAGCTATGATAAAATCTCTTGAAGAGAAACTTGAATTGGAAGTCTCTATCTCTAGAAAGCTTCATGATGAGTGGGAACCTACTATCAAAATAAAAATCAAAAACTATGAATGCAATACTTTGTGTGATTTGAGTGCTAGTGTATCCGCGATTCCAAAGTCTTTATGTGATGTTCTGGGTTTTAATGAGATTGAAGAGTGTTCTCTTAATTTGCATCTTGCAGATTCTACTGTCAAGAAACCCATGGGAAGGATCAATGATGTTCTTATTATTAAAAATAGGAACTATGTACCCATGGATTTCATTATGCTTGACATTGATTGCAATCCTACATGCCCTATCATACTTGGTAGACCTTTCCTAAGGACTATCGGTGCTATCATCGATATGAAGGAAGGGAATATTAGATTTCAATTTCCTTTAAAGAAGGGCATGGAGCACTTTCCTAGAAAGAAAATAAGATTGCCTTATGAATCCATGATGAGGGCTACTTATGGTTTGAGCACCAAAGACGACGATACGTGATTCTATCGCCTTATGCCTAGCTAAGGGCGTTAAACAATAGCGCTTGTTGGGAGGCAACCCAATGAATTTACCTTTTTCTCTCTGTTTTGTTGTGTCCACACTATCATAATTCTGTTATGATTGTGTCTTTTGTGTTTCTTTTGGTGTTTGGGCCAAGCAAAACCTTTATGACTAGTCTCGGTGATGTTTGTTTGATCCTGCTGGAAAAAGACAGAACCTTTTCGCTCACGAGATTATTTTTCATTTTTATTCAGACCGAGATTTTGAGTTGATTCTTGTTGCACCTGGTTGATATGCCTTTTGCCCAGGCAGTCGTAACTTTTCAGAATATTTGAGGTACCAGAAGTATACGAAGTATACAGATTGCTACAGACTGGTCTGTTTTTGAAAGATTCTGTTTCTGTTTGTGTTGGTTGCTTGTTTTGATGAAACTACGGATAGTATCGGGGGGTACTGGCCATGGAATAGTGAGAATACAGTAGCATAACACCATTACAAATATAAATCAAGATTGCTACAGTACCTAAAGAGGTGGTAGTTTGTTTTCTTGTGATAATGTTATCACGAGTTTCTCTTTAAGTTTTGTGTTGTGAAGTTTTCAAGTTTTGGGTGATGTTCTCATGGACAAAGAGATAAGGAGTGGAAAGAGCTCAAGCTTGGGAATGCCCAAGGCATCCCAAGCCAAATTCAAGGACACCAAAAAGCCTAAGCTTGGGGATGCCCCGGGAAGGCATCCCCTCTTTCGTCTTCAATCCATCGGTAACATTACTTGGAGCTATATTTTTATTCACCACATGATATGTGTTTTTCTTGGAGTGTCTTGTATCGTAGGAGTCTTTACTTTTTGTTGTGTCACAATCATACTTGCTGCACACCTTTAGAGAGAGACATGAACTCATCGTGATTTTGCTAGAATGCTCATCGTGCTTCACTTATATCTTTTGAGCTAGATAGTTTTGCTCTATGTGCTTCACTTAGATCTTTTAGAGCACGGCGGTGCGTGACTTGGTAGTTGGCTTGTGCTATGAAAGTAGTCCCAAAGGTGATAGGTACCCAAAGAGGATACAAAAACCTCCATCTTCATGTGCATTGACTAGAAAGAGAAGCCTTGATTCCTCTCAATTAGTTTTGAGTCATGGATTTGGTAATATTAAGAGTTATGTTATCAGGGTGTTGTGAATCTAGAAATACTTGTGTTGAAGTTAGTGATTCCCGTAGCATGCACGTATGGTGAACCGCTATGTTAGGAAGTCGGAGCATAATTGATCTATTGATTGTCATCCTTTGTGTTGATGTCGGGATCGCGCGATGGTTTACACCTACCAACCCTTCCCCTCGGAGTATGCGTTTAGCACTTTGTTTCGATTACTAATAAAAACTTTTGCAACAAGTATGTGAGTTCTTCATGACTAATGTGAGTCCATGGTATAGATGCACTTTCACCTTCCACCATTGCTAGCCTTTCTAGTACCGCACAACTTTTGCCGGTACACAAACCCACCATATGCCTTCCTCAAAACAGCCACCATAACTACCTACTATGACATTTTCATAGCCATTCCGAGATATATTGCCATGCAACTCCCACCGTTCCATCTCATGACTTGTGCCGTCACTCTCATATTGCCATTGCATGATCGTAAGATAGCTAGCGAGATGTTTCAACATCATACGCCAAGCTAGATCTTTGCACATCCCGGTACACTGCCGGAGGCATTTCCTATAGAGTATCGTTCTAAGCTTTGAGTTGTGAGTAAATAAAAGTGTGATGATCATCATTATTAGGGCATTGTACCATGTGAGGAAATAAAAAAAAGAGGCCAAAGAGCCCAATTAAAAAAAAGAGCCCAAGCGCCCAAAAAAAAGAGAGAAGGGACAATGCTACTATCTTTTTGCACACTTGTGCTTCATAATAGCACCATGTTCTTCATGATTGAGAGCCTCTCGTTTTGTCACCACCATATACTAGTGGGAATATTTATTATATAATTTGGCTTGTATATGCCAATGATGGGCTTCCTCAAAATTGCCCTAGGTCTTCGTGAGCAAGCAAGTTGGATGCACACCCACTAGTTCTCCTTTTGAGCTTCACATACTTATAGCTCTAGTGCATCCCTTGTATGGCAATCCCTACTCATTCACATTGATATCTATTAATGGGAATCTCCATAGCCCTTTGATACGCTGAGTCAATGTGACCATCTCCTCCTTTTTGTCTCACAACCACCACCACACTCTATTCCACCTATAGTGCTATATCCATGGCTCACGCTCATGTATTGCGTGATAGTTATAAAAAGTTTGAGAAAGTAAGAGTGCGAAAAAAATTACTTGGCCAATACCAGGGTTGTGCATGATTTACATTATTTGTGTGAGTATGATGGAGCATAGCCAGACTATATGATTTTGTAGGGATAACTTTCCTTGGCCTTGTTATTTTGAAAGTTCATGATTACCTTGCTAGTTTGCTTGAAGTATTATTGTTTTCATGTCAATAGCAAACTATTGTTTTGAATCTTATGGATCTGAACATTCATGTCACACGAAAGAAGTTACAAAGGACAACTATGCTAGGTAGCATTCCACATCAAAAAATCAGTCTTTATCACTTCTCTACTCGAGGACGAGCAGGAGTTAAGCTTGGGGATGCTTGATGCGTCTACAACGTATCTATAATTTTTTATGGTTCCATCCTATTATCTTGTCAAACATTGGATGTTTTGTATGCCTTTTATATCTTTTTTGGGTCTAACTTATTAACTCACTGCCAAGTGCCAATTCCTATTTTTTCCGTGTTTTTGACCCTTTTCATAGGAGGATTTTAAACGGAGTCCAAACAGAACGAAACTTCCAAAAAGAGTTTTTCTGAAACAAAAGAAGATCGGGGAGCCTAAGAACTAGGGCAGGGGGCCACTAGGGACCCCACAAGCCCCCTAGCCGCGGCCAGGGGAGCCCGCGCCTCCCAGGCTTGTGGGCTCCTTGGGCCACCTCTGCCCTAGGTCTTTCGCCTATATATTCCCTAAAATCCCAGAAAAATCAGGAGATCATCGAAAGTACTTTTCCGCCGCTACAAGCTTCTGTCTCCGCAAGATCCCATCTGGGGCACGTTCTAGTGCCCTGTCGGAGGGGGGATTCGGATACAGAGGGCTTTTTCATCAATACCATGACCTCTCCGATGATGCGTGAGTAGTTCACCATAGACCTACGGGTCCATAGCTAGTAGCTAGATGGCTTCTTCTCTCTCTTGTATCTTCAATACAAAGTTCTCCATGATCTTCATGGAGATATATCCGATGTAATCTTCTTTTGCGGTGTGTTTGTCGAGATCCAATGAATTGTGGATTTATGATCAGATTATCTATGAATCTTATTTGAGTTTCTTCTGATCTCCTATATGCATGATTTCATATCCTTGTAATTCTCTTCGAGTTGTGGGTTTCGTTTGGCCAACTTGATCTATGATTCTTGCAACGGGAGAAGTGCTTGGTTTCGGGTTCATACCGTGCGATGACCTCACCCAGTGATAGAAGGGGTAGTGAGGCACGCATCGTGTTGTTGCCATCAAGGGTATAAATATGGGGTTTTCATCATTGGTTTGAGTTTATCCCTCTACATCATGTCATCTTGCTTAAGGCGTTACTCTGTTCGTCATGAACTCAATACACTAGATGCATGCTGGATAGTGGTCGATGTGTGGAGTTATAGTAGTAGATGCAGAAAGTATCGGTCTACTTGTCTCGGACGTGATGCCTATATGTATGATCATTGCCTTTGATATCATCATGACTTTGCGCGGTTCTATCAATTGCTCGATAGTAATTTGTTTACCCACCATAATATTTGCTATTTTGAGAGAAGCCTCTAGTGAATACTATTGCCCCTGGGTCTACTCCACACCATATTTTCAGCCTTACTCTTTTACTTCGTTGCACTTTCCGCCTTAGATCTCACTTTGCAATCAATCTTGAAGGGATTGACAACCCCTTTATAGCGTTGGGTGAAAGCTCGTTTGTGTTTGCGCAGGTACTCTGGACTTGACGAGATTCTCCTACTGGATTGATACCTTGGTTCTCAAACTGAGGGAAATACTTACTGCTCCTGTGCTGCACCACCCTTTCCTCTTCAATGGAAAAATCAACGCAAGCCCAGCCTCCGTCAACGTGTCAATCTCTGGCACTGTTGTCTATTGCCGCAGCACGCCTCAGGTTGGAGGATACACCCTTACAAAGGTTCTCATGGATGGGGGAGCTGCATTAATATCTTATACTATGACACCTTCAAGCGAATGAAATTTTCCGAGGATGACATGATGCCATCGAGGATGGTCTTTCAAAGCATAGTCCCGCGCAAGTAGGCATACCCAGTCGGGAAGATCAAATTAAATGTCGCCTTCAGTGACGAGTCCAATTACAGAAATGAGGTTCTGATGTTTGAGGTGGTCAAAATCAAGAATCCCTACCATGCCTTGTTCGAGCGGTCGGCTTACGCTCGCTTCATGGCCCGACCTTGCTATGTATATCTCAAGCTCAAAATGTCGGGTCTCAAGGGTACCATTACATTCAACGGGAGTAGGAAAATAGACAGGAGTGCGAGGAAGGAGATGATGCATATGCTGAGTCGGCGTGCGCGGTCGAAGATTTGAAATTCCACCAGGCCAATGTTGACCCGGCCGACATGAGTCCTCAAAAGAAACCTACTGTTGATGCTGAGCCACCCCTCAAGTTCAAGCCAATGGACGATACCAAGCAAGTTGACTTCACCCCGGGCGACTCTTCTAAGGAATTCACTATTGGGACCGGCTTGGATCCCAAATAGGAAAGCGCGCTCATCGAATTCATCCGTGAGAATCTTTACATCTTCACATGGAAACCTTCTGACATGCCTGGAGTGCACCACCTTAATGTGGATCCAAAGATGAATCCAGTTCGACAATACCTCCGTCATTTTAACGAGGAGAGACGCAAGACCATTAGGGAAGAAGTCGCCCGACTCATAGCTGTCGGGTTCATCGTCCAAGTTTTTCACCCTGAGTGGTTGGCTAACCCGATCCTAGTTCTAAAGAAGAATGGCACCTTCCGCATGTGTATAGATTACACCGATCTCAACAAAGATTGCCCAAAGGATCCTTTTGCTCTCCCCCGTATCGATCAAATCATGGACTCTATGGCGGGTTGTGAGCGCCTGTGTTTTCTGGATGCATACTCAATTTACCACCAAATCAAGATGGATAAGGAGGATCAAGAAAAGACGGCGTTCATAACCCCCTTCAGCGCTTTCTGCTATGTCTCTATGCCTTCCGGACTTAAGAGTGTGGGGGCGACTTATCAATGTTGCATCCAGAACTGTTTGCATAGTCAGATCGGGCACAATGTTCACGCCTATGTTGATGACATCATAGTGAAGTCTCAGAACAAGGATACACTCTTGGGGGATCTCAAGGAGACGTTTGATAATCTTCGAGTGTACCAGATGAAGCTTAACCCGACCAAGTGTGTTTTTGGTGTTCCTGCAGGCAAGCTACTAGGTTTTCTAGTGTCCGAGCGAGGCATTAAAGCTAACCCGGATAAAATCAAGGCAATCACTTCGCTTGGTAAGCCGGCCAATATAAATCAGGTCGAGCGCATGGCGGGTCACATCGTGACATTGAGCCGGTTCATAAGCCGCCTTGGTGAGAAGGCAATCCCTCTTTATCAACTTCTCAAGAAGACGGATAATTTCATCTAGATGGATGCAGCTAATGAAGCTTTCGAAGCCATTAAAAACCAGTTTGATGAGCCATCCGTTTTAGCTGCCCGATCAACAAAGAGCCCATGCTCCTCTACATCGCTACTAAT
Organism: Hordeum vulgare subsp. vulgare; assembly: GCF_904849725.1. Classification (NCBI taxonomy): domain Eukaryota; kingdom Viridiplantae; phylum Streptophyta; class Magnoliopsida; order Poales; family Poaceae; genus Hordeum; species Hordeum vulgare. Next base: position 330,792,477 of record NC_058522.1, on the reverse strand, counting down.
TCCAAGGCGGGAAGTGTTGCAGTTGTCGTTAAGCGCAAGGAAGAAGGTAAAGAATATCCAATTCAGCGGCTAGTATATTTTGTTAGTGAAGTACTGACCTTGTCCGAGTAGCGGTGGCCACATCGGAAAAATTTGGTCTTTGGAATTTTTATGGCAAGCCGGAAGCTGAAGCACTATTTCCAAGAGCATCCAATCACTATGGTCAGTTGAGCTCCAATTGGGGACATCATACAGAACCGAGAGGCTACATGTCGTATTGCTAAGTGGGCAATTGAACTTGGTCCCCATCATGTGAAGTACATTCCTCGTTGATGACGAGATGATGTATATACTTCTCGCTCCTTGTTGGTTACCCCAAGTGGAAGGTTGAGATGTAGTCAGCAGCAAGTTTTCCCTTACACGGATACTGTAAGGTTTATCGAACCAGGAGGAATCCTAGGATCAACAAGTAGGTGTCCCCTGCCCTGGCGCAAGAAAAAGATGTGGACCTGCACAGACACAAAATAACTTTGCTACCAACGAGTACAGAGAGGTTTTCAATCTCTCCGGCCTTGTAGTTTGTAAAGGATCAAAACACAAGCGGTAAAAGTGATAGTGATTGCAACGAAAAAGTAAATGAAAGCAGTAAATGATTGAGGTGTAAGCAATGGTGGTGATATGGACCCGAGTCACACGATGTTCACTAGTGATGTCTCTCTCCCAAAAGACGATAAACAACTATGTTTGGGTAAAAAAATTACAGCTGGGCAATTGACAGAATTACGAATGCACCGCAATGCTAATTATGCTACTTGAAAGTTAGAGGCTCAATAGTAATGGGCAGTATGCCAAGACAAGTAGACCGTTTATTCATCAGCATCTACTTACTAATCATCCACCTTGAGATATCTATCCCAAACATCTCGCTGGTATTAAGTTGCGAGCCCCACCCAAAGTGTAAACTCAAAGCAACGGACAACTTCATTAACGAACTATGTGTAAGGTAAACAATCCTTGCAACCGTGGTCACAAGCACCGTTGTTTTATCCCTGGTGGCAACAACACATCCCCTAGTCTCATGTTTGTCACTCAAGCTATACATCAGGGGGCATGAACCCACAATCATGCATAACGCTCCCTCTTGGAGTTACAATCTACTACTCGGCCAAAGCAATAGAGATCAACGGAGAACATGCATGAATCACTAAAGAACATAATATAAAAGGACAATCAAATATATAACTCATAACAATCTGAACGTAATCTCATAATCCATCAGATCCCAACAAACCGAGCATAGCAATAGTAGGAAATTACATAGGTGCCTCGATCATGTAGGGCGGCTCACAAGGACTAATCATGGAAGCACAAGATTGGAGAGAAGACATCACATAGCTACTGGTCATGGACTCATGGTCCAAGGAGGACTATTCACGACACGTGCGAGAAGCATCCATGGCAGTGGAGAAGCTCCCGGAGGTCAATCTCCCTCCGGCAGGGTTTTGGGAAGAGGTCTCCTGACGCTCCCGATCTCGGAAGCGCTGCGGCGGCGGAACAATGGAGAAATTCGTGATTCTGGATCTCGTATAGGGTTTTTCTCGTCAAGGTGTAAATATATGCGAAAGAAGGGCACCAGAGGGTGTGGCACCCACCCAGGCGGCCTCCTGGCGCGGCCTAGGGGTGGGACGCGCCTACAGGTCACCTGGGCGGCCCCTGGCCCCCTCTGACCCCCTTTCGTGCTTCGTGAAGCTTGTGGTGCGCTGATTTTTATATATTTTTCTCGAGATTTTTGGCGCTCCGAAAAATTAGGTAAAAGCCCCTGCAAAAAAGACATCAACAGACAGAAACTGGCACTAGGTGTACTGAGTTAGTAGGTTAGTCCAAATATGTGTAAAAAGACATAAAAGTTTAGCAAAACATATAACAATGTCACCCAAAAGATCATGGAACAAGAAGAAATTATAGATACGTTTGGGACGTATCGCTCGTACAACCATCAAGTCCCAAGCACTAGTGGATTTCATCAACAATTGGACTGAGCTTCAGCTCCCACAGGATAGGCCAGACAACACGTACTGGACTATACATTTTTATGGCTTAGACAATTGGAAGGCTCGGGGGCTGGTGTAGTGTTATCTTCTCCAAGGGGTGACAAGTTATGTTATGTTCTACGACTCATGTTCCCTTGTACCAAAAATGAAGTTGAGTATGAGGCCCTCTTACATGGGCTCGGGATAGCTAAGGAGATGAACCTCAGTCGGTCAGGTGCTTGGGTGACTCATACTTGGTGGCTCAACAGGTGTGTGCAACCTGGGATTCGAAGGACCCCTTAATGTCGGCTTACAGACGGGCAGTCTCCGATGTGTCGGGTCACTTTCATGGCTATCAGGTTGATCACATTGATCGACGACACAATGAGACCGCCGATGCATTGTCACGACTTGGATCTCAACTCAAGCCGGTCCCCCTAATTTGGTCCTCGATGTTCTCCACAACCCCTCCGTGAAGTTACTGATTGAGGAATATATAGCCATCCCTGACCCAGAACTACAGTTGGTGGCGGCTCTCCGGGTGACTCCTGATTAGACAGTGCCTTACTTTGCTTATCTCGCTCGAGGGGAGCTCCCGGCTGAAGAACTTGTCACTCGCCAGATAATACGACGATGCAAATCCATGGTTATTCATCAAGGCAAGTTGTACAAGAGAAGTGTTAGCGGTGTTTTTCAATGCTTTATTTCCCCTAAGGAAGGACGAAAGATCCTTAACGAGATTCATGGTTGACTGTGGCCACCATGCCGGCTCACGATCTTTAGTATCAAAAGCTTTTTGACATGGGTTCTACTGGTTGATGGCTCATGCAGACGCGGAGGATAAAATGTGCAAGTGTGATGGATGTAAAAAATTTGCCCGTTAGGCTCAAGTGTCGGCTCAGGAATTGTGTATGATCCCAATCACTTGGACTTTTGCAATCTGGGGGCTTGATATGGTTGGCCCTTTCAAGATGTCTTCCGACAAAAAGACTCATCTACTGGTGACGGTTGACAAGTTTACCAAGTGGGTTGAGGCGGAGCCTTTTAGCAACTGGGAAGCAGAGATAGCAGTCAAGTTTCTAAATAAGCTGATTTTTTGAATTGGCTATCCTTTTGAGTTAACCTTGCTGCCCACACAATGATGTGTGAGTAGTTCACCACACACCTCCGGGTCCATAGCCAGTACCTAGATGGCAATCTTTCTCTCTTTGATCTTCAATACAATGATCATCGCATCCTCGCTTTGATGTAAATCCTTTTGTGTGGTGCGTTTGTTGGGATCCGATGAATTGTGGGTTTATGTTCAGATTATTCATGATAAATATTTAAGTCTCCTCTGTATATTTATAGCATTCTTATGTGCATGATTATGATAGCTTCCTAATTCTCTGTGATCTATTGAAATAGTTTGGCCAACTAGATCGATATTTCTTCGGTGAGAGCGGTGCGTTGTGGTAGGTTTAACCTGGAGAATTTTTATATCCCAGTGATAGAAGGGGACAAGATGCGTCTTTGTGTTGCTTCTCCTAAGGATAAAATGATGGTTTTTTCATATTGCTTTAGTTTACTTTGTCTACATCATGTCATTGTTCTCCATGCATTACTCTGTTTTACTTAATACTCTAGATGCATGCTGGATAGCGGTCGATGAGTGGAGTAATAGTAATAGGTGCAGGTAGGAGTCGGCTTATTTTTTTATGGACGCAATGCCTATATACACATGATCATTGCCATGAATCTCGCATAACTATCCGCTTTCTTTCAATTGCCCAACAATAATTTGTTTACCCACCATATGATATTTTCCATGAAGGATGCCATAAGGGAAAGTCCCCGGGTCTATTCACAACATATTGACAAAACCTTCAATACCTTGCTGCCATTTACTTGTTTTTATTTTATCTTGCTACCTACAATTATCTACACACCTCACTTTCTTGCAAATAACAAGACAAGAGGATTGACAACCCTCTTGCCCGCATTGGATGCAAGTTGTTTATTCTTTTGTGTGCAGCCGCTGAAGACGGTTGCGGTTGATATTTCTATTGGTTCGATAAACCTTGATTTCATAACTTAGGGAAATACTTACTCCTACGGCAACAGACAACAGCGCCAGAAATTGGCACGTTGACGGAGACTTGGCTTGCGCTGGTTTTTCCCTTGAAGAGGAAAGGGTGATGCAGCACAGGAGCAGTAAGTATTTCCCTCAGTTTGAGAACCAAGGTATCAATCCAGTAGGAGAATCGCATCAAGTCCAGAGTACCTGCGCAAACACAAAAGAGCTTGCACCCAACACTATAAAGGGGTTGTCAATCCCTTCAAGATTGATTACAAAGTGAGATCTGAAGGCGAAAAGAGCAACAAAGTAAAAGCGTAAGGCTGAAAATATGATGTGAAGTAGACCCGGGGGCCATAGTGTTCACTAGAGGCTTCTCTCAAAATAGCAAATATTACGGTGTGTGAACAAATTACTGTCGAGCAATTGATAGAACCGCGCAAAGTCATGACGATATCTAAGGTAATGATCATACATATAGGCATCACGTCCGAAACAAGTAGACTGATACTTTCTGCAACTACTACTATTACTCCACACATTGACCGCTATCCAGCATGCATCTAGTGTATTGAGTTCGTGACGAACAGAGTAATGCCTTAAGCAAGATGACATGATGTAGAGGGATAAACTCAAACCAATGATGAAAACCCCATCTTTTTACCCTTGATGGAAACAACACGATGCGTGCCTCGCTACCCCTTCTGTCACTGGGTGAGGTCACCGCACCGTATGAACCCAAAACCAAGCACTTCTCCCATTGCAAGAATCATAGATCAAGTTGGCCAAACAAAACCCTACACTCGAAGAGAATTACAAGGATATGAAATCATGCATATAAGAGATCAGAAGAAACTCAAATAAGATTCATAGATAATCTGATCATAAATCCACAATTCATCGCATCTCGACAAACACACCGCAAAAGAAGATTACATCGGATAGATCTCCATGAAGATCATGGAGAACTTTGTATTGAAGATCCAAGAGAGAGAAGAAGCCATCTAGCTACTAACTATGGACCCGTAGGTCTATGGTGAACTACTCACGCATCATCGGAGAGGTCATCGTGTTGATGAAGAAGCCCTCCGTATCCGAATCCTCCCCCGGCAGGGCACCAGAACGTGCCCGAGATGGGATCTTGCGGAGACAGAATCTTGCGGCGATGGAAAAGTATTTTCATGGATCTCTTGATTTTTTTTCTGGGATTTTAGGGAATATATAGGCGAAGGAGCTAGGGCAGAGGAGGCCCAGGGAGCCCACAAGCCTGGAAGGCCCGGCCCCCCTGGCCGCGTCATGAGGGCTTGTGGGGGTCCCTGGTGACCCTCTGCCTTGGTTCTCTAGTCTCCCGATCGTCTTCTCTTTCAGAAAAAATATTTTCGGAAGTTTTATTCTGTTTGGACTCCGTTCAAAATCCTCCTCTGAAAAGGGTCAAAAACACGGAAAAAATAGGAACTGGCACTTGGCACTGAGTTAATAAGTTAGTCCCAAAAAATATATAAAAGGCATACAAAATATCCAAAGTTTGACAAGATAATAGCATGAAACCATCAAAAATTATAGATACATTGGAGACGTATCACTTACCCACATTGTGATGCGATAACCTGTTCCTCTTCAGGAAAACCCAACACAGATTACAAGTATCACCCACTGTATGCTATTTTTTGAGAGATGCCATTAGGGAAAACTATGTCCCATGGTTCTATTCACAACATATATAAAAAAACCTTCAATACCTTGCTGTCATTTACTTGTTTTTATTTTATATTGCTATCTACAATTATCTACACACCTCACTCGCTTGCAAATAACAAGAATAGGTGGATTGAAACCCTCTTGTCCGTGTTGGGTGCAAGTTGTTTGTTCTTTTGTGTGCTGCCGATGAATACGGTTGTGGTTGATATTCCTATTGGTTTAGTAAAACCTTGGTTTCATAACTAAGGTAAATACATACCCACATTGTGATGCGATAATATGTTCTCACGGAAAATACAACGCAGATCACAAGTATCAAGTTCTAACTCAAGTCTTTCATCATAGGCTTTTACCACAGCTTCTACTATATGTAGAGTAAAAGATTTATTTTGTTCATAATCATTGGGTGAGATAACGATGGATTGCAACAAGGAATTACATTCAACTAAAGAGCAATTATCATAATTAAAATCCTTGTGATCCAAGATAGTAGGCACATCGCTAGTTAAAGTTTTAAACTCTCCAAACCCATTTTTCAGTTTTATCATTATAATCCTCACCATCCAAGAAAACGGGATGCCTTCTAGCTAGAGTTGACTCATCTCCAGTCCATTTAGCATTTATTTTCAGATTATTAAACAAAGATTCAATAGGAGAAGTTCCAAGCATTTTAAGATCTTCATCATGACTATTAAAGGGTGAAGACCCCGGTTTAGCGGCCATCCTATTTACTACAGTGGTTTTCTTATCACATATCTTTCCTATTAGTTCCCCAATTTTAGGAAATTGTAATTGAAGATTAAAAACTTCTTGATTGACTTCATCAAGTTGTTTACTAATTGCATCAGGGATCTTTGAGTGTTCCTTAATTTCAGCAACAATTTTTTTTTCTCATATCGTGAGGTCATGATAGTTTTCATGGAAATTTCAATTCCCGACATCCTTTGGTAGTAGGAAATAATATAGAATCTATGTTGGGACATGGCAACTAAGCAAGCAAAGTAACAAGCAAGGCAAGTAAACTAGCAAACAAAGCGGTAAACTATCATCTAGCAAAGATAAATATTTTTTTTGTTTTTTATGAAGCAAGGAAAATATAACAGAAAATTAAAATAAGAACAAGTGAATGATAATTTGTGCGAAGGTACTTGATAGTAGGTTGACGATACTCCCCGACAACGGTGCCAGAAATCCTTCTTGATACTTGTGATCTGTGTTGGGTTTCCTGTGAAGAGGAATGGGTGATGCAGAACAATATAGATAAGTATCTCTCTCACCGAGAATAAAGGTTATCAAACTAATAGGAGTAATACGCAATCCCCGTCTTCAGTGACGGCACACAAAGAAATAAACACTTGCACCCAGCTCGTTATTTGCAAGCAAATGAACTGTGTAGATGATAGTTGATAATTGAAAATAAATAAAAAGAAAATAAAGGGAGCGAGGTAATTGTAGCATTTTTAAATATATAAGTGAGTAGACCCGGGGGTCATAGTTTTCCCTAGTGGCGTCTCTCATGTAGTAAGCATACGGTGGGTAAACAAATTAGTGTTGGACAATTGATAGAAAAGCGCATAGGTATGCAATATTTATTGACGACAATGATCATGTGCATATAGGCATCATGTCCATAAGCAAATAGGCCACCTCCCGTCTGCACCCATTACTATTACTCCAACCATCGACCACTATCCACTATGGATCGAGAATATTAAGTAAAATAGAGTAATGCTAGGAGAACAATGACATGACATAGACAAAGAGAACTCGATTAATATGAATTAGCCCCATAGTTTTATCCTTAGTGAAAACAATAGAAAGACGTGTATTGTCCCCTTCTGTCACTAGGATATAGAGCATCGCCAGATTCAACCCACTACAACGCACACCTCCCATAGAAGAAAGATTAATCTAGTTGGCCAAACGAGATCAATAGACTGGAGAGATTTACGAACCTATAATAATCATTCAAATAAGAATCAAATATAGAATTCAGAGAAGACTCAAATCTTTTACCATGAATAGTCCAAACGTAAGCCCACAATTCACTGGATCCCAACAAAAGCACCGCATAAAAGAATTACATCGGATAGATCAAAGCGAAGATGTGATGATCATTGTATTGAAGATCAAGAGAGAGAGTGAAGAGATAGCCATCTAGGTATTAACTATGGACCCGTAGGTGTGTGGTGGACTACTCACACATCACCATGGGAGCAGCAAGGTTGATGTACAGGCCCTCCGTGATTGATCCCCCCTCCGGCAGGGCACCAAAATAGGGATCCAGATGGGCACACGGTAGAACAGAGACTTGCGGCAGCGGAAAAAGTGTTTCGAGAGTCTCCCTAGAGTTTTTGGGATTTTTAGGAATTTATAGGCCAGAGAGGGGCATGGGGAAAAGCCACGGGGGCCACCACATAACATTGCATGACCCCCTCCCTCGGCGTGCCCTGTTCTGTGGTGGCTCCCTCGTGCAGCCTCCGGCCGCCTCCCGAAGCTTCCATGTCTTCTTTTGGTCCAGAAAAATCATAAAACAGTTTCGGGATAATTGGACTTTGTTTGGTACAGCAAACCCGAAAAGCCAAAAATATGCAAAAAAACAACAATTAGCACTAGTCACTAGGTTAATAGGTTAGTGCTAAAAAACAATACGAATTGGTAAATAAATGCCAAAAACTATCCTTGAATGATAATATTATAGCATGGAACAATCAAAAATTATAGATACATTGGAGATGTATCATTCACCCTCGGGGCTGAGGGTATGTACGAATAGCTATTGATTTGATCTCTCTATCTCTCCCGTGTTCTTGAGATGGCACGATCTTGATGTATCACGGGCTTTGTTAATATAGTTGGATCATATATATGGTGTTCTTCCCTTCCTATCTTTTTTTGATGAATTGAATCTTTGCCTTTGAAATCTCATTATGTTGTTTTGAATATTGATGAGAACACTTGATGTATGTCTTGCATGCGGATACTCGTAGTGACATTGTGGTATTCTATTGATTCACTTGATATATGTTATGGCATCAAATTGCGGATTCTGGTGACCTTGGGGATCTATGCATAGGGGTTGATTGCACGTTTTCATACTATGTTCTCTCATAGAAATCTTAGGGTAGTCTTTGAAGTTCTCTCATAGAAACCTTGGGAAAGCTCTATGATGAATCTGAAATTGTTTGATGCATGTCATATAATTAACCCACGGATAATTGAGGTGACATTGGAGTATCTAGCTGACATTAGGGTTGACTCTAGGGCTGTTTGTGACACTTATATGAATAGCTCAAAAGATTGATCAGAAAGAATAATTTTGAGGTGGTTCGCTGCTTACAACAATTTCGTCTTATGTTCTCCCCTACTTATGAACTTCGGTGTGATTCTTTGTCGCATGTTGAGGGACGACCATATGATTATACTATGTTAGCATTGTTGAGAGATTGCACTAGTGAAAGTATGAACCCTGGGCCTTATTTCCAAACATTGATATACTATTTTGCTTGTTGTTTACTACTTCTTACCTTGATGTTTTAATATTTTCATATTAGAAAAATATATATCTACTATCCATACTACACTTGTATCACCATCTCTTCGTCAAACTAGTGCACCTATATAATTTGCCATTGTATTGGGTGTATTGGGGACATAAGAGATTTCTTGTATTTGATTGCTTGAGAGATACCATCTTCATCCTACATCTCCCACAGATTGATAAACCTTAGGTCATCCACTTGAGGGAAATTTGTTGTTGTCCTACAAAACTATGCACTTGGAGGCCCAACAACGTCTACAAGAATATAATTGCATAGTAGACATCAAGCTCTTTTCTGGCGCCGTTGCCGGGGAGGTGAGTGCTCTTAAAGGTATATCTTTAGATCTTGCAATTAAATATTTTAGTTTCTTGATTATCACTAGTTTGGTTTAAAAAGAAAACTACAAAAAATGGAGTTTAGGTTGCCTCAATTGTTTCGCCTTTTTAATGTCTTTCGTGAAAATGATGGTTCGGAAAATTGTGCTCAATTGTTAGAGGAAGAATTTATAAAAATGCTTAGTGTGAAATATTTGAATGATGAGCATGATAGTAATATTGTTAGCATAAGTTCTCTGAATATCAATGATGCTAATGATATGCAAAGTCACAAGTTTGAGGATGCTATGTTTGATGAAGATGATATTTTTAGTCCTCCAAGTTTTGATGAGCAAATTTATTATGACGAAAGCATGCCTCCTATTTATGTTGATTATATTGATGAAAGTGGGTTTGTAATAGTGTTAACTCTTGGTACTGATGATCCCACTATTTTGTAGGGTATTGAATATTTTCATAATTATAAAAGTGGATTTGGAGACTTCATGACTTTATTTAGTGATGAGTCCACTATTTTGGAAGAGGCTTCAATTGACTATGACAACAAAGTTGCTATCGATGATGATTATGGTGATGACATGTATGTTATAAAGATTAATAAAAATCATGAAACTTTCGATCATGATTTTAATTTCAATTGGATTATGCCACTCAAATATCACATGATAGTTATTTTGTTGAGTTTGCTCCCACTACTATGAATGAGAAGAATTTTCCTTGTGTAGGTAGTAATAAAAATTCTATGCTTGTGAATCATGAAAAGAAAACTTTATGTGATACTTATATTGTTGAATTCCTTCATGATGCTACCAAAAAATATTATGAGTGAGGATCATATGCTTGTAGGTATTGCAATAATATCAAGTTTCCCCTCTATGTGTTCAAAGTTTTGAAGTCATGATTGTTTTGCCTTCCTATGCTAGCTGACTCTTGGTCCCATAAATTTTTTGCTCACAAAATCCCTATGCATAGGAATTGGGTTAGACTAAAATGTGCTTTTCATATGCTTCATGATGCTCCCATTGTGTTTCAATTCATTACTTTTATGTGAGCATCATTGAAATCATCATGCCTAGCTAAAAGACTTTAAAGAAACGTGTTTGTTGGGAGAAAACCAATATTTATCCTTTGATCATGTTTTGTGTCTTTTATTTCAATAATGTACCAAGTAAAACATTTGGGATAGTGAAGATACTTATTTGTTTGATTCTGTGCAAAAACTGAAACTTTTGCATCGAGTATATGAATTATGTGATTTTACCGGAGAGTAAAAAAACCATGGAATTTTTAAAAACAATATCCATGCAAATTCTCTGCATTTTCCTAATGTTTCCTAATTTTTAGATTCAGGGAAGTATGGTGTTCATTGAGATCTTCACACACTGTTCTATTTTTGACACATTGTGTTTTGCGTGCATAGTTTGCTTGTTTTAGTGTTTATATAGCTTATATTTAGTGATATAAATTATGGGAATGATAGAATATAGTAGGTATCATGTGATAACAATTATTTATCTTGTCTTGGCAGTACCTAAGATAATGTTCTATCTTTATTACACTAACCCATCTCACGAAGTTCCGTTAAGTTTTTGTGATTGAAGTTTTCAAGTTTTGCGTGAGATACCGATGTGACCTGAATAAGGAGCAGTACGAACATAATATTGGCGATGCCCAAGGCACCCCCAAGGTAATATGCAGGGAAGAATCAAGCGTCTATGCTTGGGGATGCCCCTGAAGGCATCCCCTCTTTCATCTCAAACATCATCGGTATATCTTACTTGGAGCTTTATTTTTATTCATCACATGATATGTGTTTTTCTTCGACCATTGATACGTCCATTTTGCATCATGCTTTCATGTTGATATTTATCGCTTTATGGGCTGTTATATTACTTTGTGGTACCATATTTATGCCTTTTCTCTCTTATTTTGCAAGGTTTATTTGAAGAGGGAGAATTCAGGCAGCTGCAATTCTAGACTCGAAAAGGAGCAAATATGAGTCCACTATTCTGCACAACTCCAAATGCCCTGAAAATTTACGTGGAATTTTTTGGGAATATACAAAAAATACTGGGCGAAAGAAGTACCAGAGGGGAGCTACCAGGGCGCCACAAGCCTGGTAGCCGCCACCCCTGACGGCCCACTAACGGCCCACTGACAAGCTTGTGGGCTCCCTGACGGCCCACTGGCCCCCCTCTTTTGCTACATGAACGGTTTTGTTCCAGAAAAAAATCAATGGGGAGCTTTTTAGTGGTTTCTCCGCCGCCACGAGGCGTAACTTGAGCAGATCCAATCTAGAGCTCCGGCAGGACGATCCTGCTGGGGAAACTTCCCTCACGGAGGGGGAAATCGCCGCCATCGTCATCACCAACACTCCTCTCATCGGAGGGAGGCATCTTCATCACCGCCATCTCTTCTCCAATCCCTAGTTCATCTCTTGTAACCAATCTCCGTCTCGCGACACCGCTTGGCACTTGTAAGGTTGCTAGTAGTGTTGATTACTCTTTGTAGTTGATGCTAGTTGGATTACTTGGTGGAAGAGTTTATGTTCAGATCCTTGATGATATTCATTACACCTCTGATCATGATTATGATTATGCTTTGTGAGTAGTTACTTTTGTTCCTGAGGACATGGGATAAGTCATGCTGATAATAGTCATGTGAATTTGATATTTGTTCGGTGTTTTGATATGTTGTATGTTGTCTTTTCCTCTAGTGGTGTTATGTGAACGTCGACTACATAACACTTCACCATATTTGGGCCTAGAGGAAGGCATTGGGGAGTAGTAAGTAGATGATGGGTTGCTGGAGTGACAGAAGCTTAAACCGCAGTCTATGCGTTGCTTCGTGAGGGGCTGATTTGGATCCACTAGTTTAATGCTATGGTTAGACGTTGTCTTAATTCTTCTTTCATAGTTGCGGATGCTTGTGAGAGGGGTTAATCATAAGTGGGATTCTTGTCCAAGTAAGGGCAGTACCCAAGCGCCGGTCCACCCACATATAAAAGTATCAAAGTAACGAACGCGAATCATATGAACATGATGAAGCTAGCATGAGAGAAATTCCCGTGTGTCCTCGGGAGCATTTTTCCTACTATAAGACTTTGTTCAGGCTTGTCCCTTGCTACAAAAGGGATTGGGCCACTTTCTGCACCGTTGCTACTACTTGTTACTTGTTACTTTTCGCTTGCTACGTTTCACCTCACTACACCATCACTTGTTACCGCTACTTTCAGTGCTTGCAGTTATTACCTTGTTGAAAACCGTTTATCAGAGCCTTCTGCTCCTCGTTGGGTTCGACACTCTTACTTATCGAAAGGACTACGATTGATCCCCTATACTTGTGGGGCATCAAGACTCTTTTCTGGCACGTTGCCGGGGAGTGAAGCGCCTTTGGTAAGCGGAAATTGGTAAGGAAACATTTATATACTGTGCTGAAATTTATTGTCACTTGTCACTATGGAAACTGTTCCTTTGAGGAGTTTGTTCGGGGTATCTTCACCACGAATGGAAGCACGAGGAGTTGTTCCTCAACCTGAGGTACCTACTAAAAATATCTTTTATGAAATTCCTTCGGGTATGCTTGAGAAACTGCTGGCTAATCCTTTTACAGGAGATGGATCTTCACATCTAGACTTGCATCTGATCTATGAAGATGAAGTTTGTGGTTTATTTAAGCTTGCAGGTTTGCCCGAGGATGAGGTAAAGAAGAAAGTCTTTCCTTTATCTTTGAAGGATAAGGCGTTGGCATGGTATAGGCTATGTGATGATACTGGATCATGGGACTACAATCGGTTGAAATTGGAATTTCATCAATAGTTCTATCCTATGCATTTAGTACATCGTGATCGGAATTATTGGCCTCGTTACAGGGAAAGCATAGCTCAAGCTTGGGGGAGGCTTAAATCAATGCTATATTCATGCCCCAATCATGAGCTCTCGAGAGAAATTATCACTCAAAACTTTTATGCTCGGCTATCTCATGAAGATCGTACCATGCTTGACACTTCTTGTACCGGTTCTTTTATGAAGAAGGATATTGACCACAACTGGAATTTATTGGAAAGAATCAAACGTAACTCTGAAGATTGGGAGCTGGAGGAAGGTAAGGAGTCAGGTATGAATTTCCAGTTTGATTGCGTTAAATCTTTTGTTGAAACAAACACCTCTAGAGATTTTAGCGCTAAGTATGGACTTGACTTTGAGATAGTAGCTTCTCTATGTGAATCTTTTGCTGCTCATGTTAATCTTGCCAAAGAGAAGTGGTTTAAGTATCATCCTCCTGTAGAAAGCAACATAGTCAAAACCAATCTAGTTGAGGAGAAAGTCATTGCTTTTAGTGATCCTATTGTTCCTTGTGCCTACGCTGAGAAACCACCATACCCTAATAGGATAAAGGATTATTCTAAAGCTCCAACTGTGATACGTAGGGGTTACATTAGACCACTTGCACCCCCTGAGGAGATTAGAGTTGAATCTAGTGTTGCTATTATCAAAGATCTCTTAGCCGAAGACGTAGACGGGCATGTTATCAAATTCTGTGAAGACTCTGCTAGAATTGCTAAACCTCACACGAAAGACAAATACGGACCTGTAGTTGGCATTCCTGTTGTTTCTGTCAAGATAGGAGATCATTGTTACCATGGTTTATGTGATATGGGAGCTAGTGTTAGTGCAATACCCCGTTCCCTATATGATGAAATCAAAGAGGAGATTGCACCTGCTGAGTTAGAACCCATTGATGTCACTATTACGCTAGCTAATAGAGACACTATCTTCCCTCTTGGAATTGTGAGAGATGTAGAAGTCCTATGTGGTAAGACGAAGTATCCTACTGATTTCCTCGTCCTTGGTACTGCACAAGATAGCTTTTGTCCCATCATATTCGGTAGACCCTTTCTCAACACTGTCAATGCTCACATTGATTGCATTAAGCAGACTGTCACTGTTAGTTTCGAGGGTATGTCGCATGAATTTAACTTCTCCAAGTTTGGAAGACAACCCCATGAAAAAGAGTCGTCTGGTAGGGATGAAATCATTGCTCTTGCCTCTATTGTCGTACCTCCTAAGGATCCTTTAGAGCAATATCTGCTTGAGCATGAAAATGATATGCATATGGAGGAAAGAGATGAGATAGATAAAATTGTCTTAGAACAATATCCTATTCTCAAGAATAATCTACCTCTTGAACTGCTTGGGGATCCTCCCCCACCAAAGGGTGATCCTGTGTTGGAGCTTAAACAGTTGCCTGATACTCTTAAGTATGCCTATCTTAATGAGAAGGAGATATATCATGTTATTATTAGTGCTCTCCTCTCAGAGCACGAAGAGAAGAAGTTACTAAAAACTCTGAGGAAGCACCGTGCTGCTATTGGATATACTCTTGATGATCTTAAGGGTATTAGTCCCACTCTATGTTAGCACAAGATTAAAACCGATCCTGATTCTAAACCAGTTGCCGATCATCAAAGGAGATTAAATCCTAAGATGAAAGAGGTCGTTAGAAAAGAAATATTAAAGCTTCTGGAAGCAGGAATCATTTATCCTGTTGCTCATAGTGATTGGGTGAGTCCAGTACATTGCGTACCTAAGAAGGGAGGTATCACCGTCGTTCCTAATGATAAGGATGAACTAATCCCACAAAGGATTATTACTGGCTATAGGATGGTGATAAACTTCCGGAAACTGAACAAGGCAACCAGGAAAGATCATTATCCTTTGCTATTTATCGATCAAATGCTAGAAAGGCTATCAAAACACACACACTTTTGCTTTCTAGACGGTTATTCAGGTTTCTCGCAAATACGTGTTGCACAATCTGATCAGGAGAAAACCACTTTCACCTGCCCCTTCGGTACCTTTGCTTATAGACGTATGCTTTTTGGTTATGCAATGCACCTGCCACCTTTCAAAGATGCATGATGGCTATATTCTCTGACTTTTGTGAAAAGATTGTCGAGGTTTTCATGGAGGACTTCTCCGTTTACGGGTCTTCCTTTGATGATTGCCTCGGCAACCTTGATCGAGTCTTACAGAGATGCGAAGATACCAACCTCGTCTTGAATTGGGAGAAGTGACACTTTATGGTTAGTGAAGGCATCGTCTTAGGACACAAAATTTCTGAAAGAGGCATTGAAGTTGATAAGGCTAAGGTTGATGCAATTGAGAAAATGCCTTGCCCCACAGATATCAGAGGTATACGAAGTTTCCTATGTCATGCTAGTTTCTATAGAAGGTTCATTAAAGACTTCTCTAAGATTTCTAGGCCTCTTACCATCCTCTTGCAGAAGGATGTTCCTTTTGTTTTTGATGAGGATTGTGAGGAAGCTTTCCAAATACTTAAGAAGGCTTTGATAACCGCACCTATTGTTCAACCACCTGACTGGAACTTGCCCTTTGAAATCATGTGCGACGCTAGTGATTATGCTATTGGTGCTGTTCTAGGACAAAGAGTTGACAAGAAGTTGAATGTTATTCACTACGCTAGTAAAACTCTAGACAGTGCCCAAAGAAACTATGCCACTACGGAAAAGGAGTTTTTAGCAGTCGTGTTTGCATGTGAAAAGTTCATATCTTATATAGTTGATTCTAAAGTCACTATTCACTCTGATCATGCTGCTATTAAGTACCTTATGGAGAAGAAGGACGCTAAGCCTAGGCTGATCAGATGGGTTCTCCTGCTACAGGAATTTGATTTTTACATTGTTGACCGAAAGGGTGCTGATAACCCTGTAGCAGATAACTTGTCCAGGTTAGAGAATGTCCTTGATGACCCACGACCTATTGATGACAGCTTTCCTAATGAGCAATTAAATGGCATCCGCACTTCACATAGTGCACCGTGGTATGCCGATTATGCAAACTATATTGTAGCCAAATACATACCACCCAGTTTCACCTATCAGCAAAAGAAGAAATTCTTCTTTGATTTGAGACACTACTTTTGGGATGATCCTCACCTTTATAAGGAAGGAGTAGATGGTGTTATTAGACATTGTGTGCCTGAACATGAACAGGGACAGATCTTGCATAAGTGTCATTCCGAAGCCTAGGGAGGACACCATGCTGGAGATAGAACTGCTCATAAGGTATTGGAATCAGGTTTCTATTGGCCCACTCTCTTCAAGGATGCCCGTAAGTTTGTCTTGTCTTGTGACGAATGCCAAAGAATAGGGAACATCAGTAAGCGTCAGGAAATGCCTATGAACTATTCACTTGTCATTGAACCATTTGATGTCTAGGGCTTTGATTATATGGGACCCTTCCCGAGTTCCAATGGATACACTCACATCTTAGTTGTTGTGGATTACGTCACTAAGTGGGTAGAAGCTATCCCCCCTAAAAATGCTGATCACCACACCTCTATTAAGATGCTTAAAGAAGTCATTTTCCCAAGATTTGGAGTCCCTAGATATTTGATAACTGACGGTGGTTCACACTTCATTCATGGTGTTTTCTGCAAGATGCTCGCTAAGTATGATGTCAACCATAGAGTTGCATCTCCTTATCATCCTCAGTCTAGTGGTCAAGTGGAGTTGAGTAATAGGGAGATCAAATTGATCCTACAAAAGACTGTCAATAGATCTCGAAAGATTTGGTGTAGCAAACTTGACGATGCACTATGGGCTTATAGGACTGCTTATAAGAATCCCATGGGCATGTCGCCGTATAAAATGGTTTACGTAAGGCCTGTCATTTACCTCTTGAGCTGGAACACAAAGCTTATTGGGCAATCAAAGATCTCAACTTTGATTTCAAACTTGCCGGTGAGAAGCGGTTTTTGATATCAGCTCGTTAGATGAATGGAGGGCCTAGGCATATGAGAATGCCAAGTTGTTCAAGGAAAAGGTTAAGAGATGGCACGATAAACGAATACAGAAACGAGAGTTCAATGTAGGTGATTATGTCCTGCTATACAATTCTCATTTAAGATTCTTTGCAGGCAAGCTTCTCTCTAAATGGGAAGGTCCTTATGTTATCGAGGAAGTATATCGTTCCGGTGCCATCAAAATCAATAACACGGAAGGAAAATTTCCTAGAGTGGTAAATGGGCAAAGAATCAAGCATTACATCTCTGGTACTCCCATAAATGTTGAGACCAATATAATCAATATCATAACTCCAGAGGAGTACATAAGGGATGTTTATCAGCCTGTTTCAGACCGTGAAAACGAAGAGGTATCTGTTTCGGTAAGAAATTGGACTCCGAAGCTTTTCCAATAGGAAATTTCCTCTGTTTTGGAATTTTTGGAAAATTAGAAAAATAAAAAGCAGTCTGGAGAGCGCACGAGGCGGCCACAAGCTTGGTAGCCGCCACCTACCCCCCTGGTGGCGGCTAGAGGGCTTGTGGGCACCTCGTGTACCTCCCGGACTCCGTTTTCTTGCGGAGCACTCCTTCAGGTCCAGAAAAAATCATTATATATTCGCCCGAAGGTTTTGATCTCCGTATCGCGCAGTTTTCCTCTGTTTTCGTTTCAAGCCTGTTGTCTGCCGCAGATTTAGGTCAAGATGTCTTCTCGAGATTTAGAAGAAGAGATCTATGTGGCCGATGATCGTGCTAACTCTAGGATTAATGGGGACTTGGAACCATATGGCTGGACCACTGATGAGGAAGAGGACTATGAGCCCAGAGGGAAAGAACAAACGAGTTCCGATGAAGAGGAGGCTCCTTTACCTCAACCTGCAAACACCCATGTGGAGTTCAACAAGTCAAGCCTCCCCAACTCCAGGAAGAAGCCTAAGACCATATTTATCCCCTCTCGTTTCTTGCAGGAGAGTAAGCAGGAACTTTGCCATAGAGTGTTCAAACTTGAGGAGGAAAATGACGATCTAAGGGAGCAGAACTTTTTGCTCAAGTGGAAATTAGACAAGCTCCAGACTACTGCAACAACACCACCACCATCACCACCAAAGGAAGACAACTAAGCATTGGTATGGGCAATCCCCTTGGGTTTTGCCAAGCTTGGGGGAGTTGCCCTGGTATCGTATCACCTTTATATATTTTGCTTTTACCTTTGTTTTAGTTCTTTCCTTTTCAGTTTTTATTTCTTCTCTTAGTGGAATAAGTCTTTAGTGTTTAGTTTGAGTCTTTTGCCTTGTGTCTCCCCCGATGTATTCGAGCTTACGAGCTATATAATAAAGAGTATCTTAGTCAAGGGCTTTGTTTTGTGTCGTGATCAAAAGTATGAAAAGAACGATAGCATGAAAGATCATGAGATGATCTTATGAAAGTGATAGCTTCACATATGACACGTATGATGACTGAAACTTGTTGAGAATAAATCAACATAGACCTCAGTCATTGTTGCAATTAACAAGAAGTAATAAGGAAAGAGAGGTTCACATAGATATATATCATCTTAGACACTTTTTACAATTGTGAGCACTCACCAAACTATTACATGCTTAGGAGTAGATGTTGGACAAGGAAGACAACATAATGAATTGTGTTTGCTTGGTTCCAAACAATGTTATATGATTAGAGATCCCTTAGCATGTGATGATTGCTTCCACCTCATATTAGCCAAAACTCCCGCACCAAGTAGAGATACTACTTGTGCATCCATAAACCTTCAACCCAGTTTTTCCATGAGAGTCCACCATACCTACCTATGGATTGAATAAGATCCTTCAAGTAAGTTTTCATCGGTGCAAGCAATAAAAATTGCTCTCTAATGTGTATGATCTATTAGTGTGTGGAAAATAAGCTTTGTACGAACCTGTGATGAGGAAGACATAAAAGCGACAGACTGCATAATAAAGTTCTTTATCACAGGAGGCAATATAAAGTGACGTTCCTCCGCACTAAGAGGACACGCATTCAAACCTCAAAAGCGCATGACAACCTCTGCTTCCCTCTGCGAAGGGCCTATCTTGTAGCCTTACTTTTTGCCCTTGTAGGAGTCATGGTGATCTTCACCAATTCCCTATTTTTGCCTTTGTCTTGGCTACCGTCACATGCTTGTGAAATATCTATATTCATATATCAACTTGGAGTTGAGTACTTATGCTTTATTATTGTTGACTTTACCCTTGAGGTGAATGGTTGGGAGGCAAAACTATAAGCCCCTATCTTCCTCTGTGTCCAGCTGAAACTTCGATACCATGAGTACCACATGAGTTGTAACAATTGTGGAAAATAAAAGAGATGATTGAGTATGTGGGTTTGCCTTACAAGCACTTATTTGACTCTTTCTGATGTTATGATAAATTGCAATTGCTTCAGTGACTTGGACTGTTGTTGGTTACTTCTCGGTAAGGTTTTTGCTCCATACTTTGCTTTGTGAAGGAATTGTTACTTTCCCATAAGAAACTTTATGATGTATTGCTGTTCTATGTGTGATCATGATGCCCTCATGTCCGTATTATGTTTTATCTACACCTTCGTCCCTAAACTTGTGGACATGTTTATGGAACTTGGTTCTTGTGGACATGTTTATGGAACTTGGTTTTCGCTTGAGGACAAGCGAGGTCTAAGCTTGGGGGAGTTGATACGTCCATTTTGCATCATGCTTTCATGTTGATATTTATCGCTTTATGGGCTGTTATATTACTTTGTGGTACCATATTTATGTCTTTTCTCTCATATTTTGCAAGGTTTATTTGAAGAGGGAGAATTCAGGCAGCTGGAATTCTGGACTGGAAAAGGAGCAAATCTGAGTCCACTATTCTGCACAACTCCAAATACCCTGAAAATTTACTTGGAATTTTTTGGGAATATATAAAAAATACTGGGCGAAAGAAGTACTAGAGGGGAGCTACCAGGGCGCCACAAGCCTGGTAGCCGCCACCCCCTAGTGGCGGCTACAGGGCTTGTGGGCTCCCTGATGGCCCAGTAGCCCCCCTCTTTTGCTATATGAAGTGTTTCGTTCCAGAAAAAAATCAATGGGGAGCTTTTTCGTTGTTTCACCGCCGCCACGAGGCGGAACTTGAGCAGATCCAATCTAGAGCTCCGGCAGGACGATCCTGCTGGGGAAACTTCCCTCACGGAGGGGGAAATGGTCGCCATCGTCATCACCAACACTCCTCTCGTGGGAGGGGAGGCATCTTCATCGACATCTTCATCAGCACCATCTCCTCTCCAATCCCTAGTTCATCTCTTGTAACCAATCTCCGTCTCGCGACTCCGATTGGCACTTCTAAGGTGGCTAGTAGTGTTGATTACTCTTTGTAGTTGATGCTAGTTGGATTACTTGGTGGAAGAATTTATGTTCAGATGCTTGATGCTATTCATTACACCTCTGATCATGATTATGATTATGCTTTGTGAGTAGTTACTTTTGTTCCTGAGGACATGGGATAAGTCATGCTGATAATAGTCATGTGAATTTTATATTCGTTTGGTATTTTGATATGTTGTATGTTGTCTTTTCCTCTAGTGGTGTTATGTGAACGTCGGCTACATAACACTTCACCATATTTGGGCCTAGAGGAAGGCATTGGGGAGTAGTAAGTAGATGATGGGTTGCTGGAGTGACAGAAGCTTAAACCCCAGTCTATGCGTTGCTTCATGAGGGGCTGATTTGGATCCACTAGTTTAATGCTATGGTTAGACGTTGTCTTAATTCTTCTTTCTTAGTTGCGGATGCTTGCGAGAGGGGTTAATCATAAGTGGGATGCTTGTCCAAGTAAGGGCAGTACCCAAGCGCTGGTCCACCCACATATCAAACTATCAAAGTAACGAACGCAAATCATATGAACATGATGAAACTAGCATGGCAGAAATTCCCGTGTGTCCTCGGGAGCGTTTTTCCTCCTATAAGACTTGTTCAGGCTTGACCCTTGCTACAAAAGGGATTGGGCCACTTGCTGCACCGTTGCTACTACTTGTTACTTGTTACTTTTCGCTTGCTACGTTTCACCTCACTACACCATCACTTGTTACCGCTACTTTCAGTGCTTGCAGTTATTACCTTGCTGAAACCGTTTATCAGAGCCTTCTGCTCCTCGTTGGGTTCGACACTCTTACTTATCGAAAGGACTACGATTGATCCCCTATACTTGTGGGTCATCAACCATCATTTTATTTGTTTTTATCTGTTAGATGTTATTTATAGTTCAATAAGAAGTTCCAAGAATTTCCTTTAGAATGCTTGAATTGCATAAGTGATGTGTGCTATACAAAAATATTTCAAGAAGTCCAAAGCATCTAAGCTTGGGGATGCTATGCATCCCACCTCTCTTCATCAAACAACTATTGGTTAGCGTATTGAAAGGACGTGGATGTCGCCTAGAGGAGGGGTGAATAGGTGCTTTAAAATAATTATAGATTAGGCTTGAGAAAATGTAGAATAAAACTAACGTTTAATTTGTCAAGCACAAAACCTAAAACAACCAGGCTCACATATGTGCACCAACAACTTATGCTAAGCAAGATAAACAACTAAGTGATAGAAAGATATGTAACAGGAAACAATATGGCTATCACAAAGTAAAGTGCATAAGGAGCTAGGGTAAGAGATAACCGAGGCACGCGGAGACGACGATGTATCCCAAAGTTCACGCCCTTGCGGATGCTAATCTTCGTTTGGAGCAGTGTGGAGGCATAATGCTCCCCAGGATGCCACTAAGGCCACCGTAATGTCCTCATGCCCTCGCACAATGCAAGATGTCGTGATTCCACTAAGGGACCCTTGAGGGCGGTCACGAAACCCGTACAAACAAGGTTGGGGCAATATATACAACTTAATTGGAGGCTCCCGGCGACACCACAAAGCTTCACCACAATGTATTGTGGCTCCGTGATGACCTCAAATGCTTGGGGTAATCTCCACAACTTAATTGGAGACCCCGATGCTTGCCCGAAGATTTACATCACAATGATTGAGCTCCGAGGCACCACCAAGCATCTAGGATGCCAAAACACCCACGAAGAACAATTTCTAGGGTACCAAGTACCCAAGGGTCACAAGCTTCTCAATCTTCACTTCCACATATCATCGTGGAGAACTCAAACCGATGAAACCAATGCAATGGCAAGAACACACAAAGTGGTCAAGTCCCTCACACTCTAATCCCTCCACAACAAAAAATGCTATGGAGGAATGAGAGAGGAAGAACAAGGATCTCACAAAGAACTCCAAGATTAACATCCAAGGGGTTCCCCTCACATAGAGGAGAAAGTGATTGGTGGAGATGTGGATCTAGATCTCCTCCCTCTTTTCCCTCAAGAACAAGCAAGAATCATTGGAGGGATTGCGAGTTAGCAAGCCCTAAGAGGGTTAGCAATGGGGGGAAAACACGGGCCGGGAGGATAGGGAACCATTGGGGAAGAAGACCCCTTAAATAGGCCCCCACGAATCTGACCGTTGCAGCCGTTTTTACACAACATCACTTCAACCGGTTGCCAGGGCGGTACAACCGGGCTGACTATTTTGGCGGTACAACCACCCAGCCACCACCCAACAACCGGACCACAATAGAAGGTTGGCCAACAGTTCCACCCACCACGGCTAAGTCCCAAGCGGTACAATCGCCAAGAACACCGGTTGTACCGACTATACTTAATATAGCGGTACAACCGGGCCACCATCGCCCAACCACCGCGGCACAATAGAACCATGGTTGGTTGTGGACCGGTGCTTGGCCGGTTCAACCGCCTAGGGTGTAGGCGGTACAACCGCCCTAGGCAGCGGTACAGCCGCAGGAAGAAAATAGGAAATACTAGAACTGCCATAACTTCTGCAAATGAGCTCTGAATTGAGCAAACTCAAGCTTGTTGGAAATCTTAAGAAGAGGTATTTATGATAAATGCCAATGATATATAGATGTGAAACCTCTATGAATGAAGAACCGGCAAAAAATCCAACATCAAAAACATCATAGAAGATGCACATGAACTCCGTTTTCGATGAACTCGAGCTTGTCATAAAGATGACCATAAGCTCTAAAACTCACAAAGAGAATCACCAAACAAGAACCAAGAAATATGATGAAAGGATGCAAATGGTTTGAGCTCTCAATGAACGATACAATCAAGCTACTCACTTGAGAGCCCCCCTTGAGACTACATCAACCTAAAATAAGGAAACCTATGAAGGGCAAACCTATACCTTGCACATAGTCCACTTGAGCTAAATGATGACGATCTTGACTTCCTCAAGATGGACCACCTTTATTGATTGTGTTGGCTCGATGAAGACTAGATGATTGCTCCCTCATACTCCACTATGGGTGATCCACTCTTCAGCACGTCTTCACAAGTCCATTGCCACCACAATGAACAGCAGGCTTCAAGCATGATATCTTCGTGAAGCTCCACTTGAACTTGCACACCGCAATCTTGATGACCATCACCACTTGACGTCATCCTCCATGGGTTGTATGGATATTCCTCTTGATGCAAGCCCATGGAAACACACCTAACCCTACATAGAACTCTCATGAAGACCATGGGTTAGTACACAAAAGTGTAATGGACAATGCTTACCATACTATGGGATCACTTGATCCCTCTCGGTACATGTTGTATGCTTTGTGTGTTGATCAACTTGATTTACTCTTTGACTTAGTATTGATCAACCTTGTGTCTTTATGACCATTATTTGGATAATACCTTGAATACCACCTTGGTCATCATATAAACTCCTTGAAACCAACAAATGGACTTCAAGAAGTGTCTATGAACAAATCCTTCAAATATAACTCAATGCAACCATTAGTCCATAGGGATTGTCATCAATTACCAAAACGACATATGGAGAAATATGCTCTAACAATATCCCCCATTTTGGTAATTGATGACAATCACTTTCAAGACAGTTTATGGAAAGAAAAAAAGCATAAACATGCGCACACATGCAAAGCAATAATGCATGGCGTATGATATGCAAGTGCTTAAGCGAAAAATGCAAAACTCTCTAAACATCTCCAAACTAAACTCTCTAAATTTCTCCCCCATTGGCGTCATTTGCCAAAATGGACGAAAAGTTTAGAAAGCCAATATAATAAGTGGTCCTTCAAAAAGTGTGTACTTCTTGACAAAAGAGTGCAAAGAAGTACACATATACAATGATAATTAGTTGTAGGAAAACGAACTATATCGAGGACCCAAAGATTTCAAAAAGGATCGTATGGTACAAAGACATACAAAAATAGATAAGCAATCAAGCAATCAAAAGTTTCCAATTCGAATAAACAATCACATGGTCCTTCGAACCATGTGAATAAAGGATTTTATGATATGGGCAAAAGAGTGTTTTATCAAAACTAGAGAAGCTCCCCATGATTTTTGCACAAATAAGAATTTTTTCTATTTTATGCAAGTGCAAAAAATAGGATCATTGCTCCCCCAAAATTAATAAAAACACACAACAAGTGCAATAAAGTAGATAAGACAATAAGTATATCACTTGCACAAAAACAAATGGTTGAGCAACATTAAAAAGAGGCAACTTAAGAATATGCTCAACCAAAATTATGTGTGAGTCATGGAAAAGCACTTGAGAAGACTAAGATAAGGATGAGCATTACTCATCAACACAGTCTTGAAGAAATGAGACACAACGTGCAAGACATATCCCCCCCATACACACACTACTAACAAATGGGTTCAAAAGCTTGCTAATAAACAAATTAAGAACCAATGCTTGTGACAACCCATGGTGAAGATAGGAAATAATAACCTTGTCAAGAGGAGGGATATCAATTGAAATGGCAAAACCCTCGTCAAGACAAGCATGAGGAAAAATAATCTTCACGACCAAAGAGTGCATCAGTATGCAAGGATATAAGATCTGCACTCAAGACAAATCCTTTCACGGAACCACCAAAAACTAAAAAAGGAAATGAAACGGTGGACGTGAAAGAAAAAAGATATCAATTAGAGATGTAGCTTCTCTCATGTGTAAAAGGTTCTAGGTAGAAGATAATCATGATGATATATATCCACAAAGAAGGATGTACACACGAAATTGTTACAAGAAGGAACGAACAAGATATCCAAAAGGAAGTCATAGATATACCAATAAGATCTTTGCTTGAAAGCATAGCACATGAAATAATATTTTCTCATTGTACCTACATGAACTTCGAACACACGAACATCAAAGACATCACAACTAGCAATAAGACATCATCGTTTGGATGCTTTGAGAAAGGAAACAAGTATCACAAGAATGAATCAAGAAATTCATGCCATGTGTAACCTACAAAAGGTTGAATGTAAGAAATATATGAATGAAGTAGATACTTGTTACCAAGATTGTATTGGATTGATGTAGTAGATAATTATTCTTTGATCATTCTAACTTGGCTCAGATAAGCACATGGTGTCAACACCTTCCTTATAAGTGATCCAAGCATCCAGTGCATCTCCAATTGTTCCTGCAACAACAACACAAACAAAATGGTGCCCAAACTCATTGGGACCAAAGAGTTAGAAAACAAAAAAATACATAGGACAAACTCCACATAAATATGTGCATATAGGTATGAAACTGAATTTCATGCACACTATAGCCAACTTATGACAAGGTGGAGTTTCCCCTATATAAATCAGGTCAAAGAAAGAAAACATGTAAAAGAAACTATATATAAAGTAAATATGCATGCTCAAGGCTTTCAAAAATCAAATCAACATATAGTTGATAAGACACCAAAAGAGAAGGCATCAAGTGAGAATAAAAATACCAAATGAAAAATTATCACTTGAAAGATATCAATTAAAAGATACATCAAGGAATGTGATATCCATTGACACATTCCAAATAAAAGGAAACAAGATACCAATAGATGGAAAACAAACATGAGGTATCTAGTTCCCAAAAGAGAGCAAGGTTCCAAACAAACCAAACCCTTGAAAAAATTTCATGATGCCACAAAGCATCATAAAGAGCAAGACTTGCCTCCCATCGACACATGCTTGATGGGGATCAAAAGATTTTATGATAAACGCATAAAGAAAATGTTCTAAAGAAAATAGGATAGCTCCCCCAAGAGATGTGCATTATATAGAATTTGCATTTGAATACAAAATGCACAAGATGGGATCACCACTTTCTCTATATCTATCAAAACACTGGGCATGTTCAAAACAATCCACAAGAGGCAAGGAAGACAAACTACATACAAATTCCAATGTAAAGATGATTAGCAATTTCTACCACATGAAGGGACTACCAATTGCCAAAGGACAAGAAGTATTAGGAAACAATACCCATTGATAGATTGCAAATATATCCAACATCATATTTACTCCTAAAACACAAGCAAACGACACTTGTAGAGCTAACATGCCACCTAGGAACAAGATAATTTACAATATCAACACTAAGTGGCAATACCTCAAATATACACATTTTCTAGGCTTGCAATATTCACATAGAATATTACTCCCCCATAACGTGATAACCCAACATTTATTAACAAGTGCCAAATAAAAACTAGCAAGAGATAATTAATGGACCATTTCAAATTTGAATTTATCATGAGTAGGACATACCACATAGAAACTAGATAAACTTGTAATATCAATACTAAGTGGCATTACTCATGTATACACATCTATAGCATTGTGAAGTGCGCAAAGCACATCACTCCCCCAAAATGGGATAATCCATTAATCTGTCAAAAGAGTCGTCTAAGATACAAACAAGATGGAAAAAAGGCACAACACAAGACTCACATGTACATGATGTGCAAAACAACATACACATACTTGATTACTCAAGATAAGCAAGTTGGAAGCACAAAATATATACATGGACACATGCAATGTACAAAACCACAACATGCAAGAGGGCAAGTAACTAACAATGTATTCAATTTACATGGAAGTTACCATAAGGAGGCACATTGGATATAAGATAGAAACTCGATAATCCAAATGACTTGGCTTGAGATAATATGAATTATGAAGATCCCTTAATTCTTCAAGATACAGCCAAGTCTCCAATGCCCTCCACCATCACCTATTGATCAAGTTTGAGCTTGTTGGTCCCCAACCAAGTTGGGTCCTAAGAGGTTAGTCACCATAGGCTTGGCAACCCAAATGGTAATTTTCTTGACACCACTTTGAGTACCAACAAACTTGGCAAACACATTGCCAACCTTATCCTTCCCAAGAGAATAGTTATCATCAATAATTATTGGGTTGGGTAAGTTACCTCGTGTGCAAGAAGAAGCGAACTGACCCTTATCACGACATAAGTAGCAACATCTACACTTTACTTTCTTCCCAATTGATTTCTCAACATTAGGAGTGTTGGCTTGGGTCTTCTTGGGAAGAGGCCTTTCTTCAACTTGTAGTTGAGTATTTTATTGAACTTGTGTCCACTTCCCTTGTTGCTTGTGACTTTGGGGCTTCTTCTTTAATGGGAAGATCTAACGTGGTGCCCTTAAATTTTGCACTTGAAGCAAACAATCTTGTCCAAATTCTTGACTTGTTATTAGCCCTTATTATTAAAGCTTTTGGACTTCTTCTTCTTCTTGGAGTTGAATCCAAGTACACCTTTGTCATTTGGGGATTTTTGCCCACACAAGAAATTATTGAGTGTGGACAACCCTTCATGACTCTTTTCCAAGTCTTTCTTCAAAGAAGTGACCTGGGCCTTGAGCTCTTTGATTTCCTCTACATGGTTAGTATCAACACAAGTACTAGAGGAAGTATAAGCTTCATTTTTAGAGAAACAAGGCAAGTAAAGTAATTCATCACAAGATGTAGCAACATTATGAGTAGATGAATTACGAGGACTAGCACATGGCAATATAGCATTTTTACTAGAAGTAGTGATAATGTCCACACGAGGCTCACTTGATGTTACCTTGGTAGTAATAGCCTCATGAGCTAATTTTAGCACATTATGGGATACTAGAAGATCATCATGAGAGCTTGTGAGCATTACATGACTTTCTTCCAATTTCCCATAATTGCTAGAGAGAAACTCAAGTTGAGACCTTAGCTCAACATTCTCCTTTAATATGGATGCTTCACAAGAAATGGAGTTAGTAGCACAAGCATTATCATTGACAACAAGAGGAGAAGGCAACTTGGCAAGCTCTTTAGCATATGAAGCTTCAAGTTGAGCATGAGACTCAGTGAGTTCCATGAGCGGACTCTTAATAGCCTGATACGTCTCCAACGTATCTACTTTTCCAAACTCTTTTGCCCTTGTTTTGGACTCTAATTTGCATGATTTGAATGAAACTAACCCGGACTGATGCTATTTTCAACAGAACTGCCATGGCGTTGTTTTTGTGCAGAAATATAAGTTCTTGGAATGACCTAGAAACTTACGAGGATTTTTTACGGAATATATAAAAAATGTCAGAGAAAGAATCAACTGAAGATACGCTGCCAACGGGCCACGAGCCCTGTAGGCGCCCCCCCTAGGGCGTGCCTACCAGGATCGTGGGGCCCACGTGGCTCCTCCGACTTCATCTCCAACTCTATATAACCTCTCTCGCCCAGAAAAAATCAGAGAGAAGAGTTCATCGCATTTCACGATACGGAGCCGCCGCCATCGCCTGTTCTTCCTCGGGAGGGCAGATCTGGAGTCTGTTCTAGGCTCACGAGACGGGAAATTGATGTCGTCGTCATCATCAACCATCCTCCATCGCCCATTCCATGATGCTCTCCATCGTTTGTGAGTAATCTTATCGTAGGCTTGCTGGACGGTGACGGGTTGGATGAGATCTATCATATAATCGAGTTAGTTTTGATGGGGTTTGATCACTAGTATCCACTTTGTTCTAAGATTGATGTTGCTACTACTTTGCTTTGCTTAATGCTTGTCACTAGGGCCCGAGTGCCATGATTTCAGATCTGAACCTATTATTTTTTTCATCAATATATGTGTGTTCTTGATCCTATCTTTCAAGTTGTAGTCACCTACTATGTGTTATGACCCGGCAACCCCGGAGTGATAATAGCCGGAACCACTCCCGGAGATGACCATAGTATGAGGATCCCATGTATTCACCATGTGCTAATGCTTTGTCCAGGTTCTCTATTAAAAGGAGACCTTATTATCCCTTAGTTTCCATTAGGACCCTGCTGCCACGGGAGGGTAGGACAAAATATGTCATGCAAGTTCTTTTCCATAAGCACGTATGACTAAATACGGAATACATGCCTACATTACATTGACGAACTGGAGCTAGTTACATATCACCCTATGTTATAACTGTTACATGATGAATGTCATCCAACATAATTACCCATCACCGATTCAATGCCTATGAGCTTTTCCTATACTGGTCCTTGCTAAGTTACTTTACCGCTACTACTGTCACACTTGCTATACAAATTACTACTGCTACTGTTACCGCCGCTACCCTTACTATCATACTACTTTGCTACTAAAACTTTGCTGCAGATACTAAGTCTTTCAGGTGTGGTTGAATTGACAACTCAACTGCTAATACTCGAGAGTATTCTTTGGCCCCCCTTGTGTCGAATCAATAAATTTGGGTTGAATACTCTACCCTCGAAAACTGTTGCGATCCCCTATACTTGTGGGTTATCAAGACCTTTTTCTCGCGCCGTTGCCGGGGAGCACAGCTCTATTCTCTGAGTCACTTGGGATTTATATCTGTTGATCACTATGAGGAATCCGAGATATCCAAAAACTAAAGTCTTGCCCTCAACTACGAGGATAGGTAAGGAAATGCCATCTAGCTCTGCACTTGATTCACCTTCTGTTATGAGTAAATTTGCGACCCCACCACCTACTAGTAATTCCGATATGTCGCATGTGCTTGATGATGCTACTTATGCTATCCATGATGCTTATGATGATGCTTTGCTTGATAATGATATGCCACTTGGTGAATTTCTTGATGCACAAATTGCTAGAGTTACCGCTGAATGTGATGATACTTCTGAAACTTATGAAATTATTGAAGTTGAACCTGTTGTGACACCTGTTAGACCTAGCTCTCCTAGATATGAATTGCCTAATATACCTAAGGGTTATGTTATGGAGGGAGAGGTAGCTGAAGACTTTCTTGCTTGTAAGGATAGCTATGATCTCAAGAATTTATTACGCAAGTGGAAAGAAAAATCTCTGAATGCTAGAATGAAATATGATCCTAAGTTTGCTACTTCACCCATCTTTGTTACTGATAAGGATTATGAATTCTCTGTCGATCCTGAGTTAATCACTTTGGTTGAATCTGATTCTTTTCATGGTTATGAATCTGAAACTGTTGTAGCACATCTTACTAAACTGAATGATATAGCCACCCTATTTACTAATGAGGAAAAAATTCGCTATTAATATATCCTTAAGTTGTTTCCTTTCTCACTAAAGGGTGATGCTAAAACTTGGTTTACTTATCTTGCTCCTGGTTGTGTGCGTAGTCCCTAGGATATGATATGCTACTTCTCTGAGAAATATTTGCCTGCCCATAAGAAACAAGCTGCCTTGCAGGATATATATAACTTTGTGCAAATTGAAGAAGAGAGTCTCCCACAAGCTTGGGGGAGGCTTGTCCAGTTACTTAATGCTTTGCTTGATCACCCTCTTAAGAAAAATGAAATACTTGATATCTTTTATAATGGACTAACCGATGCTTCTAGGGACCACCTAGATAGTTGTGCTAGTTGTGTTTTCAGGGAACGAACTGTGGAACAAGCTGAAATTCTATTGAATAATATCTTGAGCAATGATAATGCTTGGACTATTTTCGAACCACCTCCGAAGCCAACTCCGAAGAAAAGAGGTATTCTATTCCTCGGTCCTGAAGATATGCAAGAAGCCAAGAAATCTATGCAATAGAAAGGTATTAAATCTGAAGATGTTAAGAATCTACCACCTATTGAAGAAATACATGGTCTTGATAACTTGACACAGGTAGTAGAGGTAAATTCTCTTCGTAGATTCAATGAGAGTGATATTCCTTATGATAAACCTGCTAGCTTATGCTTAGATGAATTTGATAACTTTGTTGCCAAACAACAAAGTTTTAATGATTATGTTAGCAGACAACTAAAACAAAATGCTCGTAAGATTAATCATATAAGTGCTTGTGTGGATAGAAATGTTAATGATCTTAAGCTTATTGGTAAACATGCTTCTATGGTCACTACTCAAGTAGAACAAGTGCTTAAGGCTCAAAATGACTTGCTTAATGAATTGAATGATAATTCTGTTAGAGTTGTTACTAGAGGTGGTAGAATGACTCAGGAACCTTTGTATCCTGAGGGCCATCCTAAGAGAATTGAACAAGACTCTCAAGGAGTTAATACTAATGCACCTAGTCATCCTGGTAATAGGAAGAAAAAGAAAGATTATAGGAACTTGCATGCTAGTAAACCTGTTGCTGTTAGAGCTGAGAATCCAAATGATGTTTCTATTTCTGATGCCGAAACACAATCTGGTGATGAACATGAGCCTAGTGATAATATTGATAATGGTGTTCATGTTGATGCTCAACATAGTAATGATAATGATGTGGAGATTGAACCTGATGTTGATCTTGATAACCCACAACCTAAGAACAAGAGATATGATAAGAATGATTTTATTGCTAGGAAGCATGGTAAAGAAACAGAACCATGGGTTCGAAAAACCCATGCCCTTTCCTCCTAAACCATCCAAGAAAAAGGATGATGAGGATTTTGAGCGCTTTGTTGAAATGATTAGACCTATCTTTTTGCAAATGCGTTTGACTGATATGCTTAAAATGTCTCCTTATGCTAAGTACATGAAAGATATTATGACTAATAAAAGAAAGATACCTAATGTTGAGATTTCCACCATGCTTGCTAATTAAACTTTTAAGGGTGGGACTCCTAAGAAACTAGGTGATCCCGGAGTGCCCACTATACCTTGCTCCATTAAAGGAAATTATGTTAGAACTGCTTTATGTGATCTTGGAGCCGGTGTTAGTGTTATGCCTCTCTCTTTTTATCGTAGACTTGAATTGGATAAGTTGACACCTACTGAAATTTCTTTGCAAATGGCCGACAAATCAACTGCTTTACCTATCGGCATTTGCGAGGATGTGCCTGTTGTGGTTGCGAATGTTACTATCTTAACATACTTTGTTATTCTTGATATTCCCGAGGATGATGCCATGGCAGTCATCCTTGGAAGACCCTTTTTAAACACTGCAGGGGCTGTTATTGATTGCAACAAAGGCAATGTCACTTTCCATGTTAATGGTAATGAGCACACGGTACACTTTCGGAAGAAACAATATCGAGTTCATTGCATTAATACTATTGAAAAATCTTCGTCAATTATTATTGGAAGCTTTGAATTCCCTATACCTATTGTCAAGATGAAATATGATATACTTGTTATTGGGGATATGCACACCCCCGTTGAGGCAACCTAGTGATTATTTGAAAATTCTCCGGTTTTATGTGATTCGAGAAAAAGTTTGTCAAGGAGACCTCATTGACGGATTTCTTTTGATGACCATGAGATGGACGAATCTAGAAGCCACAACCTTCTATTCCCAACTTTTACTTTCTCTTATTTAGTAGAAAAATAATAAATATAGCATTATTTTCCTGTTTTCTGCATTATCCGTTCAATAAAAAATGACCTGAAAATAAAAGTTCTCCAAATGCCCTGAAATTCAAGTATGATTTTTTCTGGAATATTTAAGAATTTGTGAGATAGATAACTAGTGAGGGGGATGCACCAGTGGGCCACGAGCCCAGGAGGCGCGCCCACCCCCCTGGGCGCCCCTCGCAGGCTCGTGGGTCCCACGTGGCCCCCCTCCACTTATTCCAGCACACATCTTCTTCGTCTACCTCCGGAAAAAATCATTCCACAGCTCAAACCTGTGTTCTTGCTCATTTTTGCTGCATTTTTTGATCTCCTTGTGCAAAGCCCCATTCACCAAACTGTTTTGGGGAATTGTTCCTTGGTATGTGAATCCTCCATTGGTCCAATTAGTTTTTGTTCTAGTGATTCATTCATTGCATATTATTGTTGCCTTGGTGACCCTGTTCTTGAGCTTTGCATGTTAATTTTAGTTGGTCCCAAGTAGTTTTGATGCATGATATGGCCTCTAGGCACTTGTAGGAGTAGTTGTTATGAGTTTTGTTAAACTTTGTTCACTTTTATTTTGAGTCACTAAAAATTTCAGAATTATTTCAGAAAAAGGAACATGTCCAGGAAGAACTATCATGGTGGTTCCTCAAGCAAAAGGGGTCCCCGTCTCGCGATTCGGGAGCCCGGTCCTTATCAGCCAAGGAACGCACCGTGCAACCATGTGAATGGCCTTCCGATGAATTCATGATTGATGCAGGTTTCAAGGACGAGTTTGATACATTTGTTCGCAACGCCGGGCTCGAAGAATTCATCTCCAATAAATGTGAACAGTATACTACACTCACTGTCTCTTTTGTTCGTAGATTCAATTTTCAGTTGGCCGTGATACATCCATACTGTTTGATCTTTATGACAAATCGTATACTATGGATTTAGAGGATTTTAATAGAATATGCAAGATACATGATTGGGGTAGTCCCAATGACCCTCCTAAGTCTTCGTTTAGAGATTTTATTTCTAGTATAACTGTTGAAGAAACTAGAGATATTACGCAGGCTACCATGGGGAGCATTCATTTTCCTGCCTTACATTATTTTGCCCTCCTCATAGGTAGATGCATTAAAGCATGACCATAGTCACCTCTGCGCACGTGACCTTAGTATTCTTAAGAGTGCAGTAACGGGTGATAGAAATTTCAACATGGGAGCTATAATTGCTAGGAGGCTAAATAATAATGCTAATGGAGGGGATTTCTTTGGTGGGATCTATGCCACTTGCATAGCAAATTCTCTTGGAATACCCATCCGCACAGGAGATCCCCCGCTCCACACAGCTTTCCTTGATCGCGCTGCTATGATACGTTATCAGTTCCTTGAGAGGCATAATGAATCCCTCCTCTACCAGTTAATATTTAACCGACAGCGTGTTTTCCATATTACCCTTCCCGCTCCTGCCTTCTTTGAATTTCAAGGAAAACGGAGATATTACATAACCAGAGGAGTATGAGAGGGAGGTGAAGGCCGCTCGCCTCCGTGAGGCAGCTATTAAGGCGGTAGCTGCCGCGTCCCAGTACAACCCCCATTATGATTTTGGATATCGCCCGGACCAGCCGTGGAACTAGACCAACTTAGGCCAAAAGCCTAAGCTTGGGGGTGTACGTGTCTCTCACCGACTTTATATTCATGCTCACACATTCACTTTGATAGTCGGTGTTCACACTCTTCCACTGTATCATCCATGCTAGTTTATTTCTTTTTCTTGCATTCTTCTAGTGTGTTTGTTTAAAAATGAGAAAAACAAAAAAAATAGTTGTAAGTTTACTTTCCAGCATGCTTAGTGGTAATTAAAAACAAAACCCAAAAAGATTTTCCGTTCTTATTTTGCTTGTTGGGAGCTTTCCCGTGTAAAAAGTTTTCTTTTTCTTTGGGTCGAGGTAAAAGACCATGATTAAAATGATTAGTGGCTCTGATATGCATTATTGTTTATCCGTCAAAGAGCCATATTACTTTGTATTCTCCTCTAAATTTACTTGCAGATTCCAGCTTAGTCCAATGCACGAACACTCTTATTATTATTCACATCATTCGGTCATGCAAGTGAAAGGCAATAATGACGATATATGATGAAGTGACTGAGCCTGGAAAAGCTGGTATGAACCTGACGTATTTTGTTTTTGTAAATATGACTAGCTCATCGTTCCTAATTCAGCATTGTTATGAGAGAAACATGTTTGCAATGACAACTTAAAGATCATAGTTTCTGATGCCATGCTTAATTAGCTAGGAGCTTATAATGGTTTGTCTTGGATGCCAACATGAATTTCAAGATGATTATGATGTAGTATGATAGGATGGTATCCTCCTTTGAATGATTCAAGTGGCTTGACTTGGCACATGTTCATGCATGTAGTTGAAACAAAATCAACATAGCCTCTACGATATTCATGTTTATGGTGATTTATATCCTACTCATGCTTGCACTCAACATTGGTTAATTTCAATGCATATTGATGACTGTTTTCGCTCTCTAGTTGGTCGCTTCACTACTAGAAAAATGGCTATAGCTAATATGGACATTAATGGCGCACCATGTATGTGGTGCGCCACTGCTATATAGAAGTGGCGCACCAGATACATGGTACGCCATTAATGTCCATATTACTAATGGCGCACGTGGTGTGTGGTGTGCCATTACTAGTTTTTGTCCTCGCCCCACACCCTTCCTAGACTTAGCAGTGGCCCACCACACCCACGGTGCGCCACTACTAACAAATTTTCTTTCAACTTTTTTTCCAAAACTAGTAATGGCACACCACACACCAGGTGCGCCATTAGTAACCCTGGTTACCAATGGCGCACCCCTAAAAGGTGCACCAATGCTAACCCTCCCCCCACTACAGCATTATCCTACTCCTTCCCCTTCTTTCATTCCCTCCCCTCACTCGTCTCTCCTTTGCCAGCCACCGCTGCCACTCCGCCGACGAGCCCAACCGCCTCCGCCTCCGTGTCCGCCTCCAGATCAACTCCGCCGTCGCCGCCGACTCCTCGACCCCGACCTCGACCCCGTCCACGCTCCAACCTCACCGTCCCGTGCCCCTCTGCATCTCACGCGCGTCGCCGCCCCCTCGCCGGGGCATCGCGTACCCTGCTGTCGCGACCCCGCCCCGCCCCGCCGCAGCTGCCGGCCGTCGGGCTCCGAGGTACGAGGCCATTTTCCATACGAAGACCGATTACATCCTACCATCGTCCATGATCTCTGGGCGCGCGCCGCACCGCATCGATCTCCGGGTTCGTGGCCCCTCCTAGCTGCCGTCGAGAAATTTCGTGTAGGTGGCTTATATAAGACGGCCAAGTCGCCATGTTCCTCATCAATGTTCGATTCGAATTCGTGGATAGGCGCTAGTTCGATTCACTCCCTACGCTACGGATGTCTGATCTACGCTGTGGAGAAGGACTTATGTTGTTGTGCTTTAGTTTAGAGAAAATAGCGCGCACGCAAGTGATTGCACTACTGATATTTAGCATACTGTTTCACATAATGTATAAACTGGCCGCTGTGTCCATCGCCGGCCAGCGCTTATCAGTGGTGGTAAGTACGTACGACGTAGTACGTGGTTGCAGGCGCGACGGCGTGCGCTCACGTGGACTCTCTGCGGCATCTGCATGCCCATGGAATGGAAGGATTCTTCTGATGTCTCCTGTTTGCGTCGGTTCTTCCCTTGAAGAGGAAAGGGTGATGCAGCACAGGAGCAGTAAGTATTTCCCTCGGTTTGAGAACCAAGGTATCAATCCAGAAGGAGGGTCTTGTCAAGTCCAGAGTACCTGCGCAAACACAAACAAGCTTGCACCCAACGCTTCAAAGGGGTTGTCAATCCCTTCAAGATTGTTTGCAAAGTGAGATCTGAAGGCGGAAAGTGCAACGAAGTAAAGAGTGTAAGGCTGAAAATATGGTGTGGAGTAGACCCGGGGGCCATAGTGTTCACTAGAGGCTTCTCTCAAAATAGCAAATATCACGGTGGGTGAACAAATTACTGTCGAGCAATTGATAGAACCGCGCAAAGTCATGACGATATCTAAGGCAATGATCATACATATAGGCATCACGTCCGAGACAAGTAGACCGATACTTTCTGCATCTACTACTATTACTCCACGCATTGACCGCTATCCAGCATGCATCTAGTGTATTGAGTTCATGACGAACAGAGTAACGCTTTAAGAAAGATGACATGATGTAGAGGGATAATCTCAAACCAATGATGAAAACCCCATCTTTTTACCCTTGATGGCAACAACATGATGCGTGCCTCGCTACCCCTTCAGTCACTGGGTGAGTTCACCGCATGGTATGAACCCAAAACCAAGCACTTCTCCCATTGCAAGAATCATAGATCTAG
This sequence comes from Hordeum vulgare subsp. vulgare, assembly GCF_904849725.1. Classification (NCBI taxonomy): domain Eukaryota; kingdom Viridiplantae; phylum Streptophyta; class Magnoliopsida; order Poales; family Poaceae; genus Hordeum; species Hordeum vulgare. Next base: position 330,754,992 of record NC_058522.1, on the reverse strand, counting down.
TTGGCCAGACAAAACCCACAACTCGAAGAGAATTACACGGATATGAAATCATGCATAAGAGAGATCAGAAGAAACTCAAATAAGATTCATAGATAATCTGATCATAAATCCACAATTCATCGGATCTCGACAAACATACTGCAAAAGAAGATTACCTCGGATAGATCTCCATGAAGATCATGGAGAACTTTGTATTGAAGATCCAAGAGAGAGAAGAAGCCATCTAGTTACTAGCTATGGACCCGTAGGTCTATGGTGAACTACTCACGCATCATCGGAGAGTTCATGGTCTTGATGAAGAAGCCCTCCGTGTCCGAATCCCCCCTCCGACAGGGCACTAGAACGTGCCCTAGATGGGATCTTGCGGAGACAGAAGCTTGCGGCGGCGTAAAAGTACTTTCAGTGATCTCCAGATTTTTTGGGAATTTTAGGGAATATATAGGCGCAACCCCTAGGGCACAGGGCGCACAGGGGGCCCACAAGCCTGTAGGCCGTGACCTCCCCTGGCCGCGGGGTGAGGGCTTGTGGGGCCCGTGAGGCTCCCATGCCTTGGCTCTCAAGCTTTCCGATCTTCTTCCGTTACGGAAAAAATCTTTTCGGGGATTTTCTTCCGTTTGGACTCCGTTTCAAAATCTCCTCTGAAAGGGGTCAAAAACATGGAAAAAACAGGAACTAGCACTTGGCACTGAGTTAATAAGTTAGTCCCAAAAAATATATAAAAGGCATGCATAACATCCAAAGTTTGACAAGATAATAGCATGGAACCATCAAAAATTATAGATACGTTGGAGACGTATCAGTGATCACGCAGGGTTCATCTGGATTTTGATCTGCACTAGTGGACTCGTTTACGAGTTGTCGCTGCTTGAGCAGACTCCAAGGCAGGTTTATGGAAACGCACATGCTAGACGCTGGAGTCCACTTTGAGCCGGCCCTGTCAGAAGGGCCCGTGCATATCTGAATCGAAACAATACACGCTAATGGGTAATGGAATTTTGTTTATGGAAACGCACATGCTAGATGCAACGTTTTCACCTAAAGTTTTTTCAAAGGTTATTCAATCCATCTAAAGTAATATATGTGGATAGGAGATAGTAGTAGTGTTTATCAGTAATTTTGGTATGAGGGTCTACCAATGCATCTAGGGGTTAAGAGACTTAGTGAAGATGGGATGGTTGCTGACCTAGGGCATGTAAGAATGTTTGGGGGGAAATTTTGCAATATGGTCAGGCATGAGAGGTTGTTCATAATATTCTCTGTTTACCCCATCTTTTGTACTTGTTCATTGTTGCTATATCCGAGTGGCCTATGTTTTGCCGGAATGTTGATTCATTTCCGTTCCGGCAAATTTCAGGCGCTCCATATGTCCACTTTTTAGAAAATGTCATGCCCAAATTTTCTCTGTTTTAGGAAATGTCTGACGATGAAGGGGAATTCGTTATGTGCGAATACTGCCAAGACGAGCGCGGCCTTTGGGACACGCCTCACCTAGTTGATGTTAGGCGCTTGAGCATCATGCTGGATGAGGACTTCAAAGTTGATACAGTAAGTCACAACGACAAGTCTTTTTCGTAATTAAGCATGACTTCTTTTGCTTCAACTTATAATTTTTATTTTTTACTATTCTACTAGTGTATCCCCTGCCATGCAAGACATTATGTGTTGGATAAGATTGGTTTTAGTACTGAAATAAATATGGAGGTAAAGATAGTTCACTTGAGGACCAAGCATGGTTATACTTTTGCCGTAAAATTGTATAATGCAGACACCTACTCCTATTTTGAATGCAAAAGTTGGAGACCACTATGCAAGGCTTATGCATTTGAGCCTAATATGCTTATCACCTTTGATATTCGTTCTGAAGATGAAATTGAAGGTAATATCGACATGTGGGTCGATGTGCAGACGCCTCCAGTTCTACCATTATGTGAGTTTCTCAACTACATTTATTAAATAATTTATATTGTTTATTTAAAAATAGTTGACAACTTATTTCCATTGACAGCTTATTTTCATTCTTCAAAAAATGTACGGAAAATGGTACACAGAACCTATTACTACAATGATGAAGCAGAATTAACTTGTAAAGAGAAACATCATCTTGTCGCATTTACCAATGATCTTCAGAAGTACAATACCTATCAGCAAACTCCCCAACATTATGGTCAATATGTGCCACTAGTGCACGTGGTGAACTACGGTAACATGCATGGAGATTGCATGGTAAGATTTTCTACTATTACGACATCAATGCATCTTTTGCATAGATTCTTGTAAAACTAAACTACATTGCTAGCTACAAAGCTAATACTATGTTTTTCAACAGAAAATCCCGCAAGATTGTGTGCCTCATCTGATGTTACCAAGAGGTCGCGTTGATGTTATGATGATACGACCAGCACGGCCAGGTCAGCCTAGGTATCTGCATCACTCCTGTCCATACCGGATTTCTAAAACCGATGAAGTCATGACAATCAAAGATTGGAAAAAATGTATGGTCAATCGTAGAGAGCTACTTGGAAGCAACATTGTGCGTAGGCCAAGAATTGGAGACAAGATGATCTCCATTCTCCATAATGGAGAGTCAGGGCATATCTTGTTTTATGATATAATACCTAAGCAGAGGAGTAGGTCCTAGGTACAATGTGTTATTATGTGCTACAATGTGTTAGAGTTGACGATGATTATGAGGAGGAGTTGTGATTATGACTCGTGACCAACTTTTGTTATATGATGTCTCATTGACGAAAATGATATTAAATAGTATTGGTGGTAATGACTATGATGATTATTAGCTATTTCCGAGATGATGTGATGATGTGCTACAATGTGTTAGAGTTGACGATGATGATGATGAGGAGTTGTGATTATGGCTAGTGACCAACTTTTGTTATATGATGTCTCATTGACTATGATGATTACTTCTACATCACTATGTATCTCTATTTTCGAGATGATGTGATGATATTTTATGAAACTATTGTATATAATATGTATCACTTACTTCTACATCACTTATATATGTATCACTATGATGAATTGTATTGTATTCGATAAATCTGCTGTTTATATGTTGTGTTGTTTATATTCTGTGTTGTAATGTATTTTGTAACCTGTGCAAATATCATAAAAGCAAAAAAAATCCTAATATTCATAGTAGTGGCGCACCATATTGCATTTTAGTGGCGCACATAAATAAACACCCTAGTGACGCATTATCTAAAAGTGCGCCATTAGTAACCCACAACAGTGGCGCACTTCTGGGCCTAGTAATGGCGCACCAGGTGGTGCGCCACTGTTATGTAGATTAACAGTGGCGCACCAGGCGTGCGCCATTACTATTTATTAGTAGTGGCCTGATAATAGTGGCGCATCTATAGTGCGCCATTAATAGCCAAAACAGGTGCGCCACTAACAACCTTTTTTCTAGTAGTGCTTCCGAGTCTTTTGCTAGCCTTCACTTGTACTAAGCGGGAATACTGCTTGTGCATCCACTTCCATAAACCCAAAGTTGTTCCATATGAGTCCACCATACCTAGCTATATGCGGTATCTACCTGCCGTTCCAAGTAAATTTGCATGTGCCACTCTCTAAATCTTCAAATAATAATCTGTTTTGTAGGCCCGAACGGCTCATGTGGTGACAAGGGGCGGTCAATATCTTCCATGCTAGGCGTGTTATCCTCGATACATGTTTATTCACTATCACTCACGAGAAAGGGGCCGGTAATTGGAATGCCCAGTTCCATGCTCAAATCAAATCAAATATATAATTGCAAACAAAACTCCCCCTGGATTGTTGCTTGGTATGAACGGCACCCGAGAATTCGGCTAGTCGTGGAGTGTGATTGATCGGTGGTGGGGGAGTCAAAACTTTACTATTCTGTTTTGGGAACCGCCTGTAATATGTGTAGCATGGAAGATGGTGAAGACTCTTGGTCATCGCGTTGACAATGAAAGCATGACACCCAAAATTATTTATCTCTGTTTTAAAAAGCTTGAGCTCCGGCACCTCTGCAAATCAATGCTTCCCTCTACGAAAGGCCTATCTATTTATGTTTTTGTTGAGTCGTCTTCTTCTTATTAAAAAGCACCAGTTAGAGAGCACCTCCGTCATTTATATGCTTTGCTATTAATTGATATTGAGTATGACTATGACTGGATCTTCTTTGCCATGAATTAGAATTTCCAGTCGGCCTTTGGTCTTTGAAGGTGCTCTGCATTTATGTTTTGCGGTGTCAGAAAGGGCTAGCGAGATACCATTTATTCATATTGTATCATGATTATTTTGATTGAAGTGTTGATGTTTGAAACTTATTATTATTGATCGCTAGTTAATTACGCCATTGATATGAGTATATCATGAGACCTAAATGTCATTGCTTACGTGGTTAGCTTATGATCTTGCTGAAAATCTGAATATGAGTTAGACATAATTACAACAACAAGATCAAACAGAGTTCATAAAAGTTTTTTTCTTTTGTCTCTTTCAGTTTATCAACTGAATTGATTGAGGACAAGCAAGGCTTTAAGCTTGGGGGAGTTGATACGTCTCCAACGTATCTACATTTCCAAACTCTTTTGCCCTTGTTTTGGACTCTAATTTGCATGATTTGAATGAAACTAACTCGGACTGACGATGTTTTCAGCAGAACTGCCATGATGTTGTTTTTGTGCAGAAATAAAAGTTCTCGGAATGACCTGGAAACTTACGAGGATTTTTTATGGAATATATAAAAAATGTCAGAGAAAGAATCAACTGAAGATACGCTGCCACAGGGCCACAAGACCTGCAGGCGCGCCTAGCAGGCTCGTGGGGCCCACGTGGCTCCTTCGATTTCATCTCCAACTCTATATAACCTCTCTCGCCCAGAAAAAAATAGAGAGAAGAGTTCATCACGTTTCACGATACGGAGGCGCCGCCACCGCCTGTTCTTCCTCGGGAGGGTAGATCTGGAGTCCTTCTGGGCTCCGGAGAGGGGAAATCGATGCCGTCGTCATCATCAACTATCCTCCATCGCCAATTCCATGATGCTCTCCATCGTTGGTGAGTAATTCTCACATCCCTGACCCCTTAAGCAAGTTAGTCTTGTGCACATGTCTTCTTTGCATTGCATCTAAGAATTTGTCAACAAGAACAAGAAAATGGCAAAGGGAAAAACTCAAACCATAGCCACTTCTTTAAACAAAGGAAATCTCAAATTAGTTAAAATCAATGAACCCAAAATGGCCTCAAGAAATGTTCAAACTTTCTGATAAATCATGAAAGTAAATGAGCATTGGAGAAAACTATTTTCTTGACACCTTAAGCATTTTAAATTAATGCAAAAAGCCACTGGTTTCAAATTTTAAATTTGAAATCAGAAACTATAAATTTTCAAAAATGTTGAAAATTTTGGAAATGGTTGGGAATATTATAACAAATATTCAGGTGTGTTTAAAATATATTTTTTCAACCTTTTTGGAGCTGAAATAAATAGCAAATCAATGTCAGAAATTAATACAGAAATAAAACAGAAGGAAATGGAAAAGAGCTTACCTGTCGCCTAGCCTGGCCCGGCCCATCTCCCTGAGTCGTCCCCTCCCTCGCGCCAGTAGGAGCAGGAGGTGGCCGCCGCCTCCTCCGGCACGGCCACGCACCGGTGCGCCTGCCTGGCCGCCGCCTCGTGCTGGCAAGGCCAGGGATAATCTCCCCGAGGCCTCACCTATCCGTTCCCAGCGTCGGCTCTCTCCCTCCTCCCGGATCTCTCCCTCCTTCCTACTGCCGCCATTGGAGCCGAGCAAAGCTCGAGCTGCCCGTGCCCCTAGCCATAGGATCCCCTCTCAGAGCATGCCGTTAGCTCCGCCTCGTCGGTCTGGTCCTCCCTGCAGAAGCCGAAGCCACCCCGAGCCTTGCAACGCCCACGGCGCCATCGTCTTCCACCTCCGGCCGTCGGACCTCTCCCGTCGATTCGTCGCCCCCAGGCCTTCCCCGAGCCGTCTAAGCCCTGCTCTGCACTCCCCGTGAGCATGCGGTCATTTCCCCTAAGTTTTCCCCGTCGATCCCCTCCTCTAGCTCTAGTTTCACCGGAGCCCGACGAGGACCGCCGCTGCCGCTCGTCGTCGGTAGCCCTCCGATGATCAGCTCGCCCTTCCGAGGGCACCAGCAGCTTCAGGACGACGCGTAGATGTTGTAGGAGCTAAGAACCGAGCGTAGTTCCCTCTGAATCAAAGACCCCGATGACGCCCGAGCCTTGGCCGCCGCCAAGCTCGTCGCCGGCGTCATCTCCGGCCAGATCAGCCCCGGCTAAGTGCAGAAATGGAGCTGCGGGAGATGTGCAGTTCTTCTGGTGCTCTTCGCGCAGCATTTGGCCCCCTGTGCGCCGTTTCCGAGCCCCTCCGTCGTGCTGGTGGTCGTCGGAGGCTCCCCGCCGGCGAGGACGACCTCGCCGCCGGTGGATCTCGGCTGGCCTGAGCCACTGACTGGTGGGGCCAGCCTCTGGCAAGTTTAAAACTAATAAAAATAAATCAAATAAGTTAATCAGTCAGTGACATGTGGGTCCAGCAAGGTTAATCAGTTAATTAAGTTTAAACTTAATCTAAAATTGACCAGAGAGACTCACCAGTGGGTCCCACTGGTCAGGTTTGACTTTCAACGGCCAGATGGACCTGCTGATGTCATGCTGATGCAATAAAAGTATTTTCCAGTATAAAAATAATTCCAGAAATGTTTAAAACTTCCAAAATTCATAGAAATTAATCTGTAACTCCAATGAAAATAATTTATATATGAAAAAGTATCAGAAAAATTCAAGGATTCTGAATATGCTATTTTCAACTATGTTTGAAAAAGTTACAGAACCCTAACATGTAGAATAAGGAATAATTCAACTCTTATAATTACTTTATAAATGGAATTTGGAAAATATTCAAATTTCATTATGAATGCCATGATCACACACTGTCCTAATTACAAATCAGTACCATAACATGACATTTCATGCATGCTAACATCAAGTTGATCTGAGCATCAGGTCGAATCAATTAAAACGGTATCCGAATACCCCGTTTGAATTGATATTCGAATGTGATTCAAATCAACTCTAAACCTAATACATGTTGATTATAATAACTTATCACCTTGCATTCTCATGCCATGCTCATGCATCATTTTGATTGCATATGATTGTTATTGAATGTTGCCATTTATTTCGGTAGGCTCCGCACCCCCGGATTCCACCGAATATCCGTCTGACGGATATCGTCCCTCCTCTGAGCAACAAGGCAAGCAACCCTTTTGATCATCCCGATAATTCCCATGTTCTTGCTCCTGCACTTATTTATTGCATTAGGATCAAATGCTTCAACTTCTTTTGCCACGTTAGTTGAACCCACTTCCTTTGCATGACCTAACATTGTCACAGTAAATAGCTGAACCTTGCAACCTAGCATACCTGATAGTTGCTTGAGCTATGATGTGCCTTATCCTTCTATGCATGCTATGCTTAGAGTTGTGTATGGTCTGTCATCTGGGAGATGAACAGAATTGTGAGAATGTGTTCGGTGAGCAAAGGTTCTGTGTTGAACTTGATTTGGTAAAGGTACCGGTGAAAGGCTGTGTAGGAGTACATGGCGGGTTGTTTCATTGGAACCGTCCTTAGGAACTGAGTTCCGTATATGTAATCCAAGACTAGATACTACCACATGTTGGGCCCTGAAATATGACCCCGCTCGGCCTATTAATCGCTTAGTACTCGGTCCAGGAGTTGCAAGTAGTTTCTGGTGTTTATAGAAATGCTGGAGGCCGTGCATGGTGCTGACCTGAGAGGTGGGCCGTGATGCGGTAGGCAGTGGCACGGTGTACCAAGTGGCACCCGGATGGTGGGCTTGGGAACCCTGCGCACATCGTTTGAGGCCGTGGCAGAAACGCCGGCCGGACTTCCGTACGGGTTACTCTCAGATAGGCGATAAACCTGGACTAGGCACTAGTGTGGTTAACGGTCGTGGCCGACTCCCTCGCTGGGCTTCCGCTTGAAGGTTGCCGAGGTGGATGACATGCACATGGCGATAAGTGGCGAGAGCGTGTGTGAGGAAGTACACCCCTGCAGGGTTATGATCTATTCGAATAGCCGCGTCCGCGGATATGGACTACTTGGAGACATATGTTTTTTCATAGATAACTTCAATGGCTACTCATAAAATTGCCAAGATAAGCGTGAGTGTCATGGACGGCATTTTCGTATGGAGACGGAATGGTTCCACGATAGTGTATTGTTGTGGTGTTAGTGGACTCGTGTGCGAGAAATCAAGTTGTCAAAATTATTTAAAAGTGCAAGTTGTCTAGCCACGAGTCAAATGCTGGCTTTCCGCATGAAACTCCACAATACCTTTTGATACCTTGCATGAGTAGTTAGTTATCCTAAAGTCTTGTTGAGTACCTTCGTACTCATGTTTGCTTAATACCTGTTGCAGAGGTTGCTAATGACCCTAATGGAGGGTTCTTCGTAGACATCGACGACGACGAGTAGCTGGTGTCCCAGCTACGATCTGGCCCTACGTTGGATCTGTAGTATAGTCAGGCCATGTGCCTTCTAGTTGCCCTGTCTGTACTCAGACAGTTTAAACTCTTCCGCTGGCTTGTAACTGAATGACTGGTATTATGGGTCGTGAGACCCTTAATGTGTAATATTATATGTGTGGCTCTTCCGAGCCTCTTAAATAAAGCTTGTATGTTTATGGTTATGTTGTGATGCCATCGATGTATCTATACATATCGGTATGCCATGCGTACGTGTGTCGTACTTGATATGTATGGGGTTCAATTACCTAGTCGTGAGCTTTAGTAGCATTCCTTACAAGGAAATGCCCCTTTGTGATCCAACGAGCCTTGGTAGTTCGCTACTGCTCCGGACACATTGGTTGACCGGCATGTGGCCTTCCTAGCTGCTGTGTCTGTCCCCTTTGGGGGAATGTCACGCGGTGTAATGGAGTCCTTGTAGCTTGCTACGACTCGTCTACATTCGCTGGTGACCGACACCTGCTTTGTTGGGTCATGTATGCCTATCCTTGTGCGGTACTGCCACTTTGGTTTATGACTAGACATGTCGATCCGGGTTCTTTGACATTGGATTGCTAGCGACACTATCGCATACGTGAGTCAAAAGACGCAAACGGTCCCGGCTAAGGTAAGGCTGCAGCCGTGGAGTTCACCGTGCGTGAGACCACAAAGGGATGCGATGTGTTACAGGATGGATTCCTATGGCTTAGGATCGGGGTCCCGACAGCGTTGGTATCAGAGCCTGACTGACTGTAGGATTACTAAGCCAAACTGGTCAAAGTTGAGTCTAGAATTGCTTTAGTTATATATAGGGAAATTGTTTGTGGAAGGGAACGTAAGACTCTCGTTCTCTTCTCAAGTTATTCTATTCTGGTCATCCTCGTCTCTTCTGCGGGAATTAAGGACTAGGTTACTCATCTTCTCCTAGGCTCGTGTTTCCGATCGGTAGCTTATAGGACTACGGGTCAAGAGATATTGGGTTTATTTTATTCCTAGGAAGCAGGAAGTAAGTTGATGATCAGAGAGTTGAACTTGATAGTTGAGTAGTTACGCTATTCCATTTTGGGTTGTCTCAAAAAAAATTTTTGAGCATCTACAGCCGTTATGCTGCCCAATTTTGTATTCGGAGCTCTAATGCTTTTGCATTACCCTCTATTTACAGATGCCTGGCCATCCTTCTCGTCAGGTGGTACGTCTGACCAGGTGCATTGATGTGCCGGGTCATACGGCCATGCTGGTCAGGGTGATGTCGGTGTGCGGTTACCGCTGGTACCCCGAGTACACAGTAGAGGAACAGTACCGAGACTTCAACCAGAGCCAGTACATCTGCACTGTTAGGGTATTTCCAGATTACCCTGGAGCGGAGAAGCCAATCCATTGGTCCTATGGGTTGGGGGTCACTGTTGACATGGCAGTACAAGATGCTACCTATTCAATGCTGACTATTATGAGAGCGAGACATGCACTGCTGCAGAATTCAGAGTTCTGCTATGTTCCGGCCTCTCAGCCTGGTGAAGAGGGATATCTCAGTGGAGTCTATTTTGATTCTTCTATGGAGGATCCACTACTGCAGTCCACTGTTGAGATGCTGGAGAACAGAGACAGGGATGCTCGCGCTCTCCGCATGGAGCTTTATGCTACCCGTGCCCGTCTGTGGACAGCTTTGACGCAGCTGGCACCGGTAGTCCAGACAAGGTATGGAGAGATGGAGATGCTGAACCCTGTTAGGACCCATCTTCCGGCCCACGTTGACTGGCCAGCTATAGGAGGAGTCACACCTCTTCGAGGACCCCTCTTACCACCAGTCAGGGGACCAAGGCCACATCCATGTCCTTATGGATCCCAGGGATCTCAGGCTAGAGTGTTTCCTGATCCGCAGGTTGAGCTTCCAGGTCATGGAGGTAATCTCTATGAGATGTTCTATGCGGATGCCTGAGCTGTGAGCGGAAGGATAGTATGGTAGTAGTCGTACGTTCACAGTCCTGCATGACTTGTGAAGTATGCATGTAATGTGAAATGAATTCCGGAGGCCTAGATAAATAATGTATAGGAAGCTTGTAAGCCTCTGATGAGTAGTTTCATAATTTCAGTAGTTTGCTCTTTGAGTAAGTTTGTACTGAACTATGTAAGGGTGTGTATGAACCATGGTGTATATATAGCGGTTGCTTGTTACCATGCTGTTCGGATATTCATTTCCGCATTCCGTGTGTTCAGTACATTCTTAATCCATAGCTAGTATTGATATGATATTGGTCTAAGCTATGAGTTTGTTTGTCAGGATGGTGTTCACTAGGTTGAACCGTGCCCCTGCTCATGAGCAAGGCGAGGGTAGTCAAGCGTCGCAGGAAGACCTGCCTCACCCGCCTTCTCTGGTGGAAGTGATGCTTGAGGCAGAAAGAAACAAGAGAGAGACCAACCGACTGTTAGAGCATATTGAGCAGAATACGGCTCGTCAGCCTAGGAATGATGCAGTGTCCCTTAATGACTTTGTGAAGTTGAATCCTCCAAAGTTTCATCATTCCGTCGATCCCCTCAACGCCGATGACTGGCTATGCAGCATCTCACGCAAGATTCGCTCTGCGAATGTGTCTGAGGCTGACAAGGTGACCTTTGCGGCGTATTTCCTGGAAGGACCCGCCAATCTATGGTGGGAGAATTTTGAAGCTATGCGTCCCGCTGAACCAGTGGCCACATGGGCAGACTTCAGTGCAGCTTTTCGTCTGCACCATATTCCAGAGGGCCTGATGGACAGAAAGAGAGAGGAGTTCTGTGCCTTCTCTCAGGGCAAGTTGTCTGTGGATGCCTATAGCCGCGAGTTCGGTAACCTCGCCCGCTATGCAACAGAGGAGGTGTCTACTGACGCCAAGAAGCAAGCAAGGTTTCGTAAGGGTCTGAGCCCTGAGCTCCGTCGTGATCTGCGCCTCCATGAGTGTGCAAGTTTTCAAGCCCTAGTCAACAAAGCGATCAGTGCCGAGACTGGTCATACTGACTTCGAAGCCACAAGGAAGCATTCCCGTGACTTTGGCTCGTCTTCTGGTTCCGCGTTTCCAAAACGCAGGCTGTGGGTTCCAAACAGTTCTCTGCCACCAAGATACACTCCGAGGCCATCCTACGTCGCACCTCAGACGAATCAGGCCAACCCTCCAGCAAAACCTTATGGTGGTCCAGCTAGCAATGCTGCACCACGTGCCAACCAGGTGATATGCTACAACTGTGGAGAACCAGGGCACTATTCCCGTGAGTGTCCTCAGAATGTGGGTGCCAAGCAACCTGGAAAGTCCGTCGGGCAAGCCAAGTCGGGCAAAGCTTATTATGTGAAGCCAACTCCTGCACGTGGCCGTGTGAACTATGTGTCAGCAGAAGAAGCTGCAGAGGATCCCGACGTCATGCTGGGTACACTTCTTGTTAATCATCACCCAGCGTCCGTTCTCTTTGACACTAGGTCTTCTCATTCCTTCATTTCAGAAAGTTATGCACAGTTGCATAACATGTCTTTTTGTGATATGCCAATCCCATTGGTTGTCCAAACCCCTGGTAGTAAATGGCAAACCTCTAGGATAACCTATGACAATGAAATTCTAGTAGACAGGCTAGTTTTTCTAGCCTCATTGATAGCCTTGAAATCTTCGGATATTAATATCATCTTGGGCATGGATTGGATGTCAGTTCACTATGCCAAGATTGATACTCATTCTAGAAATGTCCAGCTTACCCATCCCTCGGGTGAGATAGTAAATGTCTCTACTCGAGTTGCCAAATGCCAACTCTATTCCCTAAATGCCAACCCTCTTCCGGAACTTGAAGACATTCCGGTAGTCCGTGACTTCCCGAATGTTTTTCCAGAAGAACTGCCAGGAATTCCACCTGACAGAGATGTAGAGTTTGTAATAGATCTTGTTCCGGGAACTGTCCCAATAGCCAGAAGACCATATAAGATGGCACCCCTGGAGCTAGCCAAACTTAAGAAGCAACTAGATGAGGCCTTGAACAAAGGTTTCATTCGTCCTAGCTCTTCTCCTTGGGATTGTCCCGTCCTCTTCGTCAAGAAGAAAGACGGAACGGATCGGATGGTTGTAGATTACCGACCAGTTAATCTGGTCACCATAAAGAACAAGTATCCGCTCCCCAGGATCAACGATCTGTACAATCAGCTCGCTGGATCCTCAGTCTTCTCCAAAATGGATTTGAGGTTGGGATACCATCAAATCAAGATTAAGAACGGGGACATTCCAAAAACGGCTTTTTATTACTCGTTATGGCCAATATGAGTACACCGTTATGTCCTTCAGTTTAACCAATGCCCCAGCCACCTTCTCTCGGCTGATGAATTCAATTTTCATGGAGTATTTGGATAAATTCGTCGTGGTATACCACGATGATATTCTCATCTACTCGAAGAATGAACAAGAACATGCCGAGCATCTAAGGCTGGTATTGATGAAACTTCGAGAGCATCGCCTTTATGCCAAATTTTCAAAATGTGAATTCTGGTTACCAGAAGTGACCTATCTAGGCCACGTAATCTCTGGTAAGGGTATTGCTGTCAATCCCGAGAGAGTTCAAGCTGTCCTTGATTGGACTCAACCTGAATCGGTTAAGCAAGTTAGGAGTTTTCTTGGTATAGCGAGCTATTGTCGCCGCTTTGTCGAGAATTTCTTTAAGGTTTCAAAGCCTCTAACTGAAGTCCTCAAGAAAGATAAAAAGTTCGAGTGGACACCACAGTGTGAGCATAGTTTTCAGGAACTGAAAAGACGCCTGACTTCCGCACCTGTGTTGTTACCACCAGATTTTTCTAAGGACTTTATTATCTATTGCGACACCTCGCGACAAGGATTAGGTTGCATTCTCATGCAAGATCGTCATGTGATCGCATACGCATCTCGACAGTTGCGTCCACATGAGGATAATTATCCCACACATGACCTTGAGCTTGCAGCTGTGGTCCATGCACTAAAAACCTGGCGACATTACCTTCTGGGTAATCGTTGCGAAATATTCACTGATCACCAAAGTCTGAAATATATTTTCACCCAGCCGGATTTCAATCTCAGGCAAAGACGATGGGTTGAGTTGATCACGGATTACGACTTAGGGATAACTTACACCCCGGGGAAGGCCAATGTTATGGCCGATGCGCTAAGTCGTAAATCTTATTGTAACAATTTGATGCTACAACAAGGTCAACCACATCTCCATGAGGACTTTCGGAAGTTGAATCTTCATATTGTTCCTCAAGGATTCCTTTCTACTCTGGTGGCGAAGCCTACTCTTAAGGATCAAATTATAGCTGGCCAAAAGCGTGACAAGGGTATATCATGGATCAAGGAGAATATTTTTAGCGGAAACGCTAAAGAATTTTCCATGAACGATCAAGGTGTTGTGTTCTTCCAGAATCGTTTAGTGGTTCCTAAGAACCCACATCTAAGGCAGTTAATCCTTAAGGAGGCTCATGATTCTCCTCTCACCATTCATCCCGGTAGTACTAATATGTATCAGGACCTACGCCAGAGGTTTTGGTGGACTAGGATGAAGAGAGAAATTGCTGAGTTCGTTGCTAACTGCGACGTTTTTCATCGAGTTAAGGCAGAACATCAAAGGCCTGCTGGCACCCTTCAACCTCTAGCTATTCCTGAATGGAAATGGGATAAAGTTAGCATGGATTTCATTACCGGATTTCCCAAGACCAAGAAAGGGAATAATACTATCTTTGTGGTCATTGACCATCTTTCCAAAGTGGCTCATTTTCTTCCCATTCGTGAGAGTATAACAGCTAGCCAGCTAGCAGAATTATATATCTCTCGAATAGTGTCTCTTCATGGTGTCCCCTCGAGATTAACTCGGACCGTGGAAGTATCTTTACTTCTCGCTTCTGGGAAAGTTTTCAGAATGCCATGGGGACTCACCTATCTTTTAGCACTGCTTTCCATCCCCAATCAAGTGGTCAAGTAGAAAGAGTGAATCAAATCCTAGAAGATATGCTCCGAGCTTGTGTTATATCGTTCGGTATGAATTGGGAAAAGTGCCTCCCATTCGCCGAATTCGCTTATAACAATAGTTACCAATCAAGCTTGGGCAAAGCCCCTTTTGAAGTTCTCTATGGACGAATATGTCGAACACCTCTTAATTGGTCAGAAACCGGAGAGAGGCAACTCTTTGGCCCGGATATGATCCAAGATGCAGAAGAGCAGGTTCGCATTATTCGTGAAAAGTTGAAAACAGCCCAGTCTCGTCAAAAGAGCCAATATGATCGTCATCATAAGGCTGTGACCTTTGAAGTTGACGAGAAGGCTTACCTTCGGGTTACACCTTTGAAGGGTACCCATCGATTCGGTATCAAGGGCAAATTGGCTCCTCGTTACATTGGTCCTTTTCGCATTCTTGCCAAACGAGGAGAAGTTGCCTACCAGTTGGAACTTCCTCCGCATCTTTCCAAGATTCATGATGTTTTCCACGTCTCGCAACTCAGGCGTTGCTTTTCGGATCCTATCCGTGAAGTGGACCACGAAACGCTTGATCTCCAAGATAACCTTTCATACCGAGAATACCCCGTGCGTATTCTTGATCAAGCTGAGCGTACCACTCGACGTCAAAACCTCAAGTTTCTTAAAGTTCAATGGTCAAATCATTCTGAAAAGGAGGCAACTTGGGAAAGAGAGGATCGTCTCCGACTTGAATATCCTGCGTTATTCCCGACGACTTCTAAATCTCGGGACGAGATTCTTTTGAGTGGGGGTGAGTTGTCACATCCCTGACCCCTTAAGCAAGTTAGTCTTGTGCACATGTCTTCTTTGCATTGCATCTAAGAATTTGTCAACAAGAACAAGAAAATGGCAAAGGGAAAAACTCAAACCATAGCCACTTCTTTAAACAAAGGAAATCTCAAATTAGTTAAAATCAATGAACCCAAAATGGTCTCAATAAATGTTCAAACTTTCTGATAAATCATGAAAGTAAATGAGCATTGGAGAAAACTATTTTCTTGACACCTTAAGCATTTTAAATTAATGCAAAAAGCCACTGGTTTCAAATTTTAAATTTGAAATCAAAAACTATAAATTTTCAAAAATGTTGAAAATTTTGGAAATGGTTGGGAATATTATAACAAATATTCAGGTGTGTTTAAAATATTTTTTTCAACCTTTTTGGAGCTGAAATAAATAGCAAATCAATGTCAGAAATTAACACATAAATAAAACAGAAGGAAATGGAAAAGAGCTTACCTGTCGCCTAGCCTGGCCCGGCCCATCTCCCTGAGTCGTCCCCTCCCTCGCGCCAGTAGGAGCAGGAGGTGGCCGCCGCCTCCTCCGGCGCGGCCACGCACCTGTGCGCCTGCCTGGCCGCCGCCTCGTGCTGGCAAGGCCAGGGATAATCTCCCCGAGGCCTCACCTATCTGTTCCCAGCGTCGGCTCTCTCCCTCCTCCCGGATCTCTCCCTCCTTCCTACTGTCGCCATTGGAGCCGAGCAAAGCTCGAGCTGCCCGTGCCCCTAGCCATAGGATCCCCTCTCAGAGCACGCCGTTAGCTCCGCCTCGTCGGACTGGTCCTCCCTGCAGAAGCCGAAGCCACCCCGAGCCCTGCAACGCCCGCGGCGCCATCGTCTTCCACCTCCGGCCGCCGGACCTCTCCCGTCGATTCGTCGCCCCCAGGCCTTCCCCGAGCCGTCTAAGCCCTGCTCTGCACTCCCCGTGAGCATGCGGTCATTTCCCCTAAGTTTTCCCCGTCGATCCCCTCCTCTAGCTCTAGTTTCACCGGAGCCCGACAAGGACCGCCGCTGCCGCTCGTCGCCGGTAGCCCTCCGATGATCAGCTCGCCCTTCCGAGGGCACCAGCAGCTTCAGGACGACGCGTAGATGCTGTAGGAGCTAAGAACCGAGCGTAGTTCCCTCTGAATCAAAGACCCCGATGACGCCCGAGCCTTGGCCGCCGCCAAGCTCTTCGCCGGCGTCATCTCCGGCCAGATCAGCCCCGGCTAAGTGCAGAAATGGAGCTGCGGGAGATGTGCAGTTCTTCTGGTGCTCTCCGCGCAGCATTTGGCCCCCTGTGCGCCGTTTCTGAGCCCCTCCGTCGTGCTGGTGGTCGCCGGAGGATCCCCGCCGGCGAGGACGACCTCGCCGCCGGTGGATCTCGGCCGGCCTGAGCCACTGACTGGTGGGGCCAGCCTCTGGCAAGTTTAAAACTAATAAAAATAAATCAAATAAGTTAATCAGTCACTGACATGTGGGTCCAGCAAGGTTAATCAGTTAATTAAGTTTAAACTTAATCTAAAATTGACCAGAGAGACTCACCAGTGGGTCCCACTGGTCAGGTTTGACTTTCAACGGCCAGATGGACCTGCTGATGTCATGCTGATGCAATAAAAGTATTTTCCAGTATAAAAATAATTCCAGAAATGTTTAAAACTTCCAAAATTCATAGAAATTAATCTGTAACTCCAATGAAAATAATTTATATATGAAAAAGTATCAGAAAAATTCAAGGATTCTGAATATGCTATTTTCAACTATGTTTGAAAAAGTTACAGAACCCTAACATGTAGAATAAGGAATAATTCAACTCTTATAATTACTTTATAAATGGAATTTGGAAAATATTCAAATTTCATTATGAATGCCATGATCACACACTGTCCTAATTACAAATCAGTACCATAACATGACATTTCATGCATGCTAACATCAAGTTGATCTGAGCATCAGGTCGAATCAATTAAAACGGTATCCGAATACCCCGTTTGAATTGATATTCGAATGTGATTCAAATCAACTCTAAACCTAATACATGTTGATTATAATAACTTATCACCTTGCATTCTCATGCCATGCTCATGCATCATTTTGATTGCATATGATTGTTATTGAATGTTGCCATTTATTTCGGTAGGCTCCGCACCCCCGGATTCCACCGAATATCCGTCTGACGGATATCGTCCCTCCTCTGAGCAACAAGGCAAGCAACCCTTTTGATCATCCCGATAATTCCCATGTTCTTGCTCCTGCACTTATTTATTGCATTAGGATCAAATGCTTCAACTGCTTTTGCCATGTTAGTTGAACCCACTTCCTTTGCATGACCTAACCTTGTCACAGTAAATAGCCGAACCTTGCAACCTAGCATACCTGATAGGTGCTTGAGCTATGATGTGCCTTGATTTGGTAAAGGTAACGATGAAAGGCTGTGTAGGAGTACATGGCGGGTTGTTTCATTGGAACCGTCCTTAGGAACTGAGTTCCGTATATGTAATCCAAGACTAGATACTACCACATGCTGGGCCCTGAAATATGACCCCGCTCGGCCTATTAATCGCTTAGTACTCGGTCCAGGAGTTGCAAGTAGTTTCTGGTGTTTATAGAAATTCTGGAGGCCGTGCATGGTGCTGACCTGAGAGGTGGGCCGTGATGCGGTAGGCAGTGGCACGGTGTACCAAGTGGCACCCGGATGGTGGGCTTGGGAACCCTGCGCACATCGTTTGAGGCCGTGGCGGAAACCCCGGCCAGACTTCCGTACGGGTTACTCTCAGATAGGCGATAAACCTGGACTAGGCACTAGTGTGGTTAACGGTCGTGGCCGACTCCCTCGCTGGGCTTCCACTTGAAGTTTGCCGAGGTGCATGACGTGCACATGGCGATAAGTGGCGAGAGCGTGTGTGACGAAGTACACCCCTGCAGGGTTATGATCTATTCGAATAGCCGCGTCCGCGGATATGGACTACTTGGAGACATATGTTGTTCATAGATAACTACAATGGCTACTCATAAAATTGCCAAGATAAGCGTGAGTGTCGTGGACGGCATTTCCGTATGGAGACGGAATGGTTCCACGATAGTGTATTGTTGTGGTGTTAGTGGACTAGTGTGCGAGAAATCAAGTTGTCAAAATTATTTAAAAATGCAAGTTGTCTAGCCACGAGTCAAATGCTGGCTTTCCGCATGAAACCCCACAATACCTTTTGATACCTTGCATGAGTAGTTAGTTATCCTAAAGTCTTGCTGAGTACCTTCGTACTCATGTTTGCTTAATACCTGTTGCAGAGGTTGCTAATGACCCTAATGGAGGGTTCTTCATAGACATCAACGACGACGAGTAGCTGGTGTCCCAGCTACGATCTGGCCCTACGTTGGATCTGTAGTATAGTCAGACCATGTGCCTTCTAGTTGCCCTGTCTGTACTCAGACAGTTTAAACTCTTCCGCTGGCTTGTAACTGAATGACTGGTATTATGGGTCGTGAGACCCTTAATGTGTAATATTATATGTGTGGCTCTTCCGAGCCTCTTAAATAAAGCTTGTATGTTTATGGTTATGTTGTGATGCCATCGATGTATCTATACATATCGGTATGCCATGTGTACGTGTGTCGTACTTGATATGTATGGGGTTCGATTACCTAGTCGTGAGCTTTAGTAGCATTCCTTACAAGGAAATGCCCCTTTGTGATCCAACGAGCCTTGGTAGTTCGCTACTGCTCCGGACACATTGGTTGACCGGCATGTGTCCTTCTTAGTTGCTGTGTTTGTCCCCTTTGGGGAAATGTCACGCGATGTAATGTAGTCCTTGTAGCTTGCTACGACTCGTCTACATTCGCTGGTGACCGACACCTGCTTTGTTGGGTCATGTATGCCTTTCCTTGTGCGGTACTGCCACTTTGGTTTATGACTAGACATGTCGATCCGGGTTCTTTGACATTGGATTGCTAGCGACACTATCGCATACGTGAGTCAAAACACGCAAACGGTCCCGGCTAAGGTAAGGCTGCAGCCGTGGAGTTAACCGTGCGTGAGACCACAAAGGGATGCGATGTGTTACAGGCTGGATTCCTATGGCTTAGGATCGGGGTCCCGACAGTAATCTTATCGTCATGCGATTCACCATGTGCTAATGCTTTGTTCCGGTTCTCTATTAAAAGGAGACCTTAGTATCCCTTAGTTTCCATTAGGACCCCGCTGCCACGGGAGGGTAGGACAAAAGATGTCATGCAAGTTCTTTTCCATAAGCATGTATGACTAAATACATAATACATGCCTACATTACATTGACGAACTGGAGCAAGTTACATATCACCCTATATTATAACTGTTACATGATGAATGCCATCCGACATAATTATCCATCACCGATCCAATGCCTACAAGCTTTTCCTATACTGGTCCTTGCTAATTTACTTTACCGCTACTGTTGTCACACTTGCTATACAAATTACTACTGCTACTATTACCGCCGCTACCGTTACTATCATACTACTTTGCTACTAAAACTTTGTTGCAGATACTAAGTCTTTCAGGTGTGCTTGAATTGACAACTCAACTTCTAATACTCGAGAGTATTCTTTGGCTCCCCTTGTGTCGAATCAATAAATTTGGGTTGAATACTCTACCCTCAAAAATTGTTGCGGTCCCCTATACTTGTGGGTTATCATAGCCCTTGAGCCATTTTCAAGGAGCTCATAGTGTTGAAAATATGCCCTACAGGCAATGATAAAATAGTTATTATTATATTTACTGTTTCAAGATAATTGTTTATTATCCATGCTATAATTGTATTGAATGAAAGCATAGATACGTGTGTGGATATATAGAGAAAACAATGTCCCTAGTAATCCTCTAGTTGGCTAGCGAGTTGATCAAGGATGGTTTAGGTTTTCTAACCATATGCAAGTGTTGTCACTTGATAACTGGATCACATCATTAGGAGAATGAAGTGATGGACAAGACCTATCGTGGGTATAAGCCTAACAGTAGATGTGTAGGGTACGAAAAGGATGGGCAGAGCCTTAGCTACAGCGAGGTTGTATGATTTCAGGCCCCTCTGCGGTGGAGGTAATAGCCCTACGTCTCAGTGCTCTGGGAGCTTGTTGTCGAGTGGAATATGGAATACAAATGAGTTGCTAACCCCTGCACCAGAGGGGGAGGGTGGCTTATATAGAGTGCGCTGTCCTCCACAACGGTTCCGGTACAGGGGTGGAGTAGTGGGGATTGAATGCGTACGTTACCGGTAACGTACGTCCTAAATGCTAATAAATGCACAGGGAAACGTACGACCGTTTCCCTCCAGGGGGGTTACGATGTCCCGAGTGGCAGCCAGTCGGTTAGTTGGATGTTCTCCGAATGCTAGTCTCCGACTAGACGGTCGAGGACCCGTTGCCGACTGGATGGTGGGGACTCCTTAATTTAGTCGGAACTGACTAAGGGTCTTGTCCCTTATGAGGGGTAGTCCTTGGGTAGGACTTATAGGGCAGGCCTATGACCCTACCCTAGGACTATAACCCCATCATTAGTCCCCGAATGGATTGGGGTTGGAACGACGAAGCGGTGCTTGAAGTTTGGATCCGACTGGAACGGATGCGACTTTGGCGTTGTCTGCCTTGATCCATTTTATCTTCTCTGACCAACGATCCGAGTGGAAATCTTTGTGGAACAAACTGTCGGAAACCGAGTGCTCCCAGGGTATCTCTTGACGTGACCAGTCAACTGACAGCAACGGATTTTCCGGGATCCTCAAATTTTGGTTTCCGCGCGCTCAGCGGGGATGACGCGAGCGCGCTCGAGTAGCGCCTGACGCCTCGATTCTCGCGCCTTCAACTTCTCCACTGATATCGCCGCGGTCGGTCGGGGGATAAGGTTTTCGGGCCACCTGCCAGCGGCCCAGTCGGAACCTTATTTAAATCCCAGCGGCAAGGGTTTTTCATTACGCCCGCCGGATCTTTTGCCTTTGCTTCGTCCTCCTCGCCGTCTCCAGCGCACCTAATCTTGCCTCTGCTTCGTCCTCCTCGCCGCCTCCAGCGCACCTAACTTCTCCACTCCTCCTTCCCCTCTGCGGATTCGCAACTTCCGCCATGACCAAGGGTCAGACCAGCAAGATGGAGACGAGGAAGAAGAAGGGGAAGGCGGCGGCCCCTGCTCAGCGGCGGCAGCGGCCGTTGCCGGCTGGGTGGATTCAAGGCGACTTCCTCCCCTCCACGGTGACGGAGGAGGATCTGCTGCAGCTGGTGGAAGACGGGATGATCGTGCACAAGTCTTGGAGGCTGCCGGCGGAGAATGAGGTCGAGCCGGCACCCCGGGAGGGGGAGCGCGTCCTGTTGCTCAGCCATGTCTATCGAGATTTCTCTCAGCCCCCGCATCCTTTCTTCAAGGGCATTATGAACCACTTCGGGGCACAGCTTCACCACTTTCCTCCGAATGCTATTGCCCATCTTTCCGCTTTCATAGTTATGTGCGAGTGCTTCATCGGCTGCCCCCCCCCCATTGGGGGTTATTCAAACATATATTCTCTGCTAGATCTCAAACTATCAAACAACTCAGCCAGTCGGATGATAAAATGCATCTTCTCCAACTCTGCGGAGGCTTAGGTTTCCAGAAAAAGAGTCGGAGTAGTTATCCTGCTCTTCAGCTGAGTGACTCGGTTAGGAACTGGCAGTCGACGTGGTTCTACTGCCAAGACGTTGCCTGCCCGAACGCCTCGACAGGGTTGCCTCCTTTTAGCTTAGATCGTCCCGCTCCGCCTAAGCAGCTCGCGCTCACGAAGGCGGAGAAGATCGACATCCAACCCCTGCTTGACGCACCCGTAGACGTCGTCAGAAGGGGAGTCACCGGCATGGATTTGTTGGAGACTTTCCTTGGTCGGCGCATACAACTACTACAGGCTCGCGACCACGCCATGTGGCATTACGCGGGGCCTGAAGACTCCACTCGGACCAACGTCTTGAGCGTGACCGAGGAGAAGGTGGCGTCGTGGGTGCTCCAGATCACAGACGCTTGTAAGAACACCAGAGGGTCTCGGCGAGTGAGGGCTTTCAGCGCGGACAATCCTCCTCCGAACCAGGTGAATACCATTTGTCGAGTGCACGTATCTGTTTTAGTTTTATAGCTTTCTTGAATCTCTGCCTGTCGTTTGATGTCACCGACTGTTTTTCACGTAGAAGTGGACCAACTGGTTTTCTCCTGTCTCGAACGGGAACCCGGACGAGGAGGAGGAAGAAGGCAGCCAGGAGGGCAGTGTGGAGAGCGGCGAGTATGTCTCCGACAGTGGGGAGATGGAGGAGGAGTCTGGCGAAGAAGAGGAGGATGACGAGGAGCAGGACTCGCCGCCTCCGCTGCCAGAGCACCGGACCAAGCGCCGACATGAACCTGCGGTTCCTTCGGCCCCTCCGGCATCCTCGAGTGCTCCGCCTGCTGCTCCTGTGGTTCCGAGTGCTCGGAGCACCAAGAGGGCCAGGGACGCTGCTGTCGAGTCCGTGGGTCAGCCTTCCAAGGCGGCCAAACCGAGTGGGTCTAAACCTCGGAAGGCTTTGCCGCGGATAAGGGTCGTCGTTCCTATCACCTCGACGTAAGTGCTCTGTTCCTCCAACTTCTTATGATATTCGGTTGAACTCCTGTTTGAAGGTCGAATGAATTTCACTCGACAGGGTTGCCACCTCTGCCACCTCTCCGGCGCGCCAGGAGGATGATCCCATGGACGCGGACAACGTCGTCTCATCCCAGCCAGGTGCGTTGTAGTGACTCCGAGAGTGTTATACTATCGCGATGCGAATTCTATCTTAAGTCTGGCCTCTTTCTTTTTCTGAGATCTTGTGCCGTTCGGTCTATCAGGGGCGATTTGCATGGACGAGGGTGACCAGGGGAGACCTGAGCAAGCCGCAGAGCCTGTTCTCGGGGCTGCCCCTCCAGTCACTGCTCTCGCCGCAGACGTGCTGCCGACCGAGGCGATGCCGCCGACTGAAACGGCGTTGGTGGCTGATGAACCTATTGAAGCGGGTCTTGGGATGCCCCAGGAACTTCCCACGATGCCAGGCTCGTCGAATGTCGAGTTCAACATCCAGCGTCTCCCGGAGGAGCAAGTGGGAGCGGCCAAGGGGGCCATGGTGCAGGCGGAGCTGATGGCGGGAGAAGCCAAGAGGGCATACGACTCCATCGCATCCCTGTACCAGCGGAGTTTGGAGTTGCGGGAAGATATCCGAGTAAGTGGGCTAGTAAGTATTTACTTTTCTCTTGTAACCCAGTGGGTGTTCTCGGATATCGGATGATTTTTTTTTGCAATGGGTTCACTCTGAGTGAACCCAGTGGGTGTAGTCCCCGAGACTTCTGTCGAGTGCTTGCACCGGCAGTTGTCTTTATACATATTGTTTTTGCCTTGGTCAGATCTTGAAATAGTATGGTCGACTGCAAACAGTTGTGGCAGTCGGGGTGCACTTACTGTAAGAGTCCCCGAGAGTAATTGTACTCAGGTCGGGTAGTATTAGCCTCGTAGGCGTGGGTGGTAACATGTATCTCAATAGGGCGGGCCTGCTTGAGTTGCATGCCAGTGGGGTCACTCTCAGTGAACCCACTGGGTGTAGTCCCCGAGACCGCTGTCGACTGCTTGCGTCGGCAGGGGTCTGAAGAACTTAGACTTTTATTGTTGAATTATCTGATTGTCTCTTGGTGCTGGCTGGTAGAAAACTTGTGAAATGGGGATAGCATATGAGACTCTGAGGGCGGAGAAGATTCAGTTTGCTGGTGAGCGGGATGCGGCACTGCTTGCAATGGATGGTATGAAGGTGGTTCTGGCGGAGCGAGAGAAGTCGTTGGAGGAGGCTCGTGAAGCGAACAAAGTGCTGACTGAGGAAGTTGAGAAGATGGGGAAACAAAGGACTGCTCTGATGGGACAAATGGACGTGCTGAACAAACGGTGCAGAGCACAGGAGAAATACGTCAGTGACTGGGCTCGGCAGATGATGACGCGTCTGGCTGGTAAGTCCTGCTTTTTCTGAGTGGTTGTGGTATGTGCGTCACACTCGGTGTTTATTGTTTGCTTGTCCTGTTGTTGCAGAATTTTGCATTGACGCTGAAGTTGATGCAGCTGATGTGGAACGGTAGATTCGCGAGAACGTTCCACTCGGCAAGGACGCCAATCGAGATCTGCTCCGAGCGCACATCCGCGTGGGCAAAGTTGGCCCTTTCATCGGTCGACTGAGGGAAGTCGTCGGCCGGATCGACAAGAAGCTTTGGCCTGAGGATGAGTTGCGGCAGGAGATGGAAAACTTGCTGAGTCGACTGGAGGAGGTCCCCGACCGAGTGCAGTCATGGAAGAAATCTGCGGCTCATTGTGGTGCAGATGTTGCTCTGTCCTTGGTCCGAGTTCATTGCAAGGAGGTGCGCGAGGAGAAGCTGAAAATGTTGAAGGTCGCCAACACGAAGAAACTTCAAATTGAAGACTTCATGGAAACCTTCCTTGAAAGTGCCACTCGCATCGCCGACAGAATCGACCTGAACACCTTCGTGGAGCCGTCCAGTCCTGGCGTCGATCCAGACAACGCGTAAGAAAACTTTATGCTCGGTATGCCGAGTGTTGATTTGTAAGAAACTTTGGCCACTGCTGTTGGTCGTCACATTCTTGTTTCTGTGTGGGTAAGCTTGATCCACACCGAGCCACTATCTTTGGTTGAACTTTGAATCGAATCTTTTGCTCTTCTGTTGCAATTTTGACTCGAGTTTTTTGTTTGGCGTTTCTTGGTGAAGCCAAAGGCAAACATTCGGAACAAGTCAGTTGTCTTGACATCTGCATGAGCCTCATTGAGGGTCCGAGGAATTTCCGATTGGATCTGTATTGTCACGGAGTGGATCGGTAGGATCGCCGAGTGGATCGGTAGGGCATACTCGGAGGTTGAAGAGTACTTGGGCGATGCGGGATCGCAGCTAGGTTGTCGAGTACGACTGTCAGGTCGGACTCGGGGCGAGTTGGTACTGATGTAGTTGTCAGTTGTTTGACATCCACATGAGCCTCAATAAGGGTCTGCAACTCATGTAGTTGTCAGTTGTTTCGACATCCACATGAACCTCAATGAGGGTCTGCAACTCATGTAGATGTCAGTTGTTTTGACCTCCACATGAGCCTCAATGAGGGTCTGCAACTCATGTAGTTGTCAGTTGTTTTGACATCCACATGAGCCTCAATGAGGGTCTGCAACTCATGTAGTTGTCAGTTGTTTTGGCATCCACATGAACCTCAACGAGAGTCAGCAACTCATGTAGATGTCAGTTGTTTTGACCTCCACATGAGCCTCAATGAGGGTCTGCAACTCATGTAGTTGTCAATTGTTTTGACATCCACATGAGCCTCAGTGAGGGTCTGCAACTCATGTAGTTGTCACTTGATGACCCGAGTGTACCTGTAGGATATAGTCGAAGGCATGTGGGTGCTTAGGCGATTCTGCATCGCATCTAAGTCCCCGAGTGTGGCATTAAGTGCACACTCGAAGAAAGTTAAAACTTAGGCGATTCGTGATCGCACCTAAGTCCCCGAGTGTGACGTTAAGTGCACACTCGAAGAAAGGTAATACTTAGGCAATTCGTGATCGCAGCTAAGTCCCCGAGTGTGACGTTAAGTGCACACTCGGAGGAAGTTCATACTTAGGCGATTCTGGATCGCAGCTAAGTCTCCGAGTGTGACGTTAAGTGCACACTCGGAGAAAGTTCATACTTAGGCGATTCTGAATCGCAGCTAAGTCCCCGAGTGTGACGTTAAGTGCACACTCGGAGAAAGTTCATACTTAGGCGATTCTGGATTGCAGCTAAGTCCCCAAGTGTGACGTTAAGTGCACACTCGGAGAAAGTTCATACTTAAGCGATTCTGGATCGTAGCTAAGTCCCCGAGTGTGACGTTAAGTGCACACTCGGAGAAAGTTCATACTTAGGCGATTCTGGATCGCAGCTAAGTCCCCGAGTGTGACGTTAAGCTCACACTCAGAGAAATTTCATACTTAGGCGATTCTGGATCGCAGCTAAGTCCCCGAGTGTGACGTTAAGCTCACACTCGGAGAAAGTTCATACTTAGGCGATTCTGGATCACAGCTAAGTCCCCGAGTGTGACGTTAAGTGCACACTCGGAGAAAGTTCATACTTAGGCGATTCTGGATCGCAGCTAAGTCCCCGAGTGTGACGTTAAGTGCACACTCGGAGAAAGTTCATACTTAGGCGATTCTGGATCGCAGCTAAGTCCCCGAGTGTGACGTTAAGTGCACACTCGGAGAAAGTTCATACTTAGGCGATTCTGGACCGCGGCTAAGTCCCCAAGTGTGACGTTAAGCGCACACTCGGAGAAAGTTCATACTTAGGCGATTCTGGATCGCAGCTAAGTCCCCGAGTGTGACGTTAAGTGCACACTCGGAGAAAGTTCATACTTAGGCGATTCTGGATCGCAGCTAAGTTTGTTTTTGAGACCGGAGTCTGCGACCGCGGAAGAACTTTGAACCTGCAAAAAACTCAATCTGCTTTATATTATTTCACCAATACTTGTTACATTGCTTCAGTCGACGGTCACGTGTAGAAGCGCTTCAGGAGATCTCCGTTCCATGCTCGCGGCTCGTTTATCTCCCTGTCGACGTTGTAGAGTCTGTATGCTCCATTGTTCAGCACCTTTGAGATGATGAAGGGTCCTTCCCAGGCAGGAGCCAACTTGTGAGGTCTTTGCTGATCCACTCGGAGCACCAGGTCGCCTGCTTGGAACGTACGACTCCTGACGTGTTGCGCGTGAAAACGCCGCAGATCTTGTTGATAAATGGTTGAGCGAGTCAGTGCCATCTCGCGCTCCTCCTCTAGAAGGTACACTCCGTCTTGCCTTCCTTGTTCTGCTTCAGCTTCGGAGAAGAGTTCGAATCGTGGAGCGTTGTGAAGTAAGTCACTCGGAAGGACTGCTTCTGCTCCGTAGACGAGGAAGAACGGTGATCGCCCTGTAGATCTGTTCGGGGTTGTGCGAAGACCCCAAAGCACTGAAGGTAGCTCGGTGACCCAAGCGCCAGTGACATGTCCTATCTCTCGCAGGAGTCGAGGCTTCAAACCTTGCAAAATAAGTCCGTTCGCCCACTCTGCTTGTCCATTGGACTGCGGGTGCGCCACGGAAGCAAACTCCACTCGGATACCTTGGCTTGTACAGAAACCTTTGAATCTGTCCGAGTCAGAGTTTGTCCCGTTGTCCGTGATTATGCTGTGAGGTACACCGAATCTGGAGATGATGTCCCTGACAAACTTGACGGCTGTTGAGGCGTCGAGCTTCTTGATGGGCTTGGCTTCGATCCATTTCGTGAACTTGTCGACTGCCACCAACAGATGTGTGTATCCACCTTAGCCTGTCCTGAATGGACCGACTGTATCTAATCCCCACACTGCAAACGGCCACACAAGAGGGATCGTCTTCAACGCAGACGTCGGCTTGTGGGACTTGTTGGAGTAGAACTCGCAGCCTTCACATCGGTCAACCATATCTTTAGCCATCTCGTTTGCCTGTAGCGAGAAGAAACCAGCCCTGAATGCCTTGGCGACGATTGCTCTCGAAGAGGCGTGATGACCGCAGGTTCCCGAGTGAATATCCTCCAAGATCAGCTGCCCCTCTTCTGGGGAGATGCATCATTGAAGAACGCCTGAAACGCTTTCCTTGTACAATTGGCCATCAATGACAGTGAATGACTTCGACCTACGGACTATCTGCCTGGCCTGGACTTCGTCTTCTGGTAGTTCCTGCCTCAGGATATATGCAATGATCGGCACAGTCCAATCGGGGATGACAGCAAGAATCTCCTTGACCAGATCAACCACAGCAGGTACATCGACTTCAGTCGGATCTGTTGAACTCTTTGGTTGTACTAGTTCCTCTGTAAAAGGATCTTCTTTGACTGAGGGAAGGTGGAGGTGCTCGAGGCAGACGTCACTCGGGACTGGTCTCCGAGTGGATCCGAGTTTTGCCAACTCATCCGCTGCTTGGTTCTTCAGTCTCGGAACATGGTGAAGTTCTAGACCTTCAAACTTCTTCTCAAGCTTCCTCACTGCATTGCAGTATGTGGTCATGGTGGGGTTCCTGACGTCCCACTCTTTCATCACTTGATTGACCACCAAATCCGAATCGCCGTAGACCATCAGGCGACGGACGCCGAGTGAGATGGCCATATGCAACCCGTAGAGGAGAGCTTCATACTCTGACTCGTTGTTGGAGGAATCGAAGTGTATCTGTAGCACGTACTTGAGTTTGTCGCCCTTTGGCGATATGATCACAACGCCAGCGCCGGAGCCATTCAACATCTTGGACCCATCGAAGAACATTGTCCAATGGGCTGAGTAGATGTGGGTCGGTTGCTGTTGTTCTACCCATTCTGCTATGAAGTCAGCCAGAGCTTGAGACTTAATCGCTTTCTTCGCCTCGAACTTGATATCGCAGTACAACATCTCCATCGCCCACTTCGCCACTCGGCCTGACGCGTCTCGATTGTGGAGGATTTCCGACAACGGAGCATCAGAAACGACAGACACCGAGTGGTCTTGTAAATAATGGGCCACCTTCTTCGCAGTCATGTAGATCTCGTAGATAAGCTTTTGATAGTGGGGATACCTCTGCTTGGAAGGAGTCAGGACTTCGGAGACGTAGTACACTGGCCGCTGAACTTTGTATGCTTTGCCTTCTTCTTCTCGTTCGACTATAAGAACAGTACTGACAACTTGATTTGTAGCCGCGATGTACAGAAGAAGGGGCTCTTTACTGAGCGGAGCAGTAAGAACCGGCTGGGTGGGAAAGTAGGACTTTGAGGTCGTCGAATGCGACTTGGGCTTCGTCCGTCCACTCGAAAGTATCTGATTTCTTCATGAGTCGGTACAGAGGAAGTGCTTTCTCGCCGAGTCGACTGATGAACCTGCTCAAAGCCGCTAGGAAACCTGTGAGCCGTTGAACATCGTGTATTCTGACCGGCCTCTGCATTCGGACGATGGTCCCGATCTGTTCAGGGTTGACATCGATCCCTCGTTCGGAAACGAAGAAGAAACCGAGTAACTTTCCGCTGGGAACGCCGAATGAACATTTGGCGGGGTTGAGCTTGATATCATACCTACGAAGGTTGGCGAATGTTTCTGCTAAGTCAGTCAGCAGGTCGGAACCTTTGCGTGACTTGACTACGATATCATCCATATACGCCTCCACATTCCGACCGATCTGGTCGAGGAGACATTTTTGGATCATGCGCATAAAGGTAGCTCCTGCATTCTTCAAACCGAATGGCATAGTGATGTAGCAGAAGCACCCGAATGGGGTGACGAAGGCTGTTTTTAACTCATCGGGACCATACAGACGGATCTGATGATAGCCCGAATAGGCATCAAGAAATGACAGACGCTCGCAGCCCGCAGTCGAATCGACAATTTGATCTATGCGGGGAGCGGAAAATGGTCTTTCGGGCAGACCTCATTGAGATGCTTGAAGTCGATGCACATTCGGAGCGACTTATCCTTCTTGGGCACCATGACAACATTGACGAGCCACTCGGAGTGGTGAACCTCACGAATGAAGTTGGCCGCCAGCAGCTTGGCCACCTCTTCCCCGATTGCCTTCCTCTTGTGCGCGGCGGACCGGCGCAGGCGCTCTCGGACAGGCCGAGCGGTGGAATCCACGTGCAGTCGGTGCTCAGCCAACTCCCTGGGTACACCTGGCATGTCAGAGGGTTTCCGTGCGAAGATGTCCCAGTTCTCACGGAGGAATTGGGTGAGCTCGGCTTCCTATTTAGGATCGAGGGTGGTGGAGATGTTCGTCGGGGCAGCAGTGGCGTCCGTCGGGTGGATGCTCACCTTCTTCGTCTCTCCTGCCGACTGGAATGCAGACTCTGAAGCTGGCTTCTTCGAGCGCATCAGGTCGGCGGGGTCGACTGTTTTCTGATACTCGTCAAGCTCGAGGATGGCCATCTACTGGTCGGCGATTCTTGATCCCTGCTGCAGACACTCTTCGGCTCGCTGCCGATTGCCTGTGATGGTGATCACACCCTTCGGGCCTGGCATCTTCAGCTTCAGGTATACGTAACATGGACGGGCCATGAAGCGTGCATACGCTGGGTGGCCCAGAATTGCGTGATAAGCGCTCTGGAAGTCGACCACTTCGAACGTCAGCTTTTCCTTGCGGAAGTTCTTGTCGGAGCCGAAAACGACGTCCAACGTGATCTGACCGAGTGACTTGGCCTTCCATCCAGGGACGACTCCATGGAACTGCATGCTGTTCTCGCTGAGTTTGGACATCGGGATGCCCATCCCCTTGAGTGTGTCGGCATACATGATGTTCAAGCCACTGCCGCCGTCCATGAGGACTTTGCACAGTCGAACTCCTTCCACCACCTGGTCGATGACCAGAGCCTATCTCCCCGGGGTGGGTACATGTGCCGGATGATCCGACTGGTCGAAAGTGATCGCAGTCTGAGACCATTTGAGGAACTTGGGGTTGGTGGGGGTGGCCATGTTCACCTCTGTGTTCACCAGCTTTAGTCGACTCTTGCTCTCAACGTCAGCAAAAATCATGAGAGTTGCATGGACTTGGGGGAACGGATCCTCCTTATCCTCCTCATCCTATTCATTGTCCTTTTCACTCGGTTGCCCTTCGCCGAACCCCTGGATCAGGAGGCGACACTGTCGAGTGGTATGCTTCGCATATATGGGGTTGCCCTCTTCATCCATCTTCGTATGAACCGTACATGGCTGGTCTAGGATGGGGTTATTGAACTGCTTCTTCTTGGGGGTGAACTGAGCCTTCCCTTTGCCCTTGAACTTGGCATTGGTTACGGCTGCAGCTTCTGCTTGCGGAGCAGTCGGAGCTTTCTGCTTCTGCTTCCGAGTGTTGCCCCCATCTCCATCAGCGACTGTTTTGTGCTTGCCGCTTCGGATGCGGTCTTCTTATTCGCCATTAGCATAGCGCGTCACTATTTCCATCATCTTGCTCATGGAGATGTCGCCTGTTCGGCCGAACTTCAGGTACAGATCTCTGTACCGCACGCCTGCCTTGAAGGCGCAGACTGCTTGATGCTCGGTGAAGTTCTCCACCGTGTGGTAGAGAGTTGTCCAACGCTGAATGAAGTCTTGCAGGGGCTCATTCTATTTCTGGACGCAGTGCTGGAGCTCCACGAGGCCAGCAGGGCGCTTGCACGTCCCTTCGAAGGTCCTGACGAACACCCGGGCCAGATCTGCCCAGCTGTAGATGCTTGAGGGGGGCAACTGGTTCAGCCACGCTCGAGCCGAGCCGTCGAGCATCACGGGGAGGTGCTTCATGGCGACATGGTCGTCCCCTCCTCCGATCTGGACTGCCACTCGGTAGTCATCCAGCCACGTTTCTGGCTTGGACTCTCGTGTAAACTTGCTGATTCCCGTCGCCAATCTGAAGTTTGGCGGGATGTCAGCCGAACGGATGGCTCGACTGAAACACTCGGGACCAGACACGATGGTCCTGCTTCCACTCGAACGGTCCATATCATAACCCTCGTGGTGGGCTCGGCCCCTGTCGACCCTTCGCTGAGCGATACGCCCTCTTGCGTCAGGCCTTGGGTCGTAAGTGTCACCGACTGAACGCCGATCATCATGATGTCGGGGCCCGTAGGGCCCACCCCGTGGAGGGGTGCGTGAACGGCGGCGATCTTCGTGATTTATGGAACGGATGCCTCCTCTGTGCCGCTGATGGGAACCAGGGCTGTGAACCGACCGATGCGTATTCGCATGAACGGAACTATTATGGATCCTGTTATGCGACTGGGAGACTGCCGAATTCTGCTGCTGCACCGTGTGCAACACGGCTCGGATCTGCTCGATTCCCCTACCAGCCTCTGAAGCAGTCGGCTGGAGGGAATCGGCTATCTTGGCAGCTGCAGCCAAGTTGAGGAGGGGTGTGCGGAACAACTCCACGTTGCTCCGCCGAGTGTGTCGACTGGCAGAACGGCGAGGCGGACGACGCGGGCCGGACGTTTCACCGATCTCGTGCTCGTTCCGGCCAGCTTCACGGGGATCTTCATGGGAGTTGGCCATGTGTACTTCTGCTGCAGGCCCGCGACCCGCGTATTCGGAAGGAAACTCAGTCGGAACCGAGCCCGAGTGCTGGGACTGTGGGGCAACCACAACAGACTCTAGAACCGCTACTTGTGAAGACGCGTTCTGGCGCGCCTGGGCGTGTTGCACCCAACGCTAAAGTCGCGGACGGCGGGACCACTTGCTGCGGCGCGAGACGGCGGTGTAGGTCGACACCGGAGTCGACTGTTGGAGAAGAAGAATGCCGCGGGCGCCGGCACGGAAGTGCGTAGCCCCATGACGGGGAAGCGCCTCGACGTTGAGAGGCGCATCCCGAAGCCACGCCGAATCGTCGACGATGAAGGAGAGAGCGCCGAAGAAGATCTGGTGACCCATGCTCGAATCTCCACCGGACGACATGACGAAAGGAAGTAGTCGCAAACTCGCCGGAAGTCGCCTAGACGCCTGCCCCATGGTGGGCGCCAACTGTCGTGGGTATAAGCCTGACAGTAGATGTGTAGGGTACGAAAAGGATGGGCAGAGCCTTAGCTACGGCGAGGTTGTATGAGTTCAGGCCCCTCTACGGTGGAGGTAATAGCCCTACGTCTCAGTGCTCTGGGAGCTTGTTGTCGAGTGGAATATGGAATACAAATGAGTTGCTAACCCCTGCACCAGAGGGGGAGGGTGGCTTATATAGAGTGCGTTGTCCTCCACAACGGTTCCGGTACAGGGGTGGAGTAGTGGCGATTGAATGCATACGTTACCGGTAACATACGTCCTAAATGCTAATAAATGCACAGGGAAACGTACGACCGTTTCCCTCCAGGGGGGTTACGATGTCCCGAGTGGTAGCCAGTCGGTTAGTTGGATGTTCTCCGAATGCTAGTCTCCGACTGGATGGTCGAGGACCCGTTGCCGACTGGATGGTGGGGACTCCTTAATTCAGTCGGAACTGACTAAGAGTCTTCTCCCTTATGAGGGGTAGTCCTTGGGTAGGACTTATAGGGCAGGCCTATGACCCTACCCTAGGACTTATAGGGCAGGACTATGACCCTACAACTCAACTGCTAATATTCGAGAGTATTCTTTGGCTCCCCTTGTGTCGAATCAATAAATTTGGGTTGAATACTCTACCCTCGAAAATTGTTGCGGTCCCCTATACTTGTAGGTTATCATAGCCCTTGAGCCATTTTCAAGGAGCTCATAGTGTTGGAAATATGCCCTAGAGGCAATGATAAAATAGTTATTATTATATCTACTGTTTCAAGATAATTGTTTATTATCCATGCTATAACTGTATTGAATGAAAGCATAGATACGTGTGTGGATATATAGACAAAACAATGTCCCTGGTAAGCCTCTAGTTGGCTAGCCAGTTGATCAAGGATGGTTAAGGTTTTCTGACCATATCCAAGTGTTGTCACTTGATAACTGGATCACATCATTAGGAGTGATGGACAAGACCCAAACTATGAACGTAGCATGTGATCGTGTCATTTTGTTGCTATTGTTTTCCGCGTGTCAAGTATTCATTCCTATGACCATGAGATCATGTAACTCACTGACACCGGAGGAATACCTTGTGTGTATCAAATGTCACAACGTTACTGGGTGACTATAAAGGTGCTCTATAGGAATCTCCGAAGGTGTCCGTTGAGTTAGCATGGATCAAGACTGGGATTTGTCACTTCGTGTGACGGAGAGGTATCCGTGGGCCCACTCGGTAATACAACATCACATATAAGCCTTGCAAGCTATGTGATTCAAGTGTAAGTCACGGGATCTTGTATTACGGAACGAGTAAGGAGACTTACCGGTAACGAGAGTGAAATAGGTATAGAGATACCGACGATCAAATCTCGGGCAAGTAACATACCGAAGGACAAAGGGAATGTTGTACAGGATTATATGAATCCCTGGCATAGAGGTTCAACCGATAAGATCTTCATAGAATATGTAGGATCCAATATGGACATCTAGGTCCCGCTATTGGATATTGACCAGGGAGTGCCTCGGGTCATGTCTGCATAGTTCTCGAACCCGCAAGGTCTGCACACTTAAGGTTCGATGACGTTTTAGTATAGTTGAGTTATAGGTGTTGGTGACCGAAGGTTGTTCGGAGTCCCGGATGAGATCACGGACGTCACGAGGGTTTCTAGAATGGTCCGAAAATGAATATTGATATATAGGATGGTTTCATTTGGTCACCGGAAATTTTTCGGGCATTACCGGGAGTGTACCGGGAGTGACGAATGGGTTTCGGGTATTCACCGGGACGGGCACACCCACACGGGAGTGAGCCCAATAGTCCTAGGGTGGTGCAGCAGCCCTTAGTGGTTGGAGTTGGAGCCCTCCTCCTCCTTTTGGCTGGCACCCTTGGGGCTCTCTTGAGCCACAAGGCTAGCCACTCCCCTCCTCCTATATATACTAGAGGTTTTAGGGTTTTTGAGACACAACTTTGCCACGTGCAACTCAAACCTATACCTCGTAGTTCTTCCTCTAGATCGGATTTCTGCGGAGCTCGGGCGGAGCCCTACAAGAATAGATCATCACCATCACCGGCGCGCCATCACGCTGCCGGAGAACTCATCTACTTCCCCGTCTCTCTTGCTGTATCAAGAAGGCGGAGATCGTCATCGAGCTGTACGTGTGCTGAACGTGGAGGTGTCATCCGTTCGGTGCTAGATCGGGACGGATCGTGGGACGACGGTGATTTGAATCACGAAGTTGTACCACTACATCAACCGCGTTTTCTAACGCTTCCCGCTTAGCAATCTACAAGGGTATGTGGATCCGATCTCTCTCTCGTAGATGAACATCACCATGATAGGTCTTCGTGTGCATAGGAAAATTTTGTTTCCCATGCAACGTTCCCCAACAGTGGCATCATGAGCTAGGTTCATGTGTAGATGTAATCTCAAGTAGAACACAAAAGTTTTTGTGGGCGTTGATGTTCGATTTGCTGCCCTCCTTAGTCTTTTCTCGATTCGGCGGTATTGTTGGATTGAAGCGGCCCGGACCAACATTACTCATATGCTTACGAGAGACCGGTTTCATCGACCAACATGCAACTCGTTGCATAAAGATGACTGGCAGGTGTCGGTTTCTTCAACTTTAGTTGAATTGGATTTGACCGAGGCGGTCCTTGGAGAGAGGTTAAATAGCAATTTGCCCATCTCCGTTGTGGTTTTTGCGTAAGTAAGATGCAATCATACTAGATACCCATAACAGCCACGTAAAACATGCAACAACAAATTAGAGGACGTCTAACTTGTTTTTGCAGGGTATGCTTGTGATATGATATGGCCAAATACATGATGTGATATATTGGATGTATGAGATGATCATGTTGTAATAGTTAATATCGAATTGCACGTCGATGCTTCGGCAACCGGCAGGAGACATAGGGTTGTCTTTAAACTAACGTTTGTGTTTGCAGATACGTTTACTATATTGCTAGGTTGTAGCTTTAGTAGTAATAGCATAGATAGCATGACAACCTCGATGGCGGCACGATGATGGAGATATGGTGTGACGCCGGTGACGATGAAGATTATGTCGGTGCTTTGGTGATGGAGATCAAGAAGCACAAGATCATGGCCATATCATGTCACTTATGAATTGCATGTGATGTTAATCCTTTTATGCACCTTATCTTGCTTAGAACGATGGTAGCATTATAAGGTGATCCCTCACTGAAATTTCAAGATAAAATTGTGTTCTCCCCGACTGTGCACCATTGCGACGGTTCGTCGTTTCGAGACACCACGTGATGATCGGGTGTGATAGACTCAACGTCACATACAACGGGTGCAAAACAGTTGCACACGCGGAACACTCGGGTTAAACTTGACGAGCATAGCATGTGAAGACATGGCATCGGAACATAAGAGACCGAAAGGTCGAGCATGAATCGTATAGTTGATATGATTAGCATAGAGATGTTTACCACTGAAACTATACTCAACTCACGTGATAATCGGACTTGAGTTAGTGAATTTGGATCATGCCACACTCAAGTAACTAGAGGGATGTCTATTTGAGTGGGAGTTTATTAGTAATTTGATTAGTTAAACTCTAATTGTCTTGAACATAGTCTAAGTCCACTTTGCAATATTTTATGTTGTAGATCAATGGCTCATGTAGTAGCAACCCTGAATTTCAATACGTTCCTAGAGAAAGCTAAGCTGAAAGATGATGGTAGCAACTTTGTAGACTGGGCTCATAATCTTAGGCTCATCCTACAAGCTGGGGAAAAAGAATTATGTCCTTGATGCTACACTAGGAGATGAACCACCCGCTACGTCTGACCAAGATGTTAACGCTTGGCAATCGCTTAAGGAGGACTACTCAGTAGTTCAATGT
This sequence comes from Hordeum vulgare subsp. vulgare, assembly GCF_904849725.1. Lineage (NCBI taxonomy): Eukaryota > Viridiplantae > Streptophyta > Magnoliopsida > Poales > Poaceae > Hordeum > Hordeum vulgare. The sequence goes on along the minus strand of NC_058522.1, from coordinate 330,718,337 downwards.
GCAGTCTTGTATGGATTAGAACCAGGACTTCAACGATGTTTTGAGCGTCATGGAGCATATGAGATGTTCCAGGAATTGAAATTTATCTTTCAGAAGAACGCCAGGATCGAGAGGTATGAGACCTCCAATAAATTCTATGCTTGCAAGATGGAGGAGAATTCGTTTGTCGGTGAACATGTGCTCAAAATGTATGGGTACTCAAACCGTCTAGCTGAGCTGGGGATTGAACTCCCGCAAGAGGCTACCACTGACAGGATTCTTCAATCACTTCCACTTAGCTATAAGAGCTTTGTGTTGAACTATAACATGCAAGGGATGACCAAGTCACCCGGCGAGTTATTCGCGATGCTGAAAGTCGCAGAGTCAGAACTCCGGAAAGAGCATCAAGTGTTGATTGTCAATAAAACTATTGGTTTCAAGAGAAATGGCAAAATCAAGAAGGGTAACTCCAAGAAGAGCGGCAAAACTGTTGCCAGTTCGACGAAGAAACCCAAGGCTGGACCTAAGCCGGAAACAGAGTGCTATTATTGCAAGGAGATGGTTCACTGGAAGCACAACTGCCCCAAGTATTTGGCTGATAAGAAGGCGGCCAAAGAAAAATCAGGTATATGTGATATACATGTTATTGATGTGTGCTTAACCAACTCTCGTAGTAGTGCATGGGTATTTGATATCGGTTCTGTTGCTCATATTTGCAACTCGAAGCAGGAACTACAGAATAAACGAAGGCTGGCGAAGGATGAAGTGATGATGCGCGTGGGAAATGGTTCCAAGGTTTATGCAATCGCCGTCGGCACAGTCTAACTTCAATTACCATCAAGATTAGTTATGAACTTAAATAATTGTTATTTAGTGCCTGCGTTAAGCATGAACATTATATCTGGATCTTGTTTATTGCGAGACGGTTTCTCATTTAAGTCAGAGAATAATGGTTGTTCTATTTTTATGAGTAATATCTTTTACGTTCATGCACCCAATGTGAGGGGTTTGTTCATATTGAATCTTGATTGTGATGACACACATATACATAACATGGAGACGAAAAGATGTAGAGTTGAAAATGATAGCGCCACGTTTTTGTGGCACTGCCGCTTAGGTCATATTGGAGTAAAGCGCATGAAGAAACTCCATACCGATGGGCTTTTGGAGTCACTTGATTTTGAATCACTTGACACGTGCGAACCATGCCTCATGGGCAAGATGACTAAGACTCTGTTCTCTGGAACAATGGAGCGTGCAAGTGACTTGTTGGAGATCATACATAATGATGTGTGCGGTCCAATGAGTGTGGAGGTGCGCGGCGGATATCATTATTTTCTCACCTTCACTGATGATTTGAGTAGGTATGGATATATCTACTTGATGAAACACAAGTCTGAAACGTTTGAGAAGTTCAAGCAATTTCAGAGTGAAGTTGAAAATCATCGTAGCAAGAAGATCAGGTTCCTATGATCTGATCAAGGGGTAAATATCTGAGTTTCGAGTTTGGTGCTCACTTAAAGACAATGTGGAATCGTTTCACAGTTGACACCGCCTGGAACACCACAGCGTAATGGCGTGTCCGAACGTCGTAATCGTACTTTGTTAGATATGGTGCGATCTATGATGTCTCTTACCGATTTGCCGTTATCATTTTGGGGTTATGCATTAGAGACAGCTGCATTAACTTTAAATAGGGCACCGTCAAAATCCATGGAGACGACACCATATGAGCTATGGCATGGCAAGAGGCCAAAGTTGTCATTTCTTAAAGTTTGGGGATGCGATGCTTATGTCAAAAACTTCAGCCTGAAAAGCTGGAAGCCAAAGCGGAAAAGTGCGTTTTCATAGGTTACCCAAAGGAGACAGTTGGGTACACCTTCTATCTCAGATCCAAGGGCAAAGTGTTTGTTGCTAAGAACGGAGCTTTTCTTGAGAAGGAGTTTCTCTCGAAAGAATTGAGTGCGAGGAAGATAGAACTTGATGAGGTTGTGGAACCTCTGCTCCCTCTAGATGGTGGCGCGGGGCAGGGGGAAACCTCTGTCGAGGCAACACCGGTTGAGGAGGAAGCTAATGATGATGATCATGAAGCTTCAGATCAAGTTACTATCGGACCTCGCAGGTCGACAAGATCACGTACTGCTCCTGAGTGGTACGGTAATATTGTCTTATCTATCATGTTGTTAGACAACAATGAACCTGCGAATTATGAAGAAGCAATGGTGGGCCCGGTTTCCAACAAATGGCTGGAGGCCATGAAGTCCGAGATAGGATATATATATGAAAACAAAGTGTGGACTTCGGAAGTATTACCTGAAGGTAGCAAGGCTATTCAGAACAAATGGATCTTTAAGAAGAAGACGGACGTGGACGGTAATGTGACCGTTTATAAAGCTCGACTTGTGGCAAAGGGTTTTTCACAAGTTCAAGGAGTTTACTACGATGAGACATTCTCACCGGTAGCGATGCTTAAGTCTGTCCGAATCATGTTAGAAATAGCTGCATTTTTCGATTATGAAATCTGGCAGATGGATGTCAAAACGGCGTTCCTTAACGTTTTCTTAAGCAAGAGTTGTATATGATGCAACCCGAGGGTTTTATCGATCCAAAGAATGCTAACAAAGTATGCAATCTCCAGCGATCCATTTATGGACTGGTGCAAGCATCTCAGAGTTGGAATAAGCGCTTTGATGAGGTGATCAAAGCATTTGGGTTTATACAAGTTGTTGGAAAATATTGTATTTACAAGAAAGTGAGTGGGAGCTCTGTGGCGTTTCTAATATTATATGTGGTTGACATATTTCTGATTGGAAACAATGTGGATTTTTTAGAGAGCATAAAGGATTACTTGAACAAATGTTTTTCAATGAAGGACCTAGGAGAAGCTGCTTACATATTAGGCATTAAGATCTATAGGGATAGATCGAGGCGCCTAATAGGACTTTCACAAAGCACATACCTTGATAAAGTTTTGAAGAAGTTCAAAATGGAGCAGTTCAAGAAGGGGTTCTTGCCAGTATTACAAGGTATAAAGTTGAGTAAGCCTTAGTGTCCAGTAACTGCGGAAGATAGAGAAACGATGAGTATTGTCCCCTATGCTTCAGCCATAGGGTCTATCATGTATGCAATGATGTGCACAAGACCGGACCTCAGCCTGGCCATAAGTATGTCAGGCTGGTTTCAAAGTAATCCAGGAGTGGATCAAGGGACGGCGGTCAAGAATAATCTAAAGTACCTGAAAAGGACTAAGGAAATGTTTCTCGTTTATGGAGGTGACGAAGAGCTCGTCGTAAAGGGTTACGCCGATGCAAGCTTTGACACTGATCCGGATGACTCTAAGTCTCAAACCGGATACGTATTTATTCTTAATGGGGTGCGGTAAGCCGGTGCAGTTTGAGCAAAACATCGTAGCAGATTCTATATGTGATGCGGAGTACATGGCTGCCTCGGAGGCAACTAAGGAGGGTGTCTAGATGAAGCAGTTCATGACGGATCTTGGAGTTGTGCCGAGCGCACTAAATCCAATAAATATGTTCTGTGACAACACTAGTGCCATTTCTTTAGAAAAGGAACCAAGGTTTCACAAGAAGACCAGACACATCAAACGACGCTTCAATCTCATCCGCGACTATGTCAAAGGAGAGGACTTAAATATTTGCAAAGTGCACACGGATCTGAATGTAAAAGATACGCTGACTAAACCTCTTCCACGAGCGAAGCATGATCAACACCAGAACTGTATGGGTGTTAGATTCATTCCAATGTAAATTGCATAGCGATGTGAGACTAGATTATTGACGCTGGTGCAAGTGGGAGACTGTTGGAAATATGCCCTGGAGGTAATGATAAAATAGTTATTATTATATTTCATGTTTCAAGATAATCGTTTATTATCCATGCTATAATTGTATTGAATGAAAGCATAGATACATGTGTGGATATATAGACAAAACAATGTCCCTAGTAAGCCTCTAGTTGGCTAGCCAGTAGATCAAGGATGGTTAAGGTTTTCTGACCATATGCAAGTGTTGTCACTTGATAACTGGTTCACATCATTAGGAGAATGATGTGATGGGCAAGACCCAAACTATGAACGTAGCATGTGATCGTGTCATTTTGTTGCTATTGTTTTCTGCGTGTCAAGTATTCATTCCTATGACCATGAGATCATGTAACTCACTGACACCAGAGGAATACCTTGTGTGTATCAAACATCACAACGTTACTGGGTGACTATAAAGGTTCTCTACAGGTATCTCCGAAGGTGTCCGTTGAGTTAGCATGGATCAAGAGTGTGATTTGTCACTTCGTGTGACGGAGAGGTATGTCGGGGCCCACTCGGTAATACAACATCACATATAAGCCTTGCAAGCAATGTGACTCAAGTGTAAGTCACGGGATCTTGTATTACGGAACGAGTAAAGAGACTTGCCGGTGATGAGATTGAAATAGGTATAGAGATACCGACGATCAAATCTCGGGCAAGTAACATACCGAAGGACAAAGGGAATGTTATATGAGATTATATGAATCCTTGGCACAGAGGTTCAACCGATAAGATCTTCGTAGAATATGTAGTATCCAATATGGACATCCAGGTCCCGCTATTGGATATTGACTGGGGAGTGTCTCGGGTCATGTCTGCATAGTTCTCGAACCCGCAGGGTCTACACACTTAAGGTTCAATGATGTTTTAGTATAGTTGAGTTATAGGTGTTGGTGACCGAAGGTTGTTCAGAGTCCCGGATGAGATCACGGACGTCACGAGGGTTTCCGAAATGGTCCGGAAACGAAGATTGATATATAGGATGGTTTCATTTGGTCACCAGAAATATTTCGGGCATTACCGGAAGTGTACCGGGAGTGACGAATGGGTTTCGGGTATTAACCGGAAGGGGCCCACCCACCCGGGAGTGAGCCCAATAGTCCTAGGGTGGCGCACCAGCCCTTAGTGGGCTGGTGAGGCCAGCCCAAGTGGACTATGGCGCTAGAAGAAGAAAAAGAGGGAGGTGGGAAGGAAGAGGTGGACTCCTCCTTCCCAAACCGAATTGGAGTTGGAGTCCTCCTCCACCTTTCAGCCGGCGCCATTGGGGTTCTCTTGAGCCCTAAGGCTAGCCCCTCCCCTCCTCCTATATATACTAGAGGTTTTAGGGTTTTTGAGACACGACTTTGCCACGTGCAACTCAAACCTATACCTTGTAGTTCTTCCTCTAGATCGGATTTCTGTGGAGCTCGGGCAGAGCCCTGCAGGAATAGATCATCACCATCACCGACACGCCGTCACGCTGCCGGAGAACTCATCTACTTCCCCGTCTCTCTTGCTGGATCAAGAAGGCGGAGATCATCATCGAGCTGTACGTTTGCTGAACGCAGAGGTGTCGTCTGTTCGGTGCTAGATCTGGATGGATCGTGGGACGGATCGTGGGACAATGGTGATTTGAATCACAAAGCTGTACCACTACATCAACCGCGTTTTTTAACGCTTCCCGCTTAGCGATCTACAAGGGTATGTGGATCCAATCTCCCTCTCATAGATGAACATCACCATGATAGGTATTCGTGTGCGTAGGAAAATTTTGTTTCCCATGCAACATTCCCCAACACATAGTCCTCAAGGAGTGTAGCATGAGAAACTTCAAGCTTACCATTTTTGGTTCTAAAATAATTAGCCACCTCGAGAGCTCTATCATGGGATTCCTTTAATCTAGCTAATTCTAGAGCAAAGGTTTCCTAAAGAATTTCCTTGATGGTTTGTTCATTTTCAAGAGCTTGAGATAGCTCCGCGATCTCATCGACGTAATCACCCCCATGACCTTCCATTGACTCAATGGTGGCCTCATGCTCCTCGAGATGAGCTTCCTGTTGGTGAACGTCGCATGGGAAACAAAAAAATTCCTACGCGCACGAAGACCTATCATGGTGATGTCCATCTACGAGAGGGGATGTGTGATCTACGTACCCTTGTAGACCGTACAGCAGAAGCGTTAGTGAACGCGGTTGATGTAGTGGAACGTCCTCACATCCCTCGATCCGCCCCGCGAACCGTCCCGCGATCAGTCCCACGATCTAGTGCCGAACGGACGGCACCTCCGCGTTTAGCACACGTACAGCTCGACGATGATCTCGGCCTTCTTGATCCAGCAAGAGAGACGGAGAGGTAGAAGAGTTCTCCGGCAGCGTGACGGCGCTCTGGAGGTTGGTGATGATCTTGTCTCAGCAGGGCTCCGCCCGAGCTCCGCAGAAACGCGATCTAGAGGAAAAACCGTGGAGGTATGTGGTCGGGCTGCCGTGGAAAAGTCATCTCAAATCAGCCCTAAAACCTCCGTATATATAGGGGGAAGAGGGGGAGCCTTGCCTTGGGGCTCAAGGAGCCCCAAGGGGGTCAGCCGAGCCAAGGGGGGAAGGTCTCCCCCCCCTAAACCGAGTCCAACTTGGTTTGGTGGGTGGAGTCCTTCTTCCCTTTCCCACCTCCTCCATTTTTTTCTCTTTGATTTTCTTCCTATGGCGCATAGGGCCTTCTTAGGATGTCCCACCAGCCCACTAAGGGCTGGTGTGCCACCCCCAAGGCCTATGGGCTTCCCCGGGGTGGGTTGCCCCCCCCCCCCCCCCGATGAACTCCCGGAACCCATTCGTCATTCCCGGAACATTCCCGCTAACTCCGAAAACCTTCCGGTAATCAAATGAGGTCATCCTATATATCAATCTTCGTTTCCGGACCATTCCGGAAACCCTCGTGACGTCCGTGATCTCATCCGGGACTCCGAACAACATTCGGTAACCAACCATATAACTCAAATACGCATAAGACAACGTCGAACCTTAAATGTGCAGACTCTGCGGGTTCGAGAACTATGTAGACATGACCCGAGAGACTCCTCGGTCAATATCCAATAGCGGGACCTGGATGCCCATATTGGATCCTACATATTCTACGAAGATCTTATTGTTTGAACCTCAGTGCCAAGGATTCATGTAATCCCGTATGTCATTCCCTTTGTCCTTCGGTATGTTACTTGCCCGAGATTCGATCGTCAGTATCCGCATACCTATTTCAATCTCGTTTACCGGCAAGTCTCTTTACTCGTTCCGTAATACAAAATCCCGCAACTTACACTAAGTTACATTGCTTGCAAGGCTTGTGTGTGATGTTGTATTACCGAGTGGGCCCCGAGATACCTCTCCGTCACACGGAGTGACAAATCCCAGTCTTGATCCATACTAACTCAACCAACACCTTCGGAGATACCTGTAGAGCATCTTTATAGTCACCCAGTTACGTTGCGACATTTTATACACACAAAGTATTCCCCCGGTGTTAGTGAGTTATATGATCTCATGGTCATAGGAACAAATACTTGACACGCAGAAAAACAGTAGCAACAAAATGACACGATCAACATGCTACGTCTATTAGTTTGGGTCTAGTCCATCACGTGATTCTCCTAATGACGTGATCCAGTTATCAAGCAACAACACCTTGTTCATAATCAGAAGACACTGACTATCTTTGATCAACTGGCTAGCCAACTAGAGGCTTGCTAGGGACAGTGTTTTGTCTATGTATCCACACATGTAAATGAGTCTTCATTCAATACAATTATAGCATGGATAATAAACGATTATCTTGATACAGGAATTATAATAATAACTATATTTATTATTGCCTCTAGGGCATAATTCCAACAGTCTCCCACTTGCACTAGAGTCAATAATCTAGCCCTCACATCATCATGCGAATTACATTGTAATAAATCTAACACCCATACAGTTCTGGTGTTGATCATGCTTTGCCCGTGGAAGAGGTTTAGTCAGCGGGTCTGCTACATTCAGATCCGTGTGCACTTTGCATATATTTACGTCCTCCCCTTCGACATAGTCGCGGATGAGGTTGAAGCGTCGTTTGATGTGTCTGGACTTCTTGTGAAACCGTGGTTCCTTTGCTAAGGCAATGGCACCCGTGTTGTCACAGAACAAGGTTATTGGATTCAGTGCGCTTGGCACCACTCCAAGATCCGTCATGAATTGCTTCATCCAGACACCCTCCTTAGCCGCCTCCGAGGCAGCCATGTACTCCGCTTCACATGTAGAATCTGCTACGACGCTTTGCTTGGAACTGCACCAGCTTACCGCACCCCCATTAAGAATAAATACGTATCCGGTTTGCGACTTAGAGTCGTCCGGATCTGTGCCAAAGCTTGCATCGACGTAACCTTTTACGGCAAGCTCTTCGTCACCTCCATACACGAGAAACATCTCCTTAGTCCTTTTCAGGTACTTCAGGATATTCTTGACCGCCGTCCAGTGATCCACTCCTGGATTACTCTGGAACCTACCTGCCATAATTATGGCCAGGCTAACGTCCGGTCTAGTGCACAGCATTGCATACCTGATAGAACCTATGGCTGAAGCATAGGGGGCGGTGCTCATATGCTCTCTATCCTCATCAGTTGCTGGGCACTGAGTCTTACTCAATCTCGTACCTTGTAAAACTGGAAAGAACCCTTTCTTGGACTGTTCCATTTTGAACCTCTTCAAAACTTTATCAAGGTATGTGCTTTGTGAAAGTCCTATCAGGCGTTTTGATCTACCCTATAGATCTTAATGCCTAGAATGTAAGCAGCTTCTCCTAGGTCCTTCATAGAGAAACTTTTATTCAAGTAATCCTTTATGCTCTCCAAAAACTCTACGTTGTTTCCAATCAACAATATGTCATCCACATATAATATTAGAAACGCCACAGAGCTCCCACTCACTTTCTTGTAAATACAAGATTCTCCAACCACTTGTATAAACCCGAATGCTTTGATCACCTCATCAAAGCGTTTGTTCCAACTCCGAGATGCTTGCACCTATCCATAAATGGATCGCTGGAGCTTGCACACTTTGTTAGCATTCTTAGGATCGACAAAACCTTTGGGTTTCATCATATACAATTCTTCCTTAAGGAAACCGTTAAGGAACGCCGTTTTGACATCCATCTGCCAGATTTCATAATCAAAAAATGCAGCTATTGCTAACATGATTCTGACGGACTTAAGCATCGCTACGGTTGAGAATGTCTCATCGTAGTCAACTCCTTGAACTTGTGAAAAACACTTTGCCACAAGTCAAGCATTATAAACGGTCACATTGCCGTCAGCGTCCGTCTTCCTCTTAAAGATCCATTTGTTCTGAATAGCCTTGCGGCCCTCAGGCAGTACTTCCAAAGTCCACACTTTGTTCTCATACATGGATCCTATCTCGGACTTCATGGCTTCTAGCCATTTGTTGGAATCTGGGCCCACCATTGCTTCTTCATAATTTGCAGGTTCATTGTTGTCCAACAACATGATTGATAAGACGGGATTACCGTACCACTCTGGAGCAGCACGTCGTCTTGTCGACCTGCGTGGTTCGACAGAAACTTGAACCGGAGTTTCATGATCATCATCATTAACTTCCTCCTCAACCGGCGTCGCAACGACAGAGGTTTCCCCTTACCCTGCGCCACCATCCAGAGGGATGAGAGGTTCGACAACCTCGTCAAGTTCTATCTTCCTCCCACTCAATTCTCTCAAGAGAAACTCCTTCTCAAGAAAAAGCTCCGTTTTTAGCAACAAACACTTTGCCCTCGGATTTGAGATAGAAGGTGTACCCAACTGTCTCTTTTGGGTAACCTATGAAGACACACTTTTTCGCTTTGAGTTCCAGCTTTTCAGGCTGAAGCTTTTTGACATAAGCATCACATCCCCAAACTTTAAGAAACGACAAGTTTGGCCTTTTGTCATACCACAGTTCGTATGGTGTCGTCTCAACGGATTTTGATGGTGCCCTATTTAAAGTGAATGCAATTCTTTCTAATGCATAACCCCAAAACGATAACGGCAAATCGGTAAGAGACATCATAGATCGCACTATCTCTAATAAAGTACGATTACGACGTTCGGACACACCATTACGCTGTGGTGTTCCAGGCGGTGTCAACTGTGAAACAATTCCACATTGTCTTAAGTGAGCACCAAACTCGAAACTCAGATATTCACCCCCACGATCAGACCGTAGGAACTTGATCTTCTTGTTACGATGATTTTCAACTTCACTCTGAAATTGCTTGAACTTTTCAAATGTTTCAGACTTGTGCTTCATTAAGTAGACATAACCATATCTACTCAAATCGTTAGTGAAGGTGAGAAAATAACGATATCCGCTGCGTGCCTCTACGCTCATCGGACCACACACATCGGTATGTATGATTTCCAACAAGTCACTTGCACGCTCCATTGTTCCGGAGAATGGAGTTTTAGTCATCTTGCCCATGAGGCATGGTTCGCACGTGTCAAGTGAATCAAAGTCAAGTGACTCCAAAAGTCCATCGGCATGGAGTTTCTTCATGCGCTTTACACCAATATGACCTAAGCGGCAGTGCCACAAAAATATGGCGCTATCATTGTTAACTCTAACTCTTTTGGTCTCAATGTTATGTATGTGTGTATCACTATCAAGATTCAATATGAACAATCCTCTCACATTGGGTGCATGACCATAAAAGATGTTACTCATAGAAATAGAACAACCATTATTCTCTGACTTAAAAGAGTAACCGTCTCGCAATAAACAAGATCCAGATATAATGTTCATGCTCAACGCAGGCACTAAATAACAATGATTTAAGTTCATAAATAATCCTGATGGTAACTGAAGTGAAACTGTGCCGACGGCGATTGCGTCAACCTTGGAACCATTTCCTACGCGCATCGTCACTTCATCTTTCACCAGCCTTCGTCTATTCCGCAGTTCCTGTTTCGAGTTGCAAATATGAGCAACAGAACCGGTATCGAATACCCAGGCACTACCACGAGAGCCGGTTAAGTACACATCAATAATATGTATATCAAATATACCTGATTTTTCTTTGGCCGCCTTCTTATCTGCCAGATACTTGGGGCAATTGCGCTTCCAGTGACCCATACCCTTGCAATAGTAACACTCTGTTTCAGGCTTAGGTCCAGCTTTGGGTTTCTTCGTCGGATTGGCAACAGGCTTGCCGCTCTTCTTTGAATTACCCTTCTTGCCTTTGCCGTTTCTCTTGAAACTAGTGGTCTTATTCACCATCAACACTTGATGCTCTTTACGGAGTTCAGACTCTGCGACTTTCAGCATCGCAAACAACTCGCCGGGAGACTTGTTCATCCCTTGCATGTTGTAGTTCAACACAAAGCCTTTATAGCTTGGCGGCAGTGATTGAAGGATTCTATCAGTGATAGCTTCTTGCGGAAGTTCAATCCCCAGCTCAGCTAGACGGTTTGAGTACCCAGACATTTTGAGCACATGTTCACTGACAGACGAGTTCTCCTCCATCTTGCAAGCATAGAATTTATCGGAGGTCTCATACCTCTCAATCCAGGCGTTCTTCTGAAAGATAAACTTCAACTCCTGGAACATCTCAAATGCTCCATGACGCTCAAAGCTTCGTTGAAGTCCCGGTTCTAAGCCATACAAGACTGCACATTGAACTACTGAGTAGTCCTCCTTACGTGCTAACCAAGCGTTCTTAACATCCTGATCAGCCGTAGCGGGTGGTTCATCTCCTAGCGCAGCATTAAGGACATAATCCTTCTTCCCATCTTGTAAGATTAGCTTAAGATTACGAGCCCAGTCTACAAAGTTGCTTCCATCATCTTTCAACTTAGCTTTCTCTAGGAACGTATTAAAATTCAGGGTGACTGTCGCGTGAGCCATGATCTACAACACAAATATATTCAAAGTGGACTTAGACTATGTTCAAGATAATTAGAGTTTTACTTAATAAAATTATTTGCTAAACTCCCACTCAAAAAGTACATCTCTCTAGTCATTTGAGTGGTTCATGATCCACTTACATTAGCTCAAGTCCGATCATCACGTGAGTTGAGCATAGTTTCAGTGGTAAGCATCCCTATGCTAATCATATCATCTATATGATTCATGATCGACCTTTCGGTCTCATGTGTTCCGAGGCCATGTCTGCACATGCTAGGCTCGTCAAGCTTAACCCGAGTGTTCCGCTGTGCGCAACTGTTTTGCACCTGTTGTATGTGAACGTTGAGTCTATCACACCTGATCATCACGTGGTGTCTCGAAACGACGAACTGTAGCAACGGTGCACAGTCGGGGAGAACACAATTTTGTCTTGAAATTTTAGTGAGAGATCACCTCATAATGCTACCGTCGTTCTAAGCAAAATAAGGTGCATAAAAGGATTAACATCACATGCAATTCATAAGTGACATGATATGGCCATCATCACGTGCTCCTTGATCTCCATCACCAAAGCACCGGCACGATCTTCTTGTCACCGGCGCCGCACCATGATCTCCATCAACGTGTCGCCATCGGGGTTGTCGTGCTACTCATGCTATTACTACTAAAGCTACATCCTAGCAAAATAGTAAACGCATCTGCAAGCACAAACGTTAGTATAAAGACAACCCTATGGCTCCTGCCGGTTGCCGTACCATCGACGTGCAAGTCGATATTATCTATTACAACATGATCATCTCATACATCCAATATATCACATCACATCGTTGGCCATATCACATCACAAGCATACCCTGCAAAAACAAGTTAGACGTCCTCTAATTTTGTTGTTGCATGTTTTACGTGGTGACCATGGGTATCTAGTAGGATCGCATCTTACTTACGCAAATACCACAACGGAGATATATGAGTTGCTATTTAACCTCATCCAAGGACCTCCTCGGTCAAATCCGATTCAACCAAAGTTGGAGAAACTGACACTTGCCAGTCATCTTTGAGTAACGGGGTTACTCGTAGCGATGAAACCAGTCTCTCGTAAGCGTACGAGTAATGTCGGTCCAAGCCGCTTCAATCCAACAATACCGCGGAATCAAGAAAAGACTAAGGAGGTCAGAAAAACGCACATCACCGCCCACAAAAACTTTTGTGTTCTACTCGAGAAGACATCTACGCATGAACCTAGCTCATGATGCCACTGTTGGGGAACGTCGCATGGGAAACAAAAAATTTCCTACGCGCACGAAGACCTATCATGGTGATGTCCATCTACGAGAGGGGATGTGTGATCTACGTACCCTTGTAGACCGTACAGCAAAAGTGTTAGTGAACGCGGTTGATGTAGTGGAACGTCCTCACGTCCCTCGATCCGCCCCGCGAACCGTCCCACGATCTAGTGCCGAACGAACGGCACCTCCGCGTTCAGCACACGTACAGCTCGACGATGATCTCGGCCTTCTTGATCCAGCAAGAGAGACGGAGAGGTAGAAGAGTTCTCCGGCAGCGTGACGGCGCTCCGGAGGTTGGTGATGATCTTGTCTCAGCAGGGCTCCGCCCGAGCTCCGCAGAAACGCGATCTAGAGGAAAAACCGTGGAGGTATGTGGTCGGGCTGCCGTGGAAAAGTCATCTCAAATCAGCCCTAAAACCTCCGTATATATAGGGGGAAGAGGGGGAGCCTTGCCTTGGGGCTCAAGGAGCCCCAAGGGGGTCGGCCGATCCAAGGGGGGAAGGTCTCCCCCCCAAACCGAGTCCAACTTGGTTTGGTGGGTGGAGCCCTTCTTCCCTTTCCCACCTCCTCCTTTTTTTTCTTTTCTCTTTGATTTTCTTCCTATGGCGCATAGGGCCTTCTTGGGCTATCCCACCAGCCCACTAAGGGCTGGTGTGCCACCCCCAAGGCCTATGGGCTTCCCCGGGGTGGGTTGCCCCCCCCCCCCGGTGAACTCCCGGAACCCATTCGTCATTCCCGGTACATTCCCGGTAACTCCGAAAACTTTTCGGTAATCAAATGAGTCATCCTATATATCAATCTTCGTTTCCGGACCATTCCGGAAACCCTCGTGACGTCCGTGATCTCATCCGGGACTCCGAACAACATTCGGTAACCAACCATATAACTCAAATATGCATAAAACAACGTCGAACCTTAAGTGTGCAGACCCTACGGGTTCGAGAACTATGTAGACATGACCCGAGAGACTCCTCGGTCAATATCTAATAGCGGGACCTGGATGCCCATATTGGATCCTACATATTCTACGAAGATCTTATCGTTTGAACCTCAGTGCCAAGGATTCATGTAATCCCGTATGTCATTCCCTTTGTCCTTCGGTATGTTACTTGCCCGAGATTCGATCGTCAGTATCCGCATACCTATTTCAATCTCGTTTACCGGCAAGTCTCTTTACTCGTTCCGTAATACAAAATCCCGCAACTTACACTAAGTTACATTGCTTGCAAGGCTTGTGTGTGATGTTGTATTACCGAGTGGGCCCCGAGATACCTCTCCGTCACACGGAGTGACAAATCCCAGTCTTGATCCATACTAACTCAACCAACACCTTCGGAGATACCTGTAGAGCATCTTTATAGTCACTCAGTTACGTTGCGACGTTTGATACACACAAAGTATTCCTCCAGTGTTAGTGAGTTATATGATCTCATGGTCATAGGAACAAATACTTGACACGCAGAAAAACAGTAGCAACAAAATGACACGATCAACATGCTACGTCTATTAGTTTGGGTCTAGTCCATCATGTGATTCTCCTAATGACGTGATCCAGTTATCAAGCAACAACACCTTGTTCATAATCAGAAGACACTGACTATCTTTGATCAACTAGCTAGCCAACTAGAGGCTTGCTAGGGACAGTGTTTTGTCTATGTATCCACACATGTAAATGAGTCTTCATTCAATACAATTATAGCATGGATAATAAACGATTATCTTGATACAGGAATTATAATAATAACTATATTTATTATTGCCTCTAGGGCATAATTCCAACACTTCCAACTCCTAAATGTATTTCTTGCCCTCAATGGCAATAGACATGATTTCCATGAAGTTGGAACAAGCAAGGTTATTCTTATAAAGAGATTTAAAAATCATTTCACCTTAATTTTTAAGGATGCAATATTATCACTCTCTTCATCATTATCCTCATCCTCATTATCATCAACATCATCATCATGAGATATATTGGGATTCAAAGTAGGAGATACCTTTGAAGCCTTAGTCATAAGCAAAAAGTGAGAAACAATAGATGATGATGTAGGATCCCTTGAAGCATCATTCAAGGCTACATCTTATTCCATGGAGTGATGGATTTCTTCTACATTGTTAGCACAACAACTCGAGGAAATAGATACATTTTTTTATCATGGTAACAAGATATAGAAAGCATATCATCCCGAGATTTAGTCAAGCAGTTTTTAAATGATATGCAAGGACTATCAACACAAGCATGTAGAGCATTTAGAGTGCTCGAAGTGTTAACACCCAAAGATGAAGCATTACAATAAGATAGTGATGAAGGATCATCAACAACAATCCCACTGTCACCATTGCAATGATCACCACTACTCCCCATGTCATTACCTTCATGGTTTTGCATCAATTGAGCATTCAAATTCTCAATTTCTTCGGCTTGTCGCTTATTCTCCTCCTCGAGTTGGTTATTTTCCTCACAACATCGCTTTAATACTCAATGACCGCTTCAAGGTGGGATTCGGCATACCTCTGAGAATCTCAGGATGCGTCTAAGTATTTTTGCAATTGGCCTATAGATTCACCTCCTATGACAAAGTTTTTTGTTATACAGGAAATCCCATGGAAATTCAGCACATTGCAAAATAATTTTACTCATTGTGTGCTTCTCTGGTGAACTTATTCACCTCCTCCAGTTCGACCTTGCTGGCTTGCAATTCGACCTCGCTTACCTCGAAATCTTTGGCCAGTTTTTTTCTCCTGCTTTAGAGCCTGCATGGTGGTAAATTATTAATTCGACCCTTAACTCAGTCGTCCCGACCAAATTAAGGCTCGGGGGCTACCAGGTCTGGACTTATGTCTGGTTATCAACCGATGACTTACCTACAGATGGGAAGACATCAGCTTGGCCGCTTCCTCTAGTCTGGCTTTGGAAGCCCCAAGGCATGCATGTGCGGAGTTGAAAGCATTAAGCTCTTGTTCAGAAAAAAAAAACAAGGTGGCGCAAGGACTCCTTTCACCACCGGTGATTCATCAAGCTTTAGGCTTCAGAATGAGTTGCCGAAAACTCCTCGGGGTCATCAAGGAGTAAGTCCGTATTTGTAACTCTCAAGTTAGCCGAGGACCTCGAATTTTGATGACTGAAGGACACTTCGGCAACGTCTTCGGATGAAGATGGTTGCATACGTCTCCTGAATATTTCGGCTAAGGGTCACGAACAGTGAAGGCAATCATTACTATAAAAAGGGAATGATTGATATGCATACCTCTTGGTCGAAGGGGCGGCCGACATGTTTTCCGCCGTTGCCCCTTGTCCGGGAATCGTGTGATAGCCTGGCTTATTAAGGATGATAGACTACTCATATCAATAAGGAATTCCTTATTTTCCGGGAGCCCGTTCGAACAGAACTCCCAGGTTAAGTGTGCTTGGCTTGGAGTAGTTCTAGGATGGGTGACCGACCGGGAAGTTGATCCCACGTGCGCATGATTATTGATATGTGGGGTCAATCTAGATCCCACCAGGAGTAACGACCGCCCACGGGTGTGTCCGGGGCGTTACAAGTTTGGTATCAGAGCCGACCCTTGCGGTTACATGGATGTTTGCGGACAGGTGTGCGGTCATGTTGTTCATGATGTTTGTGACCCGTCGTGGCACACGACATGGCACACGTACTGGACTGGAAGCACAAACGTTTGTGCCAAGAGGGAACGCTCCTGTGGCCCGACGAGGACGTCGGTTTCTCTGAGTGGTGGTGTATGTGATAGCCTGGCTTATTAAGGATGATAGACTACTCATATCAATAAGGAATTCCTTCTTTTCCGGGAGCTCATTCGAACAGATCTCCCAGGTTAAGCGTGCTTGGCTTGGAGTAGTTCTAGGATGGGTGACTGACCGGGAAGTTGATCCCGGGTGCGCATGAGTGAGGACAAAGTGCACAGAAAATACTAGTATTGTTATGTGGGGCCAGTCTAGATCCCGCCAGGAGTAACGACCGCCGGCGGGTGTGTCCGGGGCGTTACAAATCGTGTGCTCGGTCGATGCAGCCCTAGCTGGTATAGCTCGACATGGAGTTCGGCGCGTGGACCGACGGCCTTTGGGGTTCGAGCCAGGAACATTTGGGATGAAGGGAGGTATAGCTCCTCTTTGAGTATATGTTTTCCTTTTGTTCGTTGTGGAAGATGGAAGAGGCCCAGGATTGTCAGCTTGAAGGGCTACCTTCAGTTTTTCGATGCTTTCTTGGTAAAATACTCCGTCCTCAAAGTAGATTGAAATCTTTGGATCCTCATGGAATCTGGGGTCATCGTCGCATGAGTAATTCTCGGGCTGAGGGGAAGGACAGTCGACCGCCTCAATCCAACGCCTCCAAGTATGTTAAGGAGAGCAAGGGGTTATTGGTTGGTAAAGTCAAGCATAAGCGTTCGTACTATGGTATTATGATCACACTTACCCGTTCGACGAGATTATATGTTGAGTAGCCATCCCTGATAGTGAGGCGAGCAAAATTCTCTTTTCCCTCCTTAAAGAGGTCGGCCAAAATAACCGCTAAAGCTTCTTGATTGTCTGGTCCCTGTCGTGTGGAACGGGTTGTGTCGCTTGTCCCGTTATAGCGCCACAAGGGGTGCATGCGCTCTTGGAGTGGCTGGACACACCATGTAACTGCCGCAACCATCACCTCGATGATGGTCAGCCCATTGTGAGAAAGTAACCTCACCTTGGAGGCTATGCGTTTTATTTCGGGGCTCTCTTCTTGGGAGGGACTAACTGGTCGCCAGCTGAACCACTTCTTTAAGGGGACCTTGGAGTATTCGGGAAGATCCCTCCAAACTGGGTCGAATAAAGGAATGTCCTCAATATAAAACCATTCCGAAGACCACTCGTTGCTTTCCTTATTTGGAGTCCCAACCGGGTATTCGATACCGGTTATACGCCACACTTCGGCTCCGCCCACTTCCCAAATTGATGTTATCCTAGTTCGGTGAACGAGGCAGAAGTATTTTCTCCATAGGTCGAAGTGGGGCTCGCAGCCCAAGAACATCTCGCACAGGGCTATGAAGCCTAAGATGTGAAGGATTGAGCCAGGGGTGAGGTTATGAAGCTGAAGCCCGTAGAATTCCAGTAAGCCCCTCAGGAAGGGGTGTACCGGAAAGCCGAGACCTCGCAGCAGGAAAGAAACAAAGGAGATCATTTCACCCTTTTGGGGGTAGGGAAATTCCTGCAAAGGTCTCTCCATTTGCGGAGGTCAATCCAACGCGAGTGGGCGCAAGATACGACGTGGGAAGATACCCTTCTATTTCGAGGTTGCGCAATTGCAGAAGGGAAACGGAGCAGCTTGCCCAATCTCCTAGGAGGGGGGCAAAAGGTCACAAGGAGGAACCCGCCATGGCTCTGGGCGCTTGTGCTTTAGGGTTTCTTGGTGGTGCCTCAAGGGTGATGGTCACCTAAGGACGAATTTAATCTGTTTATAAAGAGTGTTTTCTCCCTCAGTTACAAGGAGCGGTTCCGTGAGGGACTACTAGATTGCTTGCCTTCATTAATGCACACATGAATGGAGTGCTGTTATCGATTTTGAGCGGAAAGATTAGAGGACGTGGGCCCCGCGAGACTTTGATAATCGAGAACTGGTCAATGGACAAATCATCATTCTACAAATAAAAGGGGATAAAGGAACTCGCGTGGCAAGCCGATTACTCCGGATACCAAAAGTCGTTGAAGACCATTTACATCGGCGTTGGATGCTAGTTCGGGGGCTACTAAGGGAGTCCGGGGCTAAAGGGTCCTTGGACAGTTGGCCCATCTCTTAGCGACCGACCTAATAGGCCATATTATTGAAGACCAAACTGTGTGACGGCCTCGTATTCAAGAAGGAAAGCTTCGTAGACTAGCGTATCATCCAAGTCATTAGTCTAGGTCGGCACCTCCACCCCCGACTCGAGGTCGGTTGTATGTAACCCTAGGAACCCCTGGTGTCTATATAAACTAGAGGGTTTCATGTGTATAGGCGGGTCGACTCATCAAGGGTTTTAGCTCATACAATCTCGAGGTAGATCAACTCTGTAATCCTCATACACCATCAATATAATCAAGCAGGACGTAGGGTTTTAGCTCCTCAAGAGGGCCCGAACCTCGGTAAATACCGTCTCCTTCGTCCCGTGCAACCCATCGATCCAAGGTCCACAGCTCCGGACTCGCTACCCGAGATCTGCCAGTTTTGACACCGACACCTGACGTCAAACCGATGCCCAAAAATACTATAAATCTAGAAAACCCTAGAACTTAACCTAGAACTTTTGCCTTCCAAAGTGATCTCACCCGAAGCCCTTTTCCAGCACCCTAAGAAAGGGGGAAATCATCAGTGAAGGCCATCTTCATCATCCTATCGGTCTCCATGACGAGGAGGGAGTAGTTCACCATCGGGGCTGAGGGTATGTACCAGTAGCTATGTGTTTGCTATGTGTCTCTCTCTCATGTTCTTGATGTGGCACGACCTTGATGTACCACGAGCTTTGTTAATATAGTTGGATCATATGGTGTTCTTCCCTCTTTATCTTGTGGTTAATTGAGTCTTTTCCTTTGAGGTTTCATTATGTTGGATTGAACACTTTGGATTTGAGAATGCTTAATGCATGTATTGCATGTGGATACCCATCGTGAGAATGGGGTACTCTATTGAGTCGCTTGATATATGCTTTAGTAGTCAACTTATTAATTCGTGTGGTGACATTGGGGTAATCTAGGCACATAGGATGAGTGGATTCCCGTGGTGACATTGGGGTAATCTAGGCACATAGGTTGATGCACGTTTTCATCCTACTTTCTCTGATAGAAACTTTGAGGTACCCTTTGAAGTTCTTTGTGTTGGATTGAATATGATCAATCTGAAAATTGTTTGATGCATGTCGAATAATTAACTCGTGGATACTTTTGGTGACATTGGAGTATCTAGGTGGCATTAGAGTTGATTGATGTGTATCATATGGTGTTATTCTAGTAAGAACTCTAGGCCTATTTGTGACACTTATAGGGTTGGCTTAATAAATTGACCGAAAAGAATAACTTTGAGGTGGTTCTACTACCTACAACAATTTTATCTTATGTTCTCCGTTAGATAGGAACTTTGGAGTGATCATTTGTAGCACATTGAGGGATGGTTATATGATTTAACTATGTTAGCACTGTTGAGAGATTGGACAAGTGAAATTATGCACCCTGTGCCTTGTTTGAAAGCATTGCAATACCTTTTGCGCTCCTTTTTACTACTTGATACCTTGTTCTTTATATTTCTAGGTTACAAAACCTATATCTACCATCCATATTATACTTGTATCACCATCTCTTCACCGAACTAGTGGACCTGTACAATTTACCATTGTATTGCGTGTGTTGGGGACAGAAGAGATTGCTTGTATTTGATTGCAGGGTTGTTTGAGAGAGACCATCTTTATCCTACACCTCCCATGGAATGATAAACCATGGGTCATACACTTAAAGAAAATGTGTTGATGTCCTACAAAAATCCACACTTGGAGGCCAAACAACATCTACAAGAATAAAGTTGTGTAATAGACATCAATATTCCCTTTGCTTCATGATACTTTACAATACCCGAGATGCATCAGTATCCTCCTCAGTCATCACATGCTCATTATACTGTCATCCTCATTACCGATTTACTTTTTTCTTTCTCATTTTCGCGTTTCGGTATCCCCGTGACTAAGTCACATGTGTATCGTCATACGATGATTGATGTCGTCACACTGAGAGGGTCCTAAAAATATATTTCAATCGTCGGAGGAGAAAATTCCACTCTCGAGCGATCTAGTCCATTGTCAAACTTTCGAATGAACCAGTAAGTTGTCGTTACGATCACCTAGTTACCTATGACATTTGAGAAACCCCAAAGCTCACTGTATGGGAAGAAGTGACTGTAATACTCTCATGGACAAAGAAATATAAAACACATGTTAACACTCAGTGTTATAACAATTGATTTCAGACGATATTATCTCAAAGTATAACAAACACGTTTTTGGGTCGATTCAATATGATTGTTCTTCTAATGTCATAATTTGAGTGTTGTTTTTGGGACTATCGTTACGCTTAACGATATCATAAGATCCATAAAATATGATCACCAACAACACTTGAGCGAGTCTTAGAGGCAAGACTAGGAACCTTATTTAACCGTTTATTATTTCACACGTGCATACGAGTTTTCCACCGAATTGCATATTCAAGGATCATAGTAGTTATAGCATCAAATATAAACTCTTAATTATGAATATAAAAATATAAAAATATAATATTATTGTCTCTAGGACATATTTACAACAAGGCTATGCCTCGACCCATTGTCTTACTGAATTACTCATACACGGATCGCAAGAAGTGATCATCAAAGAAGACATAAAGATGAATGCTTTATTGACAATATGTCTTACAATGGTTGTCGGATGCGTTACATGATTACAAGTATTGCTAACCTGGGGGGTAGATGTTGCGGTGATGCTGATGTCGCGACTAAGGCAATGAGACAAAAACGGTAGCAACTAAGGTCGAAAGATTGTTTTTGTGGTGTTCTTGATGCTCTCCTCGACATTCTATTCGACTTCCTTTGTGATTCTGGTATGGGGCCCTTTTATAATTGTTGTTGGGGTGGACCTCCCGCATCTGTGAGCACCTGATACGAGCGTTGGTGCGAGTGCTTGTACGAGACACCGTCGTCTGCTCTAATGGCCTTCTTGCGCCTCCATTTTCCTTCATTCATTCTCCATGTTTTCTTGTTTTCTTTTAAGTGATGATTTATATCCTTGTTTGGCTTATTTTCCCGTCGAAGAAAATTAGACAAAGGATTGCACGAGATCCATCATTAATTAGTATTTAGTAGCAATATCTAAGTGATTTTCTTGGGATTTTTAATATTATCCAGTTTAAACGACGGTGTGATGAGCGTAAAAATATCATTCATTATATCAACACTGTATGGCCACCGTCAGATGTAATAAACTTTTCAGATCGTACACACTTAAGTGTTTGGAGTACTATACAACCATGCCAACTCGTAATTATAAGGGATCGCAACAGTTTGGAGAAAAATATTACAACCCAAATTTATTGATTCAACATAGAGGGAGGCAAAAAATGTTCACAAACCTAATTGAGTTGTTAATTAAACCACAACTGGAAACACAAATTTGATCAAGAGAATTTATTAGTAGCAAAAGCGATGTAGTGATTGTAATTGGATTGTGCTGATGTAGTATGATTCTGTAATACTAAATAGTTGCCAAGTACAAAGTAAGTTGAAGAGAACAACAATGATCAAACACGTATGCATGGGAATGGATAATGGACATTGCATGGATGCAATCAATTTTGTAATATCAATAACATAGGAAAATTATAAGCTATAATCAGTTTGGCAATCATATGTAGGCATGCATTTTGTATGTAATCGTATGCATTATTATTAAAAACTTGCACAACATTTTTTTTCTATCCTTCGTTACTATCGGATCCTAGTAAAAATTAAGGCTAAATAAGGCACTCCTTTCATAAAGTATCGGGTCAAAGCATTAACACTTAATTAATACATGTAATCCTCAAGTTACAACCACTTCCTCTGGTACCCTTGTTATTTTCACTTCAACATCTCCTATTCAGAATAATAACATGTGTATATAAGTTGCATATATGATCCAAAAACAAATATATATTCATAAAAACATAAATACATGTATAATAACAGTAGCTTTATCAATCATTTAGAAAGATATACCAATAATTATCAATTTATCAATTTCCTTAGATTTTTGAAGTACATCCTTTTTGGTTTGTAGGATTGGAAACCATACAATTTACTCGTATGGTTTACTTTGCATGCAATTCCAAAGGGCCTTTCTCATAGAGTCCAACCTCGTGTAAAATTTTCTTTGTTTCTTGAATGATTTGACGATTGTTGCTCGCGTCTGCTTCGTTTGTATGGCAAACATGTCACACACAATGCTATTGGAAAAAGTTCGTGCACTTTTCTTGTTAGGCAACGAGGCAACTTACATATTGCCTCATAAGTTTCATTGCAGATTCACCCGCAAAAAGAAAACTTACATTGCAGATTTCAGTGTTTTTGGTCCCCGTAAGATTCAATATGTCACGACATTAAAATGCTACATCTTGCTGTTTTGTGTTTTTAAAGTTGTGCCAATCAAGCAGGCTCTTATAATGTGGTAATTCGCGTTTGAGCCCAGGCTCACATGCACTCGATGAACCATAATTTTGAAAGTACTAAAAAAATGCAAAAATCTTTTTTTTTTGCATCGAAGATGCTCCAACGTGCTAGGTAAATCTGGGCATGGGCAGCCCGACCCGGTGACCCGGCCCAAAAAACGCGGGCCGGGCCTGGCCGGGCTTGGAGTTCGGGCCGGGTATTCAAGCCCGGGCAGTAGTTCAGGCCGGGCTCGGGCTTGCACAAATCACCATTTTACACGGAGGCCCGGCCCGACCCAGCCTAAAAATTCCCTTTTTAATTCGTTCGGGCTAGGCTCGGACCTGAGATTTGCATTTTTTGGTCGGGCCGGGCCAGGCTCGGGGATGAGATTTTTTGGTTCGGGCTTTTCAAAGCCTGCCCCGAAGCCCGACCCGGCCCGGCCCCGTGTACGCCCAGGTTTAGTGCTAGGTGCGTGTAAAATTTTAAGGCGAAAAGACATGAGAGAAGCTTTACACAGATAAAGTCAGCCCCAAACAGTGTTTGTTTTCAATGTTTCTTTGAAACTCTTTTACCGAGAGTTCCTTAAATGTCATTTTACCACGATTTTTTGCAGCTAGCTAGCCTACTTGAGTATATCTTTGCTACTTTTTTTATCCGGAATTACTTATCAGAAAAATTTAATTAAAATAGATGTATCTAAAACTATCTAGATACTCATTGCTTCAACAAGTATTTATGGACGAAGGAAGTATTTTATTTAAATGTAATGTTCATACACATGGGGGTCGAATCGCCGCACTCCTTGTAATGGGCTGAAACTAAAGTGACCGCAAGAATGAAAGATTGAAATTAAAAAAATTGACAAGGCAGTGCATATGGGCCGGATTCAGCATATCATACCGTCTCAAAAATGCAACTTAAACAGGCCGAATAAATACCTGCCAACTCCGACCTCAGAGTTTCAAATCAAATCAGACCACCACCACGAAAAAGCGTATGGCGATGGACCAGGAGGGCACCACAGCCCACCAGCGGCACGGCGGCGGCTCCATCACCGACGACGCCCTCTCCCTGTTCGCCTCCCGCCTCTCGCACCACAGGTACGCACGCTCCATCGCCTCCCCGCGCCAGCTTCTGCAACATCCCATTTCAACCTCTCCCCGCATCGATCGCGCAGGTTCGGAGACGAGGAGCTCCGGGTACTGGAGGCGGCGCTCTCCACCGGGGGCGATGTTGCCGCGCTGCTCAGCACGCGCTCGGCAGCCCGGAAACTTCTGCGGGAGAGCGTGGCCGGGGCGTGCGCCGCAGCTGCGGTCGAGGGGGACGGGGCGAGGCTCTCCGTCGCCGACTTCTTCGCGCGCGCCTTCGCCCTCGCGGGAGATGTCGAGGTGAGGACAAATTGCGCACGCTGTGTGGTCCAGTACCCTGTTGTTTTCGCTCTAGGGTTTGGTTTGGTGTACAGTTCAAATGCTTATGTTCAGTATGGACGGTGCCGCGGCATGCAGTTTTTCAGGGTTCGATTTGTGAGTTATGATGCAGTTTCAGTACTTCAGCTCAGTATATAAGCGTGTGCTGCGGCATATGTGATCTGGGATGCAGTTTCAGGGTTCGATTTTTGATGCTGTTTCAGTGCTTCAGTTTGTATAGACCCCGTCACAGACCATTAGTTTTTCTTGGGAATTGATAGTGCCACCGTAGCTCTTTGGATGGTAACAGACCGTGTTTCATTTTGTTCACTGTCACTTCACTAATTGTTCTAACTTATACTGCCAGAGCTGCCTTGCTATGAGATATGAAGCGCTGGTTCTGCGAGAGGCCAAATACTCCGACGACCTTCAATTGCATGTATTCCATGAAGAATGGTTAACCTTTGCACATGACTCTCTTGATAATGGGTTCTACACCATTGCTTCCAAGGTAGTCTTGCAGTCCGATTGAGCTGTAGTATCTCTTCACTTGTCTTGTATTAGTTGCCTGAAAATAGCCTAAGATGTTGGTATTGCTTGCATGTTATATTCAGTGTATCGGTGATTCTTCCTTGTACGGTTATAATCCCTACCCTATTAAAAATGACTTATCACTACTGCAGTTAGTCTCAGTAGTTTGAATGTCTTTAGGCCCAAATTTTGCTTAAGGCCCTGCCCCCCAGGTGAGACAGTCTTACACTCTTACTCATGCTGAACATCTCGTTTGGAGCTTTCGTTCTAGCTTTGTCCAAAAGGAATACAAAGTTACGACCGGCATGGAACCTCAAGCATCATGTGCTGGTACTACTAATGCTCCAGGGTGTTGGTGAAGAACAGGAATCAGTAATATTGTCATAATCCAAAGAAGTGGTCAACTTGTAACGGATGATATATCATATAGTTGGTTCTGCAACCTGATATCTAAAGAGCTAGCAAATATTTCTCTGCATTGCACTCTTGTCTGTTTTACATCGCTATCTAGCTTAATAATGAAATATATACTGGAACAGATTCTCATTATTGGATAGATTGATGCTCTCTTTCAACTATAATTTTACTCTGATAATAAAACTGGTGATGTGGTATAATTTCTGCTTGACAAAAAACTGATGGCTTAATCCTGGTAGAAATAATGGTTGAAATAACTCTCCAAGGGGATTTTTTTTTGCTGCCTTACTCACATATTGAATTATTATTAATACCTCAACATGTACTCTTATAACATAGTCTTAACGATAAAATGAAAACTGACCAACTTATTCAAATGAAAATGCATCCTTATTATCACTTACTTTGAATGAAGTAATGACAGGTGTTTCATGATTGTGCTATTTACACTGGTGTTGTTTGTTTTTTTGTACAACTGAGCACATATAAACATAGAACATTCCGGAGAATGACATTGGCTAAATTGTTTAGTCTGTCTCCTCTATCAGCTAACATCGGATACAGTCTCATCAGCACCTTTTGCGAGTATGCTATATTTAGCATGTCAGTCTGATCAGCTCTTTGGGGTTAAATTTTCTGGAGAATTGTATTGTGCTGCTTGAACTGCAACTTTGTATTCTGAATTACCCCATGATTGTATTGTTACTTTGTTAGTCTCATCTGTTACATTTGTTACTTTTTTGATGTACTTCTAGGCTTTTGCGAATGCTCTTGTGCACATTCATCCCATCCACTTGAACGCTACTAATGCGACACTGAAGAAGAACAAGGTCAATGATATAAGAGGACTCCAAACCTTGGCCAAGTCATTATCTGCACAGCGTTCTGGTCAGTTTTGTAATGCCATGAATAGTGTAAATTATGTGTTGAGAAACTGTTTCTGCTTTAACCAGAGAAATAACTTAAATGCCAAGAGTGAATACACATTCTATTCATGACCATGTAGTCTTCTTGAAGCTGTTGGATAGCATAGCATACCGTAAACCTTGCAATAGTCAGGGTAATTAATCTTCTTTTTGATCTTTTAAACTTTGGGGTATCAAATTTTAATACTGCTGCTTGTACTGTCACAGTTCAGACACAATCCGCTGAATACATGAAAAGGAAAACTTCAGGCGTTAATGAAGAGTGCAATTTACATTCAGAAAAACCGAAGTTACCGGCGAACTTGATGTTTAGGCTGGGGATCAAAACAAGGAACACACAAAAACTACTTCTTAGCCGCAAGAGAAACTTAGAAGAGGTTTGATTTCGAGCATTTATCAGTGTGGATCTCTCCAAGACTGCGAAGAGTGACTTGATCATCTTTCCAAGCTATTTTGGTACAAAAGGTGAATTTCATGCCTTAGTTTTTCTTGTCGTTTCCCACTGTAGCTTCAAATTTCCTAGTCTAGTACTTATTGAGCATATGCAGCATGTAACATCAATATATATTTTGTTTCATTACAGTTATTGGTTGGATCTTTACAGGCTACCTAGATAGCTGGGGTTGTTCCTCTCCGTCATTAACGTTCCTTCATTAAATACAGTACATCCATACCTCTGTATGTGTCTCCTTCTCAGATTGCAATGATAAGTGCTTTGATCAAAAGAAGACCACTTTGATATTTTTCTCTGTAAGATAACTATGTCATGGCATACGTCTTATTATGCAAAATGGATATGTGGGGTCTCCGTTGGTAGCATGTGCATGTCAGTCATGTTCATTTTCTTTGGTATCATGCATGTGCTGTTTGGAACTCCTGTTCCATATCTTTTTACCACGCCATGCACAACTTAACACCTGTTCTCCGTAAGTTTTTTTCTTACTTTGTAGCATTGGATTCCTGAAATGAAATGAAAATGATTAGATAATCACCTCTTGCTTGAACTGAACAGCCAATAACAGACAATGACACAAAGATAAGATATTGCCGTCAGCTTACGGAGTATCCACCATTACAATATTAAAATGCATATTGCACTAGCAATCAACAACAACAACAAAACCTTTAGTTCCAAACAAGTTGGGGTAGGCTAGAGTTGAAAACCTTAAGATCTCGCAATCAACTCATGCTTCTCGCACATGGATAGGTAGCTTCCATGCACCCATGTCCATGACTAGTTCTTTTGGTGTTATTCTAGTCCTCCAGATCTCTCTTTAGGGACTCCTCCCATGTCAAGTTTAATCTACCCTTACCTCTTTTGACATTATCAGCACACTTTATCCGTCCGCTGTGCACTTGAGCTTTTGGAGGCCTGCGCTGAATATGCCCAAACCATCTCACATGATGTTGAACAAGATTCTTTTCAATCGGTGATACCCCAACTCTATCACATATATTATCATTCCGGACCTGATCCTTGTGTGGCCACACATCCATCTCAACATGCACATCTTCACTACACCTAACTGTTGAATATGTTGCCTTTTAGTCGGCCAACACTCAGCGTCATACAACATTGTGGGTCGAATCGTAGTCCGATAGAACCTGCCTTTTAGCTTTTGTGGCACTTTGTTGTCATAGAGAACGCCAGAAGCTTGGCCCCACTTCATCCATCTAGCTTTGATTCAATGGCTCACATCTTCATCGATATCACCATCCTTCTGCATCATTGACCCTAAATGTCGAAAGGTGTCCTTCTGAGGTACCACTTGCTCATCGAGACTAACCTCATCCTCCTCGTGCTTGGTGAGCTCATGCTTCACCAAGTCACATGCAATACCGATAGCCCTTGTACTGTCAGACAGTTAGGGAGTCGATGTAGTAGCAGACACACCAAAATCCTCAAGTAACCAATGTAACCAGATCATCTCAGCCGTCAGCATAGCCATCGCGCAACTCAGCCTATGTACTCGAGCGAGAAACTGCAGTCCGTTTCTTTGTCTTCCAAGCAATAAGAGAGCCGCCAAGAAAGACACAGTAGGCATACAACGAGGGTCGATCAGAGGGATTACTAGCCCACGTAGCATCAGAGTAGGCCTGGAGCTCGAGGGAGCTAGAGCGGGGAAAGAAAAGGCGATGAGAGATCGTGCCACGAAGATATCGTAGAACACGGAGTAGGTGACTATAGTGGATAGAGGTGGGGGTGAATCAAACTGGCTGAGAATGTGGACAGGATAGGAGATGTCAGGACACGTAACAACAAGATAGACAAGGCTCCCAATGAGGTGGCGATAGCGAGTAGGATTAGGAAGAGGATCACCGTCAGAAGCACGAAGCTGAACGTTGAGCTCCATAGGAGTCACAACAGTGCCTCATCACCGAGAGCGGCTCGAGCAAGAAGATCGTGAATATATTTTTCCTGGGAGATGAAGAAGCCATCAGAGGTCGAAGAAACTTCAATCCCAAGAAAATAGCAAAGTGGACCAAGATCAACCATAAGGAACTGGTCGTGAAGGCGGGCCTTAACAAAGGCAATGTAGTTAGAGTCATCACCAGTGATGATCATGTCATCAACATATAGATGGAGAAGAGTCCAACTACGAGGAGACGTGTGAACAGACAAAGGAGGATCATGATCACTCGGCGAGAAGCCAGGAACAGTCACCACAGAGGCGAACCGCTCGAACCAGGCGCGAGGGGTCTGTTTAAGACCATAGAGGGAGCGACGAAGTCGGTAGACCATACATCAGGAGCATAGTACCTCGGGGGTGGCTGCATATAAACCTCCTCACGCAACTCACCATTGAGAAAAGCGTTATGGACGTCAAGTTGAGACACAAACCAATGACGAACAAAAGCCACATCAAGGAGAGTGCGGACAGTGGTCATGTGGGCCACATGAGCGAATGTCTCATCATAATCGCGGCCCTGCTCCTGCTGAAAGCCACGAGCCACAAGACGAGCTTTGTAGCGCTCAAGAGAACCATCGGAGCGAGTCTTAATCTTATAGACCTACTTCCAGGTGATGGGACGAAGACCAGAAGGAAAGGAAACCAGATCCCATGTGCCAGAGCGCTCAAGGGCAGCAAGCTCCTCGGCCATCGCAAGCTGCCATTCAGGCTGAGTCGTGTCAGCCCGATAGGAAGTGGGCTGAGCAACAACAAAGAGACCATACCGGTTAGGAGAATAGCGATCAGGTGGGGGCGACGCCGAGCACGAAGGTTATGAATAGGGGGAGGCGTGAAGGGAGGCGCTCCGAGAGTGGAAGGAGCATCAGTAGAAGCATCCTGAATACGAGGGCGGCGAGTGTAGTGGAGAGGAAACAAAGAGAGAGGGCGACAAACCGGAGAGGATGGCGGCGAGGTAGATGATGAGGGTGGGGAGGAGGATGGAGGGGAAGGTGGTGTCGGTGGTGGATGAGGAAGGGGGAGAAGTGCCAGAGGAAGGGGGAGACATGGGGCAAAGAGGAGGGTGCATTGGGAAGAAGAAGAAAAGAAATATCATCCACAAAGAAGCTCAAGGAGGAAGGACGCGGGTAGTAAGAACGAGACTCATCAAAAGTCACATCATGCGAAATGCGCAGCCGACGACCAGTAGGGTCCCAACATCTATAGCCCTTGTGCTCATTACTGTAGCCAAGAAAAACACACTCAACCGATTGGGCAGTCAATTTGGTGCATTCTCATGGGGAAGAAGAACATAGCACACACATCCAAACATACGCAGAGCTGAGTAGTCAGGAGAACGACCAGAGAGATGCTCTATAGGAATACCACCCTGCAAGGCAGACGATGGCTGAATGTTGATGAGATAGCTGGAGGCAGAAACGCCTCAGCCCAAAAATGTCGTGGAAGAGAGGCAGCGATCATCAGCGCGCGAGCAGTCTCAAGCAGATGACGATGCTTAGTTCTGCAACACCATTCTGAGCATGGGCACCAGGACACGAGAACTGGGCAAGAGTACCCTGTTCCGTAAGGAAACCACACAACATCTGAGAGATATACTCTCCAGCGGAGTCAGCATGGAAAATACGAATGGGAGTAGAAAACTAGGTGTGAACCATGGCAGCAAATCACTTGTATATAGAGAGAACCTCGTTACGAGATTTCATAAAGTAGAGCCAAGTGTAATGAGAGAAATCATCAATAAACAGAACATAGTAGCGATGACCACCTTTCGAATCAAGGGGAGCAGGACCCCAAACATCAGAATGAACTAGTCAAAATGATGCTGAGAGACCGACTCACTGGTAGGATAAGGTAACTGGGTCTGTTTGCCAAATCTACAACCATTACAATATAAAGAAACATCTCTAGAGACAGACCGTAAGAGGCCTTGACGCACTAACGATGACAAGCGAGAGCCACAAATATGACCAAGTCGATGATGCCACTGCTGGAAGGACGCGAACGAGGAGGCAGCAAGAGCATGAGAACTGGCAGAAGTGGTGGCAACGGAAGGAACACAAAGCCAATCAACTTCCCAAAGGCCCTCTGACTCACACCGCCGAGGGCCACCACCAACCAGAGCCTTGGTGCGACGATCCTGGATAGAAGAGCAAGAGTCGGTATCAAGAATGTCACGACAACCAAAATCAGTAAGTTGGGCAGCGGAAAAAAGATTCATGGTAAGACGAGGAACATGAGAAACACTAGGAACAGAAAAAAGACAGTAGAAAGAGTGCCACGACTAGCAACAGGAAGAGGTGTGCCATTGGCAGTGTGAACATTAATAGAAGAAACAAGAGGTCGAAGAGAAGACAACGTGGAAGATTCAGAAGACATACGAAAAGAAACTCCAAAGTCCAGAACCCACGAAGATGTACCTGATTGTGTAGGTGCCGACGGTAATGGGGAGACGAAAGCAGTCACAGCAGCAGCCTAAGCCGTTGATGAAGAGCCAGAGGAAGTCAGTATGCGCTTGAGCCGCACAATGTCCTGGTCAGTGAGTGACAAAGTCGAGGAAGACGCATGAGTCCCACTGGAATAAGCACGCCTCACATCTCGCTGCTTCTGGCGACAGTCGGACTTTGGGTGACCTGGCGGGGAGCAGTAGCCACAGAAAGTGTCACGACGCGGGCCCTTGTCTGCATAAGGAGGGCGGCCCCCCTCCCCCTGAAGGTGTGGGCAAGAGTGGTGGAGCGGTGAGGCGAGCAGACGACACAGGAGCTCGGGCAACCAACACAGAGGGAACCACAAGTAACCCAGTAGAACGAAGACGGGTCCCCTCGGCACGAAGCTCAACAAACACCTCCGAGATAGGGACACGACCGCGAGCAAGCAAGTGAGCACGACGAGGCTCAAACTCGGAACGGAGGCGAGATAAGAACTCATGGACACGCTGAAACTCCATGTCTGACCGGATGGTCTAGCAGCAACGGCAAGCATCACAAACAACTGTCCGGAGAGAGTCAAGATGGCGCCAGCTGGCAGAGCTCTGTGAGTAGAACTCATCAACAGAAGAGTCACCCTGCTGAAGAGCGTGCTCTTGACGTACCACAGATAAGTAGAGAGCATCACCAGAGGGCTGATAGCGCTGACAGAGATAAGTCCACATCGCTGCAACGGTGCCGAGCCCCCTAAAATCCGAAGCAAACTGAGGGAGAACACTCGCAGTGAGAATAGTAGCAGCCCGAGCATCATCATTGCACCACTAAGTGTAAGCAGATAGATCATCTCGGTAGACAGAAAGAGCATCTGAATAAGCTGAGGCCTGCTGATCATAAGCATCAATCGCAACATCAATGAGAGCTTTGGCTGCATCCCGATCAACCTGAGAAGCATCAATAGCAAGGACATGCGGCACCGGCGAGATAGGAGCCACGGGAGCAACATGGCATGACGGACAGGGGACTTCGCCAGAGAGAACACCCCACAAGAGAAGACCGCGCAATTGGATACACATGAAACCCACGAACTCAACATAGTTGGTGTCATCAAAGATCACCGAACAACGAGGAATAACAACATAGCCTGAAGAAGACATGAGGAGCTCTTTTTTTCGGAGTCAATTGCTAATGTAGGCCCAGATGGCGCTCATGATGCCAGAACCCGAGCGGGGGATCGGCTTGGGCGCAACAGCTGGGAGAGCAGGGCCGGACGAAGCAGCCGGCGACGGCTGCAGGACGAGGCAGGCGGCGGCGGTTGCCGGGCGTGACAGGAGGTGGCGGCCGCCGAGGAGGGGGCGTCAACGGCCTGATGGGCACGTGGCGGGGGCAGTCGGACGAGGAGGAGATGGCCAGGCAGGACCGGACGAATCCAGGTAGAGGGAGCAACAGATCCGGGCAGGGACTGCCAGCGATGGGCGGATCTGGCTACGGGCGAAGGAGGCACAGAGTTGCATCGTGCGAAGGAGAGGCTAACCTAGCATTTGATACCATGTTGAAGAATGAGCAACTGACTTTCACAGAGGGCCAAAGGCCAATATATGTACATGTGTGATAAAATGCAGGAAGCCCCTTATACAATCGGGATATACAGTTAATGGGACTATACACATCTAACACTTTTGCTCCCTGTATCTCTCTATATGTTGTCGTACCAAGAAAATGGATTCCATGGTCGACCTCCCACGCATGAAACCAAACTGATATTTGGTCACGCTTGTCATTCTTCTTAAACGACGTTCAATGACTCTCCCATAGCTTCATTGCACTAGCAATGTTTTTGCTAATTGTCTACTGCACAATCTGATTAGATGAAGTGTGCTTATCCAATAACCATGTAGGAGCCTGCTTCATTATCTAAACAAAAGTGTAGAATAATGCTTAATATTATGATTTTCTTTGTTCTATCAAATATAGTTAGGTGAGATTTTTTATATTCATATCGTGGACGAGCCTTTAGACCTGAGATGATGAGTATGTTACCTTCGGCCTCAGCTACTATCACTGCCGTATTCACCGTGTACTGCTATGAAGAGCAAAAAACTATACTAAATTTATGCTGTACATATTTGTATTTATTAGGATCACATGAAATGATGCTTATGTTACAATGTATTTTCTTTTGAGATAATTTGGTAGGGAAATATTGTGCATTTAACTTCTTGGAAATATTGACTTGTTGAGCACAACAGAATGAGACAATCCTAAGGCGTTTGTTTTTCCAACAAAGAGACGGTATTTTTAAGGAAGGGGAACGCGTACAGTAGACCAAAAGTAGTCGGACCCTTTTCTGGACCTGTGCAAGCGGGAGCTACATGTACCGGACTGCCCTTCTATTTTCTAGACAATATATGTGAGTATCCTAAGGCATGACATTTTTTTTTTGAAACGAAGGCAAAAGCTTTGCCTCATCTCATTAATAAAGAAGAAGGTTTAACAAGGGCATAAGTGAGGGCCATCACCCCTCCATAGATGGAAAATAAAACAATGGTCTACTCTCGCGGCATAATCGAGCTCAAGCGTTTTGATGCGATGGCTACGTTTCGTTGAGCAATAGGACAGTTTACCTTGTAGAATTCAGAGTAGAAAGAAAGCTCTCTTGGAAACACATGAAAACTACAAGGTTGGTGGTGAGAAATGAATAGTAACTTGAGAGCATGTGAGTAACCTTGGAATGTCAGACACTTAACATGTGGTAGTGTCGGTTAAACCCAACTCTGAAGTTTGATCCAAGAGGCACATGCACACACAAGGCGAACCTAACGTGAGTTAGCTAGTGGTCCAGGTCCATCCTGATAGATGGAATCTTGGAACCTCTGTCCTTTTTTCCTTGTGGAAAGGCCGGGTCTACCCAATTGGAGGCGTTTACATGAGATGGGAACAAGTCGTCGTGTTGGGGAAAGGAAATGTCTGTTGCATGTTCCAGTGCCCTAGGAAAGTTAAAGAAAAGTCTACTACACTGTGGGTTAGTCTTAGTGCCTGGAAAATAACCCGGACTGATAAGAGGGCGGTAAAAGAACACGAGGTAAATGAGACTACAGCTAGCCTGCCTATGACCATGCGTGGGTGGCTCTGTTAGTCCAGCGAGTTTATCAAACCATGTGATGGATCCGTTTGGACTTTGAAATTAAGCAGGAACTATGCATGAAGACTTATTTGCAATGGCCTCTTGGTGTTGGTTCTTAGCGGTGAAACATTGTCGGCAGGTTAACTATTTAGGGGTGAAACATCCATGCCTGAAACTTTCTTGAGTTTTGATAGCAACGTGCATGTGCATGCACGCATCGCAACAACTTTAGAAATCCTGCCTCCTTCCTGGGTCAGGACCCGTACTTTGTAGTGCTCCTTTTCCCATGCACTAAGAAAGGAGGACGCTGCAGTACACGAGAGCACAGAGAAAGAATTAATATGCCTTTCTTCGACAAATGAAAATCGATGCATGCATGGGAGGCAAGACTTTTGTACATGTTGATATATGATACTGGCAGTATATACTATGCTTCTTGTTCCTCTTCTCTGAGGCGACAACAATCCTTTTAGGCAAACTATATGCTTGTTTGTAGCGTAGCTCCAGCATGAATTTGTCCTGTCATCCACACTGGAAACACAAGCGGGTTAGCTAGAGGTATAGGGTGTGGTTGCACAGTCTGCATCACAAGTTGGTACGAGGCCTTAATGCGTTGGACATGGCCGCATGGGTGCACGTACGTGGTATGTCATCCCCTCATGACTAGCATCAGACATTGCGGATACTTGTCTCTAGCTAGCAAATGCTATTATTGACATGTACTCCCTCCGGTCCTTTTTACTCCGTATATTAGATTTGGGTCAAGTCAAACTTTACAAAGTTTGATCAAATATATATTGAAAAATATCAACATCTACAATACCAAATATACATACCATGAAACTACCTTTCGTAATGAATCTAATAATATTAATTTGGCACTATGAATGTTGATACATGTTTCTATAAATTTGATCAAAGTAGAGATACTTTGACTTTGAACAAAGTTAATATGCAGACTAAAAAGGACCGGAGGGAGTATATTATAGAAATGCTTCTATACGATGATGTAGCTGTACAGTTCTAGTGCAGGACAAATCCCCAATCTCTCATTGTCCGTCGGCATGATGATGTTAGTACCACTGTTCTAGGGCGTACATACGTGTCAGGTTTTCTCCTGGTCTTGGCTTGATTTAATAATTAATATGCGTATGGGATAAAGATAAACAAATACTGGTATGTGTTGTTTTCCCACACTGTATGTACTCCATTTGATTACTAGTACCAGTACTGTAGTTGATTAGCATTGAAGATTGAATTGAAGCTAGTAGTAGCACATCACCTCACCAATTTGTAGAGAAGAGTGAAACAGACATCCTCACGTCGAGCCCCGCCATTTCCCTTGCCGACTTGATAATTATTCACCTCTAGGCTCTAGCTAGCAACACTTCTTCCTCTCTAATTAATGCATGTGTGTGCTAAGTCTTCGATCTTCGCCTCATTTATGCGGGGAAGCCAGGTTTTAATTAAACAAGTACATGTTAAACAGCATGCGTCAGACGGATCAGACCAGCAATGATAATTAAATCTATGAGTGTGTTTCATGTAATGGAAGGTCAACTCTGAACGTGCATGCATGCAGGGTCAAATATTGATCCAGGCTCTACAGCCAGCTAAGTGTGGCGGTGCCGCGTGAAGTGAATGGTGAGCAGAATTGCCAGAACATAACGGCCATTGGTGCATAGATAGATAGATTACTAGCTAATAATCAACCTTTGCTGCTAAATACAGACAAACAAGGCAGGAAGCCTTTACACACACTGCATGCAGTACCAGTAGGTACATGGCTCTACACCTATTCTATGCTAGATGAATGTGATCCAGCAAGCAAGATGACAGAGCTCATTAATTAGCACAATACCATCACATAAACTAGTTTATCATGCTTGTTTGTTTGCTTGTCCTGATTAACGAGTGTGTGCGTGGAATTAACTAACAAATAACCTCCCTCATTGACACCTAGCTTTAGCTTAGCCTCCATCTTTCTTCCTTGCTGGCTGCTTCCTCTATAAAAAGGCCTAGCTCTGCACCCATCACCCTCCCCCTTTGCAGCCATCTCCATCCATTGCTCTATCTTCCCTTCTCTTCTCTTCTCTAAGCCCGTAGCAAAGAGGAAAGCACTGCCATGGCCGGGGCTCAGACCGGGAGCAGCGCCACGCCGTGCGCGTCATGCAAGCTCCTGCGGCGGCGGTGTGCCAGGGACTGCGTGTTTGCGCCTTACTTCCCGCCGGAGGACCCCCACCGGTTCGCCACCGTGCACCGGGTCTTCGGCGCCAGCAACGTGAGCAAGATGCTGCAGGAGCTCCCTGCGGCGCAGCGGGCTGATGCCGTGAGCAGCCTGGTGTACGAGGCCACAGCGCGGATGCGGGACCCCGTCTACGGATGCGCCGGCGCCATCTCCTACCTCCAGCAGCAGGTCTCCCAGCTCCAGGTGCAGCTGGCCGTCGCACAGGCCGAGATCATCCAGCGCATCAACCACCCGTCCCCGTCCGCTGCATTTCACCTGCAGGAGCTCCAGCAGCGCCAGGCGCAGCAGCAGCAGCAAATGCAGATGGACGATGATGATAAGGCGTATAGCAGCCTCGTCATGCAGAATGATCTGATGAGCACGCTGCTGCTGCAGGAGGCGTGCCTTAAGAAAGAGTCCCTATGGACATGATCATTATGTGCCGCCATAACTGTCTAGTGTTCTTCTACTTTGATTCATAAACAGTGTCTCTGCTTCTGTAATTTTCTGAAAATTGGGAAATTGAGAAGAAAGTTGATTGATTGGGACACATGTTGTTTTGGATAGTGCCTCCACATTGCACACACCCAGTAGGGTGGGGCACATATTCATGCACTGCATTTGCATAGCACCTCCATTTCTATTCATGGGTCATCAAGACAAAATCTGGTTGAGGTTTTCTGAACCGCAAAGTTCAGTTAGTTCAGCTTATCTCCACAAGAAGATATTGTTGTTTGCTGAAAGATGTGAAGCGCATTTGGCTTTGGCTTCACTAACATGGTATGCACAGTAGGATCCAAATAGTTTGTTCGTGCACATCACGACATGAAGCATCCCGAGGTAGAAGAAGTAATTAATGCTTCCAAATGGAAGACCTGACCTACTAGATTCCTAATCTCTCACTGCGCACAAGACATGTGTCCTGCATCTGAACCAGCACTTGCCTGGCTTCGCTAACATTTGACCTGTCAGATATTGCTTGTTATATACAGGCATTATGATAATGGCTGGATCTTACGTACCTCCTGATGGTTGAGTGCCCCGTGTCACCAATACGGACAAGACCTAATTAAGATCTCTGTCAAAGAATGAGTTTTCAAGTATTCTGCTTCGAGAGCTCTTTTACTAATGGTTTCTAAGTAATGATTCAGTCGATTTGCTAGACATGATTGATGGAGATGAAGTTCTTTTACTAGTTACACATGATTGGTTTGGTCTGGTCATCTCCAAGGCCATTCATCAAATGGACGCCACCAAATATCTGCGGATATCCTGCTGGGCTGACGCCATCCCTCAAAGTTTTCCATATTTGTCCGGCCTCCTCCTCTGTCAAATTTTCTTGATCAATAGCAATTCTACGATACGTTTAAATAGTTGTAAACAAATGCGACTAATAGCAGAAGCACTGAATGTTCAATAAGTTTCATCCCTCCATCTAACCACTAGCAAAAGCAACTTTGCCACACCGGGATCCAAGTCGCCGGCCTTCATGTACAAGATCTTTTGCTCCTCGCACACTTGCTTGACCGCAAGCTTCCTTTCCTCGAGCCCCATCTTCTTCCTTTGTATTTCCATGAACACATTAAACCTCTCTGCCTTCCTTTTCTCCTTGAGCTCACTGCGCTTGGCACATACCTTTCCTTCTTTGCCATGATGTCCTCGAATCTGTCGGCCATATTGGTCGTGGCCCCTTCTCGCTTCTCCTTCTCGGTCTCTCATTTCCTACCCCTCAACCTAGCCACACAGGTGTCCAGTGGAAGCCCTCCTCCAACTCCATCGCTTGGATCACAAACTTCATCCGATTCGGTGTTGGTGGTCTTGATGGAATTGGCAATGTTGCTCCACTTGCTTTGCCCATTGAACTTGCACCAACAATGGAGCATCCGGAATGGCTTGCCCTCGATCTTGTGGTGTAACGATTCATGGCTGGGCTAGCAAAGCAATACAATCACATGATCAAAAAGTTGCGTCATAGAGCAAAACAAATCACATGACCAACACGTAGAAGCAAAACTTACGAGCTCGTGGAGTACCATGCCATTGTCCACGGTTTTGCGTTTATGCATACACACCGCAATACTTATTGATGGCTTCTTGAATGGTGCGCCATTGATGACTTATGAAGCTCGGATTTTGATCATGGATCTTCTCATGAAACCAATCATGAACACCGTGCCAAAAAGTAAAGCTCTTTTGCTTTGCACCATGAAACGGATCAATACTTGTGCCCAACCACACCAAACACAACAATTTGTCCTCCTTGTTTGAGTACGCCAAATTCCTCTTTTTCTTGCATATGCATCGAGCATCGACGACTGCTGGGTGTCTGTCGGCGGCTCTTGCTCCGTCTGCCACAAATAGTGATCATCCAGTTGTTTGTCTTCATGGCCACCGGCCACCGCTGTCGAGCTTGGGAGGGGGCATTCTACCAAATAGTAAACGGGCACCCATGGACGAGGGCTCCTCGGACGGATACAACGACTAGATGATCGTCGACGATTCGGTGAACACGTAATCACTATTGAGATCAACGGTGTACGGCGGAGGCCTGCCAGAGAAGAAGGAAGAGGCGGAGTGCTATGGCTTGAGCTGTACGTGCAAGGGCGGTGATTGCTCAGGTGGCACCGACATGCAGGGCGCTTTGGCGGAGGAGCCTTCTCCCTCGCTCCCACGTGACGGTCTTGCCATTTGATAGTCTCCATATTCACGGGCACGGACAAGGGACAGTGAACATGCTGCTGATCTCCGGTGGATGCATCACGGCAGCGGTTGACGACCGAACGGGCAGTTGCGGCGATGTTCGGGCCAATATGACGGTGTCTGTCGCGGGAAGAGTCAGGGGGTTGTGAAAATGCGTGCGTGCCGGCTGGGTTTTGGGTGGGACCGGGGTGTCGGAGTATGATGTTGGGGAACGTCGCATGGGAAACAAAAATTTTCCTACGCGCACGAAGACCTATCATGGTGATGTCCATCTACGAGAGGGGATGAGTGATTTACGTACCCTTGTAGATCGTACAGCAGAAGCGTTTAGAGAACGCGGTTGATGTAGTGGAACGTCCTCACGTCCCTCGATCCGCCCCGCGAACAATCCCGCGATCAGTCCCACGATCTAGTACCGAACGGACGGCACCTCCGCGTTCAGCACACGTACAGCTCGACGATGATCTCGGCCTTCTTGATCCAGCAAGAGAGACGGAGAGGTAGAAGAGTTCTCCGGCAGCGTGACGGCGCTCCGGAGGTTGGTGATGATCTCGTCTCAGCAGGGCTCCGCCCGAGCTCCGCAGAAACGCGATCTAGAGGAAAAACTATGGAGGTATGTGGTCGGGCAGCCGTGAGAAAGTCGTCTCAAATCTGCCCTAAAAGCCCCATATATATAGGAGGAGGGAGGGGGACCTTGCCTTGGGGTCCAAGGGATCCCCAAGGGGTCGGCCGAGCCAGGGGGGAGGACTCTCCCCCCCCCCCAAACCGAGTCCTACTTGGTTTGGTGGGAGGGAGTCCTTCCCCCTTCCCACTTCTTCCCCTTTTTTTTCCTTTACTTTGATTTTTTCTCTCTTGGCGCATAGGGGATTGGTGTGCTGTCCCACCAGCCCACTAAGGGCTGGTGTGACCCCCCCAAATGCCTATGGGCTTTCCCGGAGTGGGTTGCCCCCCTCCGGTGAACCCCCGGAACCCATTCGTCATTCCGGTACATTCCCGGTAACTCCGAAAACCTTCCGGTAATCAAATGAGGTCATCCTATATATCAATCTTCGTTTCCGGACCATTCCGGAAACCCTCGTGACGTCCGTGATCTCATCCGGAACTCCGAACAACATTCGGTAACCAACCATATAACTCAAATACGCATAAAACAACGTCGAACCTTAAGTGTGCAGACCCTGCGGGTTCGAGAACTATGTAGACATGACCCGAGAGACTCCTCGGTCAATATCCAATAGCGGGACCTGGATGCCCATATTGGATCCTACATATTCTACGAAGATCTTATCGTTTGAACCTCAGTGCCAGGGATTCGTATAATCCCGTATGTCATTCCCTTTGTCCTTCGATATGTTACTTGCCCGAGATTCGATCGTCAGTATCCGCATACCTATTTCAATCTCGTTTACCGGCAAGTCTCTTTACTCGTTCCGTAATACAAGATCCCGTAACTTACACTAAGTTACATTGCTTGCAAGGCTTGTGTGTGATGTTGTATTACCGAGTGGGCCCCGAGATACCTCTCCGTCACACGGAGTGACAAATCCCAATCTTGATCCATACTAACTCAACTAACACCTTCGGAGATACCTGTAGAGCATCTTTATAGTCACCCAGTTACGTTGCGACGTTTGATACACACAAAGCATTCCTCCGGTGTCAGTGAGTTATATGATCTCATGGTCATAGGAATAAATACTTGACACGCAGAAAACAGTAGCAACAAAATGACACGATCAACATGCTACGTCTATTAGTTTGGGTCTAGTCCATCACGTGATTCTCCTAATGACGTGATCCAGTTATCAAGCAACAACACCTTGTTCATAATCAGAAGACACTGATTATCATCGATCAACTGGCTAGCCAACTAGAGGCATGCTAGGGACGGTGTTTTGTCTATGTATCCACACATGTAAATGAGTCTTCATTCAATACAATTATAGCATGGATAATAAACTATTATCTTGATACAGGAATTATAATAATAACTATACATTTATTATTGCCTCTAGGGCATAATTCCAACAGTCTCCCACTTGCACTAGAGTCAATAATCTAGCCCTCACATCACCATGTGAATTACATTGTAATAAATCTAACACCCATACAGTTCTGGTGTCGATCATGTTTTGGCCGTGGAAGAGGTTTAGTCAGCGGGTCTGCTACATTCAGATCCGTGTGCACTTTGCATATATTTACGTCCTCCTCCTCGACGTAGTCGCGGATGAGGTTGAAGCGTCGTTTGATGTGTCTGGTCTTCTTGTGAAACCTTGGTTCCTTTGCTAAGGCAATTGCACCAGTGTTGTCACAGAACAAGGTTATTGGATCCAGTGCACTTGGCACCACTCCAAGATCCGTCATGAACTGCTTCATCCAGACACCCTCCTTAGCCGCCTCCGAGGAAGCCATGTACTCCGCTTCACATGTAGAATCTGCTACGACGCTTTGCTTGGAACTGCACCAGCTTACTGCACCCCCATTAAGAATAAATACGTATCCGGTTTGCGACTTAGAGTCGTCCGGATCTGTGTCAAAGCTTGCATCGACGTAACCTTTTACGGCGAGCTCTTCGTCACCTCCATACACGAGAAACATCTCCTTAGTCCTTTTCAGGTACTTCAGGATATTCTTGACCGCCGTCCAGTGATCCACTCCTGGATTACTCTGGAACCTACCTGCCATACTTATGGCCAGGCTAACATCCGGTCTAGTGCACAACATTGCATACATGATAGAGCCTATGGCTGAAGCATAGGGGACGGAGCGCATATGCTCTCTATCTTCATCAGTTGCTGGGCACTGAGTCTTACTCAATCTCGTACCTTGTAACACTGGCAAGAACCCTTTCTTGGACTGTTCCATTTTGAACCTCTTCAAAACTTTATCAAGGTATGTGCTTTGTGAAAGTCCTATCAGGCGTTTTGATCTATCCCTATAGATCTTAATGCCTAGAATGTAAGCAGCTTCTCCTAGGTCCTTCATAGAGAAACTTTTATTCAAGTAACCTTTTATGCTCTCCAAAAGCTCTACGTTGTTTCCAATCAGTAATATGTCATCCACATATAATATTAGAAACGCCACAGAGCTCCCACTCACTTTCTTGTAAATACAAGATTCTCCAACCACTTGTATAAACCCAAATGCTTTGATCACCTCATCAAAGCGTTTGTTCCAACTCCGAGATGCTTGCACCAGTCCATAAATGGATCGCTGGAGCTTGCACACCCTGTCAGCATTTTTAGGATCGACAAAACCTTCGGGTTGCATCATATACAACTCTTCCTTAAGGAAACCGTTAAGGAACGCCGTTTTGACATCCATCTGCCAGATTTCATAATCGAAAAATGCAGCTATTGCTAACATGATTCTGACGGACTTAAGCATCGCTACGGGAGAGAAAGTCTCATCGTAGTCAATTCCTGGAACTTGTGAAAAACCCTTTGCCACAAGTCGAGCTTTATAAACGGTCACATTACCGTCAGCGTCTGTCTTCTTCTTAAAGATCCATTTGTTCTGAATAGCCTTGCGGCCCTCAGGCAGCATCTCCAAAGTCCACACTTTGTTCTCATACATGGATCCTATCTCGGATTTCATGGCTTCTAGCCATTTGTTGGAATCTGGGCCCACCATTGCTTCTTCATAATTTGCAGGTTCATTGTTGTCTAACAACATGATTGATAAGACGGGATTACCGTACCACTCTGGAGCAGCGCGTGATCTCGTCGACCTGCGTGGTTCAACAGAAACTTGAACTGGAGTTTCATGATCATCATCATTAACTTCCTCCTCAACCGGCGTCGCAATGACAGAGGTTTCCCCTTGCCCCGCGCCACCATCCAGAGGGATGAGAGGTTCGACAACCTCGTCAAGTTCTATCTTCCTCCCACTCAATTCTCTCGAGAGAAACTCCTTCTCGAGAAAAGTTCCGTTCTTAGCAACAAACACTTTGCCC
Organism: Hordeum vulgare subsp. vulgare; assembly: GCF_904849725.1. Classification (NCBI taxonomy): domain Eukaryota; kingdom Viridiplantae; phylum Streptophyta; class Magnoliopsida; order Poales; family Poaceae; genus Hordeum; species Hordeum vulgare. Next base: position 330,675,053 of record NC_058522.1, on the reverse strand, counting down.
TCGGATTTGAGATAGAAGGTGTACCCAACTGTCTCTTTTGGGTAACCTATGAAGACGCACTTTTCCGCTTTGGGTTCCAGCTTTTCAGGCTGAAGCTTTTTGACATAAGCATCACATCCCCAAACTTTAAGAAACGACAACTTTGGTCTTTTGCCATACCACAGTTCGTATGGTGTTGTCTCAACGGATTTCGATGGTGCCCTATTTAAAGTGAATGCAGCTGTTTCTAATGCATAACCCCAAAACGATAACGGCAAATCAGTAAGAGACATCATAGATCGCACCATTTCTAATAAAGTACGATTACGACGTTCGGACACACCATTACGCTGTGGTGTTCCAGGCGGTGTTAACTGCGAAACAATTCCACATTGTCTTAAGTGAGTACCAAACTCGAAACTCAGATACTCACCCCCACGATCAGACCGTAGGAACTTGATCTTCTTGTTACGATGATTTTCCACTTCACTCTGAAATTGCTTGAACTTTTCAAATGTTTCAGACTTGTGCTTCATCAAGTAGACATAACCATATCTACTTAGATCGTCAGTGAAGGTGAGAAAATAACGATATCCACCGCGTGCCTCCACGCTCATTGAACCACACACATCGGTATGTATGATTTCCAACAAGTCACTTGCACGCTCCATTGTTCCGGAGAATGGAGTCTTAGTCATCTTGCCCATGAGGCATGGTTCGCACGTGTCAAGTGAATCAAAGTCAAGTGACTCCAAAAGTCCATTAGCATGGAGTTTCTTCATGCGCTTTACACCAATATGACCCAAGCGGCAGTGCCACAAAAATATGGCGCTATCATCGTTTACTCTAACTCTTTTGGTCTCAATGTTATGTATATGCGTATCTCTATCAAGATTCAATATGAACAATCCTCTCACATTCGGTGCATGACCATAAAAGATGTTACTCATAGAAATAGAACAACCATTATTCTCAGACTTAAAAGAGTAACCGTCTCGCAATAAACAAGATCCAGATATAATGTTCATGCTCAACGGAGGCACTAAATAACAATGATTTAAGTTCATCACTAATCCCGATGGTAGTTGAAGTGACACTGTGCCGACGGCGATTGCATCAACCTTGGAACCGTTTCCTACGCGCATCGTCACTTCGTCTTTCGCCAGCCTTCGTCTATTCCGCAGTTCCTGCTTCGAGTTGCAAATGTGAGCAACAGAACCGGTATCGAATACCCAGGCACTACTACGAGAGCTGGTTAAGTACACATCAATAACATGTATATCAAATATACCTGATTTTTCTTTGCCCGCCTTCTTATCTGCCAGATACTTGGGGCAATTGCGCTTCCAGTGACCCATACCCTTGCAATAGAAGCACTCTGTTTCAAGCTTAGGTCCAGCCTTGGGTTTCTTCGGCGGATTGGCAACAGGCTTGCCGCTCTTCTTCGAATTGCCCTTCTTGCCTTTGCCGTTTCTCTTGAAACTAGTGGTCTTGCTCACCATCAACACTTGATGTTCTTTACGGAGTTCAGACTCTGCGACTTTCAGCATCGCAAACAAATCGCCGGGAGACTTGTTCATCCCTTGCATGTTGTAGTTCAACACAAAGCCTTTATAGCTTGGCGGCAGTGATTGAAGGATTCTGTCAGTGATAGCTTCTTGCGGGAGTTCAATCCCCAGTTCAGCTAGACGGTTTGAGTACCCAGACATTTTGAGCACATGTTCACTGACAGACGAGTTTTCCTCCATCTTGCAAGCATAGAATTTATCGGAGGTCTCATACCTCTCGATCCGGGCGTTCTTCTGAAAGATGAACTTCAACTCCTGGAACATCTCAAATGCTTCATGACGCTCAAAGCGACGTTGAAGTCCCGGTTCTAAGCCATACAAGACTGCACATTGAACTATTGAGTAGTCCTCCTTACGCGCTAACCAAGCGTTCTTAACATCCTGATCAGCCGTAGCGGGTGGTTCATCTCCTAGCGCAGCATTAAGGACATAATCCTTCTTTCCAGCTTGTAAGATTAGCTTAAGATTACGAGCCCAGTCTACAAAGTTGTTTTCATCATCTTTCAACTTAGCTTTCTCTAGGAACGTATTAAAATTGAGGATGACACTTGCGTGAGCCATGATCTACAACACAAATATATTCAAAGTGGACTTAGACTATGTTCAAGATAATTAGAGTTCAACTTAATCAAATTACAAGCTAAACTCCCACTCAAAAAGTACATCTCTCTAGTCATTTGAGTGGTTCATGATCCACCTACACTATCCCAAGTCCGATCATCACGTGAGTCGGGAGTAGTTTCAGTGGTAAGCATCCCTATGCTAATCATATCATCTATATGATTCATGATCGACCTTTCGGTCTCATGTGTTCCGAGGCCATGTCTGCACATGCTAGGCTCGTCAAGCTTAACCCGAGTGTTCCGCGTGCGCAACTGTTTTGCACCCGTTGTATGTGAACGTTGAGTCTATCACACCCGATCATCACGTGGTGTCTCGAAACGACGAACTTTAGCAACGGTGCACAGTCGGGGAGAACACAATTTCGTCTTGAAATTTTAGTGAGAGATCACCTCATAATGCTACCGTCGTTCTAAGCAAAATAAGGTGCATAAAAGGATTAACATCACATGCAATTCATAAGTGACATGATATGGCCATCATCACGTGCTTCTTGATCTCCATCACCAAAGCACCGGCACGATCTTCTTGTCACCGGCGCCACACCATGATCATCCATCAACGTGTTGCCATCGGGGTTGTCGTGCTACTTATGCTATTACTACTAAAGCTACATCCTAGCAAAATAGTAAACGCATCTGCAAGCACATATGTTAGTATAAAGACAACCCTATGGCTCCTGCCGGTTGCCGTACCATCGACGTGCAAGTCGATATTATCTATTACAACATGATCATCTCATACATCCAATATATCACATCACATCATTGGCCATATCACATCACAATCATACCCTGCAAAAACAAGTTAGACGTCCTCTAATTTTGTTGTTGCATGTTTTACGTGGTGACCAAGGGACGGCACCTCCGCGTTCAGTACACGTACAGCTCGACGATGATCTCGGCCTTCTTGATCCAGCAAGAGAGACGGAGAGGTAGAAGAGTTCTCCGGCAGCGTGACGGCGCTCCGGAGGTTGGTGATGATCTCGTCTCAGCAGGGCTCCGCCCGAGCTCCGCAGAAACGCGATCTAGAGGAAAAACTATGGAGGTATGTGGTCGGGCAGCCGTGAGAAAGTCGTCTCAAATCTGCCCTAAAAGCCCCATATATATAGGAGGAGGGAGGGGGACCTTGCCTTGGGGTCCAAGGGATCCCCAAGGGGTCGGCCGAGCCAGGGGGGAGGACTCTCCCCCCCCCCCAAACCGAGTCCTACTTGGTTTGGTGGGAGGGAGTCCTTCCCCCTTCCCACTTCTTCCCCTTTTTTTTCCTTTACTTTGATTTTTTCTCTCTTGGCGCATAGGGGATTGGTGTGCTGTCCCACCAGCCCACTAAGGGCTGGTGTGACCCCCCCAAATGCCTATGGGCTTTCCCGGAGTGGGTTGCCCCCCTCCGGTGAACCCCCGGAACCCATTCGTCATTCCGGTACATTCCCGGTAACTCCGAAAACCTTCCGGTAATCAAATGAGGTCATCCTATATATCAATCTTCGTTTCCGGACCATTCCGGAAACCCTCGTGACGTCCGTGATCTCATCCGGAACTCCGAACAACATTCGGTAACCAACCATATAACTCAAATACGCATAAAACAACGTCGAACCTTAAGTGTGCAGACCCTGCGGGTTCGAGAACTATGTAGACATGACCCGAGAGACTCCTCGGTCAATATCCAATAGCGGGACCTGGATGCCCATATTGGATCCTACATATTCTACGAAGATCTTATCGTTTGAACCTCAGTGCCAGGGATTCGTATAATCCCGTATGTCATTCCCTTTGTCCTTCGATATGTTACTTGCCCGAGATTCGATCGTCAGTATCCGCATACCTATTTCAATCTCGTTTACCGGCAAGTCTCTTTACTCGTTCCGTAATACAAGATCCCGTAACTTACACTAAGTTACATTGCTTGCAAGGCTTGTGTGTGATGTTGTATTACCGAGTGGGCCCCGAGATACCTCTCCGTCACACGGAGTGACAAATCCCAATCTTGATCCATACTAACTCAACTAACACCTTCGGAGATACCTGTAGAGCATCTTTATAGTCACCCAGTTACGTTGCGACGTTTGATACACACAAAGCATTCCTCCGGTGTCAGTGAGTTATATGATCTCATGGTCATAGGAATAAATACTTGACACGCAGAAAACAGTAGCAACAAAATGACACGATCAACATGCTACGTCTATTAGTTTGGGTCTAGTCCATCACGTGATTCTCCTAATGACGTGATCCAGTTATCAAGCAACAACACCTTGTTCATAATCAGAAGACACTGATTATCATCGATCAACTGGCTAGCCAACTAGAGGCATGCTAGGGACGGTGTTTTGTCTATGTATCCACACATGTAAATGAGTCTTCATTCAATACAATTATAGCATGGATAATAAACTATTATCTTGATACAGGAATTATAATAATAACTATACATTTATTATTGCCTCTAGGGCATAATTCCAACATATGACGTGGTGGATGTCCGGACTCCCCTAGAGCCCCCCTCCCCCTCTCTCTCTCTCTCTCTCTCGATTTGGGGCTGGACTGCATGATTTCAGATGGCCAGACTGGTCCGGCCCAAAATAGAGGTCCACTTTGGAGGCCTAAAGTGCCTGGTCCGTCAGGTGTAGACATATATGGGAGGTTTGACGATCCATGTTGGAGATGCCCTTATGATATTAGACTAGCAAAAGGGCCCGTGCGTTGCAACGAAAGAAAAAATACCACACGCTTATAATATTTTTATAATCATTTTGATTTATTAAAATAATAAGCTAACTAACTAATGTAGTCAGTCCTATCCTATTTTGTTGAGAAATCAACCCGTCCATTGTTAATTCCACCATGATGAGAAATTGAGCGGGACAAGCAAAGCAAAACAAAGAGGCTACGTGAATTGATCAATGGACTATTATCTTATTTCACTCATGGGGTAGAGAATGTGGGATCAGATGACAAACTGAAGGTGGTGTTCCATTCTCTGTCTCTACAACAATACAATTTTACATTCAATACATTCATTCATCAGCAAACAAATCCCCACAAAACGAAATTTCTTGCCTGTGCTTGGCACACGGTTGGAGGCATGGGGAGGGGATCTCACCAGATGATGAGTTCCTGCCGGAGGAGGTGATACGATGAGGGGAGCAAGGGTTAGGCGCCTCTATCTGGCCATAAGGAGTCGTCGTTGTCGCGCCATAACCTCGGAGTTCCCCGTGTGAGCCATGGAGGCCCACCTCCACCTGCAAGTACTTCGCTCCGTCGCGCCTTATCCGCGCGCCGCCGCCGTTCTGCATCGAGCAGACGCATCATCCCCAGTCAATGTAGCTGTCGCGTTGATTTGATCCAGAAGCTGTGCTCGAGCGCCGAAACGGGGGCAGCAAGCGGGCAGAGGTACGGCCGCGGAGGCGGGTGGGTTGAGATCGACAACAGTGGTCGTTGAGGTCGGCCGCGGAGGCGAGTGGTATGGCAACGGCCTAGGCACAGGCCAGGGTGGACCAGGGTCGACGCGATGCGCTCGAGCGCCGCAACGGGGGCAGTGAGCGGGGAGAGGTACGGCCGCGGAGGCGGGTGGGTTGAGATCGGCAGCGGTGGCGGTTGAGGTCGGCCGCAACGGCGAGTGGTGTGGCGGCGGCCTGGGCACAGGCCAGGATGGCCCAGGGTCGACGGGAGGAGGCGATGCGTACGGGTATAATTTTTGCAACGAATCGTTTTTCCTTTTGCGTTGCAGATAAATGATGAAGCGCGGGTTGAATAACAAAAATTACAAGGGCTTTTTTATAAAAATGTCGCGGTGGGTTTTCCAACGGAAGCAATAGCGGCTTTATTATTAACTAGCACAAATGCCCGTGCGTTGCAACGGAAGAAAAGAAAATGTAGTCCATTGATAAAAACGCTCGTGGATACTGTCAAAAAAAGGCACGTACGTAAGGTCTTAGATTATAAAATATGTACAAAGAAAGAACCTAGTGCAAGTATATCATGTCCAAAGATTATAACATTTCCCAAATATTGATGCTTAAGTTAACATGTTACAATACAAATAGTCGGTACGAAATAAAGACAAATATTGATTAGCATTGTATTCTAAATAGTATTTTTTTAAATATTTAATATGTAAAATAACAACATATTCAAACTCTACACATTTTTCTAATCAAGTTTCATATATAACATGTTTAAATTGGATTTACGGTTTAAAAGATATTGTTATTTGAAAATACATATTTATTCTGAATGGACTTCGAGGTTATTAACGCATATCTGAGGGGTGTATGTAAAAAAATTTAAAAACGATTCGTTCTGAATATAATTTGGACTGCGGGTTATTTAGCACGAAAGTAAGGGGGTTTTGTGTAAAATGTGGGAAAAACGGTTCAGCCTCACTTAAAAACGTACCGCGGATTAATTAGATGAAACTACAGGGGTGTTTTTGCAAAAATGCCATGACGGACGCCAGAAGCAGTGCGTGCTTTATTATTAGGGGAGATTCTGCTTGTATTGACGTCCGTCCCTAAAGTAATTTGGCTTTACATAACTAGCAAAAGGGCCCGTGCGTTTCAACAGAAGAAAAAAATACCACACACTTGGCACACGGTTGGAGGCATGGGGAGGGGATCTCATCAGATGATGAATTCCTGCCGGAGGAGGGGATACGATGAGGGAAGCAAGGGTTAGGCGCCTCTATCGGGCCATAAGAAGTCATCGTTGCCGCGCCATAACCTCGGAGTTCGGCGACCATAACCTAGAGCCCCCCTCCCCCTCTCTCTCTCGATTTGGGGCTGGACTGCATGATTTCAGATGGCCAGACTGTCTGGCCCAAAATAGAGGTCCACTTTGGAGGCCTAAAGTGCCTGGTCCGTGTGTAGACATATATGGGAGGTTTGACGATCCATGTTGGAGATGCCCTTATGATATTAGATATGGAAGGTTTGATGATCCGCGTTGGAGATGCCCTTACGATATTAGTTGTCATGGTGCAGGTGCATGCATCAAGTGTCAATCTAGGACAAACAAAGGATCAGTTGTAGCTAGCCCCCACCATGCTGCTTACATTATCAACATTGCTTTGTAGAGTCTTTGGCTTCTTGCGGACATACGTGTCCCCTCCTGCAATATACAATGTGACAGAGAACATTGATCATAGATCTACAAAAATGATATTAAAGCTCTTGGGTGAATCAGGGTTTGCTCCAGACCAGCTAACCTCTGTTTCATATTTTCATCTACCGTAGTCATTGATGGCTTAAGATCATGGACCGTCCCTTGAACTTACCATTTCCCATTCCTCAGCGCAGAACAGTTGCCGTTTCTTTTTTTCATGTTGAAATGAACATCACAGAGGGACTTTTAGCACACTGATTGTATTATATTGTTCTTGTTTAGTAGCAGTACATATGCTGACCATAGTATATTTTTTCCTCAAGATATACTGGCCATAATTGATTTTTGTTTTCTTGGAGGCCATACTTGAATTTTGTTTTCTTGGAGGCCATAATTGATAGTCTTTGTTTTTGTTTTCTTGGGGGCCATAGTTGATAGTAGTTGTGAGTTTCTGTCCCCATCCTCAGTGGGCATTGGCCTTTTTCTGTGGTGTTGGTTGACCCAAAGCTGGGCCGAGTATCATGGATGTGGCCCAGAAACACCTAGCACTTCTTGGGTCTATCTGTATACTTTTGATCCTATCAGCCCATCACAATTGGAACCTGGGATGGGAATTGTCATTTTGTCAATCCATTTTTTTCCCGAGAAACCACTTGGTCAATGCAGTTCTAAAACGAGATTCAGTCTAGTTTCAGTGCTGCCCGTGGAATAATATGATTTCTAGTTGATAAACAAGTTTCTGGAGATTTTTAGCTTGCTTTCTTTGAGTTCAGAGAAATTAAGCTTGAAGCTTGTGTGTGCTGATCCTTTCTTCTGCTTTGCAAGGCTTTAAATTTGTGTGCGCTGTAGGAAGAACGCTAAATACTACCTGAAATTATGGAAGTTGAAAGCTTTGCACCATCGTTTTTGAACCGCAAACCATAGAACAATTGTTCTACAGTATTTTTTAATTAATATGACCAAAAACATATATACGTCCAAAGAAATAAAAGGTAATGATGGAAAAAATCTATCCAATTCCATTTTTGGGTATCAGCATCAGATAAAAAAGTTCAGTCATCTGGTCAACATCATAGATGTGATCCAACTCAATCCTTTAAAGTAGCTAAGTGCTTCTGCTTGACCCTATGTTCTAGCAATGTCAAATCCTGCTTGAGCGTGTATTTCCAGGTGTTTTAGCTCTGTGCTTCTCTTCTGAAAATCTTTCCATTTCTTTGATTCCAAATGTTCCAACAGCCTAGTATGATAATTTCCATTGCAACGGGTTTTGGCAACTTGTGGCGAACAAGCAGTATATCATCATATGTTGAAGTTCCTCTCTGCCCTTAAGGAGTCATGGTTTCCCAGCAGTCTTGAGCAAAAGGCCAATCCCAAAAGAGGTGTAATGAAGTTTCTTCCACTCCTTCATTGCAGAATGCACAATCATAACAGTCCAGGTGCATAGTTTTTTTTTTGGAGTAAATTTCTGGTATTAACTCTATCATGCAGTAGCAACCAAAGGCAGATTTTGTGTCTTATTCTGCTAGCACACTTTCAAAGCCAGTTGAACATGATGTGCGCCTCTGCTCCTGTCTTGAGGCTGGAGTACAGTGAGATGGATGAGTATCTTTTATTACGTTCCTGGCATATCCATTTATCTTGAGTTTGACCATTGGTGTGCTGACTCATTAGGAGTTGAAGGTCATTAAGTTGTTCAAAAGCTTGTTCTGAGAGTGGGGCGTGGAATAAATCGTAGCTATCATTTGAACTGAGCAAGCAGGCCAAGGACTGGGTGTCATTTTTGGCAAAAAAGTGCAGTTCAGGAAATATGTGAAGCATAGGTCCGTCCAGCCACTTGTCATGCCAAAGTTTTATTGTGCCTCCATTGCCAGCCTTGCAGGTTGTATTACTAATTTACTATTGAATGAGGGCAAAAGTTTGAGATGTATTCTCCACCAGCTTGATCCTACCATTCTGCCCCCGGGAGTTCAGAGGAGTAATATTTGTCCCAAATCATCTTAACCCAAGGACGGTTCTCCTTGTTGAAGAACTTGTGGAGGGTTTTTCATGAATAGAGCTTTATTATGCACTGCAATATCCAAGATTCCAAGCCCACTTTGATCTCTAGGCCTGCAAACCTTATCCCAAGCAATTAATGCAGGGCCTGAGTTTTCCTGGTCATATTTTCTTTGAAACAGGCTTGGTCCCGCTTTATATATAAAACATAGTATCGAAGTACATGGCGGATCGATACAATATGGTGGAGAGGCCCCCTTACAAAGAAGATCAAAAAAGTAAAACGTGAGCCTAGAACAAGCCTAACACCTCGCCGAGGCTTGACCGAAGACTACTGAGGTGCATTACAACGCCCCCAAGAGGGTGACGGCGCGCCGCTGTCGAGTTTGAGCGTAGACAAAGGTGAAATTTTCGCTTGAAGCCCTCACACAGGGATGACATCCACGACGACGTCTTCAAGAAGCAGGCAGCACCCACGGGCATCGCCAGTGCCAGAAACATGAAGGTTTCGCTCGCAAACTCGCTTACACCACCAAGAGGAGTCCCGGCCACCACAACAACAAGGGCCAAGTTGTCGACCTCTGGCACCGCCAGAGCAGACCCGAGCCTCCCGCCACTACACCCATTGCCGCTCACATGACCAAGAGATGGAGCCACCACTGCCACCATAGAGCCTGCCGGAAAGCCAACCATGAAACCCACCATCCTGGACACATTTTTTTTCCAGAAGAAATGAAATGCCTGATATACTTATTAATTTGATCAATGATACTGGCAGGCAGGGCAAGGGCACACATGAAGAAAACAGGCAGGGCAGAAAACACAGACTTGATCAATTGTAGCCTTCCATCATAAGATAGCAAAGTGGAACATTCAGTCTTCTTAACTACTGTAACTACCTAGTAATAGCACGCTGGATGGGTTACCAAGACTTCAATGATTCTGGAAATTTTTGGGCTCTGAAAATATCAGCAAATGTCCTTCCAGTCATTGAATGATGAAAATAAGAGAAACTGGATGGTTTACCTTGCATAGAGACAATATACGGACGTACGGTTTATGAGGAACTGGGGGTTAGGATTTGCTCCATCAGTATTGTATTCTGTTCTTCAAGTCTAAGGCTTGATGGATGCCTCTTTTTAGCCAGCATAACCCATCTACTATGCTCTACTAGGACTTGGGCATATGCATATAACCCACACATGCATTTCCTTGGTCGCATTAACTGCAGAAAGGAAATTAAGAAAGACGACTCCAATCATGTCTAGCTTGTTTCAAGCATTGTCCACACGTACACCGTCGGTGCGATCAATATTACACCAATTGTTTTGGACTTAAGCCATACATGCAATCTGCAATTGTTGTGGAAATTAAGACCACCGCAGGAAACAGGGGAGCGAGGGATTTGCATTATTGGTGGTCGTACTAGAAAACACATGGTTTGGTGAGGAGGTGGTTGAAGCAGGGGATGGTAGCCTTTTTTCCGTTGTCGTCCCTGCAGGTATGAGCTAGGTAGGCCCGCTGGGGTCTTCACTCTTTTGACTTGGGAGCATCAATCATCTTCATAGATGTCACAGTACTCCGCACCGGGTTTACTGCAGGTGGATGCTGTTCTTCCGGCAAATCTGTGTAAACCGAGATGATGGAGTTGTGAATCATTGACTGGAAATCATTGCTGCCGCGTGACCTCTGAGAACACCAGATTTATTTTGTATGCCATGCAGATAAGTGGTAAACTACAGTAACTGCTGAACAAACTTATGCAGGTGCAGGTTTGATAGTACTAAGCAATAGGTCTGTCGGCAATCAAATCAAATTAGCTGCCGTATTATTAGTAAATTTTGGCAGCTTTTTAAGCAATATATTCAGGCTAGGATCCTCTCCCCTCCGGTGATCGTTTAATTTTTTTTACAACTTTCCACCCAGAACTGCACACCAAGGCCCTGTTTGGATTCTAGGGTTAGAGTTAGATTGGGTTAGAGTTGAGCTATCTAACCCTCAAAAATCCAAACAGGTAAAACTCTAACCCACCCAAGAGGTGCTTTTTTGGGTTAGAGTTAGGTGGAGACAAAAAAAAAAAATCACTTGTTACCGCATCCAGCCCGCACCAGATCCTCCCACCAACCCCCCGTCCCTCCCGTCGCCCTCCCTCCTCACCGTCCCAGCCGCCGGCCGCCACGCCCTGCCACGGCCCGCCCCGCCCCGCCCCGCCCCGCCCCGCCGAGCCCTGCCGCCGGCCGCCCCGCACGCCCAGCCGTCTGCCGCGGCCCGCCCCGCCGCGCCCTGCCGTCGGCCGCCCCGCACGCCCAGCCGTCTGCCGCCCCGCCCCGCCGCGCCCTGCCGCCGGGCCGCCCCGCACGCCCAGCCGTCTGCCGCGGCCCGCCGCGCCGCGCCCTGCCGCCGGCCGCCCCAGCGGTCTGCCGCACGCCCAGCCGTCTGCCGCGGCCCGCCCCGCCCCGCCCCGCCGCCGGCCACACAACGATCGGCCACACCAAATCCGGCAGTGAATATGGACAAAAGTAACCAAATGATTGAGAAAGGACATTTATTATCAATCTAACCCTCTCATTCAAACACCTCTTGGGTTAGAGTTAGTTCAGGGTTAGTTGAGAATTAGAATCTAACTCTAACCTCTAATCCGGTTAGAGTATCCAAACAGGGCCCAAGTCAGTGACATCATATATGTGGACGATGCACTGGTTCAATCTGTTTACTTTTATATACTTCTATTTTTTACCGTTTGTTAGACTTATCAGGCACATGTACCGCTGCCCGAGTGTACTTTGTTGAAGTGATTTGCGCTGCTCCGGGGGATGCGGGGACCGTGGGCTCTGCTCTCTAGAAACTCAGTTAGCTTCAACCTGCTACAGACATGCAGTGGGATGGTTCTAGAACGACCCAGATAGTTTTGACTCTATGCTAATTCATGGCTGCCTTTGGAATGCCCCAGATGGCACCCAGCATCACTGTAGCTGCGAATCCAAGCACTGTAGGCCATTGGATGGAGGCCAGTGAATGTCCGGATAGCATTTCAATGCCCGAGTTGAAACTGATACGGTATATAGTAGTAACATAGATATAGATAGACTAGTAGCATGCAGCAGGACACGCGCTACTTATCACCATGCCATGCGTGATCAGTTCAGCGAGTTTAATGACACAAAGCTTTGGAGCAACGCACATGGAATACATGGTACCTGCATGGCATGGCTCCTTACACAGGACAAGGCGGATGGGGAGTAGTCGGAGACGTCCAAATAGTTTGCCATTGGACTTTGCAGCAAGGAACTAGCTTTTGGGGAGCAAAGGTGGACCAGCAGTAGGTATGTCCATATACATCTCAAATGCACGTTGCCAACTGCTTCTGCGGCAGATGTTACTAACTAGCCTTCCTTCTAAGGCTCGCCGCCGCGCTCAACTGACACAGCCTCCAGTACAGGTCAGGTCAGTAGTAATTGTACCCTTTGTCCATTCCTGCAAGTCAGATTGTTCCATCTTCCATGGGATATTGTTGGTGCTCATCAGTCATGCCTTTCATGTCTCTAGTCTCTACCAGCTGCATGCCATGCCTTTCATTCATGTCTCCACCAGCTGCATGCCATGCCATGCCATGCCATGGAGAATCTCAGAGAAAACGGAGTGAGCAGATTGTAGACTGGGTGACTGACCGGCTAGGACAGGGTTATATTGGGACATGATACCGAACAAAGCAGGTGTGGGCATAGAATTCTTTCCACCTAACACTTTATGCGGCCTCTGGGGCACTAGTGATCATTTCATACTGTGCTAGCTAGCTAGCTAGCTTGCTTGCTTGCTCAAAGAAGAGATTGCAGAGGAAAAGGGAGAGGCTGTTTGGTTGGCGCCGAGTAGGGCATGCAATTTGAAGATTCAGCACCAGACCTGCAGACCATATCAGGATTTATCATCTGTCATTCGCTCGCAGCTGACCAGCCAGGTAACGTACCTTCGGCAGATTAAATAGTCATAATGTCGCAACCAATCACATTATTGATATGCCCGGCTACTTCTGTCAGAAAAGAGATGTAAATGAAGGCCGAAAAAAGGCAAATCATTGATCATGTGGTGTTTGCCACTCGGATTAATCGACAACGCACCACCGTGTTGGAAAAGGGTCGGCCGGCATATATAAGTTAATTCATTCAGGAAGATCACAACTTTGACGCATGCATGCACACACAAACACACGTTAAGACGTGTTGACTGATCAGAAATACTCTACTTAAGTAGTAGTAGTAGTTAGCAGTAACATATAAGTACTAGATAAACATGGATTGATGAATACATTGATATATATACACACACACACACATGTATAGTGATGTGACCGTCCCGGTTAAGGTTGTTTAGCACTACTACATCAATTGGTAGTGAATTATGATTGCCATTTTGAAATGATGGAACAAGCATTACTGGACTTCACATTCAGGGGCCTCTGTACCAGTGGCTTTACATTAGCTTATTCTGAAGGCCAATTAGGTAAGGAACCAAGCAATTAATGCAAAAGACTTCTTTTCCGTCCATCACCTTTCCGTTTGCTTAATTTCTAAATATCATATTCTGAAAGTGACACGCGCAAACGCAACAACATAAATATATTTTGCTTTTTTGCTGGGCTAGCTCCACTATTCTTCAATGGCTGGTGTGACTCTGGTCTGGTGGATCGGATTGACAGAAGTGTCGGCACCAGAAACCAGCACTTGTACCTTTACCCCCCTTTGCTTTTATTAAACAAAACTAGCCTTACATTATGGACCTAGCTAGGCAGATCACATGCATGGAATGAGCATGAGCCTGACATATAAAATCATCTGCAAATCCAGAGCTGGGTAGAACAATCTTACAAACAGCCTCAAACTTTCAGTACCAAACCTGCTGCACATTCTTTCTTATATGCCCGAGTTGGCTTACAAGAGGTTGCATTGCAGGCAGGCGGTCAGGGCAGGGTGATCGATGATGATGAAGGTTAGCCCAAGGGTCAGCGTTCACGTTTGCTTGTGCAACACTAGACCTGGGAAGGAGTGCCCACATTACAATAAAAGAGGGGACATCACTCACCACAGCGCCACAGCCGATTCACCAGAGAAAATGAAGCCGGAGCAGGCCACCCACAACAAGATGGCGACGGCGACGTCCTCCCCGTCTCCTGTGCTCGGCCTGCGGGGCGTGGTGAGCTCCCTCGTCGCCTTCTTCATCGTCGTCAGCTCCGTCTCCCTGCTCTTCGACCGCGGCCACGAGTCGCAGGTGCAGCTGGCGGTCCAGCACCGGCACCAGGAGGTGAAGGTGGCCGCGGCGGGGCGCCGCGACGCGCAGGTGCAGTGGACGGACGAGCTCATGGGCGAGGCCGTGAGGGGCTCCGGGGAGGAGTGCAACTGGTCCTTGGGACGGTGGGTGTACGACAACGCCTCCCAGCCGCTCTACTCCGGCCTCAACTGCTCCTTCATCTTCGACGAGGTCGCCTGCGAGAAGTACGGCCGGAATGATACCAGGTACCAGCATTGGAGATGGCAGCCCGATGGATGTGATCTTCCAAGGTATGTCTGGTTTTGTTACATACATTCATGTTTCTTTTTCTTGAATGAATAAGTTGAGAGTCTAGTTTCCAGCCGCTCTACTTCGAAATTTTGTTTATGCATGCCAACCAAAAATACCGCACTGTACTACGTATATGCTCTGTCACTGTTGCAAAATTTCGAAATTGAACTCTTTCTGGAATATATAAGGGAACTAAAAGCTTAGTAGCTGCTTGGTCTCTAGCTGAAAGCCTGAAACCAAAGGATGCATTTTTTTTTTGACCGGAACGGCAGGTGCTCTGCCTTTTCATTAAAGTAGAGGGAAAGCTGTACAGACTGAGATAACCTCAGCAAGAAAATCGAAAGAAAGTGGTCCGATGCTGCACAAAACAGCCCGGCTGTACATGTCTCACAAGACTACTCCCTGGCCTCCATAAGGAGGCCTAAATCATCTCTAATGAGCAAGCAAACCCCCTCAACTGACTTCTGCTCATTCCGAAAGATACGCCTGTTCCTCTCCTTCCAAATGTTCCAGGCCACATAGGTCGCTGCCACACATTCATCTACCCCCTCCTTTTTCGCTTGAGCAGCAAGGTTTTGTCCCACCAATCATTAATCGAAGTGGCCTGGAGTGCAACTGCTGCTACCTTGGGGTATTTGGATGCCATTCTGTGCCAAACTGTCTTCGCAAAGGAGCATCTCAAGATAAGATGACCAACAGATTCAGGAATCTGATCGCAAGCACAGCAAACATCTTGATGATCCCATCCTCTTCTAAGCAGCCTATCAGTGGTCCAAAGTCTGTTTTGGAGCAAGGTGATAACTAGCAATGGAACAACTTGAGATGGCAAAATGGGTGGTATTGGCCTGCCGAACCAGAGGGCAGTGAAAGATCAGCAGTGGAAACTTTAAATTTTCTTTTCTTTGTTCACCATGTAATTCCATACACCTGCATGGCTAGAAACAGATCATAAGTAGATGGCATGGCATCCAGTCATTCACGCCTAGTACTGTCAATATCATTTGTGACATGCGGGCTATTCTTTACATGTTGAAACAGATTCAGCGCCAGAATTTTTTGATATGATTGCTCTGCCTCTGCTCCCCAAGGACACAAAGGAGCTAATCGATTGTGAAAGATCACTAGTTGTGAGGATTTCCCATCTTGTTCTTATTTCTGTCTTGTTGAAAATGCGAAACAGGTTCAACGCCACCAAACTGCTCGAAAAGCTGAGGAACAAGAGGATGGTCTTCGTGGGCGACTCAATCAACAGGAACCAATGGGTCTCCATGGTTTGCATGGTGGAGGCCTCCATCCCTGAAGGACAAAAGATGCGCGTTTACAATGGCTCGCTTATCTCCTTCACGGCATTCGTATGTTGAACACTTGAAAGAATATACGTACTAAAAGTAAGGCATGACACTTTCTGTTAGCTGATGGAGGCACACTGTTTCAGGAATACAATGCGACAATCGACTTCTACTGGTCGCCGCTGATACTAGAATCCAACAGCGACAACCCGATAATTCACCGGGTTGAGTACCGGATCATACGGGCGGAGAAGATTGAGAAGCATGCCCGTGCCTGGGGCAATGCTGACGTTATTGTTTTCAACTCTTACCTTTGGTGGAGGAAGCAGAAGCCCGATATGAAGATGAAGGTCATGTAAGTACATCTTTTTTCGCTCTGTTGTTTCTGAAAACGATGTCAACAAAAGGAAAGAGTTGTCTGAAACTGACGCGAGCAAGTTAATAAAGTTTTTGATGCTATGGCCTGGGATTTGGAATTACCAACAAATATATGTATAATTGGCAAGTGATGAAATCCTCACCATGAGCAGGTACGGCTCATTTGAGGATGGTGATGCAAAGCTAGACGAAGTGGAGATGGTGGAAGGTTTCGAGATTGCTCTCAAGAAACTAACCGAGTGGGTGGGAGCGAATGTCAACAACAAGACTAAAATCTATTTCGCAGGCTCGTCGCCTACCCATACCTGGTGAGACAAAAAAACTGAAACCTATCCATCAACCGTTGAACCTGACAACCAACAGATTCTATTTACAAGTACTATATCACACGATCTCACACATAAACAAACTTTCAGGGCAAGCGACTGGGGTGGAGACGACAGCAACAAGTGCCTGAACGAGTCCGAGCCGATCCAGAAGGTGGGGTACAAAGGCGCGACCACGGACTACAGCATGATGGACAAGGCGAAGCACATCTTCAGACCACTGGAGCAGAAAGGCATAAGCGTTCAGATACTCAACTTCACCCAGCTGACCGACTACCGCATCGACGCGCACCCCACCGTGTTCCGGCGGCAGTTCACCCCCCTCACGGCGGAGCAGATCGCCAACCCGAGCAGCTACGCCGACTGCACGCATTGGTGCCTCCCCGGCGTCCCGGACGTGTGGAACCACTTCCTCTACTCGTATCTCGTGCAGAAATCATGATGTAAATATACATATGCATGCCATTTCTTGTTCGTTCGGGGTCTTGTTTTCCCGGTTGTGGGAGGGTCTAGATTAGGCCGCTGCTGCCTTAATGTATAGGACATGCCCCGCGTCAAAAAAAGAGAGAAGGTTTCTCTGCACTTCTTGTAAAGAGCCAAGGAAGTGTATATGAGATTATGAGTACTAGTAGTACAAATGCCCGTGCGTTGTATCGGGCTAGAAAAAAGTGCAGAAGGAGGGGAGGGTGTTAAGCAAACCTTCCAAAGCATATCCTGCAAGGGTGAATGGAGATGTTATGAAAACTGGACCTTGTAAGCCGACGATGCAGTCTAGGTCCCCTTTCTCTCCTCCCCTTCTCCCCTCCGAAACGAATTGAGGTCCAGTGCCTTGAGAGAGCCAAGGCACCGGTGAACAATGTGGTGCCTTGCCCCTCATTTTTGTACGTTAGATCGAGAATCGGTGGTCGTATGAACATCAAGTGCTCTTCTATACCCGAACAGTAAATTTGAAAAAATTGTAAAAATGTTTAAAATGTTTTGAAATTATTTTTACGGTAAACTTTGATAAAATGTCTAAGAGCTCGCAAAATTTTAGTATGAAATCACATTTGTGGAAGTCGTGACAAAAAAAAATGATGTTATTATGAGATTATGAGTACTAAGTGGAAGGGGATTAAGGAGCTGTTAATTTGGAGGCGTGTGAATGTATATATATCCCAGCCTGCAAATCTTATGACACCGTGTTTGGCTACTAGGGAATTAAGAGTTTGCCAGGGGATTAAGCTTGGGAAGTTTATTATTAATCGCAGACCCATGATTGGTGTGTGGTGGGAGTTGGTGATGTGAATTTGAGATGAAGTTTCATCCCGCATGAACTTTTTTAGAAAAAGGGATTAGTGAGTCGAAAGCTTTACGGAGGTCTAACTTAAGGAAAAGTTTTAAAAACAACCGGCTGATTTTACGCCCCATCATCCGCTTCGTGCGCCGTCCGATAACATCTATCACGATTTCCTTTTGCAGTGCACTGTACAGGGTTGACACGACCATGTGCATTTTTTTTAGCTGGGTGATCTCTGTCCTGAGAGTTAATTGCAAAAGACTACCACAATTCGGGCCGTATTCATAAATTGGTGCCATCTTTCAATTTTTTTGTAAATACGTACCAAGATACATGCCGTAGTTTGCAGATCCTGTATTTCTACGTATAGATGCTCTTTCTGACAGATATAGCCCACCGGTCAGTCTCTTACAAAAAACCGGTTCGGACCGCTTCGATCCGGGAAAAACCGACTATTTCTCTTCATCTAGACCGGACAGGCAAAAAAAACCTTCATCTTGCATCTCCAGACCGAGCCCACCATCTCCCCCATCTCCCCTGCTCCTCCACCCTGCCTCCCCCTCACCGCCACCACCGCCGGCCACTCCCTCCACCCCCACCAGCACTGCCCCTCCCTCCTCCGCCCCCGCCCCCGCCTCCTCACCATCTCCCCTGCTCCCCCACCCCGCCTCCCACATCTCTTCCGGCGCCTCGCCTCGGCGCGCTGCAGCCGTACCTCGGCCCCTTCGCCTATCCGCTGCCCCAGCACGAGAGGCCCCCGCCCATGGAGAGCGCGCAGGCGTGCCGGACGCACGCGACGACCACGTCGTAGCTCCTGCTCTGCGGCGCGGTGCAGACGGCCTCGATGTCCTCCGTCTTGTTCCCGAAGCAGATCCCTTCCCCCGGCGCGGCGGTGCAGCGTGGTGGTCGACAACGGGGTGTGCGAGACGGCGACGCTGGTGCAGGTGCACAGCGCGCGGAAGCACGGCGTGCTGCTGGAGGCGGTGGCCGCGCTGTCGGAGCACGGCGGCTGTGTCCGCAAGGGCTACATCTCGTCCGACGACGGCCGGTGGTTCATGGACGTGTTCCACGTCACCGACGCCGCGGGATGCAAGGTCGTCGACGCCGACAAGCTGCTCGTCCGCCTCGAGTCCTCGCTCGCCGCCGCGGCGGCCGCACCCGACGCATTGCCGCCCGCCAAGGAGGCGCTCTACCTTCTCGAGCTCATCGGCGTCGACCGCCCGGGGCTGCTCTCGGAGGTGTTCGCCGTGCTGCACAACCTGCGCTGCAGCACCGTGGACGCCAAGGACTGAACGCACGGCGGCCGCGTGGCCACCCTGGTGTTCGTCCGAGACGAGGACCCCGGCGCACCCATCCACGATGCAGCCGAGCAGCGCGGCGGCGGCGAGGCAGGCCAAGACGCGGCCGGACCCCGGCTGGCCCTGCGCGACGCGGTGGGGTGGAGGGAGTGGCCGGCGGGGTGTGGCGGTGGTGACGGTGAGGGGGAGGCGGGGTGGAGGAGCAGGGTGGGCTCGGTTGGAGGAGAAGAAGGGTTTTTTTTTTTTTTGCCTGTCCGGTCCGGCTGGAGAGGGAGAGAGTCGATTTTTCCCGGATCAAAACGGTCCGGGCCGGTTTTCTCTGTAAGAGACTGACCGGTGGGTCATGTGTGTCAGAAAGAGCATCTATACGTAGAAATACAGGATCTGCAAAATACGGCCTGTATCTTGGTACGTATTTGTAAAAAAATTGAAAGATGACACTAACTTGTGAATACGGCCCGAATTATGATACTTCCTCTATCACAGTTTATAAGGCGTGCACGTGTATCTAGATCGTCAATTTGACTTATATAAAATATATTGTTTAACATAAAAATTATATTATTAAAAAATAGAACATCTAAAGTTTCTAATGATATATTTTTTGTAATATATGTCTCTTATTAAGTTGGTCAAATTGACGACCTAGATACACGTGCAAGCCTTATAAACTGAAACGGAGGGAGTAGTCTTTTGCAATTAACTCCTGTCCTGAGCATGTATGCCACCCCTGTTTATTTTTGAATATTCAACGATGCACGTCACACTGTAGTGCCGTCATACAGAGCTACTTTTAGCTAGCTTCTCGTTGTGTATTGGCAAAAATTGGTACCACTGTTGTTATGCTCATTAACACAACTAAGCAAGCATAGAAAATCAACCTATATTTAGTAGCCACGCTGTTTTTCTTTTGGCCTGTGCTATGAGCCAGTCAACTGATTTCTGAGCAAGCTGTTAGATCTGCCTCATGTGGTCGTTTTATCGCAACCCCGTGCCATTGCAACATTGCCGCTGTTGTGGACGTCTTCATTGTGACATCACCACTGTTTGCAGTAGTCATTGTCATTGTTGCATTCTAAACCCGGCCCCAGCGCCACCGCCATCCCATTCGCCGATACGCTGCATCATCCCGTTGCAATTATCATTACACTTCGTAACATCATCACAGTTCACAGCTATGCAATAAAATCGTGTTGCACGACGCCATCGCAACATTGTTGATGTTGCCAACATCGTCGGGCAACATTGTCGGCGTTGTAGTAGTCGCCACACAACATCGAGGATGTTGTGGTTTTCCTTACACAACATCATTAGCATGGTGTCGTCGTCATAGCATCACCCCACGTTGTTGTCGACCGGTAATGCCGATGAGGCGGGGGCATCGCTAGACCGGGCAGCAGCGCCACTGCCAATACATTCGCCGGTACGCAACATCGTCCCGTTGCAGTTGTCATGACACGTCACAACGTCATCACAGTTGCATTCACTACTACACAACAAAATCCTTGTTGCATGACGTCACCACAACATCATTATTGTTGCCATCATCGTCGGACAGCATCGTCAATGTTGTAGTAGTCGTCACACAACATCTTTGATGTTGTGGTCTTCATTACATGAAATCATCGGCATTGCGCCGGCGGCGCACCATCACCCCATGTTCCTGTCGAGCGGTGATACTGATGCGGCGGGGGCATCGCTATGCTGCAAGGACTGCCACTGTGTTGTATCACGTGCTACAAGCCAGTGTTTGTGAGCCATGCTACGGAGCGCTGCCGGTGCTATCAGCCTGTGCTACTAGAGCGTCAGAGATGTTCTGAGCCATTTTTGTGAGTAGCAATCACATATACTGCGAGGTGGAGGTAGCTAACCGGTAATATTGCAGGTGCATAAAGCAAGTTTGTATTTTCCTTGAAGAATTGTGCATCGTTTAGTGTCGGCGGTCCCATAAAAATAGTCTTGGAAGAATTGTGTGACAGTTGGTTTAACGAGGTGTCAGAAAAGAGGATCGTCAAAGCCGTCCGATCCCGGGCTTGCGACGGGTTCGTCTATCTAGAAGCTCCGCATAGTGGACATCCCGTACAACAGCTTGTGTGTTTTCTTGCATGCATGCATGCAATGATGTTATCAGATTTATTCTAAATGATCGAAATTCAAAAACTTTTATCTCTTAAACCGTTAATTCGATCGATAATCCATTTTCATTGTTGACTTTGTTTCGACGAAATCTTTAAAACTAGATCCCATGTCGACATGTTTCGACAACTTTTTTTTTTCTCACAATTACCACATTTGCTGCACTTATTTGTCGTATTAGTAAGTGCTTACTTGTCTGATAAAAAATAACTTAATCGTTAAATTTTTTAAAATTGCGTATAAATATGACATCTTGACATAATCAAAATGGCAAGCACAAACAACTTTTTGAGGCGATTACATGTAAAAATATGACAACTCAACATATTTAAAACCGGTGACCATAAAAAAATCTTTTTTGATCATCGTTTGTAAATATGACAACTCGGCATAGTTAAACTAGCATCTTGACAACTAAGTTTTTGTAAAATTGGCAACTATGCAATTTTAAACTACTACTAGTAATACTAGTACTAACCAGATGCATTTCGCTAGTGATTAAGGTCTGCCAACACATGTTTTGTGTGAGACACTTTTTCTACCGATTTTCCGTGTCACGCTTTGCATGCAATGCATATTTTTGTGATGCCATCTGCATATCCTTCTAAGCCACGCTGTTGTGTGCTGCAATATGGATACATGCAGCACATGATTCACATCGAGAAAAAAATGGCAATTAAGTTATTTTTTTGGACAAGTAAGTGGCTAATAATACGACAAGTAAGTCTAAAAATGTGGCAATTATGGACGGAGAAAAAAGTTCTCGAAACATGTCAACATGGGGTCTAGTTTTGAAGATCTCGTCGCGACAAAGCCAACGGTAAAACGGATTGTCAATTAAATTAACGGTTTAGAGATAAAACTTTTTAAATTTTAAGTCAATAGAGATAATCTTGATGACGTTATTGCATGCATGCATGGTAGAGAGATGGAATTAGCCGCAACATGGGAAGACTTGCATGCGGCGTCCTATGTAGTTAAGCCCTATACTAATTAGGGACTCTCTAGAAATTCTCACGTTAATCAATAATTAGGAACCATTAATCTTGTGAGGCCGAGTTATTACGGTGTAGATTAATCCAAGAAATTCGTATATTACTAAAACTCTTGCACTAAGAAAAAAAAAACTAAGCAACTTTTTTTTTAAGAACTAAGCAACTAACACCGCACCTAAATCTGACCCAATCTCTTGGTATCCCATTTTTCATTTTTTCCTGGATCAATCTCGCAGGTCTCTTTCTCACACACATTTACGTCCCAAAGCTGACACAATCTCTCACATATGACAGCCTTTTCCCCTCCTTTATAAGTGTATGTATCTATCAAGTCTCTCCCTTATCTATTCATTTAAAAATTAGAAAATATCCCTTTTTTTCAGAGCTCAACGTGTATATGTCTCTCTCACGTCTATCCCTCTATCCCTTCTATATTAGGTTAAGCAAAAAATGAAAGTCATTGGAATCAAATTAATTTTTATGATGTAGAAGTAGATCTTTAGCTTACTTTTCAAAAAAAGAAGACGGTTGTTTTGGCTTAGAAAATACATGTACACGTATAGATCAATTTAACGTGTGAATTGATTCCCGTGTGGCCCAAACTCACATGTCAGTAGGAGAAGAAGCAAGCTGATGGATGCCTGAATCGATCGGTATGTAAGCCAAATATAAGTCACACACGTACCTAATGCTCAAAAACGCATGCACGTACCTCTCTTCCTAAAAAACATGCACGTACCTCTCCGATTGGATTGCAACGAGACGTGTCGCTTTTTCTTGCAATCCTTCTTTGTTGTGCCGCCGTCGCTGCTCTTTCATACATGAATTCTCGGTGGACTTCTCCTCTACCGCCCTCTCTCATCTCAACACTGCTTGGGCTGGCCTAGGTGAATAGGTTGCTGCTATTTGTCCTCCAAACAAGGCTGGTGGAGATGCCAGTAGTAGAGGCGAACACCTTCGTGGTTGACACCAATATATTTAGAGCGATTCACATCCTGCTACTTATAACCCCTGCCGCACCATGTTTTTGTTTCTTTTGATGTTATTTTATTATGCTTTTCCTTTACCCAAGTCAAAATGTAAAAAAATTCAACGACCTCTTTTGTAGTTAATCTCTTCAAGTGAGATCAATCAGATTGTTTTTCTTCAAAAATGTGGTTGTACCACAGGCGACTATGTTGATGGACAGAAATAGGCATTAATTTTATTTTGACAGATCAATTAAATGGACGATATGTTCATCCATCTTATCATGTTATTTCTTGCATTCCTACACGACAATGGATACGATAAATTGGCATTATCATGGGAGGTTCAACTATATTATTAATATTTATTCTTATAATGATGTCAACAATTATGGTGCTCATTTTTTTGTGTGAGCAACAAACATGTAATTATCAAAAGTGTTGAACGAGTTACAGAAGAGAAAAAAAGGCATTTCATAGTTGGATATGAATTGTATTATTGTAATACCATATTTCATTGCTTTGCGGTACACAAATTGCACGGTGTTAGGATTGTCCTAAAGAAGATGATAATGATTTGCTTAGTCTTCCTATTATGATTCTATTCACAGGCCTTATACGGATGAAAGTGGCAAATCCCTTGAGTCTAACATTAGAATTAAATAAGGTTATTTAGAAAAATAAAGCACTAGCCCGTGCAAGCAAGGGCACGGGTTCACGACTAGTCATGTTTAATTGTCTGCTCAGTTAAACCCGTGTTAAGGGCGGAGAGCGCAGGGATGTTGGCTAGGTTGAAGTTTTAGTGGTTGGGAGATATAGATCCGAAGATTTTCGTGAAGACTTGCTTGAGGATGGAGACTTTTGTGATCTTGACTCAAGAAATCAATGTGAGAGATGAGCAAGACCATATGTATATCAAAAGATAGGCCACGCCCCTTCTTTTTTCCATTTCCATGTATTATTTTTTGAAGAGAAGCACTTGGGTACAACCCCACTAAACGTATAAGGACAGTATGATCATTGCACGTTCTGTACAGTATCCATCGCCCCGTCCGCCCGCCCGTCGTACGCCCGCCCGCCCGTCCGTCGTACATACGCCACGTTAGCCCACACGTTAGCGGTTTGGTTGAAAAAAAAACCTATCTTCATCACGCCCGCCTTCGCCGCCGCGACTCCACCACGCGACGTCTCCACCGCCGTCTCCGGCGCCGACGTGGCTCCACCCCCCGCACGTCTCCGCCGACGCGGCGAGTCCAGCACGCGTCGCCTCCACCGCCGACAGGACTCCCCTCACCGTCTCGTCTCCAACGCCGCAAGTCCACCACGCGACGTCTTCTCCGCCGCCGCCGGTACGCCACCGCCGGTACGCCGCCGCACACGTCTCCACCGGCGACGTGTCCCTCTCCCTCCGCTTCGATGCCGGCGGTTGTAGTGACCGACATGGCATCGACGTCGAACGATGTCGATCAACCCTTCGACGACGGACAGTAAGTTTTTTCATTTAACCCATACAATTTTTCATGATTTCATTGTATGAGTGTTTATTGTGACATTGATACAACACCTATTGAAAGGTTTATTAATATAGCAAGACAACACCGGATATGCTGGCGATGACTCTAGTAGTGAGGATGAATCTTCGTCATTGAATGCAAATAAATCACTCGGACACAACTATATGAGTCAGCATGAATCATATAGTGGTAATGTAAGTGTTGTGTACGTTGACTATAAATAATGAAAATATAAGCTATTACATTAACACTTACAATTGCTATTGAATTTAAATAGGTGCATGCCAATGATGACAATGACGATTATGATATAGATGATCAATCTTATGCTGAAAGTGGAACCTAGGAATGTTTTAAATATGTTGTTGTATTATTACTAACATACAAATTGTATTACCACTTACATTTTTGAATCTGCACAGAGAAATACCGATGGTGACACTCATGCGAGAACCTTACATGATGACAATGATGAGGATGATAACAATGATGAGGATGGTGATAATGATGAGGATGATGATAATGATGAGGATGATGACAATGCATCTAATGAAGGAAATATGAGCGAAGTAGGTTATATTACATGTTCAAATTACTCATGAAAACTGAAAACATATCAAAAGACTGACGAACATGGTGATATGTCTTATTTTGCAGGGGGGTGTAGATGGTTCTAATGGGAACGATGAGCATGTTGGCGATCTTGATTTTGACCTTGACATCGGCTATGATGAATATCAGCAAGAGACATTGGATAGGCATTGGGAAGTCATGGCCAAGACATTCAGGTCAGAAGGAGAGGCGTACATGTTCTATAACCAGTACGCGAAAGATCGTGAATTCAGTATCAGGAGGGACTTGAAAAGATTTGGAAAAGGTTTCCAAAAAGTTTTACGCATGAGGAGGTATCTCTGTTCCAAGGGCAGGAAAATGACAGGCAAATTTTTTAACCATGGAAGGCCGGACCCGCAGACTGAGACCGGAGAGTCGATGTTTCTGTGAAGCCCATTTAAAAGTGAAGCTTGATAGAAAGAGTGGAGTTTGGTATGTCAGCTGTTTCTTCGATGATCGCAGCCACGTTCTTGCAAAACCGGACGAAGTCCCTTTCCTCCGGTCTCTCAATGTGATCAAAGATTTCCAGAAAGCAGAGATTTTAGCTATGGCAGGAGCTGGGATAAGAAAGCATATCATTTTTGATAACTTTGTCAGCAGGTATGGTTCGTACGCTAAGACAGGGTTTGGAAGGAGGAAATTGTATAATACGTGCTACAGGGAGAAGATGAAACTGCTTGTCCAAGGTGATGCTGACACTGCTATAGGAATCATGTTGGCTAGAAAGGACAGGGATCCGGATTTCTTCTTTGAGCATACCGTTGACGCTGAAGGTAGGCTGAACAACCTGTTCTGGTGTGATTCGCAATCACGTCGGGATTATCTTGACTATGACGATGTCACTGTGTTCGATAGTACGTACAAGATGAATAGGTATGGAATGCCATTTATCCCTTTTGTTGGTCTCAACAATCACCGTTGCACTACGGTTTTTGCATGCGCCATTGTTTCAGATGAGACTGAAGGTACATATGTTTGGCTGCTAGAGACATTTTTGAAAGGTCACTGTCAGAAGAAGCCCCAGTCTGTAATTACTGATGGAGATGCAGCGATGATAAGGGCTATCAGGAAGGTGCTTTCTGACGTGTGGCATCGTCTATGTTCATGGCATATTGAAAAAACATGCAGAAACACCTCCACCACAAGTCATTGAAGGAATTCAGGTCACTCTTGTACTACGCCACCACACATACAGTTTTCGAGGAGAGATGGGTCGCGTTTGTTCAGAAATGGCAGACGGAGAAAACAAAAACATGGCTCCATAGGATGTACAGGAAGAAGAAGCTTTGGGCTGCATCATATTTGTCTGGTGGGTTATTTCTTGGTATGCGTAGTAATCAGAGGAGCAAGAGCCTAAACTCATGCCTGCACCTACATCTGGACTACGGTATGACAATTGTTGATATGATTGTACACTATGAGAATTGCATCATGCGCCTGCGCGAGAATGAATCGCATGACGATTGCGTGGCCTCACAGACTCTACCAGTAGCAATGACTGAGTGTAAGACCATTGAGGTGTTTGCTGCCAAAGCATTCACGAAGGCAAACTTTTACATCTTACAGGAAGATTTAAAAAAGGTACATCAGCTTGAGGTAATTGATAGATTAAGAGGAGCAGACAGTCACAGATTCGTGGTTGTTTGGAAAAATAACATGGATCATAGGTTTAATATGGACTACGCACCAGGTAACTCTACAGAAACTATAAAGTGAAGTTGTCGAAGTATGACTCGCAAAGGCCTTCCTTGCAAGCATATTCTTCATGTTTTGAATGCACTCAACTTACCTGCAATATCTTAGTGTTGTATCCTGCAACGGTTCATGAAGAAAGCAAGATCTGGATTGCCCGTGAAGCGCACCAGCGATATGTTTTCATGGGGTTGGACGGGTAAGGAGGCCAGAGGTAGATATAGTAAGTTGAGCAGTGTATCTGCAGAAGCTTCTCATATCGCATGTCATAACCCATTCTTATTCGACAAGATGATGACAACAATGGAAGAAATTATAGCGAATAAGGACATCTTGAATAATGAAGAACACAGTCAGCAAAGCTTTGTGAGTAATGATGAATTTCAGCCTAAGCAGAATCATATTCTTATTCGTGATCCAGTGAAGGTGTCCACCAAAGGGGCACCTAAACATAATATTAGAGGTCAGGGTAAGAATGGTCCCGAGGTGACCAAAAATGGAAGACCAAAAGCATTTGATGAGAAAAGCGGACGTCTATATAGACTATGCAGACTTCCAGGTCATAACAAGACCACTTGCAACCAAAATCCAGAGTACGTATGTTGTTTTGTTATTTTACTTATGTTGTTTCGTTTTGGTAATTATTTTCTTATAACCTATAATTTATTTCATGCAGTAACTCGGGTTGAAGACAGAAGCGGTGTTATTGTAATCTTGAGATTTTTGTATGTGCAATCATATTGTGTTACATAAGACAATATGTATAGTTTTTCATGTTATTTAAGACAATACGTATATGTTTTCATGTTATATGTTGTTCATTTTATACAAGACAATACTATGTGCACTTCAGCTGACATCGATTGTGCTATTTTTTAGTGCAAAATGCATGTACCGACGCCATGACGGCGCTGTGTGTTCTGGGTAAAATCCCATCGCGTCGTCTGCATGCGCCGACGTCACGTGGGAGCCGTTGATCCCGTCGTTTTCTGGGCAAAAAATGTCACGCCGACTGCATGTTCCGACGCCATGCGAACGCAGATGCCCCGTCGGTTTTTTTTCGTGCAAAAAAACGTCTCGCCGATTGCATGCCCCGAGGCCAAACGGGCGCAGTTGACCCCCAGAGTTTTTTTTCGTGCAAAATATGTCGCGCCGACTGCATGTCCCGACGCCACGCGGACGCAGTTGACCACGTTCATTCGTTCGTTCAAAAAAACGTCGTGACGACGGCATGCGCCGACGTCGCACCGACTGCATGCACCGACAACATAGCACAGTTGATAGAATTTTCAACAACAACGTAATATTTATATATTACTATAACTATATAATTACTATTACGTATAAAATCTTTAAACACAAAATATGATAAAATAATCTAGTCTCGTAGTAAACTCAAACACGCATGAATCTTCTCTGATGTCATCTATTTCTTTCTTCTTGCAATCCTAATAACTTTGTCTTTAATTTCCCCAAGTGTGTTCTTCAAAGAAAAAATAATTTGCGCTATCATTAGCTCCCTCGCATCATCAATTGATCTCTGCAAAACAACACTCAAATCATTTTAGTCCACTATAAGTGTTCATAGTAAAGAGTACTAATATTAGTTTTGTACCTCTGAAAAAGATCGATCCCATGTATCGCCATTCCAATTTTTAAAGCAATGAAGAACAAATAATCCACATGAGTTCCTGATGCATGTAATTAACAATAAATAATTATGCATCACACACATATAATACATCAACGTTATATTTAACTACATACTCACCCATCTTCTTGTTGAGGCATGTCGTAGGTTTTAATAGGCCATGTGGATACATCCGGATACTGCACATATCTGGTTGCATTTGCTTCTGCAATATCCGCTCTGATTTCTCTTCTCTAAAAATAGCAATAAAACGCAAGAAACTTTCAAAAAATAATGTAAACACACGATGGTTCCGCAATGCAAATATGTATTAAAACCTACCAAGTCCTCAACGAGTTCTCTAGTTGTAGTGTCAAGTTCTTTTCCCATCAACGAGTCTAGAACCTGGAACTCTTTCTTTTCCTTATGCATGACGACCGTAACCCAATGAGCGTTATCCTTGTTGAGAGTCATATAAGCCTGCATAAAGAAAAAAAAGAAAATATCAACTAGATCAATGCAACATTTGTTATACTAGTGCATTATTTGTATACATTACAAGCACAAGAACATACCTTAGGTGCTTTGAAATACTCGTTGAGACACCTATTTACGGGTTCATTAGAATTTGACACTTTTTCATACTCATTACCGTTTAAATTCTTATCCTTTCTATATTCAAGAAGCCACTTCACCCTTCAAGTAGGTATTATGTAACGTTCGTCTTTAGCTTCCCCCAACAAAAAAGATGAGTACGCATTCATAACTTGAAAATAATATAACAAATGTAATGATTGCACTTTGTTGTCAAATATAATGTTAAAAATATAAATAACTTACATCGCCGCTTATCCATTGGCGGTTCAGAATCTGACAAGCTCTCTCTGCAGTCAAAGCGTCGATCACACCATCATTGAAAATTTCTGTAGCTTTATGTTTCTTTGAGCGCTCACATGCGCATAAAAACATAACACTCACTTTTATCACATCGACGTCAGCACTAGTTTTCTTACCATCTACTTTATTAAACAGTTCTGCAAATCACAAATTAAAATTAGTAAGCGTAACTCTACAATAAACTTTGTTTTACCAAAACAATATTGATTCATAACAATCTTACTCGCTTTGGCAGAACGTTTTGCACGCTTGATGGGTTTAACAACAACAAAAGGAGACTTTATGGCTCTTGATGCAGTGCGTTTACGTTTGCCAATCCCCTTTTCCACTTGCTCATCTACTCCATTATAATGACCCGATCCGTGTGATGAAATGTCATTTGTATCTAAAGACGTGACCGCCTTCTCATCTGATACCTCAGGTACTTCGATAGGATCACTCCAATCACCCTTGAAACTATTCAGATATTCTCGAGTGCAATAATAAGGTACCTTACCTTCGTCATCGTCCTTTTGCTTATTAATTTTACCTTGAGAAGGTGTGCGATAGTAGTCCTTATCAGACTGATAAACAAACTCCTTATGACCAAATGCACCATCATTTGTAGATTCATTAATGTCACCATATGGATTCTCTTCTTCTTCCTCCATGTTACCGGTTCTATAGAACACACCAGTTTTGTTCATTTTCTCAATCATGCTGTAAAAAAATATTTACTAACAAGAGTTATTTAAGTCAATGAAATACATTATGCACCATAGTAAAAATGTGTTGCGTCGTTACCCGTGCGTATAACTCTGGCAAGCGACGTATTTCCTTGCGTATTTCCTTCAGCTCATGCCAAATGCGGTCCATAACATTGCTCGCAGAAGCCTCTGATGTGTTGCTCGCTTTCTTCTTTCCACTAACAGTAGATTTTTTAGTACTTGATTTTTTATTTTTTTCAGCTTGTTCTTGAGCGATTTTTTTCATCCTATACTCATATGTAATATTGTCATCAATCTACAAAAACAATAATTAGAGACCGATAATTATACATCAAATTTAGACAATAAGTCGAACCATGGAAATGTAACATTAAAAAATAAATTTAGAGAATATGGATTACCATTCCAACACCACGACCATAATCATAGTCGTATTTGTCTCTTTTCTCCGCGATAGGTTCCGTCCAGTTCCTCATCAAGGGGCTCATAAGTGACAACGGATCATATTTTAGACTATAATTGGTTGTACTTTCTCCCAATATGTATACTGCAATACACCAAATAAATTTAAATAATATATATTTGACTAACAATACGTGAGTAATAAATCGAATAATACATACCTGCAAAAGGGCAAGGTTTCCATGTGGCCATTCCCTAACACGCCCATCCTCTAGAACCTTTCCAATCTCCGAAAGAAAGAACTTCAAAGTAAACTCGTTCCAGTTGAACTTACTTATCATCCTTTTGTCCTTATCTAAGGCATAATATTCCTTCGGAATATATTCATGGGAGACTCGTGAGATTACTGTTCCCAACAAAACTAGAAACGTCATCCGGACAAAGTCACCATCCGTGTTTTCATTCTTCACAATTTTATTGATAAGATCATCAATCATGATCTTACCCTTTTTTGTGTCCACAAAATTAGTTAGTATTCTTTTCATAGTTTTTTGTCCTTCTGTTCTAAGAAAACCAACTACATCAACTCCTTGATTTTTCAACCCAAAAATAGATAACGCATCATCATGCCCTATTGAAATAAGGCCTTTACTACCAGCTGACTCTTGAACCATGATTTTTTTGTTATGGCGATTGTAGCCTTGGATCAAAAAGTGAAGTAAAAATTCACGCATCTTAACGGACGACATTTGTAACATGCCTTGCAAATCCGTTTCATAAAACGTAAATTTTTGACTTGCTGAAAGTTTATCAACAAGACTAACCCACTTCTCAACAGAACATGGAATCACACCGTCGATATCCATCCTTCATAATTTAAACAATTTTTCACGTACGATGCAACTTATTTGATATTTCAATAATAACATGAAAACGTTATAAACATAGTTACCCAATTAGAATGCCGATGAAGGAAGAACGGACGGACGGACGGTGAAGGCCGCGGCGACGCACTGGCGTACGGTCAAGGCCGATGGCGGACGGACGGTGACGGTGACGGCCGCGGCGACGCGCGGACGGACGTTGACGGTCGCGGTGACGAAGTTGTGATGGGCACAACGTCGGGATGGATGGAGGGCGGCGGGGCTGGAAGGCGGCGAGATTACGTCGGTGTAGGGCTAGGCGTCGGGGGAGGGGGGTGCAGAGCGAGGCGTCGGGGGCGCGGCGGCGGCGAGATCACGTCGATGTAGGGCTAGGGTATGCAACGTCGCTAATCTTGCCGTCGTGGGAAAACAATATGACGACGTCGGCTGTATTTTTTTCATATTAAAAACAGAATTTGTGTGTATGGGAAAACAAATATTTCCATATGAATTTGCAAGTCTCCTTCATGAAAAAATTTCATTTTTTACCACGCTTCATAATGAACGTAACAAGGCGGCACGTGAAATTTTAGAATTTTCTGACAATCCGTGTTTTTGTTTTGAATTTCCATTCAAAAACAGACAAAAACAAATGCTGGACTTGACGTGCGTTTTGTCTCCGATTTTGTCGAACTTTTGCGTGGCATCATTGCATGTGCATTCTCAGGTGCCGGCAAGAGTTGGGTAAATTTCATGAATGCATCCATGTACTTCATGTGCAACCCATCGGTGTCGGTATGGACGGAAGGGGTGTTACAACGCGATCTTGCAAGTCTCCATCATGAATTTTTTTTCATTTTTTTCCACGCTTCATAATGAAAGCAACAAGGCGGCACACCAAATTTTAATTTTTTTTTGACAATCCGTGTTTTTTTGAATTTCCATTCGAAAACAGGCAAAAACACATGCCGGACGTGACACAACGTGCGTTTGGTCTCCGATTACGTCGAACTTTTGCATGGCATCATTGCATGTGCATTCTCAACTGCCGGCAAAAGTTGGGTAAATTTCATGAATGCATCCATGTACTTCATGTGCAACCCATCGGTGTCGGTATGGACGGAAGGGGTGTTACAACACGATCTTGCAAGTCTCCTTCATGATTTTTTTCATTTTTTTCCACAATTAATAATGAACGTAACAAGGCGGCACGTCAAAATTTAGAATTTTCTGACAATCCGTGTTTTTCTTTGAATTTCCATTCAAAAACAGGCAAAAACACATGCCATACGTGACGCAACGTGTGTTTGGTCTCCGATTTTGTCGAACTTCTGCGTGACATCATTGCATGTGCGTTCTCAGGTGCCGGCAAAAGTTGGGTACATTTCATGAATGCATCCATATACTTCATGTGGAACATATCGGTGTCGGTATGGACGGAAGGGGTGTTACCACGCGATCTTGCAAGTCTCCTTCATGAAAGTTTTTCATTTTTTTCCACGCTTCATAATGAACGTAACAAGGCAGCACGTCTAATTTTAGAATTTTCTGACAATCCATGTTTATTTTGAATTTTAATTCAAAAACAGGCAAAAACACATGCCGGACGTGACGCAACATGCGTTTGGTCTTCGATTTCGTCGAACTTTTGCGTGGCATCATTGCATGTGCATTCTCAGGTGTCGGCAAAAGTTGGGTAAATTTCATGAATGCATCCATGTACTTCATGTGCAACTCATCGGTGTCGGTATGGACGGAAGGGGTGTTACAACGCGATCTTGCAAGTCTCCTTCATGAAATTTTTTCATTTTTTTCCACGCTTCATAATGAACGTAACAAGGCGGCACGTCAAATTTTAGAATTTTCTGACAATCCGTGTTTTTTTTAAAATTCCATTCAAAAACAGGCAAAAACACATGCCGGACATGACGCAACGTGTGTTTGGTCTCCGATTTCGTCGAACTTTTGCGTGGCATCATTGCATGTGCATTCTCAGGTGCCGGCAAAAGTTGGGTAAATTTCATGAATGCATCCATGTACTTCATGTGCAACCCATCGGTGTCGGTATGGACGGAAGGGGTGTTACAACGCGATCTTGCAAGTCTCCTTCATGATTTTTTTAATTTTTTTTCCATGCTTCATAATGAACGTAACAAGGCGGCACGTCAAATTTTGGAATTTTCTGACAATCCGTGTTTTTTTTGAATTTCCATTAAAAAACAGACAAAAACACATGCCGGACGTGACGCAACGTGCGTTTG
This sequence comes from Hordeum vulgare subsp. vulgare, assembly GCF_904849725.1. Taxonomy (NCBI): domain Eukaryota; kingdom Viridiplantae; phylum Streptophyta; class Magnoliopsida; order Poales; family Poaceae; genus Hordeum; species Hordeum vulgare. Next base: position 330,640,988 of record NC_058522.1, on the reverse strand, counting down.
GTCTCTGATTTTGTCGAACTTTTGCGTGGCATCATTGCATGTGCATTCTCACGTGTTGGCAAAAGTTGGGTAAATTTCATGAATGCATCCATGTACTTCATGTGCAACCCATCGGTGTTGATATGGATGGAAGGGGTGTTACAACGCGATCTTGCAACTCTCCTTCATGATTTTTTTTTATTTTTTCCATGGTTCATAATGAACGTAACAAGGCCACACGTCAAATTTTAGAATTTTCTGACAATCCGTGTTTTTGTTTTGAATTTCCATTGAGAAACAGGCAAAAACACATGCCGGACGTGACACAACGTGCTTTTAGTCTCCGATTTCGTCGAACTTTTGCGTGGCATCATTGCATGTGCATTGTGAGGTGCCGGCAAAAGTTGGGTAAATTTTATGAATGCATCCATGTACTTCATGTGCAACCCATCGGTGTCGGTATGGACGGAAGGGGTGTTACAACGCGATCTTGCAAGTCTCCTTCATGAATTTTTTTCATTTTTTTTACACGCTTCATAATGAACGTAACAAGGCAGCACGTCAAATTTTAGAATTTTCTCACAATCCGTGTTTTTTTTGAATTTCCATTCAAAAACAGGCAAAAACCATGCCGGACGTGACGCAACGTGCGTTTGGTCTCCGATTTCGTTGAACTTTTATGTGGCATCATTGCATGTGCATTTTCAGGTGCCCGCAAAAGTTGAGTAAATTTAATGAACGCAATCCATGTACTTCATGTGCAATCCATCGGTGTCGGTATGGACGGAAGGGGTGTTACAATGCGATTTTGCAAGTCTTCTTCATGAACTTTTTCATTTTTTTCCACGCTTCATAATGAACGTAACAAGGCAGCACGTCAAATTTTAGAATTGTCTGACAATCCTTGTTTTTTTAATTTCCATTCAAAAACAGGCAAAAACCATGGCGGACGTGACGCAAGGTGCGTTTGGTCTCTGATTTCGTCGAACTTTTGCGTGGCATCATTGCATGTGCATTCTCAGGTGCCGGCAAAAGTTAGGTAAATTTCGTGAATGCAATATAAATTTTTTACGTTTTTATAGAATGTTTATATCGTTTAAGAAAAATTATAAGTTATTTATTTTTAGTTTTTTTTCCATTTTTGTACAATATATATATATATATATTTAACTTATGTAAATAATTTAAATATTTCGAATAAATAATAATAATAACACTAAATTTAGATTCATAATAAACTTAGATAAAATTTCATAGTTTCCGATTACATTCGAACATAATTTAAAAACTAAAAATAAAATTTAATTAAACATTACCAAATTCTAATTAAACCCTAATCTAATCGGAGTCCAGGTAGACGAAGGCGGGCCCGTCCACCGCGCCGTTGCCGTCCGCGTCGTCATCGTCGTCGTCGGAGCTGTTAGCGAGGCCATCCCAGTCGACGTCGTCGTCGTCGTCGCCGACAGGTGCCGGGTTTGCCGCCAGTGCCGCGGCCGCGTGGATTGCCGCCGCGATCTCTGCCTCTTACCTCGGCGCCGCGGCCGTCGTCGCCTGAGACGCCTGCATGACGACGAGTAGCCCCGGCGAGTCGTCGGTGTCGCCGTCCTCGCGGAGGACGAACTGTTCCGGCGGCACTTCGTACTCCGCGGGGCCACCGCCGGGGCCATCGCCGGGACCGCCGGTAGTGGGTGGGGGATTGCCGCCCTACGGCGACGCGGGATGCCGCCAGCGTTGCCCGCCGCCGCCGCCGCCGCCTGCCGGTGACGGTTGATGACGTCGTAGTAGCTTTTTCCAACCCAATAGGCGTGGCGGCCGCGGATGTTGTGGCGGCCGCCGGGATGGATCCGGAGCTGCTCCGGCGTAGCGGGGTCGTCCAGCGTCGGGTAGCTGTCCTTGCAAATCCTTCACGGTTTTGCGAGGCGGCACCCCGGTGGGATGAGGAGGCCGTAGCCGTGGAGCTCCTCCGTTAATGGCTTGTCGAGGCTTTGGGGCCAGTTGCTCTCCGACGCGCCACCGTCGCCGGCATGAGCCATCATCGGGAGGGACGACGGGACGACGGAGAGCAGGGGAGAGGGGGAGAGAATGTCGCGAGCAGCGGTGGGACGACGGAGAGGAGGGGAGAGAAGGAGAGAGCGACGGGTGTGCCGACGTGCCGCGGGACGCTGGGTATATATAGCGCAGCGACGGAAGGGGAGGCGACGGGGTAGGTGTCCGGCGTTACTCCCCTGGAGTGAATGCGCGTCGCCTCAGGAGCCGTCGAACCAGCGAGCCAGCGGCGACGGCGTCAGAAACCGATGCGACGGGGCTCTGACGATGCGGCCGCCATTAATGGCATCGTCTTGGGAGCCGGCGAACCAACGGGCTATCCGCGGCATCGGGAACCGACGCGACGAACTGGCGACGGGGTGCTGACGCGGCGATTAATGACGCTTCCAGAACCGACGCGACGAGCTGGCGACGGGGCGCTGACGCGGTGGTTAATGGCGGCGGCTTCGGGAACCGACACGACGAACTGGCGACGCAGCGTGCGATTAATGGCGCAGCCTCGGGAACCGACGGATTGACCGCGGTCAGGCCGACGTGAAGACGCCACGTCACGCCGGGTGGACGCGGATACGACGCGCATTCCGGGGCTCCTGTACGTCGCTAGTTCGTCAGCTAGCGCCCGTCGGGCTGACGCGCGTACGTTGGTACGGGGAAAAAGACCATCCTGCCCTTTGTTACGAAGGGGTATCGTTTAATCTCAGCCATCCTTGTGTTTAAGGGGGTTGTACGGAAGAAGAAGTGTTTTTTGAAGGATCAAAATTCCAGTTTGATGGTCTCAGAATTTCAATGTAATTTTCATTATGTTTGAGATGTTTAATACTTCCATGAACGCTTACAAAAGATCTGATCGTTTTTGCAAAACAAAAAAGATTTTACAAGTGAGGGTTGACAGTTTTCTTCTTGAATGTCTAGGAGTTGAATAATTTTTCTTAAGCAGGCCCATTTTTAGGGTACATCTTGTGTCTTTCAATGCCGCGGTGTGGGAGGCCGTCGAGTTGGCCCGTGAGCCAAGCTTCGTGGGCGAGGCTTTTTGAACAATCCATTGACATGGTCGAAAGATGGCTTGCCCGCTTCGAATATGAATTGGTTCGCGCATGGGAGTTTGGTTTTGATTTGGACTAGTAGGGGTTCGTGTTGGTTAGTGACAGAAGAGTTGTATTAGGAAAGGAGTCATTCCAGGCTAAGTCAAAGAAAGCTCGGTTGATTTGTCCTATCCTAGGGTTCCAGGTTACCATGTAAAACGTTGATCAAGAAGGGTCAGTTCCATAAGGTCAAGGTCATTAAGGGTATCACTGAAGTAATTTGCTTCGGTTGGCCGAAAGGAAGGTTTAGTTTTATCCTTGAAGAAATGTGAAGGGTTAAATCGTTGATGAGTAGCCAAGTGACCTCGTTATCTCGTTCGATATATTTTCACTCATCAAGTAAATTTTGCCTAAGACTACGACAAAAGGGAGCGTATAAGAAAAGCGTTGGCGATGGCGATGTACTGTGGAGAAGCAAACATTTTGATTACAAGTGTGGAATGTGTGGTTCTCAGATACATGTTGAATGTGCAGAGTTAGCAGCAGAATGGTTCCGCCGGTGGTCTTGATTTTTCCTTCAAAACAAATCCAAAAGAACTTCAGGTAACGCTAGAAAGTTCTTTATTCTTAAGGGGGAAAAGCATTTCCTTTTGGTAAATGTTTCCAGCCGGAGCGTCGGCCGAAATGTGCGCCGGTCCCAACAGTGACGTGAGATCCCACTTAATCGCACGGTCCCTTTTGTTGGAAATATGCCCTATAGGGAGTAATAAAGTGGTTATTATTATATTTCCTTGTTAATGATAAACGTTTATTGTCCATGCTAGAATTGTATTGATTGGAAACTCAAATACATGTGTGGGTACATAGACAACACTATGTCCCTAGTGAGCCTCTAATGGACTAGCTCGTTGATCAAAGATGGTCAAGATTTCCTTGTCATAGACAAGAGTTGTCATTTGATAACGGGATCACATTATTAGGAGAATGATGTGATGGACAAGACCCAAACTATGAATGTAGCATATGATCGTGTCAGTTTATTGCTATTGTTTTTTTGCATGTCAAATATATGTTCCTATGACCATGAGATCATGCAACTCATTGACACCGGAGGAGTACCTTGTGTGTATCAAACATCGCAACATAATTGGGTGACTAGAAAGGTGCTCTACAGGTATCTCCGAGGGCGTCTGTTGAGTTGGCATGGATCAAGACTGAGATTTGTTACTCCGTGTGACGAAGAGGTATCTCAGGGCCCACTCGGTAACACAATATCACAACAAGCTTGCAAGAAATGTGACTAAATAGTTAGTCACGAGATCTTGTATTACAGAACGAGTAAAGAGACTTCCCGGTAACAAGATTGAACTAGGTATAGAGATACTGACGATCGAATCTCGTGCAAGTAACATACCGATGGACAAAGGGTACTGTATACGTGATTGAATGAATCCTTCACATCGTGGTTCAACCGATAAAGATCTTCGTTGAACATGTAGGAGCCAATATGGACATCCAGGACCCGCTATTGGTTATTGACCAGAGAGTGTCTCGGTCATGTCCGCATAGTTATCGAACTCGCAGGGTGTGCACACTTAAGGTTCGGTGACGATTTAGTATTAATGAGTTATGTGTGATGGTAATCGAAAGTTGTTCAGAGTCCTGGATGAGATCCCGGACGTCACCAGGAGCTCCGAAATGACCCGAAGGTAAAGATTGATATATAGGAAGTTGGTATTCAAGGACCGAAAAGGTTCCGGCCGGAATATGCCGGTTTTGTGACAGGAGTGCCGGAAGTGTTTCGGTGGTCCACCTGCCCCGGAGGGCCCCATGGGCTCTGAGAGGGGGCGCACCAGCCCCTGGTGGGCTAGCCGCCCCTCCCACGAAGGCCCATGCGACGGGAGATGGGGGCTAAGCCCACAACGGGGGCAACCACTCTTGCCTTGGGTGGCAAGGCACCCTAGGGGCCGTCGTGCCCCACCCCTTGACCGCCCCCAAAGTGGGAACCCTAGGCCGAGACAACCCCTCCTCTCCTCCTATATATGAGATGAGAGGGAGGGCTGCAACACACACACCACGACGCAGCCCCTCCCTCTCCCTCTAGATCGTCTCCTCCTCTAGTTTTCTCGGTATTGCTTGGAGAAGCCCTGCCGGGACAGCTACTCCACCACCACCGCCACGCCATCACGCTAACGGGGAACTAATCTACGAGTCTACCCTCGCTTGCTGGATCGAGGAGGCGGAGATGTCATCAAGCTGCACGTGTGCTGATGCAGAGGTGCTGTCCGTTCGGTGCTCGATCGGGAGTTCGTGGGACGGACCGTGATAGGATCGTGAAGACGTACCACTACATAAACCACGTTCTTTAACGCTTCCTCTTAGTGATCTACAAGGGTATGTAGATTCAGTCTCTCCTCTCGTAGATGTGCATCTCCTAGATTGATCTCGGTGAGCGTAGGATTTTTTTTGTTTCCCATACGACGTTCCCTAACACCTTTATCTTTCCTTTCTTTTTTCCCCGCCTTATCTTCTTCCTCCTCCCTTCGTTTGTTATCCATACATCTCATTGAAGCTGAGTTGTCCTGTTCCCAGGAACCCCCAGGGGATGAACTGTGACTGTGCTGCCGCTGCACGCCAACCACCGGCGGCTGTTGTAGGACGAGCCGCCATGGGAGGATAAATGACCACAACAAACTCCTCCTCCTTCCTCTCTCAATTTCTCAAATAAATCTCACCTACGATGCACACGAGCTACATCGGCACCGAGGTTCAATGCTGCACTGATGCATGCCCTTGTGCTAGAAACGGACGAGCGGTGTGCTGGGATACATGCTCTTTTGTGTAGAAACCACCGGCGAGCGTTGGCACATGACAGACGAGGCGATAATAGAAGCATAACATAGAAGGGTTGGAACCATTGAAGAAAAATATGCAAGCCAAGATAAAATAAGCTTCAACCGTCTACAGGGAAAGCTTCAACCGGCAAATCTCAAACTGAAAAAGTTGCAACCTTATGAGAAAAGCTTCAACCTTATAAAGAAAAAGCTTCAATCGGAGATAAACAAGTTTCAACCGTGTATTTGTTCGATAAAAAAGTTGCAACTGTTGTGAGAAAAGCTTCAACTGTAGATGAAAAAAGCTTCAACCAGCACAAGATAAAGCTACGATCCATGACGACGGAGATGACATTTTTGCTGCAAGAGTTGTCAATTTTTGCTACGACCGGCGAGAGTTTTTGCTACATCCATTCAAGACAGGTTTTTTGCGACGAATCGGCCGAGACGGCAACCATGGCTCGTTTAGCTTCAAGCATTACCGGTGTCGACCTGGTGCTACAACCGTTTTGCTTTTTTGCTTCAACCGACAATCGCAAAAGTTACTAACTAGTGACCACTTTTTTTGCTACGATGGGCGATGGGGGATGGAGAGCTACGTACAACAAGGGCTCCGACCAGTGACTAGGATGGCCAGCGAGGATGACAACCAGCGACGAGGACAGTCGAAACGAGGCAACGACGGGAGAACATGCACAGCCGGCGACATGGCAGGGGAGCGATGAGATGCAGAAAGGATCCTTCATACTAGTGCGTGATACGTCCATTTTGCATCATGTTTTCATGTTGATATTTATTGCCTTTTGGGCTGTTATTACACTTCGAGGTACAATACTTATGCCTTTTCTCTCTTATTTTGCAAGGTTTACATGAAGAGGGAGAATGCCGACAGCTGGAATTCTGGCCTGAAAAAGGAGCAAGTTTGAGATGCCTATTCTGCACAACTCCAAAAGCCATGAAAATCAATTTGGAATTTTTTGGTAATATATAAAAAATACTGGGCGGAAGAAGTACAAGAGGGGCGCCACCTGGAGGCCACAGGCCTGCCAGGCCCGACCTACCCCCCTGTCCGGGCCTGGGGGGCTTGTGGGCCCCCTGTTGCCCCTCCGGCGCTCATCTTTTGCTATACGAAGGGTTTCGTCCGGCAAAAAAATCAGAAGGGAGCTTTTCGGACGATTCGTCGCCGCTGCGAGGCGGAACTTGAGCAGAACCAATCTAGAGCTCCGGCAGGACGATCATGCCGGGGAAACTTCCCTCCCGGAGGGGGAAATCGTCGCCATCGTCATCACCACGCTCCTCTCGTCGGAGGGGACTCACCACCATCAACATCTTCATCAACACCATCTCATCTCCAAACCCTAGTTCATCACTTGTAACCAATCTCCGTCTCACGACTCCGATTGGTACTTGCAAGGTTGCTAGTAGTGCTAATTACTCTTTGTAGTTGATGCTAGTTGGATTACTTGGTGGAAGAGTTCATGTTCAGATCCTTGATGCTACTCAGTAACTCTCTAGTCATGAATATGATTATGCTTTGTGAGTAGTTACTTTTGTTCCTGAGGATATGGGATAAGTCATGCTAATAGTAGTCATGTGAATTTGGTATTCGTTCGATATTTTGATGTGTCGTACGTTATTTTTCCTCTAGTGGTGTTATGTGAATGTTGACTACATAACACTTCACCATTATTTGGGCCTAGAGGAAGGCATTGGGAAGTAGTAAGTAGATGATGGGTTGCTAGAGTGACAGAAGCTTAAACCCTAGTTTATGCGTTGCTTCGTAAGGGGCTGATTTGGATCCACTAGTTTAATGGTATGGTTAGACTTTGTCTTAATTCTTCTTTCGTAGTTGCGGATGCTTGCGAGAGGGGTTAATCATAAGTGGGATGCTTGTCCAAGTAAGGGCAGTACCCAAGCGCCGGTCCACACACATATCAAACTATCGAAGTAACGAACGCGAATCATATGAACATGATGAAAACTAGCATGAGAGAAATTCCCGCGTGTCCTTGGGAGCATTTTCCCTCCTATAAGACTTTGTCCAGGCTTTTTCCTTGCTACAAAAGGGATTGGGCCACTTTGCTGCACCGTTGCTACTTTTGTTAATTGTTGCTTGCTATGAATCATCTCACCACACCACTACTTGTTACCGATAATTTCAGTGCTTGCAGATATTACCTTGCTGAAAACCACTTGTCAGATCCTTTTGCTCCCCGTTGGGTTCGACACTCTTACTTATCGAAAGGACTACGATAGGTCCCCTATACTTGTGGGTCATCAGTCACTCACACGTGCCAAGTCTTCCACCTCCTCCACGGCCTGAACCGTCAGTAGCACTACATCATTCCCCATGTGACGTTGCAGGTGCCCTTCCCATCCTTCCTTCAGGTGCGCTCCTTCCTACTTCTAGAGTAACACCGCGCCGAGCAGAATGCTTGGCTGCAGTCCAGCGATGCCCTGGTCACTGGCCGCAGCTCTCCACCAACACCATCGCCCCCTGCATCCAACAATAGCAACCAACAAGGGCACGTATGCGGATGCGGACGCCGTCACGACCGTGGCAATGGAGGCCAGGGCGCCCCATCGCTCCCTCACCGTCATTGGTTGGCGCCGTTGCCGGGGAGTGAAGTGCCTTTGGTAAGTGGCACTTGGTAAGGAAACATTCATATAGTGTGCTGAAATTTATTGTCACTTGTCACTATGGATACTAATCCTTTTAGGGGCTTGTTTGGGGTATCTTCACCTCGAACGGAATCACAAATAGTTGCCCCTCAACCTGCTGCACCTACTGAAAATATTTTCTTTGAATTTCCTTCGGGTATGCTTGTGAAACAGCTGGCTAATCCTTTTACAGGAGATGGAACATCACATCCATACATGCATCTAATTTATGTAGATGAAGTTTGTGGTTTATTTAAGCTTGCAGGTTTGCCCGAGGACGAGGTAAAGAAGAAGGTCTTTCCTTTATCTTCGAAGGATAAGGCGTTGACATGGTATAGGCTATGTGATGATACTGGATCATGGGACTACAATCGGTTGAAATTGGAATTTCATTGAAAGTTTTATCCTATGCATTTAGTACATCGTGATCGGAATTATATTTATAGTTTTTGGCCTTGTGACAAAGAAAGCATCGCTCAAGCTTGGGGAGGCTTAAATCAATGTTATATTCATGCCCCAACCATGAGCACTTGAGAGAAATTATCATTCAGAACTTCTATGATCGGCTTTCTCATGATGATCGCACCATGCTTGACACTTCTTGTACCGGTTCTTTTATGAAGAGAGATATTGACTTCAAATGGAATTTATTGGAGAGAATTAAATGCAACTCTAAAGATTGGGAGCTTGAAGAAGGTAAGGAGACAGGTATGAATTTCCAGTTTGATTGCGTTAAATCCTTTGTTGAAACAAACACTTTTGTGACTTTAGCGCTAAGTATGGACTTGACTCTGAGATAGTAGCTTCATTGTGTGAATCATTTGCTGCTCATGTTGATCTCCCCAAAGATAAGTGGTTTAAATATCATCCTCCTTTAGAAGTCAATGTAGTTAAACCCAATCCAGTTGAAGAAAGAGTCATTGCCTATAATAATCCTGTTGTTCCCAGTGCTTACATTGAGAAACCACCTTTCCCTGTTAGGATAAAGATCATTCTAAACCTTCAACTGTGATACGTAGAGGCTACATTAGAACACCTACACCCCTTGAGAAAATTAGAGTTGAACCTAGCATTGCTATTATCAAAGATCTTCTGTCCGACGATGTTGAGGGACATAATATTCACTTCTGTGAAGATGCTGCTAGAATTGCTAAACCTCACGCTAGAGACAAACACATGCCTGTTGTTGGCACGCCTGTTGTTTCTGTTAAGATAGGAGATCATTGCTATCATGCTTTATGTGACGTGGGTGCTAGTGTTAGTGCAATACCTCAATCCTTATATGATGAAATCAAAGATGAGATTGCACCTATTGAGATAGAGCCTATTGATGTCACTATTCAGCTTGCCAATAGAGATACTATCTGCCCTGTGGGAATTGTTAGGGATGTTGAAGTCTTGTGTGGTAAAATGAAGTATCCTGCTGATTTCCTCATTCTTGCTACCACCCAAGATAGCTTTTGTCCCATCATATTTGGCAGACCCTTCCTCAATACCGTCAATGCTCATATTGACTGTGAGAAGCAAACTGTCACTGCTGGTTTTGAAGGTTGTCACATGAGTTCAATTTCTCCAAGTTTGGTAGACAACCTCATGAAAAGGAGTTGCCTAGTAAGGATGAAACTATTTCCTTAGCTTCTATTGCTGTGCCTCCTACTGATCCCTTAGAGCAATACTTGCTTGAGCATGACAATGATATGCATATGGATGAAAGGGATGAGATAGATAGAGTTGTCTTGGAACGATATCCTATCCTTAAGAATAATCTGCCTGTTGAACTGCTTGGGGATCCACCCCACCAAAGGGTGATCCTGTGTTTGAGCTTAAACAGTTGCCTGATACTCTTAAGTATGCTTATCTTGATGAAAGAGAGATATATCCTGTCATAATTAGTGCTGGCCTTTCAGAGCATGAAGAAAAGAAATTACTAAAAACTCTGAGGAAGCACCGTGCTGCTATTGGATATACTCTTGATGATCTTAAGGTCATTAGAACCACTATATGCCAGCACAAGATTAAAACTGATCCTGATTCCAAACCAGTTGCTGATCATCAAAGGAGATTAAATCCTAAGATGAAGGAGGTAGTAAGAAAAGAAATACTAAAGCTCCTGGAGGCAGGTATTATCTATCATGTTGCTCATAGTGATTGGGTGAGTCCGGTGCATTGCGTCCCTAAGAAGGGAGGCATTACCGTTGTCCCTAATGATAAGGATGAATTGATCCCATAGAGGATTATTACTGGCTATAGGATGGTGATCGATTTTAGAAAATTGAACAAAGCCACTAGGAAAGATCATTACCCTCTGCCTTTTATCGACCAAATGCTAGAAAGACTGTCTAAACACACACACTTCTTCTTTCTGGACGGTTATTCTGGTTTCTCCGAAATACTAGTTGCACAATCTGATCAGGAGAAAACCACTTTCACCTGCCCTTTCGGTACCTTTGCTTATAGACGTATGCCTTTTGGCTTATGTAATGCACATGCCACCTTTCAAAGATGTATGATGGCTATATTCTCTGACTTTTGTGAAAGATTGTTGAGGTTTTCATGGATGACTTCTCCGTTTACGGGTCTTCTTTTGATGATTGCCTCAACAACCTTGATCGAGTCTTGCAGAGATGTAAATACACCAATCTTGTCTTGAATTCTGAGAAGTGCCACTTTATGGTTAATGAAGGCATCGTCTTAGGACATAAAATTTCTGAAAGAGGTATTGAAGTCGATAAGGCTAAGGTTGATGCAATCGAGAAAATGCCATACCCCACAGATATCATAGGTATAAGAAGTTTCCTTGGTCATGCTGGTTTCTATAGAAGGTTCATTAAAGACTTCTCTAAGATTTCTAGGCCTCTTACCAATCTCTTACAAAAGGATATTCCTTTTGTTTTTGACGATGATTGTGAGGAAGCCTTCGAAATACTTAAGAGGGCTTTGATAACTGCACCTATTGTTCAGCCACCTGATTGGAACTTACCTTTTGAAATCATGTGTGATGCTAGTGATTATGCTGTTGGTGCTGTCCTAGGGCAAAGAGTTGATAAGAAGTTGAATGTTATTCACTATGCTAGTAAAACTCTAGACAGTGCCCAAAGAAACTATGCTACTACGGAAAAGGAATTTTTAGCAGTCGTGTTTGCATGTGAAAAGTTCAGGTCTTACATAGTTGATTCCAAAGTGACTATTCACACTGATCACGCTGCTATTAAGTACCTCATGGAGAAGAAGGACGCTAAACCTAGACTTATCAGATGGGTTCTCTTGCTCCAAGAGTTTGATTTGCACGTTGTCGACAGGAAGGGTGCTGATAACCTCGTAACAGATAACTTTTCTAGGTTGGAGAACGTTCTTGATGACCCACAACCTATTGATGATAGCTTTCTCGATGAGCAATTGAATGTCATCAATGCTTCACGTAGTGCACTGTGGTATGCTGATTATGCAAACTATAGCGTTGCCAAATATATACCACCTAGTTTCACATACCAGCAAAAGAAGAAATTCTTCTTTGACTTGAGACATTACTTTTGGGATGATCCTCACCTTTATAAGGAAGGAGTAGATGGTGTTATTAGACGTTGTGTACCTGAACATGAACGGGGACAGATCCTACGAAAGTGTCACTCCAAGGCCTACGGAGGACACCATGCGGGAGATAGAACTGCACACAAGGTATTGCAATCAGGTTTCTATTGGCCCACTCTCTTCAAGGATGCCCGTAAGTTTGTCTTGTCTTGTGACGAATGTCAAAGAATAGTTAATATCGGTAAACGTCAGGAAATGCCTATGAACTATTCACTTGTCATTGAACCATTTGATGTTTGGGGCTTTGATTATATGGGACCTTTTCCAAAATCCAACGGGTATACTCATATCCTAGTTGCCGTTGATTACGTCACTAAGTGGGTAGAAGCTATCCCCACTAGTAGTGCTGATCACAACACCTCTATCAGGATGCTTAAGGAAGTTATCTTCCCTAGATTTGGAGTCCCTAGATATCTAATGACCGACGGTGGTTCACATTTCATTCATGATGCTTTCCGTAAAATGCTTGCTAAGATGTCAACCATACAATTGTGTCTCCCTATCACCCTCAGTCCAGTGGTCAAGTAGAGCTAAGCAATAGAGAGATTAAACTGATTCTGCAAAAGACTGTCAACAGGTCTAGAAAGAATTGGTCTAAGAAGCTCGATGATGTAGTGTGGGCTTATAGAACTGCCTATAAGAATCCCATGGGCATGTATCCGTACAAAATGGTGTACGGTAAAGCATGTCATCTACCTATTGAGCTAGAGCATAAAGCTTATTGGGAAATCAAAGAGCTCAACTTTGATTTCAAACTTGATGGTGAGAAGAGATTATTTGACATTAGCTCGCTTGATGAATGGAGAACTCATGCATATGAAAATGCCAAGTTGTTCAAAGAAAAGGTAAAGAGGTGGCATGATAAGAGGATACAAAAGCGTGAGTTCAATGTAGGTGATTGTGTCTTGCTATATAATTATCATTTAAGATTCTTTGCAGGCAAGCTTCTCTCTAAATGGGAAGGTCCCTATATTTATGAGGAAGTATATCATTCCGGTGCTATCAAGATCAACAACACGGAAGGTAATTGTCTGAGAGTTGTAAATGGGCAGAGAATCAAGCATTACATCTCAGCTACTACCATAAATGTTGAAAGCAACATTATCAATACCATAACTCCGGAGGAGTACATAAGGGATATTTATCAGCCTATTTCAGAGTCCGAAAACGAAGAGGTATGTGATTCGGTAACCGACTCCAAAACTTTTCCCGTAGCAATTTTCCTCCATTTTGGAATATTTGAAAAAATAGAAAAATTTAAAGTAGTCCGGAAAGTGCACGAGGAGGCGACAAGCCTGCTAGGCCCGGCCTACCCCCCTGACCGGGCCTGAAGGGCTTGTGGCCACCTCGTGCGCCTCCCGGACTCCGTTTTCGTGTGGAGTACTCCTTCTGGTCTGGAAAAAATCATTATATATTCTCCCGAAAGGTCTGACCTCTGTATCATGCAAATTTCCTCTGTTTTCGTTTCGAGCTTGTTTCTGCTGCAGATCTAGATCGCTATGACGTCCCCAAAAGCTCCGAAGGACAAGATCTTTGAGAAGGTCATCAATCCTTACCTAGCGGGAGTGCTGCAACACCCTCAATCTATCGAGATGCGTGAGGGGATGTTGCACATCCGTTATGTTGAGGGGCCCAAGAAGACCGGAAGCATGGAAGCGAGGCTCGAAGCAATGGAGCAACAGGTCTTCAAGTGCCAAGGGATGGTGGAGCGTGGACTCAACGCCAACCACATGATGATCACGGAGTTCACCAACAAGCACAAGATTGATGCCAATGACATTGGGAAACACCTCTCCAGGCTCTATGATAGGATTGATCACCTCCAAGCCCAGATCTATGACCTGCAGAACCAAAACTGTGAGTATGAGTATAGATTTAAATCAATACGGTTTGATGCAGATTTCAGGATTCCGGAGACTCGTTCATCTTTCCATGATGGAGCACCTATGCCTTGGAAGACGGAGGATCGAACTCATGTTGCAACAACTCCACCACCATCACTTCCAAAGGAAGACAACTGAGCATGGGTATGGGCAATCCCCTTGGCTTGTGCCAAGCTTGGGGGAGTTGCCCCGGTATCGTATCACCATCATATATTTTTCCTTTACCTTTGTTTTAGTTTGTTCCTTTTTAGTTTTCTCTTTCTCTAGGAGAATAAAAGTCTTAGTGTTTTAGGCTTGAGTTTTGCTTTGTATCACCCCCGGTGTATTCGAGCTCGTGAGCCATATAATAAATAGTATCTTAGTTGAAGGGCTTTACCTCTTGCCATGATCAAAAGATCGAGAAAGAACAAAAGCATGAAAGATCATGTAGTGATCTTATGGGAAGTGATGGCTTCACATATAAAAGGAATGTTGATTGAAACTTGTTGAGGGTAGACAAACGTAGACCTTGTTCATTGTTGCAATTAATAGGAAGTGATAAGGAAGGAGAGGTTCACATATAAATATATCATCTTTGACACCATCTATGATTGTGAACACTCACTAAACTATTGCATGCCTAGAAGTAGATGTTGGACAAGGAAGACAACATAATGAATTGTGTTTGCCTGGCTCCAAACAATGTTATATGATTAGAGATCCCTTAGCATGTGACGATTGCTTCCACCTCATATTAGCCAAAAACCCCACACCAAGTAGATATACTACTTGTGCATCCATAAACCTTCAACCCAGTTTTTCGATGAGTGTCCACCATACCTACCTATGGATTGAATAAGATCCCTCAAGTAAGTTGTCATCGGTGCAAGCAATAAAAATTTCTCCCTAATATGTATGATCTATTAGTGTGTGGAAAATAAGCTTTGTACGAACCTGTGATGAGGAAGACATAAAAGCGACATACTGCATAATAAAGTTCTTTATCATAGGAGGCAATATAAAGTGACGTTCCTCCGCACTAAGAGGACACGCATCCAAACCTCAAAAGCGCATGACAACCTCTGCTTCCCTCTGCAAAGGGCCTATCTTGTACCTTTATGTTTTGCCCTTGAAAGAGTCATGGCGATCTTCACCAATTCCTTTTTTCGCCTTTATCTTGGCTAAACGTCATATGCTAGGGAAAGATCCATATTCATATGTCAACTTGGAGGTAAGTATTCATGAATTATTATTGTTGACATTGCCCTTGAGGTAAGCAGTTGGGAGGCAAAACTATAAGCCCCTATCTTTCTCTGTGTCCAGCTGAAACTTTGATCTCATGAGTACCACGTGAGTTGTAGCAATTGTAGAGAACGAAAAGATGATTGAGTATGTGGATTTGCTTTACAAGCTCTTATTTGACTCTTTCTGATGTTGTGATAAATTGCAATTGCTTTAATGACTAAAGGATATCGGTTGTTACTTCTCGGTAAGGTTCTTGATCCATACTTTACTTTGTGAAGGAGTTGTCACTTTAGCATGAGAGATTATATGTTGGTATTGCTGTTCTAATCATGATCATGCTGCATGCATGTTCGTATCTTGTTTTGTCGACACCTCTCTCCCTAAACATATGGTCATGTTTATTGATCTAGGCTTTCGCTTGAGGACAAGCAAGGTCTAAGCTTGGGGGAGTTGATACGTCCATTTTGCATCAGGCTTTCATGTTGATATTTATTGCTTTTTGGGCTGTTATTACACTTCGAGGTACAATACTTATGCCTTTTCTCTCTTATTTTGCAAGGTTTACATGAAGAGGGAGAATGCCGACAATTGGAATTCTTGCCTGAAAAAGGAGCAAGTTTGAGATGCCTATTCTGCGCAACTCCGAAAGCCGTGAAAATCAACGTGGAATTTTTTGGGAATATATAAAAAATACTGGGCGGAAGAAGTACCACAGGGGCACCACGTGGAGGCCACAAGCCTGCCAGGCCCGGCCTACCCCCCTGGCCGGGCCTGGGGGGCTTGTGGGCCCCCTGTTGCCCCTCCAGCGTTCATCTTTTGCTATATGAAGGGTTTCGTCCGGAAAAAATAATAAGAAGGGAGCTTTTCGTAGGATGCGCTGCCGTCACGAGGCGGAACTTGAGCAGAACCAATCTAGAGCTCCGGCAAGACGATCCTGCCGGAGAAACTTCCCTCCCGGAGGGGAAATCGTCGCCATCGTCATCACCAACGCTCCTCTCGTCGGAGGGGACTCATCACCATCAACATCTTCATCAACACCATCTCCTCTCCAAACCCTAGTTCATCACTTGTAACCAATCTCCATCTCACGACTCCGATTGGTACTTGTAAGGTTGCTAGTAGTGTTAATTACTCTTTGTAGTTGATGCTAGTTGGATTACTTGGTGGAAGAGTTTATGTTCAGATCCTTGATGCTACTCATTACCTCTCTGGTCATGAATATGATTATGCTTTGTGAGTAGTTACTTTTGTTCCCGAGGACATGGGATAAGTCATGCGAATAGTAGTCATGTGAATTTGGTATTCGTTCAATATTTTGATGTGTTATATGTTGTTTTTCCTCTAGTGGTGTTATGTGAACGTCGACTGCATAACACTTCACCATTATTTGGGCCTAGAGGAAGGCATTGGGAAGTAGTAAGTAGATGATGGGTTGCTAGAGTGACAGAAGCTTAAACTCTAGTTTATGCGTTGCTTCGTAAGGGGCTGATTTGGATCCACTAGTTTAATGGTATGGTTAGACTTTGTCTTAATTCTTATTTCGTAGTTGCGGATGCTTGCGAGAGGGGTTAATCATATGTGGGATGCTTGTCAAAGTAAGGGCAGTACCCAAGCGCCGGTCCACCCACATATCAAACTATCAAAGTAACGGACGCGAATCATATGAGCATGATGAAAACTAGCATGACAGAAATTCCCGTGTGTCATCAGGAGCGTTTTCCCTCCTATAAGACTTTGCCCAGTCTTGTCCCTTGCTACAAAAGGGATTGGTCCACTTTGCTGCTGTGGGGACCCCGACTAGCAAGTCGAGTTCGCCGTTCCTAGTGACCCCAAGGATCAATGTTCATTGAACACAAATACTGAATAATAGAGTCTTACATCCAAGTACCAAATTATTACATCAAATGACCAGAAGGTCGGGTTCAA
Source organism: Hordeum vulgare subsp. vulgare (assembly GCF_904849725.1). Classification (NCBI taxonomy): domain Eukaryota; kingdom Viridiplantae; phylum Streptophyta; class Magnoliopsida; order Poales; family Poaceae; genus Hordeum; species Hordeum vulgare. The sequence goes on along the minus strand of NC_058522.1, from coordinate 330,623,825 downwards.
GAGCAAGGCCTAAATCCAAATAAAACGGATACATCGAGTAGCGGAAACTCGTAAGGGCTAAGCGGTGCCCATGTCATCAAGCCTACACCGACAGACATTTTGACTTGGAAGCGTCCTAGATCGCAGGTCCGTCTCCGACGGCGTACTCATCGCCAAACTCCGGTCCTTCCATGTCTGGTCAATAACATAACCAGTGGCAAGCCAATGAGTACTTTGAATGTACTCGCAAACAGCCCATGATGTATATATGATAATGAATAACAGTAACAGTTATCTCGAGTGGAATGCGATGTGGTGGTATGATCAAGTATATGCATCAGGTTAAAGAATTACTTTTGAAGAACAGGTTACAGATATCGACATATCTGACAAGGGTTGAACACACCGGGTTCACCCTATATGCCAAGTCATCGGACTTGTCATATCCTCAAGATATTATTGAGGGCTAAACCATCCGGGTTTACCCTATATATCAAGTCATCGAACTTGATCATATTATTGTGATTATCATGATTATAACAACATCTTTTTAACACCACGCACACACACTTGGTTTATGTGGAAACTCAGGACGTAGTTTAATCAGCACCACCCAACTGTCCTTGACTGTGGACACGGCTATTCGAATAGTTTACACTCTGCAGAGGTAGTACGCTGGACCCACGAGAAACGGAATACTTTCGTGTCATCCACGACTCGCGGTATATCACATATACCCGAGGTAAGTACCCGATCATCATCTTTCCCCTGATGATACTAGACAAAGAGATCCACTCGATTGGTACCCAGCCCACATGTTGTACGTCTTACGAGCACCGACTCTGGACTGTATCAACCATGCAGGGACCAACGGTGTGCCTGGAACTCATAATAATGGCATAGTCGTCCTACCTGGCACGACCCCATCACGAGAGTGACACCAATCACTCCCGCCACTAGTAATGTGGCTCTTTGCTAGCACCGACCAGAGTAATCAACAAAGCCCCGTCCCATAAAGGGGTATCGTGGTCGTACTGGTAAGGTTGGGACGGTCGACACATCATAAATCTAATCCATTTCCGAAACCATACTCACACCAAAATCACCGGTGCATCACTTCACCAAAAGTGATCACCAACTCATCATCACCCTCGGGCATTAGTGGCACCTGACGGGGTTTTCATAAACTCTTTATTTAACTCATCATTATGCTTGAGATGATATGCCTTAACATTACTTGTCAACATGGTATGACATGATAATATCATGACCCTCACGAGGTAGGGTCAAGCTCAATGCAGTGATTCTACTCTACTAGTCAACATGACAGTAGCATGATCCTCGTAGATGGTAGGGTCAGTTCATCATGTTTGTGCTCCGAGGAGCCATGTGAATATCATTACCAACATGCAAGTGCTTCGAAGAAGCCTTCGGTACCATCACATCAATGATGAACCAGCATCGTGATCACATGCAACGGAAAATACTTTCTATTCTAGCATGCATCATTTATTTACTTAAGTCATGGCAAAAGGGCATGCTTGCCTTGGTCAGCTAGGTATCCGGGGTCTTCGAGGTCTTCCGCTCCGGATCCTCCGTCACTCGGTAACTCTACCGTCGAGAAAGGAATAAATAAGTACTAGCTCTCACTAAAACAGATCACAAAGTGCTTTTAAAAATGTTGCAAGGCTTGAATAAATTCAGGATATTATTTTGAAAAATGTTTCCTATTGTTTTATTAGCTAAGCATATTTATTTAAAAGCAAACAGAAGCAAACACGTGCTTTTTAATATCATTTTATTATACCAAAATAGTTTTTGTTTTTGATAAATGTCAACTATTACAGAATCAAATACTACTCATTTTTAGAAAAATACTGGTGGAAGAATTATATTTTTCTACTGGCTAAATCTTTTTATAAAAATCATTTAGTTTGATGGATTAAAATAAAATAAAAAGGCCAGGGGAAACAGATCGAGCCGACCCAGCCAGTAGGCCTGGCCACCAGGCGCGCGCGGGCCAGGTTCAAACCTGACCTGCGGGCCCCTGGGTCAGCGTCAGCGGCTGCGCGCGCTGGCTGCCCCAGGACTCCGACAGGTGGGCTCCACCTGTCGGGTCCTTCTCCTACCTCCAGCCAGAGAGGTGGAGATGGGCGCCGGCGAGGCTGCCGTTGTCCTCAGGCCTAGCTAGGAACGGGAACGGGTTCCTCGTGCCTCCGCCTACCTACTCGTGATCGGGACGTCACCGGAGGTGGTCTGGGTCGCCGGCGACGAGGTGCTCGTGGCGGAAGGGTTTTGGGTTCGTGTTGAACTAGGGGCTAGGCGTATGGATTCGCTCGGGAGAGTTAGGGGAAACGTTCCTGGTGTCGAGGGGAGTGTAATGAGAGGTCGGGCAGCACAGGAGACGACGTGTAGCCGGAGATCGACCGGAGCTCCGAGGCGGAGGGGCCTCGGTCGATCTCGAGCACCGGGGCTCTGCGAGCTCGATTGGGTGGCTAGGGAGTGTCTACTGGTTGTGCTGAAGCTGCTTGGAGGGTGGTGGAGTGCCGGGGGGACCTATTTATAGGCCAACGACGGTGACCCGACTCGGGCACGCCGGTGACTCACCATGGCACGCGTGCAAGCATAGTGAGGTGCTGGCCGCGAAACCACGGGTTCGGGACGTGGTTTAGGGCCTCCTGGTGCAACACCGCAGAGGAAAAGCGAGTGGGGACGAGCTGCAGCGACCGTGCATGCTCGGCCGCGGCGGGCACGCACGGGCACGCGTCGCCTGAGCTCTTGCGCGAGGGGGAGAGGGTCCCTGGGGTAGCTTTGCACTGAATGGTTGTCAGGGGAGCGTTTGGACATAACTGGGGAGGCTGGGACTGGCTGGAGCGTCGGCCCTTGCGGGTGGCTCTCTGCAGCGCGCCCAGAGCACAGTTTTGGCATGCCACGGCATGCTGGCTCGCTCTGGGGCACTTGGGACGTGTCCTCCATGTCCTGAGTGTTGCTGGGAGTGTGCCTAGCCGTTGTGGTTTAGTGGGAGCTCGAGCTGGTCAAGGGAGCAAGGAACACTAGTGTTGCGAGTACTGCCCTGCAGCTCAAATTGGAGTTCTTGTCACTTGTGCTTGGAGTTGGGGAGGGGCTGATTGACTGTGTGCTCAGGGTGTTTTGGTGCTCTAACCCACCAAGTTTGGGGCATTGACATTGGGTAAAACAGTGGCTAGGAAGGTTTTTACCTTCCTGTCAGTAGGTGTTCGACAGTGACTTGGGGTGCTTCCACTCCACCACTGTAAATGAAACTTAACAGGTTTGGTCTTGGGGTAAAAACATGGGGTTCCACCAAATCTGAGCTCCATTGAACAAGTTTGGCTTTGCAAACTTGAAAATGTCTCAAAATGACCAGTACTGTCCTTTACAAAGGAAGTGTGGCCAAATAGAGTCTCACAAATCCCATTTTTGGTGTGGAGTCCTCATTTGGGGTGTTAAACACCTCTGCAAAGTTTCAGCTCCATAGGAGAAACTTTGCAATGTAGAGTTGTTCCAACTCTACTCTGGACAGAGAGGGTTTTGGGCTCTCTAAGTGCATTTACCCACCTTGTATCAAGGTGAGATTTTAGGTGAGCACTTAATATGGCTTGGGAGGGCTCCTGTAATTTTATGGGAATTTACTGAGATAATTTCCTTTGGAAACATCTCAAAAAGCTAAAACAGACAGAAATAGTTTTCAGGGTTTTCCTCAAATATTATTAATATAAAATAGGGTTGAAAATCTTATATATGGAAAATATATGTCCTTCTGAGCTTCCATGAATTTACTCAGAATTTTCTAAGGCAGGAAAGTAATTTTCCTTGTGGAAATATCATTACTGGCCTTAGAAATAGACATAGATATAAAATAGGAAAATAATATTTTAAATCACCAATTAATGTGTTTAATAAATGAAAATGATATTAGGATCAGATCACCAACTTTGGTTGGAAGTGCCACTTGGCTTCATGAGCTAGTAGTGCATCCCAACATGATGAAGGTGATCTTGATATAAAGGAAAAAGGGTTTTTGATGAGAGCAAAATAATAAGTTTTTCATGGGTTTGAGTCATCAAACAAGCAAGCATACACTCAAACAAGGGCTGACATTGCACTCACAACATTATTTGAAAAAGTTTTAACAAGCTCTGATTTTTGCAACACAGAAAACTTGGGGTGAAAAACAGGGTGTGACAGCTGCACCGTTGCTACTTTTTTTACTTGTTGCTTGCTACGAATCATCTCACCACACCACTACTTGTTACTGATAATTTTAGTGCTTGCAGATATTACCTTGCTGAAAACCACTTGTCAGATCCTTCTGCTCCTCATTGGGTTTGACACTCTTACTTATCGAAAGGACTACGATAGATCCCCTATACTTGTGGGTCATCAGTGCGTTGACGAATACAACACGCATCAAACGGTTCCTATCGATCTAATCGGGTGGCTGCGGGCTGACCGGCCCAAATTTGGGCCGGCGCGCCGGCGTAGGTCTCTGCCCTTTCCGGTTGGTCTCATGTGAAACTCCTCCGATTTATGGCTGCCATTTGACAATTGGTTGAGAGAACAAAGTCACCCAAAATATCATTTCAGCTTGCAGAATTCACCGATAATAAATGGTCTTTTAAGTTTTAACAACTCCAACTAATCCATCACTCATGACCTGAAATTAAGCCCGGATGGTTGCTTGCACAAGCTCAAAGATGACAACAAAATGGTTAGGGTTGGCCCCAACCCATATCACGGGCTGGCTAGGCAAGCCCTAGCCCTTATCCAAGGACGTGTCACCTAGGTGGGCCCTTCGTTTGGCTCAGAGGATGGACTTTCCCTAGCCTAGGTGGTTGCGCACAGTATGGGATCAAGCCCAGCCCAAGAGGTGGTGCGGCCAGCCACTATCCCACGAGCCACTAGTTAGCGAGCGCTCCTTCTGGAGCCTTCAAACGAGCACTCTCACGCGTCGTCACTTGGCGGTAAAATTCACTGTTTTGACCTTTTTCGAAAAGTTAAGCCAGATTTGACCCTGGTTGGGAATTTTTTTTGGATCTGACCCTTTTTGCTACCGCCAGAGCCCTTGGCGGTAGGATATAACAACCTACTGCCGAGTCCCCTGGCGGTAGGAAAATGGCCTACCGCGAGAGAGGCTGGCGGTAGCGCATGTGATCCTACTGCCAAGGGGTCCAGCGGTAGGCACTCGCGCGCACTGTGTCCGCAACTTACAGATCTTTTTATGATAGGCATGCAACCCTACCGCGAGGGTCCTCGACGGTAGGTTGTTATACCCTACCTCCAAGGGCTCTCGCGGTAGCAAAAGAGTCACATCCGAATTTCTTTCCCAGCTGGGGTCAGATCCGGCTTAACTTTTCAAAAAGGTCAAAACAATGAATTTTACCTCACTTGGCGTGTTCTCAACCGCCGCCATGTGTCGCGTTCTGAGCGTTTCCTTTCGATTTCGTTTTCTTTGTTTTTCTGCATGCGTTTTCAGCTTTTAGATTGATTTTTCTCATTTTTTTGATGTTTCGGTTTTCATCGGTCTTTCTTAGCTTCTTGATCAAAAAAATCATTTTTTAAGCGAAAAAATGTGTTTCTATTTTTTTCACGAGAGGCACGGTTTTCCTTCCGTGAGAGGCATAGTTTTTCCTTTGCGAGAGGCATGGTTGTGCCTCTCAAAAACGAAAAAACACATTTTCTATTTTTTGGAGAGACATGGTTTTGCTTCAGTGAGAGGCATAGTTTCGCCTTCGCGAGAGGCATGTCCGTGCCTCTTGGAAAGGGGAAAACACGTTTTTCCCGCGAGAGGCGTAGTTTTGCTTCCGCGAGAGGCACGGTCTTGCCTTCATGAGAGGCACGCCCATACCTCTCGGAAAGGGAAAAAGCTCTTTTTTAGAGGCACGATTTTGCCTTCGTGAGAGGCACGTCCGTGCCTATCGGGAAGGGAAAAAATACGAATTTTTTTGTTTTATGTTTTGTTTTGCTATCGCGAGAGGACCAATTTTTTGGTCCGTTTTTTTCATGAAAAAAAGTTCATCAAAACCAATCAACATGTGATCTAGTTTTGAAGATCTCGACGCGAGAAATTCAATGGTGAAAACATTTCGAGACTTGGATGCACGGTTTAGGAGGTAAAACGTTTTGATAATAGGTATCTATGAAAAAAGGGAAAACTCCCAGGTTGCGACAAGTGGCACGCATGCATCGCCCCTTGTCACAACCTTGGAGGTGGGAGTAATCTTTGAAAGGTGTACTCCTCAATTAGTGATTTCACCATATAAGAGCAACCAACACGTGCGTTAGATTTGGCGTGCACGGAAAATTACGCGTTTTTGCGCACGCGGTCGATTGGCACGCTCCAGTAGGCACGTCAAAGTTTGACGCGCTAAAACAAATGCACGCGCGCGGCAGTTTTAGCGCATGGCGTTCGGCGCACCCTATAAAACGCACGTGCGGGCACCCAGCAACCACCGTCTCCGTCACCTCTCTTCGCCTCTATGAGTGCCCCGCCGTCGCCAGACCCTTCTTCCTCGCCTGTGCCGCCTCTCTCTTCGCCCTCGTCGCCTTCTCCCCCGCCATTGTCATGCTGCCGCGCCACTAGAGCAGCTTGGGCTACCGCTGTGTTCGCCCCGTCCCTCTGGCATGTTCTACACCAATATTCTCTCCGGAGACATGCGCCTCGGGCTCGACACATTCGGAACCGCCCATGAGGCCGGCCGTGCGAACAACACGACGGCTTGGCACCTCCAGCGTCCTCGGGCGCATATGAATTTTTAGGGCATTTTCATGTGCCAACAAGCGCAGGATGTCGCGCCTTCCCCACATGTGGTCATTGAGTAGGTCCTCCGCGCCCAGCACAATCGACAACACCACCACTTGATCGCCGAGAGGGATGAGGACGCCATGGCAGAGTGGCATACACATCACCCGGAAGACCCTTTCATCGAGAAGGAGTTCTGGGCGAGTAGGAGGGAGGATCAAGCCGCGTAATGCCAGGAAAAGCATAGGAGCAAGGCACTAGCTTCCCAGATGGGGAACCCAGACATGACCTCCGACACGGATGATGAACGACGGGAAGGACGAGATGGTGTCATCGACGGACTACAGCAGCGAGGAGGAGGAGGAGGAGGAATCTAGATGTAGTAGTAGGATTTGAATTTGCTTGTAGTTTATATCTGAATTTTAATATTTGCCGATGAACTAGTTGAATTTTTATTATTTGTTTTTTATTTTTGGACGTGTGCGATGTATTGATCATGGAGATATGTTGTTTGTGTTTGGCGCGCGCTATGAAATTTAGCGCGTTTGCTCGAGCTATAGCATCGCACCGTATTTTGCAGCACGTGCTGGAGCAGGCGCCCTAGCCCGTGCTAAAAGAGGCTATTTCGGCACTGTATATTTTTCTAGAGTACCCCGCTAGCGCGCGTCTGTTGGAGATGCTCTAAGTTAGGTTTTGAGCCACCAAATCTGAAGTGCAACAACGGTGTTCGTCTGCTCGCATTCTTCATCCGGTGCGGCCACCGCCACCGCTCACCCGCTCATTCATCGAGGTGTTCAAGATGGGCTCGCATGATGGTCGTCGTGTTGAGAAGTGTTTGATGGTGCCACTCATGAAGGAGGCATAGAGGCATCAGGAGCAAGATCTTCATGAGAAGTCCAAGGCATAGTGCGTCCAGCGCACTCGGTGTCCAGAGGACGAGGACCCATGGGGGCCGTCATCGGTGTTGTGGCTCAAGCAACAAGAGAAAAAGAAGAAGAAGGAGGAGGAGTAGAAGCGGAGGGGATTGGAACTGAAGTGCAAGGAGAGGTATCACTCTCACTTCGGGGACATGCTAGGCAACCCCTACTCCAAGAAGCCAAAGCACAACAAATGTCGCCAGCGGCGGTGTGTCCACCTACTGCGGCGCTTGCTCTCCCCTCCTCCTCCTCCCATGGCATGACTGATGTGCCTATCCCGGTGGAGGACGAGGAAGGGCCAGATTGCTTCCGCAGCGGATGGGTGGGCCATTGCCAAGCTAAGTGTGAGTCTGCTACCATGGTGTGTGCTGGACATGGAGCTCGCCCATCTGGACGGTTGGGACTGGCAGGTGGAGCAGCATGGGCTGGACTTATACACGGTGACCTTCCCAACCGCAAATATGCTCATGATGTCCACTCACAGCGGCAAGATCTACCTCGATCAATGACAACATGTTCCTCTCTCACAATAATTTTCAGTAGCATCACGAAGGAATTCAACAAAATAACTTATCACATAAAGCATTTTTTCATGATGCACAAGCATAGAATTTCAATTACTACCCACACAAGCAAAATTCTTCTCATTCAAGTAGTGGGAGCAAGCTCAACAAAATAACTATCATGTTATACTTGAGTGTCAAAATCCAATTGAAAATTAAAATCATCATGACAAGTTTCATGGTTTTTATTACTCTTTATAACATACATGCTCTCGTTCTTCACTTATACTTGTTTGATAGATGGACAAAGAGTGAAGGTAATTTGCATGGGTCATAAGACTAGATAAAAAATAATGAGTGTTCAATAAGTGATAATTGAAACCATCATGTAGCACATATAGAGAAATTGTGCTTAATTATATTGATGTGGTGATATGAAAAGGTGTGAGTGCATAACTATTAATTCATAGAGGTGTTGATATTAAGAGATGTTAAAACTTCTTGAACATGTGAAAAATTAAAAGGGCATGGTGATGATGTGGGAGCATTTCCGTTCCTCGTTGAAAACCTAGTGTTGTTTCAAATCGAAGTCGCGTGATGGTTAATTCCTACCAACCCTCTCTCTTGGGGCATGCAGGTAGTACTTTGATTTGTGATAAGACTAATAAAACTTTGCAATAAGTATATGAGTTCTTTATGACTAATGTGACGCCATGGACATACACAATCTTACCTCCTCATATTTGCTAGCCTCTCTAGTACCGCGCATAGCCCATTCTCATCTCGAGGATTGGTGCGACTTTCGCCAGAGCATCCAAACCCCGTGACATGATACGCTCTGTTGAACATAAGCCTTATTATATCCTCCTCAAAACAGCCACAATACCTACCTATTATGGCATTTCCATAACCATTTCGAGATATATTGCCATGCAAATTCCATCGTCACTTCACATGACTAGTTCGTTCATCGTCATATTGGTTTGTATGATTGTATAGAGTTGACATAGTATTTGTGGAAAAGCCACCAAATATTCATATGCTGAATACATGTCACGTTAGATCATTGCACATCCTGGTACACTGCCAGAGGCTTTCGTGTTGGAGTCATGTTGCTTCATTCATCATATCGAGTTATCCATGAGTTGTAAGTAAATAAAAGTGTGATGATCATAATTATTAGTGCATTTTCCTAGTGAGGAAATAAGGATGAGGGAGGCCAAATGAGCCCACCACAAAAATAATGAATGAATGAGAGAAAAAGAGAGAAGGTACTTTGCTACTATCTTTTACCACACTTGTGCCTCAAAGTGGCACCATGTTCATCATGTGGAGGGTCTCATGTTATATCATTCATATGCTAGTGGGAATCAAAAAATTACGAACTTGGCTTGTATATTTCAATGACGGGCGTCCTCAAATGCCCAAGATCTTCATGAGCAAGCAAGTTGGATGCATACCCCACTTAGCTTTAGTGGAGCTTTCATACACTTATAGCTCTAGTGCATCATTTTCATGGCAATCCCTACTCCTTGTATCAATATTTATTAGTGGGTATCTCTATAACATGTTGGTATGCCTAGTTGATACGGGACTATCTTCTCCACCTTTCAATCCCTTTGAAACCTACCACCTTACTCTATTCCACATGTATGCTATGTCCAATGGTTCATGCTCATGTATTGCGTGAAGAATAAAAAGTTGATGCATATTGAGAAAATACGATCCAATTGCTTGACTTGGGAACCATGGTGCTTCACATTTGTAGTTTTGTGACAAAGATGGAGCCATGCCTTGCTAATATAATAAAGATGGAAAGGGTTGAAACATTCTTTGAGGATCGTACACTTTGAAAGTTAATTGTTTTGCTGCTTATGCTTGTAAATATTTTTGTGTTAATACTTGTTAATTCATTGTTTCTCAGCATACATACATAATAATAAATCATGGATAGCATGTCACATCAAAAATTCTGTTTTTATCATTTACATACTCGAGGACTAGCAGGAATTAAGCTTGGGGATGCTTGATACGACTCCAACTATCTATAATTTTTTATTGTTCCACGCTATTATGTTATCATTTTAGAACACTTTTTAGGCACTTATCTACCAATTTATATTGTTTTTGAGCACTAACCTACTGACCCAGTGCCCAGTGCTAGTTGCTATTTTTTGCATCTTTTTCCACTTTTCAGGTTCTAGTAACAAACGAAGCCCAATTGGCCTTAAAATTTTTGTGATTTTTTTCTCGACCAAAAGAAGACTGTGGAGCATCGGGAGAAGGCCGGGAGGCATGCTACTGCAACAAAAGACCTTCCAACGACGCCAGAAACGTGCTATGGCACCAGGAATCCTTCTGCTACGGCTACGCCTTAAGGGACTTCCTAGGCAAATATGCAAAGGATTTCCCACATGGCCTTGGAGCCTTGCGTTGGTGTTCCCTCGAAGCGGAAAGGGTGATGTAGCACAGCGGTGGTAAGTATTTCCCTCAGTTTGAGAACCAAGGTATCGATCCAGTGAAGGAGTATCTCAAGTGCGTGCACAAACACAAAAAGCTTACTCCCAACGCTATGAAGGGGTTGTCAATCCCTTATAGATTGTTCGCCAAGTGAGAACTGAAAGCAACAAAGTAACAAAGCAAAGTAAAAGCGAGAGTGGAAACGATAGATGTGAATAGACCCGGGGGCCGTAGTGTTTACTAGTGGCTTCTCTCATGAAAGCAAGTAGACGGTGGGTGAACAAATTACTGCCGAGCAATTGATAGAACCGCGCAAAGTCGTGACATCATCTATGGCAATGATTATATCTATAGGCATCATGTCCAAAACAAGTAGACCGATACTTTCTGCATCTACTACTATTACTCCACACGTCGACCGCTATCCAGCATGCATCTAGTGTATTAAGTCCAAAGAACAGAGTAACGTCTTAAGCAAGATGACATGATGTAGATGGACAATCTCATATCAACGACAAAGCCCATCTTGTTACCCTTGATGGCAACTACACAATGTGTGCCTTGCTGCCCCTACTGTCACTGGGAATGGTCACCACACGGTAAGAACCCAAAACCAAGCACTTCTCCCATTGCAAGAATCATAGATCTTGTTGGCCAAATAAAACCCAAGACCCGAAGAGACTTACAAGGATATCAAATCATGCATATAAGAAATCAGCAAAGACTCAAATATAAATCATAGATAATCTGATCACAAATCCACAATTCATCGGATCTCGACAAACGCACCGCCAAAGAGGATTACATCGGATAGATCTCCATGAAGATCATGGAGAACTTTGTATTGAAGATCCAAGAGAGAGAAGAAGCCATCTAGCTACTAACTACGGACCCGTAGGTCTGAAGTTAACTACTCACGAGTCATTGGAGGGGCGATGATGATGATGAAGAAGCCCTCCAACTCCAAAGTCCCCTCCGGCAGGGCACAGGCAATGGTCTCTAGATGAGATCTTGCGGAAATGGAAGCTTGCGGCGGCGGAAAAGTCTTTTCGTGGATCCCTTGATTTTTTTCTATATTTTAGGGAATGTATAGGCAAAGGAACTAGGTCAGGGGGGCACCAGGGAGGCCACAAGCCTGCTGGCCGCCGCCCCCTAGTGGCGGATAGGGGGGTTTGTGGCCCCCCTGTAGCCCTCCTGGCTTGGCCCTCAAGCCCCGTGATCTTCTTCCATTTGGGAAAAAATCATTTCGGGGATTTTATTCCGTTTGGACTCCGTTCCAAAATCAGATCTGAAAAGAGCCAAAAACACAGAAAAAAAACACGAACTGGCACTTGGCACTGAATTAATAAGTTAGTCCCAAAAAAGATATAAAAGGTACATAAAACATCCAAAGATGACAAGATAACAGCATGAAACCATCAAAAATTATAGATACGTTTGAGACGTAGCAAGCATCCCCAAGCTTAACTCCTGCTCGTCCTCGAGTAGGGAAGTGGTAAAGAATGAATTTTTGATGCTTTCATGCTACCTAGCATAGATATCCTTTGTAACTTCTCTTATGTGACGTGAATGTTCAGATCCATTAGATTCAAAACAATAGTTTGCTATTGACGTGGAAACAATAATAATTCAAGCAAACTAGTAAGGTAATCATGAACTTTCAAAATAACAAGGCCAAAATAAAGTTATCCCTACAAAAGCATATAATCTGACTATGCTCTATCATCATTGCACAATGAATTTAAATCATGCACAACCCCGGTATTGGCCAAGTAATTGTTTCACACCTTTACTTTCTCAAACCTTTTCAACTCTCACACAATACATGAGCGTGAGCCATGGTTTTAGCACTATTAGTGGTGTGGAGTGTGGTGGAGGTTGCAAGACAAAATAAGGAGAAGATGATCACATTAACTAGGCATATCAATGAGCTGCGGAGATGCTCATCAATAGATATCAATGTGAATGAGTAGGGATTGCCATACAAATGATGCACTAGAGCTAAGAGTAAGTGAAGGTTCTTAAAGAAAACTAGTGGGTGTGCATCCAACTCGCTTGCTCACGAAGACCTAAGGCAATTTTGAGGAAGCCCATCATTGGAATATACAAGCCAAGTTATATAATGAAAATTTTCCACTAGCTATATGGTGGTGACAAAATGAGAGACTCTCAATCATGAAGATCATGGTGCTTAATATGCAGAAGTGTGGAAAGGTGGTAGCATTGTCCCTTCTCTCTGTTCTCTCATTTTTTTTTGAATGGGCTCTTTGGCCTCTTTTTATTATTATTATTTTTTATTTTGGTGGGCATATTTGGCCTCTTTTATTTCCTCACATGGGACAATGCTCCATCAATGATGATCATCACACTTTCAACTCAAAACTTAGAGCAACGATGACTATATGGAATGCCTCCGGTAGTGTACCGTGACAATGATCTAACATGGCATAGACATTAATGGAAACATCATGCTGGCTATCTTACGATCATGCAATGGAAATGTAGACGTGGTGGCACATGTCATGGTGGTAGTTGCATGGCAATATATCTCGGAATGACTTTGAAAAAGCCATAGTAGGTAGGTATGGTGGCTGTTTTGAGGGAGGCTAATGGTGGGTTTTGTGCACCGGCGAAAGTTGCACGACACTAAGAAGATAGTGATGGTGGAAGGTGAAAGTGCATCTAAACCATGGACTCAACATTAGTCATGAAGAACTCATATACTTGTTGCAAAAGTTTTATTAGTAATCGAAACAAAGCATTCAACGCATACTCCTAGGGGAAGGGTTGGTAGGTATAAACCATCGCGCGATCCCGACCGCCACGCAAAGGATGACAATCAATAGACTAATCATGCTCAGACTTCATCACATAGAGGTTCACGTACGTGCATGCTATGGGAATCACTAACTTCAACACAAGTATTTCTAGATCCACAACACGTTACTAATATAACTTCAATATTACCATAACCACAACTCAAAACAAATTGAGATGAATCAAACTTCTCTAACTATTCAATGCACATGAAGGTGGAAGTTTTCGTATCCCTTTGGATAAATACCCCTTTTGAGACTACTTTCAAAGCATAGATCAACTACCAAGCCACGCACTGCTGTGCTCTAAAATATATAAGTGAAGCACATAGAGCAAAAGTATCTAGCTCAAGACATATAAGTGAAGCACATGTGAGCTGAATTGTCTACCAAAAGATATAAGTGAAGCTCGACAAAATCACGGTGATTGCATGTCTCTCTCTCTAGGTGTGAAGCAAGGATGATTGTGACACAACAAAAATAAAAGACTCCTACGATACAAGATGCTCCAAGCAAAAAACACATAACATGTGGTGAATAAAAATATAGCCCCAAGTAACGTTACCGATGGATTGAAGACGAGAGAGGGGATGCCTTCCCGGGGCATCCCCAAGCTTAGGCTTTTACGACATCCTTGAATCTCTTGGGGTGCCTTGGGCATCCCCAAGCTTGAGCTCTTGCCACTCTTTATCTCTTTGTCCATAAAAACTTCACCCAAAACTTGAAAACTTCACAACACGAAACTTAAACAGAAACTCGTGATAACATTAGTATAAGAAAGCAAACCACCACTTCCTTAGGTACTGTAGCAAACTTAAATTCTACTTATGCTGATGTTGGGTTACTGTAGTTTCAATCTTCCATGGCTAATACCCCCCCTATACTATCCATAGTTTCATCAAAATAAGCAACCAACACAACAAAAACATAATCTATTAACAGCAGACCAGTCTGTAGCAATCTGTATATTTTGTATACTTCTGGTACTTCAAAAATTCTGAAACATTACTACAGTCTGGAAAATTTGCGTAGAAATCAGCAGCAAGAAGAATCAACTCAAAAGCTCTTACATAAAAAAATGAAAATTCTTTTCGTGACCAGAAAGTTTCTGTCTTTTCCAGCATGACCAAACGATCATCCCCAAGACAAATCATAACGGTTTTGCTTGGCACAAACGCAAAAAGAAACACAAAAAACACAATCATAACAAAATTATGAAAGTGTGGAAATCACAAAACAGAAAGAAAAATGATAGATTCGTTGGGTTGCCTCCCAACAAGCGCTATTGTTTAACGCCCTTAGTTAGGCATTCAATGATGCTCTCACAAAAGACAAGAATTGAAGCACAACGAGAGCATCCTAAAGCATGTAAAAATCACATATAAGTCTGACATACTTCCTATGCATAGGCATTTTATAGGAAAACAAATTGGCAAGACAACCAATAGTTACCAAATGCAAGGAAGAAGAAAGAGTCAATAGCAATCTCCACATAACGAGAGGTAATTTGGTAACATGAAAGTTTCTACCACAATATTTTCCTCTCTCATAGCAATTACATGTGGGATCATATTCAAATTCAACAATATAGCTATCCCATAGGATATTCTTTTCATGATCCACAAGCATGCAAAGTTGACGCTCTTAAAAAAAGTGAGATTATCATCAACTGAAGTGATGACTTATCCAAACCCACTTTGAATATTATTGCAAATATCATATTCATCATGAGGTTTAAACAATTTTTTAAGATCATAAGAAAGATCATCACCCCAATCATGATTATTGCAATAAGTAGTGGTCATAGCAAAACTAGCATCCCCAAGCTTGGGGTTTTTCATTTTTTAGCATGATTGTCACTAATTGAATTTGTAGTGAAACCATTGCAATCATGCTTTTCATCCAAGGAACCCTCGTGAATCACTTCATGAATTTCTTCATCACGATTTTCAGATTCACGCATCTCAAGCAAAACTCCATAGAGAAAGTCAAGTGCACTCAACTCACTAGCAATTGGTTCCACATAATTGGATCTCTTAAAAAGATTAGCAAGTGGATGAGGATCCATATCACTAGATTTTCAGCAAGCGAAGATGCAAGAATATTGAAGGCACATGGCACACAAGCGAACAGAAAGCAAGCGAGAAAAAGGGCGAACAAAAAGGCAAACGGAAAAAGGCAAATGAAAATGGCAAATGTGAAGTGGGGGAGAGGAAAACGAGAGGCAACTGGCAAAAAAGTAAATGCAGGAGATGAGTTTGTGAGACCTACTTGGATAGATCTCTCCTTCCCCGGCAACGGCGCCAGAAATACTTCTGCTACTGCAACAAAAGACCTTCCAACAACGCCAGAAACGTGCTACGACACCAGGAATCCTTCTACTACGGCTACGCCTTAAGGGACTTCCTAGGAAAATATGCAAAGGATTTCCCACGTGGCCTTGGAGCCTTGCGTTGGTGTTCCCTCGAAGTGGAAAGGGTGATGTAGCGCAGCGGTGGTAAGTATTTCCCTCAGTTTGAGAACCAAGGTATCGATCCAGTGAAGGAGTATCTCAAGTGCGTGCACAAACACAAAAAGCTTACTCCCAACGCTATGAAGGGGTTGTCAATCCCTTATAGATTGTTCGCCATGTGAGAACTGAAAGCAACAAAGTAACAAAGCAAAGTAAAAGCGAGAGTGGAAACGATAGATGTGAATAGACCCGGGGGCCGTAGTGTTTACTAGTGGCTTCTCTCATGAAAGCAAGTAGACGGTGGGTGAACAAATTACTGCCGAGCAATTGATAGAACCGCGCAAAGTCGTGACATCATCTATGGCAATGATTATATCTATAGGCATCACGTCCAAAACAAGTAGACCGATACTTTCTGCATCTACTACTATTACTCCACACGTCGACCGCTATCCAGCATGCATCTAGTGTATTAAGTCCAAAGAACAGAGTAACGCCTTAAGCAAGATGACATCATGTAGATGGACAATCTCATATCAACAACAAAGCCCATCTTGTTACCCTTGATGGCAACTACACAATGTGTGCCTTGCTGCCCCTACTGTCATTGGGAATGGTCACCACACGGTAAGTACCCAAAACCAAGCACTTCTCCCATTGCAAGAATCATAGATCTAGTTGGCCAAACAAAACCCAAGACTCGAAGAGACTTACAAGGATATCAAATCATGCATATAAGAAATGAGCAAAGACTCAAATATATATCATAGATAATCTGATCACAAATCCACAATTCATCGGATCTCGACAAACACACCGCCAAAGAGGATTACATCGGATAGATCTCCATGAAGATCATGGATAACTTTGTATTGAAGATCCAAGAGAGAGAAGAAGCCATCTAGCTACTAACTACGGACCCGTAGGTCTGAAGTTAGCTACTCACGAGTCATTGGAGGGGCGATGATGATGATGAAGAAGCCCTCCAACTCCAAAGTCCCCTCCGGCAGGGCACATGCAATGGTCTCCAGATGAGATCTCGCGGAAACGGAAGCTTGCAGCGGCGGAAAAGTCTTTTCGTGGATCCCTTGATTTTTTCTATATTTTAGGGAATGTATAGGCGAAGGAACTAGGTCAGGGGGGGCACCAGGGAGGCCACAAGCCTGCTGGCCGCTGCCCCCTGGTGGCGGATAGGGGGGCTTGTGGCCCCCCTGTAGCCCTCCTGGCTTGGCCCTCGAGCCCCCTGATCTTCTTCCGTTCAGGAAAAAATCATTTCGGGGATTTTATTCCGTTTGGACTCCGTTCCAAAATCAGATCTGAAAAGATCCAAAAACACAGAAAAAAACAGGAAGTGGAACTTGGCACTGAATTAATAAGTTAGTCCCAAAAAAGATATAAAAGGTACATAAAACATACAAATATGACAAGATAACAACATGAAACCATCAAAAATTATAGATACATTTGAGACATATCAAGGCACACGAGGCCCACACAAGCAATCATACCGCTGCCTGGGGGGGGGGGGGGGGGGAGGGGCGCGACTTGATGGCTTACGGGCGCCTCGTGGCTCTCCTGACTCCGTTCTCTGGCTTATAAATTCCTATTTACCCTAAAAACTCCATAGGAGGTCCTCAAACAATTTTTATGCTGCCACAAGTCTCCATTCCTACGGAAGGTCATCTAGAGCTCCGTTCCAGCACTCTGCCGGAGGGGGGATCAATCACAGAGGGTTTCTTCATCAATATTGCTGCCCTCATGATGATGTGTTAGTAGTGCACCACACACCTACAGGTCCATAGTAGTACCTAGATGGCATATCTCTCTCTTTGATCTTTAATACAATGATCATCGCATCTTCACTTTGATCAGTATGATGTAACTCTTTTGTACAATGCATTTGTTGGGACCCGATGAATTGTGGGTTTATGTTCATATTATTGATGATAAATATTTGAGTCTCCTCTGATATATAATATGATTCTTATGTTGATGATTATGATAGCTTCGTAATTCTCTTCGATCTATTAGATAGTTTGGCCAAATAGATTGATATTTCTTCGGTGAGAGAGGTGCGTTGTAGTAAGTTCAACCTGGCGAGTTTCTATATCCCAGTGATAGAAGGGGACAAGTTGCGTCTTTGTATTGCTGCTACTAAGGGTAAAACGATGGGGTTTATTCATATAAGTTGAGTTTACTTTGTCAATATCATGTCATCTTACTCCAAGAATTACTTCATTCGTCATGAACTTAATACATAGAGAGGAAAGCATAGAAGCGCTCTTGAAGTGAAGTAATACTAATAGGTGCATGTAGGAGCCTTCCTATTTTTTATGGATGTGATGCCTATATTTACATGATCATTGCCGTGAAATTCGCATAACTATCCGCTCTTCTATCAATTGCCCAACAGTATTTTGTTTACCCATCGTATGCTTATTTTCATGAGAGATGCCACTAGGGAAATCTATTGCCCCAGGTCTATTCACAACATATTGCTAAAACCTCCAACACATTGGTGCCATTTATTTGTTTTTTTTTTCATTTTACAATTATCTACACACCTCATAATAATGAGACCAAGGGGATTGACAACCCTCTTGCCCGTGTTGGGTGCAAGGTGTATGTTCTTTTGTGTGCAACCGCTGAGGAAGGTCGTGGATTGATATTCCTATTGGTTTGATAAACCTTGGTTTCATAACTAAGGGAAATACTTACCCACTTTGTGCTGGGATTACCCGTTCCTCTTCACAGAAAACCCAACGCAGATCGCGAGTATTAGTACTCTAGGGTAGCTCTCATCACAAATGAGATTGCCGGCTTAGGAAGCGAAGAAATGACCGACAACCTCATCATCAAGAAGATACTTAGAGCCTTGTATGGAAAGTACGACACCATGTGCACATTGATTCAAATGATGCCAAACTACAAGGATCTCAAGCCAACGGAAGTCATTGGAAGGATTTTCGCTCATGAAATGTAACTCAAGGACAAAGAAGAGCTGCACAACAAGTCAAGCGGTGCTTACAAAGCTTCAAGTGATGCTCCCTCTACTTCAAACGACAACCTTGTCACCAATGAACTGATAAGCCTCATGATCAGGAAATTCAACAAGTTCTACAAGAGTAGAGGCAAAGAGAGAAGCTCCAGTTCAAGATATGAGGAGAAGCGTTCATCTAGTCATGACAGAAACTGCTACAATTGTGTAACGCTCGATCACTATCACAATGAGTGCTCGGCTCCCCACAAATGAAGAGAAGAGTCGCTGAAGGAGCTCCTCAACAGACTCCAAAACGGTCCTTGGGAGATCTCTTCCTCATTTAAAAAATGTCTGGAACTTTGGATTAAGAACGCGTGGAATACCAGGCAATCCGAAACTCTCTTAAGTGATATTCAAGAGAAAAGGATTCTAGAAAGATTCATAGAATTAGAAGAGCTTTCTCTCTTGGGAGAGATGATAAAAGGGGGTTGTCCGTCCTCTATGGTGAGAGATGCACTTAAACCAACCGCATAGTGTAAGGAAGGTTCATTCTATGCAATATATATTCACCTAGAAGACAAAGCTCAAGAGAAGAGTCACCTCGATAAGAGAGAAGGTGTAGAGATGATCATTATGAACGAAGACCCTACCGGAGAAGTAAGGAATCAGAGAAGAAGGACAAGTACACCAAGAGCTACTCAAGAAGAAGACATCAAGCTCATGTTGGTGAATGGGTATCCAGCTCCGAGTCCGACAACCAATCCGAGAGAAGCTACCACTCCAACTCCGACTATAGTGAAGATGAAGGTGTTCCCAGTTTTGCACCCATATCCTCGAACTCCTATGACATATTTGACTCACCAAATGAGGGGATTGGAAGCTGCTTCATGGTCCAAGGCCCCAAGGTATCACACCTTGGGTACTTTGATTTTAATAGTGATGAGGATGACTTGCTAGGAGAAGATGACTTTCTCCTTGATAAAACTAGTGAAAGTGATGAAAAAGAACTTGATGATAATCATACTAGTCAAGATAAGTCATGTGATGATGATAAGAAGGATATTGAGCGTCTAACTAAAGAAATAAACACTCCTAAGTTAGCTCATGAATCTACTCTTGAATATCATAGAGATCTTGCAAGAACTCGTGAGAAGCTACACTTCGAGAAGCTAAATTTAGAGCAAGAGCACGAGTTTCTAAAAGCCATCAATGCTGATCTTCGAAACAAGAGTTCTTGTTATCCACCCAAATGATTACTCTTGTCTACTTTTGTTCCACAAGTTAAACCTAAGCACACTAGTAACAAAGGCAAGAAAGTTTATTCATCTAGTAACAACAATACCAATGTTAAATCAAATTATGTTGTTACTAGTAGCTATCTCGATTACACTAATGATTCTCTTAGCCAAGTTACACTTGAGCAAGAAAATGATTTATGGAAAGTAATTATAGAGAGAGGTGTATTCAAGAGACATGCCGGAAGTAAGCAATTCAA
The DNA here is from genome assembly GCF_904849725.1 of Hordeum vulgare subsp. vulgare. Classification (NCBI taxonomy): domain Eukaryota; kingdom Viridiplantae; phylum Streptophyta; class Magnoliopsida; order Poales; family Poaceae; genus Hordeum; species Hordeum vulgare. Next base: position 330,603,463 of record NC_058522.1, on the reverse strand, counting down.
GGAGATTGTACGCAAGCAAGGAGGACATCGGAATAAGCAAGGTGTTGGCTACTTCAATGCCAACGGAGTTGAATGGGAAAAAGGTCAACACCCCAACCCGAAGTTTGTTCCCCAATAGGAGAAGTATGATCCTACTCTCCCCAAGGTAACAAGCTCTCAAGATGACCTTCGACCACAAGACCACAAGCGCAAGGACAAGATCCAAGAGGAGATTGACTCATTTGAGAAAGAACCCCAAGCCATGGTCAGTGGATTCCCAAGGCTACTACTAGCTCTACTCCATGAAGTGCTACCACAACTCCAAGGATCCCCATCAAGTTGATGTGGGTCCCCAAGAAGAAGAACACAAAATTTCTTGAGGGGTGACTCCGCCAATGAAATTCACTCTTATTCATTTTGGCAAGAACTATATGCAATCAACTCCAACCATATGCACTAGTTCAAGGAGTCACACATTCCCTCAAAGGTAAGCAAGGTACAAGGTAATCAATGCATTAATGAACATCACCACATATGCACTTCACTCAATGTCCATATATATCCTTGTATTTGTTCCTTGTGTTTGGGACTAACCCATGTAGGTGACAAGAGTAAGAAACAACAAGGATTGCTCCTGACTCAAGATGATCTTCATCAACAATGAGCATCCACCACTACTACACCTACATGAAGTCTTCTATGACAAAACCCAAGGTTAGTTTATCCCTCTTAGGGGGGATGTCACATCAAGGGGGAGCTTTACTCTAAGACTTGAGTTAAAGCATCTCTTAAGGTGTGAAGACATTGAAAGCTTTATGTAAAAGTGGCAACCCCACTTTTGCTTAAACGATGAGTATGACCTATGATCAAGTATTCTTGCTTGGCTCCTAATTCAATATACTCATATATAGATGTCTTTGTCATTGCCAAAGTGCTTGGTAGATACTAGAGTGGTTGTGCATGTTTGCCATGTTTTATTTGACATCTTATTGTATGAGCATGTTGGTATGCATATCTTTGCTCATTTGAGGATATCCAATTGTTGTTATTTGGCTTTCCATTCTATTTGGCCAATTGGATATACAAGAATGCATATAAGTACCCCTCTCTAGCTATCTATGCTTTCTCGTCTCAAATTCTATTCATGCTACATCACAAAATTTAAGCAAGCACTTTAGGGGCACTCTGTGTGAGGAGCACTCGGATATCCGCCTCATCAAGATCTCACTTCCAAAATCTACCATGTGCCACTCTGTGTGACAAACTCCAAAATCTCAGTCCCACAGAAGCACTAGGGTTGATCTTCTTTTATGATCTCGGTACCACCAATTTGTAAATCTTGACCTCACCGAGTTTCACTGTCATCTGATAGTTATGGAACTTGGTGGCACCGACATTTCCAACTCGGTGTCACCGACAGCTAGGGGATACATATATCAGCAGATCCGACTTTTGAAACTTAATCTCAAACGTCATCTCCGTCAAGCCCCTGTTGTTGTGTTCTTGTCTCGAGGACATTGACCTTCATCTCCCATGCGCCCTCGCCCCAAGAGTCCTTGCCGCTGATAGAAATCTCTACTCCCGTCGCCGCTGTAGGAGATCTTCACCCATAGTAGGGTAAAGATCTCACCCCTTTGCGCTCCTTATCTGATTCATGCGCATTAGGACTTCTTCATCATCTAGCCACACATTTCAAAGCACCTATCCACAGAAAACTCTGATTAGAAAAGGCGAACGGAAATTTTTAGGTTTAATTTTCTGCCATGTGTGTCTAGCGGACGGCTAAAGCATGCTGATAATTTCAAGAGAGGTCGGGGTAGACCGAACTTAACATGGGAAGAGTCCGTAAAGAGAGATCTAAAGGATTGGAGCATCACCAAAGAACTAGCCATGGACAAGGGTGCGTGGAAGCTTGCTATCCATGTGCGAGAACTATGAGTTGGTCGCGAGATCTTATGGGTTTCACCTCTAGCCTACCCCAACTTCTTTGGGACTAAAGGCTTTGTTGTTTGTTTGTGTGTCGTGGTGTCACCGAAGTAGAAAAATCGGTCCTACGGATCTTACTTTTAGGGTTACTGAGAACATTCTCGGTGAGACCGAGCTTCTCATTTTGGTGAAACCGAAGTGGATGGCCAACTTTCTATTAATGAGAATGTATGTTTTGGTGAATCCAAAAATTCTCACTCGGTGGAACCAAAACACACTTAGCTAAAAATTAAATTTAAGATATTAAGTTCATTTTTTTGTAAATGTTTGTGTTTTGTGATGCTCACCCACTCTTGCTCTTCTACAATTATTCACAAGGTTGGCTTGTTTGCTAGTTAGTATGTCAGGTTCTGAAGATAGCTAGAATGTTTCGTGAGAGCCAAGTGTGGAAATGGACTCAATCACTAGTCGTGAGAGGACTGCTTCTGACCCAGGTACTCCAAGCTCCCATGACATGCCAAAGGTAACTACCAGGTCCAGAAGGAAGCTAAAATTAGATGAAGAGGATGCTGATTTCATTCCTAAAGAAAGCATTCCCCAAAAGCAAAAGGAGAAGGTCACACTCAGGAAAACTATGAGAAAGGAGTATGCGAGGACTGATACTATGAGAGCTCCAGAGACTGCTCAGGAAGGGATGAAGCTCACCCTTGATAACCCCTCTTCCAAGCAAGGTAATAATCCAGGGCAAAAGAGAATCACGAAGAGGATAGTGAATGTTTTTGGAAGGCCAACTAATACGTCTCCAACGTATCTATAATTTTTGATGGTTTGATGCTATTATCTTGTCAAACTATGGATGTTTTGTATGCCTTTTATATCTTTTTTGGGACTAACTTATTAACTCAGTGCCAAGTGCCAGTTCCTGTTTTTTCCGTGTTTTTGACCCTTTTCAGAGGAGGATTTGAAACAGAGTCCAAACGGAACGAAACTTCCAAAAAGATTTTTTTCCGAAATAGAAGAAGATCGGGGAACCTGAGAATTAGGGCAGGGGGCCACCAGGTACCCCACAAGCCCCCTAGCCGCGGCCAGGGGGGCCCACGCCTCCTAGTCTTGTGGGCTCCCTGGGGCACCTCTGCCTTAGGTCTTTCGCCTATATATTCCCTAAAATCCCAGAAAAAATCAGGAGATCATCGAAAGTACTTTTCCACCGCTGCAAGCTTCTGTCTCTGCAAGATCCCATCTAGGGCACGTTCTGGTGCCCTGCCGGAGGGGGGATTCGGATACGGAGGGCTTCAACATCAACACCATGACCTCTCCGATGATGCGTGAGTAGTTCACCATAGAGCTACGGGTCCATAGCTTGTAGCTAGATGGCTTCTTCTCTCTCTCTTGGATCTTCAATACAAAGTTCTCCATGATCTTCATGGAGATCTATCCGATGTAATCTTCTTTTGCGGTGTGTTTGTCGAGATCCGATGAATTGTAGATTTATGATCAGATTATCTATGAATCTTATTTGAGTTTATTCTGATCTCTCTTATGCATGATTTCATATCCTTGTAATTCTCTTAGAGTTGTGGTTTTTTTGACCATCTTGATCTACGATTCTTGTAATGGGAGAAGTGCTTGGTTTTGGGTTCATACCGTGCGGTGACCTCACCCAGTGATAGAGGGGGTAGCGAGGCACGCATCGTGTTGTTGCCATCAAGGGTAAAAAGATGGGATTTTCATCATTGGTTTGAGTTTGTCCCTCTATATCTTGTCATCTTGCTTAAGGCGTTACTCTGTTTGTCATGAACTCAATACACTAGATGCATGCTGGATAGCGGTCGATGTGTGGAGTAATAGTAGTAGATGCAGAAAGTATCGGTCTACTTGTCTCGGACGTGATGCCTATATGTATGATCATTGCCTTAGATATCGTCATGACTTTGCGCGGTTCTATCAATTGCTCGACAATAATTTGTTCACCCACCGTAATATTTGCTATTTTGAGAGAAGCCTCTAGTGAACACTATGGCCCCAGATCTACTCCACACCATATTTTCAGCCTTACTCTTTTACTTCGTTGCACTTTCCGCCTTCAGATCTCACTTTGCAATCAATCTTGAAGGGATTGACAACCCCTTTATAGCGTTGGGTCCAAGCTCTTTTGTGTTTGCGCAGGTACTTGATACGTCTCAAACGTATCTATAATTTTTGATGGTTTCATGCTGTTATCTTGTCAACTTTGGATGTTTTGTTTACCTTTTATATGTCGGGACCCCTATCCTAGGTCATAAGAACCCAGCCTGTAACACATCACATCACTTTGCGGCCTCACGCACGGTAAACTCCACGGCCGCCACCTTACCTTGGCCGGGACTGTTTGCGTCTTTTGGCTCACGTATATGAATATGTTGCTAGCGTTCAAACGACAAAGAACCCGGGTCGACATGACTAGTTATAAACCCAAGCTGTACATCCGTATAGGGACAGGCATACATAACCCAGCAAGGCAGGTGTCGATCAACAACGTGTGTAGACGAGTCGTAGCAAGCTACAAGGACTCCATTACACCGTGTGACATTTCCCCGAGGGGACAGACACAACAGCAAATAAGGATACACGCCGGTCAATCAATGTGTCTAGAGCAGTAGCAAGCTACCAAGGCTCGATAGAAGCACAAAGAGGCATTTCCCTGTAAAGAGTACTACTAAAGGCACACAACTAGGTCTCGAATCCCACACATATAATGCATTTCATAACATACACACAATATGCATGATATGTGTAGATACAACATGGCATCACAACATAACTCTATGCTTCAAGCTTTTATTAAGGACTCATAAGAATCAACATAGTGTGATATTACAAACAGGGGTCTCAAGACCTGACACTCAAGTCATACAAACAACAAGCGGAAGCAAATCATGTCTGGGTACAGACATCTACTAAAAGTGGCTGGAAGAGCCTGAAAAGCTACTACGACCCTACCAAAGGAGCCAGACCTCTGTCTGGGATTCCCAAGCTATTCCGGTCAACATCGAACACATCGCGTAGAACCTTTTAATGAGTCTAAGTCTTCTTTGCAAAAACATAAATAAAGCAACCGTGAGTACAAAGGTACTCAGCAAGTCTTACATCAGAACTATCTACATATGCATCATGTTTCAATGAAAGGATTGTGGGGTTTGATTGCAGCAAGCCAGCTTTGACTCTTGGCTAACCTGTACTACGACTACAAGTTCTTTCTTTGAGGTGGGATAGCGCACATGAGTCCAAATATTCACCAATGCAATACACCACTATGGATCCACTCTCGTCTCCCTACGAGAAGGCCTTCCATAGCACTCACACTTATCTTGCATGTTTTTAGAGTATTCATTTAAATTGTCTATGTACCACATAATGTTTCCAAGTAGTCCATATCCGAGAACGCGGCTATTCGAACAGATTGATTCACCCTGCAGGGGTATACTTCTTCACACATGCTCTCACCACTTAGCACCATATGCACGTCATGCATCTCGGCAACCTTCAAGCGGAAGCACTGGCGTGGGTGTCGGCCACGACCGTTAAACACACAAGACCCTAGTCCAGGTTTATCGCCTATTTGAGACTGAACCCGCAAGGAAGTCCGGCCGAGGTTTCCTCTACGGCCCCAAACGATGTGCGTAGGGTTCCCAAGCCCACCATCCGGGTGCCACTTGGTACACTATTGGGGATGTAACCTGTGGATGACCCGCCCTAGTTGGGCCGGGTTATCTATTGGGCGATTCATCTAAGTGTTTAGTTGGGCCTCGTTTTGGACGAATCAAGGTCGCATGACGAGTATGGCTCTTGGCGGGTCTCCCAGCTTTGGAAGATGGCGATTTAGAAGATCGCAATGGTCACGAGTTGTAAAAAGGAAGGAATCCTTGTAAACCCTAGGGAGTCAACCTGTATATAAAGGCGAGGTCCTGGGGGACAGAGGATAGGTTAGAAATCATCGAGTGCTAGGTTTAGGCGAGTTACGCCTTCCTTGTAATCGAATCCATATCAATACACACAAAAGCAGGACGTAGGCTATTACCTCCTCTCGAGGGGCCGAACCTGGGTAAATCACCGTCTCTCTCCTGCTTAACCCCTTTGAGTCGCCACCCAGGTGCGATTGCTCCAGTATCAATTCCTTTCACGAGGACATCTGCCGTGAAAAAACCACGACAGTTACCGTGGGGCCTACGCATGGTGGAGTTGAGTTCTCAAAGGGAGCCCTACCAGGGTTTGGGAGTTACGCGACGGCGCTCATGACTCGGAGCCGCCGCGTGATAACCTACATCGACAACCAGTGACGGGGACCTGAAGCGAATTCGATTGAATCTGGCTACAGGGTCCCCTTCGGCAAGATCAACATCTTCATCGGCATGATCGGATCATCCGTTCCTGAGCCGGACATCTCCACCGACATCGTCGAGCCGGCCAGGTACGTCCGCCCAGTCTTAACACAAAATTTAACTCGCTCGGTCTTTGTGGGATTCACGCAGGGATCGGAGGAGCCAGAGCACTTGGTGACTCAGGAAATTACCCCGGTCAACTCAGATGATGAATCGTCCATGGGCGACTCAGATTCCATCCGGTCTCTTCATGGGGATGGTCTCGGAGGCTTGTCGCTGGCCATGGATCGGGAGGTCCTTGACCGAACACGCCGCCAGATCGCCATCTACATGGCTGGGGCGAATCAACCCACGCAAAACCTTACTAGAGGCGATGGGACCGGCGAGACGTCCAGAAGTCCAGCCGCAGTCCTGGTGAATTTGGCGGCGGAAATCACGAGACTAATGGCGACTCCCCTCACACTAGAGAACCAAGAGGAGATAAACGCAGAGTTAGCAAAGCTCAGAGAGGCGGTAGCAAAGGCCCACCAGGATGCTGAGATGGAGTCCGCCAGGATCGAGACTCGACAAGCCCAAATTGCTGCCGAAAGAATGCGCTTAAACACTGCCAACTGGCGGCTCGAGAGACAGCAGCGCACGTCCGACGCCATCCATCAGCGGAGACACCAGGGTCGCCTGCCCCATGACCTCAATCCGACCCGTCTGTTCGACACTCCACGAACCCCCGGGATGGGAGCCGCCCCGGCAGGAGGACCGGGCCGCCCACCTAACCCGCCGGCTCAGCCGATTGAGGATCAAATTCCTCGTTTCCGGACACCTCAAGGCCACTTCTCCAACCCGGTGGATAACATGCTTGCCGCAACTCGTCACCTGGAGTCTCTTCCGATTCACGGCAACACCCCAGCTGAGATAGAAGCAAGGATGGCCATCGAGATGCTGAAGACGGCGGTGGTTCAAAACGTCCAGTTCTCGCATAGCCTCGAGAGGTTGCACTCCACCCCGCAGGCAAGTTATACCAGGAGCAGGCCGGACGACCAGCCTGCGTAAACAGTGGGCCGCGACACTTCCCGCAGGACAACCCGCCCGAACGGAACCCGCCGGGCCGAGATCTCCCAAACATCCAAGACGCCCCGGCCCCCCTCGTCGGGGGCGGAGGGCGAGTTGGGGTACCATGCTTGTCCCCGGCCCTTCGGAACGAAAGGACGCCCAAGGATTTTAAAGGACCAAGGAAAGTGCCTAATTATACACCAGACCTCGAACCAACATCATGGATCGAGGGTTATGAGATTGCCATGGACATGCTCGACGTAAACGAGGCGGTTTGCGCCAGATACTTCACGATGATGCTCGAGGGGTCGGCACGCACCTGGTTGAAAAACTTGCCCCCCAATTCCGTCCAGTCCTGGGCCGAGTTAAAAGAGCGTTTCATCAAAAACTTCTGGGGAACCTGCAAATGTCCGATGACGATTGTCGACCTACAACACTGTGTTCAGCGCCCGGATGAGTCGGCCCACCATTGGTCACGGCGGGTTGCAGAAATTATTCAATCGTCAGACGGTATTACGGCGGCTCAAGCTGTGCTTATCCTCGAGCACAATTGTCATTACGAGCCCTTGGTGAAGAAGTTGGGGCGACTCAAATGGAAGGTCCAAGACATGGGTGAACTGATGGACACCCTCACTAGATATGCCGAGGCCGATGATACTAAGGATCCCGGCGAGGATGGTATGGTTAACTCGCCCAAAAAGGGCGAGTCATCCAAAAATCATACCCGTTTCCAGGGGCGCAACCGTCACAATCAGGGGACCAATGGCAAGCGTAGACCGCAGGAGGAGCCCTCGGACTTGGTCGCCAACACCAATGCTAATGACGGCAAAAAGAAGAATCGAGGTTTCAGTGGGAAAAGACCGTGTAACTATGAAGAGCTACTCAAGGGCCCTTGCCCGCACCACGCCACGGCTGACGGCCCGACGAGTCACTCTTGGGAAAATTGTTTCGTAATGCGAGAATTTTGGGCGGAGGCAATCAAGAAGAGCCAAAACGAAGGTCCAGACCGGCGCCAGGAGCAACTCGCCGCATCCAACCAAAGACAGAACCCCTTCGGCGGCTTTCCCGAACAGGGGGCTCAGGGAGGCCCGCAGCCAGGCGGCGGCCAGTACCCGGTGCATCACCAGCGGCGGTACGACCCGCCGGGAGCTTTCCAGCAGCCGCCTCCACAGGGGGCTCCGCAGGACCAGGATGATAATGGGGGCTTCCGCAGCAACCCCGAACAGCTAAGTAATGGGCAGTACCACGTCTTCACTAGTAACGCTTGCAGGCGAGATAAAAAGGTAAATCACCGGGCGTACATTGTATCTGAGCCGGCGATCCCCAGATATCTCCATTGGTCTGAACAGACCATAACATGGAGGAGAGAGGATCACCCGCCAAGAGTAGATAACCCAGGCAATCTGGCGTTGGTCGTGGCCCCTCAAGTGGGGGGTTACACCCTGCCAAAGGTATTAATGGATGGTGGCAGCAGCATCAATATCCTATAGTTCGACACCTTCCAGAGGATGAATCTATTGGAGAAAGACTTGATGCCTTCAACCACGGTTTTCCACGGAATTGTCCCGGGCAAGTCGGCTTATCCCATTGGCCGGGTCAGGCTTACAGTGGCATTTGGAACTACGCAGAATTACAGGTCGGAGTCTCTAATCTTCGAGGGGGTCAAACTGAAAAGCCCCTACCATGCGCTCTTCGGGCGACCGGCTTACGCCCGCTTCATGGCTCGCCCGTGTTATGTTTACCTCAAGCTCAAAATGCCTGGTCCCAAAGGACCCATCACAGTTGATGGTGATAGAAGGATCGCAAAGGAATGTGAAGAAGGGGACGAGGCTTATGCGGAAGTCGCCTGTGCGGCGGAAGAGCTCAAACACCATCGGGCCAATGTTGACCCGGCGGACATGTCACCACTCAAGAAGCCAACTACAGATTCTGAGTCGCCCCTCAAGTTCAAGCCAGCGGATGACACTAAGACAATCGATTTCGCGCCTGGCAATTCATCGAAGCAGTTCACCATTGGGACGGGTCTGGACCCCAAATAGGAAAGCGCGCTCATCGAATTCATCCGTGAGAATCAGGACATCTTCGCATGGAAACCTTCTGACATGCCTGGTGTACCGAGAGAATTCGCTGAGCACCATCTTATCGTTGACCCAAAATGCAAACCTGTCCAGCAGTACCTTCGCAGATTCAACGAGGAACGACGCAAGGCGATTGGAGAAGAAGTCGCCCGCCTTTTAGCCGCCGGGTTCATCGTGGAAGTTTTTCACCCCAAATGGCTGGCTAACCCGGTGTTGGTACTCAAGAAGAATGGCACTTTCCGTATGTGCATTGACTATACAGACCTCAACAGAGCCTGTCCCAAAGATCCCTTCGCTCTTCCCCGCATCGATCAAATCATTGACTCGGTGGCGGGATGCGAACGATTGTGTTTTCTGGACGCCTATTCAGGATATCACCAGATGAAGATGGCCGTGGAAGATCAGGAGAAGACGGCCTTCATAACCCCCTTCGGGGCCTTTTGCTATGTGTCCATGCCTTTCGGACTCAAAAGCGCGGGGGCGACTTATCAACGCTGCATCCAGAATTGTCTTCGTAACCAAATTGGTCACAACGTCCATGCCTATGTCGACGATATTGTGATCAAGACCCGCCAGGGGGAGACACTATTGGAAGACCTTAAGGAGACTTTTGATAATTTACGGGTATATCAGATGAAGTTAAATCCTACCAAGTGCGTTTTTGGTGTACCTGCAGGAAAATTACTGGGTTTCTTGGTATCGGAGCGCGGCATCGAGGCTAACCCGGATAAGTTCGAAGCGGTTACCTGTCTCGGCAAGCCGGCAAATGTTAATCAAGTTCAACGGCTGGCGGGTCGCATTGCAGCTTTAAGTCGTTTTGTGAGTCGCCTAGGGGAAAAGGCGATTCCTCTTTATCAATTATTGAGGAAGTCCGATCGATTCGTGTGGACAAATGAGGCAGACGAGGCGCTTGAGGCCCTGAAACGCCAGTTGGTTAACCCGCCGGTCCTGGCAGCCCCGACTGAAAAGGAGCCTATGCTTCTGTATATCGCGGCGAATTCCAAGGCAGTAAGTGTGGCCGTGGTCGTTGAAAGAAAGGAAGAAGGGAAGGAATACCCAGTGCAACGCCCAGTATATTTTATCAGCGAGGTGTTAACTCTTTCCAAACAGCGATACCCGCATTGGCAAAAACTGGTCTATGGGGTGTTTATGGCGAGTCAAAAACTTAAGCATTACTTCCAGGAGCACCCGATCACAGTGGTTAGCTCGACTCCCCTTGGTGACATTATCCAGAATCGGGAGGCAACAGGGCGAATCGCCAAATGGGCGATAGAGCTTGGGTCTCATCACATACAATATACTCCCCGCACAGCTATCAAATTCCAGGCACTAGTTGATTTCGTTAACGACTGGACCGAGCTACAGGCTCCGGAAGACCGGGCTGACCTTACCTACTGGACTATTTACTTTGATGGATCTAGGCAGCTGGAAGGCTCGGGGGCTGGTGTGGTGTTAGTATCCCCTCAAGGAGATAAGTTCTGTTACGTTCTCCGACTCATGTTTCCCTGCACTAATAATGCAGCGGAATATGAAGCTTTGCTTCACGGCTTGCGACTCGCAAAAGAGATGAACCTAACACAAGTCAGGTGTTTTGGCGACTCCGATTTGGTGGCGCAACAAGTTTCGGGTACCTGGGACTCTCGGGTTCTTATGATGGCGGCTTACAGACGAGCTGTGTCTGACGTGGCGGGTCATTTTCATGGCTATCAGGTGGACCATATTGACCGGCGCCTCAACGAGGCAGCTGATGCCCTCTCGCGACTCGGCTCACAGAGAAAACCGGTTCCCCCTAATGTTTTTCTGGATATCTTGCATAAACCATCCGTGGTTTTACCCTCAGAGGAGGAATTGGCGATACCAGATCCCGAGTCTCAGCTCGTGGCAGCTCTCCATGTCACTCCGGATTGGGTTCTCCCTTATCTGGCTTATCTCACTCGCGGCGAGTTACCCACCGATGAAATTTTGGCTCGCCAGATCATTCGGCGTAGCAAATCCATGGTCATCATTAATGGCGAGTTATATAAACGGAGCGCTTCTGGGGTTTTTCAGCGATGTGTTTCCCCCGAAGAAGGATGCGCAATCCTAAATGACATTCATTCCGGAGACTGTGGACATCACGCCGGGTCACGTTCTTTGGTATCAAAGGCTTTTCGTCATGGTTTCTTTTGGCTGACGGCTCATGCAGATGCAGAAGACATAGTTCGTCGGTGCGAAGGGTGCCAACGTTATGGGAGACAGGCTCATGTGCCGGCTCAAGAATTGGGAATGATTCCCAGTACTTGGCCTTTTGCAGTCTGGGGGCTGGACATGGTTGGTCCCTTTAAAATGTCCTCCAACAAGAAGACCCACGTATTGGTGGCGGTTGATAAATTCACCAAGTGGGTTGAGGCGGAACCTGTTGGAGTTTGCGATGCGGAGACAACGGTCAAATTTTGAAGAAGCTGATTTTCCGGTTTGGATATCCGCACAGTATTATTACTGATAATGGTACTAACTTGTCCCAGGGGGCGATGCAGGATTTTTGTCGTCGAGAACATATCCGACTTGATATTTCTGCGGTCGCTCACCCACAATCTAACGGGCAAGCAGAACGGGCGAATCAGGAGGTCTTGCGAGGGATCAAGCCCCGACTCATGGTTCCCCTGGAAAGGACTCTAGGGTGTTGGGTTGAAGAGTTACCTTCGGTACTGTGGAGTATTCGGACCACCCCGAACCGGTCCACGGGATTCACCCCTTTCTTTTTGGTCTATGGAGCAGAGGCTGTTCTTCCTACGGACATAAGGCATGACTCCCTTAGAGTCGCCGCATATGTGGAGCAAGATAATGAGCTGGCGCGTCAAGATTCTTTGGATGCCTTGGAGGAGGCGCGTGAACTGGCTGCGGCCCGTTCGGCTATCTACCAGCAAGATCTGCGGCGTTATCATAGTCGCCGAGTTAAGAGTAGGACCTTTCAGGAAGGCGACTTAGTGCTTCGTCTAATACAAGATCGAGCAGGCATGCACAAGGTGTCACCCCCTTGGGAAGGGCCGTTCGTCGTCAGCAAGAACCTCCGCAATGGCTCTTACTATTTGGTGGATCTTCGGCCTAATCGACCAAACACGGAGGCTGAGTCACCTCGCCCGTGGAATATTGCCCATTTACGGCCTTACTACACTTAAGCTCTTAAGCTTTACACTTTGTAAGTTTTTCAGTTTCAATATGAAGTAATAAAATACTCCCCGACTTGGGGGCTTCTTCATTAAAGAAAAAATTGTGTCATCCTGTTGCGACCGTATGAGCCGACAGAATCTGCATTTAGGGTGGGTGCACGAGTTTTCTGACTCGCCTCCCCCTGTCGCGACCTTATGAGCTGACGAAACCTGCATTCAGGGTGGGTGCACGAGCTTTCTGACTCGCCTCCCCCTGTCGCGACCTTATGAGCCGACGAAACCTGCATTTAGGGTGGGTGCACGAGCTTTCTGACTCGCCTCCCCCTGTCGCGACCTTATGAGCCGACGAAACCTGCATTTAGGGTGGGTGCACGAGCTTTCTGACTGGCCTCCCCCTGTCACGACCTTATGAGCCGACGAAACCTGCATTTAGGGTGGGTGCACGAGCTTTCTGACTCGCCTCCCCCTGTCGCGACCTTATGAGCCGACGAAACTTGTATTTAGGGTGGGTGCACGAGCTTTCTGACTCGCCTCCCCCTGTCGCGACCTTATGAGCCGATGAAACCTGCATTTAGGGTGGGTGCACGAGCTTTCTGACTCGCCTCCCCCTGTCGCGACCTTATGAGCCGACGAAACCTGCATTTAGGGTGGGTGCACGAGCTTTCTGACTCGCCTCCCCCTGTCGCGACCTTATGAGCCGATGAAACCTGCATTTAGGGTGGGTGCACGAGCTTTCTGACTCGCCTCCCCCTGTCGCGACCTTATGAGCCGACGAAACCTGCATTTAGGGTGGGTGCATGAGCTTTCTGACTCGCCTCCCCCTGTCGCAACCTTATGAGCCGACGAAACCAGCATTTAGGGTGGGTGCACGAGCTTTCTGACTCGCCTCCCCCTGTCGCGACCTTATGAGCCGACGAAACCTGCATTTAGGGTGGGGTCACGAGCTTTCTGACTCGCCTCCCCCCTGTCGCGACCTTATGAGCCGACGAAATTACTACTGCTATATTTCGTTGTGGCATAGCCCTGAAGGTTTTAAGCCTTTTCTTTCTGATGCTTGTTGTAAATATCTATAGTTTTTTTGTTTTCACATATGCTATTCTCAAGGCTTAAGACAGGAGGGTGATAAGAATTGTTTCATCCATGGCGAATTAAGCGCTATAAAAGACTCTTATAAAAGGCGGGTCAAATATTTCAAATCGCCTTGAGGGCGATATAAAGGTTCTTGCAAGAGGTATCATCAAAAACAGTACTGACTTACGGAAAAGGGACCTATTACATGGCTCTCAGGCCAAACTCAATAAAATTTACTTTGCTGGCGCCTCGGGATCATCCTCATGTGAGCTCTGGCCGACTTCGATTTGCAAGTCGCCCAATACCCAATTGCACTTGGCCAAAGCAGCAAAGTCATCTTCATCAGTCAGAATTGATGCCAGGTCTACTTCCAAGTCGAAAGGATTCTTGGGTCGCCGAGGAGTTAGACTGGTCGTCACGAAGGTTGGCGGGCTGACCTTCTTGTTTCTGCTATCATAAGCCGCGTGGTATTTTGTTAAGTCAAGGCTTGCGGCAAGTTGAGTCGCAGCCAGCCGAGAGTCCTTGACGACTCGCTGATAGTCCTCTTCAACAAATTCGGACCCATCGTCCTTGAGCTGAGGAAAGCCTGCGGCTACTTCTTCTACGTTGATTTCTGGGGCATATGTCAAACAGCGACTCAGGGCAGTCAGAATACCTCTCTGGGCGGCTGACCGAGTTAACTCGCCAATCCGAGGGGGAAGTGTGGATAAGCAGCCAAGCACCTTCTTGATGGAAGTGATAGGTTCTTTGGCACCCATCACAGCTTTAACTGTCGAGACACTGCCTGTGTACAATTGCTCTGTCAGCGTGTAAATCGCCATCAGCATCAACACACAGTCTTCTTGAAGGTTGGCGGCTCTTGGACCTGAATCATGATGATTAGCAACTTATCATAAGTAAAACAAAAAAGAGAGGAGGAGATCAAAGGTTTAAGTAAAGCTTACCAAAGACGGCTTGCGTCATGTTGGAGATATGACGTTTTAAGCCGGACAATTCCTGTTGTACAGTGGCCAGCCTAGCTTCAGCTTTCTCTGCCCTCTTCAAGGCGGCATTTTGTTCAGCCTGAGCTTCTTTCAACTCGGCCTTGAGTTTTACCAGTTCGGCCAAGGCCAATTGACATTTTTCCTCCGACTTAGCTCGGGCGTCTTGTTGTCCAGCTAAGTTTTTCCTTAAATCGCCCAGCGCCGATTCGGTCTGAGCAAGGTTTTCCTATTGAAAGTTTAAAATAAGGGCAAGTCTCAGAATTACTGCAAAGCAATATCCCTGACACTTGGGGGCTAATGTATAATTTTTTCAGGTGAAATTATACAAAAATCAAGACCCGACTCATCTTTTTACTGATGACCCGGCCCTTGGGGGTTACTGGTCGCGAAGTTTTTTCTAAATTTTCAAGACCCGACTCATCTTTTTACTGATGACCCGGACCTTGGGGGTTATTGGTCGCGAAGTTTTTTCTAAATTTTCAAGACCCGGCTCATCTTTTTACTAATGACCCGGCCCTTGGGGGTTACTGGTCGCGAAGTTTTTTCTAAATTTTCAAGACCCGGCTCATCTTTTTACTGATGACCCGGCCCTTGGGGGTTAATGGGAATAATATAAGTATAACAAAATTTACCTCATGTTTGTTGTTTAACATCTTCAGCAGGTTTTTCTCCATCTCATAGCTCGCTTCCAGGCGACTTGCAAAGCCAGAGCAGAGTTCCTTAAACTCGAAATTTGCATAGTCGGAAAGTTTCGCCTTGGAGAGCCCAGACTCGGGAATGGCCTGAGAGGAGGAGGCTACATGTTTGGACAAAACTGTCGCCGCCGGCTTAGAAAAGCCAGAGCCAGTAATAACTACAGCATCTGGGTCTTCTGTTGTCATCAATGGGTTCGGCGACTTAGAGGCATCCATTGTTTCCTTTGGCGACTCAGGAAGATCCACTTGAATCGCAGGCTCAGTCTGATCCGGATTGTCTTGAGTCGGAGTTGATTCTTTCGTGGGTTCTGAAGTTGCATCAGGAGTTGATCCACTGGTTTTTCTCTTCTTGGCTTGTGCCCTGACAAAAGGGAATAAGCACGTTAAGGAATTGAATAGATCGTTATTCTCAAAAGTCGAGGCGAGGTTATCAAAAGACTTACCCCGGAACTCAAATCATTGGTGGAAGTGTTGACATCACTCAGTCGCCGGAAGTGGGAGGAGAATTCTGCAAGAATTATACGTCAATAATACAGGCGGGTTACAAATGTGATCCAAAGAAACATGAATAATGGTTACTCATAAAAGTACCTCGCTTGGCTTTCTTTTATTCGTTGCTGGTAAGCCAGATACCAGATCGCTAGAGTGACTTCGTGTTTTCCGGTTTGAGGCGTGCTGTGCTTTCTTCAGTAGGAAATTTGGGTCCAAATAAGCATTTGGATGTGAGAAGGGAACTTTCCCACAAATTCGCCTGGCCGGCTTAGGTGGAGAAGGAGATGAATCGGAGGAAACAGAAATTACCTCAACAGAGTCCTCTTGGCTTTCGTTATCTTCATTCTATTCCAAGGGAAGGGAGAGATATAAATACAAAGGATAACAGTAATAGGTGGCGAGTGAAAAGAGAACGAATTTTTACCTCCGAAAGTGCATCACCGACTTGAGATTCGTCAACTTCGGATGGTTCGGCTGCAGCAGATTTGCCCTTACCCTTGGTTTTCTTTGAGGGCGGCTTGACATTTTTCACGGCTTGCTTTTTGGGCCGCCTGGACCAGAACTTATCGCCTTTCTGAAATGGCATATATTACGAAACCACAATACAAATGAAGCATAAAGAATAAAGACCAAAGGCGGGTTAGGTTTGTTTACCTTGGGCGCCGGGTTAATTTTGCAGAAAGGCTTAAGGACGATTTGGCCGCATTTTCCCGCAGGCTCGCCAGTCAGCTTTTTGATAATGGTAACAATATCCTTTTCTGTTAAAGTTGTGCGGAAATAGCATTGAGGATGATCCAGGGTGCCATCAAAATCACACATCAGACCGTTCCGGCGGCTCAGAGGGAGGATACGCCATTCAACCCAACAGCGGATTAGGTCGACCCCGGTAAGACCGTTGTTCGTCAAAGATCTTAATTCAGATAGTATTGGGATGAATTCCGATTCTTCCTCCTCGGTAAGCTTGTCTGGAAGCTTGAAGTTGGTCGGAAGGCGAGTTGGCCTGTAACCCAGAAGCTTGTTCTCACCAGCAGGAGACGTCTCTTGACAGTAAAACAAAGACTCGCCCCAGCCTTTGGGATGGCTAGGCATGGTGAGTGAGGGAAATGGGCTATCCCTGCGGCGCTGGACATTGACACCACCAAGTTCCAAGCTGGGGCCGTTATGGAATTCTGTTTGGCGATTCAGATGGAAGAAGTGCCAGAATAAGGGGACAGAAGGCTTGATCCACAGATAAGCCTCACAGAGAACTTGGAATTGGCACAAATTACTTGTGGAATTGGGTCCCAGATCTTGGAGACGTACGTTCATGAAAGTTAAGGCGTCCCTAAGAAACTTTGATCCGAGCGGCTTAAAACCTTGCTCCAGGTGTTCAACAAAAACAATTATCTCCCCTTCTTTGGGGTTAGGGAGATCTTCTCCGAACCCGGTGCGCCAGCCAATAACGTCCTGAGGATCCAAACTACCCGTTTTCACATAATCGGCTAATATGGAGTCGTCGACCTTGGTAGGAAGCCAGTCACTCTTGAAGACGGCGCCCATGCTACAAATAAGCAAAGTATGATATTACATGCCTTGGACACCTAATGTATGGGATGAAATCGGTTCATTTAAACCCGCCAAATACTTTGATTAAGGAAGGGTTTTGACCCGCCAGATCTAAGGGCCGAGTTGGGTCACTATGGCGACTTATGGAAGTGTGGCTATTCCCAAGGGTTACATTCTGAAGATGGTAAAGGCGTTTCATTTGAAGTACCAGGAGATGAAGACTATAAACAACTTTTTGCAAACAGTAAAACAGGGAATGGATCTACCAGACAGACGTGAAAACCTAGAGAAAATGACTTGTCGCGACAGTTTATTACCAGATGATGCCCATCGCTTGGTGAAAACATTATTTTCAAAGGTTCACGAGTACAGCGGATCGGTAAAAGTATTCGGAACATTAGCTATCCTATCGACACTCGTGCTAATCGATTCAGAGCAGATAGCGTCTGTGCACAAGGAGCTTCAAGAACACGGTAATGGCGGAAGTTCAAGCGGAAAGTAAATCTACTCCTAAAGATAGGTGGAAGCCTAACCTGATATTGTCGGGTGAGAAGAGCCGACGGTGATGGGGTTTGCCGGAGAAGCACGGGCGTCCCGTCGAGCGAAGAGGTTTCCGGCGGCGGCGAAGTTCGTGGTGAATGGCGAGGTGTCCGACGGTGATGCAGTCGACGATGACGATGGCGGATGTGCTGGTTGCAGCACGAGAATGGGCGACGGCAAAAGCCCACAGGCGGTACCGAAGCTCCTCGCGTGAAGGCCGAAAGAACGGTCGGCGGTGGATTCCTCGGGGCGATGCGTTTTTCTCGCTGCGCCGGTGGGGAGGAAGGTGACAGGACTGGTAGGTGGGAAACACCAGTTCTGTCCCCCCCGGGCCTATTTATCAAGGCAAGTGCTGGAATCGAGGCGCCATGAGCAGGAACCGCCGGGGGATAAAAGATTCGCTATAAATGTGCGCCAAAAATTTCGGGATAACAATGCGCTAAAGATCCGTTGGAGTTGTGGCGGTCTTCCCGAAAAAAAGAGGAATAAGAAAGGGCCGGTTAGTAATGATCTGGTGACTTAAGGGATTGTCAGTACCCAAAGGCGATGGCGGGTGTGCAGTTTTTTTTTGACAGATGAAGAAAAATAGGGGATGAATCGCCTTCAATGGAGCAGAGGTATTGGCGTGAAGAAGAAAGGTTCAAGTCAATTTGGGGCCTAATGTTGGGGATGTAACCTGTGGATGACCCGCCCTAGTTGGGCCGGGTTATCTATTGGGCGATTCATCTAAGTGTTTAGTTGGGCCTCGTTTTGGCCGAATCAAGGTCGCATGACGAGTATGGCTCTTGGCGGGTCTCCCAGCTTTGGAAGATGGCGATTTGGAAGATCGCAATGGTCACGAGTTGTAAAAAGGAAGGCATCCTTGTAAACCCTAGGGAGTCGACCTGTATATAAAGGCGAGTTCCTGGGGGACAGAGGATAGGTTAGAAATCATCGAGTGCTAGGTTTAGGAGAGTTACGCCTTCCTTGTAATCGAATCCATATCAATACACACAAAAGCAGGACGTAGGCTATTACCTCCTCTCGAGGGGCCGAACCTGGGTAAATCGCCGTGTTTCTCCTGCTTAACCCCTTTGAGTCGCCACCAAGGTGCGATGGCTCCAGTATCAAGTCCTTTCACGAGGACATCTGCCGTGAAAAAACCACGACATACACCGTGCCACTGTGTATCTACCGCAGAGAAGCCTACCCCGTCGGGAGAGCTAAACACGGCCGCCAACACTTTTCCTACAAACACCAGAAACTAATTGCAACTCCTGGACAGGGATCTAGGCAATTAATAAGCCGAGCAGGGTCATATTTCAGGGCCCAATGCATGGTAGTATCTTCTCTTGGATAACATACACAAAACTCAGTTCTTAAGGACGGTCCCAATGAGACAACCCACCATGTACTCCTACATGGTCTCTCATCGCTACCTTTACCAAATCGGATTCACACTTTTACTCTCACACTGTAGAACATGATCACAACCATTCCGATTCATCATCCAGATGGATCAGACCCGACACAACTCTAAGCATAGCAGACATTGTAAACAAGCATGTATGAGTAAGCACAACAAGGCTCAAGCAGTTGCTACTCATGCTAAGTGGTTTCAACTATTTACTGTGACAAAATTAGGTCATGCAAAGGAATGGGTTCAACTACCGATAACATGTACAGTTGAATCGTGTTTGTCCTAATGCAGTAAAAGAGAGCAGGAGCGAGAGAGTGGGTTTATATCAATATGCTCTAGGGGGGTTTCCTTGAATGACACGTCTCAAGATAGCAATGAGTCTTCATCAATGTCAACGATCACATCGTCAGAAACATTGTTTACCGAGAGGGAACAACACCGGCATACAAGAAAGAACACCAATTACTTCACGGAAATGCAACACTATGAAGCATGCTCAAGACATGAAATGAAAGGTGGCAGGGCTAATGTGGCTATCATTTATTAAGTTGAAGTTGGTTTGAATTAGGATCAAACATCACTTCAAGCCGGGTATTTTTCCAAGTACCCTTATAATTGATTCGACCTGATGCTCATAACAAATTGTTCCAACATGCATGGAGTTAGTATTTTGAGGTACTGGTTTGCATTGACCAATGTTTGGTCATAACAATTGAAGTGGAATTCAAATAAGTATCAAATTCCATCTCCAAACTAAATATGAAATTTATCCTATTCACCATTTTGCCTATTTGGTGATGTTGACTTTTTCAAACATGCATGAAAATGCCACAATAATATTATTTGGATTTTTCTCATCCTTTTTCATATATAAGTTATTTCCATTGGACTTACATATTATTTTCTTTGATTTTTAGAAGTCTTAGGCATTTTCTGGAATTATTTTATAATCAGAAAATACTATTATTGCATCAGCACTGGTCATCATTGCGTGAGTAGGTCAACTGACCCGGTCAGAGTCAAACCTGACGTGTGGGGTCCACACGTCAGTGACAGAGTTTAGTTAACAAGGTTAGGTTAATCTTAATTCTTATTTTAGAGCCGTAGGGCCCACTGTCAGTGAGTCATAGATTAACTAAAATGATATGAGGCGCTAATTAAACACCTCATCGGCTGGGTCCGCTTGTCAGCGACCCAGACCGACGGAGCTCATCGTCGGTGGCCACAGAGCATGGAGGCGCTGACGGATTTCTTCCTCCTGCGAACAAATGGCCGGCGGAGGGCATCTACGCAGTCCTGGGACTTGGCCGGATCCATTTGGGGCGGTGGCTAGAGCAGGGAAGCACTGGAACGGCGCCGACGACGTGGTAAGCGGCGGCCGGAGCTCGACCATGGTGGAGCAGCGGCTACGGCATGCAAGAGGAGAGGGAAACATGGGGAATCAACGGAGAAGCTCACGGGGGGCTCGAATGGCGGTTCGGTGGGCTCGGGGCGCTTTGGGCGGCGTGAATCAGGGCCGGCGGCCTTCGGTGGTCGGAGGTAAAGACGACGACGGTGGCAGCGCCATGGGGGCTCCGGCTTCGATTCCTGAGGCGGGGAGGACCGGGGTGTCGTGGCTAATCTCCTGAGCTTCTCGGAGAGGCGAGGGGAGGTCGGGACTGCGTGGACATCGGCGGCCTGCTCGAGCCGAGCTCGGCCATGGCGAGGGAAAAAGAGTAGAGGGGGAGAGATAAGGGAGAGAAAGAGGGAGGGGATCGGGGGAGGAGGAAAAGCAAGGCACGGGGGAGGCATCACGCTGGCTAGGAGGGGCAGGCAGGCAGGGAGGAGGTGGCGCCCCTGGCCACGTCGACATGCTCATCTTCTCCCCTGCCTTCTGGCCGGAGGAGGGAGACGACAGGGGAGCCCCTGGTGGGCTGGTCCTGCAAGGGGCGACAGGTAAGCTCTTTTTTCTTCTTCTATTCTTTCTGTTTTGTTATTTCTAACATTTGTTTTATTTGTTTTGGCTCCAACTAATTCAAAGAAAATAGCTAAACAACTCTTGGGTGTTATTTGGAATATTTCCAACCCCATGTGAAGTTTTCAACATTTTATAAAACTAGGAAGTATCTGAAATCAATTAATTAATTGATTTCAGTGGTTTTTGAGTTTAAAATAAAATGCCAAAAGTATTTTTAAAAATAAAACCTATCCTGAATTGTGTTTTCCAAGATTTATCAAAAATGATGGACTTTTATGGAGGCCATTTTTGGTTTATTGATTTGTCACAACTTTTGATTGTTTTTGAATATAGACTATGTTGGAGTTTTGCTTTGATTTCACTTCTTTCTTGGGTTCAATTCATTTTCTTAGAATGCAAAGAAATAAAACATGAGCTCAAACTTGCTAAGCTCTACTAGGGATTTCAGGGATGTGACAACTAAACTATCACAATCTTCATGATCCATTTGCTCCTCTCGAGGATATTGAGTCATCGCATCGTGTTGATCTTGACATCGTTGTCTTTCAGGTCTTCATCTAGCTCGACGACAAAAGAACAGGAAGACTCTACAAGATTCGATATCCTCAAAGATCGAGCAACTCAAGATCAATTTTTAGAATGAGACGTGGAAACGTCCCTTGAGCTGAGACACTATACACATAACAGGGATGAGGAAATGGGACATATTACAGAGGTTCAATTGGTAGGCAACAAATCCACGCTTAAGACAGATGGTGACGAGGTTTCAAAGTAGCAAGGATTATATTGCCCTTCATACCATAATGGGGCACCTTAGAAGATGACTCATAGAGGTATTCCTTTAAGTGGCAAAAAGAATTACTTTTGATCCAAAGATCATTGAAACTCTCCATACCAGAGTAAGGCAATTCACAAATGATTGTTGAAGGAATATGAAAGAATGCCATACTCAGTTGGAAAGAAACTAGAGTTATAGAACAACTCGGTGAACGGAAGGCACATTCCAAGTATTACCGAGGATATAACCTAGTGTCTGAGCGTGCTCTCAAGAACTTGAGCATTTCCATATTCATCAAGGTTTACCAACATCCGTGCCAAGGATCCCAGTGACACAACATACTACCATGATGAACAGTGATGGAGGATGCAGATGCAAAGGAAGACAACACTTCCTTAGATTTCACCTTAGCTGTGCCAAGGGAACGAAATCTGGTTGATCGACCGAGAGACATCTAGCACTCCGCTTCTAATGTTCTCCTTGATGTACTAGCACAACCCAATTATAGATCATGCTTGATATCTAGCACATCAAGTATAGGTCGGAATTCGGGGCGTCAAAAGGAGTCCATGAGGAACAACTTCCAAAATAGGTCATACAAAAAACCTCACGGAAGATGGCCAAGGTTGCTGATGCAAGATATTGTAATATCAAGTCTTCCGGCTAGGTGTGTTAGCCATTTCACCACTTTACCGGGTTACATAGAGACCAACATTATAATTCTTGAGAAAGTTCCAACCATTATAACTGCCTGAGATTCAGCTCCGGTTGGTGACACGATGCTTCAGACTCAACATGTGTGAAAAGAAAGTTTGCAACACAAATCGATGAGATAACGTTGCGAGATTCTCAGGAAATGAACTACGGAAGACAACTCCAAAACATAAGCTGGATTGCAAGACACACGTGAACACACTGCCCAAGACAAATGTGAACACATATAAATCTTACAACAAAACACTATTGAGTTCTGATTTGGGAACCATCATTGCGGATATCGAAGCCATGTGCAACTCCGTCTGGGACCTTCGGGAATGACACCTAACTTCTTTTCCTTGAACAAATCAATCAGTGGCTTGGTGTGCTAGGAGATACATATGGAGTGAAGATGATGAGTCTATCAAACCATAGAATACTTCACACTTGCATGATTGACTTGGAATGATTCCGAAGAAACAAATTAACTTTTCTCGAATTCATGGCGGCAACTTGCATCAAGTGCACATGAATTAGAGGAAGTCACTTCTTACACCTAACATATACCTCGTGCTCGAGACACGAAGACAATGTCTACATAGTTTCCAGCACTAGCTTAATGTCCAACATAGATCATGGAACAAATTAGATTGTTGCCGATGGGCTCAACAACAATTCATCAAGATAACCATATAAATGGATTTCCACAACTATGTGATCAAGATAATAGCATTGGTCAGATCAAAGAATATAATGGTGTATGCTCAGAGAAATCCATGAGTAAGACACCGCTACGAAAATCTTTGGTTCTGAGTTTGATTTGACAATAGCCCATGCTCAAATCAGAATTGAACAACATAATATATGCCACAATTTATCACATGAATCAACCGATGACAATATCATCTTTCTTCAAGACTCTCACAACAGGAAAAATATCCTTTTTAAATGAACTAAGTTTAGGCGAAGCTTTTATCTTCCAACTCTCCAAGTTGTTGTTTAGCTTAACCAACTAGCTCGTGGTATCCAACATGGATTCTTGGAGAAGATGGCTTATAGAGAAACCAACTTGATCACGAGCTCTATCATAACAGTCGGGAAACAACCTGGTAATACTTCCGAGAAGATATTCAGAAAATCACGAACCACCGATATGTTATTAAGCTCGGGAACAATCTCGCTTTTGAGGGCAAGATGATGTGATCAATAGAGCGAGGGATTGACAAAATCCTAACTCATTGATAAAAAAGTGCACCATGAAACATGGACTAGGTAGCACAGTCAATCTTAGGATGACGATTCAATCACCATCACCATAAGAGTGAATTTATTGTCCATTAACTACTAAACAATGGCATTGCTAGGAGTATTGATTTCACACATCATGGTTCACTTGTCGATATTCCGGTTACAACCAACACGAAAACCGAGGGATGAAAAATGATGGCGAGAAGTATCACTACATCAAGAGCTCATAAGAGATGGTGCAATTCTCACAACATTCTTGACAACAAGAGGGTAATACTCCGAGATAGAACAGAACAAAAGCTGGTTAGCATTTCGATCTGCGGAATACAACTACTCTGACCCAATCCAAGAAATGAATGAGGTACTGGAGTTTGCTTCTCCCAGTCATTCGAGAATAGAACAATTTGACAGACCACAGGAATAAAAGACATTGATGACACGAATGCACAATTACTCTTGACTATCCTTTCAATGATGAAGGTCAAAATACAAGTAGATAGGGCTAGCTCAAGAGCACATGATTTCTTGAGTTATGGATTCATGGATTAGAATGTCGAACGAGTTCAACATAATTCTTCCAGATAACCCATGCAGAAGGGCAGGGTAGGAAGAATCACAATATGGAGTAGAGAACTCATCACGAGCACTCTTGTTATGATCTTTAATTCACAAAGAACATCTGCCAAAGATGATTCATGGTGTTGGAAGAATGATATACCATGAACCTTGGGAGCTACAACAAGGTTACTAATTATTCTAAAGGAACTAGCAACACTATCAACAAAGATGAGCAGAATGATCCTTGGATTCAATGACCCAGAAATAGAATAACTAAAAACTAAATAACATCACAAGATGTTTCCGAAAATGATGGCCAGAACTATCGCACTGGAAGACATAGCACACATCTAGACTATTGGGTAGTTTTCGGAGTAACATGTTTTCCTAATACTTCAACAAAACGCCGAGGTAATAGAGTACGTCAACACAGTGATTATTGTGCTTTGTCTGGCCAAAAGACATTAGAAATAAGAGAAAGGAAGTTCAATTGCAACAGATTATTTGGGAACTTTGGAAAACTCGGACAACATAACGGCTGTACGGGCTTGAAATATGAGGCAACCTGCAAGAAAACTAACAACATAACAATTGAATTCTTATGGAGACACTGATCCAGGAAGACAACAACTTTTCTATAAGTCTCCAACATAGTAACTCGTCATCCTAATGAATAGATGAGAAAGCCTAATTCTTAAACCCCGTAGAATAAAGAAGATGGTGACTCAGAATAAGAACGACACAAGGAAAGGAGTAAAAAGAGCCTTACGTTCCCTTCCACAAACAATTCCCTTATATAACTAAAGAGTTGCTAGACTCAACATCGACCAGTTTGGCTTGGTTATCCTACAGGCAGTCAAGCTCTCATACCAAAGCTGTCGGGACCCCGATCCTAGGTCATAAGAACCCAGCCCGTAACACATCACATCACTTTGCGGCCTCACGCATGGTAAACTCCACGGCCGCCACCATACCTTGGCCGGGACCGTTTGCGTCTTTTGGCTCACGTATATGAATATGTTGCTAGCGTTCAAACAACAAAGAACCCGGGTCGACATGACTAGTTATAAACCCAAGCGGTACATCCATACAGGGACAAACATACATAACCCAGCAAGGCAGGTGTCGATCAACAGCGTGTGTAGACGAGTTGTAGCAAGCTACAAGGACTCCATTACACCGTGTGACATTTCCCCGAGGGGACAGACACAACAACAAAGAAGGATACACGCCGGTCAATCAATGTGTCTAGAGCTGTAGCAAGCTACCAAGGCTCGATAGAAGCACAAAGAGGCATTTCCCTTTGAAGAGTACTACTAAAGGCACACAACTAGGTGTCGAATCCCACACATATAATGCATTTCATAACATACACACAATATGCACGATATGTGTAGATACAACATGGCATCACAACATAACTCTATGACTCAAGCTTTTATTAAGGACTCATACGAATCAACATAGTGTGATATTACAAACAGGGGTCTCATGACCCGACAGTCAAGTCATACAAACAACAAGCGGAAGCAAATCATGTCTGGGTACATGCATCTACTAAAAGTGGCTGGAAGAGCCTGAAAAGCTACTACGACCCTACCAAAGGAGCCAGACCTCTGTCTGGGATTCCCAAGCTATTCCGGTCAACATCGAACACATCGCGTAGAACCTTTCAATGAGTCTAAGTCTTCTGTGCAAAAACATAAATAAAGCAACCGTGAGTACAAAGGTACTCAGCAAGTCTTACATCAGAACTATCTACATATGCATCATGTTTCAATGAAAGGATTGTGGGGTTTGATTCCAGCAAGCCAGCTTTGACTTTTGGCTAACCTGTACTACGACTACAAGTTCTTTCTTTGAGGTGGGATAGCGCACACGAGTCCACATATTCACCAATGCAATACACCACTATGGATCCACTCTCGTCTCCCTACGAGAAGGCCTTCCATATCACTCACACTTATCTTGCATGTATTTAGAGTATCCATTTAAATTGTCTATGTACCACGTAATGTTTCCAAGAAGTCCATATCCGAGGATGCGGCTATTCGAACAGATTGATTCACTCTGCAGGGGTATACTTCTTCACACATTATCTCACCACTTAGCACCATATGCACGTCATGCATCTCGGCAACCTTCAAGCGGAAGCACTGGCGTGGGTGTCGGCCACGACCGTTAACCACACAAGACCCTAGTCCAGGTTTATCTCCTATTTGAGACTGAACCCGCAAGGAAGTCCGGCCGAGGTTTCCTCTATGGCCCCAAACAATGTGCGCATGGTTCCCAAGACCACCATCCGGGTGCCACTTGGTACGCCGTGCCACTGTGTATCTACTGTAGAGAAGCCTAACCCGTCGGGCAGAGCTAAACACGGCCGCCAAAGTCATCATCCAGATGGATCAGACCCGACACAACTCTAAGCATAGCAGACATTGTAAACAAGCATGTATGAGTAAGCACAACAAGGCTCAAGCAGTTGCTACTCATGCTAAGTGGTTTCAACTATTTACTATGACAAAATCAGGTCATGCAAAGGAATGGGTTCAACTACCGATAACATGTATAGTTGAATCGTGTTTGTCCTAATGCAGTAAAAGAGAGCAGGAGCGAGAGAGTGGGTTTATATAAATATGCTCAAGGGGGGTTTGCTTGCCTGACACGTCTCAAGATAGCAATGAGTCTTCATCAATGTCAATGATCACATCGTCGGAAACATCATTTACCGAGAGGGAACAACACCGGCAAACAAGAAAGAACAACAATTACTTCACGGAAATGCAACACTATGATGCATGCTCAAGACATGAAATGAAAGGTGGCAGGGCTAATGTGGCTATCATTACTTAAGTTGAAGTTGGTTTGAATTAGGATTCAAACATCACTTCAAGCCGGGTATTTTTCCAAGTACCATTATAATTGATTTGACCTGATGCTCATACAAATTGTTCCAACATGCATGGAGTTAGTATTTTGAGGTACTGATTTGCATTGACCAATGTTTGGTCATAACAATTGAAGTGGAATTCAAATAAGTATAAAATTCCATATCCAAACTAAATATGAAATTTATCCTATTCACCATTTTGCCTATTTTGTGATGTTAACTTTTTCAAACATGCATGAAAATGCCATAATCAGATTCTTTGGATTTTTATGATCCTTTTTCATATATAAATTATTTCCATTGGACTTATAGATTATTTTCTATGATTTTTAGAAGTCTTAGGCATTTTCTAGAATTATTTTATAATAAAAAAAATACTATTATTGCATCAGCACTCGTCATCATTGCGTCAGCAGGTCAACTGACCCGGTCAGAGTCAAACCTGACGTGTGGGGTCCACATGTCTGTGACAGAGTTTAGTTAACAAGGTTAGGTTAATCTTAATTCTTATTTTAGAGCCGTAGGGCCCACTGCCAGTGAGTCATAGATTAACTAAAATGATATTAGGCGCTAATTAAACACCTCACCAGCTGGGCCTGCTTGTGAGCGACCCAGACCGGCGGAGCTCATCGTCGGTGGCCACAGAGCACGGAGGCGCAGACGGATTTCCTCCTCCGGCGACCAAATGGCCCGCGAGGGCATCTACGCGGTCCTGGGACTTGGCTGGATCCATTTGGGGCGGTGGCTAGAGCAGGGAAGCACTGGAACGGCACCGACGACGTGGTAAGCGGCGGCCGGAGCTCAGCCATGGTGGAGCAGCGGCTACGGCATGCAAGAGGAGAGGGAAACATGGGGAATCAACGGAGAAGCTCGCAGGGGGCTCGAATGGCGGTTCGGTGGGCTCGGGGCGCTTTGGGCGGCACGAATTAGGGCCGGCGGTCTTCGGTGGTCGGAGGTGAAGATGACGATGGTGGCAGCGCCTGGGGGGCTCCGGCTTCGATTCCTGAGGCGGGGAGGACCGGGGTGTCGCAGCTAATCTCCTGAGCTTCTCGGAGAGGCGAGGGGAGGTCGGGGCTGCGTGGACAGCGGCGGCCTGCTCGAGCCGAGCTCGGCCATGGCGAGGGAAAAAGAGCAGAGGGGGAGAGATAAGGGAGAGAGAGAGGGAGGGGCTCGGGGAGGAGGAAAAGCAAGGCACGGGGAGGCATCACGCTGGCTAGGAGGGACAGGCAGGCAAGGAGGAGGTGGCGCCCCTGGCCAGGACGACGTGCTCATCTTCTCCCCTACCTTCTGGCAGGAGGAGGGAGACGACAGGGGAGCCCCTGGTGGGCTGGGCCTGCAGGGGGCGACAGGTAAGCTCTTTTTTTTCTATTCATTCTGTTTTGTTATTTCTAACATTTGTTTTATTTGTTTTGGCTCCAACTAATTCAAAGAAAATAGCTAAACAACTCTAGGGTGTTATTTGGAATATTTCCAACCCTATGTGAAGTTTTCGACATTTTATAAAACTAGGAAGTATTTGAAATCAATTAATTAATTGATTTCAGTGGCTTTTGAGTTTAAAATAAAATGCCAAAAGTATTTTTAAAAAGAAAACCAATCCTGAATTGTGTTTTCCAAGATTTATCAAAAATGATGGACTTTTACGGAGGCCATTTTTGGTTTATTGATTTGTCACAACTTTGGATTGTTTTTGAAAATAGACTATGTCGGAGTTTTTCTTTGATTTCACTTCTTTCTTGGGTTCAATTCATTTTCTTAGAATGCAAAGAAAGAAAACATGAGCTCAAAGTTGCTAAGCTCTACTAGGGATTTCAGGGATGTGACATTATATCTTTTTTGGGACTAACTTATTAACTCAGTGCCAAGTGCCAGTTCCTGTTTTTTCTGTGTTTTTCACTCTTTTCAGATCTGATTTTGGAACAGACTCCAAACGGAATAAAATCCACAAAATGATTTTTTCCAGAACGGAAGAAGATTGGGAGGCTTGAGGGCCAAGCAAGTGGGTCCACAGGGAGCCCACAAGCCCTGTTGCCGCGGCCAGGGGGGAGGCCGCGGCAACCAAGCTTGTGGCCCCCCTGTCGCTCCCCTGCCCTAGGTGTTTGGCCTATAAATTCCCTAAAAATCCAGAAAAAATCAGGGCGTCCACGAAAACACTTTTCCGCGGCCGCAAGCTTCCGTTTCCGCGAGATATCATCTTGAGACCCTTCCCGGTGCCCTGTCGGAGGGGACTTTGGAGTTAGAGGGCTTCTACATCAACATCATCGCCCCACCAATGACTCATGAGTAGTTCACTTCAGACCTATGGGTCCGTAGTTAGTAGCTAGATGGCTTCTTCTCTCTCTTGGATCTTCAATAGAAAGTTCTCCATGATCTTCATGGAGATCTATCCGATGTAATCTTCTTTGGCGGTGTGTTTGTCGAGATCCGATGAATTGTGGATTTGTGATCAGATTATCTATGATATATAATTTGAGTCTTTGCTGATTTCTTATATGAATGATTTGATATCCTTGTAAGTCTCTCCGAGTCTTGGGTTTTATTTGGCCAACAAGATCTATGATTCTTGCAATGGGAGAAGTGCTTGGTTTTGGGTTCATACCGTGTGGTGACCTTTCCCAGTGACAGAAAGGGCAGCAAGGCACACATCATTTATTGCCATCAAGGGTAACAAGATGGGCTTTGTCGTAGATATGAGATTGTCTATCTACATCATGTCATCTTGCTTATAGCATCACTCTGTTCTTTTGGACTTAATACACTAGATGCATGCTGGATAGCGGTCCACGTGTGGAGTAATAGTAGTAGATGCAGAAAGTATCGGTCTACTTGTTTTGGACGTGATGCCTATAGATATTATCATTGCCATAAATGACGTCACGACTTTGCGCGGTTCTATCTATTGCTCGACAGTAATTCGTTCACCCACCGTCTACTTGCTTTCATGAGAGAAGCCACTAGTGAACACTACGACCCCCGGGTCTATTCACATCTATCGTTTCCACCTTCGCTTTTACTTTGCTTTGTTACTTTGTTGCTTTCAGTTCTCAGTTGGCAAACAATCTATAAGGGATTGACAACCCCTTTATAGCATTGGGAGCAAGATCTTTGTGTTTGTGCAGGTACTTGTGATATTCCTTCACTGGATCGATACCTTGGTTCTCAAAACTAAGGGAAATACTTACCGCCGCTGTGCTACATCACCCTTTCCGCTTCGAGGGAACACCAACGCAAGGCTCCAAGGCCACGGGGGAATCCTTTGCATATTTGCCAAGGAAGTCCCTAAAGGCGTAGCCGTAGCAGAAGGATTCCTCGTGCCGTTGCTGAGGAGGATCAAGACAAGAATAGTCTCCCGTCAGCACGCTTGTTTCTGGTGCCGTTGTAAGGTCTTTTGTTGCATCAGCAGAAGTATTTCTGGCGCCGTTGCCGGGGAAGGAGAGATCTATCCAAGTAGGTCTCACAAACTCATTTCTTTCATTTACTTTTTTGCCATTTTCCTCTCGTTTTCCTCTCCCCCACTTCACTTTTGCCATTTTCATTTGCCTTTCTCCTTTGCCGTTTTCATTTGCCTTTCTCCTTTGCCTTTTTCCTTTGTCGTTTTCTTTTGCCTTTTGCCTTTTTACCGTTCTCTTTTGCCCGTTTACTTGCTCGTTTGTGTGTGGGATAGTCCATCAATGGCTAGACCCACTACTCCTAACGATACCCCTGAGAACGAAGTTCTCAATTTCACGCAGAATGAGGAAGAAAATTTAAAGGACGCTTGGTATAAGATTTGGAATGCACAAAGTAGATCTACTCGTAAGCAATCCACTACCGTCCTTGCTCGCAATTTTTATGTTGGAATCTCTTCTTGGAATAGGTATATTCTTGATACCATCGAAGGTGGGAATTTTTTGGGGAGCCACACTGTTGACTCCTATGGAGCTATCATGAATTTGGTAGGCTCACCCCCGCTCATGGTTAATGGAACTACCTTAACCTTGGAACACGTGATGCAAAGGCTTGATGCTATTGAAAACAAAATTGCCACAGTTGAACTTATTGAGGGTTTGGAAACAAATATCCACAATCAAATTACTCAGTACGGATCCAAAGTGGGAAATGTTTTGAAAAAATTAAGGGAGAAGGAACCAATAGTTAATGATTCTTCTAGAATTGGCAAACTAGAAGATGTCATAACAAACTTGGGTTCCGCTTTTGCCGCTGTGCAAAATACTCCGAATCTCACTCTCAAAAAGACCGTCAAGTCTGTTTTTTTCCTAAAGATAGTGGTGAGTCATCCAATAAAGATGAAGATCTTAAGATGATAAATGATCACACTACTTATGGTTTGAGCACCAAAGATGACTATACGTGATTCCATCACCTTTTGCCTAGCTAAGGGCGTTAAACAATAGCGCTTGTTGGGAGGCAACCCAATGAATCTATCCTTTTTCTTTCTGTTTTGTGTTTTCCACACTTTCATAATTCTGTTATGATTGTATTTTTTTGTGTTTCTTTTTGCGTTTGTGCCAAGAAAAACCGTTATGATTAGTCCTGGGGATGATCGTTTGGTCATGCTGGAAAAGACAGAAACTTTCTGCTCACGAAAAGAATTTTTTTTTCTATAAGATCTTTTGAGTTGGTTCTTTTTGCTGCTGATTTCTACGCAAATTCTTCACAGCGTCGTAATTTTTCGGAAGTTTTGGAGTACTAGAACTATACAAAGTATACAGATTGCTACAGACTGGTCTGCTGTTAACATATTGTGTTTTTGTTGTGTTGGTTGCTTATTTTGATGAAACTATGGATAGTATCTGGGGGTATTAGCCATGGAAGATTGAAAATACAGTAACCCAACATCAACATAAGTAGAATTTAAGTTTTCTACAGTACCTAAGGAAGTGGTGGTTTGCTTTCTTATACTAATGTTATCACGAGTTTTTGTTTAAGTTTCGTGTTGTGAAGTTTTCAAGTTTTGGGTGAAGTTCTTATGGAAAAAAAGATAAAGAGTGGCAAGAGCTCAAGCTTGGGGATGCCCAAGACAACCCAAGATGATTCAAGTATGCCGTAAAAGCCTAATCTTGGGGATGCCCCGGGAAGGCATCCCCTCTTTTGTCTTCAATCCATCGGTAACGTTACTTGGGGCTATATTTTTATTCACCACATGTTATTTTTTTTACTTGGAGCGTCTTGTATTGTAGGAGTCTTTTATTTTTGTTGTGTCACAATCATCCTTGCTGCACACCTATAGAGAGAGACATGCACTCACCGTGATTTTGTCGAGCTTCACTTATATCCTTTGGTTAGACAATTCAGCTCACATGTGCTTCACTTATATGTTTTGAGCTAGTTGATTTTGCTCTATGTGCTTCACTTATATCTTTTAGAGCACGGCAGTGCGTGGCTTGGTAGTTGATCTATGCTATGAAAGTAGTCTCAAAAGGGGTAGTTATCCAAAGGGATACAAAAACTTCCACCTTAATGTGCATTGAATAGTTAGAGAAGTTTGATTCATCTCAACTAGTTTTGAGTCGTGGTTATGGTAATATTGAAGTTATATTAGTAAGGTGTTGTGGATCTAGAAATACTTGTGTTGAAGTTAGTGATTCCCATAGCATGCACGTATGGTGAACCGCTATGTGATGAAGTCTGAGCATGATTAGTCTATTGATTGTCATCCTTTGTGTGGCGGTCGGGATCGCGTGATGGCTTATACCTACCAACCCTTCCCCTAGGAGTATGCGTTGAATGCTTTGTTTCGATTACTAATAAAACTTTTGCAACAAGTATATGAGTTTTTCATGACTAATGTTGAGTCCATGGTTTATATGCACTTTCACCTTCCACAATCACTATCATCTTTAGTGCCATGCAATTTTCGCCGTGCACAAAACCCACCATTAGCCTCCCTCAAAACAGCCACCATACCTACCTACTACGGCTTTTTCAAAGTCATTCCGAGATATACTGCCATGCAAATACCACCATGACATGTGCCACCACGTCAACATTGCCATTGCATGATCGTAAGATAGCTAGCATGATGTTTCCATTTATGTCTATGCCATGCTAGATCATTGTCACGGTAGATTACCGAAGGCATTCCATATAGAGTCAATATTGCTCTAAGTTTTGAGTTGTAAGTGTGATGATCATCATTGATGGAGCATTGTCCCATGTTAGGAAATAAAAGAGGCCAAAGATGCCCACCAAAAAAAAAGAGGCCAAAGAGCCCATCCAAAAAAGAGAAAAAGAGATAAGGGACAATGCTACCACCTTTCCACACTTGTGCATATTAAGCACCATGATCTTCATGATTGAGAGTCTCTAGTTTCATCACCACCATATAGCTAGTGGGAAATTTTCATTATATAACTTGGCTTGTATATTCCAATGATAGGCTTCCTCAAAATTGCCTTAGGTCTTCGTGAGCAAGCAAGTTGGATGCACACCCACTAGTTTTCTTTAAGAGCTTTCACATACTCTTAGCTCTAGTGCATCATTTGTATGGAAATCCCTACTCATTCACGTTGATATCTATTGATGAGCATCTCCATAGCTCATTGATATGCCTAGTCAATGTGACCATCTTCTCCTTTTTTGTCTTGCAACCTCCACCTCACTCCACACCACTTATAGTGCTAAAACCATGGCTCACGCTCATGTATTGTGTGAGAGTTGAAATTTTTTGAGAAAGTAAAGGTGTGAAAACAATTACTTGGCCAATACCAGGGTTGTGCATGATTTAAACTCATTGTGCAATGATGATAGAGCATAGCCAGACTATATGATTTTGTAGGGATAACTTTCTTTTGGCCTTGTTATTTTGAAAGGTCATGATTACCTTGCTAGTTTGCTTCAATTATTATTGTTTCCACGTCAATAGCAAACTATTATTTTGAATCTAATGGATCTGAACATTCACGTCACATAAGAGGAGTTACAAAGGACATCTATGCTAGGTAGCATGAAAGCATCAAAAATTCATTCTTTATCACTTCCCTACTCGAGGACGTGCAGGAGTTAAGATTGGGGATGCTTGATACGTCTCAAACGTATCTATAATTTTTGATGGTTTCACGCTGTTATCTTGTCAACTTTGGATGTTTTGTTTACCTTTTATATCTTTTTGGGGACTAACTTATTAACTCAGTGCCAAGTGCCAGTTCCTGTTTTTCTGTGTTTTTGACTCTTTTCAGATCTGATTTTGGAACGGAGTCCAAACAGAATAAAATCCCCAAAATGATTTTTTCCAGAACGGAAGAAGATCGGGAGGCTTGGGGCCAAGCAAGTGGGCCCACAGGGAGCCCACAAGCCCTATTGCCGCGGCCAGGGGGGAGGCTGCGACAACCAAGCTTGTGGCCCCTGACGCTCCCCTGCCCTAGGTCTTTGGCCTATAAATTCCCTAAAAATCCATAAAAAATCAGGGTGTCCACGAAAAGACTTTTTCGCCGCCGTAAGCTTCCGTTTCCGCGAGATCTCATCTGGAGACCCTTCCCGGTGCCCTGCCGGAGGGGACTTTGGAGTTGGAGGGCTCCTACATCAACAACATCGCCCCTCAAATGACTCGTGAGTAGTTCACTTGAGACCTACGGGTTCGTAGTTAGTAGCTAGATGGCTTCTTCTCTCTCTTGGATCTTCAATACAAAGTTCTCCATGATCTTCATGGAGATCTATCCGATGTAATCTTCTTTGGCGGTGTGTTTGTCGAGATCCGATGAATTCTGGATTTGTGATCAGATTATCTAGGATATATATTTGAGTCTTTGCTGATTTCTTATATGCATGTTTTGATATCCTTGTAAGTCTCTCCGAGTCTTGGGTTTTGTTTGGCCAACTAGATCTATGATTCTTGCAATGGGAGAAGTGCTTGGTTTTGGGTTCATACCGTGTGGTGACCTTTCCCTGTGACAGAAAGGGCAGCAAGGCACACATCATGTTGTTGCCATCAAGGGTAACAAGATAGGCTTTGTCGTAGATATAAGATTGTCCATCTGCATCATGTCATCTTGCTTAAGGCGTTACTCTGATCTTTTGGAATTAATACACTAGATGCATGCTGGATAGCGGTCGACGTGTGGAGTAATAGTAGTAGATGCAAAAAGTATCGGTCTACTTGTTTTGGACGTGATGCCTATAGATATAATCATTGCCATATATGACGTCACGACTTTGCGCGGTTCTATCAATTGCTCGACAGTAATTCGTTCACCCACCGTCTACTTGCTTTCATGAGAGAAGCCACTAGTGAACACTACGCCCCCCGGGTCTATTCACATCTATCGTTTCCACCTTCGCTTTTACTTTGCTTAGTTACTTTGTTGCTTACAGTTCTCACTTGGCAAACAATCTATAAGGGATTGACAACCCCTTTATAGCGTTGGGAGCAAGCTCTTTGTGTTTGTGTAGATACTTGTGATATTCCTTCACTGGATCGATACCTTGGTTCTCAAAACTGAGGGAAATACTTACCGCCGCTGTGCTACATCACCCTTTCCGCTTCGAGGGAACACCAATGCAAGGCTCCAAGGCCACGGGGGAACCATTTGCATATTTGCCAAGGAAGTCCCCAAAGGCGTAGCCGTAGCAGAAGGATTCCTGGTGCCGTTGCTGAGGAGGATCAAGACAAGAATAGTCTCCCGTCAGCACGCTTGTTTCTGGCGCCGTTGGAAGGTCTTTTGTTGCATCAGCAGTACTCTGCACTTGACGAGATTCTCCTACTGGATTGATAGCTCGGTTCTCAAACTGAGGGAAATACTTACTGCTCCTGTGCTGCATGATATGTCTCCAACGTATCTATAATTTTTTATGGTTTCATGCTATTATCTTGTCAAACTTTAGATGGTTTGTATGCCTTTTATATATTTTTGGGGACTATCTTATTAACTTAGTGCCAAGTGCGAGTTCCTTATTTTTCCATGTTTTGGACCCCTTTCAGAGGAGATTTTGAAACGGAGTCCAAACGGAAGGAAATCCCCGAAAAGATTTTTTTCTGGAACGGAAGAAGATCGGGAAGCTTGGGAGCCAAGGCAGGGGAGCCTCAGGGGCCCCACAATCCCCCACCCCGCGGCCAGGGGGGTAGGCCGCGCCATCCAGGCTTGTGGGCCCCCTGAGCGCCCCCTTACCTAGGGGTTGCGCCTATATATTCCCTAAAAATCCCAAAAAAATCAGGAGATCATCGAAAGTACTTTTCCGCCGCCGCAAGCTTCTTCTTCGCAAGATCCCATCCGGGGCACGTTCTGGTGCCCTGCCGAAGGGGAGATTCGGACACGGAGGACTTCTTCATCAACACCATGACCTCTCCGATGATGCGTGAGTAGTTCACCATAGACCTACGGGTCCATAGCTAGTAACCAGATGGCTTCTTCTCTCTCTTGGATCTTCAATACAAAGTTCTCCTTGATCTTCATGGAGATCTATCCGATGTAATCTTCTTTTGCGGTGTATTTGTCGAGATCCGATGAATTGTGGATTTATGATCAGATTATCTATGAATATTATTTGAGTTTCTTCTGATCTCTATTATGCATGATTTCATATCCTTGTAATTCTCTTCGAGTTGTGGGTTTTGTCTGGCCAACTAGATCTATGATTCTTGCAATGGGAGAAGTGCTTGGTTTTGAGTTCATATCGTGCGGTGACCTCACCCAGTGACAGAAGGGGTAGCGAGGCATGCATCGTGTTGTTGCCATGAAGGGTAAAAAGATGGGGTTTTCATCATTGGTTTGAGATTATCCCTCTACATCATGTCATCTTGCTTAAGGCGTTACTCTGTTCGTCATGAACTCAATACACTAGATGCATGCTGGATAGCGGTCGATGTGTGGAGTAATAGTAGTAGATGCAAAAAGTATCGGTCTACTTGTCTCGAACGTGATGCCTATATGTATGACCATTGCCTTAGATATCGTCATGACTTTGTGCGGTTCTATCAATTGCTTGACAGTAATTTGTTCATCCATCGTGATATTTGCTATTATGAGAGTAGCCTCTAGTGAACACTATGGCCCCCAAGGTCTACTCCACACCATATTTTCAGCCTTACACTTTTTAATTCGTTGCACTTTCCGCCTTCAGATCTCACTTTGCAAATAATCTTGAAGCGATTGACAACCCCTTTGAAGCGTTGGGAGCAAGCTTGTTTGTGTTTGCGCAGGTACTCTGGACTTGATGAGACCCTCCTTCTGGATCGATACCTTGGTTCTCAAACTGAGGGAAATACTTACTGCTCCTGTGTTGCATCACCCTTTCCTCTTCAAGGGAAAAACCGACGCAAACTAGAGAAGTAACAAGAAGAATTCCTAAGCGCCAAGGAAGGACTTTTGTGGCCGTAGCAGAAGAATTTCTGGCGCCGTTGCCGGGGAGGAAGATCAAGTCAAGAACTCATCCAAGTAAGTGTCGCAAACTCATCTCTTGTATTTACTTTGTTTGCCAGTTGCCTCTCGTTTTCCTCTCCCCCACTTCACCCATTTGCCTTTTTCGTTCGCCCTTTTCTCTCGCTTGCTTTCTGCTCGTCTGTGTGGGATAGTCTATCCTGATGGCTAGATCCACCACTTCAAATGATACTCCCGAGAGCGAAGTCCTCAATTTCAAACAAATTGAGGAAGAAAACTTAAAGGACGCTTGGTATAGGATTTGCAATGCTCAGAGTATATCTACTCATAAGCAATCCACTACCGTCTTGCTTCGCAGTTTTTATGTGGGTGTTTCTCCTTGGAATAGGTATATTCTTGACACCATCGTAGGTGGAAATTTCTTGGGTAGCCATACCGTTGATTCTTACGGAGCTGTGATAAATTTGGTAGGCTCACCCCCACTCATGGTTAATGGAACTACCTTAACTCTGGAACATGTGATGCGTAGGTTGGACGTTATTGAAAATAAAGTTGCTACGATTGAACTCGTTGAGAATTTGGATAAAAAGATCCACAATAAAATTACTCAGTATGTATCCAAGGTGGGAATGGTTTTGAAAAATTTAAAGAAGATGGAACCCATAGTTAACGAAAAGCTAGGTCATGATTCCGCTAGGATTGGCAAACTAGAGGATGTTATAACCAACTTGGGTTCCGCTTTTGCCGTTCCGCAGAATACTCCAAATTTTGCCCACAATAAAATCACCAAGTCTGTCTTTGTCCCTAAAAGTAGTGGTGAATCATCCAGCAAGAAAGATGAAAACTTAAGATGATAAGTGATCACGCCACTTATGGTTTGAGCACCAAAGACGACGATATGTGATTCTATCGCTTTTATGCCTAGCTAAGGGCGTTAAACAATAGCGCTTGTTGGGAGGCAACCCAATGAATTTATCTTTTTCTTTCTGTTTTGTTGCGTCCACACTTTCATAATTCTGTTGTGATTGTGTTTTTTGTGTTTCTTTTTGTATTTGAGCCAAGCAAAGCCTTTATGACTAGTGTGGGTAATGGTTGTTTGATCCTGCTGGACAAAGACAGAAACTTTTCGCCCACGAGATGATTTTTCATTTTTATTCAGAAAGATATTTTGAGTTGATTCTATTTGATTATGATTTATATGCGTTTTTTCCATGCCGTCTTAATGTTTCAGATTTTTTGAGGTACCAGAAGTATACGAAGTATACAGATTGCTACAGACTGGTCTGTTTTTGACAGATTCTGTTTTCGTTGAGTTGGTTGCTTGTTTTGATGAAACTATTGTTAGTATCAGGGGGTACTAGCCATGGAAAAGTGAGAATACAGTAGCCCAACACCAATATAGATGGAATTCAAGTTTGCTACAGTACCAAAGGAAGTGGTAGTTTGTTTTCTTGTGCTAATGTTATCACGAGTTTCTGTTTAAGTTTTGTGTTGTGAAGTTTTCAAGTTTCGGGTGATGTTCTCATGGACAAAGAGATAAGGAGTGGAAAGAGCTCAATCTTGGGGATGCCCAAGACATCCCAAGCCAAATTCAAGGCACCAAAAAGCCTAAGCTTGGGGATGCCCCGGGAAGGCATCCCCTCTTTCGTCTTCAATCCATCTGTAACATTACTTGGAGCTATATTTTTATTCGCCACATGATATGTGTTTTTGCTTGGAGCGTATTTTATCATGGGAGTCTTTTCCTTTTGTTGTTTCACAATCATCCTTGATGCACACCTTTTTGAGAGAGACATACATGCACTCATCGTGATTTTGCTAGAATGTTCATAGTGCTTCACTTATATCTTTTGAGCTAGATACTTTTGCTCATAGTGCTTCACTTATATCTTTTGAGCTAGATACTTTTGCTCTTAGTGCTTCACTTATATATTTTGAGCTAGATACTTTTTCTCTAGTGCTTCACTAATATCTTTAGAGCATGGCGGTGCGTAATTTGGTAGTTGGCTTATGCTATGAAAGTAGTCCCAAAAGTGATAGATACCCAAAGAGGATGCAAAAACCTCCATCTTCATGTGCATTGAGTAGAAAGAGAAGTTTTGATTCCTCTCAAATAGTTTTGAGATATGGATTTGGTAATATTAAGAGTTATGTTAGTAGGGTGTTGTGAATCTAGAAATACTTGTGTTGAAGTTAGTGATTCTCTTAGCATGCACGTATGGTGAACCGTTATGTTAGGAAGTCAGAGAATAATTGATCTATTGATTGTCATCCTTTGTGTTGAGGTCGGGATCACGCGATGGTTTACACCTACCAACCCTACCCCTCGGAGTATGCACTTAGCACTTTGTTTCGATTACTAATAAAAACTTTTGCAACAAGTATGTGAGTTCTTCATGACTAATGTGAGCCCATGGTATAGATGCACCTTCACCTTCCACCATTGCGAGCCTCTCTAGTGCCGCACAATTGTCGCCGGTGCACAAACCCACCATATGCCTTCCTCAAAACATCCACCATACCTACCTACTATGGCATTTTCATAGCCATTCCGGGATATATTGCCATGCAACTCCCACCATTCCGTCTCATGACTTGTGTCGTCACTCTCATATTGCCATTGCATGATCGTAAGATAGCTAGAGATGTTTCAACGTCATACGCCATGCTAGATCATTGCACATCCCGGTACACTGCTGGAAGCATTTCCTATAGAGTCATCATCATTTTGAGCTGTGAGTAAATAAAAGTGTGATGATCATCATTATTAGAGCATTGTCCCATGTCAGCAAATAAAAAAAGAGGCCAAAGAGCCCAAAAACAAAAAAAAGAAAAGA
The DNA here is from genome assembly GCF_904849725.1 of Hordeum vulgare subsp. vulgare. Lineage (NCBI taxonomy): Eukaryota > Viridiplantae > Streptophyta > Magnoliopsida > Poales > Poaceae > Hordeum > Hordeum vulgare. Next base: position 330,562,924 of record NC_058522.1, on the reverse strand, counting down.
AAATAAAATAAAAAAAGAGGTGTAAGAGCCCAAATAAAAAAAGAGAGAAAAAGAGAGAAGGGACAATGCTACTATCTTTTTCCACACTTGTGCTTCATGCTAGGACCATGTTCTTCATGATTGAGAGCTTGTTGCTTTGTCACTACCACATGCTAGTGGGAATATTCATTATATAACTTGGCTTGTATATTCCAATGATGGGCTTCCTCAAAATTGCCCTAGGTCTTCATGAGCAAGCAAGCTGGATGCACACCCACTAGTTCTACTTTTGAGCTTTCACATACTTATAGCTCTAGTGCATCTCTTGTATTGCAATCCCTACTCATTCACACTGATATCTATTAATGGGCATCTCCATAGCCTTTTGATACGCCGAGTCAATGTGACCATCTCCTTCTTTTTTTTCTCACAACCACCACCACACTCTATTCCACCTATAGTGCTATATCCATGGCTCGCGCTCATGTATTGCGTGATAGTTATAAAAAGTTTGAGAAAGCAAGAGTGCAAAAACAATTACTTGGCCAATACCGGGGTTGTGCATGATTTACATTAGTTGTCTGAGGATGATGGAGCATAGCCAGACTATATGATTTTGTAGGGATAACTTTCATTGGCCTTGTTATTTTGAAAGTTCATGATTACCTTGCTAGTTTGCTTGAAATATTATTGTTTTCATGTCAATAGCAAACTATTGTTTTGAATCTTATGGATCTGAACATTCATGTCACGTGAAAGACGTTGCAAAGGACAACTATGCTAGGTAGCATTCCACATCAGAAATTCATTCTTTATCACTTCCCTACTCGAGGACCAGCAGGAGTTAAGATTGGGGATGCTTGATACGTCTCCAACGTACCTATAGTTTTTGATGGTTTCATGCTATTATCTTGTCAAACTTTGGATGTTTTGTATGCCTTTTATTTATTTTTTGGGACTAACTTATTAACTCAGTGCCAAGTGCCAGTTCCTGATTTTTCCATGTTTTTTACTCCTTTCAGAGGAGATTTTGAAACGGATTCCAAACGGAAGAAAATCCCCGAAAAGATTTTTCTCGAACAGAAGAAGATCGGGAAGCTTGGGAGCCAAGGCAGGGGATCCTGAGGGGCCCCACAAGCCCCCACCCCGCGACCAGGGGGGTAGGCCGCACCATCCAGGCTTGTGGGCCCCCTGAGCGCCCTTGACATAGGGGTTGCGCCTATATATTCCCTAAAAATCCCAAAAAAATCAGGAGATCATCGAAAGTACTTTTCTGCCGCCGCAAGCTTCTGTCTCCGCAAGATCCCATGTGGGGCACATTCTGGTGCCCTGCCGGAGGGGGGATTCGGACACGGAGGGCTTCTTCATCAACACCATGACCTCTCCGATGATGCGTGAGTAGTTCACCATAGACCTATGGGTCCATAGCTAGTAACTAGATGGCTTCTTCTCTCTCTTGGATCTTCAATACAAAGTTCTCCATGATCTTCACGGAGATCTATCCGATGGAATCTTCTTTTGTGGTGTGTTTCTCGAGATCCGATGAATTGTGGATTTATGATCAGATTATCTATGAATCTTATTTGAGTTTCTTCTGATCTCTCTTATGCATGATTTCATATCCTTGTAATTCTCTTCGAGTTGTGGGTTTTGTCTGGCCAACTAGATCTATGATTCTTGCAATTGGAGAATTGCTTGGTTTTGGGTTCATGCTGTGCAGTGACCTCACCCAGTGACAGAAGGGGTAGCGAGGCACGCATCGTGTTGTTGCCATCAAGGGTAAATTATGGGGTTTTCATCATTGGTTTGAGATTATCCCTCTACATCATGTCATCTTGCTTAAGGCGTTACTCTGTTCGTCATGAACTCAATACACTAGATGCATGCTGGATAGCGGTCGATGTGTGGAGTAATAGTAGTAGATGCAGAAAGTATTGGTCTACTTGTCTCGGACGTGATGCCTATATGTATGATTATTGCCTTAGATATTGTCATGACTTTGCGCGGTTCTATCAATTGCTCGACAGTAATTTGTTCACCCACCGTGATATTTGCTATTATGAGAGAAGCCTCTAGTGAACAATATGGCCCCGAGGGTCTACTCCACACTATATTTTCAGCCTTACACTTTTTACTTCGTTGCACTTTCCGCCTTTAGATCTCACTTTGCAGACAATCTTGATGGGATTGACAACCCCTTTGAAGCATTGGGTGCAAGCTTGTTTGTGTTTGTGCAGGTACTCTGGACTTGACGAGACCCTCCTTCTGGATCGGTACCTTGGTTCTCAAACTGAGGGAAATACTTACTGCTCCTGTGCTGCATCACCCTTTCCTCTTCAAGGGAAAAACCGACGCAAACCAGAGAAGTCAAGAAGAATTCCTAAGCACCAAGGAAGGACTTTTGTTGCCGTAGCACTGCACCACCCTTTCCTCTTCAAGGGAAAAACCAACGCAAGCCCAACCTCCGTCAACGTGTCAATCTCTGGCGCAGTTGTCTGTTGCCGTAGCACCAACCCCGATGTATGAAGATCCAACAGAAACTGCTGAGGAAGAAGAGGAAGTGGAGACTGCTATTCCACCTCCTTCCAAGAAGAAGAAGCTGATGGCACATGTTATGCCCAGCAGGTCTGCACCTAAGACAAAACCTAATGCTCCCAAGTCCAAGAAACTAGTAGCTCCTAAACCCAAGAGGACTACTAGGGATATAACTATAGTACAGAAGAACAAAGGCGATGCATCTAGAGATATTGCTGCACAGGAGGAAGAAGATATTTCTGTTATGAGGAAAATGAGAGCTCACCTGCCATTGCACAATGATGCTCATCCAGTTGCTGAGGAAATGATAAAGAGAAGGGATCAAGGTCTGCGGTTGTGGAGAGAAGCAGATCCCTGTGCTTTTAGGAGGAGGACATGTGTTGATGCTTGCTTTCATACCAAGGAGCAACAAGATTTGTATGAGACAGTGCTATTGGAAAAGAGTCCCGCAGTGAGTGATATGAGATATGTATACTAGGACTACATCAAAGAACATGAAGACTACTTCCCTCATGTGAGAGAAAATTGTAGAGCAATTGATATTGAAGATTTTGTTGGCACAGAGATGACTGCCTCGAATGATGAGATGATCATGCAATTCTACTCCACTACACATTTCTATCTAGATGGTAGAATTGTGTGGATGACTGAAGGTCACAGATATGAGTCAACCATTGAGGAGTGGGCTATAATCATTGGTTCCCCAAAGGTCCAAGAGGGTGACTTGGATGTGTACTCTTAGTCAAAAATGAATCACAACTCTTTGGAAAATATGTACAATCGAGTGCCCCACCAGTACTTAAAGACACACAAGTTTGGCTCTATCTATTTCCTGCAAGTAGGAATACCCACTACAAACACCATTATGTGGTACACCCTCATGCCCAAACCAGGAAATGCCAAGATGACAAGAGGGTATTGCATCAACATGCTGCACCACATGGACACCCACACAAGGATTAAAGTGATGGACCTCATATTTGAGATAGTCAAGAGAACAAGTGTTGATTAGAAGAGATCGTGTCGATATGCCCCATTCATTCAGATGCTCATCGATGCCAAGATTGTAAATCATGCATATCTACTTGATCGTCAACACTTGCCACTTTAGCCAGAGTTCAAAGACAACAAGGTAGTGATGGACCCCAGCCATCCGAGCTCAGCTACAGCTCGTGAACAAGTAGAGGCAGCAGCAGAGGTAGAGATAGCCATAGTAGTTCCAGCACCACAACTAAGAACGAGAGAGGAGCAGATGTCATTTCTTGTTAGCACCATCGAGGGGATGGAGAATAATATTTCTGAAATTTGGTTGCACCATAAGAGCCTTGAGAGGATCGTGGAGACTAAATTCCATGACCCGGATATGAAAGTCACGGAATTGGCTACCACTGTTGAGCAACTAAAGCATGAGGCTAATTGAGTACACTCACCTCGCTCTAGCAGTGATGATGATGATTTGTATCTTCCTACAACTAATCAGTTCAAGACTCAGACTAGGTCTGCAACTATGCTAGTTACGGAAGCAAGACCATCTTCATCATCCCAAGCATCACCACCTACAGCTCCTTCACCTCCACCAGCTCCTGCACCACTAGTGTGAACACCTCCACCTTATAGGACATCCGCTGAAGCCTTTGCTGACGCTCTCATGTCGACTCCATCAACTACTACCGAAGGATATCGAGACTAGAGCAATGCTTACTTCTATACCTTTGAAGTTTTTGGTAACTTAATGCCAAACGGGTAGAAGTGTATAGATCATTAGGGCTGAGAGAGAGAGAGAGAGAGGGTTTTGCTTTTTATTGCTCTCTTTGGCTTTTCAAAACATTTGGTCTTTTGGATGTCTTAAACTTCGTTGTGTTTGATCATACGCGTCGATTGTTGATGCTTCTACTTTATATCCTTAAGCTATCTACAAATTTAAAATAATGCACAAATTTAGGGGGAGCTCTTGCTATTCACATACTTATCAAAGCGATGTTGCTAAACATTGATTATATCTTTTGTCAACGTTTTGATCTATACGTTGTCATCAATTACTAAAAATGGGGAGATTGAAAGCACAATTTTTCCCTAAGGTTGTTTTGGTAATTAATTACAACATATGTGCCATTGAACAAATGATCTTATCCTAGTATATTTCAGAAAATATCAAATATGCATTAGCTAAGGAGTGTGAGGAGAAACCCTTTGATGGAAGGAAAGGAATAGGATTGGCCAAGCTTCAAGCTACAAGGCTCTACATTTTAGACTTGTGAGAAATCACATTTGAGTCCATAGGAAAGCCAATACTATTAAAAGGGGATGAAGTATCTATGATGAATTGGTTGCTCAAGTGCTTAGAGATAGCCACCAAATATACTCAGCCATTCTCCCACAAAATTATCTCTCAAAAGCCTAAATATCAAAATCGGTGCCACCAATATTTTCCATTCGGCCTTACTGTTTTTTCCACAAACAGAACCTATGCCAAACCCTAGAATCTTGGTACCACCAAAAATCATCGACCAACTTTCTGGTTTGTTGTTTTAAGAATCAGAAATTCCGTTCTCACCGAGATTTAGAAACTACCTTAGGTCACCATATCAGTACCACAGAGATTCCTATGTCAGTCTCACTTAGAATTCGAAAGTTGTCACACTTTGTGCAAAACGGTGCCACCGAGATTCCTATCGGTTTCACCGAGTTGGGAAATATTTTTGTAACGGTTGGATTTTTGGAGATACCTATATATACCCATCCACCACCACTCGTTCGTATAGGAATCACTCAGAACACACAGACTTTCCATATCCATATTTCTAAGAGAGAGCCACCTAATGATGTGTTGTGATCAAGATATTCCAGTCCATCCATTTGAAAGTTGATCTCTAGCCTCCCCAAGTTGCTTTCCTCCCAATCAATCTCTTCTACCCATGCGAAATCTATGAGAGAGTGAATGAGTGTTGAGGAGACTATGTTTTGAAGCACAAGAGCAAGGAGTTCATCATACTACCGCTTCGGTTACCTTTTGGAGGATGGTGCCTCCTAGATTGGTTAGGTGTCGCTTGGGAGCCTCCTACTTCATGTTGTGGAGTTGAACCAAGAAGTTGGTAAAGGCAAGGAGATTGCCTACTTCTTTAAGATATAGCATGAGTGAGGCTAGTCCTTCGTGGACGTAGGCCATGGTGGAATAGACAAGGTTGCTTCTCCATGGACTCTCCGTGGGTTGAGCCCTTCGCGGACTCGCACGACCATTACCCTCTGTGGCTTGAAGTCTCCACTAACGTGGACATACGATATCACCACTTATTGGAACCACACCAAAAATCATCGTGTCAACCTTTGCGTTTGATCTTCCTATCCCTACCCTCTACTTAGATTGGCATGTCATTACTTTCCGCTGCAATACTCTTAAACTTGCATGTGTAGGTGTGCTTGACTAGTTATATTTGCTATAACTAGTCCATCACTAAAATTGAGAAAAGGCTAAGTTTTTATTTGGTCAAGTAGTCCAATCATCCCTCTCTAGACATACTTCGGATCCTACAACTCCCAAAGACAAAGAAGAACAACAAGGTAGAAGGTAACCCCTACCCACTTCGCTGTTCTTGATGCTTATTTTGATGATCATTTGTCAAAATTTCTAGAGGATTATGGGGTCTACCCATCCTGTGCTGGATCTACGGGGGAACTCCTCTCGCTGGTCCACGCAAAAGAGTGCACCCATGCCGCCTTAGCCGTGCATGTGTAACAAGCATCTAAAGCAGGTTCTTTAGTGTCTCTTGTGATAGCACCTGAACAGGTTGGTTAGGCTGCGGGCTCTGCCTCCCTCCCCTTCGCTCGTCATAGACCCACGGTGAGGCATGTGGAAAAGGTCATGACCTCTTGCGGTGTCCAGATTCACAGTCGTATTTACTAAAGGTGTTACATATTTTGGAATATATGTGGGTACGTGGGTAAGAAATCATTGTTGAAAGAATATATGTGCTTTGAGTCGATTGATGTAGTTCCTTTATTGGAAACGATGAAGAGCGTCTTTAATCATCAAGATCTAATTGCAATTGATCCCTTGGAACATTTTATTTGGTAGTTTGTCCCCGCTAACAGTCATTCATGTGGGATTGTGTGGGACTTAATAGGTACTATTTCGAGGTGGTGAGTTGGGACATGGGGGTGTTCTTTCTATCCGCTCATATCTGACATCACTCCATGTTTCAGAGTGGATGATTAGGGTTGTTTATGGACTAGCAAACCATTCTAGGTCCAGAAATTTCTTGTGGCTAATCCAAACTAAAGTGGTAGCGACGATGGCGGCACACTTGGACATTGTGTTGGGAGGTGACTTCAACTTGATCCACTCGGGGGAGGACAAGAACAATCCTAACATTAATTGGGCTAGGGTATCCGTGTTTAATAATGCAATTGCGTCCATGGCTCTACGCGAAGTGTCCATGGTTGGCGCAGGGTACACCTGGACCAACAAGAAACTATCGTCAGTGCAGTCAGTCTTAGAGCGTGTGTTTGCCGTGTCAGAGTGGGAAGTTCTTTTCCCCATGTGCTCTCTGGTGGCGGGGAGTCGCATGGGATCACAACATATCCCTCTCATCCTTTCTTCTAGGAAAGATAGGTTGCAATATAGTTTGTGATTTTTCTTTGAAACAACTTGGTTTGAGGTTGAGGGCTTCGATGAGCTATTCGGGAAGAGGTTGTAGACTGTGCTAGAGGGGTTGGGGCCCTAGCATGGGTTAGTGGAAGTTTGGGTTCTGGTTGTGGCAATGATGCGCACAACACTCAAGGGCTGGGTGGCCAATCTGGGTCATGCCAACAAACTACAGAAGGACGACCTATCACCATAGATAGCGAGGCTGGACACCCTTGTTGACTAGCGAGTCTTGCAGCAGTGGGCTGACGCTACACCCTAGAGAATCAAATGCCTACAATCCTCCATGCGGAGGAGGAATACTCGCATCATCGAGGCGATGTTAAGTGGATCCTTAAAGGTGATGCCAATACTAAGTAATTCCATGTGCACACTAGTGGCCTGATATATCTCCAACGTATCTACTTCTCGAGACACTTCTACTCTTGTTTTGGACTCTAATTTGCTTGACTGGAATGAAACTAATCCGGACTGACGTTATTTTCAACAGAACTACCATGGTGTTGTTTTTGTATAGAAATAAAAGTTCTTGGAATTGGGAGAAAGGTTTTGGATATTTTTTCTGGAATACATAAAATATTGGAGCAAAGATCCGCCGAAGGGGGACCACGTGCTGCTGCCAAGGAAACAGGCTGCACCCTGATGGCTTGGGGCCACGCCGTGGCTCTGCTAACCCTAATTCTAGTTCTATAAATTCCTATTTCGAGAGATAAATAGGAGAGAAAATGTCATCGTGTTTTACAAGGTGGTGAGATTATTTCATCGTGTTTTACGAGACGGGGGGTTGATCTCGAGTCTGTCGGCGTTCTGGGAATAGGGGTACCCACACCTGCCTGCCTATGGCCGAGGGTTGGCCCACTTCATCAACCAAGCACACTCAGGCGCGGCACCACTCACGGCAAGGCCCTCACGACGGCCAAGCCTCGCAAGGAGGAACAACATCAAGACCCGCAGGGGGCCTCCTCAGGACCCCTCCGGAGCGGCGAATATTCCGAGGCCAGACTCGGCCTCACGAGTCGAGGATGACGCGGAGGAAGGATAGGCGAGCAGCAGACAACAGGACAGAGCAGTTTCCCCTTTAGTGCAAAGGGGGCAAGGACGTACCGGGGTTCCCAAGGCATCTTCCAAAGGTTTCCTTGCTGGTGCAACAAGACCATCGACGCCCGCCAGTAGGACAGACATCATCCCTGGACCCGTCCCTGCAGCGTTGGCAGCCACTTTGTAGGCGAAGACCACCTTTGGGCAGGGGAGCATGTTCCCCCGTTCCCCTTCAAAATTGGCCGTTGTGGGATCCCTTCCCGCCGAAACGATAAGGGAAGAGGACCGGGGCTGCCACTATATATAGAGGGTAGATTACTTCGTAGAGGGGGATGCGATTCATTCATTCACCCACCGACACCACACAAAGGCCACCTAGCCTCCGGAGGCCCTCGAGCACTGCACTTGTTCGTCCACCAACCTCCATGAGAGGCAATCCACCAAAGCAGGAGTAGGGTATTACACTTCCCAACGGCCCAAACCTGGGTAAACTGTCGTGTTCTGTGTCTTCCTCACCATCGAGTGAGTTCTTTGCCATCCCGATCAAGTAGCAAGTTAGGTGAGGCGAGCCCATGGGAGATCTTCATACACGCTCCTGAGTTCGAATCTTTAGGGTTTTGCGGAGCCCGAAATACGACATTTGGCGCGCGAGGTAGGATGCGTGTCAAGGTTTCCTCCAAGCTCCGCCTTCACCAAGCTTCGCCGCTTCGATGGCTGACGCTCGCCGGGCTCAGGCCGAGCGCCGCACTACCTGCGTCGCTCATACGGCGCCCGTAGGCCCTGCCGGCACGGGCCCCGACGTTCAAGAACAACAAGGTACCTCCCAGCTGGCTACCGAGCACACCGACGGTCGCACCTCCACTACGTCGCTCGTCCGGGATTCCAGGTCGGCCTCGCGTGCCCGGCCGGAGATGTCGCATATGGCCAGCGTGCGCTTGCCATGGCCATCGAGCTGCTCCATTACTGGCCCACCCCTGCTCGCCACAACGACTGGCTCCAGCGCATCGAGGATCTCGTTGCGGCTGCCAGCGATTCCGCGACACTCTCCTCCTTGTTTCGACCACAACTGTCCTTGGTAAACGATGAGGAGCAGGACGCGCCACCCCCACCTCCGCGGCGTGACGCGCCCCCCGAGCCCCGGCAGGAACTGCATCCCTGCGACCGGCCTCACGAACCCAGGGCGAAGCTAGAAGATGAAGCAAGCTGTCACATGGTTCCTCGGCCACGCGCCGACGCGCGCACGCTCCCGGTGCTGCAAGTGCCATACCGCGAGCGTGCCCTGCTCGAAGCAGACCCATTGGAGCAACAGGACCAGGTCGCCCACGCGCGCGCGGCACCTGTCGGGCCGGTGGGGTGCCTCGCCATCGCCCCTGAGCTCTACCCAACTGCGTGGCCCTACAAGTTCAAACCCGACCTACCACCACACTACGAGTACCCTGGGCCCGGCCGAGTTCCTGCAACTCTACACGCTGAGTATCAGGGCGGCAGGAGGGGGCGACAAGGTCATGGCATGCTGATTCCCCATGGCGCTCAAGGGCAACGCGCTCTCTTGGCTCCTCAACCTCCCAAGGGCGTCCATCACCTCCTGGGATGACCTACGTGAACGTTTCATCACCAACTTCCAGGGCACCCCCGATGGTGCTCCCACCATGAACGACCTGCGGGGCATCAAGCAGCAGGAGGGGGAGATCCTACACAAGTTCATACAACGCTTCACGGCCATGCGCCTCAAGATTCCCAAGGCGTCGGACGAGAGCGTCATCTCGGCCTTCTCCGACGGAGTCACCGACCTCAAGATGAAGGAGGAGCTCGCCATGAGTGATGAAATGACCACTGCACTGGATATGTTCAACCTGGCAAACAAGTGCACCATGGCTGAGGAAGGTCGCCAATCGCTCCTCGGGCCACAGGTGGCGGAACCAGAAGAAAGGAAGACCAAGGCCAAGGAGGCAAAGCACAAGGCTCCGGCAGTGTTCGTAGCCGAGCCTGAGGCGAGTGCTCGTAGCCGAGCCTGAGGTGAAGCATGGCTGAGGTGGAGAGCGTCCGTCCGGATGGGGGTCAACGTGCATCTTCCATGGCACTAGCGGCCATGATACCTCCGAGTGCCAAGAGCTCCGACTGGTTCATGTCGAGCACTTCAGCACGCGCCCCGGACGGGTCGACAAAGGCCTCGCGAATAGTGGTGGCCACAGTGGAGGCCGCTGGGATGACCGGGAGCCGTGTCAGGGGTGGCATGAATAGGCTCATGAAGAACGTTGGCACAGCCAGCCTCAGGAGGACCGCTGGCGCGACCAGACTCGGGGCGACCGCTGGCATGATGACCCTCAGGAAGTCAGCGATGCGGTCAGGCTCATGAGGCTCGCCCTCATGAGGCTGGGCTGCCTCCGCTACCCAGAAGGAGGGATGAAGATAGGTAGGATGATGGGGCTGGGGGCTTCCAGGAGGTCAGGGCGGTGTCCTCCATCCTGGGCGGTGCTCAGTCCCCGGCTTCGAACCCCGCCTTCAAGCAGTTCACACGGGAGGTGAATGCCGCTCTCCTGAAGCCTGAAGCGATGCACCCCCTCAACTAGTCCCAGACCTCCATGACCTTTGACCCAAGTGATCAGCGCACGTGCTCGTTCATGGCCGGCAAGATCCCCATGATGTGCACCCCGACCATCAGTAGCATCCTCGTCACCAAGACCCTTATCGAAAGTGGAGTGGGGCTCAATGTCCTCTCGGTCGAGACCTTCGAGACACTCCAGTTGTCGTACGAACAGCTCATGCCAACCAAACCCTTCTCAGGAGTCACGGAAGGGTCCACCGTGCCCATCGAGTAGTTGCGTCTGCCAGTCACCTTCGGCAAGCGCAAGAACTACCACACTCAAATCATCGTCTTCGACGTCGCGTACATCCACCTGTCGTACAACGCCATCCTTGGGTACTCAGCTCTCGCCAAGTTCATGGCAGTGACCCACCATGGCTACAACATCCTCAAGATGCCAGGGAGCGGCAGCATCATCACCATCGCGTGCGACGAGAAGGATGCCATCTGTACGCTCAAGCAAGCCTACCGCGCGGCGGCGGTGGAGCGCTCGGACGACGAAGAAGATGAGCCGCCTCGCAAGGACCCACGCAAGAAGAAGAAGCAACTCCTCCTCACGGAGCGCCCTGGGACTTTGGGCTCCGTGCCCGGGGACGGGGCCATGCCTCCCATCGCATAGGAAGGCACGCTCGGCGCCCCCATGGGTTGGGCCTCGGGGCTCCGACCGGGGAGGTTCACGGCCTGACCAGTGAGGCGAGGGTGGCTCTCGAGCATGACCCGAGGGAGCACTCCAGCCGCGTACGCCCAGCTCCCGTGAGACCGTCCTCAAAGCAATTCAAGAACTTCGAGAGGCCGAGGCCATGCTAGGCAGGGACTGCCCTGCATCACCAATCGCAGTCGCCGTCGTCCGCACGGTCGATCGGCCCCGCATCTCCATCAACACGCTCGCCATCAACAGAGCCGCGGCTCAAGGCCCCTTTTGGCCTATGGACACAGACCATCGGTGGGTGTGCCCAGGTGCCGGCACCCTCATGCCCTTCGGGCTGGGGAACGCGACTGCTACCTACCGACGGATCCAACAGGCCCTCCTCATGCCTTGCCTGCTGGGGCGTGGTGAGGAAAAGGAGGAGACACTCAGGCCAAGCGAAGGTCCCGAGCCTCGGGAGACGACGGACCCGTCAGGGTCGGGATCGTGGAAGCAGGAGATCGGGCGACGACGGCGCCCTCGGCCCTTCAGCGGCATGGCCGCCACGTGACTTTTTGTTGGTTGCTGCCAGGTAACTTTTTGGCTCAGTTTGTTCGAGGGCGGCCATAGGGCCATGTGGCCTCTAGGAGTTCAAGGCACTCACCAGCTGCCACTTTCATTTACGCATCCTTCAGTTGTTTCTGTCGCACCCACTTCGAACCCTAACGTTCTACCTTGCTTGCACCTTTGGGCGGTTGCCCCCCGCTTGGGGCTCCGATCGAAGCTTATCCTTGTAGGCCTCCTGAGGCAGCAGACATCGTGTCTCACTCACGAAGAAGAAGAACCCAGCAGGGTTTACCAATGACCCAAATGGAACCAGGCGCCTATGCCTCGAGGGTAGGGACACTCGCGAGGCCAAAGCATCCTCGTGACCTCCCAGATACAACCCCACCATGACACTCTCATGTAATAACGAGCCGAGATTGTATACCCCCCCCCCCCCCGAGGACGCTGAGGGGTCCCTCCCACGCCTAGTGGCAGCCCTATGCTCTGCGCTTGGGAGAAGACCGTGACCCAAAAGGAATTAGACGCCTATGCCTAGGGGTAGGGACAATCGCGAGACCAAAGCATCCTCACGACCTCCCAGATACACCCCCATCATGACACTCTCACGTGATAACGAGCCGAGGTTGTATACGCCTGCCCCCCCCCCCCCCCAAGGATGGGGAGGGGTCCCTCCCACGCCTAGTGGCAGCCCTACGCTCTGCGCTGGGGAGAAGATGAAGGAAATCAACTCAGTCCAGCAATGACTATGCCCACATATGGCAAGGGAATCAACTCAGTCCACCAATGACTATGCCCGCAGCTGGCAAGGAAATCAACTCAGTCCACCAATGACTATGCCCGCAGCTAGCAAGGAAATTAACACAGCCCAGCAATGACTATGCCTACAGGTGGCCAGGAAGTCAACCCAGTCCACCTATAATTACGCCTGCGCCCAGAGCACGGGAGAGACAACTGGAGGTACAGTGCCGCTCGCACGTCAAAGGGGACCCCTGAGCATCGCGAGTCAGGGGCCTAATTGCACTCGTAGCCCCTTCCCTCTTGGGCCGCCCAGGCGGTCCAACGGCGGTGGAGCTACGTGCGGGGCGGGCACTGCCAACGCAGAGCCTAGTGCGCTCAACAAGCCACTCAAAATCTCTTAGGGAGAATGCTGGTGTCACTCGTACGTCAAGGGGACTCCTGAGCATCGCGGCTCAGGAGCCTGAACTGCACCCGTAGCCCCTTCCCTCTTGGGCCGTCCAGGCGGTCAAAAGGCGGTGGAGGTATGCGCAGGGCGGGCCCTGCCCACGCAGAGTGCTGAAGGAGTTCGGAAGTCTCAAATTTTCAGTTTCTCACGAGGGACATTGGAGTCGCTCATACGTCAAGGGGGACTCCTGAGCATCGCGACTGAGGGGCTTAACTGTGCTCGTAGCCCCTTCCCCCTTTGGGCCGTCCTAGAATCCGGTCCGTCCAATCGCGGTGGAGGTACACGCGGGGCGGGCCTTGTCGAGCACAATGCTGAAGGTGTTCTAAAGATTCCAAATCCTAGCCGCGTTCCCCTCATGAGGGATGCTCGTACATCAAGGGGGACTCCCGAGTATCGCGACTCAGGGGCCTAACTATGCTCGTAGCCCCTTCCCCCTTTCGGCCGTCCTGGTATCCGATCGGTCAAATCACGGCGGAGGTACGCGCGGGGCGGGACCTACCTATGCACAGTATCACAACAAACATGAAAGGAACGAGGCGAAGAAAAAATTCAAGAAGTCAACCAGTTATTACAAGCCTTAACAAGTTCTTGAAAACACAAATGAGTTTGACGCCTCCACAAGGCACGATGTGCATTGCAGAAAAAAACTAGGGAGAAGAAATCAGGAGGACCTGCCGCTGCCAGTCGCTTCGACTCCAGGGGGCTTGTCGTCGGCGTCAGTGGCGTCGTCTTCCCCACCGTCGGGTTCAGCAGCATCCGGAGACGAGGGAACTGCGACGCGGGCGAACCTCTTCACCAACGCCTCCACGGGGCCCTTCATCGCCTCTGCAGTGGTGTCGTGGGCCTCAGCAAGGACCGGCAGGATCATGGAGCCGAAGTCAAGCCCCAGCTCACGAAGATGAAAGTGACTAAAGACGCGTGTCGCGGCCTCAGAAAAGAGGTCGCGACACTCACTGCCCAAGATCTTGTCCACCTGGATGACGGCATCCTCCAACGCTTTGGCAAGCTCCGCTGCGAGCACGGCAAAGCCGCTCTCTGGGGTGGCCAGAGGCTTATCGAACCTGTCCCGACAGATTGTGCGAAGTGCCGTGCAAAGCCTGAGCTCAACGTCAGGGAAGCCGACCAGCACCGCGGCTTTCTCCTTCTCGGCCGCGGAGAGGGCTTCCCCCTTGGCATCAAGATGGATCTTCTTCGACGCGATATCCTTCTCATGCTCTTCCAAGCGCACCTGCTTCGCGCACAAACGAATTTCCTCCTGGAACAACTCTTCTTACCGGGCGGCGAGCTTGGTCTTGTGGGCATCAAGTTCTTCCTCCCGCAGGCGAAGCTGCTCGGCTAGCTTGGCTTGTCCTTCTTGGACGGCCTTCAGGCGCGCCTCCGCCTCTTCACGGCGTTTGGCAGCCATCGCAGCCTCTTCCATCGCCTCCTCGCACGCGACGCGAGCAGATTTGTCTTCCTTCAGCGCCTCCTCACGCGCAGCGCGAGTAGCCTTGGCCTCCTTCTCGCCTTCCGCCATCACGACCACGACCTTGCCCAGGGCAGCAAAGGCCATGCTCAGGATGCCCTGGACAAACACCGGAGTCCTCTGATCTCCCCCTGAGGAGCCTCTAGTGCTGTCGCAGGAGGTGTCATCAAGGAGGAAGTGTCACGAGGGACAAGGGGCTCCGAAGGTTGCCCGGAGATTGCGAGCATTGGCACATGAGAAGATTGAGGGCCCTCAAGAGCCCGCCCCTCGGGCAACGGCGTCGCCACGACCGCCTCAAGATGCTTCGGGGGCTCGGGGGCTCGGCTACCAAGGCCTGAGAGGTCGCCACACGAGTGTTCCCCCTTCATCAGTAGGAGACGCCACGTTGGGGAGGGCCGCCGGTGCGTCAGGAGTCGCCTTCGGCTCGACGCTCGCCTTCTTCCTCTTCCCCCCAGTGAGACAACACCCCTGGACATCAGGCAAAAAGGAATCAGCCACGCGCAGACGGTGGATGCGCGGGACATGCCAAGAGAAGTCACTTACTCTTCCACGTCGACCCATCTCTTCTTCCTCCCCGCCCCAGAGATGGCAGGGGCGACATGGCCCCCCATGAAGGGGGCAAGCCCGGCGCCTCAGATTTCCCGCCGGCGAAGGCAGAACGCGCCAAAGGCGACTTAGCCCATGCTCCCGAGTGGCGAGCACGCACGCGTACCGCGTGGTGCGCGGGGCCGACGCGGCCCCCCTGGAGGTCCTAATCAGGAGCTAGGAGATCTCCGCGGGGACATCATCATCTTGAAGCTCGCGCAGAAGGACGACCTGTGGTAGGAGAAGAGCTCCAAGATGGGCACGGCCCGAGGGTCGGAGAGCATCGCTCAGATCCACGTAGAAGTCTTCTCCATCAGCCCCTGCGGCTCCTCCAGCTGAGGGTTGGCGTCCTTGAGGCCCATGAGAACCCAACGGTGCCTGAAGTTTTCCACCTTCTTCCCGGTCTTTAAGAGAAAATTTCCGCTCTGCGCCGCTACGAAGGAGACGCATGCCGACAAATGGGCGCTGTCATGCAGGCACGGGCTGAAGAAATGCGGAAGAGGGCTACTGAAGGCCGCACGCCTACGAAGGCCTCGTAGTAGAAAGCAAAGACGGACATGCGCAAGATGGAGTTGGGCTGGAGGTGAAGATCCTGGATCCCATAGTGGTCCAGGATGGCGGTGAAGAACGAGGAGAAAGGCGGCACGAGCCCGACAAAGATGCTATGGAGGAAGAAGGCATATACCGCCTTCGACGGGCCGCTTTGCTGTGGCGCCGGGCCAGATCAGGGTACGCCCATGCTCGTTGGACTCGGCCGCAGTCCATGGGAGCACGGGGGTAAGATCCGCATCCTTGGAGTGGGCGCACTCTAGGAGGGGAGGAGCCGGGGCAAAACCTTGCGTCTGTGGCTTCTGCTTGTCGGCGGGCGCCATCGCTGGACCAACAAGGGAACGACGCGGTCCTGGATCTGCGAGACGCCGGTTGGAGTTGGAGACCGAGGAGGAAGAGCGGGTGTGGGAGAAGGGAAAGCAATAATGGACCAACGCAACGACTCAGACTCCCGATAACATGGGGGAAGACAGAAGACAAGGGAGACCCGACATCGGCCCCGTGAGAGGCATCGGCCCGGCCCACATGGATTTAGGGCCCTGACACTTCAGGCCGCCCCTCGAGGCTTTGCCCAGAAGCCAACCCGAGCACGTTGTGGGCCCGGGGGTTACTGTCGGCGTTCTGGGAATGGGGGTACCGAGACCTGCCTGCCTGTGGCCCAGGGCTGGCCCACTTCGTCAAGCAAAGCACACTCGGGCGCGGCACCACTCATGGCAAGGCCCTTGCGAGGGGCCAAGCCTCGCGAGGAGGAACAACATCAACACACGCAGGGTGCCTCCTCAAGACCCCTCCAGAGCGGCGGATATTCTGAGGCGAGACTTCAGGATGACGCGGAGGAAGGACAGACGATCAGCAGACAACAGGACGAAGTAGTTCCCCCTTTAGTGCAAAGGGGGCAAGGACGTATCGGGGTTCCCAAGGCATCTTCCAAAGGTTTCCTTTCTCGTGCAACAAGACCATCGTCGCCTGCCAGCAGGACAGACGTCATTCCTGGACCCATCCCTGCAGCGTTGGCAGCCACTTTGCAGGCGAAGACCACCTTTGGGTAGGGGATCATGTTCCCGTGTGCCCCTTCAAAATTGGCCGTTCTGGGATCCCTTCCTGCCAAAACGATAAGGGAAGAGGACCAGGGCCGCCACTATATATAGAGGTAGGTTACTTCGTAGAGGGGGATCTGATTCATTCATTCACCCACCGACACCACACAAAGGCCACCTAGCCTTCGGAGGCCCTCGAGCACTATACTTGTTCGTCCACCAACCTCCACGAGAGGCAATCCACCAAAGAAGGAGTACGGTATTACGCTTCCCAGCGGCCCGAACCTGGGTAAACTGCCGTGTTCCGTGTCTTCCACACCATCGAGTGAGTTCTTTTCCATCCCCATCGAGTAGCGAGTTCGGTGAGGCGAGCCTACAAGAGATCTTCATACATGCCCCTGAGTTCAAATCTTTAGGGTTTTGTGGAGCCCGAAATCCGACAGAGTCCGTTTGGGGCTTCGAAGGGAAGGATTCGTCGCTATCTTCATCACCAACCCTTCTCCATGAACACACCCATGATGCTCACCGCCGGGAGTGAGTAATTCCTTTGTAGGCTTGCTGGACGTTGATGGGATTGGATGAGATTTATTATGTAATCGATTTATTTTGATAGGGCTTGATCTCTAGTATCCACTATGGTTCGAGATTAATTTTTCTACGGCTTTGCTATGCTTAATGCTTGTCACTAGGGCGTGAGTGCCATGATTTCAGATCTGAACCTTTTATGTTTCCATGGATGTGAGTGTTTTTTTGGATCCTATCTTGCAAGTTGTATGCACCCATTGTGTTTCATGATCCGAATACCCCAAGGTGACAATAATTGGTATTATTTCCGGTGATTACAGTAGTTTGAGGAGTTAATGTATTCGCTATGTTTAATGCTTTGTTTCGGTTCTCTATTAAAAGGATTCCTTAATCCCTTAGTTTCCTTATGGACTCCAGTGCCACAAGAGACTATATGCAGAATAGATGCCTACATTACATTGATGAATTGGAGCAAGTTCTGTGTCGCTCTAGTATGTAACTGTTACATGATTAATGTTATCCAATATACTTATCCATCACCAATCCCAATGCCTATGCTTTTCATATACCGAATCTTGCTAAGTTACTATTGCTACTACTACTGTTACGATGAGTACAAAACCGTTGATGTTACTGTTACTACTATTATTTTGCTATGCTACTAAAACATTTACTAGAAAGAGATATCCCAACTGTGGTTGAATTGACGACTCAACTACTAAGATCAATAATTATTCTTTGACTCCCCTTGCGTCGAATCAATAAATTAGGGTGTAATACTGCCCGTGAAGACTGTTGTGATCCCTACACTTTTGGGTTATCAAGATTGTTGTCGGGGAGCATAGCTCTATTTATTGTGTTCACTAAAGGATATCCAATTATCACTATCAAGAATTTGAAAGATACGAGAACCAAGATCATACCCTCCAAGACGCGCCCGCGCGCGGTGTGGGTGGGGGGTTAAGGAACTTCCATCTAGCTCTGCACTTGATTCACCTTTAGTTTTGGGTAGGCTTGCGACACCACCACTTGAAGTTTCTAATATGTCGCAATTACTTGATGATCATACTTCTAAATTTCATGAAACTTATAATGATATTTCCACTATACTTGATAATACTAAAACCCTTCCATGTGGTGAATTACTTGATGCTCATATTGTTAGATTTGTAGAAATTGAAAATGCTAAAACTGATGAAAACTATGATTCACCTATCATGCCTAGCTCTCCTAATAGATATGACATGCGTGAAGTACGTGAGGGTTATGTTATGGATGGGGAGATAGTTGGGGACTTTCTTGCTTGCAATGATAGAGATGATTTGAGAAAACTGTTATGTAAACAAAAATAAAATATATGATGGGGAAAATGAAACATGATCCTGAATTTTCTACTTCTCCTATATGTGTTACTAATAAGGATTATTAATTCTCTATTGATCCTGAGTTAGTTAACTTAGTAAAATATGATCTTTTCATGGTTATGAAACTAGAACTGTTGTGGAAACCTTACTAAATTGCATGATATTTCCACCTTATTTTCTCATGAGTAAAAGATTCGCCACTTCTAAATACTTAAGCTTTACCCTTTCTCACTAAAAGGTGATGCTAAGAAATGGTTTCTAACTCATGCTCCTAGTTGCGAGCATAGCCCCGACGATATAATTCATTACCTCTCGGAAAAATATTTTCCTGCTTATAAGAAACAAACTGATGTAGAGGAAATATTGAACTTTGTGCAAATTGAAGAAGAGAATCTCCGTCGAGCTTGAGGGAGGCTTGTCCAGCTACTTAAAGGTTTGTCTCATCATCCTCTTAAGGAAAATGAAATACTTGATATCTTTTTATAATGGACTAACCAATGCTTCTAGGGACTACCTAGATAGTTGGGTTGGTTGTGTTTTCAGGGAACAAACTATTGTACAAGCTAAACAAGTATTGAATAATATATTGAGAAATGTTGATGATCGGACACTTCTTGAACCACTGCCAAACCTATCCAAAAATATAGAGGTATTATATTCCTGAGTCTAGAAGATATGCGAGAAGCCAAGATATCTATGAAAGAGAAAGGTATTAAATCTGAAGATGTCAAGAATTTACCACATATTGAAGAAGTACATGGATTTGATACCCTACACGGGTAGTAGAGGTAAATTCTCTTCGTACATTTGATTAACGTGATATACCTTACTATAAAACTCCTAGTCAATGCATGTATGAATTTGATAATTACATTGTTAAGCAAGAACATTTTAATAATTATGTTCAAGATGAATTGCAGCAAAATGCTGTGATGATTGGTCACTTGAGTGACTTAATGTTTAGAATTTCTAATGATGTTATAGGTTTAGGTAAACATGCTTCCACTGTTCACACTCAACTAAACCAAGTTCCTAAGTAAAAAAAAATCTTGCTGAAATGAATGACAACATGAATGATCATGGTGTTAGAGCAATGACTAGAGGGGGTAGAATCACCTAGGAACCTCTCTATCCTTAAGGTCACCCTAACATAAGTGAACAAGATTCTCAACGAATTGATGATGATGCACCTAGTATAAATAAAAATAAAAGGGAAAATAAAAATGATACAACTTTGCATGCTTCTCGTGAGCCTGTTTGACAAAAACGTACTGAAAATCATAATGATATCTCTATTTTTGATGCTGAGACACAAGCTCGTAGTGAGCATTCACCTAGTGATAATGAAAATGATAATGAACATAATGATTTTCACATAGATGCTCAACCACATAATGATAAAAAACAGTGATAATGATGTGGAAATGGAACCTTCTGAAGATCATCATAACCTACATCCTAAGAATAAATATTATGATAAGAGAGACTTTCTTGCTAGAAAACATGGTAGAGAAAGAGAGTCACGGGTTGAGAAACTCATGTCATTCCCTCATAAGCTTTCTACGAGTATGAACGAGGAGGATTTTGAGCGCTTTGCTGAAATGATTAGACCCATATTTTTTGCGCACTCATTTGACTAATATTTTGAAAATAATCATCACTACTAAAGGAAATATACCTGAAACTGAAATTTCTACCATGCTTGCTAGTTATTCTTTTGATGGTGGAGTGCCTAAGAAGTTGGGATATCCTGGTATACCCACAATACCTTCCTCCATTAAACGAAGCTATGCTAAAACTGCCTTATGTGATTTAGGAGTTGGTGTTGGTGTTATGCTTTTATCTTTATACAAAATACTTGACATGAATAAGCTTACATCTACTGAAATATCTTTGAAAATGGATGATAAATCCACTGCTCTACCTATTGGAATTTGTGAGCATGTCCCTGTTGTGGTTGCAAATGTTACTATCTTCGCAAACTATGTTATTACTGATATGCTCAAGGACGACAACATGTCGATTATCCTTGATAGACCCTTTCTGAATACTACAGGGGCTATTATTGATTGCAACAAAAGCAAAGTTACTTTCATGTCAACGGAAAATAACACACTTTGCACTTTCTGAAGAAACAAGCTTCGGTGCATAATATTAATACCATTGAGCAAGTTGCTACAATTACTATTGGAGGGTTTAAATATCCTCTTACTACTACAAAGAAGAAATATTATATTCTTATTATTGGGGATATGCAAATCCCCATTGAGGTAACTTAGAGTTCTCCGAAAATTCTTCGGTTTCATGTCAATCGAAAACAGTTTGTAATAAGACTCAATCCACCTTATTAATGGATTCTTTTCTAGAGGCATGTGGTCTATGAATTTAGTAAGCACAACCTTCGGTACTTATAGTTTACAATCTGTTATTTTTGGTTTAATAAAATAAAATGCCATGATTATCCTGTTTTCTAAACTACTAGTGTAATAAAACATGGCCCAAAAATAAAAGTGCTCATAATGTATCAACAAATTTACATAAATTTTATAGAATATATAAGAATTTCTAGAGCTAAAAACACCATGCCGGGGGGGGGGTGCACATGTTACTGCCAAGGCAATCGGGCGCGCACACCCCCTGGCGTGCCCTAATGGCTTGGGGGCCCCACAGAGACCCCCTCACTTATCCCTTCAATCTAGTTCATCTCTTACCTGTAAAAAAAATCATGGTTGCTCTCTCCCTCGTGTTCTTGCTCCCAAATCTAAGATTTTCAATCTCTTTGCTTGGAGCTCCATTTCTAAAACTGTTTTGAGGGATTGCCCCTTGGTATGTGACTCCTCTAGTGCTCCAATTAGTTTTTGTTTTTACAGATTATATTTTACATATTTTTCTGCTCTTGGTGCTACGTAAAATGAGCTTGCATGCTATTTTTTTGAGTTCCAAGTAGTTTGAATGCTTGATATGGCCTCTAGGCATCTATATGGGTAGTTGCTATCAATCTCACAATGTTTTGTTGACATAATTTTGTAGTCCAAATTTTGTAGAAATTTGTTGTTAGTAAAACGAACAACTTTAGGACGAGATCTTCAAGGAGAATGTTCTGCGGAGAAATGTCAAGTGGAAGTTCGGTACGAAAAGCATTTGTTGAAACCAGGACAAGTTTAGTGAGCTTGGTCGATGCTAAATCACATCGCTGGGCATGCAATGAGTTCATGTTGGGTGCGGGTAGTAAGGAAGAATTTTATCAATATATTTATAATACCGACCTCATCGCCTTCCTCGCAGATAAGTGCGCTCAACATTATAACCTCACCATTCGTTCACACAAGGGTTTGAGTATCATTCTTGTACCTCTAGAGTTTCGTTTCATCTTTATGATAAATCTTATAGTATGACTCTAGAAGAATTTTGTGATGCTTGCAAACTTCCATATTGGGGCTTGTCTAACGAACCGGAAAAATCTGATTATAATTTGTTCCTTAATACTCTTTGTTGTGGTAAGGATACGGGAGTCATGCAAACTAGAATAAAAAGTACTCATTTACCCTGTACTCGTTACTTTGCACTGTTCAGTGGGAAATATATTGTTGGTAAGAAAGATTGTAGTGCGCTTTATGCCCCTGATCTGAGCATTATTTACACTTCCTTAACTGACAAGAAGCGATATAATCTTGGAGCAATTCTTGCACGTAGGCTGCAACGTAATGCGGGTAATGACGATTTCTATGGAGGAATTTATGCGTCCCATGTAGCTGCAAAATTAGATGTCCTGCCTTTACATAACGATCCTATTATACCCGAGCAATACTTAGAATTTAGGGCAATGCAATGTCATGATTTTCTTAGGGATAAAGCTCAGAATTAGGATTACAACTCAACATTTGGTAAATACTGTGTTGTCTCTATTATTTTTCCTACGCGTACTCTCTTTGAATTTCGGAGCAACCAAAGATATTATATCTACGAGGAGGAAGGGCACGAGTACAAAGAATTAGTAGAGGTTGCTCGTTTGGCTAAGAAGGCGACACATAACTCCTCCACAAGTTATCACTTCGACTACTATCCAAACGAGAAATGGTGATTACCAAGTTAGGATAAAAGCCTAAGCTTGAATGAGTATGTATTTCTCACCGACATTACATTCATGTTCACACATCTCATTTGAATTGTCGATGTTCATCCATTTTCATTGTATATCAATGGTAGTTTTATTTTCACCTTCTTCTTGTGTGTTTGAAAAACTTTGAAAACCGAAAACATTTCTCGCTTCTTTTCATTTTTTCTTTCTGGTTTAATTAGTCTGTGGTATTAAAATAATACCCAAAAAGATTTCTTTTGATTGTTGGGAGCTTTACCATGTAAATAGTTTTTCTCATTCTTATTTTTACTTGTTTTTTTCTTTCTTTGGAAAACACAAAAACTCCAAAAATATTTCATTGTTTTTCTCTGAATTTATTTTCCTTTTGTTGAATCCTTGAAAGGAGAAGACCACGATGAAAATGTTGAGTGGCCCTCATATGCATTATTGTTGATCTAACAAAGAGCCAGTATTACCTTGTCTTCTCCTTTGTATAAATTGCTTCGCTGATTCCAGCTCAGTCTACGACACACTTGCACTATTATTATTTTCACATTATTCGGTCATGCAACTGAAAGGCAATAATGACGATATTTGATGATGTGGTCGTGGTAAAGGAAGCTGGTTTTAACTCTTCTTATTTTCCGTTTTTGTAAATATGTTTAACTTGTTCGATCTTGATTCAACATATTATGGGTAAACATGTTTGTGATGACAATTACAGATTATAGTTGCTCATGCTATGCTTAAATAGCTAGGAGTGGATAATGATTTATCTTATGTGTCAACACGCATTAAAATGGTTATGATATACTCCCTCCATCCCAAAATAAGTGTTGCAAATTTAGTACTAAGTTAGAACAAATATAATACTAAATTAGTGACACTTATTTTTGGACGGAGGGAGTAGTATGTTAGTATCGAATCCTCATTTGAGTAACTCTAGCGGCTTGACTTGGCCCATGTGAAGACATGTAGTTGATTCAAAACCAATGTAGCCTTCATGATATTTAAATTTAGAGTGTTCGTATCCTACTCATGCTAGTGCTAAATGTTAATTATTCTCAATGCATGATTATGACCGTCTTCACTCTGTAGTTGGTCGTTTCTCTATCTATTGCTAGCCTTCACTTGTCCTAATCGGGAATACTTCTTGTGCCTCCGAATTCCTATACCCTAGTTGTGCCAAATGAGTCCACCATACCTACCTATATGCGGTATTACCCTACCGTTCCAAGTAAATTTGGACGTGCCACCTCTAATATTCAAATAAATATCTGTTTAGTGTGCTCATATCGCTCATGGAGTGATAGGGTAGTCAGTATCTTCCATGCTAAGAAAGTTATTCTCAAGATGGATGTTTATTCACCTGCCATTGCACGAGAGAGGCCCATAAAAAGGATGCCCAGTCCGGCATAATCAAAAATAGTTAAACAAAACTCCCGGGATAGTTGAAATGTTGGAGGGCACTTGTGAATTCGGTTAGCCATGGATAGTGTATGTACGGTGGATGGGAGTAAACTTTATATTTTTGCTTGGTAACCACAAATAATGTGTTTATCATGGAAGATACTGAAATCTTTGTTGTGACGTTGACAGGAAAAGTACACCGCCCAAAATTACAATTCCATCTCAGTTTTAAACCATGAGCTCCCGCACCTCTGCAAATACTGCTTCCCTCAATGAAGGGCATTTCTATATACTTTTACATTATTTTCTTTTATTATTGATTCATCATCTTCTTACCAAAGCACCAAAACTGAGAGCACTTTTTTCGTTCTTGTGCATTGAGTCTAGTTAATGTTTGATGGGAGCTTGACTGGATCTTTTCGACTTTGAATTATAATGTTCAGTCGCTGCTTGAACCTGAGAGGTGATCTGCATTTATGTTTTGCGATCTCAGAAAGGACTAGCAACATACCATATCATCGTATTATATCATGATTGTTTTGACTAATATTTGCATGTGAGTATTTTATTATTGCTCGCTAGCTGGTTATGTTATTGCCATAAGTGAATATGTTGTTTAAGTGTTATCATTGATATGGTTATTTATGATACATGCTGAAAAATTGAACACTAGATAGATATGTACAACAACGAGAAGAAAAGTGTTTGTAAAATTTTCTTTATCACTTTCAGTTTGTCAACTGAATTTCTTGAGGACAAGTAATGAGTTAAGCTTGGGGGAGTTGATACGTCTCAAATGTATCTACTTTTCCAAAAAAATTGCTCTTATTTTGGACTCTAATTTGCATAATTTGAATGAAACTAACCGTACTGATGTTGTTTTCAGAAGAATAACCATGGTGTTTTTTTGTGCAAAAATAAAAGTTCTCAAAATTGGACGAAACTTCTTGGAGATTTTTCCAGAATATAAAAAATAGAGCAAAAATCAACTAGAAGGGGCCTCCTGTTGCTGCCAATGCAAAAAGGCGTGCCCATCCCCTAGGGTGCGCCGTGATGGCATGGGCCGCCTCGTGGATCTACCAATCCTAATTCTAGTCCTATAATTCCTATTTTTGGAGAAAAATTGGAGGGAAGATTTCATCGCGTTTCACGAGATGGAGCTGCCGCAACCTCTTGTTCTTCCTCGGGAGGGCTAATCTAGAGTCCGTTTGAGGCTCTGGATAGGGGGATTCGTCATCGTCGTCATCACCAACCCTTCTCCATCAACACCCCCATGATGCTCATCATCGGGAGTGAGTAATTCCTTTGTAGGCTTGCTGGACTATGATGAGATTGGATGAGATTTATCATGTAATCGAGTTATTTTGATAGGGTTTGATCCCTAGTATCCACTATGTTCTGAGATTGATGTTGCTATGACTTTGATGTTCTTAATGCTTTTCACTAGGGCCCAAGTGCCATGGTTTTAGATCTGAACCTTCTATGTTTCCACGAATATGAGAGTGTTTTGGATCATATCTTGCAAGTTGTATGCACCTATTACATGCCATATTCCGCATTCCCCAGAGTGACAATAATTGGGGTTCTTTCCGGTGATTACAGTAGTTTGAGGAGTTCATGTATTCATTATGTGTTAATTCTTTGTCTTGTTCTCTATTAAAAGTAGGTATTAATACCCCTTAGCTTCCTTATGGACTCGGCTGTGACGAGAGGGGAGGAAAAAAAGATGTTATGCAGGTTCTTACGATGATTCCCGAGATAATAGCTATTATTCTTTTAAGTTATCTATTATTTGAAGTTAGCCGCCATGGTGAAATTGGTAGACACTCTGCTCTTACAAGCATGTATGACTATATACACAATACATGCCTACATTACATTGATGAATTGGAGCTAGTTCTGTGTCGCTCTAGTATGTAACTCTTACATGATTAATGTTATCCAATGTACTTATCCATCACTGATCCCAATGCCTATGCTTTTCATATACTGAATCTTGCTAAGTTACTATTGCTGCTACTGCTGCTACAATCACTACAAAATAGTTGTTGTTACTGTTACTGTTACTATTTTGTTGTGCTACTAAAACTTTTTCTACCGAGAGATATCCCAAGGGTGGTTGAATTGACAACTCAACTACTAAAATAAATAAATATTCTTTGGCTCCCCTTGTGTTGAATCAATAAATTAGGGTGTAATACTACGCGTGAAGACTGGTGTGATCCCCTACACTTGTGGGTTATCACAGTCGTACATGTAAGTGTGAGATTCTACGGTTGTAGTCGGAGTAGGGGCTCCTCTTGACTCAAAGGATCATTACACTACATGTGTATGGGTTAAAAATCCAGGTGCTGGGTTAGAAGGACCTCAATTTGGTTGGTCTATGCACAAATTTGTGGGATTCATGGTAGCATGTATCTGAGAAGGAGAACAACGCCCTCACCCTCGTGCTTCTCCCTAAAGAAGTTGATGATGAACTGGCAGGTATGAAGTTTGATACGACACCTGGTTCGTATGGGTGGCCGATGGCGATGTTTATACGCTTCTGGACGCTCCTTAGGGAACACATTTTTGCTTTTTGCAATGGTTTATTGCTTGGGAGAGTTGAAATTTCACGTCTAAACTTTGGGGCGCTCTCACTCATACCAAAGGTGCATGGTGTCAATAACATTCATCAGTTTCAACCTATCGCACTTGTTAGAGCATATTTCTCCATATGTGGTTTTGATAATTGATGACAATCCCTATGGACTAATGGTTGGCTTGAGTTATATTCGAAGGATTTGTCCATAGACACTTCTTGAAGTCCGTCTATTGGTTTCAAGGAGTTTATATCATGACCAAGGTGGTATTCAAGGTTTTATCCAAAGAATGGTCAAAAAGACACAAGGTTGATCAAGACTAAGTCAAAGAGTGAATCAAGTTTATCAACACACAACGCGTACAAGATGTACCCAGAGGGATCAAGTGATACCATGGTATGGTAAACATTGCCTGTTACACATTGTGTACTAACCCATGGTCTTCGTGAGAGTTCTATGTGGGGTTAGGTGTGTTTCCATGGGCTTGTGTGAAGAGGGAGATCTCATACAACCCACGGAGGATGACATCAAGTGGTGATCGTCATCAAGATTGCGGTGTGCAAGTTTAAGTGGAGCATCATGAAGATATCATGCTTGAAGCTTGCATCCATCATGGTGGCAATGACTTGTGAAGATGTGGTGAAGTGTGGCTCACCCAGAGTGAGTATGGGGGAGCAATCAACTAGTCTTCATCAAGCCAACGCAATCAAGAAAAATGGTCCATCTTGAGGCAGTCAAGATCGTCATCATCTAGCGCAAGTGGACTATGTGCAAGGTATAGGTTTGCCCTTGATAGGTTTTCTATTTTAGGATAGATTGTCGTATTGTCAAGGGTGGCTCTCAAGTGAGTAGCTTGATCGTATCGTTCATTGAGATCTCAAACAATTTGCATCCTTGTGTAAACTTTCTTGGTTCTTGTTTTGTGTTTCTCTTCGTGAGTTTTAGAGCTTATGCTCATCTTCATGAAAAGCTCGAGTTCATCGAAAATTGAGTCCATATGCATCTTCTATGATGTTTTCGATGTTGGAGTTTTTGCCGGTTCTTCACTCATAGAGGTTTCACATCTCTATATCATTGGAATTCTTATACTACCTCTTTTTAAGATAACCTTGTTGGATAGCTATTGTCGTTGTGAATCCAACAAGCTTGAGTTTGCTCTATTCGGAGATTGTATGCAAAAGATATGGTAGTTCTGGTATTAATGATTTTCATATGTTGCATGTGGTCTACCTACAATGATCCAAGCGGTAGTACTGCTCCCTGGAGCAGTACTACTTCTTATGATCGGTAGTACCACCCTAGCAGCGGTAGTACCACTCTTGAGCGGAAGTACTCTAACCAGTTCCGCTGGCTAGGACCGCTACCCATGGGTCTTGACAGTTTCCGTGTCAAAGTGAGCGTTTTCTGGAGTGGTGGTGCAGGGTGGTAGTATCGCCCAGAAAGTGGTAGTACCGCTTGTTACTACTGCGCTAGAATCCCTTGGTATTTGTGGATAGGTCAGCAGCAGGCCATGAGCGGATATAGGAGGCGGTACTACCTCTCATGATCGGTATAACCGGTCGTGGCAATGGTAGTACTGCTCCGACTATACTACTGGCCTCTGCCTCCCTCGTTGACTCTTGCCCTTTGCCCCAGCAGTAGTACCGCTCCCTGGAGTGGTAGTACCACTCATGTGCAGGCCGAGGGGCTAACGGTTGGATTTTTCCCTTCCTATAAAAGGGGTTCTTCTTCACCATTGAACCCCATCCTTTGAGCTCGTTTCCCCCTTTCATTGTTGGCCTTCTTCGAGCTTGCTAACTCTCAATCCCTCCAATCATTCTTTCTAGTTCTTGAGGGAAAAGAGAGAGGATATCTAGATCCACATTTCCACCAATCACTTTCTCCTCTGTGTGAGGGGAACCCCATGGATCTAGATCTTGGAGTTCTTCGTGTTCGTCTTTGTTCTTCCTCTCATTTTCTTCCAGAGCATTAGTTGTTGTGCTGGGATTTGAGAGAGAAGGATTTGGGCACTCCATGTGCCCTTGCCATTGAATTTGGTGCACATGTTTGAGTTCTCCATGGTGATGCGTGTAAGTGAAGTTTGAGAAGCCTATTACTCTTGGGTGCTTGGTACCCTAGAGATTGTTCTTCTTGGGTGCTTTGGCATCCTAGAAGCTTGGTCATGCCTCGAAGATCAATCACTGTGGTGTAAAGCTCCGGACAAGAGTCGATGTCTCCAATTAGGTTGTGGAGATTGCCCCAAGCAGTTGAGGTCATCTCGGAGCCACAATCCATTGTGGTGAAGTTTCGTGGTGTTGTTGGGAGCCTCCAATTAACTTGTGGAGATTGCCCTAACCTTGTTTGTACGGGTTCGGTGACCACCTTCAAGGGTCCCTTAGTGGAATCACAACATCTTGCATTGTACGAGGGCATGAGGAGACTATGGTGGACTTAGTGGCTTCTTGAGGAGCATTGTGCCTCCACACCGCTCCAAATGGAGATTAGCATCCACAAGGGTGTGAACTTCAGGATACATCGTCGTCTCCGCGTGCCTAGTGTCGGTGAATACTCACAACATATGCGATAGGTAGGCTAAAGTCGGTGAGAACCGAAGGGACAACGGAGGGCGCTGGGGACGAGGTTGGTACAAGCCTAGAACGCACGATGTACCCAGGTTCAGGGCTCTCCGTAGAGATAAGTCCCCTAGTCCTGCCGGAATGTATGATGTATATGGATGGATTACAAGGTTGCTCCTGGAGCTGTGTTGAGGAGGAGGAAGAGGGGAGCAGCCGGCTCGTCTCTGCCTCTCTCTATGTGGTTGGTGGGTGTGGTATTTTGTTCTACCAACCCTCTACATGGAGGGTGATCGGGGAGTTTTATAGACGAACCCATCGGCCTACAATATGGATAAAGGGTACAAGAGTGGGACCCGGCTGGCACCCTCGCCGGCCGGTGAGGGGCCCCACAAGGGTCTTGTCTTGTCGCTTGAGGGGCCCGCCGGCTGCGAGGTCCCGTCTGGCTGTGGCACCCGCCAGCTAGCCAATGAAGCTCTCGCGTAAGGTTGACACTGAGCATGAGCGGTACGTCAAGCATCGTCCAGGGAGATTCGTCATGGGCAGATAGTACGGCCGCCTCCACTGTTCCCCACGCCGAGTGCAGTAATGGAGTGGGAGTTTGATGGTCCGACACTATGGTGGGTGATGGATCAGAGCCGGGGTAGGTCAGCGGCGTTGCCGCAAACGCTCGTACCTGCCAGGCACTTCTATCCAGTACCTTTGCTGAAGCGTAGCCACCTTTAATCGTAGGGTCTCGTCATGACCTACGACCTGATGTGACTTGAGATCCCCGGCCGCCTAGCTCGCTTGGCTAGCTGGCACGGGCATGGCCGCCTCGTCCCTAACTGGCTGGCTTGGCCAAGGAGGTCAGGGAGAGGTAGTCGTCTCACCTCTAGCCGACGGGGGTTGCCTGGCCGGCCAGAGAATTGGCTGCCTTGTCCTCCAGCCGGCAGGCGCAGCCTAGCCAGCCAGAAGACTTGGGCCTTGGAGAATTATACTTGGTCATCCCCTTTGGGCGGGAAATGAAGGAGCAGGCTCGATGAGCCTACCCTAGGGTTATCCCCCTGACAGTAGTCCCCAAAGCCGGAGAGGCCCGCCGTCTGCGGACGGGTTGCCTCACCGGCTTGATTTTTTGTCTTGGTATTCCTGCCGCCATCCGTGGCAGGGGACGCCGGTTCCGAAGCCGGTTGGCTTCGAAGCGACGCCTCGGCTTCATCGTAAGCCACGCAGATAGCGCCACGCCTCGGGCCCAGCCTGACGTAATGATGGTGATTACTGGTGACGGGACCGCGCCTGGGCCCTGGGTCCCGCTACGACGCCCCCTCGGCCTCCACGTGGGAGATCCTCAGCGGATTTACTCCGCGATGGTTGGGCTTTGGGAACCATTACCACCCGTAATACACTGGGTTAGTGGGGTTCCGCGTGCACCGGATCCCCTCCCCACGCCGCTTCATGGGGTTTAAATGGGATGCGGGGGTTCCGAGGAGGCCACTCGCCCCTCTTCTCGCCCCGCATCGACGCCCTCTTCCTCCCTGAGCCCACAGAGAAAGAGCACGTCCTCTTCATCTTCATCATCTCCGTCGCTGCCGAGCCACCAGCCCCCTCGAGCTTTTGCCACCCACAGTCATGGCCGGCGGCTCCTCCTAGAAGAAGGTCTCGTCACAGGGAGCTTGGCTGGGCAGCGAGGTCTGCGAAGTCCACATCGCGGTGCTCCGCCATCACCGACTGTTGCCACCGGCCTCCGAGGTGCTGGTGCGGATCCCTGACACCGAGACCGCCCCAACACCTGCAGCGGGAGAGATCGTCGTTTTCGACGAGCACTTCTATAGGGGCTTTGGGCTCCCAACGAGCCCCTTCTTCTCCGAGTGGGTCCACTTCTTCGACCTGCAACCGCATCACCTGGCACCGAACACCATCTTGCAGCTGTCGGCCTTCGTGGTCTTGTGTGAGGGCTTCCTAGGGATCGAGCCCCGCCTCGATCTCTGGCGAAGCTTGTTTTTCTACAAGCAGCAGTCCATTGTGATGGACAAGGCCGAGCAGGAGAAGCACGTCAGGCCGCGCCCGATGACGCCATGCGGAGCCGCACTGGTGCATCATCGTTCGAAGTCCGGCTTCCCCCAGCTGCCCCTGCAGGAGTCCATCAAGCAGTGGCAGAAGGGCTTCTTCTACGTGAAGAACGCCGACCCTGCCCGGGACGCCCTCAACATGCCCCCGTTCAACATTAATCCTCTCACGAAGCTGGGGGGCGAAGTACCCTAAGCCGATTCCTGAGGTGGCGCAGATCGGTGCCCACCTCGATATTTTGGATAAAGGCGGCCTCCTAGGCCGCGACCTGCTGACCACCATGGTTACCCGCAGGATCCTGCCGCTGCAGAGGCAGCCTCATCCGGTCTGTCAGATGAGCGGCCGACACGACCCTTGTAGGACATCCACCAAGAGATTCACCCCCAGCGCGGTGGCGCGTGGGGTGAACCAGATTTCCACCGCCCGCATGGACGACAGTGGGAACTGGTCATGGGGGATGATCCCTTACAACAGGTCCCGTCCGCCTCCGATGGTAAGCGCTCTTTGCTCTATTTTTGTTGTTTGTCTCGCGACTGGCCGTCTCGCTGAGCCGGCTGTCCAATCCTTTACGCATCTGTTCGAGAAGCTACAGTGAGCACTCAACCCGCCTGCCCCCGACGTGGCGGCGTCTGAAGCCTCGGATATCGAGGACGAGGGCATGATCGAGTCCCGCTCTGCCTCCTCTGAAGGCTCGAAGAACGCGCTGGAGTCGGAAGGGACGGAGCCGTCTGGTGAGCATCTGTGGCCCTCCATCGTAGATTGGACGGATGATGACAAGACTCCCTCCTCCCTATGTGATGCAGCCTTCGAGGAAGACTCCGACGGGGTGGAGGAGGTCACCAGCCCGCCTCTGACGCGCGGACGACATCATAGGGGCGAGGCGACCGAAGCTGACGAGGCGGCCAGGAAGAAGGGCAAGGGTGCCATAGCTTCCAGGCCAGCCCCTAAGCGCCCGGCGAAGGGTCCTCTAGCCGGAGCTCGGGCAGGCGGCGCTAAGAAGCGCCGTGGTGGCGGCAGGATGGAAGCGCTAAGACTCCCTTCTTTTATTTTGTCTTGTGCAAAGCTTCGTTCCTCAACAACGTCGCTCGGCAGGGAAGCGGAAGACGTGGAGGAAGACACCGCCTCTGCAGCCGAACGGGCCGGCTGGGCAGTGGCTGATGCTGCCGAGAGGGAGCTCGAGGCGGAGTCCAAGCGGAGGTGGAACGCGGCCGCGGGGAAGACAACCGAGGGCCAGTCTCGCCCCAGCTGGGCCGAGAAGCCGGTGGAGAAGCGTACGAAGGCTAGACATGACCCCTCCACGCGTGCTCGCGTGGAGGAGCCAGCTAGCGAGGCGGCCCCGAGGCGCGCCCCGAGTGCTGAGGAGGTCCAGCCCTTCGAGCCGGACGCCTCTGCGCCAGTGGATCTTGAGGTGATCCCGGATTCACCTGGAGCCGAAGCGGGACCCAACGCGCTGGAACTGGTCCTGGACGCGCCAGACGCGGCCCCGGACGCGCTAAGAGTGAACATGGATGCGCCGGATGCGGCCCATCCACATCGTGCTAAGGAGGGGGCGCCGGTCGGAATGCCAGCGGAGCCGTCCGCCATGCCGGTACCTGGACACGGCGCCATCGTCGTCCCCCACCAAGGTCTGGCTGCTCAAGGAGCCGGAGCCAGGGCCGGGAGCCGACCGATGAAGACTTGGCGAGCGGCCAAACTGGCGCGCTCGAAGCTGCCTGCAGGCATCGCGCTCCATGGTGTCCCGGAGCTGGTGTCGATGTTTTCCAGCAGCCAGTTCAAGGTGGACCAGGCGGCCCGCGTGGTGGGCGGCGATCTGGAGTGCTTGGAGGAACGCACCAGGGTAAGTGCCTCATCTTTATCTTTATCTTCTTCTTCTTGAATCAGTGGGGGCGCGCCAGCGCACCCACTAGGTGTAGCCTCCGAGAGTCGGGTCGGGCGAGCATCGGCCGAGCCGAATCTCTTTTGAGCTTCTTCTCTTGCTTTGCTTCTTTAGTGGGGGCGCGCTAGCGCACCCACTGGGTGTAGCCCCCGAGAATCGGGCTGGTTATGACTTAACCTGGCCGAATTTTCCTTATGCTTTATCCTTGCCTTGTAGGATCTTTATGATGCCCAGGTGCAAGCCTTGAACATGATGCGGGCTCAGCACCAGGCAACTGAAGGTCAGGTTGCCGAGCATCAAGCCTGGCTGGGCGAGGTGGTCGTGGAGCGGGACGCCCTGCGTGACGCGGACGGCCGGCTCCAGGAGCAGCTGGCTCTTCTCCAGACGGAGAAGAAGGAGGTTGAGGCGGCTGGCCGGGCCGAGCTGGAGCAGCTGCGCGCCTCTCTGCAGGAGAAGGACGCTTCCCACACTGCTGACGTGGAACGTCTTGGGTCGGTTCATCTCGAGGAGATGAAGCTCAAGGACGCCACATTGAAGGAGAAGGAGGATGCCCTGGCCCAGAAGCAGACGCAGCTGGCCAAGGCCCTGGACTCGGCAGCGACCCTCCAGGAGGAAGTTGCCCGCCTTATTCAAGCGAGCAAGGTGCGGGAGCTCGAGGTCCTGGAGAGCGCCCATGAGACTGATGGTTACTTCAATCGTGAGTCTTCTTTTGTTTCGTCTTGAACTTTCTTGGCCGTCTCCTCTTCTTACTCGTTTTTGCACCCCTTTCCCTGTCTTAGGCCTCTTCCCTGAGACACACGACGCACTCGACACGGCCGTTGAGGTGAGCCGCGAGGAGCGTCGCTGGGCAGGAGGTAGATGCTACCTCCGGCTGGAGCATGGAGGAGATCGGAGTGGGCCTCAGGGCCCGCCTCCGCGTCCTGGGCGAGTCCGTGGCTCAGCTCCAGGTCGCAGGCTCATTGATGGTGGCGGTCCTGTGGCCTGATGGCGTGGAGCCGGCTCTCCCGCTTGCTTGCGGCTGGCGAGGAACGTCTTGACGCCTGGCGTGCCTCGGCTGCGCCCGCTGGAGCCTACATGGCCCCGCGCTTGGCCAAGTCCTGGTACCGAAACCTGGACTTGGGCAAGCTCATCGCTCAGCGTGACGGCTCGGAGGTGGAGCTGCAGGCCATGGAGGACATGCTGCACGTAAGGGCCAGCGACATCGCCACGTACGCCACCTGGGATGAGCTCAACTTGGAGCGGGATGAAGGCAACAATGTGATCCCTAAATATCTGCATGGCCTTCAGCCCTATGACGCTGATGGCAGCTCCGACGAGGCGGCCCACGACATGGATAATGTTGCCGCCTCCAGCGGTGCGGCATACGCCGACTCCGGTGCGGACGGAGCCGGAAGCCCTCACGGAGGAGACGGTGCCACCGCCTCGGGAGCAGCCGGCGATGGTGAAGCCACCACTTCAGGAGCAGCAGCCGGGGCGACCGATGAGGCCGCATCCCCTTAGCCGGTGTCCTATTTTGTTGTCTGAAATTATTTTGTCAGTCCAACATTTCCACCCACTGGGGGTGTAATGAACCTCGGCCGTGGGCCAATGCATTTTGAATGTATGGATTCAGCATTATATTTGTACTGCCATGCATGTTGTTTCATACCTTTATCTTTTGATTCCTGTTTGACTTCTTTTTCTCCAATTCCTGTATCCCCAAGTTTCCACCCTGCCAGCCCGAAAGCTGGGAGCCGGTGTGTGACTGGGTCGAGGTTTCTGGCCTTGAGAATACAAGACTTAGAATTTTCAAAGCCATCAACACTTAAAGATTCAGGCATAAACCAGCAGAGGCCCGCTAGAATGAGATCGTAGAATAGATCAAGCCAACCCGAGCCGGCAACCTTTTTGTAGTCCAACTTTGCATGCATTCGGCCTTACCTGGCGTCGCCTTGCTAGCCAGACAGTCAGGAGCCGGTCTGTAGCTGTTATGAGGTGACCAGGGATCGGTCCGGCATACAATATGTGTTCTTCTACAACATAAGGAAGGCGTCCAGGCAACTAGCGAGCCCCCGAGCTTACTAGAGCCAGCAAGGGGCTTCGCAGAGTGAGCACTCTAGATATGAACTTAAAAACAAGCATAACACATGCTCTTTTCATTGCATTCATTGGGAATCCCAGAAGAGGGAGAAAGATACATATGTGCATGCTCTTTCCATGTTTGATACTTGCCTTCTAGCAGTAGAACAGGCGAAGCAATGCCGCATTCCATGGACGTTCCGACTCCTGGCCAGAGTCGACCCTCTTATGCTTCCTTGGCTTTTGGGCATCGATCAGGTAGTATGCGTTGTTGTGCAATGCCCTACTGATGATGAAGGGTCCCTCCCATGGGGATGAGAGCTTGTGCTGGCCGGCGGTGCGCTGGATTCTTCTAAGCACCAAGTCTCCCTCTCTGAAAGAGAGAGGCTTGATCTTCTTGTTGTGGTGGTATCTCAGCTTCTGTTGATAGATGGCCGTCCGGCTTAAGGCCAAGTCCCTTGCTTCCTCGAGGAGATCCACACCGTCTTCTCTTGCCTCCTTCGCCTTTGTTTCCGTGTACAGGGTGGCCCGAGACGAGTCGAACTCGATATCCGTAGGGATAATGGCCTCGGACCCGTATACAAGGAAGAACGGAGTGAAGCCGGTCGACCGGTTGGGCGTGGTGCGGAGGCTCCATAGTACAGCCAGTAGTTCTTCGATCCAGCAGCCAGCTGACCTGACAAGTTGTGCCACCAGTCATGGCTTGATGCCGGCCAGAAAGGCCGTTGGTGCTCTCCGCCTGGCCATTGGACTGGGGATGTGCCACTGACGCCAAGTCGAGCCGGATGCCTACCTTGGAGCAGTAGAGCGCTAGAGCGCCTTTGGCGAAGTTAGTGCCGTTGTCGGTGATGATGCTATGGGGGACGCCATATCGAACAGATATGTCTGTGATGAACTTGACAGTCGTGGGGCCATCAAGCTTCTTGATGGGTCTGGCCCCGATCCACTTGGTGAATTTGTCGACGGCTACAAAGAGGTGAGTCATGCCAACACGAGCCGTCTTGAAAGGCCCCACCATGTCCAGCCCCCAGACGGTGAAAGGCCATGACAAGGGGATGGTTTTGAGGGCTGAAGGCGGCATGTGGCTCTGTGTGCTAAAGAATTGGCAGCCTTCACATTTTTCGACCAGATCCACGGCCTCCTCGAGGGCCGTGGGCCAGTAGAATCTGTGGTGGAACGCCTTGGCCACCAGGGTTCTAGAGGCGGCATGATGCCCGGACTCCCCCTGGTGAATGTCTCTGAGGATCTCCTGTCCCTTTTCTGATTCGACGCAGTGCTGAAACATGCCTCGCACGCTACACCGAACTAGCTCGCGATTGATGATGGCGTAGGCTGCAGATCTGTGCTGCATCTGCCTCGCCTCCGCCTCATCTGGAGGAAGCTCGCCGCGAAGGAGTAAGGCCAGGATGGGTTGAGCCCATGACGGAGCCGACACAAGGGCTGGCTCCGCCTCGACCTGACTGTTAGGGGCTTCTGCAGCCCCCGCGCTTGATGAAGCAGTAGTCGTGGGCTTGACACAAGGTGTGTGTGATGTCGTCGTGGCAGCTGGCTCGCCATCTACCTCCATGACGTCCACCCACTGGGTGTCGAGACGACCGGATTCAAGGCAGGGCAGAGCCGGAGTTGTTGTTGTAGCCGGTGCCGCAATTGGAGTCGGCATAGCCAGCGTAGCCGGTGCAGGAGCTGTAGCCGGCGTAGCTGGCGGAGCCGAAGGCGCTTGCACCGAAGATTCAGCCGGTGCCACAACAGGAGTCGGTAGAGCCAGTGTAGCCGGCATAGGAGCTGTAGCCGGCGTAGATGGTGGAGCCGACGGCGCTTGCAACGAAGAATCAGCCGACACGAAGATTGATACCGACTCTGGAGACAGCCTGATAGATGGCTTGTGGAGGTGCTCGAGGGAGACGTCGGATGGGATAGCCTGTCTTGGCCAGTGTATCAGCAGCCTCGTTGTATGCTCTGGGAACATGATGGAACTCGCAACCCTCGAAGGGGCCGCTGAGCTGCTGGATGAGGAAGCGGTAGCTTGCCATGTTGGCGTCCCTGGCGTCCCATTCGCCAGAAACTTGCTGCACCACCAAGTCTGAGTCGCCGAAGCATATGAGCCGCCGGATGCCAATCTCCTTGGCAAGCTGGAGGCCATGAGCCAGTGCTTCGTACTCGGCGACGTTGTTGGAGGCGGCGAAGTGGATCTGGAGAGCATACTTGAGCTGGTCTCCTTTCGGAGATGTCAAGACGATGCCGGCTCCCAGACCAGTCCGCATCTTTGAGCCGTCGAAGTGCATCCGCCAATGCGTAGAGTCTGGACGTGGTGGATCGAACTGGGTTTCGGCCCAGTCGACTAAGAAGTCGGCCACCACTTGAGATTTGATGGCGGTGCGAGGCTCGTACAGGATATCGTGGTACGCCATGGTGATGGACCACTTGGCGATCCTGCCCATTGCATCACGGTTGCCCATGATTTCTGAAAGTGGAGCAGTGCTCACCACGGTGATGGCATGCTCTTGGAAGTATTGCTTTAACTTCTTTGCAGCAAGGTAAACACCATAAACCATTTTTTGGTAGTGGGGATAGTTCTGCTTGGAGGCGGCCAAGACCTTGCTGAGGTAGTAGACAGGGCGCTGTACTAACAATACCTTGCCCTCCTCCTTGCGTTGAACTACCAGCACTACACTAACCACGCGGGTGGTCGCTGCAATGTATATGAGTATGGGTTCCCTTTCAGCCGGCGCTGCCAAGATTGGCAGGCTCGAGATGACCCGCTTGAGGTCGCGGAAGGCTTCGTCCGCCTGGTCTTTCCACTCAAATTTCTTCGTCTTCTTCATGAGCTGGTAGAGTGGAAGGGCTTTCTCGCCAAGCCGGCTGACAAACCGGCTAAGGGACGCCAGGTAGCCGATGAACTTCTGGACGTCTAGGATCCGAGCCGGCCGCACCATCTGCTCGATGCTGCCGATCTTCTCAGGGTTTTGCCTCGATGCCACGAGCGGACACGAAGAACCGCAAGAGTTTGCCGCTTGGAACCCCAAAGACGCACTTCTCCGGGTTGAGCCGGATCTTGTATTCGCGCAGGTTGGCGAACGTCTCCCGCAAGTCGTTGAGGAGGCTGAAGTGCTGCTTCGTCTTGACGAAGATGTCATCCACATAGACATGGATGTTTCTTCCGATCTGTGGCAGTAGGCACAACTGCATGCAGCGTTGAAACGTCGCACCAACGTTCTTCAGACCGAACGTCATGGTGGTGTAGCAGTAGGCCCTGAAGGGCGTGATGAAGGAGGTCTTCAGGCGATCAGCTGGATCCAGCTTGATTTGATGGTAGCCTGAATAAGCATCCAGAAATGATCACTTTATCTATCCTAGGCAACGCGAAAGGGTCTTTCGGACAGGCCTGCAGTGGAGTCGATCACTTGATCTATCCTAGGCAACACGAAAGGGTCTTTCGGACATGCCTTATTCAAGCTAGTGTAGTCGATACACATTCACCACGTGTTGTTTTTCTTCAGCACCAGGACTAGATTGGCTAACCAGTCCGGGTGGAAAACCTCCATGATGAAGCCGGATGCAAGGAGCCGGGTAATCTCTTCTCCAATTGTGTGCCACTTCCCCTCGGCGAAGTGACGCAAAGGTTGTTTTACCGGCTTCGCATCTGGTCACACGTGAAGTTTGTGGTCGGCGTACTTCCTCAGAACACCCGGCATGTCTTTGGGGGACCATGCGAAGATGTCTTGATTTTCACGAAGGAAGTCAACGAGCTCGCCTTCCTATTTGGGGCTGAGGCCAGCCCCGATGGTGACGCACTGCTTGGGATTTGCAGGGTCGTGTGGCACCTGCTTGGTCTCTTTGGCCAGCTTGGCGGAGCCTTCGCCGGCCGACTGGGATGGAGGAGAAGGGATTGCCGGCTTCTCGGTAGCCTGGGCCATGAGCCGGTCGATATGTCTCTTCTCCTCAGCAATCACCAGAGCGTCGGCCAGGCGGCTGCTGTCTTGGGCGCACTTGAGCGACTTCTTCTAGTCGCCAACAATGGTGATGATGCCCTTCGGACCTGGCATCTTCATCTTCAGGTAGGCGTAATGCGGAATAACCATGAACTTGGCTAGAGCCGGTCTGCCCAGCAGCGCGTGATACAGGCTGCTGAGGTCCACTACCTCGAACCATATGGGCTCGCGGCGGAAGTGACCCTTGTCACCGAAGTGGACGTCCAGCTGGATTTCGCCGATAGGCGAGCAGGACTACCCACGCACGATGCCGTGGAAGATAGTGCTGGTCGGCAGGACGTCCGTCTCCTTGAGAACCGGCAGGTGAGCCTCTTGGAGGCGAAGGTGGGGTCGAGGACGAGCACGTATGAGCCCGGGTTGGGCATCACCGCAGGATGGTCCACCCGGCTCCATGTGATTGGTCTGTCCGACCAATTCATGTACTCGGGAACCGGGGGAAGCGTGGCATTCACCTCACGCCTTCTATGGTGCAGGCTATGCTTGTCGTCGCCTTCACTGGTGAAGATGACGAATGCTCCGTCTTGATGGGGGTAGTCGTCGTGGAGGCGGCCGTCGTTGCGAGGCGGCGGTGGTGGAGCCGGAGCAGGACCAGGAGCTAGAGCATGAGGCGCAGCCTGCACACCTGGGGCAGCCGGCATGCCCTCCCCTTGCGACAGCCGTCGTGCGAAGCTGCACTGTCGAAGGGTGTGGGTAGAAGGCTGGGCCCCAGAATGTATCTTGCAGGGGGCGTCAAGCAGCTGCTCGAAGGTCTGCTTGGGCAACCAGTTTGTGTTGCCCCTGTTGGGTCGCTTCCGTTGAGAGCCGGCTTGAGGAGCCGACGTCTCTCCCTCCATGCTAGCTACCAACTTGTTGTTGGAGCGTGAATCTAGCTGATCCGCCTTGTGCTTGTTGTTGTTCTGGCCGCCTCGACCGTCTCCAGCCGGCTTGGGAGTAGCCGGCGTGGGAACGGCC
This sequence comes from Hordeum vulgare subsp. vulgare, assembly GCF_904849725.1. Taxonomy (NCBI): domain Eukaryota; kingdom Viridiplantae; phylum Streptophyta; class Magnoliopsida; order Poales; family Poaceae; genus Hordeum; species Hordeum vulgare. The sequence continues at coordinate 330,522,704 of NC_058522.1, read as the reverse complement.
ATCTCCGAGGCGGTCACCTTGACTCGCATCGCCGAGTCGGCCGTGGCGTACTTGTCCGCCTTGGCCATGAGCACCGCGAGAGAGGTGGGCTCGGAGCACATGAGCTTGTGCTTGAGGAGGGTGCCGTCTCGGCAGCCATCGATGAAGTACTGGATGGCCTGTACCTCATGCACCCCCTCGCAGGAGTTGCGAAGCTCCGTCCACCAAGTGACGTAGTCACGAAGGTGTTCGTCGAGCCTCTGAACGCACATGGCCAGCTCGCGAGGCCGGCCAGTGCACTTGTAGGTGCCAGTGAAGTTGCGGATGAACGCCTCCTTGAAGTCCAACCATGAGTTGACGCTGCCGGCTAAGCCAAGTCCGAGCCGAGCCGGCCAACATGAGTGGCACGTAGCGGACTGCTATGCGCTTGTTGCCTCGGGCAATGCCAACGGCTGTGGTGTGGTCGATCAGCCAGTCCTCTGGCTTGGCAGTGCCATTGTACTTGGGAGTATCCCGAGGCAAGGTGAAGCCTCGGGGAAACGACTCCCCTCGGATTCGGGGGCCGAAGCAGGCCGGACCGATAGGACCGTCCTCCTCTAGGAGAGCTGACTGGGCTAGGGTGATGAGACGCTTGCGGGTGTCCTGGTCACCCTAGGGAACGCGAGCGCCGATCCGAGCCATGATCGGAGAAGCACCTTGCGAACCGGTGGCATGGGTCCCCCCTGGACGAGGAACCCCATACGCCGATTCGCTCTTGTCGCCTCCGCGATGCCTGCTCGAGGTGTGCTCGCTCTGGCACTGGGAGCGCGTGTCTTGACTTCCCTCGCCCCTCCGGTCGAAGGTGCGATGCGAGGAAGATCCCTCCGCGTGGTGATGACCGCTAGGGTTGCGACGCGCTCCGGGGTTGGGTCCTGGAGACTCTGATTGGGCCTGACCGGTGTCAAGCCGCGTGTGCTGCTTGTTGGCAGCGTCAAGGAGATCCTTGACCCGCTTATCCTGGAAGGCGCGCTCCTCGCCCTCCAAGTTCGGCATTTCATCCATGGCCGCCTGTGCCGCCCGCAAGTTGGTTGCAGGGGTCTCGTAGACGGGTTGGTTGCCGCCTAGGATCTCGGCAATGAACCAGCCGCGGCCACGGACCGATCCAAGCCAACTAGGGGCCTCAGATATCGGAGTGAGGCCGTATGCGGAGTTATGCTCGCGCTGCATAGCCTCCATCCGACGCTTTGTCGAGGCGACGGCAATGCCCTCCTCCAAGATCTGCTTGCGAGCCTCCTCCAGTGAGGCTCGGGCATCGTTAGGGTTTGTGGAAGCGGCGACGGGTGTCTTCAGGCCGGTGAGAGCATCCTAAAGAGTATCAGCGGTGACAGCAGCAGGCTCACCAGCGTCTGTTGACGCCTTGCCATGAGCCGAGCTGGTGCTAGCGCCGATGACCATCACCTCCACGACGTTGGAGACGGCGGCGACATGGTATGGGGTGAAGAACCCCACCGACGATGGAGGGCCGTCGAAGACGAGTACGTTGCTGGGGTACACGTCATGTGCACACATCTCAGCGATAGAGAGCCTACTGAAGCTGGGGCATAGTGCCTCAACATTGAAGTCCTCACCGAAGTAGCGAGGACCGTCATTGGCACGCGGGTCGCTAAAGAGAACGATGAGGTTCTCCATAGCAGCGACGACGACGCTAGGAGGCGCCTCGTCATCGGAATCTTCGTCTGAATCCGCATGGCAGACGGGGACGTCGATCATCATCGGTGTTGCCTTGTCGAAAGCGGGCTCCACGGGCATGAAGATCGGTCCGGACGCGATGCATCCGGTGGTGTAGGTGCGGGGCCCCGCCCAGCGCGTAAAGCCAGCTGATGCCACGATTGGCCCCAAGGTGGGTGCCAAATGTCGGTGAATACTCACAACATATGCCATAGGTAGGCTAAAGTCGGTAAGAACCTAAGGGACAACGGAGGGCGCTGGGGACGAGGTTGGTACAAGCATGGAACGCAAAATGTACCCACGTTCAGGGCTCACCGTAGAGATAAGACCCCTAGTCCTGCCGGAGTGTATGATGTATATGGATGGATTACAAGGTTGCTCCTGGAGCTGTGTTGAGGAGGAGGAAGAGGGGAGTAGCCGGCTCGTCTCTGCCTCTCTCTATGTGGTTGGTGGGTGTGGTATGTTGGTCGACCGACCCTTTGCATGGAGGGTGACCGGGGGGTTTTACAGACGAACCCACCGGCGTACAATATGGATAAAGGGTACAAGAGTGGGACCCGAATGGTAGCCTCGTCGGCCGGCCAGGGGACCCGCAAGGGTCTTGTCTTGTCGCTTGAGGGGGCCGCCAGCTGCGAGGTCCCGTCTGGCTGTGGGACCCGCCGGCTAGCCAATGAAGCTCTCGCGTAAGGTTGACACTGAGCACGAGCGGTACGTCAAGCGTCGTCCAGCGAGATTCGTCATGGGCAGATAGTACGACCGCCTCCACTGTTCCCCACGCCGAGTGCAGTAATGGAGTGGGAGTTTGACGGTCCGACACTATGCTGGGTAATGGATTAGACCTGGGGTAGGTCAACGGCGTGGCCACCGACGCTCGTACCTGCCAGACACTCCGACCCAGTACCTTTGCTGACGCGTAGCCACCTTTAATCGTAGGGTCTCGTCATGACCTACGATCTGATGTGACTTGAGATCCCCGGCCAGCTAGCTCGCTTGGCTAGCCCGCTGGGGCATGACCGCCTCGTCCCTAGCCGGCTGGTTTGGCCAAGGCGGTCAAGGAGAGGTAGCCGTCTCGCCTCTAGCCGGCAGGGGTTGCCTGACCGACCAAAGAATTGGCCGCCTCGTCCTCCTGCCGGCAGGCGCAGCCTAGCCGGCGAGAAGACTTGGGCCTTGGAGAATTATACTTGGTCACCACCTTTGGGCGGGAAATGAAGGAGCATGCTCGATGAGCCTACCCCGGGGTTATCCCCCCGACACCTAGGTTATCTCTTACTCAAGCCCTTTACTTATGCATTTTACTTTGTGATAACCATATTGTTTCTTGGTATATATATTGCTATCACTTAGTTGTTTATATTGCTTAGCATAATTTGTTGGTGCACATAGGTGAGCCTAGTTGTTTTAGGTTTTGTGCTTGACTAATTGAACTTTAGTTTTATTCTGTAATTTTCCAAGCCTAAAACCATAATTATTTTAAAGCACCTATTCACCCTCCTCTAGGCGACATCCACGTCCTTTGAGCACTCATCAATGTTCCCTTTAAGATCTACACCAAAGTATGTGCCTTGTGTATGACCTCCATAACCCATAGGACGATTTAGAAGGGTCAATAAGAATTTATCAAGGGCAGAAACATCCATGAAGGGCATGTAGTGCTACAAGAAATCATACATTATCTGAAAGATACCCGTAAACAAGCTATCCTCCTTAAGTCGGACTTCAGGAAGGCGTACGATAGGGTGACCTGGCCTTTTCTTTGAGAGGTGCTCCTTTATAAGGGATTGTCGGCTGCATGGGTAGAGCGTGTGACACAGTTGGTCTCAGAAGGCCAAACTCGCATCTTTGTTAACACATAAATTGGTAAAATGTTTCGTCACAAAAGGGGCCTATGGAAAGGGGACCCAAGCTCGCCTCTCCTTTTCAACTTTGTTGCTAATGCATTGGCATCCACGTTGGACAAGTCTAGGTGTGCTCTCCACATCAAGGGGTGGCCTACCCCCTAATTCCTAGGGGCATCACCCACGTGCAATATGCGAATGACACACAACTCTTGTTTGAACCCGACCTCCATAGCGTTGCGTCCATTAAAGCGACCCTTCTTTGCTTTGAGCTCATATCGTGCCTTAAGATTAATTTTCTTAAGTGTGAAGTGATGACCATGGGGATGGACACTGCTTCAAGTAAATGGGTAGGGGACCAGCATAATTGTAAGCTTGGCAAGTTCCCCCTTTAGATAGGTGGGTCTCCCGATTTCTACTAGTAAATCACTATCGAGGAGTGGGACCCTCCGTGCATTAAGGTTGCGTGCAAGGTCATTCCATGGCGGGGCAAGTTCATGTCATCTAGGGTGTGACTTATTCTTACTAACTCTAATCTCTCGTTGTTACCTGTGTTTAGGATGGGCCTCTTCCTTCTTGCTGATTGGGTTCATGCACAAATGGATTCCCATGGGGCTTGCTTCTTTTGGAAAGGAGTGGGTGCCAAGTAAAAATACCCGCAGGTAGGCGGCGATCTCCCGTCCCAAAAGCCAGAGAGGCATGGGCATTATTAACTTAAAACCCATGAATGCTGCACTCCTAGTGAAGTGGATTTGGAAACTGTCCCAACACATGACGGGGTTGTGGTTGAACATTCTAAGAGCATCTATAGCTGGACCCCTCAAACCCTCCTCAAACACCCAAGCAGGCCGCCCGGTCACAAAAATTCGACCCAGACGGTCCTCTCAAACCGGCCTCAAACGCCCAGGCTAACCGGAACCCCCCATTTCAAGCCCAAATATAGGGCTGATAAGGGGGAGCCTGGGCGCGCCCAGGAACGCCGGACCTGATAGCCCGACCCTTCCTCAAATTGCAGCAAATCCCCCAAACCCTTCCTCCTCCTCCCGCCGCATGCCAACATTTCCCGCGCTCGACCCCTTGCTGTCCGGCACCCTTGCTCTCCATCCTCACCACTTGTCCCGATCCGCCGCCGTGATGTTTTCCACACCGTCCCCGACCGACGCAATGGACATACAGTCCGCCTCATCCGTCGGCGGCCCTTCCTTCGCTTCGTCTTGCAAGCCGGAGAACATCGCCCATAAGCTGTGTCGTTGCCGACAGCGACAAAGGGAGTTGGCCGCACAGGTACATGCAGGCGTTGTCGATGAGATTTCTCTCCCGGTGCAATGAGCTCCCGTCACCCATCCATGCAAGCGCCATCGCGGATTGTGCTGTCCGACACCATCAGACCAAGGAGTAGGAGGATGAGACGGTCGGTTGGACCCTTCGAGAGAGCTTTATGGCCATGCAGCAGAAGTCATTCCATGAGTGTGAGTCCCCGCAACTCGTTTGGGAGCGGGCGAGCATGGCCAACTCCACCGCCCGGGCTGCACTCAACATGTTCGATGAAATGTCTCAACAAGACCGGGTATGTTTTCTCCTGTCCGATCTAATGATTAATATTTCATATAGTTCACTAGTTCGTACAAGATGATTGCTAGCAAACCATGAACGTGTAGGAGACATACTTGGCAAGTATGATAAATGAGAATGAAGATCCGACCCATGTGGAATATGAAATGGAGGAGACAGGCACATTTTTGATTGGGCAACATCCGATCCCGATACTACCAAGAAGAAGAAGAAGGGCAAAGATGATGAAGACAAGAGGGCTTGCTTTCTCAAGATTTGAGGGCATTTTGTTGGTCAAATATTGGTTGAACACAACATTGAACCCAATAAGTGGCACTGAGCAAAAGGGGACCATGTATTAGGAGAAGATTTGGAAGTACTATCATGAATGAAAGGAGTATGTGGAGCCCCATCCCACCGTGAGCACCCGTAGTGTGGCATTGTTGGAGATATGCCCTACAGGCAATCATCTATGATCATATTTCCTATGTGTTTATGAATAAAGATAGTCCTTCAACATTATCCATGATGTGTATTAGCAAGTACGTGACTTGTTTGTGAGACTATACATTGTATGATGACTGTCCTAAATGGTCCCTAGTCGATAGAGTTGTGTGGACACGCAACCAACTAGACTAACATATGATACAATGGTTGGTCCGATCTCACTAACCATGTAGCATTGAATGGTAGCCGGATAATATGGACTCAAAAATATCATGTCGGATTCGATGTACTCAGATCCGAGTCGAGATAAGGTCTGAGTTGGACATACCCAACTATGCGACACATCGATAGGTCATCTGTGAGTCTCTAGTACAACATACGTTGTTTGTCCTAAGACCTGAGATGACGCATGTACTTGGGATGGTGACAGACTTTCTTTGGGCCGACCCAACGCTTCTCGGTGACTGGGTAGTTACAAAGGTAGGGTTCGGCCTTGTCCAAACCCATGCTGCGAGATGTGGTCGAGCAAGATGGGATTTGCCCCTCCGATCAGGAGAGATATACTCTAGGCCCCTCGAGTGATCTAACCTGGATAAGCATGGACATGCGATGAGGATTATGAGATAATTTGGATGTTAGTCTGATTCACCGGAATGAGAAAGAGGTCGTGCGGTGACGACGAGATGATGTATATACTTCTCGCCCCTCGTTGGATACCCCAAGTGGAAGGTGGAGATGTACTCAGCAGCAAATTTCCCTTACATGGAGACTGTAAGGTTTATCGAACCAGGAGGACTCCTAGGCTCAACAAATAGGTGTTGAGGGTTTATTATGTTGGAAATATGCCCTAGAGGCAATAATAAATTGGTTATTATTATATTTCCATGTTCATGATAATCGTTTATTATCCATGCTAGAATTGTATTGATTGGAAACTCAAATAAATGTGAGGATACATAGACAACGCACAATCCCTATTGAGCCTCTAGTTGACTAGCTCGTTGATCAAAGATGGTCAAGGTTTCCTGGCCATAGACAAGTGTTTTCACTTGATAACTGGGTCACATTATTAGGAGAATGATGTGATGGACAAGACCCAAACTATGAACATAGCATATGATCGTGTCAATTTATTGCTACTCTTTTCTCCATGTCAATGTAGCTTTTCCTGTAACCATGAGATCATGCAACTCCCGGAAGCCGACGGAATACCTTGTGTGTATCAAACTGCACAACATAATTGGGTGACTATAAAGGTGCTCTACAGGTATCTCCGAAGGTGCGTGTTGGGTTGGCATGGATCAAGAGTGGGATTTGTCACTCCATGTGACGGAGAGGTATCTCGGGGCCCACTTGGTAATACAACATCACAATAAGCCTTGCAAGCAATGTGACTAAGGAGTTAGTCACGGGATCTTGTATTACGGAACGAGTAAAGAGACATTCCAGTAATGAGATTGAACTAGGTATGGAAATACCGACGATCGAATCTCGGGAAAGTAACATACCGATGGACAAAGGGAACTACATGCGGCATTGATTGAATCCTTGACATCGTGGTTCGACCGATAATGATCTTTGAAGAATATGTAGGAACCAATATGGGCATCCACGTCCCGTTATAGGTTATTGATCATAGAGGTGTCTCGGTCATGTCTGCATAGGTATCGAACCCGCACAGTCTGCACACTTAACGTTTGGTGACGCTAGAGTGGTATTACGATATGTATGTTAGTGAGTGAATGATGTTCGGAGTCCCGGATGAGATCCCGGACGTCACGAGGAGCTCCAGAATGGTTCGGAGGTAAAGATTTATATATGGGAAGTCCTATTTTGGCTACCGGAAAAGTTTCGGATATTATCGGTATTGTACCGGGAAGCTTCTGGAAGGTTCCAGCAGGTTCCAAAGGGTTCCGAAGGAGTACCGAAGGGTCCCTCCAGCCCCTAGGACGTGCATGGGCTGTAAGGGGGCATTGAAGCCTTGTTGGGGCCGCCCCCAAGGGCCCATGCGGTTGGGAGGGAAGAGTCCCTAAAGGGGAAGGCACCTCCTAGATTGGTTCCGACAGTGCTTGGCGAAGCCGTGCTGTCACTGCTCCACCATCATCTCCACCATGCCGTCATGCTGGCTGAGGTCCCATCTACTTCTCCTTCCTCTCTTGCTGGATCTAGAAGGAGGATACGTCATTGAGTCGTACGTGTGCTGAACGCGGAGGTGTCGTCCGTTCAGCACTAGATCGGGAAGGATCGTGATGAGATTGTTGGACGGATTGTAATGGGATCGCGGGTCGGGCTGTCATTTGGCTCACGAAGATGTTCCACTACATCAACCGCGTTATATACGCTTCTGCTTAGCGATCTACAAGGGAATGTAGATTCACTCTCCCCTCTCGTGGATGATCATCACCATGGATAGGAATTGCGTGTGCGTAGGATTTTTTTGTTTCACATGCAATGTTTGCCTACAGTGTCATCATGAGCTAGGTTCATGCGTAAATGATATCTCGAGTAGAACACAAAAGAGTTTGTGGGCATTGATATTCAATTTCCTTCCCTCCTTCGTCTTTTGTTGATTCGGCGGTATTTTTGGATTGAAGCGGCCCGGGCCAACATTACTCGTACGCTTACGAGAGACCGGTTTCATCGACTAATATGCAACTTGTTGCATAGAGATGACTGATGGGTGCCTGTTTCTTCAACTTTAGTTGAATCGGATTTGACCGAGGCGGTCCTTGGAGAAGGTTTAATAGCAACTTGCATATCACCGTTGTGGTTTTGCGTATGCAAGATGCGATCATACTAGATACCCATAGCAGCCACGTAAAACATGCAACAACAAATTAGAGGACGTCTAACTTGTTTTTGCAGGGTATGCATGCGATGTGATATGGCCAAACACATGATATGATATATTGGATGTATGAGATGATCATGTTGTAATATTTAAATATCGACTTGCACATCGATGCTATGGAAACCGGCAGGAGCCATAGGGTTGTCTTTAATTATTTTTGCTCTTGGAGATGCTTTGCTTTCTCACTAGTAGTAGCTTTAGTAGTAAAAACATAGTTAGCGCGACAACCTCGATGGCAGCACAATGATGGAGATCATGGTGTGTCGCCGGTGACGATGGAGATCATGCCGGTGTTTTGATGATGGAGATCAAGAAGCACAAGTTCATGGCCATATCATGTCACTTATCATTTGCATGTGATGTTAATCCTTTTATGCACCTTGTTTTGCTTAGGACGACAGTGGCATTATAAGGTGACCCCTCACTAAAATTTCAAGATCAAATTGTGTTCTCCCCGACTTTGCACTGTTGCGACAGTTCGTCATTTCGAGACACTACATGAAGATCGGGAGTGATAGACTCAAGTTCACATACAACAGGTGCAAAGCAGTTGCACACACAGAACACTCTAGTTAAACTTGACGAGCCTAGCATGTACAGACATGGCCTCGGAACACAAGAGACCGAAAGGTCGAGCATGAATCATATAGTTGATATGATCAACATGGAGTTGTGCACCATTGAAGCTAAAGTCAACTCACGTGATGATCGTACTTGAGTTAGTGAATTTGGATCATGCGACACTCGAATGACTAGAGGGATGTCAATTTGAGTGGGAGTTCTTAAGTAATATGATTAATTGAACTCATTATCATGAACATAGTCAAAAGGTGTTTGCAAATTATCTTGTAGCTTGCGTTGTAGCTCTATTGTTTTGTATATGTTCCTAGAGAAAATTTAGTTGAAAGATGATAGTAGCAATTATGCGGAATGGATCCGTAAACAGAGGATTGTCCTCATTGCTGCATAGAAGGCTTATGTCCTTAATGCACTGCTCGGTGTGCTGAACCTCGAGCATTGTTTGTGGATGTTGTGAATATCTTACATACACGTTTTGATGACTACGTGATAGTTTAGTGCGTAATGCTTAACGGCTTAGAATTGAGGCGCCAAAGACGTTTTGAACGTCATGGAACATATGAGATGTTCCAAGAGATGAAATTGGAATTTCATGCTCGTGCCCATGTTGAGAGGTTCAAGAACTCCGACAAGATTCTTTGTCTACAAAGTAAGGGAGAAAATCTCAATCGTTGAGCATGTGCTCAGATTGTCTAAGTGCTACAACCGCTTGAATTGAGTGGGATTTGATCTTCGAGATAAGATAGTGATTGACATAGTTCTCTAAAGTCACTGCCACGAAGATACAGAGCTTCATGATTAACTATAATATATCAGGGATAAATATGATTTTCCCTGAGCTATTTGCAATGTTTGACACCGCGAAAGTAGAAATCAAGTAGGAGCATCAATTGTTGATGGTTAGTAAAACCACTAGTTTCAAGAAGGGCAAGGGCGAGAAAGGGTACTTCATGAAATGGCAAACAAGTTGCTGCTCTAGTGAAGAGACCCAAGTTTGAACCCAAACCCGAGACTAAGTGCTTCTGTAATGAGGGGAACAGTCACTTAAGTGGAACTACCCTAGATACTTGTGTTGGGGAACGTTGCATGGGAAACAAAAAATTTGCTACTCACACGAAGACCTATCATTGTGTTGTTCATCTACGAGAGGGAGGTTGGATCCACATACCCTTGTAGATCGCTAAGCAGAAGCGTTAATAAACGCGGTTGATGTAGTGGTACGTTGATATGTCTCCAACGTATCTATAATTTTTGATGGTTCCATGGTATTATCTTGTCAACTTTGGATGTTTTATACGCATTTTATATATTTTTTGGGACTAAGCTATTAACTCAGTGCCAAGTGCCAGTTCCTGTTTTTTCGTGTTTTTGACCTTTTTCAGAGGAGAATATTAAATGGAGTCCAAACGGAATAAAATCTTCGGACTGATTTTTTCCACAACAGAAGATACGCAGGGAACTTGAGAACCAAGGCAAAGGATCCCGGGGGAGGCCACAAGCCCCCTAGCCGCGGCCTAGGGGGGCGCGCCTACCAGGCTTGTGGGCCCCCCGTGGCTCCTTTGCCCTACTTCTTCCGCCTATAAATTCCCCAAAAATCTGAAACCACCAGAGAGAGCCACGAAAATACTTTTCCGCCGCCGCAAGCTTCTGTCTCCGCAAGATCCCATCTGGGGACCGTTCTGGTGCCATATCGGAGGGGGGATTCGGACACGGAGGGGGGATTCGGACACGGAGGGCTTCTTCATCAACACAATTGCCTCTCTGATGATGTGTGAGTAGTTCACACAGACCTTCGGGTCCATAGCTAGTAGCTAGATGGCTTCTTCTCTCTCTTGGATCTTCAATACAAAGTTCTCCATGATCCTCATGGAGATCTATCCGATGTAATCTTCTTTTGCGGTGTGTTTGTAGAGATCCGATGAATTGTGGATTTGTGATCATATTATCTATGAATATTATTTGAGTTTCCTCTGATCTCTTATATGCATGATTTCGTATCCTTGTAATTCTCTTCGAGTTGTGGGTTTCGTTTGGCCAACTTGATCTATAATTCTTGCAATGGGAGAAGTGCTTGGTTTTGGGTTCATACCGTGCGGTGTCCTCACCCAGTGACACAAGGGGTAGCGAGGCACGCATCGTGTTGTTGCCATCAAGGGTAAAAAGATGGGGTTTATAACTATTGCATGAATTTATCCCTCTACATCATGTCATCTTGCTTAAGGCGTCACTCCGTTTGTTATGAACTTAATACACTAGATGCATGCCGGATAGCGGTCGATGTGTGGAGTAATAGTAGTAGAAGAAGAAAGTATCGGTCTACTTGTTTCATACGTGATGCCTATATGTATGATCATTTCCTTAGATATCATCATGACTTTGCGCGGTTCTATCAATTGCTCGACAGTAATTCGTTCACCCACCGTAATCCTTGCTTTCATGAGAGAAGCCTCTAGTGAACACTATGGCCCCCGGGTCTACTTCACATCATATTTTCAGCTCTACACTTTCACTTTGTTGCACTTTCCACCTTCAGATCTCACCTTGCAATTAATCATGAAGGGATTGACAACCCCTTTATAGCGTTGGGTGCAAGTTTATTTGTTTTTGCGCAGGTACATTGGTGACTTGCCTTGATACTCCTACTGATTTGATACCTTGGTTCCCAAACTGAGGGAAATACTTACTGCTACTCTGCTGCATCACCCTTTCCTCTTCAAGGGAAAAACCAATGCAAGCTCAAGAGGTAGCATACGTCTTCACAATCTGTCCCACGAACCGTCCCACAAACCGTCTCGCGATCCGTCCCATGATCCGTCCCGATCAAGTGCCGAACGGACGACACCTCCGCGTTCCACACACGCACAGCTCGATGATGATCTCCGCCTTCTTGATCAAGCAAGAGGGGTGGGGAAGTAGATGACTTCTCCGGCAGCGTGACGGTGCGCCGGTGATGGTGATGATCTATTCCTGCAGGGCTCCGCCCGAGCTCCGAAGAAAACCGATCTAGAGGAAGAACTACGATCTAGAGGAGAGGGCAGCACGTGGCAAAGTTGTGTCTCAAAAGCCCTAAATCTTTAGTATATATAGGAGGAGGGGAGAGGCGGACTTGGTGCACCATGGAAGGCCTCCTTGGGTCGGCCGAAGTGGGGAAGGGAGGAGTCCTCCTCCAATCCCACTTGGATTAGGACTCCTTCCTTATTTTCCCACCTCTTTTGGATTTTCCACTTTTTCCTCATGGGCTTTCCTTGGATGACTTTTTCAGCCCATTATATCTTATTGTGCATCCAATAAACCCATGTGGGCCCCTTGGGGCGTGGTGGTCCCACCTAGTGGGACCCCGGAACCCATTCGTCACTCCCGGTACACTCCCGGCAATGCTCAAAAACCTTCCGGAATCCAACCACCAACTTCCTATATATCAATCTTCATTTCCGGACCATTCCGGAACTCCTCGTAACATCCAGGATCTCATCCTGTACTCCGAAAAAAACTTCGGTCACCAACAAATATAACTCAACTGTACCGAAACGTCACCGAACCTTAAGTGTGCAGACCCTGCGGGTTCGAGAACTATGCAGACATGGCCTGAGACACTCTCTGGTCAATAACCAACAGCGGGACCTGAATGTCCATATTGGTTCCTACATATTCTACGAAGATCTCTTTCGGTTGAACCCCTATGTCAAGGATTCACATAATCCCGTATACTATTCCCTTTGTCCTTCGGTATGTTACTTGCCCGAGATTCGATCGTCGGTATCTTTATACCTAGTTCAATCTTGTTACCGACAAGTCTATTTACTCATTCTGTAATGAAAGATCCCTTAACTAACTCCTTAGTCACATTGCTTGCAAGTATTGTTGTGATGTTGTATTACTGAGTGGGCCCCGAGATACCTCTCCGTCACACGGAGTGACAAATCCCAGTCTTGATCCATGCCAACCCAACAGACACCTTTGGAGATACCTGTAGAGCACCTTTATAGTCACCCAGTTACGTTGTGACATTTGATAACCCACAAGGTATTCCTCTGGTGTCCAGGAGTTGCATGATCTCATGGTCATAGGAACAGATACATTGACATGCAGAAAACAGTAGCAATAAACTGGCACGATCATATACTATGTTTATAGTTTGGGTCTTGTCCATCACATCATTCTCCCAATGATGTGATCCTGTTATCAAGTGACAACACTTGCCTATGGCCAGGAAAACTTGACCATCTTTGATCAACGAACTAGTCAACTAGAGGCTCACCAGCGATAGTGTGTTGTCCATGTATCCACATGTATTTGAGTTTCCAATCAACACAATTCTAGCATGGATAATAAACTGTTATTATGAACAAGGAAATATAATAAGAACTAATTTATTATTGCCTCTTGGGCATATTTCCAACAATCTCCCACTTGCACTAGAGCCAACAATCTAGTTCACATCACTATGTGATTGTAATGAATCTAACACCCATACAGTTCTGGAGTTCGATCATGTCTTGCTTGTGAGAGAGGTTTTAGTCAACGGTTCTAAACCTTTCAGATCCGTGTGTTTTTTACAAATCTTTATGTCACCTTATAGATGCTGCTACTACGTACTATTCGAAAATATTCCAAATATCTACTCTACTATACGAATCCGTTTTACTACTCAGAGTTTATTCGGATTAGTGTCAAAGCTTGCATTGACGTAACCCTTTATGACGAACTCTTTAACCACCTCCATAATCGAGAAAAATTCCTTAGTCCGTTAGTTACTAAGGATAACTTCGACCGTTGTTCAGTGCTTCAATCATGGATCACTCTTTGTACCCCTTGGCAGACTCATGGCAAGGCACACATCAGGTGCGGTACACAACATGGCATACTGTAGAGCCTACGGCTAAGGCATAGGGGACGACCTTCGTCCTATCTCTTTCTTCTGCCGTGGTCGGGCTTTGAGTCTTACTCAAATTCACACCTTACAACACAGCCAAGAACTCCTTCTTTGCTGATCTATTTCGAACTCCTTCAAAAACTTGTCAAGGCATGCATTTCATTGACAGTTCTATTAAATGTTTTGATCTATCTCTATAGATCTTGATGCTCAATGTTCAAGTCGCTCTATCCAGGTTTTTCTTTGAAAAATTCCTTTCAAACAACCCTTTATGCTTTTATAGAAATTCTACATTACTTCCGATCAACAATATGTCTGCCACATATACATATCAGAAATTCTATAGTGCTCCCAGTCACTTCTTTGGAAATACAAGTTTCTCATAAACATTGTATAAACCCAAAAACTTTGATCATCTCATCAAAGTGTATATTCCAACTCCGAGATGCTTCCACCAGTCCATAGAAGGATCGCTGGAGCTTGCATACTTGTTAGCCTCCTTAGGATTGACAAAACCTTCTGGTTGTATCACATACAACCTTTCCTCAAGGAAACCGTCGAGGAAACAATGTTTTGACATCCTATGTGCAATATTTCATAAATAATGCAGCAACTTCTAACATTATTCCAATAGACTTTTAGCATCGCTACGAGTGAGAAAGTCTCATCATAGTCAACTCTTTGAACTTGTCGGAAACATCTTTGCGATAAGTCGAGCTTTTCTTAATGGTGACTTTCCACCATCATCGTTTGTTTTCCTTTTAAAGATCCATCTTTACTTAACAGTCTTACGACCATCAAGTAGTTCTTCAAAGTCTACACTTTGTTTTCATACATGGATCCTCTCTCGGACTACATGGCCTCCAGCCATTTGCCGGAATCCGGGCCCACCATCGCTTCTCCATAGCTCGTAGGTTCATTGTTGTTCAATAACATGACCTCTAAGACAGGGTCACCGAACCACTCTGTAGTAGTGCGCGACCTTGTTGACCTACGAGGTTTGTAGGAACTTGATCTAAAGCTTAATGATCACCATCATGAGTTTCCACTTTAATTGGTGTAGGCGCCACATGAACAACTTCATGTGCCCTGCTACACACTGGCTGAAGTGATGGTTCAATAACCTTATCAAGTTCCACCACCCCCCATTAAATTCTTTTGAGAGAAACCTTTCCTCGAGAAAGGTCCCATTTCTAGAAACAAATACTTCGCTTTCGGATCTGAGATAGGAGATGTACCCAACTGTTTTGGATATCCTATGAAGATGCATTTATTCGCTTTGGGTTCAAGCTTATCAGACTGCATTTTTTTCACATAAGCATCATAGCCCCAAACTTTCAAGAAACGACAGCTCAGGTTTATCCAAACCATAGTTCATACTCTGTCATCTCAACAGAAATACGTTGTGCCCTATTTTAAAGTGAATGCGGTTGTCTCTAATGCATCACTCATAAACGATAGTGGTAGTTCGATGAGAGACATCATAGTATGCACTATATCAAATAGGGCGCGGCTATGACATTCGGACACACCATCACACTATGGTGTTATAGGTGGCATGAATTGCGAAACAATTTCCACATTGTCTTAACTGTGTACCAAAACTCGCAACTCAGATATTCATCTCTATGATCATATCATAGACAGTTTATCCTCTTGTCATGACAATCTTCACTCTGAAATAGATTTGAACTTCTCAATATTTCAGACTTGTGATTCATCAAGTAAATACTCCTGTATCTACTCAAATCGTCAGTGAAGTAAGAAAATAATGATATCCACTGCGTACCTCAGCACTCATTGGACTGCACACATAAAAAATGTATTACTTCCAAAAAGTTACTTTTTCGTTCCGTGTGGCATGATTTGCATGTCTCAAGTGATTCAAAACCAAGTGAGTCCAAATGATCCATCTGCATGGAGTTTCTTCATGCGTTTATACCAATAGGTATGGTTTGCATGTCTTAAACATTTCAAAAATGAGTGAGTACAAAGATCCATCAGCATGGAGCTTCTTCACGCATTTTATACTGACATGACTCAAGTGGCAGTGCCACAAGTAGATGGTACTATCATTACTACTTTGTATCTTTTGGCATCAATATTATGAACAGGTGCAGCACTACGATCGAGATTCAATAAACCAATGAAGGTAATTATTCAAGCAAATAGAATAACCATTATTCTCTTTAAATGAATAATCGTATGTTAATAAACACTATCCAATCATGTTCATGCTCAACGCAAACACCAAATAATTATTATTTAGGTTTAACACCAATCCCGATGGTAGAGGGAGCGTGCGATGTTTTGATCACATCAACCTTGGAAACACTTCCAACATGTATTGTCACCTCGCCTTTAGCTAGTCTCCGTTTATTCCGTAGCTTTTACTTCGAGTTACTAATCACTTAGCAACCGAACCTGTATCTAATACCCTCGTGCTACTAGGAGTACTAGTAAAGTACACATCAATAACATGTATATCAAATATACTACTTTCGACTTTGCCAGCCTTCTCATCTACCAAGTATCTATGGTAGCTCCGCCTTAGTGACAGTTCCTCTCATAACTGAAGCACTTAGTCTCGGGTTTGGGTTCAATCTTGGGTTTCTTCATTAGAGCAGCAACTGGTTTGCCGTTTCATGAAGAATCCCTTCTAGCGCTTGCCCTTGTTGAAACTAGTGGTTTTACTAACCATCAACAATTGATGCTCCTTCTTGATTTCTACTTTCGTAGTGTCAAACACTGGAAATTGCTCAAGGATCATCATATCTATCCTTGATATGTTATAGTTCATCACGAAGCTCTAGCAGCTTGGTGGCAGTGGCTTTTGGAGAACCATCACTATCTCATCTGGAAGATTAACTCCCACTTGATTCAAGCGGTTGTTGTACTCACACAATCTGAGCACATGCTTAACGATTGAGATTTTCTCCTTTACTTTATAGACAAAGAATCTTGTCGGAGGTCTCATACCTCTCAACAAGGGCACGAGCATGAAATCTCAATTTCATCTCTTAGAACATCTCTTATGTTCCGTGACATTTCAAAACGTCTTCGGCGCCTTGCTTCTAAGCCATTAAGTATTATGCACTGAACTATCATGCAGTCATCAAAACCTGTATGTCAGATGTTCGGAACCTCCACAGACGACGCTCGAGGTGCAGCACACCGAGTGGTGCATTAAGGACAAAAGCCTTCTGCGCAGCAATGAGGACAATCCTCAGTTTTACGGACTCAGTCCGCAAAGTTGCTACTATCATGTTTCAACTAATTTTTCTCCAGGAACATATAAAAAACAGTAGAGCTATAGCGCAAGCTACATCATAATTCGCAAAGACCTTTTAACTAAGTTCATGATAATTAGTTCAATTAATCATATTACTTAAGAACTCCCACTTAAAAAGTACATCTCTCTAGTCATTTGAGTTGTGCATGATCCAAATCCACTAACTCAAGTCTGATCATCATGTGAGTTGAGTATAGCTTCAGCGGTAAACATCTCTATGCTAATCATATCAACTATATGATTCATGCTCGACCTTTCGATCTCTCGTGTTCCGAAACGTGGTCTCTCGAAATGACGAACTGTCGCAACGGTGCATAGTCGGGGAGAACACAATTTCAACTTGAAATTTTAGTGAGGGATCACCTTATAATGCTACCATCGTTCTAAGAAAAATAAGGTGCATAAAAGGATTAACATCACATGCAATTCATAAGTGACATGATATGGCCATGATCTTGTGCTTCTTGATCTCCATCATGAAAGCATCGGCATGATCTTCTTGTCACCGGTGCCACACGATGATCTCCATCATCATGATCTCCATCATCGTGCCGCCATCGAGGTTGTCGTGCTATCTATGCTATTACTACTAAAGCTACAACCTAGCGATATAGTAAACGCATCTGCAAACACAAACGTTAGTTTAAAGACAACCCTATGGCTCCTGCCGGTTGCTGTAGCATCGACGTGCAAGTCGATATTAAGTATTACAACATGATCATCTCATACATCCAATATATCACATCATGTCTTTGGCCATATCATATCACAAGCATACCCTGCAAAAACAAGTTAGACATCCTCTAATTTGTTGTTGCATGTTTTACGTGGATGCTATGGGTATCTAGTATGATTGCATCTTACTTACGCAAAAAACCACAACGGAGATGTGAAAATTGTTATTTAACCTATCTCCAAGGACCGCCTCGGTCCAATCCAATTCAACTAAAGTTGAAGAAACCGACACCCGCCAGTCATCTTTATGCAACGAGTTACTTGTCAGTCGATGAAACCAGTCTCTCGTAAACGTACGAGTAATGTCGGTCCGGGCCGCTTCAATCTAACAATACCGCCGAATCGAGAAAATACTAAGGAGGGCAGAAAATCGAACATAAACGCCCACAAAACCCTTTGTGTTCTACTCGAGATAACATTTACGCATGACCTAGCTCATGATGCCACTTTTGGGGAACGTTGCATGGGAAACAAAAACATTCTTACGCACACGAAGACCTATCATGGTGATGTTCATCTACGAGAGGGAGATTGGATCCACATACCCTTGTAGATCGCTAAGAGGAAGCGTGAATAAACGCGGTTGATGTAGTGGTACGTCTTCACGATCCGTCTCACGATCCGTCCCACGAACCGTCTCGCGATCCGTCCCACGATCCGTCCCGATCAAATGCCGAACGGACATCACCTCCGTGTTCCACACACGTACAACTTGATGTCGATCTCCGCCTTCTTGATTCAGCAAGAGGGGCGGGGAAGTAGATGATTTCTCTAGCAGCATGAGGCGCGCCGGTGATGGTGATGATCTATTCCTGCAGGGTCCACCCGATCTCCGCAGAAAACCGATCTAGAGGAAGAACTACGATCTAGAGAAGAGGGCAGCACGTGGCAAAGTTGTGTATCAAAAGCCCTAAATCTCTAGTATATATAGGAGGAGGGGAGAGGCAGCCTTGGTGCGCCAAGGAAGGCCTCCTTGCGTCGGCCGAAGTGGGGAAAGGAGGAGTCCTCCTCCAATCCCACTTGGATTAGGACTCCTTCCTTATTTTCCCACCTCTTTTGTATTTTCCACTTTTTCCTCATGGGCTTTCCTTGGATGACTTTGTCAGCCCATTATGCCTTATTGCGCATCCAATAAACCCACGTGGACCCCTTGGGGCGTGGTGGGCCCACCTAGTGGGCCCCCAGAACCTATTCGTCACTCCCGGTACACTACCGGCAATGCTCGAAAACCTTTAGGAATCCAAACACCAACTTCCTATATACCAATCTTCGTTTCCAGACCATTCCGGAACTCCTCGTAACGTCCAGGATCTCATCCGGGACTCTGAACAAAACTTCAGTCACCAACACATATAACTCAACTATACTGAAACGTCACCGAACCTTAAGTGTTCAGACCCTGCGGGTTCGAGAACTACGCAGACATGACCCGATACACTCTCTGGTCAATAACCAACAGTGGGACCTGGATGTCCATATTGGTTCCTACATATTCTACGAAGATCTCTATCGGTTGAACCTCTATGGCAAGGATTCATATAATCCCGTATACTATTCCCTTTATCCTTTGGTATGTTACTTGCCCGAGATTCAATCGTCGGTATCTCTATACCTAGTTCAATCTCGTTATCGGAAAATCTCTTTACTCATTCCGTAATGCAAGATCACGTAACTAACTCCTTAGTCATATTGCTTGCAAGGCTTGTTGTGATGTTGTATTACCGAGTGGGCCCCGAGATACCTCTCCGTCACACGAAGTGACAAATCCCAGTCTTGATCCATGCCAACCCAATACACACCTTTGGAGATACATGTAGAGCACCTTTATAGTCACCGAGTAACGCTGCGACATTTGATAACCCACAAGGTATTCCACTGGTGTCCGGGAGTTGCATGATCTCATGGTCATAGGAACACATACATTGACATGGAGAAAAGAGTAGCAATAAACTGACACGATCATATACTACGTTTATAGTTTGGGTCTTGTCCATCATATGATTCTGCTAATGATGTGATCCCCTTATCAAGTGAAAACATTTGCCTATGGCCAGGAAACCATGACCATCTTTGATCAACGAACTAGTCAACTAGAGGCTCACCAGGGACAGTGTGCTGTCCAAGTATCCACACATGTATTTGAGTTTCCAATCAACGGAATTCTAGGATGGATAATAAACGATTATTATGAACAAGGATATATAATAATAACTAATTTATTATTGCCTCTAGGGCATATTTCCAACAACTTGGTAGATGAGAAGGCTCGCAAAGTCGACAAAAGTATATTGGATATACATGATATTGATGTGTACTTTACTAGTACTCGTAGTCGCACGAGGGTATTAGATACCGGTTCGGTTGCTAACTGTTAGTCACTCAAAATAAAAGGTACGGAATAAACAGAGACTAGGTAAAGGCGAGGTGACGATATGTGTTGGAAGTGTTTCCAAGGTTGATGTGATCAAACATCGCACGCTCCCTCTACCATCGGGATTAGTGTTAAACCTAAATAATTGTTATTTGGTGTTTGCGTTGAGCATAGACATGATTAGATTGGGTTTATCACAATACGGTTATTCGTTTAAAGAGAATAATGGTTACTTTGTTTATTTGATTAATACCTTCAATGGTCTTGCACCTAAAATGAATGGTTTATTGAATCTCAATCGTATTGATACACATGTTCATAATATTGATGCCAAAACATACAAAGTAGTAATGATAGTACCACTTACTTGTGGCGCTGCCACTTGAGTTATATTGGTGTAAAACGCATGAAGAAGCTCCATACTGATGTATCTTTGGACTCACTCGTTTTTGAATCGTTTGACACAAGCAAACCATGCCTATTGGTGTAAACACATGAAGAAACTCCATGCAGATGGATCGTTTGGACTCACTTGATTTCGAATCATTTGAGACATGCAAATCATGCCACATGGGCAAGATGACTGAAGGCCTCATTTTCCAGTGAGATGGAACAAGATAGTGACTTACTGGAAGTGATACATTTTGATGTATACAGTCCAATGAGTGTCGAGGCACGCAATGGATATCGTTATGTTCTTACTTCACAGATGATTTGAGTAGATACTACTATATTTACTTGATGAAACACAAGTCTGAATTATTGAAAGGTTCAAGTAATTTCGGAGTGATGTTGAAGATCATTGTGAGAAGAGGATAAAATGTCTATGATATGATCGTAGAGATGAATATCTGAGTTGCGAGTTTGGTACACATTTAAGACAGTGTGAAAATTGTTTCACAACTCATGCCACCTGGAACACCATAGTGTGATGGTGTGCCCAAACTTCATAGCCGCGCCCTATTGGATATGGTGCATACTATGATGTCTCTTATCGAATTACCACTATAGTTTTTTGGTTAGGCATTAGAGACAACCACATTCACTTTAAATAGGGCACCACGTAATTGCGTTGAGATGACACCATATGAAATATGGGTTGGAGAAACCTAAGTTGTGGTTTCTTAAAAGGTTGGGCCTCCGACGCTTATATGAAAAAATTTCAGCCTGATAAGTCGAACCCAAAGTG
Organism: Hordeum vulgare subsp. vulgare; assembly: GCF_904849725.1. NCBI lineage: Eukaryota > Viridiplantae > Streptophyta > Magnoliopsida > Poales > Poaceae > Hordeum > Hordeum vulgare. Next base: position 330,501,295 of record NC_058522.1, on the reverse strand, counting down.
GATAAATGCATCTTCATAGGACACCCAAAAGTGTTTATTTCTAGAAACGGGTCCTTTCTCAAGAAAGGTTTCTCTCGAAAGAATTGAGTGGGAGGATGCTGGAACTTGATGAGGTTATAGGACCGTCAGTTCAACCAGTGTGTAGCAGGGCGCATGAAGTTGTTCCTGTGGCGCCTACACCAATTGAAGTGGAAAGCTGATGATGGTGATCATGAAGCTCCGGATCAAGTTATTGCCAAACCTCGTAGGTCAACAATGAAACGTACTGCTCTAGAGTGGTACAGTAATCCTCTCTTAGAGGTCATGTTGCTGAACAACAATGAACCGACGGGGTATGGAGAAGCGATGGTGGGCCTGGATTCCGACGAATGGCCCTAGGTCATGAACTCCGAGAGAGGATCCACGTGGGAAAACAAAGTGTAGACTTTGGAAGAACTACTTCATGGTCGTAAGACTGTTAAGTACAGATGGATCTTTAAAAGGAAGACAAACGATGATGGTGAACAGTCACTATTAACAAAGCTCGACTTGTCGCAAAGATGTTTTCGACAAACTCAAAGAGTTGACTATGATGAGACTTTCTCACTCATAGCGATGCTAAAAGTCTGTTGGAATTATGTTAGCAGTTGTTGCATTATTTATGAAATCTTGCACATAGGATGTCAAAACATTATTTCCTCGACGGTTTCCTTGAGGAAAGGTTGTATGAGATACAACCAGAAGGTTTTGTCGATCCTAAGGATGTTAACTAGTATCCAAGCTCCAACAATCCTTCTAAGGACTGGAGCAAGCATCTCGGAGTTGGAACATACGCTTTGATGAGATGATCAAAGCTTTTGGGTTTATACAAGGTTTATGAGAAGCTTGTATTTCCAAAGAAGTGAGTGGGAGCACTATAGAATTCCTGATAAGTATATGTGGTTGACATATTGTTGATCGGAAGTTGTCAGCGTTCTAGAAATGGGCGTCCCAGACCTGCCTGCCTGCGGCCCAGGGTTGGCCCACTTCATCGACCAAAAACCAACAGGCCCGGCACCACTCAAGGCAAGGCCCTCGTGAGGGGCCAAGCCTCACGAGGAGGAACAACATCAAGACCCGCAAGGGGGCTCCTCAAGACCCCTCTGGAGCGACGGATATTCCAAGGTGAGACCCGTCCTCAGGAGTCAAGGATGACACGAAGGAAGGACATGCGAGCATCAGACAGCAGGACGGTGCAGTTCCCCCTTTAGTGCAAAGGGGGCGAGGACGCACGCAGGACTCCAAGGCATCTCCCAAAGGTTTCCACTCTGGTGCAACAAGGCCACCACCGCCCGCTAGCAGGACGGACGCCATCCCTGGAACCGTCCTTGCAGCGCTAACAACCACTTTGCACGCGAAGACTACTTTCGGACAGGGGAAGCATGTTCCCGTGTCCCCCTTTAAAATTGGCCGTTGTGGGATCCCTTCCTGCCGAAACTATAAGGGAAGAGGACCGGGGCCGCCACTATATATTGAGAGAGTAGTTTACTTCATAGCGGGGGATCCCGATTCATTCACCCACCGGCACCACACAAAGGCCACCCATCCTCCGGAGGCCCTCGAACACTGTACTAGTTCATCCATCAACCTCCACGAGAGGCAATCTACCAAAGCAGGAGTTGGGTATTACGCTTCTCAACGGCCCGAACCTGGGTAAACTACCATGTTCTGTATCTTCCTCACCATCAAGTGAGTTCTCTACCATTCCTAGCGAGTAGCGAGTCAGGTGAACATAAGCTGTCAAGTGGCCTCCGCTCGCGCCCCCGAGTTCAAATCTTTAGGGTTTTGCGGAACCTGAAATTTGACATTTGGCGCGCCGGGTAGGGGGTGCGTGTCGGAGCCTCCACGCAAATAGCAAGAGCCAAACCTCAACTCGGCGACTCCATGGCAAGCGTGACCACCGACAACCGTCGGTCCCCGGCGGTGCACGACGTCCGGGCGAGCAGGACCGCCCCTCCAGTCGCCTGCATTCTCGGCGGATCACAGGCGCCATCTCCCGGCCATCACGTCAAGCGTTTTCTACAGCGCGAGGGGGCAATTTACCCAAGGACCGAGCCCACGGAACACCACGTATGGCCGGAGGTCAACATCACCTTCGGCCCCGACAATCACCCCAAGGCCACGACAGCCACCGGGACACTTCCCATGTTGTGCACATCGACCATAAGCGGTGTGGCCTTCTCCAAGACCCTCATCGACAGCGGGGTGGACCTTAACGTCATCTCAATAGAGGCATTTGATGTGCTGCAGTTGACCCGAGAGAGGCTTGCGCCTTCAAAGCCCTTCTCCGGGGTGGTGGCAGGATATGTCACCCCTATGGGATGGATTCACCTCCCCGTCACTTTCGGCACCCGCTCCAACTTCCGACCAAGCAGATCGACTTCGACGTCGCCAGCATCCACCTTACGTACAATGCAATACTCGGCTACACCGCCCTTGCACAGTTCATGGCGGCCACGCACCCACGCTACAACGTCGTCAAGATGCACGGGAGCGGCGGCGTGCTCACCGTCGTGGGGGACATCAGGGACGCATCTCGGGTACTCAACCTATCGCACAAGGTCGCGGCCACGACATGTGCCAACCTCAGGGGCACGCCGCACGCCGTGGAAGACCCTGGGGACATCACGCCCGTGAAGAAGAAGCAGTTGTTCTCCCAGGATCGGGCGAAAACAAAGAAAGTACCGGTGGATGAAGGAAGCTCGGCTCCCACCTTCACCATTGGCACAAAACCTCCCCCAAGACCAAGAGAAGGTATTGGTGGTTTTCCTCAGGGCAAACAAGGACGCGTTCGCCTGGAGCGCCTCCGACCTGGAGGGGGTCCCGAGGGACGTCATTGAGCACCACCTCATGGTGTGCACGAACGCGCGCCCGGTGAAGCAGAAGGCAAGGAGGCAAGCCCCATAGAAGCAGGCGTTCATCGCTCACGAGGTGTGCAAACTGAAGTAGGCAGGGGTCATTCGAGAGGTGCGCTACCTGAATTGGTGGCCAACCCGGTGGTCTTCCCGAAGAAGTGCGGGAAGAGGCGCATGTGCGTCGACTTCACGAGCCTTAACAAAGCTTGCCCTCAGGACCTGTTTCCGCTACCAAGCATCGACCAGAACATGGATTCCAATGCGGAGTGCAATCTCCTGTGCTTCTTGGATGCATTCTCAAGCTACCACCCGATCAAGATGGCGGTGGAAGATGTCGAGAAGACAGCCTTCCTCTCTCCGTGTGGGGTATACTGCTACGAGTCCATGCCCTTCGGGCTGCGGAACATCGGGGCAACCTTCCAGCAGTTGATGCATATCGCTCTGGGACCGCAGCTCGGGAGGAACGTAGAGGCCTACGACGATGACATCGTGGTCAAGTCAAGGAAAGAAAGAACCCTGGAGGAGGCCTTCGCCAGCCTAAGAGAGGTGAACCTGAAGCTCATCCCCGAGAAGTGCGTCTTCGGGGTCCCATTAGGCAAACTGCTCGGTTTCCTGGTGTCGCACCGGGGGTGTTGGTAAATACTCACAACATAAGCCATGGGTAGGCTAAAGATGGTAGGAACCGAAGTGGCACCGGAGGGTGATATGTCTCCAATGTATTTATAATTTTTATGGTTCCATGCTATTATATTGTCAACTTTGGATGTTTTGTACGCATTTTATATCGTTTTTGGGACTAACCTATTAACTCAGTGCCAAGTGCCAGTTCCAGTTTTTTCGATGTTTTTGACCCTTTTCAGAGAAGAATATTAAACGAGTCCAAATGGAATAAAATCTTCGGAATGATTTTTTCCGTAACAGAAGATACGCGGGGAACTTGAGAACCAAGGCAAAGGACTCCGGGGGAGGCCACAAGCCCCCTAGGCGCGGGCTGGGGGACGTGCCTAGCAAGCTTGTGGGCCCCTCGTAGCTCCTTTGCCCAACCTCTTCCGCCTATAAATTCTCCAAAAATCTGAAACTGCCAGAGAGAGCCACGAAAATACTTTTCCGCCGCCGCAAGCTTCTGTCTCCGCAAGATCCCATCTGGGGACCGTTCTGGTGCCCTGCCAGAGGGGGGATTCAGACACGGAGGGCTTCTTCATCAACACCATTGCCTCTCCAATGATGCGTGAGTAGTTCACCGCAGACCTTCGGGTCAGTAGCTAGTAGCTAGATGGCTTCTTCTCTCTCTTGGATCTTCAATACAAAGTTCTCCATGATCTTTATGGAGATCTATCCGATGTAATCTTCTTTTGCGGTGTGTTTGTAGAGATTCGATGAATTGTGGATGTATGATCAGATTATCTATATTTGTTATTTGAGTTTCAGCTGATCTCTTATATGCTTGATTTCGTATCCTTGTAATTCTCTTCGAGTTGTGGGTTTCGTTTGGCCAACTTGATCTATAATTCTTGCAATGAGAGAAGTGCTTGGTTTTGGGTTCATACCGTGCGGTGTCCTCACCCAGTGACAGAAGGCGTAGCGAGGCACGCATCGTGTTGTTGCCATCGTGGGTAAAAAGATGGGGGTTATATCTATTGCATGAATTTATCCCTCTACATCATTTCATCTTGCTTAAGGCGTTACTCTGTTTGTTATGAACTCAATACACTAGATGCATGCTGGATAGCGGTCGATGTGTGGAGTAATAGTAGTAGATGCAGACAGTATCGGTCTACTTGTCTCGGATGTGATGCATATATGTATGATCATTGCCTTAGATATCATCATGACTTTGCACGGTTTTATCAGCTCGACAGTAATTCGTTCACCCATAGTAATATTTGCTATCATGAGAGAAGCCTCTAGTGAACACTATGGCCCCCGGGTGTACTTCACTTCATATTTTCAGCTCTACACTTTCACTTTGTTGCACTTTCCGCCTTCAGATCTCACCTTGCAATCAATCGTGAAGGGATTGACAACCCCTTTATAGCGTTGGGTGCAAGTTTGTTTGTTTTTGCGCAGGTACTTTGGAGACTTGCCTTGGTACTCCTACTGGATTAATACCTTGGTTCTCAAACTGAGGGAAATACTTACTGCTACTGTGCTGCATCACCCTTTCCTCTTCAAGGGAAAAACCAACGCAAGCTCAAGAGGTAGTAGAGGGCGCTGGGGGCCAGGTTAGTACAAGCATAGAACACACGATGTACCCAGGTTCAGGGCTCCCCGTAGAGATAATACCCCTAGTCCTGCCGGAGTGTATGATGTATGAATGGGACTACAAAGTGCTCCTCAAGTTGTACTGCGAAGGAGGAAGAAGGAGAAACTGGCTCATCTCTACCTCTCCTATGTGGTCGGTGTGTGTGCGAAGTTGACCGACCCTCTGCATGGAGGGGGCCGTGGGGTTTTATAGACGAACCACCGGCCTACAATATGGATAAAGGGTACAAGAGTGGGACCCGGCTACTAGCCTCGCCGGCTGGCCAGGGAGCCCACGGGGGTCTTGTCTTGTCGCTTGAGGGGCCCGACGGCTGCGAGGTCCCGTCTGGCTGTGGGACCCGCCGGCTAGCCAATGAGGCTCTCTCATAAGGTTGACGCAGGTCACATGTGGTACGTCCGGCGTCGTCCAGCGAGATTTATCATGGGCAGACAGTACGACCGCCTCCAATGTTGCCACGCCGAGTGAAGTAATGGAGTGGGAGTTTCACGGGCCGACACTACGCAGGGTGATGGATCAGAGCTGGGGGAGGTCAGCGTATTGGCCGCCGACGCTGGTACCCGCCGTGCATTCTGATCCAGTACCTTTGCTGACGCGTGGCCACCTTTAATCGTAGCGTCTCGTCATGACCTACGATCTTATGTGACTTGAGATCCCCAGCCGGCTAGCGTGCTCGACTAGCCGTCCTAGGAACGGGTGCCTCGTCCCTAGCCGGCTGGCTTGGCCTAGGAGGCCAGGGGGAGATAGCTGTCTCGCCTCTAGCCGGCACGTGCTTCCTGGCCGGCCAGAGAATTGGCCGCGTTGCCCCCCAGCCGGCAGGTGCTTCCTAGCCGGCTAGGGGACTTGGGCCTTGTAGAATTGTTTTGGTCATTCCTTCTGGGCTGAAGTTAAAGGAGGAGGCTCGTTGAGCCTACCCCAGGGTTATCCCCCCGACAGTAGTCCCCAAAGCTAGAGAGGCCCGCCGCTTGGGAGCGGGTGGCCTCACCGGCTTGATTGTTTGTCGTTGTATTCCTGCCGCCGCCCGCTGCAGGGGACGCCTGCTCGAAAGCCGGCTGGCTTCCAAGAGATGCATCGGCTTCGTGGTAGGCTGCACAAATCGCACCACGTGCCAGGCCCGGCCTGACGTGATGATGGTTTGCGTAGGTGACGGGACCGGGCCTGGGCCCTGGGTCCCGCCACGACGCCCCCTCGGCCACCGTGCGGAGGATCCGCTGCAGATTTACTCTGCGACAGTTGGCTCTTGGGAAACGTTACCGCCCGTGATACACGGGATTAGTAGGGCTCTGCCCGCACCGGATCCCCTCCCGACGATCCTTCGTGGGGTTTAAATGGGGTGCGGGGGTACCGAGGAGGCCATTCGCCCCCTTCTCGCCCCGCATCGATGCCCTCTTCCTCCCTGAGCCAAGAGAGAAAGAGACCGTCTGTCTTCGCCTTCATCCTCTCCTTCGCCGTCGCGCCAGCCGCTACTGCCAGTCTTCCCAAGCACCCGTCGCCCGCAGTTATGGCGAGCGGCTCCTCTTCGAAGAAGAGCTCGTCCCACGGAGCTTGGCTCAGCAGCGACATTTGCGACGGCCACATCGAGGCGCTCCGCCACCGCCGGATGTTGCCTCCTGCCTCTCTGGTGACAAAGCGGATCCCCGATGCCGAGACCGCCCCGACGCCGCAGGAGGGAGAGATCGTCGTGTTTGACGAGCACTTCTACATGGGCTTCGGGCTTCCGGCGAGCACATTCTTCTCCAACTGGCTCACCTTCTTTGGCCTGCAGCAGCACCACTTGGCGTCGAACGCCATTCTCCAGTTGTCTTCCTTCGTCGTCCTGTACGAGGGATTTCTAGCTATCGAGCCTCGCCTCGACCTCTCGCAGAGCTTAGTCTTCCTCAAGCAGCAGTCCAAGAAGATGGAGAAGGCCGAGCTGGAGAAGCTCAACGGCCCTCGCCTGATGATGTCGTGCGGAGCCGTGCTGGTGCATCATCGGTCGAAGTCCGGCTTCCGCCAGATGCCACTGCAAGAATCCATCAAGCAGTTGCAAAAAGGCTTCTTCTATGTGAAGAACGCCAGCCCCGCACACGACGCCCTCAACATGCCCCCGTTCAACATCGATCCTCCAATGGCGAGGTTGAACTGGGAGGCGAAGTATCCGAAGCCGATTCCCGAGGTAGCGCAGACCGGTGCCTACCTCGACTGCTTGAAGGGTCACGGCCTCCTGGGCACCGACCTGTTTACCACCATGATTACCCGTAGGATCTTGCCCCTACAGAGGCGGCCCCATCTGGTTTGCTAGATGAGCGGACGGTATGATCCTTGCCGTATCTCCACCAAGAACTTCACAGCCGGCGCGGTGGCGCGGGGTGTGAACCAGATTTCCACCGCCCACATGGACGATGGTGGGAACTGGGACTGGGGGCTGGCCCCTTACGACAGGTCCCGTCCGCCTCTGATGGTAAGCACTCTTGTTGAGGCGGTTCTTCTTATTTTTCTTATAGTCGATCATCTTTTTGAGCTGGCCGCCGACTCTGTTGCGCAGGTGTTCGAGAAGTTGCAAGCACTCAACTCGCCTGCCGCCGACGTGGTAACGTCCGACGCCTCAGAGATCGAGGACGAAGGCATGATCGAGTCGCGCTCTACCGCTTCCGATGGTTTGGAGGATGCGCTGGAGTCGGAGGGCACGGAGTCGTCTGGTGAGCACCTGAAGCCCTCCATTTTTGATTGGACGGATGATGATGAGACTCCGCCCTCCCTATCTGATGCAGCCTTCGAGAAAGACTCCGACGGGGTGGAGGAAGTCACCAGCCCCCCTTTGACACGCGGACGACGCCACAAGGCTGAGGCGGCCGGTCTTGGCGAGCCGGCCCGGAATAAAGGCAAGGGTGCCACAGCTTCCAGGCCGGCTCCCAAGCGGGTCGCGATGGGTCCTCCAGTCGGAGTATGAGTAGGCGGCGCTAAAAAGCGTCGTGCTGGTGCCGGCACGAGGCAGGTGCCCATCGTCGCGGGGTAAGGGTTCCCTTTCATTCTCTTTTGCTTCGATTTCATGAAGACATGTTCCTCAAAGTGCTGCTTGGCAGGGAGGCGGAGGATGTAGAGGAAGACGCCGCCTCCGCCGCTGAGCAAGACGGTTGGGCAGCGGCTGACGCTGCCCAGAAGGAAATTGAGGAACAATACGCCCGCTGCTGGGAGGTGGCGGCGGAGAAGATAGCCGAAGGCCGATCTCGACCGGGTCGGGCCGAGAAGCCTATGGAGAGGCGTACGAAGGCTAGACAAGACCCCTCCACGCGTGCTCACGTGGAGGAGCCAGCTAGCGAGGCGTCCCCAAGGCATACCCGGAACGCCGAGGCGGCCAAGCCGTCCGAGCCGTACGTTTCTGCACTAGTGGACCTCGAGGAGATCCCTGAGTCGTCGGAGGCCGAGGTGGCGGCCGACATGCCGGAACTAAACTTGGACGCGTCGGAGGTGGCAATGGATGCAGAAGAGGTGGTCATGGACGCGCCGGACGCGGCTAATCCCCCTCCTGCTGTAGAGACGGCGCCGACTGGGACGTCGACAGAGCCGAGAGCCGTACAAAAGCCTGGAGACAGCACCATCGTCGTCTCCAATCGTGGTCCGGCTCCTCCAGGAGCCGGCCCCAGAACCGGGAGCCGGCCTATGAAGGCTTGGCGAGCGGCCAACGTTGAGTGCCAGACGCTTCCCACTGGCACCATACACCAAGGCATCCCGGAGCTGGTATCGTTGTTTGCCAACAGCCGATACAAGGTGGAGCAGGCAGCCCGCATGGCGAGCAGCGATCTACAGAGTCTGGAGGAGCGCACTAGGGTAAGTGCTTCGACCTTTGCCTCCTCTTTGTCTTGCTTTTTGGTTTTCTTCTTCTTCTTGAATCTGTGGGGGGGCGCCAGCGCACCCATTGGGTGTAGCCCTCGAGAATCGGGTCGGCCAAGCATTGGTCGGGCCGAATCTCTTCCAGCTTATCTCTTGTTTTGCTTTTTTAGTGGGGGCGCGCTAGCGCAACCACTGGGTGTAGCCCCCGAGAATCGCGCTGGTTATGAATTAACAAGGCCGAATCTTACTTTGCGTCTTCTTTGCTTTGCTCGTAGGATCTTTATGTTGCCCAGGTGTATGCATATAATGTGCTGGGGGCTCAGAACCAGACGGGTGACGGCCAGGTCGCCGAACTTCATGGCCGGCTGGGCGAGGCCGTCGCGGAGCGGGATGCCTTGCGCGAGGTTAACGGTCGGCTCCAACAATAGCTGGCTCTTCTCCGGACGGAGAAGAAGGAGCTCGAGGCGGCCCACCAGGCCGAGCAGGAGCAGCTGCGCACCTCCCTGCAAGAGAAGTTCAACTCTCATGCTGCCGACATGGAGCGTTTTGAGATGGTTCATCTCGAGGAGATGAAGGACGCTGCCCTGAAGGAGAAGGAGGAAGCCATGATCCAGAGGCAGGCGCAGCTGGCCAAGGCGCTGGAGACGGTCGCGGCCCTCCAGGAAGATGTCTCCCACGTCATCCAAGAGAGCAAGGTGCGGGAGCTCGAGGCCGTGGAGAATGCCCACGAGACTGACGGCCACTTCGGCTGTGAGTCATCTTTGTTTTGTCTTGAATTTTTTTATTTGTCGCCTCCTCTTCTTATTCTTCTTTGCGCCCCTTCCCCTATCCCAGGTCTCTTCCCTGAGACATGGGAAGCAGCCGAAATGGTTGTCGAGGTGAGCCGCGAGGAGCGTCGCATGGCCGGGCAGGAGGTAGACGTCACCTTTGGCTGAAGCGTGGAGGAGATCGGCATGGGCATCATAACCCGCGTGCGCGCCCTGGGCGAGTCCATGGAGCAGCTCTAGGTCGCAGGCTCGTCGATGATAAAGGCTCCGTGGCCTGATGCCGTGGTGCCGGCGTCGATGAGCCGGCTCTCCCGCTGGCTTGTGGCTGGCGATGATCGCCTTGACGCCTGGCGTGCTTCGGCCACGCGTGCTGGAGCTTACATGGCCCTGTGCTTGGCCAAGTCCTCGTACCGAAACCTAGACTTGGGCAAGCTTGTCACTCAGCGCAACGGCTCAGAAGGGGAGCTGCAGGCCGTGGAGGAGTAGCTGTGTGTGAGGGCTAGCGACATCGCCTCGTACGCCGCCTGGGATGAGCTCAACTTGGAGCGGGGCGATGATGACAACGTGGTCCCTGAGGATCTGCATGACCTTCAGCCCTATGACGCCGAAGGTAGCTCCGACGAGGCGGCCCGTGAGGTGGAAGACGCCGCCTCCAGCGGTGAGGCATATGCCGACTCCGCCAAGGACGGAGCCAAAAGCCCTCACGGCGGAGACAGAGCCACTGCCTCGGGAGCAGCCGGCGATGGTGAAGCCACCACTTCAAGAGCCGCAGTCGGGGCGACAGACGAGGCCGCCGCCCCTTAGCCGGTCTTGTTTTTTTTGGTTGTCTGCAATGAATTGTCAGTCCAACAGTTCCACCCACTAGGGGTGTGTAATGAACTTCGGCCGTGGGCCAATGCTTTTGAATGTATGAATTCTGCATTATATTTGTAATGCCATGCGTGCTGTTTTATATCTTCATCTTTTGATTCCTGCTTGACTTCTTTTTCTCCAACCCCTCTACTCCCTCTAGCGTCCACCCGCCAGCTCAATAGCCGGGAGCCGGTGTGTGACTGGGTCGAGGCTTCTGTCTTTGGGAATATAGGACTTAGAAATTTCGAAGCCATCAAGACTTAAAGACTCAAACACAAACCAACAGAGGCCGGCGAGAATGGGATCATAAAAAGATCAAACCAACCCGAGCCGACAACCTTTTTGTAGTCAAACTTTTCATGTATCCGGCCTTACTTGGCGTTGCCTCGCTAGCGGGACAGCCCGGAGCCAGTCTGTAGCTGTTGCGAGACGACCAGGGATCGGCCCGGCGTGCACTATGTGATCTTCTACAAAAAGGAAGCCGTTCGGGCGTCTAGCAAGCCCGTGAGCCCATTTGAGCCGGACCAAGGGACTCACAAAATGAGTGAAAACTATAGTCATGAATCCAAAAAGAAGCACATGTGCATGCTCTTTTCATTGCATTGATTAGAAATCCCGAAGAGGGAGGAAGATACATATGTGCATGCTCTTTCCGTGTTTGATACTTGCCTTCTAGCAATAGAACGGGCGAAGCAACACCGCGTTCCATGGACGTTCCGTCTCCTGGCCGGAGTTGTCCCTCTTGTGCTTCCTTGGCTTCTGGGCATCGATCAAGTAGTATGCATTGTTGTGCAATGCTCTACCGATGATGAAGGGTCCCTCCCATGGGGATGAGAGCTTGTGCTGGCCGGCTGTGCGCTGGATTCTTCTGAGTACCAAGTCTCCCTCTGTGAAAGAGAGAGGCTTGATTTTTTTGCTGTGGTAGTGTCTCAGTTTCTGTTGATAGATTGCCGTCCGGCTCAAGGCTAGGTCCCGTGCCTCCTCAAGCAGATCGACACTGTATTCTCTTGCCTCCTTCGCCTCCGTTTCTGTGTATAAGGTGACCCGAGGCGAGTCGAACCCGACATCCGTAGGTATGATAGCCTCGGACTTGTATACCAGAAAGAACGGGGTGAAGCTGGTTGACCAGTTGGGCGTGGTACGGAGGCTCCACAGTACTGCCGGCAACTCTTTGATCCAGCAGCCGGCTGACCTGACGAGTGGTGCCACCAGTCTTGGCTTGATGCCGGCCAGGATTAGGCCGTTGGCCCTCTCCACCTGGCCGTTGGACTGTGGGTGTGCCACTGAAGCCAAGTCGAGCCGGATGCCTACCTTGGAGCAGTAGAGCGCCAAAGCACCCTTGGCGAAGTTGGTGCCGTTGTCGGTGATGATGCTGTGGGGGACGTCGTATCGGACAGAGATGTCCGTGATGAACCTGACAGTTGTGGGGCCGTCAAGCTTCTTGATGGGTCTAGCCTCGATCCATTTGGTGAATTTATCAATGACCACCAAGAGGTGGGTCAAGCCACCGCGAGCCGTCTTGAAGGGCCCCACCATGTCCAACCCCCAGACGGTGAAAGGCCATGCCAAATGGATGGTTTTGAGGACCGAAGGTGGCATGTGGCTCTACGCGCCAAAGCGTTGGCAGCCCTCGCATTTGTTAACCATGTCCATGGCCTCCTCGAGGGTCGTGGACTAGTAGAATCCATGGCGGAATGCCATGGCCACCAGGGTTCTAGAGGCGGCATGATGCCCGCACTCCCCCTGGTGAATGTCTCTGAGGATCTCATGTCCCTTTTCTGATTCGACGCAGTGCTGGAACACGCCAGTCACGCTACGCCGAACCAGCTCGCAATTGCTGACGGCGTTGGCTGCAGATTGGCGCTCGATCTGCCTCGCTGATACGTCTCCAACGTATCTATAATTTTTGATGGTTCCATGCTATTATATTGTCAAACTTTGGATGTTTTGTATGCATTTTATATCTTTTTCGGGACTAACCTATTAACTCAGTGCCAAGTGCCAGTTCCTGTTTTTTCCGTGTTTTTGACCCTTTTCAGAGAAGAATATCAAATGGAGTCCAAATGGAATAAAATCTTCGGAATGATTTTTTTCCGTAACAGAAGATACGCAGGGAACTTGAGAACCAAGGCAAAGGACCCCCGGGGGAGGTCACAAGCCCCCTAGGCGAGGCCTGGGGGTGCACCTAGCAGGCTTGTGGGCCCCTCATGGCTCCTTTGCCCTATTTCTTCCGCCTATAAATTCCTAAAAAAACTGAAACCATGGGAGAGAGCCACGAAAATACTTTTCCGCCGCCGCAAGCTTCTGTCTCCACAAGATCCCATCTGGGGCACGTTCTGGTGCCCTGCCAGAGGGGGGATTCGAACATGGAGGGCTTCTTCATCAACACCATTGCCTCTCCGATGATGCGTGAGTAGTTCACCACAGACCTTCGGGTCCATATCCAGTAGCTAGATGGCTTCTTCTCTCTCTTGGATCTTCAATACAAAGTTCTCCACGATCTTCATGGAGATCTATTCGATGTATTCTTCTTTTGCGGTGTGTTTGTCGAGATCCGATGAATTGTGGATTTATGATTAGATTATCTATGAATCTTATTTGAGTTTCCTCTGATCTCTTATATGTATGATTTCGTATCCTTGTAATTCTCTTCGAGTTGTGGGTTTCGTTTGGCCAATTTGATCTACAATTCTTGTAATGGGAGAAGTGCTTGGTTTTGGGTTCATACCGTGCGGTGTCCTCACCCAGTGATAGAAGGGGTAGCGAGGCACGCAACGTGTAGTTGCCATCAAGGGTAAAAAGATGGGTTTATATCTATTTCATGAATTTATCCCTCTACATCATGTCATCTTGCTTAAGGCGTTACTCTGTTTGTTATGAACTCAATACACTAGATGCATGCTGGATAGCGGTCAATGTGTGGAGTAATAGTAGTGGATGTAGACAGTATTGGTCTACTTGTCTCATACGTGATGCCTATATGTATGATCATTGCGTTAGATATCATCATGACTTTGCGCGATTCTATCAATTGCTCGACACTAATTCGTTCACCCACCGTAATATTTGTTATCATGACAGAAGCCTCTAGTGAACACTATGGCCCCCGGGTGTACTTCACTTCTTATTTTCAGCTCTACACTTTCACTTTGTTGCACTTTCTGCCTTCATATCTCACCTTGCAATCAATCGTGAAGGGATTGACAACCCTTTATAGCGTTGGGTGCAAGTTTGTTTGTTTTTGCGCAGGTACTTTGGAGACTTGCCTTGATACTCCTACTAGATTGATACCTTGGTTCTCAAACTGAGGAAAATACTTACTGCTACTGTGCTGCATCACCCTTTCCTCTTCAAGGGAAAAACTAACGCAAGCTCAAGAGGTAGCAAGAATAATTTCTAGCGCCGATGCCGGGGAGTATCAAGTCAAGAATAGTCTTCCTTCAACGTGTCAATTTCTGGCACCGGGGACTATTCTAAGTGAATCTTATCCAAGTAACTGTCGCAAACTCATCTCTTGCATTTACTTTTTTGCCTCTCGTTTTCCTCTGCCCCACTTCTGAAAAACAAAATTTTACATTTTGTTTTGCCTTTTTCGTTCGCCCTTTTCTTTTGCTTGCTTTCCGTTTGCTTGTGTGGGATAGCCTACCTATCCTTATGGCTAGTCCTATCGCTTTAGGCGATACTCCCTAGAGCGAAGTTCTTAATTTCAAACAAAATGAGGGAGAGAACTTAAAGGATGCTTGGTATAGGATTTGCAATGCTCAAAACAGGTCTACTCGTAAGCAATCTACTACTGTTCTGCTTCGCATCTTTTATGTGGGTATTTCCCCTTGGAATAGGTATGTTCTTGACACAATCGTAGGCGGAAATTTCTTGGGTAGCCATATGGATGATTATTACGGTGCCTTAATAAATTTTGTAGGCTCACACCCACTCATGGTTAATGGAACCACCTTAACCTTGAAACATGTGATGCGTAGGCTGGATATCATTGAAAATAAAGTTGCTACGATTGAACTCATTGAAAATTTGGATAAAAAGATCCACAAGCAAATCACTCAATATGGATCAAAGGTGGGAATGACTTTGACAAATTTAAAGGAGAGGGAACCCACAGTTAACGAAAACCTAGGTCATGATTCCGCTAGAATTGGCAAACTAGAGGATGTTATAACCAACTTGGGTTCCGCTTTTGCCGCTATTCAGAACACTCCAAATTTTTCCCACAATAAGGCCACCAAGTTTGTTTTTGTTCCTAAAAACAGTGGTGAACCATCTAGTAAGAGCTATGAAGATCTTAAAGTGTTGAGTGTTCACCCTACTTATGGTTTGAGCACCAAAGACGACGATACTTGATTCTATCGCCTTATGCCTAGCTAAGGGCGTTAAACAATAGAGCTTGTTGGGAGGCAACCCAATGAATTTATCTTCGCTTTTTGCTTTCTGTTTTGTTGTGTCCACACCATAATAATTTTGTAATGATTGTGTTCTTTGTGTTTCTTTTTATGTTTGTGCCAAGTAAAACCTTTATGACTAGTTTTGGTGATGGTTATTTGATCTTGCTGGAAAAGACAGAAACTTTGCGCTCACGAAATTATTTTTAGTTCCTATCCAGAAAGAGCTTTTGAGTTGATTCTTTTTTATGCTGGTTGATATGCCAATTGCCCCAATTTTCATAATGTTTCAGAATTTGTGAGATAACATAAGTATACGAAGTATACAGATTGCTACAGACTGGTCTGTTTTTGACAAATTTTGTTTTCGCTCTGTTGATTGCTTATTTTGATGAACCTATGGATAGTATCGGGGGGTACTAGCCATGGAAAAGTGAGAATACAGTAATCACTACTGAAATTCAGAAATTTGCCGTCTGCCAAGGCGGACGGCAAAGGCTTTGCCGTCTGCCCCCTCATGGCAAAGTAGACGGTAAAAAAAAATCCGGTGAAGAGGCTCTTTGCCGTCTGCTTTCACAAAGCGGACGGCAAAGAATCTTTGCCATGAGGGGGCAGACGGCAAAATAAATGGGACGGCATATATTGCAACGTCCCCGTTAAGTGTTAACGGCAGGCCTCCTCTCTTTGCCGTCTGCCTTCCCCCCTTTGCCATGTGGGGGCTGACGGCAAAGAGGGGAGAGAGAGGGGGCAGATTCCCCATTTGCCGTCTGCCTTCCCCCCTTTGCCATGTGGGGGCAGACGGCAAAGAGGGGAGACAGAGGGGGCAGATTCCCCCTTTGCCATGTGCTCCCCCCCCCCTTTGCCATGTGGGGGCAGACGGCAAAGAGGGGAGAGAGAGGGGGCAGATTCCCCCTTTGCCATGTGCCTTCCCCCCTTTGCCATGTGGGGGCTGACGGCAAAGAGGGGAGAGAGAGGGGGTAGATTCCCCCTTTGCCATGTGCCTTCCCCCCTTTGCCATGTGTTGGCAGACGGCAAAGAGGGGAGAGAGAGGGGGCAGATTCCCCCTTTGCCATGTGCCTCCCCCCTTTGCCATGTGTTGGCAGACGGTAAAGAGGGGAACCAGCCCCTTTTTTATTTATTTTTTGTTATATCCAGCATTTTTAACAATAATCATGATATATATATATATTTGATATAAATAAATTTCTTTCCGTACTCATAACCATATTAAAATAACTCTCATCCATAGTGCATACATATTATGCAAGTTACATCCGTACCAAACCATATATTACACCAGTTTCATCCACGTGCATACAAAGTTTCATATATTCATATACTACAATAGTTTCAATACAACCCATGGTACAAGAAATAATCTTCAAGCATTCCATCAACCAAGCTTCCCGTGAAGTGAAGGTAATCTGCAAAATGACAAATAAGAAAGTTAGAAAAATAATACTAGATTAAGTAGTCTATATATAGGTTATTTCGGAGAGAAATTAGCTAAGTATAGACCATTTAGGAGCTAACTAAGCTAATTATGTCATTTAGGTGGAACCCTAGCTAACTATAGGAGAAGAGAAAGAGAAGAAGAAGTAAAAGAAGGAGGGGGAGGAGGAGAAGGAGAAGGAGAAGGAAGAGGAGAAGAAGAAGAAAAAGGAGGAGGAGGAGGAGGAGGAGGAGGAGGAGAAGGAAGAGGAGAAGAAGAAGAAGGAGAAGAAGGAGAAGAAGAAGGAGAAGAAGGCTCCTTCTCCTTCTTCTTCTCCTTCTCCTTCTTCTTCTCCTTCTTCTCCTTCTTCTTCTTATCCTTTTGTCCCCTTCTTCTCATTTTTCCTCTTTCTTCTCCTTTTTCCTCTTCCTTCCTTTCATTTTCCTCTTTTTCTCTTTCTGTCCCCTTCTTCGGGCTCAATTGGCTAAGAATGCCTTTTTGGAGCTAATTATGTCATTTCGAGGATAATTAGCTAAGTATAGGTCATTTTTTATTAAATAGGCCATTTTGGAGCTAACTAAGCTAATTATGTCATTTCGTAGGATAATTAGCCAATTTAGCCTTTCTTGCATAAGTCTAAGCTACGTAGAAGAAGAGATAGAGAAGAAGAAGTAAAATAAGGAGGAGGAGGAGGAGGAGGAGGAGAAGAAGAAGGAAGAGGAGAATAAGAAGAAAAGAAGAAGGAGAAGAAGAAGGAGAAGGAGGAAGAAGGAGGAAGAAGAAGGAGAAGGAGGAGAGCTCCTCCTTCTTCTCCTTCTTCTTCTCCTCCTCCCTCTCCTCCTTCTTCTTCTCCTCATTTTTCCTCTTCCTTCCTTTCATTTTTCCTCTTTTTCTCTTCTTGTCCCCTTCTTCGGGCTAAATTGGCTAAGAATGCCTTTTTGGAGCTAATTATGCCATTTCGAGGATAATTAGCTAAGTATAGGTCATTTTTTATTAAATAGGCCATTTTGGAGCTAACTAAGCTAATTATGTCATTTCGTAGGATAATTAGCCAATTTAGCCTTTCTTGGATGAGTCTAAGCTACGTAGAAGAAGAGATAGAGAAGAAGAAGTAAAATAAGGAGGAGGAGGAGGAGGAGGAGGAGAAGAAGAAGGAAGAGGAGAAGAAGAAGAAAAGAAGAAGGAGGAGGAGTAGAAGAAGGAGAAGGAGAAGGAGGAAGAAGGAGGAAGAAGAAGGAGAAGGAGGAGCTCCTTCTCCTTCTCCTCCTTCTTCTCCTTCTTCTTCTCCTCCTCCCTCTCCTCCTTCTTCTTCTCCTCATTTTTCCTCTTCCTTCCTTTCATTTTCCTCTTTTTCTATTCTTGTCCCCTTCTTCGGGCTAAATTGGCTAAGAATGCCTTTTTGGAGCTAATTATGTCATTTCAGGGATAATTAGCTAAGTATAGGTCATTTTTTATTAAATAGGCCATTTTGGAGCTAACTAAGCTAATTATGTCATTTCGTAGGATAATTAGCCAATTTAGCCTTTCTTGGATAAGTCTAAGCTACGTAGAAGAAGAGATAGAGAAGAAGAAGTAAAATAAGGAGGAGGAGGAGGAGGAGAAGAAGGAAGAGGAGAAGAAGAAGAAAAGAAGAAGGAGAAGGAGAAGAAGAAGGAGAAGGAGAAGGAGGAAGAAGGAGGAAGAAGAAGGAGAAGGAGGAGCTCCTTCTCCTTCTCCTCCTTCTTCTCCTTCTTCTCCTTCTTCTTCTCCTCCTCCCTCTCCTCCTTCTTCTTCTCCTCATTTTTCCTCTTCCTTCCTTTCATTTTTCCTCTTTTTCTCTTCTTGTCCCCTTCTTCGGGCGAAATTGGCTAAGAATGCCTTTTTGGAGCTAATTATGTCATTTCGAGGATAATTAGCTAAGTATAGGTCATTTTTTATTAAATAGGCCATTTTGGAGCTAACTAAGCTAATTATGTCATTTCGTAGGATAATTAGCCAATTTAGCCTTTCTTGGATGAGTCTAAGCTACGTAGAAGAAGAGATAGAGAAGAAGAAGTAAAATAAGGAGGAGGAGGAGGAGGAGGAGGAGAAGATGGAAGAGGAGAAGAAGAAGAAAAGAAGAAGGAGAAGGAGAAGAAGAAGGAGAAGACTTCTCCTTCTTCTTCTCCTCCTCCCTCTCCTCCTTCTTCTTCTCCTCATTTTTCCTCTTCCTTCCTTACATTTTCCTCTTTGTCTATTCTTGTCCCCTTCTTCGGGCTAAATTGGCTAAGAATGCCTTTTTGGAGCTAATTATGTCATTTCGGGGATAATTAGCTAAGTATAGGTCATTTTTTATTAAATAGGCCATTTTGGAGCTAACTAAGCTAATTATGTCATTTCGTAGGATAATTAGCCAATTTAGCCTTTCTTGGATAAGTCTAAGCTACGTAGAAGAAGAGATAGAGAAGAAGAAGTAAAATAAGGAGGAGGAGGAGGAGGAGGAGGACAAGAAGAAGGAAGAGGAGAAGAAGAAGAAAAGAAGAAGGAGAAGGAGAAGAAGAAGGAGAAGGAGAAGGAGGAAGAAGGAGGAAGAAGAAGGAGAAGGAGGAGCTCCTTCTCCTTCTCCTCCTTCTTCTCCTTCTTCTCCTTCTTCTTCTCCTCCTCCCTCTCCTTCTTCTTCTCCTCATTTTTCCTCTTCCTTCCTTTCATTTTTCCTCTTTTTCTCTTCTTGTCCCCTTCTTCGGGCTAAATTGGCTAAGAATGCCTTTTTGGAGCTAATTATGTCATTTTGAGGATAATTAGCTAAGTATAGGTCATTTTTTATTAAATAGGCCATTTTGGAGCTAACTAAGCTAATTATGTCATTTCGTAGGATAATTAGCCAATTTAGCCTTTCTTGCATAAGTCTAAGCTACGTAGAAGAAGAGATAGAGAAGAAGAAGTAAAATAAGGAGGAGGAGGAGGAGGAGGAGGAGAAGAAGAAGGAAGAGGAGAATTAGAAGAAAAGAAGAAGGAGAAGAAGAAGGAGAAGGAGGAAGAAGGAGGAAGAAGAAGGAGAAGGAGGAGAGCTCCTCCTTCTTCTCCTTCTTCTTCTCCTCCTCCCTCTCCTCCTTCTTCTTCTCCTCATTTTTCCTCTTCCTTCCTTTCATTTTTCCTCTTTTTCTCTTCTTGTCCCCTTCTTCGGGCTAAATTGGCTAAGAATGCCTTTTTGGAGCTAATTATGCCATTTCGAGGATAATTAGCTAAGTATAGGTCATTTTTTATTAAATAGGCCATTTTGGAGCTAACTAAGCTAATTATGTCATTTCGTAGGATAATTAGCCAATTTAGCCTTTCTTGGATGAGTCTAAGCTACGTAGAAGAAGAGATAGAGAAGAAGAAGTAAAATAAGGAGGAGGAGGAGGAGGAGGAGGAGAAGAAGAAGGAAGAGGAGAAGAAGAAGAAAAGAAGAAGGAGGAGGAGTAGAAGAAGGAGAAGGAGAAGGAGGAAGAAGGAGGAAGAAGAAGGAGAAGGAGGAGCTCCTTCTCCTTCTCCTCCTTCTTCTCCTTCTTCTTCTCCTCCTCCCTCTCCTCCTTCTTCTTCTCCTCATTTTTCCTCTTCCTTCCTTTCATTTTCCTCTTTTTCTATTCTTGTCCCCTTCTTCGGGCTAAATTGGCTAAGAATGCCTTTTTGGAGCTAATTATGTCATTTCGGGGATAATTAGCTAAGTATAGGTCATTTTTTATTAAATAGGCCATTTTGGAGCTAACTAAGCTAATTATGTCATTTCGTAGGATAATTAGCCAATTTAGCCTTTCTTGGATAAGTCTAAGCTACGTAGAAGAAGAGATAGAGAAGAAGAAGTAAAATAAGGAGGAGGAGGAGGAGGAGAAGAAGGAAGAGGAGAAGAAGAAGAAAAGAAGAAGGAGAAGGAGAAGAAGAAGGAGAAGGAGAAGGAGGAAGAAGGAGGAAGAAGAAGGAGAAGGAGGAGCTCCTTCTCCTTCTCCTCCTTCTTCTCCTTCTTCTCCTTCTTCTTCTCCTCCTCCCTCTCCTCCTTCTTCTTCTCCTCATTTTTCCTCTTCCTTCCTTTCATTTTTCCTCTTTTTCTCTTCTTGTCCCCTTCTTCGGGCGAAATTGGCTAAGAATGCCTTTTTGGAGCTAATTATGTCATTTCGAGGATAATTAGCTAAGTATAGGTCATTTTTTATTAAATAGGCCATTTTGGAGCTAACTAAGCTAATTATGTCATTTCGTAGGATAATTAGCCAATTTAGCCTTTCTTGGATGAGTCTAAGCTACGTAGAAGAAGAGATAGAGAAGAAGAAGTAAAATAAGGAGGAGGAGGAGGAGGAGGAGGAGAAGATGGAAGAGGAGAAGAAGAAGAAAAGAAGAAGGAGAAGGAGAAGAAGAAGGAGAAGACTTCTCCTTCTTCTTCTCCTCCTCCCTCTCCTCCTTCTTCTTCTCCTCATTTTTCCTCTTCCTTCCTTACATTTTCCTCTTTGTCTATTCTTGTCCCCTTCTTCGGGCTAAATTGGCTAAGAATGCCTTTTTGGAGCTAATTATGTCATTTCGGGGATAATTAGCTAAGTATAGGTCATTTTTTATTAAATAGGCCATTTTGGAGCTAACTAAGCTAATTATGTCATTTCGTAGGATAATTAGCCAATTTAGCCTTTCTTGGATAAGTCTAAGCTACGTAGAAGAAGAGATAGAGAAGAAGAAGTAAAATAAGGAGGAGGAGGAGGAGGAGGAGGACAAGAAGAAGGAAGAGGAGAAGAAGAAGAAAAGAAGAAGGAGAAGGAGAAGAAGAAGGAGAAGGAGAAGGAGGAAGAAGGAGGAAGAAGAAGGAGAAGGAGGAGCTCCTTCTCCTTCTCCTCCTTCTTCTCCTTCTTCTCCTTCTTCTTCTCCTCCTCCCTCTCCTCCTTCTTCTTCTCCTCATTTTTCCTCTTCCTTCCTTTCATTTTTCCTCTTTTTCTCTTCTTGTCCCCTTCTTCGGGCTAAATTGGCTAAGAATGCCTTTTTGGAGCTAATTATGTCATTTTGAGGATAATTAGCTAAGTATAGGTCATTTTTTATTAAATAGGCCATTTTGGAGCTAACTAAGCTAATTATGTCAATTCGTAGGATAATTAGCCAATTTAGCCTTTCTTGGATGAGTCTAAGCTACGTAGAAGAAGAGATAGAGAAGAAGAAGTAAAATAAGGAGGAGGAGGAGGAGGAGAAGAAGGAAGAGGAGAAGAAGAAGAAAAGAATAAGGAGAAGGAGAAGAAGAAGGAGAAGGAGAAGGAGGAAGAAGGAGGAAGAAGCTCCTTCTCCTTCTCCTCCTTCTTCTCCTTCTTCTCCTTCTTCTTCTCCTCCTCCCTCTCCTCCTTCTTCTTCTCCTCATTTTTCCTCTTCCTTCCTTTCATTTTCCTCTTTTTATCTTCTTGTCCCCTTCTTCGGGCTAAATTGGCTAAGAATGCCTTTTTGGAGCTAATTATGTCATTTCAAGGATAATTAGCTAAGTATAGGTCATTTTTTATTAAATAGGCTATTTTGGAGCTAACTAAGCTAATTATGTCATTTCGTAGGATAATTAGCCAATTTAGCCTTTCTTGGATAAGTCTAAGCTACGTAGAAGAAGAGATAGAGAATAAGAAGTAAAATAAGGAAGAGGGGGAGGAGGAGGAGGAGAAGAAGAAGGAAGAGGAGAAGAAGAAGAAAAGAAGAAGGAGAAGGAGAAGAAGAAGGAGAAGGAGAAGGAGGAAGAAGGAGGAAGAAGAAGGAGAAGGAGGAGCTCCTTCTTCTTCCTCCTTCCTCCTTCTCCTTCTCCTTCTTCTTCTCCTCCTCCCTCTCCTCCTTCTTCTTCTCCTCATTTTTCCTCTTCCTTCCTTTCATTTTTCCTCTTTTTCTCTTCTTGTCCCCTTCTTCGGGCTAAATTGGCTAAGAATGCCTTTTTGGAGCTAATTATGTCATTTCGGGGATAATTAGCTAAGTATAGGTCATTTTTTATAAAATAGGCCATTTTGGATCTAACTAAGCTAATTATGTCATTTCGTAGGATAATTAGCCAATTTAGCCTTTCTTGGATAAGTCTAAGCTACGTAGAAGAAGAGATAGAGAAGAAGAAGTAAAATAAGGAGGAGGAGGAGGAGGAGGAGGAGGACAAGAAGAAGGAAGAGGAGAAGAAGAAGAAAAGAAGAAGGAGAAGGAGAAGAAGAAGGAGAAGGAGAAGGAGGAAGAAGGAGGAAGAAGAAGGAGAAGGAGGAGCTCCTTCTCCTTCTCCTCCTTCTCCTCCTTCTTCTCCTTCTTCTTCTCCTCCTCCCTCTCCTCCTTCTTCTTCTCCTCATTTTTCCTCTTCCTTCCTTTCATTTTTCCTCTTTTTCTCTTCTTGTCCCCTTCTTCGGGCTAAATTGGCTAAGAATGCCTTTTTGGAGCTAATTATGTCATTTTGAGGATAATTAGCTAAGTATAGGTCATTTTTTATTAAATAGGCCATTTTGGAGCTAACTAAGCTAATTATGTCAATTCGTAGGATAATTAGCCAATTTAGCCTTTCTTGGATGAGTCTAACTACGTAGAAGAAGAGATAGAGAAGAAGAAGTAAAATAAGGAGGAGGAGGAAGAGGAGAAGAAGGAAGAGGAGAAGAAGAAGAAAAGAAGAAGGAGAAGGAGAAGAAGAAGGAGAAGGAGAAGGAGGAAGAAGGAGGAAGAAGCTCCTTCTCCTTCTCCTTCTCCTCCTTCTTCTCCTTCTTCTCCTTCTTCTTCTCCTCCTCCCTCTCCTCCTTCTTCTCCTCATTTTTCCTCTTCCTTCCTTTCATTTTCCTCTTTTTATCTTCTTGTCCCCTTCTTCGGGCTAAATTGGCTAAGAATGCCTTTTTGGAGCTAATTATGTCATTTCAAGGATAATTAGCTAAGTATAGGTCATTTTTTATTAAATAGGCCATTTTGGAGCTAACTAAGCTAATTATGTCATTTCGTAGGATAATTAGCCAATTTAGCCTTTCTTGGATAAGTCTAAGCTACGTAGAAGAAGAGATAGAGAAGAAGAAGTAAAATAAGGAAGAGGGGGAGGAGGAGGAGGAGAAGAAGAAGGAAGAGGAGAAGAAGAAGAAAAGAAGAAGGAGAAGGAGAAGAAGAAGGAGAAGGAGAAGGAGGAAGAAGGAGGAAGAAGAAGGAGGAGGAGCTCCTTCTCCTTCTCCTCCTTCTTCTCCTTCTTCTCCTTCTTCTTCTCCTCCTCCCTCTCCTCCTTCTTCTTCTCCTCATTTTTCCTCTTCCTTCCTTTCATTTTTCCTCTTTTTCTCTTCTTGTCCCCTTTTTCGGGCTAAATTGGCTAAGAATGCATTTTTGGAGCTAATTATGTCATTTCGAGGATAATTAGCTAAGTATAGGTCATTTTTTATTAAATAGGCCATTTTGGAGCTAACTAAGCTAATTATGTCATTAGATGGAAGTCTAGCTATTTTGGACCTAACTAAGCTAATTATGTCATTAGATGGAAGTCTAGCTATTTTTTATTAAAACACTAGAAATAACATACCTAAGTTAGGGTGAAGCACGGTGGCTCTGGCTTGTTTCACCTGGAGAAGGCTGCCCTGGAGAAGGCTCGACTGTAGAAGGGTCGTGCGATGCGTTTCGGGACATATTCTGCACCAAACATCGTTTGCAATGTGTAGTTAGCATGAGGACACTCTTAAGATCACTCCACTGAAATGAAACTCACCGTCCCCGCCACGTTAATGACTGGCATCGGCGGAGGGACTTGGCCGTTCTTCTCGCACATAGACTGTACATTTGGTTTCGACAGGTCAAACTTTTATTTATTAGTGAAACGGACATTCAAATGCAAGATTTGAAATAACATGAAGAAGAAACTTACCACGAAGAGCTCGTATATGGCCATGGTAGACGCTTCATTCCGTGCCCTCTCCGCCTCCACCAATGCAGTCGTCCTCTCCTCTAGCTCTGTAATTTCCTTATCCTTCTCCGCCATAGCCGCCTGCATTGCCGCTCTCTCTTTCTGAATAGCAGCCTGCAACACAACTCATTGTTAGCAATGTAATCATATTGGTTCCAACGCACAACATAATGCGGAAAGATAGTTGAGTCCATTAAACTAACCTCGATGGCGAGCTCGACTGGCCGTGGACGACGTGTTATCTCCGGACAAGAGCTCGTTTGGCGTGCCTTTATCTGCCGGAGAGTGCTAGGACAACGTATAAGGCCGTCTCCAATGGCGATCGAGCCATGGGGCCTCCCGTTGCCAGCTATCATCACCAGCTCTGGATCAATAGGCCCCTCGCTCGGGTTAAAGTCCTCCCCTTTCCTCGCCTTCCCGTGATCTCTGTACTTCACGAGCTTGTCGTGGGAGGAGATGTTGGTGAAGTTTTCTGGATGCTTGAGGTCAGACTCAGAGAATGCCTTGACCTTCTTGTACGAGGCAGTATGGGCCATCGCATACAGGTCGTACATCTGTGGCGCCTCCGTCTTATTGTGACGCGCCTAAAAGAGAGAGAGCAGAAAATTGTATTGGTAAAGGGCTCAAGATAGCATTAAGAATGAATTGCATGAGGCATGAAGCAAACCACATACCCAGTTCTCGCCAAATTGGATTAAGTTGACGCTCCCTTGATGGTGTGGCACGCCAACCATTTTGCCACGCCTCTCCTTGGCGTTGTTGTGGCTGGTCTCCCATGTTTCGGAGCACCACTGATCCACCAAGGCCTCCCAACAATCCATCTTATCCACACACCATCTCGGGGGCACCTAAGTTAATAAAGAGAAATTTGAGTGTGTAAGAACCAAATCAAGGAAACTAACTACAAAGCCTTAATAATATGTAATTACCTTCATGTAATGCTCCTTCTCCATCTTAGCATCACGGCACTTCGCCTTATCAATCCTAATACGCCGCGTGGCATAGTAGTCTCGAACAGCCTGCACCCGAGCCTCATGCCGAAAGTTTTGAAGTAGGCGGCGACATTCGGTTTCGATAACCTTTGCCGCGTCGTCCTCGTATCCCTCCTCACACCTGTAGAAGGTCTGCAAACGAGACAACACCGATTTGTACAATAAATAGCTATGGTTAATTTAGAATTGTGTGAAAGAGAAATTACCCAGAACTTTCGGATCACCATGTCCGCCCTCGTGTCACACAAAACACCGTCGATCTCCACCTCCGGCGGGGCCGGGGCACCCAAGTAGTGCTCCCAGGTCATCCCTACCTCTCGCTCCCGACCGGGCAACGTAACAAACCCTGGGAAGTTTTGACGGCAAAGAACACCAAGGACGCTGTTGGGCTTGCGGACACCCTTGGCAACAATCCAACCCCTGCAGTATGACAAATTGAAGCCAAAACATTAGATATTTGAGAAAACGTGAAGGCAAAAGGTTAAATAAGAGTAAATTAACTTACTTGTCCCCATTTGGCCTAATCGACCACCTCTGCTCGGGGGTCGCTGGCACGAGCGGGAGCCCCGAACTACCACGCTGGTAGACGGTATCCCCCTCACCCAGCTCCTCGTCGCTACCAGCATGGCCAGTTGGCTCAGGCCAGGTATCCCACTGGGTCTCTTGGGACGTACCCACATCCCTGCTGTGCTCCGCAGTCGTCTGGAAGGAAGCCTCTGGGACACGAGTCTCGTGGGTCGAAGGCTCGTCGACCCGAGGCTCGTGAACCGGAGACCGTGTAGCCTCCACCTGAGACGAATCCACCCTAGAAGTCCTCCTGTGCTCGGGTGAATCAGCTTGGGGTGGTGGCGGAGACCGTGTAGCCCTACCTCTCCCGCGGCCACGTGTACCTTTAGTACAACATAAATACCAACATGAGTAATAAAATGTATATAAATACCAATATGCATACAACATGAGTACAACATAAATACCAACATGAATACAACGTGTACCTTTAGTGCCTCTCGGCTTCGCGGGTGGTCGACCTCCTCTCCCGGGGGGCGCTCCTTGCATAGTAGAGAACAACACTCTCCGAAGAGGCGAGGCAGGAATGGAAGTACCCATCCCATCACCCGCCGACGAAGAAGCAGCCGCGGCGTGCTTTCGACCCTTTCCCACTATCTTTCAACACCTGTCATGACAAAGAGTAAATGAAATTAGTACAACATAAATACCAACATGACTAATAAAAATTGAATACCTAACATGAACTCAAAATTTATATATAGTATAATAGTTGAATACCTGACATGAACTAATAACAATCGTCCTCGTCTATATATGCTTCGGAGTCAATAAATGCATCATGATCATCACTATCATCAATAAATGCATCATCATCATCACTATCTAGAAGAACATGTGGAAGGCCACCATTATGTAATCGGTCAAGAAGTGACAGGTCATCCGCAGCAGTAACCTCTTCTTCTTCCAGCTCTTCCTGTTCGGGCTCAGGGGTTAAGACGGATTCACCGTCGCTGTCTACTTCAATGTTCTGGGGTGAAGTAGAGCGGTTCTTGAAATGTTTCTTGGACATACGTGTTTCTTGGAATAATTCTCCTTCATATGTGTCTGGGTTAACGTGAGGTTCGTAATCCTCTTCATTGAGGGTAGGTGGTCTAAAATGTGGTGGCACTTCATAAACGACATCCCAACCTTTGAGATTTGGATCAGTTTGGCAGGCCCACGGTAGATAGAAAACTTGTGTCGCCTGTTGAGCCGTAATATAGACATCGGGAACATCTAAGTGGGTGTTTTGGTTGATTTCGACTAGTCCTATATGTTCATGAGTCCTTCTAGTCTTCCTCGGCTCAAACCAATAACATTTGAAGACTACGACGGTCGGTGGGTTTTCACCATAGAATAGAAGTTCATAAATTGCTTCAACCCTTCCATAATACTCGGTGTCTCCTTCGCCGATAGCAGAGACAGAACAATTTGTAGTCTTTAGGTCGGGCATAGATAGCTCTTTGCCAAAGGTACGAAAGTGATACCCGTTGATGTTGTATTTGTCAAATGAACGGACCTTATAGTCAAAACCATTAGCGACTTGTCTCAACTCGGCGTCCATAGACTCTGCATCAGCCTACAAGTTTAATACGAAAGAATGGATGCATTAGCCGCAAATTAGACCAATAAATCAAATGGGCCCTTAATGGTAATTAATTAACCTTTGTTTGAACGAAGAGATGAAACCAGGATAGTCGCCTCCATGCTTTGCGAGAAGCTCATACTCTTCGACGGAATCCTTTTCGATGACCGCTCCATCCGAGAATTTGGCGACGTATCGACTATATCAAATATCCGGGAATAAGAGTAGTTCAAAGCAATTAGAAGTTGCGGAACAATAAATTACCGAGAACTTACTCGATGTACGGCCGCACTTCTGTTAGGTTGGAGAAAATATACAATGAAATGGTCCGCCATTCTTCGACATCCAACGATTTCCCTTTCGAAGCACCGGATGGTGCGAGCTTACCTTTGAATAGGCTGAGGTTGGATCGAACTTTTTCTCGATCGCCATCATTGTACCGAGGTTTCGGGTTATGCAAATGATGATTTTTGGCTTCGTAGTGTGCTGTCACGAAGTTTGCCGCCTCCTCAGTAATGAATGCCTCGGCCATCGATGCTTCAATTCTACGTTTATTTTTACACTTAGCTCGAAGCATCTTCTGCATCCTCTCAGTTGAGTAGCACCATCGATTTTGAACGGGCCCCCCCATTCTTGCCTCGGTCGGGAGATGCAAAATCAAATGTTGCATTGGATTAAAGAAGCCCGGTGGAAAGATCTTTTCTAATTTGCAGACCAACTCCGGTGCCAACTCTTCCATTTCATCTAGCACGCCAGGTGATAGTTCTTTCGCACAAAGAGAACGGAAGAAATAGCTCAGCTCTGCCAGTACTAGCCATTCATCCTCAGGGATAAAGCCACGCAACATCACCGGCATTACCCGCTCAATCCATATGTGCCAATCATGACTCTTGAGCCCAAATATTTTCAATTTCTCAAGACTCGCTCCCCTCTTTAGATTCGCAGCATACCCATCAGGGAACATCAACCGCATTTTCACCCACAATAGCATTTCCCTCATAGCTGGCCTTTCAAGATTGAACCATGCCTTTGGCTTCGCTATGCTTTGCTTTCCTTTCCGTTGTCGCAAGTTTTGCAACGGTCTATCACATAGAGCCTCCAGGTCGATTCTAGCCTTAGGATTATCTTTTGACTTCCCCTCTATGCCGAACAATGTACCAAAAATGGCCTCCGCAATATTCTTTTCAGTGTGCATCACGTCAATGTTGTGTGGGCAAAGGAGGTCTTTGAAGTAAGGGAGATCCCATAAGCATGACTTGTGAGTCCAGGCATGTTCCGTATTATACCCTTTGAAGTATCCTGGACGCAAAGGATCAGGCTCAAGAGCGTTTAACTGATCAAGGGTCTGTTGGCCTGTCAACACAGCTGGTGCAGTGTTTTTGACAACTCTACCTTTGATGAAATTCTTCTTGTCTTTTCTGAACTTATGGTCAGGATCCAGGAATTGTCTATGCATGTCGAAGCAAGAATACTTGCGACCAGCCTGCAGCCAACGGAACTGAAGAGCTGCCTTGCATGTGGTGCACGGGAACCTTCCATGCACACACCAGCCAGCTAATAGCGCAAACGCCGGATAATCATGCGTCGAGTACATGTACCACACATGCATTTTGAAATTTGTTTTGGTAGCCGCGTCGTAGGTCTTGATCCCATTATCCCAGGCTTCTTGCAACTCATCCTTAAGCCGTTGCATGTACACATTCATATTCTTCCCCGGATAGTTGGGCCCTGGAATTATCAACGTCAGGAAAATGTTCTTTCTTTTCATAATCTCTCCGGGTGGCAAATTTAGTGGAATGACAAATACAGGCCAACAACTGTATTGTGCTGCCGTCATACCATACACATTGAACCCATCCGTGCTGATGGCAACTCTAGGTTGCCTTGGATCTTCCGATTTATCCTTATGTAATGCATCGAAGTGCCTCCACGCAAAACCATCTGAAGTGTGTACCAGCATCTTGTTCCCATCCGCATCTAGTTCGGTTCTTTTGCCCAATTTGTGCCATGTAATCTGTCTGGCCGTCTCTTCGACCATGAAAAGACGTTGAAGTCTTGGTACGATTAGCAGATATCCAAGAACACTAATGGGGATTTTGGTCTGATTCTTCTCACCCATGCCGTTGTCTACCACAATATACCTGGAAGAATTGCAAATGGGGCAATAGTTCAAGGCTGCATACTCAAGCCTAAATAAGGCACATCCATTCTCACAGGCATGTATCTTCTCATAGGGCATCTTAAGTACACGGAGGATTTTCTCTGACTGGTACAGGTTTGCAGGCAGTACATGGCCTTTGGGTAGAAAGCGTCCAAATATCGTCATCATCGTGTCGTAGCATTCTCTGCCTAGGTTGAATTGAGCCTTCAGAGCCATTACTTGCGCGATGGCATCCAGCTGACAAAGCTCAGTCTGCTCGTGGAGAGGACGTTTTGAAGACTCCAGCATTTCATACAAGGCCTTTGCAGATTCCGCCATCTCATCGTCCGAATCACGAGCATCATCAAAGTCTTGCACCATGTCTTCAATCCCGGTACCATGCTCGTCGGTGCGACGACGAATCACCTCAGCTCTGGCACGTTGGTCAGACTCGCCATGAAAAGTCCACACCGTATAATTAGGCGTAAAACCCCACTTCTGCGGGTGTTTACCCATTTCAAACTCTGTCTGCTTTTTCCAGTTGTCGAAGTTGGGACAGGGGCACCATGTTTTATGCTGGACATTTGCAAAAGCGGCTCTCACAAACCCCCTGGTTTTTGTTAACCATTCATGGGTCATGTCTTTCTGACTAGGGTGACCAGTGTACATCCAAGCACGATCACTCATGTTGCCTAGCTACCTATGGGGGCACAAGAAATAAATATATAATTCATCATCTATAATCATACGCTAATCAAGTTTGTCAGTTTTATTACGTCTATGCAACCTACACGCTAATAGGTAAAGATAGGTCCTAATCCCACCCGAGTATGTGTAGACTGGGTTCGTTTTCCCATGCTCTGCTCCAGATGCGACGCAGAATTTCGACAGCACCTCCCCGCTGTTCTCCTGATACACGTCTCGGCAATAAGCAGAGAGGATGTGTACCCGGAGAACAACAGGGGAGGCACTGACGAAATTCCGCATCGGATCCGGAGCACAGCATACGGGAAAACAAACCCAATCTACACATACTCGGGCTGTCCATGGATAATGTTGGACAATTCGAAAGGATGGCGGTTATAAATATGCAAAGAAATGCATATTTATAGATGTCGCCCTTTCGAATGGGAGACGCATACTGGTCACGCATACTCTTGATTGAAGAAACCTATAGCTAGCAAGTTTCATCGGCACGAAGACCGGGACAAAGCAAATTAAGGGGGTAGGAGGAGAAGTCATTTGTGCTCACCAACAACGCAAGGGCGGAGCTCGTCCAACGCACGTGGACATCGTCGAACAACTGCACATTGAAATTCACCCAATCAACACAAATATGATGTTTTTATAATCAACATAACTATATGACCTAACTCATAACTATGTGGGTCAGTGTCATCGGGGGTCGAAGGTCACTGGCGTCGGGGATTGGGGTCTTTTCGGTCAACAAGAGGCCGAAGAGGTGTCGGGGGTCGGGGGTTGGGGGTCAGTGGCGTCGGGGGTCGGGGTAGGGGGTCGGGGGTCGAGGGTGAGTGTTGTCGGGGGTCGAGGGTCAGTGGCGTCGGGCGTCGGGGCTCGGGGGTCAGTGGCGTCGGAGGTCGGGGTAGGGGGTCGGGGGTCGAGGGTGAGTGTTGTCGGGGGTCGGGGGTCGGGGGTCGAGGGTCAGTGGCGTCGGGCGTCGGGGATCGGGGGTCAGTGGCGTCGGGGGTCGGGGTCGGGGGTCGGGGGTCGAGGGTGAGTGTTGTCGGAGGTCGTCGAACAACTGCACATTGAAATTCACACGATCAACACAAATTTGATGTTTTTATAATTAACATAACTATGTGACCTAACTCATAACTATGTGGCTCAGTGTCGTCGGGGGTTGAGGGTCACTAGCGTCGGGGGTTGGGGTCTTTTCGGTCAACAAGAGGCCAAAGAGGTGTCCGGGCTCGGGAGTTGGGGGTCAGTGGCGTCACGGTCGGGGAAGGGGGTCGGGGGTCGAGGGTGAGTGGCGTCGGGGGTCAGGGGTCAGTGGCGTCGGGGGTCGGGGGGTCGGGGGTTCGCGTACTACGGCATCTCCTCCAACTTCATCAGCTACCTGACCGGCCCGCTTGGGGAGAGCACGGCCGCCGCCTCCGCCGTCAACGCCTGGTCCGGCGCCGCGTCCATGTTTCAAAATTTCATTGTTTTGTCCGGTGGAAGCACACACACCACAACATAGTGCTTCCCACGTCGATGTGCTCATGAATCAGCTGGACCGGGTCGATCTTTTTTTTGGGAGGGTACCGGGTCGATCTTCGAAGATAGAATAATGTGCTCAACCCTAAACCTTTTTGTTTTCTAATGACACCACTTTTTTCTTGAAACACATCATCAGTATTCCCGAGTCAAAAAAATATATTGTTTTTTAGCCATTCCGATGAAGAGGTACTATGAGAAAAAAATATTTTTTGTACATAATAAGTGTCACATGTGTGACACAGAACACATCGGCGTTTTCAAACTACAAATACCATTAAATAGAAACAAAACCAAAAAAACACATCATGCTTGACAACTAATGTTATCATCCTCGTGTCATTAAGTTTACCATAAACAATTAGCATATATAGTATAACCTAACAAACTAATTACCATGAACCTAAAAATGACAAAAGTGAAAAAAACAAAAAAAACATAAATAAATTTACCTAGGGAGGAAGGACAGTGCAGGGAGGAGGGGCGGCGCAGGGACGAGGAGCAGGGAGGAGGGGTGCCGCAGGGAGGAGGGGCGGCGCAGGAGGGGCGGTGTAGGAGGGGCGGCGCCGGGAGGGGCAGGCGCCAGGGGAGTGGGCGGCGCACGGAGGAGGGGCGGCGCAGGGAGGAGGGGCGGCGCGGGGCAGGCGGCGGCGCGGGGCAGGGAGGAGGAGCGGCGCGGGGCAGGCGGCGGCGCGGGGCAGGGAGGAGCAGCAGCGCAGGGCAGGCGGCGGCGCGGGGCAGCGGCGCAGGGCAGGCGGCGGCGCGGGGCAGGGATTCGAGCAACGGGCTACATGGGAAGGGTTGGAGGGGGGCGGGGGTGCGCGTGTACGTGGCAAGGCTGCCGGGCCTTTGCCGTCCGCCGCGCTCGTAGGCTGACGGCAAAGGACCCCAAGGCCGACGGCAAAGGTCCCGGGGGGGAGGCACCGGGTGGGGGGTTGGGTTGGTGGGCCGCCGTCCCCTTTGCCGTCCGCCGCGCTCCCAGGCGGACGGCAAAGGCCCCCAAGCAGACGGCAAAGGGGAGGGGTTGGTGGGGTGGCGTTTTGGCCGTTGGGGGGGCTTTGCCGTCCGCGTAGGGCTTCTTTGCCGTCGGCCAGCTGACGGCAAAGAGGTGGCCGACGGCAAAATAAACTTTTTCCATCTGCCACCTCTTTGCCGTCAGCACTGTGACAGCTGACGGCAAAGAGTACCTTTGCCATGTGTCAGCTGACGGCAAAGGCCAAGCAGACGGCAAATTTCTGAATTCCAGTAGTGAATCTAACATCAATATAAATAGAAATCAAGTTTGCTACAGTACCTAAAGAGTTGGTAGTTTGTTTTCTTGTGCTAATGATATCACGAGTTCCTGTTTAAGTTTTGTGTTGTGAAGTTTTCAAGTTTTGGGTGATGTTCTCATGGACAATGGGATAAAGAGTGGAAAGGGCTCAAGCTTGTGGATGCCCAAGGAATACCAAGCCAAATTCAAGGACACCAAAAAGCACAAGCTTGGGGATTCCCCGGGAAGGCATCCCCTCTTTCGTCTTCAATCCATCGATAACGTTACTTGGAGCTATATTTTTATTCACCACATGATATGCGTTTTTCTTGGAGCGTCATGTATTATAGGAGTCTTTTCATTTTGTTGTGTCACAATCATACTTGATGCACACCTTTTTTAGAGAGACATGCACTCATCGTGATTTTGCTAGAATACTCATTGAGCTTCGCTTATATCTTTTGAGTTAGGCAATTTAGCTCGCATGTGCTTCACTTATATCTTTTGAGCTAGATAAATTTGCTCTAGTGCTTCACTTAGATCTTTTTAGAGCACGGCGGTGTCATATTTTCGAGAAATAAGAACTCTCGATCTTCACTTATATCTCTTTGAGAGTGCTCTCACTGAGTAACTTGGTAATTGGCTTGTGCTATGAAATTAGTCCTAAAGATGATAGGCATCCAAAGAGGATATAATAAAAACATCCGTATTCATGTGCATTGATTATAAAGAGAAGTTTGATTCCTCTCAATTAGTTTTGAGACATGGATATGGTAATATTAGAGTTATGTTACTAGGGTGTTGTGAATCTAGAAATACTTGTGTTGAAGTTAATGATTCCCGTAGCATGCACGTATGGTGAACCGCTATGTTAGGAAGTCAGAGCATAATTGATTTATTGATTGTCATCCTTTGTGTTGCGGTCAGGATCGCGCGATGGTTAACACCTACCAACCCTTCCCCTAGGAGTATGCGTTTAGTACTTTGTTTCGATTACTAATAAAACTTTTGCAATAAGTATATGAGTTCTTCATGACTAATGTGAGTCCATGGTATAGATGCACTTCCACCTTCCACAATTGCTAGCCTCTCTAGTGCCGAGCAACTTTCGCCGGTGCACAAACCCACCATATACCTTCCTCAAAACAGCCACCATACCTACCTATTATGGCATTTTCATAGCCATTCTGAGATATATTGCCATGCAACTCCCACCGTTCCGTCTCATGACTTGTGCCGTCACTTTCATATTGTCATTGCATGATCGTAAGATAGCTAGCGAGATGTTTCAACGTCATACGCCAAGCTAGATCATTGCACATCCCGGTACACTGCCATAGGCATCTCCTATAGAGTCATCATTGATCTAAGCATTGAGCTGTGAGTAAATAAAAGTGTGATGATCATCATTATTAGAGCATTGTCTCATGTGAGGAAATAAAAAAAAAGAGGCCAAAGATGCCC
Organism: Hordeum vulgare subsp. vulgare; assembly: GCF_904849725.1. Lineage (NCBI taxonomy): Eukaryota > Viridiplantae > Streptophyta > Magnoliopsida > Poales > Poaceae > Hordeum > Hordeum vulgare. Next base: position 330,466,871 of record NC_058522.1, on the reverse strand, counting down.
ACACAAAAAAAAATGAAAAGAGGCCAAAGAGCCCATCCAAAAAATGAGAGAAAAAGAGAGAAGGGACAATGCTACTATCTTTTTCCACACTTGTGATTCACAATAGCACCATATTCCTCATGACAGTGAGTCTCTTGTTTTGACACTTCCATATACTAGTGGGAATCTTCATTTTATAACTTGGCTTGTATCTTCCAATGATGGGCTTCCTCAAAATTGCCCTAGGTTTTCGTGAGCAAGCAAGTTGGGTGCACACCCACTAGTTCTCCTTTTGAGATTTCACACACTTATAGCTCTAAGTGCATCTGTTGCATGGAAATCCCTACTCATTCACATTGATATCTATTGATGGGCATCTCCATAGCCCGTTGATACGCCAAGTTGATGTGACCATCTCCTCCTTTTTGCCTCACAACCTCCACCACACTCTATTCCACCTATAGTGCTATATCCATGGCTCACGCTCATGTATTATGTGAGAGTTGAAAAAGTTTGAGAAAGTAAGAGTGCGAAAACAATTACTTGGCCAATACCGGGGTTATGCATGATTTAAATTCGTTGTGTCGGGATGATGGAGCATAGCCACACTATATGATTTTGTAGGGATAACTTTCCTTGGCCTTGTTATTTCAAAAGTTCATGATCACTTTGCTAGTTTGCTTGAAGTATTATTGTTTTCATGTCAATAGTGAACTATTGTTTTGAATCTTACGGATCTGAACATTCATGTCACAAGAAAGGAGTTACAAAGGACAAATATGTTAGGTAGAATTCCACATCAAAAATTCAGTCTTTATCACTTCCCTACTCGAGGACGAGCAGGAGTTAAGCTTGAGGATGCTTGATACGTCTCCAACGTATCTATAAATTTTGATGGTTCCATGCTATTATCGTGTGAAACTTTGGATGTTTTGTATGCATTTTATATCTTTTTTGGGAATAACCTACTAACTCTGTGCCAAGTGCCACTTCCTGTCTTTCCATGTTTTTTACCCTTTTCAGAGAAGAATATTAAACAGAGTCCCAACGGAATAAAATCTTCGGAATGATTTTTTCGTAAAAGAAGATACGCGGGGAACTTGAGAACCAAGGCAAAGGACCTTGGGGGAGGCCACAATCCCCCTAGGCGCGGCCTGGGGGGCGCGCCTAGCAGACTTGTGGGCCCCTCATGGCTCCTTAGCCCTATTTCTTCCGCCTATAAATTCCCTAAAAATCTGAAACCACGGGAGAGAGCCACGAAAATACTTTTCCACCACTACAAGCTTCTGTCTCCGCAAGATCCCATCTCGGGCACGTTCTGGTGCCCTGTCGGAGGGGGGATTCGGACACGGAGTGCTTCTTCATCAACACCATTGCCTCTCCGATGATGCGTGAGTAGTTAACCACAGACCTTCGGGTCCATAGCTAGTAGCTAGATGGCTTCTCCTCTCTCTTGGATCTTCAATACAAAGTTCACCATGATCTTCATGGAGATCTATCCAATGTAATCTTCTTTTGCGATGTGTTTGTCAAGATCCGATGAATTGTGGATTTATGATCATATTATCTATGAATATTATTTGAGTTTCCTCCGATCTCTTATATGCATGATTTCGTATCCTTGTAATTCTCTTCGAGTTGTGGGTTTCATTTGGCCAACTTGATCTACAATTCTTGCAATGGGAGAAGTGCTTGGTTTTGGGTTCATACCGTGCGGTGTCCTCACCTAGTGACAGAAGGGGTAGCAAGGCACGCATCGTGTTGTTGCCATCAAGGGTAAAAAGATGGGGTTTCTATCTATTTCATGAATTTATCCCTCTACATCATGTCATCTTGCTTAAGGCGTTACTCTATTTGTTATGAACTCAATACACTAGATGCATGCTGGATAGCGGTCGATGTGTGGAGTAATAGTAGTAGATGCAGACAGTATCGGTCTACTTGTCTCGGACATGGTGCCTATATGTATGATCATTGCCTTAGATATCATCATGACTTTGCACGATTCTATCAATTGCTCGGCAGTAATTCGTTCACCCATCGTAATATTTTCTATCATGAGAGAAGCCTCTAGTAAACACTACAGCCCCCGGGTCTACTTCACTTCATATTTTCATCTCTACACTTTCACTTTGTTGCACTTTCCGCCTACAGATCTCAGCTTTCAATCAATCGTGAAGGGATCGTCGACCCCTTTATAGTGTTGGGTGCAAGTTTGTTTGTTTTTGCGCAGGTACTTTGGAGACTTGCCTTGATACTCCTACTGGATTGATACCTTGGTTCTCATACTGAGAGAAATACTTACTGCTACTGTGCTGCATCACCCTTTCCTCTTCAAGGGAAAAACCAACGTAAGCTCAAGAGGTAGCACTCACCTCCGCCTCCTCTTGAGGAAGTTCGCTGCGAAGAAGGAAAGCCAGGATGGGTTGAGCCCTTGATGGAGCCTTCACAAGGGTTGGCTCCGTCTCGGCCTGAGTGTCGGGGGCTTCTGCAGCCCCCGCGCTTGATGAAGCAGTCGTGGGCTCGAGACGCTCTGTCTCTGATACAGTCGTGGCAGCCGGCTTGCCGTCTACCTCCACGACGTCCACCCACTGGGTGTCGAGACAACAGGATTTGAGGCCTGGCGGAGCCGGATTTATTGTTGTAGCCAGCAAAGTGGTTGTAGCCGGTGCCGCAATTGGAGTTGGCGGAGCCAGTGCAGCCGGCACAGGAGCTGTAGCCGGCGTAGCCGACGTCTCTTGCACCGAGGAATCAGCCGGAACAAAAATTGATGCCGACTCTGAAGACGGCCTGATAGACGGCTTGTGCAGCTGCTTGCTACATCAACAAATGACCTTTCCTGGCAACGGCGCTACGAATCCTTCTGCTACGGGCTACGCCTATAGGGACTTCCTTGGCAAATATGCAAAGGATTCCCCCGTGGCCTTGGAGCCTTGCGTTGGTGTTCCCTTGAGGAGGAAAGGGTGATCTAGCACAGCGGCGGTAAGTATTTCCCTCAGTTTGAGAACCAAGGTATCAATCCTGTAGGAGGATCGCGTCAAGTCACAAGTACCTGCACAAACACAAAGAGCTTGCACCCAACGCTATGAAGGGGTTTTCAATCCCTTAAAGATTGTTTGCAAAGTGAGAATCGAAAGCAAAAAGTAAACAAAGCAAAGTAAAAGTAAAACTGGAGGCGATAGTTGTGAATAGACCCGGGGGCCGTAGTGTTCGCCAGTGGCTTCTCTCATGAAAGCAAGTAGACGGTGGGTGAACGAATTACTGTCGAGCAATTGATAGAACTGCACAAAGTCATGACGTTATCTATGGCAATGATCATATCTATAGGCATCACGTCCAAAACAAGTAGACTCATACTTTCTGCATCTACTACTATTACTCCGCACATCGATCGCTATCGAGCATGCATCTAGTGTATTGAGTTCATAAGAACAGAGTAACGCCTTAAGCAAGATGACATGATGTAGATGGACAATCTCAAATCTATAATGAAATCCCATCTTGTTACCCTTGATGGCAACAACACGATGCGTGCCTTGCTGTCCCTTCTGTCACTAGGAAAGGTCACCGCACGGTATGAACCCAAAACCAAGCACTTCTCCCATTGCAAGAATCATAGATCTAGTTGGCCAAACAAAACCCAAGACTCGGAAAGACTTACAACAATATCAAATCATGCATATAAGAAATCAGCAAAGACTCAAATATAATTCATAGATAATCTGATCACAAATCCACAATTCATCGGATCTCCACAAACACACTGGCAAAGAGGATTACATTGGATAGATCTCCATGAAGATCATGGAGAGCTTTGTATTGAAGATCCAAGAGAGAGAAGAAGCCATCTAGCTACTAACTACGGACCCATAGGTCTGAAGTGGACTACTCACGAGTCATTGGAGAAGCAATGATGTTGATGTAGAAGCCCTCCAACTCCAAAGTCCCCTCCGGCGGGGCACTGGGAAGGGTCTCCAGATGAGATCTCACGAAAACGGAAGCTTGCGGCGGCGGAAAAGTGGTTTTCGTGGACGCCTTGATTTTTTCTAGGATTTTGGGGAATATATAGGCGAAAGAGCTAGGGCATGGGAGCGACAGGGAGGCCACAAGCCTGGTCGCCGCGGCCCCCCTGGCCGCTGCGTCAGGGCTTGTGGGCTCCCTGTGGGCCTCCTGCCTTGGCCCTCAAGTCCCCCGATCTTCTTCTGTTCTGGAAAAAATTATTTCGGGGATTTTATTCTGTTTGGACTCTATTCCAAAATCATATCTGAAAAGAGTCAAAAACACTAAAAAAACAGGAACGGGCACTTGGCACTGAATTAATAAGTTAGTCCCAAAAAAGATATAAAAGGTATATAAAACATCCAAAGATAACAAGATAACAACATGAAAGCATCAAAAAATATAGATACGTTTCAGACGTATCAAGCATCCCCAAGCTTAAGTCGTGCTCGTCCTCGAGTAGGGAAGTGATGAAGAATGAATTTTTGATGCTTTCATGCTACCTAGCATAGATGTCCTTTGTAACTCCTCTTATGTGATGTGAATGTTCAGATCCATTAGATTCAAAACAATAGTTTGCTATTGACGTGGAGACAATAATACTTCAAGCAAACTAGCAAGGTAATCATGAACTTTCAAAATAACAAGGCCAAAAGAAAGTTGTCCCTACAAAATCATATAGTTTGGCTATGCTCTATCATCCTTGCACAACGAATTTAAATCATGCACAACCTCGGTATTGGTCAAGTAATTGTTTTCACACCTTTAATTTCTCAAACCTTTTCAACTCTCACGCAATACATGAGCGTGAGGCACGGTTTTAGCACTATAAGTGGAATGGAGTGTGGTGGAGGTTGCAAGGCAAACAAAGAGAAGATGGTCACATTGACTAGGCATATCAACGAGCTATGGAGATGCTCATCAATAGATATCAACGTGAATGAGTAGGGATTGACATACAAATGATGCACTAGAGCTAAGAGTATGTGAAAGCTCTTAAAGAAAACTAGTGGGTGTGCATCCAACTTGCTTGCTCACGAAGACCTAAGGCAATTTTGAGGAAGCCTATCATTGTAATATACAAGCCAAGTTATATAATGAAAATTTCCCACTAGCTATATGGTGGTGACAAAACGAGAGACTCTCAATCATGAAGATCATGGTGCTTAATAAGCACAAGTGTGGAAAGATAGTAGCGTTGTCCCTTCTCTCTTTTTCTCTCATTTTTTGGTGGGCTCTTTGGCCTCTTTTTTTTGTGGGCATCTTTGGCCTCTTTTATTTCCTCACATGGGACAATGCTCCATCAATGATGATCATCACACTTACAACTCAAAACTTAGAGCAATGATGACTCTATATGAAATGCCTTCGGTAGTGTACCATGACAATGATCTAGCATGGCATAGACATCAACGGAAACATCATGCTAGCTATCTTATGATCATGCAATGGCAATGTAGAAGTGGTGGCACGTGTCATGGTGGTAGTTGCATGGCAATATATCTTAGAATGGCTTTGAAAAAACCATAGTAGGTAGGTATGGTGGCTGTTTTGAGGGAGGCTAATGGTGGGCTTTATGCACCGGCGAAAGTTGCACGACACTAAAGAAGATAGTGATGGTGGAAGGTGAAAGTGCATCTAAACCATGTACTCAACATTAGCCATGAAGAACTCATATACTTGTTGCAAAAGTTTTAGTAGTAATCGAAACAAAGCATTCAACGCATACTCCGAGGGGGAGGGTTGGTAGGTATAAACCATCGCGTGATCCCGACCGCCACACAAAGGATGACAATCAAATAACTAATCATGCTGAGACTTACGTGCATGCTACGGGAATCACTAACTTCAACACAAGTATTTCTTAGATCCACAACACCTTACTAGTATAACTTCAATATTACCACAACCACAACTCAAAACTAATTGAGATGAATCAAACTTCTCTAACTATTCAATGCACATGAAGGTGGAAGTTTTCATATCCCTTTGGATAACTACCCCTTTTGAGACTACTTTCATAGCATAGATCAACTACCACACCACGCACTTCCGTGCTCTAAAAGATAGAAGTGAAACACATAGAGCAAAATCAACTAGCTCAAAAGATATAAGTGAAACACATGTGAGCTGAATTGCCTAACCAAAGGATATAACTGAAGCTCGACAAAATCACGGTGAGTGCATGTCTCTCTCTCTAGGTGTGCAGCAAGGAAGATTGTGACACAACAAAAATAAAAGACTCCTACGATACAAGACGCTCCAAGCAAAACACATAACATGTGGTGAATAAAAATATAGCCCCAAGTAACGTTACCGATGGATTGAAGACAAAAGAGGGGATGCCTTCCCGGGGCATCCCCAAGCTTAGCCTTTTTCGGCATCCTTGAATCAACTTGGGGTGCCTTGGGCATCCCCAAGCTTGAGCTCTTGCCACTCTTTATCTCTTTGTCCATAAGAACTTCACCCAAAACTTGAAAACTTCACAACACGAAACTTAAACAGAAACTCATGATATCATTAGTATAAGAAAGCAAGCCACCACTTCCTTAGGTACTGTAGCAAACTTAAATTCTACTTATGTTGATGTTGGGTTACTGTATTTTCAATCTTCCTTGGCTAATACCCCCCGATACTATCCATAGTTTCATCAAAATAAACAACCAACTCAACAAAAACAGAATCTGTTAACAGCAGACCAGTCTGTAGCAATCTGTATACTTCGTATACTTCTGATACTTCAAAAAATCTGAAAAATTACGAAAGTCTGAAGCATTTGCGGTGCAATCAGCATCAAAAAGAATCAACTCAAAACCTATTACATAAAAAAATGAGAATCTTTTCATGAGCAGAAAGTTTCTGTCTTTTCCAGCATGATCAAACGATCATCCCCAAGACTAATCATAATGGTTTCACTTGGCACAAACGCAATCATAGCAGAATTATGAAAGTGTGGAAAACAAAAAACAGAAAGAAAAATGATAGATTCGTTGGGTTGCCTCCCAACAAGCGCTATTGTTTAACGCCCTTAGCTAGGCATAAGGCAAACATATCTAAGTCTAACATACTTCCTATGCATAGGCATTTTATAGGAAAACAAACTGGCAAGGCAACCAATAGTTATCAAATGCAATGAAGAAGAAAGAGACAATAGCAATCTGAACATAACAAGAGGTAAATTGGTAACATGAAGTTTCTACCACAATAGTTTCCTCTCTCATAGCAATTACATGTGGGATCATATTCAAATTCAAAAATATAGCTATCCCATAGGATATTCTTTTCATGATCCACATGCATGCAAAGTTGAGGCTCTTCAAAAATAGTGGGATTATCATCAACTAAAGTCATGACTTCTCCAAACCCACTTTCAATAATATTGCAAACATCATATTCATCATGAGGCTTAAACAAATTTTCAAGATCACAAGAAAAATCATTACCCCAATCATGATCATTGCAACAAGTAGTGGACAAAGCAAAACTAGCATCCCCAAGCTTAGAGTTTTGCATATTTTTAGCATGATTGTCATTAATAGAATTTATAATGAAATCATTGCAATCATGCTTTTCATTTAAGGAGCCCTTGTGAATCACTTCATGAATTTCTTCATCACGATTTTCAGATTCACGCATCTCAAGCAAAACTCCCTATAGAAAGTCATGTGCACTCAACTCACTAGCAATTGGATCAACATAATTGGATATCTTAAAGAGATTAGCAAGTGGATGAGGATCCATATCAATAGATTTTCAGCAAGAGAAGATGCAAGCATATTGAAGGCACATGGCAACACAACCAAACAGAAAGCAAGCTAAAGAAAAGGGCGAACGAAAAAAGGCAAACGGAAAAAAAGGCAAACGAAAAAGGAAAATTGGTGAAGTGGGGGAGAGGAAAACGAGAGGCAACTAGAAAACAAAGTAAATGCAAGAGATGAGTTTGTGACACCTACTTGGATAGATCTTGACTTGATCTCTCCCCGGCAACGGCGCCAAAAATAGGCGTGTTGACGGGAGATTATACTTGTCTTGATACTCATCGACAAGCGATCCTCCCCGGCAACAGCGCTAGAAATACTTCTGCTACGGCAACAAAAGACCTTCCCTGGCAACGGCACCAGGAATCCTTCTGCTACGGGATACGCCTATAGGGACTTCCTTGGCAAATATGCAAAGGATTCCCCCGTGGCCTTGGATCCTTGCGTTGGTGTTCCCTTGAAGAGGAAAGGGTGATGTAGCACAACGGCGGTAAGTATTTCCCTCAGTTTGAGAACCAAGGTATCAATCCAGTAGGAGGATCGCGTCAAGTCACAAGTACCTGCACAAACACAAGGAGCTTGCAGCCAACGCTATGAAGGAGTTGTCAATCCCTTATAGATTGTTTGTAAAGTGAGAACTGAAAGGAAAAAGTAAACAAAGCAAAGTAAAAGTAAAAGTGGAGACAATAGTTGTGAATAGACCCGGGGGCCGTAGTGTTCACTAGTGGCTTCTCTCATGAAAGCAAGTAGACGGTGGGTGAACGAATTACTGTCAAGCAATTGATAGAACTGCGCAAAGTCATGACGTTATCTATGGCAATGATCATATATATAGGCATCATGTCCAAAACAAGTAGACCGATACTTTCTGCATCTACTACTACTACTCCACACGTCGACCGCTATCCAGCATGCATCTAGTGTATTGAGTTCATAAGAACAGAGTAACGCGTTAAGCAAGATGACATGATGTAGATGGACAATCTCAAATCTATGATGAAAGCCCAACTTGTTACCCTTGATGGCAACAACACAATGCGTGCCTTGCTGCCCCTTCTGTCACTGGGAAAGGTCACCACACGGTATGAACCCAAAACCAAGCACTTCTCCCATTGCAAGAATCGTAGATCTAGTTCGCTAAACAAAACCCAAGACTCGGAGACACTTACAACGATATGAAATCATGCATATAAGAAATCAGCAAGACTCAAATATAATTCATAGATAATCTGATCACAAATCCACAATTCATCGGATCTCGACAAACACACCACGAAAGAGGATTACATCGAATAGGTCTCCATGAAGATCATGGAGAACTTTGTATTGAAGATCCAAGAGAGAGAAGAAGCCATCTAACTACTAACTACGGACCCGTAGGTCTGAAGTGGACTACTCACGAGTCATTAGAGAGGCAATGATGTTGATGTAGAAGCCCTCCAACTCTAAAGTCCCCTCCGTCAGGGCACCGGGAAGGGTCTCCAGATGAGATCTCGCGGAAACGGAAGCTTGCGGCGACGGAAAAGTGTTTTCATGGACGCCTTGATTTTTTCTGGGATTTTAGGGAATATATAGGCGAAAGAGCTAGGGCAGGGGAGCGCCAGGGAGGCCACAAGCCTGGTCGCCGCGGGCCCCCCTGGCCATGGCGTCAGGGCTTGTGGGCTCCCTGTGGGCCTCCTGCCTTGGCCCTCAAGTCCCTCGATTTTCTTCTGTTCTAGAAAAATTTATTTCGGGGATTTTATTCCGTTTGGACTCTGTTCCAAAATCATATCTGAAAAGAGTCAAAAACACAGAAAAAACAGGAACTGGCACTTGGCACTGAATTAATAAGTTTGTCCCAAAAAAGATATAAAAGGTATATAAAACATCCAAAGTTAACAAGATAACAACATGAAACCATCAAAAATTATAGATACGTTTGAGACGTATCACTTCTCGAGGGAAACGCCGGCTGGGATGGCCTGTCTCATGGAGCCAATCTTGGCCAGTGTATCGGCCACCTCGTTGTCCGCCCTGGGAACGTGGTGGAACTCGCGACCCTCAAAAGGGCAGCTGAGCTGTTGCATGAGGAAGCGGTAGCTTTCCATGTTGGCCTCCCTAGCATCCCATTCGCCAGAAACTTGCTGCACCACGAGGTCTGAGTCGCCGAAGCAGAGGAGCCGCCGGATGCCAATCTCCTTGGCGAACCAGAGGCCGTGAACGAGTGCTTCGTACTCGGCGACGTTGTTGGAGGCAGCGAAGTGGATCTGGAGAGCGTACTTGAGCTGGTCTCCTTTCGGATACGTCAAGACAATGCCGGCTCCCACACTAGTTCGCATCTTCGATCCGTCGAAGTGCATCTGCCAATGAGTGGAGTCTAGAGGTGGCGGCTCAAACTGGGTTTCAGCCCAGTTGACTAGGAAGTCGGCCACCACCTGAGACTTGATGGTAGTGCGAGGCTCGTAGCGGATGTCGTCGTCCGCCATGGAGATGGACCACTTCGCGATCCTGCCAGTCGCGTCACGGTTGGCCATTATTTCTGAAAGTGGAGCAGTGCTCACCATAGTGATGGCATGCTCTTGGAAGTATTGCTTCAACTTCTTTGCGGCAAGGTAAACACCATAACACATTTTTTTGGTAGTGGGGGTAGTTTTGCTTGGAGGCGAACAAGATCTCGTTGAGGTAGTAGATAGGGCGTTGCACTAACGGTACCTTGCCCTCCTCCTTGCTTTCAACTACCAGCACTACGCAAACCACACGAGTGGTTGCTGCAATGTATATGAGAATGGGTTCCCTTTCAGCCTGCGCTGCCAAGATTGGCAGGCTCGAGATGACCTGCTTGAGGTCATGGAAGGCTTCATCCGCCTAGTCGTTCCACTCGAACTTTGTCTTCTTCTTCATGAGCTGGTAGAGTGGAAGGGCCTTCTCGCCGAGCCGGCGGACGAACCGGCTAAGGGACGACAGGCAGCCGGCGAATTTTTGGACGTCTAGGATTCGAGCCGGCTTCACCATCCGCTCAATGGTGTCGATCTTCTCGGGGTTCGCCTCGATGCCACGAGCGGACACGAAGAACCCCAAGAGCTTGCCGCATGGAACCCCAAAGACGCATTTCTCTGGGTTGATCCGGATCTTCTACTCGCGCAGGTGGGCGAACATATCCCGCAAGTCATCGAGGAGGTTGAAGTACTGCTTGGTCTTGACGACGATGTCATCCACATAGACATGGATGTTTCTGCCGATCTATGGCAGTAGGCACTGCTGCATGCAGCGTTGGAATGTCGCACCGGCGTTCTTCAGACCGAACGTCATGGTGGTGTAGCAGTAGGCCTCGAAGGGCGTTATGAAGGAGGTCTCCAGGCGATCAGCTGGATCCAGCTTGATTTGATGGTAGCCTGAATAAGCATCCAGAAACGACAGCATTTCGCAGCCGGCAGTGGAGTCGATCACTTGATCTATCCGGGGCAACGTGAAAGGGTCTTTCGGGCATGCCTTATTCAGGCTTGTGTAGTCGATACACATTCGCCAGGTGTTGTTTTTCTTCAGCACCAGGACTGGATTGGCTAACCAGTCCGGGTGGAAAACCTCCATGATGAAGCCGGCTACAAGGAGCCGGGTAATCTCTTCTCCAATTGTGCGCCGCTTCCCCTCGGCAAAGTGGCGCAAAGGTTGTTTCACCGGCTTTGCATTCGATCACACGTGAAGTTTGTGCTCGACGTACTTCCTCGGAACAACCGGCATGTCTTTGGGGGACCATGCAAAGATGTGCCTATTCTCACGGAGGAAGTCGACAAGCTCGCCTTCCTATTTGGGGCTGAGGCCCGCCCCGATGGTGACGCACTGCTTGGGGTTTGCAGGGTCGAGTGGCACCTTCTTGGTTTCTTTAGACGGCTTGAAGGAGCCTTCGCTGGCTGACTAGGATGGAGGAGAAGGGATTGCCGGCTTCTCGGTAGCCTAAGCCATGAGCCGGTCAATCTGCCTCCTCTCCTCAGCAATCACCATGGCATCGACCACGCGACTACTGTCCTGTGCACACTCGAGCGACTTCTCGTAGTCACCAGCAATGGTGATGATGCCCTTTGGACCCGCATCTTCATCTTCAGGTAGGCGTAGTGGGGGATAGCCATGAACTTGGCCAGAGTCGGTCTGCCCAGCAGCGTGTGATACGGGCTGCTGAGGTCCACCACCTAGAACCATATAGACTCGCGGCAGAAGTGAGCCTTGTCGCCGAAGAGGACGTCCAGCTGGATGTTGCCGATCGGCGAGCAGGACTGTCCCGACACGATGCCGTGGAAGACAGTGCTGGTCGGTAAGACGTGCGTCTCCTTGAGTCCGAGCTTGAGGAGGGTGTAGAGGTAGAGGATGTTGATGCTGCTGCCACCATCGACCAACACCCGGGAGAACCGGCAGGTGAGCCTGTGGGAGGCGAAGGTAGGGTCGAGGACGAGCACGTATGAGCCCGGGTTGGGCATCACCGCAGGATGGTCGACCCGGTTGCATGTGATGGGATTTTCAGACCAGTGCATGTATTGGGGAACCGGGGGGACCGTGGCATTCACCTCACGCCGTCAGTGGCGCAGGCTATGCTTGTCGTCGCCTTCGCTGGTGAAGACGACGAATGCTCCGTCTTCGTGGAGGTAGTCGTCGTGAAGGCGGTCGTCGTTGCGAGGCGGCGTTGATGGAGCCGGAGAGAGACCGGGAGCCGGTGCTTGAGGGGCAGCCTGTGCACCTGGGGCATCCGGCAGGCCCTCCCCTTGCGACAACCGTCGTGCAAAGCTGCACTATCGAAGGGTGTGGGTAGAGGGCTATGCCCTAGAATGCATTTTGCAGGGCACGTCAAGCATATGCTCGAACGTCTGCTTGGGCTGCCAGTTGCCCTTGTTGGGCCGCCTTCGGTGGGAGCCGGCCTGAGTAGCCGGCGCCTCACCCTCCATGTTGGCTACCAACTTGTTGTTGGAGCACGAATCTAGCTGATCCGCCTTGCGCTTGTTGTTGTTTTGGCCGCCTCGAGTGTCTCCAACCGGCTTAGGAGTAGCCGGCGTGGGGATGGCCTTGTGTGAGGCGGTCACCTTGACCCACATCGCGGAGTCGGCCGTGACGTACTTATCTGCCTTGGCCATGAGCACCGCCAGAGAGGTGGGCTCGGAGTACATGAGCTTGTGCTTGAGGAGATTGCCGTCTCGGCAGCCGTCGATGAAGTACTGGATATATTGTACCTCATGCACTCCCTCGCAGGAGTTGCGGAGCTCTGTCTAGCGCATGACGTAGCCGCGAAGGGGTTCGTCGGGCCTTTGGACGCACATAGCCAACTCGCGAGGCCGACCAGGGCGCTTGTAGGTGTTAGTGAAGTTGCGGACGAACGCCTCCTCGAAGTCAACGCATGAGTTGATGCTGCCGGCTGGAAGGCTACTAAGCCATGTCCGAGCCGAACCGGCCAGCATGAGTGGCACGTAGCGGACTGCTACGCGCTTGTTGCCCCTGGCAATGCCAACGGCAGTGGTGTAGTCGATCAGCCAGTCCTCTGGCTTGGCGGTGACATTGTACTTTGGAGTATCCCGAGGCAGGGTGAAGCCTCGGGGAAACGGCTCCCGTTGGATTTGGGGGCCGAAGCAGGCCGGACCGATGGGACCGTCCTCCTCCAGAAGAGCTGACTGTGCCACGGCGTTGAGACACCTACAGGCATCGTGGTCGCCCTGGGGAACACGAGCGTCGATCCGAGCCGCGACCAGAAGGGCACCTTGCGAACCGGTGGCAAGGGTCCTCCCGAGACGAGGAACCTCATACACCGAGTTGCTCTCGTCATCTCCACGACGCCGGCTCGAAGTATGCTCACTCTGGTGCTGGGAGCGCCTGTCGTGGCTGCCCTCGCCCTTTCGGCCGGAAGTGCGATGCGAGGAAGATCCTTCGGCGTGCTGATGACGGTTGGGGTTGCGGCACGATCCGGGGTTAGGTCCCGAAGACTCCGATTGGGCTTGACCAGGGTCAAGCCGTGTGTGCTGCTCCTTGACCCGCTTCTCCTGGAAGGTGCGCTCCTCGCCCTCCAAACATGGCATTTCTGCCATGGCCGCCTGGGCCGCCCGCAAGTTGGCTGCAGGAGTCTCGTAGATGGGTTGCTTGCCGCCTAGAATCTCGGTGATGACCCGGCCACGACCGCGGACTGAGCCAAGCCGGCTAGGGGCCTCGTAAACCAGAGTGAGGTCGTATGCGGAGTTATACTCGCGCTGCGTGGCCTCCATCCGACGTTTCGCCGAAGCAATGGTGATGCCCTCCTCCAAGATCTGCCTGCGAGCCTCCTCCAGCGAGGCCCGCGCGTCGTTAGGGTTTGTGGAGGCGGCGATGGGAGTCTTCAGGCCGGTAAGCGCAGCCTGAAGAGTGTCAGCAGTGGCAAAAATAGGCTCACCAGCGTCTACTAATGCCTTGCCATGAGTCGTGTTGGTGCCAGCGCTGATGACCATCACCTCCACGATGTTGGAGACGGTGGCGACATGGTACGGGGTGAAGAACCCCACAGACGGCGGAGGAACGTCGAAGACGAGTACATTGCTGGGGTACACGTCGTGTGTGGGAGTCTCGGTGATAGAGAGCCTACTGAAGCAGGTGCACAACGCCTCGACATCGAAGTCCTCGCCGAAGTAGCGAGGACCATCATTGAGGCGCAGGTTGCTAAAGAGAACGCTGAGGTTCTCCATAGCAGCGACGACGACGTGGGGGGCGCCTCGTCATCGGACTCCCCGTCCGAATCCGCATGGCAGACATGGACGTCGATCATCATCGATGTTGCCTCATCGAAGGCAGGCTCCACGGGCATGCAGATCGGTCTAGACGCGATGCATACGGTGGCATAGGTGCGGGGCCCCGCCGAGCGTGTAAAGCTAGCCGATGCCGCGATCGGCCCCATGGTGGGCGCCAAATGTCGGTGACAACATAAGCCATGGGTAGGCTAAAGATGGTAGGAACCGAAGTAGCACCGGAGGGTGCTGGGGGCGAGGTTGGTACAAGCATGGAACGCACGATGTACCCAGGTTCAGGGCTCTCCATAGAGATAATACCCCTAGTCCTGCGGGAGTGTATGATGTATGAATGGGACAACAATGTGCTCTTGGAGCTGTACTGCAGAGGAGGAAGAAGGAGCTGTCGGCTTGTCTCTGCCTCTCCTATGTGGTTGGTGTGTGTGCTAAGTTGACCGACCCTATGCATGGAGGGGGGCGGGGGGTTTTATAGACGAACCCATCAGCCAACAATATGGATAAAGGGTACAAGAGTGGGACCCGGCTGGCAGCCTTGCCGGCTGGCCAGGGGGGCACGGGGGTCTTGTCTTGTCGCTTGAGGGGCCCGCCGGCTCCGAGGTCCCGTCTGGCTGTGGGACCCGTCGGCTAGCCAATGAGGCTCTCGCGTAAGGTTGACGCAGGACACGTATGGTACGTCTGGCTTCGTCCATCAAGATTCATCATTGGCAGACAGTACGGTCGCCTCCGCTGTTCCCACGCTGAGTGCAGTAATGGAGTGGGAGTTTGACGGGCCGACACTATGCAGGGTGATGGATTAGAGCCAGGGGAGGTCAGCGGCATGGTCGCTGACGCTGGTACCCGTCGTGCATTCCTATATAGTACCTTTGCTCACGCGTAGCCACCTTTAATCGTAGGGCCTCGTCATGACCTACGATCTGATGTGACTTGAGATTCCCAGCCGGCTAGCCTGCTCGACTAGCCGGCCTGGGCACGGCTGCCTCATCCCTAGCCGGCTGGCTTGGCCTAGGTGGCCAGGGGGAGGTAGCCGTCTCGCCTCTAGCCGGCAGGTGTTTCCTGGCCGGCCAGAGAATTGGTTGCCTCGCCCCCCAGCCGGCACGTGCTTCCTAGCCGGCTAGGGGACTTGGGCCTTGTAGAATTGTTTTGGTCATTCCTTCTGGGCTGAAGGTAAAGGAGCAGGCTCGTTGAGCCTACGTCGGGGTTATCCCCCTGATAGTGGGATCGAGGCAAACACGGTGAAGGTCAATGCCAAAAACAAGATGAGCGCGCCCACAACCCTCAAGGAGATGCAGAAGTTGGCAGGGTGTGTTACCTCCTTGGATCGTTTCATCTCCAAGCTCGGCGAGCGGGCCGTGCCTTTCTTCAAGATCATGAAAAGAAAGGGGGCCTTCGAATGGACCCTGAAGGCCGACGCAGCCTTCGATGAACTCAAGCGATACCTCACGATCCCGCCGGTCATAGTGGCGCCTTGCTGCCTCTTGAGCTTGTGTTGGTTTTTCCCTTGAAGAGGAAAGGGTGATGCAGCATAGGAGCAGTAAGTATTTCCCTCAGTTTGAGAACCAAGGTATCAATCCAATAGGAGAATCGAGGTGAAGTCCAAAGTACCTGAGCAAACACAAAAGAGCTTGTCCCAACGCTATAAAGGTGTTGTCAATCCCTTCAAGATTGATTGCAAAGTGAGATTTGAAGGCGGAAAGTGCAACGAAGTAAAACTGTAAGGCTGAAAATATGGTGTGAAGTAGACCCGGGGGCCATAGTGTTCACTAGAGGCTTCTCTCAAAATAGCAAATAATACGGTGGGTGAATAAATTTCTGTCAAGCAATTGATAGAACCGCGCAAAGTCATGACGATATCTAAGGCAATGATCAAACATATAGGCATCACATCCGATACTAGTAGACCGATACTTTCTGCATCTACTACTATTACTCCACACATCGACCGCTATCCAGCATGCATCTAGTGTATTGAGTTCATGACGAACAGAGTAACGCCTTAAGCAAGATGACATGATGTAGAGGCATAAACTCAAACCAATGAAGTAAACCCCATCTTTTTACCCTTGATGGCAACAACACGATGCGTGCCTCGCTACCCCTTCTGTCACTGGGTGAGGTCACCATACGGTATGAACCCAAAACCAAGCACTTCTCCCATTGCAAGAATCATAGATCAAGTTGGCCAAACAAAACCGACAACTCGAAGAGAATTACAAGGATATGAAATCATGCATATAAGAGATCAGAAGAAACTCAAATAAGATTCATAGATAATCTGATCATAAATCCACAATTCATCGGATCTCGACAAACACACCGCAAAAGAAGTTTACATTGGATAGATCTACATAAAGATCATGGAGAACTTTGTATTGAAGATCCAAGAGAGAGAAGAAGCCATCTAGCTACTAGCTATGGCCCTGAAGGTCTATGGTGAACTACTCACGCATCATCGGAGAGGTCATGGTGTTGATGAAGAAGCCCTCCGTGTCCAAATCCCCCCTCCCGTGGGGCACCAGAACGTGCCCCAGATGGGATCTTGCAGAGACACAAGCTTGCGGCGGCGGAAAAGTATTTTCGTGGATCTCTCTCGCAGTTTTGCATTTTTTAGGAATTTATAGGCGGAACAGGTAGGGCTGACGAGCCATACGGGTCCCCACAAGCCTGCTAGGCGCTGATACGTCTCAAACGTATCTATAATTTTTGATGGTTTCATGTTGTTATCTTGTCAACTTTGGATGTTTTATATACCTTTTATATCTTTTTGGGACTAACTTATTAATTCAGTGCCAAGTGCCAGTTCCTGTTTTTAAAGTGTTTTTGACTCTTTTCAGATCTGATTTTGGAACGGAGTCCAAACGGAATAAAATCCCCGAAATAATTTTTTCTAGAACAGAATAAAATCGGGGGACTTGAGGGCCAAGGCAGGAGGCCCACAGGGAGCCCACAAGCCCTGACGCCATGGCCAGGGGGGCCCGTGGCGACCAGGCTTGTGGCCTCCCTGGCGCTCCCCTGCCCTAGATCTTTCGCCTATATATTCCCTAAAATCCTAGAAAAATGAGGGTGTCCACAAAACCACTTTTCCGCCGCCGCAAGTTTCCGTTTCCGCGAGATCTCATCTGGAGACCCTTCCCGGTGCCCTGCCGGAGGGGTCTTTGGAGTTGGAGGGCTTCTACATCAACATCATTGCCTCTCCAATGACTCGTGAGCAGTCCACTTCAGACCTACGGGCCCGTAGTTAGTAGCTAGATGGCTTCTTCTCTCTCTTGGATCTTCAATACAAAGTTCCCCATGATCTTCATGGAGATCTATCCGATGTAATCCTCTTTGGCGGTGTGTTTGTCGAGATCCAATGAATTGTGGATTTGTGATCAGATTATCTATGAATTATATTTGAGTCTTTTCTGATTTCTTATATGCATGATTTGATATCCTTGTAAGTCTCTCCGAGTCTTGGGTTTTGTTTGGCCAACTAGATATATGATTCTTGCAATGGGAGAAGTGCTTGGTTTTGGGTTCATACCGTGCGGTGACCTTTCCCAGTGACAGAAGGGGCAGCAAGGCACGCATCATGTTGTTGCCATCAAGGGTAACAAGATGGGATTTCATCATATATTTGAGATTGTCCATCTATATCATGTCATCTTGCTTAAGGCGTTACTCTGTTCTTATGAACTCAATACACTAGATGCATGCTGGATAGCGGTCGACGTGTGGAGTAATAGTAGTAGATGCAGAAAGTATCGGTCTACTTGTTTTGGACGTGATGCCTATAGATATGATCATTGCCATAGATAACGTCATGACTTTGCGCGGTTCTATCAATTGCTCGACAGTAATTCGTTCACCCACCGTCTACTCGCTTTCATGAGAGAAGCCACTAGTGAACAATATGGCCCCCGGGTCTATTCACAACTATCGTCCCCACTTTTACTTTTACTTTGCTTTGTTTACTTTTTGCTTTCAGTTCTCACTTTGCAAACAATCTATAAGGGATTGACAACCCCTTCTTAGCGTTGGGTTCAAGCTCTTTGTGTTTGTGCAGGTACTTGTGACTTGACGCGATCCTCCTACTGGATTGATACCTTGGTTCTCAAACTGAGAGAAATACTTACCGCCGCTGTGCTACATCCTTTGCATATTTTCCAAGGAAGTCCCCATAGGCGTAGCCCGTAGCAGAAGGATTCCTGGCGCCGTTGCCAGGGAAGGTCTTTTGTTGCCGTAGCAGAAGTATTTCTGGCGTCGTTGCCGGGGAGAGATCAAGTCAAGATCTGTCAAAGTAAGTGTCACAAACTCATCTCTTGCATTTACCTTTTTTGCCAGTTGCATCTCTTTTTCCACTCCCTCACTTCACATTTGCCGTTTTCGTTTGCCTTTCTCCTTTGTCGTTTTCTTTTGCCTTTTGACGTTTTCCTTTGCCAGTTTTCTTTCTTGCTTGTGTTCTTGTTTATTTGTTGAAGTCATCATGGCTGAAAACACCAAACTTTGTGACTTCTCGAATACTAATAATAATAATTTTATTAGTACTCCGATTGCTCCCGCCACTAGTGCGGAATCATATGAAATCAACGCTGCCTTGCTGAATCTTGTTATGAAAGAGCAATTTTCTGGCCTTCCTAGTGAAGATGCCGCATCCCATCTCAATACTTTCATTGAACTTTGTGATATGCAAAAGAAGAAAGATGTGGATAATGATGTTGTTAAATTGAAGCCTTTTCCATTCTCTTTGCGAGATCGTGCGAAAACTTGGTTTTCTTCTTTGCCTAAAAATAGTATCGATTTTTGGAATAAGTGCAAAGATGCTTACATATCCAAGTATTTTCCGCCGGCTAAGATCATCTCTCTCCGTAATGATATCATGAATTTCAAGCAACTTGATCATGAACATGTTGCACAATCTTGGGAGAGGATGAAGTTAATGATTAGAAATTGTCCCGCTCATGGCTTGAGTTTGTGGATGATTATACACATCTTTTACGCTGGTTTGAATTTTGCTTCTCCCAATATCTTGGACTCCGCGTGAGGTGGAACGTTCATGGAAATCACGTTAGGAGAAGCTACAAAACTCCTAGACAATATCATGACCAACTACTCTCAGTGGCACACTGAAAGGTCACCTGCTAGCAAAAAGGTACATGCAATAGAAGAAATAAACTCGCTTAGTGCTAAGATGGACGAGTTGATGAATTTGGTTGCTAGTTGAAATGCTCCTTTAGATCCTACTGACATGCCACTATCTTCCTTGATTGAGAGTAGCAACGCTAGTTTGGACGTTAATTTTGTTGGTAGGAACAATTTTGGCAACAACAATGCTTTTAGAGGAAACTATGTTCCTAGGCCTTTTCCTAGTAACTCCTCTAACAATTATGGCGATTCCTACAACAACACTTATGGAAACCATAACAAATTACCCTCTGATTTAGAGAGTAATATCAAAGAGTTCATCAACACTCAAAAGATTTTCAATGCGTCCATAGAGGAAAAACTACTAAAAATAGACGATTTGGCTAAGAGCGTTGATAGGATGTCTTGTGATATTGATGCTTTGAAAGTTAGATGTGCTCCTCCCAAGGTCAACTTGGATGAAACTTTAAAAGCTATGCGTGTCTCCATCAATGAGAGGAAAGAAAGAACCGCCCAGATTCGCACTAGGCATGAATGGTTTAAAAGGGTGCGTTCTAGTGATGCAAATCACGAAGATCTTAAAGTGCTTGGTGTGACTCCTCTTGAATCTTTGTTTTCGCGTGAGAAACCTATTGATGAAGGGGCTGGATATGAATCCACTTTGGTTGAAAAACGCCCCAATGATTCGGAGTCCACCTATCTTGATAAAGGTGTGGAGAGTGGAGTAGAAGAAATCAAAATATTGGGTAGTAATGAACCTCCCACTTTGGATTTCAAGGAATTCAATTATGATAGTTGCTCCTTGTTTGAATGCATTTCCTTGATGCAATCCATTGCAAACTCTCCACATGCTTATAGCCAAAGCAAAGCCTTTACCGCACATATCGTAGATGCTATGATGAAATCTCTTGAAGAGAAACTCGAATTAGAAGTCTCTATACCTAGAAAACTTCATGATGAGTGGGACCTACTATCAAAATCAAAATCAAAAAGTATGAATGCAATGCTTTGTGTGATTTGGGTGCTAGTGTTTCCGCGATTCCAAAGTCTTTATGTGATATTCTTGGTTTTCAAGAGAATGAAGAGTGTTCTCTTAATTTGCATCTTGCGGATTCTACTGTCAAGAAACACATGGGAAGGATCAATGATGTTCTTATTGTTGCAAATAAGAACTATGTACCCATGGATTTCATTGTACGTGACATAGATTGCAATCCTTCATGTCCCATTATTTTTGGTAGACCGTTCCTAAGGACTATTGGTGCTATCATCGATATGAAGGAAGGGCATATTAGATTTCAATTTCCTCTAAAGAAGGGCATGGAGCATTTTCCTAGAAATAAAATAAGATTGCCTTATGAATCTATGATGAGGGCTACTTATGGTTTGAGCACCAAAGATGACTTTACGTGATTCCATCACCTTATGCCTAGCTAAGGGCGTTAAACAATAGCGCTTGTTGGGAGGCAACCCAACGAATCTATCCTTTTTCTTTCTGTTTTGTGTTTTCCACACTTTCATAATTTTCTTATGATTTTGTTTTTTGTGTTTCTTTTGCGTTTGTGCCAAGCCAAACCGTTATGATTAGTCTTGGGGATGATCGTTTGGTCATGCTGGAAAAGACAGAAACTTTCTGATCACGAAAATAATTTTCATTTTTTTTCTGTAAGAGCTTTTAAGTTGATTCTTTTTGAGGATGATTTCTACGCTAATTCTTCAGACTGTCGTAATTTTTCAGAATTTTTGAAGTACATAAGTATACTAAGTATATAGATTGCTACAGATTGGTCTACTGTTAATAGATTATGTTTTTGTTGAGTTGATTGCTTATTTTGATGAAACTATGGATAGTATCGGGGGGTATTAGCCATGGAAGATTCAAAATACAGTAACCCAACATCAGCATAAGTAGAATTTAAGTTTGCTACAGTACCTAAGGAAGTGGTGGTTTGCTTTCTTATACTAATGATATCACGAGTTTCTGTTTAAGTTTCGTGTTGTGAAGTTTTCAAGTTTTGGGTGAAGTTCTTATGGACAAAGAGATAAAGAGTGGCAAGAGCTCAAGCTTGGGGATGCCCAAGGCACCCCAAGTTGATTCAAGGATGCCTAAAAAGGCTAAGCTTGGGGATGCCCCGGGAAGGCATCCCCTCTTTCGTCTTCAATCCATCGGTAACGTTACTTGGGGCTATATTTTTATTCACCACATGTTATGTGTTTTGCTTGGAGCGTCTTGTATCGTAGGAGTTTTTTATTTTTGTTGTGTCACAATCTTCCTTGCTGCACACCTAGAGAGAGAGACATGCACTTACCGTGATTTTGTCGAGCTTCACTTATATCCTTTGGTTAGGCAATTCAGCTCACATGTGTTTCACTTATATCTTTAGAGCTAGCTGATTTTTTCTCTATGTGCTTCACTTATATATTTTAGAGAACGGAAGCGCGTGGCTTGGTAGTTGTCTTATGCTATGAAAGTAGTCTCAAAAGGGGTAGTTATTCAAAGGGATATGAAAACTTCCACCTTCATGTGCATTGAGTAGTTAGAGAAGTTTGATTCATCTCAATTAGTTTTGAGTTGTGGTTGTAGTAATATTAAAGTTATATTAGTAAGGTGTTGTGGATCTAGAAATACTTGTGTTTAAGTTAGTGATTCCCGTAGCATGCACGTATGGTGAACCGCTATGTGATGAAGTATGAGCATGATTAGTTTATTGATTGTCATCCTCTGTCTGGCGGTCGGGATCGCGCGATGGTTTATACCTACCAACCCTTCCCCTAGGAGTATGCGTTGAATGCTTTGTTTCGATTACTACTAAAACTTTTGCAACAAGTATATGAGTTCTTCATGACTAATGTTGAGTCCATGGTTTAGATGCACTTTCACATTCCACCATCACTATCTTCGTTAGTGTCGTGCAACTTTATCCGGTGCATAAACCCACCATTAGCCTCCCTCAAAACAGCCACCATACCTACCTACTATGTTTTTTTCAAAGACATTCTGAGATATATTGACATGCAACTACCACCATGAATTGTGCCACCACTTCTACATTGCCATTGCATGATCATAAGATATCTAGCATGATGTTTCCATTGATGTCTATGCCATGCTAGATCATTGTCATGGTACACTACCGAAGGCATTTCATATAGAGTCATCATTGCTCTAAGTTTTGAGTTGTAAGTGTGATGATCATCATTTATGGAGCATTGTCCCATGTGAGGAAATAAAAGAGGCCAAAGATGCCCACCAAAAAAAAGAGGCCAAAGAGCCCACCAAGAAAAAGAGAGAAGGGACAATGCTACTATCTTTCCACACTTGTGCTTTTTAAGCACCATAATCTTCATGATTGAGAGTCTCTCGTTTTGTCACCACCATATAGCTAGTGGGAAATTTTCATTATATAACTTGGCTTGTATATTCCAATGATAGGTTTCCTCAAAATTGCCTTAGGTCTTCGTGAGCAAGCAAGTTGGATGCACACCCACTAGTTTTCTTTAAGAGCTTTCACATACTCTTAGCTCTAGTGCATCATTTGTATGGCAATCCCTACTCATTCACGATGATATCTATTGATGAGCATCTCCATAGCTCGTTGATATGCCTAGTCAATGTGACCATCTTCTCCTTGTTTGCCTTGCAACCTCCACCACACTCCATTCCACTTATAGTGTTAAAACCATGGCTCACGCTCATGTATTGGGTGAGAGTTGAAAAGGTTTGAGAAAGTAAAGGTGTGAAAACAATTACTTGGTCAATACCGAGGTTGTGCATGATTTAAATTCGTTGTGCAAGGATGATAGAGCATAGCCAGACTATATGATTTTGTAGGGACAACTTTCTTTTGGCCTTGTTATTTTGAAAGTTCATGATTACCTTGCAAATTTGCTTGAAGTATTATTGTATCCACGTCAATAGCAAACTATTGTTTTGAATCTAATGGATCTGAACATTCACGTCACATCAGAGGAGTTACAAAGGACATCTATGCTAGGTAGCATGAAAGCATCAAAAATTCATTCTTTATCACTTCCCTACTCGAGGACGAGCAGGAGTTAAGCTTGGGGATGCTTGATACGTCTCAAACGTATCTATAATTTTTGATGGTTTCATGTTGTTATCTTGTCAACTTTGGATGTTTTATATACCTTTTATATCTTTTTTGGGACTAACTTACTAATTCAGTGCCAAGTGCCAGTTCCTGTTTTTCTGTGTTTTTGACTCTTTTCAGATCTGATTTTGGAACGGAGTCGAAACGGAATAAAATCCCCGAAATAAGTTTTTTCCAGAACAGAAGAAGATCGAAGGACTTGAGGGCCAAGGCAGGAGGCCCACAGGGAGCCCACAAGCCCTGACGCCGCGGCCAGGGGGCTCGCGGTGACCAGGCTTGTGGCCTCCCTGGCGCTCCCCTGCCCTAGCTCTTTCGCCTATATATTCCCTAAAATCCCATAAAAAATGAGGGCGTCCACGAAACAACTTTTCTACCGCTGCAAGCTTCCGTTTCCGCGAGATCTCATCTGGAGACCCTTCCCGGTGCCCTGCCGGAGGGGACTTTGGAGTTGGAGGGCTTCTACATCAACATCATTGCCTCTCCAATGACTCGTGAGTAGTCCACTTCAGACCTACGGGTCCGTAGTTAGTAGCTAGATGGCTTCTTCTCTCTCTTGGATCTTCAATACAAAGTTCTCCATGATCTTCATGGAGATCTATACGATGTAATCCTCTTAGGCAGTGTGTTTGTCGAGATCCGATGAATTGTGGATTTGTGATCAGATTATCTATGAATTATATTTGAGTCTTTTCTGATTTCTTATATGCATGATTTGATATCCTTGTATGTCTCTCCGAGTCTTGGGTTTTGTTTGGCCAACTAGATCTATGATTCTTGCAATGGGAGAAGTGCTTGGTTTTGGGTTCATACCGTGCGATGACCTTTCCCGGTGACAAAAGGGGCAGCAAGGCACACATCGTGTTGTTGCCATCAAGGGTAACAAGATGGGCTTTCATTATAGATTTGAGATTGTCCATCTACATCATGTTATCTTGCTTAAGGCGTTACTCTGTTCTTATGAACTCAATACACTAGATGCATGCTGGATAGCGATCGACGTGTGGAGTAATAGTAGTAGATGTAGAAAGTATCGGTCTACTTGTTTTGGACGTGATGCCTATAGATATGATCATTGCCATAGATAACGTCAGGACTTTGCGCGGTTCTATCAATTGCTCGACAGTAATTCGTTCACCCACCGTCTACTCGCTTTCATGAGAGAAGCCACTAGTGAACACTACGGCCCCCGGGTCTATCCACAACTATCGTCTCCACTTTTTCTTTTACTTTGCTTTGTTTACTTTTTTCTTTCAGTTCTCACTTTGAAAATTATCTATAAGGGATTGACAACCCCTTCATAGCGTTGGGTGCAGGCTCTTTGTGTTTGTCCAAGTACTTGTGACTTGACGCGACCCTCCTACTGGATTGATACCTTGGTTCTCAAACTGAGGGAAATACTTACCGCCATTGTGCTACATCACCATTTCCTCGTCAAGGGAACACCAACGCAAGGCTCTAAGGCCGCGGGGGAATCCTTTGCATATTTCCCAAGGAAGTCCCTATAGGCGTAGCTCATAGTAGAAGAATTCCTCTTGCCGTTGCTAGGGAAGGTCTTTTGTTGCCGTAGCAGGCGCCCCCCCTAGCCACGCCTAGGGGGTTGTGGGGTCTCCTGATGGCCCCTGCCTTGGTTCTCACGTCCCACTTCATCGACCAAAAACCAATAGGCCCGGCACCACTCAAGGCAACACCCTCGCGAGGAGGAACAACACAAGACCCGCAAGGGGCCTGCTCAGGACCCCTCTGGAGCGGCGGATATTCCGAGGTGAGACCCGGCCTCACGAGTCGAGGATGACATGGGGGAAGGACAGGCGAGCAGCGGACAACAGGACGGTGCAGTTCCCTCTTTAGTGCAAAGGGGGCGAGGAAGCATGCAGGTCTCCAAGGCATCTCCCAAAGGTTTCCATTCTAGTGCAACAAGGCCACCACCACCCACCAGCAGGACGGACGTCATCCCTGGTCCCGTCCCTGCAGCGCTGACAGCCACTTTGCAGGCGAAGACTACTTTTGGACAGGGAAAGCATGTTCCCCTGTCGCCCTTTCAAATTGGTTGTTGTGGGATCCCTTCCCGCTGAAACAATTAGGGAAGAGGACCGGGGCCGCCGCTATATATAGAGAGAGTAGGTTACTTCATAGCGGGGGAACCCTATTCATTCACCCACGTGCACCACACAAAGGCCACCCAGCCTCCAGAGGCCCTCGAACACTGTACTAGTGTAACGACTAAGATGCGGTCCTTTCCGATTTAGGGAACGAGGCCCCAAAATGGAAAGAAGCGAATCTAAGCATTTCGCAAGCACGATAACATAGCACATACATAATAATAGAACAAAAAATAGGGAATTGTTTTCCATCTCATAGATAATATCAGAGTTTACATCACACATTTATTCAGACAAGGTAGTTCCGCTACGGACTACATAACACGAGAAAAAGGCTATGCTACCCTGCATGCTTGCCCACGATCACGACCACGCCTCAGTCTTCTGGATAGTTCACGTACAGGCAGTCGTTCTCCTCATCGTACTGCCACACCAGCTACGTGCCATCGGGATCACCTCTGTGAGGCGTACCTGTACCTGTTGGGGTGTTCAAGTAATCTGTGAGCCACGGGGACTAGGCAATCTATGGCCTCCGTGCTAGAACTAATCAAGTTATTAGGTAAGGAAGGTTCAGTGTTTAGGTTGCAGCATTCTAAGCATTTATGGTGGCTAACTTACGTGCAACAAGATATTGATGGTGGTCTATGCTAGCGGGCGAAGTCTGGCTGGTCACTAAGTGATCCTGAACATCTACTTACGTCAATCATAACCCCACCATGTTCCCGATCGAAGAGAGGTCTTCGAAGGGGACAGGCACGGTTACGCACACAGTTGGTAGTTTTATTTAGATTAAGTTCAAGTTATCTATAACCGGATGTTAACAAATATTCCAAGTTTCCACATAACCGCGGACACGGCTTTCCGAAAGATTAAACCCTACAGGGGTGCTCCAACTACTCCATCACAAACGGTCACGGGCCGCAAAGTAATCCTCTATCACGAATCTCGTGATCTCTTCAGATTCCTTAGAGCAAAATCTCAACTCTCGGGAGAACCAAAGCTTCACCGGGATTCCTATACGCAAGATATATCGCTAAGGTAAGACAAGACTAGCAGGACCGCCCGTCGTGTCGATGACCCTGATAAGAGCCGCGTATCTCAGTCTCAGGACACGATGGATGAGCGACGCGTACAGTGGCCTGATAGAAATCTCTCAAGTTGCCCTAGTTGGCCTCGCACAGTGCTCTAGTTTGGACCAACACTCATGAGGAGCACTGGCCCGGGTTGTTGGTTAACTCCTCGGGGTAGCTTTTCCCTATGCAGATTATTATTAATTGATGAGCAGATTAA
Source organism: Hordeum vulgare subsp. vulgare (assembly GCF_904849725.1). NCBI lineage: Eukaryota > Viridiplantae > Streptophyta > Magnoliopsida > Poales > Poaceae > Hordeum > Hordeum vulgare. The sequence goes on along the minus strand of NC_058522.1, from coordinate 330,439,788 downwards.
AACCAATGTTGGGTCCTGCCGGAAAAGTCTTAACACTACACGATTTATCAAGGGGGTGCCCATAACAACCCCGAACGTGTTAGGAGCGATAAGTTATGGAATCAAACACCGGTAGCCGGAAACTATGGCGTCAATAACGGAACAAAACACCCGGCAAAATGCTAGACTAGAGTAGAGGTGAGCTTCTCTTTGAGTGTGTCGAAGGCCAACTGACACTCTGGAGACGAGGCATACTTCACAACCTTCTGAAGAAGACTTGAGAGAGGCTTAGCAATCTTGGAGAAGTTCTCAACGAAACTTCTACAATAGCTTGCAAGCCCGAGAAAGCTTCGAAGCTGCTTCACATTTTGCGGAGGCTCCCACTCAACAATGGCCTGCACCTTCAACGGATCAACTTTTATGCCCTCGGCAGAGATGATGTGCCCAAGATAGACGACTTCTTTCAACCAGAACTCACACTTGGAAAACTTGGCATAGAACTTATGCTCTCTCAGCTTATCAAGCACCAGCCTCAGATGTTCTTCATGTTCTTCCTCAGTCTCTGAAAAGACAAGAATATCGTCGAGATACAGCAAGACAAACTCATTCTTGAATGGAGAGAATATGTAGTTCATCATTCAACAAAATGTCGGTGGAGCATTTGCCAGACAAAAAGACATGATCGTATACTCATACGAGCCAAAACTAGTCCTGAAAGCAGTCTTTGGAATATCCTCTTTGCGAATGCGAATTTGATGATAGCCCATCCTGAGATCGAGCTTGGAGAAGATCTTAGCCCCTTTCAACTGCTCGAACAACTCATTTATGTTCGGAAGTGGATACTTGTTTCTGCTTGTCTTCTTGTTCAATGGACAGTAATCGATACATAATCGGTCCGTGCCATCCTTATTCTTGACAAACATAACTCCACAGCCCCAAGGAGACGAGCTCGGTCTGATCAGACCCAAACGCTCCTTCTCATCGAGTTGCCTCTTAAGTTCCTTCAACTCTTCTGGACCCAATTTGTACGTCCATTTACATACATGCTCAGTACTTAGTTCAAGCTCAATAACAAATTCAACTTCTCGGTGCGGAGGCATTCCTGACAGTTCTTTTGGAAACACATCTTCATATTCGCAGACCACTGGGACTTGCGAAATAGGATTAATCTCACCCTTTTCATTCAAAAGAACACACGGATTGTGTCATCGCGCGTCGCGAATATAATCTCGTCCTCCGAAGAGTGAGTAAGCTTCACTTCTTTAGCTTCACAATCAATCGATGCCTTGTTCATGGCCAGCTAGTCCATACCAAGGATCAAATCAATGTCGGAATTGCCCAAGACAATAGGAGACGCCAGAAAAGAATAATTTCCTATCTTGACAGATACATCTCGAACCACTTTGTTGGCGCTCATAAGAGTACCGGGTGACACCACACGTAATGCCTTCTTCAAATACTCAGAATCAAAATCATGCTCGGCAAAGAACATTCTAGACATGAACAAATGAGAAGCACCAGAATCAAACAACACTTTAGCAGGAATATCATTAATGAGGAGGTTGCCCATGATCACATCTGACGAGTTTTCTACTTCAGCCGCATTCACCATGTTGACTCGAGCAGACCTGGGGTTGAACTTCATGAGAGCATTGCTTGGAGGTTTGCCTGGAGGAGGAGGCGGAAGACGGATCTGAGAAGTGCACTTGTTGGCATAGTGACCCTTCTGCCCACACTTGTGACAAGTAACATCTGCTGGCTGACGGTACTGTGTCTGAGGAGGCCCTTGCTTATGCTGCTGGAATCTCTACTGGAAAGCTGGGTTGGGTGGGTGGGAAGAGCCACGGCCACCTGAATGCTAGAACTGCTGCGTGTGCCGAGGAGGAGGAGGACACACCCAATACTTCTGTTGCTTCTGAACCACCTGAGTTGAGGAAGACGAGCTGGAATCTGTGAAGCGCTTCTTTGAATTCTCCACCCTGAGCAAAGCTGCCTCGGCCGTGAGAGCTAAGTTGTAGAACTTATCGAACTCCTCAGGATCGTGTAAAGCGAGAGCTAACTGCAAATCTCCTTTCAAGCCACCTCTGAACTGATAAATCTTGCTCTTCTGATCAGGGATATCCTGCAAGGCATATCGGACTAGCTCGTGGAACTCGATGTTGTACTTGTACATGGAGTTACCACCTTGCTTCAAGTGCTTGAACTTCTCACGCATTTCCTCCACAAAGCTGGATGGAATGTAGTGGGATCTGAAGTCACGGCTGAACTCATCCCAAGTGATCACTCTAGCACCCGTGGAATCCTTCAACTGTTGCCACCAGATAGATGCTTGCCCCTTCAGCTGGAATGTTGCAAACTTGACGATATCCTCGTGACGAACATTGTTGCATTCAAAATGCTTGTTCATGTCGCGGATCCAATCCTCAGCATCGAACAGCTGGCCACAGGAAGTGAAAGTCTTCGGTTGATTTGACAGGAACTGACTCAGATTAGCAAACTGATTGCCACCATGATTGAAGTTGCCTTGCTGCTGATTAGTCCTCTCTTTCAACAACTGTATCAGCATCTGAGTGTTTGCATTTGTAGCAGCCATCACCGCTTGCCAAGCCTCTGCAGGAGGAGGCGGCGGAGGAGGAGGATTCTCCGGAGGAGGAGGTGGTGGCGGCACATCCTCATGACCTGGATTCTGACGAGTTGGTGGAGCCATCCTGAAGACGGACAACACATTAGCCCACAGAATAAATTCAAGGTATAGCTGAATAAAAAAGGTCGGAATATCTGAATAGGAATATGAGCAATTGCCCTCGAACAAAATAGTAAGAATGCTTCCTCAAAGTGACTGTCGACGAAATTCTGATTAAGACCGCTGCAAACAAGTATGAGCTAGAACTCCTCGGAACAAACATATGATCGAGATTTCATCCGATATCTTCGTGGATAAGATCGCACGGGCTCGAATTTACAGTAGCCATCCTGTGCAAGGTAGTGCACACGACTTACGAAGTATCCCCGAGTCATAGCAAGCTACAAGGACTCTTTAAGACACAACGAGAACCGCTGTAAGACAACCGTGAACAAACATACCCACTGAATGTCGAATCCCAACCTCACATCATGCATCTGTAGGAAGATTGTCCTATAAGTCACTACTTGATATCCCACCTATGAATTCCCGATATATCTGGTCATGCAATCTGGCACACGGATACAAGGAGTAATATCACACAACTCCTATACTAACCCGTCCAATGTATCACATCCGTCAACACATAACCAGAATCTCGGACCTTCATCTATTACAGACCTTCGTGATCACAACGATACAAAGTATGGCAGTACTCCTGAACAATCTACACCAGTACTTGGGACATCGGGGTTATCTCGCCACTACTAGTATTGAAGCAATTACGAACATCCTTCGTTCTGAGATACTCAGAAATCTGAATCATGGCGATGTGCACAAGAATCCCCTAGAGCTCAACTCCTCGAAAGAAATCAAGGCAGACAGGAGGCACCAAGACAAAACTCCGTCACATCGATATCATATAGATTTCAAAAATACCCGCGTGATCCTAAAAAAAATTGAGCGAGAAGAGGAGTAGAATTAAGATTTCCTAAGTCGAGAACCTCACCAGAGTACGGAAGAGGAGAAAAAAGAATCCTAATCTCCGATATAACTAAGCTCAAAACATTTCACTAGCCTCGACTCGGCCAAGTACGATCACACAAAGGCTCCTATGGTCGTAAGGCTCTGATTACCAACTTGTAACGACTAAGATGCAGTCCTTTCCGATTTAGGGAACGAGGCCCCAAAATGGAAATAAGCGCATCTAAGCGTTTCGCAAGCACGATAACATAGCACATACATAATAATAGAATGACAAATAGGGAATCGTTTGCCATCTCATAGATAATATCAGAGTTTACATCACACATTTATTCAGACAAGGTAGTTCCGCTACGGATTACATAACATGAGAAAAAGGCTATGCTACCCTGCATGCTTGCCCACGATCACGACCACGCCTCAGTCTTCTGGATAGTTCACGTACAGGTGGTCGTTCTCCTCATCATACTGCCACGCCAGCTGCGTGCCATCGAGATCACCTGTGTCGGGCGTACCTGTACCTGTTGGGGTGTTGAAGTAACCTGTGAGCCACTCTTACGTGGAACAATATATTGATGGTGGTCTATGCTAGCGGGCGAAGTCTAGCTAGTCACTAAGTGATCCTAAACACCTACTTACGTCAATCATAACCCCCACCGTGTTCCCGATCGAAGAGAGGTCTTCGAAGGGGACAGTCACGGTTACGCACACAGTTGGCATTTTTATTTAGATTAAGTTCAAGTTATCTATAACCGCATGTTAACAAATATTCCAAGTTGCCACATAACCGCGGGCACGGCTTTCCGAAAGATTAAACCCTACAGGGGTGCTCCAACTAGTCCATCACAAACGGTCACGGGCCGCAAAGTAATCCTCTATCACGAATATCGTGATCTCGTCGGATTCCTTAGAGGAAAATCTCAACTCTGGGGAGAACCAATGCTTCACCGGGATTCATATACGCAAGATATATCGCTAAGGTAAGACAAGACTAGCAGGACCTCCCGTCGTGTCGACGACCCCGATAAGAGCCGTGTATCTCAGTCTCAGGACACGACGGATGAGCGATGCGTAAAGTGGCCTGATAGAAATCTCTCAAGTTGCCCTGAGTTGGCCCCGCACAGTGCTCTAGTTTGGACCAACACTCATGAGGAGCACTAGCCCGGGTTGTTGGTTAATTCCTCGGGGTAGCTATTCCCTATGCAGATTATTATTAAGTGATTAGCAGATTAAAACCAATGTTGGGTCCTGCCGGACAAGTCCTAACACTACACGATTTATCAAGGGGGTCCCCATAACAACCCCTAACGTGTTAGGAGCGATCAGTTATGGAATCAAACACCGGTAGCCGGAAACTATGGCGGCAATAAGGGAACAAAACACCCGGCAAAAGGCTAGGCCTTCCATTATTTACCAAGTATATAGATGCATTAATTGAATAACAGATTTAACATAATCATATCAAACTCATGTTATCACATGAGACAATTGCACCTGCAACTAGCAAAGCTAACATTAGAAGTCGATCGAGCCTACTTAGCCATACAATGTTTGCTAGGAGGGGAAAGTGTTTGGGTTTCATGGCAATATCAGGAGGCAATTATTCCAGTGGTAGGTAGCGAGCATATGACGAAGGAAACGTGAATCTAGGCACAACAAGACTAGAGATGGTATCAAGGTCATGTCGTCTTGCATGTGATGTCTTCAGCTTGGAACTGCTCTTGTTCGTCCTGCACGTACTCTCCCGGATCCACGTAGTCGCTCTCCGATCCCGATGCTACCCAACATAAAAATAGCATCCAATGAACAACAACACCACAAGATGAAACAAACACATGATGCAAGAGATGAGAATGAACATGCATCTCTATTCTAGTCACTTGCACATGCATGAGAAGAAACTACAAACTTCTGGACAGAACTGCACTCTAAGCTATCTTGACATGCATGAGGATGACATGAAAAGATGCATCACGCGAAATCGATGCAAAAACATATAAGGAACGTTACGAACGGAGCTACGGATCAACCGGAAACTACGAAACAAGAAATGGAGTCCTACGGATCAAATCCATCACAAACACACCCCAATGGCATACTTCTGGTACTCCCAGGTTTCCACATCACCAAGCAAGTAAGTATGGATGGGGCGGTGCAAAGAAACTCACCACACCATCAACTATGCACTCACAAGCATCAAAACATCAAAACTATACATTTTGTCCTAAACAGCATCATAGCAGTTTGAGAGCTACATGCAAAGCACCTATAGCCACCCAAATGTGCCAAATAACATATGTGACAGAAGCTATTCAAAACCTCTACAAGCATGAGCAAAAATATAATACAAAGGAGTTTCACACAGAAAGTTCTACACCTTCTATCTTGGACAGAAATATCAGTTTTCACGGACTTAGTGAAATTCTCAGATTCTCACTAGCTGTTTATGTTCTGAAGCATTTTGACAGCACCCAAAATAATATCTACAGGAAGCCAAATGGAATGAAAATTGACATAGAGCTAGACAAACACAAAAGCTCCAACTTTCCAGTTGATTGCAAGGGCTGATTCCCAACACATGAACTTTGGCAAGCCCAACTACAACGGAAGAAAATAACAGCAGTTTCTCAGACTTAGTGAAAATCGAAATTTTCAGCCACATGCCTACTTTTACTAGGAACGACTTGCACATGTGAAGTCCTAAGCATGAAACAACACCAAAATGTTGTAGAGGGGTTCACCCTCTACTACCACAACAAGGAATCCACCTCTTGGGCTCATCACATCATATGGAACCAAGCTCTAAACATTGAACAAAACAGAAATATGACATTCCCAGACAATGTTCCAAAGTGAAATCTGATTCCACCATTGGATTCCTGGGATGATTCTACCCCAAAAACATATATAATACCTAGGCACTTGCATAGAACAAATGGGCACAAAGCTAAGAAGAAAATATACATGGAATCACATAGAGGTAAATAGTGCTATATCACATGTGCTTCTCACTAGATCATCACCTACACATGCACTTGCACACGCTCACAAATCCAATGGTGCACATGAGGGGTAGACCTCATGTTCATGTGCCTTACCACACCACCACACACACACATACATCAAGCACACATATATCAAGCACCTACACATGCTAGTTAAACACACACACTTACTTACACTCACATCATGCATTCCTACACCTACACATACAAGCTTGCACATAAGTCCCCACTAAGGCTATGCCATGCCTTGGGCATGTGGGTGTCACACCCCACATGCACACACACACATCACACCACATGATCACCTAAAACTACCACAAAGTATGTGGGGGAACCCACACACACACACACACACACACACACACACACTCTTGCACAAACTAGTGCATGAGCTCATCACCAAGCACATGAGTAACACAAACACATATACATCACTTCCCTAGTGCAATACACACATACTAACACCCACACACATATCTCATGGAGCTTGCTCACACACACCACTTGCACTCAAATCCTACACATGCATCACTACACATGCTAGTAATTAACTAAAGACAACCTGCTGGTAGAGAGGTAAAAAATACCACACAAGCTGTCCTAGCACACCACATCGACTAACAAAGCAATAAATGAAAACAGCAAAGGAAATAGGCAAAAAAAACAAAAGGGCTTGGGGGAATCGAACCCAACACCCCCTGGTTCACCACCAGCAACTAGCACCGCTACACTACACCTCTCTGGCTCAACAGAAGAGAGAGGGTAAACAGGATAAGCCACTCTGAAGCTACTGTACCGAATAAAACACCAAAAAGGGGTGGCGCCGAGGGGTTTTGAACCCTCGACCACCTGATGCAACAACACACCACCTACCACTACGCTGCTGCTGCTGATCTTAAGAGAGTAGAGGAGGAAACTCTATTGAGCAACCCCTCTGGTTCTTCCTCTACCCGACGGTGTCCAGAACAGGGGAGGCACAACGCCGGCGATATACATCAAATTGGCCTACGGCTCGTCGATGGAAGGGAGAAGGGGCTCCCTGGGTTCCATTTCTACACTAAGATCGCCACGATAAGGTCTACTGCTACGGCTCCACTACGCGCGGTGGCGCCGGCGACACAGGGGCGCACGGCGGTGAAGTCACGGCCCTATGCGCCAGATCTACCGATAGGAAGGCGGAGGAAGACTTGTGCTCACCCACTGGACGAGGACATCGTGCCTGTCAGAGAGGAAGTAGAGGAAGGAGGAGGCGAGGGACGCGCGGCCTCGACTTCCGTCAGACGGTGTCGCTCTCTGGTGCGCTGTCTCTGAAGGAGACTGACGGAAAGGCGACAGAGTAAGGAGACGCCGTCTACAGGGAAAGGCTGGCGCGCGAGAGGAAGTTGGGCCAGCCAATGGGAGAAAGCCCACTCAAAGGTGCCACATAGAGAAAAGAAAACCCACTTGGGTTTTCTATTTACAAAACAAACAGAGGCAAAACAAATGCACATGCCACAATGTTGAAGCTAAAAATAAAACAACAATGCCCCTCGTCATAAGGAACTATGACCCATTTAAATAAAATATAAGAGGAATTTTTGGAGCCTTTAAATATTTATAATATAGAATTAATTGATATGTTTTATGAATATTTGCACCACTAAAACAAAGTTTCAAAACACTAAAAACATAGCATCACATCCATCACAATTCATACTAAAACATGAGCATTTTTTAAACAGGGATGGAGCAAGTGAAACTTGAGCTTGAGATAAATAGAGAGGAAGAAGTTTTGAAACCTAGTTGCAAACCAACATAGATGCTCCCTACTTACAATTGCACCACTCCACAACACTTCACATAGAACCACATATCATCACATGCCATCACATATCACACCACATGCATGGATCACAAATGGCAACAATCACAAAGAAGGCAAGGAATGAAATGGATGCATGCATGCAAAAGGAAACAAGACAAGGTAAGCATCACATGAGATAACACATGCATTGATCTCTCATGGCAATGACAAGATGGACCCACATACAGAAGGTTCCAAATAAGGCAAGTTACACTCTGGGCCATTACAACTAGTTCATCCACCAACATCCACGAGAGGCAATCCACGAAAGCAGGAGTAGGGTATTACGCTTCTCAGCGGCCCGAACCTGGGTAAACTTCCATGTTATGTGTCTTCCTCACCATTGAGTGAGTTCTCTGCCATTCCTAGGGAGTAGCAACTCAGGCGAACCTAAGTTGTCAAGTGGCCTCCGCTCGCATCCCCGAGTTCGAATCTTTAGGTTTTTGCGGAGCCCAAAATCCGATAGAAGTAATGTAGAATTTCGAGAAAGCATAAAGGGTTGTTTGAAAGGAGTTTTTCAAAGGAAAACCTGGATTGAGATACTTGAAAATTGAGCATCAAGATCTATGGAGATATATCAAAACACTTAATAGAACTTTCAACGAAATGCATGCCTTGACAAGTTATTGAAGGAGTTCAAAATAGATCGACAAAGAAGGAGTTCATGGTTGTGTTGTAAGGTGTGAATTTTAGACTCAAAGCTCGTTCACGGCAGAAGAAAGAGCAATGACGAAGGTTGTCCCCTATGCCTTAGTCGTAGGATATAAAGTATGCCATGTTGTGTACCGCGCCTGATGTGTGCCTTGCCATGAGTCTGTCAAGGGGTGCAAAGAGTGATCCAGGATTGAATCACGGAACAACGGTCAAAGTTATCCTTAGTAACTAGTGGACTAAGGATTTTTTTTTTCTTGATTATGGAGGTGATTAAAGAGTTCGTCATAAAGGGTTATGTCGATGCAACTTTTGACACTAATCCGGATAACTCTGAGTAGTAAACCAGAATCATATAGTGGAGCAGTCATTTGGAATAGTTCCAAATTGCGCGTGGTACCAACATCTATAGGATGACATAGAGATTTCTAAAGCACACACGGATCTAAAAGGTTCAGATCCGTTGACTAAAAACCTCTCTCACGAGGAGGACATGATCAAACCCCAGAACTGTATGGGTGTTAGATTCATTACAATCACATAGTGATGTGAACTAGATTATTGACTCTAGTGCAAATGGGGAACTGTTGGAAATATGCCCTAGAGGCAATAATAAATTGGTTATTATTATATTTCCTTGTTCATGATAATCGTTTATTATCCATGCTAGAATTGTATTGATTGGAAACTCAAATACATGTTTGGATACATAGACAACACACAGTCCCTAGTCAGCCTCTACTTGACTAGCTCATTGATCAAAGATGGTTAAGGTTTCCTCGCCATAGACAAGTGTTGTCACTTGATAACGGGTTCACATCATTAGGAGAATGATGTGATGGACAAGACCCAAACTATGAATGTAGCATATGATCGTGTGAGTTTATTGCTACTATTTTCTGCATGTCAATGTATCTGTTCCTGTAACCATGAGATCATGCAACCCCTGGACACCGGAGGAACACCTTGTGTGTATCAAACGTCACAACGTAACTGGGTGACTATAAAGGTGCTCTATAGGTATCTCCGGAGGTGTGTGTTGGGTTGGCATGGATCAACACTGGGATTTGTCACTCCGTGTGACGGAGAGGTATCTCGGGGCCCACTCGGTAGTACAACATCACAATAAGCCTTGCAAGCAATGTGACTAAGGAGTGAGTTACGGGATCTTGTTTTACGAAACGAGTAAAGAGACTTGCCGGTAACAAGATTGAACTAGGTATGGAGATACCGACTTTCGAATCTCGGGCAAGTAACATACCGATGGACAAAGGGAACTGCATACGGGATTGATTGAATCCTTGACATCGTGGTTCGACCGATAAAGATCTTCGTAGAATATGTAGGAACCAATATGGGCATCCAGGTCCCGCTATTGGTTATTGATCGTAGAGGTGTCTCGGTCATGTCTGCATAGTTGTCGAACCCGCAGGGTCTACACACTTAACGTTCGGTGACACTAGAGTAGTATTGGGATATGTATGTTGGTGACCGAATGTTGTTCGGAGTCCGAGATGAGATACAAACGTGATGAGGAGCTCCGGAATGGTCCAGAGGTAAAGATTTATATATGGGAAGTCCTATTTTGGCTACTACAAAAGTTTTGGGTATTATCTGTATTGTACCGGGAAGCTTCTAGAAGGTTCCAAAGGGTTTCGTAGGAGTCCGTAAGGGTCCCTCCAGCACCTAGTACCTGCATGGGTTGTAAGGGGCGTCCAAGCCTTGTTGGTCCAGCCCCCAAGGGCCCATGTGGTTGGGAGGGAAGAGTCCCTAAAGGGGAAAGCACCTCCTAGGTGCCTTGGGGAGGAAGGAAACCTCCCTAGGCCCATGCCCCGTCCTTGGAGGAGGGGCTAGGGATATGACCCAACCCTCCTCCTAGCCTCCTTTATATAGTGGAGGAGAGGGAGGGGATGAACACATCAATTCTCGTGCCCCGGTGGCATCCCTACCTCTCCCATAACTCTGTTTTCTCCTCAGATCGGTTTCGGCAGCGCTTGGCGAAGCCCTACTAGCACTGCTCCACCATCATCCCCACCATGCCGTCGTGCTGGTTGAGATCCCATCTACTTCTCCTTCCTCTCTTGCTGGATCAAAACAGAGGAGACGGCATCGAGCCGTACGTGTGCTGAACACGGAGGTGTCACTCGTTCGGCGCTAGATCAGGATGGATCGTGATGAGATTGCGGGACGGATCGTGATGAGATCGCGGGACGGGCTGAGATTTGGATCGTGAAGATGTTCCACTACATCAACCGCGTTATATATGATTTCTCTTAGCGATCTACAAGGGTATGTGGATTCACTCTCCCCTCTCATGGATGATCATCACCATGGATAGGTATTGCGTGGTTGTAGGAAATTTTTTGTTTCCCATGCAATATTCCCCAACATCTTATGTGTCTATATCCAATGACTTGTCTCATCATTGCTTCACTTTTCCCTCTTGGGGTGCCCTGCCCCTCCCTATATAATTTCAAGGGTAGGCTTACAAAGAGTCCTACTAGGACTAGGACTAGTTTCTCTTGAATCCTAATTCAGGTCTTGCTTCTCTTGGAGGTAATTCCTCCTCTTCTTGGTCCTTCTCTGTGAGCCGCCTTCCAGGCATGTCCATGAGCCGCCTTACGTCGGCTTGCACACTAGGACTTGGGCCTCATCGTCCAGGTCGATCCGGCGAGCGGGGTGACCCACGAGACACTAGGTGATGGGCCGAGTCATACCTCTTGGCTGGGTCATGCCTCCTGGCCGGGTCAAACCTTCTGGTCGGATCATACCTCCTGGCCGGGTCAAACCGTGGGGTATATCCGCAACATTAGCCCACTGGTTAGCTTGAATTTATTGATGGTAAGCTCCTGAAATAAGAATAATAAATATGTTAAGGGACCGGCTTGCTCCTTGGCTCGCTTATTTCAATGAAGTGGCTCCTCAAAAATCATGGTTTCTTCGAGCTGTCTTCACAATCAACTTGCTGGTCAGTGTCCTTTGCAATGAAATATTGGGAATAAAACACCCATAAGTCATTGAGTCGGCCTCGAATGCTTTGGCTTGATGAAAATATTGGAGATAAAAGATTCGTTCGTTGTTAAAGCACTTCATAGGTCACTGGGATCTTGGTGGGTCATCAGGCGTAGTGGTTGCCAACTTAGGATAAAAATATTGCTTATTTATGGATGTAGAACTCGCCAACTTGTGAAACCGTGTTGCTTGTATAGACTCTGCCGGGTTATGATCTTTGATAATGCCGGGCCATGATTGTTGGTGACGCCAGACCAGTTGACTTGATAAAATTATTGGTAATAAAGAAATCCATGTGATGATGAGCCGACTTTCAATTCTTTGGCTAAATAAAACTATTGGGAATGATCCATGTGATCCTGAGACGGCTTCTCGGCTTTTCTATGAATAACTTGAAGAGCATGCTTTTTGCAAGCCTCCACCCAGAAAAATTAGATCCTTGCTCAAAATTGGCAGCCGGAAGGTGTTTTTTTATATTTTTATCTACATATTACCTATAGCCCTCAAGCTCCGAATTTATCAGTTCATGATGACTTGGTGCTTTGCGATAATATTTTCTAACTATGTAGCCCCCAAGTGTCGGGCTTTCTTGCTTGCAGCAACCTGGGACTTGTAATTGTTTTATACCTTATAAAGCTTCAGCTGGTGTAGTCCCTAAGGGTCGGGTTGCTTTTGCTTGCAACAACCTGGGACTTTTGAACTTCGTTTTGAATGTTGTAGATAGATAGCTTTGGAGAAATCCGGGTTTTCATTTGTGTCACCATATATGAGTTGAATGTCTTGAATTTCACATGTGTAGCCCCCAAGGACCGGCTCATCAGTATGTGATGGACCGGGTCTTCAATTTGGACCTTATAATCTGTTTAAGCAGTTGAATAGTGTAGCCTCCAAGTGTCGGGTCGCATGCCTGCAGCGACTTGGGGCTTTTAGAAAAATTGATCTGAGTAGTGTAGCCCCAAGTGTCGGGTTGCCTGCGTGCAACGACTCAGGACTTACATGTACTTCCCCTTTTGAAAATAAAAACATCATATGATGTAGCCCCCAAGCTTCGGGTCACTTTGAATTTTTGATAGGAGCGATTGGTAGCCCTCAAGGGTCGGCTCATCCTTATGTGATAGACTGGATCTTGAGTGAGACTAGTCAAAATGACTATGCATTAGACCCCAAGTGTCATGGTGCATGCTTGCAGCGAAATGGGACTTTCATATTTGATGTAATCTTGATTTGAATAATGTAACCCCCAAGTGCTGGGTCGTATGACTGTAGCGACTTGGGACCCTGTGAGAATAATATAACCCATCATAATGCACTTTAGAAGTTCTCCTAAACTTGAATGAATCATTAACCGTGGTTGTAATGCAACCCGGTAATCTTTGTCTGCATGAATATCTTGGAATAATGCCTTTGTGGTTGAAATGAAATCCCTGACCGTGGTTGCGATGCAACCCGAGAAATGTATGTTTGAGAAATCCATAATTGTTGTAGTTTTACTACAACACAAGTTGAAGAAATCCAAGAGTCGATCAATTAGATGACCCGGAATTATAAGTGATGGGCCAACTCAGCAGTATGTAATATACCAGCTTAGTAATATGTGAGAAACTAGCTTTTTGAGAATATTTATTTCTCCTAAGCTGATTTGAAAAACCCCAATCATTTAACACTGGTTATGATAAACCATGATGAAAATCCGTCGAGTTTTAGCTCTCAAGGACTTATTTCGTCCTGCAAAAGTTTATGCTGTAACCCGGTTTGAAAACGGGCATGAGATGGAATGCAAGATGATGCATGTAGTAATAATAATAAAGTATTGTAAATAAGCCGGCTCAATGAGACTCAGTAAAAAGAGACTCGCTTTCGAGGCTCAAGTCTTGCTTCAATGAAGCGGGTATGATAATCCATGGTTTGTCCTAGCTTTCAGTATGTCGGCTCTCACGCGATGCATCCAATGTTTAAACCTTGATCAATCAGGGTCCAAAGTGGATTGATTTGTCAAGAGTACACGGGGTCACCTGATCGGAGTCGCATCAAGCATACATGCATGTTTAACCATTTTGTGGCGTCTTTGCCGGATCAAGAGGGTGAGAAAGTTAAACTCGATGAGTTGGAAGCCCCCAAGTGAACTATGATCATGGAAAAGCTTAGCATAGGATATACAGGAGACATTGCTACTACTGCAAAACATCCGGGATTCAGATAAACCGGTTTTATTCCATTGATCATAATATGATAATATGATGATCCATAAAGGAGGATACCTATATTTGAGCAGCTCATCACGACGGCTGGTCATCTTTGGCAATCTTTACTTTTTCGCCCATAAGGCAGGGCATCCATGTTTGAATTGTGCATCGTGGCGACAAGTTCTCTTTAGCAACATTTAACTTTTCGCCAAAACGGTAGCACCTCCCGGGTCCGGGTTGTCTTCCCTGCAATGACCTGGAGTTGTTGAATTTCAAAACAGACAAATCTACTAAGTCATGTCCGTGTAGCCCCCGAGTCTTAAGTCGACTCGTGGAGGCGGCTTGAGAGTCTTCATACTTTGTTGTGGCGTAAGCCGACAGAAGGTTGATGGCTAAATGATGAAATTTACTGAAACTAGAGACGATTTGGTGAGTTGATGATCTTCTGATGCTCATCGTATATCTTTTGGCAAATGTCATGGCCAAATTGAATTCATATGCCTCGTGACCCATGCTTTGTTATTCTCATGTAGTCCAACTCTCCCACCTCCTAAATGACCATTTTGTTGTTGTTGTTGGCCTTTGAATTGCCGGCTCAATGTCGGCGGCTCAAATTATAGCTTCTCGAGGGATATTTCCTTCATGGCAAGCTCTTATGTTTCTTTTGATATGTTGAAGTAGAATGTGTCACTGGGATAACAGGTCAATGTGTCTATCCATTCAGCAACCCGGCGCGAGTGGAGGCTCGCGCGCGTTTTAGCGATGTTGCGTAAGGCATGATTCTAAATGTCACTTTTCCCTTCGGTTCAATGCTTTTGGAGGAGAGGGGCTGTGGGAGCGGCTTGCATGCGTCCGTAGGACGACTTGAGCAAGCAGGCGCGACACCAGCATGTTGATGTAGACCAGACCGCAGGTGCGGCAGCTTGAGCGCGTCCATTGGGCGCGCTCGTACGGGTGTATGTGGACCCGGTGTGTCGATGTAGATGTAGGAGTCACCCGTGGCATTTGAAACCTGCCAGGAGAACAAGCCGGCCGTGGCGTTGCAAGCCAGCGCGGACAGCGAGTCGGCCATGGTGTTGTAAGCCAGCGCAGACGACGAGTTGGCCGCATCATTTGTAAGGCGGTGCGAACGGTGAGTTCGCTGCGTTATTTGTAAGCCGGTGCGGACGGCGGGTCGGTCGCGTCATTTGGAAACCTGCGCGAATGGAGAGTTGGCCGCGTCAAGTTGATGTAGATCGTACCGCGGGGGCTGTAGCTTGCACGTGTTCGTTGGAAGATGTGGCGTGGACGGATGCGGGTGCATGATAATAATGGCATGAGCTCCATATCCGTAATATTATATCACATTTGTAGTGAGCACTTGTCCTGCGCATAAAAATATTGCACACAAAGTAATTGTTTTTAAAATAAAAGTTATACTAATAAAATAAATAAGGTGAATAGCATCTGGTATTTTTCATGGAGGAACGTGAGAAAGCTTCTGACATATTTGATATAGACTGGGCCACGGGGGCGACGGCTTGCGGCGCATTTGTTGGACGCCTCCAGCGAGCAGGCGCGGCCCCGACATGTTGATGTGGACGCAGGGATCGGCTGCAGCTTTGTAAGCCGATGCGGACGCGCAAATCGGCCGCGGCATTGATGTAGACTGAACCGCGGGAGCGAACGTTGGAACCGACCGCGATATTAGAGGCCAGCACGGACGTGCGGATCGCACGCGGCATTGTGAGCCGGTGCGGACATAAGCGCGGACAATAGTCGGCCGCAGCGTTGTAGGTCGGCGCGGTCGTGCGAGTCGCACGGAGTGTTTTAAGCCGTTGCAGACACGTGAGTCGGCTACACGAAACGGTTGCTTGCATGCGTGTCCGTCAAGGAGCATGGCGTGAATGAACGTCGGTACCGAATGACGTGTCCGCGGTATATGGTCAATTTTATTTTCAACCCGGCATAACAATACCACCTCGAGAGTAATTATTCTTTTGAAAGAATAATATATACTAATAAAATATACTGGCCGGATACTACCTCCATATATTTGAGTGGCTGATGACTTCGTCTCTTCAAATGTCCCATTGTAGATGAATTACGAATAGCACTTATCCTTCACGCACGCAAAGGAGAGGATTCATCAGCCATCCATCCACGCACACAACCCAAGCACGGAGGACGCGACATCCGGCAGAGGACTCACGTAGCCGAGGGAGACTCACGCATCAGCCGAACACGAGGTGAGTCAGAGCAGCGCATCAGCAAGAGTCGGGCGCACGGCAGAGGCGAAGCGAGGCGGGCTGAGTTTGCCACGGTGGCGGCGAGCGTGACGGAGCGAGGCCATGGCATCGGATCGAGCTGGGCAGCCGGTTTGAAGCAGGCGAGGTGCGGCCATGGCAGGGACACGGCCTGGGGTGAAGCGAGCCACGACAGCATGAAGTCGAGCGGCCGGCGGCTCGTACGCTGTGAGCAAGGCGAGGCAGGAGCTGGGTGCGCAGCGCAGGCGAGGTGGAGCTGAGCGACGGCGGCAGATGCGGGGGTTCGAGGCCGAGCCGGCCGCGGCAAGGCGAAGGTGGGCGCAGCGGCCCGAGGCTGAGCCGGCCGTCCGGGGTGGAGAGTGAGCGGAGCTACACCACAACAACGGCCTGAATCGATGGGCGTGGCGAGGCAGGCGCGGAACGAGGCCAAGGTGCGGAGAGGCGAGGCGGACTTGGACCGTGGTCGATCTGTTTTCTGGATCGTGGGATTCGTGGCCTTCTCTTCCTTTTCTTTTCTTTGTAATTAACCTTTTCTTCTACTGCTCTTTATTTTTGGACACGGAAGTGCTAGATGTACTGATGTGCGAGAATAGATCGGAAAATCAAGGCTCCTCCACCATCGTGTGTTGCCTTGATGGATGTCTTATGATTTTCCCGGGTAAGGACGTAGCGGAACACAGCTTGATGGATCGCTAGCAGCCGCCAAGAAAAGTTGATCGCGTTCACCCGAATCCCTGTTGGTCTCTCCGAACTTGCGGCCAGGTCTATTGGACGATTGTTCCGTCCGTCTTGGCGATTTTCACGGTGGCGGCGGCTCTGCCCAAGGTTATCCCATGCCGGGTTATCCTGCACCATTGTTTTGTGTCGGCTTTCCTTCATCCAACCAAATGTAATCTTTTTTATCCCTAAAAATTTCCTCCAAAATTATAACACCACTGTGCATGGTTCCATGGTGGGTGTCAATTGTCGTGGTTTTGTCACGACAGATGTTCTCGTAAGGGCATGTACAATGATGTTGACTTAGCTGTCTGTTGAAACTGCCACGTTAGTTATTTGGTGAGGTGGAAGAAGAAAAACGGGGGGAGAGAAGATGGCTGTCTGCAATTTGGCAGACGGTCGATAGCCATGAAAATCGCTAGCTACCGACAGCCTGTTTGCCGTTGTACGCACAGGTGTCTGCAATTTGCAGTTTCTTCTAACAAAGCATTGTAGATTACGTGCTATAGAAGCCCAAACTGATAATTTATTTTATTTCTTCCTACCAAGGCAGTTTACACTACAGGCGGCTGAAAAGGGAGCCCTGTTGCACAGACCGTCTATATTTCAATCGGTGGATGACATGGACACATGATACAGACCATAGTTGTCTAAACCAATGCACATGCCCTAAGAGAACTTAGATGTGAGTTCATCGCAATTATGTAGCGGTTTGAGAGGGGTTGATCAAAATCTAAAGACATGAGTTTATCCAGGTTCGGCCCTTTCGGTGGAGGTAAAGCCTATGTCCTACTTGCGTTTCACTGATGAAGATCTAGATTACAAGGGGGCGAAATCGCTACCACTAATCTCGAGGGTTCTGATGTGTCTATCTGCAATGACTTCTCTCTTCATGGCTTAACTTGTCCCTCTTGGGGTGTACTGCCCCTTCTTATATAAGTTAAAGGATAGGCTTACATAGAGTCCTACTAGGACACTTACTAGTTTTTCTTGGATCACAATCCGGGTCTTGCTTCTCTTGAAGGGAATTCCTCCTCTTCTTGGGCCTTCTCTGTGAGCCGCCTTCCACGCATTTCCTCCTCTTCTTGCACACTGGGCATTGGGCCTCGTCGTCCAAGTCGATCCGGCGAGCGGGGTGACCCACGAACCGCCAGGTGATGGGCCGAGTCATACCTCTTGGCCGGGTCATACTTCCTGGTCGGGTCGATCCTCATGTTCGGTTCATACCTCCTGACCGAGTCAAACCGTGGGGTATATCCTCGACAGACGGGCATTTTTCGGCAAGGGAGAGCAAGAAAGAGAAGAGGTACAAGCTTATGTTGGATGCGCAAAGGAAGAGGATGGAGTGGGATCGGATAAGGGTGGAGAGGCGGCTTGAAATTGAGAAGGAGAAGATCGAGTTGGAGAAGCAAGAGGCGGCTATCAAATGGGAACTCCAGAAGGTCAAGACATTTGGAGAGATTGAGCTCGAGAAGGAGAGGTTGCAACTCTCACGCGACGCGCAGGATGCAAAAAAATCATGCTCGCGAATGAATATACTTTGGATGAACATGCAAAAAAATGTCTTGTGGATAGGAAGAAGGAGATCAACGACCGTAGAGCGTTGGAGGCGGCCAGGGCAGCTACGGCTGCGGCAACGGAGCAGACGACCAGGATGCAGGTGGTGAAGGCAGCTCAGATGCAGGTGGTGATCATGCCATGATGCATGCGGAGGAGGCAGCTTGTATGCAGGTGGAGATGGATGCCCACACAGAGCAGGATGCATGGACGAACTCCTCCGGCGAGTGACCGACAACACTTGTCAGTCCGACATTGATTTCATTTTGGCATGTCCGTTTGATTGAACTATGATATCATTTGCTTTTGTTTAAAACTGCTGAATTCGAACAATTTGTATTGAATAATCGATTAGATGGCTTTGTATGGATTTGAGAGTCCGAATATGAGATATGTAGATGTAAAGAGTAAAATATAAGGGACCATTCAGATGCGTCCGCGGGCGCCCGGACGCGTCTGCAGACGTATAATGCGACATATTTTCCCACTGCAGATATAGATGCTCTAAAAGCCAAGTATTTTCCCAACGGTACATTCTTCGAATCGACGGTTAGGGGTTTGCCTTTGTGGAATGGCATCCAAACGGTCAAGCCAGCCTTCGCCTTGGGGGCAATGTTTGCTGTGCGCGGCAATCGTGCATACTACTTTTTGGTTTGACTCGTAGGGTAGCGATCAACTTCTTTGGAAGGAGTACCAGGGGTTGTCCATCGTGGTCCGACCTGATCAATCGGTGGCCGAGACCCTGAGCGCCTCCCCCACCATTGCGTTTTGCAGGGAGCTACCAGCCAATGAGGTGGCTAGCTCGGAGTCGCTTTGCGGCAAAATGGACAAATCGACCTAAACATGCAATAAATTTACGAAGTGAACTGTTTTTGAAAAAATAATCACTCGCGTAACTCTTTTGTATGACGCCCAACAGCAAAGTTAGCTCGGAGTCGCTTTTGTCTTAGACGTTACACAGTTTAGTGTGGAGCATTTGTCTTAGACGTCATACAACATAGTGTCGGACGTCATACAATGTAGTGTGACGTTTAAAAAAAAACGTCACAGAAAAATGTTATACGAGTGATATTTTTTCGAAGATGGTTCACTTTGTGAATTTGTTGCATGTTTAAATCAGATTTATCTATTTTACCGTCGCTTTGCACCAAGGTGGGTGCCTTTCATCTTTCTACTCGCCTTGACAAGGTCACGTGGCAACTTGCGGCCTCACGACATGTAGAACACCATCTAGTCAGCCGTCTGTAATACTAGAAACATAGAAAAAGTAGTGGCGTGAGAGAAAGAAAAGGGAGAACGCTCGAGCCTGTCCGTAGAAATATCGATGGTCTACTTCCTTTTAAATCACTGTTTATAGACAACTTCTTTTTCATTGTACCAGCCCGTTGCATGTTGTGGGCTTGATAGATCACACGTTCGTAGGTCCAATATGTACGAGCAGATGGAGTATTTACGGCAGGCGTCCGGTTGTACGTTTATTTTATACGGTATCTATAACTGATGTGTGTATATATGCTAAACATAGCAGCCGTCTGCACTAATGTAGATGTCTTTATTTCAAGTTGACTAAGGCTACTCCCAACGCTCCACCTTGTACAGGTGTTAAGACTGACACATAGGTAAAAAAAATCTAATGTGGCAATTGTTGGAAATATGCCCTAGAGGCAATAATAAAGTGGTTATTATTATATTTCCTAGTTTATGATAATTGTCTATTATTCATGCTATAATTGTATTAACCGAAAATCGTAATACATGTGTTAATATATAGATCACAATGTGTCCCTAGTGAGCCTCTACTTGACTAGCTCGTTGATCAATAGATGATCATGGTTTCCTGATCATGGACATTGAATGCCATTGATAACGGGATCACACCATTAGGGATGATGTGATGGACAAGACTCAATCCTAAACATAGCACTAGATTGTGTTGTTCGTCTGCTAAAGCTTTTCTAATGTCAAGTATCATTTCCTTAGACCATGAGATTGTACAACCCCCGGATACCCAGGAGTGCTTTGGGTATACCAAACGTCACAACTTAATCGGGTGATCATAAAGGTGCACTATGGGTATCTCTGAAACTGTCTATTGGGTTGTACGAATCGAGACTGGGATTTTTCACTCCTTGTGACGGAGAGGTATCTCTGGGCCCACTCGGTAATTCATCATCATATTGAGCTCAGTGTGACTAAGGAGTTAGCCATGGGATGATGTGTTACGGAACGAGTAAAGAGAGTTGCCGTAACGAGATTGAACAAGGTATAGGGATACCGACGATCGAATCTCGGACAAGTATCATACTAGTAGACAAAGGGAATTGCATACGGGATTGATTGAATCCTTGACATCATGGTTCATCCGATGAGATCATCGTGGAACATGTGGGAACCAATATGGATATCCAGACCCCGTTGTTGGTTATTGGCCACAGAGATGTCTCGGTCATGTATGCATGTCTCTCGAACCCGTAGGGTCTACACACTTAAGGTTCGATGACGCTAGAGTTGTAAAGGGAATAATATGTGGTTACCGGAGGTTGTTAGGAGTCCCAGATGAGATCCCGGACATCACGAGGAGCTCCGGAATGGTCCGGAGGTAAAGATTGATATATAGGAAGTCATGTTTTGGTCACCGAAAAAGTTTCGGGCTCATCGGTAATGTACGGGGAGTGCTGGGAGGGTGCCGGAGGACCCCTGGAAGGGGTGTGACGACCAAAGGAGTTCATGGGCTGTTAGAGGAGGTGGACCAGCCCCTATTGGGCTGGCCAAGGCCTTCCCTAAAGGCCCATGCGGCTAGGGATAAGGAGATAAGGCAAAAGGGGTTTTAAAAGGAAGGGATCCACCTCCCTTATGGGCGGTGGACTCCTCCCTAGTTCGGCCGAACTCCTCCTCCTTGGAGGAGGGGCCAAGGCATCCCTCCCTCTCCTTCCCCCTATATATACTTGAGGTTTTGGGATTTTTGAGACAAATTATTCATCTCTCTCCCACGGCGCAGCCCTACCTCTCTCTTCTTCCTCCTCCACAACGCTTGGCGAAGCCCTGCCAAAGAACCACATAGCTCCACCGTCACCACGTCGTCATGCTGCCAGAGCTCTCCCTCAACTTCTCCTCTATCCTTGTTGGATCAAGAAGGAGGAGACGTCACAGGTCTGTACGTGTGTTTAACGTGGAGGTGTCGTGGTTCGGCACATAGATCGGAATCCACCGCGATCTGAATCGCTGCGAGTACGACTCCATCAATGCGTTCATAGTAACGCTTCTGCTTAGCGATCTTCAAAGGTATGAAGATGCTCTACAACCTCTCTCGTTGCTGGTTTCTCCATAGATAGATCCTTGCATGGCGTAGGATTTTTTTTGAAATTACTACGATCACTAAAAGTGGCATCCGAGCCAAGGTTTTGTGCGTAGATTCTATGCAAGAGTATAACACAAAATTTGTGGGCGTTGATTTGTCAATTTGCTTGTCGTTACTAGTCTTATATTGATCAACGGCATCGTGGGATGAAGCGGCCCGGACTGACTTTACATGTACTCTTACGTGAGACTAGTTCCACCGACTGACATACACTAATTGCATAAGGTGGCTAGCGGGTGTCTGTCTCTCCCACTTTAGTCGGATCGGGTTCGATGAAGAGGGTCCTTATGAAGGGTAAATAGCGTTGGCATATCAACGTTGTGGCTGTCACGTAGGTGAGAAACGTTCTTGCTAGAAACCCTAACCAACCACGTAAAACTTGCAACAACAATTAGAGGACGTCTAACTTGTTTTTGTAGGGTATGCTATGTGATGTGATATGGCCAAAATGATGTGATGTTACATATGTGATGTATGAGATTGATCATGTTATTGTAATAGGATTCACGACTTGCATGTCGATGAGTATGGCAACCGGCAGGAGCCATAGGAGATGTCTTAACTTATTGTGCGATATGCAACGCCATGTTGATTACTTTACTTTATCGCTAACGGTTAGCTATAGTAGTAGAAGTAATAGTTGGTCTGACGACTCCACGGAGACACAATGATGGAGATCATGATGATGGAGATCATGGTGTCATGCCGGTGATGATGATGATCATGGTGCCCCAAAGATGGTGATCAAAGGAACAAGATGATATTGGCCATATCATGCCACCATATGATTGCATGTGATGTTTATCATGTTTTACATATTATTGCTTAGAACGACGGTAGCAAAGATAAGATGATCCCTCATTGAAATTTCGAGATAAGTATTCCCCTAAGTGTGAAACATTGCGAAGGTTCGTTGTTTCGAAGCACCACGTGTTGATCGGGTGTGATAGATTCTAACATTCGCATACAACGGGTGTAAGCCAGTTTACACATGCAGAACACTTAGGTTGACTCGACGAGCCTAGCATGTACAGACATGGACTCGAATACGGGAGACCGAAAGGTCAAACATGAGTCGTATGGTTGATACGATAAACATAGATATGCTCACCATCGATGACTAGTCCGTCTCACATGATGATCGGACACGGGTTAGTCGACGTGGATCATATGTCACTTGGATGACTAGAGGGATGTCGATCAAAGTGGGAGTTCATTAGTAATTTGATTAGATGGACTTAATTATCATGAACTTAGTCTAAAAGTGTCTTTACAAATATTGTAGATCCAATGGCCAACGCAAATGTCTCATTCAACTTCAACGCGTTTCTAGAGAAAATCAAGCTGAAAGACGATGGGAGCAACTATGTGGACTGAGCTCGTAACTTAAAGCTCATCCTCATGGCTTCCAAGAAGGCATATGTCCTTACTGCACCGCTAGGTGATCCTCCCGTTCCCATGGCAGACCAGGACGCTAGGAGCGACTGGCAGTCGCGGAATGATGACTACTCTCTCGTAAAGTGTGGCATGCTTTACAGTTTAGAACAGGGGCTCCAAAGGCGTTTTGAGCAACACGGAGCATATGAGATGTTCGAGGAGATGAAACTTGTTTTTCAAGCTCATGCCCGGGTCGAGAGATATGAAGTCTCCGACAAGTTCTTTAGATGTAAGATAGAGGAGAATAGTTGTGTCAGTGAGCACATACTCAGAATGTCTGGGTTGCACAACCGCCTGACTCAGCTGGGAGTTGAACTTCCGGATGATGCGGTCATTGATAGAATCCTCCAGTCGCTTCCACCTAACTATAAAGTCTTTGTGATGAATTACAACATGCAAGGGATGGAAAAGACTATTTCCGAGTTGTATTCAATGCAGAAATCTGCGGAGGTAGAAATCAAGAAAGAGCATCAAGTGTTGATGGTCAATAAGACCACCAGTTTCAAGAAGGGCAAGGGTAAGAAAAGCTTCAAGAAGACGGCAAAGAAGTTACCGCGCCCGGTAAGCCAGTTGCCGGGAAGAAGCCAAAGAAAGGACCTAAGCCTGAGACCGAGTGCTATTACTACAAGGGAACCGGACACTCGAAGCGGAATTGCCCCAAGTACTTAGCGGACAAGAAGGCCGGCAACGTCAAAGGTATATGTGATATACTTGTTATTGATGTGTACCTTACCAGCGCTCGTAGTAGCTCCTGGGTATTTGATACCAGTGTTGTTGCTCACATTTGCAATTCTAAGCAGGAACTGTAGAACAAGCGTAGGCTGGCTAAGGACGAGGTGACGATGCGCGTCGGGAATGGTTCCAAGGTCGATGTGATCGCCGTCGGCACGCTACCTCTGCATCTACCTTCGGGATTAGTTATAAACCTTAATAATTGTTATTTAGTACCAGCTTTAACCATGAAAATTGTATCGGAATCTCGCTTGATGCAAGATGGCTATTCATTTAAATCTGAGAATAATGGTTGTTCTATTTATACGAGTGGTATGTTTTATGGTCATGCCCCGTTAGTTAATGGTTTATTCCTAATGAATCTCGATCGTAATGATCCACATATTTATAGTGTGAGTGCTAAAAGATGCAAGGTTGATAATGATAGTCCCACATACTTGTGGCACTGCAGCCTTGGTCATATGAGCGTAAAGCGCATGAAGAAACTCCATACTGATGGACTTTTGGAGTCACTTGATTTTGAATCATTTGACACATGCGAGCCGTGCCTCATGGGCAAGATGACCAAGAAACCATTCCCCGGAATAATGGAGCGAGCGACCAACTTATTGGAAATAATACATATCGATGTATGCGGTCTAATGAGCATTGAAGCTCGCGGAGGCTATCGTTATGTTCTCACCCTCACTGATGATTTGAGTAGATATGGGTATGTCTACTTAATGAAGCACAAGTCTGAAACCTTTGAAAAGTTCAAGGAATTTCAGAATGAGGTCGAGAATCAACGTGACAAGAAAATAAAGTTCTTACAATCTGATCGTGGAGGAGAATATTTGAGTCACGAGTTTGGCACACACCTAAGGAAATGTGGAATTGTTTCACAACTGACGCCGCCTGGCACACCACAGCGTAACGGTGTGTCTGAACATCGTAATCACACTCTATTGGATATGGTACGATCTATGATATCTCTAATCGATTTACCGCTTTCATTTTGGGGCTATGCATTGGAAACTGCCGCACTCACTTTAAATAGGGCACCATCTAAATCCATTGAGACGACAACGTATGAATTATGGTTTCTCAAGAAACCTAAGCTATCGTTTCTGAAAGTTTGGGGCTGCGATGCTTATGTGAAGAAACTTAAACCAGAGAAGCTCGAACCCAAAGCGGAAAAATGCATGTTCATAGGATACCCTAAGGAAACTATTGGGTACACCTTCTATCTTAGATCCGAAGGCAAGATCTTTGTTGCTAGGAACAGATCCTTTCTAGAGAAAGAGTTTCTCTCGAAAGAAGTAAGTGGGAGGAAAATACAACTTGATGAGTTAATTGTACCTCCTCTCGAACCGGAGAGTAGCGCAGCGCAAAAAAATGTTTCTGAGGCGCCTGCATCGGCTAGAGATGAAGTGAATGATGATGATCATGACACTTCGGATAAAGTTGCTATTGAACCTCGAAGGCCGACATGGGTACGTTCCACACCAGAGTGGTACGACAACCCTATCATGGAAATCATGTTGTCAGACAACAGTGAACCTTCGAACTATGAAGAAGCGATGGCGGGCCCGGATTCCAACAAATGGCTTGAGGCCAAGAAATCCGAGATAGGATTGCTACTTCTCAAACAACAGCGCCAAAAATTGACACGTTGACGGAGACTTGCTTGCGTTGGTTTTTCCCTTGAAGAGGAAAGGGTGATGCAGCACAGGAGCAGTAAGTATTTCCCTCAGTTTGAGAACCAAGGTATCAATCCAGTAGCAGAATCTCGTCAAGTCCAGTGTACCTGCGCAAACACAAAAGAGCTTGCACCCAACGCTATAAAGGGGTTGTCAATCCCTTCAAGATTGATTGCAAAGTGAGATCTTAAGGCGGAAAGTGCAATGAAGAAAAAGAGTAAGGCTGAAAATATGATGTGAAGTAGACCCGGGGGCCATAGTGTTCACTAGAGGCTTCTCTCAAAATAGAAAATATTACGGTGGGTGAACAAATTACTGCCGGGCAATTGATAGAACCGCACAAAGTCATGACGATACCTAAGGCAATGATCATACATATAGGCATCACGTCCGAGACAAGTAAACCGATCTTTATGCATCTACTACTATTACTGCACACATCGACCGCTATCCAGCATGCATCTAGTGTATTGAGTTCATGACAAACAGAGTAACGCTTTAAGCAAGATGACATGATGTAGAGGGATATGTTGGAAATATGCCCTAGAGGCAATAATAAATTAGTTATTATTATATTTCTTAGTTCATGATAATCGTTTGTTATCCATGCTATAATTGTATTGATTGGAAACATAGTGCATGTGTGGATACATAGACAAAACACTGTCCCTAGTAAGCCTCTAGTTGACTAGCTCGTTGATCAAATATGGTCAAGGTTTCCTGACCATAGGGAAGTGTTGTCACATGATAACGGGATCACATCATTAGGAGAATCATGTGATGGACTAGACCCAAACTAATAGACATAGCATGTTGATCGTGTCATTTTGTTGCTACTGTTTTCTGCATGTCAAGTATTTGTTCCTATGACCATGAGATCATATAACTCACTGACACCGGAGGAATGCTTTGTGTGTATCAAACGTCACAACGTAACTGGGTGACTATAAAGGTGCTCTACAGGTATCTCCGAAGGTGTTCGTTGAGTTAGTATGGATCAAGACTGGGATTAGTCACTCCGTATGACGGAGAGGTATCTCGGGGCCCACTCGGTAATACAACATCACACACAAGCCTTGCAAGCAATGTGACTTAGCGTAAGTTGCGGGATCTTGTATTACGGAACGAGTAAAGAGACTTGCCGGTAAACGAGATTGAAATAGGTATGCGGATACCGACGATCGAATCTCGGGCAAGTAACATACCGAAGGACAAAGGGAATGACATACGGGATTATATGAATCCTTGGCACTGAGGTTCAAACGATAAGATCTTCGTAGAATATGTAGGATCCAATATGGGCATCCAGGTCCCGCTATTGGATATTGACCGAGGAGTCTCTCGGGTCATGTCTACATAGTTCTCGAACCCGCAGGGTCTGCACACTTAAGGTTCGACGTTGTTTTATGCGTATTTGAGTTATATGGTTGGTTACCGAATGTTGTTCGGAGTCCCGGATGATATCACGGACGTCACGAGGGTTTCCGGAATGGTCCGGAAACGAAGATTGATATATAGGATGACCTCATTTGATTACCGGAAGATTTTCGGAGTTACCGGGAATGTACCGGGAATGACGAATGGGTTCCGGGTGTTCATCGGGGGGGGGGGGGGGGGCAGTCCACCCCGGGGAAGCCCATAGGCCTTGGGGGTGGGGCACCAGCCCTTGGTGGGCTGGTGGGACAGCCCAAGAAGGCCCTATGCGCCAAGGATAGAAAATCAAAGAGAAAAGAAAAAAAAGGAGGTGGGAAAGGAGAGTAGGACTCCACTTTCCAATCCTAGTTGGACTAGGATTGGAGGAGGACTCCTCCTCCCCTTGGTGCGCAGCCCTTGGGGCTCCTTGAGCCTCAAGGCAAGCCTCCCCTCCCTCCTCCTATATATATGGAGCAATTAGGGCTGATTTGTGACAACTTTTGCCACGGCAGCCCGACCACATACCTCCATGGTTTTTCCTCTAGATCGCGTTTCTACGGAGCTCGGGCGGAGCCCTGCTGAGATTAGATCATCACCAACCTCCGGAGCGCCGTCACGCTGCCGGAGAACTCATCTACCTCTCCATCTCTCTTGCTGGATCAAGAAGGCCGAGATCATCGTCGAGCTGTACGTGTGCTGAACGCGGAGGTGCCGTCCGTTCGGCACTAGATCGGAGCAGATCGTGGGACGGATCGCGGGACGGTTCGTGGGACGGTTCGCGGGGCGGATCGAGGGACGTGAGGACGTTCCACTACATCAACCGCGTTTCTTAACGCTTCTGCTGTGGGATCTAAAAGGGTACGTAGATCGGAAATCCCCTCTCATAGATGGACATCACCATGATAGGTCTTCGTGCGCGTAGGAATTTTTTTGTTTCCCATGCGACGTTCCCCAACAGTGGCATCATGAGCTAGGTTCATGCGTAGATGTCATCTCGAGTAGAACACAAAAGTTTTTGTGGGCGGTGATGTGCGTTTTTCTGCCCTCCTTAGTCTTTTCTTGATTCCGCGGTATTGTTGGATCGAAGCGGCTTGGACCGCCATTACTCGTACGCTTACGAGAGACTGGTTTCATCGCTACGAGTAACTCCGTTGCTCAAAGATGACCGACGAGTGTCGGTTTCTCCAACTTTAGTTGAATCGGATTTGACCGAGGAGGTCCTTGGATAAGGTTAAATAGCAATTCATATATCTCTGTTGTGGTGTTTGCGTAAGTAAGATGCGATCCTACTAGATACCCATGGTCACCACGTAAAACATGCAACAACAATTAGAGGACGTCTAACTTGTTTTTGCAGGGTATGCTTGTGATGTGATATGGCCAACGATGTGATGTGATATATTGGATGTATGAGATGATCATGTTGTAATAGTTAATTTCGACTTGCACGTCGATGATACGGCAACCGGCAGGAGCCATAGGGTTGTCTTTAAACTAACGTTTGTGCTTGTAGATGCGTTTACTATATTGCTAGGACGTAGCTTTAGTAGTAATAGCATGAGTAGAACGACAACCCCGATGGCGACACGTTGATGGAGATAATGATGATGGAGATCATGGTGTGACGCCGGTGACAAGAAGATCATGCCGGTGCTTTGGTGATGGAGATCAAGAAGCACATGATGATGGCCATATCATGTCACTTATGAATTGCATGTGATGTTAATCTTTTATGCACCTTATCTTGCTTAGAACGACGGTAGAATTATGAGGTGATCTCTCACTAAAATTTCAAGACGAAATTGTGTTCTCCCCGACTGTGCACCGTTGCGACAGTTCTTCGTTTCGAGACACCACGTGATGATCGGGTGTGATAGACTCAACGTTCACATACAACGGGTGCAAAACAGTTGCACACGCGGAACACTCGGGTTAAGCTTGATGAGCCTAGCATGTGCAGACATGGCCTCGGAACACATGAGACCAAAAGGTCAAGCATGAATCATATAGTTGATATGATTAGCATAGAGATGCTTACCACTCAAACTATTCTTCACTCACATGATGATCGGACTTGAGATAGTGGATTTGGATCATGTACCACTCAAATGACTAGAGAGATGTACTTTTTGAGTGGGAGTTCTTAAGTAATATGATTAATTGAACTAATTGTCATGAATATAGTCTAATGGTCTTTGCGAATTATGATGTAGCTTGCGCTATAGCTCTACTATTTTTATATGTTCCTAGAGAAAATTTAGTTGAAAGTTGATAGTAGCAAACTTTGCAGACTGAGTCTGTAAAGCCGAGGATTGTCCTCGTTGCTGCGCAGAAGGCTTATGTCCTTAATGAACCACTCGGTGTGGTGCACCTCGAGCGTCGTCTGTAGATGTTGTGAACATCCGACATACACGTTTCTGATGACTACACGATAGTTCAGTACAAAATACTTAATGGCTTAGAAGCAAGGCGCCGAAGACGTTTTGAAACGTCACGAAACATAAGAGATGTTCTAAAGAGATGAAATTTTGATTTCATGCTTGTGCCCTTGTTAAGAGGTATTAGACCTTCGACAAGATTCTTTGTCCACGAAGTAAAGGAGAAAAGCTCAATAGTTGAGTGTGTGCTCAAATTGTCTGAGTACGACAATCACTTGAATCAAGTGGGAGCTAATCTTCCAGATTAGATAGTGATGGTTCTCCAAAGTCACTGCCACCAAGCTGTGATAGCTTCGTGATGAACTATAACATATCAAGGATAGATACAATGATCCTTGAGCGATTCACGATGTTTGACACTGTGAAAGTAGAAATCAAGAAGGAGCATCAATAGTTGATGGTTAGTAAAACCACTAAGTTTCGAGAAAGGCAAGGGCTAGAAGGGATACTTCGTGAAATGGCAAAGCAGTTGCTGCACTAATGAAGAGACCCCAGATTAAACCCAAGCCCGGGACTAAGTGCTTCTGTTATGAGGGGAACGGTCACTGAGGCGGAGCAACTCTAGATACTTGGTAGATAAGAAGGCTGGCAAAAGTCGAAAGAAGTATATTTGATATACATGATGTTGATGTGTACTTTACTAGTACTCCTAGTAGCACGAGGGTATTGGATACCGGTTCGGTTGCTAAGTGATTAGTAACACGAAATGAAAGCTACGGCATAAACGAAGACTAGCTAAAGGCGAGGTGACTATACGTGTTGGAAGTGTTTCCAAGGTTGATATGATCAAACATCGCACACTCCATCTACCATCGGGATTGGTGTTAAACCTAAATATTTTTTATTTGGTGCTTGCGTTAAGCATGAACATGATTGGATCGTGTTTATTGCAATACGTTTATTCATTTAAAGAGAATAATGGTTACTCTATTTGCTTGAATAATCACCTTCAATGATTTATTGAATCTCGATCATAGTGTTACACATGTTCACGATATTGGTGCCAAAAATATACGAGGTAATGATGATAGTACCACTTACTTGTGGCACTGCCTCTTGAGTCATGTTGGTATAAATTGCATGAAGAGGCTCCATGCTGATGGATCTTTATACTCACTTGATTTTGAATCACTAGTGACATGCAAATCATACCACATGAGCAAGGCCTTGTTTTCATTGAGATGAAACAAGATAGTAACTTGTTGGAAGTGATACATTTTAATGTATGCAGTCCAATGGGTGTTGAGGCACGCAGTGGATATCATTATGTTCTTACTTCAATGACGATTTGAGCATATACAAGAGTATTTACTTAATGAACCACAAGTCTGAAATATTGAAAGGTTCAATTCTGTTTCAGGAGTGAAGTTCGTCGTAACAAGAGGATAAACTATCTACGATATGATCATAGAGATGAATATCTGAGTTACGAGTTTTGGTACGCAATTAAGACAATGTGGAAATTGTTTCACAGTTCATGCCACCTGGAACACCATAGTGTGATGATGTGTCTGAACGTCTTAGCCACGCCCTATTTGATATGGTGCATACTATGATGTCTCTTATGGAATTACCACTATCGTTTATGGGTTATGCATTAGAGACAACCGCATTCACTTTAAATAGGGCACCGCGTATTTCTGTTGAGATGACACAGTATAGACTAAGGTTTAGAGAAATCTAAGCTGTCGTTTCTTGAAAGTTTGGAGCTGCGATGCTTATGTGAAAAAGTTTTAGTCTGATAAGCTCGAACCCAAAGAGGATAAATGCATCTTCATAAGATATCCAAAACAGTTGGATACATCTCCTATCCCAGATCCAGAAGCAAAGTGTTTGTTTCTAGAAATGGGTTCTTTCTTGAGGAAAGGTTTCTCTCTAAAGAATTGAGTGGGAGGGTGATAGAACTTGATGAGGTTATTGAACCATCACTTCGAGTAGTGTGTAGCAGGGCACAGGAAGTTGTTCGTGTGGCGCCTACACCAATTAAAGTGGAAGCGGATGATGGTGATCATTGAGCTTCGGATCAAGTTACCACAAACCTCGTAGGTCGACAAGGTCGCGTACTACTGCAGAGTGGTATGGTAAACCTGTCTTGGAGGTCATGTTGTTGAACAATAATGAACCTACGAGCTGTGGAGAAGCGATGGTGGGCCCGGATTCCGACAAATGGCTGGAGGCCATGAAATCCGAGAGAGGATCCATGTATGAAAACAAAGTGTAGACTTTGGAAGAACTACTTGATGGTCGTAGGACTATTGAGTAAAGATGGATCTTTAAAAGGAAGACAGACGACGATGTTGATAAGTCACTATTAAGAAAAGCTCGACTTGTCGCAAAGATGTTTCCGACATGATCAAACAGTTGACTATGGTGAGACTTTCTCACTCGTAGCGATGCTAAAAGTCTGTTAGAATTATGTTAGTAGTTGTTGCATTATTTGTGAAATATTGCACATAGGATGTCAAAACATTGTTTCCTCGACGGTTTCCTTGAGCAAACATTGTATGTGATACAACCAGAAGGTTTTGTCGATCCTAAAGATACTAACAAGTATGCAAGCTCCAGCGATCCTTCAATGGACTGGTGCAAGCATCTCGGATATGGAATATACACTTTGATGAGATGATCAAAGATTTTGGGTTTGTACAAGGTATATGAGAAACTTGTATTTCCAAAGAAGTGAGTGGGAGCACTATAGAATTTCTGATAAGTATATGTGGTTGACATATTGTGGATTAGAAGTAATGTAGAATTTCTGTAAAGCATACAAGTTTGTTTGAAAGGAGTTTTCAAAGGAATACCTGGATTGCGCTACTTGAACATTGAGCATCAAAGATCTATGAAGATAGATCGAAAGCGCTTAATAGAAGTTTCAACAAGATGCATTCCTTGACAAGTTTTTGAAGGAGTTCAAAATAGATCAGCAAAGAAGGAGTTCTTGGTTGCGTTGTGTGGTTTGAATTTGAGTAAGACTCAAAACCCGACCCCGGCAGAATAAAGAGAATAGATGAAGATCGTCTTCTATGCCTTGGCCGTAGAATCTGAAGTATGCCATGCTGCGTACCGCACCTGATGTGTGCCTTGCAGCAAGTCTGTTAAGAGGTACACAGAGTGATCCAGGATTGAATCACTGATCAACGGTCAAAGTTATCCTTAGTAACTAAATAGACTAAGGAATTTTTCTCTATTATGGAGGTGGTTAAAGAGTTCGTCATAAAGGGTTACGTCGATGCAAGCTTTGACACTAATCCGAATAACTATGAGTAGTGAAACGGATTCGTATAGTAGAGTAGATATTTGGAGTATTTCCGAATAGCACATAGTAGCGGCATCTATAAGATGACATAAAGATTTGTAAAGAACACACGGATCTGAAAGTTTCAGAACCGTTGACTAAAACCTCTCTCACGAGCAAAACGTGATCAGACCCCATAACTATATGGGTGTTGGATTCGTTGGAATCACATGGTGATGTGAACTAGATTATTGACTCTAGTGCAAGTGGGAGACTGTTGGAAATATGCCCTAGAGGCAATAATAAGTTAGTTATTATTGTATTTCTTAGTTCATGATAATCGTTTATTATCCATGTTATAATTGTATTGATTGGAAACACAGTGCATGTGTGGATACATAGAGAAAACACTGTCCCTAGTAAGCCTCTAGTTGACTAGCTCGTTGATCAAAGATGGTCAAGGTTTCCTGACCATAGGCAAGTGTTGTCACTTGATAACGGGATCACATCATTAGGAGAATCATGTGATGGACTAGACCCAAACTAATAGACATAGCATGTTGATCGTGCCATTTTGTTGCTACTGTTTTCTGCGTG
The DNA here is from genome assembly GCF_904849725.1 of Hordeum vulgare subsp. vulgare. Taxonomy (NCBI): domain Eukaryota; kingdom Viridiplantae; phylum Streptophyta; class Magnoliopsida; order Poales; family Poaceae; genus Hordeum; species Hordeum vulgare. The sequence continues at coordinate 330,406,099 of NC_058522.1, read as the reverse complement.
TCAAGTATTTGTTCCTATGACCATGAGATCATATAACTCACTGACACCGGAGGAATGCTTTGTGTGTATCAAACGTCGCAACGTAACTGGGTGACTATAAAGATGCTCTACAGGTATCTCCGAAGGTGTTCGTTGAGTTAGTATGGATCAAGACTGAGATTTGTCACTCCGTATGACGGAGAGGTATCTCGGGGCCCACTCGGTAATACAACATCACACACAAGCCTTGCAAGCAATGTGACTTAGTGTAAGTTGCGGGATCTTGTATTGCGGAACGAGTAAAGAGACTTGCCAGTAAAGGAGATTGAAATAGGTATGCGGATACTGACGATCGAATCTCGGGCAAGTAACATACCGAAGGACAAAGGGAATGACATACGGGATTATATGAATCCTTGGCACTGAGGTTCAAACGATAAGATCTTCGTAGAATATGTATGATCCAATATGGGCATCCATGTACCACTATTGGATATTGACCGAGGAGTCTCTCGGGTCATGTCTACATAGTTCTCGAACCCGCAGGGTCTGCACACTTAAGGTTCGACGTTGTTTTATGCGTATTTGAGTTATATGGTTGGTTACCGAATGTTGTTCGGAGTCCCGGATGAGATCACGGACGTCACGAGGGTTTCCGGAATGGTCTGGGAACGAAGATTGATATATAGGATGACCTCATTTGATTACCGGAAGGTTTTCGGAGATACCGGGAATGTACCGGGAATGACGAATGGGTTCCGGGTGTTCATCGGGGGGGGGGGGCAGCCCACCCCGGGGAAGCCCATAGGCCTTGGGGGTGGCGCACCAGCCCTTGGTGGGCTGGTGGGACAGCCCAAGAAGGCCCTATGCGCCAAGGATAGAAAATCAAAGAGAAAAGAAAAAAAAAGGAGGTGGGAAAGGAGAGAAGGACTCCACTTTCCAATCCTATATATATAGGATTGGAGGAGGACTCCTCCTCCCCTTGGTGCGCAGCCCTTGGGGCTCCTTGAGCCTCAAGGCAAGCCTCCCCTCCCTCCTCCTATATATATGGAGCAATTAGGGCTGATTTGTGACAACTTTTGCCACGGTAGCCCGACCACATACCTCCATGCCAACCTCCGGAGCGCCGTCACGCTGCCGGAGAACTCATCTACCTCTCCGTCTCTCTTGCTGGATCAAGAAGGCCGAGATCATCGTCGAGCTGTACGTGTGCTGAACGCGGAGGTGCCATCCGTTCGGCACTAGATCGGAGCGGATCGTGGGACGGATCGCGGGACGGTTCGTGGGACGGTTCACGGGGTGGATCGAGGGACGTGAGGACGTTCCACTACATCAACCGCGTTTCTTAACGCTTCTGCTGTGCGATCTACAAGGGTACGTAGATCGGAAATCCCCTCTCGTAGATGGACATCACCATGATAGGTCTTCGTGCGCGTAGGAAAATTTTTGTTTCCCATGCGACGTTCCCCAACAGGATAAACTCAAACCAATGATGAAAACCCCATCTTTTTACCCTTGATGGCAACAAAACGATGTGTGACTCGCTACCCCTTCTGTCACTGGGTGAGGTCACCGCACGGTATGAACCCAAAACCAAGCACTTCTCCCATTGCAAGAATCATAGATCAAGTTGGCCAAACTAAACCCACAACTCGAAGAGAATTACAAGGATATAAAATCATGCATATAAGAGATCAGAAGAAACTCATATAAGATTCATAGATAATCTGATCATAAATACACAATTCATCAGATCTCGACAAACACATCGCAAAAGAAGATTACATCGGATAGATCTCCATGAAGATCATGGAGAACTTTGTATTGAAGATCCAAGAGAGAGAAAAGGCCATCTAGCTACTAACTACGGACCCATAGGTCTATGGTGAACTACTCACGCATCATTAGAGAGGTCATCGTGTTGATGAAGAAGCCCTCCGTATCGGAATCCCCCCTCCGGTAGGGCACCAGAACGTGCCCCAGATGGGATCTTGCGGAGACAGAAGCTTGCGGCGCCGCAAAAGTATTTTCGTGGATCTCCTGATTTTTTCTGGGATTTTAGGGAATATATAGGCGAAAGACCTAGGGCAGAGGAGGCCCAGGGAGCCCACAAGCCTAGGAGGCGCGGCCCCCGTGGCTGTGGCTAGGGGCCTTGTGGAGTCCCTGGTGACCCTCTGCCTTCGTTCTCAAGTCCCCCGATCGTCTTCTGTTTCAGAAAAAATCTTTTCGGAAGTTTTATTCCATTTGGACTCCGTTTAAAATCCTCCTGTGAAAAGGGTCAAAAACACGGAAAAAACATGAACTGGCACTTGGCACTCAGTTAATAAGTTAGTCCCAAAAAATATATAAAAGGCATACAAAACATCCAAAGTTTGACAAGATAATAGCATGAAACCATCAAAAATTATAGATACATTGGAGACGTATCAAGCATCCCTAAGCTTAACTCCTGCTCGTCCTCGAGTAGGGAAGTGATAAAGACTGAATTTTTGATGTGGAATGCTACCTAGCATAGTTGTCCTTTGTAACTTCTTTCATGTGGCATGAATGTTCAGATCCGTAAGATTCAAAACAATAATTTGCTATTGACATGAAAACAATAATACTTCAAGCAAACTAGGAAGGTAATCATGAACTTTTGAAATAACAAGGCCAAAGAAAGTTATCCCTACAAAATCATATAGTCTGGCTATGCTCCATCATCCTCACACTACTAATTTAAATCATGCACAACCCCGGTATTGGCCAAGTAATTGTTTTCGCACTCTTACTTTCTCAAACCTTTTTCAACTATCACGCAATACATGAGCGTGAGGCATGGATATAGCACTATAGGTGGAATAGAGTGTGGTGGTGGTTGTGAGACAAAAAGGAGGAGATGGTCACATTGACTCAACGTATCAAAGGGTTATGGAGATGCCTATTAATAGATATCAATGTGAATGAGTAGGGATTGTCATACAAAGGATGCACGAGAGTTATAAGTATGTGAAAGCTCAAAAGGAGAACTATTGGGTGTGCATCCAACTTGCTTGCTCACGAAGACCTAGGGAAATTTGAGGAAGCCCATCATTGGAATATACAAGCCAAGTTATATAATAAAGATTCCCACTAGCATATGGTGGTGACAAAATGAGAGACTCTCAATCATAAAGAACATGGTGCTATTATGAAGCGCAAGTGTGGAAAAAGATAGTAGCATTGTCCCTTCTCTCTTTTTCTCTCTTTTTTTATTTGGGCTCTTTGGCCTCTTTTTTTGTGTGGGCAACTTGGGCCTTTTTTTATTTCCTCACATGGGACAATGCTCTAATAATGATGATCATCACACTTTTATTTACTCACAGCTCAAAGCTCAGAACGAAGATGACTCTATAGGAAATGCCTCCGGCAGTGTACCGGGATGTGCAACGATCTAGCTTGGCTTATGACGTTGAAACATCTCGCTAGCTATCTTATGATCATGCAATGGCAATATGAGAGTGACGGCACAAGTCAGGAGACGGAGCGGTGGGAGTTGCATGGCAATATATCTCGGAATGGCTATGAAATTGCCATAGTAGGTAGGTATGGTGGCTGTTTTGAGGAAGGCATATGGTGGGTTTGTGCACCGCCGAAAATTGCGCGGTACTAGAGAGACTAGCAATGGTGGAAGGTGAAAGTGCATCTATACCATGGACTCACATTAGTCATGAAGAACTCACATACTTGTTGTGAAAGTTTTTATTAGTAATCAAAACAAAGTGCTAAACGCATACTCCTAGGGGAAGGGTTGGTAGGTGTTAACCATCGCGCGATCCCGACCTCAACACAAAGGATGACAATCAATAGATCAATTATGCTCCGACTTCCAAACATAGCGGTTCACCATACGTGCATGTTACGGGAATCACTAGATTCAACACAAGTATTTCTAGATTCACGACACCCTACTAACATAACTATTAATATTACCAAATCCACGTCTCAAAACTAATTGAGAGGAATCAAAACTTCTCTTTCTACTCAATGCACATGAAGATGGAGGTTTTTGTATCCTCTTTGGGTACCTATCACCTTTGGGAATACTTTCATAGCACAAGGCAACTACCAAGTCACGCACCGCCGTGCTCTAAAAGATCTAAGTGAAGCACATAGAGCAAAAATTATCTAGCTCAAAAGATATAAGTGAAGCACAATGAGCATTCTAGCAAATTCACGATGAGCGCATGTCTCTCTCAAAAGGTGTGCAGCAAGGATGATTGTGACACAACAAAAATAAAAGACTCCTATGATACAAGACGCTCCAAGCAAAACACATATCATGTGGTGAATAAAAATATAGCTCCAAGTAACGTTCTCATGGATTGAAGACGAAAGAGGGGATGCCTTCCCGGGGCATCCCAAAGCCTAGGCTTTTTGTGTCCTTGAATTTGGCTTGGGATGCCTTGGGCATCCCCAAGCTTTATCTCTTTCCACTCTTTATCCATTTGTCCATGATAACATCACCCAAAACTTGAAAACTTCACAACACAAAACTTAAACAGAAACTCGTGATATCATTAGCATAAGAAAACAAAATACCACCTCTTTAGGTACTGTAGCAATCTTGATTTCTATTTATATTGGTGTTAGATTACTGTATTCTCATTTTTCCATGGCTAGTACCGCCCGATATTATCCATAGTTTCATCAAAACAAGCAACCCACTCAAAAAAAACAGAATCTGTCAAAAACAGACCAGTCTGTAGCAATATGTATACTTCGTATACTTATGGTACCTCAAAAATTCTGAAAAATTACGACTGCGTGGGAATAAGCCATATGAACCAGCAGCAAAAAGAATCAACTCAAAAGCTCTTTCTGAATAAAAATGAAAAATAATCTCGTGAGCGAAAAGTTTATGTATTTTTCCAGCAGGATCAAACAACCATCACCAAGACTAGTCATTAAGGTTTTGCTTGGCTCAAACACAAAAAGAAACACAAAAGACACAATCATAACAGAATTATGATGGTGTGGACGCAACAGAATAGAAATAAAAATATAAATTCATTGGGTTGCCTCCCAACAAGCGCTATTGTTTAACGCCCTTAGCTAGGCATAAAGCGATAGAATCACGTATCATCGTCTTTGGTGCTCAAACCATAAGTAGCCCTCATCATGGATTCATAAGGCAATCTTATTTTCTTTCTAGGAAAGTGTTCCATGCCGTTCTTTAAAGGAAATTGAAATCTAATATTCCCTTCCTTCATATCGATGATAGCACCGATAGTCCTTAGGAAAGGTCTACCAAGAATGATAGGGCATGTAGGATTGCAATCAATGTCAAGCACAATGAAATCCACGGGTACATAGTTCCTATTTGCAATAATAAGAACATCATTGATCCTTCCCATGGGTTTCTTGACAGTAGAATCCGCAAGATGCAAATTAAGAGAAAACTCCTCAATCTCATTAAAACCCAGAACATTACATAAAGACTTTGGAATCGCGGAAACACTAGCACCCAAATCACACAAAGCATTGCATTCATAGTTTTTGATTTTGATTTTGATAGTAGGTTCCCACTCATCATGGAGCTCTCTAGGGATAGAAACTTCCAATTCAAGTTTCTCTTCAAGAGATTTTATCATAGCTTCGATGATATGATCGGTAAAGGCCTTGTTTTGGCTATAAGTGTGTGGAGAGTTTAGCATGGATTGCATCAATAAAATGCATTCAATCAAGGAGAAACTATCATAATTGAATTCCTTGAAATCTAAAGTAGTAATTTCATTACTACTCAAAGTTTTAATATCTTCTACTCCACTTTCAATGCTTTTAGCATCAAGATAGATGGACTCCGAATCATTGGGGCGTTTTTCAACCAAAGTGGATTCATATCCAGCCCCATCATCATTAGGTTTAACACAAGAAAACAAAGATTCAATGGGTGTCACACCAAGCACTTTCAGATCTTCGTGATTCTTATCACGAGAACACGCCCTTTTAAGCCATTCATGTCTAGCACGAATTTGGGCGGTTCTTTCTTTGCTCACACTCATGGAAACACACATAGCTTTCAAAGTTTCATCCATATTGATCTTGGGAGGAGCACATCTAACTTTCAAAGCATCAATATCACTAGACATTCTATCAACGCTCCTAGCCAATTCGTCAATTTTGAGTAGTTTTTCCTCTATGGACGCATTGAAAATCTTTTGTGAGTTGATAAACTCTTTGATATTACTCTCTAGATCAGAGGGTAATATATTGTAATTTCCATGAGTATTGTTGTCGGAGTTGCGAAAGTTATTAGAGGAGTTACTAGGAAAAGGCCTAGGAACATAGTTTCCTCTAAAAGCATTGTTGTTGCCAAAATTATTCCTACCAACAAAATTAACGTCCAAGCTAGCGTTGCAACTCTCAATCAAGGAAGACAAGGGCATATCATTAGGATCTAAAGGAGCACTTCTACTAGCAACCAAATTCATTAACTCATCCATCTTAGCACTGAACGAGTTAATTTCTTCTATAGCGTATACCTTTTTATTAGTAGGTGACCTTTCAGCGTGCCACTGAGAGAAGTTCGTCATGATATTGTCTAGTAGTTTTGTAGCTTCTCCTAACGTGATTTCCATGAACTTTTCACCTGAGGCGGAGTCCAAGATATTTCTAGAAGCGAAATTCAAGCCAGCGTAAAAGATTTGTATAATCATCCAAAGACTCAAGCCATGAGCGGGACAATTTCTAATCATCAATTTCATTCTCTCCCAAGATTGTTCAACATGTTCATGATCAAGTTGCTTGAAATTCATGATATCATTACGGAGAGAGATAATCTTAGCCGGCGGAAAATACTTGGATATGTAAGCATCTTTGCACTTATTCCAAGAATCAATACTATTTTTGGGCAAAGACGAAAACCAAGTTTTTGCTCTATCTCGCAATGAGAACGGAAAAAGCTTCAATTTAATCACATCATTATCCACATCTTTCTTATTTTGCATATCGCAAAGCTCAATGAAGGTATTAAGATGGGATGCGGCATCTTCACTAGGAAGGCCGGAGAATCTCTCTTTCATAACAAGATTCAGCAAAGCAGCATTGATTTCGTATGATTCTGCACTAGTGGGGGGAGCAATCGGAGTACTAATAAAATCATTATCATTAGTATTCGAGAAGTCACAAAGTTTGGTGTTTTCATTCATGGTGACTTTCGCAAGCAAACAAGCACACAAGCGAACAGAAAGCAAGCGAGAGAAAAGGGTGAACGAAAAAGGCAAGCGAAGAAAAGGGCAAACGAAAAAGGCAAAACAAATTGTAAATTTTTGTTTTTCAGAAGTGGGGGATAGGAAAACAAGAGGCAAAAAAGTAAATGCAAGAGATGAGTTTGCGACACTTACTTGGATGAGCTCTTGACTTGATGCTCCCCGGCAACGGCGCCAAAAATCCTGCTGCTACTTCTCAAACAACAGCGCAAAAATTTACACGTTGACGGAGACTTGCTTGCGTTGGTTTTTCCCTCGGTTTGAGAATTAAGGTATCAATATAGTAGGAGAATCTCGTCAAGTCCAGAGTACCTGCGCAAACACAAAAGAGCTTGCACCCAACGCTATAAATGGGTTGTCAATCCCTTCAAGATCGATTGCAAAGTGAGATCTGAAGGCGGAAAGTGCAACGAAGAAAAAGAGTAAGGCTGAAAATATGATGTGAAGTAGACCCGGGGGCCATAGTGTTCACTAGAGGCTTCTCTCAAAATAGCAAATATTACGGTGGGTGAACAAATTACTGCCGAGCAATTGATAGAACCGCGCAAAGTCATGACAATATCTAAGGCAATGATCATACATATAGGCATCACATCCGAGACAAGTAGACCGGTACTTTCTGCATCTACTACTATTACTCCACTTATCGACCGCTATCCAACATGCATCTAGTGTATTGAGTTCATGACGAACAGAGTGACGCTTTAAGCAAGATGACATGATGTAGAGGGATAAACTCAAACCAATGATGAAAACCCCATCTTTTTACCCTTGATGGCAACAACATGATGCGTGCCTAGCTACCCCTTGTGTCACTGGGTGAGGTCACCGCACGGTATGAACCCAAAACCAAACACTTCTCCCATTGCAAGAATCATAGATCAAGCCGGCCAAACAAAACCCACAACTCGAAGAGAATTACAAGGATATAAAATCATGCATATAAGAGATCAGAAGAAACTCAAATAAGATTCATAGATAATCTGATCATAAATCCACAGTTCATCGGATCTTGAAAAACATACCGCAAAAGAAGATTGCATCGGATAGATCTCCATGAAGATCGTGGAGAACTTTGTATTGAAGATCCAAGAGAGAGAAGAAGTCATCTAGCTACTAACTACAGACCCGTAGGTCTATGGTGAACTACTCACACATCATCGGAGAGGTCATCGTGTTGATGAAGAAGCCCTCCGTATCCGAATCCCCCTCCGACAGGGCACCAAAACGTGCCCCAGATGGGATCTTGCGAAGACAGAAGCTTGCGGCGACAGAAAAGTATTTTCGTGGATCTCCTCATTTTTTCTGGGATTTTAGGGAATATATAGGTGAAAGACCTAGGGCAGAGGAGGCCCACAGAGCCCTCAAGCCTGGGAGGCGCATCCGCCCTGGCCGCGGCTAGGGGGCTTGTGGGGTCCGTGGTGACCCTCTGCCTTGGTTCTCAAGTCCCTCGATCGTCTTCTATTTCGGAAAAAATCTTTTCGGAAGTTTTATTCCGTTTGGACTCCGTTTAAAATCCTCCTCTGAAAAGGGTAAAAAACACGGAAAAAACAGGAAATGGCACTTGGCACTGAGTTAATAAGTTAGTCCCAAAAAAGATGTAAAAGGCATACAAAACATCCAAAGTTTGACAAGATAATAGCATGAAACCATCGAAAACTATAGATACGTTGGAGACGTATCAATTATCCATGTATGAGAACAAAGTACGGACTCTGGTGGACTTGCCCGATGATCGCCGAGCCATAGAAAATAAATGGATCTTCAAGAAGAAGACTGACACAGATGGTAATGTGAGCATCTATATGGCTCGAATTGTCGCAAAGGGTTATCGACAAGTTCAAGGGATTGACTATGGTGAGACCTTATCACCCGTAATGATTCTCAAGTCGGTCCGAATCATGTTAGCAATTGCTGTTGGGGAATGTTGCATGGGAAACAAAAAAATTCTACGCACACGAAGACCTATCATGGTGATGTTCATCTACGAGAGGAAGATCGGATCCACATACCCTTGTAGATCGCTAAGCCGGAAGCGTTAAGAAACGTGGTTGATGTAGTGGTACAGCTTCGTGATTCAAATCACCGTTGAACCACGATCCGTCCCGATCTAGACCCGAACGGACGACACCTTCGTGTTCAGCACACGTATAGCTCGATGACGATCTCCGCCTTCTTGATCCAGCAAGAGAGACGGGGAAGTAGATGAGTTCTCCGGCAGCGTGAGGACACGCCGATGATGGTAATGATCTATTCTTGCAGGGCTCCGCCCGAGCTCCGCAGAAATCTGATCTAGAGGAAGAACTACGAGGTATTGATTTGAGTTGCACGTGGCAAAGTTGTGTCTCAAAAACCCTAAAATCTCTAGTATATATAGGAGGAGGGGAGGGGCTAGCCTTGGGGCTCAAGGGAGCCCCGAGGGCGCCAGCCAAGGAGGAGAGGAGGACTCTAACTCCAATTTGGTTTTGGAAGGAGGAGTCCTCCTCTTCCTTCCCACCTCCCTCTTCCCTTTTTTATTTTATCTTTGGTTTTTCTTCCTAGGACCATAGCCCGCTTGGGCTGGCCTCACCAGCCCACTAAGGGCTAGTGTGCCACCCCTGGGCCACCAGGCTCACTCCCGGGTGGGTGGGCCCCTCCGAGTTAAGATCCAAAACCCATTCGTCACTCCCGGTACACTGCTGGTAATGCCTGAAATCTTTCCGGAGACCAAATGAAAGAATCCTATATATCAATATTCGTTTACGGACCATTCCGGAAACCCTCGTGACGTCCGTGATCTCATCTGGGGCTCCAAACAACCTTCGGTCACCAACACCTATAACTCAACTATACTGAAACGTCATAGAACCTTAAGTGTGCAGACCCTACGGGTTCGAGAACTATGCAGACATGACCTGAGACACTCCCCGATCAATATCCAATAGCGGGACCTGGATGTTGATAACCCACAAGTATAGGGGATCGCAACAGTTTTTGTGGGTAGAGTATTCAACCCAAATTTATTGATTCGACACAAGGGGAAGCCAAAGAATATTCTCAAGTATTAGTAATTGAGTTTTTAATTCAACCACACCTGAAAGATTTAGTATCTGTAGCAAAGTATCAGTAGCAAAGTAGTGTGATAGCAACAGTAGCAACAGTGACCAGTAGCAGCAAAGTGACAGCAGTGGCAGCAGAGTAACAGCAGTAGCAACAGAGTAACAGTAGCAGCAGTGATAGCAGTAGCGACAAAGTAACATAGCAAGAACCAGTAGGAAAAGACTCGTAGGCATTGGATCAGTGATGGATGATTATGTCGGATGCTATTCATCATGTAACGGTTATAACACAGAGAGATATGTAACTAGCTCCAGTTCGTCAATGTAATGTAGGCATGTATTCCGTATGTAGTCATACGTGCTTAGGGAAAAGAACTTGCACGACATCTATTGTCCATCCCTCCCGTGGTAGCGGGGTCCTAATGGAAACTACGGGATAATAAGGTTCTCCTTTTAATAAAGAACCGGACCAACGCATTAACACTAGGTGAATACATGAACTCCTCATACTATGGTGATCTCCGGGAGTGGTTCCGGCTATTATCACTCCGGGGTTATCAGGTCATAACACATAGTAGGTGACTACAACTTGCAAGATAGGATCAAGAACACACATATATTGGCGACAACATAATAGGTTCAGATCTGAAATCATGGCACTTGGGCCCTAGTGACAAGCATTAAGCATGGCAAAGTAGTAGCAACATCAATCTCAGAACATAGTGGATACTAGGGATCAATCCCCGTCAAAACTAACTCGATTACATGATAAATCTCATCCAATTCATCACCGTCCAGCAAGCCTACGATGAGATTACTCATGAACGGTGAAGAGCATCATGGAATTGGCAATGAATCAAGGTTGGTGATGACGATGGCGACGATTTCCCCTCTCCGGAGCCCAGAACGGACTCTAGATCTGCCCTCCAGAGGAAGAACAGGAGGTGGCGGTGCCTCTATATCATAAAACGCGATGAACTCTTCTCCCTGATTTTTTCCGGACGAAAGGGACTAAATAGAGCTGAGATTGGAGGAGGTGGAGCTTTGTGGGCCCCACAAGCCTGCCAGGCGCGGCCAGGGGGTGCCGCACCTGGTGTGCTTATGGGTTCACAGCTCCACCCCTCCGGTTGATTCTTGCACCAGTATTTTTTATATATTCCACAAAAATTCTCCGTAAATTTCCAGGTCATTCCGAGAACTTTTATTTGTGCACAAAAATAACACCATCGCAATTCTGCTGAAAACAGCGTTAGTCCGGGTTAGTTCCATTCAAATCATGCAAATTAGAGTCCAAAACAAGGGCAAAAGAGTTCGGAAAAGTAGATACGATGGAGACGTATCAACTCCCCCAAGCTTAAAACCTTGCTTGTCTTCAAGAAATTCAGTTGACAAACTAAAAGATACAAAAGAAAAACTTTTATGAACTCTGTTTGATCTTGTTGTTGCAACAATGTCTAACTCATAACCAAAATTTCAGCAAGATCACAAGCTAACCACATAAGCAAATGACATCTAGGTCTCACGGTAAACTCATATCAATGGCATAATCGACTAGCAAGCAATAATGACAAGTTTCAAACGCCAACACTTCAATCAAAACAATCATGAAGCAGTGTGAACAGATGGTATCTCGCTAGCTCTTTCTGAGACCGCAAAACATAAATGCAGAGCACCTTCAAAGACCAAGGGCTGACTAAACATTATAATTCCTGGCAAAGGAGATCCAGTCACAGTCATACTCAATCACAGTTAAAAGCAAAGCATAAAAATGACAGAGGTGCTCTCTAATTGGTGCTTTTATAAGAAGAGGATTGCTACTGCAACAAAAGACCTTCCAATGGCGCCAGAAACGTGCTGACGGCACCAGGAATCCATCTGCTACGGCTACGCCTTAAGGGACTTCCTAGGCAAATATTCAAATGATTTCCCCCGTGGCCTTGGAGCCTTGCGTTGGTGTTCCCTCAAAGCGGAAAGGGTGATGTAGCGCAGCGGTGGTAAGTATTTCCCTTAGTTTGAGAACCAAGGTATCGATCCAGTGAAGGAGTATCACAAGTGCCTGCACAAACACAAAAAGCTTGCTCCCAACACTATGAAGGGGTTGTCAATCCCTTATAGATTGTTCGCCAAGTGAGAACTGAAAGCAACAAAGTAACAAAGCAAAGTAAAAGCGAAAGTAGAAACGATAGGTGTGAATAGACCCGGGGGCCGTAGTGTTTACTAGTGGCTTCTCTCAGGAAAGGAAGTAGACGATGGGTGAACAAATTACTGTTGAGCAATTGATAGAACTGCGCAAAGTCGTGACATCATCTATGGCAATGATTATATCTATAGGCATCACGTCCAAAACAAGTAGACCGATACTTTTCTGCATCTACTACTATTACTCCACACGTCGACCGCTATCCAGCATGCATCTAGTGTATTAAGTCCAAAAGAATAGAGTAACGCCTTAAGCAAGATGACATGATGTAGATGGACAATCTCATATCTACGATAAAGCCCACCTTGTTACCCTTGATGGCAACTACACGATGTATACCTTGCTGCCCCTACTATCTCTGGGAAGGGTCACCACACGGTAAGAACTCAAAACCAAGCACTTCTCCCATTGCAAGAATCATAGATCTAGTTGGCCAAACAAAACCCAAGACTCGGAGAGACTTACAAGGATATCAAATCATGCATATAATAAATCAGCAAAGACGCAAATATATATCATAGATAATCTGATCACAAATCCACAATTCATCGGATCTTGACAAAGACACCGCCAAAGAGGATTACATCGGATAGATCTCCATGAAGATCATGGATAACTTTGTATTGAAGATCCAAGAGAGAGAAGAAGCCATCTAGCTACTAACTACGGACCCGTAGGTCTAAAGTGAACTACTCACGAGTCATTGGAGGGGCGATGATGTTGATGTAGAAGCCCTCCAACTCCAAAGTCCCCTCTGGCAGGGCATCGGGAAGGGTCTCCAGATGAGATCTCGCGGAAACGGAAGCTTGCGGCGGCGGAAAAGTATTTTCGTGGATACCTTGATTTTTTTCTCTATTTTAGGGAATATATAGGCGAATGAGCTAGGTCAGGGTGCGCTAGGGGGGCCACAAGCCTGCCAGCCGCCGCCCCCCTGGTGGCGGATAGGGGGCTTGTGGCCCCCCTGTAGCCCTCCTGGCTTGGCCCTCAAGCCCCCTCATCTTCTTCCGTTCGGGAAAAAATTATTTCGGGGATTTTATTCCGTTTGGACTCCGTTCCAAAATCAGATCTGAAAAGAGCCAAAAACACAGAAAAAAGAGGAACTGGCACTTGGCACTGAATTAATAACTTAGTCCCAAAAAGATATAAAAGGTACATAAAACATCCAAGGATGACAAGATAACAGCGTGAAACCATCAAAAATTATAGATACGTTTGAGACGTATCAAGCATCCCCAAGCTTAACTCCTGCTCGTCCTCGAGTAGGGAAGTGATAAAGAATGTATTTTTGATGCTTTCATGCTACCTAGCATAGATGTCCTTTGTAACTCCTCTTATATGACGTGAATGTTCAGATCCATTAGATTCAAAACAATAGTTTGCTATTGACGTGGAAACAATAATAATTGAAGCAAACTATCAAGGTAATCATGAACTTTCAAAATAACAAGGCCAAAAGAAAGTTATCCCTACAAAAGCATATAGTCTGGCTATGCTCTATCATCATTGCATAACGAATTTAAATCATGCACAACCCCGGTATTGGCCAAGTAATTGTTTCACGCCTTTACTTTCTAAACCTTTTCAACTCTCACGCAATACATGAGCGTGAGCCATGGTTTTAGCACTATAAGTGGTGTGGAGTGTGGTGGAGGTTGCAAGAAAAAACAAGGAGAATATGGTCACATTAACTAGGCATATCAATGAGCCGTGGAGATGCTCATCAATAGATATCAATGTGAATGAGTAGGGATTGCCATACAAATGATGCACTAGAGCTAAGAGTATCTGAAAGCTCTTAAAGAAAACTAGTGGGTGTGCATCCAACTTGCTTGCTCATGAAGACCTAAGGAAATTTTGAGGAAGCCTATCATTGGAATATACAAGCCAAGTTATATAATGAAAATTTCCCACTAGCTATATGGTGGTGAGAAAACGAGAGACTCTCAATTATGAATATCATGGTGCTTAATATGCACAAGTGTGGAAAGGTGGTAGCATTGTCCCTTCTCTCTTTTTCTCTCATTTTTTTTTATTTTTTGGTGGGCTCTTTGGCCTATTTTTTGTGGGAATATCTGGCCTCTTTTATTTCCTCACGTGGGACAATGCTCCATCAATGATGATCATCACACTTTCAACTCAAAACTTAGAGCAACGATGACTCTATATGGAATGTCTTCGGTAGTGTACCGTGACAATGATCTAGCATGGCATAGACATTAATGGAAACATCATGCTAGCTATCTTACGATCATGCAATGGCAATGTAGAAGTGGTGGCACATGTCATGGTGGTAGTTGCATGGCAATATATCTCGGAATGACTTTGAAAAAGCCATAGTAGGTAGGTATGGTGGCTGTTTTGAGGGAGGCTAATGGTGGGTTTTGTGCATCGACCAAAGTTGCACGGCACTAAGATGATAGTGATGGTGGAAGGTGAAAGTGCATCTAAACCATGGACTCAACATTAGTCATGAAGGACTCATATACTTGTTGCAAAAGTTTTATTAGTAATCGAAACAAAGCATTTAACGCATACTCCTAGGGGAAGGGTTGGTAGGTATAAACCATCGCGCGATCCCGACCGCCATGCAAAGGATGACAATCAATAGACTAATCAAGCTCAGATTTCATCACATAGCGGTTCACCATACGTGCATGCTACGGGAATCACTAACTTCAACACAAGTATTTCTAGATCCACAACACCTTACTAGCATGACTTCAATATTACCAAAACCACAACTCAAAACTAATTGAGATGAATCAAACTTCTCTAACTATTCAATGCACATGAAGGTAGAAGTTTTCGTATCCCTTTGGATAACTACCCCTTTTGAGACTACTTTCAAAGCATAGATCAACTACCAAGCCACGCACCGCTGTGCTCTAAAAGATATAAGTGAAGCACATGTGAGCTGAATTGTCTACCAAAGGATATAAGTGAAGCTCGACAAAATCATGGTGAGTGCATGTCTCTCTCTCTAGGTGTGCAGCAAGGATGATTGTGACACAACAAAAATAAAAGACTCCTACGATGCAAGACTCTCCAAGCAAAAACACATAACATGTGGTGAATAAAAATATAGCCCCAAGTAACGTTACCGATGGATTGAAGACGAGAGAGGGGATGCCTTCCCGGGGCATCCCCAAGCTTAGGCTTTTACGGCATCCTTGAATCTCTTGGGGTGCCTTGGGCATCCCCAATCTTGAGCTCTTGCCACTCTTTACCTCTTTGTCCATAAGAACTTCACCCAAAACATGAAAACTTCACAACACGAAACTTAAACAGAAACCCGTGATAACATTAGTATGAGAAAGTAAACCACCACTTCCTAGGTACTGTAGAAAACTTAAATTATACTTATGCTGATGTTGGGTTACTGTATTTTCAATATTCCATGGCTAATACCCCCCGATACTATCCATAGTTTAATCAAAATAAGCAACCAACACAACAAAAACAGAATCTGTTAACAGCAGACCAGTCTGTAGCAATCTGTATACTTCGTATACTTCCGGTACTTCAAAAATTCTGAAAAATTATGACAGTCGGAATAATTTGCGTAGAGATCTGCAGAAAAAATAATCAACTCAAAAGCTCTTACAGAAGAAAACTGAAAATTCTTTTTGTGAGCAGAAAGTTTCTGTCTTTTCCAGCATGACCAAACATTCATCCCCAAGACTAATCATAACGGTTTTGCTTGGCACAAACGCAAAAAGAAACACAAAAAGCACAATCATAACAGAATTATGAAAGTGTGGAAAACATAAAAAAGAAATAAAAATGATAGATTCCTTGGGTTGCCTCCCAACAAGCGCTATTGTTTAACGCCCTTAGCTAGGCAAAAGGTGATGCTCTCACAAAAGACAAGAATTGCAGCACAACGAGAGCATCCTAAAGCATGTGAAAATCACATCTAAGTCTAACATACTTCCTATGCATAGGCGTTTTATAGGAAAACAGATTGTCAAGACAACCAATAGTTGCCATATGCAAGGAAGAAGAAAGAGACAATAGCAATCTCCACATAACGAGAGGTAATTTGGTAACATGAAAGTTTCTACCACAATATTTTCCTCTCTCATAGCAATTACATGTGGGATCATATTCGAATTCAACAATGTAACTATCACATAGGATATAATTTTCATGATCCACATGCATGCAAAGTTGAGGCTCTTCAAAAATAGTGGGATTATCATCAACTAAAGTCATGAGTTCTCCGATCCCACTTTCAATATTGTTGCAAATATCATAATCATCATGAGGCTTGAACAAATTTTCAAGATCATAAGAAATATCATCACCCCAATCATGATTATTGCAACAAGTAGGGGACATAGCAAAACTAGCATCCCCAAGCTTAGGGTTTTGCACATTTTTAGCATGACTGTCACTAATAGGATTTATAGTGAAACCATTGCAATCATGCTTTTCATTCAAGGAGCCTTCGTGAATCACTTCATAAGTTTCTTCATCGCGATTTTCAGATTCACGCATCTCAAGCAAAACTCCATAAAGATAGTCAAGTGCACTCAATTCACTAGCAATTGGTTCCACATAAGGGGATCTCTTAAAGAGATTAGCAAGTGGATGAGGATCCATATCACTAGATTTTCAGCAAGCGAAGATGCAAGCATATTGAAGGCACATGGCACACAAGCGAACATAAAGCAAGCGAGAGAAAAAGCCAAACGAAAAAAGCCAAACTAAAAAGGCAAATGAAAATGGCAAAAGTGAAGTGGGGGAGAGGAAAACGAGAGGCAAATGGCAAAAAAAGTAAATGCAAGAGATGAGTTTGTGAGACCTACTTGGATAGATCTCTCCTTCCCCGGCAACGGCGCCAGAAATGCTTCTCCTACTGAAACAAAAGACCTTCCAATGGCGCCAGAAACGTGCTGACGGCACCAGGAATCCTTCTGCTACGGCTACGCCTTAAGGGACTTCCTAGGCAAATATGCAAAGGATTTCCCCCGTGGCCTTGGAGCCTTGCGTTGGTGTTCCCTCGAAGCGGAAAGGGTGATGTGGCGCAACGGTGGTAAGTATTTCCCTCAGTTTGAGAACCAAGGTATCGATCCAGTGAACGAGTATCACAAGTGCCTGCACAAACACAAAAAGCTTGCTCCCAACGCTATGAAGAGGTTGTCAATCCCTTATAGATTGTTCGCCAAGTGAGAACTGAAAGCATCAAAGTAACAAAGCAAAGTAAAAGCGAAAGTGGAAACGATAGGTGTGAATAGACCCGGGGGCCGTAGTGTTTACTAGTGGCTTCTCTCATGAAAGCCAGTAGACGGTGGGTGAACAAATTACTGTCGAGCAATTGATAGAACCGTGCAAAGTCGTGACGTCATCTATGGCAATGATTATATCTATAGGCATCACGTCCAAAACAAGTAGACCGATACTTTCTGCATCTACTACTATTACTCCACACGTCGACCGCTATCCAGCATGCATCTAGTGTATTAAGTCCAAAAGAACAGAGTAACGCCTTAAGCAAGATGACATGATGTAGATGGACTATCTCATATCTACGACAAAGCCCACCTTGTTACCCTTGATGGCAACTACACGATGTGTGCCTTGCTATCCCTACTGTCACTGGGAAAGGTCACCACATGGTAAGAACCCAAAACCAAGCACTTCTCCCATTGCAAGAATCATAGATCTAGTTGGCTAAACAAAACCCAAGACTCGGAGAGACTTACAAGGATATCAAGTCATGCATATAAGAAATCAGCAAAGACTCAAATATATATCATAGATAATCTGATCACAAATCCACAATTCATCGGATCTCGACAAACACACCGCCAAAGAGGATTACATCGGATAGATCTCCATGAAGATCATGGAGAACTTTGTATTGAAGATCCAAGAGAGAGAAGAAGCCATCTAGCTACTAACTACAGACCCGTAGGTCTGAAGTGAACTACTCACGAGTCATTGGTGGGGCGATGATGCTGATGTAGGAGCCCTCCAACTCCAAAGTCCCCTCCGGCAGGGCACAGGGAAGGGTCTCCAGATGAGATCTCGCGGAAACGGAAGCTTGCGGCGGCGGAAAAGTGTTTTCGTGGATTCCCTGATTTTTTTCCTGTATTTTAGGGAATATATAGGCGAAGGAGCTAGGTCAGGGGGGCGCCAGGGAGGCCACAAGCCTGCTGGCCGCCCCCTGGTGGCGGATAGGGGGCTTGTGGGCCCCCTGTAGCTCTCTTGGCTTGGCCCTCAAGCCCCTTGATCTTCTTCCGTTCGGGAAAAAATTATTTCGGGGATTTTATTCCGTTTGGATTCCATTCCAAAATCAGATCTGAAAAAAGCCAAAAACACAGAAAAAACAGGAACTGGCACTTGGCACTGAATTAATAAGTTAGTCCCAAAAAAGATATAAAAGGTACATAAAACATCCAAAGATGACAAGATAACAGCATGAAACCATCAAAAATTATAGATACGTTTGAGACGTATCAAGTACCATCCCCTATGCTTCAGCCATAGGCTCTATTATGTATGCCATGCTATGTACCAGACCTGATGTGAACTTTGCCATAAGTTTGGTAGGGAGGTACCAGAGTGATCCAGGAGTGGATCACTGGACATCGATCAAGAATATCCTAAAGTACCTGAAAATGACTAAAGATATGTTTCTCATATATGGAGGTGCCAAAGAGCTCGTCGTAAAGGGTTATGTCGATGCTAGCTTCGACACAGATCCGGATGACTCCAAGTCACAAACTGGATACGTGTATATTTTGAATAATGGGGCAGTTAGATGGTGTAGTTGCAAGCAAAGCATCGTGGCGGCCTCTACATGTGAAGTGGAGTACATCACTACTTCGGAAGCAGCACATGAAGGAGTCTGGATGAAGGAGTTCATCACCGACCTAGAAGTGATTCCAAGTGCGTCGGGCCCTATGACTCTGTTCTATGACAACACTGGAGCTATTGCCATTGCAAAGGAGCCCAGATTTCACAAGAAGACCAAGCACATCAAATGCCGCTTCAACTCCATTCGTGGATACATCGAGGATGGAGATATAGATATTTGTAAAGTACGTACGGATCGCAGCCCGTTCACTAAACCTCTTCCACGGGCAAAACATGATAACACCAAAACTCTATGGGTGTTCGATTCATCACAATGTAACTAGATTATAGACTCTAGTGCAAGTGGGAGACTGTTGGAAATATGCCCTAGAGGCAATAATAAAGTCCTTATTGTTATATTTCCTAGTTCATGATAATTATCTATTATTCATGTTATAATTGTATTAATCAGAAACCATTATATATGTGTGAATATATAGATCACAATGTGTCCCTAGTGAGCCTCTAGTTGGCTAGCTCGTTGATCAATAGATGATCATGGTTTCCTGATCATGGACATTGAATGTCATTGATAACGGGATCACATCATTGGGGAATGACGTGATGGACAAGACCCATTCCTAAGCATGGCACGAGATCGTGTTGTTCGTCTGCTAAAGCTTTTCTAATGTCAAGTATAATTTCCTTAGACCATGAGATTGTACAACTCCCAGATACCGTAGGAGTGATTTGGGTGTACCAAACATCACAACGTGACTAGGTGATCATAAAGGTGCACTACGGGTATCTCCGAAAGTGTCTATTGGGTTGTACGAATCGAGACTGGGATTTGTCACTCCGTGTGTCGGAGAGGTATCTCTGGGCCCACTCGGTAATTCATCATCATACTGAGCTCACTGTGACCAAGGAGTTAGATGTTGACGTGCAACTATTCCTGACTTGATGCTTCCAGTTGCTCAACAATTAGCAATTGTCTTGCAATGGTCCACCAGCGTGTGGGATCGGGACAATTTTTGAGGGTAGAGTATTCAACCCAAATTTCTTGGTTCGCACAACGGGAAGTGAAAGAATATTCTCAAGTATTAGCAGCTGAATGTGTCAGATTCAACCACACCTGAAAGATTAGTGTCTGCAAGCAAAGTATCAGTAGCAAAGTAGTATGATAGCAATGGTGCCAGAAACGATCTGTTGACGGCAGACTATTCCTAACTGTTGTATCAATGGCGCCATAAGTTGCCCGTGGACGGAGAACTATTCTTCCCCGACAACGGTGCCAGAAAAGTATTGTAGCAGGTAGCAGCAGTGTAACAAGTAACATCAGTGGTAAGGAACAACAGTAGTGACAGCAGTAGCAAGTAGCAACAGTAGCAAGTAACAACAACAACAAGTAATAGTAGTAGCAACAGTAGTGGCAGCAGCAGCAAGACAAAGCAAGTAATAGTAGCAGCAATAGTAGTAACAGCAGCAGAGGAAAGCAAGTTACAGCAGCAGTGGGACAAACTCGTAGGCAATGGATCGGTGATTCGTTGGATGACATTCATCATGCAACAATTATAACACGGAGAGATATGTGGCTAGCTCCCGTTCGTCAATGTGATGTAGGCATGCATTCCGTGTGTAGTCATACGTGCTTAGGGAAAAGAACTTGCATGACATCTATTGTCCATCCCTCCCGTGGCAGCGGGGTCCAAATGGATACTACGGGATAGTAAGGTTCTCCTTTTAATAAAGAACCGGACCAACGCATTAGCACTTGGCGAACACATGAACTCCTGAAACTATGGTCATCACCGGGAGTGGTTCCGGTTAATGTCACTCCGGGGTTGCCGGATCATAACACATAGTAGGTAACTATAACTTGCAAGATCGGATCTAAAACACACATATATTGGTGACAACATAATAATTTCAGATCTGAAATCATGGCACTCGGGCCCTAGTGACAAGCATTAAGCATGGCAAAGTAGTAGCAACATCCATCTCAGAACATAGTGGATACTAGGGATCAATCCCCATCAAAACTAACTCGATTACATGATAGATCTCATCCTACTCATCACCGCCCAGCGAGCCTACGAATAGATTACTCACAAACCATGAAGAGCTTCATGGAATTGGAGAGGGAAGAAGGTTGATGATGACGATGGTGACGATCTCCTTGATCCGGAGCCCAAAACGGACTCCAGATTTGCCCTCCAGATGAAGAACAGGATGTGGCGGCGCCTCTGGATCGTAAAACACGATGAAATCTTCTCTCTTGATTTTTTCCGGGATGAAAGGGAATAAATAGAGCTTAGTTTGGGGGCGACAGAGCCACGTGGGCCCCACAAGCCGTGACGCCGCGGCCTGGGGGGTGGTCGCGGCCACAGGGCTTGTGGCCCACTGGCTCACCCCCTCCGGTGGATCTTTGCGCAGGTATTTTTCATATTTTCTAGAAATATTCTCCGTAAATTTTCAGGACGTTCTGAGAACTTTCATTTCTGCACAAAAACAACACCATGGCAATTCTGCTGAAAACAGCGTCAGTCCGGGTTAGTTCCATTCAAATCATGCAAATTAGAGTCCAAAACAAGGGCAAAAGAGTTTGGAAAAGTAGATACGATGAAGAAGTATCAACTCCCCCAAGCTTAAAACCTTGCTTGTCCTCAAGCAACTCAGTTGACAAAGTGAAAGAGAAAGAAAAACTTTGACAAACTCTATTTGATCTTGTTGTTGCAACTATGTCTAACTCATAACCAGAATTTCAGCAAGATCACAAGTTAACCACATAAGCAAGTGACACAAAGGTCTCACGATAAACTAATATCAATGGCATAATCAGCTAGCGAGCAAATAATAATGAGTTTCAGATACCAACAATTCAATCAAAACAAGCATGAAGCAATATGAATAGGTGGCATCTCGCTAGCTCTTTCTGAGACCGCAAAACATAAATGCAGAGCACTTTCAAAGATCAAGGGCTGACTAAACATTGTAATTCATAGCAACAAGATCCAGTCATAGTCATACTCAATATCAATCAAAAGAAAATCATAAAAATGACAGAGGTGCTCTCTAATTGGTGCTTATATAAGAAGAGGATGACTCAACGGGAAAATAAATAGACACGCCCTTCGCAGAGGGAAGCATTGATTTGTAGAGGTGCGAGAGCTCAAGCTTTGAAAACAGAGATAATAATTTTGGGTGGCATGCTTTCATTGTCAACGCCATGACCAAGAGTTCTCAATATCTTCCACGCTACTCATGCTATAGGCGGTTCCCAAACAGAAAAGTAAAGTTTTAACCCCCCCCACCAATCAATCACACTCCACGGCTAGCCGAATCCTCGGGTACCGTCCATACTAACAGCAATCCGGAGGGAGTCTTGTTTTACAGTTATGTTTTCGATTTAAGCGTGGAACTGGGCATTCCAATTACCGACCCCTTTCTCGTGAATGACAGTGAATAAACACATGTCGAGGATAACACGCCTAACATGGAAGATATCAATAGCTCCCTGTCACCATATGAGCGGTTCGGGCATGCAAAACAGATTATTTCTTGAAGGTTTAGAGAATGGCACATGCAAATTTACTTAGAACGGCAGGCAGATACCGCAAATAGGTAGGTATGGTGGAATCTCATGGCACATCTTTTGGTTTATGAGAGTGAATGCACAAGCAGTATTCCCGCTTAGTACAAGTGAAGGCTAGCAAAAGACTGGGAAGCAACCAACTATAGAGCGACAATAGTCATCAAGAAGCAATGAGTTTGACTAACATTGATTGCAAGCATGAGCAGGATATAAATCACCATGAACACGAACATCATAGAGGCTATGTTGATTTTGTTTCAACTACATGCATGAACATGCGCCAAGTCAAGCCATTTGAATCATTCAAAGGAGAATACCAACCTATCATACTACATCATAGTCATCTCAAAATCTATGTTGGCATTCAAGACAAACCATTATAAGATCTAGCTAATTAAGCATGGCATCAGAAACTATGATCTCTAAGTTGTCACTGCAAACATGATTCTCTCTCAACAAAGCTGAATTTGGGACGACAAGCTAGTCATATTTACAAAAACAAAATAGGTAGAGTTCATACCAGCTTTTCCAGTCTTAGTCACTTCATCATATATCATCATTATTGCCTTTCACTTGTACGATTGAACGATGTGAACAATAATAAGAGTGCTCATGCATTGGACTAAGCTGAATCTGCAGGCAAACACAAAAGGAGAAGACAAAGTAATATGGCTCTTTGAAAGCTAAACAAGTATGCATGCAAGAGCCACTAAACATTGTAACCAATATCTTCTACCTTGACCCAAAGAAAAAGAAAACTATTTACACGGGAAAGCTCCCAACAAGCAAAACAAGACAGGAAAATCTTTTTGGGTTTTCTCAAAAGGATACAAAACAAGAAAACAAGAAAACGAAAATAAACTAGCGTGGATAATAAAGTGGCAAAGTGTAAACACCAACTAACAAAGTGAAAGCATAAGCACGAATGTAAAGTTGGTGCAAACACGTACTCCCCCAAGCTTAGGATTTTGTCCTAACTTGGTCTACTCCCAAGGACGGTCCTCTCAAAACCCAAAATCCTAATCGGGGTTATACGGGAGCGCTGCATCCACTGCTTGAATAGCTGCCTCACGGAGACGAGCATCCTTCGCCTCCCTCTCATACTCCTCTGCCTCTCCTGTGGTTATGTAGTATCTCCGTTTTACCTGAAAGTCAAAGAAAGCAGGAGCAGGAAGGGTAATATGGAAAACACGATGTCGGTTAAATATCAATCGGTATAGGAGGGATTCATCATCCCTCTCAAGGAACTGGTAGCGTGTCATAGCGACACGGTCAAGGAAAGCTGTATGGAGCAGGGGATCTCCTGCGCGGATGGGTATTCCAAGAAAATTGCTATACGAGTGGCATAGATCCCGCCAAAGAAATCCCCATCAATAACATTCTTATTCAGCCTCCTTGCGATAATAGCTCCCATGTTGAAGATTTTGTCCCCCGTCACTGCGCTCTTAAGGATACTAAGGTCGGATGCGCATAGGTCACAATGTTCAACCTTGCCGTTAATGCATCTACCTATGAAGAGGGCAAAGTAGTGCAAGTCTGGGAAATGAATGCTTCCTATGGTAGCTTGCGTGATGTCTCGAGTTTCTCCAACAGTTATACTAGAGACAAAATCTCTAACCGAAGACTTAGCAGGATCATTAAGACTACCCCCATCGGGTATCTTGCAAATCCTATTGAAATCCTCCAAATCCATGGTGTAGGATTTATCATACAGATCAAACAATATGGTTGAGTCACGGTCAACTGAAAATTTAAATCTACGCACGAAAGAGGCAGTGAGCATAGCATATTGTTCACATTTATCTCAGAGGAATTCTTCTAACCCGGCATTACGGACAAGTGTATCAAACTCATCCTTGAAGCCTGCTTCGATCATGAACTCATCGGAAGGCCATTCACATGGCTGTACAGGTGCTTCCTTAGTTAATAAGGATCGGGCTCCCGAATAGAAAGACGGGGACCCTTCTTACTTGAGGAACCACCATGAAACTTCCTCCTGAACATAATTTCTTTTTGCTGAAATTTTTGAAGTTCAAGAGAAAAGTGAATAAAGACCAACCACACCTTGTAGCAACTACTCCTACTAGTTCCTAGAGACCGTATCACGCACTAAAACTGCCTGGGACCAGCTAAAATCAACATTTCAAGCTCAAGAACAAGGTCACCAAGGTAGCAAGAATACGCGAAGGATAAAGCACTAGAGTAGAAACTAATTGGACCAATGGAGGAGTCACTTACCAAGGAGTAATTTCCCCAAAACGGTTCGGAGAATGGTGCTTTGAGCAAGGAGGTCGAAAATCACAGCCAAATGAGCAAGAACACGGGTTTGAGCTGCGAATTTCTGTGGAGGTAGAAAAAGAGGATGGGAGCTGGAATGAGTGGAGGGGGTCCCTGTGGGCCCCACAAGCTTAGTGGCCGCGGCCGGGGGGGAGGCCGCGGCGACAGGGCTTGTGGCCCACTGGTGTGGCCCCCAGGCTAGCTCTCAGTCCCAGTATTTTTCAAAAAATCCAGAAAAAATCATATTTGATTTTCAAGACCATCGGAGAACTTTTATTTTGGGGGTACTTTTCTCCGGGACGCTAAAAAGGAAACAAGGAAAACTAAACTAAACCTATCATTTTTCTTCTAGGCAACCGAAAGTGAAAGCTTGGAACAGAGGTTTGTGACTCCTCGATTCATCCATCTCATGGTCATCGAAAGAAAAATGTCAATGTGGTTGATCAAATCCTCATGACAAAACTTTCTCGAATCGCAAAAGAGAACGGAGAATTTTCGAATAGTCACTAGGTCACCTCAATGGGGATATGTATCTCCCCATCAAGCAAATCATACTTCATCTTGACACGAGGAATAGGGCATTCAAAGCTCCCAATAAGAATCAATGAAGTTTTTTCGATAGCATTGATGCAATGTACTTGATATCGTTTCTTCGGAAAGTGCACTGTATGCTCATTACCGTTGACATGGAAAGTGACATTGCCTTTGTTGCAATCTATAACAGCCCCTGCAGTGTTTAAATAGGGTCTTCCGATGATGACAGCCATGGCATCGTCCTCGGGAATATCCAAGATAACATAGTCTGTTAAGATATTGGTGTTAGCAACCACAACAGGCACATCCTCACAAATGCCGACAGGGAAAGCAGTTGATTTGTCGGCCATTTGCAGAGAAATTTCAGTGGGTGTCAACTTATCCAGTTCAAGTCTACGATAAAGGGAGAGAGGCATAACACTAACACCGGCTCCAAGGTCACATAAGGCAGTTCTTACATAGTTTCCTTTAATGGAGCAAGATATAGTGGGCACTCCGGGATCACCAAGTTTCTTAGGAGTTCCACCTTTGAAAGTGTAATTGGCAAGCATGGTGGAGATCTCAAGATCTGGTATCTTCCATTTATTAGTCACGATATCTTTCATGTACTTGGCATATGGAGACATTTTGAGCATATCAATTAACCGCATCTGCGGAAAGACGGGTCTTATCATTTCAATAAAGCGCTCAAAATCCTCATCATCTTTTTTCTTGGATGGCTTAGGAGGAAAGGGCATAGGTCTCTGAACCCATGGCTCGCTTTCTTTACCATGCTTCCTAGCAGTGAAATCATTCTTATCGTATCTCTTAGGTTGTGGGTTATCAGGATTAACCGTAGGTTCAATCTCCACATCCTTATCATTGCTAGGTTGAGCATTATTATGAACATCGCTGTCCATATTGTCACCAGGTTCATGTTCATCACCAGATTGTGTTTCTGCATCAGACGCATAAATATCATTTGGTTCTTCAGGTGTGACAGTATTTGGTGAATTGACATTTAGGTTTCTATCATCCTTCTTCTTATTCTTAGGATGACTGGGTGTATCAGCATTAATTCCTTGAGAATCTTGATCATTTCTCTTAGGATGCCCTTCAGGATACAAAGGTTCCTGAGTCATTTTGCTTCCTCTAGTAATGACTCTGACAGAGTTGTCATTTAATTCATTGAGCAAGTCATTCTGAGCTTTAAGTACTTGTTCTACCTGAGTAATAACCATAGAGGCATGTTTACTCAGAAGCTTTAGATCATTGACATTTCTGTCTACACAAGCACTTAAATGACTAAGCATACGAGTACTTTGTTCCAATTGTCTGCTAACATAATCATTGAAACTCTATTGTTTGGCAACAAAGTTGTCAAATTCATCAAAGCATAGGCTAGCAGGTTTGTCAAAAGGAATATCACTCTCATTGAATCTATGCAGAGAATTTACTTCTACTACCTGTATCGGGTTATCGAGACCATGGATCTCTTCGATAGGTGGTAGATTTTTGACATCTTCAGATCTAATGCCTTTATCTTGCATAGATTTCTTGGCTTCTTGCATATCTTTGGGACTGAGGAATAGAATACCTCTTTTCATAGGAGTTGGCTTAGGAGGTGGTTCGGGAATAGTCCAAGCATTATTGTTGATCAAGATGTTATTCACTAGGATCTCAGCTTGTTCTACAGTTCATTCCCTAAAAACACAACCGGCACAACTATCTAGGTGGTCTCTAGAGGCATCGGTAAGTCCGTTATAGAAGATATCAAGTATCTCCTTCTTAAGAGGGTGATTAGGCAAAGCATTCTGTAGCTGGATGAGCCTCCCCCAAGCTTGTGGGAGACTCTCTTCTTTGAGTTGAGCAAAGTTGTATATTTCCTACAAGGAAGATTGCTTCTTATGGGCAGGGAAATATTTCTCACAGAAGTAATAGACCATATCCTGGGGACTACTCACACATGCAGGAGCAAGAGAAGTGAACCAGGCTTTAGCGTCATCCTTTAGAGAGAAAGGAAACATCTTAAGGATATAGTAGTAACGGATCTTCTCCTCACTAGTGAAAAGGGTGGCTATATCGTGTAGTTTGGTAAGATGGGATACGACCGTCTCAGACTCATAACCGTGGAAAGGATCAGATTCGACTAGGGAGATTATCTCAGGGTCGACAGAGAATTCAAAATCATCATCGGTGATAAAGATAGGTGAAGTGGCAAACTTCGGGTCGTATTTCATCCTAGCTTTTGGAGATTTTTCCTTCCACTTGAGAAGTAATTTCTCAGCGTCATAGGCATCCTTACACGCAAGAAAATCCTCAGCTATCTCTTCCTCCATAACATAACCCTCAGGTATATCAGGCAATTCATATCTAGGAGAGCTAGATCTAGCAGGAGCAAAAGAAGGTTCTATCTCAATAGTATCGGCAGTTTCAGAAGCATCACGAGCATTGGCAGTAACTCTAGCAATATGAGCATCAAGGAATACCCCTAGTGGCATATCAGGCAAAGTAGTATCTCTAGCAGTATCAAGCATAGCATCATTAGGCAAAATAGCATCTCTAGCATCATCAAGCAAAGCAGTATCAAGCATAGCATCTCTAGCAGTATCAGGCATAGCATCTCTAGCAGTATCAGGCATAGCACCATAAGCATCATCAAGCACGGGCGACATATCAAGATTTCTAGCAGGAGGTGGTGTCGCAAACTTACTCATAATTGAAGGTGAATCAAGTGCAGAGCTAGATGGTAGTTCCTTACCTCCCCTCATAGTTGAGGTCAAGACTTTAGTTCTTGGATCTTTCAGATTCTTCATAGTGATCTTCAGATATAAATCCCAAGTGACTCAGAGAATATAGTTATCCTTCCCCGTCAACGGCGCCAGAAAAATGCTGTTGACGTGCAACTATTCCTGACTTGATGCCTCCACGGCAACGGAGCCAGAAAAGAGTTGCTTCGAGTTGCTCAACAATTAGCAATTGTCTTGCAATGGCCCACCAGCGTGGGATCGCGACAGTTTTCGAGGGTAGAGTATTCAACCCAAATTTGTTGGTTCGCACGACGGGAAGTGAAAGAATATTCTCAAGTATTAGTAGCTGAATGTGTCAGATTCAACCACACCTGAAAGATTAGTGTCTGCAAGCAAAGTATCAGTAGCAAAGTAGTATGATAGCCATGGTGCCAGAAACGATCTGTTGACGGCACATTATTCCTAACTGTTGTATCAATAGCGCCAGAAGTTGCCCGTGGACGGAGAACTATTCTTCCTCGACAATGGTGCCAAAAAATTATTGTAGCAGGTAGCAGCAATGTAACGAGTAACAAGAGTGGCAAGGAACAGCAATAGTGACAGCAGTAGCAAGTAGCAACAGTAGCAAGTAACAACAACAACAAGTAACAGTAGTAGCAACAGTAGTGGCAGCAGCTGCAGGAGAAAGCAAGTAACAGTAGCAGCAAGTAACACTAGTAGCAATAGTAGTAACAGCAGCAGAGCAAAGAAAGTAACAGCAGCAGTGGGACAAACTCGTAGGCAATGGATCGGTGATTCGTTGGATGACATTCATCATGCAACAGTTATAACACGGAGAGATATGTGGCTAGCCCCCGTTCGTCAATGTGATGTAGGCATGCATTCAGTGTGTAGTCATACATGCTTAGGGAAAAGAACTTGCATGACATCTATTGTCCATCCCTCCCGTGGCAGCGGGGTCCAAATGGATACTACGGGATATTAAGGTTCTCCTTTTAATAAAGAACCGGACCAACGCATTAGCACTTGGTGAACACATGAACTCCTCAAACTATGGTCATCACCGGGAGTGGTTCCGGTTATTGTCACTCCGGGGTTGCCGGATCATAACCCATAGTAGGTAACTACAACTTGCAAGATCGGATATAAAACACACATATATTGTTGACAACATAATAATTTCAGATCTGAAATCATGGCACTCGGGCTCTAGTGACAAGCATTAAGCATGGCAAAGTAGTAGCAACATCAATCTCAGAACATAGTGGATACTAGGGATCAATCCCCGTCAAAACTAACTCGATTACATGATAGATCTCATCCTACTCATCACCGCCCAGCGAGCCTACGAATAGATTACTCACGAACGATGAAGAGCTTCATGGAATTGGAGAGGGAAGAAGGTTGATGATGACGATGGCGACAATCTCCTTGATCCGGAGCCCAAAACGGACTCTAGATCTGCCCTCCAAATAAAGAACAGGATGTGGCGGCACCTCTGGATCGTAAAACACGATGAAATCTTCTCTCTTGATTTTTTTTCTGGGACGAAAGGGAATAAATAGAGCTGAGTTTAGGGGCGGCAGAGCCACGTGGGCCCCACAAGCCCTGACTCCGCGGCCTGGGGGGGTGGCCGCGGCCACAGGGCTTGTGGCCCACTGGCTCACCCCCTCCGGTGGATCTTTGCGCAGGTATTTTTCATATTTTCCAGAAATATTCTCCGTAAATTTTCAGGACGTTCCGAGAACTTTTATTTCTGCACAAAAACAACATCATGGCAATTCTGCTGAAAACAGCGTGAGTCCGGGTTAGTTCCATTCAAATCATGCAAATTAGAGTCCAAAACAAGGGCTAAAGAGTTTGGGAAAGTAGATACGATGGAGACGTATTATTAGACACGGGATGATGTGTTATGGAACGAGTAAAGAGACTTGCCAGTAATAAGATTGAACAAGGTATAGGGATACCGACGATCGAATCTCAGGTAAGTGTCATACCGGTAGACAAAGGGAATTGCATACGGGGTTGATTGAATCCTTGACATCGTGGTTCATCCGATGAGATCATCGTGGAACATGTGGGAACCAACATGGATATCTAGACCCCGCTGTTGGTTATTGGCCGGAGATATGTCTTGGTCATGTTTGCATGTCTCCCGAACTCGTAGGGTCTACACACTTAAGGTTCGATGACGCTAGAGTTATAAAGGGAATAGTATGTGGTTACCGAAGGTTTTTCAGAGTCCCGAATGAGATCTCGGACGTCACGAGGAGCTCCGGAATTGTCCGGACGTAAAGATTGATATATAGGAAGTCCTGTTTTGGTCACCAGAAAAGTTTTGGGCTCATCGGTAGTGTACCGGGAGGGTGCCGGAGGACCCCCGGGAGGGGTGTGACGACCAAAGGAGTTCATGGGCTGTTAGAGGAGGTGGACCGACCCTTATTAGGCTGGCCAAGGCCTTCCTTAAAGGCCCATGAGGCGAGGGATAAGGAGATAAGGCAATAGGGGTTTTAAAAGGTAGGGATCCACCTCCCTTGTGGGAGGTGGACTCCTCCCAAGTTCGGCCGAACTCCTCCATGGAGGAGGGACCAAGGCAGCCCGCCCTCTCCTCCCCTCTATATATACTTGAGATTCTGGAATTTTTTAGACACAATTATTCATCTCTCTCCCACGGCGCAGCCCTACCTTTCTCTTCTTCTTTCTTCGGAGCGCTTGGCGAAGCCCTGCCGCAGAACCACATAGCTCCATCGTCACCACGCCATCATGCTGCCGGAGCTCTCCCTCAACTCCTCCTCTCTCCTTGCTGGATCAAGAAGGAGGAGACGTCATCGGGCTATACGTGTGTTGAATGCGAAGGTGCCGTGGTTCGACACATAGATCGGAATCCATCGCGATCTGCATCGCTGTGAGTACGACTCCATCAACCGCATTCATAGTAACGCTTCCGCTTAGCGATCTTCAAAGGTATGAAGATGCTCTACAACCTCTCTCGTTGCTGGTTTGTCCATAGATATATCCTTGCATGGCGTAGGAATTTTTTTGAAATCACTACGATCCCTAATAACAAACTAATTAATAGAAGAGAGATGAGTGTGGTGATCCTAGGAACAAACAATGCTAAGTGCGTGAACCTAGGTAAAAGGATTAAATGAAAGAAATGCACCAATGCATGCACAACTTTAGTTACAAAAGCATTAAATAAGGAGGATTAGCTACAATAAGCTAAGCAACTATGCATTGGGTACTTTAGTTGCTAAACTATTTAATGTGCTTAGCACCTCATCTTAGCACCAATGCATTGGAAGTGGCCTAAGGGTCCATCGCTTGCCATCGCTAGGGGCATTTGGCAAGTGTGCATCCCACTTAAAGTCAAGATGTTTCTTTGGCAGATGTTTAATAGCAAGTTGCCTACCTCCCTCAATATAGCTAAGGCCAATTCCAACGTGTGATCCCATCCTCTCTGGATGCGTCCGTTTGGGGCAAAATAGGCATACCACACGACTCATAGCGCGAGCGCGAACATATTTTTGTTCTCTTTCGACCCATCCCTGGCCCAAGTTTGGGCCGCATTTGAGGTGAAATGGGCAGCACACGGACGGGTGAGACGCACACGCTTATCCTCCCTGGCCCGCCCGTTAGTGGCAAAAAGCACCCGGCCGCCGCCCCATTTCGCGACATCCCCCTCCCCCCGCCAAAACCTTCCCACGCCCCCCCTCTGTTCACCACCCTCCCGCCATGGCCGATGCCCCGTCGAATTCCAGCGGCCAGGCCGTCGACCAGCTCCCAAAGGTGAAGAAGAAGAAGGCCAAGGGTCCAAAGAAGCCGCGGTCGGAACTCATGCCGGTGGAGCTCGCAAAGCTGGACGCGGAATCGCAAAGATGGTGAGGCATTGAAGAGGACGAGGGGCAAGACCAACTCCAAGATGGACGACAAGCGTGATGCAGCATCCTTTGCCTTGCATGAGACTTTGCATGGCATGATGTCTCAAAAGTAAGTGAGGGACATGAAAAAGCGGCAAGACAAGGAGAAGTGAATGAAGCAATACCTCAAGCTTGAAACAAAGAAGTTTGAGATGAAGGAGGCGGCCAAGAAGAGGAAGATCCACATGTAGGAGGCATCCCGGTAGAGGCAGCTCGACATTGAGGCCACTAATGTCGCAACCAAAGCAAAGGAGGTGGCGCTAGTGATCACGAGCGTTAACTTGAGCAAGATGAGCGAGAAGGCGAGGAGCTGGTTCGAGGCCCAACAAAAGGAGATGCTCGACGTCGACGACGTGAACTAGGTGGTCTGTTCGGCCGTGGTCGTTCTGTTTGGAGGCTGTCATGGGTGTCGGCCGCTGGTTGTGTGCTGGCGACAAGTCTATTCATTTTGGAGGCTGGTTGTGTTGCCAGTGACAAAACTATTCATTTGGGAGGCTGACTGTGTTGGCGGCGACAAAAGTATTCATTTTGGAGGCTGACTGTATTGCCGGCAAGGTCGTTTAGGCTGGCTGTGTTGCCGACGTGAACAAGGGCCGCTTGCATGAAATGCGGGCCGTGGTTATTCGAATATTTGCGTTTGAGAAAGGTGGCAGACATGATGCAGCAAAAGGATGCGTCAGCGCGTTGGGCGCAAGACCACCACATCCCAGAAAAGGCCCGGACATGACCCCATTGCCCGCCCCAAACGGACATAATCCAGGCCAAACGGACATCTGTTTGGGGTCGTGCGCTGCAGTTGGCCTAAGCGCCACAGCCCATCAACGGGCCTCCGTGTCGTGTGCGCGATATCCGAGGATTCGAACCACGTGTTCTTTAGATATCATGTACTCCCTCTGTCAACTAAGAGCATCTTCAATATATGATGTATATTTTTATGTTTCAAACTGGTAATGTAAAATTTTGGATCACCAAAAAATGCTTTTTACATCTTGAAAAAAACGCTCAACTCCAATAGATGGTCCAAAATAAAGACGTAAAAGAGCAACTACAATAGACGGTCCAATACGAAGATGTAAAACCGACCGCCGGCCGCACGGCTCCTGTTCAGCCGTTGTACATACGCGGTTTTGGATTGAAATATCACTTAAAATTTCAAATTAAAGTGCATCATCATCATAGTTGCAAATCCCTAACAAAAATGCACCATCATAATAGTTTCAAATCCCTCTACCAAAAATGCATCGTACCAATCAAAGTTTTTCGCCCAACAAATTAAAATGCACATGAATATCATTTGCCACTTTTTCCGCATGCATGAAAGCTTCATCATCAAGATTACAATTGGACGTCGAAACATTCGGCAACACATTCAATTTGAAACAGCAAACGAGAGCACAAAAGAATTATTTTTACCTTTGTGACATATCATCAAACATGTCGAAGGCGCTGGCCACCGATTTGGCCACATCTTTCTCCACGGTCGGCGATGGTGGCGGCGGAGGTCGAGGAACGGCTCCTTGGCTGCTGGAGGACGCTGTTGGCCGTGGTTGTGAATCATCGGCCCGAGCCGCCACGACTGCCTTCGAGATTTTGGCCGGCTGAGCCGCACTTTCGGTCGGGTTGCGGCCGCGATTCGCCGGCCGTTTGCCTTCGCCTCGTGCCTTTGTTGCCTTCCTAGGAACAGTCGGCGCGATGGCGACCGACAGGGGCGGCGTGAATCCGGGACGACGGCCGGGGGCGCCGGCATGGACTCGGTTGGAGGGCGTGTTCGCCGCGGCGGCGGCAGGGTCGTCGGTTTCCGCCATGGCGACTACCGATGGCGGGGGGAGAGGGAGGGGTCGGGCGGATTGCGGGCTGGTGGTCGCGAGCGGGCCGGCGGGGAAATGAAATGAACGGGTGGTTGCTGGTTTCACGAGCGGC
Source organism: Hordeum vulgare subsp. vulgare (assembly GCF_904849725.1). NCBI lineage: Eukaryota > Viridiplantae > Streptophyta > Magnoliopsida > Poales > Poaceae > Hordeum > Hordeum vulgare. The sequence continues at coordinate 330,371,874 of NC_058522.1, read as the reverse complement.
CGTGGTTTTACATGAGTGTATCTCCTGATGCAAATTTGCATGTTGTATTTTAGATCTCCGAAGGCGGTGATGTAATTTTTTTACATATGAACTATGTGTTGGAGCAGCGTTTTTGGCTCTCAACACTTTAAAAGTTGATTATTTTTTATATATGTACCATCTATTGAAGATCCTCTAATATAAAAGTGTTTGGATCACCAAACACTCTTTTATTAATATAATAATTGACAAAGGGAGTACTCCATCCAGAGTGTATAAGGCTGGTTGTAATGAGTAGTATTATATACTAGTATCATGCATATGATATTACTGTATGATACCACATCCGTAATGCATTGTATCATATGTTAGTATCATACTACCCCATCACGGTTTGGAAGGCACATTTAAATTTACGTGCATTTCTAGAAAAGACAAGGTTTAAGGCCATTGCATTTACTCATAGCAGCTAATTAGTACTCCGTTGTACTCCCTCCGTCACGGCTTAGAAGGCACAGTTAAACTTGCGTGCGTTTTCAAAATAGACAAGGTTTAAGGTGCGAAAGCAATTATTCCTATTAATTAGTACTAGTACTACTCATGCATGCGCCCTCCCAATTTGCTGCTCACACATTAGTACTAGTATTTTCTCAGTTGATTAGGCGCATTAGTATTTACACCTGCTACATCTCACAACCAATCGATGACTACCTTGGTTCCAGAGATTTTCAATCATGCCTTCTAAACCGTGACGGAGGGAGTACTACTTTTATATTCATGCATAGTTTGAATGCTATTTTTCAACTCATTTCACAACCAATCAATAACCACCTAGGTCCTATAGAATTCTCATGCACGCCTTCTAAACCGTGACGGAGGGAGTAGGTTAGTTCATTTATTGTCATGCAAGACACATAGTAGCATATCATATAATATCATATGGTATCATGATATGATACTCAACCCTCTTTTTCTTCATTTAATTATATGTCACCTCATCAAAATTGCTTAGTTGGCATCCATGATACTACATATGATACTACCATTACGGGCAGCCTAAGTCATCTTAGATTGTGCATCGTGACCAAGACGGAGAGGAAAACGAGAGAAATCACTCCTAATTTGTGAATTTATTATCACTGCATACAATGAATTGACCACTGCATGTCGTGGTAGGTAGTCTCAAGTCATTAAAAACATACACATCCCATGTCTCTTATTAGTTGATTCATTTATTTATGTTAAAAAAATAAGAAAAGAGGTAAAATTTTATGCATCGGCGCCTAAGAGCATCTCTAGTAGAACCCTCAAACCCTTAAATCTAAAACCAGTTTTAAGGGTTGAGAATTTCCCATTTTTGACACTTTTAAGGGTTGAAAAACAGGGGCAAAGACTAGAACCCTCAAACCCAACCCTTATAACGGAATATTCCCGGGAGGCGGGGCGGCGGCCGGGGCTCGGTGGGCCAGCGGCCGGGGCGCGGTGGGCGGCGACCGAGATGCGGAGGGCGGCGGGGCGCGGAGGGGCGGCGGCCGGGGCGCGAGGGCGGCGGGGCGGCGACCGGAGCGCGGTGGGTGGCGGCCGAGATGCGGAGGGCGGCAGGGCAAGGAGGGCGGCGGCCGGGGCGCGGAGGGGCGGCGGGGCAACGGCCGGGGTGCGGAGGGAGCGCGGGCCGGCGGCCGCAGCGCGGGGGGAGGCGGGGCGGCGGCGGCCGAGGCGACTTCCTCGCGCGCGCGGGGAACCAACTGCCTCCCGCGCGAGGTGGGAAGTGGAGTGCGGGTTGGGGGCAGTTTTCCCTCCCAACCCTCACTTCTACAAGCTGGGAAGGGTTTGAGGGTTGGACCTCTAAATTTTTTTACGGGTTTAAGGGTTCTAGTCTACGCCGTTTTTCCGATGAAAACTGTAAAACAAAGCGGTTATTTTTAAGGGTTTGAGGGTTTGAGGGCTCTACTAGAGATGCTCTAAGTGTTTTGAAATTATTTAGTTTCTATAAGATGAGGGAGTAGTTAGGTTCGCCTCCAGTAACGTACGTGAGGCGGGTGGGGTTTTCTGGAACCCCGATTCTTTTAAGGACCTCCTAGCCTGCGTGGACTTGTTTCGCCGAGCGGCCAATTTTTTTTTTATGGTGGAGTGTTGGGGTGCTTTTCTTGTCACTTTGCAATATATGGAACAAGCTTAGAGCATCTCTAGTAGAACCCTCAAACCCTTAAATCTAAACCAGTTTTAAGGGTTGAGAATTGCCCATTTTTGACACTTTAAGGGTTGAAAAACAGGGGCAAAGACTAGAACCCTCAAACCCAACCCTTATAACGGAATATTCCCGGGAGGCGGGGCGGCGGCCGGAGCGCGGTGGGCGGCAACCGAGATGCGGAGGGTGGCGGGGCGCGGAGGGGCGGCGGCCGGGGAGCGGGGGCGGCGGGGCGGCGGCGGGAGGCCGAGATGCGGAGGGCGGCGGCGCAAGGAGGGCGGCAGCCGGGGCGCGGAGGGGCGGCGGGGCGACGGCCGGGGCGCGGAGGGGCGGCGGGGCGACGGCCGGGGCGCGGAGGGAGCGCGGGGCGGCGGCCGGAGCGCGGGGGGAGGCGGGGCCGCGGCGGCCGAGGCGACTTCCTCGCGCGCGAACTGCCTCCCGCGCGAGGTGGGAAGTGAAGTGCGGGTTAGGGGCAGTTTTCCCTCCCAACCCTCACTTCTACAGGCTGGGAAGGGGTTTGAGGGTTGGACCTCTAATTTTTTTTACGGGTTTAAAGGTTTAAGGGTTCTAGTCTACGCCGTTTTTTCGATGAAAACTGTAAAAAGACGGTTATTTTTAAGGGTTTGAGGGTTTGAGGGCTCTACTAGAGATGGTCTTACTATTGAGGGTGTTTTCCCCTCTCACCTCACTGATTGTATCTACAAAGGCACTATTTTTATGCAACAGTGGTGGGCCCAGCTGGGAAGGAACGAGGACTGAGATGACGAAGACGGTAATGGGGCGGTTCCGAATGATCTACTCCTTTCGTTTCTAAATATAAGTCTTTTAAGAGATTTTACTAGGAGTTTACATACGAAACAAAATGAGTGAATCTACACTTTAAAGTATGTCTATATATACCCATATGTACTTTATTAGTCAAATCTTTAAAAACACTTATATTTAGAAATGAAGGAAGTACAATATTGCAAGGGCGCCTCAAAACACAACCTAGGGCGGTATGCATCTCTCTTTTATTTGCTCAGCCTGCGTGCTCTGGGTTGGCCGTTGTGCATGTAATGGACCCTATTTGCATCTGTTGTAGCCGATGTGAACCTTGTTTGCGTGCTTGAATCCTGTACTCTGTCTACTTTGTGGGCTTTATTAATTCAAAACCGACCCTCCTAGCATCTTCGTTTAAAAAATAATAATTGATGCCTCATGCATCTTATTGCAAAGCTGATATTTCCACTCTGTCGTTTATGATTCTCAATGCAAATGCATCTCATCACTCATGGGATGACTGGACTTTTGCAAGACATGAAATTAAATATTTGCAGTATGGGTTTGTAAAACTTGAAGTATGTGAATTCCTCTGGTTTAACTATTTTAGTACATCTTAGTCCCATATCCATCGTGAAACTTTTGTGTCGTCTTTGTATATTTCGTTGGAGCATGGATGAGATGATATTGTTGTTTGCTTATTGTTAAACATTCGTAGGTTTTACAATATACTTATGTTACATCTATATTAGATGCAATGCGCATTGTACGGTGCATGATTACTAGTTAGTTTAAGTGCGCGAGGTATTTGCTGAACTAGAAAGTAGTCCATTGTGTGCCTATCTATATGATTTGCCACTTTTCGATTAAATATTGTTGTATCTTTTCCTTTTTATTGGGCCCTTCTTAGAACATCTTTAACCGGACCCTGCCTTTTGCCTCTCACCCTTTGCATCCTTCTGATGGGAGAAGAATGGCGCCGCGGAGGTTGCATCCTCCATCGAGCGGGGGACGCGGATGCAAGGTTTTGGGAGCGCGTCAAGTTTGCCGGGAGGCTCCGGCAGCGGTTGGATGCGGGGTGCAGGATCCGATCTGGTCTCTGCAGGCCCGTCGTTGGAAGGCTTGCTCGTGGCCCTGCACAGCGGTGGCGTGCTCGCTGTGTGGTGGGGGGTGCAGGGTCCAATGGAGGTACAGGTCGTCCTCGACCTGTTGCGCGGGAGTGGCTGTTCGGGTGAAAGCCTGGCCGGTGCTGACCGGCCGACGGCGACGGCGCCTGCGGGGCGTCGCTATCCTCCTTGGAGCCATTGTTGGGAAGATTACAACTAGTTCTTCCGGATCAAGTTCTTCGGGTGAAAGCCCAGATCCTGCTGTAGGGTCGGGCGGTGGCGTCGTCTTCAACGTTGTTCCCCTCTTTAGGGCACCGTCTTGAAGACTTTGATCCCTTTGGTGCTTCCTATAACTAGACGTGCACGGTGGTTGTTGTGGCAACGATGACGGCGTTGAGCAATATCGGAGGCGTGTTCCATCGTAGCTCATCGTCTGAGCCGGAGCTGCGCTGCCTAGTCTGGTTTGTGTGTAGTGTTGAGCTGCAGCTATTAGGGCTGTTTTTTTTTCTTCTCTTTGATCTTCGGATCTTTGGTCCTAGGACCTTCATCACCTTATTATTTTTCATTGCTTCCTGCTATTATCGATGAACGTCAACGTTGCTGGATCTTTAAAAAAAAACCTTTGCCCAGGCGGACAGCTAGGACACTGCACGGACATGAGACATGAGAAAGAAAAGGCATACCCAAATTCCCCCATGCTTCCGGGTCGTTTGCATCCTCAGAATCAACCTATAGGCTGACATGTTCTATGTAGGAAGAAAATAAGAGTGTACGGGCACAACACCCTGGAGCATCATGCTTGTGTTTGAACAATTTTAAGAGACATAACTGCATGCACGGACAAATAAGAGGGAGCTCCTATGTGACGTCTTGAGTGCCACTTGGGGAACCGGTGTCGTGGGAATGAACCTGACAATAGAGATGTAGGGTACGAAAGAAGAGGACAGAGTCCTAGATACGGTAAGCTTATACGCAAGATGTATGAGTTCAGGCCCCTAACGTGGAGGTAATAACTCTACGACTCATTGCTCTGGAGCTCTTACGGTGTAGAATGTGTGTCACAGGGATGTGGACCCTTGTGCCAGAGGGAAGGGCTGGCTTATATAGAGTATGCTACCCATCATCAAGTCCCAGAATCTAAGGGTTCGATCAGTAGAGTTTAAAGATGTACGTTACTGATAACATGCGTAATTAATGCTACTCATGATGACCAGCCAAACTCTCGCCTGTTGGCCTCCCTGGAGTGGCTTCTGTTCTTCTGCGTCGAATGGTTTCTTTCGAGTTGAAGTTGGTTGTCGAGCGAAGGGGAAAATACTATGAGTGATTGGTTACCTAGTGACTTAGACGCCATGGCTATCCAGTCGGAGTCTTCCTTGTGACCTTCAAGCTAATAATGAGGTACCCTTAGGTAGGACATCTGGGTCAGGCTTGTGAACCTACCCTAGGTACATATCCCCATCATTAGCCCCCGAATGGATCGGGGTTCGAGTGAGGAAGGGGGTTGATGCAGATTCTATCGAGGCACACCGATTTTGAACATACTTCCGAACTTGATAGAACTCCGTCTCGACTGAACTCTTCGTCATTCACCCTGATCGATTCTGTTGTGAAGCACGTCCGAGTGAACTTAAGCAATGGGGGTGATCCGAGTGGTCAGCAAGATCTTGAGATGTGACTAATCACTTCGTCAACTCCGGATTCCACGGGATTTGAAATTTCGGTCAGCGCACGTTGCGCGATGATGATGCAACATCCATGGCAAGTGGGGCAGCGACGCCTCGATTATCGTGCCGTTCTTATCGCCACGTAGCGCGTCTTCTGTGTTATCGGGATAGACAAAGATCCGACGGGTCCACCAGTCAGTGACTCACTCGGGCGGTTATAAATCCGGCCGACGCTAGGGTTGAAGCAGTGCTTTCCCCTGATTCTCCCCTGCTTGCTCTCCACCTCTGCCTCACAGCTGCTGCTTTGACCCGTCTCTGTCGCCGCGGCAATGACGAAGGGGAAGACGCGCCAGCTCGAGTGCGCCAGGAAGGGCGGAAGGTCGAAGAAGCCAGGCAACCGATCTGCGGTGCCGCCAGAGTGGATGCAGGGAGATTTTCTCCCGTCAACTGTCCAGAAGGAGGACATTCTGGAGCTTGTTAAACACGGGATGATGGCTGAAAAGTCGTGGAGGTTACTGATACGTCTCCAACGTATCTATAATTTTTTATGGTTTCATGCTATTATCTTGTCAACTTTGGATGTTTTGTATGCATGATTATGCTATTTTATATCTTTTTGGGACTAACCTATTAACTCAGTGCCAAGTGCTAGTTCCTGTTTTTCCGTGTTTTTTACCCTTTTTAGAGAAGAATATTAAACGGAGTCCAAACGGAATAAAACCTTCGGATTTTTTTTCGTAACAGAAGATACGCAGGGGACTTGGGAACCAAGGAAAAGGACCCCAGGGGAGGCCACAAGCCCCATAGCCGCAGCCTGGGGGCGCCTAGCAAGCTTGTGGGGCCACCGTGGCTCTTTTGTCCTACTTCTTCCGCCTATATATCCCCGAAAAATCCCAAACTGCCAGAGAGAGCCACAAAAATACTATTCCGCCGCCGCAAGCTTCTGTCTCCGCAAGATCCCATCTGGGAGCTATTCTGGTGCCCTGCCAGAGGGGGGATTTAGACACAGAGGGCTTCTTCATCAACACCATTGCCTCTCCGATGATGCGTGAGTAGTTCACCACAGACCTTCGGGTCCATAGCTAGTAGCTAGATGGCTTCTTCTCTCTCTTGGATCTTCAATACAAAGTTCTCCATGATCTTCATGGAGATTTATCCGATGAAATCTTCTTTTGCGGTGTGTGTGTTTGTCAAGATCCAATGAATTGTGGATTTATGATCAGATTATCTATGAATATTATTTGAGTTTCCTCTGATCTCTTATATGCATGATTTCGTATCCTTGTAATTCTCTTCGAGTTTTGGGTTTCGTTTGGCCAACTTGATCTATAACTCTTGCAATGGGAGAAGTGCTTGGTTTTGGGTTCATACCGTGCGGTGTCCTCACCCAGTGACAGAAGGGGTAGCGAGGGACGCATCGTGTTGTTGCCATCAAGGGTAAAAAGATGGGGTTTATATCTATTGCATGAATTTATCCCTCTACATCATGTCATCTTGCTTAAGGCGTTACTCTATTTGTGATGAACTCAATACACTAGATGCATGCTGGATAGCGGTCGATGTGTGGAGTAATAGTAGTAGATGCAGACAGTATCGGTCTACTTGTCTCGGACGTGATGCATATATGTATGATCATTGCCTTAGATATCATCATGACTTTGCGCGGTTCTATCAATTGCTCGACAGTAATTCGTTAACCCACCGTAATATTTGCTATCCTCTAGTGAACACTATGGCCCCCGGGTCTACTTCACATCATATTTTCAGCTCTACACTTTTACTTTGTTGCACTTTCCACCTTCAGATATCACCTTGCAATTAACCGTGAAGGGATTGACAACCCCTTTATAGCGTTGGGTGCAAGTTTGTTTGTTTTTGCGCAGGTACATTGGTGACTTGTCTTGATACTCCTACTGGATTGATACCTTGGTTCTCAAACTGAGGGAAATACTTACTGCTGCTGTGTTGCATAACCCTTTCCTCTTCAAGGGAAAAACCAACGCAAGCTCAAGAGGTAGCAGTTACCTGAAGGAGAGCTCGAGCCAGAGCCCCGCGAAGGGGAACGAGTCCTCCTCCTTACTCACATTGAGCGAGGTTTCATTCTGCCCCCTCATCCCTTCCTCCGCAGTTTCCTGCATTATTTTGGTGCGCAACTTCATCATCTTCCTCCCAACTCCATCGCGTATCTTGTTGCATTCGATACGATGCGTGAATGCTTTCTGGGCTGTCCTCCTCACTGGGACTGTTTAAATACATCTTCATTATGCACTCCCAAGGAGTGAAGAAAGCAAACCCGAGTGATAGAAGGACTCATGTCATTTAGCTGTGTGGTGGTCTGGGGATTCAAAAGAGGAGTAGGAGTACGAATCCTCAGATGACCCTTCGTGAGTCAGTCCGGAACTGGCAGTCGACTTGGTTTTAATGTAATGATATTGCATCTCCAAACATGTCGACTGGCCTTCCCCCATTCACCTCGGAGTGACCAACTGCTCCTAGGACGATAAACGTGTTCGATGATGAGAAGACTCAGGTGGGGATGTTGGTAAATGAGGTGGTTAACTTGGTTCGTGGCGTAGTGACGGGGATGGACTTGCTCGAAACATTCCTTGGTCGGTGTATTCAACATCTTCAGGCGAGGGATCATGCCATGTGGCACTACTCGGGCCCTGAGGACGCCACTTGATCGCACCCGAAGGAGGTTTTTGAGAAAACCGTGGCTCAGTGGCTCAAAAGCATCACTGGAGCCTGCGACAATCCATTAGGAGCCAAGCGAGTCTTGCCATACTCTGCTGAAAACAAGCCACGAAATCTGGTGTGTTATTTCTATTCTGATTGCTTTCATATCTTTGTCGAGTGACTGAATCTTCGGCCGACTAATTTTGCTACTTTTGTATCTTGCAGGAGTGGACAAACATGCATTCACCCGTACCCAACAAGGCTCAGCTTGATGTGGTGGAGAATGCAAAGCTGACAGCGTTGACAGCGGCTATGCTGAAGACGTCAAGGGGAGTGAAGACGATTCGGGTGAGAGTGAGGAAGAAAACCAGTCTCCTCCACGCCCCGAGTCACGATCCAAGCATCGCCATGATCCAGTGGCTACCCCAAGCAAGACCTTAGTGTCCAGCACTAGGAACGTGAAGCGTGACAGAGCTACCACGGCTGAATCTGCAGAAAAAGCCGCCAAACAACCCTAGCTTGACGCTCCTAAGCCTCAGAAGGCTCTGCCTCGAATGAGGATCGCCGTGCCAGTCGCTTCAACGTGAGTGCCTATCTCTTTCTTTCTTTTGTTATTGTAAATTTCCATGCTTTTGACAACCGAGTAAAATTTACTTGCCAGAGTTGCTACCTCGGTGGCGTCGCCTATTGGGGATGAAGAAGATCCCATGGACTTGGATGCTGTGGACATGCATGCCTCTCAACAAGGTATGACAAGTCTTCATTCTGCTCTGTTTTCTAGATGAAATCTGTCGACTTAACTAACTGGCACTGTTGACTGTCAACTATAGACGTCATCCTCTTGGATGACGAGGGAGAACCGCAACTTTCGTCTGCCGAATTGACTAAGGACATGCCTGAAGCGCCGTTGTCGAGTGCTCCTCCAGCCAGTTCAACTGCTCTGATTACAGCTCCTTCGACTGGTTCAATTGTTGTGACAACAGTGCCGACTGCGCCTCCTCTAGTAACTTCTGTTACCTCTGCTGTGATGCCGAATTCTTCAGCACTTGCATATTCTCTGCAACGTGTCCCAGAAGATCAAACTAGAGCTGCTAAACAAGCCATGATTCTAGCTGAACAGATGATGCAGCAGACCATAGAGGTGTTTGAGGCTAGCAAGTTGGCATACGATGCCAGTTCGGTATTTTCCTATGTCATATGGTTCTTTGTCTCTGACCCAGTGGAGGCATGCTGAGTGAACCCAGTAGGTGTAGTCCCCGAGACCGCTATCGAGTGCTTGCATCGGCAAGGGTTTGATTTCAAGTCTTCTTCTCTCTTTTTTATTCAGCCAGGACGGACCTGGTCGGGTGGTTTTGTATCCAGTGGGGGGACGCTGAGTGCACCCACTGGGTGTAGTCCCCGAGACCGCTGTCGAGTGCTTGCATCGATAGGGGTCTAATTGGAAGACATATTCTGGTTCTTTTTCGTGGCTCAGTCAGGCCGGACCTGGTCGAGTGGTTTTGTATCCAGTGGGGGCACGCTTAATGTGCCCACTCGGTGTAGTCCCCGAGACTATTGTCAATCGTTTACGAAGGGCAGTAGTCTTAAGAACTTGGACGCATACTCCTTTTTCGCATTTACAGTCTTCTGGGTGGGTGCGGTGGGCCGCCATTCGGTCGACTGAACTGTACTTCTCCACTCGGGAGTGGAAAAATATTAGTGTCGACTGAACTATTTCTTTCATGTTTTTCAGAAAGCCTGTAAAGTTGGAGTCAAGTATGCTAACTTGGCATCAGAGAAGAACCAGCTTCAGCTGGATCTAGAAGTGAAGACCAATGACTTGGATGCCTTGAAGAAAGCACTCGAGGACAAGGACAAGGTCCTTACGGAGGTTAAGGACAGGTCCGAGGCTGGTGGGAAGAAGCTCTTGGAAATCGGCAAGTTGGAAGAAGAAAACACGAAGCTGAAGAAAGAACGACTCGAATGGGGAAAAAGCTTGAGCAAATGGCGAAAAGGGGGAACGCCATGGAAAATCATGTGAGGGACTTCTTGAAAAAAAATGATCGAGAGGCTTATTGGTATGCTTCTTTCGCTGAGTGAATCTCTTCGAACTTTACCAAATGAATTGTGACTGACTTTTCATTTTTCCTTCCCACAAAATTCTGCATAGACTTTGATAAGGAGACTGAAGAGGTAGAGCCATACGTGGACCCCACCAAGTCACCTATTTCAGATGTCGTGGCCGTAGATATGTTTCGCCTCAAAGCTCGTCTCTTAAAGGTCCAGGCATACGTCGCCCAACTGCGAGCTATGTTGGGGAAGATTGACAAGGAGCTGTGTCCTGAAGACACTTTCCAGACTGATCTGGAGTCCATAATGAGCCGCTTGGACTAGATTCCCAACAGGGTGTAGGCATGGAAGAAGTCTGTTGCGTGATGTGGAGTTGACGTGACCCTTTCGCTCGTCCGAGTTCATTGCAAAGAAGCTAGGGAAGGTAAGTTCAAGGCGCTCCACATGGATAATACGAAGAAGCTCCAGTTTAAAGATTTCATGGAGACCTTCACCGACACGGCGACTCCCATTGCTGACGAGATCGACCTTGACACCTTCGTTGAGCCTACGAGTCCTGGGAAACATTAACTGTATTTAACCATTTCATAGTTTGAATAGTGCCTCATATGAAAATGACCACGAACAATACTTTCAGCAAATAAAACACAAGAAAATTCAAAACAATGGTAAAATTATCACAATATATAAATATATATGTATATATATATTTGAAAACAGTATTACATCAAATATTAGAGGCCACTTTAAATTTATACAAATTTTAATACCAAGAGGCTATTTGACGAGCTAAAAAATTAGCTTCTTTGTTTCTATTCTGATAAACATTGTTTTATATCTTTATACTTTCACATGTTGTGCACAATAAAATCAAATATAGCACTTTAATACACTATTTATATCTTTATGCTTTGACATGTTGTGCACAATAAACTCAAGTATAGCACTTAAGGCCCGATCAACACAGTCATCAAGAAGATCCCCATAGTATACGGCCTCTTAGTTGCTCAATAGTGTGAAAAAAATAGAAATACATAACAAAATTGGTAAATCTTATGTTAAAATCTATATAGCTGGAAATTCGAAATGAAGCCACTCTCTTCATAAATGCTTAAGTTTTCTACATGTTTAGCGTGAGCATACGCAAGTAAACAACCTTAACATTCCGTGGTCCAGTAGGCTAGGCCTATTTTTCAACTCAAGTAAACAACCTTAGCATTCCATGGTCTAGTGGGCTAGACCTAATTTTCAACTCAATAAAATTCTCCTATGCATATTCAAGCTCTATACATCAACTTTATCTGTACCTATTTGAAATGATTCTTTCTGCGTTTTATTTTAAATTTTTACATGTTGTGAGAAAAAAAGGCATATAGAACAAAATGAACAGCCATTATATAATTTTTTATTCAAGTCTCAATCGTAATTAGTTTTTTTTAAACCTCTAACCATAGAACAAAATATTCTACGACATATATTATAAAAATAATAAATACAAGTATGGTAAGCCAAAATTAGCCAATTCCGGTTCTAGGAAAGAAGAACATTTTATTACATATTATTATCTATCCAACTTGTGAAACTATCCAAGTGTTTCTTTTTGATCTTGAACCGTGCCCTAAAGACAATGATGATTTCTGTTGCATATTGTTTCGGTAGAAGTTTAGTGTAAATTAGTTCACTGTCCTAATCAACACCAAAGTTTCCTTACAACTACTTACATTACTAAAACACTCACAATCAATTGATTTTCCATATATACAGTGCTAAAATTAACCACAACAACAAATTTTTCAAAGATGCATTCATGGGTGATGCCAATTTACACAAGACTATGCGCCATGTGGCACTATACATTCATTTGTTAAACCTCTCTACTGAAGCAACAATCACCACTATAAATCAAAGATTGACATAGATATTGAGTCAATAATTCAAAAGATGAGAGAATATGTGGTTATCTCTTTCGATGATCATTGCGAAGCCGTGCAAGCATTCATATATGCATATAAAGGACACACTCCATATGTGAATGGTTTGTCATATCGCTTCACAGTTGATGTTCTGCACTCAAATCTAATGACGGTACGAAATGATGAAACGATTACAGTCTATATAAAAAGGATTCATCTACATAAATCATTGCAGCAAGCTCAACCAGAAACCCATTGTCATTCCTTTTCTCATCTAAAAATAGAAAAACAACATAACATACATGCACGCGCGGGATGATCCACCAGCATGGTGTGCCTCCTCGTCTTCCGCCTGCTAGTTATAATAATAGTTCCCACTCGCCAAGAACTTATCACGTATTAACAGACCAGCGTACAACAAATTTTCCTTGGTTAAAAATATTAGCGTAGGAGCTCTATATGTTAATAAATGCACATGCCGCTCTGAATAATATGTTGATTTGTCGGAGACCTAAACCAGATAGGACACACTTTTTAATTCCAATCTCTTACATGAGGTGAACTCATGAATTTACCCATATGGCCACCTAGATTGGTACAAGTTGTCACCGTTGCTGTGCATGGCGTGCCTTCTAGGGTAATGGATGACCTTCCTTCAAGACTAAAATATCCCCAAGAGACATTAGATAGCACATCACTCTAATTGAACTCACACGTGCATAGTATGGAATTATTATTCAGATAAAACTCCAGATGTAATTACAACATAAACAACTGCAGCACAAGAGACAAAGATCCACAATTCCTATAATCATTGGCTAGCTTATGAACAATACGAGCAAAACTGGAACACTAACCAGACCAAGATCCAAGATTTTTCTCTGTATTATGAGCATTAAGAGGTTCACCCGCACCTTGCAAAGATGAACGCAATCCTTGAAAGTATGTTGAGTAGTACTAATTTTAAAGCTAAGAAAACCGAGATTTCTAGTCGTTGTTGTGGCCGGTATACCCGTGCTAAATAATATTTGCTTGAAAGAAAGCACATTGGTCATCATCCTCGAAGGGGGTATAGGCCATGTCAGCTTGTTTTAGTGCTCCCCATGTATGATTGCTCCACAAAATGATCAAATCAAAGTCAGTTAGATAGATTCGAGTGATTATGACTAGACTATAACTCTATATGCATTTAGGAAAATACTGCTTGACTGGTCATCAATTACCTGTTCTTAACTTCCTAACACCAAACAACAAGTTAGTAGAAAATGAAAACATCACCATGAACGAGGGCTAGGTCCAACACGCCATTAATTATGGTCGTCCTTGTTGTTGTCTGAGGTTCAGCCAGGCAAGATGATACATGTAAGACAACAGCGTATGGGTCAGCGCATGTGTCGGGACAGAAAATTTAGCTTCACATTCAGCAATTGGAGGGGCATCTAACATAACTTTTTTTATGACAAGAGAACATAAGGTGTAGAATAGAGTGGGGAACCCTTTTATTAAAAGAAAACGATGCCAAACTTTCAACCTGTACAGATGTGAGCATGTATTTGAGACGACATCGATGAAAATCAGGTGCTCCCCTGGAGTTAATGAAGAGAATACCATCACTCATGCCAAGTACTAACAAACCTAAAACTTTCATCCAGAAAATTGTGATTGACCGTGTTTCAAACACTAAAAAGTTTTTATTTCATCCCTATGGAAATTTCAAACGTGTGTATGGTATATTGGTATTGTACCCATGTTGTGCAAGCTAAATATGTACTCTTGGTACCAAATGGTTACATCTTCGAAGTTTCAGTTGTTGCATCAGGAGTAATAGTCTCAATGTGCAGAAATCATAATCAGAAACAAAATATTCCAAACTAACGAGGAATCGCCGAAGGAAAGTAGCTGAAACAATGTGCTAAAACACCAGCCTTCTCACCAGGTCTATCTGATTCCTGATTGTATCCATGAGCTGAAAAATAAGAACAAAATCATCAACGAAAGCACATGAGAGCATATTGAACAATTTAAAGGTGAGTCAGACACAAACTTCATTAACCAAAATCTTCTCCAATCTCCAGCAAGGAGGCAGGATCATCCCAGGTTATCTCGTGGAGCACTAGAGCCGCTGGGCTAAGCGACGTCACCCTTGAGATGCACACAACACCGGAGCGTTCTCCTACCTGCACTAAAATTTTGCAAGTGCTAATTACACACAGAACCAACAAGAGGACATCTGGGTTAAACACTTTTTGGTGGAAGTATCGCAATAACAAGCGTGGCAATGACAATATAGATCTCACCGAGCAAGGAGGCGAGAAGATCGTCTAGGATGACTTGGAGGAACTTCTCAGTAGCTTGAGGGCCGCTAGGTTGTGCAATCACGGTACAAAGATGATGTGGCACTGCCAGCCGCCATCCTGTCTCTATTTGCCCCGGCTTCTCGTCCGCACCCTTCCCGATGCGTAGAAGCTCACGTACCACTGAATGAGGTCGGAGACCTGTGCGTGGTGCACGTCATAGTCTATGGTAAGTGATCGGAGGATCTTGTAGCAGCATCCTTCCTCTCGGGAGAGAACGACATAGGGAGTAAGGGGTTGGGAAAGATGAGGGCGTGGATGCCTCTGTTCGTGGGTCGTGTGATCGTGGTTGTTTTCTCTCTTTTTCACTTTTTGCTTATTCTTAGAGGGAACACGGGAGGGTTGGTGGGGTGGTTTTGCCGTGGAAGGAGGGGTTTAATTGAACCGCTTGGTTCTATTATTTACTTGTCTCTGGTTTTCAGAGGGACTGCAAAAAATTGGTGGGAGGAAGGATGTATCGATAGCATAGAGGGGGAGGTCGCTCCAGGTCGAACCATCACGACGTCAGATCCCCCTTTAATAGTACAGATACATATGATTCCCCTGGTTGTAATTGTTATCCCTTGACGAGCAACCCAACCCTAAGCATTCTATGCCCACCTTTACCGGAGTATCTTTTTTTGAAATTGCCATCGAGGGCGGGGGGCGGCTCCCACCTGAATATTTCTATTTTTTGTTTTACAAGAGTGAAGACAAGTGAGCAAACAAAAAATGCTCCACAAACTGACATATTCCTTTAGGCTGGCTTGCCTCAAGCGGTGTGACCAGAGTGTGGGCTGAGGAGGATGTTAGAGATTACAAAATTGATTCTTGCATCCCAAATTTTCCAGAAAACTAAGAGAAGAATAAAAGACCAAACCAACACATTGTGTCAATTGGGCAGTGGACCAGACCCAATAGAGCTGATTGGTGAGAATATTGGTGCACACCAAGAGGAACCCAAATACATGTAGGAGTCGGGAAAGTGAAGATCAAGTGATTCCTATCCTCAATGGGCAATCCATAGATCTCGCATGTGGTGGAGTTGAGCAGCGTTTTCTAGTGTAAATTTTCTCATGTGTTTAGCGTGTCAAGGTTGAATAACCACTCAAACATCCGAACCTTGTTACGTGAAAGAAAATTTATGCTCTTAATGTTTTTGGTATTTATGACACCATACACATTGCTCTATCGCCGCGCTCTAGTTGTAAACGGTGTTGTCAAATCATGGAAGAGTGAATGGATGGTTAGGTTCCCCTCTACTAAAAAAAGGAAAATAAGTGTTGCCAGTATTTTTCATTGTCTTTTTGAGTCCATAGGGCAACCACACTATTAAGAGGGATGCACCATGAAAATACTTGGGAATCAACTTCACACACACAAAGATATATGCATAATCTATCTTGTGATATTCCAGGAGTCAAGTTGAATTCTCTTAAGGGGGTTAGCATCGAGGAGTATGGGTAGTACAGTGATTTCTGGATGCTTTTCCAGGGGAATTGCCGGGCATGCCACTCGACTGACATGTGGAATTTCTGATTGACTTGCTTGCTAGAGCCATACCAATAGCCAAGAGGTCATACAAGATGGGAGTTGATGATCTGGCGGAGATGAAGAAGCATCTCAGAGAGTAGTTGGAAAAGGATTTATAAGGCCTAGTTGCTCACCTTGGGGAGTACCTATCCTATTTGCGATGAAGAAAGATGGAACCTTTAGTATGTATGTGTGTGGGGTATAGGGACTTGAACGAGGTCACAATCAAGAACAAGTACCCTATACCCCGCATCAACGATCTTTTTGACTAGTTGGATGGATCCAAGGTGTTCCCAAAGATTAATTTGACGTCTAGTTATTTACAACTCAAGATAGGAGAAGCAAACATACCTAATACATCTTTCACCACAAGGTATGGTCTATACGAGTACACAGTCATGTCCTTCAGGCTGACAAACGCTCCTACATACTTCATGGACATGATGATAAACAAGGTATTCATGGAGTATTTGGACAAATTTGTAGTTCTATTTATCGAGAACATTGTAATATACTCAAGGAATGAGGAGGAGCACATGGAGCACCTTAGATTGGTTTTGCAAAAGTTGAGGGTACACCAACTGTACGCCAAATTCAAAAATTGTAATTTTTTGCTAAAAGAGGTGGGATTCGTAGGTGATGTCATATCAAGGGGTAGGATTGGCACTGGATCAGTCCAATTTGTCAACAGTATATGAATGGGTTTCCCCTAAGAATGTGGGTGAGATCCGCAGCTTTCTCGGAATGGCTGGTTACTACCATAAATTCATTGACAACTTCTCGAAGATAGCAAAACCCATGACCGATCTGCTTAATAAAGAGAAGAAGTTTTGATGGGTGGAAGATTGTGAGGAAAGTTTCTAGGAGTTGAAGAAGAGATTGGTGACCACACTTGTTTTGTGCTTACCTGACATTGAGAAGCCCTTCCAAGTCTACTTTGATGCTTCCTGGATCCCATGAAGCAGTGAAGGTAGTATCTGCTAGGGAAGACTTGCAAGGTGTTCACCGATCACAAGATCCTGAAGTATATATTCACGAAGAAGGAGTTGAACATAAGGCAAAGGAGATTGTTGGAGCTACTTAAGGATTATATCATGAAGCTGCAGTACCATCCTTTTTTAACATTGTACAGACGCAAGCACTCATATAAACGCACATACACTTACCCCTATGAACAAACACACACACCCTACACCTGTGAGCACCTCGATAGACTGAGCCGGCATATCATCTTGAGATTTATGAAGTCACTGTAGGTGCCTCGTCATCAAAAGGAACATCTCTCCCAATGAATGCACATCGCCAGAAATCTTGAAAGAAATCCACGAATAATGCGAGCACCAGCACTTGAACCCCCGTGTGTGATACTTGTGATGTGTGTTGGGTTTTCCGTGAAGAGGAACGGGTGATGCAACACAATATAGGTAAGTATTTATCTCGGTAGAGAACCAAGGATCATCAAACCAATAGGAGTAACAACCAACCCCTGCCTTCAACGACTGTACACAAAAGAACAAACACTTGCACTCAATGCGGGCAAGAGGGTTGTCAATCCCCTTGTCTCATTATTTGCAAGCAAGTAAAATGTGTAGATAGAAGTTGCAAAGTGAAAAGTAAATAAAAATAAACAAAGCCACCAAGAAAATTATAACATTTGTAAACTTATAAGTGAAGAGACCCAGGGGCCATAGTTTTCCCTAATGGCATTTCTCATGAAAGTAAGCGTACGATGGGCAAACAAATTACTGTTGGGCAATTGATAGAAAAGCGCATAGTTATGTGATATTCACGGCAATGATCATGTGTATATAGGCATCACGTCCATACGCAAATAGGCTGACTCCTACCTCCACCTATTACTATTACTCCATACATCAACCACTACCCAGCATGCATCTAGAGTATTAAGTAAAACAAAGTAATGCTTGGAGAACATTGACATGATGTAGACAAAGAGAATTAAATTAATATGAACTAACCCCATTGTTTTATCCTTAGTGGCAACAATACAAAGACATATCTTGTCCCTTTCTGTCACGGGGATATAGAAATCTGTCACACTGAACCCACTACAACGCACCCCTCTGAGTGAAGAAAGATCAATCTACTTGGCAAAAGCAAATGATAATACACATAAGAATCTTATTTAGAATTCAGAGAAGACTCAAACATTTATCATGAATAAGCTGAACATAAACCCACAATTCATCCGATCCCAGCAAACGCACCGCACAAAAGAATTACATCAGATCGATCAAAGTGAAGATGCGATGATCACTATACTGATGATCAAGAGTGAGAGATTGTCGGGACCCCGATCCTAAGCCATAGGAATCCAGCCTGTAACACATCGCATCTCTTCGCGGTCTCATGCACGGTTAACCCCACGGCTGCAGCCTTACCTTAGCCGGGACCGTTTGCGCCTTTTGACTCGCGTATGCAATTGTGTCGCTAGCAATCCAATGACAAAGAACCCGGATCGACATGTCTAGTCATAAACCAAAGTGGCAGTTCCGCACAGGGACATGCATACATGACCGAGCAAAGCAGGTGCCGGTCACCAGCGAATGTAGACGAGTTGTAGCAAGCTACAAGGACTCCATTACTTCGCGTGACTGTGACATCCTCGACTTTTGCTACAGTAGTAATTGTAATTAAGCTACAGTGATCAACCGTTAACGATGCCGCGTCATCGAATTCCCATCTCCGACCCGCGTTGATTCGCGTCTGTCCGGATTAAAAGATTTGGAAACAAAAGAAAAGTACCTTATAAGTTCATTACGAATATTAAAAGAATAGGTATATGAAAGATAGGATTAAAAGTACGTATAATAATTTGTAAAAGAAAATATAATAAGAGAAAGTGTTTCAAAAGAAAAATTCAAATAGTAAATATAATGATAAAAGAAAGAAAGAAAACTGAAAGAAAGAAATAATAAAAAGAAAAGGGAAAAGAGAAAACAAAATAAAACAAATCAAAAAAAAAAAGAGAAAGCCCCCCTCCCAGCCGGCCCAAACTGGGCCAAGTGGCCCAGCCGGCCCCCCCAAACCCTAACGCCCTCCTGGGCGCCACCCTCCCCTCGCTGCTCCCTCCCCTCCCCTGTGCGCCGCCGCCGCCAGCCCCCCCCCTCGTGGGGGGCCCCACCCCACGTCGCCAGCCCTCCCCCACGAGGGCCCCACCCCCTCCCGTGGCTCCCTCCCATGACCGAGCCCCCCCACCCCCGAGATCCCGTCGCCCCCCTCTGCCCCTCTCGCCTCTCCCTCCCACGTCGCCTCCACCTCGCCCCTCTCCCTCCCCAACCGGCGGCCACTCCTCCCGCCGGCGGCCTCCCCCCCGGCGGCCACTCCTCCTCCCACCGGCGCCCCCCTCGGTCCCCCTCACCACGCCGGCGGCCTCCTCTCCCCACGGCCGCCTCCCTCATCCCCCTCACCCCCGGCGGCCCCTCATCCCCCTCACCCCCCGGCGGCTCCTCCCCTCTCTCCGCGGCGAGCCCCCTCTCGGCCTCCACCCCGCCGGCAGGGGTGCCGGCCACCTCGGCCCCCCCCATCTCGGCGGCCGGCCCCTTCCGGGAGGTCCCTCTCCGGCGGCCCTCTCTACGGTGGCCGCCCCTCCCCGTCGGCGGCTCCACCTCCGGGGGCCTCTCCTCACCAGGGGCCCTCCTCACCGGCTCCTCCTCGCCGGCACGTCACCATCACCGTCACCGTCACCGCCTCCACGTCCGTCTCCACCGTCAACTACGTGCGAACTCCGGCTTCACCGGGCCGTCACGTCACCGTCGGTGAGCCCCTCCTCGGGCTCCTCCCACCTTACCGTTCTCCTCGACGTCACGGTTCCGTTCCGGCAAACGGGGCCTCGATCCGTCGACGGTGGACTCCGGTAGAAGGATTCGAAGTTTGTGTTCTTCTAGGTGGAGTAGCAAAAGAACTTCTCTGTCTCTGTTAACAGAGAGATGAGAGATGAGTGTTGAGAGAAAAGAAAAAGAAATAAAAACAAAGGTTGTATTCCGTATGTATGTATGAGATGTGATGTATGTATTTGTGTATTTGGATATTTAGAGAAATACGGTATTTGCACGGTTAGGTATCTAATAAAAATAAATGAGAAAATAGCCTTAGGCCACTTACCGGTGGGGCCAATGCACCCGGGTCTATGACAGGGAGGCCCCACGCGATGATTAAAAATAATGTTTTCTTAAAATAGATAAATAAATAGATATTTAGTTAAAATAATTAATTAACATAATTAGAGTATGACACGTGGGTCCCTCGTTGAATTAACCTGATTAATAAATATTTAATCTTAAATAAAACTTGTGCCTATGACGTTCGGGACCCGCTGGTTAGTTGACCGGTCAAATGTGATGTCAGCCTGACATCGCGATGATGTCATAATAGGATTTTATTAAATCTTTTAAATCTGTTTTTAATTCCTAAATAATTAATAAAACTTTGAAAATTAATATTAAATAATCCGTAAGTCAGATCAAAATAATTTCAACATGAAAGTTGATCAGCAAAGCGAGACGAACCCGGATACACGGCCCGTTCGTCTGTCACGCGTCCCTAGCATAGCAAACATGGAACTTTTCCATCGTTTCCAGTGTAACCGGTAGTAGCCCGAGACCCGGGAAAATATCGTCAGATATTCTTCCGACCCGTCTATGACGGATGTTGCTGCGTTAACTCATGTCTAGCCTGCATCTTTCCATGTCATGCTTTGTGTTGCATCGGTGCTATTATTTATTGTTTCTTCCCCCTCTTCTTACCGGTAGACCCCGAGACTGACGCTGCTGCCGGGTACATCTACGACCCTGCCGATCAGTCCTTTGCCGCAGAGCAGCAAGGCAAGCAAACTCCCCTTGATCATTCCTATATCGCCTATGTCTTTCTTTCTACTGCTTGCATTAGTATTTTGCTACTGTTGTAGTTAGCTCCTATATCTGATGCATAGCCTGTTTTTGATGAACTGCTACTTTCAGTCATGTACCTTTAACCTGCTTAGTATAGGTGGAGCAGTCATCCCCTTTGACCCCATAGATCAGTTGCCCCGCTTGTTTTCAAATGTCGATCTCTGATCGACAAGCCAGACCCGACACATCACATTCACCCCCCCTTCGTTGTACGACGCTATAGGGATACTATCGGGTACCGAGGGTGACACCTCGTTAAGTACTCCTGATGATATCTCTGTAGTATAGCTAGTCGGTCGTGGTTATCGAGGGTGATTCCTCTTTCACCATTCCCGATGACGTCTCTGTCGTGCCACCCCGCGAGTGTGGGACCCCCGAGGGTGATTCCTCTAAGCCCACCTTGACGAGTACATCGTTCGGAATCCAATGAGGGTGATTCCTCGGATTCCCCTGATGTTACAGCCACACAGTTACTCGACCATGTTACCGGGATCTTCGGTGTTTAGTTGTAAGACGGGTGGATTCCCGCGAGACTGTGTTGTTGGCCTAATTAAAATGCTAATGGATTTGGGTATTTGATCTGGGTTGGTCGGAGACCTTTTCGCACTAACCGGCTACGGGGGAAGAATTATGGGTACTCGGCGTCGCGGTATCAGCCGAAGCTTTTCAGATGCCAGCAGTGTAGCGGCGCGCGCCCAAGTGGTCCCGAGATGCATCGCGCTTGTGATTAAGGGATGCTAGGACTAACGTCGGCCGCCCACGCCACGTGCAGGAGCGTGAAGGGGAACTGGGCCCATGAACCCTTTGTGCTCAGGTTTTAGACCGGCGGGCTGGCCTCTCTGATTAGTCTTAGGTGGGGCTGCGACGTGTCGATATTCCGAGGCCGGGCAGGACCCAGAAAAGTATGTCCGGCCAGAGTGTTATCGAGCGTGACGGGACATGTGGTGCACCCCTGCAGGGATGAAAATTAACTATTCGGATAGCCGTGTCCACGGTTACAGGACGACTTGGAGTTGTGCCCCGATCTTTTACAACTACAATTTTTACTTAACTGGAATTAGTTTGCCTCGGGATTGCTTCCTCGCAGGGAGTCGAGGGAGGATCTTCAGGCATGACCTCACTTTAATATTGCTGCAACAATATGACTATTAATGTGTTACCCCCCCCTGTTCTACTCTCGTCTATTGCTGCAAGACCCTGAAGATGCTAGTCTTCGATAGGACTAGGCCTTCTCCCTCTATTCTCGCATTGCTGCAGTCAGTCCACATATAACCCCCTTCTTTGATACTGATGCATTATTAGAATAGTTCTGATGTAAGACTTGCGAGTACTTTGGATGAGTACTCACCGCTGCTTTGCTCCCCCCTTGTTCCCTTGATCCGTTTGCTGCGACCAGATGATGAAGCCCAGGAGATGGAGGTCCCCGCCACCGACGATTGCTACCCCGACGGTGCCTACTTCTACGTGGAGGCCGCTGATGATCAGGAGTAGTTAGGAGGTTCCCAGGCAGGAGGCCTCGCCTCGTTCGATCGTTGTATCTTTTGCGCTAGCCTTCTCTAAGGCACCCCATGTTTTATGTCTGTACTCAGATATTTGTTGCTTCCGCTGACTCGTGTGTTTATCGAGCTTTCGTATTCTAGCCCTCGAGGCCCCTGGCTTGTAATATGAAGCTGATGTTATTTTATTTGTGTCTAGAGTTGTGTTGTGATATCTCCCCGTGAGTCCTTGGGTTTGATCGTACGCATTTGCGTGTATGATTAGCGTACGATTAAGCCGAGGGCGTCACAAGTTGGTATCAGAGCCAACTGCCTGTAGGTAGCCCCCTTTCCAACTCCTTGGCCGAAGTTGAGTCTAGTGTTTGAAAAACTTTACTAACACTGATGTTGTGGCTTACGGGCCCACATCTCAATTGGGTGGTATTAGTATCTTTTACTCCTTTCCTATACTCTGGGCTCTACTTTCTCTTCTCTTTCGGGTCAAAGATTTTACTAACTCTAACATTAGGTTCTCGAATCACATCAATCCGGAGCGCTGGACTATCTACTCTTTTTCTCGTGAATATGTATTACACACACTGTCATTGACATCCGTCAATCTTATTTTCAGATGCGTCCCGCAAGGCAGCACGTGCGCCTGACCCAGGCCACTGAGACGACTGGGTTCCCGGCCATTTTGGTCGATCTCCTGACCAGGCTGGGATATCGCTGGTACCCCGAGTACACTGTGTTCGAGGATTTCCACGAGTATAACCAGTACCAGTACCAGGCTGAGGTTCGCATCTTCGACCAGAGGGGCGGCGAGACCCTCGAGCGCCACGTGTTCTGTGGTATTGGAGTGTCGGTCGAGATGGCCGTCCATGATGCGGCCTACATCGCCATCACCCGTCTCCGTGGAGCGTACCCTCACCTGGAGGAGAGCCCTTTCAGATACATCCCGCATGCTCCTGCTGGGGATGAGACTGGGTCTGATCTCACTGCCTACGCTTCTGACGTTCGGGAGCGCAGCGACCGTTCCTACGTCGCTGTCTGCGCCCCCTACGTGACGCGTCGCTACGACGCGCGGATTCTGGTGCAGTACACTGAGGCAATGGATCGTGCTTTCCGAGCTCTGACTGTGGAGTTGTATGCTACGCGTGCTCGTCTTTACGACGCGTTGACAGAGCTGCAGCCATCACACTATCCGAGGGTTCCCCCTTTGCGCATCCGCGAGCCGAGCAGGACAGAGCTACCATCAGCTCTCGAGTGGACAGATGTTGGGGGTAGAACCCCTGCACTTGGACCTCAGCTCCTCGACTGGATGCGGTACCGTCACCAGAGTCACAACGGGACACAGGGTCCTGTCCCTACCTTCTATCACCGCCAGCTACCAGGATTCGTTCGTCCTCTCCGACGTTGATGTAGCCTTATCGCTACATCTCGTTGTGGTACTCTTCCACCGCGTGCCTGCGCGCCGCCTAGTGAGTCCAGGGTATCGTCAAATGCGTCCGGGCTATCGCCAAATTTCGAGTTTTTAATCGTTAGTATGTAATCGAACTTATGTATGGGTCTATATGTCGAACTCAACTACTATGGAGTATCTATCGCATTTCCCTTTCATTATGCTTGATTACTTCATGAATGCGTGCGATGCCTTTCGATTACTTTAAGCTAAACTACCCCTGCTAAATATTTAACAGGATGGTTAGACCAGCTGGCCGCCCGCGTGGCCGTGCCAACGATGCACCACCCCCGCCTTCTGAGTATATGGCGGGGATGATCCAACAGTTTGAGCTGAACCGCCAGTTTATGCAAGGGCTCATGGATCAGTTCCAAAGGCCGAACATGAACCAACCACAAGGCGTGACACTGCAAGACTTCTGCCGCCTCAACCCTGCGATCTACCGCAGCTCAACTCAGCCTCTAGATGCTGATGACTGGCTCCGTGACATTTCTTATGAGCTAAAGTCTGCTAATGTGCCCCTGGCGAGATATGTCAACTTTGCCGCCTACTTTCTGAAGGGTCCCGCTGCTCAATGGTGGGACAGCCACAGGCGCTCTCAGCCCGATGGGACTATCATCACTTGGGCAGAGTTCAAGGCTGCTTTCCGTGCTCGATACATTCCCCAGGGAATCATGGATCGGAAGAAGCGTGAGTTCCGCAACTTGGTCCAGGGCAACAAGACTGTGGATGCTTATCAGCGGGAATTTCTGGAATTATCTTGCTATGCTGAAGAAGACATTGCGACTGATGCACGCAGGCAGGAGAAGTTCCGTGAAGGCCTCCACCCTGATATCAAGCTGACACTCCTCGTTCAGGACTATGCTGATTTTGCCACCCTCGTGAACAAGGCTATTCAGGTTGAGACTGGTCTGCAGGAATACAAAGATAGCAGCAAGCGCAACCGTGACATGGGCTCATCTTCGGGCTCATCTGCACAGAAGCGGAAGATCTGGATTCCCAACAACATGTACCATGCACCTGCTCCTACTCCGAGGCCGTCCTATGCTGCACCTCGCCTGCCTCCTCCACCGCCTAGGCAGCCGAGGCTCCCAGCTCCACCGCCTCGAGTTCCTCCTTCCCGTCCTGAGGACGGGCTGTGCTTCAAGTGTGGCCGTCCAGGTCACCGTGCTAGAGACTGCAGGCAGAATCAGAATCAGCTGGCACTTCCCGCAACTGGCCGTGGCAACAACCAGAACCGCAACTTCAACACTAAGCCTGCTTATGTTCGTGGTCAGGCCAACAACATTGATATGGGTCAAGCTCAAGACCAGCCTGCTACCGTGATGGGTACACTTCTCGTTAACTCAGTACCTGCTTCTGTATTGTTTGATACACGAGCATCGCATTCCTTTATGTCGGAAAATTTTGCATACATGCATGACATTAGAAGCGAAGAGATGAACATCCCGATAGTGGTAAACACCCCTGGGGGCGAATGCCGAACCTCTGTGGTTTGCCCCCATGTTCCAGTTGAAATTGAAGGATTAGAATTCCTTGCCAACCCCATCCTACTAAAGTCATCCAACATTGATCTCATATTGGGGATGGACTGGTTGAAAGCTCATACGGCATCGATCGTTTGTGCCACCAAAACCGTCCACCTCCTACACCCTTCAGATGAACTAGTAAGCTACCAGGCTCATCTCGTCCGTAATGCTGAGGCACGGCTGTATGCCTTGAATGCATTAAATGCATCGCCTCTTGAAGGGATTGAAAACATTCCAGTGGTCCGAGAATTTCAAGATGTCTTTCCAGAAGAACTTCCGGGGATTCCCCGTGCTCGAGCTGTCGAGTTTGTCATTGACTTGGTACCCGGTACCACTCCTATTGCCAAGCGCCCTTATAAAATGCCACCACATGAACTCCTTGAACTTAAGCAAGAAATTGACAACTCGCTCCGTCTGGGTTTCATCCGTCCGAGTTCCTCTGCTTGGGGAGCACCTTCTCTCTTTGTTAAGAAGAAGGATGGGACAAATCGATTGGTTCAAGACTATCGTCCTATCAACCAGGCCACTATTCAGAACAAATATCCTCTCCCGCGGATAAATGATTTGTATGATCAACTTGCTGGTTCCACCGTTTTCTCTAAGCTCGACTTGAGATTGGGATACCACCAGATCCGTGTTCGCAAGGAGGATATTCCAAAGACCGCCTTTGTTACTCGATATGGATCATACGAGTACACCGTCATGTCCTTCGGCTTAACCAATGCACCGGCAACTTTCTCTCGATTGATGAATTATATATTCATGGACTACCTCGACAAATTTGTCGTGGTATATCTGGATGATATTCTGGTGTTTTCAAAGAACAAAGAAGAGCATGCTGAACATCTTCGTCTTGTACTGGATAAGCTTCGGGAGCATAAACTCTATGCGAAGTATTCCAAATGTGAGTTCTGGCTAGACGAAGTGACTTACCTTGGTCATGTGATTTCCAAGGATGGTATTGCGGTCAACCCCGAACGAATTCAAGCTATTCTTGATTGGACTCCCCCGAAGAATGTCAAGCAAGTCAGAAGTTTTCTCGGACTCGCCAGCTATTGCCGTCGATTCGTCGAGAACTTCTCCAAGATTGCGAAGCCCTTAACCAACCTGCTTCACAAAGGTGTTAAGTATGAATGGACTGATAAATGTCAGGAAAGTTTCCAGGCGCTCAAGGACAAACTGACGTCCGCTCCAGTACTTGCTCCTCCAGATACGAAAAGGGATTTCGTCATATACTGTGATGCTTCTCGTCAAGGAATAGGTTGTGTCCTAATGCAGGATCGCAAGGTGATCGCTTATGCTTCACGTCAACTGCGTGCTCATGAAGAGAACTACCCAGTTCATGATCTCGAGCTTGCCGCAGTCATTCATGCATTGAAGGAATGGCGACAATACCTTGTCGGTAATCGCTGTGAAATCTACACCGACCATCAAAGTTTGAAGTACTTGTTCACTCAACCGGAGCTGAACCTGCGTCAACAAAGATGGATGGAGCGTATAGCAGATTTTGACTGTAGTATATCATATACCCCTGGCAAGGCTAATGTAATGGCTGATGCCTTAAGTCGCAAGTCATACTGCAACCACCTCCAGTATCATCAGGTTCACGATCGTCTGCAAGAGGAATTCCGTAAGCTGAACCTCCACATTGTTCCTCAGGGTTACCTTGTTCCTCCCCCTGAAGAGTATCAAAAGATGAACCTTCGTGTTGTTAATCAGGGTTCCCTCAGTAACCTAGTGGTTGAACCAGATCTTGTGAGCTCCATAAAGAATATACAGAACTTTGACGATGATGTCGACAGGATTAAGAGCTATATTGCAAAGGGTAAACCCTCCTTTTTCACTGTTGATGAAGGTGGTGCCTTGTATTTCAAGGGTCGCCTATTCGTCCCAAATAAGAAGGAAAATCTCAGGATGACTGGGAAGGTGATGGAAGAAGCTCATGACACACCATTGTCTATTCACCCGGGTAGTACCAAGATGTACCAAGACATCCGGCAAGGATTCTGGTGGCCCAATATGAAACAAGACATTGCACGCTATGTGGCAGAATGTGATATATGCCGGCGTATCAAAGCAGAACACCAAAAGCCTGCTGGAACTCTGCAACCTATCTCTATTCCCGAGTGGAAATGGGATCACGTTGAAATGGACTTCGTCACTGGTTTTCCCAGGTCTCAGAAAGGTAATGATGCTATTCTTGTCGTCATTGATCGACTGTCCAAAGTTGCACATTTCCTGGCCGTCAAAGAAACGATTAATGCTAGTCAGCTGGCAGATCCTTATATGTCAAGAGTTGTTTCACTTCACGGTATTCCGTTGGTAATCACTTCGGACCGTGGCAGCTTGTTTACTTCAAAATTCTGGGAAAGTTTTCAGAAGGCTATCGGGACTCATCTGTCCTTCAGCACTGCATTTCATCCTCAATCCCAGGGACAAGTTGAACGAGTCAATCAAATTCTCGAGGACATGCTTCGAGCTTGTGTCATTTCTTTCGGTAAGAAATGGGAGGAATCTCTCCCGTATGCCGAGTTCTCGTACAACAATAGCTATCAAGCTAGTCTGAAGATGGCCCCTTTCGAAGTATTGTATGGGCGAAGGTGTCGGACTCCTCTGAATTGGTCAGAAACTGGGGAAAGATCACTCTTCGGTCCGGATATTATTCAACATGCCGAAGATCAAGTCCGCATTATTCATGAGAATCTGAAGGCTGCTCAGTCTCGTCAGAAGAGTCAGTATGACCGTCATCATCAAGATATGGTCTATCAACCTGGCGAAAAGGCTTATCTTCGTGTCACACCAATGAGAGGTGCACACCGTTTCGGAATCAAGGGCAAGTTAGCTCCTCGTTATATTGGTCCTTTCACTGTTCTCGAAAGGCGTGGAAGAGTGGCTTATCAATTGGAACTGCCGGCGAACCTTTCTCAGGTTCACGATGTCTTCCATGTTTCTCAACTCCGTCGCTGCTTCAAGGATCCTATTCGAGCAGTGGATCACGATATGCTTGAGCTACAACAAGACCTCTCTTATAAAGAGCATCCGGTCCGCATTCTCGACCAAGCTGAACGTAAAACTCGTCGCAAGGTCACCAAGTTCCTTAAGGTGCAGTGGTCAAATCACTCTGAAGATGAAGCCACTTGGGAACGCGAGGATCATCTTCGTGATGAATACCCCGGGCTCTTTCCATCTACCTCTTAATTCTCGGGACGAGAATTCTTGTTAGTAGGGGAGAATTGTGACATCCTCGACTTTTGCTACAGTAGTAATTGTAATTAAGCTACAGTGATCAACCGTTAACGATGCCGCGTCATCGAATTCCCATCTCCGACCCGCGTTGATTCGCGTTTGTCCGGATTAAAAGATTTGGAAACAAAAGAAAAGTACCTTATAAGTTCATTACGAATATTAAAAGAACAGGTATATAAAAGATAGGATTAAAAGTACGTATAATAATTTGTAAAAGAAAATATAATAAGAGAAAGTGTTTCAAAAGAAAAATTCAAATAGTAAATATAATGATAAAAGAAAGAAAGAAAACTGAAAGAAAGAAATAATAAAAAAAAAGGGAAAAGAGAAAACAAAATAAAACAAATCAAAAAAAAAAAAGAGAAAGCCCCCCCTCCCAGCCGGCCCAAACTGGGCCAAGTGGCCCAGCCGGCCCCCCCCCAAACCCTAACGCCCTCCTGGGCGCCACCCTCCCCTCGCTGCTCCCTCCCCTCCCCTGTGCGCCGCCGCCGCCAGCCCCCCCCTCGTGGGGGGCCCCACCCCACGTCGCCAGCCCTCCCCCACGAGGGCCCCACCCCCTCCCGTGGCTCCCTCCCATGACCGAGCCCCCCCCCCACCCCCGAGATCCCGTCGCCCCCCTCTGCCCCTCTCGCCTCTCCCTCCCACGTCGCCTCCACCTCGCCCCTCTCCCTCCCCAACCGGCGGCCACTCCTCCCGCCGGCGGCCTCCCCCCCCGGCGGCCACTCCTCCTCCCACCGGCGCCCCCCCTCGGTCCCCCTCACCACGCCGGCGGCCTCCTCTCCCCACGGGTGCCTCCCTCATCCCCCTCACCCCCGGCGGCCCCTCATCCCCCTCACCCCCCGGCGGCTCCTCCCCTCTCTCCGCGGCGAGCCCCCTCTCGGCCTCCACCCCGCCGGCAGGGGTGCCGGCCACCTCGGCCCCCCCATCTCGGCGGCCGGCCCCTTCCGGGAGGTCCCTCTCCGGCGGCCCTCTCTACGGTGGCCGCCCCTCCCCGTCGGCGGCTCCACCTCCGGGGGCCTCTCCTCACCAGGGGCCCTCCTCACCGGCTCCTCCTCGCCGGCACGTCACCATCACCGTCACCGTCACCGCCTCCATGTCCGTCTCCACCGTCAACTACGTGCGAACTCCGGCTTCACCGGGCCGTCACGTCACCGTCGGTGAGCCCCTCCTCGGGCTCCTCCCACCTTACCGTTCTCCTCGACGTCACGGTTCCGTTCCGGCAAACGGGGCCTCGATCCGTCGACGGTGGACTCCGGTAGAAGGATTCGAAGTTTGTGTTCTTCTAGGTGGAGTAGCAAAAGAACTTCTCTGTCTCTGTTAACAGAGAGATGAGAGATGAGTGTTGAGAGAAAAGAAAAAGAAATAAAAACAAAGGTTGTATTCCGTATGTATGTATGAGATGTGATGTATGTATTTGTGTATTTGGATATTTAGAGAAATACGGTATTTGCACGGTTAGGTATCTAATAAAAATAAATGAGAAAATAGCCTTAGGCCACTTACCGGTGGGGCCAATGCACCCGGGTCTATGACAGGGAGGCCCCACGCGATGATTAAAAATAATGTTTTCTTAAAGTAGATAAATAAATAGATATTTAGTTAAAATAATTAATTAACATAATTAGAGTATGACACGTGGGTCCCTCGTTGAATTAACCTGATTAATAAATATTTAATCTTAAATAAAACTTGTGCCTATGACGTTCGGGACCCGCTGGTTAGTTGACCGGTCAAATGTGATGTCAGCCTGACATCGCGATGATGTCATAATAGGATTTTATTAAATCTTTTAAATCTGTTTTTAATTCCTAAATAATTAATAAAACTTTGAAAATTAATATTAAATAATCCGTAAGTCAGATCAAAATAATTTCAACATGAAAGTTGATCAGCAAAGCGAGACGAACCCGGATACACGGCCCGTTCGTCTGTCACGCGTCCCTAGCATAGCAAACATGGAACTTTTCCATCGTTTCCAGTGTAACCGGTAGTAGCCCGAGACCCGGGAAAATATCGTCAGATATTCTTCCGACCCGTCTATGACGGATGTTGCTGCGTTAACTCATGTCTAGCCTGCATCTTTCCATGTCATGCTTTGTGTTGCATCGGTGCTATTATTTATTGTTTCTTCCCCCTCTTCTTACCGGTAGACCCCGAGACTGACGCTGCTGCCGGGTACATCTACGACCCTGCCGATCAGTCCTTTGCCGCAGAGCAGCAAGGCAAGCAAACTCCCCTTGATCATTCCTATATCGCCTATGTCTTTCTTTCTACTGCTTGCATTAGTATTTTGCTACTGTTGTAGTTAGCTCCTATATCTGATGCATAGCCTGTTTTTGATGAACTGCTACTTTCAGTCATGTACCTTTAACCTGCTTAGTATAGGTGGAGCAGTCATCCCCTTTGACCCCGTAGATCAGTTGCCCCGCTTGTTTTCAAATGTCGATCTCTGATCGACAAGCCAGACCCGACACATCACATTCACCCCCCCTTCGTTGTACGACGCTATAGGGATACTATCGGGTACCGAGGGTGACACCTCGTTAAGTACTCCTGATGATATCTCTGTAGTATAGCTAGTCGGTCGTGGTTATCGAGGGTGATTCCTCTTTCACCATTCCCGATGACGTCTCTGTCGTGCCACCCCGCGAGTGTGGGACCCCCGAGGGTGATTCCTCTAAGCCCACCTTGACGGGTACATCGTTCGGAATCCAACGAGGGTGATTCCTCGGATTCCCCTGATGTTACAGCCACACAGTTACTCGACCATGTTACCGGGATCTTCGGTGTTTAGTTGTAAGACGGGTGGATTCCCGCGAGACTGTGTTGTTGGCCTAATTAAAATGCTAATGGATTTGGGTATTTGATCTGGGTTGGTCGGAGACCTTTTCGCACTAACCGGCTACGCGGGAAGAATTATGGGTACTCGGCGTCGCGGTATCAGCCAAAGCTTTTCAGATGCCAGCAGTGTAGCGGCGCGCGCCCGAGTGGTCCCGAGATGCATCGCGCTTGTGATTAAGGGATGCTAGGACTGACGTCGGCCGCCCACGCCACGTGCAGGAGCGTGAAGGGGAACTGGGCCCATGAACCCTTTGTGCTTAGGTTTTAGACCGGCGGGCTGGCCTCTCTGATTAGTCTTAGGTGGGGCTGCGACGTGTCGATATTCCGAGGCCGGGCAGGACCCAGAAAAGTATGTCCGGCCAGAGTGTTATCGAGCGTGACGGGACATGTGGTGCACCCCTGCAGGGATGAAAATTAACTATTCGGATAGCCGTGTCCACGGTTACAGGACGACTTGGAGTTGTGCCCCGATCTTTTACAACTACAATTGTTACTTAACTGGAATTAGTTTGCCTCGGGATTGCTTCCTCGCAGGGAGTCGAGGGAGGATCTTCAGGCGTGACCTCACTTTAATATTGCTGCAACAATATGACTATTAATGTGTTACCCCCCCTGTTCTACTCTCGTCTATTGCTGCAAGACCCTGAAGATGCTAGTCTTCGATAGGACTAGGCCTTCTCCCTCTATTCTCGCATTGCTGCAGTCAGTCCACATATAACCCCCTTCTTTGATACTGATGCATTATTAGAATAGTTCTGATGTAAGACTTGCGAGTACTTTGGATGAGTACTCACCGCTGCTTTGCTCCCCCCTTGTTCCCTTGATCCGTTTGCTGCGACCAGATGATGAAGCCCAGGAGATGGAGGTCCCCGCCACCGACGACTGCTACCCCGACGGTGCCTACTACTACGTGGAGGCCGCTGATGATCAGGAGTAGTTAGGAGGTTCCCAGGCAGGAGGCCTCGCCTCGTTCGATCGTTGTATCTTTTGTGCTAGCCTTCTCTAAGGCACCCCATGTTTTATGTCTGTACTCAGATATTTGTTGCTTCCGCTGACTCGTGTGTTTATCGAGCTTTCGTATTCTAGCCCTCGAGGCCCCTGGCTTGTAATATGAAGCTGATGTTATTTTATTTGTGTCTAGAGTTGTGTTGTGATATCTCCCCGTGAGTCCTTGGGTTTGATCGTACGCATTTGCGTGTATGATTAGCGTACGATTAAGCCGAGGGCGTCACAGTGACATTTCCCCAAAGGGGACAGACACATCAGCTAAGAAGGACACACGCCGGTCAACCAATGTTCCGGAGCAGTAGCGAGCTACCATGGCTCGTTGGATCACAAAGGGACATTTCCCTGTAAGGAATGCTACTAAAGTCTACGGCTTGGTAATCGAACCCCATACATATCAAGTACAACACACATACGCATGGCATACCGATATGTATAGATACATCGATGGCATCACAACATAACCATAAACATACAAGCTTTATTTAAAAGGCTCGGAAGAGCCACATACATAATATTACACAGTAGGGGTCTCACGACCCATCATAACAGTCATTCAAGTTACAAGCCAGCGGAAGTAAATAAACTGTCTAAGTACACACAGATAAAACTAGAAGGCACGTGGCCTGACTATACTACAGACCCACCCTAGGGCCAGACCGTAGCTGGGATACCAGCTACTCGTCGTCGTCGATGTCTAGGAAGAACCCTCCATTAGGGTCATTAACAACCTCTGCAACAATTATTAAGCAAACATGAGTACGGAGGTACTCAGGAAGACTTTAGGATAACTATCTACTCATGCAAGTATCAATAAGGAATTGTGTGATTTCATGCGGAAAGCCAGCATTTGACTCGTGGCTAGACAACTTGCATTTTAAAACAATTTTTGACAACTTGATTTCTCGCACACGAGTCCACTAACACCACAACAATACTCCATCGTGGAATCATTCCGTCTCCATACGGAAATGCCATCCACGACACTCACGCTTATCTTGACAATTTTATGAGTAGCCATTGAGGTTATCTATGAACACCATATGTCTCCAAGTAGTCCATATCCGCGGACGCGGCTATTCGAATAGATCATAACCCTGCAGGGGTGTACTTCGTCACACACGCTCTCGCCACTTATCGCCATGTGCACGTCATGCACCTCGGCAACCTTCAAGCGGAAGCCTAGCGAGGGAGTCGGCCACGACCGTTAACCACGCTAATACTTGGTCCAGGTCTATCGCCTATCTGAGGGTAACCCGTACGGAAGTCCGGCCGAGGTTTCCGCCACGGCCCCAAATGATGTGCGCAGGGTTTCCAAGCCCACCATCCGGGTGCCACTTGGTACACCGTGCCACTGCCTACCGCATCACAGACCACCTCTCAGGTCAGCGCTATGCACGGCCTCCAGCATGACTATAAACACCAGAAACTACTTGCAACTCCTGGAC
Organism: Hordeum vulgare subsp. vulgare; assembly: GCF_904849725.1. Taxonomy (NCBI): domain Eukaryota; kingdom Viridiplantae; phylum Streptophyta; class Magnoliopsida; order Poales; family Poaceae; genus Hordeum; species Hordeum vulgare. Next base: position 330,337,755 of record NC_058522.1, on the reverse strand, counting down.
CGAGTACTAAGCGATTAATAAGTCGAGCGGGGTCATATTTCAGGGCCCAGCATGTGGTAGTATCTTGTCTTGGATTACATACACGGAACTCAGTTCCTAAGGACGGTTCCAATGAAACAACCCGCCATGTACTCCTACATAACTTTTCACCGGTACCTTTACCAAATCAGGTTCAACACACAACCTTTACTTACTGAACACATTCTCACAATTCTGTTCATCTCCCAGATGACAGACCATACACAACTCTAAGCATAGCATGCATAGCAGGATAAGGGACATCATGGCTCAAGCAACTACCAGGTATGCTAGGTTGCAAGGTTCAACTATTTACTGTGACAAGGACAGGTCATGCAAAGGAAGTGGGTTCAACTGACGTGGCAAAAGCATTTGAAGCATTTGATCCTAATGCAATAAGTAAGTGCAGGAGCGCGAACTTGGGATCTATTGAGATGATCAAACTGGTTGCTTGCCTTGTTGCTCAGAAGAGGGACAATATCCGTCAGTCGGATATTCGATGGAATCCGAAGGAGCGGAGCCTACCAAAGAAATGGCAGCAATCAATAACAATCATATGCAACAAGATGATGCATGAGCATGGCATGAGGATGCAAGGTGGTATGCTAATATAGCTAACATTTATTAGGTTTGAAGTTGATTTGAATCAGATTCAATATCACTTCAAACGAGGTATTCTCGAATACCATTTTAATCGATTTGACATGATGCTCAGATCAACTTGTTTTTAACATGCGTGGAAATGATATGTTAAGTTGCTGGTTGTGATTGAACAATGTTTGATCATAGTATTTGAAGTGGAATTCAAATGATTTTCAAATTCCATCTCCATAGCATTTGTAAAATTTAACTTATTCATTATTCTACATGTTTGCTCCAGTAACATTTTCAAACATGTTTGACAGTGACATATTCAGATTCCTTGGATTTTTCTGATACTTTTTCATATATAAATTATTTTTATTGGAGTTACAGATTGATTTCTATGATTTTTAGAGGTTTTGGCATTTTTCTAGAATTCTTTTAAATCAGAAAATCTTTACTGCATCAGCATGACATCACCAGGTCCAACTAGCCGTTGAAAGTCAAACCTGACCAGTGGGACCCACTGGTTAGTGACTGGTCAGTTTTAGATTAGTTTTAAACTTAATTAGCTAATTAACAGTATTGGACCCACATGTCAGTGACTTATTAGATTAATTAACTTCATTTTTGTTAATCCTAAACTCCCAGGGGCTAGCCCCATGCGTCAGTGGCTCACGCCAGCTGAGATCCACCGGCGGCGAGGTCTCCTCGCCGGCGGGGAGCCTCCGGTGACCACCAGTACGGAGGAGGGCATTGGAAACTCGTCTCCGACGACCAAATGCATGGCGGAGACCACAGGGAGATCGGCCACTCGACGGCGCACACGATGGGGCAAACCCCAGGAGCTGGGGTGGCCGGGATCGACACCGGTGACGAGCTCGGCGACGGCCAAAGCTCGGCCATCGTCGAGGTCATCGGAAACAGGGTAAAATCGCGCGGGGCTGGGCTCCTAAAGCATCTACGCGACGGCCTGAAGCTGCTGGTTGCCTCAGATGGACCGACCGTTCACCGGAGGGCTACCGGCGACGAGTTGCAGCGGCGGTCCTCGTCGGGCTCCGGTGGAACTAGGCCTAGAGGAAGAGATCGACGGGGAAAACTTGGGGGAAAGCTGCGCAAGCTCATGAGGAGTGCAGTGGAGGGCCTAGACGGCTCGGGGAAGTGTTGTGGGCGACGAATCGAGCGGAGCTCGCCGGCGGCCGAAGCTTGAAGACGACAGTGCCATGGGCATTGCAGGGATCGAGGAGGCTTCTATTGCTGCAAGGAGGACCAGCTCGTCGAGGCGGAGCGAATGCGGCACTCGGGGGGGGAGAACTAGTGGCCAGAGGCACGGGCAGCTCGAGCTCGAGCTCCTGTCAATGGCAGGAGTGGGGGAGGAAAGAACCAAGAGGAGAGGGGGGAGATGGAGCGCGGGAATGGATAGGCCAGAGCTCGGGGAGGTTATCCCCGCGCGCGCCAGCGCGAAGCGGCGGCCAGACAGGCAGGGAGCTGCTTGGAGGGGCGCGGTGTCGCGGCGGCCACCTCCTGCTCCTATTGGCGAGGAGGAAGACGACACACGGACTCGGCCTGGGCCAGGTGCGCGTCAGGTAGGCGTTTCTTCCTTTCTTTCTTGTTATGTTTTCTGTTTTACTAATAGTTTTGGTTTGCTATTTATTTCAGCTCCAAAATAGTTTACCAAAAATATTTTTAACACACCAGAGTATTTGTTGGAATATATCCAAACATTCCTGAAGTTTTCAGCATTTTTGAAAACTTAAAGTTTTTGAATTCAAATTTAAACTTGAATCGAGTAGCTTTTTGCATTTAAATAAAATGCCAAATGTGTTAAGAAAATAGTTTTGTTCACTGCTTACTTGTTTCCATGAATTATCAGAAAAGTTGAACTTTCCTTGAGGCCACATTGGGTTCATTGATTTGAACAAGTTTAATTTCTTTGAATTTGAGAAGTGGCTAGGGTTTTTGAGTTTTGCTTCACCACTTGCTTTGATCTTGTTGCAATTTTCTTGGATGCAATGCAAAGAAGATATGAGCACAATGCTATACTTGATTATGGTTTCAGGGATGTGACAACTCACCCCCACTCAAAAGAATCTCGTCCCGAGATTTAGAAGTCGTCGGGAATAACGCGGGATACTCAAGTCGGAGACGATCCTCTCTTTCCCATGTTGCCTCCTTCTCAGAATGATTTGACCATTGAACTTTAAGAAACTTGAGGTTTCGACGTCGAGTGGTACGCTCAGCTTGATCAAGAATACGCATAGGGTATTCTCGGTATGAAAGGTTATCTTGGAGATCAAGCGTTTCGTGGTCCACTTCACGGATAGGATCCGAAAAGCAACACTTGAGTTGCGAGACGTGGAAGACATCATGAACCTTGGAAAGATGCGGAGGAAGTTCCAACTGGTAGGCAACTTCTCCTCGTTTGGCAAGAATGTGAAAGGGACCAATGTAACGAGGAGCCAACTTGCCCTTGATACCGAATCGATGGGTACCCTTCAAAGGTGTAACCCGAAGGTAAGCCTTCTCGTCAACTTCAAAGGTCACAGCCTTATGATGACGATCATATTGGCTCTTTTGACGAGACTGGGCTGTTTTCAACTTTTCACGAATAATGCAAACTTGCTCTTCTGCATCCTGGATCATATCCGGGCCAAAGAGTTGCCTCTCTCCGGTTTCTGACCAATTAAGAGATGTTCGACATCTTCCTCCATAGAGAACTTCAAAAGGGGCTTTGCCCAAGCTTGATTGATAACTATTGTTATAAGCAAATTCGGCGAATGGAAGGCACTTCTCCCAATTCATACCGAACGATATAACGCAAGCTCGGCGCATATCCTCTAGGATTTGATATACCCTTTCTACTTGACCACTTGATTGAGGATGGAAAGGAGTGCTAAAAGACAAGTGAGTCCCCATAGCATTCTGAAAACTTTCCCAAAAGCGAGAAGTAAAGATACTCCCACGGTCTGAGTTAATCTCCAGGGGAACACCATGAAGAGACACTATTCGAGAGATATATAACTCTGCTAGCTGGCTAGCTGTTATACTCTCAGGAACTGGAAGAAAATGAGCTACTTTCGAGAGACGGTCAATGACCACCAAGATAGCATTATTTCCTTTCTTGGTCTTGGGAAATCCGGTAATGAAATCCATACTAACTTTATCCCATTTCCATTCAGGAATAGCTAAAGGATGAAGGGTGCGAGCAGACCTTTTATGTTCTGCCTTAACTCGACGACAAACGTCGCAGTTAGCAACGAACTCAGCAATTTTTCTCTTCATCCTAGTCCACCAGAACCTCTAGCGTAGGTCCTGATACATCTTAGTACTACCGGGATGAATGGTGAGAGGAGAATCATGGGCCTCCTTAAGGATTAACTGCCTTAGATGTGGGTTCTTAGGAACCACTAGACGATTTTGGAAGAACACAACACCTTGATCATTCATGGAGAATTCATTAGCGTTTCCGCTAATAATATTCTCCTTGATACGTGATATACCCTTGGCACGCTTCTGGCCAGCTATAATTTGATCCTTAAGGGTAGGCTTCGCCACCAGGGTAGAAAGGAATCCTTGAGGAACAATATGAAGATTCAACTTCCGAAATTCCTCATAGAGATGTGGTTGACCTTGTTGTAGCATCAAGTTGTTACAATAAGATTTACGACTTAGTGCATCAGCCATAACATTGGCCTTCCCCGTAGTGTAAGTTATCCCTAAGTCATAATCCGAGATCAACTCAACCCATCGTATTTGCCTGAGATTCAAATCCGGCTGAGTGAAGATATATTTCAAACTTTGGTGATCAGTGAATATTTCGCAACGATTACCCAGAAGGTAATGTCGCCAGGTTTTTAGTGCATGGACGATAACTACAAGCTCAAGATCATGTGTGGGATAATTATCCTCATGTGGACGTAACTGTCGAGATGCGTATGCAAGCACATGACGATCTTGCATGTGGATGCAACCTAATCCTTGTCGCGAGGCGTCGCAATAGATAACAAAGTCCTTAGAAAAATCTGGTGGTAGCAACACAGGTGCGGAAGTTAGGCGTCTTTTCAGTTCCTGAAAACTATGCTCACACTGTGGTGTCCACTCGAACTTTTTATCCTTCTTGAGGAGTTCAGTTAGAGGCTTTGCAACCTTGGAGAAATTCTCGACAAAGCGGCGACAATAGCTTGCTAGACCAAGAAAACTCCTAACTTGCTTAACCGATTCAGGTTGAGTCCAATCAAGGACGGCTTGAACTCTCTCGGGATTGACAGCAATACCCTTACCAGAGATTACGTGACCTAGATAGGTCACTTCTGGTAACCAAAATTCACATTTTGAAAACTTGGCATAAAGGCGATGCTTTCGAAGTTTCATCAATACCAGCCTTAGCTGCTCGACATGTTCTTGTTCGTTCTTCGAGTAGATGAGAATATCATCGAGGTATACCACGACGAATTTATCCAAATACTCCAGAATTCATCGGATGAGAGAAGGTGGCCGGAGCATTGGTTAAACCGAAGGACATGACGATGTACTCGTATTGGCCATAACGAGTAACAAAAGTTGTCTTTGGAATGTCCCCGTTCTTGATCTTGATTTGATGGTATCCCAACCTCAAATCCATTTTGGAGAAGACTGAGGATCCAGCGAGCTGATCATAGAGGTCGTTGATCCTGGGGAGCGGATACTTGTTCTTTATGGTGACCAGATTAATTGGCCGGTAATCTACAACCATCCGATCCGTTCCGTCTTTCTTCTTGATGAAGAGGACGGAGCAAACCCAGGGAGAAGAGCTAGGACGAATGAAACCTTTATTCAAGGCATCATCTAGTTGCTTCTTAAGTTCGGCTAGCTCCAAGGGTGCCATCTTATATGGTCTTCTGGCTATTGGAACAGTTCCCGGAACAAGATCTATCACGAACTCTACATCTCTGTCAGGTGGAATTCCTGGCAGTTCCTTTGGAAAAACATCCGGGAAGTCACGGACTACCGGAATGTCTTCAAGTTCTGGAAGGGGGTTGGCATTGAGGGAATAGAGTTGACATTTGGCAACTCGAGTAGAGACATTGACTATCTCACCCGAGGGATGGGTAAGCCGAACATTTCTATAATGAGTATCAATCTTGGCATAATGAGCTGACATCCAGTCCATACCCAAGATGATATTAATATCCGAAGATTTCAGGGCTATCAATGAGGCTAGAAAAACTAGCCTGTCTACTAGAATTTCATTGTCATAGGTTATCCTAGAGGTTTTCCACTTACTACCAGGAGTTTGGACAACCAATGGAATTGGCATATCACAAAAAGACATGTTATGCAACTGTGCATAACTTTCTGGAATGAAGGAATGAGAAGACCCAGTGTCAAAAAGAACACATGCTGGGTGATGATTAACAAGAAGCGTACCCAGCATGACGTCGGGATCCTCTGCAACTTCTTCTGCTGAGACATAGTTCACATGGCCACGTGCAGGAGTTGGCTTCACATAGTAAGCTTTGCCTGACTTGCCTTGCCCGACGGACTTTCCGGGTTGCTTGGCACCCACATTCTGAGGACACTCACGGGAATAGTGCCCGGGTTCTCCACACTTGTAGCATATCACTTGGTTGGCACGTGGTGCAGCATTGCTAGCTGGACCACCATAGGTTTTTGCTGGAGGGTTGGTCTGATTCGTCTGAGGCGCCACGTAGGATGGCCTCGGAGTGTATCTTGGCGGCAGAGAACTGTTTGGAACCCACAGCCAGCGTTTTGGAAACGCGGAACCAGATGACGAGCCAAAGTCACGGGAGTGCTTCTTTGTGGCTTCAAAGTCGGTATGACCAGTCTCGGCACTGATCGCCTTGTTGACCAGGGCTTGGAAGCTTGTACACTTGTGGAGGCGCAAATCACGACGAAGCTCAGGGCTCAGACCCTTACGGAATCTTGCTTGCTTCTTGGCATCAGTAGACACCTCCTCTGTTGCATAGCCGGCGAGGTTACCGAACTCGCGACTATAGGCATCCACGGTCAACTTTCCCTGGGTGAATGCACATAACTCCTCTCTCTTTCTGTCCATCAGGCCCTCTGGAATATGGTGCAGACGGAAGGCTGCACTAAAGTCTGCCCATGTGGCTGCTGGTTCAGCAGGATGCATAGCTTCAAAGTTCTCCCACCACAGATTGGCGGGTCCTTCCAGAAAATACGCCGCGAAGGTCACCTTGTCGGCCTCAGCAACATTCGCAGAGCGAATCTTACGTGAGATACTGCACAGCCAATCATCAGCGTCGAGGGGATCGACGGAGTGATGGAACTTTGGAGGATTCAGCTTCACAAAGTCATTGAGGGACACTACAACATTCCTAGGCTGACGAGCCGTATTCTGCTCAATACGCTCTAACAGTCGGTTGGTCTCCCTTTTGTTCCTCTCTGCCTCAAGCATCACTTCCATCAGAGAGGGCGGGTGAGGCAGGTCTTCCTGCAATGCTTGACTACCCTCGCCTTGATCATGAGCAGGGGTACGGTTCAACCTGGTGAACACCATCCTGACAAACAAACTCACAGCTTAGACCAATATCATTATCAATACTAGCTATGGATTAAGAATGCACTGAACACATGGAATGCGGAAATGAATATCCGAACAACATGGTAACAAGCAACTGCTATATATACACCATGGTTCATACACACCCTTACATAGTTCAGTACAACCTTAACCGAAGAGCAAACTACTGAAATTATGAAACTACTCATCAGAGTCTTACAAGCTTCCTATACATTATTTATCTAGGCCTCCGGAATTCATTTCACATCACAAGCATACTTCACAAGTCACACAGGACTGTGAATGTATGGCTACTACCATACTATCCTTCCACTCACGGTTCAGGCATCTGCATAGAACATCTCATAAAGATTGCCTCCATGGCCTGGAAGCTCAACCTGCGGATCAGGAAATACTCTATCCTGAGATCCCTAGGATCCATAAGGACACGGATGTGGCCTTGGTCTCCTGACTGGTGGTAGTAGGGGTCCCCGAAGAGGGGTGACTCCTCCTATAGCGGGCCAGTCAACATGGGCCGGAAGATGGGTTCTAGCAGGGTTCAGCATCTCCATATCTCCGTACCCTGTCTGGACTACCGGTGGCAGCTGCGTCAAAGCCGTCCACAGACGGGCACGTGTGGCATAAAGCTCCATGCGGAGAGCACGAGCATCCCTGTCTTTGTTCTCTAGCATCTCAGAAGTGGATTGCAGTAGCAGATCCTCCATAGAGGAATCAAAATAGACCCCGCTGAGGTATCCCTCTTCACCTGGCCGAGAGGCAGGAACATAGCAGAACTCTGAATTCTGCAGCAGTGCATATCTCGCCCTCATAATGGTCAGCATTGAATAGGCAGCATCTTGTACTGCCATGTCAACAGTGACTCCCAATCCATAGGACCAATGGATTGGCTCCTCAGCTCCACGGTAGTCTGGAAATACCCTAACAGTGCAAATATACTGGCTCTGGTTGAAGTCTCGGTACTGTTCCTCCACTATGTACTCTGGGTACCAGCGGTAACCGCACACTTACATCACCCTGACCAGCATGGCTGTATGACCCGGCACATCAATGTACCTGGTCAGACGAACCACCTGACGAGAAGGACGGCGAGGCATTTGAAAAAATAGAGAATAATGCAAAAGCATTAGAGCTCTGAATGCAAAGTTGGGCAGCATAACGGCTGTAAATGCTCAAAAACAATTTTGAGACAACCCAAAAATAGAATAGCGTAACCACTCAACTATCAAGTTCAATTCTCTGATCATCAAACTTACTTCCTTTTTCCTAGGGATAAAAAAAACCAAATATCTCTCGACCCGTAGTCCTATAATCTACCGATCAGAAGCACGAGCCTAGAAGAAGATGAGCAACCTAGTCCTTAATTCCCGCAGAAAAGACAAGGGTAACCAGAATAAAATAACTTGAGAAGAGAAAAAGAGTCTTACGTTCCCATCAACAAACAATTCCCTTATATATAACAAGAGCAATTCTAGACTCAACTTTGACCAGTTTGGCTTAGTAGTCCTACAGTCAGTCAGGCTCTGATACCAACGCTGTCGGGACCCCGATCCTAAGCCATAGGAATCCAGCCTGTAACACATCGCATCTCTTTGCTGTATCACGCACGGTTAACCCCATGGCTGCAGCCTTACCTTAGCCGGGACCGTTTGCGCCTTTTGACTCGCGTATGCAATTGCGTCGCTAGCAATCCAATGACAAAGAACCCGGATCGACATGTCTAGTCATAAACCAAAGTGACAGTTCCACACAGGGACAGGCATACATGACCCAACAAAGCAGGTGTCGGTCACCAGCGAATGTAGACGAGTCGTAGCAAGCTACAAGGACTCCATTACATCCCGTGACATTTCCCCAAAGGTGACAGACACAGCAGCTAAGGACATGTCTAGTCAACCAATGTGTCCGGAGTAGTAGCGAGCTACCATGGCTCGTTGGATCACAAAGGGGAATTTCCCTGTAAGGAATGCTACTAAAGTCTACGGCTAGGTAATCGAACCCCATACATATCAAGTACGACACACGTACGCATGGCATACTGATATGTATAGATACATCGATGGCATCACAACATAACCATAAACATACAAGCTTTATTTAAAAGGCTCGGAAGAGCCACATACATAATATTACACAGTAGGGGTCTCACAACCCATCATAACAGTCATTCAAGTTACAAGCCAGCGGAAGTAAATAAACTATCTGAGTACAGACAGATGAAACTAGAAGGCACGTGGCCTGACTATACTACACACCCACCCTAGGGCCAGATCGTAGCTGGGATACGAGCTACTCGTCGTCGTCGATGTCTAGGAAGAACCCTCCATTAGGGTCATTAACAACCTCTGCAACAATTATTAAGCAAACATGAGTACGGAGGTACTCAGCAAGACTTTAGGATAACTATCTACTCATGCAAGTATCAATAAGGAATTGTGGGGTTTCATGCGGAAAGCCAGCATTTGACTCGTGGCTAGACAACTTGCATTTTAAAACAATTTTTGACAACTTGATTTCTCGCACACGAGTCCACTAACACCACAACAATACTCCATCGTGGAATCATTCCGTCTCCATACGGAAATGCCATCCACGACACTCACGCTTATCTTGACAATTTTATGAGTAGCCATTGAGGTTATCTATGAACACCATATGTCTCCAAGTAGTCCATATCCGCGGACGCGGCTATTCGAATAGATCATAACCCTGCAGGGGTGTACTTCGTCACACACGCTCTCGCCACTTATTGCCATGTGCACGTCATGCACCTCGGCAACCTTCAAGCGGAAGCCCAGCGAGGGAGTCGGCCACGACCGTTAACCACGCTAATACTTGGTCCAGGTCTATCACCTATCTGAGGGTAACCCGTACGGAAGTGCGGCCGAGGTTTCCACCACGGCCCCAAACGATGTGCGCAGGATTCCCAAGCCCACCATCCGGGTGCCACTTGGTACACCGTGCCACTTCCTACCGCATCACAGCCCACCTCTCAGGTCAGCGCTATGCACGGCCTCCAGCATGACTATAAACACCAGAAACTACTTGCAACTCCTGGATCGAGTACTAAGCCATTAATAAGTCGAGCGGGGTCATATTTCAGGGCCCAGCATGTGGTAGTATATCGTCCTGGATTACATACACGGAACTCAGTTCCTAAGGACGGTTCCAATGAAACAACCCGCCATGTACTCCTACATAGCCTTTCACCGGTACCTTTACCAAATCAGGTTCAACACACAACCTTTACTTACTGAACACATTCTCACAATTCTGTTCATCTCCCAGATGACAAACCATACACAACTCTAAGCATAGCATGCATAGCAGGATAAGGCACATCATGGCTCAAGCAACTACCAGGTATGCTAGGTTGCAAGGTTCAGCTATATACTGTGACAAGGACAGGTCATGCAAAGGAAGTGGGTTCAAGTAACGTGGAAAAAGCATTTGAAGCATTTGATCATTATGCAATAATTAAGTGCAGGAGCGAGAACATGGGATCTATCGGGATGATCAAAATGGTTGCTTGCCTTGTTGCTCAGAAGAGGGACAATATCCGTCAGTCCGATATTCGGTGGAATCCGAAGGAGCGGAGCCTACCGAAAGAAATGACAACAATCAATAACAATCATATGAAACAAGATGGTGCATGAGCATGCAAGGTGCTATGCTAATATAGCTAACATTTATTAGGTTTGAAGTTGATTTGAATCAGATTCAATATCACTTCAAACGAGGTATTCTCGAATACCATTTTAAGTGATTCGACCTGATGCTCAGATCAACTTGTTTTTAACATGCATGGAAATGATATGTTAAGTTGCTGGTTGTGATTGAACAATGTTTGATCATAGTATTTGAAGTGGAATTCAAATGATTTTCAAATTCCATCTCCATAGCATTTATAAAATTTAACTTATTCATTATTCTACATGTTTGGTCCAGTAACATTTTCAAACATGTTTGAAAATGACATATTCAGATTCCTTGGATTGTTCTGATACTTCTTCATATATAAATTATTTTCATTGGAGTTACAGATTAATTTCTATGATTTTTAGAAGATTTTGCATTTTTATGGAATTATTTTAAATCAAAAAATCTTTACTGCATCAGCATGACATCAGCAGGTCCAACTGGCCATTGAACGTCAAACCTGACCAGTGGGACCCACTGGTGAGTGACTCTGGTCAGTTTTAGATTAGTTTTAAACTTAATTAGCTAATTAACAGTACTGAACCCACATGTCAGTGACTTATTAGATTAATTAACTTTATTTTTGTTAATCCTAAAGTCCTAGAGGCTGGCCCCATGCGTCAGTGGCTCAGGCCAGCTAAAATCCACCGGCAACGAGGTCGTCCTCACCGGTGGGGAGCCTCCGGCGACCACCAGTACGGCGGAGGGCATCAAAAACTCATCTCCGACGACCAAACGCACGGCGGAGACCACAGGGAGATCGGCCACTCGACGACGCGCACGATGCGGCAAACCCCAGGAGCTGGGGTGGCCGGGATCGACGCCGGCGACGAGCTCGGCGGCGACCAAAGCTCGGCCATCGTCGAGGTCATCGAAAACAGGGTCAAATCGCGCGGGGCTGGGCTCCTAAAGCATCTACATGACGTCCTGAAGCTTCTGGTGGCCTCAAATGGACCGACCGTTCACTGGAGGGCTACCGACGACGAGCTGCAGCGGCGGTCCTTATCGGGCTCCGGTGCAACTAGGCCTAGAGGAAGAGATCGACGGTGAAAACTTGGGGGAAAGCTGCGCAAGCTCACGAGAAGTGCAGTGGAGGGCTTAGACGGCTCGGGGAAGCACTGTGGGCGACGAATCGAGCGGAGCTCGCCGGCGGCCGAAGCTTGAAGACGACGGTGCCGTGGGCGTTGCAGGGCTCGGGGAGGCTTCTACTGTTGGGTAACGTAGCATAAATTCAAAAAATTCCTACGCATATTCAGATCTTCCTATGGAGAGACCAGCAACAAGAGAGGGGTAAGAGCATCTTCATACCTTTGAAGATCGCTAAGCGGAAGCGTTACTAGAACGCGGTTGATGGAGTCGTACTCGCAGCGATTAAGATCGCGGTGTGATTCTGATCTAGTCCCGAACTACGGCACCTCCGCGTTCAACACACGTGCAGCCCGGTGGCCATCTACAACACGTTGATCCAGCAAGGAGGAGGGAGAGCTTGGGGAAGAACTCCAGCAGGACGACGGCGTGGTGTCGATGGAGAGACGAGGTCTCCGGCAGGGCTTCGCCAAGCACCGGCAGAGAGGAGGAGAAAGAAGGGCAGGGCTGCGCCGAGGGAGAGGGAGAAGTTTGTCTCCCAAGGGCCAAAACCCCTCTCTATTTATAGGAGGAGGGGGAGGGGCTGCGCCACCCCTAGGGTTCCCTCCCTAGGGGTCGGCGGCCACCAGATGGAAAAGGGGGGCGACGGCTAGGGTGGGGAGGGGGTGGCGCACCACCTGGTGGGCCTTAGGCCCACCTGGCTTAGGGTTTGCCCCCCCCCTTTTCTCTCCCGCACGCATTGGGCTGAGTGAGGAGGCGCACCAGCCCACCTAGGGGCTGGTTCCCTTCCCCACTTGTCCCACCTTACCTCCCGGGGTCGTTGCCCCCCTTTGGTGGGCCCCCGGGGCCACCTTGGGTGGTCCCGGTACGTTACCGGTGATGCCCGAAACACTTCCGGTATCCGAAACCATCCGTCCTATATATCAATCTTTACCTCCGGACCATTCCGGAGCTCCTCGTGACATCCGGGATCTCATCCGGGACTCCAAACAACTTTCGGTAACCTCGTATAACAATTCCCTATAACCCTAGCGTCATCGAACCTTAAGTGTGTAGACCCTACGGGTTTGGGAGACAAGGAGACATGACCGAGACGCCTGTCCGGCCAATAACCATCAGCGGGGTCTGAATACCCATGGTGGCTCCCACTTGCTCCACGATGGTCTCATCGGATGAACCACGATGTCAAGGATTCAATTAATCCCGCATACGATTCCCTTTGTGTGTCGGTATAGAACTTGCCCGAGATTCGATCGTCGGTATACCTATACCTTGTTCAATATCATTACCGGTAAGTCTCTTTACTCGTTCCGTAGCACGTCATCATGTGACTAACTCCTTAGCCACATTGAGCTCATGATGATGTTCTACCGAGTGGGCCCAGAGATACCTCTCCGTCACACGGAGTGACAAATCCCGATCTCGATTCGTACCAACCCAACAGACACTTTCGGAGGTACCCATAGTGCACCTTTATAGTCACCCAGTTACGTTGTGACGTTTGATACACCCAAAGCACTCCTACAGTATCCGGGAGTTGCACAATCTCACGGTCGAAGGAAAAGATACTTGACATTAGAAAAGCTTTAGCATACGAACAATACGATCTAGTGCTATGCTTAGGATTGGGTCTTGTCCATCACATCATTCTCCCAATGATTTGAGCCCGTTATCAATGACATCTAATGCCCTTGATCAGGAAACCATGATCATCTATTGACTAACAAGCTAGCCAACTAGAGGCTTGCTAGGGACACATTGTGATCTATTTATTCACACATGTATTACTGTTTCCTGTTAATACAATTATAGCATTAACAATAGACGATTATCATGAACAAGGAAATATGATAATAACCATTTTATTATTGCCTCTAGGGCATATTTCCAACAGTCTCCCACTTGCACTAGAGTCAATAATCTAGTTACATTGTGATATATCGAACACCCATAGCATTATGGTGTTGATCATGTTTTGCTCGTGGAAGAGGTTTAGTCAACGGGTCTGCAATATTCAGATCCGTGTGTACTTTACAAATATCTATCACTCCACTGTGGACATGGTCCTGGATGGAGTTGTAGCGGCGTTTGATGTGCTTCATGTGCAGTGAAAACTGGGCTCCTTGGCTATGGCAATGGCCCAAGTGTTATCACAGAAGAGTGTCATTGGACCCGACGCGCTTGGAACCACTCCAAGGTCGGTGATGAGCTCCTTCATCCAAATTCCTTCATGAGCTGCTTCTGAAGCAGCTATGTACTCCGCTTCACATGTAGATGCTGCCACGACTTCTTCCTTGCTGCTGCACCAGCTCACTGCCCCACCATTCAACACATATACGTATCCGGTCTGTGATTAGAGTCATCCGGATCTGTGTCGAAGCTAGCGTCGACGTAACCCTTTACGACGAGCTCTTCATCACCTCCATAAACGAGAAACATTTCCTTAGTCCTTTTCAGGTACTTAAGGATATTCTTGACCGCTGTCCAGTGTTCCATACGGGGATCACTTTGGTACCTCCCTACCAAACTTATGGCAAGGTTTATATCAGGTCTGGTACACAGCATGGCATACATTAGAGAGCCCATGGCTGAAGTATAGGGGACAGAACTCATCTTCTCTCTATCTGCTGCCGTGGTCGGCGACTGAGTCTTACTCAATCTCATACCTTGCAAAACTGGCACGAACCCTTTCTTTGAGTTTTCCATATTGAACTTCTTCAATATCTTGTCAAGGTATGTACTTTGCGAAAGACCTATGAGGTGTCTTGATCTATCTCTATAGATCTTGATGCCTAATATGTATGCAGCTTCTCCAAGGTCCTTCATTGAAAAACTTTTGTTCAAATAGGCCTTTATGCTCTCCAACATCTCTATATTATTCCCCATCAATAATATTTCATCCACATACAATATGAGGAAAGCTACAGAGCTCCCACTCACTTTCTTGTACAGACAGGCTTCTCCATAAACCTGTATGAACCCAAACGCTTTAATCACCTCATTAAAGCGAATGTTCTAACTCCGAGATGCTTGCACTAGCCCATAGATGGAGCGCTGGAGCTTGCACACTTTTTTAGCACCCTTAGGGTCGACAAAACCTTCTGGTTGCATCATATACAACTCTTCCTTAAGGTTCCCGTTAAGGAACGCTGTTTTGACGTCCATTTGCCAAATTTCATAATCATAAAAGGCGGCAATTGCTAACATGATTCGGACTGATTTCAGCTTCGCTACGGGAGAGAAAGTCTCTTCGTAGTCAACTCCTTGAATTTGTCGAAAACCCTTTGCGACAAGTCGAGCTTTGTAAACGGTTACATTACCGTTTGCATCAGTCTTCTTCTTGAAGATCCATTTATTTTCTATGGCTCGCCGGTCATCGGCCAAGTCCACCAAAGTCCATACTTTGTTCTCATACATGGATCCTATCTCAGATTTCATAGCCTCAAGCCATTTGTTGGAATCCGGACCCGCCAATGCTTCTTCATAGTTAGAAGGTTCACCGTTGTCTAACAACATGATTTCCATCACAGGGTTGTCGTACCACTCTGGTGCGGAGCATGCCCTTGTGGACCTTCGCGGTTCTGTAGTACCTTGATCCGAAGCTTCATGATCATCATCATTAACTTCCTCTTCAGTTGGTGTAGGCGCCACAGGAACAACTTCCCGCGCTGCGCTACTATCCTATTCGAGAGGGGTGTAATTACCTCATCAAGTTCTACCTTCCTCCCACTTACTTCTTTCGAGAGAAACTCTTTCTCTAGAAAGGATCCGTTCTGGCAACAAAGGTCTTACCTTCGGATCTAAGATAGAAGGTATACCCAATAGTTTCCTTAGGGTATCCTATGAATACACATTTCTCCGCTTTGGGTTCGAGCTTTTCTGGTTGAAGTTTCTTCACATAAGCATCGCAGCCCCAAACTTTAAGAAATGACAACTTAAGTTTCTTGCCAAACCATAGTTCATACGGTGTCATCTCAACAGATTTAGACGGTGCCCTATTTAAAGTGAATGCTGCAGTTTCTAATGCGTATCCCCAAAATGATAGCGGTAGGTCGGTAAGAGACATCATAGATCGTACCATATCTAATAAAGTGCGATTACGACGTTCAGACACTCCGTTGCATTGCGGTGTGCCAGGCGGCGTCAGTTGTGAAACGATTCCACTCTTCCTTAGGTGTGTGCCAAACTCATGACTCAAATATTCTCCTCCATGATCAGATCGTAGACACTTAATTTTTCTGTCACGTTGATTCTCGACCTCACTCTGAAATTCCTTGAACTTTTCAAATGTCTCAGATTTGTGCTTCATCAAGTAGATATACCCATACCTACTCAAATCATCGGTGAGAGTTAGAACATAACGATAGCCACCGCAAGCTTCAACGTTCATTGGACCACACACATCAGTATGTATTATTTCCAATAAGTTGGTTGCTCTCTCCATTATTCCTGAGAATGGAGTCTTAGTCATCTTGCCCATGAGGCATGGTTCGCATGTGTCAAATGATTCAAAGTCAAGAGACTCTAATAGTCCATCAGTATGGAGCTTCTTCATGCGCTTAACGCCGATATGACCAAGGCGGCAGTGCCACAAGTATGTGGGACTATAATTATCAACTTTACATCTTTTGGTACTCACACTATGAATATGTGTAACATCACGATCGAGATTCATCAAGAATAAACCATTCACCAGCGGAGCATGACCATAAAACATATCACTCATATAAATAGAACAACCATTATTCTGTGACTTAAATGAGTAGCCGTCTCGCATTAGGCAAGACCCTGATACAATGTTCATGCTTAAAGCTGGTACTAAATAACAATTATTAAGGTTTAAAACTAATCCCGACGGTAGATGTAGAGGTAGCGTGCCGACGGCGATCACATCGACTTTGGAACCATTCCCCACGCGCATCGTCACCTCGTCCTTGGCCAGTCTCCTCTTATTCCGCAGTTCCTGCTTTGAGTTGCAAATGTGAGCAATAGCACCGGTATCAAATACCCACGAGCTACTGCGAGCGCTGGTAAGGTACACATCAATAACATGTATATCACATATACCTTTAACGTTGCCGGCCTTCTTGTCCGCTAAGTATTTGGGGCAGTTCCGCTTCTAGTGACCTTTTCCCTTGCAATAGAAGCACTCAGTCTCAGGATTGGGTCCATTCTTTTTCTTCTTCCCGGCATCTGGCTTACCGGGCGCGGCAATAGCTTTGTCGTCTTTCTTGAAGTTCTTCTTACCCTTGCCCTTCTTGAAACTAGTGGTATTATTGACCATCAACACTTGATGCTCTTTCTTGATTTCTACTTCCGCAGACTTGAGCATCGAGTACAACTCGAGAATGGTATTCTCCATCCCTTGCATGTTGTAGTTAAGCACAAAGCCTTTGTAGCTTGGTGGGAGAGACTGGAGGATTCTGTCAATTATAGCATCATCCGGAAGTTCGACTCCAAGTGAAGTCAGACGACCGTGTAACCCAAACATTTTGAGTATGTGCTCACTGACAGAACTGTTCTCCTCCATCTTACAACTAAAGAACTTGTCAGAGACTTCATATCTCTCGACACGGGCATGAGCTTGAAAAACTAGCTTCAGCTCCTGGAACATCTCATATGCTCTGTGTTGCTCAAAACGCCTTTGGAGCCCCGTTTCTAAACTGTATAACATGCCACACCTAACCAGAGAGTAGTCATCACTCCGCGTTTTCCAGACGTTCAGAATGTCCTGGGCTGCTGCGGGAGTGGGAGGGTCACCTAGCGGCGCATCAAGAACTTAAGCCTTTTTAGCTGCTTCAAGGATGAGCTTCAAGTTGTGAACCCAGTCCGCATAGTTGCTACCATCATCTTTCAGCTTGTTTTTCTCTAGGAATGCGTTGAAATTGAGGTTGACGTTGGCCATCTACAATATTTATAAAGACAACTTTTAGATTAAGTGCATGACAATTAAGTTCATTTAATCAAATTAAGTATGAACTCCCACTTAAATCGACATCCCTCTAGTCATCTAAGTGATACATGATCCATGTTGACTAACCCGTGTCCGATCATCACGTGAGACGGGCTAGTCACCATGGTGAGCAACTTCATGCTGATCGTATTCAACCATACAACTCATGTTCGACCTTTCGGTCTCTTATATTCGAGGTCATGTATGTACATGCTAAGCTCGTCGAGTCAACCTAGGTGTTTCGCGTGTGTAAATCTGGCTTACACCCGTTGTATGCGAACGTTAGAATCTATCACACCCGATCATCACGTGGTGCTTCGAGACAACGAACCTTCACAACGATGCACACTTAGGGGAATACGTTCTCGAAATTTTAAGAGGGATCATCTTATTATGCTACCGTCGTTCTAAGCAATAAGATGTAAAACATGATAAACATCACAATGCAATCATATAGTGACATGATATGGCCATTATCATCTTTGCTCTTTCGATCTCCATCTTCAGGCATCGCATGATCATCATCGTCACCGGCGTGACACCATGATCTCCATCATCGTGTCTCCGTGAAGTCGTCACGCCAACTACTACTATCACTACTACTATAGCTAACCGTTAGCAATGACGTAAAATTAGTAAGCACATGGCGTTGCATCTCATACAATAAATTAAGACAACTCCTATGGCTCCTGTCGGTTGTCATACTCATCGACATGCAAGTCGTGAAACCTATTACAATAACATGATCATCTCATAAATCATACATGCAACATCACAACTTTGGCCATATCACATCACATGTCAAACCCTGCAAAAACAAGTTAGATGTCCTCTAATTGTTGTTGCAAGTTTTACGTGGCTGATTTGGGTTTCTAGCAAGAACGCCTTCTTACCTACGTGACAGCCACAACGATGATATGCCAAAGCTATTTACCCTTCATAAGGACCCTTTTCATCAAATCCAATCCGACTAGAGTAGGAGAGACAGACACCCGCTAGCCACCTTTATGCACGGTGTGCATGTCTGTCGGTGGAACCAGTCTCACGTAAGCGTACGTGTAAAGTCGGTTCGTGCTGCTTCATCCCACAATACCGCCGGAAAAGAATAAGACTAGTAGGGCAAGCAAATTGACAAATCATCACCCACAACTTTTGTGTTCTACTCGTGCATAGAATCTACGCATAGAAAACCCGGCTGTGATACCACTGTTGGGTAACGTAGCATAAATTCAAAATTTTCCTACGCATATTCAGATCTTCCTATGGAGAGACCAGCAACGAGAGAGGGGTAAGAGCATCTTCATACCTTTGAAGATCGCTAAGCGGAAGCGTTACTAGAACTCGGTTGATGGAGTCATACTCGCAGCGATTCGGATCGCGGTGTGATTCCGATCTAGTGCCGAACTACGGCACCTCCGCGTTCAACACACGTGCAGCCCGGTGGCGTCTCCCGCACGTTGATCCAGCAAGGAGGAGGGAGAGGTTGGGGAAGAACTCCAGCATCACGACGGCGTGGTGTCGATGGAGAGACGAGGTCTCCCGGCAGGACTTCGCCAAGCACCGGCAGAGAGGAGGAGAAAGAAGGGCAGGGCTGCGCCGAGGGAGAGGGAGAAGTTTGTCTCCCAAGGGCCAAAACCCCTCTCTATTTATAGGAGGAGGGGGAGGGGCTGCGCCACCCCTAGGGTTCCCTCCCTAGGGGCCGGCGGCCACCAGATGGGAAAGGGGGGGGGGGGGGCGGCAGCTAGGGTGGGGAGGGGGTGGCGCACCACCTGGTGGGCCTTAGGCCCACCTGGCTTAGGGTTTGGCCCTCCTTTTCTCTCCCGCATGCATTGGGCTGAGTGGGGAGGCGCACCAGCCCACCTAGGGTCTGGTTCCCTTCCCCACTTGGCCCACCTTACATCCCGGGGTCGTTGCCCCCTTTCGGTGGACCCCGGGGCCACCTTCGGTGTCCCGGTACGTTACCGGTGATGCCCGAAACACTTCCGGTATCCGAAACCATCCGTCCTATATATCAGTCTTTACCTCTGGACCATTCCGGAGCTCCTCGTGACATCCGGGATCTCATCCGGGACTCCAAACAACTCTCGGTAACCTCATATAACAATTCCCTATAACCCTAGCGTCATCGAACCTTAAGTGTGTAGACCCTACGGGTTCGGGAGACAGGCACACATGACCGAGACGCCTGTCCGGCCAATAACCATCAGCGGGGTCTGGATACCCATGGTGGCTCCCAGTTGCTCCACGATGATCTCATCGGATGAACCACGATGTCAAGGATTCAATTAATCCCGCATACGATTCCCTTTGTGTGTCGGTATAAAACTTGCCCGAGATTCGATCGTCGGTATACCTATACCTTTTTCAATATCGTTATCGGTAAGTCTCTTTACTCGTTCTGTAGCACGTCATCGTGTGACTAACTCCTTAGTCACATTGAGCTCATGATGATGTTTTACCGAGTGGGCCCAGAGATACCTCTCCGTCACACGGAGTGACAAATCCCGATCTCGATTCGTACCAACTCAACAGACACTTTCGGAGGTACCCGTAGTGCACCTTTATAGTCACCTAGTTACGTTGTGACGTTTGATACACCCAAAGCACTCCTACGGTATCCGGGAGTTGCACAATCTCACGGTCGAAGGAAAAGATACTTGACATTTGAAAAGCTTTAGCGTACGAACAATACGATCTAGTGCTATGCTTAGGATTGGGTCTTGTCCATCACATCATTCTCCCAATGATGTGACCCCGTTATCAATGACATCTAATGCCCATGATCAGGAAACCATGATCATCTATTGACTAACAAGCTAGCCAACTAGAGGCTTGCTAGGGACACATTGTGATCTATTTATTCACACATGTATTATTGTTTCCTGTTAATACAATTATAGAATGAACAATAGACGATTATCATGAACAAGGAAATATGATAATAACCATTTTATTATTGCCTCTAGGGCATATTTCCAACATCTACTGCTGCAAGGAGGACCAGCTCGTCGAGGCGGAGCGAATGGGGCACTCGAGGGAGAGAACTAGTGGCCAGAGGCACGGGCAGCTCGAGCTCGAGCTCCTGTCAATGGCGGCAGTGGGGGAGGAAAGAACCGAGAGGAGAGGGGAGATGGAGCGCGGGAATGGATAGGCCAGAGTTCGGGGAGGTTATCCCCACGTGCGCCAGCGCGAAGCGGCGGCCAGGCAGGCAGGAGGCGCGCGGCGTCGCGGCGGCCACCTCGTGCTCCTACTGGCGAGGAGGAAGACGACACACGGACTGGGCCTGGGCCAGGTGAGCGTCAGGTAGGCGTTTCTTCCTTTCTTTCTTGTTTTGTTTTCTGTTTTACTAATAGTTTTGGTTTTCTATTTATTTCAGCTCCAAAATAGTTTACCAAAAATATTTTGAACACACCAGAGTATTTGTTGGAATATATCCAACCATTCCTGAAGTTTTCAGCATTTTTGAAAACTTAAAGTTTTTGAATTCAAATTTAAATTTGAATTGAGTAGCTTTTTGCATTTAAATAAAATGCCAAATGTGTTAAGAAAATAGTTTTCCTCACTGCTTACTTGTTTCCATGAATTATCGGAAAAGTTGAACTGTTCTTGAGGCCATTTTGGGTTCATTGATTTGAACAAGTTTATAATTTCTTTGAATTTGAGAAGTGGCTAGGGTTTTTGAGTTTTGCTTCACCACTTGCTTTGATCTTGTTGCAATTTTCTTGGCTGCAATGCAAAGAAGATATGAGCACAGTGCTATACTTGATTAGGGTTTCTGGGATGTGACAGAGATAGCCATCAAAGTATTGACTACGGTCCCGTAGGTCTCTGGTGAATTGCTCACACATTACCATGGGAACAACAAGTATGATGTTGAGGTCCTACATGATCGACCCCCCTCCGATAGGGCACCATAAAATGGGTTCAGATGGGCACACGGTGGAACAAAGACTTGCGACGGCAAAAAAGTGTTTCCTCTTGCTCTATTGGGTTTTTTGAGTATATGTGAATTTATAGGCCAGAGAGGGGCACCAGGAGGCAGCCGAGAGGGGAACGAGGCAACCAGGCGCGCCCTACCCCCTAGTCACGCCTGATCGGCTTGTGCCTCCCTCGTGAGTCCTATGTTCTCCTCCCGAAGCTACCAGGTCTTCTTTTGGTAAAAAATAATATTGAATAAGTTTCGTGGTAATTGGACTTTGTATGGTACTGTAAAAAGCCAAAAACATGCAGATAATAGAAAATCGCACAAGGCACTGGGTTAATAGGATAGTGCTCAAAAATCATATTGGTTGGTAAATAAACACCCAAAAAGTATCCTAGAATGATAATATAATAGCATGGAACAATAAAAAATTATAGATATATTGGAGACGTATCAACATCCCCAAGCTTAATTCCTGCTTGTCCTCGAGTAGTTAAATGATAAAAATAGAGTTTTTTATGTGACATGCTACCCAACATGTAATCTATTGCGGGTTTGGTCATTGAGAAATGATGAATTAATAAACATCAACTTACTAATGCTTATAAACATAAGCAACATAATCATCAAGTTTTTTAGCATACGATCCTGAAAGGATGTTCACCCCCTATTCATTTTATCATATAAATATAGCATCACTCTGTCCTCACCACATAAATACAAACGTTAAGTACCACGATGTCAAGTAAGGCAATTGGATCGTACTTTTTAACGCGCTTCAACTTTTTATTACTTGCACAATATATGAGCGTGAAACATGGATATAGCATAAAGGTGGAATACAATATTGTGGTAGGTTTCAAAGGGGTGAAAGTGGATAAGAAACTCTCACATCAACTCGATGTATCAACGGGCTATGGAGATGCCCATCAATATATATTAATGCGAGGAGTAGGGATTGCTATGCAACGGATGCACTAGAGCTATAAGTATATGAATGCTCAACTGAAGCTAAGTGGGTGTGCATCTAACTTGCTTTCTCATGAATACCTCCAACATTTGAGGAAGCCCATCAACGGAATATATAAGCCAAGTTCTATAATGAAAAATTCCCACTATCATATAGAAATGACAAAACAAGAGACTCTCTATATGAATAAAATGGTGCCAATTTGGGGCACAAGCGCGGAAAAAGAGCTAGTAGCACCGTCTATTCTCTCTTTGCTCTCATTTTTTTCTATTTTTTCTCTTTTTTCTTTTTTTTCATTTGGAGTCTCTTCCCCATTTATGAGGGAATCATTATCTCCATCTTCCTCTCCTCACCGAGGCAGTGCCCTAAATAGTGATGATGAGAACACTTTTATTTACTTACAACTTGATATGAAAAACTGATAGGATGATATGACTCCATATGAATGCCTTTAGCAGTGTACCAAGATGTGCAATGATCCAGCGTAGCAAAGTATATCAAAAAACAGACAAGCCATGTAAATATCATGGTAGCTATCTTATGATCATGCAAAGCAATATCACAATTGAAGTATAAGTAATATGAAGTGACGGTGGAAGTTGCATGTCAATACAAATCAGAATGGCTATGGAAATGCCATGATAGGTAGGTACGGTGGCTATTTTGAGGAAGATATAATGAGATTTATGTGCAACAAAGCGTATCATGTCACAGCGTTTGGATGCACTAGCTAAAGTTGCACCAATCCTCGAGGTGAGAATGGGCAATGGACGGTACCGAAGATGCTAGCAAATATGTGGAGGTGAGAGTGCGTATATCTATGGATTCAGATTAGTCATAAATAACTCACATACTTATTACAATATTTTATTAGCTATCTCAAAACAAGGCACTACTCACATGCCCCTGGGGAGGAGGTTGGTAGGAGTTAACCATCACGCACCCCCGACTTAAACAACACTAGGACTTCAACGAGGAATAAGTATGCTCACAAATCATCACCATGCCATAAAAATATTTGGATGAATAGAAAATTAACACCTCTAATTCACGATACCTATATTAACCAATGATCATGCACTCATACTTTTTCACATTACCACATTAATATCATTAACCATGATTTCTCTTTTATGTGCTACATGTGGTTTGGATTATGCACTCATTGAATACTTTTTATTTTTGAACTAACCTTATAACCCATGCAAATTAGTGTCGCTATTTATAAATCTCAAACAAATATAAGTGAAGAACGAGAGTGCAATTATTTCTATAAAATCTATATATGACTGTGCTCTAAAAGATATAAGTGAAGTTCTAGAGCAAGTGCTAAGCGCAAAAGATATAAGTGAAGCACAAAGAATATTCTAATCAGTCATGGTGATAGTGTGTCTATCTAAAATAGGTGTATTCAGAGAACAATTATTTTGGGAAACTAAAAACAAAAGGCAAACAAAATCAAACGACGCTCCAAGAAAACTCATATCGTGTGATCAATAAAAATGTAGCCTCAAGTGACGTACCGATGGATTGAGACGAAAGAGGGGATGCCTTTTGGGGCATCCCCAAGCTTAGACACTTGAGTATTCCTAGAATATTACCTTGGGGTTCCTTGGGAATCCCAAACTTAGGCTCTTGCTCTCCTTACTCCTTCATCCGTTGCTCTACACCCAAAATTTGAAAACTTCACCACACAAAACACAACAGAAACTTCGTGTGATCCGTTAGTGTATGAAACATATAAAATACTTTAGTACGGTTATAAATTGATTCATACTTTATTATTTCATAAGGTAATGTATTCTAACTTCTCCATGACTTATACCCCCCGATATAATCTTAGCATCATCAAATCTAGCAAAATGCAAGCAAAAACGGAATCTATGTAAAACAGAATAGTTTCTAAAGATATAGTTAAGTACCATACTTATGTAACTCCAAAACTCTAAAAATTAGTAAGACCTCGGGAATTTTCATAGAAATACTCTAAAAATTCAGATCAAAATAACATGCGAGTAAAATCAAAGAAATTCTGCACTGGACGCTAAAGTTCTTATTTTTGTACCGATCAATTCTACTATTACCTATATCATCCCAAAGGCTTTACTTGGCACAAACACTAATTGAAACACACACAAAAAATTGTTACAGAGGCAAAAATCATGTTATAGCACACAAACGCAAAGTAAAAAAAATGAAAGTGTAAATATAACTATTGGGTTGCATCCCAACTATCGCTATCGTTTTACGCCCCTAGGTAGGCATAATGAGAATGATCAAATCTTGTCATCCTTGGTCATAAGGGATCCAATCCCCTTTACAATCTTGATATCCCTTGCAAAGCTAATCAAGCTTTTGTTCTATGGTATCAAGTCTCCTATTTTGTAGCATGAAGTTTCCATGTATTTTAGAAACAGAGCTGAACACCCCCCTAAAGTTAGACTCCATACTATGTCTAGCCTCTGTGATTAACTCAGTTTGGCGGTGGCACACTAGTATAGCAGGTTCAATGTTTTCTATTTTGGGTTGTCTAAATATGTTTTTCATCTTTTCATAGGCATCAAAAGCATTATTCCTAAGAAAATCTTCCTCAAACATAGAATCAAGGACTCGCCTATGCGATAGAGATAAGCCAACATTGAAACTTTAGAGGAGTAGTTTAATATGACTTTTGGTTTTGCCTCTAATTTGTATTTCCAACAACCTATCCCAAGCCTCATTTAAAGACTCGTTGCTCAATTTTTTAAAGTCCAAGATTGGAGAACCCTCTCCAAAGTAAGGAGGGGAAGGCATGTCGGGAGAAGAACTAGCATAGCAACAAGCAAAGAAGTAAACAAGCAACTAGCAATGAGAAATATTTTTCTATTTTTTTATGGAGCAAGAAAATATAACTACAAATAAAAATAAGAACAAGTGAATGATAGTTTGTGTGAATCTACTTGATAGTAGGTTGATAATATTCCCTGACAACGGCGCCAGAAATCCTCCCTCATACTTGTGATTTGCGTTGGGTTTTCCGTGAAGAGGAACGAGCGCTGCAACACAATATAGGTAAGTATTTCCCTCAATATATAATAAATGTTTATTAGACCAATAGGAGTAACAACCATCCCTCATCTTAAACGACTGCACACAAAAGAAACAAACACTTGCACCCAATGTGGGTAAGAGGGTTGTCAATTCCCTTGTCTCGTTATTTGCAAGCAAGTAAAGTGTGTAGATAGAAGTTGCAAAGTGAAAAGTAAATAAAATATAAACAAAGGCAGCGAGGAAATTATAACATTTGTAAAGTTATAAGTGAATAGACCTGGGGGCATAGTTTTCCCTAGTGGCATCTCTCATGAAAGTAAGCGTACAGTGGGTAAACAAATTACTATTGGGCAACTGATAGAAAAGCGCACAGTTATGTGATATTCATGACAATTATCATGTGTATATAGGCATCACGTCCATAGGAAAATAGAACAACTCCTGCCTGCACCTATTACTATTACTCCACCCATCTACCGCTATCCAGGATGGATCAAGAGTATTAAGTAAAACACAGTAATGCTTGGAGAACATTAACATGTTGTAGACAAAGAGAATTCAATTAATATGAACTAACCCCATCGTTTTATCCTTAGTGGGAACAATACAAAGATGTATCTTGTCCCTTTCTATCACCGGGATATAGAAATATGTCAGATTGAACCCACTACAATGCACCTCTCTCACTGAAGAAAGATCAATCGAATTGGTCAAAGCAAATAAGTAGATCAGAGGGATTTACGATGCTATAATGATCATGCACATCAGAATCATATTCAAAATTTAGAGAAGACTCAAATATTTATCATGAATAATCTGAACATAGCCCAGAATTCATTGGATCCAAACAAACAAATCGCACAAATTTTTTACATCAGATAGATCATAGCAAAGATGTGATGATCATTCTATGGAAGATCGAGAGAGAGAGCCATCTAGGTACTAACTACGGACCCATAGGTACGTAGTGAACTGCTCACACATCACAATGGGAGCAGAAATTATGATGTAGAGGTCCTTATTGATCGACCCCCCTCCGATAGGGAACCGAAAAAGGGATCTAGATAGGCACACAACGGAGCAGAGACTTGCGGTGGCGGAAAAAGTGTTTCGGGTTGATCTCTAGGGTTTTTGGAGTAGATGTGAATTTATAGGAGAGAGCGGGGCACGAGGAGGCAGAAAAGGGGAGCACGGGGCAACTAGGAGCACCCTGGCTGCGCCTGGTTGGCTCATGCCTCCCTCGTGAGGCCTCTAGTCTCCTCCCTAAGCTTCGAGGTCTTCTTTTTGCCCAAAGAAAATCATCAAAAAGTTTCGTGGCAATTGGACTTCCTTTCGTACTTTAAACCTAAAAAGCTAAGAACATGCAGAAAATAACAACTTGCACTTGACATTGGTTTAATAAGTTAGTGCTCAAAAATAATATTAATTGGTAAATAAACACCCAAAAGTATCCTAGAATGATAATATAATAGGATGGAACAATAAAAAATTATAGATACATTGGATACGTATTAGTGGGATGGGGATACCATTAGTTGATGATACAAGAAGCACACAACTCGCCCTACTCCATACACACGGAAACACTAACATGTATATGAATTTGAAAAGTAGGTTCTAGTTGACTGAAACGAAGAGGGGCATTTTCGAACATGTTGCGCTTTACGACATATGCAACAGAGTCAAAGCCGAACACTAGAAGCCCGCATTACTTTGGCAACTATTACCACTCATGAAATGGAAATGGGATCGCCTTGGACTGGATTCCATTACCGGACTACCCTAAGGCACAGTCAAGCTATGACTCAATATGGGTACTAGTGGACCACCTCACTAAAGTGGCACACTTCGTACCTGTAAAGACCACTGATAATAGTGCCAAACTGGCCAAGATTTATATGACCAAGATAATAAGGCAACA
This sequence comes from Hordeum vulgare subsp. vulgare, assembly GCF_904849725.1. Lineage (NCBI taxonomy): Eukaryota > Viridiplantae > Streptophyta > Magnoliopsida > Poales > Poaceae > Hordeum > Hordeum vulgare. Next base: position 330,310,033 of record NC_058522.1, on the reverse strand, counting down.
TGGAGTCCCATGAGAGATTGTCCCACATAGGGGAACCCAATTTACGTCAAATTTTTGGGGCAATTGCATGAATCGTTAGGGACCCGATTGGATTTCAGCATACCCTTCCACCCATAGACCGACGGTCGGACTGAGGGAGTCAACCAAGTGCCCGAGGACATGCTCACAGCTCATGCTCTGGATTACGACTCTAGTTGGGATGATAATTTTCACTACATGAAGTTCTCCTACAACAACAATTAACAAGCCAACATCAACATGGCACCCTTTGAGGCACTATATGGGAGGAAGTGGAGAATCCCACTACTCTTGAATGGACTGGGCGAGCTGAGTTTTTTGGATCGTATATTATTCAGAGAGCCATAGCTAAAGTAAGGAACATATGAGACAACCTTAAGATAGTGTTGCAAGGCAAAAGAGTTACGTTGACGCTAAGAGAAAGGAAGTGAGTTATGAGTTTGGGGATAAGGTGTACCTCAAGGTCTCACCACTCCACGGAATAAGACATTTTGGCATCAAGGGAAAGTTAGCACTCGGATTTGTTGGGCCATGGTGCTTGCCCAAAGCGACGAAGTAGACTCCCGACTCGAGCTGCCAACAAAAATTTCAGAGCTACACGATGTGTTCCATCTCTGCCAACTGAAGAAATGTCATCCTGACATGATGGGGACCCAACTTAGAGACACGGTACCCTTGACAGAAGTTCAACTGGGATATGACCTCACTTATGAGGAGAGATCCATTAGGATCTTAGAAACTGCCGAGAGAAACACCCGAACCAAGATCATCTAGTTCTGCAAGGTATTTTTGGATCACTGCACACAAGAAGAAGTTACTTGGGAACGTGAATATGAGCTTTGAAAGAAGAACCCGAACCTATTTGCTAGACACACGAATCTCGTGGACGAGATTCCTCTTAAGAGGGTTAGTATGTCACAACCCATTGTGAACTTGCTATCATATGCATCCACGATTTCCCTGCACATTTGATTTTAGATCCAACAAGACCAACGTTTGATTTCAAACTAAACCTTGGATTTAAATGTTAGTCCTGGAGGTCTCTCAAATTGTTTTCAGAAAAACTTGCAGAAGGGTAGGAAAGGAATTTCCAAAATCATATTTGCCCAAATTATTTTGAGTGGAAGGGTTTGAAAATAGTTTAGTTTGGTCAATTAAACTACAATTAAGAATTCTGGATATCATAACAAAACAAAAAATGTAAAACAATTCAAATAGGACCAATAGCGTGTGACAAAATTATTATGTCAAAAATCCTTAGAGAAATGTTCAACTAGCAAGGAAAATTCTCAAGGGATATTAGAAATATTTTACCTTTGGGAGAAAAATCAAATTCAAATTTGAAATGCAAAAAGAAAGAGCAGAAACAAAAATGGAAAAAAGAAAAGAACAAAAGAAGAAAAACGGACCAGCTAACCAGGCCGACCCAGCTAGACAGCCAACCGACTAGCCCATGCTAGCGCCCGCTCTTTGTTTCCCTCCCACTGATAGCACGATACGCCCGTGAACTTCACCTCCGATATCCCGCAACCATCGTCCATGCCATCTGCTTGATACTTGTGATCTGCGTTGGGTTTTCAGTGAAGAGGAACGAGTGATGTAGCATAGTATAGGTAAGTATTTCGCTGAGTGAGAACCATGGTTATCGAACAAATAGGAGTAACAAGCAACCCACGTCTTCATCACTGGTACACAAAGGAACAAACACTTGCACCCAATGCGGGCAACAGGGTTGTCAATCCCCTTGGACTCATTATTTGCAAGCAAGTGAATTGTGTAGATGATGGTTGATAATTGCAAAATAAATAAAAAGTAAATTAAGGTAGCAAGGTAATTGTAGCGTTTGTAAATATATTAGTGAATAGACTCGGGGGCATAGTTTTCCCTAGTGGCATCTATCATAAAATAAACATAGGAAGGGTAAACAAATTACTGTTGGGCAATTGATAGAAAAGCGCATAGTTATGTGATATTCACGGCAATGATCATGTGTATATAGGCATCACATTCATAAGAAATAGGTTGACTCCTACTTGCACCTATTACTATTACTTCACCCATCGACCACTATCCAGCATGCATCTAGAGTATTAAGTAAAACAGAGTAATGCTTGGAGAACAATGACATGATCTAGACAAAGAGAACTCAATCAATATTAACTAACCCCATAGTTTTATCCTTAGTGGCAACAACACAAAGACGTGTCTTGTCTCTTTCTGTCACTGGGATATAGATCACCGCAAGATTAAACCCACTACAACGTACACCTCCCAGTGAACAAAGATTAATCTAGTTGGCCAAACCAAATCAATAGATCGAAGAGATTTATGAAGCTATAATAATCATGAAAATAAGAATAAAATGTACAATTCAAAGAAGACTCAAATATTTTATCTTGACTAATCTAAACATAAACCCATAATTCATTAGATCCCAACAAAGGCACCGCACAAAAGGGTTACATCGGATAGATCAAAGCTAAGATGTGATGATCATTGTATTGAAGATCAAGAGAGAGAGATAGCCATCTAGGGACTAATTACAAACCCGTAGGTCAGTGGTGAAATACTCACAAATCACCATGGGAGTAGCAAGGATGATGTAGATGCCCACCGTGATCTATCCTCCTGTAACATGGCACCGGAAAAGGGCTCTAGATGAGCACACAATGGAACAGACACTTGCGGCGGTGGAAAGTGTTTCAAGAGGCTCCTTAGTGTCTATTTGATTAATTGGAATTTATAGGATGGAGAGGGACATCAGAAGGTGCCTCAGGGGGCCAACACATAACAGGGTGCGACCACCCCCCTGGGCGCACCCTGCTGTGTGGTGGCTCCCTCGCGGAGCCTCCGGCCTCCTCGCAAAGCTTCCAGGTCTTCTTTTGGTCTAGAAAAAACATAAAAAAGTTTTGGGGCAACTGGATTCTTTTTGGTACCATAAACCTAAAAAGCCAGAAACATGCAGAAAACAACAACTGGCACTAGGCACTGGGTTAATAGGTTAGTGCCAAAAACTAATATTAATGATAAAATAAATACCAAACATGTATCCTAGAATTGTAATACTATTATAGCATGGAACAATAAAAAATTATAGATACATTGGAGACGTATCATCATCCCCAAGCTTAATTGCTGCTCGTCCTCGAGTAGGTAAATGATAAAAACATAATTTTTGATGTGACATGCTACCCAACATGTAATCCAATGTAGGTATGATTATTGATAAACAACAAATTAATAAACGTCAACATTGTAATATTCATGAACATAGGCAACATAATCATAAAGTTTCGAAACATGCTATCCTTAAAGCACCACATAAATATTAGCATGGCATGGCTCCGTCTTCACCACGTAAATAGAAATGTTAAGCACCACGATGTCAAGTCAAGAAATTGTATCGTACTTTTTAACGCGCTTCAACTTTTTATTAATCACACAATATATGAGCGCGAACCATGGATATAGTATAAAGGTGGAATAAAATATGGTGGTAGGTTTCAAAGGGGTGAAAGTGGAGAAGAAAGTCTCGCATCAACTAGGCGTATCAACAGGCTATGGAGATGCCCATCAATAGGTATCAATGCGAGGAGTAGGGATTGCCATGCAAAGGATGCACTAAAGCTATAAGTGCATGAAAGCTCAAGTAAAGCCAAGTGGGTGTGCATCCAACTTGCTTGCTCTTGAAGATCTCGGGTATTTGAGGGAGCCCTTAATTGGAATATACAAAGCAAGTTCTATATTGAAAAATTCCCACTAGCATATCAAAGTGACAAAACATGAGAATCTTGATATGAAGAACGTGATGCTACTTTGAGGCACAAGTGTAGAAAAGGAGGTAGTAGCACCGTCCCTTCTCTGTTTTTCTCATTTATTTCTTTTTTGTCTTTTTTTATATTTTTTCTTCTTATCTTTTTCTTTCTTTCATTTTTGGTGTGGAGTCTCATCCCGACTTGTGGGGGAATCATTGTCTCCATCATCATTTCCTCACTAAGACTGTTCCATAATAATGATGATCATCACACTTTTGTTTACATACAAAAGTCAATATGAAAAACTGTAGTATAGCTCTATAGTAATGCCTCTAGTAGTGTACCAGGATGTGCAATGATCTAGCATTGCAAAATATATCAAAAAACAGACAAGCCATGGAAATATCATGCTAGTTGTCTTATGATCATGCAAAGCAATGTGACAATGAAAGTACTGGTCATATAATGTGACAGTGGAAGTTGTATTTCAATATATCTCGGAATGGCTATGGAAATGCAATGATAGGTAGATATGCTGGCTATTTTATGGAAGATATAATGAAGCTTATGTGCAAAAGAGGGTATCATGTCACGGAGTTTGGATGCACCGTTGAAAGTTGCACCGATCCTCGTGGTGAGAATGGGCATTGCATGGTTCCGAAGAGGCTAGCAAATATATGGAGGTGAGAGTGTGTATATCCATAGATTCACATTCGTCATAAAGAACTCACATACTTATTGCAAGATTTTATTAGCTTTTTCGAAGCAAAGTGTCGGCCGAGCGATACCCGGGGTACCATGTCCTGTTTGCCACTGGCCCGGAGGACGATACGCGGGTCAACCCAAGCGAGACGATCGCGCCCCAACTACCTCGTAGGGAGCCACCTCATAAGGGATGTGTCTTGCGGAGTCCCCATGCTTCCAGTTCAGGCTCTCTTGATGCCTTCAAGAGCCAGGGCACCCTGCAAGGCGGTTTCATGAGGCTTGGTATGCGGAGCCCACCATAGGGCTCTGCGCCCATCACGTGGGTGATGCACTCATATGGAGGAGTACAACAGGCACTGTGCCAGCCGACATGGATAGGGAGGATTTCCCCTTTGGTGATTAAGGTGCAGCGCCAGTTGCCCATGCAAGAGCAAGTGGCGAAAGGTTACCATTTCTGTGAGAGAGGATCAGAGCCGATCGGTGCTGCGTGATACGTCTCCAACATATCTATAATTTTTATTATTCCATGCTGATAGATTATCATTCTAGGATATTTTTTGGGTATTTATTTACCAATTTATATTATTTTTAGTGCTAAACTATTGACCCAGTGCCCACTGCCAGTTGCTATTTTCTGCATGTTTTTCATTTTTTAGGTGTCCAATACCAAACGAAGTCCAATTGACCTGTAACTTTTTGCACATTTTTCCGGACCAAAATAAGACCAATGAGTATCGGTAAAAGGATCGAGCCACACCCTAATGGTTTGTGGGCCCCTCGAGGCTCTCGTGACTCCGCTTTGTGGCTTATAAATTCGCATATATCCCAAAAGCCCTAGAGGTAGTCCAGAAACACTTTTTACGCTACCGCAAGTCTATGTTTCGATGGGAGGCCATGTGGAGCTCTTTTCCGACACCCAGCCGGAGGGGGTATCGATCACGGAGGGCCTCTTCATCAACCTTGCTTCCCTCATGATGATATTTGAGTAGTTTGCCGTAGACCTACGAGTCCATGGCTAGTACCTAGATGGAAATCTCTCTCTCTCTCTCTCTTGATCTTGATCTTGATCTTCAATACAATGATCATCGCATCTTTGCTTTGATCCATACAATGTAATCCTATTGTGTTATACGTTTATGTTCAGATTATTCATGATAAATATTTGAGTCTTCCCTGAATTGTAACATGATTCTTATGTGCATGATTATGATAGCATCGTAATTCTCTCCGATCTATTAAAATAGTTTGGCCAACTAGATTGATATTTCTTCGATGAGAGAGGTGTGTTGTGGTAGGTTCAACCTGGCGAGTTTCTGTATCCCAGTGATAGAAGGGGATAAGATGCGTCTTTGTGTTGCTGCTAATAAACATAACATGATGGGGTTTATTCATATTGCTTGAGTTTAATTTGTCTCCATCATGTCATCGTTCTCCATGCATTACTTTGTTCTACTTAATACTCAAGATGCATGATGGATAGCGGTCGATGAGTGGAGTAATAGTAATAGGTGCAGGCAGGAGTCGGCCTATTTGTTTTTGGACATGATACCTATATACACATGACCATCTTATTGAATATTGCATAACTATCCGCTTTTCTATCAATTCTCAGATAGTAATTTGTTTACCCACTGTATCTTGTTTTCATGAGAGATGCCACTAGGGAAAACTATGCCCTCGGGTTTATTTACCATATATTTACAAAACCTTCAATACCTTGCTGCCATTAACTTGTTTTTGTTTTATTTTGCAATTTAAAATTATATACACATCTCACTTGCTTGCAAATAACAAGACCAAGGGGATTGACAACCCTCTTGCCCGTGTTGGGTGCAAGTTGTTTATTCTTTTTTGCGTAGCCGCTCGAGACGGTTGCTGTTGACATTCCTATTGGTTCGATAAACCTTGATTTCATAACTGAGGGAAATACCTACCCACATTGTGCTGCAATAACCCGTTCCTCTTCATAGAAAACCCAATGCAGATCACAAGTATCACTGCGGGATGGAGGTCATCGCCGAGCCCACATACGCGTCACGAAGACTGCTTTACCAGACGAAGACCACCTTTAGTCAGGATATGCCTGGCTCCTATCTCCCTTTGAATTACTGCTCTACGGCCACCATTCCTGCCGATATTTTTGGGGAAGAGGACTGAGGCACGATAAGAGGGGACGGGCCACGTCCATGTAGAGGTATCGAGCTATCCTCTCCCCAACACCCCGTGTAGTGGAGCCTCAAGCTTTCCCCTTTTCCAAGGAAATCAAATCACAAGCAGAAACAAGGTTTTATGCCATCGGCGACCAGAACCTGGGTAGCTCGTGTGTCCCCATTATTTCCGGTGAGGAGGAGTAGGTCCGTCGTCAACATTGTTGTGTTTGTCATTGTGTTGTAGGTCGCAAGCCAAGCCCCCCACTTTTTGAACTTCGTTCTTGGATAAGCTCGCTCATGCACATCCTGGAATCTCACATTTGGTGCGCCCGGTAGGGGGGCTTCATGTCTTTGCACCCTCGACCTCGACACTAGCATCGACTTGGACGAGGCTGCCGTGCTGAGCTGCCACCAGGGCACGTGCAGCACCCGACGCCCCCGGGCCGCCACACAGCATGTTGGGGAGCGTGTGTCCCCCTCCTTCTACCCGCCCATGAGCAATCAAGCATGTGACCCTCCTCCTCCATGCGCCGCACTGCTCATGGCCCAAGAGCTTCTGCGCTATCGCCCCGCCAATGACGGCTAAGAAAACTGGTTCGAGCCCATCACTGAGCTCATCGACGATGCGCGCACTGCTCTGAACCACGATGATATAGCGCCCTCCCGCTCCATGGTCCCTCGAGTGTCACACACCGACAACACCAGCACGAGGCTCCTCCTCCTCCTCTTGTGCACGCAGCAGAGCCGCCCCACGGGTCTCAGCATCGACTGGCAACTGTCTGAGCTGCCATATCGTCCGTTGCGCACCCCACGATGAGCGCATGGACAATGATAAGGCATAAAACCACCAGGATTGCGTTCTCGAGGACGTCGCTGCAGCGGGCGCTAGAATCGTGTGGCCCTCAACGGAGGTGTTTCCACCACCGGTGGCTACCTAGCCCTTGGCCCCCGAGCTGTGCCATGTGGTGTGGATTGACAAGTTCAAGCCAGGGCTTCCTCCACGCTACAACAACAGCGCCAACCCCACGGAATTATTCCTGCTCTACACCATGAGCATAGAGGCCGCACAAGGGGACGACTGAGTCATGACGAACTAGTTCCCCATGGACCTCAAAGACACAACACGTGCATGGCTCCTGAACCTCCCCGAGGCATCCATCTCTTCATGGGTGGAGCGTGCAAGCAGTTCGTCGCCAACTTCATGGGCAATAACGACTACCTCTTCACGCTCAACGACCTGCGGGTCGTGCGCCAGCGCCCTGATGAGCCCCTCCGCAAGTTCGTCCAGCGCTTCAGCGAGGTACGCAACATGATCTCGAGGGCCTCGATTGCTGCCATCATCTCTGCCATCACCAACAACGTTACCGACATGAAGGTGCACCAGAAGCTCTCCGTCAGGGACAAGCTAGACTCCACGACAGATCTTTTCGTCCTCGCCAACCGTTGCGCCAAGGCCGAAGAAGGGTGACTTTGCCTATGTGATGACCTTGAACCCGAGCCCTCCACTGCGAACTTCAAGGGCAAGGGCCCCAAGCACAAGGGCCCCACCGTGCTTGGGGCGGAGCTCGAGAAAAAGAGAGGACGAGACTGCGATGAAACACCTCCAAATCCTTTCTACGCCTACGACAATCTGAACTCCCACAACATCGAGGAGTGCTACGAGCTTAGGCAGCTTCGCAAGGGTTGCGCCAGTCACCATGGCAGACGCTAGGAGGGCGGCAGGTGCCATGGTGGCGGCCGAGGAGGTAGCTACTCAGGTAATAACAATGACCACAACCGCCACGGCTCATAGGAACAGCCGCAACAGGTTGACACTCACACCAACGCCACTCTGCTTACACCAACGACTCCCCTCCCATTGAGAACACGGGGCTACCAAGAGCCCCACAAGGTGGCCTACATCCTCGACGAGCCCTGTCCCCTCCATCCAACCACCACTTCAAACAGTTCTCCCATGATGTGAGCGCGGCCCTCCCCATGCTCGAGCCCGCCAACCGCCTCAACTGGTTTCAGCTCCCCATCGCCTTCGACGCCAGCAACCACCCCAAGTCCAAAAGCACCGTGTGCACCATCCCCCTATTGTGCACTCCCATTATTAGCAACGTGCCATCACCAAGACGTTCATCGACGGCAGGGCGGGGCTCAACATGCTTGATACAACCATTTTGCATCATAAATTATTATTGATATTTGTGTCATTCTTGTCCAATTTTCCCGATTATCATACAATTCTTATGCCCTTTCTCTATGAATATGCGAGGTACATCACAAAGAGGGAAATATCTGGAAACTGGAATTCTGGACCGGGAAACTAAGAAAAAGGCAGAAAAATCAACATGCTCCTAGTGACCTGAAACTTGAAAGAGAATTTTTCTAGAATATTTATGAATTATTGGGCCAAAAATATACCAGAGGACGGACACTTGCTAGACACAAGCCAAGAGGGTGCGGCCAGGGGGATGGTCGTGCCCTGATGGCTTGTGGGCTCCAGCTAGCCTTCTGACGTCATTCTTCTCCTATATGGTCTGTCTTGACCTAGAAAAATCATAAGCAACTGTTCGGGATGAAGCGCCGCTGTCTCAAGGTGGAAACCTAGGAATAGGCCCTTTTGATCTCTAGCAGAGAGATTCTACCAGGGAAACCACCCTCCAGGAGGGAGAAATCGAAGCCATCATCATCACCAACGCTTCCTCCTTCATGGGAGGACCAATCTTCATCAATATATTCACCAGCACCTTCTCATATTCAACCCTAGTTCATCTCTTGTATTCAATGTTTGCCTCAAAACCTTGGGTTGGTACATGTGGGTTACTAGTTGTGTTGATCACATCTTGTAGTTAATGCTTGTTGGATTACTTGGTGGAAGATATTATGTTCAGATTCTTAATTATTATTATTACACCTCTGATCTTGAACATATTGATGAGGTGTGAGTAGTAAGTATTGTTCCTGAGGACATGGGAGCAGTCTTGTTATAAGTAATTATATAAGGTTGGTATTCGTTTGATATTTTGATGATATGTATGTTGTTACTTCTCTTAGTGGTGTCATGTGAACATCGACTACATGACACTTCACCATGTTATGGGCCTCAAGGAGGTCATTGTGGAGTAACAAGTAGATGATGGGTTGCGAGAGTTATAGAAGCTTAAACCCAGTTTATGCATTACTTCATGAGGAGCTCATTTTGATCCACACGTTCAATGCTATGGTTAGATTTATCTTAATTCTTCTTTCATAGTTGTGGATGGTTGCGAGAGAGGGTAATCATAAGTTGGTAGTTTGTTCAAGTAAGAACAACACATTAGCGCCGGTCCACCCACATATACCAAAGTAGCGAACACGAATCAACTCAATATGATGAACATGACTCGACAGAAAATCCCATGTGTCCTCGAGAGCGCTTGATTAATATAAGAGTACTTTCAGGCATGTCCTTTGATACAACAAGGATTGGGCTACCTTGTTGCACCTTTTCTACTACTTGTTACTTGTCACTTGTTACAAAATATCTTGGTACAAAACTATCTATCACTATTACTTACATCACTTGCAGAGAATACCTTACTGAAATCCGCTTATCATTTCCTTCTCCTCCTCGTTTGGTTTGACACTCTTACTTATCGAAAGGACTACGATTGATCACATATACTTGTGGGTCATCAATACTCTATGTGGAGACCTTCGAGACACTTCAAGTACCCTATGAGCGCGTGATACCCACTAGGCCTTTCTGTGGTGTCATCGACGGCTCCACCATTCCCCTTGGGCAAGTGTGCCTCCCCGTCACGTTTGGCACCCCGAAGAACTACCACACGGAGTTCATCGACTTCGACATGGCACACATTGGCCTCCCCTACGACGTCATCTTGGGCTACCCGGCACTCTCCAAGTTCATGGCCGTGACCCACCACACGTACGACCCTGTCAAGATGCCCGGCTGCGGAGGCACCATCACTATCCATTGCGACGAGACGGACGCAACGCACACCCTCTAGCACGCCTACAAGGTCACCACCGCATACCCCACCGACGAGGACATCCTTGGGACCGCTGAAGAGGCGCTCACGAAGAAGAAGCCCCGACTCCCTCAAAAGCGGGTTGGACTCAAGAAGGCGTCGCCATACGGGAACAACACATGCCCCTCCCGCGCCATCACGATGCCCTTCCCTCAAATAGGAAGGCGCGCTTGTCGCCCCCCTGCGGGAAAGCACTGGTGTGCTGTCATGGATAGTGCCAGGTGTGCCCAGCCTGCCAAGGGAGGTGATCAAGCATGATTCAGTTGCATGCTAGAGCGCACGACCCGTTGGCAAGCTCCAAAATGCAGGAACCGCCCATGTAGCACCCAGCCCCAGGTGGATTGTCAGCACCATACCTGTCTGCAAGCTGTGTGGCGGTAGGCGCATGTGCGTTGACTTATTCTCCCTCAACATGGCTTGCCTCGCGAGGCCCGTCTCTTATCAATCTCCACTCATGCCCATGCCTTTCATCATGGGGAACGTTGTAGTCATATTTGCAAGGCTAGTGCACATGAGCCTAGAGTCCCACATCCCGGATGTGGTGAACAATCGCCGATGAGCCCATCGCGGCCCCACGAATGACGGTGGAGGGTGTTCCAGTACCAAACACATGGAACGCCCTCCATCACCGTAATTCTATCCGTGCTCCATGCATGCGCGTGTGCTCGAGTTGTACATGCTCCGGGTCTCTCTCTACTCATGCTGCCTTCGGCACATGATTGCCCCTTCCCACTCTCATGGAAGCCACATGGTTAGCGCTGGCAGAACTCTCCTACCCAGTCGCGTGGAAACCCATGCTCCGTGCTGATAGAAACCCCATGCTCACACATGGCATACCTTTTGACACGAGGGCGCTTTTTAGTGAATCCAATCTCAGGCTGACCCATGTTCGTCACGACAGCATTTCTGTCACCATTTGAGGTCACTTTTTGTAGGATCGAAAGAAGTTGTGTCTAGAGGGGGGGGTGAATAGACTACTTGTCTAGATAAAAATCCTGGCCTTACCATCTTTTAAGGAGGGCAGAATTTCAGCAATACTAACAAGTCTAGTACACCCTACACATTCTAGTCAACATATATGGCAGAGAAAAAGTAAAGACTTTGCACATGTAAAGGAGTAGAGTTTAGGAGATCAAACGCAAAGAGGTTGACACGGCAATTTTTGGCACGGTTCCGATAGGTCGTACATCCATGTTAATGGAGACTTCAACCCATGGAGGGTAATGGTTGCGAGAGTCCACGGAGGGCTCCACCCACGAAGGGTCCAAAAGAAGCGACCTTGTCTACTCCACCACGGCTTCCATCCATGAAGGACTAGCCTTACTCACGGTAGATCTTCAAAAAGTAGGCTATCTCCTTTCCCTTACAAACATCTTGGTTCAACTCCACAACACGGACTAGAAGGCTCCCAAGCACACGTAACCAATCTAGGAGGCACCACCCTCCAAAAGGTAATAGATGTGGTAGAACGATGAACTCCTTGCTCTTATGCTTCTAAAGATATTCTTCTCAACACAAAATCACTCTCTCACAGAATAGGCATGGGTAGGAGAGATTGATTTGGTGGAAAGCAGTTTGGGATGGCTAGATGTCAAGTTTCAAATGATTGGAATGGAATATCTTGGTCTCAACACATGAGTAGGTGGCTCTCTCTCAGAAAATGGATCTCACAATGAAGTATATGTTCTGAGTGCTTCTCCCAGAAATGAGAGGTGGGTGAAGGGGTATATATAGGCAGCACAAAAAATCAAACCGTCACACCAAAAGTGGAAAACTCGGTGACACCAAAGTCATAAACTCAATGGTACCAACTTGTACTAAAGGCACCAACTTTTGAATCTCGGTGAGACCGATATACACAACTCGGCGGTACTGAAAAAGTGACTAACGGTCAGATGAGCAAACTCGGTGACACCGATACTGAAAATCGGAAATTCCAATTTTGTGTAGTGATGCAACCGAAAGTTGGTCACCAAAACTCGGTAGCACCAATATGGTTTCGGTTGCACCATTTGGTGGAAATGGCTAGGGTTTTGTATGAGATCAAACTCGGTGTGGCTGAAATGGAAAACTTGGTGGCACCGATTTTGATTATGTGGTTTTGGACAGAATGGTTATGTGGGAAAAATGACTGCGTATTTTTGGTGGCTAACTTAGAGCACTTGAGCAACCAGTTCATTTTAATACCTCACCCCCTTTTAATAGTATTGGCTTTCCTATGGACTCAAGAGTGATTTGTTACAAATATAAAATGAAGAGTCTTCTAGCTTGAGGCTTGAGCCAATCCTATTCCTTTCTTGCATCAAGGGGCATCTCCACATAATCCTTAGCCAAAGCTCTCTATGGACTATTCCTGAAATATCTAGGTGAAAGTGTTAGTCCAAGAGACAATGTATGTTGTCATGAATTATCAAAATCACCAAGGGAGCATATGTGCTTTCAATCTCCCCCTTTTTGGTAATTGATGACAACATACAATCAAAACTTCAAATAAAGATAAGCATTAGAATATGATAGCTTTTAAAGATAAATGATTAGTACAATGTACCCCTAAATGTGTGCAATCCCTTATTAATGGATAGTTGCTTTGGAATGCATGTGCACCCATAAATTAGAAGGGACAAGACAAGCCATATAATTCTTGGCTATATGCATAAAAATAAGTGAATGCAGAACTTCCATGTTCAAGATTCCCTCTTGCAAGCAATATGTGCAAGAAACAAGAGATCATCGCGAACAAGGATATGATGCATATACTTACCTTGAGGTTCTTGAGCGTCTTAGCAGTAGGAGTATGAATGGGAAAACAAATGTTATAAAACACAAGAGTAATCCATTGTAAAGATGCGAAGAGCTCAAAACTAGCTAGATATTTGAAGACATATTTCAAATAGGATTTGATGATAGATATGTCTCCAAAAGAAATCATAATCGTCTCCCCCAAGAATGAATATGTAGGATTACCTCAACCCCTGAATCATAGCATGCAGATATTGGGATTAGGTAGGGCAAGACAAGTTCAATCTCTCTAGAGTGACAACTGAAACAATTTTATCTCTCTCCCCCTTCATATGTAAGGTTTGATACATCTCCCCATAGGTAGATCTTCCCTAGGTAAACCTTCTTTAAGGAACATATATCTCCCCTTATAGACATTTCTCCCTCTTAAATAAGCTTATTGGTGATATTTCTCCCCTATAAATAGGTTCATTGGAAACTTTGATATTTCTCCCCCTTTGGCATTAAGTTCCAAAAAGGTCAGAGGGTAAGGGCTCATTGAGAGAAAGGAATCTTTGATACTTCTCTCTTTGATAAGTTTTCCTTGAATTTGATTTTCTCCCCCTTTGCTAGTACGTAAGGGTTGATTGAAAGTTTCCCCCTTTAATATGAACTAGAGTTCCATAAACTATCTCTGCCCTATGATAGGGATCCCGTATAATTCTCCCTCTTATAACGTATGGGATCACTCAGGTTTTCTCCCCGTAGAGAAGTTTTCTCCCCCTAGAAACAATGCTAAGAGTGATGTTTGTTTCATAAAATTTTCAGTAAAGTCTTAGAAGGCAATGAAACATGGGATCATTGATAATATTTCTCCCTCTAAGGCAAAATTCCAGAAAATATCACAAAGACGAAGGAAGTGATAATATCGGAGTCACCGAGGCAAAGTGGTTTAGTAGAACCGAGAATGAGATTTAGGCCTCTCGGAGAGATAGGTTGGATCGAGTTTCCCAGATTGGTGAGACCGAGTTGCAAAGAAAATCAACTCCTTAACTGAAAATGAACAGAAAATTTTCTCAAACTTCTAAAAGAAAACAAAATATCTAAAGATTGAAGGAAAATAAGATACCAATTATAAAAGTAACAACTCTAAAAGGAAATAAGAGCAAACAAAATAATAATATTTTTTTGATTTTATGAAAATGTACATACATATAGATGAGAGTTGAATGGTTCCAAGAAAGTAAGCAATGACAAAAGTGGACCATACAAGAGTCTCCATCTAGATGTGGGGAGGTGACTAGGTCACCTATATTAGAGTATTTGACTTGAGGAGTCAAGCAAGATTGCAAGATCATAGGCCGTACTCATCGTTAAGCGTGAAATGGGGTTACAATTTTTCGATTAAGCTTTAAATGTCTTCATATCACTTGAGTTGCTTTACCTTGTGAGTTGGTGTAAGGCTTTATCAAGGATATGAGTACATACCTTCGAAAGATGTTGATGACGTGGCAAGTAGGTGAACTTGTTGTGGATGCTCAACATTGATGAAGATCATCTTGAGTTGGGAGCTATCCATGTCATTTTGGTTCACTTTTCACCTACAATGGTTAGTCACGCAAGGAAGTACATAATATATCCTAATGACATGAGTGAATAACTTCATCAAATGATAGTCAAGGATATGATTTTTTTGTCTTCTTCCTCCATCTTCGAAGAAAGGGTTGTTAATACTTGGCCATATCAAGATTGCTTTTGATGTGAGTTGATTGCAATCTTGTGATGTCTATTTCTTCCAAGTACCTACAAAAGGTTAAATGCACTATAAGGGAGCATAGTTTCCAAGATATAAGATAGTCATATCAATGGCATCAAGGAATAGTCAGTCAAGCTCATGCCCTTGCATGCATCCGATTGAGTCTAGATCAGGTTTAAGCATCAATGATGTTCAACTCACTCCTCAAATGACAGAACACTTTCTCATCAAGTGTTTTGGTAAAGATAATAGCTAATTGTTTGTCAGTACGAACATGCTTGAGATTTATATCTCCATTAGCAACATGATCACGAATAAAATGATGTTGCACTTGGAAATGTTTTGTTCGAGAACGTTGCACAGGATTATAGGCAATCTTAATATCACTTTCATTGTCACATAACAATGGAACTTTTCTAACATGAATGCCATAATCCTTAAGAGTTTGAGTCATCCAAAGTAATTGTGCACTACATGATCCAACAACAATGTATTCAGCTTCGACAGTTGATAAGGATACCGAGTTTTGTTTCTTGGTTGACCAAGATACAAGAGATCTCCCAACAAATTGACATGTACTTGAGGTGGATTTTCTATCAACCTTGTCTCTGGCATAGTCAGAGTCATAATAGCCAACAAGATCAAAAGAAGTTCCCTTGGGATACCATATGCCGAAGCTTGGTGCATGTATGAGGTATCGAGCACACATGCAAACACTCAACATGATGTCAGGACGGGAGGCACATAGATATAGCAATTAACCAATCATTGATCCATAAACCTTTTGATCAAGTAGTTGGTCTTCCTTAGTGAGGTCAAGATGTACACTAGTAGGCATGGGGGTTCTCATACCTTTGCATTCTTGCGTGTTGAACTTCCTGATTTAGTCCTTGGTGTAATTGGTTTGAGAGATAAACGTACCTTCTCTTGATAGTTTGATTTGCAATCCAAGGAAGAATTTTAATTCACACATCATGGACATATGATACTTCTCTGACATCAACTTTCCAAAATTTTCACTAAAATGTGGGTTAGTAGAACCAAAGATAATATCATCCACATAAATTTGGCATGCAACCAGTTCTCCACTAACTCTTTTAGTAAATAAGGTTGCATCAATTTTACCAATCTCAAAACCCTTTTCAATAAGAAACTTTGTTAGGCATTTGTACCCAGCTATAGGGGCTTGTTTAAGACCATAGAAAGCTTTACGGAGTATGTAAACATGATTAGGTTTCTTAGGGTTCACAAATCAAGGAGGTTGTTTAACATAAACTCTCTCCTCAATTTCTCCATTAAGAAAAGCACTTTTGATATCCATTTGGTAAAGAGTAATATCATGGTGATTGGCATAATCAAGAAGAATGGGAATGGGTTCAAGTCTAGTAATGGGTGCATAAGTCTCACCGTAGTCCATATCTTCGACATGTGTGTATCCTTGGGCTACGAGACGTGCCTTGTTGCATACAACTTGTCCATCTTCATCTTGCTTGTTTCGAAACACCCATGTTGTACCAATGATGTTCTGCTCGCCTTCGGGCTTTTTAACAAGTGTCCACACTTTGTTCCTCTCGAAGTTGTGTAGCTTTTCGTGCATGGCATTCACACAATCCGGGTCCTGAAGGGCTTCTTCAACCTTCAATTGTTCAATGCTAGAGATGAAAGAATAATGCTCACAAAAGTTAGCTAAACCAGATTTAGAGCGAGTGATTCTCCCGAGTTTTATGTCACGTTGATTTTATTCAACTGATGATCTCTGTCCACTGTTGCTCTAACTCTTGACAGCTTCTTCTTGTTGGATAGTGGAGCTTCTTCATCATCATCATCATGTTTCATGTTTTCGTTGATGTCATCATCTCCTTGAGGTGGTGGTGAGGAAGGTTGAGGTGGATCTTCACGATGTACTTCTTCCACTTCTTCTTCATGTCGTGTACCGCCTGTGGATGCTTCCATGTCATTTTGTGGTTTGCCTTGACACGAAGTAGGAACTTACACTTGAGTTGATGAAGTACTTTCCTTCACCTCCATGGGACGAATCTTGCTAATAGATAACTCTTTGATGGCATCCGAAGGTTCCTTATCCCCTACATCATTTGGCAATTATTTGACTTGCGAACCATTAGTCTCATCAAACTTCACATCTACCATATCTTTAACTTTTCGAGTGAAGTTGTTGTAGACATGGTAAGTGTGAGAGTTCGATCCGTAACCGAGTAGGAAACCTTAATAAGATTCAGGAGAAAATTTAGAGCAACGATGCTTGTCAAGAATATAGCACATAGAGCCGAATACCCGAAAGTATCCAACTTGGGGTTTGTTACACGTGAGTAGCTCGTATGCCGTTTTACCAAGAAGCTTGTGTAGGTAAAGTCGGTTTATGGCATGGCAAGCTGTTTCCACGGCTTCTACCCAAAAGTATCTTGGAGTCTTGTATCCATCAAGCATCGTTCTTGCCATCTCTATAAGAGTCTGGTTCTTCCTCTCAACAACTCCATTTTGTTGAGGTGTGTATGTCGCCGAGAACTCATGTGAGATACCTTCTTCGTCAAGAAAAGCATCTATATTGGTGTTCTTGAACTCCGTTATGTTGTCGCTCTGAACCTTCTTGATCTTCACTCCAAACTAGTTTTGATCTTCTCGAGTGAAGTTCTTGAAGATCTTTTGTACCTGCAACTTATCATCAAGAAAGAATACCCACGGAAATATGGAAAAATCATCAACAATGACTAAATTATAAGAATTTCCACCGAGGCTCTTGTAAGCATTGGGACCAAAGAGATCCATGTGAAGAAGCTCGAGTGGTCTTCTTGTAGTCATGATGTTCTTCACGGGATGACTTCCACCAACTTGCTTTCCTGCTTGACAAGCACTACAAAGTCTGTCTTTGTCAAAGATAACATCTTTAACACGAAGAATATGATCACCTATGATAAGTTTGTCAAGATTACACACACTACTGGAATCCAGTAATTTGCCATCATCCAGTTCTTTGCCGTCTGCTGGCTGATGGCAAAGAAGATCTTTGCCGTCAGCTGACCTAAAGCGGACGGTAAAGGGCTCACTGATGGTAAATAGAATGATTGCCATCGGCCAGGGCTTTGCCGATTGCCTGCGGACGGCAAAGAGACCTAGGGCAGACGGCAAAGAGGGCAGATGGGTCCCACTAGACAACCTTCATGTTCTAACCTTCTATTCCATAACCAACCTTTAGAAGATTTAGCAATAATACATGTATGGGGTTTGGATTTCATAGACAAATCGACAATGTATAGATAACCTCTTTGGAAACCAGTAAAGACAATGTTATGGTTGTCGCGACGAAACACTTGGCAGTCAACTTTTGTAAATAGCACATTGAGACCAAAGTCTGCTAGTCTAGATACAGAAACAAGATTGTAACCAAGGGATTCAACAAGCATGACATTTTCAATAGAACTTCCATGAGATACTACCACCTTACCAAGACCAAGTACCTTATCTTTGGAGTTATCTCCAAAAGTCACATACTTTCGAGATCCATGGTTGGGTGTAATCTCATGGAACATGTCTTTATCTCCGTCATGTGATCAGTGCATCCACTGTCGAGAACCCAATCCTTTCCACCGGACATGTAGTCTCTAAGTTTAGCCATACTCTAAGGTTAGCCACAAGGTTAAGGTTCCTCATGGTCTTTTCATACTCGATGTCAAACACTTCATCTTCATTGTAGTATCCATGCTCCACATAGTCATCATCGGATGAAGTCCCCTCATCATAAACAAGAGTTTCATTAGAATTTTGACTATCACAATATTCATATTTATGCATGTGAATGGATTCAACAATGATATTGTTAATAGTAATGACATCTCCTTTAACACACATGAGCTCACGAAGCTCAAATAGATATTTACCAAGATTAGGATCGGTTGGCTTCATTTTATGAAAGGCAATGCATTTGTGGATAATGATATCAAGATTTTTCAAGGAATAATTTCGATATGTTTTCTCTAAGTCTTTCCACAAAGTATGAGCACACTCGAAGTGTTGCATATGATTACGAACACTTCTTGGTAGTCCTCTAATGATTGGATTAACAATGTTAAGATTACCAAGCATATCAACTTCATCATCATGAGAAGGATGTATGGGATATGGTAGGAGCATACACTACACGAATCAGCTTCTTTGCCATCGGCCATCACGGACGGCAAAGAGGTCCATACCGACGGCAAAGAGCTTTGCCGTCTGCCACCTGTCGGCAAAGATTCTGCGTCAGCCTACGACGACATTGTAGCTTCTTTGTCGTCAGCCTACCCTAAGCGGATGGCAAAGCTCTTTGCCGTTAGTGTCAGACACTGAGCAGTTGGCAAAGAGATTGAGACGGCAG
This sequence comes from Hordeum vulgare subsp. vulgare, assembly GCF_904849725.1. NCBI lineage: Eukaryota > Viridiplantae > Streptophyta > Magnoliopsida > Poales > Poaceae > Hordeum > Hordeum vulgare. Next base: position 330,290,543 of record NC_058522.1, on the reverse strand, counting down.
CCGACAGGCGACGCCTCCGTTAGGGCTAACTGAGGCTTTGTCGTCTGCTTCCCTCCGCATCTTTGTCGTGTGCTTCCCTCCCCATCTTTGCCGTCTGCTTCTATGGGCCAGCACAAAGTTTGGCCAGCGCCTGTTGGCTTCTTTCCCGTTTGCCTCCCTACCGCTTTGTCGTCATCCTCTCGATGCAGCGAACGTCAAAGAGCCCATATGGCCAGCTATTGGTGCCCAGGTTGCACAGCTGGGTGCTACGTGGCACCTTTGCCGTCAGCTGCCTGATGGCAAAGGCTGTTGCCATCAGCTAGCAGACGGCAAAGAGCCCAAATTGTCACATTTTTGTTTAGTTTTTCTATTTCACAGCACACATATATATAATTAATAGCACATATATGATATATAGGTCACAACACATATATGATTTACATATAAAGTTCATCGATGCCACTTGTTCATCAACGTACATCCCATATATCGAAAGAACCAACACATACAAAGTTTCATCCATATATACATACATATGGTTCCACATATATTGTTCATCCTTATATACATATACATATAGTTCCACATTGTTCATCAACTCAAATAAAAACTAGAACTAAAGCACTCCAATGCGAGCTTCCATGCATGTAGTACATCCAATCTGCAAAATGGGAATAAGAAAGTCAGAAGAAGAAGAACAACAACATATATATGACAAACAAGCTAAATTTAAGAAGAAAGAGAAGAAGCATGAAGAGAATAAGGAGAAGAAAACAAGAATAAGGAGGAGGAGGAGGAGGAGAAGGATAAGGAGAAGGAGGAGAAGAGGAGAAGAAGAAGGAGAAGAAGGAGGAGAGAATAAGAAGGAGAAGAAGGAGGGCTCCTTCTCCTTCTTCTCCTCCTTCTCCTTCTTCTATTCTTCTTATCCTCCTCCTTCTTCTCCTTCTCCTTCTCTTCTTTTTCTCTTCTTCTTTTTCTTCTTCCTTTTCATTTCTCCTCTTCTCCTCTTCTTGGAGCTAAATTAGCCTACTATGTCTTTTTGGAGCTAAATGGGCTAATTATGTCATTTAGGAGAGAACTTAGCTAATTATGTCATTTAGGAGAGAACTTAGCTAATTATGTCATTTAGTAGAGAACTTAGAGAAGGAGGAGAAGGAGGAGAGAAGAAGGAGAAGAAGGAGAAGAAGGAGGGAGAAGAAGAAGGAGGAGAGAATAAGGAGAAGAAGGAGGGCTCCTCCTCCTCCTCCTCCTTCTCCTTCTTCTTCTCTTCTTCTTCTCTTCTTCTTCTTCTTCTTCTTCCTTCTTTTAATTTTTCCTCTTTCTTCTCCTCTTCTCCTCCTCTTCTTCTTATTCTTCTTCTCCTCCTCCTCCTCCACCTCCTCTTCTCCTCCTCTTCTTCTTCCTCTTATTTCAATTTCTATTTTTCTTTATCCTCTTCTTATACTTATTCTTCTTTTTTCTTTTTTCTCTTCTTCTCCTTCATATTTTTTTCTTCTTATCTTCTTCTCTTAGGCCTTATTATGTAATTTAGGAGAGAACTTAGCTAAGTATAGGTAAATTTTTATTAAATATGCCATTTTGGAGCTAACTAAGCTAATTATGTCATTTTGGAGGATAATTAGCTAAGTTGTGAGCTAACCAAGGTTCTTATGATGTTTTTACCCTAACTAAGCTAATTATGTCATTTTGGAGGATAATTATCTAAGTATGTCTTTGTTGGGGAAAATAAGCTAAATTGAAGAAGAAATAGAAGAGGCAAGAAGAGAAGAAGGAGAAGAAAAAGAAGGAGGAGAAGGAGGAGGAGAAGAAGGAGGAGAAGAAGGAGGAGAGAAGAAGGATAATAAGAACGAGAAGAAGGAGGGAGAAGAATAAGGAGGAGAGAAGAAGGATAAGGAGAAGAAGAAGGGCTCCTTCTCCTCCTCCTCCTTCTCCTTCTTCTTGTCTTCTTCTTCTCTTCTTCTTCTTCTTCCTTCTTTTCATTTTTCCTCTTTCTTCTTCTTCTCCTCCTCTTCTTCTTCTTCTTCTTCTTCTTCTCCTCCTCCTCTCCTCTTTTTCCTCTTCTTCTTCTTCTTCTTCTTCTTCTTCTTCTTCCTCTTATTTCTATTTCTATTTTTCTTTATCCTCTTCTTCTACTTATTCTTCTTTTCTTCTTTTTTCTCTTCTTGTCCTACTTATTTTTTTCTTATTCTCTTAGGCCTTATTATGTAATTTAGGAGAGAACTTAGCTAAGTATAGGTAATTTTTTATTAAATAGGTCATTTTGGAGCTAACTAAGCTAATTATGTCATTTTGGAGGATAATTAGCTAAGTTGTGAGCTAACCAAGGTTCTTATGATGTTTTTACCCTAACTAAGCTAACTATGTCATTTTGGAGGATAATTAGCTAAGTATGTCTTTGTTGGGGAAAATAAGCTAAATTGAAGAAGAAAGAGAAGAAGCAAGAAGACAAGAAGGAGAAGAAAAAGAAGAAGGAGAAGGAGGAGGAGAAGAACCTTCTTCTCCTCCTCCTTCTCCTTCTTCTTCTTCTTCTTCTTCTCTTCTTCTTCATCTTCTTCCTTCTTTTCATTTTTCCTATTTCTTCTCCTGTTCTCCTCTTCTTGGAGCTAAATTAGCTAACTATGTCTTTTTGGAGCTAAAAGGGCTAATTATGTCATTATAGAGGAAAATAAGCTAAGAATACAATATTCATGAGCTAACCAAGTTTTTTTCCTATTTCTTCTCCTCTTCTCCTCTTGTTAATACTAGTTTATAATGACCATTGAAATGAAACTCACAGTGCCAATCGCAGAGAAGACGGGCATCGACAGAGGGACTTGACCTGCCATGATAAAGATTAAAATAAATTATTACAACATAATCAATATCATGAATAATAATATGTACATATATAATTTAAGTTGTGAATCTTACAAACTAATAATCATCATCAATAAATGAATCATCAGCATCACTATCACACATTTTTCATGAATGACGTGCTCATCGGGTTCAACGGCATCAAGTTGTGGAAGGCCTTTTTGTAATCGGTCAAGCATTGATAGGTCATCCGCATCAGTAACCTCTTATAGTTCCAGCTCTGCTGGTTCCGGCTCAGGGGTGAAGTCGGATTCATTGTCGCTGTCTACTTCCATGTTCTGGGGTGAAGCACGACGGTTCTTGAAACGTTTCTTGGAAAGACGTGTTTCTTGGAAGAATTCTCCATCATATGTGTCTGGGTTAATGTGAGGTTCATAATCTTATTCATTTGGGAGAGGTGGTCGGGCATAGATAGCTCTTTGCCAAAGGTACGAAAGAGATACCCGTTTATGTTGTATTTCTCAAATGAACGGACCTTATAGTCAAAACCATTAGCGGCTTGTCTCAATTCGGCGTCCATAGACTCTGAATTAGCCTACAAGTTTAATACGAAACGATTGTTGCATTAGCCGCAAGTTAGACCAAGAAATGGAATGGTCCATTATTGATAATTACCGTTTGTTTGAACCAAGAGATGAAACCAGGATAGCCGCCTCCTGTCTTTTCCAGAAGCTCATACTCTTCGACGGAATCATTTTTGATCACCGCTCCATCCGAGAATTTGGCGACGTATCGGGTGTATGAAATATCTGGGAATAAGAGTTGTTCAAAGGAATTAGAAGTTACGGGAAAATGTGCCGAGAACTTACTCGATGTACGGCCGCACTTCTGTTAGGTTTTTGAAGATATAGAACGAAATGTTCCGCCATTCTTTGACATCCAATGTTATTGGTTTCAAAGCACCGGCTGGTGCGAGCTTCACTTTGAATAGGCTGAGGTTGGACCCACCTTTTTTAGGGTGTGCATCATTGTGCCGAGGCTTCGTATTATGCAAATGATGATTTTTGGCTTCGTAGTGTGTTGTCACAAAGTTTGCCACCTCCTCAGTAATGAAAGCCTCAGCCATCGATGCTTTAATTCTACGCTTATTTTTACATTTAGCTCAAAGCATTTTCTGCATCCTCTCAGTTGCATAGCACCAACGATTTTGCACGGGCCCACCCAATCTTGCCTCGGTCGGTAGATGTAAAATCAAATGCTGCATTGGATTAAAGAAGCCAAGCGGAAAGATCTTCTCTAACTTGCACAACAACTCCGGTGCAAACTCCTCCATGTCATCTACCACGCTAGGCGACAATTCTTTCGCACAAAGAACACGGAAGAAATAGCTTAGCTCCGCCAGTACTAGCCATTCATTCTCAGGAATAAAGCCACGTAACATCACCGACATTACCCGCTGTAGCCATATGTGCCAATCATGACTCTTCAGACCTAAGATTTTTATTTTTTCAAGACTCGCTCCCCTCTTTAGATTCGCTGCATACCCATCGGGGAACATCAAGTGCATTTTGACCCACAAGATAATTTCCCTCATAGCTGGCCTTCCAAGATTGAACTAGGCCTTTGGCTTCGACCACTTCTGCTTTCCTTTGCCTTCTCGCATGTTTTGTAACGGTCTATGACATAGTGTCTCTTGATCGACTCTAGCCTTAGTATTATCCTTTGTCTTCCCATCTATGTTGAACAATGTACCAAAAATAGCATGTCCGATATTCATCTCAGTGTGCATCATGTCGATATTGTGTGGAAGAAGGAGGTCTTTGAAGTAAGGCAGATCCCAGAAGCATGGCTTGTGAGTCCAGGCGTGTTTTGAATTATACCCCTTGAAATACCCTGGATGCTCTGGATCAGGCTCGAGGGCGTTTAACTAATCCAGGATCTGTTGACCTGCCAACGCAGGTGGTGCCAAGTTTTTGACAACTTTACCTTTGGTAAAGTTCTTCTTATCTTTTCTGAACTGATTGTCAGGATCCAGGAACTGTCTATGCAAGTCAAAGCAAGAATACTTCCGACCCTCCTGCAACCAATGAAACTGAAGAGCTAGCTTGCATTGGGGGCACGGGAACCTTGCATGCACACACCATCCAGAGAATAGCGCATACGCCGGCAAGTCATGCATAGAGTACATGTACCACACATGCATTTTGAAGTTTTGTTTTCTAGCGGCATCGTATGTCTTGACCCCATTATCCCAAGCTTCTTCCAATTCATTCTTAAGCAGGTGCAGGTACACATTCATATTCGTCCCCAGATAATCGGGCCCTGGAATTATCAATGTCAGAAATATGTTCTTTCTTTGCATAATCTTCCCGGGGGGGAGATTGAGTCGAACGACAAATACAGGCCAACAACTGTATTGGGTTGCCGTCATGCCGAATGGATTAAGACCATCCGTGGCGACGCAGACTCGAGGATTCCTTGGATCTGCCGCTTTATCCCGATGTAATCCATCGAAATGTTTCCACGCTTTCCCATCCGATGTGTGTACCGCCATCTTATTCCCATCCGCATCTAGTTCAGTTCTTTTGCCTAGTTTGTGCCATGTCATCTGTCTGGCTGTCTCTTCGACCATGAAAAGACGTTGAAGCCTTTGTACAATTGGCATATACCGAAGAACACTAACTGCAATTTTGGTATGCCTCTTCTCACCCATACCGTTGTCTACCATAAGATACCTGCAAGACTCGCTATTGGGACAATATTCCAATCGTGCATACTCCTTCCTAAATAAGACACATCCTTTCTCACATGCATCTATCTTCTCATAGGGCATCTTAAGTACACAAAGTATTTTGTCCGACTGGTACAAGTTTGCAGGCATGACATGGCCTTTGCGTAGGAAGCGTCCAAATAGTGTCATCATCGTGTCATAACATTCTCTTCCCAAATTGAACTGAGCCTTCAGAGCCATTACTTGTGCAATTGCATCCAGCTGACAAAGCTTAGTGTGCTCATGGAGAAGACGTTTTGAAGACTCCAACATTTCATAGAACGCCTTTGCTGATTCCTCCATCTCATCTTCCGAATCCCGAGCATCATCAAAGACTTGCACCATGTCTTCGATCCAGGTACCATGCTCGTCGGTGCGACGACGGACCACCTCAGCTCTGGTGCGTTGTATAGACTCACCATGACATGTCCACACCGTATAATTAATCTTAAAACCCCTCCTGTGCAGGTGTTTAATCATTACAACCTTTGTCGTCTTTTTATAGTTGTCGCATCCAGGACAGGGGCAATAGTTTCTTTCCTGGCCTTTTGCAAATGCAGATTTCACAAATTCCTTGGTTTTTAGAAACCATTCTTTCGTCATCTCTTTCTGACTAGGGTGACCGGTATACATCCACGCACGATCACTTATCTTGCCTAGCTACTAAAGACACAAGAAATATATTTATATATAATTTAGCATATATATTCATCAGTTAATCAAGTTCGCCATTTTATTACGTCCATGCAACCTACACGCTAATAGGTAAAGATGGGCCCTAATCCCACCCGAGTATGTGTAGATTGGGTTCATTTTCCCATGCTCTGCTCGGGATCCAACGCGAAATTTCGGCAGCACCCTCCCCGCCGTTCTCCTCATACACGTCTCTGCAATAAACAGAGAGTATGTGTATCCGGAGAACAACAGGGAGGCACTGACGAAATTATGCATCGGATCTGGAACAAAGCATATGGGAAAACGAACCCAATCTACACATACTCGGGCTGTCCATGGATAACGTTGGACAATTCGAAAGAATCACGGTTATAAATATAAGGAAATGCATGCATATTTATAACTGTAACCCTTTCGAACGGGAGACGCATACTCGTCACACATACTGATAAATTAATTTAATTACCTAAATCTAGCAAGTTTCATCCGAAAACCGACCCACAGTAAATGAAGGGGTGAGGAGGAGATGACATTTGTACTGACCCACGAATGCAGGTGCGGAGCTTGTACAACGCACGGGGAGGTCTTCGCATAGCAAACCTCACATCGACGAGACAAGTGTCACATGTAAATCCACCCGATCAACACAAATATGCTAATTATGTCTAATTATGTCATTTTTTAGGAAAACAAGCTAAGAATATAATATTCATGAGCTAACCAAGGTTTTTAGCTTATTATGTCATTTTGGAGGATAATTAGCTAAACAAGCTAAAAAATAAGGAGGAGAGAAGAAGGAGAAGAAGGAGGGCTCCTTCTCCTCCTCCTCCTTCTCCTTCTTCTTTTCTTCTTCTTTTCATTTTTCCTCTTTCTTCTCCTCTTCTTCTTCTTCTTCTTCTTCTTCTTCTTCTTCTCCTCCTCCTCCTCCTCTTCTCCTCTTCTTCTTCTTCTTCCTCTTATTTCTATTTCTATTTTTCTTTATCCTCTTCTTCTACTTATTCTTCTTTTTCTCTTCTTCTCCTTCTTATTTTTTTCTTGTTCTCTTCTTCTTCTCTTCTTATTTTCTTCTTCTCCTTCTTATTTTTTTTCTTCTCTTCTTCTTCTTCTTCTTCTTCTTCTTCTCCTTCTTATTTTTTCTTCTCTTCTTCTTCTTCTCCTCCTCCTCCTCCTCCTCCTTTTCTTCTCCTCTTCTCCTCCTCCTCCTCTTCTTCTTCTTCCTCCAAAAAACTAAATAAAGACAAGTTAATTTCCCATGGGTGGTGGGGGTGTGGGGGCTCACCGGCAGGGGCGGCTGTGGCGTCGTGGGTGGCGGGGCCGGGGGTGTTGAGGCGGCGGGGCGGTGCCGGTGGTGTTAGGATTGCGGGGCGGCGGTGGGGTGGTGCTACTTCTCAAACAACAGTGCTAGAAATTGACACGTTGACGGAGACTTGCTTGTGTTGGTTTTTCCCTTGAAGAGGAAAGGGTGATGCAGCACAGGAGCAGTAAGTATTTCCCTCAGTTTGAGAACCAAGGTATCAATCCAGTAGGAGAATCTCGTCAAGTCCAGAGTACCTGCGCAAACACAAACGAGCTTGCACCCAACGCTAAAAGGGGTTGTCAATCCCTTCAAGATTGATTGCAAAGTGAGATCTGAAGGTGGAAAGTGCAACGAAGAAAAAGTGTAAGGCTGAAAATATAGTGTGGAGTAGACCGAGGGGCCATAGTGTTCACTAGAGGCTTCTCTCAAAATAGCAAATATTACGGTGGGTGAACAAATTACCGTCAAGCAATTTATAGAACCGCGCAAAGTCATGACGATATCTAAGGCAATGATCATACATATAGGCATCACGTCCGAGACAAGTAGACCAATACTTTCTGTATCTACTACTATTACTCCACACATCAACCGCTATCCAGCATGCATCTAGTGTATTGAGTTCATGACGAACAGAGTAACGCCTTAAGCAAGATGACATGATGTAGAGGGATAATCTCAAACCAATGATGAAACCCCCATATTTTTACCCTTGATGGCAACAACACGATGCATGCCTCGTTACCCCTTCTGTCACTGGGTGAGGTCACCGCACGGTATGGACCCAAAACCAAGCACTTCTCCCATTGTAAGAATCATAGATCTAGTTGTCCAAACAAAACCCACAACTCAAAGAGAATTACAAGGATATGAAATCATGCCTAAGAGAGATCAGAAGAAACTCAAATAAGATTCACAGATAATCTAATCATAAATCCACAATTCATCGTATCTCGACAAACACACCGCAAAAGAAGATTACATCGGATAGATCTCCATGAAGATAATGGAGAACTTTGTATTGAAGATCCAAGAGAGAGAAGAAGCCATCTAGCTACTAGCTATGGACCCGTAGGTCTATGGTGAACTACTCACGCATCATCAGAGAGGTCATGGTGTTGATGAAGAAGCCCTCCGTATTCGAATCCGCCCTCCGGCAGGGCACGAGAACGTGCCCCAGATGGGATCTTTCGGAGACAGAAGCTTGCGACGGCGGAAAAGTACTTTCGATGATCTCTTGATTTTTTCTGGGATTTTAGGGAATATATAGGCGCAGAACCTATTGCAGAGGAGGTCCCGGGGGCCCACAAGCCTGGGAGGCCCGGCCTCCCCCCTGGCCGGGGCTAGGAGGCTTGTGGGGTCCCTGGGGACCCCCTTCCTTGGTTCTCAAGTCTCCCGATCTTCTTCTGTTTCGGAAAAAAATCTTTTCGGGTATTTTATTCTGTTTGGACTCCATTTCAAATCTTCCTCTCAAAAGGGTCAAAAACACGGAAAAACAGGAATTGGCACTTGGCGCTGAGTTAATAAGTTAGTCCCAAAAAAGATATAAAAGGCATATAAAACATCCAAAGTTTGACAAGATAATAGCATGAAACCATCAAAAATTATAGATACGTTGGAGACGTATCAAGCATCCCCGATCTTAACTCCTGCTCGTCCTCGAGTAGGGAAGTGATAAAGACTGAATTTTTGATGTTGAATGCTACCTAGCATAGTTGTCCTTTGTAATTCTTTCATGTGACATGAATGTTCAGATCCGTAAGATTCAAAACAATAGTTTGCTATTGACATGAAAACAATAATACTTCAAGCAAACTAGCAAGGTAATCATGAACTTTCAAAATAACAAGGCCAAAGAAAGTTATCCCTACAAAATCATATAGTCTAGCTATGCTCCATCATCCTCACACAACTAATGTAAATCATGCACAACCCCGGTATTGGCCAAGTAATTGTTTTTGCACTCTTACTTTCTCAAACCTTTTATAACTATCACGCAATACATGAGCATGAGCCATGGATATAGCACTATAGGTGGAATGGAGTGTGGTGGTTGTTGTGAGACAAAAAGGAGGAGATGATCACATTGACTCGGCGTATCAAAGGGCTATGGAGATGCCCATCAATAGATATCAATGTGAATGAGTAGGGATTGCCATACAAGGTATGCACTAGAGCTATAAGTATGTGACAGCTCAAAAGGAGACCTAGTGGGTCTGCATCCAACTTGCTTGCTCACGAAGACCTAGGGAAATTTGAGGAAGCCCATCATTGGAATATACAAGCCAAGTTATATAATGAATATTCCCACTAGCATATGGTAGTGACAAAGCAAGAAGCTCTCATTCATGAAGAACATGGTGCTACTATGAAGCACAAGTGTGGAAAAAGATAGTAGCATTGTCCCTTCTCTCTTTTTCTCTTTTTTTTTAATTTGGGTTCTTGGCCTCTTTTTTGGGGGGCTCTTTGGCCTATTTTTTATTTCCTCACACGGGACAATGCTCTAATAATGATGATCATCACACTTTTATTTACTCACAGCTCAAAAGCTCAAAATGATGATGACTCTATAGAAAATGCCTCCGGCAATGTACCGGGATGTGGAACGATCTAGCTTGGCGTATGCCATTGGAACATCTCGCTAGCTATCTTACGATCATGCAATGGCAATATGAGAGTGACGGCACAAGTCATGAGACATAACGGTGGGAGTTGCATGGCAATATATCTCGGAATGGCTATGAAAATGCCATAGTAGGTAGGTATGGTGGCTGTTTTGAGGAAGGCACATGGTGGGTTTGTGTACCGTCGAGAATTGCGTGGCACTAGAGAGGCTAAAAATGGTGGAAGGTGAAAGTGCATCTATACCATGGACTCACATTAGTCATGAAGAACTCACATACTTATTGCCAAAGTTTTTATTAGTAGTCGAAACAAAGTGCTAAACGCATACTCCGAGGGGAAGGGTTGGTAGGTGTTAACCATCGCGGGATCCCGACCTCAACACAAAGGATGACAATCAATAGATCAATTATGCTCCGACTTCCTAACATAGCGGTTCACCATACGTGCATGTTATGGGAATCACTAACTTAAGTATTTCTAGATTCACAACACCCTACTAACATAGCTCTTAATATTACCAAATCCACGTCTCAAAACTAATTGAGAGGAATCAAGAATTCTCTTTCTACTCAATGCACATGAAGATGGAGGTTTTTGTATCCTCTTTGGGTACCTATCACCTTTGGGACTACTTTCATAGAATAAGCCAACTACCAAGTCACGCACCGTCGTGCTCTAAAAGATATAAGTGAAGCACATAGAGCAAAATTATCTAGCTCAAAGGATATAAGTGAAGCACTATGAGCATTCTAGCAAAATCATGATGAGTGCATGTCTCTCTCTAAGGGTGTGCAGCAAGGATGATTGTGACACAACAAAAAGAAAAGACTCCTAAGATACAAGACGCTCCAAGCAAAACACATATCATGTGGTGAATAAAAATATAGCTCCAAGTTATGTTACCGATGGATTGAAGACGAAAGAGGGGATGCCTTCCCGGGGCATCCCCAAGCTTAGGCTTTTTGGTGTCCTTAAATTTGGCTTGGGATGCCTTGGGCATCCCAAAGCTTGAGCTCTTTCCACTCCTTATCTCTTTGTCCATGAGAACATCACCCAAAACTTGAAAACTTCATAACACAAAACTTAAACAGAAACTCGTGATAACATTAGCACAAGAAAACAAACTACCACCACTTTAGGTACTGTAGGAATCTTGATTTCCATTTATATTGGTGTTGGGATACTGTATTCTCACTTTTCCATGGCTAGTACCCCCCGATACTATCCATAGTTTCATCAAAACAAGCAACCAACTCAACAAAAACAGAATCTGTCAAAAACAAACCAGTCTGTAGCAATATGTATACTTCGTATACTTCTGGTACATAAAAAATTCTAAATAGTTACGACTGCCTGGGAAAAGGCATATAAACCAGCAGCAAAAAGAATCAACTCAAAATATCTTTCTGAATAAAAATGAAAAATCATCTCGTGAATGAAAAGTTTCTGTCTTTTTCCAGCAGGATCAAACAACCATCACCAAGACTAGTCATAAAGGTTTTGCTTGGCTCATACACAAAAAGAAACACAAAAGACACTATCATAACAGAATTATGATGGTGTGGACGCAACAAAACAGAAAGAAAAAGATAAATTCATTGGGTTGCCTCCCAACAAGCGCTATTGTTTAACGCCCTTAGCTAGGCATAAGGCGATAGAATCACGTATCGTCGTCTTTGGTGCTCAAACCATAAGTGGCCCTCATCATGGATTCATAAGGCAATCTTATTTTCTTTCTAGGAAAGTGTTCCATGCCATTGTTTAAGGGAAATTGAAATCTAATATTCCCTTCCTTCATATCGATGATAGCACCGATAGTCCTTAGGAAAGGTCTACCAAGAATAATAGGGCATGTAGGATTGCAATCAATGTCAAGCACAATGAAATCCACGGATACATAGTTCCTATTTGCAATAATAAGAACATTATTGATCCTTCCCATGGGTTTCTTGATAGTAGAATCCGCAAGATGCAAATTAGGAGAACACTCTTCAAGCTCATTAAAACCCAGAACATCACATAAAGACTTTGGAATCGCGGAAACACTAGCACCCAAATCACACAAATAATTGCATTCATAGTTTTTCATTTTGATTTTGATAGTAGGTTCCCACTCTTCATGAAGTTTTCTAGGGATAGAGACTTCCAATTCAAGTTTCTCTTTAAGAGAATTTATCATAGCTTCGACGATATGATCGGTAAAGGCCTTGTTTTGGCTATAAGCGTGTGGAGAGTTTAGCATGGATTGCATCAAGGAAATGCACTCAATCAAGGAGGAACCATCATAATTGAATTCCTTTAAATCCAAAGTAGTAATTTCATTACTACTCAAAGTTCAATATCTTCTACTCCACTTTCAATGCTTTTAGCATCAAGATAGATGGACTCCGAATCATTGGGATGCTTTTCAACCAAAGTGGATTCATATCCAGCCCCATCATCATTGGGTTTGACACGAGAAAACAAAGATTCAATGGGAGTCACACCAAGCACTTTAAGATCTTCGTGATTCTTATCACGAGAACACGCCTTTTTAAGCCATTCATGTCTAGCACGAATTTGGGCGGTTCTTTCTTTGCTCTCAATCATGGAAACATGCATAGATTTCAAAGTTTCATCCATATTGATCTTGGGAGGAGCACATCTAACTTTCAAAGCATCAATATCACTAGACATTCTATCAACGCTCTTAGCCAAATCGTCAATTTTGAGTAGTTTTTCCTCTATGGACGCATTGAAAATCTTTTGCGAGTTGATAAAATCTTTAATATTACTCTCTAGATTAGAGGGTAATCTATTGTAATTTCCATGAGTGTTGTTGTAGGAGTTGCCAAAGTTATTAGAGGAGTTACTAGGAAAAGGCCTAGGAACATAGTTTCCTCTAAAAGCATTGTTGTTGCCAAAATTATTCCTACCAACAAAATTAACGTCCAAGCTAGTGTTGTTACTCTCAATCAAAGAAGACAAGGGCATATCATTAGGATCTAAAGGAGCACTTCTACTAGCAACCATATTCATTAACTCATCCATCTTAGCACTCAACGAGTTAATTTCTTCTATAGCGTGTACCTTCTTACGAGTAGGTGACCTTTCACTGTGCCACTGAGAGTAGTTCGTCATGATATTGTCTAGAAGTTTTGTGGCTTCCCCTAACATGATTTCCATGAATGTTCCACCTGAGGCGGAGTCCAAGATATTTCTAGAAGCGAAATTCAAGCCAACGTAGAAGATTTGTATAATCATCAAAGACTCAGGCCATGAGCGGGACAATTTTAATCATCAATTTCATTCTCTCCCAAGATTGTGCAACATGTTCATGATCACGTTGCTTAAAATTCAGGATATCATTACGGAGAGAGATAATCTTAACCGGCGGAAAATACTTGGATATGTAAGCATCTTTGTACTTATCCCAAGAATCGATACTATTTTTGGGCAAAGACGAAAACCAAGTTTTTGCTCGAACTCGCAACGAGAAAGGAAAAAGCTTCAATTTTATCACATCATTATCCACATCTTTCTTATTTTACATATCTGAAAGCTCAATGAAGGTATTAATATGGGATGCGACATCTTCACTAGGAAGCCCGGATAATTGCTCTTTCATAACAAGATTCAGCAAAGCGGCATTGATTTCGTATGACTCTGCACTAGTGGCGGGAGAAATCGAAGTACTAATAAAATCATTATTGTTAGTATTCGAGAAGTCACAAAGTTTGGTGTTTTCATTCATGGTGACTTCGACAAGAAAGCAAGCACACAAGCAAACAAAGAGCAAGCGAGAAAAAAGGGCGAATGAAAAGGCCAACGAAAAAGGCAAATTGGTGAAGTGGGGGAGAGGGAAACGAGAGACAACTGGCAAACAAAGTAAATGCAAGAGATGAGTTTGCCATACTTACTTGGATGAGTTCTTGACTTGATCCTCCCCGGCAACGGCGCCAGAAATCCTTCTGCTACTTCTCAAACAACAGCGCCAGAAATTGACACGTTGACGGAGACTTGCTTGCGTTGGTTTTTCCCTTGAAGAGGAAAGGGTGATGCAGCACAGGAGAAGTAAGTATTCTGCCCAAGCGATCCTGGTCCTTGGCTTTTGATGAGGTGCAGGCTGAACCTTCCATCACCTACTTGGATGACACCCATGCAGTTTCAACGCTCTCCTACACTACTGTTGCACCAACAGGTGGTGTTGTGTTCGCCTCCCCTGTTGCTACAAAGAAGGTTGCCCGCAAGAAGTCGACTCCAATTGTTGACTCCTCGGTGCGTCGCTGTACCAGGGGTTCAAATAAGAGAGATGGTTTCAAGACTGTGTTGCAGGAGCTGCCACTGCCGGTTCACAAGAAGAGGAAGCCCCGGGCCAAGCCATTGGAGGCCCCGGTGGATCAGGCGACTCAAGATGAAGCTATTCCTCCTGCAACTCCTGTCCGGGTGATTCAGGCTGTTGGCCAAAGCCTTGGCATCACCCCCGACAAGCTGACTGTGGATCGTCTTATGGAGGATCCTGCGAGCTTCAAGCCTACATCTTCTGATGATTGAACAACTGTTGTTAATGTATCTATTTTCCTATTTTTCTAAGACATGTGATGGTCTCTTTTGCTTGTTGTGGTACTTTACTAAACCCTAGATGCGGGAGTTATTATGTAACTTCGCTTTTGCTACTATGTTACTTTTCCATGGATAGTCGTTCTACTAGAAGTTGGCGTGTTCTCTGCTCGAATGTGCGGGACTTGATTTCAGATTCACGGCAACGAGCGATGCGCAACAAAATTGATGAGAGCCTTGCAACAGTTGTCCGTATGCAAGAAACTAAAATGCAAAATATCGACTTCCGGTCTGTTAGAAATTTTTTCCCCAAACGATTTGATCAGTTTGCTTATACCCCCTCGAGAGGTGCTTCTGGTGGTTTGATTACTCTGTGGAATTCCTCAGTGTTGTCTGGTACTCTGGTAAGAGTGCAGCCGTTTGGGGTGATTGTGTCCTTCACCTCTAACCACACTTCTGAATCCTGGACTCTTGTCAATGTTTATGGTGCTTGCCAGGGTGAGCCCACGGACCAATTTGTTAGCTGGTTATATCACCTCCAAATACCAGTAATGGATAACTGGTTGCTGGTTGGGGATTTTAATTTCCTTCGTTCTCCTTCCAACAGAAATCTCCGAGGAGCTGATGTAAATGATATGTTCATCTTCAATGAGATTATTGGGCACCTTGGACTCTTGGAACTGCCTCTCAAAGGAAGATCTTTTACCTGGTCCAACATGCAAGACTCACCACTCCTTTAACAGCTTGATTGGTTCTTCACATCTGCTAATTGGATATCTTCATATCCATTGACCCAAGTGATCCCTCTGGCTAAGTCTGCTTCTGACCATGTTCCATGTGTAGTCACTGTTAATACAACCATTCCCAAAAGTAACCTTTTTAGGTTTGAAAATTATTGGGTGGAAATGGAGGGTTTCCTGGAATGTGTTACAAACTCATGGAATGTTCCTGTCAGAAAGGGGCATATATCTGCTATCATCATGGACAAGTTCAAGCATCTTAGACAGGCTCTAAGGAAATGGCAAACCAGCATGTCCAAACTCAAAGCTACTATTGACAAATGCAATAAGGTAATATTGTGTCTTGATGATCTTGAGGAGCTCAGGCCACTTTACAGACCAGAAGCAAACTTCAGGATAATTGTCAAATTTCACTTGGAGCACTTGTTACATTTGCAATTTCTTTACTGGAAAAACAGAGCCACAATCAGATATATTAAAGTGGGGGAGGAGAATACCATTTTTTTCATGCCATGGCTACTGAGAGATACAGAAAAAACTCCATCTCATCTCTCACCTTGCCTGATGGTTCAGTCATCACTGAACATGATCAGATTGCTGCTTGTTTTTGGTCTTCCTTCAAAGATAGGATGGGCACCTCACATGGCATTAATTTAGTTTTTGATCTCCACGCTCTCATCCAAATAGTGGAGGGGCTATCAATTCTGAGTGAACCTTTTTCCAAAGAGGAAATTGGCAGAATTATCAAGGAAATGCCTATTGACAACGCACCTGGTACTGATGATTTTAATGGACTCTTTTTCAAAAAATGTTGGCACATCATCTCCCCTCAGTTTTACCAACTTGCTTCTGCATTTCATGCAGGATCAGCCCAGTTGGAAAACATGAATTCCTCCTATATCACCCTTGTGCCAAAAAAGAGATCTCCTGAACAAGTGGGTGACTTCAGGCCTATCTCTCTCACTGGTATGGGGCTTAAATTCCTGTCCAAAATAATTGCTAATAGACTTCAGCTGCAGATTATGAATTGCATTCATAAGAACCAGTATGGCTTCATTAAGTCTAGGACCATTCAGGACTGTGTGGGTTGGACACTTGAATACTTGCATCAATGTCATCAGTCTAAAAACCTATTGTCATACTAAAGCTGGATTTTGAAAAGGCTTTTGACTCTATAGAACATGAGTTTATTCTTCAGGTCCTGCAGCATAAAGGTTTTCCTGCCAAGTGGCTTCTTTGGGTGCAACAGTTTCTTAACACTAGATCCTCCTCCATCATTGTTAATGGAGTTCCTGGTAAAAAAATCATGTGTAGAAGAGGGGTCAGGCAGGGGGATCCTTTGTCCCCTCTACTCTTTGCAATAGCTGTGGATTTTCTTCAGACCTTGGTTAACAAGTTGTTAGAAGATAGTTTGCTGCAGCTCCCAATTCCTTGTCATGACAAGGATTTTCCAGTTGTCCAATATGTTGATGATACTCTTATCATCATGCCTGCTGATAAATCACAACTTTTGGAGCTTAAAGGAATGCTTTTGCTCTTCTCACAGTCCACGGGTCTTCAGGTGAATTACCACAAATCTGCTCTGTTACCAGTAAACATTGATCAATACCATCTTCAAATCCTGGCTGATGCAATAGGTTGTAAGACTAGATCTCTTCCCTTCACTTATCTTGGTCTACCTATTGGTACAACTAAACCCAGAATCATTGACCAAATGCCCTTGGTGGACAGTATGGAGTGGATGCTCTCTGCTAGTTCTTCTTTTCTAGCTCAAGGAGGAAGGCTTCAATACCTCACCTCTGCTCTGTCCTCTGTTCCACTTTTCTTTCTGTGCAGTCTGGATATCCCCCTGAAATACTTAAGCAGTTGGAAAGAATGCAGAGGCAATGTTGGTGGAGAAAAAATGGGCAGGATCATGCACCCTCTCTTGTTGCATGGGACCTGGTGTGCAGGCCTAAAATGAAGGGGGTCTGGGCATTATGAATTTGGCTGTTTATAATGAAGCTCTCCTGCTCAAGCATGTAGATAAATTTCTGAACAAAGTTGATTTCCTTGGGTGAAGTTAATCTGTGATACTTACTACCACAATACTGTCCCTCAGGGGACTTCTCTCTGTGGCTCCTTCTGGTGGAAGGACATCTGCAAAAAAATGGACAACTTCAGGGTTGCCACCTATGTTTTGCCCAACATAGGTGACACATTCCTGTTTTGGTCTGATTCCTGGGTTGTAGATTGATTGCAAAGTGAGATCTGAAGGCGGGAAGTGCAACGAAGAAAAAGTGTAAGGCTGAAAATATAGTGTGGAGTAGACCCGGGGCCATAGTGTTCACTAGAGGCTTCTCTCAAAATAGCAAATATTACGGTGGGTGAACAAATTACTATCGAGCAACTGATAGAACTGCGCAAAGTCATGACGATATCTAAGGCAATGATCATACATATAGGCATCACGTCCGAGACAAGTAGACCAATACTTTCTGCATCTACTACTATTACTCCACACATCGACCGCTATCCATCATGCATCTAGTGTATTGAGTTCATGACAAACAGAGTAACGCCTTAAGCAAGATGACATGATGTAGAGGGATAATGTCAAACCAATGATGAAAACCCCATCTTTTCACCCTTGATGGAAACAACATGATGCGTGCCTTGCTACCCCTTCTGTCACTGGGTGAGGTCACCGGACGGTATGAACCCAAAACCAAGCACTTCTCCCATTGCAAGAATCATAGATCTAGTTGGCCAAAAAAAACGACAACTCGAAGAGAATTACAAGGATATGAAATCATGCATAAGAGAGATCAGAAGAAACTCAAATAAGGTTCATAGATAATTTGATCATAAATCCACAATTCATCGGATCTCGGCAAACACACCGGAAAAGAAGATTACATCGGATAGATCTCCATGAAGATCATGGTGAACTTTGTATTGAAGATCCAAGCGAGAGAAGAAGCCATCTAGGTACTAGCTATGGACCCGTAGGTCTATGGTGAACTATTCACGCATCATCGGAGAGGTCATGGTATTGATGAAGAAGCCCTCCGTATCCGAATCCCCCTCCGGCAGGGCACCAGCACGTGCCCCAGATGGGATCTTACGGAGACAGAAGCTTGCGGCGGCTGAAAAGTACTTTCGATGATCTCTTGATTTTTTCTGGGATTTTAGGGAATATATAGGCGCAAAACCTAGGGCAGAGGAGGTCCAGAGGGCCCACAAGCCTGGGAGGCCCGGCCTCCCCCCTTGTGACAGCCCGATGCCGACGTTCCAGAAGATTCCCTTTCCTTTCCGTTTTCATCGTATGATTTATTTTATTTGTCGCATCATCGTCGCATCATGTGCATCATCTGCATTGCATCGGCATCTTCGTGCCGCCAGTTTTCAAAACTTGCATCCGTTAGTAGTTGTCGGTTCTCGTCGTTGTCCGTTCTGAGTCCGACCGCACACGCACGCGTCCGCGGCACCGTCGAAACCCTGGTTTTAAAGTGTGCGTAAAACTTTCTCTGATCGGGTTGAGATTTGACGTGCGGTCTTATTTTATTTTAGCTAGGCCGCCTGTCGAATTTCGTCGCGATCGGAGTCCGTCTTGTACCCGAACGGTCGTCCGTAGCGGCACCGTCTACAGTTATTCGTCGGACGTGTCCCGGTGTTTTAAATTGCGTTGCTGCGCCGCCCGTTTTCCCTCTCATTCCCGCCGAGGCCCTCTACTCAGTGCACCGACCATACGCGCAGCCCAGTCCGAAAACCTCCCGGAACCCGAACCCGGCGGTCGTGACCGTTGGATCCGGATCAACCCCGTTTTACCGCAAACAGTCACCAGTTTGTCCATTGGACTCTCTAACCTAGTTGTTTTTTTTACCGTCCGATCCGAATCGGAGGGTCCAAATAATCCCTAATCTAACCTACCTTATATATAGACCACCTAATCTAACCTAGCCCTAGCTTTCTCATCCATCAATACCCTCGCCGCCGCCGCCCACTGAAAATTTCCCCTTGGCATCCATCCCCATCCAACCACATAGCTCAGACCGCCTTCCTTGTTTTTCGCCGCCGTCTCCCTTCCTCGTTTTCCCCGCCGTCCCAATCGTGCGCGTAGCCCCTTCCCTCGGTCTGCTCCAGCAGAGCGCCAGCAGCAGCGGCATCCCGCTCGCTGCACCCCCGCGTTGACCGGCGGTCTTTCCCAGTTTAGCCGCTGCCAGCTTCCGTGGTCCCGAGCCTCGCCGGAGATGCCCATCGTCCGAGTCCGGAGCTTCCCCGCGCCTCTCTCTCGTTCTCCTCCCTGCTTTCGTTTCTCTCTCTCTCTCTGAGAGTTCCCTCTCTTTGTTTCTTTTGCAGCTATAGGAGTCATGGCGTCGTCGTTCAGGCCCGCCCCGTCGCCACCGGCTGGCAACCCGTAGGAGCTCGCCCCGTTCCGCGCGCACAAGCCCAGAGGAGAGGAGCTCCTCCACGTTGAGCCTCTGCGCGCCTCCCTTCCTTCCCTCTCCTTTCCTCCTCTGCTCTCCCTCTCTCTCTGACAATCTTTTCTGAACCAGGGACTGCTGCACCATGGATGGGGTTGGCGTTGACCCAGTCGGCTGCCTCCAAAGCACAGCTAGGTGCCGGATCTGGACGGGGGCAAGTCAGTCAGCCCGTTCCCGCGAACTTCGCTGCAGCCCCAGCTCGCCTCCAACCGTCAGCAAGCCTCGCCGTCGCGTATGTCTGCTGCATCTGAAGGTGAGATCCTGGTGCGTTCGTGGAAGACTAAGTCTCGACCTTGATATGGTTCAAATTCGCAGGACCCGTAGTTGGTCGCAAACACGACCATAGCCCAGTGCCTAGCGCCGCTCGTTTTCATCCAAGGGATCTGGGGTTCGAATCCCAGGCACCCCTAATTCTGCTTTGTTTGTTTTTTTGGTTCAGGTCGGCCCCTTATGCACCTTCATATTGGCTAAACCATATGTTATCATAGTTGCTTCGTAGCTGGACTGGTTGGTGCCTTAGTCTCCACCAGAGAGGTCCCGGGATCAAATCCCATGGAGGCCTCAATTCTTTTGCTACTGAGTTTATTTTTTTTCTCTTGACCATAGCACCACTTGGGCCGATTTCAGCCCTGGGCCACTGCACAATAGTGCAATTCGGCCCATTGTTCTTTTTTTAACGTCGTGAGATTTTTTTTCAATTTTCAGGGACTTTGCTAATTTCAGGAAAAGCTTTGTTTTTCAAACGGGCGTAGTTTCTAAACCGTGCATCGGATCAGAGTGATTCAAATTTGTAACTTGTCTAGAATTTCGCGTAGGTTAATAATTTCCAACTCTCATGCATAATTAGAAATGTTTAGTGTGCTGTTGCATCGGTTTGCATGTCAATGTGTTGAAAACGGTTTAGGTCGTAACTATTTGTCCGTAGCTCCGTTGGAGATGTGCCATATATGTAAATGGACCAGGACGACGAGTAGAATCACGTGAACCACTTTGTTTTGCCGTTTAACAAATCTAAAATGTGATTAGGACAAATCTGGACAGAATTAAGATTTAATTAGTGGGGTCATTTCGGAGATGCTATATGTCGTTTCCGGTCTCATTTAAAATGCCTAGCTAGGTAGATTAATTTGTGCTTCACTCTCGTGTCATGTTTAACAACATTTAATATAGTCGTGTACCTGAACGGGAGTGAACTAAATAATTAAATGTGGAGTTTCGTCGATATGAACTCGTTGCATATTGAACTTCACTTAATGTGTAGTGTTTGATTGTGTGAATTGTCATGCCGTGACTTGCATATACTCAGCTGCTCATGCATCATATGTGTTGTGCATCTTGTGGTGAATTCCGTGTGTTGATTTGTGTTCCGGTTTGCTTCGTCTCGATAGAGTTCCGCAACGTGCCGGATTGTGAGGACCCGTTCGACTACGTCGGTTCGTCTGCTTCACGGAGGCATTCTTCTTCCAAGCAGGATCTCAGGCAAGATGATCATTTCTCCACATACCATTACTATCATTGCCATGCTAGTTTACCGTTTCTATCGGTTATGTCTCGTTGCCTACCACATGTTAAATATCAGCCTCTCAACAATGCCATGAAACCTTCAACCTGTTCAACCTAGCAAACCACTGATTGGCTATGTTACCGCTTGCTTATCCATGTTGTTAGCGTTGCTAGTTGCAGGTGCAGATGCTCCCATGTGACAGCATGGGTTCCTTGTTATATCACCATATTAAATGCTATTTAATTTAATGCACCTATATACTTGGTAAAAGGTGGAAGGCTCGGCCTTTCTAGCCTGGTGTTTTGTTCCACCTTTGCCCCCTTAGTTTTGGCTACCGGTGTTATGTTCCATAATCGAGCGCTCCTAACACGATCGGGGTTGTTATGGGGACCCCCTTGATAATTCGTTTTAGATTAAAGCTGGTCTGGCAAGGCCCAACTTTGGTTCTACATTTGCCCAACATTATAATTTTGATAAATTGAAATGCATACGGAGTTAGCGCTACCCGAGGAGTAATTTCACATAAACAGGGGGGCCAGTGCTGATGGTGTTGGTCCCAAACGGTCTGCCTGCGAGGCCACCACGGGGAAACTCGAGGTTTGGCACTCGTAGCTAGTTCCATCCGTCGTGTCCTGAGAACGAGATACGCGGCTCCTATCGGGTACGTCGACACGTCGGGCGGCCTTGCTGGATTAGTTTTACCTTTGACGAGATATCTTGTGCATCGGGATTCCGGTGATGCTTTGGGTAAACTCAGAGTTGAGGTTTTCCACTAGGGAATCCGACGAGATCGCGAGCTTCGTGATTGAGGATTTCTATGCGGCTTGTGGTAATTTGTGATGGACTAGTTGGAGCACCCCTGCAGGGTTAAATCTTTCATAAAGCCGTGCCCGCGGTTATGTGGCAACGTGGAAACTTTGTTTAACACTGGTTCTAGATAACTTGAAGTTAACTTAACTAAAACATGCCAACTGTGTGCGTAACCGTGACTGTCTCTCTCGTGAGTTCTTTCTCCGATCGAGGACACGGTGGGGTTATGTCTGACGTAGGTAGGTGTTCAGGATCATTCATTTGATCATCTGTAGTGACGTCCGTTATGCGTAGATCACCCCCCTCTTTATTCTTGTACTCGTAAGTTTAGCCACCAAATATATGCTTAGCCACTGCTGCAACCTCACCACTTAACCATACCTCACCCATTAAGCTTTGCTAGTCTTGATACCTTTGGAAATGAGATTGCTGAGTCCCCTGTGGCTCACAGATTACTACAACACCAGCTGCAGGTACATGTAGAGGTTTCTCGACGCGAGCGCGTTAATTGTTCATTTGGAGTTGCTTCTTCTTCTTCTTCTTCATCGATCTAGGATGGGTTCCAGGGCGGCAGCCTGGGATAGCAAGGATGGACGTCATTCTTCTTTTGTCGTTTGTTTTCGTCTGTAGTCGGACCCTGCTCTTACTCTTGATGATTATGTAATGTACTGATGTGACTCTGATGTAGCTTGTGGCGAGTGTAAGCCAACTCTGTATATATATCTCTTCTTTTCAGTACATGTACTTGTAACGATATCCATTCTTGCGACACGACGAGATGCGCTTCTATCCCTGACGAGGCCTTCATGCCAAATTGAGGATAGGGTCGCATCTTGGGCGTGACAAGTTGGTATCAGAGCAAGGACCGACCTAGGAGCCCCCTTGATTGATCGAACTCGGCCGAGCCAAGTCTAGTGAAAAACTATTTGAGTCTTAGTTATATATCGGGGAGTAGGATTCTTTTTTCTCCTCTTCTATGCTCCGGTGAGGAATCTTGGCGTAATAATTTACTCTACTCCTCTTCCCACTCAATTTTTTTTGGGATCACGCGGATATTTTTGGAATCTATATGATGCTGATGTGACGGAGTTCTGTCTTGGTGCCTCCTGTCTGACTTGATTTTCTTCCGGGGAGTTGAGCTCCAGGGGATTCTTGAGCACATCATTATCATTCAGATTTCTTAGTATCTAAGAACGAAGGATGTTCGTAATTGCTTCAATACTAGTGGTGGCGAGATAACCCCGATGTCCCCAGCACTGGTGCAGATTGTTCAGGAGTACTGCCATACTTTGTATCATTGTGATCACGAGGGTCTGTAGTAGATGAAGGTCCGAGATTCTGGTTGTGTGTTGACAGATGTGATACAAGTGACGGGTTAGTATAGGAGTTGTGTGATTATTACTCCTTGTATCCGTGTACCAGATTGCATGACCAAATATTTCGGGAATTCATAGGTGGGAATTCAAGTAGTTGATTATAGGACAATCTTCCAACAAATGCATGATGTTAGGTTGTGGTTCGACATCTAGTGGATTCGTTTGTTCACGGTCGACTTACAGCGGTACACGTTGTGTCTTAAAGAGTCCTTGTAGCTTGCTACGACTCGGGGATACTTCGTATGTCGGGTGCACTGCCTTGCACTTGATGGCTACTGTAAATCGAGCCCGTGCGATCCTGTCCACGAAAATATCGAACGGAAATCTTTCTCATGAGTTTGTTCTGGCTAATTGCAAGCCGCGCCCTTTGTTTTGTTGGATCATGGTAATTCAGTTGCTTCGATGTCAAGTGGTGATTTCAGATCTTTCCTAAGAGGTGTTCTCATATTTTTATGTGAGAATGCAAATCCTGTTGCTCAATCAGTTGTCTAGAGGGGGGTGACTAGACTATTTGTCTAGATAAATATCCTAGCCTTACCAACTTTTAAGGAGGGAAAAATTTCAGCAATATTAACAACTCTAGTACTCCCTACACATACTACTCAACATATATGGCAGTAGAAAAGTAAAGACTTTGCACATGTAAAGGAGTAGATATTAGGATATCAAACGTAAAGAGTTTGACACGACGATTTTTGGCATGGTTCCGATAGGTGGTGTTATCGTACGTCCAAGTTAGTGGAGACTTCAACCCATGGAGGGTAATAGCTGCGGGAGTCCACGGAGGGCTCCACCCATGAAGGGTCCATGAAGAAGTGGCCTTGTATATTCCACCACAGCTTCCGTCAACGAAGGAATAGCATTTCTCATGGTTGATCTTTACGAAGCAGGCGGTCTCCTTGCCCTTACAAACATCTTGGTTCAACTCCACAACACGAAGTAGGAGGCTCCCAAGCGACACCTAACCAATCTAGAAGGCACCACCCTCCAAAAGATAATAGATGTGGTAGAACGATGAACTCCTTGCTCTTGTACTTCTAAAGATAGTCTCCTCAACAGAAAATCACTCTCACACAGAATAGGCATGGGTAGGAGAGATTGATTTGGTGGAAAGCAGCTTGGGGAGGTTAGAGATCAAGTTTCAAATGATTGGAATGGAATATCTTGGTCTCAACACATGAGTAGGTGGCTCTCTCTCAGAAAATGGATTTGGCAATGAAGTGTATGTTCTAAGTGCTTCTCCCATGAATGAGAGGTGGGTGAAGGGGTATATATAGGCAGCACACAGAATCCAACCGTTACACCAAAAGTGGCAAACTCGAGTGACACCAAAGTCATAAACTCGATGGTACCGACTTTTACTAAAGGCATCAACTTTTGAATCTCACTGAGACCGATATACACAACTCGGTGACACCGAAAAGTGACTAACGGTCAGATGAGCAAACTCGGTGACACCGATACTCAAACTCGGAAACTCCGATTTTGTGTACCAAGGCAAACGAAATTTGGTCAGCCAAACTCGATAGCACCGATATGGTTTCGGTTGCACCGGTTTGTTGGGAATGGCTAGGATTCTGTGTGAGATCAAACTAGGTGTGGCTGAAATGGAAAACTTGGTGGCACCGATTTTGAGTATGTAGTTTTGGACAAAATGGTTATGCGGAAAAAAGGACTGAGCATTTTTGGTGGCTAACTTAGAGCACCTGAGCAACCAGTTCACTTTAATACCTCACCCCCTTTTAATAGTATTGGCTTTCCTATGGACTCGAGAGTAATTTCTCACAAATATAAAATGAAGAGTCTTCTAGCTTAAGGCTTGAGCCAACCCTATTCCTTTCTTACATCAAGGGGCATATCCACATAATCCTTAGCCAAAGCTCTCTATGGACTACTCCTGAAATATCTAGGTGAAAGTTTTAGTCCAAGAGACAATGTATGTTGTCATGAATTATCAAAATCAATAAGGGAGCATATGTGCTTTCACTTTTCAGCACCTCATGCCGACCCGTTTCGAATAAGCCGCTATATATCTTGCTACTATGTAATGAACCTGCTTCAAGCATCAGTAAAGCTTGTTTCCATCAGACTCCATGTGTGCGTGCAGGTTGCTATGCCTCAAGGGCGGTGCACGCTCACGAATTCCCTCGTGTCTATAATGCAAGCACGGGCTCAACACGGTGCATGTATTGAGGTCAATCCCTAGACCACTGCAAAAAAAAACACAAGTGAGTGAGAACTGGCTAGCGGGCCTGCTCCCGTCTATGTCACCTCACGAAGTCTTTGATGCTCTTACCTCCTCACACGACACCCACACGCGACCCAGCGAGCGCGCCCTACGACATCACATAGCAGTTCTTTTTCCCTGATGTGGTATTTTGGAGGCCTTGCAAGCGGTGTGTTGAAGAAGGGAGGCTTCACGAGGAACTGCACACCCTAAAGAAGCTAAGAGGGTGTTTGGATCACTAGAGACTAGAGACTAGAGACTAGTAGTAGTCACCTTTAGTCAGTAAACCTCCAAACACCCCTGACTAATGGGTGACTAAAACTAGTTTAGTCCCTAGTCACCCCATCCCCAACTAAAAGTGACTAAAGTCTCTTCTCCAATTAATGGCTCATCCTTCCATGCTGGCACGCCAGTGGAAGGGAGATAAATGAGAATAATTTAATACAGAGACATTTAATGCTGACTAGTAGTAGTCACCTTCCAAATAGGGCCTGACTAAAAACTTCTAGTCTGACTACTACTAGTCACATGACTACTACCTCCGTCCCGGTGTATAAGTCATTTGCGTAGTTCTAGGTCATCGATTTGAGTAATTAAATATGTGTTATATGTCATAAAAAGTATATCATTAGATTTCTACATAGATGTAGTTTCTAAATTTATATTTTTTGTTACATATGATACATATTTAGATAGTTAAATTGTCGACCTAGAACTACGTGAATGACTTATACACCGGGACGGAGGGAGTAGATAGTATCCAAACACCCTCTAAGTATAAGCATTCCCCCTAGGTTTTCCTCCTCTCGCTCCCTCCCGAGGCATCCAAATTTCCTTGACACGAGCCGCTTGTGTGTCATGGGGGTGAGCCTGGGAATCGCTCCCCATGGTATCCTACCGTCCCTACGAGCCCTACACCCTCTGGACTTGCCGAGCCCTTGCTTCAGCCGTACCAGCAACAGTGTAGCCTGCCTCGGGGGTTGGGTCCCAATGATACAGGGCACAAAGTTCATGTGGAAATAAAAAGAAAAGCATGGGCCCTGGAGTTCCGCAGGCACTGGCTCCACCAAAAGGGAGAGGTCAAAGGCACGGTCGTGGCAGCGAAGGTTGGAGAATAGTCGCGTCACCACGTAGTCCAAAAGGTTACGGGCGGCCCCATTGATCGCCTTGTCCACCTTGGAGACTCCCGCCTCCCGCTCATCCACCACTTTCGTGAAGAAGTCGAGGTAGCCACCATCGGCGTGCGCATGGGGTACCGCTGGAACAGCTTGGCACGCTACGCCTGCATCGTCCACAACAACGCCTTGTCATCCTACAGCCTCTGCACGTTGTCGGCATCCTCACCAACCTACGCCTGAAGCGAAGCTGGCTCTACCTCGGTGTCCCCTTTGCACTCGAGGGTGGCCTAGAGGTCTACCTCAGCGCCTTGGAGCTAGGCCTTGAGCTCTTCGACCTCCTTGTGGAGCTCGTTGCGCTTGAGCTGGAAGCGGGTCTCCTGCAGTGCTAGCCTGGCGCGGTACTCCTCCAAAGCGGCCTCCCACTCCTTGGCGACCCTCGCGTCAGCCTCAGCATTGTCCACAGCACGAGCGGCCTCAAGGGAAGCCCTGTCGGCGAGAACCTGACCTTCCATGTTCACGAGGCGCTTGCGCTCCGCCTCCTCGTCAAAGGCGGTCCAGGTGGCCTCTCGCTCTAGAAGGGCCACATTGGCGTCCCATCTGTCGAGGGCCTCCTCCTTCTGGGCCAGTTCCCCCTCGCACGCGATGCATTACTGCCCGCGCATGGCGACAACGTCCTTGCGCGCCCGAGATCCTACTCGTGGAGAGCAGTCCGCTCTTTTGCTCTGCAGGCGCGGGATTCGGCCTCTTGGCGTTGTTCACCCTCCACTCGAAGGTCAGCTTCGAGCGCATTGAGAGCGGCACAGGCACTCCCTAAAGCCCTACGCATGACCAAGGGGCCGTCCCGTATGGCGGTCGCGTGTGATGCCCCGTGAGGCTTAATTCCTTCATTGGGTCCTTGTCCTTGGCCATGGCGGCGTCGCCTGCCGTGGGCTAGGGACTTGTTGTAGGCCTCCAAGGGACGTCCTCAATGCCAGTCTTCCCCGAGGACAGGTCAAAGCGTGGAGCGGAGGCCTCCCCGACGAGTTGCCCCGGTGGATGTGGCGGCCCTCTGCCTCTTCTGCTCGGGCGCCCTGAGGTGTCGGTGTTTCAATCCATCATCCTTGTCAACAACAAGTGGCAATGTGCGAAGGAGGTTGGCGAACTTACTCATCGGCAGCGGCCCAGAGTCTCTGCGTTAGGAGGGACCATGGGCGCTGGTTACCCCCACTTTCGGGGGAGGAGCGCAGCGCCGCGGGTTCCGTCTACCCCCGGTGGAGGCGACACTCCTCTTCAGCGCCATGACAATGGGAAGCCACAGCGGAGCCGGTTAAGAAAGCGGCAAGAAGGCGGCGAGTGGCGTGTTTGTATATGCACAAGGGAGGCGTACGGGGGAAGGTAAGCAATGATGGTTTCACCCGACACGAGCAACAGTTTTCTAGGCGGGCACATGGTTCTCGAGGCATCGTGGGGGAGTGGGAATATTCTATCCCATCGTGAGTAACACATGTCATCTCCTAGCCCAGCAGTTCACCAGGACCAGCGGTGTTTTGCCCCGCACCATCACATGCTTTAGTCGCGCAACATGCGCATCGCGGGCCCGGGGTATAAGAGCAATTATAATAGACCTGAGTTAGCTGGCTGTAAGAAATAAAATAGTATATTTTTGCTTAGTTGGAGGAGAGAGAAGAGGAGAGAGAAGGTAAGCGGGCTCTTAGCTAAGAGTCAGCTCTAGCACGTGCTCCTAGGCACTTTGTGAGAATGAAACGTGGGTCATATAATAAATAAGTAGTACACTCTTCTAACCAATTATTGTACATGTTAGGGCTATAGGTGACATGGCATGAGCTTACAGCCGGCAACCGACTCTACTATTGTACTTGCTCTAAGCAGCCAAGTGATACCCGGGGTGCCATGGCTCGTCTGCTGCTGGTCCAAAGGACGATAAGAGGGTTGTCCAAAGTGAGACGCTCGCGTCCCAGCCGTCCCGAACGGAACAGCCTCGCGAGGGGTGTGTCTCACTAGGCCCCCGTGGTGCCAGTTCAGGTTGTCTTGAGGCCTTCAAGCGCCAAGGCACCCCTGCAAGCCCTCCCGCAAGGCGGTCTCGCGAGGCCTGGCATGCGTGATAACCCATAAATATAAGAGATTGTTTGTAGCCTTTTAAAAAAAATAAGAATGTCCAACCCAACAAGGAGCAAAAGGTAGAACTAATATTCTCTCAAATTCTATCGACCACCGATACAACTCTACACACTCTAGCGCTTACTTTACCTAGAACAAGTATGAAACTACTTTGCGGGAAAGAAACTAGAAGTACTTAGTAGGCGTAAAATATAGTTTTGCAAGGTTATAAATAACGTGGAAATAAAATTTTGGTGTTGTTTTAATAAATATTAATTTACTTAGCTGATTAGTAGAAAGCTTTTTGTGTAATGCAAGAGAAAGATTGTCCATAGGCAATTGAATATAACATTGGACCTTTAGAAAGCATCCGCAACTACTAAAAATCATTAAGGAAAACCGAACCACAACATTAAACATCAAGTCCTCTTTACTCCCATACGCACACAACTCCCCTACTCGGGTGTAAGCTTGTGCCACTCTAGCCACCCACTACAAGCGAATCATGAACATATTGCAAACCCTCCAACGTGAATCCTCGATGCGTGCGCCTCACGGAAGATACCTCAGGACTGCACCATATTAACACATAACTCATCAAAAACATCATATCACAATTAACCTGTAGGACAAAAGAAATCTACTCACGCATCATAGGATAGCCACACATCATTTCGTAATTATATATAGCATTAAGCACCATGCTCAAGTAGATATTACAGCGGGGAAGAGAGGTTTTACACCGCTGCGTAGAGGAGGAGAGAGTTCGTGGTGACGACGACGAAGTTGTTGGTGTAGATCGCCGTCACGATGGTTGCCCGGCGGTGCTCCGGTGCCACCGGGAGAGAGGGGGAGAGATCCCTCCTCGTCCTTATTCTTCCTTGGCCTCCTCCCTAGGTGGGAGGAGGGTTTATCCTCTGGTCCATGGCTGCCATGGCACCCGGAGGGCAGCAGCCCCTCGGGATTGGATCTCTCTCTGTTTCTCTCCCGTTTTAGTGACCTGTTTTCTCGCCCTTCATCATTTCTTAAATATTCGGAGATCCGTAACTTCGATCGGGCTGGAATTTTCACGGGATTTCTATCAGAAAATTATCTTTCTTGCAGACACAAGAGAGCTCCAACCGACTTAAGGGGTGGGCACAAGCAATTAGGGCACGACCTCCCTCGATCGTGCCCTATTGGCTTGTGCCTCCCTCATGCACCGTGTTGCGTTGATTCGGACTCCCAAAATTCCTATATATTCCAAAAAAATGTGTAAATTTTTATCGTGTTTGGGGTCCGCTTGATATGGATTTTCTATGAACCGAAAAATACACAAAAACAGGAACTGACACTGGGCACTGGGTCAATAGGCTAGTACCCAAAAATAATATAAATTATTAAATAATTACTCAAAAAGTATCCTAGAATGAAAATATAATAGCATGGAACAATAAAAAATTATAGATACGTTGGAGACGTATCAAGCATCCCCAAACTTAATTCCTGCTCCTCCTTGAGTAGGTAAATAAAACAGAATTTTTGATCTCACATGCTACCCAATATGTAACCTTTTGCATGTATGCTCAGTGATAAGCGATGAATTAACAAACATTGACATAGTAATACTTATAAGCACAATCAACAAAATCATCATTCTTTCAAAGTATACGATCCTTAAAGAATGTTTACCCCGATTCATTTTATTATATTAGCAAGGCATGGATCCATCTTCACCACATTAATATAAATGTCAAGCATCACGGTGCCCAAGTCACGCAATTGAATTGTACTTTTTCAATATGCATCAACTTTTTATTCTTCACACAATACATGTGCGTGAACTATGGACATGGCATATAGGTGGAATAGAATGTGGTGGTAGGTTTCAAAAGGGTAAAAGTGGAGAAAAAAGTTTCACATCAACTCGGCGTATCAACGGGCTATGGAGACGCCCATCAATAGATATATTTGCAAGGAGTAGGGATTGCCATGCAACGGATTCACTAGAGCTATAAGTGGATGAAAGCTCGACTAAACTTAAGTGAGTGTGCATCCAACTTGCTTGCTCATGAAGACCTCGGGCATTTGAGAACGCGCATCATCGGAATATACAAGCCAAGTTCTATGATGAAAAATTCCCACTAGCATATGGAAGTGACAAAACAAGAGACTCTCTATATGAAGAACATAGTGCGACTTTAAGGCACAAGTGTGGTAAAGAATAGAGAGCAAAGTCCCTTCTCTCTTTTTCACTCCTCTATTTATTATTTTTATGTATATATATATTTCATGGTGGGCTTTTTTTAATTTTTTTCGCATGCCCCATTTCTTTATATTTTTTTACGGTGGGCTCATTTGGCCTCCCCCATTATTATTTCCTCACTCGTACAATGCTCTAATAATGATGATCATCACACTTTTATTAACTTACAACTCGATATGAAAAACTGATAGGAAGATATAATGAGGCTCATGTGAAGTGAAAATTGAATTTGCATGGCAATATATCTCGTAGTGGCTATGGAAATGCCAAGATAGGTAGGTATGGTGGCTGTTTTGAGGAAGATATAATGGGGCTTATGTGCAACAGAGTGTATCATGTCATGGGGTTTGGACGCACCGACGGAAGTTGCACCAATCCTCGAGGTGAGAATGGGCAATGCACGGTACCGAAGAGGCTAGGAAATATGAGGAGGTGAGATAGCATATGTCCATGGTGTCACATTAGTCATAAAGAACTCATATACTTATTGCACAGTTTTACTAGTTTTATCACAAATCAAAGAACTACTCGCATGCCTCGAGGGAGAGGGTTGCGAGGAATTAACCATCACGTGACTCTGACTCGAAATAACACTAGGATTTCAACGAGGAATAGAAATTCTCACACATCTTCACCATGCCTTTTTAAATTTTGGACAAACA
Organism: Hordeum vulgare subsp. vulgare; assembly: GCF_904849725.1. Lineage (NCBI taxonomy): Eukaryota > Viridiplantae > Streptophyta > Magnoliopsida > Poales > Poaceae > Hordeum > Hordeum vulgare. The sequence continues at coordinate 330,258,617 of NC_058522.1, read as the reverse complement.
AGAAGTTAACACCTCTTAATACCGACACTTCTACGAATCAACAATGATGCACTCACACCCTTTCACATTGTCACATCAATGTCATTAACCCATAATTTCACTTTAATGTTCTAGATGAAGGTTTTTATTATGACTCCTTGAATACCTATTATTTTTTGACTAGTCCTATAACGCATGCAATTTACCGACACTTTTATTAACTCTCAAACAAATATAAGTGAAGGAAGAGATTTTAGTTATGTCTAAAAAATAACTGAACATGCTCTAATAAATATAAGTGAAGAGAAAGAGAATTCTACAAATAATGGTTTTCTATATGTAGAGAAACAGGCATCCAACTTCAAATGATATAAGTGAAGCACATGAAGCATTCTATAAAGCCATACTCAAAAGATATAAATGAAGTGCAAAGAGCACTTTATAAATCAACCATGTGCTTTCCCATACCAACATGGTGCATTACTGAAAGGAAAATAAAAGGCACACGATGCTCCAAGAATTTATGCATATCATGTGAACAAAACAAAAACAGAGACATACCGATAATTGTTGAAGAAGAAAGATGGGATGCCTTCCGGGGCATCCCCAAGCTTAGACGCTTGAGTATCCTTGAATATTTACTTGGGGTGCTTTGGTCATCCCCAAGCTTGAGCTCTTGCCTCTTCTTATTCTTCTCATATTGATACCTTCTCAATCTTCGAACACTTCATCCACACAAACTTGACAGAACTTTTATTAGAAACGTTAGTACATAATCATCAAATCTCATCATGTCTTGCCATAACATTATTGCCTAATTATAATATAATATTACCCACTGTATTTTATCGTAATTCTATGGCCCCCAAGTCAATGGGGCTCAACAAGAATTCAAAACATAAGCAAGCAAAGCAACTATAACAGCAATCTATGAAAAACAGAACAGTTTGTAAAGATGCAGATGAAACGTATACTTCTGTAACTTAGACAATTCTGAAAATTTAGTACAAGGTAATTAATTTATTTAGCAGTAATGTGTAAAAATTTGAAATTTTTTTGACGTTCCAGTAAAATATGAAAAATCAAACACTACAACCAAAGTTTATGTTTTTACACAACACATATAAAACAAGCAATTCAAACATCCTAAAGGTAATTCTTGGACCTTTTTATTAAAAAATATTTTGAATAACATCTAATAGAGAACAGAAAAATGAAATGATGCTCCAAGAAAAGCACATATTACGTGATGAATAAAAATATAGCTCCAAGTAAGATATATCAATAGTGTTGAAGACGAAATAGGGGATGCCTTCCGGGGCATCCCCAAGCTTAGATGCTTGAGCATTCCTTGGATATTACCTTGGGGTGCCTTGGGAATCACCATGATTAGGTTCTTGCTTCTCCTTATTCTCCGCATATCTATATCTCACACAAAACTTGAAAACTTCAATCACACAAAAATTAATAGAAACCTCGTGAGATCCGTTAGTATAAAAGGCAAATCATAAACTTTGGTCACTGTTATAAATTAATTCATATTGAATTACTGGATAAGTTATTGTATTGTAACTTCTCAATGGCTTATTGATGACGAGTTGATGGATATACTTCTTGCCCCTCGTTGGTTACCCCAAGTGAAAGGTGGAGATGTAGTCATCAGCACATTTCCCTTACACGGGGACTCTAAGGTTTATCGAACCAGGAGGACTCCAAGGATCAACAAGTAGGTGTCCGCTGCTCTGGCGCTAGCAGAAGACGTGGACCTCCACACACAACAAATGACCTTGCTCCCAACGAGTACAAAGAAGTTGTCAATCTCTCCGGCCTTGTAGTTTGCAAAGGATCAAAACACAAGCGGGAATAGTGATAGTGATTGCAACGGAAAAGTAAATAAAAACAGTAAATGATGGAGGTGTAAACAATGGTGGTAATATGGACCAGAGTCTCGTGATGTTCACTAGTGATGTCTCTCTTCCAAAAGACGATAAACAACTATGTTGGGTAAACAAATTATAGCTGGGCAATTGACAGAATTATAAACGCACCGCAATGCTAATCATGCTACTAGAAAGTAAGAGGCTCAAAAGTAATGGGTAGTACGCCAAGGCAAGTAGACCGTTTATCCATCAACATCTACTCTCTAATCATCCACCTTGAGATATCTATCTAGAACATCTCGCTGGTATTAAGTTGCGAGCCCCACCCAAAGTGTAAACTCAAAGCAACGGACAACTGCATTAACGAACTTTGCGCAAGGTAAACAATACTTGCAACCGTGGTCACAAGCACCGTTGCTTTCTCCCTGGTGGCAACAACACATCCCCTAGTATGATGTTTCTGCCACTCAAGCTATACATCAGGGGGCATGAACCCACATTCATGCATAACGCTCCCTCTTGGAGTTACAATCTACTACTCAGCCAAAGCAATAAAAAGCAACGGAGAACATGCATGAATCACTAAAGAACATAATATAAAAGAATAACCAAATATATAACTCATCATAATCTGAACATAATCTCATAATCCATCGGATCCCAGCAAACCAAGCATATCAATAGCATGAAAATTACATAGATGCATTGATCATGTAGGCCAACTCACAAGGGCTAAACATTGAAGCACAAGATTGGAGAGAAGACATCACATAGCTACTGGTCATGGACTCATGGTCCAAGGAGGACTACTCACGGCACGTCCGGGAAGCGTCCATGTTGGTGGAGAAGCTCCTGGAGGTCAATCCTCCCTCCGACAGGGTGCCGGGAAGAGGTCTTCTTGTGCTCCCGAACTCGGGAGCGCTGCGGCGGAGGAACGATAGAGGAATTCACGATTCTAGATATCCTGGAGGGATTTGCTATCGGAGAGGTCAATATAGGCCGAAGGAGGGCACCAGAGGAGGTGACCCCACCCAGGCGACCTGCTGGCGCGGTCAGGAGGGGGGCCGCGCAGGGAGGCCGCCTGGGCAAGCCCTGGCTCCCGTTTGGCCCACCTTTGGTGCTCGTGAAGCTTCCGTCACGTTGATTTATATATATTTTTCTTGGGATTTTTGGGACTCCATAAATTGGGGTAAAATTCCCTGCAAAAAAGACATCAGTGGACAGAAACTGGCACTGGGTGCACTGAGTTAGTAGGTTTGTCCAAATATGTGTAAAGAGGTATGAAAGTGTAGAAAAACATATAACAATGTCACCCAAAAGATCATGGAACAAACATAAATTATAGATAAGTTTGGGATGTATCAACATCCCCAAGCTTAATTCCTGCTCGTCGTCGAGTAGGTAAATGATAACACAAATAATTTCTGAGGTGACATGCTAACACACATATACGAACTTCAAAGTAAAGCAAGTAAGATATGAAATTCAAGTCAAGACAATAACAAACAAGAGTCTGTATTTAGTATTGAAAATAGCAAAGTAAGAACATAAAGGTGCAAGAGCTCTCGTTGTCCGTGACTCGAATGTCTCCAAATGGTGTTTGGGTGCAAGAAGTTGGAGATGGGTTTAGAGCATAAAAAATATTTTGTAGTTTTAATTGAGAACTGAATCTACTAAAACTTCACACTTAGTCTACTTCGAAATCTTATTTTGACTCATCTCCAGACTACTAGTCAGGCACAAGTAAAAATGATCCTCTCCCTTTCGACTTTGAGCACTCATGCAATGGATGAGCGCAAGCAAGATATGTTGGCACTTAGGATGGCAAAGAGAATAATGATGGGGAAGGAAGACAAAAAGGTGTGAAAGGCTCACATCAATGAGGACAACCATAGGAGAGAGAAAGCTAAATGATAGATATGATGTGAGGAGTAGGGATTGCCATGCAACGGATGCACATATGAGCTAAGGTAAGCTCTCCAATGGAACTACTAGGGGTGCATCCAACTTGCTTGCTCATGAAGACCTAAAGCTCATTTGAGGAGGCTCATCATTGGAATATACAAGCCAAGTTCTATAGTGTAAGGGTCCCCACATAGTTATGCATGAATGATAATCTCTATGGAGTACAAATATAACAATGGAGTACGAGTGTGGATCTTTCAAAAGGAATAGTAGTGTTGCCCCCTTCTCTATTTTTATTTTTTTTATTTTTATTTCTTTCTTTTTTTGTGGCCTCTTTGGCACTTTCTATTTATCTCTCATTTGTCCTTTGTGGGATCTCTTCATGTGTACTCTTTGGGATCTTTTAATTTGTCCTCTTTGGGATGTTTTCCTCACTTAAGGGCAACACTCTATGTTTTACAAGATTAAAAAGAAGACCTTCACACTTTATAAGAAGTACACAACATAAAGACAAATTAAAACTATCATGATGTATGCAAATGTATGCCTGTGCTAGTGTAGCAGGATATGCAATGAAACTAGCGCTTCACGTAGCAATAATAAGGGCAAGGCCCAACTAGCATGCGGCTCCTTGATCAAGCAAAAGCATGTATGACATGAAGATCAAGTCATGAGACGGTGGACGTTGCATGGCAATGTATCTTGGAAAGGCTACGGAAATGCCTTAATAAGTAGGTATGGTTGCTGTTTTGAGGAAGGATATAATGAGGCTTATGATGACAGAGTGTATCATGCCAATGGTTTGGATGCACCGGCGAAGTTTGCACCAACACTCAATATGACAAAGGGCAATGCACGGTACCGAAGAGGCTAGCAAAATATGGGTGGTGGAAGTGCCAACAATCGAATACTCACATTAGTCCGAAGAACTCATGCACTTATTATCGGTAACTTTCTATCTAGTCAGGAGATTCACAAAGAGACAAGTACCCTGAGGAGGAGCGTTTGGGGGTTTGGTTATCCTTGCACGCCCCTGACCCATGATAACGTGAGGCTACTCTATATATTCCAACCCCTCTAGAGGTTAGCGATTCATCTAGTAGCTAGAGTTCTCAACTATTTTTTTTGTTTTTGAAAAACACATGGATTTCCCAAAATACGACACCTATCACTAATAGGCTCAATCTCTTGACACCAATAGTCCAAACATTACTCAAATCAGTACCTCAAAACTATCGCAAGTTACTACTATACTTAAGTAGCAACCTCAATTACCTACTCATGCACAACTCAGTGCCACAAGCCAACTCTCTAATGAAGATAAGCAAGATAACTCAAGAGAGTTACAAAATCAACCTAAATAAAATCTCTTAACAATAATAAGCAAGAAAACTAAGAGCTAAGCATGACAACATCTATGAAAAGATAAAGAACACACAAAAAAGATAAGCATGAAAACCTATGTTGTGTTCTAGAGTGGAGTGGAGCGTGTTTCTCTCCCAAGCAAAGAAGGCTAGGTTCCATCTAGTTATGAACATCAAGCAAAACTAAAACAAACTAAAAAGTAAAGAGCGGGACGCTCCAAGCATAGCACGTAACATATGAAGTGATAAAACTATAGCTGGAGAAGGACGAACTGATGATTGTTGATGGAGAAGGGATGCACCGGGGCATCCCCAAGCTTAGATGCTTGAGTCTCCTTGAATATTTCTTGGGGGTGCATGGGGTAAACAATACTTGAAACTGTGGTCACAAGCACCGTTCTTTTCTCCCTGGTGGCAACAGCACATCCCCTAGTCTCATGTTTCTGTCACTCAAGCTAGACATGAGGGTGCATGAACCCACAATCATGCATAACGCTCCCTCCTGGAGTTACAATCTACTACTCGGCCAAAGCAATAAAAAGCAACGGAGAACATGCATGAATCACTAAAGAACATAATATAAAAGAATAACCAAATATATAACTCATCACAATCTAAACATATTCTCATAATCCATCGGATCCCAGCAAACCAAGCATAGCAATAGCAGGGAAGTTACATAGATGCCTTGATCATGTAGGGAAGCTCACAAGGGCTAAACATTGAAGCACAAGATTGGAGAGAAGACATCACATAGCTATTGGTCACAGACTCATGGCCCAAGGAGGACTACTCACGGCACGTCCCGGAAGCGTCCATGGTGGTGGAGAAGCTCCCGGAGGTCAATCCCCCCTCCGGCAGGGTGCCGGGAAGAGGTCTTCTTGTGCTCCCGATCTCGGGAGCGCTGCAGCGGCGGAACGATGGAGAAATTCGCGATTCTAGATCTCCTGGAAGGGTTTCCTATGGGAGAGGTAAATATAGGCCGAAGGAGGGCACCATAGGGCACCACAGGGAGGCCGCCTGAGCAGGCCCTGGCACCCCTCTGGCCCACCTTTGGTGCTCGGTGAAGCTTCCGTCACGCTAATTTTTATATAATTTTCTCAGGATTTTTGGGACTCTGTAAATTGGGGTAAAAGTCCGTGAAATAAAGACATCAGCAGATAGAAACTGGCACTCGGTGCACTGAGTTAGTAGGTTAGTCCAAATATGTGTAAAAAGGTATGAAAGTGTAGCAAAACATATAACAATGTCACCCAAAAGATCATGGAGCAAACAGAAATTATTGATACGTTTGGGACGTATCACTTATACCCTCTGATACAATCCATAGCATCATCAAAACAAGCAAACTATGGAAGCAAAAATAGAATCCGTCTAAAACGGAACAATCTATAATGATCAGTAGAAATACCAAAATTATGTAATTGAACAAATTCTTAAAAATTAGGAATACCTGGGGAATTTGTATATAATTTCTTGTAAAAAATTCATATCAAAGAAACATTCTAGTAAAATCACAAAAATTATGCACTAGACGTCAAAGTTTTTGTTTTTGCACAAATCTACTATCATCCAAATCATCCAAAAGGATTTATTTAGCACATTATTTCTATAATTCAAAGGATTTATTAAAGAAGATAATTATTTTTGTTGAAATGTTTCTATAATCAAGATTCATAAAGTTTCCAGCCTGAACAAAGTTCAAGGCTAGCCCCCACTTCAATGGTGCTCGTCCTTCTCACTTTCACTTTTCTTTTTGCAAACGTTTTAGGTTACCCACTTTATTTTTTTTTGTTTCTAATTCTTTTAAAAGCACACAACAGAATAAAATGACTCTCTAAAACTTCAGGGTTGTCTCCCTGGCAGCGCTTTCTTTAAAGCCATTAAGCTAGGCATATAGTGCTCAAGTAATTGATCCACTCGGATCCTAAGGTATATCAAAGCCAATTTTAATTAAAAATGGTTTGTAATTTAGTAGTGAGCACAAAGTGATATATATCTTGTAGCAATGAAGTCTAACAATTTTCCTATGCATTGGCATGTCATAAAAGAACAATTCATTCACACAAAGTAAATGTCAATACATAGCCTAAGTAGTTTCTTGCAATTTTATCGTATTGGAAACCTAGAGAGGTGAAGACTTGGTTCCTCTCTCATAATAATTGCAAGTAGGAGAATAAAGCACATGCATATTATATTCATCAAAACCATCATGCGTAGTGGTAAAACGCAACCCATCAATATAATCCTTAATAAGTGCAGACTTCTCCGATATGGTGTAGTTGGAATAATTCAAAAATATAATAGGACTATCATGTGTGGGTGGAATAGAAACAATTTCATACTTAACATAAGGAATTATAGCAAGTTCATCTTCATAAGCATAATTCATATTGGCATCATGGCCACAACGTAGCAAGAATCAAGTTCATGAAAAAGGGATATTTCAAATGAATCCAAGGGATCATAGCAATCATCATAGCATTCATCCTTCAGTATGTGCGAAGGGAAATTAAACAATGTATGAGTTGAAGAGTTACTCTCATTATAAGGTGAGCATGAGTAGCTAATCCGCTCTTCCTCCTTTTATTCTTCGCTCTCCTCCTCATCTTTTTCATCTAATGAGCTCACAGATTCAACAATTTCTTCTTCCATAGATTCCTGCAAAATATTAATCTCTTCCAAGGCAGCAGTAATCCTTTCAATAAATTCTTTATCATAAGCATTAGAAGCATAGTTTTCATAGACCTATTTAAGTCTGGCAAAATTTCCAGATTTGTAAGGAGCAGCGTCATACTTTTCAATCAAAGTAGCAATTTCATAAGCACCCTTAAAAGCAACAAATTCTTCAATTTGTTCAACATCATAATAACAATAGGCTTCCTTGGCATAAGAAGATAATATTTCATTATCATTAAAAACACATTGGTAAGGAAGGTGCTTTTTAGTTTCTTCAGAACAACAAGTAAAATCATATATTTTGCATAAATTCCAAGCATAGAAACATAAAGTATTAATTTTATGCCACAAGAGTTTCCCTTTTGATATAAGTGATGTCGCACATAATAAGCATGATCATTTAAGTTTTCCCCCAACTAAGCTAGTTAGTTTTCAACCAGAGCACAAAGGGATCGAAGATGGTCGAAATAATAAGCTTCAATAGAAGACACGTTTTGGGTGGTTCCGCAACCACTGGGTTAGCAAGTACATCTAATGTTTTGGTATTTTGCATTTCCTACCCATAATTAAAGATAGAAAACAACTTAGAACAAAACATAAAAATTACTTAGTGATAAAGCAAACAAGCACACACGAGAATTGATACGTCTCCGTCGTATCTACTTTTCCGAACTCTTTTGCCCTTGTTTTGGACTCTAATTTGCATGATTTGAATGGAACTAACCCGGACTCACGCTGTTTTTAGCAGAATTGCCATGGTGTTGTTTTTATGCAGAAATGAAAGTTCTCGGAACGTCCTGAAAATTTACGGAGATTTTTTCTGGAATAAAAGAAAAATATCTGCGCAAAGATCCACATGAGGGGGCGTGCTAGTGGGCCACAAGCCCCTGGGCCGCGGCCACCCCCTATGGCCGCGCCATGAGGGCTTGTGGGAACCACGTGGCACCACCGCCCCCAATCTCAGTCCTATATGTTCCGTTTCGCGTGGAAAAAAATCAGAGAGAAGGTTTCATCGCGTTTTGCGATACGGAGGCGCCGCCACATCCTGTTCTTCATCTGGAGGGCAGATTTGGAGTTCGTTTCGGGCTCCGGAGAGGGGAAATCGTCGCCATCGTCATCATCAACCTTTCTCCATCGACAATTCCATGATGCTCTTCATCGTTCTTGAGTAATCTCATCGTAGGCTTGTTGGACGGTGATGAGTTGGATGAGATCAATCATGTAATCGAGTTAGTTCTTGATGGGGATTGATCCCTAGTATCCACTATGTTCTAGATTGATGTTGCTACTACTTGGCTATGCTTAATGCTTGTCACTAGGGCCCGAGTGCCATGATTTCAGATCTGAACCTATTATGTTGTCGTCAATATATGTGTGTTTTAGATCCTATCTTGCAAGTTGTGGTCACCTACTATGTGTTATGACCCGGCAACCCCGGAGTGACAATAGCCGGAACCACTCCCGGAGATGACCATAGTATGAGGAGTTCATGTATTCACCGCGTGTTAATGCGTTTGCCCGGTTCTTTATTGTAATGAGAAGCTTAATATCCTGTACTTTCCATTAGGACCCTGCTGCCACGGGAGGGATGGGCAATAGATGTCATGCAAGTTCTTTTCCCTAAGCACGTATGACTACATATGGAATACATGCCTAGATTAGATTGACGAACGGGAGCTAGCCACATATCTCTCCGTGTAATAGCTGTTACATGATGAATCACATCCGTAATACTCATCCATCACGAACTGATCCTTTTCACGGTTATGAGTCTAAAACGTTCGTAGCCCATCTTACCAAACTGCACGATATAGCCACCCTATTCACTAGTGAGGAAAAGATCCGCCACTACTATATGCTCAAGCTGTTTCCTTTCTCGCTAAATTTGATGCTAAGACCTGGTTTACTTCTCTTGCTCCTGGATGTGTGCGTAGCCCCCAGGATATGGTCTACTACTTCTCTGAAAAATATTTCCCTGCCTATAAGAAGCAAGCTGCCTTGCAGGAAATATACAACTTTGCTCAAGCTGAAGAAGAGAGTCTCCCACAAGCTTGGGGGAGGCTTATCCAGCTACTGAATGCTTTGCCTGATCACCCTCTTGAGAAGAATGAGATACTTGATATCTTCTATAATGGACTTGCCGATGCTTCCAAAGACCACTTAGATAGTTGTGCCGGTAGTGTTTTTAGGGAACAAACCATAGAACAAGCTGAGATTCTGTTGAACAACATCTTGTGCAATGAGAATGCTTGGACTATTCCCGAACCACCTCCTAAGCCAACTCCGAAGAAAAGAGGTATTCTATTCCTCAGTCCTGAAGATATGCAAGAAGCCAAGAAATCTATGCGAGAGAAAGGCATTAAATCTGAAGATGTCAAAATCTACCACCTATCGAAGAGATCCATGGTCTCGATAGCCCGATACAGTAGTTGAAGTAAATTCTCTGCGTAGGTTCGATGAGAGTGATATTCCTTTTGATAAACCTGCTAGCTTATGCATGGATGAATTTGATAACTTCGTTGCCAAACTACAAAGTTTTAATGATTATGTTAGAAGACAAGTGGAAAAGAATGCTCGTATGCTTAGTCATTTAAGTGCTTGTGTGGACAGAAACGTCAACAATCTTAAGCTTTTGAGTAAACATGCTTCTATGGTTACTACTCACGTAGAACAAGTACCTAAAGCTCAAAATGACTTGCTCAATGAGTTGAATGACAATTCCGTTAGAGTCGTCACTAGAGGCGGTAGAATGACCCAGGAACCTCTATATCCTGAAGGTCATCCGAAGAGAATTGAACAAGATTCTCAAGGAGTTAGCACTGATGCACCTAGTCATCCTAGAAAGAAGAAGAAAGATGATAGGAACCTGCACGCTAGCAACCCTATTGCTGCTACACCTGAGAGTCCAAACGATGTCTCTGTTTCTGATGCTGAAACACAATCTGGTGATGAACATGAGCCTAATGATAATATCAATAGTGATGTTCATGAAGTTGCTCAACCTAGCAACGATAAGGATGTGGAGATTGAACCTAGTGCTGATCTTGATAACCCACAACCTAAGACTAAGAGATACGATAAGAATGACTTCGCTGCTAGGAAGCACTGTAAAGAAAGGGAACCATGGGTTCAGAAACCTATGCCCTTTCCTCCCAAACCATCCAAGAAAAAGGATGATGAAGATTTTGAGTGCTTCATTGAAATGATCAGACCTGTCTTTCTACAGATGCGTTTGACTAATATGCTCAAGATGTCTCCGTATGCTAAGTACATGAAAGATATTGTGACTAATAAGAGGAGGATACCTGATCTTGAGATCTCCGCCATGCTGGCTAATTATACCATCAAGGGTGGAACTCCGAAGAAACTAGGTGATCCCGGTGTGCCCACTATACCTTGCTCCGTTAAAGGCAACTACGTTAGAACTGCGTTATGCGACCTTGGAGGTGGAGTTAGTGTTATGCCTCTCTCTCTTTATCGTAGACTTGAGCTGGATAAGTTGACACCCACTGAAATCTCTCTGCAAATGGCCGACAAATCAACTGCTTTCCCTATCGGCATTTGCGAGGATGTGCCTGTTGTGGTTGCTAACACCACTATCTTAACAGACTTTGTTATCTTGGATATTCCCGAGGACGATGCCATGGCTGTCATCCTCGGAAGACCCTTTTTAAACACTGCAGGGGCTGTTATAGATTGCAACAAAGGCAATGCCACTTTCCATGTCAACAGTAATGAGCATACAGTGCACTTTCCGAAGAAACAATATCCAGTACATTGCAGCAATGATATCGAAAAAACTTCATTGATTCTTATCGGGAGCTTTGAATGCACTATTCCTCGTGTCAAGATGAAGTATGATTTGCTTGTTGGGGAGATACACATCCCCATTGAGGTGACTTAGTGACTTTTCAAAAATTATCCGTCTTCTTTTGCGATTCGAGAAAGTTTTGTCGAGGGGATTTGATCAACCCCATTGACGGATTTATTTTGATGACCATGAGGTGGATGAATCAAGGAGTCACAAACCTCTGTTCCAACCTTTCACTTTAGGTTGCTTAGAAGAAAAATGATAGGTTTAGTTTAGTTCTCCCTGTTTTCTGTCTTAGCGTCCGGTGGAAAAGTACCCCGAAAATAAAAGTTCTCCGAACGCTGTGAAAATCTAGTATGATTTTTTCTGGAATATTTGAACAATACTGGGACAAAGAGTGTGTCTGGGGGCCACACCAGTGGGCCACAAGCCCTAGGGGCGCGGGCACCCCTGGTCGTGCCACCCAGGCTTGTGGGGCCCACACGCACCCCCTCCACTCATTCTTGCTTCCATCGAGTTCTCCTACCTCCAGAAAAAATCGTTTCGCGGCTCATACCCCTGTTCTTCTCCTCTTGCTGGGATTTTCGATCTCTTTGCTCAAATCACCGTTCTTCGAACTGTTTTGGGGAAATTACTCCTTGGTAAGTGACTCCTCCATTGGTCCAATTAGTTTTTGCTCTAGTGCCTTATACTCTGCATATTTTTGCTACCTTAGTGACCCTGTTCTTGAGCTTTGTATGCTGATTCTAGCTGGTCCCAAGAAGTTTTGATGCATAATATGTTCTCTGGGCACTTGTGGGAGTAGTTGCAACAAGTTTAGTTGAACCTTGTTCACCTTTCCTTTGGGTCACTGAAAATTTCAGAAAAGGGAGATGTTCATGAGAAACTTTCATGGTGGTTCCTCAAGCAAGAGAGGTCCCCGTCTTGCGATTCGGGAGCCTGATCCTTACGAGCCTAGGGACGCGCAGGTACAACCATGTGAATGGCCTTCTGATGAATTTATGATTGAGGCAGGTTTCAAAGATGAGTTTGATGCATTTTTTCGCAACATCGGACTAGAAGAATTCATCTCCGATAAATGTGAACAGTATGTTGCTCTTACTGCCTCTTTTGTTCGTAGATTCAAATTCTCAGCTGGCCATGAGCCATCGATACAGTTTGATCTCTATGATAAATCTTATACCATGGATTTAGAGGATTTCAGTAGAACTTGCAAAATACCTATTTGGGGTAACCTCGATGATGCTCCTAAATCTTCGGTTAGAGATTTTTGCGCTGGTATTACGGTTGGAGAAACTAGACACATTACGCAAGCTACCATGGGGAGTATTCATTTTCCCGTCTTGCATTATTTTGCCCTCTTCATAGGCAGATGCATTAATGGAAAGATTGAACATTGTCACCTCTGTGCACCCGACCTTAGTATCCTTAAGAGCGCAGTGGCGGGTGACAAAAGCTTCAACATAGGAGCTATTATAGCAAGGAGGCTGAATAAGAATGTTGTTGATGGTGATTTCTTTGGTGGGATCTATGCCACTCGCATAGCAAATTTTCTCGGAGTACCCATCCGCGCAGGAGATCCCCCGCTCCATACAACTTTCCTTGACCGCGTCGCTATGACACGCTACCCGTTCCTTGAGAGGGATGATGAATCCCTCCTATACCGACTGATATTTAACCGACATCGTGTTTTCCATATTACCCTTCGTGCTCCTGCTTTCTTTGACTTTCAGGTAAAACAGAGATATTACATAACCAGAGGAGAGGCAGAGGAGTATGAGAGGGAGGCGACGGCTTCTCGTCTCCGTGAGGCAGCTATTCAGGCAGTGGCTGCAGCGCTCCCGTATAACCCCGATTATGATTTTGGGTTTCGCGAGGACCGTCCTTGGGAGTAGACCAAGTTAGGCCAAAAGCCTAAGCTTGGGGAAGTACGTGTTCTCACCGACTTTACATTCTTGCTTATGCTTTCACTTTGTTAGCCGGTGTTCACACTTTGCCACTGTATCATCCATGGTAGTTTATTTCTTTTTCTCGTTTTCTTTTTGTGTGTCTGTCTAGTTTGAGAAAAACCCAAAAATATTTCCTTTTTCTTCTTTTGCGTGTTGGGAGCTTTCCCGTGTAGATAGTTTTCTTTTTCTTTGGGTCAAGGTAGAAGATATTGGTTACAATGTTTAGTGGCTCTTGCATGCATACCTGTTTAGCTTTCAAAGAGCCATATTACTTTGTCTTCTCCTTTGTGTTTGCGTGCAGATTCCAGCGTAGTCCAATGCACGAGCAAGCTTATTATTGTTCACATCGTTCGGTCGTGCAAGTGAAAGGCAATAATGACGATATACGATGAAGTGACTGATCCTGGAAAAGCTGGTATGAACTCGATCTATTTTGTTTTTGTAAATATGACTAGCTGATCATGCCTGATTCAGCTTTGTTGTGAGAGAAACATGTTTGCAATGACAACTTAGGGATCATAGTTGCTTATGCCTTGCTTACTTAGCTAGGAGCTTATAATTGTCTGTCTTGGTTGCCCACATGAATGTTGAGATGGCTATGATGTAGTATGATAGGATGGTATCCTCCATTGAATGATTCAAGTGGCTTGACTTGGCGCATGTTTACGCATGTAGTTGAAACAAAATCAACATAGCCTCTATGATGTTCATGTTCATGGTGATTTATGTCCTACTCATGCTTGCACTCAATATTAGTTACTCTCAGTGCATTTTGATGACTGTTGTCGCTCTGTAGTTGGTCACTTCCCAGTCTTTTGCTAGCCTTCACTTGTACTAAGCGGGAATACTGCTTGTCGATCCACCTCCCATAAACCCAAAGTTGTGCCATATGAGTCCACCATACCTACCTATGTGCGATATCTACCTGCCGTTCCAAGTAAATTTCCATGTGCCACTCTCTAAATCTTCAAGAAATAATCTGTTTTCCATGCCCGAACCGCTCATGTGGTGACAGGGGGCTATTGGTATCTTCCATGCTAGGCGTGTTATCCTCGATATGTGTTTATTCACTATCATTCACGAGAAAGGGGCCGGTAATTGGAATTCCCAGTTCCATGCTCAAATCGAAAAGATAATTGCAAACAAAACTCCCCCAGGATTGATGTTGGTTTGGACGGTACCCGAGGATTCGGCTAGCCGTGGAGTGTGATTGATTGGTGGTGGGGGAGTCAAAACTTTACTTTTCTATTTGGGAACCGCCTATAGCATGTGTAGCGTGGAAGATATTGAGAACTCTTGGTCATTGCGTTGACAATTAAGCATGCCACCCAAAATTATTATCTCAGTTTTAAAAGCTTGAGCTCTGGCACCTTTGCAAATCAATGCTTCCCTCTGCGAAGGGCCTGTCTATTTATGTTCCTGTTGAGTCATCCTCCTCTTACAAAAGCACCAATTATAGAGCACCTCTGTCATTTTTATGCTTTGCTTTTAACTGTGTTGAGTGTGACTATGACTGGATCTTCATTGCCATGAATTAAAATGTTTAGTCAACCCTTGGTCTTTTAAGGTGCTCTGCATTTATGTTTTGCGGTCTTAGAAAGAGCTAGCGAGATACCATATATTCGTACTGCTTCATGTTGTTTTGATTGAAGTGTTGACATTTGAGGCTTATTATTATTTGCTCGCTAGTTGATTATGCCATTGATATGAGTTTACCGTGAGACCTAGATGTCATTTGTTTTTGTGGTTTGCTTGTGATGTTCCTGAAATTATGGCTGTGAGTTAGACATAGTTGCAACAACAAGATCAAACAGAGTTCGTCAAAGTTTTTCTTTTGTCTCTCTTAGTTTGTTAACTGAGTTGCTTGAGGACAAGCAAGGCTTTAAGCTTGGGGGAGTTGATACGTCTTCGTCATATCTACTTTTCCGAACTCTTTTGCCCTTGTTTTGGACTCTAATTTGCATGATTTGAATGGAACTAACCCGGACTGACGCTGTTTTCAGCAGAATTGCCATGGTGTTGTTTTTGTGCAGAAATGAAAGTTCTCGGAACGTCCTGAAAATTTACGAAGATTTTTCTGGAATGAAAGAAAAAGACCTGCGCAAAGATCCATGTGAGGGGGCATGCCAGTGGGCCACAAGCCCTTGGGCCGCGGCCACCCCTATGGCCGCGCCATGAGGGCTTGTGGGACCCACGTGGCACCACCGCCCCCAATCTCAGTCCTATATCTTCCGTTTCACCTGGAAAAAAATCAGAGAGAAGGTTTCATCACGTTTTGCGATACGGAGGCGCCGCCACATCCTGTTCTTCATCTGGAGGGCAGATCTGGAGTCCGTTTCGGGCTCCGGAGAGGGGAAATCGTCGCCATCGTCATCATCAACCTTTCTCCATCAACAATTCCATGATGCTCTTCATCGTTCGCGAGTAATCTCATCATAGGCTTGCTGGACGGTGATGAGTTGGATGAGATCTATCATGTAATCGAGTTAGTTCTTGACGGGGATTGATCCCTAATATCCACTATGTTCTAGATTGATGTTGCTACTACTTGGCTTTGCTTAATGCTTGTCACTAGGGCCCGAGTGCCATGATTTCAGATCTGAACCTATTATTTTGTTGCCAATATATGTGTGTTTTAGATCCTATCTTGCAAGTTGTAGTCACCTACTATGTGTTATGACCCGGCAACCCCGGAGTGACAATAGCCAGAACCACTCCCGGAGATGACCATAGTATGAGGAGTTCATGTATTCACCGCGTGTTAATGCGTTGGTCCGGTTCTTTATTAAAACGAGAAGCTTAATATCCCGTAGTTTCCATTAGGACCCTGCTGCCACGGGAGGGATGGACAATAGATGTCATGCAAGTTCTTTTCCCTAAGCACGTATGACTACATATGGAATACATGCCAAGATTAGATTGACGAACGGGAGCTAGCCACATATCTCTCCGTGTTATAGATGTTACATGATGAATCACATCCGTAATACTTATCCATCACCGATCCACTGCCTACGACTCTTTTACTACTCGTCCTCGCTACGTTACTTTGCCTAGGCTTGTCCCTTGCTACAAAAGGGATTGGGCCACTTCGCTGCTGCTGTCACTACTGCTGTTACTTGTTACTTTGCTGCTGCCGCTACTACTGTTCCTTGGTACTCTGCTGTTACTTGTTTCAAGACTTTGTTGGTGCTAACATCTCGTCAACAAGGCTTTTTCTAGCGCCGTTGCCGGGGATTGTCAATGCTTTTTCTGGTGCCGTTGCTATCATACTACCTTGCTAGTGATACTTTGCTTGCAGACACTAATCTTTCAGGTGTGGTTGAATTGACAACTCAGCTGCTAATACTTGAGAATATTCTTTAGCTTCCACTTGTGAGCGAATCAATAAATTTGGGTTGAATACTCTACCCTCGAAAACTGCTGTGATCCCATACGCTTGTGGGACATCAAGAATATCAACCACTACGCTATTGCTCCTCAGTAACGTCGACAAAAAAGGTCTTGATAACCCACAAGCGTATGGGGCCATCTGTAGCCTTTTTCAATAAGTAAGAGTGTCAAATCCAACAAGGAGCTAAAGGTAGAATTAATATTCTCTCAAGTTCTATCGACCACCGATACAACTCTATGCACGCTAGCGCTTAATTTACCTAGAACAAGTATGAAAGTACGTTGTGGGAGAGAAACTAGAAGTACTTAGTAGGTGTACAAGTTTGCAAGGTAATAAAGAACGTAGAAATAAAAGTTAGGTGTTGTTTAAATAAATATTAATTTACTTAGTTGAATAGTAGAAAGCTTTTTTGTATAACGCAAGAGAAAGATTGTCCATAGGAAGTTGAATATAACATGATAGATACTTATCATATGCAATGAGGGAGAAGCATGTGCTAAGACACTTTCTATAGATGGATCATATGCACTTATGATTGGACCTCTAGCAAGCATCCACAACTACTAGAAATCATTAAGGTAACCCGACCATAGCATTAAACGTCAAGTCCTCTTTACTCCCATACACACACAACTCCCCTACTCGGGTGTAAGCTTGTGTCACTCTAGCGACCCACGATAAGCAAATCATGAACATATTGCAAACCCTCCAGCGTGAATTATTCACGTGTGTACATCATAGAAGGCACCTTAGGACAACACCATATCAACACTATCGGATTTCGGGCTCCGCAAAACTATAAGGATTCGAACTCAGGGGCGTGTACGAAGATCTCTCGCGGGCTCGCCTCACCTAACTCGCTACTCGTTGGGGATGGAAGAGAACTCACTCGATGGTGAGGAAGACACAAAAGACGACAGTTTACCCAGGTTCGGGCCGCTGAGAAGAGTAATACCCTACTCCTGCTTTGGTGGATTGCCTCTCGTGGAGGTTGGTGGATGAACTAGTAGAGTGTTCGAGGGCCTCCAGAGGCTGGGTGGCCTTTGTGTGGTGCCAGTGGGCGAATGAATGAATCTCCCCCTATGAAGTAACCTACTCCCTCCATATATAGTGGCGGCCCCGATCCTCTTCCCTTATCGTTTCGGCGGGACGGGATCCCACAACGACCAATTTTAAAGGGGGACACGGGAACATGCTTCCCTTGTCCAAAAGTAGTCTTCGCCTGCAAAGTGGTTGTCAACGCAGCAAGGGCGGGTCCAGGGATGACGTTCGTCCTGCCGGCGAGCGGCGGTGGCCTTGTTGCACCAGAATGGAAACCTTTGGAAGATGCCTTGGGAACCCCGGTCCATCCTTGCCCCCTTTGCACTAAAGGGAAACTGCTCCGTCCTGCTGTGTGCTACTCGCCTGTCCTTCCTCCGCGCCATCCTTGACTCCTGAGGTCGGGTCACGCCTTGGAATATCCGCCGCTCCAGAGGGGTCCTGATGAGGCCCCCTGCGGATCTTGATGTTGTTCCTCCTCGCGAGGCTTGACCCCTCACGAGGACCTTGCCTTGAGTGCTGCCGCGCTGGATTGTGCTTGCTTGATGAAGTGGGCTAGCCCTGGGCCGCAGGCAGGCAGGTCTGGGTACCCCCATTCCCAGAACGCCGACAGTAGCCCCCGGCCCATGGTGCGCGTGGGTTGGCTTCTCGTCGAAGCCTTGAGGGCGGCCTGAAGCGTCGCGGGCCCTAATTGCGCGCGGGCCAGGTAGCACACGTGTCCAGCCACCATGCGGCGATGCTCTCGCTCCCCAAGGCGTCCGGGGCGCACCAGACCACGATGTCACGATGTCCAAGAACCACGCCGAACATCATTGTTACTCATTGAATGGCATCGACGCGGCCGGCCCACGCCCAACGACCCTCACAGACGTGACTTCTCGGTTTTCAGGTGAGGCAACGTGGGTGGCAATGCGCCTGCCGGCCCACCTCGCGGCACCCGAGGGCAAGCAACGCTTGCGCTCCCACGATGCTTGGTGGTCACGGTTCATCTATAAATATGCCCCGCCCCTGGCAAGGGGGAGGCACTGCGATCTTGAGCTTCCTCTTTGCTTCGTTAGCTCCGCCGAGAAAAACCTCTTCTCCCCTTCGGTTCTTCGTCTTGCATGGCGTCCCCAAGAGGCGATCCTGGCAGGGGTAAATGCGCGGCTCCATTCGCGCCCTCGTCCGCCCCCGGGAGCAGCAGCGGAGGGCCCTCGGGGTCGCCGCGCGTCCGCCGCCGCTGGGCTCTGATTGATGAGTGAGTCCCTCACCTGCACCCCCTTTACTTGTTGCCCCGTTCGCTGCTTGGTGGTTGATCTTCCCTTTTCTCCAGAGCGCCCGCAGCCAAGAAGTCAAGCTCGACAAGCTTTAGGAGGAGGCGGAGGGGCTGCGGGCTCAGCTCGAGAGTGGTGAGACCGCGCTCGAGGGCGAAGCAGAGGCCAAGGCGGAGTTGGCGTTGCTGCAGAGATAGGTCCAGGAGGTGGTCAATGCCGTTCAGGCCGCCTAGGACGAGACAACATACGCTCGGATGATCAGTATGGGAGCATCGCCGGCAAGGCGCAGGCGCGGCGCGCCGATTCGTGGGGGATTCCCCGGCGCTGCAAGGGGTGAGCAGCGATGGGGGCTACCTCACCTTATTCTAGAAGGTGGTGGAGACGCTGGAGGACGGCGTCTCCCGTGTGGAGGAGGACAACGCGTCCGACGCGCGCAAGCTTCTGGGCCTTGCCTTGACGCTCGTCTTCTCCAACCTGCGTCGCCTCATCACGCAGCTTGATCGCCAACGCCTCGTCGAGCCGGTGCCCGCTGAGTTTCGGTGTCTTCTCTGGGACGAAGTGCGCCCGTACGTGGATGCCCTGGTGGAGCGATAGGTCCGCTGCCCGTCTCTAGTGAGGAGAAGGGCCCCGACGCTGAGCCTGCTCGCGCCAAGGGCGGTGTCGGTGACCTCTCCCCCTAGGCGTCCCCCAGCTTCTGTTTTCCTGCCCCTATATTGTTGGACCATGAACTGTGCCATGTCGGGCGCTAGACTTTTGTATTTTACCTTCGTCGTTCTCCCTTTCTCCTTTCACTCCTGCCCCGATGGCTTGCTCGCTGGTAGTCATTGCAGCTTGGCTTCCTTGCATAGAGCCCGTCACTGACCCAGCCATTGCTCAGGGGCAATGGCGGCCTGGGACCTCCAGAGGTCCCATCCTCCCGAGGTATCGTTTGTGCCGCTGCACACTTGGTCGATGGCCTCGTTCCTTGCCACAGCTTAGTCCTTAGGCCCTCGTGGGTTTGCGCCGGTCCCCTCCGTAGCTCCTCCTGAGTAGCTCCTGCTTTGTCGGTGGGATGGGGTGGAGAACCTTACGGCGCTTTATGCCTACGGGTCCCGATCCTGCACATTTCCCTGTCGCCGTGAGGCGCAACCCGGTACCAAGGTTGTTCCTCACGGGGCAAAGCCCCAGCGCCCTGGGTGCCAAGCTGGGCGACACCTGGGTGGCCGAGTGGCTTTGCGATGAGTAAGACCCCTGAGGCATGTTGCTCAGGAGCCCCCCTTGACACTTAAGCCACTCTACGTCGACAGGTCCCGGTCCCGCACATTTCCCCACCACCGTTAGGTTCGACGCACTTCACGGGGCGGGGCCCTGTTGCCCCCGACACCGGCCGGAGCTCCAGGATGGCACCATGGGTGGCGAGTGGACTTACAATTGGTAAAGCTCCTGAAGTAGAGCCCAGGAGTCCCCTTTGGCGCTCGAGCGATTCCCCATTCCGTCCCTTTGGTCATCGCCCCAGAACGCCCTGAGGCCTCCCGAGACTCTTTGTGATAGTATCGTGCTTCGATCCAGGCCCCTGAGAGGGTGTCGACCGCTGAAAATGTTCGCCCCTGGGACGGCAAGACCTTGCTTTCACGCTCCTTGGCGCATAGAGGTGGTGCGGAGCGTTCAGCTCCTCAGAAAATGTCATCCAGAAAAGGAGGCTTCAAAGCCGGCGAAACGAGAAAGTGCAAGAGAAAATTCCCACCCTTTTTGTTTTTCAAACATCAACTTTTGAAATTGACAAATTTAAGTCAAGCAGAGGATAATTCAAGCTGTACGAGAAAGAAAGCAAACGCCGCGTCCGGCACCTATGCTAATCATTGGTGGACTGTGTTGATTTCCTTGCCAGCTGCGGGCATATTCATTGGCAGAATGAGTTGATGGCCTCCGTCTTCTCCCCAACGTGGAGCGTAGGGCTGCCACTAGGCGTGGGAGGGACCCCTCCCCGCCCTCGGGGGCCCCCGGGCGTATACAGTCGCAGCTCGTTATTACGTGAGAGTGTCACGGTGGGGTGTATCTGGTAGGTCGTGAGGATGCTTTGGCCTCGCGAGTGTCCCTACCCCCGAGGCATATGCGCCTGATTCCTTTTGGGTCGGGCATAGTCATTGGTGGACTGTGTTTATTTTCTTGCCAGCTGCGTCCATAGTCATTGGCGGACTGAGTTTATTGCCTTCGTCTTCTCCCCAGCGCGGAGCTTAGGGCTGCCACTAGGCGTGGGAGGGACCCCTCCGCGTCCTCGGGGGGCCTCAGGTGTATACAGCCGCAGCTCGTTATTACGTGAGAGTGTCATGGGATGAAGTAGGTTCTCGAAGGATTGAAGGATGATGCATAGGTGCCACGGGTTGATGCATGTCCCGTCGGTACTATAGGGAGAACGTAAGGGCGCTCCGGCTTCGCGGTGTTTCCTCCTTGGGGGCAGTTCGCCACTGATCCCTTTTGTAGATGAGGCTGATGACCCACAGGTATAGGGTATTAATCGTAGTCCTTTTGATAAGGAAGAGTGTTGAACACAACGAGGAGCAGAAGGATCCGTCAAGTGGTTTTCAGCAAGGTAAAATCTGCAAGCACTGAAATTATCGGTAACAAGTGATTGTGTGGTGAGATGATTCGTAGCAAGTAGCAAGTAACAAAAGTAGCAACGGTGCACAAAAGTGTCCCAATCCCTTTTGTAGCAAGGGACAAGCCTGGACAAAGTCTTATAGGAGGAAAAACACTCCCGAGGACACATGGGAATTTCTGTCATGCTGGTTTTCATCATGTTCATATGATTCGCGTTCGTTACTTTGATAGTTTGATATGTGGGTGGACCGGCGCTTGGGTACTGCCCTTACTTGGACAAGCATCCCACTTATGATTAACCCCTCTCGCAAGCATCCGCAACTACGAAAGAAGAATTATTATAAAGTCTAACCATAGCATTAAACTAGTGGATCCAAATCAACCCCTTACGAAGTAACGCATAAACTAGGGTATCAGCTTCTGTCACTCTAGCAACCCATCATCTACTTACTACTTCCCAATGCCTTCCTCTAGGCCCAAATAATGGTGAAGTGTTATGTAGCTGACATTCACATAACACCACTAGAGGAAAAACAACATACAACACATCAAATTACCGAACGAATACCAAATTCACATGACTACTATTAGCATGACTTATCCCATGTCCTCAGGAACAAAAGTAACTACTCACAAAGCATAATCATATTCATGACCAGAGAGGTAATGAGTAGCATCAAGAATCTGAACATAAACTCTTCCACCAAGTAATCCAACTAGCTTCAACTACAAAGAGTAATCAACACTACTAGCAACCTTACAAGTACCAATCGGAGTCGCGAGACGGAGATTGGTTACAAGTGATGAACTAGGGTTTGGAGATGAGATGGTGCTGATGAAGATGTTGATGGTGATGAGTCCCCTCTGATGAGAGGAGTGTTGGTGATGACGAAGGCGACGATTTCCCCCTTCGGGAGGGAAGTTTCCCCGGCAGGATCGTCTTGCCGGAGCTCTAGATTGGTTCTGCTCAAGTTCCGCCTCGTGGCGGCGGCGAATCCACGAAAAAGCCTCCTCTTGATTTTTTCCAGACGAAACCCTTCATATAGCAGAAGAGGGGAGTCAGTGGGCCAGCAGGGAGCCCACAAGCCCCCTAGGCGCAGCCAGGGGGGTGGCCGCGCCTACCAGGCTTGTGGCCCCCTGGTTGCGCTCCTCTGGCACTTCTTCGGCACAGTATTTTTATAAATCCAGAAAAAAATCATCGTTGATTTTTACGGCGTTTGGAGTTGCGCAGAATAGGTATCTCAAACTTGCTCCACTTTCAGGCCAGAATTCCAGCTGTCGGCATTCTCCCTCTTCATGTAAACTTTGCAAAATAAGAGAGAAAAGGCATAAGTATTGTACCATGAAGTGAAATAACAGCCCAAGAAGCGATAAATATCAACATGAAAACAAGATGCAAAATGGACGTATCAACTGCCCCAAGCTTAGACCTCGCCTGTCCTCAAGCGAAAGCCTAGCTCAATAAATATGTCCACAAGTTTAGGGAGAGAGGTGTCGACAAAACAAGATACAAACCTACAGGCATCATGATCATGATCAGAACAGCCATACCAACATATAATCTCTCATGCTAAAGTGATAATTCCTTCACAAAGTAAAGCATGGATCAAGAACCTTACCGAGAAGTAACAACCGATAGTCTTTAGTCATTGAAGCAATTGCAATTTATCACAACATCAGAAAGAGTCAAATAAGAGCTTGTAAAGAAAATCCACATACTCAATCATCCTTTCGTTCTCTACAATTGCTACAACTCACGTAGTACTCATGAGATCAAAGTTTCAGCTGGACATAGAGAAAGATAGGGGCTTATAGTTTTTCCTCCCAACTGCTTACCTCAAGGGTAATGTCAACAATAATAATTCATGAATACTTACTTCCAAGTAGACATATGAATATAGATCTTTCCCTAGCATATAACGTTAGCCAAGATAAAGGCAAAACAAGGAATGGGTGAAGATCACCATGACTCTTTCAAGGGAAAAAAGTAAAGGTACAAGATAGGCCCTACGCAGAGGGAAGCAGAGGTTGTCATGCACTTTTGAGGTTTGGACGCGTGTCCTCTTAGTGCGGAGGAACGTCACTTTATATTGCCTCCTGTGATAAAGAACTTTATTATGCAGTCTGTCGCTTTTATGTCTTCCTCATCACAGGTTCGTACAAAGCTTATTTTCCACACACTAATAGATCGTACATATTAGAGAGCAATTTTTCTTGCTTGCACCGATGGCAACTTACTTGAGGGATCTTATTCAATCCAAAGGTAGGTATGGTGGACTCTCATGGCAAAACTGGGTTGAAGGTTTATGGATGCACAAGTAGTATCTCTACTTGGTGCGGGAGTTCTGGCTAATATAAGGTGGAAGCAATCGTCACATGCTAAGGGATATCTAATCATATAACATTGTTCGGAACCAAGCAAACACAATTCATTTTGTTGTCTTCCTTGTCCAACATCTACTTCTAGGCATGCAATAGTTTAGTGAGTATTCACAATCATAAATGGTGTCAAAGATGATATATTTATATGTGAACCTCTCCTTCTTTATCACTTCCTATTAATTGCAACCATGACCAAGGTCTACGTTTGTCTACCCTCAACAAGTTTCAATCATCATTCTTTTTATATGTGAAGCCATCACTTCCCATAAGATCATTACATGATCTTTCGTGCTTTTGTTCTTTTCTCAATCTATTGATCATGGCAAGAGGCAAAGCCCTTCAACTAAGACACTCTTTATTATATGGCTCACGAGCTCGAATACATCGGGGGTGACACAAAGCAAAACTCAAGACTAAAACACTAAGACTTGCAATCTACTAGAGAAAGAGAAACTGAAAAGGAACAAACTAAAACAAAGGTAAAGGCAAAAGATGTGATGGTGACACGATACCGGGGAAACTCCCCCAAGCTTGGCACAAGCCAAGGGGATTGCCCATAACCATGCTCAGTTGTCATCCTTTGGAGGTAATGGTGGTGGAGTTGTTGCAGAGGTCTTGAGCTTGTTTAATTTCCACTTGAGCAAAAAATTCTGCTTCCTCAAATCATCATTTTCCTCTTCAAGCTTCAACACCCTTTGGCATAATTCCTGCTTATTCTCCTGCAAGAAACGAGAAGGGATAAACAAAGTCTTAGGCTTGTTCCATGAGTCAGGGAGGCTCGACTTCTTAAACTCCACATGCGTGTGTCCAGGTTGAGGTAGAGGAGCCTCCTCTTCATCGGAACTTGGTTGTTGCTTCCCCTTGGGATCATAATCTTCTTCCTCATCAGTGGTCCAACCATAAGGATCCAAGTCCCCATAGACCTTGGGGTCAGCATGGCAATCTGCCACATAGCTCTCCCCCTCTGAATCTTGGGAAGACATCTTCCCCTAAATTTGCGATAGAAAACAGGCTCGAAACGAAAACAGAGGAAATCTGCGTGATACGAGGTTTAGACCAAACGGGAGAATATATAATGATTTTTTCCAGACCAGAAGGAGTACTCCGCACGAAAACGGAGTCCGGGAGGCGCACGAGGTGGCCACAAGTCCCGAGGCGCGGCCAGGGGGTGGGTTCGCACCTGGCAGGCTTGTCGACTCCTCGCGCGCTTTCCGGACTACTTCCAAATTTTGTATTTTTTCAAATATTCCAAAACGGATAAAATTTCCTACTGGAAAAGTTTTGGAATCTGTTTTCTTACCGAATCACATACGTCTTCGTTTTCGGAGTCTGAAACAGGCTGATAAATATTCCTTAGATATTCTTCCGGAGTTATGGTATTGATAATATTGCTTTCAACATTTATGGGAGTACGTGAGATATAATGCTTGATTCTCTGCCCATTTACAACTCTCGGATAATTACCTTCTGTGTTGTTGATCTTGATAGCACCGAAACGTTATACTTCCTCAACAACATAGGGACCTTCCCATTTAGAGAGAAGCTTGCCTGCAAAGAATCTTAAATGAGAGTTATATAGCAAGACATAATCACCTACATTGAACTCACGCTTTTGTATCCTCTTATCATGCCACCTCTTAACCTTTTCTTTGAACAACCTGGCATTCTCATATGCCTGAATTCTCCATTCATCAAGCGAGCTAATATCAAATAACCACTTCTCACCGGCAAGTTTGAAATCAAAGTTGAGCTCTTTGATTGCACAATAAGCTTTATGCTCTAGCTCAAGAAGTAAATGACATGATTTACCGTACACCATTTTGTACGGAGACATGCCCATGGGATTCTAATAGGCAGTTCTATAAGCCCACAGTGCATCATCGAGCTTCTTAGACCAATCCTTTCTAGACCTGTTGTCAGTCTTTTGTAGAATTAGTTTAATATCTCTATTTCTTAACTCTACTTGACCACTGGACTGAGGGTGGTAGGGAGACGCAATTCTATGGTTGATATCGTACTTAGCAAGCGTTTTACGGAAAGCACCATGAATGAAATGTGAACCACCATTGGTCATTAGATATCTAGGGACTCCAAATCTAGGTAAGATAACTTCTTTAAGCATCCTGATAGAAGTGTTGTGATCAGCAGTACTAGTGGGGATAGCTTCTACCCACTTAGTGACGTAATCAACAGCAACTAGGATGTGAGTATACCCATTGGATTTTGGAAAAGGTCCCATATAATCAATGCCCCAGACATCAAATGGTTCAATGACAAGTGAATAGTTCATAGGCATTTCCTGACGTTTGCTAATATTACCTATTCTTTGACATTCGTCACAAGACAAGACAAACTTACGGGCATCCTTGAAGAGAGTGGGCCAATAGAAACCTGATTGCAATACCTTGTGTGTAGTTCTCTCTCCCGTATGGTGTCCTCCGTAGGCCTCAGAGTGACATTTCTGTAGGATCTGTCCCTATTCATGTTCAGGTACACAACGTCTAATAACACCATCTACTCCTTCCTTATAAAGGTGAGGGTCATCCCAAAAGTAATGTCTCAAGTCAAAGAAGAATTTCTTCTTTTGCTGGTATGTGAAACTAGGTGGTATGTATTTGGCAACAATATAGTTTGCATAATCAGCATAGCACGGTGCACTACGTGAAGCATTGATGACATTCAATTGCTCATCGGGAAAGCTATCATCAATAGGTTATGGGTCATCAAGAACGTTCTCCAACCTAGACAGGTTATCTGCTACTGGGTTATCAACACCCTTCTTGTCAACAACATGCAAATCAAACTCTTGCAGCAAGAGAACCCATTTGACAAGTCTAGGTTTAGCGTCTTTCTTCTACATGATGTACTTAATAGTAGCATGATCAGTGTGAATAGTGACTTTGGGATCAACTATGTAAGACCTGAACTTTTCAGATGCAAACACGACTGCTGAAAATTCCTTTTCCGTAGTAGCATAGTTTCTTTGGGCATCGTCTAGACTTTTACTAGCATAGTGAATAACATTCAACTTCTTATCAACTCTTTGCCCTAGGACAGCACCAACAACATAATCACTAGCATCACACATGATTTCAAAAGGTAAGTTCCAATCAGGTGGTTGAACAATAGGTGCAGTTATCAAAGCCTTCTTAGTATTTTGAAGGCTTCCTCACAATCATCGTCAAAAACAAAATGAATATCCTTTTGCAAGAGATTGGTAAGAGGCCTAGAATTCTTAGAGAAGTTATTAATGAACCTTCTATATAAACCAGCATGACCAGGGAAACTTCTTATACCTTTGATATCTGTGGGGTATGGCATTTTCTCGACTGCATCAACCTTAGCCTTATCTACTTCAATACCTCTTTCAGAAGTTTTATGTCCTAAGACGATGCCTTCATTAACCATAAAGTGGCACTTCTCCCAATTCAAGACAAGATTGGTGTCTTTACATCTCTGTAAGACTCGATCAAGGTTGTTGAGGCAATCGTCAAAAGAAGACCTGTAAACGGAGAAGTCATCCATGAAAACCTCAACAATCTTTTCACAAAAGTCAGAGAATATAGCCATCATACATCTTTGAAAGGTGGCACGTGCATTACACAAGCCAAAAGGCATACATCTATAAGCAAAGGTACCGAAAGGGCAGGTGAAAGTGGTTTTCTCATCATCAGATTGTGCATCTGGTATTTGGGAGAAACCAGAATAACCGTCTAGAAAGCAAAAGTGTGTGTGTTTAGACAGCCTTTCTAGCATTTGGTCGATAAAAGGCACAGGGTAATGATCTTTTCTAGTGGCATTATTCAACTTCCTAAAATCAATCACCATCCTCTAGCAAGTAATAATCCTCTGTGGGATTAATTCATCCTTATCATTGGGGACAACGGTAATGCCTCCCTTCTTAGGAACGCAATGCACCGGACTCACCCAATCACTATGAGCAACATGATAGATAATACCCGCTTCTAGGAGCTTTAGTATTTCTTTTCTTACCACTTCTTTCATCTTAGGATTCAATCTCCTTTGATGGTCAGCAAGTGGTTTGAAATCAGGATCGGTTTTAATCTTGTGCTGGCATAGAGTGGGACTAATGCCCTTAAGATCATCAAGAGTATATCCAATAGCAGCATGGTGCTTCCTCGGAGTTTTTAGTAACTTCTTTTCTTCATGCTCCGAGAGGCTAGCACTAATAATAACATGATATATCTCTTTTTCATCAAGATAGGCATACTTAAGTGTATCAGACAACTGTTTAAGCTCGAACACAGGATCACCCTTTGCTGGAGGTGGATCCCCAAGTATTTCAACATGCAGATTATTCTTAAGGATAGGATATTGTTCTAAGACAACTCTATCTATCTCATCCCTTTCATCCATATGCATATCATTTTCATGCTCAAGCAAGTATTGCTCTAAGGGATCAGTAGGAGGTACGACAATAGAAGCTAAGGCAATAGTTTCATCCTTACTGGGCAACTCTTTTTCATGAGGTTGTCTACCAAATTTGGAGAAATTGAACTCATGTGACACACCTTCAAAGCCAACAGTGACAGTTTGCTTCTCACAGTCAATATGAGCATTGACGGTATTGAGGAAGGGTCTGCCAAATAGGATGAGACAAAAGCTATCTTGTGCGGTAGCAAGAACGAGGAAATCATTTTACCACATAAGAATCCAACATCCCTAAAAATTCCCACAGGGAAGATAGTATCTCTACTGGCAAGCTGAATAGTGACATCAATAGGCTCTATCTCAACAGGTGCAATCTCATCTTTGATTTCATCATATAAGGATTGAGGTATTGCACTAACACTAGCACCCACGTCACATAAACCATGATAGCATTGATCTCCTATCTTAACAGAAACCACATGCATGCCAACAACAGGCCCATGTTTGCCTCTAACGTGAGGTTTAGCAATTCTAGCAGCATCTTCACAGAAGTGAATATTATGTCCCTCAACATCGTCGGACAGAAGATGTTTGATAATAGCAATGTTAGGTTCAACTCTAATTTGCTCAGGGGGTGTAGGTGTTCTAATATAGCCTCTACGTATCACAATTGAAGCTTTAGAATGATCATTTATCCTAACAGGGAAAGGTGGTTTCTCAATGTAAGCACTGGGAACCACATGATCATTATAGGCAATGACTTTCTCTTCAACTGGAGTGGGTTTAACTACATTGACTTCTAAAGGAGGATGGTATTTAAACCACCTCTCTTTGGGGAGATCAATATGGGCAGCAAAGGATTCACACAATGAAGCTACTATCTCAGAGTCAAGTCCATACTTAGCGCTAAAGTCACAAAAAGTATTTGTCTCAACAAAGGATTTAACGCAATCAAAAGTGAAATTCATACCTGACTCCTTACCTTCTTAAAGCTCCCAATCTTCAGAGTTGCATTTAATTATCTCCAATAAATTCCATCTGAAGTCAATATCTCTCTTCATAAAAGAACCGGTGCAAGAAGTGTCAAGCATGGTGCGATCATCATGAGAAAGCCGAGCATAGAAGTTTTGAATGATAATTTCTCTCGAGAGATCATGATTGGGGCATGAATATAACATTGATTTAAGCCTCCCCCAAGCTTGAGCGACGCTTTCTCTGTCACGAGGCCAAAAATTATAAATATAATTCCGATCACGATGTACTAAATGCATAGGATAAAACTTTTGATGAAATTCCAATTTCAACCGATTGTAGTATCCAGTATCATCACATAGCCTATACCATGTCAACGCCTTATCCTTCAAAGATAAAGGAAAGACCTTCTTCTTGACCTCATCCTCGGGCAAACCTGCAAGCTTAAATAAACCACAAACTTCATCTACATAGATTAGATGCAAGTCTGGATGTGATGTTCCATCTCCTGTAAAAGGATTAGCCGGCAGTTTCTCAAGCATATCCCAAGGAAATTCAAAGAAACTATTTTCATTAGGTGCAGCAGATTGAGGAGCAACTCTTTGTGCTTCCGTTCGATATGAAGATAACCCGGACAAGCCCCTCAAAGGATTAGTTTCCATAGTGACAAGTGACAATAAATTTCAGCACACTATATGAATGTTTCCTTACCAATTCCCACTTACCAAAGGCGCTTCACTCCCCGGCAATGGCGCCAGAAAAGAGTCTTGATGACCCACAAGTATAGGGGATCAATTGTAGTCCTTTCGATAAGTAAGTGTGTCGAACCCAATGAGGAGCAGAAGGATCTGACAAGTGGTTTTCAGCAAGGTAAAATTTGCAAGCACTGAAATTATCGGTAACAAGTGATTGTGTGGTGAGATGATTCGTAGCAAGTAGCAAGTAAAAAAAGCAGCAACGGTGCAGCAAAGTGGCCCAATCCCTTTTTTAGGAAGGGACAAGCCTGGACAAAGTCTTATAGGAGGAAAAACGCTCCCGAGGACACACGGGAATTTCTGTCATGCTGGTTTTCATCATGTTCGTATGATTCGCGTTCGTTACTTTGATAGTTTGATATGTGAGTGGACCGGCGCTTGGGTACTGCCCTTACTTGGACAAGCATCCCACTTATGATTAACCCCTCTCGCAAGCATCTGCAACTACGAAAAAAGAATTAAGACAAAGTCTAACCATAGCATTAAACTAGTGGATCCAAATCAGTCCCTTACAAAGTAACGCATAAACTAGGGTTTCAGCTTCTGTCACTCTAGCAACCCATCATCTACTTACTACTTCCCAATGCCTTCCTATAGGCCCAAATAATGGTGAAGTGTTATGTAGTGACGTTCACATAACACCACTAGAGGAAAAACAACATACAACACATCAAATTACTGAACGAATACCAAATTCACATGACTACTATTAGCATGACTTATCCCATGTCCTCAGGAACAAAAGTAACTACTCAAAAAGCATAATCATATTCATGACCAGAGAGGTAATGAGTAGAATCAAGGATCTGAACATAAACTCTTCCACCAAGTAATCCAACTATCATCAACTACAAAGAGTAATCAACACTACTAGCAACCTTACAAGTACCAATCGGAGTCGCCAGACGGAGATTGGTTACAAGTGATGAACTAGGGTTTCGAGATGAGATGGAGCTGATGAAGATGTTGATGGTGATGAGTCCCCTCCGATGAGAGGAGTGTTGGTGATGATGATGGCAATGATTTCCCCCTCCGGGAGGGAAGTTTCCCCGGTAGGATCGTCCTGCCGGAGCTCTAGATTGGTTCTGCTCAAGTTCCGCCTTGTGGCGGCGGCGAATCCACGAAAAAGCCTCCTCTTGATTTTTTTCCGGACGAAACCCTTCATATAGCAGAAGAGGGGGGCCAGTGGGCCAGCAGGGAGCCCACAAGCCCCCTAGGCGCGACCAGGGGGGTGGCCGCGCCTACCAGGCTTATGGCCCCCTGGTTGCGCTCCTCTCGCACTTCTTCGGCCCAGTATTTTTAACAAATCCAGAAAAAATCATCGATGATTTTTACGGCGTTTGGAGTTGTGCAGAATAGGTATCTCAAACTTGCTGCACTTTCAGGCCAGAATTCCAGCTGCCGACATTCTCCCTCTTCATGTAAACCTTGCAAAATAAGAGAGAAAAGGCATAGGTATTGTACCGTGAAATGAAATAACAGCCCAAGAAGCGATAAATATCAACATGAAAACAAGATGCAAAATGGACGTATCAGAGGCCCTTCGAGGCCCGCCCGATCCTTCTCGTGAAACTGGTTGAGGTCTTTTATACTACTCTACATAAGTAGGTCCCAGTCCCGCACATTTCCCTGCCGTCGTGAGGCGCAACCCGTTGCCAAGGTCGTTCCTCATGGGGCAAGGCCCTGACACCCCTCATACCGACCAAATGTGCCTGGACAGCACGAGGGTGGACAAGTGACTTTGTGACCGGTAAGGCTCTTGAGGCGCGATGCTCAGGAGCCCCCTGTGACGTTCGAGGTGCTCTGCATCGCCAAGACTCGGTCCCGCACATTTGCCTGCCGTCGCGAGGCGCGCCCCATTACCAAGGTCGTTCCTCACGGGGCAAGGCCCTAACACCCCTGATACCGACCGAATGTGCATGGGCGGCACCAGGGTGGCCAAGTGGCTTTGTGACCGATAAGGCTCCCGGGGCTCGATGCTTAGGAGCCCCCTTTTGATGCTCAAGCGGCCCCCTTTTCATCATGTCGATTGTGGCCTTGGGGAGTCGCGGGGCCTCCCCAGGTCCGCGATGGGACGACGCGCACCGGCCGGAGCTCCCGAGCAGGGGGGTAGATTTCCCAACGAAGCAAGCAAGGTAAGATGTCAGATCGCCAAATGGATGCAGTAGAAGTTATGGAAGCAGGCGTAAATGATATGATGGGAAGAGGTGTGCCCTGAACACTTGAAGTTCATGCGGCCAGCAGACACCCCATAGAGCAGTGAACCCAAAAAATTACCTCGCATAGCTTCTTCGTGCCAGAGGGCGCCTCGTGAGGCCCGGCCCTCGGCGCCTTCACCAGCACCATAGTCGCCACGGGTAACCCACGCCACATGTGTCTTGTTGCTTTCTCTGACTCATCCTCCTGAGGCCGGTGACCCGGTTCTTCGCAGTTTCTCCACAGGGGCGGCGGCTGGAGTCATTCCCTGCGACCTGGGGGCGCCTCCCTGCCCGCGCCTCTTGGGCCCAGTGCTTCGCCAGCGGGAGCCCTAGGGTCCGGCTCAAGGGGGACCCCCAGAGCATTCCTTACTCCCGAGGAGGACTAGCGCTCGGGGTGGACGCTTGAGGCTCTTCCTCGACAGGAGGGTCAGGTGGTGTTACATAACACGGTACCTAAGGGTCCACATAGGCGTTCAATCGACCTACAAGGCCGTTCAGCAGTCCTCTTGGCGGCGGGGGGAGGTCCCCCAGGTCGCGTTGCTCGGAGATCTTCTTGCGATGGGCCTCCGCACGAAGTCGCTTGCTCCGTTATCGTAGTTTGCTCGCGCCCACGCCTCCGCCGCCCGCCGGCTACGCCTGAGGGAGCGCTCCCGCCTGGCCGCCTCGGGTTGTCGGGGGCCGACCTGGTCTTGGTGATGCGCACCGATGTGTGCATCGAACGTCCTACCGTTCTCTTCGCGCTCCTGGTAGTTGCCAGCATGCTGCGCCTCAAGGACGGCCATCGAAATCTAGAGGAGGAGGAGGGCAGCATGCGACGCGTCTCTCTCGGCCTCGCCCAGTGCAGGAGGGGCCCCGTCGCTTGCAGGCCCGGGGACCGGCACGAGGTGCGATCCCCTGGTGCCTAGCGCCTACGGCCATGAAGAAGAGTGGCGTCGGATGGCCTTGTGGGCGATGGTGATCATCTCCGTGATGTGGTCCGCCCATGCGTCGAAGCCCCCTTGCGTCGGTCGAAGGCAGAGCATCTCACTTGCCAATTGCAGCGCGTCGTGCGCGCCGAGGTCCCCCAAGTTGATGGGGCGCGTCGTGGATGCCGGGGCGCCGCCCAGCCGTCGTGCGCCTGTGTGGCGTGGGTGGTTGTGACGGTGGAGGTGATGTTGACGATCTGGTACGAGCCGCCTGGTACCACAATGACGGTACAAGTGCTTCTTGTCGCTGTGGCATGACGGTTGGAAGCGAGCTCGACGAAGCTCGAAGAAGCTTGTTGGCTGCCGGTCATCGGAGCAGCGGGGCTTAGGGAAGATGAAGCTCGGAGGAGACCTTGACACGCCCCCTAGCTGACGTGCCAAATGTCGGATTTCGGGCTTCGCAAAACCTTAAGGATTCCAACTAAGGGTGTGTACGAAGATATGTCGTGGGCTCGCCTCACCTAACTCGCTACTCGCTAGGGATGGCAAAGAACTCACACGATGGTGAGGAAGACACAGATCACGACAGTTTACCCAGGTTTGAGCCACTAAGAAGCGCAATACCCTAGTCGTGCTTTGGTGGATTGCCTTTCGTGGGGGTTGTCGGATGAAGTAGTACAGTGTTCGAGGGCCTCCGGAGGCAGGGTGGCCTTTGTGCGGTGCCAATGGGCGAATGAATGAATCTCCCCCTATGAAGTAACCTACTCCCTCTATATATAGAAACCTTTGGAATATGCCTTGGGAACCCCGGTTCATCCTTGCCCCCTTTGCACGAAAGGGGAAACTGCTCCATCCAACTGTTGGCTGCTCGCCTGTCCTTCCTCCGTGTCATCCTTGACTCCTGAGGCCGGGTCTCACCTCGGAATATCCGCCGCTCCGGAGGGGTCCCGATGAGGCCCCCTGCGAGTGTTGATGTTGTTCCTCCTTGCGAGGCTTGTCTCCTCACGAGGACCTTGCCTTGAGTGGTGTCGCGCCTGATTGTGCTTGCTTGATGAAGTGGGCTAGCCCTGGTCCGCGGACAGGCAGGTATGGGTACCCCCATTCCCAGAATGCCGACAAACACACAACTCATATCAATAATATCATATCACAATTAACTCGTAGGACAAAACAATTCTACTCAAACATCATAGGATAGCCACACATCATTGGGTAATAATATATAGCATTAAGCACCATGTTCAAGTAGAGATTACAACGGGAAAGATAGGTTTTACACTGCTGCATAGAGGAGGAGAGAGTTTGTCGTGACGCTGATGAAGTTGTTGATTTAGATCTTCATAATGATGGTTATCCCAGAGGTGCTCCAACGCCACCGGGAGAGAGTGGGGAGAGCCCCCTCCTCCTCCTTCTTCTTCTTGCTTTGCCTCCTCCCTAGGTGGAGGAAGGTTTATCCTGTGGTCCATGACTTCAATGGCAGGTATAGGGTAGCAGCCTCCGGGATTGGATCTCTCTTTGTTTCTCTCCTGTTATAGCGACCTGTTTTATGGCCCGTTTCTTATATATCCGGAGATCCGTAACTCCGATCGGGCTGAAATTTTGAGGTGATTTTTATAAGAAAATTGTATTTCTTGAGGCCAAAGGACAGGTCCAATCGAATTAAGGGGTGGGCACAAGACATCAGGGCGTGACCCCCTGTATCGTGCCTGTTGGCTTGTGCCTCACTCAGGAACCGTGTTGAGTTGATTCATACTCCCAAAATTCACATATATTCCAGAAAAAAATCTCAGAATATTTTTATCGCGTTTGGAGTCCATTTGATATGGATTTTCTGTGAAACAGAAACACACAAAAACCAGGAACTTGCACTGGGCACTCGGTCAATAGGTTAGTGCTCAAAAAAATATAAATTTGAAAATAATTACTCAAAAGTATCCTAGAATGAAAATATAAAAGCATGGAACAATTGAAAATTATAGATATGTTGGAGAGGTATGAGTGTGGTGCCAACCATTGGGCCCTGCGCCCATCACGTGGGTGGCGTGCTCACGTGGAAGAGTACAACAGGCACCATACCAGCGAGCAGAGACAGGGAGGATTTCCCCTTGGGTTATCAAGGTGCAACACCAATTTACCCTCCAAGAGGAGGTGGCAAAAGGTTACCATTTCGGTGATAGAGGATGAGAGCGGATCTATGTTGCAGGACGGAGGTCATCGCCGAGCCCACAGATGCGTCAAGTAGACTACTTGACCCGGCGAAGACCACCTTTAGTCAAGATAGGCCTGGCTCCTGTCCCCCTTTGAACTGTCACTCTATGGCCACCCTTTCCCGCCTATAGTTTTGGGGAAGAGGATTGAGGCACGATAAGAGGAGACATGCAACATCCATGTACATGGATCGATCCATTCTCTCCCTCACATCCCGTGTACTAGAGCCTCAAACTCTCCCCTCTTCCAAGGCAATCAAATCAAAAGTAGGAGTACAGTTTTACACCATCGGCGGCCCGAACATGGGTAGCTCATGTGTCCCCGTTATTTCCATGGAGGAGTAGTAGGTTCACTGTCAACCTTGCCGCATTTTTCGTCTTGTTGCGGGTCGCAATCCAAGCCCTCAGTATTCGATCCTCGTTCTTGGATAAGCTCACGGACGCATATCTCGGACGCAGACACAAACCACTACTTGCATTCCCCTCGGGAGGAGGTTTGTAGGAATTAACCATCGCGTGCCCCGACTTAAACAAGCCTAGGATTTCAACGAGGAATAAGCATGCTCACACATCATCACCATGCCATAAAAATATTTATATGAACAGAAGTTAACACCTATAACTTATGATATTCTTATTAACCAATGATCATGCACTCATGCACTTTCACGTTAGCACATTAATATCATTAACTCAAGGTTTCTCTTTTATGTGCTACAAGAGGGTTTTGATTATGCACTCAAAAGAGGGGACGCCTTCCGGGGCATCCCCAAGATTAGATGCTTGAGTCTTCCTAGAAAATTGCCTTGGGGTTCCTTGGGCATCCCCAAGCATAGGGTCTAGCCTCTCCTTATTCCTTCGTCCATCATGATAGCACCCAAAACTTGAAAACTTCAGCACACAAAACTCAGTAGAAACTTCGTGAGATCCGTTAGTATAATAAACATGTAAAATACCTAGTTACTATGATGAATTCGTTCATATTTTATTATTGCATAAGGTACTACATTATAACTTCTCCATGACTTATACCCCCGATACAATCCATGGCATCCTCCAAACAAGCAAACTATGCAAGGAAAAAACAGAATTTGTCTAAAACAGAACAGTCTATAATGATAATTAACACTACTGGAATTCAGTTTTTGTCGTCTGCCAAATCTTTGCCGTCAGCTGGCTCATGGCAAAGAGTTTCTTTGCCGTCAGCTGCCACAAAGCATACGGCAAAGAACTGGCTGATGGCATAGAAGGTCTTTGCCATCAGTCACTTCTTTGCCATCAGCTGCAGACGACAAGAGCCGCACAACAGACGGCAAAGCTGCAGGTGGGGCCCACCTGACCGCGGGGACGTTAGGTCAAACTGGAGTCCCTCCTTTGCCGTGTGCTAGCGGACGGCAAAGAGTCCGGTGGTAGACGGCAAAGATTCTAGACTCTTTGCCGTCCGCCAGCAGACGGCAAAGAGCCCCACCCCGCCCCCCTCTCTCTCACGCACTTAACCCGGCGAGTGCATAACGGCTCCACACACCCCACTCTCTTCCACTCCTCTCCCCGACGCCCACCGCCGCCACCACCGTCACGCTGCCGCCCTCGGCGACGCCCCGGTGCCCCACATCCCCGCCACCGTCGCCCCACAGCACCCTCGCGCCGCCGCCCCACCGCCCCGGCGCCACCCCATAGCCCCAACACCACCGACGCCGCCCCGCCGCCCCAACACCCCCGTCCCCGCCGCCCACGACGCCAGAGCCGCATCTGCCGGTGAGCCCCCACACCCCCACCCCCCACTGGAAAATTAACTATTTGTTATTTATTTTTTGGAATTAGATTATAACTAATAGTTGATTTTTTATTGTTGTTGTAGTAGTTGTTGTTGTAATTGTAGTTGTTGTAGTAGTTGTTGTTATTGTAGTTGTTGTAGTAGTTGTTGTAGTAGTTATTGTTGTTACTGTAGTTGTTGTAATAGTCGGTGTACCGGTTGATGAGCCCTATATTCTTAGCTTTTCATATAAAGACCATCTGCCACTAGTTAGTTAGCTTAATAGAAAGAAGAGGAAGACGAAGAAGAAGAGGAGGAGGAGAAGAGGAGAAGAAGAGGAGGAGGATAAGAAGAAGAAGAATAAGAAGAGGAGAAGAAAAAAATAAGAAGGAGAAGAAGAAGAATAAGAAGAAGAAGAAGAAGAAGAAGAATAAAAAGAAGAAGAAGAAGAAGAGGAGAAGAAACAATAAGCAGGAGAAGAAGAAAAGAAGAAGAAGGGAAGAAGGGAAGAAGGGAAGAAGAAAAAAAATAAGAAGGAGAAGAAGAGAAAAAATAAGAAAAGAAGAATAAGTAGAAGAAGAGGATAAAGAAAAATAGAAATAGAAATAAGAGGAAGAAGAAGAAGAGGAGGAAGAAGAGGAGAAGAGGAGGAGGAGGAGGAGGAGGAGGAGAAGAAGAAGAGGAGAAGAGGAGAAGAACGAGGAAAAATGAAAGGAAGGAAGAAGAAGAGAAGAAGAAGAGAAGAAGAAGGAGAAGGAGGAGAAGGAGCCCTCCTTCTTCTCCTTCTTCTGTCCTCCTTCTTCTCCTTCTTATCCCGCCTTATTCTTATCCTTCTCTCCTCCGTCTTCTCCTTCTTCTCCTTCTTCTTCTCTTCTTCTCCTCCTCCTCCTCCTTCTCATTCTCCTCCTCCTCCTTCCCCTCCTCCTCCTTCTCCTTCTTCTTCTCTTCTTGCTTATTCTCTTTCTTCTTCTACGTAGCTTATTGTCCCCAATGAAGACATACTTAGCTAATTATCCTCCCAAATGACATAATTAGCTTAGTTAGGGTAAAACATCATAAGAACCTTGGTTAGCTCACAACTTAGCTAATTATCCTCCAAAATGACATAATAAGCTCAAAATGGCATAAAAACCTTGGTTAGCTCATGAATATTATATTCTTAGCTTGTTTCCCTCTAAAATGATATAATTAGCCCATATAGCTCCAAAAATACATAATTAGCATATTTGTGTTGATCGGGTGGATTTACATATGACAGTTGTCTCGTCGCTGTGAGGTCTGATGTGCGAAGACCTCCTCGTGCGTTGTACGAGTTGTGCCCTTGCATTCGTGGGTCAATACAAATGACATCTCCTCCTCGCCCCTTCGTTTACTGTGGGTCTGTTTTCGGATGAAACTTGCCAGATTTAGGTAATTAAGTTAATTTATCAGTATGCGTGACTAGTATGCGTCTCCCGTTCGAAAGGGTTACAGTTATAAATATGCATGCATTTGCTTATATTTATAACTGTGATTCTTTCGAATTGTCCAACGTTATCCATGGACAACCCGAGTCTGTGTAGATTGGGTTCGTTTTCTCATATGCTTTGTTCAGGATCCGATGCATAATTTCGTTAGTGCCTCCCTGTTGTTCTCCGGATACACATCCTCTCTATTTATTACAGAGACGTGTATGAGGATAATAGCGGGGAGGTACTACAAATTTTTTGCATTGGATCCGGAGCAAAGCATGGGAAAACGAACCCAATCTACACATACTCGGGTGGGATTAGGACCTATCTTTACCTATCAGCGTGTAGGTTGCATGGACGTAATAAAAATGGCAAACTTGATTAACTGATGAATATATATGCTAAATTATATATAAATATATTTCTCATGTCTTTAGTATCTAGTCAAGATGAGTGATCGTGCGTGGATGTATACGGGTCACCCTAGTCAGAAAGAGATGACGAAAGAATGATTTCTAAAAAACAAAGAATTTGTGAAAGCCGCATTTGCAAATGGCCAGGAAAGAAACTATTGCCCTTGTCATGGATGCGAAGACTATAAAAAGACGATAGAGGCTGTAATGATTAAACACCTACAGAGGAGGGGTTTTAAGCCTAATTATACGGTGTGGACATTTCATGGTGAGTCTATACAACGCACCAGAGCTGAGGTGGTCCGTCGTCGCACTGACGAGCATGGTACCGGAATCAAAGACATGGTGCAGGACTTTGATGATGCTCGGGATACGGAAGATGAGATGGAGGAATATGCAAATGCCTTCTATGAAATGTTGGAGTCTTCAAAACGTCCTCTCCATGAGCACACCGAGCTTTGTCAGCTGGATACAATTGCACAAGTAATGGCTCTGAAGGCCCAGTTCAACTTGGGAAGAGAATGCTATGACGCGATGATGACACTATTTGGACGCTTCCTACCCAAAGGCCAAGTCATGCCTGCAAACCTGTACTAGTCGAACAAAATACTTCGTGTACTTAAGATGCTCTATGAGAAGATAGATGCATGTGAGAAAGGATGTGTCCTATTTAGGAAGGAGTATGCACACTTGGACTATTGTCCCAATTGCGAGTCTTGCAGGTAACTTGTGGTACACAATGGTAGTACGGGTGAGATGAGGCAGACCAAAATCATAGTTAGTGTTTTTCGGTATATGCCAATCGTACCAAGGCTTCAACGTCTTTTCATGGTCGAAGAGACAGCCAGACAGATGACATGGCACAAATTGGGCAAAAGAACCGAACTAGATGCGGATGGGAATAAGATGGTGGTACACACATCATATGGGGAAGCGTGGAAACATTTCGATGGATTGCATGAGGATAAAGCGGCAGATCCAAGGAATCCTCGAGTCTGCGTTGCCACGGATGGTTTTAATCCCTTCAGCATGACGGCAACCCAATACAGTTGTTGGCCTCTATTTGTCATTCCACTCAATCTCCCCCCAGGCAGATTATGCAAAGAAACAACATATTTCTGATGTTGATAATTCCAGGGCCCAATTATCCGGGGAAGAATATGAATGTGTACCTGTAGCCTCTTAAGGATGAATTGGAAGAAGCTTGGGATAATGGGATCAAGACATACGATGCCGCTAGAAAACAGAACTTCAAAATGCATGTGTGGTACATGTACTCTATGCATGACTTGCCGGCGTATGCGCTATTCTCTTGAGGGTGTGTGCATGGAAGGTTCACGTGCCCCCAATGCAAGGCAGCTCATCAATTTCATTGGTTGCAGGAGGGTCGGAAGTATTCTTGCTTTTACTTGCATAAACAATTCCCGGATCCTGACCATCAGTTCAGAAAAGACAAGAAGAACTTTACCAATGGTAAAGTTGTCAAAAGCTTGGCACCACCTGCGTTGACAGGCCAACAGATCCTGGATCAGTTAAACGCCCTTGAGCCTGATCCAGAGCGTCCATGGTATTTCAAGGGGTATAATTCAAAACACGCCTGGACTCACAAGACATGCTTCTGGGATCTGCCTTACTTCAAAGACCTCCTTCTTCCACACAATATCGACATGATGCACACTGAAAATAATATGAGAGAGGCTATTTTTGGTACATTGTTCGACATAGATGGGAAGACAAAGGATAATACTAAGGCTAGAGTCGATCAAGAGACACTATGTCATAGACCGTTACAAAACATGCGAGAAGGCAAAGGAAAGCAGAAGTGGTTGAAGCCAAAGGCCTGGTTCAATCTTGGTAGGCCAGCTATGAGGGAAATTATCTTGTGGGTCAAAATGCACTTGATGTTCCCCGATGGGTATGTAGCGAATCTAAAGAGGGGAGCGAATCTTGAAAAAATAAAAATCCTTGGTCTCAAGATTCATGATTGGCACATATGGCTAGAGCGGGTAATATCGATGATGTTACGTGGTTTTATTCCTGACGATGAATGTCTAGTACTGGAGGAGCTGAGCTATTTCTTCCGTGTTCTTTGTGCGAAAGAATTGTTGCCTGGCGTGGTAGATGACATGGAGGAGTTTGCACCGGAGTTGTTGTGCAAGTTAGAGAAGATCTTTCCGTCGGGCTTCTTTAATCCAATGCTACATTTGATTTTACATCTACCGACTGAGGCAAGATTGGGTGGGCCCGTGCAAAATCGTTGGTGCTATGCAACTGAGAGGATGGAGAAGACGCTTCGAGCTAAATGTAAAAATGAGCGTAGAATTGAAGCATCGATGGCTGAGGCATTCATTACTGAGGAGGTGGCAAACTTTGTGACAGCACACTATGAAGACAAAAATCATCATTTGTATAATCCGAAGCCTCGGCACAATGATGCAGACCCTAAAAAAGGTGGGTCCAACCTTAGCCTATTCAAAGGGAAGCTCGCACCAGCCGGTGCTTCGAAACCAATAACGTTGGATGTCGAAGAATGGTGGAACATTTCGTTGTATATCTTCAACAACCTAACAGAACTGCGGCCGTACATCGAGTAAGTTCTTAGCACATTTTCCCATAACTTCTAATTCCTTTGAACTGCTCTTATTCTCGGATATTTCATACAACCGATACGTCGCCAAATTCTCGGATGGAGCGGTGATCGAAAATGATTCCGTCGAAGAGTATGAGCTTCTGCCAAAGACAGGAGGCGGCTATCCTGGTTTCATCTCTTGGTTCAAACAAACGGTAATTATTAATAATGGACCATTTCATTTCTTAGTCTAACTTGCGGCTAATGTAGTAATCGTTTTGTATTAAACTTGTAGGCTAATTCAGATTCTATGGACACCGAATTGAGACAAGCCGCTAATGGTTTTGACTATAAGGTTCGTTCATTTGAGAAATACAACATCAACGGGTATCTCTGTCGTAACTTTGGCAAAGAGCTATCTATGCCCGACCGGATATCTACAAATTGTGGTGTCTCTGCTATCGGCGAAGGTGTTATCGAGTATTATGGAAGAGTTGAAGCAATTTATGAACTTCAATTCTATGGTGAAAACCCACCGAACGTCGTAGTCTTCAAATGTTATTGCTTCCAGCCGAAGGAGACTAGAAGGACTCATTAACATATAGGACTAGTCAAAATCAATCGAAACACCCATTTAGATGTTCCCGATGTCTATATTACGGCTCAACAGGCAAAGCTCTTTGCCGTCGGTGGAGTCCTCTTTGCCGTCAGTTATGGCGGACGACAAAGAAGCTGATTCCCGTAGTGTAAGTACCATACTTCTATAACTCCAAAAATTCTGAAACGTTCTAACTTCCCGAGGAATTTTTATAGCAATAATGCGTAAAAATTCATATCGAAAAGACGTTCTAGTAAAATCAGAGAAATTCAACACTTGACACTAAAGTTTTTGTTTTTGCATCGTATCAATTCTACTTATCATTCAAATCATTTGAAAGGCTTTACTTGGCACAAACACTATGTAAACATAAAAACACAGTCATTATAGAGGAAATAATCATGTTATAGCACACAAACATAAATTAAAAACAACAAAATTAAGATAACTATTGGTTGGCTCCCAACTAGC
Source organism: Hordeum vulgare subsp. vulgare (assembly GCF_904849725.1). Lineage (NCBI taxonomy): Eukaryota > Viridiplantae > Streptophyta > Magnoliopsida > Poales > Poaceae > Hordeum > Hordeum vulgare. The sequence continues at coordinate 330,215,722 of NC_058522.1, read as the reverse complement.
GCTATAATTTTATGCCCCTAGCTAGGCATAATGAACGTGATTCAAGTGTTTTCATCTTTGACACTCCATACATAAGTAGCCCTCGCGATAGATTCATATGGTGGTTTGATTCTCTTTCAAGGGAAATGTTCCATCTCTTTCTCGTATGATTCCCTCTTTCATATCAATTATTGCACCTATAGTTTGTACAAAAGGTCTACCAAGTACTATTGGACAAGACACTACTAGGAAAAACCTTATAGGCACGACCTCAGTAGTAGCGCTGGAAAATCGAAAATGCTACTGCTAATTAGCAGTAGCGCTGATCTAGTAAAGCGCTACTACTAACACCTTAGCAGTAGCACTGCTTATTACAAACGCGCTACTACTATGTGGGACCAGACGATGCCACCGACGATAGCTGTAGTAACAGCGTTGCCCAAAACCCAGCGCTACTGCTGAGTGTTTGGCGGTAGCACGTTTTTTTGCAGCACCGATGCTGCTAGTAGTAGCAGCGCTCTCTGGTATGCAGCACTACTACTAATAGCATAGTAGCAGCGCTCTCTGGTATGCAACGCTACTGCTAGTTGCGGCTGGTGCCACCTTTTTACCCCTCCCCCTCCGCTCCCCCACTTTGACCTCTCTCCCCCTCCTTTCCCCTCTCCACACTCTCCACACCATTGTTGCTCTTCTTCTCTCTTCCTCCTACCTCTCTTCTCTCCTCATTAATGTCCCCCTCCACCATAACTCTCCTTCATAAATGGTGTCTCTCACATCTCTCTTTGTCCTGCCTCTCTTACTCTCCCCATTATATTAATTCCCCCCTCCACCATAACTCCCTCTCCATTAGTTAGATAGCTAGATTCACCTCTCCTCCCCAACAACTAAATCTAGCTAGCTATTTAGCCATCCACGTGTGCTCTTTCGATCGGTCTCTCTCATCATCTCTCTCGACCAGTCTCTCTCAGGAGATATATAGGTGAGTAAAAAGTTGTTCACTTAAAGAATGGGAATATGTGTGTGAATGAGAATATGTGTGTTTGGGATATATATATATATATATATATATATATATATATATATATATATATATATATATATATATATATATATATATATATATATATATACAGAGAGATTTGTGCGAGTGTGACATGCCCTCCGATCGAGTTGCTTATGTTTTGCCGAAATGTCGATTCATTTCCATTTCGGTGAATTTCGAGCAAACTCAATATGTCCTATTTTTCGGCAAGGTCATGCCAAAATTTTATATAACTTTGAAGCATGCATGCATTATTTATTTTATAACCCTTTTGCTTGTTATACCGTGCAGTCGGTCATGAAGGTGAGTCGATGGAAGGTGGAGTGGTACATGCAATCCGCGGTGATGGACATGCATGCAAATAATCGGACTAGGATTAGATGTCCATGTGCAACATGCAAGGAAGGAGTCCTTCTGGACCCTTTTGATCGTGGCACTTTGAAGGCACACCTGCTGATGAATGGTTTCATGGATGGCTATACTCGGTGGATAAGTGAAGAAGATGATGATGATGAGGACGTCCAAATGGTAAGGAATAACGACATGGGGCTAGACGAAGAGATGACCGATCAACATGAAGACGGTGGTGCCGGACATGGCGGCGGGGAAGAGTCTGGAAATGACAGTGGCGGAGAAGATTCCGGACACGACGAAGAAGAGTCCAGACATGGCAGAGAAGAGGCGGTGGTCACGCTGCAGTCTTCGACTCTACTAAGTGCAGTCGTGCAAGACCCTCATGTTCAAGACCTCCTTCGCAAGAGTACGACTAGCGAGAGAGTTGCTTCTAGAGAGGAGGCCAAGCTGGCTCAACTTGAAGTGGACTCGAGGACTCCATTGTATGACGGTTGCAATCCCGAGGTGACACGATTGAGTTTCATGCTCAAACTTCTAAAGACAAAGGCCAAAAACAAATGGATAGACAAAAGCCTCGATGAGCATTTGAAGTATCTACATAATAAATTTCTTCCCGCGGGGAACCTGTGTCCTAGTAGTGTCGAGGAGGCCAAGAAAACCGTTTGCGCTTTTGATTTGCCGCACATTAGGTACCACGCATGCATCAACGATTGCATCATTTATCGGGGCAGCATGCGGAAAAAACCAACTGTCCAGTGTGCAATGCTTCTCGATACAAGAAGGCAGGAAAGAAAGCTCCTCAGAAAGTTGTATGGTACTTTCCGATCACTCCCCGTCTGCAGCGGTATTTCGTAGATCCTAAGGAAGCAAAGCTCATGCGCTGGCACGCGGAGAGGAAGAAGCCCGACGATGGACATGATCCGAGGCTGAGACACCTCGTAGATGGTAGCCAGTGGAGAGCATTCAACACCGTATATGGATTTGCTAAAGAAGATCCAAGGAACATCGTGCTTGGTGCGAGTACCGATGGCATGAATCCATTTGGAAACCAGAACACCAACCACATCACATGGCCCATGTTTGTATGGATGTACAACCTCCCCCATGGAAGTGCATGAAGACAAAGTACATACACATGTGCATGTTGATTCAAGGGCCGAAACAACCGGGAAATAGTATTAACCTGTATATGGGGCTTCTCCAAGAGGAGCTAGACACATTATGGAAATCACCGGCATGGACATGGGACGCGAGCAAAGGAGAGTATTTCCATATGAGAGTCGTGCTGATGACGACGGTGCACGACTATCTCGGTTACGGTTACACCTCAGGCCAAGTATGCCACGGATAATAAGGTTGCACGAGATGCATGGATGCTACAACGTCTCCGGAGCTTACGTCAACGAAAGATGGCGGGTTTGGGAAAATCGTGTACATGGGGCATCGTAGATGGCTCGAGAAGGATGACCCGTGGAGAAAGCGTGGAGATCTATTCAATGGATTGGTTGAGCTTCGAGGACCTCCACGTAAGAGGAGCGGCGCCGAAATCAACGAGCTGTTGAGAAACTGGGAACGATGCCCCGTGCCGGGAAAGATCAAAAACACGCCAGAGCCGCTGCTGAAGGTATGGAAAACGAGGTTTGTTTTCTAGGACTTGGAGTACTGGCCCAATGACGACACGCCTCATTGCCTTGATCAAATGCATATCACGAAGAGTGTCCTCGAGAGCTTGCTTGGCACACTAATGAACATGCCGGAGAAGACCAAGGATGGGCCGAAGGCAAGGAAAGACTTGGAAGATTTGAAGATCGGGAAAGACATCCACCGTAATAAGTTGTTGGAGACGAAGACCGAGATAGAGGAGGGGGAAAGGGGCAGAAAAGTCAACAAGAAGGAGGAGAATTATTGCCCCCCTTCTTGCTTCACCTTAAGTCTGAAGGAGATCAATCAATTGATCAAGTGCCTTATGGGAATCAAAGTCGGTTCCGGTTACTGTGGGAAGATAAGCAGATTTCTAGACCCCAAGAAGAAAAGGTTCATAGGGATGAAGTCTCATGACTGTTACGTGATCATGACGTAGATACTCCCGGTTGCCATTAGAGGGATAATGGACAAGCACGTTCATGACACACTTATTGGTCTCTGCAACTTCTTAGACGTTATCTCTCGAAAGTCCATAAGTGTGAAGCAGCTCACGTTCTTTGTCATGAAGAGATCGTTGTCATACTATATGAGCTTGAGATGTACTTCCCGCCCACGTTCTTTGACGTCATGGTGCATTGATAACCCACAAGTATCGGGGATCAATTGTAGCCTTTCTTGATAAGTAAGAGTGTCGAACCCAACGAGGAGCTAAAGGTAGGACAAATATTCCCTCAAGTTCTATCGACCACCGATACAACTCTACGCACACTTTACGTTCGCTTTACCTAGAACAAGTATGAAACAAGAAGTACTTTGTAGGAGTGATAGGATAGGCTTGCAAGAAAGTAAAGAACACGTAAATAAAACTAAGGGCTGGTTAGAAAAAGAAACAAATACGAGTGTCTAACGAGTGTGGAAAAGTGGTGGTAGGAGTTGCGGAATTGTCCCTAAGCAATTGACTACGTTACTAGATCGATAGCAAGCATTATGTGGGAGAGGCCTCTGCTAGCATGTCATCCCTTACTTGGAATTCTATGCACTTATGATTGGAACTATTAGCAAGCGTCCGCAACTACTAACGTTCATTAAGGTAAAACCCAACCATAGCAATAAGATATATTGGTCCCCCTTCAATCCCATATGCATCAATTTCTATGCTAGGTCTGAAGCTTCTGTCACTCTAGCCTGCCAATACAAAGTCCTATCAACATACAACCAACCCTATGGTGTGATCCACGCGCGTGATCATATGATGGGCACCAAAGGACATCAACATAACCACAAGCAAATTAAACCAACCATAGCAATTCATCAATCACCGATAGGACAACGATAATCTACTCAGACATCATAGGATAGCAACACATCATTGGATAATAATATGTAACATAAAGCACCCATGTTCAAGTAGAGGGTACAACGGGTTGCGGGAGAGTGGACCGCTGAATATATATGGGGGAAGGTGATGGAGATGTTGGTGAAGATGACGGAGGTGTTGGTGTAGATCGCCGTCACACGATGATGTCCCGGGCGGCGTTCCTGCGCCGCCGGGAGAGAGGGGGAGAGAGCCCCCTCCTTCTTCTTCCTTGACCTCCTCCCTAGATGGGAGAAGGGTTTCCCCTCTGGTCCATGGTCTCCATGGCGGCGGAGGGGCAAGAGCCCCTCCTAGATTGGATCTCTCTCTCTGTGTCCTTCTGTTTCTGCGCTCCCAGATTTTGCGTTTCACCGTTTCTTAAATTCCCGGAGATCCGTAACTCCGATTCGGCTGAAATTTTAACATGATTTTCTTCTGGATATTATATTTCTTGCTGCGAAAGAAGGTCTGCAACCGCCTTAAGGAGTGGCTACAAGACTGCTAGCCGTGGGCCCACCCCCTGGCCGCGGCTACAGGGCTTGTGGGCACTCCGTGCATCGCCTCGCGTTAATTCTTCTTCCCAGAAATCATAAATATTCCAAAAAAAACCGTATGTTTTTATTACGTTTCGACTTCGTTTGGTATGGATATTCCGCGAAACAAAAAACATGCAACAAACAGGAACTGGCACTGGGCACTGGATCAATATGTTAGTCCCAAAAATAGTATAAAAAGTTGCCAAAAATATATGAAAGTTGTACAATATTGGCATGAAACAATCAAAAATTATAGATACAACGGAGACGTATCAGCATCGCCAAGCTTAATTCCTGCTCGTCTTCGAGTAGGTAAATGATAAAAAAGATAATTTTTGATGTGGAATGCTACCTAGCATAATCTTGATCATATAATCTAATCATGGCATGAATACTAAAACACGAGTGATTCGAAGCAATAGTCTATCATTTGACATAAAGACAATAATATTTCAAGCATACTAACAAAGCAATCATGTCTTCTCAAAATATCATGGCCAAAGAAAGTTATCCCTACAAAATCATATAGTCTGACTATGCTCCATCTTCCCCACACAACGTATTTAAATCATGCACAACCCCGGTTTTAGCCAAGCAATTGTTTCATACTTTAGTGTTCTCAAACCTTTTCAACTTTCATGCAATACATGAGCATGAGCCATGGACATAGCACTATAGGTGGAATAGAATATGGTGGTCGTGGAGAAGACAAAAAAAGGAGGAGATAATCTCACATCAACTAGGCGTATCAATGAGCTATGGAGATGCCCATCAATAGATATCAATGTGAGTGAGTAGGGATTGCCATGCAACGGATGCACTAGAGCTTATAAGTGTATGAAATCTCACAAAAGAAACTAGTGGGTGTGCACCCAACTTGCTTCCTCACGAAGACCTAGGGCAACCCATCATTGGAATATACAAGCCAAGTTATATAATGAAAATTTCCCACTAGTATATGGAAGTGACAACATAGGACACTCTCTGTCATGAAGATCATAGTGCTCTTTGAAGCACAAGTGTGGAAATAGGATAGTAGCAATTGTCCCTTCTCTCTTTTCTCTCATTTTTTTGTGGGCTCTTTGGCCTCTTTTTTTTTTGGTTGGCATCTTTGGCCTCTTTTTTGTAAATGGGCTTCACTGGCCTGTTTTATTTCCTCACATGGGACAATGCTCTATTAATAATGATCATCACACTTACAACTCAATACTTAGAGCTATGATGACTCTATATGAAATGCCTTCGGTAGTGTACCGTGACAATGATCTAGCATAGCAATGACATCAAAAAACGGACAAGCCATGGAAACATCATGCTAGCTATCTTATGATCATGCAATGGCAATATGGAAGTGGTGGCACATGTCATGAGACGGAACGGTGGTAGTTGCATGGCAATATATCTCGGAATGGCTATGAAAATGCCATAATAGGTAGGTATGCTGGCTGTTTTGAGGGAGGCTATATGGTGGGTGTAATGCACCGCCGAAAGTTGCGCGGTACTAGAGAGGCTAGCAATGGTGGAAGGGTGAAAGTGCGTATAATCCATGGACTCAACATTAGTCATAAAGAACTCACATACGTATTGCAAAAGTCTATTAGTCATCGAAACAAGGTACTACACGCATGCTCCTAGGGGAAAGGTTGGTAGGAGTTAACCATCGCGCGATCCCGACCTCCACACAAAGGATGACAATCAATAAATAAATCATGCTCTGACTTCATCACATAACGGTTCACCATACGTGCATGCTACGGGAATCACAAACCTTAACACAAGTATTTCTACGAATACACAATTACTCACTAGCATGACTCTAATATCACATATTCATGTCGCAAAACTATTGCAAGGAATCAAACATATCATATTCAGTGATCTACAAGTTTTATGTAGGATTTTATGACTGACTATGTGAATGGCCAACTCCTGTTAACTCTCTAAATAGGTATAAGTGAAGCATGAGAGTTTAATTCTTTCTACAAAAGGTATGCCCCGCTCTAACAAATACTCCCTCCGTTCCTAAATATAAGTCTTTTTAGAGGTTCCACTAGTGGACTACATATGGATGTATATAGACATACTTTAGAGTGCAGATTCACTTATTTTGCTCCGTATGTAGACACCTAGTGAAATATCTTAAAAGACTTATATTTAGGAACGGAGGGAGTATAAGTGAAGCAAAAGAGCATTCTACAAATGGAGGTTTTCTATGTGTAGGGAAACAGGCAATCCAAACTTCAAATGATATAAGTGAAGCACATGAAGCATTCTATAAAGCCAACCAAGGACTATCTCATACCAGCATGGTGCATAAAAGAAAAAGGAAAAATAAACACAAAAGACGCTCCAAGCATTTGCACATATCATGTGACGAATAAAAATATAGCTCCGAGTAAAATTACCGATAGATTGTAGACGAAAGAGCGGATGCCTTTCGGGGCATCCCCAAGATTAGACGCTTGAGTCTTCCTTGAATATTACCTTGGGGTGCCTCGGGCATACCCAAGCTTAGGCTCTTGCCTCTCCTTATTCCCTCATCCACCGTGCTCTCACCCAAAACTTGAAAACTTCAATCACACAAAACTCAACAAAACTTCGTGAGATCCGTTAGTATAATAAAATAAATCACCACTTCAAGTATTGTTGTGAACTCATTCTAAATTCATATAAGCATTATACCTACTGTAATCCAACTTCACCATGGTTCATACCCCCCGATACTACCCATAGATTCATCTGAATAAGAGAACAATGCATAGAAAACAAAATCTGTCAAAACAGAACAGTCTGTAGCAATCTGTATATTCCGTATACTTCTGATATCTCAAAAAATCTGAAAAATTACGAACGTCTGGAAAATTTGCATATCAATCAGCAGCAAAAATAATAAACTTAAAATCTATTCCAGAATAAAACTGAAAATTAATTTCGTGAGCAGAAAGTTTCTGTCTTTTCTCAGCGTGATCAAACAACTATCACCCAAACTAATTGTAAAGGCTTTACTTGGCACATTATTTTTTTAAACACAAAGGAAGTGTACAAGGGGATAATTATTTTTGTTTGAAACTTCCATGACAAATTCTACATTGTTTCCATGAGCATGAACACAAGTGTTCAAGGTCGACCCTCACTTCCGCAATGCATCACCTTTCAATCGCTTCTCTTTTTGAAAAAGTTTTAAGCCCCCTCTATATTTTTTTGTTTTTAAAATAAATAAAAGCACTCAACAGAAACAAATGATTCTCTAAAACTTCCGGGTTGTCTCCCAGGCAACACTTACTTTAAAGCCATTAAGCTAGGCATAAAGTGCTCAAGTAATGGATCCACCCGGATCCCAAGGTATACCAAAGCCAATTTTAATTAGCAATGATTTGAAATTTAGTAGTGAGAACAAGGTAACATATATCATGCAATGACGAAGTCTAACTCTCTTCCTATGCATTGACATGTCATAAAAGAACAATTCATGCACATCAAGTAAAGGCCAATACATAGCATAAGCAGTTTCTTGCAATTTTATCGTATTGGAAACATAGAGAGGTGGAGATCTAGTTCCTCTCTCATAATAATTGCAAGTAGGAGCAGCAAGCACATGCATATTATATTCATGAAGATCATCATGTTTAACATAAGGGACTATAGCTAGCTCATCTTCATAAGCATCATTCATATTGGCAACATGGCCACAAGCATAGCATGCATCAAATTCGTCAAAAAGGGATATTTCAAACGAATCCAAGGCATCATAGCATTCATCCTTCGGTAAGAATGAAGGGAAATTAAATAATGTATGAGTAGAAGATTTACTCTCATTAGAAGGTGGGCACGGGTAGCTAGTACGTTCTTCCTCCTTTTGTTCTTCGCTCTCCTCGTCATCTTTTCATCTAATGAGCTCACAATTTCAGCATTTTCTTCTTCCATAGTTACCTGCAAAATAATAGTCTCTTCTTGGGCAGCATAGAGTTTCTCCTTAAATCGTTCAATATGGGCATTATATTCATAATTAGTATAACAATAACGAAGCATAGCCAAATTTTCAGATCGGTAAGGAGCATCATCATTATCACCACACCTTTTAAACAGAGCCTCAATTTCATAAGCACCCATAAAAGCAACAAACTCTTATATTTGATCCACATCATAGTAATCATATATACCATTAGCATAAGAAGCCAAGGTTCTATGATCATTAAACTCACAAGAAAAGGGAAGGTGTGGAGCCTTCATCCTAGAGCAACAAGTAACACCATGTCTCTTGCATAGTTCCCAAGCATACCATATCAACAAATGGATTTGATCCCATAAAAGTTTCCCTTTTTGAGTCAAGCGATAATCCCTAAAGTATTCACGTTGATCCAACGTGTATCCCATTATATAATTGAATGGGGCTTTCTCAGGATTATTAAAGAAGTATATAATATTTTCCACGTAACGAGCATCGAGGGTTTTAGGAGGTTCCCCATCTCCATGAGTAGCAAGTAGACCTAATTGTTTTTGGTATTTCGTGTTCCATATCCATAACTAAAGATAAAGAACAGCTTAGAACAACAAATAAATCTACTTAGTGATAAAGCAAACAAGCACACACGAGAATATTCACCCCACGCTATTTCTCCCCGGAAACGGCGCCAGAAAAAGGTCTTGATAACCCACAAGTATAGGGGATCAATTGTCTCCTTTCTCGATAAGTAAGAGTGTCGAACCCAACGAGGAACTAAACGTAGGACAAATATTCCCTCAAGTTCTATCGACCACCGATACAACTCTACGCACACTTTACGTTCGCTTTACCTAGAACTAGTATGAAACTAGAAGTACTTTGTAGGAGTGATAGGATAGGCTTGCAAGAAAGTAAAGAACACGTAAATAAAACTAGGGGCTGGTTAGAAAAAGAAACAAATACGAGTGTCTAACGAGTGTGTAAAAGTGGTGGTAGGAGTTGCGGAATTGTCCCTAAGCAATTGACTACGTTACTAGATCGATAACAAGTATTATGTGGGAGAGGCCTCTGCTAGCATGTCACCCCTTACTTGGAATTCTATGCACTTATGATTGGAACTATTAGCAAGCGTCCGCAACTACTAACGTTCATTAAGGTAAAACCCGACCATAGCAATAAGATATATTGGTCCCCCTTCAACCCCATATGCATCAATTTCTATGCTAGGTCTGAAGCTTCTGTCACTCTAGCCTTCCAATACATAGTCCTATCAAGATACAACTAACCCTATGGTGTGATCCACGCGCGCGATCATATTATGGGTACCAAAGGACAGCAACATAACCACAAGCAAATTAAACCAACCATAGCAATTCATCAATCACCGATAGGACAATGATAATCTACTCAGACATCATAGGATAGCAACACATCATTGGATAATAATATGTAGCATAAAGCACCATGTTTAAGTAGAGGGTACATCGGATTGCGGGAGAGTGGACCGCTGAATATAGATGGGGGAAGGTGATGGAGATGTTGGTGAAGATGATGGAGGTGTTGGTGTAGATCGCCGTCGGCGGCGTTCCGGCGCCACCGGGAGAGAGGGGGAGAGAGCCCCCCTCATTCTTATTCTTTCTTTACCTCCTCCCTAGATGGGAGAAGGGTCTCCCTCTGGTCCATGGTCTCCATGGCGGCGGAGGGGCGAGAGCCCCTCCTAGATTGGATCTCTCTCTCTCTCTCTATGTCCCTCTGTTTCTGCGCTCCCAGATTATGCGTTTCACCGTTTCTTAAATTCCCGGAGATCCGTAACTCCGATTAGTCTGAAATTTTAACATGATTTTCTTCCGAATATTATCTTTCTTGCGGCGAAAGAAGGGATCCAACCGCCTTAAGGAGTGGCGACAAGCCTGCCACCGCGGGCCCACCCCTGCCCGCGACTACAGAGCTTGTGGGCACTCCGTGCATCGCCTCGCGTTGGTTCTTCTTCCCAAAAATCATAAATATTCCAAAAAAAATCCCCGTAAGTTTTTGTTACGTTTGGACTTCGTTTGGTATAGATATTCTACGAAACAAAAAACATGCAACAAACAGGAACTGGCACTGGGCACTGGATCAATATGTTAGTCCCAAAATAGTATAAAAAGTTGCCAAAAGTATATGAAAGTTGTATAATATTGGTATGAAATAATCAAAAATTATAGATACGACGGAGACGTATCATGCATGTGTGTGTCCACATCGTGGACGACATCATGAACCTCGGGCTGACATTCATTCACAGCCTGATGCTGTTCGAGAGGATGAATGGGGTCATCAAAGGATTCGTTCGTAACAAGTCCCGTCCCGAAGGGACCATCGTCCAGGGGTATCTGACGCATGAGTGCGTCTCCTTTTGCTAGAATTATATAAGCGTCGGAGACCCTATTGTTGGTTTGCCCGTCAAGAAGCACGACGGGAAGCTTGAAGGAGGTGGTCACAACAACGGCCGGAGGGAATTGCACGTGGACTAGTCGGATCGACGGGACGACTTTGACAGTGCTAACTTAGTAGTGCTACAACACCTAGATGTGGTAGATGATTATGTGGCACGACACAAAGAAAGCATCGCAAAGAAGTACCGTGATAAGGGGATGCTCAAGACGGACGACGAAGTTACTGTAGAGCGCAACGCTACTTTCTTGCGTTGGTTCAAAGAGCCAGTTCTTGAAAAATCCCCCGGAAGAGGGCAGTTTGGATGGATTTCTCATACACGCCTTAGCACATGGCCCTGTGACCAAGCTCGTGACCTATTAGTCCTACGATATCAATGGGTACACGTTTTACACGGAGGCCAAAGACATGGACAGTGATTACCAGAACTCCGGGGTGACAATTCAATGCGTGACCGACGCCAACGGCACAACTGAAAGATTCTACGGAAGGGTCGAAGAAATCTGGGAGCTTGACTATGCTGGAATGCACGATGTGACGATGTTCCGTGTCGATGGGCCAAGGACGTCATAAGACAAAACAAGTATTTCACCACCATGTCTATACCCGACGCGAAGAGCACTCCCGTGAACGTTAACATCATCGCCATAAATGAGCCATGGGTACACGCTAAGCACGTGACACAATCCTTCTTCATAACCAACCTAGCCAATCCTAGCCGTGTTGTCATGAAGAGATCCAAAAGGAGCATTGTCGAAATGGATGGAGTCGCCAACGAGAAAGACTACAACCAATACGGCAACCCGATGAGGGAAGATGACGATGACGATGAAGCATACGTGAAAAGAAGAATCGAGACTACATGGCGGCGAAAAGATCGTACTCCATGGATCCGGAAAAATCACAAGGAGGGGCTCAATTACTCGGCAACGAACAAAAAAGGGAAGGAACTCAATGTGAAACGTCGTCGACACAGCTGATCAGAAACCTACATCTATATATACGTATCTATTTTGTGTACGCACTTAAGTAACCGTTATCGGTCAACTGATATGTTACCACCACATGCATGGTTCCGGTGATATTCGTGCATTGGTGATATTCACGCATTGGGGGAGAGGGAGACGCCATCGTCGGGAGAAAAACAAAAAAACAAAAACAAAAGGGAGAAAGCAGTACAAAAGAGAAAGAAAAGTAAACAAAAAGAAAAGGAAAATAATGAAAAAAAAGAAAACAAAAAACTAGAAAAGGAAAATAATAAAAAGAAAAGATGGAAAAGATAGCAGTAGCGTTGGTTTAGGGAACCAGCGCTATAGCTAAGTTAGCTATAGTCTTCGGTCCTAAACCAGCGCTACTGCTACTTGTATTTTAGAATTAAAAAAATAAAAATGATTGGAGTAGCGCTCGTTTAGGGAACCAGCGCTATAGTTAAATTAGCTATAGCGCTGGGTCCTAAATCAGCGCTACTACTACTTGTATTTTACAATTAAATTTTTTAAAAATGATAGCGGTAGTACTGGTTTTGAACCAGCGCTATAGCTAACTAGCGCTGGTTTGTAAACAAGCGCTATAGCTAAGTTAGCTATAGCGCTGGTTCAAAACCAGCGATACCGCTAGTTTGAGTTAACCGCCACGCGCGCTAAGTCACCAAATCTCCGTGTCGCCCCTGTCTCTTCCCCAATTCCTCCCCCCGCCGCCTATGTCCACCCAACATCGCTGTCACCCCCAGTGCCGCCCCTGACTCCTCCCCGGGCCGCCCCTGACTCCACCTAGCGTCGCTGTCACACCCAGCATCGTGCCCTTCATCAGAAGATCCACCCCGAGCTCTCTCATCGATGCCGCCGCCCCTCCCAGTCGGCTAGGGTTGAGGTGAGGCCCCGACAGGTACCCGAACCCCCCTATTGACTTGTCCTCGCCCGACCAGTTGAGCCATGCACCACCTTGCACCCGATGCCACTGCCCCTCCTGGTCCAACATCGACCTTGCACTTGATGCCTGTTGCCGCTTTCACGGAACTCGGGCTCTTTCCCTCAGCCTGATGCACCTACCACTTGACTCCTACACCACTTTGTGTGCTAGCGGCCATGTCCCTATAGCCCCCTCCCTATGTACATTTTGGATATTATTTTAGGATTTGTTTAGAGCAAAGCTTGCTTTCCTTATTTCGATAATTCTATTATAGTGAAAAAAAATATCAGCTTGTTGTTGTTGGGCAGACAGTGGATAAACCAATTTCATGAATAACAGGAAACCCATTCCATGTTATTTAAAACCGAGGCTAATGTCAGGTGGAATAACTGGAATCTGGTCTGGGAAATACAGTCATAAACAAGCCAGGTGACCTATTTATTTCATGAAGCACCCACATGTTTGATACACTAATTTTGAACTAGTGGGCAGAAAGTTTGATGTTTTGAACTAGTGGGCAGATTTTTTTTTTCGTTTGATACACTAAATTTGAACTAGTGTAGATAGTGCTTGATGGAATTTTTTTTCTTTCATCGGAACTTTTGTGGGTAGCTTGCCAAAGAAACATTTTGTTCCTTCCAGTAGAACTTAGAGTGTTTCATGAGAAGATTTGCCAAAATCGAGGATGGTCCTAAAAACAAAAAATGTGGCAAGAAAATATTTTTCCCTAGTGAAACAATTTGCTTTGTCTTCGAGCTTGACACGGGATCTCTGTTTACAATAGTGGTATTGTTACGTATACTTTTTGCCTTTCTCAGATTTGGCATAGGTCATTGCATCCCTTTGCTAGTACTTATTATTCCTCATCGTGTCCATAGTACTTATTATTTTCTATTTATATTTATATAATTAATCTTGTGAGGGTGTCAAGAGAATTCCATTTATTATCCTCATGGTATCCCTTCTTGTCTTTGATGTTTTGCCAGAATGTCCGAGTGGCCTATGTTTTGCCGGAATGTTGATTCATTTCCATTCCAGCAAATTTCACGCGCTCCATATGTCCACTTTTTAGCAAAGGTCATGCTGAAATTTTGACATGACTTGTGCTAGAAACTAGGACATATGGAGTACCCGGGATTTGCCAGAAGGGAATGAATCAACATCCCGACCAAATATAGGCCCCTTTTTTTCTTCATTATATCTTTTATTTACAATTGTTGCATAGGAAACATGTCTACCGACGCCGAAGTCGTGGGTGGTTCTGCTCGCTCCACAGACCCCGTGGAGGCAGCAAATCACTATTTTGATTACCTGGACGAACACCAGATGAGGTTGCATGGTGGCAGCAGTGGTCCCAACGCCGACCCCGGCGCCGACACCGGCACTAGCACCAGCACCGACACCGCCCCCGAGACCAGCAATGATGATGTCATCGCCGGTAAAGCACCGAAGAAGAAGAGGACACGAATACCAAACGAGCCTGGCATCGGGCAAATTGTGGTCAAGGAGATTCACCCCAGGAAGTTAGAGCCAATGGCGCCAGAGGAAGCGCGCAAGTGCTGGGGAAATCAACTTGGATGCATCCTGAGGGAAACCGCCAACATCAACAACGAGAGATTGAAGCAGATACCACATATGGAGCACATGCTCCTAAAGAATTTGCACAATAGGTTCATGTTCCCCGGCCGGGATGAAATGGAATATAAAGAGTCGTGGGACGACCCCTCCATGACAAAGATAAACGAGAAGGCGATGGTGACGTTAACCAACGACTTGTCCTCTTGGAAAGTTCGGGTGAAAAAAGCGATTGTGAAGAATGAACCGTGGTCCAAGATTCATGTTGATAATCCAACAACAACGAAAGAGGACTTTGCAAAATTCCTCGAGAATTGCGATAAAGAAGAAGTCAAGGCAAAGTCGGAGAAAATGAAGGCGCTCCAGGCTAGGAACACGCCTCCCCACCGCCTCGGAAGCAGTGGTTAGGAGGGGAAGAGGCACATATGGGCCAAAGAGGACGCCGAACGTGAAACTTTCGGGATCACAGGCCCCTTGGCGGAGTTCACCAACCCGCTCGAGCATGACTCGATCAGGGCCCGGTACAAGTTGGACAAAGTCAAAAATATATTTTACAAGGACCCGAACACGAGGGAGTTCATGAGACTTCTGATAATTGTTATATTACCACATTATCATATTAGCTTCCAATCAATTTGACTGCAAGTTTTGTCACATTAGTAAGCCATCCATGTTCCTTTTGTGGATAGAGCAGCACCAAAAGGCAGCCGAAAGCGACGAGTTGTCACAGTCGTCGGCGAGGCCCAAGTGGGACTTCCCATTCAACCGGGCCCTGAACATACTGAAAAAGGTCCCGGTGGACAAGCCGCCGTCCTATGGACGTGTGCACCGCGTCGGAGATGGCGCCTCGTGGAAGATTTGCTACCCCGAGGAACCAGAGGAAAGAAGGAAGAGACGGTTGGTCGTCACTCAGGAGAGCATCGACGAGAAGGTCGCGATTGCGGTCAATAAGACCAAAGCTGTGACCAAAGAAGAGTTGGTCGGGGTAGTCAGTGGGTTGGTCACTGATGCGGTGGCCAACTTGATCCCGGCAATTTTCAATTGGTCGAAGAGCAATCCAAATGCACGGCCAGAGGACTTTCCAATTCCTAGCTTTCTCGGGAGCACCTCGGCGAACACCACAACACCAACACCTTCCCAAGCAACCGCAAAAGGTCCTGTTCCTGTTCATAGCAGCCCGACCTCCGTCTCTGGCATGCTCGGCGGGCCTTCCTAGATGGCTGAGCTCGACGCCCTCATGGTAATTACGCGTCATACCCTTTTCACCAGCATATCTATAGTCTTCCCTTTCAGTTGCCTTTCTGATGTTTGATGTCGCAGACATGTCTCCTTCGTAGGCCGATGACACCTCGTGCACCCTACTCTACGACATCAAGGGCCAGAAGGTGACTGTGGCAAAGGCAACCATCGTGAAGCCGAAGGACTGCATGTTCCACAACCGACAGATGCCCGATGGTGTCTTCAAGGTTAACGTGGCCAGTGTCTTAGCAGGCTTCGAGCATTTGCCTTCTCCGATAACAGTCGGTGACGACGAGACCCCTAAGACGATTGGCGCATGCAAGAACTGGTTCTTGACTTGGCCGAAGTCTCTTCTTCATCTCGAGGAGCCCAGTATCACGCCAACACCAACTTCTCAAGAAGGTATGAACACCAGCCCACCTACCAAATTACCTGCACCTATCGTGGCGGATGATGGTAGCGTACGACGCGAGGGAGAGCCTCCATTAGTGCTAGATCATGTTGCCCCCGCTGTCGAAGAAGCAAATGTTGATGATGACATGGAGGATGATGATGACGACCCGAACCAGTATTTCAATACCACCTATGATGGATTGATGGCTCAGGACACCGAAGACTCAGGCTATGACCGTCGTGATGATGACTTGATGCTGCCTGATTTGGCGGAGCAGGAACATCCTAAGGCGGAATGCATAAAGTCTCTCTTCAAGCCATCCTCGCAGGAGACGCCTCGAGATGCCGCCTCTACCCAACAACCCCCCGAGGCCCATCCACTGTTTAGCCCGAGGACACTGGTGGTGGTGGTTAGGGAAGGTATGGTGGGCTCACTACCGCCACCCGCCAAGAAGCAAAGGAAGAGACCGGACAAGAAAGGCCCTAAAGGCACCATAGGTGCTTCAAGCAGCCAGCGGCCTCTGAAACCCGTGGTGGTAGACAGAATACCTGTCTAAGGTAAGTCGCGTGTCCACATCACCGGCGAGCCGATCCTACCTGCCAAAGCGCTAGATCACATACTGAACAATGATCTAAAGAGACTCCACGAAGATGTGCTGGCTAGAGAGAAAAGCTTTCTGGTCGCGAAACATCCAAGATACCTGCTTTACGCGGCTCATGTGCCGGGTGGGAAGTTGTACGTCGATACCTCGCCCGCGAATCAGTTCCTCCTGCGATTTGACTACATCTACAACATGTTCCACATGAAAAAGCCAGATTTCTAGTTCATCCGCATGTATGCGCTGTATCTCAACTCCATCATCAACATGGAGAACATCAAATATATCTGCGTCGCGGACCCATACTATATGCACGATAGCTTCTTGGCAGTTTGCAAAGAGCATCGTGACTATGTGAGCAAGTACCTCGACGAATTCATGATCGCTGGTAAGGACAAGGAAGCAATTCTCCTGCCTTGTCATACCTCGTAAGTCATCCGCGCATATCCTTCCGTACATGTTAATCATTCCTTTGCAAGCATGGAGGCTAATTTGAGGTGTACTTAATTTGCACAGCGGGGGCGGCGCTGTCCTCATCGTTCTGTACCCAGAATACTCCCATGCTATGTACTTGGAATCGTGGTAGAACCTCAAGAAAAAGGATTACACGCACGTAAAGAGTGTTCTCGACTCTTCCCTGTGGACCTTCAGCCTGACAGGTGGATATATCAAGGTGACAAGGTACAAGAATAAAGCACCGGCTTTCGGCCATAAGACCGACTTCTGCTGCATCCAGCAACCGCACAACAGTACGACTGATGGATTCTACCTCATGCATCACCTAATGGAGTACAGAATGGATAATCAACGCCTTCGTATGTCAGCTACTAGCGAAGATGCCGAGATTGTCACCTAGGCCACAAGCATAGGAAAGACAACGGATCATCGAATCTGAGCTGAGTATTATCACGTACAGTGTGAACTAGCCCAAGTGATCATGAAGCAAGTCCTCGAACCAATGGGGATGTTCTACCATGGGCCAATCACCCGGGTTGATGTCCGAGCACTGCTAGTCAGTCAGCGTCTGGACCTGAAGCCTTTCACGAAGCTCAGGTGCATCCTCCCTGACTATGAAGATTGGAATGCCGACCTGGACGACTGATTGTCAATGACAATGTGATGTAACTAAACCGTGGTCCTGAACTAGTGTGCCATATCACTACTATCTTTCTATGGAAGAACTTTGAAATTATGCACGGCGAAACTATGTGATGTAACTAAACCGTGGTCCTAAACTAGCGTAGATCGCTTTAGTTAATTAGTTTGGGTATGAGGAACTTCGTCATTTATGTTTACTATTGGTTGCTTTTATTTTGCTAATCATTCCTCTTTGTTTTCTTAAGTACATTATGTTGCATATTATCGTTCAAACCAACAACTCATGATGCAGGTACCTAGATCAGAGATGGCGAAGGACTACTATGCCATGTACGTTGGGAGGGTTCCACGAGTCTACGACCACTGGCCGGCCGATCAGGCCCAGGTGCACAGGTACCCGGGTGCTAGCCACAGAGGGTTTGACACCAGAGCCGAAGCGGAAAGTAGTTACTTGAGGTGGACACTCCAGCATGAGCAGGGCCGAGACCGTCGGTACTACATAGTCGCGCTCCTCCTCATGCTGATCGCTCTTCTCTTCTACATCATGTTGTAGATAGAGATGATGAAACTTGTGGGTATTGCTATTTTCGAGATTATGTGATGATATTTTGTGTTGAATGATGATGATGATGATGATGATGGTATGACGAGACAATTGTATGTCTATGATATGTGAGAATGGTGTATGTTTAATATCATGTGATGAAACTATTTTATAGAATCTGTATAAATACATCACAAATACGTAAAGGGTGCAAATCTGTGAAAGTAGTAAAACTTAGTAGTAGCGGTGGTAAATACTTATGAGTAGCGCTGCTTAGCAGCAACACTTACTATGGGAAAGCGCTACTACTATAGTTAGCAGTAGCGCTAGGTAGAGAAGCGCTACTACTAATACTACTTACCAGCAGAGCTGCCCATACCAGCGCTACTACTAGGGTTTAGTTGTAGCACGATAGCAGTAGCGCTTGGCCCAGCGCTACTACTATGCATATTTCCAGCGCTACTACTAGGGTTTTCCCTAGTAGTGAGATGAGTTTCATTCAGTATGAAGAATTATAAAATCTAGAGGCACATAATTTCTATTGGCAATTATGAGATAATCATTTATTTTCCCCAATGGTTTCTTGATAGTAGAGTCTGCAAGATGTAAATTAAGGGATCACTCGTGAATATTAGTGAGACCAAGTACATCGCATGAAGATTTAGGTATAGTTGAAACACTAGCCCCTAGGTCACACAAGGCATTGAATTCATATTCTTTGATCTTAATTTTAATAGTAGGTTCCCACTAATCGTACAACTTTCTAGGAATAGAGACTTCTAACTCAAGTTTTTCATCATAGGCTTTTACCATACCTTCTACTATATGCTAGGTAAAAGCTTTATTTTGTTCATAAGAATTTGGTGAGCTAATTATGGATTGAACTAAGGAAATACATTTTCCTAAATACCAATGATCATAATTAAAATCCTTGTGCTCCAATATAGTGTGCACATCACTAGTTAAAGTTTTAACCTCTCCAAACCCACTTTTTCAGTTTTATCACTATAGTCATCACCCTACAAGAAATTGGGACACCCTCTAGAAAAATTTGACTCATCTCAAGTCCCTTTATCATTTAGTTTAATATTAGCAAACAAATATTCTATGGGATAAGCACCAAGCATTTTAAGATCTTCATCATGATTACGGTAAAAACTGGGTGGAAGAGCTTTTTGTAGGAATTCCCGGTTAACTTTCAACTTGGCGGTCCTCTCCTTACTTTAATTGATAGATATTTGGATAGATTTAATAGTCTTATTAAAATCATGCTTTGGTGGCAAAGTTTTATTTTTAAGATTTTCCACATCAAGAGCAATTATATCCATGTTTTAGCAAATCATCAATTTTATGCGATTTCTCCTCTACCGTAGTACTGAAAACCTTTTGAGAACTAATGAATTATTTAGTGGTGTTATCAAGATCAAAGGATAAATTATTATTATTGGTAGAAGCATTTCCATAAGAGTTGCCATAAAAGTTGTCATTACTATTAGAGGAGTTATCGCGATATGGCCTAGCATTGAACTAACCCCTATAGGCATTGTTATTAAAATTGTTTCGTGACATAAAATGCACATCAATGGCATTATCATTTTCCTCAATAAAACAAAGGAATGCCATTAGGATCAATGTAGAATTTATAAAACAAAGGAATGTCATTCCTTGTTCACCAATGGAGCATTTATATCATAAGACTCCGAACTAGTGGCGGGTGGTATAGGTGTTCTAATAAAATCATGTTATTAGTATTTGATAATTCTCAATACTTAGTATTATCTTGAGACATGGTGTTCGAGCAAGCAAAGTAACAAGGAAGAAAAGTAAACTAGCAGAAAAAGAAGTAAACTAGCAACTAACGAAGAAAAATATTTTTGTATTTTTGATTTTTATGAAGAAATAAAAATATAACATCAAATAAAAAGAAGAACAAGTGAACGATAATTTGTATGAAGGTACTTGATAGTAGGTTGATGATACTCCCCGGCAATGGCACGAGAAATCCTTCGTGATACTTGTCATCAGAGTTGGGTTTTCCGTGAAAAAGAATGAGTTATGCAACACAATATAGAGAACTATTTCCCTTGGTGAGTGTTGGGGAACGTCGCATGGGAAACAAAAAATTTCCTACGCGCACGAAGACCTATCATGGTGATGTCCATCTACGAGAGGGGATGAGTGATCTACATACCCTTGTAGACCGTACAGCAGAAGCGTTAGAGAACGCGGTTGATGTAGTGGAACGTCCTCACGTCCCTCGATCCGCCCCGCGAACAATCCCGCGATCAGTCCCACGATCTAGTACCGAACGGACGGCACCTCCGCGTTCAGCACACGTACAGCTCGACGATGATCTCGGCCTTCTTGATCCAGCAAGAGAGACGGAGAGGTAGAAGAGTTCTCCGGCAGCGTGACGGCGCTCCGGAGGTTGGTGATGATCTTGTCTCAGCAGGGCTCCGCCCGAGCTCCGCAGAAACGCGATCTAGAGGAAAAACCGTGGAGGTATGTGGTCGGGCAGCCGTGAGAAAGTCGTCACAAATCAGCCCTAATTGCTCCATATATATAGGAGGAGGGAGGGGGGCCTTGCCTTGGGGTCCAAGGACCCCCAAGGAGTCGGCCGAGCCAAGGGGGGGAGGACTCCCCCCCCCAAACCGAGTTGGACTTGGTTTGGTGGGAGGAGTCCCCCTTCCTTCCCACCTCCTTCCTTTTTTTTCTTTCCTCTTGATTTTTCTTCTCTTGGCGCATTGGGCACTTGTGGGCTGTCCCACCAGCCCACTAAGGGCTGGTGTGGCTCCCCAATGCCTATGGGCTTCCCCGGGGTGGGTTGCCCCCCCCGGTGAACTCCCGGAACCCATTTGTCATTCCCGGTACATTCCCGGTAACTCCGAAAACCTTCCGGTAATCAAATGAGGTCATCCTATATATCAATCTTTGTTTCCGGACCATTCCGGAAACCCTCATGACGTCCTTGATCTCATGCGGGACTCCGAACAACATTCGGTAACCAACCATATAACTCAAATACGCATAAAACAACGTCGAACCTTAAGTGTGCAGACCCTGCGGGTTCGAGAACTATGTAGACATGACCCGAGAGACTCCTCGGTCAATATCCAATAGCGAGACCTGGATGCCCATATTGGATCCTACATATTCTACGAAGATCTTATCGTTTGAACCTCAGTGCCAAGGATTCGTATAATCCCGTATGTCATTCCCTTTGTCCTTCGGTATGTTACTTGCCCGAGATTCGATCGTCAGTATCCGCATACCTATTTCAATCTCGTTTACCGGCAAGTCTCTTTACTCGTTCCGTAATACAAGATCCCGCAACTTACACTAAGTTACATTGCTTGCAAGGCTTGTGTGTGATGTTGTATTACCGAGTGGGCCCCGAGATACCTCTCCGTCACACGGAGTGACAAATCCTAGTCTTGATCCATACTAACTCAACTAACACCTTCGGAGATACGTGTAGAGCATCTTTAGAGTCACCCAGTTACGTTGCGACGTTTGATACACACAAAGCATTCCTCCGGTGTCAGTGAGTTATATGATCTCATGGTCATAGGAATAAATACTTGACACGCAGAAAACAGTAGCAACAAAATGACATGATCAACATGCTACGTCTATTAGTTTGGGTCTAGTCCATCACGTGATTCTCCCAATGACGTGATCCAGTCATCAAGCAACAACACCTTGTTCATAATCAGAAGACACTGACTATCATTGATCAACTGGCTAGCCAACTAGAGGCATGCTAGGGATGGTGTTTTGTCTATGTATCCACACATGTAAATGAGTCTTCATTCAATACAATTATAGCATGGATAATAAACTATCATCTTGATACAGGAATTATAATAATAACTATACATTTATTATTGCCTCTAGGGCATAATTCCAACAGTCTCCCACTTGCACTAGAGTCAATAATCTAGCCCTCACATCACCATGTGAATTACATTGTAATAAATCTAACACCCATACAGTTCTGGTGTCGATCATGTTTTGGCCGTGGAAGAGGTTTAGTCAGCGGGTCTGCTACATTCAGATCCATGTGCACTTTGCATATATTTACGTCCTCCTCCTCGACGTAGTCGCGGATGAGGTTGAAGCGTCGTTTGATGTGTCTGGTCTTCTTGTGAAACCTTGGTTCCTTTGCTAAGGCAATGGCACCACTGTTGTCACAGAACAAGGTTATTGGATCCAGTGCACTTGGCACCACTCCAAGATCCGTCATGAACTGCTTCATCCAGACACCCTCCTTAGCCGCCTCCGAAGTAGCCATGTACTCTGCTTCACATGTAGAATCTGCTACGACGCTTTGCTTGGAACTGCACCAGCTTACTGCACCCCCATTAAGAATAAATACGTATCCGGTTTGCGACTTAGAGTCGTCCGAATCTGTGTCAAAGCTTGCATCGACGTAACCTTTTACGGCGAGCTCTTCGTCACCTCCATACACGAGAAACATCTCCTTAGTCCTTTTCAGGTACTTCAGGATATTCTTGACCGCTGTCCAGTGATCCACTCCAGGATTACTCTGGAACCTACCTGCCATACTTATGGCCAGGCTAACATCCGGTCTAGTGCACAGCATCGCATACATGATAGAACCTATGGCTGAAGCATAGGGGACGGAGCGCATATGCTCTCTATCTTCATCAGTTGCTGGGCACTGAGTCTTACTCAATCTCGTACCTTGTAAAACTGGCAAGAACCCTTTCTTGGACTGTTCCATTTTGAACCTCTTCAAAACTTTATCAAGGTATGTGCTTTGTGAAAGTCCTATCAGGCGTTTTGATCTATCCCTATAGATCTTAATGCCTAGAATGTAAGCAGCTTCTCCTAGGTCCTTCATAGAGAAACTTTTATTCAAGTAACCTTTTATGCTCTCCAAAAGCTCTATGTTGTTTCCAATCAGTAATATGTCATCCACATATAATATTAGAAACGCCACACAGCTCCCACTCACTTTCTTGTAAATACAAGATTCTCCAACCACTTGTATAAACCCAAATGCTTTGATCACCTCATCAAAGCGTTTGTTCCAACTCCGAGATGCTTGCACCAGTCCATAAATGGATCGCTGGAGCTTGCACACCTTGTCAGCATTTTTAGGATCGACAAAACCTTCGGGTTGCATCATATACAACTCTTCCTTAAGGAAACCGTTAAGGAACGCCGTTTTGACATCCATCTGCCAGATTTCATAATCGAAAAATGCAGCTATTGCTAACATGATTCTGACGGACTTAAGCATCGCTACGGGTGAGAAAGTCTCATCGTAGTCAACTCCTGGAACTTGTGAAAAACCCTTTGTCACAAGTCGAGCTTTATAAACGGTCACATTACTGTCAGCGTCCGTCTTCTTCTTAAAGATCCATTTGTTCTGAATAGCCTTGCGGCCCTCAGGTAGTATCTCCAAAGTCCACACTTTGTTCTCATACATGGATCCTATCTCGGATTTCATGGCTTCTAGCCATTTGTTGGAATCTGGGCCCACCATTGCTTCTTCATAATTTGCAGGTTCATTGTTGTCTAACAACATGATTGACAAGACGGGATTACCGTACCACTCTGGAGCAGCGCGTGATCTCGTCGACCTGCGTGGTTCAACAGAAACTTGAACTGGAGTTTCATGATCATCATCATTAACTTCCTCCTCAACCGGCGTCGCAACGACAGAGGTTTCCCCTTGCCCTGCGCCACCATCCAGAGGGATGAGAGGTTCGACAACCTCGTCAAGTTCTATCTTCCTCCCACTCAATTCTAGAGAAACTCCTTCTCGAGAAAAGCTCCGTTTTTAGCAACAAACACTTTGCCCTCGGATTTGAGATAGAAGGTGTACCCAACTGTCTCTTTTGGGTAACCTATGAAGACGCACCTTTCCGCTTTGGGTTCCAGCTTTTCAGGCTGAAGCTTTTTGACATAAGCATCACATCCCCAAACTTTAAGAAACGACAACTTTGGCCTCTTGCCATACCACAGTTCGTATGGTGTCGTCTCAACGGATTTTGATGGTGCCCTATTTAAAGTGAATTCAGCTGTTTCTAATGCATAACCCCAAAATGATAACGACAAATCAGTAGGAGACATCATAGATCGCACCATCTCTAACAAAGTACGATTACAACGTTCGGACACACCAATACGTTGTGGTGTTCTAGGCGGTGTTAACTGCGAAACAATTCCACATTGTCTTAAGTGAGCACCAAACTCGAAACTCAGATATTCACCCCCACGATCAGACCGTAGGAACTTGATCTTCTTGTTATGATGATTTTCCACTTCACACTGAAATTGCTTGAACTTTTCAAATGTTTCAGGCTTGTGCTTCATCAAGTAGACATAACCATATCTACTTAAATCGTCAGTGAAGGTGAGAAAATAACAATATCCGCCGCGTGCCTCTACGCTCATCGGACCACACACATCGGTATGTACGATTTCCAACAAGTCACTTGCACGCTCCACTGTTCCGGAGAACGGAGTCTTAGTCATCTTGCCCATGAGGCATGGTTCGCACGTGTCAAGTAAATCAAAGTCAAGTGACTCCAAAAGTCCATCAGCATGGAGTTTCTTCATGCGCTTTACACCAATATGACCCAAGCGGCAGTGCCACAAAAATATGGCGCTATCATTGTTTACTCTAACTCTTTTGGTCTCAATGTTATGTATATGCGTATCGCTATCAAGATTCAATATGAACAATCCTCTCACATTCGGTGCATGACCATAAAAGATGTTACTCATAGAAATAGAACAACCATTATTCTCAGACTTAAAAGAGTAACCGTCTCGCAATAAACAAGATCCAGATATAATGTTCATGCTCAACGCAGGCACTAAATAACAATGATTTAAGTTCATCACTAATCCCGATGGTAGCTGAAGTGACACTGTGCCGACGGCGATTGCATCAACCTTGGAACCATTTCCTACGCGCATCGTCACTTCGTCTTTCGCCAGCCTTCGTCTATTCCGCAGTTCCTGCTTCGAGTTGCAAATGTGAGCAACAGAACCGGTATCGAATACCCAGGCACTACTACGAGAGCCGGTTAAGTACACATCAATAACATGTATATCAATTATACCTGATTTTTCTTTGCCCTTCTTCTTATCTGCCAGATACTTGGGGCAATTGCGCTTCCAGTGACCCATACCCTTGCAATAGAAGCACTCTGTTTCAGGCTTAGGTCCAGCCTTGGGTTTCTTCGGCGGATTGGCAACAGGCTTGCCGCTCTTCTTCGAATTTCCCTTCTTGCCTTTGCCGTTTCTCTTGAAACAAGTGGTCTTGCTGACCATCAACACTTGATGCTCTTTACGGAGTTCAGACTCTGCGACTTTCAGCATCGCAAACAACTCGCCGGGAGACTTGTTCATCCCTTTCATGTTGTAGTTCAACACAAAGCCTTTATAGCTTGGCGGCAGTGATTGAAGGATTCTGTCAGTGATAGCCTCTTGCGGGAGTTCAATCCCCAGCTCAGCTAGACGGTTTGAGTACCCAGACATTTTGAGCACATGTTCACTGACAGACGAGTTTTCCTCCATCTTGCAAGCATAGAATTTACCGGAGGTCTCATACCTCTCGATCCGGGCGTTCTTCTGAAAGATAAACTTCAACTCCTGGAACATCTCAAATGCTCCATGACGCTCAAAGCGACGTTGAAGTCCCGGTTCTAAGCCATACAAGACTGCACATTGAACTATTGAGTAGTCCTCCTTACGCGCTAACCAAGCGTTCTTAACATCCTGATCAGCCGTAGCGGGTGGTTCATATCCTAGCGCAGCATTAAGGACATAATCCTTCTTCCCAGCTTGTAAGATTAGCTTAAGATTACGAGCCCAGTCTACAAAGTTGCTTCCATCATCTTTCAACTTAGCTTTCTCTAGGAACGTATTAAAATTCAGGATGACACTCGCGTGAGCCATGATCTACAACACAAATATATTCAAAGTGGACTTAGACTATGTTCAAGATAATTAGAGTTCAACTTAATCAAATTATATGCTAAACTCCCACTCAAAAAGTACATCTCTCTAGTCGTTTGAGTGGTTCATGATCCACTTACACTATCCCAAGTCCGATCATCACGTGAGTTGAGTATAGTTTCAGTGGTAAGCATCCCTATGCTAATCATATCAACTATATGATTCATGATCGACCTTTTGGTCTCATGTGTTCCGAGGCCTTGTCTGCACATGCTAGGCTCGTC
Organism: Hordeum vulgare subsp. vulgare; assembly: GCF_904849725.1. NCBI lineage: Eukaryota > Viridiplantae > Streptophyta > Magnoliopsida > Poales > Poaceae > Hordeum > Hordeum vulgare. Next base: position 330,188,856 of record NC_058522.1, on the reverse strand, counting down.
AAGCTTAACCCGAGTGTTCCGCGTGCGCAACTGTTTTGCACCCGTTGTATGTGAACGTTGAGTCTATCACACCCGATCATCACGTGGTGTCTCGAAACAACGAACTGTAGCAACGGTGCACAGTCGGGGAGAACACAATTTCGTCTTGAAATTTTAGTGAGAGATCACCTCATAATGCTACCGTCGTTCTAAGCAAAATAAGGTGCATAAAAGGATTAACATCACATGCAATTCATAAGTGACATGATATGGCCATCATCACGTGCTTCTTGATCTCCATCACCAAAGCACCGGCACGATCTTCTTGTCAGCGGCGCCACACCATGATCATCCATCAACGTGTTGCCATCGCGGTTGTCGTGCTACTTATGCTATTACTACTAAAGCTACATCCTAGCAAAATAGTAAACGCATCTGCAAGCACAAACGTTAGTATAAAGACAACCCTATGGCTCCTGCCGGTTGCCGTACCATCGACGTGCAAGTCGATATTTCTATTACAACATGATCATCTCATACATCCAATATATCACATCACATCGCTGGCCATATCACATCACAATCATACCCTGCAAAAACAAGTTAGACGTCCTCTAATTTTGTTGTTGCATGTTTTACGTGGTGACCAAGGGTATCTAGTAGGATCGCATCTTACTTACGCAAACACCACAACGGAGATATATGAGTTGCTATTTAACCTCATCCAAGGACCTCCTCGGTCAAATCCGATTCAACTAAAGTTGGAGAAACCGTCACTTGCCAGTCATCTTTGAGCAAAGGGGGTTACTCGTAACGATGAAACCAGTCTCTCGTAAGCGTACGAGTAATGTCGGTCCAAGCCGCTTCAATCCAACAATACCGCGGAATCAAGAAAAGACTAAGGAGGGCAACAAAACGCACATCACCGCCCACAAAAACTTTTGTGTTCTACTCGAGAAGACATCTACGCATGAACCTAGCTCATGATGCCACTGTTGGGGAACGTCGCATGGGAAACAAAAATTTTCCTACGCGCACGAAGACCTATCATGGTGATGTCCATCAACGAGAGGGGATGAGTGATCTACGTACCCTTGTAGACCGTACAGCAGAAGCGTTAGAGAACGCGGTTGATGTAGTGGAACGTCCTCACATCCCTCGATCCGCCCCGCGAACAATCCCGCGATCAGTCCCACGATCTAGTACCGAACGGACGACACCTCCGCGTTCAGCACACGTACAGCTCGACGATGATCTCGGCCTTCTTGATCCAGCAAGAGAGACGGAGAGGTAGAAGAGTTCTCCGGCAGCGTGACGGCGCTCCGGAGGTTGGTGATGATCTTGTCTCAGCAGGGCTCCGCCCGAGCTCCGCAGAAACACGATCTAGAGGAAAAACCGTGGAGGTATGTGGTCGGGCAGCCGTGAGAAAGTCGTCACAAATCAGCCCTAATTGCTCCATATATATAGGAGGAGGGAGGGGGGGGCCTTGCCTTGGGGTCCAAGGACCCCCAAGGAGTCGGCCGAGCCAAGGGGGGGAGGACTCCCCCCCAAACCGAGTTGGACTTGGTTTGGTGGGAGGAGTCCCCCTTCCTTCCCACCTCCTTCCTTTTTTTTCTTTCCTCTTGATTTCTCTTCTCTTGGCGCATTGGGCACTTGTGGGCTGTCCCACCAGCCCACTAAGGGCTGGTGTGGCTCCCCAATGCCTATGGGCTTCCCCGGGGTAGGTTGCCCCCCCGGTGAACTCCCGGAACCCATTCGTCATTCCCGGTACATTCCCGGTAACTCCGAAAACCTTCCGGTAATCAAATGAGGTCATCCTATATATCAATCTTCGTTTCTGGACCATTCCGGAAACCCTCGTGACGTCCGTGATCTCATCCGGGACTCCGAACAACATTCGGTAACCAACCATATAACTCAAATACGCATAAAACAACGTCGAACCTTTAGTGTGCAGACCCTGCGGGTTCGAGAACTATGTAGACATGACCCGAGAGACTCCTCGGTCAATATCCAATAGCGGGACCTGGATGCCCATATTGGATCCTACATATTCTACGAAGATCTTATCGTTTGAACCTCAGTGCCAAGGATTCGTATAATCCCGTATGTCATTCCCTTTGTCCTTCGGTATGTTACTTGCCCGAGATTCGATCGTCAGTATCCGCATACCTATTTCAATCTCGTTTACCGGCAAGTCTCTTTGCTCGTTCCGTAATACAAGATCCCGCAACTTACACTAAGTTACATTGCTTGCAAGGCTTGTGTGTGATGTTGTATTACCGAGTGGGCCCCGAGATACCTCTCCGTCACACGGAGTGACAAATCCCAGTCTTGATCCATACTAACTCAACTAACACCTTCGGAGATACCTGTAGAGCATCTTTATAGTCACCCAGTTACGTTGCGACGTTTGATACACACAAAGCATTCCTCCGATGTCAGTGAGTTATATGATCTCATGGTCATAGGAATAAATACTTGACACGCAGAAAACAGTAGCAACAAAATGACATGATCAACATGCTACGTCTATTAGTTTGGGTCTAGTCCATTACGTGATTCTCCCAATGACGTGATCCAGTCATCAAGCAACAACACCTTGTTCATAATCAGAAGACACTGACTATCATTGATCAACTGGCTAGCCAACTAGAGGCATGCTAGGGACGGTGTTTTGTCTATGTATCCACACATGTAAATGAGTCTTCATTCAATACAATTATAGCATGGATAATAAACTATCATCTTGATACAGGAATTATAATAATAACTATACATTTATTATTGCCTCTAGGGCATAATTCCAACAGTGAGAACATAGGTTTTCGAACCAATAGGAGTAACACACAACTCCCATCTTCAACGGCTGCACACAAAGTAACAAACATTTGCACCCAACACGGGCAATAGGGCTTTCAATCCCCTTGGACTCGTTATTTGCAAGCAAGTGAATTGTGTAGATGATAGTTGATAATTGCAAAATAAATAAAAGTAAATTAAGGCAGCAAGGTAATTGGAGTATTTGTAAATATATTAGTGAATAGACCTGGGGGCCATAGTTTTTCCTAGTGGCATCTCTCATAAAATAAGCATATTGTGGGTAAACAAATTACTATTGGGTAAACAAATTACTATTGGGCATAGTGTATAGTTATGTGATATTCATGGCAACGATCATGTGTATATAGGAATCACATCCGTAAGCAAATAGGTCGACTCCTGTCTGCAACTATTACTATTACACCACCCACCGACCGCTATCCAACATGCATCTAGAGTATTAAGTAAAACAGAGTAATGCTTGGAGAACAATGACTTGACATAGACAAAGAGAACTCAATCAACATGAATTAACCCCGTCGTTTTATCCTTAGTGGCAACAATACAAAGATGTGTCATGTTCCTATCTTTCACTGGGATACAGAGCACCACCATATTGAACCCACTACAACACACACCTCCCACTGAAGAAATATTAATCTAGTTGGTCAAACCAAATCAATAGATTAGAGAGATTTATGAAGATATAATAATTAGGCAACTAAGAATCAAATATAGAATTCAGAGAAGACTCAAATAATTTATCATGAATAATATAAACATAAACCCGCAATTCGTCGGATGCCAACAAAAACGCACCCCACAAAAGACTTACATCAGATAGATCAAAGGAAGTATGTGATGATCATTGTACTGAATGTCAAGAGAAAGTGAGAGATAGCCATCTAGGTACTAACTATGACATGTAGGTCAGTGGTGAACTACTCACACATCACCACGGGAGCACCAACGATGATGTAAAGGCACTCCGAGATCGATCACCCCTCCGGTAGGGCACCATAAACGGCCTCCACATGAGCACACGGTAGAACAATGACTTGCGTGTGCGGAAAATTTATTTCGGGAGGCTCCTCAGGGTTTTTGGGATTTATTGGAATTTGTAGGCCGGAGAGGGACACGAGGAGGCGCATGAGGGCCCACCACATAAAAGGGCGCGACCACCCCCTAGGAAAGCCCTGTTGTGTGGTGGCTCCCTTGTAGAGCCTCCGGTATGATCTCAAAGCTTCTAGGTCTTCTTTTGGTCCAGAAAAATCATAAAAAAGTTTCGGGGCAATTGGACTCCTTTGGTACTGTAAACCCGGAAAGACAAAAACATGCAGAAAACAACAACTAACACTAGGCACTGTGTTAATAGGTTAGTGCTTAGAAATAATATTAATTAGTAAATAAATACCTAAAAAGTATCCTAGAATGGTAATATTATAGCATCAACAATAAAAAATCATAGATGTGTTGGATACATATCAACGCACACGACCTCGCCCACGCTTGAGCCTAGGACCTCCACTCTCTACGGTGATACGTCTCCAACATATCTATAATTTTTGATTGTTTCATGCTATTATTTTATCAGTCTTGCATACTTTATATGTAATTTTATATCATTTTTGGCCCTAACCTATTAACTCAGTTACAAGTGTTAGTTATCGTTTTTTGCGTGTTTTCTTGTCTGAAAATCAGTACCAAATAGAGTCCAAACGTGACGGAACTTTTTTGGACCAAAATACACCTTGGAAGTTTTGGGGGAGGGCCAGAAGACCTACGAGTATACGACAAGACCACGGGTCATGCCTTGATATCTTGTGGGCCCCTCCTAGATCCATGAGACCTAATATGAACTATATAAATTCTCCAATTTCCCAAAACCCCTAGAGCAAGACCCGAAGCAATTTTTCCAGCCTCGCAAATATCCATTCTTCCGCGGTCCCATCTCGAGGCCTTATCCGGTACCCCGCCTGAGGGGGGTTGATTATGGAGTCCATCTTCACTGACCTTGTTGCCTCCATGATGATGTATGAGTAGTCTTGTTGGATATATGCCCTAGAGGAAATTATGTATGATGATATTTCCTATGTGTTTATGAATAAAGAAATTCCTTGGACATTATCAATGATGTGTATCAACAAGTATGTGACTTGTTTGTGAGACTATGAATTGTGTGATGACTCTCCTAAATGGTCCCCAGTCAACAGGGTCATGTGGACGGGGAACCAGCTAGACTAGAATACCACACGATGGATGGTTTGGTCTCACTGACCATGTAGCATTAGATGCGAGCCAATCCGAGTAAACATATGGTTTGAGTCATACAAACCCGACTATGAGATGTAATGAGATGAGGTCATATGTGAGTCTCTAGTATGACATAAGTTATGTGTCCTAAGACCCGACCTAACTCATGTACTCGGGACGGTGACAAACCTGCTTTGGGCCGATGAAACTCTACTCCGTATTAGGGTAGTTATAAAGGTAGGTTTCGGTCTTGTCCAGACCCGTACTGTGAGACATGGTCGAGCAAGGTGGTATTTGCCCCATTGATCAAAGGAGATATACTTTGGGCCCCTCGGGTGATCCGAGCTAGATAATTATGGCCATGCAATGAGAATTATGAGGTAATCCTAAGTGTTGATCAGATTCACTGAAATGAGAAAGAGATCAGGCTGCAACAAGGATGAGCATGTCGCCTTGATCACGACAACATCCATGTGGCAATGGGAACAGAAGTGTGAAGTACAGGTTTGCCTAACCATCTTCATTGGACACTTGGAGTTGGCATGCTTTCTAGACGCTACTACCGGCTAGCCTAGCCGGATGTGATCTCACTCGCGACTAAGTGAACAAGAACCTAAGGATTTATGTGCTTAAGAAAAGGAACATACGAGGTCTTATACGAGGACACTATCCAGATGGGATACGAGCTGGACATGGATCATGACCGAGTAGACTTTGGGCTTTAGGATCCGTTCAAGTCCCAAGAGTTGAGCCCGTGGTGGATGCCTATATATAGTGGAGGTACAACACACATATTCAGTTGATCATTTTTGAATCATCATTAGGGCTTTGCAAGTATTTCCACTAGCTACCTTCACTCTTTATCGGCTATGTGATCAGACCTAGTAGTCCTGCGCACTACATTACTCCTACACGCACGACTCCGTTAGAGGTGGTGCACTTGTGCCGCTCCAGCAAACCTAATCATGGGATATGGTGGCCGACTTATCGAGGGAGATCGGACAAGGAGGAGACGATCCCCACGGATGCGCTGCTCCGACTCTTCTTACGTTGCACAGCACTCCGCATGTAGTGCTAAATATGTGTGATCCATCTCCGTAGCATGTTCCTGGTTTTATGGCATGAGGGAAAAGTTTTATTTTGCAGCCGATGTGGCTAGTGTATCCCAACAATTCTACCACAAAACCACGGGTCCATAGTAATTAGCTAGATGACTTATTATCTCCATGTTCTCCTTAGAGATTATTCGATGTAACTCTTTTGTGTGTTATATTTTTTGGGATCTGATAAAATGTGGGTTTATGATGAGATTATTTATTCAAATTAATTGAGTCTTTTTCAATTCTATTATGTGTGATTTATATAGTTATGTATTGCTTTCTGGTCTATGGGTTTTCTTTGGCCAAGTTTATCTATCGATCTTCAATGGAAGTGGTGCATAGTAGTGGCTTCAATATTGCGGTGTCCTCACCTAGTAACAGAAGGGGTAGAAACACACGTATTTTATTGTTTCTACTAAGTATAAAGCAATTGGGTTTGACCATATTGCTTGGTTTTACACTGTCTACATTATGGCATATTGCTTAAAGCGTTACTCTGTTTGTATGAACTTAATTACCATAGATGGATGTAGGAGTCGGTCGATTGGTGGAGTAATAGTAGTAGATGCACGGAGGAGTCAGCCTACTTGTCACAGATGTAATGCCTATGTATATGATCATGACATGAATAACATCATTACTATGCGCTTTTCTAGCAATTGTGCTAACAATCATGATTGGGGTGATGATGTTTGTTTTGATCTTGAAAATTTATTTAAGCCTCATAATGAATCAACTATTTATAATGAAAAATATCTATGGTATTGAAAGTGGCTTTAGAAGAGTGTCAACTTTAGATAAAAAGAATCCCACATATTCAGAGAGGGTTCAATCTTGTGATTTTTATGATAAAAGTGGGTTTGGACAGGTCATGCCTTAATTTAATGGTAATCCCACTATCTTGGAAGATTGTAAAACTTTTGTGCATTTGGATCATGGAGAAATATTTTATATGATAGCTATTCTTTTGTAGTTGCAGATTTTTGTGAGATGGGGTAATCATAAGAGGGTTGTTTGTTCAAGTAAGAACAACACCCTAGCAACGGTCCACCCACATATCAAATTATCAAAGTGCCGAACACGATCAACTAAACATGATGAACGTGACTAAATAACAATTACCATGTGTCCTCAAGAGCACTTTACTTCCTATAAGAAAGCTTTCCAACTTGTCCTTTGTAATAAAAAGGATTGGGGCACCTTGATGCACCTTTGTTACAATTGTTACTTGTTACGAATTGCCTTACGACAAAACTATATATTACCCCTACTTTCAGTGCTTGCAGAGATTACCTTGCTAAAAACCACTTGTCATTTCCTTGTTCTCCTCATTAGGTTCGATACTCTTACTTATTGATAGGACTATGATTGATACCCAGGTCATCATGACTCTTTTATAACACTGTTTTGGGGAGTGAAGCTTCTCTAGTAAGTGGAATTTGGTAAGGAAACATTTTTGCTGTGTGCTGAAATTTACCGGCGCTTGTTACTATGTTGATAATCCTGTGAGGAGCTTGTTTGGGATATCTTCACTTCGAACGGAAATGGCTAGAGCCGTTTTTCAACCTACTGAACATTCTGAAATATTTATTATGAAAATACTTCGGCTATGTTAGAGTAACTACTAGCTAATTTTTATGCACGAGATGGAGCAATACATCTTGATATGCACTTGATCTATATAGATGAAATTTGTGGATCATTTAAGCTTGCAGTTTTATCCAAGGATGGAGTTAATAATAAGGTATTCCCTCTATCTTTGGGGGGAAGGCATTGGTATGGTATATGCTATTAGATGACGCGGGAACATGGGATTGGAATCGACTTAAGCTGGAATTCCACTCGAACTTTTATCATATGAATCTGGTTCATTCTGATCAGAATTATATATATAATTTTTAGCCTATGAAGGACAAATAATCGCTCAATCTTGGGGGAACCTTAAATATATGATTCACACATGTCCCAATCATGATCTCTCAAGAGAAATATTATACAAAACTTTTATGCTCGCCTTTCTCATGATGATCAATCAATGCTCGATACTTTTTCTACTAGTTCCTTTATGAAGAGAACTATTGAATTCAAATGGGATCTTCTGGATAGAATTAAATGCGACTCTAAAGATTGTGAAATCTAGAAAGCTAAAGGGCCAAGTAAAATTCTTGGGGTATGATTTTGTTAAATCTTTAAGGAAACTGAAGCTTTTCATAAGTTTAGTAAAAAATATGGACTTGACTCTAAGATACTAGTTACTGTCTCTGAATCATTTATTACTCATGTTGATCTCCCTAAGGAGAAGAGTTTTAAATTTCTTACACCTATTGAAGTAACTTGTAAGGAACCTATTATATCTTAATAAGGAACAATCATTTATAATGTTGATCCAATTGTACCTACTCCTTATATCGAGGAACCATCTTTTCCTCTTAGAATTAGGGAACATGCTAAAGTTGCAACTGTGGTTAATAAAAGTAATATCAAAACACATAGACCCACTGAGTAACTAAAAGTGGAACCTAAAACTGCAATGATTAAGGATTTAATAGTTGATAATATTTATGGTGATGTTATAAATTTCTGCGATGAAGCATCTTGTATTGCTAAACAGGATCCTAAAGATAAACATAAAACTTTTGTTGGCATGGTATTGTTTTTCTTAAAATTGGGGATCATTGTTATGATGGTTTATGCTATATGGGTGCTAGTATTAGTGCCATTCTATCTACTATTTATCAAGAAATTATGCATGATATCGCACCTGTTGAGTTAGAATATATTGCTGCTACGATTAAGCTTGCAAACAAAGAGACTATTTCATCAATTGGGATTGTTAGAGACGTTGAAGTTTTGTGTGGTAAGGTCAAATACCCTACTAATTTCTTAATTCTTAGATCACTACAAGATAAATTTTATCCCACTATTTTTGGTAGACCTTTCATGAATACAGTTAATGCTAAAATTTATTGCAATAGGGAAATGGTTAGTGTTAACTTTGGTGATGTATCTCATGAATTCAACTTTTCCAAGTTTAGTAGTCAACCACATGATAAAGAATTTCCTAGTAAATATGAAATTATTGGTCTTGCTTCTATTGATGTTCTTCCTACCTGATCCATTAGAACAATATTTTAGACCATGGAAATGATAGGCATGTGAATGAAAGGAATGAAATAGAAAACACATTCTTTAGTCAAGCACCTATACTTAAATAGAATTTGCATGTTGAAACTTTTGGATATCCTCTCCCTCCTAAGAGTGTTCTTGTGTTTGAATTGAAGAAGCTACCTCATACATTGGAATATGCTTATCTTGATGAAAATAAGATATATCATGTTATTATTAGTGCTAACCTTTCAGAGCACGAAGAAAATAGATTACTTAAAATTATAAAGAAGCATCATGTTGTAAATGGCTACACTCTGAATGATCTTAAGGGCCTTAGTCCCACCATATGCCAGCACAAGCTTAATATTTAACCAGATGCCAAACCTGTTGTTAATCATCAACGTCGTCTGAATCCTAAGATAAAGGATGTGGTAAGAACTAAAATACTAAAGCTTCTAGAGGCGGGTATAATTAATCCTATTATTGATAGCAGATGGGTAAGTCTTGTTCATTGTGTCCCTAAGAAAGGAGGCATTATTGTTGTTCCTAATGATAAAAATGAATGTATCCCTCAAAGAATTGTAACTAGTTATCGGATGGTAATTGATTTTATAAAACTAAATAAAGCTACTAGAAAATATCATTACCCCTTTACTTTTGTTAATAATATTAGAAATATTATCTAAGCATACACCTTTACTTTTGGATATTCTATTTTTCTCAAATACCTGTGGCAAAAGAAGATCAAGAGAAAATAACCTTTACTTGTCCTTTTGGAACTTATGCTTATACATGTAGGCCTTTTGGTTTATGCAATGCACCAGCTACCTTTCAAAGATGTATGCCTTCTATATTCTCTGATTTTTGTGAAAAGATTGTTGAGGTATTCATGGATGATTTTTCCATTTTCGAAACCTATTTTGACGATTGCTTAAACAACCTTGATCAAATTATGCAGATATGTGAATAAACTAATCTTGTCTTGAATTGGGAGAAGTGACAGTTTATGGTGAATGAAATTATAGTCCTTGGGCATCAAATCTCCGAAAGAGGCATTGAGGTAGACAAAGCTAAAGTTGATGCAATTGAGAAAATGTCATGTGCTAAAGATATTAAAGGTATAAGAAGTTTCGTGGGTAATGTGAGTTTTATAGAAAGTTCATAAAAGACTTCTCCAAGATTTCTAGGCCTCTTACCAATATTTTGCAAAAATATGTGCATTTGTTTTTTATGATGATTGTATAGAAGCCTTTGAAATAATTAAGGAAGCCTTAATTTCTGCACCAATTGTGCAACCACTTGACTAGGACCTACACTTTGAAAAAAAATGTATGATGCTAGTGATTATGTTGTTGGTGATATTTTAGGACAAAGAGTTGATAATAAATTGAATGTTATTAATTACACTAGTAAAACCCTAGAAAGTGCTCAAAATAATTATGCTACTACTAATAAATAATTTTTAGCAGTTGTGTTTGCATGTGATAAATTCAGATCTTACATTGTTGATTCTAAAGTAATAATTCACACTCATCACGCTATTATTAAATAACTTATGGAAATGAAAGATGCTAATCCTAGACTGATTAGGTTGGTTCTTTTGTTGCAAGAGTTTGATATGCATATTGTTGATAGAAAATGAGTTGAAAATCATGTAGCATATAATTTGTCTAGGATCGAAAATGTTCTTGATGACCTACTTCCTATTGATGATAATTTTCTCGATGAACACTCACTGTTATAAATCCTTCTACTTCTCGCAATAGTCCTTGGTATGTACATTATGTTAATTACATTGTTGCTAAATACATATCAACAAAACAAGAAGTTTTCTTTGACTTAAGACATTACTTTTGGGATGACCCGCATTTATATAAAGGAGTAGATAGTATCATTAGATGATGTGTCCCTAAGCATGAACATCAACAAATCCTACGGAGGTCTCACTCTGAAGCATATGGAGGACACCATATTGGAGTGAGAACTGCACATGAGGTATTACAGTCTGGTTTTTACTGGCCTACTCTCTTCAAGTACACACATAATTTTGTCCTTTCTTCTAATGAAAATCAAAGAATTGGCAATAATGGTAGACATTAGGAAATGCCTATGAACTATTCACTCGTTATTGAACCATTTGATGCTTGGGGCTTTCATTATATTGGATATTTTCCTTCCTCTAATGGGTACACACATATTTTAGTTGCGTTTGATTAGGTCACTAAGTGGGTATAAGCTATTCCAACAAGTCGTGATGATCATAACACTTCTATTACAATGCTTAAGGAAGTTATCTCTCCGAGGTTTGGAGTACCTAGATATTCAATGACTGATGGTGGTCCACGTTTTATTCATGGTGCACTTCATAAACTCTTAGCTAAATATGATGGTGACCATAGAATTGCTTCTTCATATCATCCCCAATCTAGTATTCAAGTTGAACTGAGCAATAGAGAAATAAAATTAATTTGAAAAAGACCATTAATATATCGAGGAAGAATTGGTCTAAGAAACTTGACGATGCATTGTGGGCATATAAACCCTCTTATAAAAATCCTATGGGTATGTCCCCCTATAAAATGGTGTATGGAAAGGCTTTACCTCTAGAATTGGTACATAAGGCTTATTGGGCAATTAAAGAACTTAATTATGATTTTAAACTTGCGGGTGAAAAGAAGTTATTTGACATGATCTCTCTAGATGAATGGAGAATACGAGCCTATGAAAATGCCAAGTTGTTTGAAGAGAAATTTAAAATATGGAATGACAAAATAATACAAAAACAAGAATGTAATGTAGGTGATCAAGTTCTATTGTACAACTCTCATTTCAATTTTTTTTGCAAGAAAACTTCTCACCAAATGGGAAGGACCCTATATTATGGGGGAGGTTTATCGCTCCAGAGCCATTAAGATCAACAATGCAGAAGGCACCAATACTAAGCTTGTTAATGGGAAAAGAATTAAGCATTATATATAGGGTACACCCATTAACAAGGAAGCCAACATTATCCAAACAATGACACCGGAAGAGCACATAAAAGAGACCTTCCAGAACGCTTCAGAATCGTGAAAAGGAGTAGGTATGTGGTACAGTAAGAAACCCAAGTCCAAAAATTCCATAAACGCATTTTTTTGTTTCAGAATATAAAAAAATAAAAAAAATAAACAACTAGGAAAGTGCACGAGGGAACGACGAGCCTCGGGGCGTGCCTACCAAGCTCTTGGGCCCCTCATGGACTTTCCCGACTCTATTTTCCTTTCATAGACTTGTCATGGATGGGAAAAGTCAATATATATACTCCTTAATTTTTTGACCAACATATAGCACGTGTTCCCTATGTTCTTGTTTTGAGGTATTGTCTGTTAGGAATCCTAGCTTTGTGAAGTGCTCATGGCTCCCCGACGTCCCCGTAAGAAGCATCGCATAGTTTAAGCTTCTCCGAGAAAGAGCATGTACAATGAAGTCTATTATGAGTTGTCTTCAGGGGAGGAGGATGAATCCACAACTTAATAAGCAGCTATGAGAAAATATGGACACTAGTAGAAAATGGTCCATTTGTCCCGGTTCCAAAGGCCCATTAGCCCCGGTTCCAGAACTGGGACTAAAGCCCAAAACCTTTAGTCTCGGTTCCTTTACCAACCGGGACAGAAGGGCCTCCACGTGGCCTCTACGGGGAGCCCAGGCAGGAGGGCCTATAGTCCCGGTTGGTAATACCAACCGGGACCAGGAGGTGGACTTTTTTTGAATGGGGGTGTGTTGGGCGTTTTGGAGGGTTAATTTAGGGGTTTCCTATTGTGTTATGTGGCTAATAGAGAGAAGTGTCCTCTCTTTCTCCGTGATGTAGAAGTAACGACTTTAGCAAGTTATCCTCGGTCTCTTTGGTATTGTGGCGTACCAACCATTCATTTACGACATCTGGGCTAATGAACCCAACGTCGAAGATTCATCCACACATGAATCTAATCCGCTTTCTTTCCCCAATGATATAATAACCAATCATGATCGTAATAACAAATCATTATGATAATCATGATCAACATCATCATCATATTAATATAAAAACTATTGCATCATTATAGCTAATAATCATCATAGTCATTACCACCAATACTGTTTAATCATCATTTTCGTCAATGAGACATCATATAACAAAAGTTGGTAACTAGTCATAATCACAACTCCTCCTCCTCATCATCAACTATAACACATTGTAGCACATAATAACACATTGTACCTAGGACCTACTCCTCTCTCATAGGACCTACTCTACCCTCTCTTAGGTAGAATATCATAAAACAAGATAGGCCCTGACTCTCCATTATGGAGAATGGAGATCATCTTGTCTCCCATTCTTGGCCTACGCACAATGTTGCTTCCAAGTCGCTCTCTACGATTAACCATACATTTTTTTTCCAATCTTTGATTGTCACTTCATCGGTTTTAGAAATCCAGTATGGACAGGAGTGATGCAGATACCTAGGCTGGCCTGCCCGTGCTAGTCGTATGCTCATAACATCAACGCGACCTCTTGGAAACATCAGATGAGGCACACAATCTTGCGGGATTTTCTATTGAAAAATATAGTATTAACCTTCTAGCTAGTAGTGTAGTTTAGTTTTACAAGAATTTATGCAAAACATGCACGGATGTCGTAATAGTAGAAAATCTTACCATGCAATCTCCATGCATGTTACCGTAGTTCACCACGTGCACTAGTGGCACGTATTGACCATAATGTGGGGGAGTTTGCTGATAGGTATTGTAATTCTCAAAATCATCGATAAATGCGACAATATGATGTTTCTCCTTACAAGTTAATTCTGCTCCATCATTGTAGTAATAGGTTTTGTCTACCATCTTCCGTACATTTTTTGAAGAACGATAATAAGGTGTCAATGGAAATAATTTTTCAACTACTTTTAAATAAAGAATATAAATTACTTAATAAATATGGTTGAGAGACTCACATAATGGTAGAACTAGAGGCCTCTGCACATCGACCCAGATGTCTATATTACCTTCATTTTCATCTTCCGGACGAATATCAAAGGTGATAAGCATATTAGGCTCAAATGCATAAGCCTTGCATAGTGCTACCCAAGTTTTGTGTTCAAAAAAGGAGTAGGTGTCTACATTGTACAACTTACGGCAAAAGTATAACCATGCTCGGTCCTAAAGTGAATTATCTTTACCTCCATAGTTTTTTCAGTACTGAAACCAATCTTATCCAAGACATAAATTCTTGCATGGCAGGGGATACGCTAGTAGAATAGTAAAAAATAAAAAATATAAGTTGAAGAAAAATAAGTCATGCTTAATTACGAAAAAAGACTTGTCGTTGTGACTTACTTTATCCACTTCGAAGTCCTCATCCAGCATGATGCTGAAGCGCCTATCATCAACTAGGTAAGGCGTGTCGCACAGACCGCGCTCGTCTTGGCAGTATTCGCACATAGCGAATTTCCTTTCGTCGTCACACATTTCCTTCCTAAAACTGATCAACACACAGATCACTATTACTCAATATGCAATGGGTTGACTTTAGGTCTGTCGAGTCATTCCTTCCTAAACTCTCATGTCACATATATGGTGGGCACTCCCTCTAATATTTCGACCGTCGGTGATGGTCGCTACTCCTCCTTTCCCTAGTGCATTACAAATATCTAGCACAAGGAAAAGAAGGAGAAGCAACGCCCACGACAACAGTCAGGATTCTTCCTCTATCTAGCACACAAGGAAAAGAAGGAGAAGCGACCCCCACGACATCTAAAGTCAACCCGTTACATACATCAAATAAATGACAAATAACTCATCATCATCTTACGCATTTAACAACTCATGAAAGTCATACAAGGAACAACGAGAAACCGAAACATAACCGATATTATCACTAATACATCTCGAATATTATCATACAATAACACTAATAAAAACTGAGTTGACGTCTCACGGTGCAGGCAGTGGCAACCCAAAGATAAGGAACCATCACCGAATCATAGCTCGGTGATGTCCCTGGAGAACCTGGCATCCAACGCAGCCATGTAGCGACAGACGTGCTCGTCCTCCTCCCTGACACGGTGACGTACCACCTCCGTGGGGGGCAGCTCCCTCGGCACAGATAATGGCCCACGTGTCCGCCACCAAAGAAGCTCCGGGTCGATGATGAGACCCGGATTCTTCACCAAGGTGCCCCCCCGGAAGGTAGCACCTCCCACTGCCAGCCCGACGGAGCCCAGTCCCTGACATGGTGCCTATCAAGCAGGCTCTCGCTGACCA
This sequence comes from Hordeum vulgare subsp. vulgare, assembly GCF_904849725.1. Classification (NCBI taxonomy): domain Eukaryota; kingdom Viridiplantae; phylum Streptophyta; class Magnoliopsida; order Poales; family Poaceae; genus Hordeum; species Hordeum vulgare. The sequence goes on along the minus strand of NC_058522.1, from coordinate 330,173,314 downwards.
CTAGACGAGGAAGCGGGCCGGGCATCGTCGACGTCGAGACAAATTCCTCTGAGAAAATTTTCTTATTGTTTAATGTTTTACTTTCTAGTTATCATTTATACAATAATCATCTCATTTGAATTTAGCTAGCACCCACTACCTATTTTTCTCAACATGCAAGTATGTCACCAAATATACAATAATAAAACACAATATATATATTTTGCAAATATTTCTGGAACAACATTAGGGGCTTGAGCAAATATTTTGCAAATATACAAGAATCATATCCTAGCAAGAACCCTAGGCATGGGGATGTCTTACTAGAGGTTTGGGTCGGTGTCGGGGTCGAGGTTGTCGACGGGCTAGGGGCGGGTCCGGCGATGACGATGGGCTCGGGGCGGCGACGGGCTCGGGGCGGGGGCGGCAACAGTGACGGGATGAGGGGCGGTGACGACGAAGGGCACGAGGCGGGGCGGCGACGGCGATGGGCTCGGGGGCGGCAACGGCAACAGGCTCGGGGCAGGGGCGGCGACGGCGACGGGCTCGGGGGCGACGACGATGACGGGGTCGGGGCGGGGGCGGCGATGGCGGCGATGGCGGCGGGCTCGGGGGGCGGCGACGACGACAGGCTCGGGGGTAGCGACGACGACGGACTTGGGGATGGCGGTGACGACAAGGAGGAATGGATCGGCGGCGGCAGCGCAGGGCAAATGGGAGAGGTTTAGGAAAATTCGATAACTCCCGCCTTATATGCGAAAACCTGTTGTCCCGGTTCGACGAACAAACCGGAACCAATAGGGTCCTTTCGTCCCGGTTGGACCCACAAACAGGGACTAAAGGTCAATTTTCAGCAGCCTAATGGGCGGGAAGAAGAGACCTTTAGTCCCGGTTTGTGCCGCAAACCGACACTAAAGGGAGTATTTGGTCCCGGTTAGTTACACCAACCGACACTAAAGGATGTCTTTGGTCCTGGTTTGTGCCACAAACCGACACGAATGGCCTGTGCCTGCCACGGCCGAGCTGCTTGGTGAAGAACCACCAAAAACAAGATTTATTCTTCACATGATTCGGTGAAACACTAGCGCCGCCAACCCTACAAAATCTCCTTCCCACCCACGCCGCCAGCTTTCCCCCACCCACAGCCCCCAACCCCTCCCCCAAGCCAAAACCCACCGGCAGCGGAGCAGCGCGAGGAGAGGAGAGGGAAGATGGTGAAGTTCCTGGAGCCGGGCAAGGCGGTGATCCTACTGCATGGCAGGTACGTCGGGAAGAAGGCGGTGATCGTGCGCGTGTTCGAGGAGGGCACCTGCGACCGCCCCTACGGGCACTACCTCGTCGCTGGCCTAGCCAAATACCCGAAGAATGTGATCCGCAAGGACTCGGCCAAGAAGACAGCCAAGAAGTCCCGCGTCAAGGTCTTCTTCAAGCTCGTAAACTTCACCCACCTCATGCACACCCGCTACCCCCTCGACGTCGACCTCAAGGAGGTGGTCTACGGCGCCCCCGACTCCCTCACCACCAAGGACAAGAAGCTCATCACCACCAAGTCCGCCAAGGCCAAGCTCGAGGAGAGGTTCAAGACCGGCAAGAGCGGGTGGTTCTTCACCAAGCTCCGCATGATTCGACATGATTCAGGAAATGCCAACAAGATCTATTCTTCACGTGATTCGACATGATTCCACATGATTCGACATGATTCAAGAAATTCCAACAATATCTATTCTTCACATGATTCGACATGATTCAAGAAATTCCAACAAGATCTATTCTTCACCTGATTCGACATGATTCAAGAAATGCCAACAAGATCTATTCTTCACATGATTCGACATGATTCAAGAAATGCCAACAAGATCTATTCTTCACATGATTCCACATGATTCCACATGATTCAAGAAATTCCAACAAGATCTATTCTTCACATGATTCGACATGATTCAAGAAATTTCAACAAGATCTATTCTTCACATGATTCGACATGATTCAAGAAATACCAACAGGATCTCTTCTTCACATGATTCGACATGATTCAAGAAATGCGAACAAGATCTATTCTTCACATTATTCGACATGATTCCACATGATTCGACATGATTCAATAAATTCCAACAAGATCTATTCATCACATGATTCGACATGATTCCACATGATTCCACATGATTCAACATGATTCAAGAAATTCCAACAACAACTATTCTTCGCATGATTCGACATGATTCAAAAAATGCCAACAAGATTTATTATTCACATAATTCGACATGATTCAAGAAATTCCAACAAGATCTATTCTTCACATGATTCGACACATGAAACATAACATCTCATATAGATCCACACTAAACACAGAGTCGTCATGGGCAGTACCAAAACAGGACATCTTAAGCACTTATATGAACTCGAGACTTTTTGTGTGTTCAAAATGAACCATTCAAGGCCACATCATCAATATTCAACACTTTCTGACTTTATTTGGTATTTTTCATGCTTTTACTCATTTTTTGGAGCTAAATGACCCATAAATTGAGAAGCAGTACAAATGAACTTTTAATAGGTTCAAAGTTGGCATGGTATCATCATTTCACCCACATAGCATGTGCTAAAAAGTTGAGAGGGTTGCCGCCAAAACTGGATGCACTTCGTGTACAAATCAGACAATCTCTTTCGAAGTCCGAGGGTTTCATACGAAAACTCATTTGTTACAAAAGGCATTTCATTTTTTTGAACTTATTTGAACTGCAGACTTTTTGTGTGTTCAAAATGAACCATTCATGGACACATCATCATTTTTCAACACTTTCTCACTTCATTTGGTATTTTTCATGCTTTTACTGATTTTTTGGAGCTAAATGACCCAGAAATGAAAAAGCACTACAAATGAAATCTTAATAGCTTGAAAGTTGGCATGGTATCATCATTTCACCCACATAGCATGTGCTAAAAAGTTTAGAGGGTTGACGCAAAAACTGGATGCACTTCGTGTACAAATCGGACAATCTCTTTCGAAGTATGAGGGTTTCATACGAATACTCATCTGTTACAAAAGGCATTTCATTTTTTCGAACTTACTTAAACTCCAGACATTTTGTGTGTTAAAAATGAACCATTCAAGGCCACATCATCAATTTTCAACACTTTCTTACTTCATTTCGTATTTTTCATGCTTTTACTGATTTTTTGGAGCTAAATGACCAAGAAATTTAAAAGCACTACAAAAACTCTTAACAGGTTGAAAGTTGGCATGGTATCATCATTTCACCCACATAGCATGTGCTAAAATTTTGAGAGGATTTCTGCAAAAATGGGATGCACTTTGTGTACAAATCGGACAATCTCTTTCGAAGTATGAGGGTTTCATACGAAAACTCATCTGTTACAAAAGGCATTTCATTTTTTTGAACTTATTTGAACTCCAGAGTTTATGTGTGTTCAAAATGAACCATTCAAGGCCACATCATCAATTTTCAACACTTTCTGACTTCATTTGGTATTTTTCATGCTTTTATTGATTTTTTGGAGCTAAATGACCCAGAAATTGAAAAGCACTACAAATGAACTCTTAATAGGTTGAAAGTTGGCATGGTATCATCATTTCACCCACATAGCATGTGCTAAAAAGTCGAGAGGGTTGCCGCAAAAACTGCATGCACTTCGTGTACAAATCGGACAATCTCTTTCGAAGTATGAGGGTTTCATACGAAAACTCATCTGTTAGAAAAGGCATTTCATTTTTTGAACTTATTTGAACTCCAGACTTTTTGTGTGTTCAAAATGAAGCATTCAAGGCCACATCATCAATTTTCAACACTTTCTGACTTCATTTGGTATTTTTCATGCTTTTACTCATTTTTTGGAGCTAAATGACCCAGAAATTGAAAAACACTACAAATGAACTCTTAATAGGTTGAAAATTGGCATGGTATCATCATTTCACCCATATAGCATGTGCTAAAAAGTTGAGAGGGTTGCCGCCAACATTGGATGCACTTTGTGTACAAATCGGACAATCTCTTTTGAAGTATGAGGGTTTCATACGAAAACTCATTTGTTACAAATGGCATTTCATTTTTTCGAACTTATTTGAACTCCAGACTTTTTGTGTGTTCAAAATGAACCGTTCAAGGCCACATCATCAATTTTCAACATTTCCTGACTTCATTTGGTAATTTTCATGCTTTTACTGATTTTTTTGGAGCTAAATGACCTAGAAATTTAAAAGCACTACAAATGAACTCTTAATAGGTTGAAAGTTGGCATGGTATCATCATTCCACCCACATAGAATGTGCTAAAAATTTGAGAGGGTTGAAAAAACTAGATGCACTTCATGTACAAATCAGACAATCTCTTTCGAAGTATGAGGGTTTCATACGAAAACTCATCTGTTACAAAAGGCATTTCATTTTTTCGAACTTATTTCATTTTCCCACATGGGTGCGTGTATTAGAAACCATTAAAACATATCATGAATAGAGAAGAGACGAAATTAATAGAAATTCATCATCACATTAAAGCCAAAGTAAGTAGTGACCAAAATAAATGCATAATGTTCCTACATAGTTCTCATTATTGAATAACATATAGCTCTCTAGAGCATCTAATTATAACATACATTGAAATAACTAAATTTAAATGAAACAACAAATGCGATCATAACCGCAACTAAGGTACAAATTGATCCAGCGACATAATGATACCAAGCCTCAGTATAAATGGCATATTTTCTAATGTTTCTAATCTTCAAGCGCATTGCATTCATATTGATCTTGTGATCGTCACGCACATTGGCAACATCCAACTCCAATATCATATTCTCCTCTTAAACTCTTTGTAACTTTTCTTTCAAGTTACTGTTTTCTTTTTCAACCAAATTTAACTTCTCGGCAAGAACTTGTATGTCGGTTCGAATTTCCGGTTCACATACCTCCTAGATAAAAAATCTTTGTCACGTTGGTAGGCATAATTGTCATAAACACTAAATAAAACAAATAGTTATAAAAGATAATATATACCACATCCGAATCATAGACATGACGAGGGCCGACGGAGGCGGATACCAAAACCATCGCAGTATATAATAACAAACAATATTAGAAGTAAGAAAATTACACAAGTATCTATCTAAATCATACAAGAAAGAACTTTATTCTTTTAGAAAGAAGATAAGAAGAAGAGACTAACCACAGTGGTGCCGACACCGAGATGGGCTCGGACGATCAACGGCGGTGAGAACGGGGACGGGACACGGACGGACCGCCGAAACTACACAAAACTAGAGTAAAATGGAGCTTGGACAAGGAGCTTCGAGAGGAGAAATCTTAAATGTGGCTTGGGCATTTCATCGAACACCCCATGTGCATAGGAGGTGAGCTAGAGCACGACAAAGCTCTCCCACGGTCGGCCAACAAAAACAGAGCAGTGCACTCCTCTGCTCACGGTCGGGTGGTATATATAGGCCAATCATTGGTCCCAGTTTGTGGACGGAACCAGGACTGAAGGACAACATTTGGTCCCAGTTCCAGCCACAAACCGAGACCATTTGTTGTGGGCCAGGAGCGAGGCACATTGGTCCCAGTTCGTGTCTGGAACCGGGACCAATGGCCCATGAGGCCCGGCCGACATCCTGGCCTCACGAACCGGGACCGATGTCCCCATGGGTCCCGGTTCGTAAGTGAACCGGAACTAATGGGATTTCTTCAAGTGGACCAAAGTCCCGTTTTCTACTAGTGGGAGGAGAGGCCGAGAAATATGTAGGAGATTATTCTGAATCCCTCTTCGAGAATTCAAAAAAAAGGAGACATGCTACTACCTATTCATGACAATACTTTTTTACCTGAATTTATGCGTTCAATGCTATGGAAGCAATTTGTGCCCGGAACACAATGCATTCAATGGTATTGTGTCACCATCATTAACTATTCTAGTTCGGTCCTTAGTTATCTTATGATCTAGAAAAATAAAGTTTTAGTACGATTTAGTTCTGAGTGTATGCTTCATGATCTATCTATCTATGTAATCGAGTGTGAAACTTATATATTAAATAGTAGTTTGAGTTTGTTTGCTCTATATTTATGTATCAATCTTACCAATGAAAAATAAATAAAATGATCATATGATAATCCCATGGGGAATGATGGCTTCACATAAAAAGAGTATAATTGATAAAATTTGTTGGAAGTTGGGAAACATAGCATTATTCATTGATGCAATTCATGAAAAAGTGATAACGGAAGAGATCTCTCACATATAAATATAGTATCACATATAAATATTGCATGGTCAACTAGTTTACGTTCGACAAGGAAGACAACATAATGGGTTATGTTAGCTTATATTCACATAGAAGTTATATTGTCATTGATCCTCTAACATGTGGTGTTTGCTATAGATCCTTTGCTAGCACAAAAATTCGCACAAACTAGAGATACTACTTGTGCATCCATAACCCTTAAACCCAGTTTCTTGCCATGAGAGTCCACCATACCTACCTATGGATGGAATAAGATCATTCAAGTAAATTTTCATCGGTGCAAAAGAAATCAAAATTGCTCCTAAATATGTATGATATTTTATTGTAAGGTAAAATAAGGTTTGTACAAACTTGTGATGGCAAAGAAATAAAAGCGACATGTTGCATAATAAAGGTTGCTATCATAAGGGGCAATATAACGCGACATTCCTTTCCTTTAGGAGCTTGCACATCCAAAATTGCAAATAAAAAGTGCATGACAACCTCTGCCTCCCTCTACGAAGGGCCTATCTTTTACTTCCACGTATTTACTTTTATGCAATAGTCATTAATGGTCATCCCTATTCCATCCATATTTATTCTCTACTTGGCAAGCATCATGGGGTGGGGAAATATCCAGGCATATATATCCAGTTGGATGTAGGTGATCATGAGTTGTTATTGTTGACATTACCTTTGAGATAAATAGTTGGTTGGTGAAATCTATGAACCCATATCTTTCTATGTGTATAATTGAAACTTTTCGCTTCACGAATATGTCATGGGTGTTAGCAATCATACAAGACTAAATGATAGTTGAGTATGTGAATTTCCTACAAAAAGCTCTAGCATAGACTCTTTCTGAAAATATGATGGGTTGCAATTGTTTTAATTCCTAATAACATAGTTTGTTAGTTTTCAATAAGGTTTATGGCTCATACTTTGGCTCGTGAATAGATTGTCACTTGATCATGAGAAGTTTTAGGATGATATATTGCTACTATTATAATGATCATGATGCATGCATGTCCATATGTTATTTTATCGACACCTCTCTCTCTCTAAGCATGTGGTCATGATTATCGAGTTCGGCTTTCGCTTGAGGACAAGCGAGGTCTAAGGTTGAGGGAGTTGATAAGTCCATTTTGCATCATGTTTTCCTATCGATACTTATTATGTTTTGAGTCATTATTTCACTTTATGTTCCAATCCTAATGCCTTTTCTCTCTTATTTTGCAAGATTCATACAAAGAGGGAAATTGTCGACAAGTGGAATTATGGACCGAAAAATGCTAAAAAGAGTTGGATATTTTCTAGAAATCCAAATGACCTAAAAAATTATGGAGAAATATTTTGGAATATTTAAAAAATAAAGGTGAAAGAAATACCAGAAGGGGACCCACTAGTTGGCCACAAGTCTCCGGGGTACACCCTACCTCCCAGGGCATGCCCCGTGAGTTCGTGGGCCCATTAGCAGGCCTCCAGTACCCATCTACACATATATGAAGTGATTTGACCTAGGAAAAAATCAGAACATTTCTTTCGATATGAAACGCCGCCATCTTGAGGCGGAACCTGGGTTGGAGCACTTTTGCTCTCTAGCGCAGGGGATTCTAGCAGGGAAACTTCCCTCCTGGAGGGGGAAATCCAAGCCATCATCATCACCAATGCTTCCTCCATCATGGGAGGACCAATCTTTGTCAACATTCCAATGACATGATCTCATCTCAAACCCTATTTCATCTCTTGTATTCGATCTTTGTCTCAAAACCTCGGAATTATACGTGTGGGTTGCTAGTAGTGTTGATTACATGTTGAACTTGATGCTAGTTTGTTTATTTTGAGAAAGATCCTATTAAAGAATCCTTAATCATATTAACTACACCTCTTATGTTGAACATGGTTATGATGTCTGAGTAGTTACTTTCATTCTTGAGGACATGTGAGAAGTCTTGTTATAAGTAATCATGTGAAGTTGGTATTCATTTGATTATTTTATGATGTGTATGTTGAACTTCCTTTAGTGGTGTAATGTGAACGTCAACTACGTGATATTTCACCATATTTTTGCCTGAGGGAAAAATAAGTAGATGATGGGTTGCAAGAGTGACAGAAGCTTAAACCCTAGCTTATGCGTTATTTCGTAAGGGGCTGATTTGGATCCATATGTTTCATGCTATGGTTAGATTAATCTTAATTATTATTTCGTAGTTGCGGATGCTTGCGAGAGGGGGTAGTGATAAGAGGGTTGTTTGTTCAAGTAAGAACAACACCCTAGAACCGGTCATCCAACATATAAAGTTATCAAAATATCAAACGTGAATCAACTAGACATGATGAACATGAGTAGACAACAATTCCCATGTGTCCTAGAGAGCACTTTACTTCCTATAATGGAACTTTCCGGCATGTCCTTCACTATAAAAAGGATTGGACCACTTTGCTGCACCTTTGTTACAGTATTTTCTTGTTATGAATTGCCTCACTACAAAACTATATGTTACCGCTACTTTGGGTGTTTGTAGAGATTACCTTGCTGAAAACCACTTGCCATTGCCTTCTACTCCTCTTTGGATTCGACACTCTTACCTACCAAAAGTACTACGATTGATGTCTTATACTTGTGGGTCATTAATATAATACACTCTATCACACATAAGCCTCCTTATATCTTCCTCAAAACAGTCACCATACCTACCTATCATGGCATTTCCATTGCCATTCCGAGATATATTGCCATGCAACTTCCATCGTTTTGTCTCATGACATGTGTCTTCATCATTAAATTGTTTGCATGATAATATAGAGATGACATAGTATTTGTGCCAAAGCCACCATTCATAATTGTAATACATGTTACACTAGATCATTGCACATCCTAGTACACCGCCAGAGGCATTCATATAGAGTCATATTGTTAGAGGGTTATCAAGTTGTAACTAAATAAAAGTGGTATGATCATCAATATTAGAACAATGTCTCAGTGTGGTATAAGAACGATGGAGACTAGTGATTCCTCCAGAAATTGAGGATGAGGTTCCGAACATTGATTAAAAAATGAATGGGACAAAAAGAGAGAAGTGGCAGTGTTACTATCCAGTTATCACACTTGTGCACCAAAGTAGTACATTGATCTTCATATAGAGAGTCTCTTGATTTGTCACTTTCATATATTAGTGATGAGCATCCTCAAATGCCTTAGGTCTTCTTGATAAAACAAGTTGTATGCACACCCACTTAGTTTCAGTTTGATATCAATTTATGGGCCTCTCCATTTCCCATTGATCCGCCTAGTTCATGCAAGAATTTCTCCACTTTTGTTGTCACTTGTTATCCTTATCATCATATTCTATTCCACCCTTTTGGTATGTCCATGGCTCACGCACATGTATTGGGTGAAGTTGAAAATGTTGAAACGCATGAAAAAGTTGATCCAATTGCTTGACTTGGCACCGTGGTGCTCATGATTTGTACATATGTTAGGAAGACGGAGTCATTCCATGCTTGCATAATTCAATGAGTAAGGATAACATTCTTTAAGCCTCATATATTTGGAAGAGTAATGATTATGTTATTATATTCATGGATATTATTATGTTGATATTAATTACTTCTTGTTTCTCAATATTCATTCCGTAAAAAGAGATTACGTGATAAACATTCTAGGTAGCAGTGATCATCAAAAATTTGGTTTTGATCATTTACATACTCGAGAACGAGTAGGAATTAAGCTTGGGGATGTTGATACAAGTAAGAACTTTTTTATTTTAGAAAGAAGATAAGAAGAAGAGACTAACCACGGTGGTGCCGACACCGAGATGGGCTCGGACGATCAACGGCGGTGAGAACGGGGACGGGACACGGACAGACCGCCGAAGCTACACAAAACTAGAGGAAAATGGAGCTTGGACAAGGAGCTTCGGGAGGAGAAATCTTAAGTGTGGCTTGGGCATTTCATCGAACACCTCATGTGCATAGGAGGTGAGCTAGAGCACCACAAAGCTCTCCCACGGTCGGCCAACAAAAACAGAGCAGTGCACTGCTCTGCTCGCGGTCGGGTGGTATATATAGGCCAAGCATTGGTCCCAGTTTGTGGACGGAACCAGGACTGAAGGACAACATTTGGTCCCAGTTCCAGCCACAAACCGAGACCAATTGTTGTGGGCCAGGAGCGAGGCACATTGTTCCCAGTTCGTGTCTGGAACCGGGACCAAAGGGGCCAGACGAACCGGGACCAATGGCCCATGAGGCCCGGCTGACATCCTGGCCTCACGAACCGGGACTGATGCCCCCATGGGCCCCGGTTCGTAAGTGAACCGGAACTAATGGGATTTCTTCAAGTGGACCAAAGTCCCGTTTTCTACTAGTGGGAGGAGAGGCCGAGAAATATGTAGGAGATTATTCTGAATCCCTCTTCGAGAATTCAAAAAAAAGGAGACATGCTACTACCTATTCATGACAATACTTTTTTACCTGAATTTATGCATTCAATGCCATGGAAGCAATTTGTGCCCGGAACACAATGCTCACCCATGAAGTTACTTTACTGGAGGAGCATAACCTGGCTCTTCGAGGGATCATCTACAATTTTGAATACTTGATATTGAAGGACAAGCCTACCACTTCATCACCATCATCATCCAAGAAGGAAACTTGAGTACACGGGTATGGGCACACCATTGGCTTGTTCCAAGCTTGGGGGAGGTGCCCCGGTATTGTGTCACCATCATTAACTATTCTAGTTCGGTCCTTAGTTATCTTATGATCTAGAAAAATAAAGTTTTAGTACGATTTAGTTCTGAGTGTATGCTTCATGATCTATCTATCTATGTAATCGAGTGTGAAACTTATATATTAAATAGTAGTTTGAGTTTGTTTGCTCTATATTTATGCATCAGTCTTACCAATGAAAAATAAATAAAATGATCATATGATAATCCCATGGGGAATGATGGCTTCACATAAAAAGAGTATAATTGATAAAATTTGTTGGAAGTTGGCAAACATAGCATTATTCATTGATGCAATTCATGAAAAAGTGATTACGGAAGAGATGTCTCACATATAAATATAGTATCACATATAAATATTGCATGGTCAACTAGTTTACGTTCGACAAGGAAGACAACATAATGGGTTATGTTAGCTTATATTCACATAGAAGTTATATTGTCATTGATCCTCTAACATGTGGTGTTTGCTATAGATCCTTTGCTAGCACAAAAAATCGCACAAACTAGAGATACTACTTGTGCATCCATAACCCTTAAACCCAGTTTCTTGCCATGAGAGTCCACCATACCTACCTATGGATGGAATAAGATCCTTCAAGTAAATTTTCATCGGTGCAAAAGAAATCAAAATTGCTCCTAAATATGTATGATATTTTATTGTAAGGTAAAATAAGGTTTGTACAAACTTGTGATGGCAAAGAAATAAAAGCGACATGTTGCATAATAAAGGTTGCTATCATAGGGGGCAATATAAAGTGACATTCCTTTCCTTTAGGAGCTTGCACATCCAAAATTGTAAATAAAAAGTGCATGACAACCTCTGCCTCCCTCTACGAAGGGCCTATCTTTTACTTCCATGTATTTACTTTTATGCAATAGTCATTAATGGTCATTCCTATTCCATCCATATTTATTCTCTACTTGGCAAGCATCATGGGGTCGGGAAATATCCAAGCATATATATCCAGTTGGAAGTAGGTGATCATGAGTTGTTATTGTTGACATTACCTTTGAGATAAATAGTTGGTTGGTGAAATCTATGAACCCATATCTTTCTATATGTATAATTGAAACTTTTCGCTTCACGAATATGTCATGGGTGTTAGCAATCATACAAGACTAAATGATAGTTGAGTATGTGAATTTCCTACAAAAAGCTCTAGCATAGACTCTTTCTGAAAATATGATGGGTTGCAATTGTTTTAATTCCTAGTAACATAGTTTGTTAGTTTTCAATAAGGTTTATGGCTCATACTTTGGCTTGTGAATAGATTGTCACTTGATCATGAGAAGTTTTAGGATGATATATTGCTACTATTATAATGATCATGATGCATGCATGTCCATATGTTATTTTATCGACACCTCTCTCTCTAAGCATGTGGTCATGATTATCGAGTTCGGCTTTCGCTTGAGGACAAGCGAGGTCTAAGGTTGAGGGAGTTGATGAGTCCATTTTGCATCATGTTTTCCTATCGATATTTATTATGTTTTGAGTCATTATTTCACTTTATGTTCCAATCCTAATGCCTTTTCTCTCTTATTCTGCAAGATTCATACAAAGAGGGAAATTGTCGGCAAGTGGAATTCTGGACCAAAAAATGCTAAAAAGAGTTGGATATTTTCTAGAAATCCTAATGACCTAAAAAATTATGGAGAAATATTTTGGAATATTTAAAAAATAAAGGTGAAAGAAATACAAGAAGGGGACCCACTAGGTGGCCACAAGTCTGGGGGGTACACCCTTCCTCCCAGGGCATGCCCCGTGAGTTCATGGGCCCATTAGCAGGCCTCCAGTACCCATCTACACCTATATGAAGTGATTTGACCTAGGAAAAAATCAGAACATTTCTTTCGATATGAAACGCCTCCATCTTGAGGCGGAACCTGGGTTGGAGCACTTTGCTCTCTAGCGCAGGGGATTCTAGCAGGGAAACTTCCCTTCTGGAGGGGGAAATCCAAGCCATCATCATCACCAATGCTTCCTCCATCATGGGAGGACCAATCTTTGTCAACATTCCAATGACATGATCTCATCTCAAACCCTATTTCATCTCTTGTATTCGATCTTTGTCTCAAAACCTTAGAATTATACGTGTGGGTTGCTAGTAGTGTTGATTACATGTTGAACTTGATGCTAGTTTGTTTATTTCGAGAAAGATCCTATTAAAGAATCCTTAATCATATTAACTACACCTCTTATGTTGAACATGGTTATGATGTCTGTGTAGTTACTTTCATTCTTGAGGACATGTGAGAAGTCTTGTTATAAGTAATCATGTGAAGTTGGTATTCATTTGATTATTTTATGATGTGTATGTTGATCTTCCTTTAGTGGTGTCATGTGAACATCAACTACGTGATATTTCACCATATTTTTGCCTGAGGGAAAACACTAGGGAGTAATAAGTAGATGATGGGTTGCAAGAGTGACAAAAGCTTAAACCCTAGCTTATGAGTTATTTCGTAAGGGGCTGATTTGGATCCATATGTTTCATGCTATGGTTCGATCAATCTCAATTATTATTTCGTAGTTGCGGATGCTTGCGAGAGGGGCTAGTGATAAGAGGGTTGTTTGTTCAAGTAAGAACAACACCCTAGCACCGGTCATCCAACATATAAAATTATCAAAATATCGAACGTGAATCAACTAGACATGATGAACATGATTAGACAACAATTCCCATGTGTCCTAGAGAGCACTTTACTTCCTATAATGGAACTTTCCGGCATGTCCTTCACTATAAAAAGGATTGGGCCACTTTGCTGCACCGTTGTTACAATATTTTCTTGTTACGAAATGCCTTACTACAAACTATATGTTACCGCTACTTTGGGTGTTTGTAGAGATTACCTTGCTGAAAACCACTTGCCATTTCCTTCTACTCCTCGTTGGATTCGACACTCTTACATATAAAAAGTACTACGATTGATGCCCTATACTTGTGGGTCATTAATATAATACACTCTATCACACATAAGCCTCCTTATATCTTCCTCAAAACAGTCACCATACCTACCTATCATGGCATTTCCATTGCCATTCCGAGATATATTGCCATGCAACTTCCATCGTTTTGTCTCATGATATGTGTCTTCATCATTAAATTGTTTGCATGATCATATAGAGAAGACATAGTATTTGTGCCAAAGCCACCATTCATAATTGTAATACATGTTACACTAGATCATTGCACATCCTAGTACACCGCGAGAGGCATTCATATAGAGTCATATTGTTAGAGGGTTATCAAGTTGTAAGTAAATAAAAGTGGTATGATCATCAATATTAGAACACTGTCTCAGTGTGGTATAAGAATGATGGAGACTAGTGATTCCTCCAGAAATTGAGGATGAGGTTCCGAACATTGATTGAAAAAATGAATGGGACAAAAGGAGAGAAGTGGCAGTGTTACTATCCACTTATCACACTTCTGCACCAAAGTAGTACATTGATCTTCATATAGAGAGTCACTTGATTTGTCACTTTCATATATTAGTGATGAGCATCCTCAAATGCCTTAGGTCTTCTTGATAAAACAAGTTGGATTCACACCCACTTAGTTTCAGTTTGATATCAATTTATGGGCCTCTCCATTTCCCATTGATCCGCCTAGTTCATGCGAGAATTTCTCCACTTTTGTCATCACTTATTATCCTTATCATCATATTCTATTCCACCCTTTCGGTATGTCCATGGCTCACACACATGTATTGGGTGAAGTTGAAAATGTTGAAACGCATGAAAAAGTTGATCCAATTGCTTGACTTGGCACCGTGGTGCTCATGATTTGTACATATGTTAGGAAGACGGAGTCATTCCATGCTTGCATAATTCAATGAGTAAGGATAACATTCTTTAAGCCTCATATATTTGGAAGAGTAATGATTATGTTATTATATTCATGGATATTATTATGTTGATATTAATTACTTCTTGTTTCTCAATATTCATTCCGTAAAAAGAGATTACGTGATAAATATTCTAGGTAGCAGTGATCATCAAAAATTTGGTTTTTATCATTTACATACTCGAGAACGAGTAGGAATTATGCTTGGGGATGTTGATACGTCTCCAATGTATCTATATTTTTTATTGGTTCATTCTATTATTTTATCAATCTTGGATACTTTATATGCAATTTTAAATAATTGTTGGGTTTACCTATTAACTCAGTGCCAAGTGCCAATTGTTTTTTTTAACCGTTTTCTTGTTTTTCAGAAAATAAATACCAAAGAAAGTCCAAATGCGACGAGACTTTTTGATGATTTTTTCGACCATAAGACAACATACAAGCTTCTCATGAGGACAATAAGAACTATGAGGAGACGACAAGACAACATGGCACGCCCTCGGGGGTTGGCGAGCCGTGATGTCTTGTGGAGCCCTCGTGGCTCCGCATGATCTAATTCCAACTCTATAAATTATCTAATATCCCGAAACCCCTAGAGCGAGACCCGAAACAATATTTTCCATCGCTGCAAGTCTCCATTCTTCCATGATCCCATCTAGAGGTCTTGTTTGGTACTCTGCCGGAGGGGAATTGATCACGAGGGACATCTTCATCAACCTTGTTGCCTCCATGGTGATGTGTGAGTACCATAGAACTACGGGTCCATAATGGATATCTAGATAGCTTCTTCGCTCTCTTTGATCTTCAATACCATGCCCTCTTAGGACATCTATTCGATATAACTCTTTTTGCGATGTGTTTGTTGGGATCCGGTAAATTGTGGGTTTATGATCAGATTATTCATTGAAAGTAGTTGAGCCTTTTCTAATTCTGTTATGCGTGATTTATATAGCTATGTAATGCTTTCTGGTCTATGGGTTTTCTTTGGCCAAGTTGACGTATCAATCTTAAGTGGAGGTGGTGCATACTAGTGGGTTTAATCTTGCGTGTCTGATACGTCTCAAACGTATCTATTATTTTTTATGGTTCCACGCTATTATCTTGTCATCTTTGGATGTTTTATGTAACTTTTATATCATTTTTGGGACTAACTTATTAATTCAGTGCCAAGTGCCAGTTCCTGTTTTTTCTGTGTTTTTGGCTCTTTTCAGATCTGATTTTGGAACGGAGTCCAAACGGAATAAAATCCCCGAAATGATTTTTTCCCGAATGGAAGAAGATCAGGGGGCCTGTGAGCCAAGCCAGGAGGGCTGTAGGGACCCCACAAGCCCCCACTCCGCCACTAGGGGGAGGCGACGGTGGAAGGGCTTGTGGCCTCCCTGGCACCCCCTGACCTAGATCTTTCGCCTATATATTCCCTAAAATACAACAAAAAATCAAGGGAGCCTCGAAAATACTTTTCCGCCGCCGCAAGCTTCCGTTTCCGCGATATCTCATCTGGAGACCCTTCCCGGCACCCTGCCGGAGGGGACTTTGGAGTTGGAGGGTTTCTTCATCATCATCATCGCCCCTCCAATGACTCGTGAGTAGTTCACTTCGGACCTACGGGTCCATAGTTAGTAGCTAGATGGCTTCTTCTCTCTCTTGGATCTTCAATACAAAGTTCTCCATGATCTTCATGGAGATCTATCCGATGTAATATTCTTTGGCGGTGTGTTTGTCGAGATCCGATGAATTTTGGATTTGTGATCAGATTATCTATGATATATATTTGAGTCTTTGCTGATTTCTTATATGCATGATTTGATATCCTTGTAAGTCTCTCTAAGTCTTGGGTTTTGTTTGGCCAACTAGATCTATGATTCTTGCAATGGGAGAAGTGCTTGGTTTTGGGTTCTTACCATTGTTGGGGAACGTCACATGGGAAACAAAAATTTTCCTACGCGCACGAAGACCTATCATGGTGATGTCCATCTACGAGAGGGGATGAGTGATCTACGTACCCTTGCAGACCGTACAGCAGAAGCGTTAGAGAACGCGGTTGATGTATTGGAACGTCCTCACGTCCCTCGATCCGCCCTGCGAACAATCCCACGATCAGTCCCACGATCTAGTACCGAACGGACGGCACCTCCGCATTCAGCACACGTACAACTCGACGATGATCTCGGCCTTCTTGATCCAGCAAGAGAGACGGAGAGGTAGAAGAGTTCTCCGGCAGCGTGTCGGCGCTCCGGAGGTTGGTGATGACCTTGCCTCAGCAGGGCTCCACCCGAGCTCCGCAGAAACGCGATCTAGAGGAAAAACCATGGAGGTATGTGGTCGGGCTGCCGTGGAAAAGTCATCTCAAATCAGCCCTAAAACCTCCGTATATATAGGTGGGAGGGAGGGGGCCTTGCCTTGGGGCTCAAGGAGCCCCAAGGGGGTCGGCCGAGTCCAAGGGGGAGGACTCTCCCCCCCCCCAAACCGAGTTGGACTAGGTTTGGTGGGAGGGAGTCCCCCTTCCTTCCCACCTCCTCCTTTTTTTTTCTTTCTCTCTTGATTTTCTTCTGCTTGGCGCATAGGGCAATTGTGGGCTGTCCCACCAGCCCACTAATGGCTGGTGTGTCTCCCCCAAGGCCTATGGGCTTCCCCGGGGTGGGTTGCCCCCCCGGTGAACTCCCGGAACCCATTCGTCATTCCCGGTACATTCCCGGTAACTCCGAAAACCTTCCGGTAATCAAATGAGGTCATCCTATATATCAATCTTCGTTTCCGGACCATTCCGGAAACCCTCGTGACGTCCGTGATCTCATCCGGGACTCCGAAAAACATTCGGTAACCAACCATATAACTCAAATACGCATAAAACAACGTCGAACCTTAACTGTGCAGACCCTGCGGGTTCGAGAACTATGTAGACATGACCCGAGAGACTCCTCGGTCAATATCCAATAGTGGGACCTGGATGCCCATATTGGATCCTACATATTCTACGAAGATCTTATCGTTTGAACCTCAGTGCCAAGGATTCGTATAATCCCGTATGTCATTCCCTTTGTCCTTCGGTATGTTACTTGCCCGAGATTCGATCGTCAGTATCCGCATACCTATTTCAATCTCGTTTACCGGCAAGTCTCTTTACTCGTTCCGTAATACAAGATCCTGCAACTTACACTAAGTTACATTGCTTGCAAGGCTTGTGTGTGATGGTGTATTACCGAGTGGGCCTCGAGATACCTCTCCGTCACACGGAGTGACAAATCCCAGTCTTGATCCATACTAACTCAACTAACACCTTCGGAGATACCTGTAGAGCATCTTTATAGTCACCCAGTTACGTTGCGACGTTTGATACACACAAAGCATTCCTCCAGTGTCAGTGAGTTATATGATCTCATGGTCATAGGAATAAATACTTGACACGCAGAAAACAGTAGCAACAAAATGACACGATCAACATGCTACGTCTATTAGTTTGGGTCTAGTCCATCACGTGATTCTCCCAATGACGTGATCCAGTTATCAAGCAACAACACCTTGTTCATAATCAGAAGACACTGACTATCATCGATCAACTGGCTAGCCAACTAGAGGCATGCTAGGGACGGTGTTTTGTCTATGTATCCACACATGTAAATGAGTCTTCATTCAATACAATTATAGCATGGATAATAAACTATTATCTTGATACAGGAATTATAATAATAACTATATTTATTATTGCCTCTAGGGCATAATTCCAACAGTCTCCCACTTGCACTAGAGTCAATAATCTAGCCCTCACATCACCATTTTAATTACATTGTAATAAATCTAACACCCATACAGTTCTGGTGTCGATCATGTTTTGACCGTGGAAGAGGTTTAGTCAGCGGGTCTGCTACATTCAGATCCGTGTGCACTTTGCATATATTTACGTCCTCTTCCTCGACGTAGTCGCGGATGAGGTTGAAGCGTCGTTTGATGTGTCTGGTCTTCTTGTGAAAGAGTGGTTCCTTTGCTAAGGCAATGGCACCAGTGTTGTCACAGAACAAGGTTATTGGATTCAGTGCACTTGGCACCACTCCAAGATCCGTGATGAACTGCTTCATCCAGACACCTTCCTTAGCCGCCTCCGAGGCAGCCATGTATTCCGCTTCACATGTAGAATCTGCTACGACGCTTTGCTTGGAACTGCACCAGCTTACTGCACCCCCATTAAGAATAAATACGTATCCGGTTTGCGACTTAGAGTCGTCCGGATCTGTGTCAAAGCTTGCATCGACGTAACCTTTTACAGCGAGCTCTTCGTCACCTCCATACACGAGAAACATCTCCTTAGTCCTTTTCAGGTACTTCAGGATATTCTTGACCGCTGTCCAGTGATCCACTCCTGGATTACTCTGGAACCTACTTGCCATACTTATGGCCAGGCTAACATCCGGTCTAGTGCACAGCATCACATACATGATAGAACCTATGGCTGAAGCATAGGGGACGGAGCGCATATGCTCTCTATCTTCATCAGTTGCTGGGCACTGAGTCTTACTCAATCTCGTACCTTGTAAAACTGGCAAGAACCCTTTCTTGGACTGTTCCATTTTGAACCTCTTCAAAACTTTATCAAGGTATGTGCTTTGTGAAAGTCCTATCAGGCGTTTTGATCTATCCCTATAGATCTTAATGCCTAGAATGTAAGCAGCTTCTCCTAGGTCCTTCATAGAGAAACTTTTATTCAAGTAACCTTTTATGCTCTCCAAAAGCTCTACGTTGTTTCCAATCAGTAATATGTCATCCACATATAATATTAGAAACGCCACAGAGCTCCCACTCACTTTCTTGTAAATACAAGATTCTCCAACCACTTGTATAAACCCAAATGCCTTGATCACCTCATCAAAGCGTTTGTTCCAACTCCGAGATGCTTGCACCAATCCATAAATGGATCGCTGGAGCTTGCACACCTTGTTAGCATTCTTAGGATCGACAAAACCTTCGGGTTGCATCATATACAACTCTTCCTTAAGGAAACCGTTAAGGAACGCCGTTTTGACATCCATCTGCCAGATTTCATAATCGAAAAATGCAGCTATTGCTAACATGATTCTGACGGACTTAAGCATCGCCACGGGTGAGAAAGTCTCATCGTAGTCAATTCCTGGAACTTGTGAAAAACCCTTTGCCACAAGTCGAGCTTTATAAACGGTCACATTACCGTCAGCGTCCGTCTTCTTCTTAAAAATCCATTTGTTCTGAATAGCCTTGCGGCCCTCAGGTAGTATCTCCAAAGTCCACACTTTGTTCTCATACATGGATCCTATCTCGGATTTCATGGCTTCTAGCCATATGTTGGAATCTGGGCCCACCATTGCTTCTTCATAACTTGCAGGTTCATTGTTGTCTAACAACATGATTGATAAGACGGGATTACCGTACCACTCTGGAGAAGCGCGTGATCTCGTCGACCTGCGTGTTCAACAGAAACTTGAACTGGAGTTTCATGATCATCATCATTAACTTCCTCCTCAACCGGCGTCGCAATGACAGAGGTTTCCCCTTGCCCTGCGCCACCATCCAGAGGGATGAGAGGTTCGACAACCTCGTCAACTTCTATCTTCCTCCCACTCAATTCTCTCGAGAGAAACTCCTTCTCGAGAAAAGCGCCGTTTTTAGCAACAAACATTTTGCCCTCGGATTTGAGATAGAAGGTGTACCCAACTGTCTCTTTCGGGTAACCTATGAAGACGCACCTTTCCGCTTTGGGTTCCAGCTTTTCAGGCTGAAGCTTTTTGACATAAGCATCACATCCCCAAACTTTAAGAAACGACAACTTTGGCCTCTTGCCATACCACAGTTCGTATGGCGTCGTCTCAACGGATTTTGAAGGTGCCCTATTTAAAGTGAATGCAGCTGTTTCTAATGCATAACCCCAAAATGATAACGGCAAATCAGTAAGAGACATCATAGATCACACCATCTCCAACAAAGTACGATTACGACGTTCGGACACACCATTACGCTGTGGTGTTCCAGGCGGTGTTAACTGTGAAACAATTCCACATTGTCTTAAGTGAGCACCAAACTCGAAGCTCAGATATTAACCCCCACGATCAGACCGTAGGAACTTGATCTTCTTGTTACGATGATTTTCCACTTCACTCTGAAATTGCTTGAACTTTTCAAATGTTTCAGACTTGTGCTTCATCAAGTAGACATAACCATATCTACTTAAATCGTCAGTGAAGGTGAGAAAATAACGATATCCGCCGCGTGCCTCCATGCTCATTGGACCACACACATCAGTATGTATGATTTCCAATAAGTCACTTGCACGCTCCATTGTTCCGGAGAACGGAGTCTTAGTCATCTTGCCCATGAGGCATGGTTCGCACGTGTCAAGTGAATCAAAGTCAAGTGACTCCAAAAGTCCATCAGCATGGAGTTTCTTCATGCGCTTTACACCAATATGACCCAAGCGGCAGTGCCACAAAAATATGGCGCTATTATTGTTTACTCTAACTCTTTTGGTCTCAATGTTATGTATATGCGTATCGCTATCAAGATTCAATATGAACAATCCTCTCACATTCGGTGCATGACCATAAAAGATGTTACTCATAGAAATAGAACAACCATTATTCTCAGACTTAAAAGAGTAACCGTCTCGCAATAAACAAGATCCAGATATAATGTTCATGCTCAACGCAGGCACTAAATAACAATGATTTAAGTTCATCACTAATCCCGATGGTAGCTGAAGTGACACTGTGCCGACGGCGATTGCATCAACCTTGGAACCATTTCCTATGCGCATCGTCACTTCGTCTTTCGCCAGCCTTCGTCTATTCCGCAGTTCCTGCTTCGAGTTGCAAATATGAGCAACAGAACCGGTATCGAATACCCAGGCACTACTACGAGAGCCGGTTAAGTACACATCAATAACATGTATATCAAATATACCTGATTTTTGTTTGCCCGCCTTCTTATCTGCCAGATACTTGGGGCAATTGCGCTTCCAGTGACCCATACCCTTGCAATAGAAACACTCCGTTTCAGGCTTAGGTCCAGCTTTGGGTTTCTTCGGCGGATTGGCAACAGGCTTGCCGCTCTTCTTCGAATTGCCCTTCTTGCCTTTGCCGTTTCTCCTGAAACTAGTGGTCTTATTTACCATCAACACTTGATGCTCTTTACGGAGTTCAGACTCTGCGACCTTCAACATCGCAAACAACTCGCCGAGAGACTTGTTCATCCCTTGCATATTGTAGTTCAACACAAAGCCTTTGTAGCTTGGCGGCAGTGATTGAAGGATTCTGTCATGATAGCTTCTTGCGGGAGTTCAATCCCCAGTTCAGCTAGACGGTTTGAGTACCCAGACATTTAGAGCACATGTTCACTGACAGACGAGTTTTCCTCCATCTTGCAAGCATAGAATTTATCGGAGGTCTCATACCTCTCGATACGGGCGTTCTTCTGAAAGATAAACTCCAACTCCTGGAACATCTCAAATGCTCCATGACGCTCAAAGAGACGTTGAAGTCCCGGTTCTAAGCCATACAAGACTGCACATTGAACTATTGAGTAGTCCTCCTTATGTGCTAACCAAGCGTTCTTAACATCCTGATCAGCCGTAGTGGGTGGTTCATCTCCTAGCGCAGCATTAAGGACATAATCCTTCTTCCCAGCTTGTAAGATTAGCTTAAGATTACGAGCCCAGTCTACAAAGTTGCTTCCATCATCTTTCAACTTAGCTTTCTCTAGGAATGTATTAAAATTCAGGATGACTGTTGCGTGAGCCATGATCTACAACACAAATATATTCAAAGTGGACTTAGACTATGTTCAAGATAATTAGAGTTTAACTTAATCAAATTATATGCTAAACTCCCACTCAAAAAGCACATCTCTCTAGTCATTTGAGTGGTGCATGATCCACTTACATTATCCCAAGTCTGATCATCACGTGAGTTGAGTATAGTTTCAGTGGTAAGCATCCCTATGCTAATCATATCATCTATATGATTCATGATCGACCTTTCGGTCTCATGTGTTCCGAGGCCATGTCTGCACATGCTAGGCTCGTCAAGCTTAACCCGAGTGTTCCGCGCGTGCAACTGTTTTGCACCCGTTGTATGTGAACGTTGAGTCTATCACACCCGATCATCACGTGGTGTCTCGAAACAACGAACTGTAGCAACGGTGCACAGTCGGGGAGAACACAGTTTCGTCTTGAAATTTTAGTGAGAGATCACCTCATAATGCTACCGTCGTTCTAAGCAAAATAAGGTGCATAAAAGGATTAACATCACATGCAATTCATAAGTGACATGATATGGCCATCATCACGTGCTTCTTGATCTCCATCACCAAAGCACCGGCACGATCTTCTTGTCACCGGCGCCACACCATGATCATCCATCAACGTGTTGCCATCGGGGTTGTCGTGCTACTCATGCTATTACTACCAAAGCTACATCCGAGCAAAATAGTAAACGCATCTGCAAGCACAAACGTTAGTATAAAGGCAACCCTATGGCTCCTGCCGGTTGCCGTACCATCGACGTGCAAGTCGATATTTATATTACAGCATGATCATCTCATACATCCAATATATCACATCACATCGTTGGCCATATCACATCACAATCATACCCTGCAAAAACAAGTTAGACGTCCTCTAATTTTGTTGTTGCATGTTTTAAGTGGTGACCATGGGTATCTAGTAGGATCGCATCTTACTTACGCAAACACCACAACGGAGATATATGAGTTGCTATTTAACCTCATCCAAGGACCTCCTCGGTCAAATCCGATTCAACTAAAGTTGGAGAAACCGTCACTTGCCAGTCATCTTTGAGCAAAGGGGGTTACTCGTAACGATGAAACCAGTCTCTCGTAAGCGTACTAGTAATGTCGGTCCAAGCCGCTTCAATCCAACAATACCGCGGAATCAAGAAAAGACTAAGGAGGGCAGCAAAACGCACATCACCGCCCACAAAAACTTTTGTGTTCTACTCGAGAATACATCTACGCATGAACCTCGCTCATGATGCCACTGTTGGGGAATGTCGCATGGGAAACAAAAACTTTCCTACGCGCACGAAGACCTATCATGGTGATGTCCATCTACGAGAGGGGATGAGTGATCTACGTACCCTTGTAGACCGTACAGCAGAAGCGTTAGAGAACGCGGTTGATGTAGTGGAACGTCCTCACGTCCCTCGATACGCCCCGCGAACAATCCCGCGATCAGTCCCACGATCTAGTACCGAACGGACGGCACCTCCGCGTTCAGCACACGTACAGCTCGATGATGATCTCGGCCTTCTTGATCCAGCAAGAGAGACGGAGAGGTAGAAGAGTTCTCCGGCAGCGTGACGGCGCTCCGGAGGTTGGTGATGACCTTGTCTCAGCAGGGCTCCGCCCGAGCTCCGCAAAAACGCGATCTAGAGGAAAAACCGTGGAGGTATGTGGTCGGGCTGCCGTGGAAAAGTCGTCTCAAATCAGCCCTAAAACCTCCGTATATATAGGTGGGAGGGAGGGGGCCTTGCCTTGGGGCTCAAGGAGCCCCAAGGGGGTCGGCCGAGTCCAAGGGGGAGGACTCTCCCCCCCCCAAACCGAGTTGGACTAGGTTTGGTGGGAGGGAGTCCCCCTTCCTTCCCACCTCCTCCTTTTTTTTCTCTCTTGATTTTCTTCTCCTTGGCGCATAGGGCACTTGTGGGCTGTCCCACCAGCCCACTAATGCCTGGTGTGTCTCCCCCAAGGCCTATGGGCTTCCCCGGGGTGGGTTGCCCCACCCCCCCCCCCCCCGGTGAACTCCCGGAACCCATTCGTCATTCCCGGTACATTCCCGGTAACTCCGAAAACCTTCCGGTAATCAAATGAGGTCATCCTATATATCAATCTTCGTTTCCGGACCATTCCGGAAACCCTCGTGACGTCCGTGATCTCATCCGGGACTCCAAACAACATTCGGTAACCAACCATATAACTCAAATACGCATAAAACAACGTCGAACCTTAAGTGTGCAGACCCTGCGGGTTCGAGAACTATGTAGACATGACCCGAGAGACTCCTCGGTCAATATCCAATAGCGGGACCTGGATGCCCATATTGGATCCTACATATTCTACGAAGATCTTATCGTTTGAACCTCAGTGCCAAGGATTCGTATAATCCCGTATGTCATTCCCTTTGTCCTTCGGTATGTTACTTGCCCGAGATTCGATCGTCAGTATCCGCATACCTATTTCAATCTCGTTTACCGGCAAGTCTCTTTACTCGTTCCGTAATACAAGATCCTGCAACTTACACTAAGTTACATTGCTTGCAAGGCTTGTGTGTGATGTTGTATTACCGAGTGGGCCCCGAGATACCTCTCCGTCACACGGAGTGACAAATCCCAGTCTTGATCCATACTAACTCAACTAACACCTTCGGAGATACCTGTAGAGCATCTTTATAGTCACCCAGTTACGTTGCGACGTTTGATACACACAAAGCATTCCTCCAGTGTCAGTGAGTTATATGATCTCATGGTCATAGGAATAAATACTTGACACGCAGAAAACAGTAGCAACAAAATGACACGATCAACATGCTACGTCTATTAGTTTGGGTCTAGTCCATCACGTGATTCTCCCAATGACGTGATCCAGTTATCAAGCAACAACACCTTGTTCATAATCAGAAGACACTGACTATCATCGATCAACTGGCTAGCCAACTAGAGGCATGCTAGGGACGGTGTTTTGTCTATGTATCCACACATGTAAATGAGTCTTCATTCAATACAATTATAGCATGGATAATAAACTATTATCTTGATACAGGAATTATAATAATAACTATATTTATTATTGCCTCTAGGGCATAATTCCAACAACCATGTGGTGACCTTTCCCAGTTACAGTAGGGGCATCAAGGCACACATTAAGTAGTTGCCATCAAGGGTAACAAGGTGGGCTCTGTCGTTGATATGAGATTGTCCATCTACATCATGTCATCTTGCTTAAGGCGTTACTCTGTTCTTTTGGACTTAATACACTAGATGCATGTTGGATAGCGGTCGACGTGTGGAGTAATAGTAGTAGATGCAGAAAGTATTGGTCTACTTGTTTTGGACGTGATGCCTATAGATATAATCATTGCCATAGATAACGTCACGACTTTGCACGGTTCTATCAATTGCTCGATAGTAATTTGTTCACCCACCGTCTACTTGCTTTCATGAGAGAAGCCACTAGTAAACACTACGGCCCCCGGATTTATTCACATCTATCGTTTACACCTCCGCTTTTACTTTGCTTTGTTACTTTGTTGCTTTCAGATCTCACTTTGCGAACAATCTATAAGGGATTGACAACCCCTTTATAGTGTTGGGAGCAGGTTCTTTGTGTTTGTGCAGGCACTTGTGATACTCCTTCACTGGATCAATACCTTGGTTCTCAACACTAAGGGAAATACTTACCACCGCTGCGCTACATCACCCTTTCTGCTTCGAGGGAACACCAATGCAAGTCTCCAAGGCCACGGGGAAATCCTTTGCATATTTGCCTAGGAAGTCCCTAAAGGCGTAGCCGTAGTAGAAGGATTCCTGGTGCCGTTGCTGAGGAGAATCAAGACAAGAATAGTCTCCCGTCAGCACGTGTTTCTGGCGCCGTTGGAAGGTCTTTTGTTGCAGTAGCAGTGTCCTCACCGAATGACATAAGGGTAGTGAGGTCTGTATTGTATTGTTTCTACTAAGGATAAAACAATGGGGTTTAATCATATTGCTTGATTTTACTTTGTCTATATTATGTTATCTTGTTAAGTGTTACTCTGTTCGTATGAACTTAATTACCATAGATGCAGGCAGGAGTTGGTTGATTGATGGGGTAATAGTAGTATATGCAGGTAGGAGTCGGTCTACTTGTCACGGGCGTAATGCCTATGTATATGATCATGCCATGAATAATGTCATAATTATGTGCTTTTCTATCAATTACTCAACAGTAATTTGTTCACCCACCATATGCCTTTCTATTAAGAGAGAAGCCTCTAGTGAAAACTATGCCCCCTGGGTCTACCTTAATCATATTACAAAAAACAAAAATATATAGCTGTAATTTATTTAATATTATTATACTTTGTAATTTATCAATCTACAACTATGAGATTTAATTCTTGCCGCTAACTAATACGTCTCCAACGTATCTACTTTTTCAAACACTTTTTCTCTTGCTTTGGACTCTAATTTGCATGATTTGAATGAAACTAACATGGACTGACGTTGTTTTTAGTAGAACTACTTCGGTTTTATTTTTGTGCAGAAATAAAAGTTCTCGGAATTGGAAGAACTTTTTGTGAATTTTTTCTGGCAATTGTAATGAATTATGGAGCGAAGACCTGCTGGAGGAGGTGTGTTAGGCGGCACAAGCCAACACGGCGCGACCCAGGCCCTGATCGCGTCTTCATGGCTTGTGGGGCCCCCGTGGCTCCTCCTGCCCTATTTCCAATCCTATAAATTCCTATTCGCGGAGAAAAAAATAGGAGAGAATATTTCATCGTGTTTCACGAGACGGAGCA
Source organism: Hordeum vulgare subsp. vulgare (assembly GCF_904849725.1). NCBI lineage: Eukaryota > Viridiplantae > Streptophyta > Magnoliopsida > Poales > Poaceae > Hordeum > Hordeum vulgare. The sequence goes on along the minus strand of NC_058522.1, from coordinate 330,145,994 downwards.
GCTGCCATCTCGTGTTCTTCCTCCAGAGGGCTGATCTGGAGTCCGTTTTGGTCTCCAGAGAGGGGATTCATTGTCGTCATCATCACCAACTCTTCTCCATCAACACCAACATGATGCTCACCACCGGGAGTGAGTAATTTATCAGTAGGCTTGTTGCACGATGGTGAGATTAGATGAGATTAATCATGTAATCGAGTTAAGTTTGATAGGGCATGATCCCTAGTGTCCACTATGTTCGGAGATTGATGTTGCTATGACTTTGCTATGCTTAATGCTTGTCACTAGGGCCCAAGTGCCATGATTTCAGATCTGAACCTATTATGTTTTCACGAAAATAAGAGTGTTTTGGATCCTATCTTGCAAGTCATAGTCACCTATTACGTGTCATTATCCGCATCCCCCAAGGTGACAGAAATTGGGTCTCTTTCCGGTGATTGCTGTAGTTTGAGGAGTTCATGTGTTCACCATGTGTTAATGCTTTGTTCTAGTTCTCTATTAAAAGGACTCTACTGCCATGGGAGGGTAGGACAAAATATTTCATGCAAGTTCTTATCCGAAGCACGTATGACTATATATAGAATACATGCCAACATTATATTGATGAACTGGGGCTAGTTATGTGTCGCCCTAGTGTGTAACTATTACATGGTCAATGTCATCTAAATCATTATCCATCACTGATCCACGTGCATATGCTTTTCATATACTGAATCTTGCTAAGTTACTGCTGCTGCTGCTACTGTCACACTTGCTACTAAATTGCTGCTATTACTTTTGCTACAAAAACTGCTATTGTCACTAGTACTATTTGTTGTGCTACTAAATCCTTGCTGCAGAGATATCCCAAGTGTTGTTGAATTGACAACTCAACTATCTAGGACAATAAATACTCTTTGGCTCCCCTTGTGTTGAACCAATAAATTAGGGTAAAATACTACCCATGAAGACTCTTGTGATCCCCTGCACTTGTGGGTTATCAAGACCTTTTTCTGGCGCCGTTGTCGGGGAGTATAGCAATATTTATTGTGTTAACTTGAGGGTATCCAATTGCCACTACGAAGAATCTGAAAGATACTCGAACTAAGATCGTCCCCTCTCGCACGAGAGGAGGTAAGGAACTGCCATCTAGCTTTGCTTTTGTTTCACCTACTGTTTTGAATCAGCTTGTTGCACCACCACCTGTTGATCGCCCTCATATGTCACATGAACTTGATGATGCCACCTCTAAAATTAATGATGCTACTACTGCTACCTTTGATGAAACTGAAACTGTGCCACTAAGTGAATTACTTGATGCTCATATTGCTAAAGCTAGAGAACTTCAAAATACTGAAACTGATGAAGATTTTGAATCACCTATTACATCTAGATCCCCTATCGATTATGAATTGCCTTGTGTACCTTAAGGTTATGTAGTGGATGAGGAAATATCTAGGGAACTTCTTCCTTTTGAGAATATAGATGACTTGAGGAAACTAGTGTCCAAACTGAAAGAAAAATCTATGATGGAGAAAATGAAACGTGTTCCTAAATTTTCTACTTCTCCTATATTTGTTACTGATAAGGATTATGAATTATCTGTAGATCCTGAGTTAATCCCTATAACTGAATCTGATCCCTTCCATGGTTATGAAAATGAAACTCTAATTGGACACCTCATCAAATTGAATGATATTGTTGCTTTCTTTACTAATGAGGAAAAGATATGTTACTACTATATCCTTAAGATTTTTCCTTTCTCGTTAAAAGGCGAGGCTAAATATTGGTTTATTTCTCTGGCTCCTAGTTGAGTGTTTAGCCCTCAGGATATGCTTAATTACTTCTCTGAAAAATATTTTCTGCTCATAAGAAACAAGCTGCTTTACAGGAAATATTTAACTTTGTGCAAACTAAAGAAGAGAATCTCCCTCAAGCTTGGGGGAGGCTTCTCCAGTTACTTAGAGCTTTGCGTGATCATCATCTTAAGAAAAACGAAATACTTGATATCTTTTTAAATGGACTAACCGATGCTTCTAGGGATTTCCTAGATAGTTGTGTTGGTTCTGTTTTCACGGAAAGAACTGTTGGGCAAGCTAAAGAATTACTGAATAACATATTGCAAAATGTTGATAATTGGACACTTCCTGAACCACCGTCGGAACCCATTCCAAAGAACAGAGGTATTATATTCCTCAACCCTGAAGATATGCAAGACACTAAGAAATCCATGAAGGAGAAAGGTATTAAAACTGAAGATGTCAAGAAATTACCACCTATTGAAGAAATACATGGACTTGACACCCCGACACGGGAAGTAAAGGTAAACTCTCTCCGTACCTTTAATAAAAGTGATATACCTTATACTAAGACTCTTAAGCAATGCATGGATGAATTTGATAATTATGTTGTTAAGTAAGAGCATTTCAATAATTATGTCAAAGATCATTTAAAACGTAATGCGATGATGATAGATCGCTTGAGTGACTTGATGTTTAGAATTGCTAATGATGTTAAAGGTCTAGGTAAACATGCTTCTATGGTTCACACACAACTAGACTAGGTTGCCAAGTCACAAAATGATTTGCTTGCTGAAATAAATAATAATATGAATGATCATGTTATTAGAGTAATGACTAGGGGAAGTCGAATGACTCAAGAACCTCTCTTTCCTGAAGGTCATCCTAAGAGAATTGAACAAGACTCTCAAAGAATTAATAATTATGCACCTAGTACACCTAATAAGAAAAAGAAGAAGAACAAGGATAGGACTTTGCATGCTTCCGATGAACCTGTCATTGAAAAACCTGTCGAAAAAGAAATGATGTTTCTATCTCTAACACTGAGACACAGTCTGGTAGTGATCATGAACCTAGTGATAATAAAAATGTTGATAACAATAAGGAGGATACTCATCTAGATGCTCAACCAGACAATAAAGAACAAGATAACGATGTGGAAATAGAACGTGTTGGAGATCTTGATAACCCACATCCTAAAAATAAGCGTTATGAAAAGAAAGACTTTGTTGCTAGGAAACATGGCAAGGAAAGAGAACCATGGGTTCAGAAACCCATGCCATTCCCGTGTAAACCTTCCAAGAGTAAGGACGAGGAGGATTTTGAGCACTTTGCTGATATGATTAGGCATGTCACTTTGCGCACTCGCTTGATTGATATTTTGAAAATTCCTCCGTATGCTAAGTATATGAAGGATATTATTACCAACAAAAGAAAAATACCTGAAACTGAAATTGCTACTATGCTTGATAATTATCCTTTTGATGGAGGAGTGCCTAAGAAATTGGGAGATCCCGGTATACCCACAATGCCTTGCTCCATTAAACAAAACTATGTTAAAATTGCTTTATGTGATTTAGGAGATGGTGTTAGTGTTATGCCTTTCTCCCTATATAAATGACTTGAGTTGAATAAGCTTACACCTACTGAGATATGTTTGCAAATGGCTGATGAATCCACTACTTTACCTATTGGAATTTGTGAGGATGTTCCTGTTGTGGTTGCAAATGTTACTACCCTAACAGACTTTGTTATTCTTGATATGCCCGAGGATGACAACATGTCAATTATCCTTGGTAGACCCTTTTTAAACACTTGAGGGGCTGTTATTGATTGCAACAAAAGAAAAGTCACATTTCATGTCAATGGAAAGCAACATACCATGCATTTCCCGAGGAAGCAAATTCTGGTTAATAATGTTAATGTCACTGAGCCTAGTGTTATGGTTATCATTGGAAGCTTTGCATTACCTCTTCGTGTTGTCAAGCAAAATTATTATAATCTTATTGTTGGGGAGATTCAAATCCACATTGAGGTAACTTAGTGAGATACGTGTATTCTTTGTTTTCATGTCAATCGGAAATGGTTATTAATAAGACTTGAACAACCTTATTAACAAATCCTTTTTGAAAGACATGAGGATGATGAATTTAGTAAGCACCTTTCTCTGTATCATTACTTTAGTTTCTGTTTTTCTTAGTAGAATAAAATAAAATACCATGATTATCCTGTTTTATGATTTTACCGTGCATTAGAAAATAGCCCAAAAATATAAAGTCTTAGAATCCCACAAAATTTAACATGAATTTTTCTAGAATATTTAAGAATTTTTGGCATAAAATTATAGCACTCATGTGCACGAGTGGGCCACAAGCCAACACGGCGCGGCCTAGGCCCTGGTCGCGTCCTGATGTCTTGTGGGGCCCACAGGGCCCCCTGCCTTATCTCTATAGCCCACTTCGTCTCTTACCTCCAGCAAAAATTCCCTAGCTCTCTCTTTCCCATGTTCTTCCTCCAGAAACTGAAATTTTCGATCTGTTTGCTCGAAAATCCATTTCTCAAACTGTTTTGAGAAATTGTTCCTTGGCATGTAATTCCTCCACTCCTCCAATTAGTTTTTGTTTTAGTGGTTTATATTATGCATATTTTTCTGCACTTGGAGCTACAGAAAATGTGCTTGCATGTTGAATTCTTTGAGTTCCAAGTAGTATGAATGCTTGATATGCACTCTAGGCATCCCTAAGAGTAGTTGCTATCAATCTTACAAAGTTTCATTGACATAAATTTGTGGCTCCAAAAAATTTCAGAAATTTGTTCGTAGGAAAATGAACTTCCTGAGGAAAGGTTTTTCAAGACGGAGTCCTAAGGGAGTTGCTAGGAGGACTCAGGGTAACAACGTCAACCTCCCTCGCAACACTGAGATCAGGCCCTGCGAATGGCCACATATACCTTTCATAAAAGAAGCGGGGTTTTATGAAGAATTCACGCAATTTGTTGCAAACGTCGGGCTAACCAACTTCCTCGTAGATAAGTGTGACCAATACTATCTTCTCACTAATTCCTTTGTGCAAAACTTTTACTTCATAAATACGCCTGGTGCTCCCATGGTACGTTTGCCCTTTACACCACAAGCTATGAATTTCCTCTGCATGAATTTTGCTAAATTTGCATGATCCCACATGATGAATAAATTCATGAGCCTAGACAGGGGTAGTTCGAGGACTTCCTCCTCACCTTAACCGTGGGAGAAACTAGGGGTGTATCAAACGCTAGAGCCACTAGTTCGCATTTTTCGTGTGTACACTATTTCTCTTTGTTTATAGGAAAAATGCATAACTGCTATGGAGCAGGGAGGTGGCCTCAGTGCCCCCACGCTCGCTATTTAAGTTGTGCACTTTATGGTGATAATACTTACAACATAGGAGCTATTGTTGCGCGCCAATTACACCTTAACCGAACTAAGGGTAAAATTCTTGGTGGTATTTTTGCCACATGCTTGGCAAAGCGCTTTGAGGTTGCTATTCGCCCTACTAATTACTTGTTGCCCGAAATGCATCTCGATCACTAATCCGTGGAGGAACACCAATTTCTTCAGAAACCTGAGTCGTCGCAACATCTTTGTTATAGCCTAGTGTTTAGCGAAAATACCTGCGATATTATTCCATTTCCTGCACCTTCTTTGTTTAATTATCATGTCAGGAACGGATTCAGGGTAATGCCAGAGGATATCACTGCTTGTCGGAATGAGCTGGCTTCTGCAGAGGCCGAGGCCCACGCATGGGATGCTCGAGTACCCCAGCAGAAACATTTTCCCGGACCAGGCGGCTACTACTAGTGGTGATTACCAAGCTAGGCAAAATCCTAAGCTTGGGGGAGTACGTATTTATCAGCGACATTACACTCATGTTCGCACCTTTCACATCAATTGTCGGAGTTCATCCTCTTTCATTGTATATCCATGCTAGTTTTGTTTTTCTACTTTCTTCTTGCGTGTTTGAAAAACTTTGAAAAATCCAAAGATATTTCTCACTTCTTTTCAGTTTTTCTTTCCCGATTGATTAACTACATTATTAATAGAAAAACCAAAAAGATTTCCTTTGCATGTTGGGATCTTTCACGTGTAAATAGTTTTTCCTGTTTTTGTTTTTCCTTTGTTTCTTTATTCCCTTCTAGAAAAAGAACTCCAAAAATATTTGAGTGTGTTTATTTGAACTTCTTTTCTTTTCCTTGAGTCGTTTAAGGAAGAAGACCAATGAAAATGTTGAGTGGCTCTCTTATGCATAAATGTGAATCTAACAAAACGAGCCATAATTACCTTGTCTTCTCCTTTGTTTAAATTGTCTCGCAGATTCCAGCTTAGTCCACGATGCATTCACACTATTATTATTATCATATCATTTGATCGTGCAAGTGAAATGCAATAATGATGATATTTGTTGAAGTGATCGTGGCAAAGGAAGCTGGTATGGACTCTTCTTGTTTCTTGTTTTTGTAAATATGTTTAACTCGTTCGATCTTGATTCAGTATATTATGAGTGAACATGTTTATGATGAAAATTAGAGATTATAGTTTCTCGTGCCATGCTTAAATAGCTAGGAGTGGATAATGATTTATCTTATGAGTCAACATGCATTAAAATGGTTATGATGTGGTATGGTAATATGGTATTTCCCTGTGAGTAATTCGAGCAGCTCGTCTTGGCCCATGTGTAAACATGTACTTGGTTCAATCCTAATGCAGCCTTCATGATGTTTAAATTCGGAGTGTTCATATCTTACCCATGCTAATGTCCAATGTTAATTATCCATAATGCATGATTACGACCGTTTTCGCTCTCTAGGTGGTCGCTTCTCAATCTATTGCTAGCCTTGACCTGTACCAAGCGGGAATGTTGCTTGTGCATCCAAACTCCTAAAATCAAGTTGTTCCACATGAGTCCACCATACCTACCCATATACGGTATTACCCTGCCGTTCCAAGTAAATTTGCATGTGCCATCTCTAATATTCAAATAAATATCTATTTTGTGTGCTCGTACCACTCATGGAGCAATGGGAGGTCATTATCTTCCATGCTAAACAGGTTATTACCAAAGATGAGTGTTTATTCACTTGTCATTACACGAGAGAGGCTGGTAAAAGGATGCCCAGTCCTGCATAATACAAAAATAAATAAACAAGAACTCCCCCTAGAAAGTTGACTGTCTGGATGGTACCCGTGGATTCAGCTAGCCGTGGAGTGTGTTTGAATGGTGGAGGGGGAGTAAAATTTCAATTCTCTTTGGGAACCGCCAATAATGTGATTAGCATGGAAGATATTGAAAAATCCATCGTAATATTGACAGGAAAGGCACACCACCCCAAAAATACAGTTTCATCCCTGTTTTGAACCTTGAGCTCTGGCACCTATGCAAATCAATGCTTCCCTCTGCGAAGGGTCTATCCGTTTATTTTTATGCTGAGTTATCACCTTCTTACTTACCGCACCAAACTGGAGAGCACTATTGTCATTCTTATGCATTGAGTCTAGTTAATGTTGGATTTGAGCATGACATGATATTTCATACTCTGAATTATAATGTTTAATCGCTGCTTGAACCTCGAAGGTGCTTTGCATTTATGTTTTGTGGTCTCAGAAAGGGCTAGCGAAATACCATGTCACCATATTATATCATGATTGTTTTGATAAATTGTTCGCATATGAGATATCTTATTATTGCTCACTAGTTGATTATGTATTGCCATGGGCGCATACGATGTTTGATTGTTATCATCAATATGGGTACTTATGATTTATGCTGAAAACCTAAACACTAGCTAAGCATATATACAAGAACAGGAACAAGAACAAGAGAGATCAGAAGAAACTCAAATAAGATTCATAGATAATGTGATCATAAATCCACAATTTATCGGATCTCGACAAACACACCGCAAAAGAAGATTACATCGGATAGATCTCCATGAAGATCATGGAGAACTTTGTATTGAAGATCCAAGAGAGAGAAGAAGCCATCTATCTACTAGCTATGGACCCGTAGGTCTATGGTGAACTACTCATGCATCATCGGAGAGGTCATGGTGTTGATGAAGAAGCCCTCCATATCCGAATCCCCCCTCCGGCAGGGCACCAGAACGTGGCCTAGATGGGATCTTGCGGAGACAGAAGCTTGCTGCGGCGGAAAAGTATTTTCGATGATCTCCTCATTTTTTCTCGTATTTTAGGGAATATATAGGTGCAAAACCTAGGACAGAGGAGGTCTAGGGGGCCCACAAGCCCGTGAGGCCCGGCCTCCCCCCTTAGCCGGGGCTGGGGGGCTTGTGGGGTCCCTGGGGACCACCTGCTTGGTTCTCAAGTCTCCAGATCTTGTTCTGTTTCGGAAAAAATCTTTTCGGGGATTTTATTCCGTTTGGACTCCGTTTCAAATCTTCCTCTCAAAAGGGTCAAAAACATGGAAAAAACAGGAACTAGCACTTGGCACTGAGTTAATAAGTTAGTCCCAAAAAAGATATAATAGGCATATAAAACATCCAAAGTTTGACAAGATAATAGCATGAAACCATCAAAAATTATAGATACGTTGGAGACGTATCAAGCATCCCCAAGCTTAACTCCTGCTCGTCCTCGAGTAGGGAAGTGATAAAGAATTAATTTTTGATGTGAAATGCTACCTAGCATAGTTGTCCTTTGTAACTTCTTTCATGTGACATGAATGTTCAGATCCGTAAGATTCAAAACAATAGTTTGCTATTGACATGAAAACAGTAATACTTCAAGCAAACTAGCAAGGTAATCATGAACTTTCAAAATAACGAGGCCAAAGAAAGTTATCCATACAGAATCATATAGTTTGGCTATGCTCCATCACCCTCACACAACTAATGTAAATCATGCACAATCCCGGTATTGGCCAAGTAATTGTTTTCGCACTCTTACTTTCTCAAACTTTTTATAACTATCACACAATACATGAGCATGAGCCATGGATATAACACTATAGGTGGAATAGAGTGTGGCGGTGGTTGTGAGACAAAAAGGATATCAAAAGTCTATGGAGATGCCCATTAATAGATATCAATGTGAATGAGTAGGGATTGCCATACAAGGAATGCACTAGAGCTATAAGTATGTGAAAGCTCAAAAGGAGAACTAGTGGGTGTGCATCCAACTTGCTTGCTCACGAAGACCTAGGACAATTTGAGGAAGCCCATCATTGGAATATACAAGCCAAGTTATATAATGAAGATTCCCACTAGCATATGGTAGTGACAAAGCAAGAAGCTCTCAATCATGAAGAACATGGTGCTACTATGAAGCACAAGTGTGGAAAAATATAGTAGCATTGTCCCTTCTCTCTTTTTCTCTTTTTTTATTTGGGCTCTTTGGCCTCTCTTTTTTCATTTGGGCTCTTGCTCGCTTTATTTTATTTCCTCACATGGGACAATGCTCTAATAATGATGATCATCACACTTTTATTTACTCATAGCTCAAAGCTCAAAATGATGATGACTCTATAGGAAATGCCTTCGGCAGTGTACCGGGATGTGCAACGATCTAGCTTGGCGTATGACGTTGAAACATCTCGCTAGCTATCTTACGATCATGCAATGGCAATATGAGAGTGACGGCACAAGTCATGAGACAGAACGGTGGGAGTTGCATGGCAATATATCTCGGAATGGCCATGAAAATGCCATAGTAGGTAGGTATGGTAGCTTTTTTGAGGAAGGCATATGGTGGGTTTGTGTACCGGCGAGAATTGCGCGGCACTAGAGAGGCTAGCAATGGTGTAAGGTGAAAGTGCATCTATAGCATGGACTCACATTAGTCATGAAGAACTCACATACTTGTTGCGAAAGTTTTTATTAGTAATCGAAACAAAGTGATAAACGCATACTCCTAGGGGAAGGGTTGGTAGGTGTTAACAATCGCGCGATCCCGACCTCTACACAAAGGATGACAATCAATAGACCAATTATGCTCCGACTTCCTAACATAGCGGTTCACCATACGTGCATGCTACGGGAATCACTAACTTCAACACAAGTATTTCTAGATTCACAACACCCTACAACATAATTCTTAATATTACCAAATCCATGTCACAAAACTAATTGAGAGGAATCAAGACTTCTCTTTCTACTCAATGCACATGAAGATGGAGGTTTTTGTATCCTCTTTGGATACCTATCACCTTTGGGACTACTTTCATAGCATGAGCCAACTGCCAAGTCACGCACCGCCGTGCTCTAAAATATCTAAGTGAAGCACATAGAGCAAAATATCTAGCTCAAAAGATATAAGTGAAGCACGATGAGCATTCTAGCAAAATCACAATGAGTGCATGTCTCTCTCTAAAGGTGTGCAGCAGGGATGATTGTGACACAACAAAAATAAAAGACTCCTAAGATACAAGACGCTCCAAGCAAAACACATATCATGTGGTGAATAAAAATATAGCTCCAAGTAATGTTACCGATGGATTGAAGACGAAAGAGGGGATGCCTTCCCGGGGCATCCCCAAGCTTAGGCTTTTTGGTGTCCTTGAATTTGGCTATGGATGCCTTGGGCATCCCCAAGCTTGAGATATTTCCACTCCTTATCTCTTTGTCCATGAGAGCATCACCCAAAACTTGAAAACTTCACAACACAAAACTTAAACAGAAACTCGTGATAACATTAGCACAAGAAAACAAACTACCACCACTTTAGGTACTGTAGCAAACTTGAATTCTATTTATATTGGTGTTGGGCTATTGTATTCTCACTTTTCCATGGCTAATACCCCCCCCCCCCCCCCGATACTATCCGTAGTTTCATCAAAACAAGCAACCAACTCAACAAAAACAGAATCTCTCAAAAACAGACCAGTCTCTAGAAATCTGTATACTTCGTATACTTGTGGTACCTCAAAAATTCTGAAAAATTACGACTGTGTGGGCAAAGGGCATATCAACCAGAAGCAAAAGGAATCAACTCGAAATCTCTTTCTGAATAAAAATGAAAAATCATATCGTGAGCGAAAAGTTTCTTTCTTTTTCCAGCAGGATTAAACAACCATCACTAAGACTAATCATAAAGGTTTTGCTTGGCTCAAACACAAAAAGAAACACAAAAAAAACAATCACAACAGAATTCTGATTGTGTGGATGCAACAAAACAGAAAAGAAAAAGATAAATTCATTGGGTTGCCTCCCAACAAGCGCTATTGTTTAACGCCCTTAGCTAGGCATAAGGCGATAGAATCACATATCGTCGTCTTTGGTGCTCAAACCATAACTGGCCCTCATCATGGATTCATAAGGCAAACTTATTTTCTTTCTAGGAAAGTGCTCCATGCCCTTCTTTAAAGGAAATTGAAATCTAATATTCCCTTCCTTCATATCGATGATAACACTGATAGTCCTCAAGAAAGGTCTACCAAGAATAATAGGGCATGTAGGATTGCAATCAATGTCAAGCACAATGAAATCCACGGGTACATAGTTCCTATTTATAATAATAAGAACATCATTGATCCTTCCCATGGGTTTCTTGACAGTAGAATCCGCAAGATGCCAATTAAGAAAACACTCTTCAAGCTCATTAAAACCCAGAATATCACATAAAGACTTCCAAATCGCGGAAACAGTAGCACCCAAATCACACAAAGCATTACATTCATAGTTTTTGATTTTGATTTTGATAGTAGTTTCCCACTCATCATGAAGTTTTCTAGGGATAGAGACTTCCAATTCAAGTTTCTCTTCAAGAGATTTTATCATAACTTCAACGATATGATCGGTAAAGGCCTTGTTTTGGCTATAAGCATGTGGAGAGTTTAGCATGGATTGCATCAAGGAAATGCATTGAATCAAGGAGCAACTATCATAATTGTATTCCTTGAAATCCAAAGTAGTAATTTCATTACTACTCAAAGTTTTAATATCTTCTACTCCACTTTCAATGCTTTTAGTATCAAGATAGATGGACTCCGAATCATTGGGGCGCTTTTCAACCAAAGTGGATTCATATACAGCCCCATCATCATCGGGTTTGACACAAGAAAACAAAGATTCAATAGGAGTCACACCAAGCACTTTAAGATCTTCGTGATTCTTATCACGAGAACACCAAGAATTTGGGCGGTTCTTTCTTTGCTCTCAATCATGGAAACACGCATAGCTTTCAAAGTTTCATCCATATTGATCTTGGGAGGAGCACATCTAACTTTCAAAGCATCAATATCACTAGACATTCTATCAACGCTCTTAGCCAAATCGTCAATTTTGAGTAGTTTTTCCTCTATGGACGCATTGAAAATCTTTTGCGAGTTGATAAACTCTTTGATATTACTCTCTAGATCAGAGGGTATCATTTCCATGAGTGTTGTTGTAGGAGTTGCCAAAGTTATTAGAGGAGTTACTAGGAAAAGGCCTAGGAACATAGTTTCCTCTAAAAGCATTGTTGTTGCCAAAATTATTCCTACCGACAAAATTAACGTCCAAGCTAGCGTTGCTAATCTCAATCAAAGAAGACAAGGGCATATCATTAGGATCTAAAGGAGCACTTCTACTAGCAACCATATTCATTAACTCATCCATCTTAGAACTCAACAAGTTAATTTCTTCTATAGCGTGTACCTTCTTACTAGTAGGTGACCTTTCAGTGTGCCACTGAGAGTAGTTCGTCATGATATTGTCTAGGAGTTTTGTGGCTTCCCCTAACGTGATTTCCATGAACGTTCCACCTGAGGCGGAGTCCAAGATATTTCTAGAAGCGAAATTCAAACCAACGTAGAAGATTTGTATAATCGTCCAAAGACTCAAGCCGTGAGCGGGACAATTTCTAATCATCAATTTCATTCTCTCCCAAGATTGTGCAACATGTTCATGATCAAGTTGCTTAAAATTCATGATATCATTACAGAGAGAGATAATATTAGCCAGCGGAAAATACTTGGATATATAAGCATCTTTGCACTTATCCTAAGAATCGATATTATTTTTGGGCAAAGACGAAAACCAAGTTTTTGCTCGATCTCGCAACGAGAAATGAAAAAGCTTCAATTTAATCACATCATTATCCACATCTTTCTTATTTTGCATATCGCAAAGTTCAATGAAGGTATTAAGATGGGATGCGGCATCTTCACTAGGAAGGCCGGACAATTGCTCTTTCATAACAAGATTCAGCAAAGCGGCATTGATTTCGTATGACTCCGCACTAGTGGCGGGAGCAATCGGAGTACTAATAAAATCATTATTATTAGTACTCGAGAAGTCACAAAGTTTGGTGTTTTTGTTTTTGGTGACTTCGGCAAGCAAGCAAGCACACAAGCGGACAAAGAGCACGCGAGAGAAAAGGGCAAACAAAAAAGGCAAAGACTTGTGAAGTGGGGGAGACGAAAACGAGAGGCAACTGGCAAACAAAGTAGATGCAAGAGATGAGTTTGCGTCACTTAGTTGGATGAGTTCTTTATTTGATCCTCCCCGGCAACGGTGCCAGAAATTGGCACGTTGACGAGAGACTATTCTTGACTTGATCCTCCTCCCCGGCAACGGCGCCAGAAATCCTTCTGCTACGGCGAAAAAAACCTTTCTGTCACCCCTTGAGCTTGCGTTGGTTTTTCCCTTGAATAGGAAAGGCTGATGCAGCACAGGAGCAGTAAGTATTTCCCTCAGTTGAGAACCAAGGTATCAATCCAGTAGGAGAATCGCGTCAAGTCCAGAGTACCTGCGCAAACACAAAAGAACTTGCACCCAACGCTATAAAGGGGTTGTCAATCCCTTCAAGATTGATTGCAAAGTGAGATCTGAAGGCGGAAAGTGCAACAAAGTAAAAGTGTAAGGCTGAAACTATGGTGTGGAGTAGACCCGGGGGCCATAGTGTTCACTAGAGGCTTCTCTCAAAATAGCAAGTATTACGGTGGGTGAACAAATTACTTTGAGCAATTGATAGAACCGCGCAAAGTCATGACGATATCTAAGGCAATGATCATACATATAGGCATCACATCCGAGACAAGTAGACCGATACTTTGTGCATCTACTACTATTACTCCAAACATCGACCGCTATCCAGCATGCATCTAGTGTATTGAGTTCATGACGAATAGAGTAACGCCTTAAGCAAGATGACATGATGTAGAGAGATAATCTCAAACCAATGATGAAAACCCCATCTTTTTACCCTTGATGGCAACAACACGATGCGCTCCTCGCTACACCTTCTGACACTGGGTGAGGTCACCGCACGATATGAACCCAAAACCAAGCACTTCTCCCATTGCAAGAATCATAGATCTAGTTGGCCAAACAAAACCCACAACTCAAAAAAGAATTACAAGGATATGAAATCATGCATAAGAGAGATCAGAAGAAACTCAAATAAGATTCGTAGATAATCTGATCATAAATTCACAATTCACCGGATCTCAACAAACACACCGCAAAAGAAGATTACATCAGATAGATCTCCATGAAGGTCATGGAGAACTTTGTATTGAAGATCCAAGAGAGAGAAGAAGCCATCTAGCTACTAGCTATGGACCCGTAGGTCTATGGTGCACTACTCACGCATCATCGGAGAGGTCATGGTGTTGAGGAAGAAGCCCTCAGTATCCGAATCCCCCTCCGGCAGGGGACCAGAACGTGCCCCAGATGGGATCTTGCGGAGACAGTAGCTTGCGGCAGCGGAAAAGTATTTTCGATGATCTCCTCATTTTCTGGGATTTTAGGGAATATATAGGCGTAAAACCTAGGGCACAGAAGGTCCAGGGGGCCCACAAGCCCGTGAGACCCGGCCTCCCCCCTGGCCGGGGCTAGGGGGCTTGTGGGGTCCCTGGGGACCCCCTGCCTTGGTTCTCAAGTCTCCCGATCTTCTTCTGTTTCGAAAAAAATCTTTTCGGGGATTTTATTCCGTTTGGACTCCGTTTCAAATCCTCCTCTCAAAAGGGTCAAAAACACAGAAAAAAACAGGAACTGGCACTGAGTTAATAAGTTAGTCCCAAAAAAGATATAAAAGGCATATAAAACATCCAAAGTTTGACAAGGTAATAGCATGAAACCGTCAAAAATTATAGATATGTTGGAGACGTATCAGCCTCCGTTGCTCCTCCGACCCTATTTCTAGCCCTATAAATTCCTATTCGGGAGGAAAAAATAGGAGAGAAGATTCATCGCGTTACACGAGATGGAGTTGCCGCCACGTCCTATTTTTCCTCACGAGGGCTGATATGGAGTCCGTTTGGGCTCCAGAGAGGGGAATTTGTCATCGTCGTCTTCACCAACCCTTCTCCATCAACACCACCATGATGCTCACCACCGGGAGTGAGTAATTTCTCTATAGGCTTGTTGGAAGGTGGTGATATTAGATGATATTGATCATGTAATCGAGTTAAGTTTGATCGGGTTTGATCCCTAGTGTCCACTATGTTCGGAGATTGATGTTGCTATGACTTTGCTATGTTTAATGCTTGTCACTAGGGCCCGAGCGCCATGATTTCAGATATGGACCTGTTATGTTTTCATGAATATAAGAGTGTTTTGGATCCTATCTTGCAAGTCGTAGTCACCTATTACGTGTCATGATCCGCATCCCCCAATATGACAAAAATTGGGACTTTTTCTGGTGATTGCCGTAGTTTGAGGAGTTCATGTATTCACCATGTGTTAATGATAGAACCCCGCTGCCATGGGAGAGTAGGACAAAAGATGTCATGCAAGTTCTTATCGCAAGCACGTATGACTATATATGAAATACATGCCTAGATTATATTGTTGAAATGGAGCTAGTTTTTGCCACCCTAGTGTGTAACTGTTACATGGTCAATGTCATCTAAATCATTATCCATCACCGATCCACATGCCTACGCTTTTCATATACTGAATCTTGCTAAGTTACTATTGCTACTGCTACTGTCACACTTGCTACTAAATTGCTATTGTTACTTTTGCTACTAAAACTGCTACTGTCACTACTACTATTTGCCGTGCTACTAAATCCTTGCTGCATAGAGATATCCCCGGTGTGGTTGAATTGACAACTCAACTGCCAAGTCCAATAAATACTCTTTGGCTCCCCTTGTGCCGAACAAATAAATAAGGGTAAAATACTACCCGTGAAGACTGTCGCGATCCCCTACACTTGTGGATTATCACTAACGAGTACAAGGGGATTGACAACCCTCTTGCCTGTGTTGGGTGCAAGTATTTCTCTTCTATGTGTACGTGATGTTGAAGGTTGCTTTCTTGGTTCTCCACTGGTTCGATAAATCTTCGTTCCTAACTAAGGGAAATACTTTCGCTACTTTTCTACATCACCCTTCCTTCTCGAGGAAATTCCAACTCCATCACAACTAGTATGCAGCGTGTAAGCACGGCAAGACCGCCTTAGCTGTCCTATAAATAGCACCGGACCTCCTCTCTCAAACCACCAAAACGATTAGGTTGGAACGGCGTTAGGTTGCCCACACCACCATCATCGTATCCACCTAAGTAGAGAGATTGTCGGTAAAATTCTAGCGAGCCTTGACCCCCGCTCGACCCATGAGATCCACCGCACCGAGGCGAACCCCCGAGACATCTCCGACGAGCAAGAGGCCCTTTGCAGCCCCCGGTTCAATGAAGGCCGAAGCTTGGCCCCGCTGCCAATGTTTCTCTGGTGAGCCCCGCCATCCATTTGGATACGCACATTCCCCGTGCTCGTGTGCATCTTCTAACCAAGCCACGCACCGGGAACGCCCGAGCCGCCCGCAACTACAATGATCCTCCCCATCGTTGTCTGTGTGATCCTCGAGGCTAGCCAGTGACACCACCGTCTTCATCGTTGAACCTCACGTCCAGCCATACCCCTACCGTAGCCTAGGAGACCCTAGAATGCCGACAACCTCCATGCCCGAACCCCACTCCCCGTGAATGTGTAGAATGCCGACAACCTCCATGCCCGAACCCCGCTCCCCGTGAATTTGTTTTCCGGCAACCCTCCCGTCAGGAGCTCGGGTGGGATCAAACCCTAGCCCGCTCTGTTTTAATTTCAACTGGTATTCTAGATCGGAGAGTCCACGTTAGATTAGTTAAATGAAATGTGGATTATTGCTAGAACCAATTGTGACATGGAATAAATTATTGTTTTAATATGTTTTAGATCATAGTTTTAATATGAGAAATCAAATGAATAAACCCAATTTATTTTAGAAAAAGAAATAAGATAATATTTAATGAGTTAATGAAATTTATTTAATAAAACATTAAGACCTCAATTATTTTCAAACAATTTCAAAGTCAAACCTAGGTCAAATATTCTCATATAATGCCAAATCTAGAAGTCAAAGTTAGATTAGATATTTTCAAATGTTTTCAAATAGTGCAAAACAAATTAAATGAAATAATTTCAAAACAAATTCGAACTTTAATTTGATTTGACTCATAAAACTTAATTAATCTAGAAGTTCAAATACTCAACTAGGTCGACGAGTTGAACCTATTTGGTATGAACCTAGCCAATTAAACCATATTGGAAATATGATAAGTACATATACCAAATAAATCATGAACCTAAATTTGAAGGTCAAGATGAAAAAAGTCAAACCAAGAGTTCAACACTTGCAATTGTGCATTGTGATTTTGCATTCATGCGAGTTTTTCCTTTGCATAAATTGATTGCTTATGGTTGCTATGTGCTACTTGCTTGTCAATGTTAGATTATCAGGAGTGCAACCTCTGTTACTGTGAGGAGCGCACCACTGAGAATAGCAACCATGGCAAGTTTCAGTCGATCATGTTACACAATATTTTATTTGCATTGTAGATTTTCCATGATAGGTGTGTGAGTTCAGGGTGCTAAATTCTCTACAACCCAATATTTGACCACTTAGGTCCAAACCTACCCTGACCTTGTAACCAACGAGTAAATACTTAGCTGTTATGACGTGGATTGGGAAATATCAATTATTATTCCACCATACATCCTCATGGTTGACTACTTAACTACAACTTAATTAACGGATCATCTAGGTGATGCTTCGGTATTGCTTGGTCGTCGACGGTTTTGTGGGCGGTCGCCTAGGATCAAAGGAATTATACGGGTTCAAAGTTAGGTAGCTTTCATGTGTGACCGTGAGAAAATAGGGACTCTCTATGGACCAAGTAAGTTGTGGGAACCCTCGTGCAGCGGACCAGCAGATGTAGGTGTGTAAGTTGGACTCGGTTTGTCATTTCTGAGAAGGCGACTACTTCCCAAAAGTCTCGTCTTGATCTACCTAGCTACTTCACAAGTGAAGTTTAGTATCAGGAAGGTGTTATCGGGAATCATGGGTAAAGTACACAAACTTCTGCAGCGTGTATAAAACTGATCATGATTTGTCGTATCCCTCGTTACCAAAAATTTTGAGCATCGTCGGAGAATTGTGAGCTTGATATCATCACCTCTTCCTCTAAAATCAATGGGTTGAACCAAAGGGGGTTATGATGTTGATCTCAGAGGGCTGGAGGACCCACAGTCTCTCGAGAAAGGCTTGTGGCTGAAGTGAGATGTCGATGCCCACATACTTAAAATGCATTGGATGACCGCGTGATACGATTTGCCTAAGACTACCGTCTGATACAGTATGTCCAGGTTTACCATGCGATATGGTATGACCAGCTACGAGAGTATACCACTATCAAATATATATAGGACAAAACTATTTTTCTGCAAAGAGTCTTGAACCCCACCATCCAAAATGCATGTAGGTCTGCAGGTTTTCAATAAATCGTGGACTTTCTAATACATTCTGTTAGAGCATATATATCCATATGTGGTTTTGGTAATTGATGACAATTCCTATGGACTAATGGTTGCCTTAAGTTATATTTATAGGATTTGTCCATAGGCACTTCTTGAAGTCCATCTGTTGGGTTCAAGGAGTTTATATGATGACCAAGATGGTATTCAAGGTATTATCCAAAGAATGGTCATAGAGACACAAGGTTGATCAAGATCTCAGACAAAGAGTAAATCAAGATGATCAACACACAAAGCGTACAAGATGTATCGAGAGGGATCAAGTAATCCCATGGTATGGTAAGCATTTTCCATTACGTGTTTGTGTACTAACCCATGGTCTTCGTGAGAGTTCTATGTGTGGGTTAGGTGTGTTTACATGGACTTGCGTCAAAAGGAAGATCTCATACAACCCATGAAGGATGACGTCAAGTGGTGATCGTCATCAAGATTGTGGTGTGCAAGTTCAAGTGGATCAGCACGAAGATATCATGCTTGAAGCTTGCCGTCCATTGTGGTGGCAATGGACTTGTGAAGATATGCTGAAGAGTGGCTCACCCATAGTGAGTATGGGGGAGCAATCAACTAGTCTTCATCAAGCCAACGCAATCAAGAAAAGTGGTCCATCTTGAGGAAGCCAAGATCATCATCATCTAGCTCCACAGGACGAGGTGCAAGGTATAGGTTTGCCCTTGATAGGTTTTCTGTTTAGGATAGATTGTTGTACTATCAAGGGGGCTCTCAAGTGAGTAGCTTGATCGTATCGTTCGTTGAGATATCAAACCATTTGCATCCTTGCATCATACTTCTTGGTTCTTGTTTGGTGTTTCTCTTTGTGAGTTTTAGAGCTTATGGTCATCTTCGTGACAAGCTCGAGTTCATCGAAAACGGAGTCCATATGCATCTACTATGATGTTTTCGATGTTGGAGTTTTTGCCGGTTATTCATTCATAGAGGACTCACATCTTTATATCATTGGCATTTTCATATCTTCATGGTCTTAAGATTTCCAACAAGCTTGGGTTTGCTCGATTCGGAGCTCGTATGCGAAAGTTATGGTTGTTTCAATAGCGAGCGGTAGTACCGCTAGAGCTGGCGGTAGTACCGCTGGCCCTAGCAGTAGTACCGCTAGAGCTGGCGGTAGTACAGCTGTCCCAGCGGTAGTACCGCTCCAAGTTTTTAGTACCGTCATCTTTGCGGTTGTACTGCGTCGGACATTTTGCGAAGACTTTCTTGGCGGTGGTTGGCCCGGTAGTATCTTTGCGCTACCATGGGCTCAGCGGTAGTACCGCTGCAGCCAGCGGTAGTACCGCTGGAGGGTCAGCGGTAGTACCGCTGCAGCCAGCGATAGTACCGCGGGAGGGTCAGCGGTAGTATCGTTGGGCTTGGGCTGTAAGTGGGGGTAACAGTCTGATTCCTTCCCCCACTATATAAAGGGGGTCTTCTTCCCCCTTGGCCTGATCTATCCGTCGAGCTCTTGTTCTACCTCCATTGTTGACATTCTTAGAGCTTGCTAACTCTCAATCCCTCCAATGATTCTAGCTTGTTCTTGAGGGAAAAGAGAGAGGAGATCTAGATCCACATCTCCACCAATCACTTTCTTCTCTATGTGAGGGGAACCCCTTGGATCTAGATCTTGGAGTTCTTTGTGAGCTCCTTGTTCTTCCTCTCATATTTCTCCATAGCTTTCGTTGTTGTGGAGGGATTTGAGTGTGAGGGACTTGACCACTTCGTGTGTTCTTGCCATTGCATTAGTTGCATCGGTTTGAGTTCTCCACGGTGATACGTGGAAGTGAGAAGTTGAGAACCATACTACCTTTGGTACTTAGTACCCTAGATATTGTTCTTCGTGGATCCTTTGGCATCCTAGAAGCTTGGTGGTGTCTCGGAGCTCAATCATTGTGGTGTGAAACTCCGGGCAAGCGTCGGGGTCTCCAATTAGATTGTGGAGATTGCCCCGAGCAATTTGTTCGGGTACCGGTAACCGCCCCCAAGGGTTGCCACATGTACGGGTTCGGTGACCGCCCCCAAGGGTTGCCATTTGTATGGGTTCGGTGACCGCCCTCAAGGGTCCCTTAGTGGAATCACGACATCTTGCATTGTGCGAGGGCGTGAGGAGATTACGGTGGCCATAGTGGCATCTTGGGGATCATTGTGCCTCCACACCGCTCCAACGGAGATTAGCATCCGCAAGGGTGTGAACTTCAGGATACATCATCGTCTCCCCGTGCCTCGATTATCTCTTACCCGAAACCTTTACTTATGCACTTCACTTTGTGATAGACATATTGTTTATTGTAATATATCTTGCTATCACTTAGTTGTTTATCTTGCTTAGCATAAGTTGTTGGTGCACATAGGTGATCCTAGTTGTTTGTAGGTTTTGTGCTTGACATATTAAACGTTAGTTTTATTCGCATTTGTTCAAGCCTAAACCTTAATTATTTTAAAGCGCCTATTCACCCCCCCCCCCCTCTAGGCGACATCCACGTCCTTTCACATTCAATGTATTGACCCTAGTGGCCGGAACGTATCATGTTGCAAGTGATCATTATGATAATTTCCTTATGCAGTGTTTCGTGCCTCCACTCGACATGCTTCCCTGTGGTGTTGATGGAGCCTACCAAGACATCTATCTTGAATTTGCTTTCATTTTTGCTTGTTATGGACTATGTTTGCTTATTATAATACTATGTATTTGACTAATCTCTAGATAGATTTTGTAACACTATTTGCTTTCCACATAATGTGATGTAATAAAGAACGCATTTGTGTATGATACAACATTATTACCGTGTATGGCGATGATTCGGTCTAGAGGTTGGCATAGAAACACACAGAGACCGTACCTCTGAAAAGGTGAGTTGTGACAATAACCCACTGTTCTATATTGTTGATAAATATAAGAACTAATTATAGACCTAAGGACTTGGTGCGGTAATGAAGATTTTGTCCCTGTGGTTAATACAATTTGGTTCCAAACCATTTTTACATGATCCAATTAAAGTTACCAATGTGAAATTGAGAAACTTAAGAGGTCTTTTAAAGGGTTTGTTACATATTTATTGAAATGTAAAGAAGAAAAGGAATGAGCTTAAGGATGAGTTGGTTGCCCTTGAGGAGCGGCGGGAAAATGAATCCCTACAGCACGAGATTTATAGTATAAAAGTTAATATTGATTATGAGATGAGTAAGATACTAACCAAGGAGGAGGTTACCTCGAATCAAAGATCCCATGAGAGGTGGTTGATGAAGGGGACCAGAACATTGTAATCAACACTACTAGCAACCCACACGTACCAATCTGAGGTTCGCCAAGCCATCAGATCAATGCCTGAGTTCGCCAAGCCGGCCAACCACCACTCTTGGATGCGCTTGTTGTCG
The DNA here is from genome assembly GCF_904849725.1 of Hordeum vulgare subsp. vulgare. Taxonomy (NCBI): domain Eukaryota; kingdom Viridiplantae; phylum Streptophyta; class Magnoliopsida; order Poales; family Poaceae; genus Hordeum; species Hordeum vulgare. The sequence continues at coordinate 330,124,091 of NC_058522.1, read as the reverse complement.
ATGTTTATGAGGGTCAGGAGACGGCACGATGGAGAGTAAGACATCAAAGAAGAGCAAGGGGCGGACGATGAGGTGACTGAGAGAGAGCGATCTGAATGGAGGCATGGTCAATGACACGAGGGAGGAAAGGGACTTATGAGACGTCTTGTTTGTCTCCCCCGCTCCTCGAGGCATGTAGCAAAGAGGCACGTGTAGCCACAGTAAACCTGACTCGCGATAAACTGCTAAGAGTGCTTGTGCAGGGGCCTGGCCCTAGAGTGCTTTAAGCTCAATGTGGGTCAGAAAATAGATGTGACCTAGGTAATAGAAGAAATGATTTTATTTCCGCGTGGACTTGATTAGAACTAAGAGCAACTCCAATGGGGCGACCCATTTCATCCGCCTGCATCCGTTTGGGTCGGCGTGGACAAAAGTGGAGGCCCAACGCGCTGACCCAAACACAAATCGCGTCCGCCTGGCGTCCGCGCCGACCCATTTCCGTCCCAAAATTGCGCCTGGAATGCGCCGGCGCGGACACGAAGCGGATGCGCTGCGCACCTCCTTGGCATCCACCGCGTCCCCACCTGTAAGGCACCCAACCACCATCGGTCGTCTTATTTATGACGACCACCAACAGCGGGCCCACTTGTCATCCTCAGGAAGCGTCCTTTTTTAAAAACGCGTGCGGCGGGGGCCGGCCTCATCCACTTCTCCCGTCCACATCTGGCCCCCCACCACTCCCTTTGCTTCCTCGCCGGCGATAGGAAACCCTAGCCCGTCATGGGCATCTTCGGCAGCAACAATGGCAAGGGCAAGGGCAAGGGCACCCCCGGCGCCTCGTCCTCTCGTGCTCCCGCTCCCCTTCCTCCTCCACCGTCGGCGCGTTTCCGCCCTGAACGCCGGCGCCTGAACATCCCAGTGCACCAAGCGCGGTGGCACTGGGAGTACAGGCAGCCCCTCCCATAACCCCGACATCACGCTGCCGCACCATTGGCATCTGGATCCGTAGCGGATCCCGGTGTCGACGGTTCCGCGGAGCCAGCGGGCGCACGAAGACGAGGTGCGCCGGCGCCGTGCGCAGCTCACGTGGGAGCAGCGTCAACTGGTTGTTTACGCCGCCGACTCTCCCAACTGGGAGGCTTGGTTCGCCCTCGAACATGAGAAGCAACGACGCTCGGGTGTCACCTCCGTCCTGCCGCCGCCCCCGCTGGTACAGCCGGAGGAAATGGAGGCGGAGGCGGAGTACGAGGCCGCCCTCGAGGAGGCCCTGCAGCAGGCGCTGGAGGCTAGCCGCCTCGAGGAGGACGCGTGTTGGGATGAGGTGGAGCAAGCCCTCGCCCTGTCGGCGGTGACGGACTCCGTCCACACCCCGCTGTTCTTGCCACCACCGCCACCGTCGCCGCCCATCCAGCCCAAGCCAGCGACACGTAAGCGCTCCTCGCCTCCACCCACTTGGCCGGAGGAGGCCTACACGTGGACGGGCCGGTACCGCGAGTGGGTGAGTGTGCCCCCGTCCACTTCGCCGCGACGCCGGAGCAGGAGGTCGCCCACCTCGAGCGCTGGAAGGCGCATTGGCTCCTCCAGGAGCAGGCCGACGGCGAGGAGCACATGCGCTACGAGGCCATGCTCCAGCGCGATGCGGAGGCGCTCCGGCTCGAGGAGAGGAGGAGGAGCACGCGCGGCTAGCCGCAATGCCGACACCCCAGCACACCCTGGAGGAGGCTGCCCTGGCAGCATACCACGCGGCGTTTGGGTGGGCTGGCCTTCATCGACCTCACCGGCGATGGCGACGGTGGCGCCGACAACGTCTAGGGCAGCATGTAGGGCTGCAGAAGGCGTGCGCAGACTTTTTTAATGTTTTAATTATATTTAAGTGGGCTTTGGTCGGCGTTTGACCGGCCACTTATATTTAATTATGTTTATTTTAAGTTTATTCCGTGCGAGTTTTTTTTTTTTGCATGTCGGTACATTTGGGTCAACCTTTTCGTTGGATTGTCAAACCGACCCATTTCAGAATGCGGACGCGCACATCCGCCTGGTCGACCTAAATGGACGAAAAGCGGACAAAGCGTGCGTCCGTTTGGGCAGTGGCGTAGCCAGGATTGCATGTTAGGGTGGTCCAATTGGCACAAAATAAAATTTACACCACAAATTTAACAAACCAACATATGCACACAGAATATATCCAAAGCACATATCAATAAGGTCTTGCAAAGCATATTAAAATTCATGTTCAAGTCTTACATTTGCATAAAATATGACACACCTTATTTGTCGGTATACCGCCTTCTCAAGACCATGAAAGTCTCAACTATATTATCTTCAGTCACTTTGGAGAAAGCATCTCATTCGATGTATGTGACTAGGCAATCATTCAAAAGACTATCACACATCTTGTTTCTTAAATTGTTTTTGACCACCCTCATTACAGAAAATGCTCTTTCAACACTTGTTGTTGCCGCCGGTAGAAGCAATACCAATTTTAGAAGCATGTACACCAAATTATGAACTATATGCCCTCTTCTTTGAACAAGCTTAACTGAGAGATCAACGAGATTTTCTAGGCCTTTGAACTTGTCATATTTTCTCATGTCATCAATATAGTTATCAAGTTGCATTTCAAGGTGTATCAAGTCAGAGCTCAAAAAATCATTGCGGTAGAACTCAGCAAGTCTACATACCTTTTGTGCATCAAAAGCAGCAAATAAGTCGGCGGGATTCAAGGCCGACATACAAGAAAGCAACTTCATATTGACCTCATCAAACCGATTATCAAGCTCTTGACTGATTTTATAAATAATCCCAATATCAATTTCCCTTCTAAAGTGATCTCCATTTGTTTGAGGTTGTACAAACCGTGTTGATCTTCCATAAGGGACATAATTATTCTCCATTACAGGAACTTCAGTGCCATGTTTGTTGCAAAAAGAAGTGACCTTTTCAAGGAATGCATCCCACCCATTAGACCTCGGTTCTTGCATCCTACTTTTTGCCAATCTCACAAGTGACATTGCAGTAAGCATATCTTGGTCTCCTCTTTGCAAACACTCGAACAAATCATTTGTATATCCAAGAATGAGAAACATCAAGTGTGCATTGAAAACAAAGTCAAATGACTCAAACACTCCAACAATACTATGTATTTTCGGCCATTCAGCCCTTTGTGAAGTATCTTTACCAAGAGAGATGAGCACATCATGAATTTCAGCATACATATCAATAATGTTGCGAACAGTTCTATAATGAGAGCCCCATCGAGTTGCACCCGGCCTAGGCAAGCCCATCTCTTGATTTAATAAAGTCCCAGTTTCCAGTTCACCACATTCAATTGCTTTCATGATATTATGAAGTCTAGTATTTCGAAGCATGTCATGACACTTACAAGAAACACCAACAATATTCAGCAATAAAGACACTCGATCGAAAAACCACACACAATCATCATTTCCCTTGGCAATAGCAACAAGAACTAGTTGGAGATGATGAGCAAAACAATGGACATAATAAGAAGAAGGTGACTCTCTCATGATCAATGTTTTTAGACCTTTAATCTCTCCTTTCATATTGCTAGCCCCGTCGTAACCTTGCCCACGAATTTGGGTCATGGTTAAATGGTTATCCACAAGTAAATACTCAATTGCTTCCTTAAGTGACAGTGAAGTAGTATCACCTACATGAACAACTCCAAGAAAGTGCTCACATGGCCTTCCTAGTTTATCAACAAAACACAAGCATACAGCCAATTGTTCTTTATGTGATACATTGCTAGATTCATGCGCTAGAATAGCATAGTGTGTTGGGGAACGTAGCATGCGAACAAAAAATTTCCTACGCACACGAAGACCTATCATGGTGATGATCATCTACGAGAGGGAGATCGGATCCACATACCCTTGTAGACCGCTAAGCGGAAGTGTTACTAAATGCAGTTGATGTAGTGGTACGTCTTCACGATCCGTCTCATGAATCGTCCCACAATCCGTCCCACGAACCATCTCACGATCCGTCCCACGATCCGTCCCGATCAGGTGCCGAAGGGACGACACCTCCACGTTCCGCACACGTACAGCTTGATGACGATCTCCGCCTTCTTGATCCAGCAAGGGAGACGAGGATGTAGATGAGTTCCCCGGCACCGTGACGGCGCTCCGGTGGTAGTGGTGATCTATTCCTGCAGGGCTCCGCCCAAGCTTCGCAGAAAACCGATCTAGAGGAAGAACTACAATCTAGAGGAGAGGGCAACACGTGGCAAAGTTGTGTCTCAAAAAGCCCTAAACCTCTAGTATATATAGGAGGAGGGAGGAGGCAGCCTTGCGCCGCAAGGGAGGCTCCCTTGGGTCGGCCGAAGTGGAGGAGGGAGGAGTCCTCCTCCAATACCAATTGGATTAGGACTCCTTCCTAAATTTCCCACATCTTTTGGATTTTCCACTTTTTCCTCATGGGCTTTCCTTGGATGACTTTGTCAGCCCATTATGCCTTATTGCGCATCCAATAAACCCATGTGGACCCCTTGGGGCGTGATACATCTCCAACGTATCTATAATTTTTTATGGTTTCATGCTATTATCTTGTTAAACTTGGGATGTTTTGCATGCCTTTTATTTATTTTCTGGGACTAACTTATTAACTCAGTGCCAAGTGCCAGTTCCTATTTTTTCCATGTTTTTGACCCCTTTCAGAGGAGATTTTGAAACGGAGTCCAAACGGAAGAAAATCCCCGAAAAGATTTTTCCTGGAACGGAAGAAGATCGGAGAGCTTGGGGGCCAAGCCAGAAGAGCCCCAGGGGCCCCACAAGCCCCCACCCCGCGGCCAGGGGGCCGCGCCATGCAGGCTTGTGGGCCCCCTGGAGGTCCCCTGACCTAGATCTTGCGCCTATAAATTCCCAAATATTCACAAAACAATCAGGGGAGCATTGTAATCACTTTTCCGCCGCCGCAAGCTTCTCTCTCCGCAAGATCCCATCTAGGGCACGTCCTTGTGCCCTGCCGGAGGGGGATTTGGACACGGAAGGCTTCTCCATCAACACCATGACCTCTCCGATGATGCGTGAGTAGTTCACCATAGACCTACGGGTCCATAGCTAGTAACTAGATGGCTTCTTCTCTCTCTTGGATCTTCAATACAAAGTTCTCCATGATCTTCATGGAGATCTATCCGATGTAATCTTCTTTTGCGGTGTGTTTTTCAAGATCCGATGAATTGTGGATTTATGATCAGATTATCTATGAATCTTATTTGAGTTTCTTCTGATCTCTCTTATGCATGATTTCATATCTTTGTAATTCTCTTCGAGTTGTGGGTTTTGTTTGGCCAACTAGATCTATGATTCTTGCAATGGAAGAAGTGCTTGGTTTTGGGTTCATACCGTGCGGTGACCTCACCCAGTGATAGAAGGGGTAGCGAGGCACGTATCGTGTTGTTTCCATCAAGGATAAAAAAGATGGGGTTTTCATCATTGGTTTGAGATTATCCCTCTACATCATGTCATCTTGCTTAAAGCGTTACTCTGTTCGTCATGAACTCAATACACTAGATGCATGCTGGATAGCGGTCGATGTGTGGAGTAATAGTAGTAGATGCATAAAGTATCGGTCTACTTGTCTCGGACGTGATGCCTATATGCTAGATCATTGCCTTAGATATCGTCATGACTTTGCACGGTTCTATCAATTGCTCGACAGTAATTTGTTCACCCACCATGATATTTGCTATTTTGGGAGAAGCCTCTAGTGAACACTATGGCCCCCAGGGTCTACTCCACACCATATTTTCAGCCTTACACTTTTTACTTCGTCGCACTTTCCGCCTTCAGATCTCACTTTTGCAAACAATCTTGAAGGGATTGACAACCCCTTTGAAGCGTTGGGTGCAAGTTTGTTTGTTTTTGCGCAGGTACTTTGGACTTGACGAGGCCCTCCTTTTGGTTCGATACCTTGGTTCTCAAACTGAGGGAAATACTTACTGCTCCTGTGCTGCATCACCCTTTCCTCTTCAAGGGAAAAACCGACGCAAACCAGAGAAGTAACAAGAAGAATTCCTACGCGCCAGGGAAGGACTTTTGTTGCCGCAGCAGAAGAATTTCTGGCGCCGTTGCCGGGGAGGTAGATCAAGTCAATAAATCATCTAAGTAAGTGTCGCAAACTCATCTCTTCCATTTACTTTGTTTGCGAGTTGCCTCTCGTTTTACTCTCCCCCACTTCACCAATTCGCCTTTTCGTTCGCCTTTTCGTTTGCCTTTTTCGTTCGCCTTTTCGTTTGCCCTTTCTCTCTCGCTTGCTTTCTGCTCGTCTCTGTGGGATAGTCTGTCCTGATGGCTAGATCTATGATAAGTCTCCATCGTATCAACTTTTCCAAACTCTTTTGCCTTGTTTTGGACTCTAATTTGCATGATTTGAATGGAACTAACCTGGACTGACGCTGTTTTCAGCAGAATTGCCTTGGTGTTATTTTGTGCAGAAATCAAAGTTCTCCAAACATCCTGAAAATTTACGGGGAGCATTTTTGGAAAATACGAAAAATATCTGCGCCAAGTTCCACCTGAGGGGGTGGGCCAGTGGGCCACAAGCCCTGGCTCCGCCACCACCCCCCTGGTGGCGGTGGGCAAGCTTGTGGGGCCCACACAGCTCTGCCGCCCCCAACCTCAGGTCTATAAGTTCACTTTCGTCCTAGAAAAAAATGAAAAGAGAAGATTTTGTCGCGTTTGTGATATGAAGGCGCTGCCACAACCTGTTCTTCATGTGGAGGGCAGATCTGGAGTCCGTCTTGGGCTCCGGAGAGGGGAAATCGTCGCCATCGTCATCATCAACCTTCTTCCCTCTCCAATTCCATGAAGCTCTTCGTCATTCGTGAGTAATCTATTCGTAGGCTCGCTGGGCGGTGATGAGTAGGATGAGATCTATCATGTAATCGAGTTAGTTTTGATGGACATTGATCCCTAGTATCCACTATGTTCTGAGATTGATGTTGCTACTGCTTTGCCATGCTTAATGCTTGTCACTAGGGCCCGAGTGCCATGATTTCAGATCTGAAATTATTATGTTGTCACCAATATATCTGTGTTTTAGATCCAATCTTGCAAGTTCTAGTTACCTACTATGTGTTATGATCCGGCAACCCCGGAGTGACAATAACCGGAACCACTCTCGGTGATGACCATAGTTTGAGGAGTTCATGTGTTCACCAAGTACTAATGCATTGGTCCAGTTCTTTATTAAAAGGAGAACCTTAATATCCCGTAGTTTCCTTTTGGACACCGCTGCCACGAGAGGGATGGACAATAGATGTCATGCAAGTTCTTTTCCCTAAGCACGTATGACGACACACGGAATGCATGCCTACATCACATTGACGAATGGGAGCTAGCCACATATCTCTCCATGTTATAACTGTTGCATGATGAATATCACCCAAATAAATCACCGACCCATTGCCTACGAGTTTGTCCTGCTACTGTTGTTACTTGTCTTGCTCTGCTGCTGTTACTACTGTTGTTACTGCTGTTACTTGTCTTGCTCTGCTGCTACTGTTGCTACTACTGTCACTTGCTACTGTTGCTACTTCCTACTGCTGCCACTACTACTGTTCCTTGCCACTACCGTTACTCGCTACTTTGTTGTTACTACTTTGCTTGCAGATACTAATCTTTCAGGTGTGGTTGAATCTGACACATTCAGCTGCTAATACTTGAGAGTATCCTCTCACCTCCTATAGGCGTACCAACAAATTTGGGTCGAATATTCTACCCTCGAAAACTGCTACGATCCCACGCGCTGGTGGGTCGTCAACAACATTCTTCTAGTTTCGATTGCCGGAGAGTGCTAGCAGCATTCTTCCGGTGTCGTTGCAAGGGAAGGTCTGTTGTTACGGAGTCAGCATTTTTCTGGCGCCGTTGCCGGGGAAGCACAGCTGACATCAGCATTTTTCTGGCGCCATTGCCGGGGAAGTATTGCTATATTCTCTGAGTTACTTGGGATTTATATCTGCTGATCACTATGAAGAATCTGAAGGATCCAAAAACCAAAGTCTTGCCCACAACTACGAGGGGAGGTAAGGAATTGCCATCTAGCTCTGCACTTGATTCACCTTCAGTTATGAGTAAGTTTGTGACATCACCTCGTGCTAGAAATCTTGATATGTCGCGTGTGCTTGATGATGCTTATGATGCTACTGCTAGAGATGCTATGCTTGATACTATGCCTGATACTGCTTTGCCTGATACTGCTAGAGATGCTATGCCTGATGATACTATGCTTGATACTGCTAGAGATGTTATGCTTGATATTGCTTTGCCCGATGATGCTAGAGATGCTATTTTGCCTTATGATGTTATGCTTGATACTGTTAGAGATGCTATTTTGCCTGATGTTCCACTAGGGGTATTCCTTGATGCTCATATTGCTAGAGTTACTGCCAATGCTCGTGATACTTGTGAAACTGCCGATACTATTGAGATAGAACCTGCTTTTGCTCCTGCTAGATCTAGCTCTCCTAGATATGAATTGCCTGATATACCTGAGGGTTACGTTATGGAGGGAGAGATAGCTGAGGATTTTCTTGCGTGTAAGGATGCCTATGACGCTGGGAAATTACTTGTCAAGTGGAAGGAAATATCTTTGAAAGCTAGGATGAAATACGACCCGAAGTTTGCCACTTCACCTATCTTTATCACCGATAAGGATTATGAATTCTCTGTCGATCCTGAGATAATCTCTCTAGTCGAATCTGATCCTTTTCACGGTTACGAGTCTGAGACGGTCATAGCCCATCTTGCCAAACTACACGATATAGCCACCCTTTTCACAAATGAGGAGAAGATCCGCCACTACTATATCCTTAAGTTGTTTCCTTTCTCTCTAAAGGATGACGCTAAAGCCTGGTTCACCTCTCTTGCTCCTGGATGTGTGAGTAGTCCCTAGGATATGGTTTATTACTTCTGTGAGAAATATTTCCCTGCCCATAAGAAGCAAGCTGCCTTGCAGGAAATATACAACTTTGCTCAACTCCAAGAAGATAGTCTCCCACAAGCTTGGGGGAGGCTCGTCCAGCTACAAAATGCTTTGCCTGATCACCCTCTTAAGAAGAACGAGATACTTGATATCCTCTATAACGGACTTACCGATGCTTCTAGAGACAACCTAGATAGTTGTGCCGGTTGTGTTTTTAGGGAACGAACTGTAGAACAAGCTGAGACTCTACTGAATAACATGTTGATCAATGATAATGCTTGGACTATTCCCGAACCACCTCCTAAGCCAACTCCGAAGAAAAGAGGTATTCTATTCCTCAGTCCCGAAGATATGCAAGAAGCCAAGAAATCTATGCAAGAGAAAGGCATTAGATCTGAAGATGTCAAAAATCTACCACCTATCGAAGAGATCCATGGTCTCGATAACCCGATACAAGTAGTAGAAGTGAATTCTCCGCGTAGGTTTGATGAGAGTGATATTCCTTTTGACAAACCTGCTAGTGTATGCTTTGATGAATTTGACAACTTTGTTGCCAAACAACAGAGTTTCAATGATTATGTTAGCAGACATTTGGAACAAAGTACTCGTATGCTTAGCTACTTAAGTGCTTGTGTAGACAGAAATGTCAATGATCTGAAGCTTCTGAGTAAACATGCTTCTATGAATACTACTCAGGTAGAACAAGTACTTAAAGCTCAGAATGACTTGCTCAATAAATTAAATGACAACTCTGTCAGAGTCATTACTAGAGGAGGCAAAATGACTCAGGAACCTTTGTATCCTGAAGGTCATCCTAAGAGAATTGATCAAGATTTTCAAGGAATCAATGCTGATACACCCAGTCATCCTAAGGAGAAGAAGAAGGATCATAGAAACCTACATTCCAGTTCACCAAATACTATCACACCTGAAGAACCTAATGATATTTCTGCGTCTCATGCAGAAACACAATTTGGTGATGAAAATGAACCTGGTGACAAAATGGACAGTGATGTTCATAATAATGCTCAACCTAGCAATGATGAGGATGTGGAGATTGAACCTTCGATTAATCCTGATAACCCACAACCTAAGAGATACGACGAGAATGACTTCACTGCTAGGAAGCATGGTAAAGAAAGGGAGCCATGGGTTCAGAGATCTATGCCCTTTCCTCCTAAGCCATCCAAGAAAAAGGATGATGAGGATTTTGAGCGCTTCGTTGAGATGATAAGACCCATCTTTCTGCATATGCGGTTAACTGATATGCTCAAAATGTCTCTGTATGCCAAGTACATGAAAGATATCGTGACTAATAAACGGAAGATACCGGATCTTGAGATCTCCACCATGCTTGCCAACTACACTTTTAAAGGTGGAACTCCTAAGAAACTTGGTGATCCCAGAGTGCCCACTATACCTTGCTCCATTAAAGGAAACTACGTAAGAACTGCCTTATGTGAGCTTGGAGCCGGTGTTAGTGTTATGCCGCTCTCTCTTTATCGTAGACTTGAATTGGATAAGTTGACACCCACTGAAATTTCTCTGAAAATGGCCGACAAATCAACTGCTTTCCCTATCGGCATTTGCGAGGATGTGCCTGTTGTGGTTGCTAACACCACTATCTTAACAGACTTTGTTATCTTGGATATTCCCGAGGACGATGCCATGGCTGTCATCCTCGGAAGACCCTTTTTAAACACTTCAGGGGCTGTTATAGATTGCAACAAAGGCAATGTCACTTTCCATGTCAATGGTAATGAGCACACCGTGCACTTTCCGAAGAAACGATATCAAGTACATTGCATCAATGCTATAGAAAAGACTTCATCGATTCTTATTGGGACCTTTGACTGCCCTATTCCTCGTGTCAAGATGAAGTATGATTTGCTTGTTGGGGAGATACATATCCCCGTTGATGTGACTTAGTGGCTATTCGAAAATTGTCCGTTCTCTCTTGCGATTCGAGAAGGTTTTGTCATGAGGACTTGATCAACCCCATTGACGGATTTCTTTCGATGACCATGAAATGGATGAATCAAAGAGTCACATACCTCTGTTTTGAGCTTTCATTTTCTTTTTCTTAGAAGGAAAATGATAGAATTAGTTTAGTTTTTCATGTTTTCTGTTTTAGCGTCCCGGAGAAAATACCTCGAAAATAAAAGTTCTCCGATGGTCCTGAAAATTTAGTATGATTTTTTCTGGAATTTTTGAAAATTACTGGGCCTGAGAGCTGGCCTGGGGGCCAGACCAGTGGGCCACAAGCCCTGCCACCGCCACCCCCTGGTGGCGGAGGGCAAGCTTGTGGGGCCCACAGGGACCCCCTCCACTCATTCCAGCTCCCAGCCTCTTCTTCCACCTCCAGAAAAAATTGTTTCGTAGCTCAAACCCGTGTTCTTGCTCATTTGGCTGTGATTTTCGATCTCCTTGCTCAAAGCACCATTCTCCGAACCGTTTTGGGTAAATTACTCCTTGAGCTAGAAAAAGGAAAAGATGAGGAGGTTCTTGAGAGGCTCTTCAAGCCGTAACCCCATGGAGCATGAGACGAACCACCCCAAGTACGTAGTCCCTCGAGTCACAGAAGTTCGAGCGTGCGAGTGGCCAAGTGATGAATTCTTGTGCGCCGCTAGGCTGTATGAAGACTTTTATTACTTGGTGGAGAACGCAGGTCTTACTGCGTTCGTTGCAGATAAGTGTTCACAATACCTCCTCCTCACCAATATTTTCGTTCAAAGCTTCAACTTTTATCCGAGGAAGAATCCTCCCATGGTTGAGTTCATGATATACGATGTCCCCCAGTGCATGACGCTGCAGGATTTTTGCAATGTATGCAAATTACTTTATGTTGGGGATATCCGTGACCCTCGTCCACGGGACTTGGAGGATTTCATTGGTTCTATTGCTGTTGGAGAGGAGAGAGGAGTGTCTCGCGCTAGAATTGCTAGCATACATTTTCATGTGCTTCGGTACTTCTCATTATTTGTGGGAAAATGTTTGATTGGCCGTGGGGAGGCTGGATCACTTAGTTCTCCAGACCTTGCGGTTTTGCGCGAGGGCCTTTATAACGATAAGACTTACTGCCTAGGTGCTATAGTGGCCCAGCGGTTGAACATCAACCATTCCAAGGGTGTCATCTATGGAGGTATCTACGCTACCCGTCTTGCCAGACACTTTGAGATACCCATTAGACTGGGAGAGGAAGGAGAGATGCTTCTCCCTGAGAAATATCTGGATTATGATAGCATGGTTTGCCATGATTTTCTGGATAGAGATGCTAGTAGACGGATGATTTATAACCTGGTATTTAGTCAGGGTACTCGAGAGACTATTACTTTGCCTGCTCCTTCTTTGTTCGATCTTCATGTAGGTAGGTACACTATTATGCCCTCGGACATCTACGCATATTGGGGCTTGGCCCAACCACGGGCGCTCGTGCCCGAGCCGCCAATCGAGTACCAGACGCCAGTTTATCAGTGGGAGCCAGAGGAGCTCACACAGCAGTGGCATCCACAGGCTGCTCTGGAGTATCCTGGAGCTGGTGATTTCCCACCTTGGGAGTAGACCAAGCTAGGCCAAAAGCCTAAGCTTGGGGGAGTACGTGTTCTTACCGACTTTACATTCATGCTTATGCTTTCACTTTGTTAGTCAGTGTTTACACTTTGCCACTGTATTATCCAAGCTAGTTTATTTTCGTTTTCTTGTTTTGTGTCCTTTTGAGAAAACCCAAAAAGGTTTTCTTTCTTCTTTTGCTTGTTGGGAGTTTTCCCGTGCAAATAGTTTTATTTTTCTTTGGGTCAAGGTAGAAGATATTGGTTTCAATGTTTAGTGGTTCTTGCATGCATACCTGTTTAGCTTTCAAAGAGCCATATTACTTTGTCTTCTCCTTTCTGTTTACCTGCAGATTCCGCTTAGTCCAATGCACGAGCACTCTTATTATTGTTCACATCATTCGATCGTGCAAATGAAAGGCAATAATGATGATATATGATGAAGTGACTGAGACTGAAAAGCTGGTACGAACTCTATCTATTTTGTTTTTGTAAATATGACTAGCTTGTCGACCCAGATTTAGCTTTGTTGTGAGAGAACCATGTTTGCAATGACAACTTAGAGATCATATTTTCTGATGCCATGCTTATTTAGCTGAGAGTTTATAATGGTTTGTCTTGAATGCCAACATAGATTTTGAAATGACTATGATGTAGTATGATAGGATGGTATTCTCCTTTGAATGTTTCAAGTGGCTTGACTTGGCGCATGTTCATGCATGTAGTTGAAACAAAATCAACATAGCCTCTATGATGTTCGTATTCATGGTGATTTATATCATGTTCATGCTTGCATTCAATGTTAGTCAAACTCATTGCATCTTGATGACTGTTGTCACTCTCTAGTTGGTCGCTTCCCAGTCTTTTGCTAGCCTTCACTTGTACTAAGCGGAATACTGCTTGTGCATCCACTTCCATAAACTCAAAAGTTTTTCCATGAGAGTCCACCATACCTACCTATTTGCGGTATCTACCTGCCATTCCAAGTAAATTTGCATGTGCCACTCTCTAAGCCATCAAGAAATAATCTGTTTTGCATGCCCGAACCACTCATGTGGTGACAGGGGGCTATTGGTATATTCCATGCTAGGAGTGTTATCCTCGACATGTGTTTATTCACTGTCATTCACGAGAAAGGGGCCGGTAATTGGAATGCCCAGTTCCACGCTTAAATCGAAAACATAACTGTAAAACAAGACTCCCCCTGGATTGATGTTAGTATGAACGGTACCCGAGGATTCGGCTAGCCGTGGAGTGTGATTGATTGGTGGTGGGGGAGTTAAAATTTTACTTTTCTGTTTGGGAACCGCCTATAGCATGAGTAGCATGGAAGATATTGAGAACTCTTGGTCATTGCCTTGACAATGAAAGCATGCCACCCAAAATTATTATCTGTGTTTTCAAAGCTTGAGCTCTGGCACCTCTGCAAATCAATGCTTCCCTCTGCGAAGGGCCTGTCTATTTATTTTCCTGTTGAGTCATCCTCTTCTTATACAAGCACCAATTAGAGAGCACCTCTGTCATTTTTATGCTTTGCTTTTGATTGATATTGATTATGACTATGACTGGATCTTCGTTGCTATGAATTACAATGTTTAGTCAGCCCTTGATCTTTGAAAGTGCTCTTCATTTATGTTTTGCGGTCTCAGACCGAGCTAGCGAGATACCACCTATTCATATTGCTTCATGCTTGTTTTGATTGAAGTGTTGGTATTTGAAACTCATTATTATTTGCTCGTTAGCTGATTATGCCATTGATATTAGTTTACCGTGAGACCTTTGTGTTATTTGCTTATGTGGTTAACTTGTGATCTTGCTAAAATTCTGGTTATGAGTTAGACATAGTTGCAACAACAAGATCAAACAGAGTTTGTCAAAGTTTTTCTTTCTCTCTCAGTTTGTCAACTGGGTTGCTTCACGACAACCAAGGTTTTAAGCTTGGGGGAGTTGATACGTCTCCATCGTATCTACTTTTCCAAACTCTTTTGCCCTTGTTTTGGACTCTAATTTGCATGATTTGAATGGAACTAACCTGGACTGACGCTGTTTCAGCAGAATTGCCTTGGTATTATTTTTGTGCAGAAATCAAAGTTCTCCAAACGTCCTGAAAATTTACGGGGAGCATTTTTGGAAAATACGAAAAATATCTGCGCCAAGTTCCACCTGAGGGGGTGGGCCAGTGGGCCACAAGCCCTGGCTCCGCCACCACCCCCCTGGTGGCGGTGGGCAAGCTTGTGGGGCCCACACAGCTCTGTCGCCCCCAACCTCAGGTCAATAATTTCACTTTCGTCCCAGAAAAAATGAAAAGAGAAGATTTCGTCGCGTTTGCGATATGGAGGCGCCGCCACAACCTGTTCTTCATTTGGAGGGCAGTTCTGGAGTCCGTCTTGGGCTCCGAAGAGGGGAAATCGTCGCGATAGTCATCATCAACCTTCTTCCCTCTCCAATTCCATGAAGCTCTTCCTCGTTCGTGAGTAATCTATTCGTACGCTCGTTGGGCAGTGATGAGTAGGATGAGATCTATCATGTAATTGAGTTAGTTTTGATGGGGATTGATCCCTAATATCCACTATGTTCTGAGATTGATGTTGCTACTACTTTGCCATGCTTAATGCTTGTCACTAGGGCCCGAGTCCCATGATTTCAGATCTAAAATTATTATGTTGTCACCAATATATGTGTGTTTTAGATCCGATCTTGCAAGTTGTAGTTACCTACTATGTGTTATGATCCGGCAACCCCGGAGTGACAATAACCAGAACCACTCCCGGTGATGACCATAGTTTGTGGAGTTCATGTGTTCACCAAGTGCTAATGCGTTGGTCCGGTTCTTTATTGAAAGGAGAACCTTAATATCTCGTAGTTTCCTTTTGGACACCGCTGCCACGGGAGGGATGGACAATAGATGTCATGCAAGTTCTTTTCCCTAAGCACGTATGACGACACACGGAATGCATGCCTACATCACATTGACGAACGGGAGCTAGCCACATATCTCTCCGTGTTATAACTGTTGCATGATGAATATCATCCAAACAAATCACCGATCCATTGCCTACGAGTTTGTCCTACTACTGTTGTTACGTGTCTTGCTTGCTGCTGTTACTACTGCTGTTACTGTTGTTACTTGTCTTCCTCTGCTGCTACTATTGCTACTACTGTTGCTACTTGCTACTGCTGTCACTACTGTTGTTCCTTGCCACTGCCGTTACTCGCTACTTTGTTGTTACTACTTTACTTGCAGATACTAATCTTTCAGGTGTGGTTGAATCTGACACATTTAGCTGCTAATACTTGAGAGTATCCTCTCACCTCCTATAGGTGTACCAACAAATTTGGGTCGAATACTCTACCCTCGAAAACTGCTACGATCCCACGCGCTGGTGGGCTGTCAACAACATTCTTCTAGTTTCGATTGCCGGAGAGTGCTAGCAGCATTCTTCTCGTGCCGTTGCAAGGGAAGGTCTGTTGTTACGGAGTCAGCATTTTTCTGGCGCCGTTGCCGGGGAAGCACAGCTGACGTCAATCCACCACTTCGAACGATACTCCCGAGAGCGAAGTTCTCAATTTCAAACAAATTGAGGGAGAAAACGCCTGGTATAGGATTTGCAATGCTCAGAGTAGATCTACTCATAAGCAATCCACCACCGTCTTGCTTCGCAGTTTTTATGTGGGTATTTCTCCTTGGAATAGGTATATTCTCGACACCATCGTAGGTGGAAATTTCTTGGGTAGCCATACCGTTGATTCTTACGGAGCTGTGATAAATTTGGTAGGCACACCCCCACTCATGGTTAATGGAACTACCTTAACTCTGGAACATGTGATGCGTAGGTTGGACGCTATTGAAAATAAAGTTGCTACGATTGAACTCATTGAGAATTTGGATAAAAAGATCCACAATCAAATCACTCAGTACGGGTCCAAGATGGGAATGGTTTTGAAAAATTTAAAGGAGAAGGAACCCACAGTTAGCGAAAAGCTAGGTCATGATTCCGCTAGGATTGGCAAACTAGAGTATGTTATAACCAACTTGGGTTCCACTTTTTCCGCTGTGCAGAATACTCCAAATCTTGCCCACAATAAAATCACCAAGCCTGTCTTTGTTCCTAAATGTAGTGGTGAATCATCTAGCAGGAAAGATGATACGTGATTCTATCGCTACTATGCCTAGCTAAGGGCGTTAAACAATAGCGCTTGTTGGGAGGCAACCCAATTAATTTATCTTTTTCTTTCTGTTTTGTTGCGTCCACACTTTCACAATTCTGTTGTGATTGTGTTTTTTTGTTTCTTTTTGTGTTTGAGCCAAGCAAAACCTTTATGATTGGTCTTGGTAATGGTTGTTTGATCTTGCTGGAAAAAGACAGAAACTTTTCGCTCACGAGATGATTTTTCATCTTTATTCAGAAAGAGCTTTTGAGTTGATTCTTGTTGCTGCTGATTGATATGCTTTTTCCCTAGACATTCGTAATTTTAAAAAAAAGTTGAGGTAACACAAGTATACGAAGTATACAGATTCCTACAGACTGGTCTATTTTTGACAGATTCTGTTTTTTTTAGTTGGTTGCTTGTTTTGATGAAACTATGGTTAGTATCGGGGGGTAATAGTAGCTCATCATCAATATGGATGGAATTCAAGTTTGCTACAGTACCAAAAGAAGTGGTAGTTTGTTTTCTTGTACTAATGTTATCACAAGTTTCTGTTTAAGTTTTGTGTTGTGAAGTTTTCAAGTTTTGGGTGTCGTTCTCATGGACAAAGAGATAAGGAGTGGAAAGAGCTCAAGCTTGGGGATGCCCAAGGCCCCCCAAGCCAAATTCAAGGACACCAAAAAGCCTAAGCTTGGGGATGCCCCGGGAAGGCATCCCCTCTTTCGTCTTCAATCCATCGGTAACATTACTTGGAGCTATATTTTTATTCACCACATGATATGTGTTTTGCTTGGAGCGTCTTGTATCTTAGGAGTCTTTTATTTTGGTTGTGTCACAATCATCCTTGTTGCACACCTTTTTTAGAGAGAGAGAGACATGCACTCATCGTGATTTTGCTAGAATGCTCATTGTGCTTCACTTATATCTTTTGAGCTAGATACTTTTGCTCTAGTGCTTCACTTATATCTTTTGAGCTAGATACTTTTGCTCTAGTGCTTCACTTATTTCTTTTGAGCTAGATACTTTTGCTCTTGTGCTTCACTTATATCTTTAGAGCACGACGGTGCGTGATTTGGTAGTTGGCTTATGCTATGAAAGAAGTCCCATGTGCTAGGTACCCAAAGAGGATGCAAAAACCTCTATCTTCATGTGCATTGAGTAGAAAGAGAAGTTTCGATTCCTCTCAATTAGTTTTGAGACACGGATTCGGTAATATTGAGAGTTATGTTAGTAGGGTGTTGTGAATCTAGAAATACTTGTGTTGAAGTTAGTGATTCCCGGAGCATGCACGTATGGTGAACCGCTATGTTAGGAAGTCAGAGCATAATTGATCTATTGATTGTCATCCTTCGTGTTGAGGTCGGGATCGCGCAATGGTTTACACCTACCAACCCTTCCCCTCGGAGTATGCGTTTAGCAATTTGTTTAGATTACTAATAAAAACTTTTGCAGCAAGTATGTGAGTTCTTTATGACTAATGTTGAGTCCATGGTATAGATGCACTTTCACCTTCCACCATTGCTAGCCTCTCTAGCATCGCACAATTCTTGTCGGTGCACAAACCCACCAAATTCCTTCCTCAAAACAGCCACCATACCTACCTACTATGGCATTTTCATAGCCATTCCGAGATATATTGCCATGCAATTACCACCGTTCCGTATAATGACTTGTGTCGTCACTTTCATATTGCCATTGCATGATCATACTAGATCGTTGCACATCCCGGTACATTGCCGGAGGCATTTCCTATGGAGTCATCAGCATTGTAATTTTTGAGCTTTGAGTAACTAAAAGTGTGATGATCTTCATTATTAGAGCATTGTCCCATGTGAGGAAATAAAAAAAGGCCAAAGAGCCCAAAAACAAAAAAAAGAGAAAAGAAAAAAGAGGCCTAAGAGCCCAAATAAAAAAAAGAGAAAAAGAGAGAAGGGACAATGCTACTATCTTTTTCCACACTTGTGCTTCATAATAGCACCATGTTCTTCATGATTGAGAGCTTCTTGCTTTGTCACTACCATATGCTAGTGGGAATCTTCGTTTTATAACTTGGCTTGTATATTCCAATGATGGGCTTCCTCAAAATTGCCCTAGGTCTTCGTGAGCAAGCAAGTTGGATGCACACCCACTAGTTTTCCCTTGAGCTTTCACATACTTATAGCTCTAGTGCATCTCTTGTATGGCAATCCCTACTCATTCACGTTCATATCTATTAATGGGCATCTCCATAGCCTATTGATACGCCGAGTCAATGTGACCATCTCCTCCATTTTATCTCACAACCACCACCACACTCTATTCCACCTATAGTGCTATATCCATGGCTCGCGCTCATATATTGCGTGATAGTTATAAAAAGTTTGAGAAAGTAAGAGTGTGAAAACAATTACTTGGCCAATTCCGGGGTTGTGCATGATTTACATTAGTTGTGTGAGGATGATGGAGCATAGCCAGACTATATGATTACTTTGCTGGTTTGCTTGAAGTATTACTGTTTTCATGTCAATAGCAAACTATTGTTTTGAATCGTACGGATCTTAATATTCATGCCACGTGAAAGAAGTTGCAAAGGACAACTATGCTAGGTAACATTCCACATCAAAAATTCGTTCTTTATCACTTCCCTACTCGAGGACGAGAACGAGTTAAGCTTGGGGATGCTTGATACGTCTCCAACATATCTATAATTTTTGATGGTTTCATGCTATTATCTTGTCAAACTTGGGATGTTTTGCATGCCTTTTATTTATTTTCTCGGACTAACTTATTAACTCAGTGCCAAGTGCCAGTTCCTGTTTTTTCCATGTTTTTGACCCCTTTCACAGGAGATTTTGAAACAGAGTCCAAACAGAAGAAAATCCCCGAAAAGATTTTTTATGGAACGGAAGAAGATCGGAGAGCTTGGGGGCCAAGCCAGAAGAGCCCCACGGGCCCTACAAGCCCCCACCCCACGGCCAGGGGCGCACGCCATGCAGGATTGTGGGCCCCCTGGAGGTCCCCTGACCTAGATCTTGACCCTATAAATTCCCAAATATTCCCAAAAAAATCAGGGGAGCATCGTAATCACTTTTCCGCCGCCACAAGCTTCTGTCTCCGCAAGATCCCATCTGGGGCAAGTCCTGGTGCCCTGCTGGAGGGGGGATTTCTACACGGAAGGCTTCTCCATCAACACCATGACCTCTCCGATGATGCGTGCGTAGTTCACCATAGACCTACGGGTCCATAGATAGTAACTAGATGGCTTCTTCTCTCTCTTGGATCTTCAATACAAAGTTCCCCATGATCTTCATGGATACCTATCCGATGTAATCTTCTTTTGTGGTGTGTTTGTCGAGATCCGATGAACTGTGGATTTATGATCAGATTATCTATGAATCTTATTTGAGTTTCTTCTGATCTCTCTTATGCATGATTTCATATCCTTGTAATTCTCTTCGAGTTACGGGTTTTGTTTGGCCAACTAGATCTATGATTCTTGCAATGGGAGAAGTGCTTGGTTTTGGGTTCATACCGTGCGGTGACCTCACCCAGTGACAGAAGGGGTAGCGAGGCACGTATCGTGTTGTTGCCATCAAGGGTAAAAAGATGGGGATTTCATCATTGGTTTGAGATTATCCCTCTACATCATGTCATCTTGCTTAAAGCATTACACTGTTCGTCAGGAACTCAATACACTAGATGCATGCTGGACAGCGGTCGGTGTGTGGAGTAATAGTAGGAGGTGCAGAAAGTATCGGTCTACTTGTCTCGGACGTGATGCCTATATGCTAGATCATTGCCTTAGATATCGTCATGCCTTTGCGCGGTTCTATCAATTGCTCGACAGTAATTTGTTCACTCACCGTGATATTTGCTATTTTGAGAGAAGCTTCTAGTGAACACTATGGCCCCCAGGGTCTACTCCACACCATATTTTCAGCCTTAGACTTTTTACTTCGTTGCACTTTCCGCCTTCAGATCTCACTTTTGCAAACAATCTTGAAGGGATTGACAACCCCTTTGAAGCATTGGGTGCAAGTTTGTTTGTTTTTGTGCATGTACTTTGGACTTGACGATGCCCTCCTTTTGGTTCGATACCTTGGTTCTCAAACTGAGGGAAATACTTACTGCTCTTGTGCTGCATCACCCTTTCCTCTTCAAGGGAAAAACCGACGCAAACCAGAGAAGTAACAAGAAGAATTCCTACGCGCCAGGGAAGGACTTTTGTTGCCGCAACAGGGCATGGTGGGCCCACCCAGTGGGCCCCCGGAACCCATTCGTCACTCCCCGTATACTGTCGGCAATGCCCGAAAACCTTTCGGAATCCAAATACCAACTTCCTATATATCAATCTTCGTTTCCGGACCATTCTGGAACTCCTCGTGACGTCCGGGATCTCATCCGGGACTCTGAACAAAAATTCGGTCACCAACACATATAACTCAACTATACCAAAACATCACCGAACCTTAAGTGTGCAGGCCCTGCGGGTTCGAGAACTATGCAGACATGACCTAAGATACTCTCTGGTCAATAACCAATAACGGGACCTAGATGTCCATATTGGCTCCCACATACTCTACGAAGATCTCTATCGGTTGAACCTCTATGTCAAGGATTCAGTTAATCCCGTATGTTGTTCCCTTTGTTCTTCGGTATGTTACTTGCCCGAGATTCGATCGTCGGTATCTCCATACCTAGTTCAATCTCGTTATCGGCAAGTCTCTTTAATCGTTCTGTAATACAAGATCCCGTGACTAACTCCTTAGTTACATTGCTTGCAAGGCTTGTTGTGATGTTGTATTACCGAGTGGGCCCCGAGATACCTCTCCGTCACATGGAGTGATATATCCCAGTCTTGATCCATGCCCACCCAACAGACACCTTCGGAGATACCTATCGAGCACCTTTATAGTCACCCACTTACGTTGTGATGTTTGATACACACAAGGTATTCCTCTGATGTCCGAGAGTTGCATGATTTCATGGCCATAGAAACAGATACATTGACATGCAGAAAACAGTAACAATAAACTGACACGATCATATGCTACATTTATAGTTTGGGTCTTGTCCATCACATCATTCTCCTAATGATGTGATCCCGTTATCAAGCGACAAGTCTTGTCTATGGCTAGGAAACCTTAACCATCTTTGATAAACGAGCTAGTCAACTAGAGGCTCACTAGGGATAGTGTGTTGTCTATGTATCCACGGATGTATTTGAGTTTCCAATCAATACAATTCTAGCATGGCTAATAAACGATTATCATGAAATATAATAATAACCAATTTATCATTGCCTCTAGGGCATATTTCCAACAGTCTCCCACTTGCACTAGAGTCAATAATCTAGTTCACATCACTATGTGATTGTAATGAACCTAACACCCATACAGTTATGGGGTTTGATCATATCTTGCTTGTGAGAGAGGTTTTAGTCAATGGTTCTGAACCTTTCATTTCCGTGTGTGCTTTACAAATCTCTATGTCATCCTATAGATGATGCTACTACGCACCATTTGGAACTATTCCAAATGACTGCTCCAGTATACGAATCTGGTTTACTACTCATAGTTATTTGGATTAGTGTCAAAGCTTGCATCGGCGTAACCCTCTTTTAACACCTCCATAATTGAGAAAAATTCCTCAGTCCACTAGTTACTAAGGGTAGCTTTTGACCGCTGTCCAGTAATCCATTCCCAGATCACTTCTGTACCCCTTGACAGATTCATGGCAAGGCACACATGAGGTGCGGTACACAGCATAGCATACAATTGAGCCTACGGCTAATGCATAGGGGACGACCTTCGTCCTTTCTCTTTCTTTTGCCTTGGTCGGGCTTTGAGTCTTACTCAAATTCACACCTTACAACACAGCCAAGAAATCCTTTTTTGCTGATCTATTTTGAACTCCTTCAACAACTTGTCAAGGCATGCATTTCATTGAAAGTTCTGTTCAGCATTTTGATCTATCTCTATAGATCTTGATGCTCAATGGTCAAGTAGCTCTATCCAGGTTTTCCTTTGAAAAACTCCTTTCAAACAACCCTTTATGCTTTCCAGAAATTCTACATTACTTCCGATCAACAATATGTCAACCACATATACTTATCAGAAATTCTATAGTGCTCCCACTCACTTCTTTGGAAATACAAGTTTCTCATAAACTTTGTATAGACCCAAAACCTTTGATCATCTCATCAAAGCGCATATTCCAACTCCGAGATGCTCGCACCAGTCCATAGAAGGATCGCTGGAGTTTGCATACTTGTTAGCATCCTTAGGATTGACAAAACCTTCTGGTTGTATCACATACAACCTTTCTTCAAGGAAACCGTTGAGGAAAAAATGTTTTGACATCCTATGTGCAATATTTCATAAGTAATGCAGCAACCGCTAACATAATTCCGATAGATTTTTAGCATCACTACGAGTGAGAAAGTCTCATCATAGTCAACTCTTTGAACTTGTCGGAAACATCTTTGCGACAAGTCGAGCTTTTCTTAATAGTTACTTTCACCATCATCGTGTGTCTTCCTTTAAAATATCCATCTTTACTTAATAGTCTTACGACCATCAAGTAGTTCTTCCAAAGTCTACACTTTGTTTTCATACATGGATCCTCTCTCGGATTTCATGGCCTCCAGCCATTTGCCAGAATCCGAGCCCACCATCGCTTCTTCATAGCTCGTAGGTTCATTGTTGTTCAACAACATGACCTCCAACACAGGGTTACCGTATCTCTCTGTAGCACTACGCGACCTTGTCGACCTACGAGGTTTGTAGTAACTTGATCCGAAGTTTCATGATCACTATAATCAGTTTCCACTTCAATTGGCGTAGGCGCCACAGGAACAACTTCATGCGCCCTGCTACACACTGGTTGAAGTGATGGTTCAATAACCTCATCAAGTTCCACCACCCTCCCACTCAATTCTTTCAAGAGAAAAATTTCCTCGAGAAAGAACCCGTTTCTAGAAACAAACACTTTGCTTCGGATCTGAGATAGGAGGTATACCCAACTGTTTTGGGTGTCCTATGAAGATGCATTTATCCGCTTTGGTTTCGAGTTTATCATGCTGAAACTTTTCCACATAAGCATTGTAGCCCCAAACTTTCAAGAAATGACAGCTCAGGTTTCTCCAAATCATAGTTCATACGGTGTCATCTCAACGGAAATACGTGGTGCCCTATTTAAAGTGAATGTGGTTGTCTCTAATGCATAACCCATAAACGATAGTGGTAATTCGATAAGAGACATCATAGTATGCACCATATCAAATAGGACGCGGCTATGACGTTCGGACACACCATCACACTATGGTGTTCTAGGTGGCATGAGATGTGAAACAATTTTCACATTTGTCTTAATTGTGTACCAAACTCGCAACTCAGATATTCATCTCTATGATCATATCGTAGACATGTTACCCTCTTGTCACGACGATCTTCAACTTCACTCTGAAACTACTTGAACGTGTGTCTCATCAAGCAAATACACTAGTATCTACTCAAATCATTTGTGAAGTAAGAACATAACGATATCCACTGCGTGCCTCAGCACTCATTGGACTGCATACATCCAAATGTATTACTTCCAATAACTTAATTTCTAGTTCCATCTCACTGGAAAATGAGGCCTTCAGTCATCTTGCCCATGTGGTATGATTTGCATGCGTCAAGTGATTCAAAATCAAGTGAGTCCAAACGATCCATCTGCATGGAGTTTCTTCATTCGTTTATACCAATAGGCAAGGTTTGCATGTCTCAAACGTTTCAAAAATGAGTGAGTACCAAGATCCATCCGCATGGAGCTTCTTCATGCATTTTATACCAACATGACTCAAGCGGCAGTGCCACAAGTAAGTGGTACTATCATTACTACTTTGTATCTTTTGGCATAAATATTATGAACATGTGTATCACTACAATCGAGATTCCATAAACCATTGAAGGTATTTATTCAAGCAAATAGAATAACCATTATTCTCTTTAAATGAATAATCGTATTGCAATATACACGATCTTATCATGTTCATGCTCAAAGCAAACACCAAATAACAATTATTTAGGTTTAACACTAATCCCGATGGTAGAGGGAGTGTGCGATGTTTGATCACATCAACCTTGGAAACACTTCCAACACATATCATCATCTCGCCTTTAGCTAGTCTCCATTTATTCTGTAGCTTTTATTTCGAGTACTAACAGTTAGCAACTGAACCGGTATCTAATACCCTCGCACTACTAGGAGTACTAGTAAAGTACACATCAATATCATGTATGTCAAATATACTTCTGTCGACTTTGCCAGCCTTCTCATCTACCAAGTATCTAGGGTAGTTCCGCCTCAATGACCGTTCCCCTCATAACAGAAGCACTTAGTCTCGGGTTTGGTTCAACCTTGGGTTTTTTCGTTAGAGCAGCAACTGGTTTGCCGTTTCATGAAGTATCCCTTCTTGCCCTTGCCCTTCTTGAAACTAGTGGTTTTACTAACCATCAACAATTGATGCTCCTACTTGATTTCTACTTTTGCAGTGTCAAACATTGCGGATAGCTCAAGGATCATCATATATATCCTTGATATGTTATAGTTGATCATCATATATATCCTTGATATGTTATAGTTCATCATGAAGCTCTAGTATCTTGGTGGTAGTGACTTTGGAGAACCATCACTATCTCATCTGGAAGATTAACTCCCACTTGATTCAAGTGACTGTTGCACTCAGACAATCTGAGCACATGCTCAATGATTGAGCTTTTCTACTTCACTTTGTAGACAATGAATCTTGTCGGAGTTTTCATACCTCTCAACAAGGGCACGAGCATGAAATCCCAATTTCATCTCTGGGAACATCTCATATGTTCCGTGACGTTCAAAACGTCTTCGGTGCATTAATTCTAAGCCGTTTTAAGCATTATGCACTAAACTATCACATAGTCATCGAAGAGAGTGTATGTCTGATGTTCGCAACATCCACAGGCGACGCTCGAGGTTCACCACACCGAGCGGTGCATTAAGGACATAAGCCTTCTGTGCAGCGATGAGGACAATCCTCAGTTTACGGACCGAGACCGCATAATTGCTACTATCAACTTTCATCTAAATTTTCTCTAGGAGCATATCTAAAACAGTAGAGCTACAGTGCAAGCTACAACATAATTTGCAAAGATCTTTTTGACTATGTTCATGATAATTAGTTCAACTAATCATATTACTTAAGAACTCCCACTCAAAAGACATCCATCTAGTCATTCGAGTGGCGCATGATCCAAATCCACTAACTCAAGTCCAATCATCACGTGAGTTGAGTTTAGCTTCAATGGTGAACATCTCCATGTAGATCATATCAACTATATGATTCATGCTCGACCTTTAGGTCTCTTGTGTTCCGAGGCCATGTCTGTACATGCTAGGCTCGTCAAGTTTAACCCAAGTGTTTCGTGTGTGCAACTGTTTTGCACCCGTTGTATGTGAACGTTGAGTCTATCACCCCCGATCATCACGTGGTATCTCGAAACGACGAACTGTCGCAACGGTGCACAGTCGGGAGAACACAATTTTATCTTGAAATTTTAGTGAGGGGTCACCTTATAATGCTACCGTCGTTCTAAGCAAAATAAGGTGCATAAAAGGATTAACATCACATGCAAATCATAAGTGACATGGTATGGCCATGATCTTGTGCTTCTTGATTTCCATCACTAAAGCACCGACATGATCTTCATCGTCACTGGTGCTACACCATGATCTCCATCATTCTGTCTCCATCGAGGTTGTCGTGCTATCTATGCTATTACTACGAAAGCTACTACTAGCAATATAGTAAACGCATCTACAAGCACAAACGTTAGTTTAAAGACAACCCTATGGCTCCTGCCGGTTGCTGTAGCATCGACGTGCAAGTCGATATTTAACTATTACAACATGATCATCTCATACATCCAATATATCACATCATGTCTTTGGCCATATCGCATCACATGCATACCCTGCAAAAACAAGTTAGACGTCCTCTAATTTGTTGTTGCATGTTTTACGTGGCTGCTATGGGTATATAGTATGATCGCATCTTACATACACAAAGCCACAACGTGATATGCAATTTGCTATTTAACCTTCTCCAAGGACCGCCTCGGTCAAATCTGATTCAACTAAAGTTGAAGAAACAGACACCCGCCATTCATCTTTATGCAACAAGTTGCATGTTAGTCGATGAAACCGGTCTCTCGTAAGCGTACGAGTAAAGTTGGTCCGGGCCGCTTCAATCCAACAATACCGCCGAATCAATAAAAGACTAAGGAGGGCAGCAAATTGAACATCAACGCCCACAAACTCTTTTGTGTTCTACTCGAGATATCATCTACGCATGAACCTAGCTCACGATGCCACTGTTGGGGAATGTAGCATGGGAAACAAAAAAAAATCCTACGCACACGAAGACCTATCATGGTGATGATCATCTACGAGAGGGAGATCAGATCCACATACCCTTGTAGATCGCTAAGCGGAAGCGTTAATAAACGCGGTTGATGTAGTGGTACGTCTTCACGAACCGTCTCACGATCCGTCCCACGATCCGTCCCGATCAAGTGCCGAACGGATGGCACCTCCGCGTTCCGCACACGTACAGCTCGATGACGATCTTCGCCTTCTTGATCCATCAAGAGAGACGAGGATGTAGATGAGCTCCCTGGCAGTGTGACGGTGCTCCGGTGGTGGTGGTGATCTATTCCTGCAGGGCTCCGCCCGAGCTTCGCAGAAAACCGATCTAAAGGAAGAACTACGATCTAGAGGAAGAACTACGATCTAGAGGAGAGGGCAGCATGTGGCAAAGTTGTGTCTCAAAAAGCCCTAAACCTCTGGTATATATAGGAGGAGGGAGGAGGCGGCCTTGCGCCACAAGGGAGGATCCCTTGGGTCGGCCAAAGTGGAGGAGGGAGGAGTCCTCCTCCAATCCCAATTGGATTAGGACTCCTTCCTAAATTTCCCACCTCTTTTGGATTTTCCACTTTTTCCTCATGGGCTTTCCTTGGATGACTTTGTCAGCCCATTATGCCTTATTGCGCACAAAATAAACCCATGTGGACCCCTTGGGCGTGGTGGGCCCACCCAGTGGGCCCCCGAAACCCATTCGTCACTCCCGGTACACTGCCGACAATGCCCGAAAACCTTCCGGAATCCAAATACCAACTTCCTATATATCAATCTTCATTTCCGGACCATTCCGGAACTCCTCGTGACGTTCCGGATCTCATCCGGGACTCCGAACAAAACTTCGGTCACCAACACATATAACTCAACTATACCGAAACGTCACCGAACCTTAAGTGTGTAGACCCTGACGGTTCGAGAACTATAAAGACATGACCCGAGACAGAAGCATTGGGAAGTAGTAAGTAGATGATGGGTTGCTAGAGTGACAGAAGCTTAAACCCTAGTTTATGCGTTGCTTCGAAAGGGGCTGATTTGGATCCATATGTTTCATGCTATGGTTAGATTTATCTTAATTCTTCTTTCGTAGTTGTGGATGCTTGTAAGAGAGGTTAATCATAAGTGAGATGTTTATCCAAGTAAGGACAACACCCAAGCACCGGTTCACCCACATACACATTATGGATGAATCCATAGTGTTCATCACCATCATACTAGTTAGGTACACAGATCCAACACAAATAGCTACAACAACATCAAAATCTAGCATCTGCTCGTAGATCAATGCACGAACCAATCCTACCACATGCTTGAAATCTAACCCTATCATCACATCCTCTCTTATCTAGCTAGAATGAACAGTGAGAAAAGAGGCGATTGAACTCGTAGAGGCCATGGCTGCATCTCGGGGGGACGTGGGAGGGGTCGAGAAGCTGAGGAGAGGAGTCATCACCGCTGTGGACCGTCGGCCAGTGAAGGAGCTTCGCTTACCCGGTCATCGGTGTCGATGTGCGTCGGTGGGAAAGCTCAAAAAGGGGGAGAAGAGTGGCGGGGCTTTGGGCGATGAGAGGATGGGGGCTAAATAGGGCGACCGAATCGGCGGATGTGAACCGAAATCCTCCTGCTGATTTTTTTTAAGATGCGTGCGTGATCGCGCCATCTCCCTGGTCGCACAAGCTCAGTGCAACGTTTCCCTCCTCTGCCTCGCACGAGCCAGGCTCTGGAAAACTTGCCGATTCGGGCGTAGGTGGTTGGCCTGGCTAGGAGTGTTGTAAAGTTCATGCCATGCATGCCGAGCAGTGTGTGCAGGTCAACCAAACAGCTCGAATCCATCCCTCGCGGTCCTGATTGGGCCTTATGCAGGCAACCGAACGCGCCCTAAGAGATCGAGCTTTCCTTAGAAACTAAGCCGACACATCTTAATTATTTGAGCTACATTCAATTCATACGAGTGTTTTCTAACACAGTACACACTCAAACGCTTATATACACATGCATACACTCACCCCTATGAATGTATACATACACATCCTACCTTTATGAGTATCCCTAAGAGACTGAACCGGCATATCATTTTGAGATTTACGAAATCACCATCGCCGCCTAGTCGTTGACGAAAACGTCTCCTTTCATTGAATACGCGTCGTCAAAAATCTTGAAATAAATTTAAAAATAATATAAACATCAGGACTTTAACCCTGATGAATTGACAATATCACTATTTCTCTAACCATCAACCACAGGTTAGTTCGCACTCAATTCGTATGATTGATTAATCGTTAGTAACCAAACGAAATCTTTAATCAGTAGTAGGAGTAGTAGTATTTGTCCCATGGTCCATGAGCGCTTGAGCTGCCGGGCCAACAGCATTTCACATGCTTACATATACAGAGAAGAATTAAACGGGAGAAAATTGTCGGTTTCTGGAGTCATACTAGATGATTTGACCACTGATTAACCGGACGAAATCTTTGATTAATTATGAGTTTTAACATGGCGTACGTGTTACTTCTCCGTTTTAAGACTTAATCTGTGTATAGTCTATAGTAAAATTTAAAAAACTTATATTTAAAAACAGAGAGTAGTAGTACAATTTAGTATATGTAGTCTATAGTAGAATTTCAAAAGAATTTATATTTAAGAACGAGGGAGTAGTAGTACAACGTAGGCTTTAAGTTACTCACGGCGACTACCCATATGCACCTCACGCATCACACCAACTTCAACGCAGAATCCAATCGTTTGAGTTTGTCCGTTTCGGTCTAAATAGACAAACGAGATGGTCCAACGCGCAATTGTATCTGTAAAAAACCCTCTGTTCTCGTACGTCTAGACCCATCACGGTCGCATTTTTGATCTCTCTTTCCGTTAACGAGATGGTCCAACGCGCAACCATACCCATAAAAACCCTCTGCTTCTGGTACGTCTGGACCCATCACGGTCGCATTTTTTATTTATCTTTGCAGTCAAACAGACACGGAACGGACGCGCACGCGTCCTTTGTCGTTCGCCTTGAGCCCGCGTGTCGGCTGCCCAACTAGCTCTCATCGTCCTCATTTAATCCACATGCATGGACGGGCCCGCGGTCAGCCACCCAGCCGCCCCCGCCATGCCTTTTTTTATGGGGAAGCCGTGGACTGGTGTGGCCACTTCCTCTTCCAACGAGCGTCCCCACTCAATCTCCAGTGCTCCCTTCATGCTTGCAGCTGACCCTAGCACCACCCACCTCCCTCCCCGTCGGCTGGTCGCCATGGGGTTTTGGCAGTGGGTGCACGGCAAGAAGGATCGCCATGACCACAAGATCGGCTCATCGACCACATCGTCCGGGAGCGCGGCCAACGGCTTCCCCTCTCCGGCGGCATTCTTCATCTCCCCTCCGATGGCATCCTTCATTCTGCATCGTACATGAAGGTGGACATATCTCACCTCTACTCGGAGACCGGCACCCCGCTATCGTGGTCGGATGCCGACCTCCACAATGGGTGGCATCTAAGCCCGGATCAGGTGTCGACCCCCCCCCTCCCCGGTCCCGACGAGCGGTCGTGCTCGCATGGAGGAGATCACGCTCCCGCGTGCCCGCATCTCGCGGGGGCACCTTGTTGACCCAAGGTATGTTGTCGACTCGCCGCTCTGGGACACTTGGTTCCAGAACGAGCACGACATGCGTCGGCAAACCTACTTTGTCGGTCGTGCTCATAGCCCGCCCCTCGCGACCCGTTGGCACGCGCCAAGGCGCCCAAAGTGCGAGGCCGGACCGTAGCCTGCACACGATGCTGACCTTTTTTAGGGCCCGCCACCCTTTCTCTGGACGTCGTCTCCGTACATTGACCTGACCCAGGACGAGGACGACAAGGACGATAGTGTCTGAAGACGGCGGCGGCGCGCGGGCGGCAACGGTAGATCTATCATTTTTTTAATTATGTTTAATTAAGTGTGGGCCATGGACTATCAGGGACTGTTTAATTATGTTTTGTTATATATTAAGCGCCAGTTCTTTTACCAGCTTTTTTGAGCTTCTAGAATAAGTTGTCCCTGCCTACCTTGTTCTAAAAACTCAACTAAAATTTTGTTTTTAGAAGCCTGCCAGTCAAGCCTTAACTATTAAGCACCTAAAAGAATAAATTTTGTTGGGTTTAT
The DNA here is from genome assembly GCF_904849725.1 of Hordeum vulgare subsp. vulgare. Lineage (NCBI taxonomy): Eukaryota > Viridiplantae > Streptophyta > Magnoliopsida > Poales > Poaceae > Hordeum > Hordeum vulgare. The sequence goes on along the minus strand of NC_058522.1, from coordinate 330,092,913 downwards.
AGAATAAGCTGGAGGGGGCAGCTTATTCTATAAGCCACCAAATAACTGGCCCTAATATTATGTTAGTTTGTAATGCCTTTTTATGTGTGTTTTTGAAATTGGAATGTCTTTTTATTTATTTGATCCAACGCGAAAAATTTAAGATAGGGTGGCCCGTTGGATGCTCGGGCGGACGGCTCAAGCCGAACAAAGCGTTTTCAAAAGGACGTCCGTTTGCGGTGGTCGTACGTTTGGAGTCGGTCTTACGACCGCTGGATGGCCAGCCAGATCAAGCCACGCCCGTAGGGATGGGCCTAGATGGATGGTAGGGCGTCACAGAGGTCGGCTAGTTTATGCATGATTAGTACACTAGTATTAGCCCCATGGTCCATGTGAGTAGCCGGGCCAAGCGCATCCACGGTTTTCACCTTGCGCTTACGCATGCACAGAGGAATTGAGGGGGACACAAAATGTTGGTTTCTGGAGTCATCGCTGGTTTAACCATTGATTAACACATAGCAGCCTGGGCTAGCTAAATCGTTCTCGTGCACGTACAGCACAGGTATATATGTAGGGAGAAAAACCGTTTGTTTCTGGAGCCATCCATGATTTTGACCATTGATTAACAAGCATAGCAGCCTGGGCTAGCTAAGCGAGAACACATCAGAGGTATATATAGCTAGGGAGAGGGGAAAAGGCCGGGAGAGGAGAGGAGAGGAGAGGAAGGACGGAGGAAGAAGCATCCTCCTCTGTCCTATCCCTATCCGTGGAGGGGGGGAGAGGGTCGGTCGATTCGATTCGACTCGATGGACGGCAGCTTCGGCCGCCGCCGGAGCGGCAGCCATGGCGGCGTGGACGGCGAGTGGCGGCGGTGGGCGGTGCTGGTGGCGACGGTGTGGGTGCAGGCGCTGACGGGGACCAACTTCGACTTCTCGGCCTACTCGTCGGCGCTCAAGGCGTCCATGGGCGTCTCCCAGCAGTCCCTCAACTACCTGGCCACCGCGTCCGACCTCGGCAAGGCGTTCGGCTGGTCGTCGGGGCTGGCGCTGCTCTACATGCCGCTGCCGGCGGTGCTGCTCCTGTCCGCCGCGCTCGGCCTCGCCTCCTACGCCCTCCAGTACTGCATCCTCCTCCCCTCCTCCACGCTCGCCGCCACCCTCCCCTACCCCGCGGTTCGTCCTCTCCTCCTCCTCCCTACCCGACCATGCCATGCCGCATCTCCATTAACGTACCTCCATGCATGCTCCTTCATCCGGCATCCGCCATGCATGTAGCCATCTAGTACCTTCTTGTCGATTAAGTGAAGGTCACAAAAGTTACACGTAGCCATCATCATCATCCACTGGAGAAGAGAATCGATCCCCGGTGCTGCAGCTGCCGTCGCTAGCAGCACATCAATGGAAAAGGCATCCATCGTACATGATGGTTGATGTACGCACGCACACGTCGCCGTCGGTCTTCCACGGCCACACACGTGAGGCGGAAAAGATCTAGGCTGAAGAAGCCAACAATGAAGGGAGTGGCGGTCGTCGTCGACCATCGTCTGGGCCGCAGGTTTATTTGGAGGACCTACAGCCAACCACTCTTGCTTTGCTTGCCAGCCTCGAATGGCTTCCCGGCCGGCCATTCTCGCTTATTTGTCGTCGTCCTTACCTTACCAGCGCCGTGTCATTGTGTTGTGTGGCTGGTAACTGAATTACTCCCACTTCACTCGTCTAGTCTTTCTTTCGTCGCACTGCAAGCAACTTGTACCGAGTTTCCTCTCGTAGTAGTATTACCGCCTGCCCTTTGACTTGGCGGCTAAGATGTGGGCCCGCGTGTTAGCCAGCCAAATTTATGTTTGGGGACACTAGGTCGGAGGAGTCGTTGACATTCTAGAATACCTACCTAGATCATGCCAAGTAATTTTAATACTACTCCCTATTAACTAACTCAGCGACGCCCAGGGCGGCATCAATCATGCATGACTAGTTTCGAAAAAAAAAAATGCATGACTCAACAACTGAACAACCACAGAGAATGATACTGCTCTTCTTTATTTTCTCAAGATGACTAGTATAATAACCGTGCATTATTACGGAACCAGAGAAAACAATTGCATTGGCTCAGTAGTACATAGCAGCCAATGCAAGAAACTCAATTAGTACTACTATATACTGCAAGATATGTTTTGTTTTTTTCGAATTTGGAGGGGTTTAGTGGGTTCTAGATGGACGAGGGAGATTGGGCCCGGTGAAGTGAAGGGAGTAAACTCACCGCCATCAAAAAGAACATCTTATATTTTGATGCGGAAGAAATACAGTAATAAATAGAGATAGGGATAGAGAGAAAAAAATGAATAAAAGGGGACGAAAAGGTTATGGCATCCATGCATGCCAAGCCGTCATGCCCATCCTGCCTCCACTTTTCCGTCCAAGTTAACTTCATGCTTGCCTCCTCTTCTCTTCCAACCATCCTACCGGTACGCACACCTGCCATTCTTCTACACCACGCCCTCACCTTACAAGCAAAATATAAATGGATTACTACTCCCAAAAAATGCATGAGCGGGCATGGTGCCACGCGAGGATGGTATCAGCCCCTTCCGTTGCCACATGATTTGTACAGTTTATATGCACACCCTATCCCATGCCCAGTTTATATGCATTTATTATCAATTTAACCCTAACCCTGTCATCCGAACGCCACTTTGCTTAAAGTTAGTTTATGATTAATACAGAATTAGAATCTAACTTTAATCTTTAACTGAATTAGAGTATCAAAAAACAGCTCTTGCAATCCATGCGAAGTTTGTGAACTGACGGTATGAGGCAGCATATTTAAAACACGTGCCCGCGCAAGCCAACCACCAGAAACCTGCCCCCATCCCTTTAATGAGCTGTAAATTTTGGGACCCAACATCTTTTGAATGCAACATGCAGACCATCCCTTGTCTACCCGGCAGCTCCTCCCTCACTCATCCGGCTTCTCTAGAATGAGCGTGCATATTCCTCTCATTAACATGTTAAATTTTAGTTTTTTTAGATTTTTATTTTAACAATTAAAACAGGTTAGTTAATTCATTAAACTAAGGTTATGTTTATACCTCTCTCTCTCTCTCTCCCTATCTTCATAGGTGTGGTATATCTTTACTACTCCCTCCGTTCTGAATATAAGTCATTTTAGAGATCCCACATTGGACCACATACGAAGCAAATTGAGTCAATCTATAATCTAAAATATATCTATATACATCCGTATGTAGTTTATAGTAAAATCTCTAAAAATACTTATATTTAGAAACGGATGGAGTACTAGATGTAATATGTACGTAATATATTTAGCTCTCCAATGTGCACTGAACACCAACGAACAAAATGATCCATGCCTCAATCATAGCAACAAGAATTCAGTAATTCAGCATTTACTCCCTCGATTCCAATATGTAAAGGGTAGTAGTATTTTATTTTGTTAGACAAGGATTTGGCAAACAATTTATTGGTCCGGGAGATGAAGTTGGTGTCACTAGTTAGTTACCCAAAAGTACTTGCTTATATTTCGCGAACTATAGATATATTCACCCAACAATATTTAGGAGGGAGCACTAACTGCTAACAATCCAGCGCGCCGTATCAATTCTGAGGGCGACATGACATCAATGGGAGGGTGATCGTGTTAAAGCATCAAATTAACTCACCACAGAATGATTCGTCAACCTGCTTTGCCCGGATCCCGATACCCGCACCAAGAAGGTATAGGACCCAAATTCTCAAAAGAATCAACAACAAAAGGTCAAGATCTGCAGAGACAAGGACCTCACACGGCAAAAGCCACTCACAACCGTGTAGCCCCGACCCGATACCTGAAGATCAGGGCAGCATCGCACACGCATGCTGCGTTGCATCCCCGGAACAGTACCACCCACCTGATTCTTATCTTCTCCTCTTCGCCATATCCAGCAAGGAAAACAACATGCAAGAAATACACAGCAAATAAGATGCCAAATTTCTAGTAACAGTTTATTACTCCCTCCGTTCCATAATTCTTGCCATGATTTTAGTTCTACAGTGTTTACCTGAGCGATTGCATCACTAACTAGTCATCACTGTGCAGTGCTCACATCAGATGTTCACTTCCAGTTCCAGGCACAGCTTGAACAAGCACATCAGTATTGTCACTCGACCTGCTGCACCGATGCATTGCATATTAGTACATAGCATTCCCAAGAAATGACCAGAGCAGGTTACATTGGGCTGATCATTGCCTGAAAACTTTCCTGGACAGGCAAACTGTCTGTGAGCTCAACTTAATGAAACGACCGAGCAATTCTGACTAACTTGTTGCATCGTTCGCAGGTGTTCTTGATCTGCCTGGCAGCAGGGTGCAGCATCTGTTGGTTCAACACGGTCTGCTTCGTGGTCTGCATACGCAGCTTCTCCGCAGCCAACCGCCCCCTGGCCCTCTCCCTTTCCATAAGCTTCAACGGGCTCAGCGCTGCCTTCTACACCCTCTTCGCCAACGCTCTCTCCCCGTATTCCCCATCCGTCTACCTCCTCCTCAATGCCATCCTCCCCCTCGCCGCCTCCATCGTTGCGCTCCCAGCGATCCTCCTCTGCCATCCACATGATCACAGCAGCCTCCGCAGTGTGCCAAAGCATGACAGGCGTGTCTTCCTCTGCTTCTACACCATTGCATTCGTCACCGGCATATATTTACTGACCTTCGGTTCTGTCACCACAACCAGCTCTGCTGCAAGGGCCGTCCTCATGGGCGCCATGGCCCTCCTCACACTTCCTCTCATCATCCCTGCCGCCTCGAGTTGTTCTGATGTAGGCACGCATGGTCCTGACACTGAATTGGCATTCAACCACAATGATCCACAAAAGCCGCTCCTTCTCAACCATGATGACCATACCGAGACCAACGGCAGCATGGCACATAAAACAGAGGAATTGCAGCCCAAGGGCTGTTGCTGTGGGACGATACTGGATAAGGGCTGTGTGTTGGTTCTTGGTGAGGAGCATAGTGCAAAGAAGCTCATCCGGTGTGTTGATTTTTGGCTCTACTACACAGCATACTTTTGTGGTGCCACTGTTGGGCTGGTGTACAGCAACAACTTGGGGCAGATTGCACAATCGTTGCAATGTCAACCACAGCTCACCATGCTTCTTGCAATTTACTCCTCTTGCTCCTTCTTCGGCCGCCTTCTCTCTGCACTCCCTGACTTCCTTCACGGGTATGTCTGTGTTAATCTAGCTACATACAGATAGCTTAACTCTCATCAACTAGCATCCTAGCTAACTATACCATATAATTTGCATGCAGGAGGGTGTCATTTGCTCGGACAGGGTGGCTTGCGGCAGCGTTGGTGCCCATGCCAGTTGCTTTCTTCTTAATGTGGAAATTGCACGATGTAAACACTCTGATAGCAGGAACGGCGTTAATTGGCCTAAGCTCAGGTTTCATCTTCGCTGCGGCAGTGTCAGTGACATCCGAGCTCTTTGGACCAAATAGCATCGGTGTGAACCATAACATCCTCATCACCAATATCCCTCTTGGCTCACTCCTCTATGGACAGATTGCCGCCCTGGTATATGATGCAAATGGATTGAAGAGTACGGTACTGGACAAACTCACTGGCACGGTTGACACCATGATAGTGTGCATGGGTGCGAAGTGCTACTCAAACACATTCTTTGTGTGGGGTTGCATCACATTGCTGGGCTTGGCATCAAGCATAGCCCTATTCTTGAGAACAAGACAGGCTTACGCTACTGCTGCTGGTCAATCTAGTTGTAAGCACCATAGCCAAGTCTTGAGTTGAGAAAGGAACTCCTTGTTTGTTCCTCACTGTTCTGAAGTCATGGCTAAGCTTGTACAAGTTTTGGTTCGGTTCTGGGTGGACTGGGTTAGATGCAATACATGTAATTACTACCATCACGAAATTCAACAAGGGGGCAGCAAGTTATGAGATTAGCAGCCCTATGTAAAAGGTAGAACCATTGTTCTGTTTACAGGGCACTAATGTCAAATTGAAGGCGCAAGGTGGTTTGCCTTAACTTACTACTGATGTTTCTTTCTGACCTCACATGAACTCATCTGCTTTACGTATGGTGGAGTTGACATTGGATCAGTCTAAAATGCTAGCCTTGGGAAATATTCCCTCCGTTCACAAACATAAGATGTTTTGGATATTTAAATACGGACTACATATGGAGTGAAATGAGTGAACAAACATGCTAAAAACGTGTCTATATACATCCGATTAAGAAAAAAAGTTAGAACATTGTATATTTATGAACGGAGGGAGTAAGAAAGTAGCTTCTTATGACACAGAAAACAAAACAAAAGAAATCTAAACAATATGCCATGAGAAATAAAGGTCTAGAATTTGAATTAATGGGGCAGCTGGGGTACCCCAGATATCTTTGATCACAAAATTTAGCATCAACTCCCAGAAAAGACAGTCCTCACTCAACGAATGGAAGACATAGTTTGGTTTGACCTCTGCAAGTCTAAGATTCTTTATTATTTTTGCTAAACATAGCAGATACTGAGTTTGAATGACATTCAAAATGGATGGGTATGCATGGAAACAGTAAAAGAATCCTTGTTAGCAAGTAGACATATGGATCTGACATGAGCATAACTCCTTTAGAACATTGCTGGAAGCTATCATCCAGCAACGTAAATGTTTCAACAGCTATAAAAACGCCACATCCGCATTACCTCGTTCAAGGGATTACGATACATTGGAAGGGTGGGAATGCAATTACTTGAAAGGAGGACCGATGAGCCTATCATTCCCTATTTTTTCTCTTCCTCATCACGCTTGTGCCATGGATTCAAGGCTTCTCTCATAGCTTGTGCTTCTGGACTGCTTTCCCAAGCTCGTTTCTCTGACTCCAGTACCGTTACCTTCTCATCTGTAGTAAATAGAAAGCATCATTAACGTTATCATGCACCAAACAAACCAAAGAACTTGACAATGTGAATCCCCATGGGCACCTAACAATAGAAGTTTGTGTTGTTGTTACTGATGGAGGATTTCCTCATCAATCAAGTTTAATTAGTACTTCAGGAGGAATGCTGGATTCATTAGCTAATGACGTCTAGAGGCCCCATTGATTTCACAGAAACACCTGACTAGTTAACTCTAGAGCTAGGTGTAAAATTCTGAGGAGACTTGGCATGCGCAGGAGATGAAAACTTGTCTAGAGTGCATCTACCCTAACGATTTGATCAACAAGCTAATTACAAGAGGTTGGATATTGAATGGAGGAGGGAGGGACGCACAGAAGCCGGTGTGGATCATGAAAAGTTCCATGGCGGCGCCTATGGCCGCGCCGCCGACGGCGATCTTCATGTACCACCCCGCGAACTTCATACGGCGCTGCTGGCCGCAAGCTGCTGCATCCACAAAGTCCGATCAACCGTACATCAATTGAATGGAGGGGGAGAGATAGCCGGTACCTGTCAGGAGTCAGAGTCAGAGAAGCGGTCGCCGGAGCGAGGAGGCGGCGGCGGAGGAGGAGGAGGATCGTGGCACCAGCTTACCGACCGAAGCGAGGGCGAAGAAGAGATAGCGGGTTGTTACGGCCCAATCCCCAAAGGCCCAACAAAACCGGCAAATCTCTCTCTCCCACTGGACTGAAGAGTGAAGACTGAACCCTTCTAAAAAAAAAGAAAAACTGAAGACTGAACCCACGTGCCGTACTCCCACCCACACGCTCGGCTCGCGCGCACGCGCGCGCAGACTCATGGCGGCGACCTCGCCGGCGCCGACGAGGGCCGCCGCGGCGCTCACCTTGGCCCCGAATAGAAGGGTCCACCATGTCCACATGCCTTCCAGCCGCCCCTGTCCCTGCCGTGCTTCTGCCGCTCCTCGGCGGCGCACTCCGCGGTGCCGCGCGAAGCCGACAGTCAAGGGCGTGGTCGACGACGACGAGGACGCTTCCCGGGAGTCAGAGCCTGAAATGAAGGAGGAGGAAGCTATGGCTTCGATGGGCACGCTGCCGGGATGGCTCAGGCTTGACACGGTTGGGATGGATATTCTGAGCATCGCCGCGCCCGCTGTGCTCGCGCTCGCCGCAGACCCCATCGCTGCGCTCGTCGACACCGCCTTCGTCGGCCATATAGGTAATATATGTTCTTTCTTGCCATCCTGCGCACAGACTATGGTACAAGGTCGATCCATCATCCATGTTAATAAGACGGTGTTTCAGTTTGAGCAACTTAACCAACGATGTTCACAACCAAATTATTGCTATACTACTAGTCCTATTTTGCAGCATTGTAACCTAGTAACTGAAGATCTTGTGATAGAAATTTCGAGCCATTGACATGCATGTGTAGTCAATCTGCACACAAAGTTATGTTTCTCGAATGTAGGATTGCAATTTTTCAAGTAATAGTAATATTTATACCTAGCTATCTCATGAATTAAATATATTGGTTTTTTATATTCATTTTTTGAACTGGAAAGATCGTTGGTCTCTTGATCATTTTTTACTCTATCATCAGGTTCAACTGAACTTGCTGCCGTGGGTGTATCCATTTCGATCTTCAATTTGGTGTCCAAGTTATTTAATGTTCCACTTCTTAACGTGACCACATCTTTTGTTGCTGAGCAGCAAGCGGTAGATGATGGTTATAGAAGAACAGGAGAAAGTAAGCTAATAAAGTGCTCGAAGATTTGTGGAAATTATTGTCATATTTCGTGTTACACTAATTATCTCACTTAAAAGATGAATTTCGAAGATCCCCAGATAAGTTGACTGAAGAAAGGAAGTTTCTTCCGGCAGTCACGACATCTTTGGCTCTAGCTTCTGGTATTGGGTTGATGGAAACTGTGGCACTTATTTTTGGATCTGGAACATTGATGGATGTCATCGGTATACCAGTGGTATGTAGGACTAATTTATCGACAGTCACCAGGCTTAAACGTTTATTGTATCTACGTATTGGCACTCAATTTATTATGTGCTTAGCTGGTAATGTTCAGATAAATGTATTTTTTGTGTTCCTTAGAAAATGAACCAAGTTAGGTTGAGATGGAAGGAAATAAGCAATTATACTACCTGGGAAAGTGAGTTAGAATATGATCATTTTTAGTGGTCAATCATGCTTTCTCATCTCTTGAATTAACTGTAGTCTAGAACTAAATCGCGCCTGGAACACAAGCTTTGATTCGGTTGTAGTCATTTCAAGCCAAGTATTTTTATCATGTATTATTATTCTGTCAGATTCCTCTTGGGTATAAGTTGTTCTTTGTTACATAAACAGGATTCCCCGGTGCGTATACCAGCCGAGCAATTTCTTGCTTTTAGGGCATATGGTGCTCCACCTATCATAGTAGCACTTGCAGCACAGGGTGCATTTCGTGGGTTGATGGATACAAAGACACCTTTGTACGCTATTGGTAAGATATTGCAATTTCTTGTGGCCAAATTGCATAAGCTTAATCATGCACTCCCTCCATCCGGAATTAATTGTCGCTGAAATGAGTGTATCGCGTTTCAGCGACAGTTAATACCGGATGGAGGTTGTAGCTTTTTTATCATTTTTAGTATCTTTAACAAGCAAGTCTCAGGAACACATATGCCCTATATGCACTTCAGATATCCTTTTGACCCTGAAACAGTAGGAGAGGCTCCTGCTGCAATATGTACATGAGATATTATCTTCTTGATTTGGATGTTTTGCATGCAGGTGTTGGTAACCTAGTAAATGCAATACTTGATGCCATATTTGTCTTTCCGCTTGGTTTAGGAGTAAGAGGTGCTGCGTTGGCGACTGTAACATCTGAGTATGTTAAAGCTATCATGAAAATCTAATGTACTTTCCTCATTGGTGGCCCCTAGCTCTTACTTTTAGTGATCTGCATCCATGGGGATCTAATTATCTGGAAAATATTTGCCTTCTGTCAGGTACGTGATAGCTTGCATCCTCCTTTGGAAGTTGAATAGTAAAGTAGTAATCTTCTCAGGAAAGATTATTGCTGGTGGAGTGATCCGCTACCTGAAATCAGGTTGGAAGATATTCATGTTGTTTATTTCAAAGGACTTGAGAACATTAGTTTTGCATACCTTATCCATGGATGTGATGTGACCTCAGTAGTTGTTGTTCTCTTAAACACATCAAATTGTGAACTGTTCTGCAGGTGGACTGCTGATCGGTAGGACCATAGCAGTGCTCCTCACCATGACACTGTCGACATCTCTCGCTGCAAAGGAAGGGGCTATTCCAATGGCTGGCCATCAGTTATGCTTGCAAGTATGGTTAACAATCTCTTTACTCAATGATGCGTTAGCTCTTGCTGGACAGGTATGTACATTATATAGTGTGGTATTTTATTTCTACCCTGTTAGCTTGGTGTGTGTTCTTGAAGTATCCATAAAACAATGCAGGCTCTACTTGCAACTGAATATACGAAAAGAAATTACAAGCAGTCGCGCATTGTTCTGTACAGAGTTCTGCAGGTTAGATATACATTTCATGGAAATGAAGTTCAGAAATACTGCTCAAGTTCTCTTTGTCCCTTACCTCCAAGTGTAAGATGTTTGTTCACATCTTCTGTTACGCAGATTGGAGGGGCGACTGGTATGGCACTCGCTATAATCTTGCTTTTCGGGTTTGAGTCTTTCTCCTTGCTTTTCACAGACGATCCAGCAGTTCTGGCTATTGCCAAATCTGGAGTATGGGTAATGAGATATTTACAACTGCTCAAATAAAACCTAATGTGACAAGTGAAGTTTTGATACCATGATACTTACTGCTCCGATATTAAAACTTTCAGTTCGTCGCCATCTCCCAGCCAATAAACGCTGTTGCTTTTGTGATTGATGGGCTCTATTATGGTGTATCTGACTTCGCATATGCTGCATACTCCATGGTCTGAACTGGAGCTCTGTTTGCACTTTATTCCCTGTCTTGCTGTCAATAGTAAATGAGCTGCAAAATATTGAACTATCTGGTTTGCTCAGTTCTTTGCAGGAGCCATATCGTCGGCTTTCCTACTCGTTGCCGCTCCTCAATTTGGTCTTGGTGGCGTCTGGGCCGGTCTCATTCTTTTTATGAGTTTGCGAGCAGTTGCTGGGTTGTGGAGGTAGTGTAGACTATATAGGTTTCCATTGCCCTTCTCATGGAAGTTGGGATGGAAAAAACCTTGACGACTTCAGGTAATTTTCTGATGTGCAGGTTAGGGAGCAAAGGTGGACCCTGGAACTTGATCTTGTCAGAGACTGACTTACGCGACAAAATGTGATACCCTAGATAATTTGATGAGAAGATGAAAAGATAGAAAATAAGACATCTTGGCTTTCTTGTACAGTTACTTGGCAAATACATGTACAGATCCAGTGGAAGTTGCAAACTTCATTTACTGCCAAGGCATTGTCACTAAGGTTGTAGCAGTAGAAGCACCTCTTACTTTGTTGTGGCATTTGTTGCAAGTGCTACGGGTAGTTGGTTTGGTTGTCTTTTACACCTTCAGATCTACCCTAGATATATAAGCATTCTCCACTTGGTTGTAGCGGTTATTGCAAATGCGACAAAAAAGTTGGTTTAGCTGTTTTGTACACCATGTGCAGGAAAAATATTGTTTGCTAGCCAACATGTGCATGAAGTACTGCAACTTCTACTGCAAAAGAGCTATGAGGTGCGCGTTTTTATGCTCATTTTGGCTTTCTTTTTTATGTAATAGGTTGTTCCTTACTTCATGTATTAGCTCAAAGCTTTAGCCTTTTGGGGGAAAATGTTTCCTTTATTCCTCTGAAGAAACCAGTTGGTGGTGATGGTCCTCTCACCTTGGATGATATCAATCTACTATCGATGGCTGAGACTGAACTTCGATTGCTCGCCACCCGCTTAAATCTATTTTTGTAAAAATACCCCAATCTTCCTTGAATTTTTGGATATACACCGCGCAGCATCTCAATTCAATTCAAGTAATTGGTCTCGTAAACATGTATTCTTTCCTGTCCATGAAATGTAATGCTTTGGACGAACCTTCGATCAAACTTTTAAAAAAATAGTATTAATGTTGTTTTAAATATTTAGGTCGGAAACTTGAAATTTTTGTGTTAAATTCTGTTGAAAAGTAATCCCTGAAGTATTACAGTTTTGCTTTGTTTATACATATACTGTAATAAAAAGTACTCCCATCTGATTCGTTTTCTTAGGCCCATCTTGAGAAAATTCCATACTTATATAGAGTTTTTCACAATTCGCAAAAAAAAGGTTTTCATAAATCCTGAACCAATAGATGCGCTTGTTAGGATGACATGGTAGCTGACTAAGTTGACAAGTGAGACGCATACTCATTAGAGGTTGTTTAAAAATTTATTTGATTCAGTCAAATTATATGAATTGTATTGATATTTAATGAATGATTATGGCTAGAGGCACCACACTAATCGTTGGGCATCTTTGATTTGAAGGATATTCATACGAATTTTGAAGGATGGGAAATTTTCCTATGTTTGTCGTTTGACTCGTAGGGATTAATTTTTTCTATATTCCATATAATTTTATCATCCAATCAAAGCTCTTAGAAAGAATCCTTTGTTTTTCGTGTGATGCAGACAAGCAAACCAAAATCAAATAGTCCAAAAGGGATGGCATTGTATTCCTATGTTCTTTCTATTCATGTGTTATTTAAATCATGTTAATCAAATAGATCCTCGCTGTCATATGAGATATAACCCCAAGGGATAGTGGTTGTTTTACTTTTCAATACGTTGCCCTAACCGATGCGCCTGATTGTTGGAAATATGTCCTAGAGGCAATAATATTGTGTTATTATATTTTCATATTCATAATTAAGAGTTTACATTCTATGCTATAATTGCGATTCAGTGGAAATTCATATGCACGTGTGGAATGATAAACGGATAAATAAAGATTCCTAGTCTTGCCTCTAAGGCCGGATCACTTGTTGTTGGTGATCACGTTTTCCGAATCTTAAGATATCGTTAAGTGTAACGATGATCGTAAAACAACATTGAGAGTATGACATTAGAAGAATGATCATATTGAATCGACCCAACTTTGGTTGTTGTACTTCGAGATAATATCGTCTAACATCAATTGTTATAACACAAAGATTTAACATGTGTTTTATGTTCCTTAGACCATGAGAGTATGGTACTCACTTCTTACCGTATTATGAACTTTGGGGTTTCCCAAACATCATGTGCAACTAGGTGATCATAACAATAACTTACAGGTTTATCAGAAAGTTTGACAAGGGACTAGATAGCTTGAGAGTGGGATTTTCTCCTCCGATGATTGAGAGATATTATTAGGGCCCTCTCAGTGTGACAGCATCCATCATCATCTGGGTAGACACAGGCGACTTAGTCACCGGGATGCCGGAACACGAAAAAGAGAAAGAAGAACAAAACAGGTAACGGGGATAACGGGTATAGTGAGCATGTGATGACTCGGAGGATGCCGATGCATCCCGGGTTTTGAAAAGTATCGCGAAGCAAGGGAATATCACATGATAACCAAAGTTTCACTCGAATACCATTCGTATACTTAAAGGGATCGATATGTGCATCCATGGTTCCGCTACCGGCCATTGAACGAAGGAGTTTCGTTCGTGTCTATAAGTTACCGAACATACGGGGTCACAAGCTTAAGCTAATCACGATATGCTGATTGTTAGTAGGACGGGAGTAATGAGAACATATTTGTGAAATTGTATCATTAATATTCGATCGATATAGTTTCGAGAGGATCTAGAAGGGATTCGGAGAGTATCGAGTAATACCAGGTATTACCGATAAATATAACTTCGGGCTGCTTCAACGTTCATGTGGAAGTTCTAGGATTTCTAGAAGTATAATCTACTAATATGTTTTTCCCATAGTTTTTTTATACTTTTTGAATGGTATAATGATGATAGTGTGGCTAGGAGGTTGTTTGGATCTTGCCCATGGCAGCCACACCAACTCGTGGGCAAGCCAAAAAATTGGTGAGCCTTTTGGCCGCCCGCGTTTTTGCCAATGGTTACTGTAATTATGAATTGGAAGCATGGATGGAGCATTGACAAGCAAAATAATTGTCTACCATCCAGATAGATTGCCCGTATGTGATCAACGGCAATTTTTTAGCTTGGCAACTTATTGCTCAAAACTAAACAACCCATAAAATACAATGGCACTGAAAGTGATTTGGATGCGACACTGATAGATGCGACAGACTCCGAGGCAAAGACAGTGGGTGAAGGAACAAAAACAATAATGATTTATAATGGTAGCAAAATACAATGATGCCCCAAAGGATGTAAATATTAGTTGCACGCACCGAAATTTGCCTATTTTAGGAAAAACAATAAACCATGACGACTCATATCATTTTGCATTGTGACTCATGACAAAAATGTGCATGCTTATATATTAGCCTCGTACCAGTTTACAAATGGGCCTCACTGCTCATTCATGGCAGACAAACAAAAAAATTATTGATGACATTGCAACAAAATCGATTAATAATCCAAAAATATGGTAGCAAAACCAAACTTCAGTAATAGCAAAACACCATAAAGTTTCTGCGTATATAGGAAATAGTATATTATCTAACTATTCATATAAAAAATAGATAATTATCGTTTCAATGTTGATGAAATATCTGTGAACTGGGGTGGGTAGTGAAATAGGAGGTTGCCGGAGTTTATATATTTATCATTTTGTCATGTTTGACATATATTTTTTGGAGATCTAATATTGCCTTCCAAATGATGACCTCCACCTAATTAAAGTCATTGTTTGATTCCAAGTAGAAATTATTTGGTGACGACGTCTAAAATTTGATCAAAATTGCCTTGTGAATAAATCAGAAAAGGAAATAAATCTATTTGGTGACGGGGTCCCAAATTTTAGAAGGAACTTTCTTTCCCTTTCCTCTCTATCACATGCATATGGGAATGACTGATTTCTTGATTGTACAAGCATTATCTTTTTGTTAGAAAAATCATATCTCCTACTGCATCCTATCTTATTTTTCTATCCATCCTATCTTATTTTTCTATCCCAGCCAAAACAAATATTTTAATTTTGTTATTAAATAATATATACACTAAAGGGTTGCCCAGGAGTATGTGTATCACACATTGATATATACTACTAAAATGGCTCCACTGATACTTGTCAATGAAATATGCCGTAACTTTTTCATACATATTTTATTGAATATAATACATTATTAAACCAAAAAAGAGATATGCCGATACTTCAAAACATGTCACTTGGCAACGAAATGTTGCACGCACCATGTTGATACATTTGTATATTAAAAATAAAATATGCATTTGTGTACACATAGATAATTCTAGTGTCCATCATTTCTAGCGTGAACAATATCATTGACGAATGCACATGTTTCATTAAGTGTCATGAGTCTGGCTTCATGGATATCTATGATAAAGACCAGTGTGAGTAATGACGTAATATTATAGATAATAATGTAATGACAATAAATATAAAATAGTATGCAACCCCTACTTTGTAGATGATGATCATCATCATCAATGTCAGGAGAAAAGAAGAACGTGTTCTCCCTCATAGTGTGCAAGCATTGACGCCTCCAATTTAATTGTATGTAAGTAACAACAAGCTTTTCGGACACATTTTAGGTGTGTTGCAAATGGTAGAAGTAACGACCAACATTCTTTTCACATACACGTAGAAAAATTATCTGCCATCTACAAACCAAAACATATGTTTATTTATGTTCGAAACAATAAAATTGAAAGAAGCATATGAAAATCTTAAATTTTAAATGGCGCATACTGAAAGTTCATGGGGCCAATCTCGAGGAAAGGGATGTGGCGTCTATATATTAAATCTAGGCAAGAATAACAAAAACATCTGCAAAATTTTAATCAAAGTGAGACACAGAGTTGTATGGAATAATATGTAAAAACAAAGTTAAAGATGGTGCACTAGTGATACTTCTCTTCCATAATGAGAATATGACCCCAAACTATGGGAAACACGGTGTATAAAATTGTTGATGCTATCGTGTGCGATGACATCCCAACTTCGGTCCTAGCATTTAGTGTGATTACAAACTCCATGGCTAGATACAAAAATGTCCATCGGGTGTCTCCGTGGGCTTTAACCCAACGCGAGTAAAGTCATAGGTCATGCCGTTATGTAGCATGGTGTTGAAACGAACTGCTTGGTTGTTGTATACGACAGCTACCATTTTTGTTCTCTAATGTTATTTTATGAATCATAACAATAATCAGTGAACAAAATTGTTTGTCAAATGTGTATATTAAAAAGACATGTTATAAGAAGTGATGAGTAATGGCTTACATCCTGATCCAACAGTATAAGCTGAAGGTAAACATTTCTCGTTCCATTCTTCTTGATTTGGGCCTTCCACATGACCCTAGCATGAATGATCCAAGAATTCTAAAAAATATGCTCCATCTAGACGCTTTGGAAAGTCAAGTTCCTGTGCATAGAATAGAATAAATGGATGATGTAAATAATTGAGCGGTGATGGCAAATTGTCGTGTAGGCTGATTCATCTATCTTGCATGTTCAACAGAGGGGTGATCGGTCGAGGGATGGCAGGAACCTGCGGTGATGCCATCACCCTCTTAGAGGTCCTCAATCTGTATGAGATTACCATGGTTGTGGAGGAGATGGCTGAGCCTATGTAGAAATATGGGATATATATGGTGGTGCGGGGAATTTTTATATAAGCATAGTGGGCGACAAAAAATGAAATATCTTTCAAAATTGGTTTTGGCGGTCTAGGTGCTAGTCCGTAAAAAATCTTTGTCGTACGACCCCACTCTTCGAGCGATCGCAATAGTCATTTCATCAATCTTTTGCAACCTCATAAATATTGCCAATTATTTTTAGTAACCAAAAAATGTGGATCTCCTTGTAATCAAGGCCAATATCCCTCACCGAACATGGTTTCCATTTAACCAACAAAATCGCAAGTCATTTGATCAACCTTCGGCAACCTATTAAATTTAGTTTATTTATCTGTAGTAACACAATAAATTCAGACCTCACTATAATGAAGGCCAGTCTCCCAATTCATCATTGGCACAGTATTTGGCAACCTAACAAATATATTTAATTATTTTTGGTAACCAATCAAATTTGGATCTCCGTGTAATCAAGGCCGGTATGTGGAAGGCCGCAACATTTCCATATTATTGATGTTTTCCATTGGAGGTGTGACATGGAAAGACCAACCATATTGATTGGTGTTCTTTACGGAAGGAAAAAAATTCCCTCGATTACTTTTTATTGTGGACTCGCTCGGTTTGGAAAGGATCTAATTCCCTCGATTCGCTTGATTGCTTTTTATTGTGGACTCTCTCGATTTGGAAAGGATCTGATTCCCTCAATTGCTTTTTTTATTATGCATTAGGGAAGGATGGGATTGACGGGTTTGTATGAGGGAAGGTTGAAAGGATCGATATGGTTGACTAGAGGGGGTGAATAGGCAACTAACATTTTTTAAGCTTTACTTACACAAATTAAGTTTAGCAACAAATAGGTTGTCTAGAAATGCAACTAAGTGAGCAACCTATATGATGCCAGAAACAAGAATAACAAGTAAATAACAAATACAAGTAAAGGTAAGAAGTAACCAAAAGTGGAATCGATGAAGACGAGGATGTGTTTCTGAAGTTCCTTTCCTTTGAGGGGAAGTACGTATCCGTTGGAGCGGTGTGGAGGTACAATTCTCCCTAAGATGCCACTAAGGACATCATATTCTCCTCATGCCCTCACACAATGGCAGATGCCGTGATTCCACTGGTGGGGCCCTTGAAGGCGGCGACCAAACCTTTACAAACAAGGTTGGGGCAATCTCCACAACTGAATTGAAGGCTCCCAACGAGACCATGAAGCTTCACCACAATGGAATATGGCTTCTAGGTGACATCAACCATCTAGGATGCTCAAACACCCAGGAGTAACAAGATCCGCTAGGGATTGATGGGGGGAATCAAATTTCTTTTGGTGGAAGTGTAAATCACGGCCCTCATGTGTCTCCAACTTATCTATAATTTTTGCTTGCTCCATGTTGTTATATTATCATTCTTGGATGTTTTACAATCATTTTACTACAAATTTATATTATTTTTTGGTACTAACCTATTAATGGTTGCAAAATTGCACAAATTCTTGTTTCACACTTTGATTAGTAGAATTTATTATAAATTGTCGAAAAAAACGCAAAAGGAGCCTTGTTGGAGGAGGACTCTAACTTTCCTGAAATCTGTCCACAAATAGTTTTTAGAGACCGTCAGTTGACCCCCGAAAATGGCGTCAAATGGAAAAAGCTAAAACTAGGAAAGTGTAGGGCATTTTATGGCAATGATTATAGACTATAAATTCGTCCAAAACGGAGTTCGTATGCGATCTAGAGAGTACTTTTGATGTGTGGCAACATATAACATCATAAGAGCTAACGTCTAGATACTGCCTCCATACAATTTTTAAGTAAATCTGAAAATAAACTAGACCTACAGAGAAAGATTTTGCAAAAGGAATCAATGAAAAAACTTTCGTAGATCAAAAATTATGAGTAAAAGAAAACCAGGGACTATTCTATAATAAAACAAAATCTGAACAGGGGCTAGTGTGAGAAAACTCAAAGCACCCGAAAGGAAATGCGCCAACCTGCAGCGAAGACGACTTCTGGCAAAGGCACCTTCACCGAAAATGTTTCAGAAAAAGAGAGAACACTGACGAGGGGGTCCCACCCTGTCAGGTTTGAATCTCACCGGTGCCAGAGGCGCGCGGTGGTCGCCGGCGGCGATTGGCGAAGGGAGAGAGCTAACCAAGGGCATCTACACACTCACCGAGTACCCCCGCACGTCGATGAGAGGTAGGCTGGGTCGAGGGGAAGGCTCTAAATCATCGACGACCTTGCTCCGGCGGACGGCAGCTTCGAGCACCACCGGATCTCACCGAGGGGTTCATCTGCAACCAAATTGGAGAGGGGCTTAGGAAGAGGGGTTCACTAGTGTAACACCCAAGGTGCGATCCTATCCTTATTCTCTCATTTTTTTTATTTGGTGGGCTCTTTGGCCTCTTTTTTTGCGTGGGCTTCTGTGGCCTCTTTTATTTCCTCACATGGGACAATGCTCCATTAATGATAATCATCACACTTTCAACTGAAAACTTAGAGTAACGATGACTCTATATGGAATGCCTTCGGTAGTGTACCGTGGCAATGATCTAGCATGACATAGACATCAATGGAAACATCATGCTAGCTATCTTACGATCATGCAAAGGCAAAGTAGATGTGGTGGCACATGTCATGGTGGTAGTTGCATGGCAATATATCTCAGAATGACTTTGAAAAAGCCATAGTAGGTAGGTATGGTGGCTGTTTTGAGGGAGGCTAGTGGTGGGTTTTGTGCACCGACGAAAGTTGCACGGCACTAAGAAGATAGTGA
Organism: Hordeum vulgare subsp. vulgare; assembly: GCF_904849725.1. NCBI lineage: Eukaryota > Viridiplantae > Streptophyta > Magnoliopsida > Poales > Poaceae > Hordeum > Hordeum vulgare. The sequence goes on along the minus strand of NC_058522.1, from coordinate 330,073,502 downwards.
TGGTGGAAGGTGAAAGTGCATCTAAACCATGGACTCAACATTAGTCATGAAGAACTCATATACTTGTTGCAAAAGTTTTATTAGTAATCGAAACAAAGCATTCAACACATACTCCTAGGGGAAGGGTTGGTAGGTATAAACCATCGTGCGATCCCGACCGCCACGCAAAGGATGACAATCAATATACTAATCATGCTCATATTTCATCACATAGAGGTTCACCATACGTGCATGCTACGGGAATCACTAACTTCAACACTAGTATTTCTAGATCCACAACACCTTACTAGCATGACTTCAATATTACCATAACCACAACTCAAAACTAATTGAGATGAATCAAACTTTTCTAACTATTCAATGCACATGAAGGTGGAAGTTTTCGTATCCCTTTAGATAACTACCACTTTTGAGACTACTTTCAAAGCATATATCAAATACCAAGCCACGCACCGCTGTGCTCTAAAATATATAAGTGAAGCACATAGAGCAAAAGTATCTAGCTCAAAAGATATAAGTGAAGCACATCTGAGCTGAATTGTCTACCAAAAGATATAAGTGAAGCTCGACAAAATCACGGTGAGTGCATGTCTCTCTCTCTAGGTGTGCAGCAAGGATGATTGTGACACAACAAAAATAAAAGACTCCTACGATACAAGACGCTCCAAGCAAAAACACATAACATGTGGTGAATAAAAATATAGCCCCAAGTAACGATGCTATATAGCCCCAAGTAAAAATATAGCCCCAAGTAAAAATATAGCAAAATAAAAATATAGCCCCTTAATCACAAGCGCGATGCATCTCGGGACCACTCGGGCGCGCGCCGCTACATTGCTGGCATCTGAAAAGCTTCGGCTGATACCGCTACGCCGAGTACCCATAATTCTTCCCGCGTAGCCGGTTAGTGCGAAAAGGTCTCCGACCAACCCAGATCAAATACCCAAATCCATTAGCATTTTAATTAGGCCATCAACACAATCTCACGGGAATCCACCCGTCTTACAACTAATCACCCATGATCCCAGTAACATGGTCGAGTAACTGTGTGGTTGTAACATCGGGGGGAATTCGAGGTATCACCCTCGTTGGATTCCGAATGATGTACCCGTCAAGGTGGGCTTAGAGGAATCACCCTCGGGGGTCCCACACTTGAGGGGTTGCACGACAGGGGCGTCATCGGGAATGGTGAAAGAGGAATCACCCTCGATAACCACGACCGACTAGCTATACTACAGAGATATCATCAGGAGTACTTAGCGAGGTGTCACCCTCGGTACCCGATAGTATCTTTGTAGCGTCGTACAACGAAGGGGGTGTATGTGTTGTGTCGGGTCTGGCTCGTCGATCAGAGATCGAGATTGAAAACAAGCGGGGCAACTGAACTACGGGGTGAGAGGGGATGACTGCTCCACCTATACTAAGCATATTAAGGATACATGACTGAAAGTAGCAGTTCATCAAAAACAGGCTATGCATCAGATATAAGAGCTAACTACAACAGTAGAAAAATACTAATGCAAGCAGTAGGAAGAAAGACATAGGCGATATAGGAATGATCAAGGGGAGTTTGCTTGCCTTGCTGCTCTGCGGCAAAGGACTGATCGGCAGGGTCGTAGATGTACCCGGCAGCAGCGTCAGTCTCGGGGTCTACCGGTAAGAAGAGGGGGAAGAAACAATAAATAATAGCACCGATGCAACACAAGGCATGACATGGCAAGATGCAGGCTAGACATGAGCTAACGCAGCAACATCCGTCATAGACGGGTCGGAAGAATATCTGACGATATTTTCCGGGTCTCGGGCTACTACCGGTTATACTGGAAACGATGGAAAAGTTCCATGTTTGCTATGCTAGGGACGCGTGACAGACGAATGGACCGTGTATCCGGGTTCGTCTCGCTTTGCTAATCAACTTTCATGTTGAAATTATTTTGATCTGACTTACGGATTATTTAATATTAATTTTCAAAGTTTTATTAATTATTTAGGAATTAAAAACAGATTTAAAAGATTTAATAAAATCCTATTATGACATCATCGCGATGTCATGCTGACATCAACATTTGACTGGTCAACTGACCAGCGGGTCCCGAACGTCATAGGCACAAGTTTTATTTAAGATTAATTTTAATTAATCAGATTAATTTAGTGGGGGACCCACGTGTCATACTCTAATTATTCTAATTAATTAATTTAACTAATATATCTATTTATTTATTTAATAAAAACATTATTTTTATTTTTTTATATTTAATTATCGCGTGGGGCCTCCCTGTCATAGACAGCGGGTGCATTGGCCCCACCGGTAAGTGACCCAAGGCCATTTACTCATCTTTTTTTATTAGATACCTAACCGTGCAAATATCGTATTCCTCTAAATATCCATATACGCAAATACATACATCACATCTCATACATACATACATACATACGCATCTAATACATCATTGGTTTTTTTTTTTTCTCTCAAAACTCTCATCTCCCTCTCTGTTAACAGAGAGACACAGAACTCTCTCTGCTCCAACTCAACCTAGAGGAACCAAATATTCAATCCTTCCTACCGGAGTCTACCGTCGACGGATCGAGGTCCCGTTTGCCGGAACGGAACCGGGACGGCGAGGAGAACGACATGGTGGGAGGAGCCCGAGGAGGGGCTCACCGACGGTGACGAGACGGCCCGATGAAGCCGGAGTTCGCACGAAGGTGAAGGTGACGACGGTGACGCGGTTCCGGTGAAGACGGGCGTGCCGGCGAGGAGGAGCCGGCCGGAGGTTCGCCGAGAGGGGCCCCGGTGAGGAGGGGCCCCCGGAGATGGAGCCGGCCGGAATTGAGGCCGGCAAGAGGGACCTCGAGGAGGCCGGGGCCCCTGCCGGCGGGGTAGAGGCCGAGGGGGGGGGGCGGCTCGTCGGCGGGAAGGAGGGCCGAGGGGGGCCGGGGCTCGCCGCGGGGAGGAGGAGGCCGTGAGGGGGCTGCCGGCGGGAGGAGGAGAGGCCGCCGGGGGGGCTGCCGGCGGGAGGAGGAGAGGCCGCCGGCTGAGGTGGGGCGAGGTGGAGGAGGGATCTGGGGGAGTGGGGCGACGGGAGGTGGGATGGGGGCTCTCGGTTGGTGGGAGTGGGGGGGGCGAGAGAGAGAGGGAGTTACGAGAGATGGGGCTCGTGGGGAGGGAGTTACGAGAGGGGAGGGAGGGCGCTGTCGGTGGGGGGGTGGGGCCCCCCACGAGGGGGAGGCTGGCGGCAGCGTGGGAAAACGGGGAGGGAGCGAGAGGGGCTCCCTCGCTAGGGGGGAGGCGTTAGGGTTGCGGGATGGGGGTGGCCGGCTGGGCCTTTTGGCCCAGTTGGGCCGGTTGGTTTTCCCTTTTTTTTGATTTGTTTTGTTTTGTTTTACTTTCTTTTCTTTTTTTCTTTTTTTATTTCTTTCTTTCCTATTTATCTTACTATCTGATTTTTCTTTTTAAATACTTTATTTTATCATTCTTTCTTTTACAATTTATTATACATACCTTTAATTCTCTCTTTCATATACATATTCTTTTAATACTTAACATGAATTTATAAAATACTTTTTCTTTTGTTTTCAAAATTTTGGATTCGGACAGACTCGAATCAACGCGGGTCTAAGATGGGAATTCGATGACGTGGCATCATTAGCGGGTGATCACTGTAGCTTAATTACAATAATTACTGTTGCAAATGTCGAGGATGTCACAATTCTCCCCTACTAACAAGAATTCTCGTCCCGAGAATTAAGAGGTAGAGGGAAAGAGCCTGGGGTATTCATCACGAAGATGATCCTCGCGTTCCCAAGTAGCTTCATCTTCAGAGTGATTTGACCACTGTACCTTAAGGAACTTGGTGACCTTGCGACGAGTCTTACGTTCAGCTTGGTCGAGAATGCGGACCGGATGCTCTTTATAAGAGAGGTCTTGTTGTAGTTCAAGCATATCGTGATCCACTGCTCGAATAGGGTCCTTGAAGCAGCGACGGAGCTGAGAAACATGGAAGACATCGTGAACCTGAGAAAGGTTCGCCGGCAGTTCCAATTGATAAGCCACTCTTCCATGCCTTTCGAGAACAGTGAAAGGACCAATATAACGAGGAGCTAACTTGCCCTTGATTCCGAAACGGTGTGCACCTCTCATTGGTGTGACACGAAGATAAGCCTTTTCGCCAGGTTGATAGACCATATCCTGATGATGACGGTCATACTGACTCTTCTGACGAGACTGAGCAGCCTTCAGATTCTCATGAATAATGCGAACTTGATCTTCGGCATGTTGAATAATATCCGGACCGAAGAGTGATCGTTCCCCAGTTTCTGACCAATCAGAGGAGTTCGACACCTTCGCCCATACAATACTTTGAAAGGGGCCATCTTCAGACTAGCTTGATAGCTATTGTTGTAAGAGAACTCGGCATACGGGAGAGATTCCTCCCATTTCTTACCGAAAGAAATGACACAAGCTCGAAGCATGTCCTCGAGAATTTGGTTGACTCGTTCAACTTGTCCCTGGGATTGAGGATGAAATGCCGTGCTGAAGGACAGATGAGTCCCCATAGCCTTCTGAAAACTTCCCCAGAATTTTGAAGTGAACAAGCTGCCACGGTCCGAACTGATTACCAACGGAATACCGTGAAGTGAAACAACTCTTGACATATAAAGATCTGCCAGTTGACTAGCATTAATCGTTTCTTTGACGGCCAGGAAATGTGCAACTTTTGACAGTCGATCAATGACGACAAGAATAACATCATTACCTTTCTGAGATCTGGGAAAACCAGTGACAAAGTCCATTTCAACATGGTCCCATTTCCACTCGGGAATAGAGATAGGTTGCAAAGTTCCAGCAGGCTTTTGGTGTTCTGCTTTGATACGCCGGCATATATCACATTCTGCCACATAGCGTGCGATGTCTTGTTCCATATTGGGCCACCAGAATCTTTGCCGGATGTCTTGGTACATCTTGGTACTACCCGGGTGAATAGACAATGGTGTGTCATGAGCTTCTTCCATCACCTTCCCAGTCATCCTGAGATTTTCCTTCTTATTTGGGACGAATAGGCGACCCTTGAAATACAAGGCGCCACCTTCATCAACAGTGAAAAGGGAGGGTTTACCCTTCGCAATATAGCTCTTAATCCTGTCGACATCATCGTCAAAGTCTTGCAGATTCTTTATGGAGCTCACAAGATCTGGTTCAACCACTAGGTTACTGAGGGAACCCTGATTAACAACACGAATGTTCATCTTTTGAAACTCTTCAGGAGGGGGAACAAGGTAACCCTGAGGAACAATGTGGAGGTTCAGCTTACGGAATTCCTCTTGCAGACGATCGTGAACCTGATGAACCTGGAGGTGGTTGCAGTATGACTTGCGACTTAAGGCATCAGCCATTACGTTAGCCTTGCCAGGGGTATATGATATACTACAGTCAAAATCTGCTATACGCTCCATCCATCTTTGTTGACGCAGGTTCAGCTCCGGTTGAGTGAACAAGTACTTCAGACTTTGATGGTCGGTGTAGATTTCACAGCGATTACCGACAAGGTATTGTCGCCATTCCTTCAATGCATGAATGACTGCGGCAAGCTCAAGGTCATGAACTGGGTAGTTCTCTTCATGAGCACGCAGTTGACGTGAAGCATAAGCGATCACCTTGCGATCCTGCATTAGGACACAACCTATTCCTTGACGAGAAGCATCACAGTATATGACGAAATCCCTTTTCGTATCTGGAGGAGCAAGTACTGGAGCGGACGTCAGTTTGTCCTTGAGTGCCTGGAAACTTTCCTGGCATCTATCAGTCCATTCATACTTAACACCTTTGTGAAGCAGGTTGGTTAAGGGCTTCGCAATCTTGGAGAAGTTCTCGACGAATCGACGGCAATAGCTGGCGAGTCCGAGAAAACTTCTGACTTGCTTGACATTCTTCGGGGGAGTCCAGTCAAGAATAGCTTGAATTCGTTCGGGGTTGACCGCAATACCATCCTTGGAAATCACATGACCAAGGTAAGTCACTTCGTCTAGCCAAAACTCACATTTGGAATACTTCGCATAGAGTTTATGCTCCCGAAGCTTATCCAGTACAAGATGAAGATGCTCAGCATGCTCTTCTTTGTTCTTCGAAAACACCAAAATATCATCCAGATATACCACGACAAATTTGTCGAGGTAGTCCATGAATATATAATTCATCAATTGAGAGAAAGTTGCCGGTGCATTGGTTAAGCCGAAGGACATGACAGTGTACTCGTATGATCCATATCGAGTAACAAAGGCGGTCTTTGGAATATCCTCCTTGCGAACACGGATCTGGTGGTATCCCAATCTCAAGTCGAGCTTAGAGAAAACGGTGGAACCAGCAAGTTGATCATACAAATCATTTATCCGCGGGAGAGGATATTTGTTCTGAATAGTGGCCTGGTTGATAGGACGGTAGTCTTGAACCAATCGATTTGTCCCATCCTTCTTCTTAACAAAGAGAGAAGGTGCTCCCCAAGCAGAGGAACTCGGACGGATGAAACCCAGACGGAGCGAGTTGTCAATTTCTTGCTTAAGTTCAAGGAGTTCATGTGGTGGCATTTTATAAGGACGCTTGGCAATAGGAGTGGTACCGGGTACCAAGTCAATGACAAACTCGAGAGCTCGAGCAGGGGGAATCCCCGGAAGTTCTTCTGGAAAGACATCTTGAAATTCTCGGACCACTGGTATGTTTTCAATTCCTTCCAGAGGCGACGCATTTAATGCATTCAAAGCATACAGTCGTGCCTCAGCATTACGGACGAGATGCGCATGGTAGCTTATTACTTCATCTGAAGGGTGTAGGAGGTGGACGGTCTTGGTGGCACAAACGATCGATGCCGTATGAGCTTTCAACCAGTCCATCCCCAATATGAGATCAATGTTGGATGACTTTAGTAGGATGGGGTTGGCAAGGAATTCTAATCCTTCAATTTCAACTGGAACATGGGGGCAAACCACAGAGGTTCGGCATTCGCCCCCAAGGGTGTTTACCACTATCGGGATGTTCATCTCTTCGCTCCTAATGTCATGCATGTATTCAAAAATTTCCGACATAAAGGAATGAGATGCTCCTGTATCAAACAATACAGAAGCAGGTACTGAGTTAACGAGAAGTGTACCCATCACGGTAGCAGGCTGGTCTTGAGCTTGACCCATATCAATGTTGTTGGCCTGACCACGAACATAAGCAGGCTTAGTGTTGAAGTTGCGGTTCTGGTTGTTGCCACTGCCAGTTGCCGTAAGTGTCAGCTGATTCGGTTTCTGCCTGCAGTCTCTAGCACGGTGACCTGGACGGCCACACTTGAAGCACAGCCCGTCCTCAGGACGGGAAGGAGGAACTCGAGGCGGTGGAGCTGGGAGCCTCGGCTGCCTAGGTGGTGGAGGAGGCAGGCGAGGTGCAGCATAGGACGGCCTCGGAGTAGGAGCAGGTGCATGGTACATGTTGTTGGGAATCCAGATCTTCCGCTTCTGTGCAGATGAGCCCGAAGATGAGCCCATGTCACGGTTGCGCTTGCTGCTATCTTTGTATTCCTGCACACCAGTCTCAACCTGAATGGCCTTGTTCACGAGGGTGGCGAAATCAGCATAGTCCTGAACGAGGAGTGTCAGCTTGATATCAGGGTGGAGGCCTTCACGAAACTTCTCCTGCCTGCGTGCATCAGTCGCAATGTCTTCTTCAGCATAGCGAGATAATTCCAGAAATTCCCGCTGGTAAGCATCCACAGTCTTGTTGCCCTGGACCAAGTTGCGGAACTCACGCTTCTTCCGTTCCATGATTCCCTGGGGAATGTATCGAGCACGAAAAGCAGCCTTGAACTCTGCCCAAGTGATGATAGTTCCATCGGGCTGAGAGCGCCTGTGGCTGTCCCACCATTGAGCAGCGGGACCCTTCAGAAAGTAGGCGGCAAAGTTGACATAGCTCGCTAGGGGCACATTGGCAGACTCTAGCTCATAAGAAATGTCACGGAGCCAGTCATCAGCATCTAGAGGCTGAGTTGAGCTGCGGTAGATCGCAGGGTTGAGACGGCAGAAGTCTTGTAGTGTCATGCCTTGTGGTTGGTTCATGTTTGGCCTTTGGAACTGATCCATGAGCCCTTGCATAAACTGGCGGTTCAGCTCAAACTGTTGGATCATCCCCGCCATATACTCAGGAGGCGGGGGTGGTGCATCGTTGGTAGGGGCACGCGGGCGGCCAGCTGGTCTAACCATCCTGTTAAATATTTAGCAGGGGTAGTTTAGCTTAAAGTAATTGAAAGGCATCGCACGCATTCATGAAGTAATTAAGCATAATGAAAGGGAAACGGGATAGATACTGCATAGTAGTTGAGTTCGACATACAGACCCATACATAAGTTCGATTACAGACTAACGATTAAAAATTCGAAATTTGGCGATAGCCCGGACGCATTTGACGATACCCTGGACTCACTAGGCGGCGCGCAGGCACGCGGTGGAAGAGTACCACAACGAGATGTAGCGATAAGGCTACATCAACGTCGGAGAGGACGATCGAATCATGGTAGCTGGCGGTGATAGAAGGTAGGGACAGGACCCTGTGTCCCGTTGTGACTCTGGTGAGGGTACCGCATCCAGTCGAGCAGCTGAGGTCCAAGTGCAGGGGTTCTACCCCCAACATAAGTCCACTCCAGAGCTGATGGTAGCTCTATCCTGCTCGGCTCGCGGATGCGCATAGGTGGAACCCTCGGACAGTGTGATGGCTGCAGCTCTGTCAACGCGTCGTAAAGACGAGCGCGCGTAGCATACAGCTCCACAGTCAGAGCTCGGAAAGCACGATCCATTGCCTCAGTGTACCGCACCAGAACCCGCGCGTCGTAGCGACGCGTCACGTAGGGGGCGCAGACAGCGATGTAGGAACGGTCGCTGCGCTCCCGAACGTCAGAAGCGTAGGCAGTAAGATCAGACCCAGTCTCATCCCCAGCAGGAGCATGCGGGATGTATCTGAAAGGGCTCTCCTCCAGGTGAGGGTACGCTCCACGGAGACGGGTGATGGCGATGTAGGCCGCTTCATGGACGGCCATCTCGACCGACACTCCAATACCACAGAACACGTGGCGCTCGAGGGTCTCGCCGCCCCTCTGGTCGAAGATGCGAACCTCAGCCTGGTACTGGTACTGGTTATACTAGCGGAAATCCTCGAACACGGTGTACTCGGGGTACCAGCGATATCCCAGCCTGGTCAGGAGATCGACCAAAATGGCCGGGAACCCAGTCGTCTCAGTGGCCTGTGTCAGGCGCACGTGCTGTCTTGCAGGACGCATCTGAAAATAAGATTGACGGATGTCAATGACATCGTGTGTAATACATATTCAGGAGAAAAAGAGTAGATAGTCCAGCGCTCCGGATCGATGTGATTCGAGAACCTAATGTTAGAGTTAGTAAAATCTTTGACCCGAAAGAGAAGAGAAAGTAGAGCCCAGAGTATAGGAAAGGAGTAAAAGATACTAATACCACCCAATTGAGATGTGGGCCCGTAAGCCACAACATCAGTGTTAGTAAAGTTTTTCAAACACTAGACTCAACTTCGGCCAAGGAGTTGGAAAGGGGGCTACCTACAGGCAGTTGGCTCTAATACCAACTTGTGACGCCCTCGATTTAATCGTATGCTAACCATACACGCAAATGCGTACGATCAAACCCAAGGACTCACGGGAAGATATCACAACACAACTCTAGACACAAATAAAATAACATCAGCTTCATATTACAAGCTAGGGGCCTCGAGGGCTAGAATACGAAAGCTCGATAAACACATGAGTCAGCGGAAGCAACAAATATCTGAGTACACACATAAAACATGGGGTGCCTTAGAGAAGGCTAGCACAAAAGATACAACGATCGAACGAGGCGAGGCCTCCTGCCTGGGAACCTCCTAACTACTCCTGATCATCAGCGGCCTCCACGTAGTAGTAGGCACCGTCGGGGTAGCAGTCGTCGGCGGCGGGGACCTCCATCTCCTGGGCTCCATCATCTGGTCGCAGCAAACGGATCAAGGGGACAAGGGGGGAGCAAAGCAGCGGTGAGTACTCATCCAAAGTGCTCGCAAGTCTTACATCAGAACTATCCTAATTATGCATCAGTATCAAAGAAGGGGGTTATATGTGGACTGACTGCAGCAATGCAAGAATAGAGAGAGAAGGCCTAGTCCTATCGAAGACTAGCATCTTCAGGGTCTTGCAGCAATAGACGAGAGTAGAACAGGGGTAAAACATTAATAGTCATATTGTTACAGCAAATTAAAGTGAGGTCACGCCTAAGGATCCTCCCTCGACTCCCTGCGAGGAAGCAATCCCGAGGCAAACTAATTCCAGTTAAGTAACAATTGTAGTTGTAAAAGATCGGGGCACAACTCCAAGTCGTCCTGTAACCGTGGACACGGCTATCCGAATAGTTAATTTTCATCCCTGCAGGGGTGCACCACATGTCCCGTCACGCTCGATAACACTCTGGCCGGACATACTTTTCTGGGTCCTGCCCGGCCTCGGAATATCGAGACGTCGCAGCCCCACCTAAGACTAATCAGAGAGGCCAGCCCGCCGGTCTAAATCCTAAGCACAAAGGGTTCGTGGGCCCAGTTCCCCTTCACGCTCCTGCACGTGGCGTGGGCGGCCGACGTCAGTCCTAGCATCCCTTAATCACAAGCGCGATGCATCTCGGGACCACTCGGGCGCGCGCCGCTACATTGCTGGCATCTGAAAAGCTTCGGCTGATACCGCTACGCCGAGTACCCATAATTCTTCCCGCGTAGCCGGTTAGTGCGAAAAGGTCTCCGACCAACCCAGATCAAATACCCAAATCCATTAGCATTTTAATTAGGCCATCAACACAGTCTCACGGGAATCCACCCGTCTTACAACTAATCACCCATGATCCCAGTAACATGGTCGAGTAACTGTGTGGTTGTAACATCGGGGGGAATCCGAGGTATCACCCTCGTTGGATTCCGAACGATGTACCCGTCAAGGTGGGCTTAGAGGAATCACCCTCGGGGGTCCCACACTTGAGGGGTTGCACGACAGGGGCGTCATCGGGAATGGTGAAAGAGGAATCACCCTCGATAACCACGACCGACTAGCTATACTACAGAGATATCATCAGGAGTACTTAGCGAGGTGTCACCCTCGGTACCCGATAGTATCTTTGTAGCGTCGTACAACGAAGGGGGTGTATGTGTTGTGTCGGGTCTGGCTCGTCGATCAGAGATCGAGATTGAAAACAAGCGGGGCAACTGAACTACGGGGTGAGAGGGGATGACTGCTCCACCTATACTAAGCATATTAAGGATACATGACTGAAAGTAGCAGTTCATCAAAAACAGGCTATGCATCAGATATAGGAGCTAACTACAACAGTAGAAAAATACTAATGCAAGCAGTAGGAAGAAAGACATAGGCGATATAGGAATGATCAAGGGGAGTTTGCTTGCCTTGCTGCTCTGCGGCAAAGGACTGATCGGCAGGGTCGTAGATGTACCCGGCAGCAGCGTCAGTCTCGGGGTCTACCGGTAAGAAGAGGGGGAAGAAACAATAAATAATAGCACCGATGCAACACAAGGCATGACATGGCAAGATGCAGGCTAGACATGAGCTAACGCAGCAACATCCGTCATAGACGGGTCGGAAGAATATCTGACGATATTTTCCGGGTCTCGGGCTACTACCGGTTATACTGGAAACGATGGAAAAGTTCCATGTTTTCTATGCTAGGGACGCGTGACAGACGAATGGACCGTGTATCCGGGTTCGTCTCGCTTTGCTAATCAACTTTCATGTTGAAATTATTTTGATCTGACTTACGGATTATTTAATATTAATTTTCAAAGTTTTATTAATTATTTAGGAATTAAAAACAGATTTAAAAGATTTAATAAAATCCTATTATGACATCATCGCGATGTCATGCTGACATCAACATTTGACTGGTCAACTGACCAGCGGGTCCCGAACGTCATAGGCACAAGTTTTATTTAAGATTAATTTTAATTAATCAGATTAATTTAGTGGGGGACCCACGTGTCATACTCTAATTATTCTAATTAATTAATTTAACTAATATATCTATTTATTTATTTAATAAAAACATTATTTTTATTTTTTTATATTTAATTATCGCGTGGGGCCTCCCTGTCATAGACAGCGGGTGCATTGGCCCCACCGGTAAGTGACCCAAGGCCATTTACTCATCTTTTTTTATTAGATACCTAACCGTGCAAATACCGTATTCCTCTAAATATCCATATACGCAAATACATACATCACATCTCATACATACATACATACATACGCATCTAATACATCATTGGTTTTTTTTATTTTCTCTCAAAACTCTCATCTCCCTCTCTGTTAACAGAGAGACACAGAACTCTCTCTGCTCCAACTCAACCTAGAGGAACCAAATATTCAATCCTTCCTACCGGAGTCTACCGTCGACGGATCGAGGTCCCGTTTGCCGGAACGGAACCGGGACGGCGAGGAGAATGACATGGTGGGAGGAGCCCGAGGAGGGGCTCACCGACGGTGACGAGACGACCCGATGAAGCCGGAGTTCGCACGAAGGTGAAGGTGACGACGGTGACGCGGTTCCGGTGAAGACGGGCGTGCCGGCGAGGAGGAGCCGGCCGGAGGTTCGCCGAGAGGGGCCCCAGTGAGGAGGGGCCCCCGGAGATGGAGCCGGCCGGAGTTGAGGCCGGCAAGAGGGACCTCGAGGAGGCCGGGGCCCCTGCCGGCGGGGTGGACGCCGAGGGGGGTGCGGCTCGCCGGCGGGAAGGAGGGCCGAGGGGGGCCGGGGCTCGCCGCGGGGAGGAGGAGGCCGTGAGGGGGCTGCCGGCGGGAGGAGGAGAGGCCGCCGGGGGGGCTGCCGGCGGGAGGAGGAGAGGCCGCCGGCCGAGGTGGGGCGAGGTGGAGGAGGGATCTGGGGGAGTGGGGCGACGGGAGGTGGGATGGGGGCTCTCGGTTGGTGGGAGTGGGGGGGGGGCGAGAGAGAGAGAGAGTTACGGGAGATGGGGCTCGTGGGGAGGGAGTTACGAGAGGGGAGGGAGGGCGCTGTCGGTGGGGGGGTGGGGCCCCCCACGAGGGGGAGGCTGGCGGCGGCGTGGGAAAACGGGGAGGGAGCGAGAGGGGCTCCCTCGCTAGGGGGGAGGCGTTAGGGTTGCGGGATGGGGGTGGCCGGCTGGGCCTTTTGGCCCAGTTGGGCCGGTTGGTTTTCCCTTTTTTTTTGATTTGTTTTGTTTTGTTTTACTTTGTTTTTTTTTCTTTTATTATTTCTTTCTTTCCTATTTATCTTACTATCTCATTTTTCTTTTTAAATACTTTATTTTATCATTCTTTCTTTTACAATTTATTATACATACCTTTAATTCTCTCTTTCATATACATATTCTTTTAATACTTAACATGAATTTATAAAATACTTTTTCTTTTGTTTTCAAAATTTTGGATCCGGACAGACTCGAATCAACGGGGGTCTGAGATGGGAATTCGATGACGTGGCATCATTAGCGGGTGATCACTGTAGCTTAATTACAATAATTACTGTTGCAAAAGTCGAGGATGTCACAGGATGCCTTCCCGGGGCATCCCCAAGCTTAGGATTTTACGACATCCTTGAATCTCTTGGGGTGCCTTGGGCATCCCCAAGCTTGAGCTCTTGCCACTCTTTATCTTTTTGTCCATAAGAATTTCACCCAAAACTTGAAAACTTCACAACACGAAATTTAAACAGAAACTCATGATAACATTAGTACAAGAAAGCAAACCACAACTTCCTTAGGTACTGTAGCAAACTTAAATTCTACTTGTGCTGATGTTGGGTTACTGTACTTTCAATCTTCTATGGCTAATACCCCCCGATACTATCCATAGTTTCATCAAAATAAGCAACCAACACAAAAAAAACAGAATCTGTTAACAGCAGACCAGTCTGTAGCAATCTGTATGTTTCGTATACCTCTCGTACTTCAAAAATTCTGACAAATTACGACAGTCTGAAGAATTTACGTAGCAATCATCAGCAAAAAGAATCAACTCAAAAGCTCTTACAGAAAAAAATGAAAATTCTTTTCGTGAGCAGAAAGGTTCTGTCTTTTCCAGCATGACCAAACGATCATTCCCAAGCCTAATCATAACAGTTTTGCTTGGCACAAACGCAAAAAGAAACACAAAAAACACAATCATAACAGAATTATGAAAGTGTGGAAAACACAAAATAGAAAGAAAAAGGATAGATTCGTTGGGTTGCCTCCCAACAAGCGCTTTTGTTTAACGCCCTTAGCTAGGCGAAAATGATGGAATCACGTATAGTCATCTTTGGTGCTCAAACCATAGGTAGCCCTCATCATAGATTCATAAGGCAATCTTATTTTCTTTCTAGGAAAGTGCTCCATGCCCTTCTTTAAAGGAAATTGAAATCTAATATTCCCTTCCTTAATATCGATGATAGCACCAATTGTCCTTAGGAAAGGTCTACCAAGAATAATGGGACATGAAGGATTGCAATCTATGTCAAGTACAATGAAATCCACGAGTACATAGTTCTTATTTGCAAAATAAGAACATCATCGATCCTCCCCATGGGTTTCTTGACAGTAGAATCCGCAAGATGCAAATTAAGAGAACACTCTTCAATCTCATGAAAACCAAGAATATCACATAAAGACTTTGGAATCGCGGAAACACTAGCACCCAAATCACACAAAGCATTTCACTCATAGTTTTTGATCTTGATTTTGATAGTAGGTTCCCACTCATCGTGAAGTTTTCTAGGTATAGAGACTTCTAGTTCGAGCTTCTCTTCAAGAGATTTCATCATAGCATCTACGATATGCGCGGTAAAGGCTTTGCTTTGGCTATAAGCATGTGGAGAGTTTGCAATGGATTGCATCAAAGAAATGCATTCAAACAAGGAGCAATTATCATAATTGAATTCCTTGAAATCCAAAGTGGGAGTTTCATTACTACCCAAATTTTTGACTCTTCTACTCCACTCTCCACACCTTAATCATCAAGATAGGTGGACTCCGAATCATTGGGGCGTTTTTCAACCAAAGTGGATTCATATCCAGCCCCTCCATAAGTAGGTTTGACACGCAAAAACAAAGATTCAAGAGGAGACGCATCAAGCACTTTAAGATCTTCGTGATTTGCATCACTAATTTCTGGTTTAGCTGTCATCTTATTGACTAAGGTAGCATGCTTGTCACAAATTTGGCCCACCAATATTTCTAGGTGAGCAAACCGAGAACTAAGTGCAAGGAAATCATTGGTCATATCATCAACCTCTTTATTCAAACAGACAAACAAGGAATTTTGCTCTTTTAATTCCCTACGAAAGTAACTATTTTGGTCAAACTGAGAAGACATGAAACTTTTGACATTAGTTTCAATCTCTTCCAATTTTCTGAAATAGTTCAGTTTGGCCATGAGGAAAGGTATCTCACGAACAAACCTAAGAGCGGACGTGCAAAATGGAACGGTAAAGGCAAAAGAAAACGGTGAAGGAGAAAGGCGAATGAAAACGGCAAATGTGAAGAGGGGGAGAGGAAAACAAGAGGCAACTGGCAACAAAAGTAAATGCAAGAGAAGTGTTCGTGAGACCTACTTGGATAGATCTTGATTTCTCTTCCCTCGCAACGGCGCCAGAAATACTTCTGATGTTTGGTGTGTATCCCTTGCAACGGCGCCAGAAATAGTTGTGTCGACGGCACCAGGAATCCTTCAGCTACGGCTACGCCTTAAGGGACTTCCTAGGCAAGTATGCAAAGGATTTCTACCGTGGCCTTGGAGCCTTGCGTTGGTGTTCCCTCGAAGCGGAAAGGGTGATGTAGCACAGCGACGGTAAGTATTTCCCTCAGTTTGAGAACCAAGGTATCAATCCGGCGGAAGAGTATCTCAAGATCCTGCACAAACACAAAAGATTGCACCCAACGCTATGAAGGGGTTGTCAATCCCTTATAGATTGTTTGCCAAGTGAGAACTGAAAGCAACAAAGTAACAAAGCAAAGTAAAAGCGGAGATGTAAACGATGGATGTGAATAGACCCGGGGGCCGTAGTGTTTACTAGTGGCTTCTCTCATAAAAGCAAGTAGACGGTGGGTGAACAAATTACTGTCGAGCAATTGATAGAACTCTGCAAAGTCATGACGATATCTATGCAATGGTTATTTCTATAGGCATCACGTCCGAAACAAGTAGACCGATACTTTCTGCATCTACTACTATTACTCCACACGTCGACCGCTATCCAGCATGCATCTAGTGTATTAAGTCCATAAGAACAGAGTAATGCCTTAAGCAAGTTGACATGATGTAGAGGGATAATCTCAAACCAATGATAAAAACCCCATCTTTTTACCCTTGATGGCAACTACTTGATGTGTGCCTTGCTGCCCCTACTGTCACTGGGAAAGGTCACCACATGGTAGAACCCAAAACCAAGCACTTCTCCATTGCAAGAATCATAGATCTAGTTGGCCAAATAAAACCCACGACTCGGAGAGACTTACAAGGATATCAAATCATGCATATAAGAAATCAGCAAAGACTCAAATATATATCATAGATAATCTGATCACAAATCCACAATTCATCGGATCTCGATAAACACACCGCCAAAGAAGACTACATCTGATAGATCTCCATGAAGATCATGGAGAACTTTGTATTGAAGATCCAAGAGAGAGAAGAAGACATCTAGCTACTAACTACGGACCCGTATGTCTGAAGTGAACTACTCACGAGTCATTGGAGGGGTGATGATGATGATGAATAAGCCCTCCAACTCCAAAGTCCCCTCCGGCAGGGCGCCGAGAATGGTCTCCAGGTGAGATCTCGCGGAAACGGAAGCTTGCGGCGGTAGAAAAGTATTTTCGAGGCTCCCCTGATTTTTTGCGGAATATTTAGGAATTTATAGGCCAAAGACCTAGGTCAGGGGGCGGCCAGGGAGGCCACAAGCCTGCCCACCGCCGCCTCCCCCTGGTGGCGGAGTGGGGGCTTGTGGGCTCCCTGGAGCACACATGGCTTGGCCCAAAAGCCCCCTGGTCTTCTTTCGTTCGGGAAAAAATCATTTCGGGGTTTTTCTTCCGTTTGGACTCCGTTGCAAAATCAGATCTGAAAAGAGTCAAAAACACGGAAAAACAGGAACTGGCACTTGGCACTGAATTAATAAGTTAGTCCCAAAAATATATAAAAGATACATAAAACAACCAAAGAAGACAAGATAACACCGTGAAACCATAAAAAATTATAGATACGTTTGAGACGTATCACTGAGTCGAGGGGGAGGCTCTACATCGACGACAACCTTGCTTCGGTGGACGACAGCTTCCGGCACCACCGGATCTCACCGAGGGGTTCGTGTGCCACCAAATTGGAGAGGGGCTTATTAAGAGGGGTTCACTAGGAAGCTTCTGAGGGTTGCAGGGGCTCACATCTCCGCTCACCTCGCTTGAACTTCGTCGAGATCAGCAGCGGATCGGAGTTGTTGGAGTCGCAGAAGAAGGCCTCTCCGAGGCCCTTCTCAGGCTTGGGCAATGCTCCGGAGTGAGGAGGGAGTGTGGTGGAGTGGGAGATGGGTTCAGCAGGACGGAGGGGGCTCTATTTATAGAGTCCCGAGAGTAGGTGCCGTGGAGCTTATCTTCGGCGACAAATTCCGGCGATCTCGGGACCTAATCAGGTGGGTTAGGGGTTGGGTCGGTACCTACACTGCTAGGGGATTCCATTTTGAGTCTAAAATCACTCGGTCATCGACGGAGGACCCGGCTCAATGGAGCGGCTCCTTCTGTGCATGGCAGCAGCATAGTTCGCACACTGCGCGACCGAGGTCATGGCAACAGAAAACTTGGCGTGCACGGGAGGCCAGGGACACGCGAAGCTCACAGGGGCAATGGGCGGTGCCGAAACAGCGAGGGTTGCAGCAGGGGGCTCTGGTGGCTGCGGCAGCCGCTGCACGTGCTCCCATCTGAGCTGACTCGCTTGGGCTAGCTCACCACCGACGCCAACAAGCGTCCAAGGAAACGTGCGACGCATGGATAAGCTCGAGCACATGATTGAGCTGCTCTCGTTGCCACGGTGGTGATTGACGAAGCTGCAGAACTAAAGTAGCAAAGCACTGAAGACTGTGAACGTTTAACTGAAGAAAAATTTCAGAAACAGGTTCTGTAGTGCACACCATGTGTTCGATCAAATGATAGTGGCACGTGGGCAAAAGATTTGGAGCTGAAATTTTTTGAGATGGTCTCTCATTGCATGCAAATACCGCCCACAAATTTTTAGAATTTTTAAAAATGTTTAAATCGGGGTTTTTAAACAAAAACAGAGTATTTTGGTCATATTTGAGTCAAATGAAATTTGAAAATTTCAAACTACTCACTCCAAACTTTTTGGTGGAATAGGTTGGGGCTACTAAGGTCTTCAAAGGGTCAGAGTTTGGGTTTCAAATACCAAAGGAATATGGGAGTTCCTTTGAAAATTTGTTCGGGTCAAATCTAATTACAGAAAATAATTTTATTGCAAATAAAATATGAAAGGTGGTTAAACCCTTCTAAAACTTTGCTAAATCCATAGAAATGAAAGCCTAGATGTTAGAGAAGTGCCATAGGTAAGAAATCAGAGAGGATGGAGGAAAGAAGAAATCTTGAAAAGATTGACAAGTGAACCTATGGAGTTTTATACCAAGATTTTTGTAAAACTAAATAAAAATATTCTCACAAACCAAAACATTTTGAGAAGAGGCTAGAAAAATCCTTTTCAAACCAACATGTTGAGAAAAGAAGGCTCCAGAGATTTTCTTAAAGAGGTTTTCAAAGGACTACAAAATCTTTTAATCCAAGCCAAATTTTTAAATCTATTTGAAAACAACCCAGGTTAAGAAAATCCAAATTTAAAAATTGTGGGTGTTACATTAATTGTGTGTGAAGACGGCTCAATAGATTTTTGTTTATCCAAAGCATGGGAAGCTGACTCAACGGCATATGGATGTTTTATTCCCAATATTTTATTCCAAAGGACATGTACGTGCAAGATAAGTCTGAATACGCTCATTAATATGAAAACCCGTATTTTCAAAAGAGACACTTCATTGAAGTACGGCGGCCAGGGAAGCAAGCCAATCTCTTGGCATATTTATTTTTGGAGCTTACCATGAATAAATTGAAGCTAACCCCGGGGCTAATGTCGAGGATATCCCCCCGGTGTAACCCGGTTTGAAGTATGACGGTCGAGCTTGGCGACTCACTCGTGACCCGGCCGAGCTTGGCGACTCACTGGTGATCCGGTAGGTGGGTCAGACGAATGAGAAGACTGAAGGCCCAATGCACGGCGTGCACCCCGGCATGAGGCAGCTCATAGAGAGTCCAGGAGGGTCGGCTCACAAGAGAAGGCCGAAGAAGAGGAAAGACTCCCCCAAGAAGGAAACAAGACCCGAATTAGGATTCAAGAGAGACTAGTCCTAGTCCTACTCCTAGTAGGACTCTACATGTAAACCTACCCCTCCCACCTATATAAGGAGGGGTAAGGCGCCCCAAGAGGGACAAGTCCAAGTCATTAGAGATAGACAGATTAGACACCCTCGAGATTAGAGGTAGCGATTTCGCACCCTTGTAATCGATATCATCATCTTCATCAATGAGACACAAGCATGACATAGTTTCTTACCTACATCGGAGGGGCCGAGCATGGGTAAACCCACATCTCTCGATTCTGACCAACCCCTCTCAAGCCGCCACATAGTTGCGATGGCTCCACACCTAAGTCCTTGCACGAGGAAAATGTCGTGAAAAAACCACGAGAGTCCCCGTGTCCGAAGTTGTGGGATTAACCATATGCAACGCATCGGTAGACAATTTGAAGCCATCAAGGAAATCTTTGAGCATGTTTTTGACCTCGATAGTCAGTGAGGATCTAAAGGTGGACATGGCCTCATTTAGATCCTCTCGGGTGACCATGTTTGCAATAGCTTCCTCGGGAAACTCAACAGCCCGAACCTCATCGTTAGCCATACTCTTTCGATGGTGAAACCCTTAATAAAGAGACGAGGCTCCGACGCCAATTGAAAGGATCGATATGGTTGACTAGAGGGGGTGAATAGGAAACAAACAATTTTTAAGCTTTACTTAAACAAATTAAGTTTAGCAACAAATAGGCTGTCTAGAAATGCAACTAAGTGAGCAACCCATATGATGCTAGAAATAATAATAACAAGTAAATAGAAAATACACGTAAAGGTAAGAAGTAACCACAAGTGGAACCGATGAAGACGAGGATGTGTTTCCGAAGGTCCTTCCCTTTGAGGGGAAGTACGACTCCATTGGAGCGGTATGGAGGCACAATGCTCCCCAAGATGCCACTAAGGCCACCCTATTCTCCTCATGCCCTCACACAATGCAGGATGTCATGATTCCACTAGTGGATCTCTTGAAGGCAGCGACCGAACCTTTACAAAATGGTTGGGGCAATCTCCACAACTAATTTGGAGGCTCCCAACGAGACCACGAAGCTTCACCACAATGGAATATGGCTTCGAGGTGACCTCAACCATCTAGGATGGTCAAACACCCAAGAGTAACAAGATCGGCCAGGGATTGGTGGAGGGAATCGAATTTCTCTTGGTGGAAGTGTAGATCAAGGCCCTCTCAAGCAAATCCTAGAGTATCAACAAGTTTTTAGGATATGGTGAGAGATCGGGCGATAATGGAGCTTGGAGCAGCAATGGAGCTTAGGGTTGGAAAGGGTGAAGTTCTGTTGGAAGAAGAACCCCTTTATATAGTGGGGGAACGAATCCAACCATTACCCCCTTGTTCCACCTACTCCAGAGTGGTACTACAGTTCTAGGGAGCGGTACTACCAATGATAAGGGGTAGTACCGCTCCAGAGAGGGCGGTACTGTTGGGGATCGAGGCAAAAATCAATTTTTTCCTACGAAGCACCAAGATCAATCTAGGAGATGCTAGCAACGAGCAAGGAGTAGAGCATATTCATACCTTTGAAGATTGCTAAGCGGAAGCGTTACTATGAACGCGGGTGATGGAGTCGTACTCACGGCGATTCAGATCGTGGTAGATGGGATCCAAAGCACCGAACAATGGCGCCTTCGCGTTCAACACACGTGGAGCCCGGTGACGTCTCCTCTACCTTGAAACAGCAAGGGGAGAGGGGAAGTTGATGGAAAGCTCCGGCAACACTATGGCATGGTGGCGATGGAGCTATGTGGTATCCCGGCAGGGATTCGCCAAGCACCACGGAGGAGGAGGGAGAGAGAGGACAGGGCTGCGTCGAGAGAGAGAGGAAACTTGTGTCTCTCCAGCCCCAAAACCTTGGCTATATATAGGAGGAGGAGGGAGGGCTGGCCGGACACCTGGGAAACCCTAGGAGGGGCGGCGGACACCAGATGGGAGGGGTGGCAGCCCAACAGGGGGCGCGGCGGCCAGGGGAGGTGGCTTGCCTCCCAAGTTGGGAGGTGGGCCACCTTCGCCCAAGGGTTGCCAGCCCTAGAGGCCTTCGTCGACCGAACCACCCCACCTAGGTGGCTGGTTCCCACCTTGGTTCGGCCCATGTGGCCCTCCGAGGCTGGTGGCCCCTCTTGATGGACCCTCAGAACCCTTCTGGTGGTCCCGATACAATATCGATGATCCTCAAAACACTTCCGGTGATCAATTATCCACTTCCTATATATCAACCTTTATCTTCGGACCATTCCAGAGCTCCTCGCGACGTACGAGATCTCATTGAGGACTCCAAAAAACTTTTGGTAACCACATACTATTCTCATTACAACTCTAGCGTCATCGAACCTTAAGTGTATAGACCATACGGCTTCGGGAACCATGCAGACATGACCGAGACACCTCTCTGGTCAATAACCAACAGCAGGATCTGGATATCCATGTTGGCTCCCACATGTTCCACGATGATCTCATCAGATGAACCATGATGTCGGGGATACACTTAATCCCGTATGCAAGTCCCTTTGTCTATCGTTATATATAACTTGCCCGAGATTCGATCGTCGGTATCCCCATACCTTGTTCAATCTTGTTACATGCAAGCCTCTTTGCTCGTTCTGTAACACATGATCATGTGACTAACTCCTTAGTCACACTGAGCTCAATAGGATGATGTATTATCGAGTGGGCCCAGAGATACCTCTCCATCATACGGAGTGACAAATCCCAGTCTTGATTCGTGCCAACCCAACAGACATTTTCGAAGATACCTGTTGTGCACCTTTATAATCACCCAGTTACGTTGTGACGTTTGATACACCCAAAGCATTCCTACGGTATCCGGGAGTTACACAATCTCATGGTCTAAGGAAACGATGCTTGACATTAGAAAAGCTTTAGCAAATGAACTACATGATCTTGTGCTATGCTTAGGATTGGGTCTTGTCCATCACATCATTCTCGTAATGATGTGATCCCGTTATCAATGACATCCAATGTCCATGATCAGGAAACCATGATCATCTATCGATCAACGAGCTAGTCAGCTAGAGGCTCACTAGGGACTTGGTGTGGTCTATGTATTCACACATGTATTACTGTTTCCGGTTAATACATTTGTAGCATGAACAATAGACAATTATCATGAACAATGAAATATAATAATAACCACTTTATTATTGCCTCTAGGGCATATTTCCAACAGTCTCACACTTGCACTAGAGTCAATAATCTAGTTACATTGTGATGAAATGAACACCCATAGAGTTTTGGTGTTGATCATGTTTCATTCGTGGAAGAGGTCTAGTCAACGGATTTGCAACATTCAGATCATATGTACTTTACAAATATCTATATCTCCTTCGTGAATGTAATCACGGATCGAGTTGAAGCGGAGCTTGATGTGCTTAGTCTTCCTGTGAAACCTAGGCTCCTTGGCTATGACAATAGCTCCAATGTTGTCACAGAAGAGAGTCATCGGGCCCGACGCATTGGGAATTACTCCTAGGTCGGTGATGAACTCCTTCATCCAGATCCCTTCCTGCGCTGCTTCCGAAGCAGCTATGTACTCCGCTTCACATGTAGATGCCGACAGGACGCCTTGCTTGCAACTGCACCAGCTAACTGCCCCACCATTCAAAACATACACGTATCCTTTTTTGACTTGGAGTCATCCGGATCTGTGTTAAAGCTAGCATCGGCGTAACCGTTTACGACGAGCTCTTCGGCACCTCCATAAACGAGAAACATATCTTTAGTCCTTTTCACGTGCTTAAGGATATTATTGACCGTTGTCCAGTGTTCCATATGGGGATCACTTTGGTACCTCCCCACCAAACTTATGGCAAGGTTCACATCAGGTCTGGTACACAACATGGCATACATAATAGAGCCTATGGCTGAAGCATAGAGGATGATAATCATCTTTTCTCTATCTTCTGCCGTGGTCGGGCATTGAGTCTTACTCAATCTCATACCTTGCAATACAGGCAAGAACCCCCTCTTAGACTTATCCATATTGAACTTCAATATCTTGTCAAGGTATGTGCTTTGTGAAAGACCTATGAGATTTCTCGATCTATCTCTATAGATCTTGATGCCTAATATGTAAGGAGCTTCTCCAAGGTCCTTCATTGAAAAACACTTATTGAAGTAGGCCTTCACGCTTTCCAAAAGTTCTATATGTCGTCCACATATAATACGAGAAATGCTACAGAGCTCCCACTCACTTTCTTGTAAATGCAGGCTTCTCCATAAGTCTGAATAAACCAAAATGCTTTAATCACCTCATTAAAGTGAATGTTCCAACTCCGAGATGCTTGCACCAGCCCATAGATGGAGCGCTGGAGCTTGCATACCTTGTCAACACTCTTAGGATCGACAAAACCTTCTGGCTGCATCATATACAATTCTTCCTTAAGGAAACCATTGAGGAATGATGTTTTGACGTCCATTTGCCAGATCTCATAATGATAAAATGCGGCAATTGCTAACATGATTCGGACGGATTTCAGCATCGCTATGGGTGAGAAAGTCTCATTGTAATTAACTCCTTGAACTTCTCGATAGCCCTTAGCGACAAGTCGAGCATTATAGACGGTCACATTACCATCTGCATCAGTCTTCTTATTAAAGATCCATTTATTTTCTATGGCTTGTCGATCATCGGGCAAGTCCACCAAAGTCCATACTTTGTTCTCATACATGGATCCTATCTCGGATTTCATGGCTTCAAGCCATTTATTGGAATCCGGGCCCGCCATCGTTTCTTCATAGTTCGAAGGTTCACCGTTGTCTAACAACATGATTTCCAGGACTAGGTTGTCGTTCCACTCTAGTGCAGAACTTATCCTTGTGGACCTTCAAGGTTCAATAGCAACTTGATCCAAATTTTCATGATCATCATCATTAACTTCCTCTCTAGTCGGTGTAGGCACCACAAAAACATTTTCTTGTGCTGCGCTACTCTCCGGTTTGAGAGGGGGTACAATTACCTCATCAAGTTCTATTTTCCTCCCACTTACTTCTTTCGAGAGAAACTCTTTCTCTATAAAGGGTCCGTTCTTGGCAACAAAGATTTTGCCTTCGGATCTAAGATACAAGGTATACCCAATAGTTTCCTTAGGGTATCCTATGAATACGCATTTTTCCGCTTTGGGTTCGAGCTTCTCAGGTTGAAGTTTCTTCACATAAGCATCGCAGACCCAAACTTTCAGAAACGACATCTTAGGTTTCTTCCCAAACCATAATTCATACGGTGTCGTCTCAACGACTTTAGACGGTGCCCTATTTAAAGTGAATGCGGCAGTTTCCAATGCATATCCCCAAAATGATAGCGGTAAATCAGTAAGAGACATCATAGATCACACTATATCCAATAGAGTGCGATTACGACGTTCAGACACATCATTACGCTGAGGTGTGCCAGGCGGCATGAGTTGTGAAATAATTCCACATTTTCTTAAGTGTGTGCCAAACTTGTGACTCAAATATTCTCCTCCACAATCAGATCGTAGGAACTTTATTTTCTTGTCATGTTGATTTTCAACCCCACTCTGAAATTGCTTGAACCTTTCAAAAGTTTTAGACTTGTGTTTCATTAAGTAGACATACCCATATCTGCTTAAGTCATCAGTGAGGGTGAGAACATAGCGACAGCCACCGCGAGCCTCAACGCTCATTGGACCGCATACATCGGTATGTAATATTTCCAATAATTTAGTTGCTCGCTCCATTGTTCCGGAGAACGGAGTCTTAGTCATCTTACCCATGTGGCACGGCTCGCACGTGTCAAATGATTCATAATCAAGAGACTCGAAAAGTCCATCAACATGGAGTTTCTTCATACGTTTGACGCTGATATGACCAAGGTGGTAGTGCAACAAGTATGTGGGACTATCACTATTAACTTTGCAAATTTTGGTACTCACACTATGAATATGTGTAACATCATGTTCGAGATTCATTAAGAATAAACCATTGACCAGCAAGGCATGACCATAAAACATATCACTCATATAAATAGAACAACCATTATTCTCAGATTTAAATGAGTAGCCATCTCACATCAAACGAGATCCAGATACAATGTTCATGCTCAAAGCTGGTACTAAATAACAATTATTGAGGTTTAAAACTAATCCTGAAGATAGATGTAGAGGTAGCGTGAGGACGGCGATCACATCGACCTTGGAACCATTCCCGACGCGCATCGTCACCTCGTCCTTTGCCAGTCTCCGCTTATTCCGTAGTTCCTGTTTTGAGTTGCAAATGTGAGCAACAACATCGGTATAAAATACAGAGGAGCTACTGCGAGCGCTGGTAAGGTACACATCAATAACATGTATATCATATATACCTTTCACGTCGCCAGCCTTCTTGTCTTCTACGTACTTGGGGCAGTTCCGCTTCTAGTGATCGGTTCCCTTGCAATAATAGCACTTAGTCTCAGGCTTGGGTCCATTCTTGCGCTTCTCCCTGGCAATCTTTTTACTGGGCACGGCAACTTATTTGCCGTCCTTCTTGAAGTTCTTTTGCCCTTGCCTTTCTTGAAACTAGTGGTCTGATTGATCATCAACACTTGATGTTCTTTCTTGATTTCCACCTCCACTGATCTCAGCATTGAATATAACTCGGGAATGGTCATTTCCATCCCTTGCATGTTATAATTCCTCACGAAGCTCTTGTAGCTAGGTGGGAGCGACTGGAGGATTCTGTCAATTACCGCGTCATCCAGAAGATTAACTTCCAGCTGAGACACACGGCTGTGCAACCCAGACATTCTAAGTATGTGCTCACTGACAACACGATTTTCCTCCATCCTACAACTGAAGAACTTGTCGGATACCTCATATCTCTCGACCCAGGCATGAGCTTGGAAAACCAGTTTCAGCTCCTCGAACATCTCATATGTTCCATGTTGCTTAAAACGTTTTTGGAGCCCCGGTTCTAAACTATATAGCATGCGGCACCGAACTAGAGAGTAGTCATCGCTTCACGACTGCCAGGCGTTCTGAACGTCCAGGGCTACCGCTGGAATGGTAGGTTCACCTAGGGGTGCATCAAGGACATATGCCTTCTTAGAAGCAATGAGAATGACCTTCAAGTTACGAGCCCAGTCTGCATACTTGCTACCATCGTCTTTGAGCTTGGTTTTCTCTAGGAACGCGTTGAAATTGAGGTTGACATGAGTGTTGTCCATTGGATCTACAATATTGTAAAGACATTTTTAGACTAAGTTCATAATAATTAAGTTCATCTAATCAAAGTATTTAATGAACTCCCACTTAGATTGACATCCCTTCATTCATCTAAGGGATACATGATCCATGTCGACTAGCCCGTGTACGATCATCACGTGAGACAGACTAGTCATAAATGGTGAACATCTCCATGTTGATCGTATCATCCATATGACTCATGTTCGACCTTTCGTTCTCTCATATTCCGAGGCCATGTATGTACATGCTAGGATCGTCGAGTCAATCTAAGTGTTCTGCGTGTGTAAAACCGGCTTACACCCGTTGTATGCGAACATTAGAATCTATCACACCCGATCATCACGTGTTGCTTCAAAAAAACGATCCTTCACAACGATGCACACTTAGGGGAATACTTATCTCGAAATTTAATGAGGGATCATCTTATCTTTGCTACCGTCGTTCTAAGCAATAAGATGAAAAACATGGTAAACATCACATGCAGATCATATATATAGTGACATGATATGGCCATTATCATCTTGAGCCTTTGATCTCCATCTTCGGCCGCGGCATGATCATCACCGTCACCGGCACGACACCATGATCTCCATCATCGTGTCTCCATGAAGTTGTCTCGCCAACTATTACTTCTACTACTATGTCTAACCATTAGCAATAAAGTAAAGTAAACATATGGCGATATTAAGGTTGACGTGCATGTCATACAAAATTTTAAGACAACTCCTATGGCTCCTGCCATTTGTCGTGATTCCTATTACAAGAACATGATCAATCTCATACATCACATATATTTCGTCACATCCTTTTGGCCATGTCACATCACATAGCATACCCTGCAAAAACAAGTTAGACGTCCTCTAATTGTTGTTGCAAGTTTTACGTGGCTGATTTGGGTTTCTAGCAACAACGCTTCTTACCTACGTGACAACCACAACGTTGATATGCCAATGCTATTTACCCTTCATAAGGACCCTTTTCATCGAATCCAATTCGAGTAAAGTGGGAGAGACAGACACCCGCTAGCCACCTTATGCAACAAGTGCATGTCAGGAGGTGGAACCAGTCTCATGTAAGCATACGTGTAAAGTCGGTCTGGGCCGCTTCATCCCACAATACCGCCGAAAAAAGATTGGACTAGTAACGACAAGCAATTGACATAATCATCACCCACAACCATTGTGTTCAACTCATGCATAGAATCTAAGCATAGACCTAGCTCATGATGCCACTGTTGGGGCTCGAGGCAGAAAATCAAAAAAATTCCTACGATGCTAGCAATGAGCAAGGAGTAGAGCATCTTCATACCTTTGAAGATCGCTAAGCGGAAGCGTTACTATGAACGTGGGTGATGGAGTCGTACTCGTGACTATTCGGATCGCGGTAGATGGGATCCAAAGCACCAAACTGTTGGGGAACGTAGCATGGGAAACAAAATTTTCCTACGCACACACAATACCTATCCATGGTGATGATCATCTACGAGAGGGGAGAGTGAATCTACATACCCTTGTAGATCGCTAAGCGGAAGCGTATATAACGCGGTTGATGTAGTGGAACGTTTCCGTGATTCAAATCGCCGTCGTCCCACGATCTCATCACGATCCGTCCCGCGAACTTCATCACGATCCGTCCCGCGATCTTCATCACGATCCTTCCCGATCTAGTGCCGAACGGACGACACGTCCGCGTTCAGCACACGTACAGCTCGATGACGATCTCCACCTTCTTGATCTAGCAAGAGGGGGCGGAGAGGTAGATGAGTTCTCCAGCATGACGGCGTGGTGGTGATGGTGGTGGTGCTATTCCAGAAGGGCTTCACCTAAGCACCGCTGAAACTAGAGGAGAAACAGATCTAGAGAGAGAGAGGGCAACACATGGCTGTTTTCTGTTGTCCAAAAACCCTCAAAACCATTAGTATATATAGGAGGAGAGGAAGGAGAGGGCTGCGCCCTAGGGCAGCCTTCTCTTCCCTTGCGCAAGGGAGAGGAGGAGGAGTCCTACTCCAATCCTATTTGGAGTAGGATTCCTCCTTCCCACTTGGAAACTCTTTCCACCTTGTTTTTTTCCTTCTCAAACCTTATGGGATTTAGTGGGAACTTATTCCAGCCCACTAGGGGCTGGTTTATCCCTTCCCACAGCCCATGAGGTCCCTTGGGGCGTGACACCCCTCCCGATGGTCCCGGGCACTCCTGGTACACTACCGATGAGCCCGAAACTTTTTCGGTGACCAAAACAGGACTTCCTATATCAATCTTCATTTCTGGACCACTCCGAGAACCCTCGTGATGTCCGGGATCTCATCCGGGACTCCGAACAGCCTTCGGTCACCAACACATATAACTCAACTATACCAAAACGTCACCGAACCTTAAGTGTGTAGATCCTGCGGGTTCGAGAACTATGCAGACACGACCTGAGACACTCTCCGGTCAATAACCAACAGCGGGACCTAGATGTCCATATTGGCTCCTACATATTCTATGAAGATCTCTATCGGTTGAACCTCTATGTCAAGGATTCATATAATCCCGTATACTATTCCCTTTGTCCTCCGGTATGTTACTTGCCCGAGATTCAATCGTGGGTATCTCCATACCTAGTTCAATCTCGTTACCAGCAAGTCTCTTTACTCGTTCCGTAATACAAGATCCCGTAACTAACTACTTAGTCACATTGCTTGCAAGGCTTGTTGTGATGTTGTATTACGGAATGGGCCTCGAGATACCTCTCCGTTACACGGAGTGACAAATCGCAGTCTTGATCCATGCCAACCCAACAGACACCTTTGGAGATACCTGTAGAGCACCTTTATAGTCATCCAGTTACATTGCGACTTTTGATAACCCACAAGGTATTCCTCCGGTGCCCGGGAGTTGCATAATCTCATGGTCATAGGAATAGATACATTGACATGCAGAAAACAGTAGCAATAAACTAACACAATCATATGCTGCGTTTGTAGTTTGGGTCTTGTCCATCACATCATTCTCCTAATGATGTGATCCCGTCATCAAGTGACAACACTTGTCTATGGTTAGGAAACCTTAACCATCTTTGATCAACGAGCTAGTCAACTAGAGACTTACTAGGGATTTTGTTTTGTCTATGTATCCACACATGTATTTGTGTTTCCAATAAATACAATTATAGCATGGATAATAAACGATTATCACGAACAAAGAAATATAATAATAACTAATTTATTATTGCCTCTAGGTCATATTTCCAACAGTCTCCCACTTGCACTAGAGTCAATAATCTAGTTCACATCACTATGTGATTTTAACGAATCCAACACTCATACAGTTCCGGGGTTTAATCACGCCTTGCTTGTGAGAGAGGTTTTAGTCAACGAGTCTGAACCTTTCATATATGTGTGTTCTTTACAAATATCTATGTTATCCTATAGATGTTGCTACTACGTGCCATTTGGAACTATTCCAAATGACTGCTCCACTATAGGAATCCGCTTTACTCCTTAGAGTTATTCGGATTAGTGTCAAAGCTTGCATCGACGTAACCCTTTAGGATGAACTCTTTAATCACTTCCATAATCGATAAATATTCCTTAGTCCATTAGTTACGAAGGAAAACTTTGACCGCTGTTCAGTGATTCAATCCTGGATCACTCTTTGTACCCCTTGACAAACTTATGGCAAGGCACACATCAGGTATGGTACACAACATGGCATACTTTAGAGCCTACGCCTAAGGCATAGGGGACGACCTTCGTCCTTTCTCTTTATTCTGCCATGGTTGGGCTTTGAGTCTTACTCAAATTCACACCTTACAACACAGCCAAGAACTCCTTCTTTGGTGATCTATTTTGAACTCCTTCAAAAACTTGTCTAGGCATGCATTTCATTGAAAGTTCTATTTAGCGTTTTGATCTATCTCTAAAGATTTTGATTCTCAATGTTCAAGTAGCTCTATCCAGGTTTTCCTTTGAAAAACTCCTTTCAAACAACCGTTTATGCTTTCCAGAAATTCTACATTACTTCCGATTAACAATATGTCAACCACATATACTTATCAGAAATTCTATAGTGCTCCCACTCACTTCTTTGGAAATACAAGTTTCTCATAAACCTTGTATAAACCCAAAAGCTTTGATCATCTCATCAAAGCATATATTCCAACTCCGAGATGCTTACACCAGTCCATAGAAGGATCGCTGGAGCTTGCATACTTGTTAGCATCCTTAGGATCGGCAAAACCTTCTGGTTGTATCACATACAACCTTTTCTCAAGGAAACCGTCAAGCAAAAAATGTTTTGACATCCTATGTGCAATATTTCATAAATAATGCAGCAACTGCTAACATAATTCCAACAAACTTTTAGCATCGCTATGAGTGAGAAAGTCTCATCATAGTCAACTCTTTGAACTTGTTGGAAACATCTTTGCGATAAGTCGAGTTTTTCTTAATGGTGACTTTTCACCATCATCGTTTGTCTTCCTTTTAAAGATCCATATGTACTTAATAGTCTTACAACAATCAAGTAGTTCTTCCAAAGTCTATACTTTGTTTTTATACATGGATCCTCTCTCGGATTTCATGGCCTCTAGCCATTTGCCGGAATCGAGGCCCACCATCGCTTCTTCATAGCTCATAGGTTCATTGTTGTTCAACAACATGACCTCCAAGACAGGATTACCGTACTACTCTGTAGCAGTACGCGACCTTGTCGACCTACGAGGTTTGTAGTAACTTGATCCGAAGCTTAATGATCACTATCATCAGTTTCCACTTCAATTGGCGTAGGCGCCACAGGAACAACTTCCTGCGCCCTGCTACACACTGGTTGAAGTGACGATTCAATAACCTCATCAAGTTCCACAACCCTCCCACTCAATTCTTTCGAGAGAAACCTTTCCTCGAGAAAGGACCCGTTTCTAGAAACAAACACTTTGCTTCCGGATTTGAGATAGGATATGTACCCAACTGTTTTGGATATCCTATGAAGATGCATTTATCCGCTTTGGATTCGAGCTTATCAAACTGAAACTTTTTTCACATAAGCGTCGTAGCCCCAAACTTTCAAGAAACAACAGCTTATGTTTCTCCAAATCATTGTTCATACGGTGTCATCTCAATGGAATTACGTGGTGCCCTATTTAAAGTGAATGCGGTTGTCTCTAATGCTTAACCCAAAACGATAGTGGTATTTCGATAAGAGATATCATAGTATGTGCTATACCCAATAGGGCGCGGCTATGACGTTCGGACACACCATCACACTATGGTGTTCTAGGTGGCATGAATTGCGAAACAATTTCCACATTGTCTTAACTGTGTACCAAAACTCGCAACAGAGAAATTCATCTCTATGATCATATCGTAGACAGTTTAACCTCTTGTCACGACGATCTTCACTCTGAAATAGTTTTGAACTTTTCAATATTTCAGACTTGTGATTCATCAAGTAAACACTCCTGTATCTACTCAAATCGTCAGTGAAGTAAGAACATAACGATATCCAGTGCGTGCCTCAGCACTCATTGGACTGCATACATCCAAATGTATTACTTCCAATAAGTTACTTTCTAGTTCCATCTCACTGGAAAACGAGGCCTTCAGTCATTTTGCCCATATGGTATGATTTGCATGTCTCAAGTGATTCCAAATGATCCATCTGCATGGAGTTTCTTCATGCGTTTATACCAATAGGTATGGTTTGCATGTCTCCAACATTTCAAAAATGAGTGAGTACAAAGATCCATCAGCATGGAGCTTCTTCATGCATTTTATACCAACATGACTCAAGTGGCAGTGCCACATGTAAGTGGTACTATCATTACTACTTTGTATCTTTTGGCATCAATATTATTAACACGTGTAGCACTACGATCGAGATTCAATAAACCATTGAAGATAATTATTCAAGAAAATAGAATAACCATTATTCTCTTTAAATAAATAATCCTATTGCAATAAACATGATCCAACCATGTTCATGTTCAACGCAAACACCAAATAACAATTATTTAGGTTTAACACCAATCCCGATGGTAGAGGGAGCGTGCGATGTTTGATCACATCAACCTTAGAATTACTTCCAACACACATTGTCACCTTACCCTTGCTAGTATCCTTCTAATTTGTAGCTATAACTTCGAGTTACTAACACTGAGCAACTGAACCGGTATCTAATACCCTCGTGCTACCAGGAATACTAGTAAGGTACACATCAATATCAGGTATATCCAATATACTTTTGTCGACTTTGCCAGCCTTCTCATCTACCAAGTATCTAGGGTAGTTCCGCCTCAGTGACCGTTTCCCTCATAACAGAAGCACTTAGTCTCGGGTTTGATTTCAGCCCTGGGTTTCTTCACTAGAGCAGCAACTGTTTTGCCATTTCATAAAGTATCCCTTCTTACCCTTGCCCTTTCTTGAAACTAGTGGTTTTACTAACCATCAACAATTCATGCTCCTACTTGATTTCTACTTTCGCAGTGTCAAACATCGCGAATAGCTCAAGGATCATCATATGTATCCTTGATATGTTATAGTTCATCCGAAGCTCTTGTAGCTTGGTGGCAGTGACTTTGGAGAACCATCACTATCTTATCTCGAAGATCAACTCCCACTTGATTCAAGCGATTGTAGCACTCAGACAGTCTGAGCACATGCTCAACGATTGAGATTTTCTCCATTTTTAGACAAAAAATCTTGTTGGAGGTCTCATACCTCTTAACAAGGGCACGAGAATGAAATCCCAATTTCATCTCTTGGAACATCTCATATGTTCCGTGACGCTTCAACACGTCTTCGGCACCCCAATTCTAAGTCGTTAAGCATTACGCACTGAACTATCACGTAGTCATCAAAAACGTGTATGTCAGATGTTCGCAACATCCACAAACGACGCTCGAGGTTCGGCACACCGAGCGGTGCATTAAGGACATAAGCCTTCTGCGTAGCAATGAGGACAATCCTCAGTTTACGGACTCAATCCGGAAAATTGCTACTATCATCTTTCAACTAAATTTTCTCTAGGAACATATAAAAAAAGTAGAGTTACAGCGCAAGCTACAACATAATTTGCAAAGACCTTTTTGACTATGTTCATGATAATTGAGTTTAGCTAATCATATTACTAATAACTCCCACTCAAAATAGACATCCCTGTAGTCATTTGAGTGGCGCATGATCCAAAACCACTAACTCAAGTCTGATCATCACGTGAGTTGAGTATAGTTTCAGTGGTGAACATCTCCATGTTGATCATATCAACTATATGATTCACGCTCGACCTTTCGGTCTCTTGTGTTCCGAGGCCATGTCTGTACATGCTAGGCTCGTCAAGCTTAACTTGAGTGTTCCGCGTGTGCAACTGTTTTGCACCCGTTGTATGTGAACGTTGAGTCTATCACACCCGATCATCACATGGTGTCTCGAAACGACAAACTGTCGCAACGGTGCAAAGTCGGGGAGAACAGAATTTTATCTTGAAATTTTGGTGAGGGATTGCTAGCAGTCCCCGACAACGACACTAGAAGAATGTTGTTGACGAGTCCCCGACTTGATGCCTTCGCGACAACAGAGCCATAACTACTCCCAATTTCTCAACAATTAGCAATTGTCTTGCACTGGCCCACCAGCGCGTGGGTCTGCGGCAGTTTTCGAGGGTAGAGTATTTGACCCAAATTTGTTGATTCGCCAGTCAGGAGGTGAGAGAATACTCTCGAGTATTAGCAGCTGAATGTATCAGATTCAAGCGCACCTAAAAGATTAGTATCTGCAAGCAAAGTATCAGCAGCAAAGTAATATGATAACAACGGTGTCAGAAACGATCTGTTGACGGCAGACTATTCCTAACTGTCATATCAATGGCGCCAGAAGTTGCCCGTTGACGGAAATTGTCTTTTCCCGTCAACGCCGAGCGAACCAGAATTGTAGCAGGTAGCAGCAGTGAACGAGTAACAGCAATGGCAAGGAACATCAGTAGTGACAGCAGTAGCAAGTAGCAACAGTAGCAAGTAGCACGTAGTAGCAAGCGACAGTAGTAACAGCAGCAGAGCAAAACAAGTAACAGCAGCAGCACGCGACAATGGTAACAGCAGCAGAGCAAAACAAGTAACAACTGAAGTGGGACAAACTCGTAGGCAATGGGTCGGTGATTCGTTTGGATGATATTCATCATGCAAAAGTTATAACACGGAGAGATATGTGGCTAGCTCCCGTTCGTCAATGTGATGTAGGCATGCATTCCGTGTGTAGTCATACGTGCTTAGGGAAAGGAACTTGCATGACATCTATTGTCCATCCCTCCCGTGGCAGCGGGGTCCAAAAGGATACTACGGGATATTAAGGTTCTCCTTTTAATAAAGAACCGGAACAATGCATTAGCACTTGGTGAACACATGAACTCCTCAAACTATGGTCATCACCGGGAGTGGTTCCGGTTATTGTCACTCCGGGGTTGCCGGGTCATAACACATAGTAGGTAACTACAACTTGCAAGATCGGATCTAAAACACACATATATTGGTGACAACATAATAATTTCAGATATGAAATCATGGCACTCGGGCCCTAGTGACAAGCATTAAGCATGGCAAAGTAGTAGCAACATCAATCTCAGAACATAGTGGATACTAGGGATCAATCCCCGTCAAAACTAACTCGATTACATGATAGATCTCATCCTACTCATCACCGCCCAGCGAGCCTGCGAATAGATTACTCACGAACGATGAAGAGCTTCATGGAATTGGAGAGGGAAGAAGGTTGATGATGATGATGGCGACGATTTCCCCTCTCCGGAGCCCAAAACGGACCCTAGATCTGTCCTCCAGATGAAGAACAGGATGTGGCGGCGCCTCCATATCGCAAACGCGATGAAATCTTCTCTTCTCATTTTTTTTCTGGGCGAAAGTGAATTTATAGAGCTGAGTTTGGGGGCGGCACATCCACGTGGGCCCCACAAGCTTGGTTCCCGCGGCCAGGGGGGTGGCCGCGGCAACACGACTTGTGGCCCACTGGTCCATCCCCTCCGGTGGATCTTTGCGTAGGTATTTTTCATATTTTCCAGAAAAATTCTCCGCAAATTTTCAGGACGTTCCGAGAACTTTCATTTCTGCACAAAAACAACACCATGGCAATTCTGCTGAAAATAGCGTCAGTCCGGGTTAGTTCCATTCAAATCATGCAAATTAGAGTCCAAAACAAGGGCAAAAGAGTTTGGAAAAGTAGATACGATGGAGACGTATCAACTCCCCCAAGCTTAAAACCTTGCTTGTCCTCAAGCAACTCAGTTGACAAACTAAGAGAAAAAGAAAAAACTTTGACAAACTCTATTTGATCTTGTTGTTACAACTATGTCTAACTCGTAACCAGAATTTCAGCAAGATCACAAGTTAACCACATAAGAAGTGACACAAAGGTCTCACGGTAAACTAATATCAATGGCATAATCAGCTAGCGAGCAAATAATAATGAGTTTTAGATACCAACAATTCAATCAAAACAAGCATGAAGCAATATGAATAGGTGGTATCTCGCTAGCTCTTTCTGAGACCGCAAAACATAAATGCAGAGCACTTTCAAAGATCAAGGGCTGACTAAACATTGTAATTCATAGCAACGAAGATCCAGTCATAGTCATACTCAATATCAATCAAAAGCAAAGCATAAAAATGACAGAGGTGCTCTCTAATTGGTGCTTATATAAGAAGAGGATGACTCAACAAGAAAATAAATAGACAGGCCCTTCGCAGAGGGAAGCATTGATTTGCAGAGGTGCCAGAGCTCAAGCTTTGAAAACAGAGATAATAATTTTGGGTGTCATGCTTTCATTGTCAACGCAATGACAAAGAGTTCTCAATATCTTCCACGCTACTCATGCTATAGGCGGTTCCGAAACAGAAAAGTAAAGTTTTAACTCCCGCACCACCAATCAATCACACTCCACGGCTAGCCGAATCCTCGGGTACCGTCCATACTAACATCAATCCGGGGGGAGTCTCGTTTTACAGTTATGTTTTCGATTTAATCGTGGAACTGGGCATTCCAATTACCGGCCCCTTTCTTTTGAATGACAGTGAATAAACACATGTCGAGGATAACACGCCTAACATGGAAGATACCTATAGCCCCCTCTCACCACATGAGCGGTTCGGGCATGCAAAACAGATTATTTCTTGAAGGTTTAGAGAATGGCACATGCAAATTTACTTGGAACGGCAGGTAAATACCGCAAATAGGTAGGTATATTGGACTCTCATGGAAAAACTTTTTGGGTTTATGGAAGTAGATGCACAAGCAGTATTCCGCTTAGTACAAGTGAAGGCTAGCAAAAGACAAGGAAGCGACCAACTAGAGAGCGACAATAGTCATCAAGATGCAATGAGATTAACCAACATTGAGTGCAAGCATGAACATGATATAAATCACCATGAACACGAACATCACAGAGGTTATGTTGATTTTGTTTCAACTACATGCATGAACATGCGCCAAGTCAAGCCACTTGAATCATTCAAAGGAGAATACCATCCTGTCATACTACATCATAGTCATCTCAAAATCTATGTTGGCATTCAAGACAAACCATTATAAGCTCCTAGCTAAATAAGCATGGCATTAGAAACTATGATCTCTAAGTTGTCATTGCAAACACGGTTCTCTCACAACAAAGCTGAATCTGGGATGACAAGCTAGTCATATTTACAAAAACAAAATAGATAGAGTTCATACAAGCTTTTGCAGTCTCAGTCACTTCATCATATATCATCATTATTGCCTTTCACTTGCACGATCTAACGATGTGAACAATAATAAGCATGCTCGTGCAATGGACTAAGCTGAATCTGCAGGCAAACACAAAGGAGAAGACAAAGTAATATGGCTCTTTGAAAGCTAAACAGGTATGCATACAAGAGCCACTAAACATTGTAACCAATATCTTCTACCTTGAACCAAAGAAAAACAAAACTATTTACACGGGAAAGCTCCCAAAAAGCAAAAGAAGAAAAGAAATTCTTTTTGGGTTTTCTCGAAAGGACACAAAACAAGAAAACAAGAAAACAAAAATAAACTAGCATGTATAATACAGTGGCAAAGTGTGAACACCGACGAACAAAGTGAGAGCATAAGCATGAATGTAAGGTCGGTGAGAACACGTACTCCCCCAAGCTTAGGCTTTTGGCCTAGCTTGGTCTACTCCCAAGGCGGGAAATAACCAGCTCCGGGATACTCCAGAGCGGACTGTGGATGCCACTGCTGTGTGAGCTCCTCTGGCTCCCACTGATAAACTAGTGTCTGGTACTCGACTGGCGGCTCGGGCACGGGCACCTGTGGTTGGGCTAAGCCCCAATATGCGTAGATGTCCGAGGGCATAATAGTGTACCTGCCTGCATGAAGACCGAACAAAGAAGGAGGAGGCAAAGTAATAGTCTCTCGAGTACCCTGACTAAATACCAGGTTATAAATCATCCATCTACTAGCATCTCTATCCAAAAAATCATGGCGAACCATGCTGTCATAATCCAGATATTTCTCAGGAAGAAGCATCTCTTCTTCCTCGCGAAGTCTAATAGGTATCTCAAAGTGTCTAGCACGACGAGTAAAATATATACCTCCATAGACGACACCTTTGGAACGGTTTGTGTTCAACCGCTGAGCTATTATAGCACCTAGGCTATAAGTCTTAGTGTTATAATGGCCTTCGCGCAAAACCGCAAGGTCTGGAGAGCTATGTGATCCAGCCTCCCCACGGCCAATCAAACATTTTCCCACAAATAATGAGAAGTACCGAAGCACAGGAAAATGAA
This sequence comes from Hordeum vulgare subsp. vulgare, assembly GCF_904849725.1. Classification (NCBI taxonomy): domain Eukaryota; kingdom Viridiplantae; phylum Streptophyta; class Magnoliopsida; order Poales; family Poaceae; genus Hordeum; species Hordeum vulgare. Next base: position 330,035,024 of record NC_058522.1, on the reverse strand, counting down.
TGCTAGCAATTCTAGCGCAAGACACTCCTCTCTCCTCTCCAACAGCAATAGTACCTATGAAATCTTCCAAGTCCCGTGGACGAGGATCATGAATATCCCCAGCATAAGGTAATTTGCATGCATTGCAAAAATCCTGTAGTGTCATGCACTGGGGGGATATCGTACAACATGAACTCAACCATGGGAGGATTCTTCCTCGGATAAAAGTTGAAGCTTTGAACGAAAATATTGGTGAGGAGGAGGTATTTTGAGCACTTATCTTCAACGAACGCGGTAATACCTGCGTTATCCACCAAGTAATAAAAGTCTTCATAAAGCCCAGCAGCACGCAAAAATTCATCACTTGGCCACTCGCACGCTCGAATTTCTGTGACTCAAGAAACCACGTACTTGGGGTGATTCTTCTCATCCTCCTTGGGGTTACGGCTTGAAGATCCTCTCAAGAACCTCCTCATCTTTTTCCTTTTCTAGCTCTAAAAAATTCTGAAATTTTTAGAGACTCCGAAAGAAAAGTGAATAAAGATTAACCCAACTCGTAGCAACTAGTCCTACTAGTGCCTAGAGACCGTATCACACGCTAAAACTACTTGGGACCAGCTAAAGTCAACATTTCAAGCTCAAGAACAGGGTCACTGATACGTCTCAAACGTATCTATAATTTTTGATGGTTTCATGCTGTTATCTTGTCATCTTTGGATGCTTTATGTACCTTTTATATCTTTTTTGGGACTAACTTATTGATTCAGTGCCAAGTGCCAGTTCCTGTTTTTTCTGTGTTTTTGGCTCTTTTCAGATCTGATTTTGGAACGGAGTCCAAACGGAATAAAATCCCCGAAATGATTTTTTTCCTGAACGGAAGAAGATCAGGGGGCCTGTTGGCCAAGCCAGGAGGGCTCTAGGGAGCCCACAAGCCCCCACTCCGCCACCAGGGGGAGGCGGCGGTGGCAGGGCTTGTGGCCTCCCTGGCCGCCCCCTGACCTAGATCTTTGGCCTATATATTCCCTAAAATACAACAAAAAATCAGGGGAGACTCGAAAATACTTTTCCACCGCCGCAAGCTTCCATTTCCGCGAGATCTCATCTGGAGACCCTTCCCGGCGCCCTGCCGGAGGGGACTTTGGGGTTGGAGGGTTTCTTCATCATCATCATCACCCCTCCAATGACTCATGAGTAGTTCACTTCAAACCTACGGGTCCGTAGTTAGTAGCTAAATGGCTTGTTCTCTCTCTTGGATCTTCAATGCATAGTTCTCCATGATCTTCATGGAGATCTATCCGATGTAATCTTCTTTGGCGATGTGTTTGCCGAGATCCGATGAATTGTGGATTTGTGATCAGATTATCTATGATATATATTTGAGTCTTTGCTGATTTCTAATATGCATAATTTGATATCCTTGTAAGTCTCTTCGAGTCTTGGGTTTTGTTTGGCCAACTAGATCTATGATTCTTGCAATGGGAGAAGTGCTTGGTTTTGGGTTCTTACCATGTGGTGACCTTTCCCATTGACAGTAGGGGCAGCAAGGCACACATTAAGTAGTTGCCATCAAGGGTAACAAGATAGGCTCTGTCGTTGATATGAGATTGTCCATCTACATCATGTCATCTTGCTTAAGGCGTTACTCTGTTATTTTGGACTTAATACACTAGATGCATGCTGGATAGCGGTCGATGTGTGGAGTAATAGTTGTAGATGCAGACAATATCGGTCTACTTGTTTTGGACGTGATGCCTATAGATATAATCATTGCCATAGATAACGTCATGACTTTGCGCGGTTCTATCAATTGCTCGACAGTAATTTGTTCACCCACCGTCTACTTGCTTTCATGAGAGAAGGCACTAGTAAACACTACGACCCCCGGGTCTATTCACATCTATCGTTTCCACTTTCGCTTTTACTTTGCTTTGTTACTTTGTTGCTTTCAGTTCCCACTTGGCGAACAATCTATAAGGGATTGACAACCCCTTCATAGCGTTGGGAGCAAGCTTTTTGTGTTTGTGAAGGATCTTGTGATACTCCTCCACTGGATTGATACCTTGGTTCTCAAACTGAGGGAAATACTTACCACCGCTGTGCTACATCACCCTTTCCGCTTCGAGAGAACACCAACACAAGGCTCCAAGGCCACGGGGGAAATCCTTTGCATATTTGCCTAGGAAGTCCCTTAAGGCGTAGCCGCAGCAGAAGGATTCCTGGTGCCGTCGACATGACTATTCCTGGTGCCGTCGACACGACTATTCCTGGCGCCGTTGCCAGGGAAGCACAGCTGACATCAGTCACCAAGGTAGGAAGAATACGCGAAGGATAAAGCACTAGAGCAAAAACTAATTGGACCAATGGAGGAGTCACTTACTGATACGTCTCCAACGTATCTATAATTTTTGATGGTTCCATGCTATTATCTTGTCAACTTTGGATGTTTTATATGCATGAATATGCTGTTTTATATCTTTTTTGGGACTAACCTATTAACTCAGTGCCAAGTGCCAGTTTCTGTTTTTTCCGTGTTTTTGACCCTTTTTCAGACGGAGCCCAAATAGAATGAAGCTTTACGATGATTTTTTGGGACCAAAAGAGACCCCCAAAGCTTTGGAAGAAGGCCAGAAGAGCCACGAGGGAGTCACAAGCCCTGACGCCGCCACCCCCCTAGGTGGCGCACGGTAGGCTTGTGACCTCCTCGTGGGCCCAACTGACGTAATTCCACTGCCATAAATTCCTATAAATTCATAAACCCCCAAAAAGAAACCTAGATCAGGAGTTCCGCCGCCGCAAACCTCTGTAGCCACCAAAAACCAATCTGGAGCCCGTTCCAGCACCCTGCCGGAGGGGGAATCCATCTCCGGTGGCCATCTTCATCATCCCGGCGATCTGCATGACAAGGAGGGAGTAGTTCTCCCTCGGGGCTGAGGGTATGTACCAGTAGCTATGTGTTTGATCTCTCTCTTGTGTTCTTGAGATGTCTTGATCATGATGTACCGTGGGCTTTGCTACTATAGTTGGATCTTGTGATGTTCTTCCCCCTCTCCCTCTTGTAATGAATTGAGTTTCCCCTTTGGAGTTATCTTATAGGATTGAGTCTTTGAGAACACTTGATGTATGTCTTGCACGTGTCGATCTGCTGTGATCAACTTGCGGGTTTGTGACATTTGGAACCTATGCATATGGGTTGGCACACGTTTGATTCATGTGAGTACTCGATGTATGTTTTGGTGATCAACTTGTGGGTTCGTGACATTGGGAACCTATGCATAGGGGTTGGCAAACGTTTTGACTCTCCGGTAGAAACTTTGGGGCACTCTTTGAAGTTCTATGTGTTGGTTGAATAGATGATTCTGAGATTATGTGATGCATATCGTATAATCATGGCCACGGATACTTGAGGTGACAATGGAGTATCTAGGTGACATTAGGGTCTTGGTTGATATGTATCTTAAGGTGTTATTCTAGTACGAACTCTATAATGGATCAAACGGAAAGAATAGCTTCGTGTTATTTTACTACGGACTATTGAATAGATCGATCAGAAAGAATAACTTTGTGGTGGTTTCGTACCCGACAATAATCTCTTCGTTTGTTCCCCGCTATTAGTGACTTTGGAGTGACTCTTTGTTGCATGTTGAGGGCTAGTTATATGATCCAATTATGTTATTATTGTTGAGAGAACTTCACTAGTGAAAGTATGAACCCTAGGCCTTGTTTCCACGCTTTGCAATACCGTTCGTGTTCACTTTTTTTAGTAGTTACCTTGCTTTTTTTGTAATTTCAGATTACAAAAACCTATATCTACCATCCATATTGCACTTGTATCACCATCTCTTCGCCGAACTAGTGCACCTATACAATTTACCATTGTATTGGGTGTGTTGGGGACACAAGAGACTCTTTGTTATTTGGTTGCAGGGTTGCTTGAGAGAGACCATCTTCATCCTACGCCTCCCACAGATTGATAAACCTTAGGTCACCCACTTGAGGGAAAATTGCTACTGTCCTACAACCCTCTGCACTTGGAGGCCCAACAACGTCTACAAGGAGAAGGTTGCGTAGTAAACATCACTTACCAAGGAGCAATTTCCCCAAAACGGTTCGGAGAATGATGCTTTGAGCAAGGAGATCGAAAATCACAGCCAAATGAGCAAGAACACGGGTTTGAGCTGCGAAACAATTATTTTTGGAGGAAGAAGAAGAGGATGGGAGCTGGAATGAGTGGAGGGGGCCCTGTGGGCCCCACAAGCTTGCTTGCCGTGGCCAGGGGGGTAGGTCGCGGTGACAGGGCTTGTGGCCCACTGGGGTGGCCCCCACGCCAGCTCTCAGTCCCAGTATTTTTCAAATATTCCAGAAAAAATCATACTAGATTTTCAGGACCATCGGAGAACTTTTATTTTTGAGGTATTTTTCTCCGGGACGCTAAAACAGAAAACAGGGAAAACTAAACTAAATCTATCATTTTTCTTCTAAGCAACAGAAAGTGAAAGCTTAAAACAAAGGTATGTGACTCTTTGATTCATCCATTTCATGGTCATCGAAAGAAATCCGTCAATGGGGTTGATCAAATCCTCATGACAAAACTTTCTCGAATCGCAAATGAGAATGGAGAATTTTTGAATAGCCACTAAGTCACCTCAATGGGGATATGAATCTCCCCAACAAGCAAATCATACTTCATCTTGACACGAGGAATAGGGCATTCAAAGCTCCCAATAAGAATCGATGAAGTTTTTTCGATAGCATTGATGCAATGTACTTGATATCGTTTCTTCGGAAAGTGCACGGTATGCTCATTACCGTTGACATGGAAAGTGTACTTGCCTTTGTTGGAATCTATAACAGCCCCTGAAGTGTTTAAAAAGGGTCTTCCGAGGATGACAACTATGGCATCATCCTCGGGAATATACAAGATAACAAAGTCTGTTAAGATAGTGGTATTAGCAACCACAACAGCCACATCCTCGCAAATGCCGATAGGGAAAGTAGTTGATTTGTCGACCATTTGCAGAGAGATTTCAGTGCGTGTCAACTTATCCAGTTCAAGTCTACGATAAAGAGAGAGAGAGGCATAAACTAACTCCGGCTCCAAGGTCACATAAGGCAGTTCTTACGTGGTTGCCTTTAATGGAGCAAGGTATAGTGGGCACTCCGGGATCACCAAGTTTCTTAGGAGTTCCACCTTTGAAAGTGTAATTGGCAAGCATGGTGGAGATCTCAAGATCTGGTATCTTCCATTTATTAGTCATGATATCTTTCATGTACTTGGCATACGGAGACATTTTGAGCATATCAACTAACCGCATCTGCAGAAAGACGGGTCTTATCATTTCAATAAAGTGCTCAAAATCCTCATCATCCTTTTTCTTGGATGGCTTAGGAGGAAAGGGCATAGGTCTCTGAACCCATGGCTCTCTTTCTTTACCATGCTTCCTAGCAGTGAAGTCATTCTTATCGTATCTCTTAGGTTGTGGGTTATCAGGATTAACCGTAGGTTCAATCTCCACATCCTTATCATTGCTAGGTTGAGCATCATTATGAACATCGCTGCCATATTGTCACCAGGTTCATGTTCATCACCAGATTGTGTTTCTGCATCAGACACAGAAATATCATTTGGTTCTTCAGGTGTGACAGTATTTGGTGAACTAACATGCAGGTTTCTATCATCCTTCTTCTTCTCCTTAGGATGACTGGGTGCATCTGCACTAATTCCTTGAGAATCTTGATCAATTCTCTTAGGATGACCTTTAGGATACAAGGGTTCCTGAGTCATTTTGCCTCCTCTAGTAATGACTCTAACAGAGTTGTCATTTAATTCATTGAGCAAGTCATTCTGAGCTTTAAGTACTTGTTCTACCTGAGTAGTAATCATAGAGGCATGTTTACTCAGAAGCTTCAGATCATTGACATTTCTGTATACACAAGCACTTAAATGACTGAGCAGACGAGTACTTTGTTCCAAATGTCTGCTAACATAATCATTCAAACTCTGTTGTTTGGCAACAAAGTTGTCAAATTCATCAAAGCATAGGCTAGCAGGTTTATCAAAAGGAATATCACTCTCATCAAACCTATGCAGAGAATTTACTTCCACTACCTGTATCGGGTTATCGAGACCATGGATCTCTTCGATAGGTGGTAGATTTTTGACATCTTCAGATCTATTGCCTTTCTCTTGTATAGATTTCTTGGCTTCTTGCATATCTTCGGGACTGGAGAATAGGATACCTCTTTTCTTCGGAGTTGGCTTAGGAGGTGGTTCGGGAATAGTCCAAGCATTATCGTTGATTAAGATGTTATTCAGTAAAGTCTAAGCTTGTTCTACAGTTCGTTCCCTAAAAACACAACCGACACAACTATCTAGGTGGTCTTTAGAAGCATCGGTAAGTCCGTTATAGAAGATATCAAGTATCTCGTTCTTCTTAAGAGGGTGATCAGGCAAAGCATTCTGTAGCTGGACGAGCCTCCCCCAAGCTTGTGGGAGACTCTCTTCTTTGAGTTGAGCAAAGTTGTATATTTCCTGCAAGGCAGCTTGCTTCTTATGGGCAGGGAAATATTTCTCACAGAAGTAATAGACCATATCCCGGGGACTACTCACACATCCAGGAGCAAGAGAAGTGAACAAGGCTTTAGCGTCATCCTTTAGAGAGAAAGGAAATAGCTTAAGGATATAGTAGTGGCGGATCTTCTCCTCACTCGTGAAAAGGGTGGCTATATCGTGTAGTTTGGTAAGATGGGCTACGACCGTCTCAGACTCATAACCATGGAAAGGATCAGATTCGACTAGAGAGATTATCTCAGGGTCGACAGAGAATTCATAATCCTTGTCGGTGATAAAGATAGGTGAAGTGGCAAACTTCGGGTCGTATTTCATCCTAGCTTTCAGAGATTTTTCCTTCCACTTGAGAAGTAATTTCTCAGCGTCATAGGCATCCTTACACGCAAGAAAATCCTCAGCTATCTCTCCCTCCATAACGTAACCCTCAGGTATATCAGGCAATTCATATCTAGGAGAGCTAGATCTAGGAGGAGCAAAAGCAGGTTCTATCTCAATAGTATCGGCAGTTTGAGAAGCATCACGAGCATTGGCAGTAACTCTAGCAATATGAGCATCAAGGAATACCCCTAATGGCACATCAGGCAAAGTAGTATCTCTAGCAGTATCAAGCATAGCATCATCACGCAAAATAGCATCTCTAGCATCATCAGGCAAAGCAGTATCAGGCATAGCATCTCTAGCAGTATCAGGCATAGCATCTCTAGCAATATCAGGCATAGCATCTCTAGCAATATCAGGCATAGCATCTCTAGCAATATCAGGCATAACATCTCTAGCAGTACCAGGCATAGTAGCATCATAAGCATCATCAAGCACAGGCGACATATCAAGATTTCTAGCAGGAGGTGATGTCGCAAACTTGCTCATAACTGAAGGTGAATCAAGTGCAGAGCTAGATGGCAGTTCCTTACCTCCCATCGTAGTTGAGGGCGAGACTTTGGTTTTTTGATCCTTCAGATTCTTCATAGTGATCAACAGATATAAATCCCAAGTGACTCAGAGAATATAGCAATACCTCCCCGGCAACGGTGCCAGAAAAATTGCTGCTAGCAGTCCCCGGCAATGACACTAGAAGAATGTTGTTGACGAGTCCCCAACTTGATGCCTTTGCGACAACAGAGCGAGAACTGCTCCTAGTTGCTCAACAATTAACAATTGTCTTGCAATGGTCCACCAGCGCGTGGGTTCGCGACAGTTTTTGAGGGTAGCGTATTCGACCCAAATTTGTTGATTCGCCAGTCAGGAGGTGAGAGAATACTCTCGAGTATTAGCAGCTGAATGTATCAGATTCAACCGCACCTGAAAGATTAGTATCTGCAAGCAAAGTATCAGCAGCAAAGTAATATGATAACAACGGTGTCAGAAACAATCTGTTGACGACAGACTATTCCTAACTGTCATATCAATGGCGCGAGAAGTTGCCCGTTGACGGAAATTGTCTTTTCCCGTCAACGCCGAGCGAACCAGAATTGTAGCAGGTAGCAGCAGTGTAATGAGTAACAGCAGTGGCAAGGAACAGCAGTAGTGACAGCAGTAGCAAGTAGCAACAGTAGCAAGTAGCAGGTAGTAGCAAGCGACAGTAGTAACAGCAGCAGAGCAAAACAAGTAACAGCAGCAGCAAGCGACAGTAGTAACAGCAGCAGAGCAAAACAAGTAATAGCAGCAGTGCGACAAACTCGTAGGCAATGGGTCGGTGATTCGTTTGGATGATATTCATCATGCAACAGTTATAACATGGAGAGATATGTGGCTAGCTCCCGTTCGTCAATGTGATGTAGGCATGCATTCCGTGTGTAGTCATACGTGCTTAGGGAAAAGAACTTGCATGACATCTATTGTCCATCCCTCCCGTGGCAGCGGGGTCCAAAAGGATACTACGGGATATTAAGGTTCTCCTTTTAATAAAGAACCGGAACAACGCATTAGCACTTGGTGAACACATGAACTCCTCAAACTATGGTCATCACCGGGAGTGGTTCCGGTTATTGTCACTCCGGGGTTGCCGGGTCATAACACATAGTACGTAACTACAACTTGCAAGATCGGATCTAAAACACACATATATTGGTGCAACATAATAATTTCAGATCTGAAATCATGGCACTCGGGCCCTAGTGACAAGCATTAAGCATGGCAAAGTAGTAGCAACATCAATCTCAGAACATAGTGGATACTAGGGATCAATCCCCGTCAAAACTAACTCGATTACATGATAGATCTCATCCTACTCATCACCGCCCAGCGAGCCTACGAATAGATTACTCACGAACGATGAAGAGCTTCATGGAATTGGAGGGAAGAAGGTTGATGATGACGATGGCGATGATTTCCCCTCTCCGGAGCCCAAAACGGACTCTAGATCTGCCCTCCACATCAAGAACAGGATGTGGCGGCGCCTCCGTATCGCAAACGCGACGAAATCTTCTCTTCTGATTTTTTTCTGGGCGAAAGTGAATTTATAGAACTGAGTTTGGGGGCGGCAGAGCCACGTGGGCCCCACAAGCTTGGTTGCCGCGGCCAGGGGGGTGGCCGCGGCAACACGACTTGTGGCCCACTAGTCCATCCCCTCCGGTGGATCTTTGGGCAGGTATTTTTCATATTTTCCAGAAAAATTCTCCGTAAATTTTCTGGACGTTCCGAGAACTTTGGACAAAAACAACACCATGGCAATTCTGCTGAAAACAGCACCATGGCAATTCTGCTGAAAACAGCGTCAGTCCGGGTTAGTTCCATTCAAATCATGCAAATTAGAGTCCAAAACAAGGGCAAAAGAGTTTGGAAAAGTAGATACGATGGAGACGTATCAGGGATCACCTTATAATGCTACCGTCGTTCTAAGAAAAATAAGGTGCATAAAAGGATTAACATCACATGCAATTCATAGGTGACATGATATGGCCATGATCTTGTGCTCCTTGATCTCCATCACCAAAGCACCGGCATGATCTTCATCGTCACCAGCACCACACCATGATCTCCATCATTGTGCCGCCATCTAGGTTGTCGTGCTATCTATGCTATTACTAATAATGCTACAACCTAGCAATATAGTAAACGCATCTGCAAGCACAAATGTTAATTTAAAGACAACCCTATGGCTCCTGCCGATTGCCGTAGCATCGACGTGCAAGTCGATATTTAACTACTACAACATGATCATCTCATACATCCAATATATCACATCATGTCATTGGTCATATCACATCACATGCATACCCTGCAAAACAAGTTAGACATCCTCTAATTTGTTGTTGCATGTTTTACGTGGTTGCTATGGGTATCTAGTATGATCCCATCTTACTTACGCAAAGCCACAACAGTGATATGCAATTTGCTATTTAACCTTCTCCAAGGACCGCCTCGGTCAAATCCGATTCAACTAAAGTTGAAGAAACACGCACCCGCCAGTCATCTTTATGCCACAAGTTGCATGTTAATCGATGGAACCGGTCTCTCATAAGTGTACGAGTAAGGTTGGTCCTGGCCGCTTCAATCCAATAATACCGCCAAATAGAGAAAAGACTAAGGAGGGCAGCAAAAAGAACATCAACGCCCACAAACTCTTTTGTGTTCTACTTGAGATATCATCTATGCATGAACCTAGATCTGATACCACTGTTGGGGAACATAGCATGGGAAACAAACAAAATCCTGCGCACACGCATACCTATCCATCGTGATGATCATCTACGAGAGGGGAGAGTGAATCTACATACCCTTGTAGATCGCTAAGCGGAAGTGTATATAACGTGGTTGATGTAGTGGAACGTTTCCGTGATTCAAATCGCCGTCGTCCCACGATCTCATCACGATCCATCTCGAGAACTTCATCACGATCTATCCCGCGATCTTCATCACGATCCTTCCCGATCTAGTGCCGAACGGGCAGCACCTCCGCGTTCAGCACACGTACAGCTCGATGATGATCTCCACCTTCTTGATCCAGCAAGAGGGGGCAGAGAGGTAGATGAGTTCGCTAGCACGGCGGCGTGGTGGTGATGGTGGTGGTGCTATTCCAGCAGGGCTTCGCCTAAGCACCGCTAAAACTAGAGGGGAAACAGATCTAGAGAGAGGGCAGCACGTGGCTGTTTTGTGTTGTCCAAAAACCCTCAAAACCCTTAGTATATATAGGAGGAGAGGAGGGAGAGGGATGCGCGCTAGGGAAGCCTTCTCTTCCCTTGCGCAAGGGAGAGGAGGAGGAGTCCTACTCCAATCCTATTTGGAGTAGGATTCCTCCTTCCCACTTGGAAACTCTTTCCACCTTGTTTTTTTCCTTCTCAAACCTTATGGGATTTAGTGGGAACTTATTACAGCCCACTAGGGGCTGGTTTATCTCTTCCCACAGCCCATGAGGCCCCTTGGGGCGTGACACCCCTCCCGATGGTCCCCGGTACCCCTCCCGGCACTCACGGTACACTACCGATGAGCCCGAAACTTTTCCTGTGACCAAAACAGGACTTGCTATATATATCAATCTTCGTTTCCAGACCATTCCGAAAACCCTCGTGACGTATGGGATCTCATCCGGGACTCCGAACAACCTTCGGTCACCAACACATATAACTGAACTATACCGAAACGTCACTGAACCTTAAGTGTGTAGACCCCGCGGGTTCGAGAACTATGCAGACACGACCTGAGACACTCTCCGGTCAATAACCAACAGCGGGACCTAGATGTCCATATTGGCTCCTACATATTCTACGAAGAACTCTATCGGTTGAACCTCTATGTCAAGGATTCATATAATCTCGTATACTATTCCCTTTGTCCTTCGGTATGTTACTTGCCCGAGATTCGATCGTTGGTATCTCCATACCTAGTTCAATCTCGTTACCGACAAGTCTCTTTACTCGTTCCGTAATACAAGATCCCATAACTAACTACTTAGTCACATTGCTTGCAAGGCTTGTTGTGATGTTGTATTACCGAGTGGGTCCCGAGATACCTCTCCGTTACATGGAGTGACAAATCCCAGTCTTGATCCATGCCAACCCAACACACACCTTTAGAGATACCTGTAGAGCACCTTTATAGTCACCCAGTTACGTTGCGACGTTTGGTAACCCACAAGGTATTCCTCCGGTGTCCGGGAGTTGCATGATCTCATGGTCATAGGAACAGATACATTGACATGCAGAAAACAGTAGCAATAAAGTGACACAATCATATGCTACGTTTATAGTTTGGGTCTTTTCCATCACATCATTCTCATAATGATGTGATCCCATCATCAAGTGACAAAACTTGTCTATGGTTAGGAAACCTTAACCATATTTGATCAACGAGCTAGTCAACTAGAGACTTACTAGGCAGTGTGTTTTGTCTATGTATCCACACATGTATTTGTGTTTCCAATCAATAAAATTATAGCATGGATAATAGACGATTATCACAAACAAAGAAATATAATAATAACTAACTTATTATTGCCTCTAGGGCATATTTCCAACACAAACAACGGCGCCTCCACGATCGACACATGTGCAGCCCGATGACATATCCTCTACCTTGAACCAGCAAGGGTAGAGGGGAAGTTGATGGAGAGCTCTTGTAGCACGATAGTGTGGTGGCGGTGGAGCTATGTGGTATTCCGGCAGGGCTTCGCCAAGCACCACGGAGGAGGAGGCAGAGAGAGGACAGGGCTGCGCCGAGAGAGAGAGAGAGGAAACTTGTGTCTCTCCAGCCCCAAAACCTTGGGTATATATAGGTGGAGGAGGGAGGGCTTGCTGGCCACCTAGTAAACCCTAGGAGGGGAGGCGGCCACCAAATGTGAGGGGTGGCGGCCCAACAGGGGGCGCGGTGGCCATGGGAGGTGGATTGCCACCCAAGTTGGGAGGTGGGCCACCTCGCCCTAGGGTTGCCAGCCCTAGAGGCCTTGGCTGGCCGAACCAACCCACCTAGGTGGCTGGTTCCCATCTTGGTTCGGCCCATGTGGCCCTCCGGGACTGGTGGCCCCTCTCGATGGACCCCCGGAACACTTCCGGTGGTCCCTACAATACTGATGATCCTCGAAACACTTCCGATGATCAAATCTCCACTTCCTATATATATATATATATCAATATTTACCTCCGGACCATTTCAGAGCTCCTCGTGACATCCGGGATCTCATCCAAGACACCGAACAACTTTTGGCAAGCACATACTATTCTCATTACAACTCTAGCGTCATTGAACCTTAAGTGTGTAGACCCTACAGGTTCGGGAACCATGCAGACATGACCGAGACACCTCTCCGGTCAATAACCAACAATGGGATCTGGATATCCATGTTGGCTCCCACATGTTCCACGATGATCTCATCGTATGAACCACGATGTCAGGGATTCACTTAATCCCATATGCAATTCCCTTTGTCTATCGATATATATACCTTGTTCAATCTCATTACCGACAAGTCTCATTACTCGTTCCGTAACACATGATCTTGTGACTAACTCCTTAGTCACATTGAGCTGAATAGGGTAATGTATTACCGAGTGGGCCTAGAGATACCTCTCCATCATACGGAGTGACAAATCCCGATTCATGCCAATCCAACACACACTTTCGAAGATACATGTATTGCACCTTTATAATCACCCAGTTACGTTGTGACATTTGATACACCCAAAGCATTCCTACGGTATCCGGGAGTTACACCATCTCATGGTCTAAGGAAACGATACTTGACATTAGAAAATCTTTAGCAGACGAACTACACGATCTTGTGCTATACTTAGGATTGGGTCTTGTCCATCACATCATTCTCCTAATGACGTGATCCTGTTATCAATGACATCCAATGTCCATGATCAGGAAACTGTGATCATCTATTGATCAACGACCTAGTCAACTAGAGGCTAACTAGGGACTTGGTGTGGTCTATATATTCACACATGTATTATTGTTTCCGTTTAATAGAATTGTAGCATGAACAATAGACGATTATCATGAACAAGAAAATACAATAATTACCACTTTATTATTGCCTCTAGAGCATATTTCCAATAGGTACTACCACTAAGACAGAGGGCAGCAACCCAAGCTGAAGGCAGGAGCCGGTAGTATGGCCAGAGCGATACTACCGCTTCTAGGAGCGATACTACCGCTCATAAGAGGTAGTACCGCCGCCTATATCTGATCAGGATAAGCTGCGGTCCTAGCCCAGAAGTATCAAGGGTTCCTGGCACGGTAGTAACAAGCGGTACTACCGCCTGCTGGGCGGTACTACCACCCTGTACTATCGCTCCACAAACTGCTTAGTCCGACATGAAAAGTGTCGAAACCCACGAGTAGCAGCACTAGCGAGTGGTACTAGCTAGACCACTTTCGCCGTGGAGTGGTACTACCGCCGGCCTGGGTGGTACTACCGCTTGGGTCCTTCTCGGCAGGGTTGGGCAAGGAAGGATACTCCATTGAGGCACAAAATAGGGTGCAAGGGAAAGTGTACGTGATGATTCCACCCAAACCTTTCCGAAGCGGACCCCCTTTTAATAGTACTACTTTTCCTTGGACTCAAGTCCACTGACGCAAAATGTAAGAGACAAAACCATCTTCATATCAATCCACCGAGGGCCATGAATCGTCCTTGTGCCAAATGAAGAAATACCTGAAAGTCTTAGTGCACACAATAAGTCCATAATAGCATTGTCATCAAGCACCAAAACCACTAGGGTACAAATATGACCTTACGAAGGTGATATCAAGGGGATCGTATGGAGTGAATGAAAACATGCGGGGCCTTCTTTGGTTGAGTGGAGCGAACCAAGACCAACGACAACCTATGGACTAAGCCTTTAGGAGTAGAGACTAGAGGATTTCCACCCTACCCTATTGTGACACAAGTTTGAAGTCTCCTCTAGTTCCCTCTAGTTCTAGTTCTAGTTGGTCCTGGTTGATCTATAGAGGTAGATCTAAGTCCTCCACTCCTTATAATTAAAAGCCCAATGTGGTTATAATCGCCTCCTTCTAATTCTACGACGATGATTAGGTCCGGACGGCGAAGCGTTGCCGGGTCATGAAGGTTACACGCTTAAAATTAAGTACAAAGGCCGTGCTTTTGGGCTTTAGTTCGAGGGACTGCTCATGGGTGGTTCACAGGGTCCATCATCGATGTTTCGAGGGGCTTAAAGTACGATCTACATCGACACATTCTTCTTTCATTATAACTCGGTGACAGTTGTTGGGGAACATTGCATGGGAATGAGAATTTCCTATGCTCACCAAGATCAATCTAGGAGATGCAGATCTACGAGAGGAGAGATTCTATATACATACCCTTGTATATCGCTTAGCGAAAGTGTTAAAGAACACGATTGATGTAGTCGAACGTCTTCACGATCCGTCCCACGAACTCTCGATCAAGCGCCGAACGGACGGCACCTCCGCGTTCAACACACGTACAACTTGATGACGCCTTCGCCTCTAGTGATCTATGGTGAAGTAGCAGCCCGAGTCCTCTGATAGCACGACGGTGTGGTGAGGTGGTGGTGGTGACAACTTAGTAGGGCTTCAACACGTGATTATGAGAGGAGAAGAACTACGAGGGAGAGGAGGACCAGTGATGTAGTATGTTATGGTGCGACTGCCCTCTCTCTCTCCCTCTCTATATATAGCGGGGAGGGAGGAGGGGAGGGCGCCCTAGGGCTTCCCCTAGGGTCGGCGGCCAAGGGGTGGTGACCAAGGTTGGGTGGCCCTCCCACCTAGGTGCCTTGCCACTCAAGTTGGGTTGGCCGGCGGCCCTAGGGGTTGAGTCCCTCCCCTGGCGGAAGTTGTGTGGGGTTTGTTCGGCTCCCAACCCCTTGTGGTATGGTGTGCCACCTCTCCTTGGGCCATGAGGCCCCCAACACTTGTTGGGGCCCCCTGAAACCCTTTTCGATACTCTGTTGATTGCCTGGTGTGCCCCGGAACACTTACGGACTCCGATTCCCTTCATCCTATATATCAATCTTCACCTTCGGACCATTTCGGAGTTCTTTGTCGTCAATGGGATCTCATACAGAACTCCAAACAACCTTCGCTCACCAACATAATAACTCAGCTATGCTTATATCATCATCAAACATTAACTGTGTAGACCCTACGGGTTCGAGAATTATGTATACATGACCGAGACATCGCTATGGTCATTAACCAATAGTGGTACTTGGTTGCCCATATTAGTTCCTACATATTCTATGAAGATCTTTATCGGTCGAACCTCAATGTCAACGATTTAGTTAATCCCGTATGTAGTTCCCTTTATTTATTGGTATGTTACTTGCTCCAGATTTGATCATCGGCATCTCCATACCTAGTTCAATCTTATTACTGACACGTCTCTTTACTCGTCCCATAATACAATATCATGTGGCTAAATCTTTAGTCAAATTCCTTGCAATCTCATCATGATGTTGTATTACCGAGTGGGCCCTGAGATACCTCTCCGTCACACAAAGTAACAAATCTGAGTCTTGATCCATGCCAAATCAACAGACACCCTCGGAGATACATGTAGAGCATCTTTATAGTCACACACTTACGTTCTGACGTTTGATACACACAAGGTACTCCTCCGGTGTTAGTGAGTTGCATGATCTCATGGTCATAGGAACAAATACTTTGACATGCAGAAAACAATAGAAATAGAATGACACGATCATATACTACATTCATATTTTGGGTCATGTCCATCACAGAATTCTCCTAATGATGTGATCCCGTTATCAAATGACAACTCATGTCTATGGCGAGGAAACCTTGACCATCTTTGATCAATGAGCTAGTCCATTAGAGGCGCACTAGGGACATAGTGTTGTCTATGTACCCACACATGTATTTGAGTTTCCAATCAATACAATTCTAGCATGGATAATAAACGATTATCATGAACAAGGAAATATTATAGAAACCACTTTATTATTGCCTCTAGGGCATATTTCTAATAGTCCCCCACTTGCACTAGAGTCAAAAATCTAGCTCACATCACTATGTGATTTACATTGTAATGTATCTAACACACATATAGTTCTGATGTTGATCATGTTTTGCTCATGGAAGAGGTTTAGTCAACGGGTCTGCAACATTCATATCCGTGTGCACTTTGCAAATATTTATGTCCTCCTCCTTGATGTAATCGTGGATGGAATTGAAGCGTCGCTTTATGTTTCTGGTCCTCTTGTGAAACCTTGGTTCCTTGGCCAGAGCAATGGCACCAGTGTTGTCAAAAAACAGAGTCATTGGGTCCAGTGCTCTAGGCACAACTCCAAGATCTACCATGAACTCCTTCATCCAGATACCTTCTTTAGCCGCCTCCTAGGTAGCTATGTACTCCGGTTCACATGTAGAATCAGCTACCACGATTTTCTTGGAACTACACCAACTTACCGCTCCCCCCATTGAAAATATATACGTATCCGGTTTGAGACTTAGAGTCATCCGAATCAGTGTCAAATCTTGCGTCGACGTAACTCTTTATGACGAGCTCTTGATCACCGGCACAAATGAGAAACATTTCCTTAGTCCTTTTTAGGTACTTAAGAGTATTATTGACCGTCGCCGAGTGCTTCACTCCTGGATCACTTTGAAACCTTCCGGACATACTTATGGCAAGACTGACATATGGTGTTGTGCACAACATTACATACGTGATAGAGCCTATGGCAGAAGCATAGGGGACGACAGTCACCTTTTCTCTATCTTCTGCAGTCACTGGGAATTGAGTCTTACTAAACTTCACACCTTGCAATACAGGAAAAAACCCTTTCTTGGACTGGTCCATTTTGGATTTCTTGAAAACTTTTTCAATGTATGTGTTGTGTGAAATTCGTATTAAGCGCCTCAATCTATCTCTATAGATCTTGATGCCTAATATGAAAGCAGCTTCTCCTAGGTCCTTCATTGAAAGCTCTTGTTCAAATATTCCTTTACGCTTCCCAAAAATTATATATTGTTTCCAATCAACAATATGTCATCCACATATAATATTAGAAATTCTATAGAGCTCCCACTCACTTTATTGTAAATACAAGCTCCTCCATAAACTTGTATAAACCCAAACGCTCTGATCGCCTCATCAAAGCGTTGATTCCAACTCCGAGATGCTTGCACCAGTCCATAAATGCATCACCGGAGCTTGCAGACTTTGTTAACATTCTATGGATCGACAAAACCTTCTGGTTGCATCATATACAACTCTTCCTTAAGGAAACTATTAAGGAACGTTGTATTGACATCCATCTCCCAAATTTCATAATCGAAAAATGCAACTATTGCTAACATGATTCTCACGGTTTTAAGCATCGCTACGGGTGAGAAAGTCGCATCATAGTCAACTCCTTGAACTTGTGAAAAACCTTTTTCCACAAGTCGAGCTTTATAGACAGAGACATTACCATCCACGTATGTCTTCTTCTTAAAGATCGATTTATTCTGAATGGCCTTTTGTCCTTCGGGTAATACTTCCAAAGTCCATACTTTGTTTTCATACATGGATCCTATATCGGATTTCATGGCCTCTAACCATTTGTTGGAATCCGGGCCAACCATCGCTTCTCCATAACTCTTAGGCCCATCGTTGTCCAACAACATGACCGTTAAGACAGGGGTATCGTACCACTCACCAGCAGTGCGTGTCCTTATAGAACTACAAGGTTCGATAGTAACTTGCTCCGAAGCTTCATGATTATAATCATTAGCTTCCTCTTCAACTGATATGGGCTCCACAGAAACATCTTTCTACATTGCACCACTCTCTCGTTGAAGTAAAGGTTCAACAACCTCATCAAGTTCTATCTTCCTCCCACTCAATTCTTTGGAGAGAAAATATTTCTCAAGAAATGTTCTGTTTTTAGCGACAAACCCTTTGCCTTCGGATCTTAGATAGAAGGTATACTCAACCGTCTCTTTTGGGTATCCTATGAAGCATTTCTCTGCTTTGGGTTCGAGATTTTCTGGCTGAAGCTTTTTTACATAAGTATCGCATCCGAAAACTTTAAAAAACATCAGCTTTGGTTTGTTACCAAACCATAGTTCATACGGCGTCATCGCAATGAATTTAGATGGTGACCTATTTAGAGTGAATGCAGTTGTCTCTAACTGTAAGTGCATCTAGTGCCCCTTAGTCATTTTGGTGGATTGAAGACTTATAGGTTAAGAGACTAATATGTTTGTGAGTGTATACAGACTGTATAAGTCGCTGAGGAGTTTGAGTTATTCGATGAATATCGACCCCTAAAAATGAATGTTTTCAGGTGAATACTTTGGTCATTCCTTGAAGACTTCGATCATGAAGAAATAGCAAAGAAATTGGTATTCCTCATGAAGATATTGAAGATGAGGAATCCGGTGTACCTTGAAGAAAATGCTCTGAAGACTTCGAAGCTTGAGGATTTACTCTTTATGTTTTATTTTCTTTTTTCTTGAGTCATAGGAACATCGTACTATTAAAGGGGGTCGAGGTAAAACTACGGAATGAATTTCCTCATGATACTCAACTCAAGCCAACACCTACCAGATCCTCTAGTGAGGAATTTGAGAGACATGAGGACTTTCACAGTTGACAGTTCTGACCATTGCCGCGCCACGCGCCACCTGTCCCAAAGCTTATCCACCCAACGGTCACATTATTATGGGCATTGATGTCATATCATGTCGGGATTCTCACAGGCTATAAATTGCTACCCCCTACAACCACTAGTTGGTTGGCTGCTCCGTGAGAAACCGACACTTGTATTTTAGAGCAACCCAAATTTCTCGAGGACCTTCAGTGAAAATCATCAAGTGAGGAAATACCCCAAAACACCCAAACAAAACCCAAAACCCAAGTGAATGAGAATCACTAAAGAATTTGTTCCTATGTGGAACCAAGGCCGTTTACCTTTGAGGACCGTGCATCCTCCAGATGGTTAGGCGTCATGGTCTAAAGCATCCAACAGTCAATTGTGGATCGTCGGGTGACCATGTTTGTGAGGGTTTGGAAGTCTACCCTAAAGACTTACCACGAGTGTTGGGCGAGGACTGTGTGTCCTTAGCTCAAGGAGAATACGATAGGGATTGTGTGTCCCGGGACTGTGTGTCCTTAGGTTTCAATACCTAGCCGCTCCAAACCAGACGTACAACTATCACAGCAGTTGGAACTGGGTCATCAACTACTGTCTTCATCGAGCTGCTGGTTCTATTTCCTCAACCTCTGTCATTTCATCAATTACATGTTGAAGATTTTCATCTGTACTGTTTGAAGAATTTGAGTGAAGACTTTCACCAATTTCCTCACCTCAAATTCTTCACTCTAGTTATTCATCACCTCCTTATCTTGTATTTGTGTCATGTGCCAACCAAACCGATTTATCCACGCTAAGTACATAGATATAGCTTGTTTTACATCTCTCTCTTTGTATTGTTTCCGCTGCACGTGCTTCATGACCGAGGACTTTCCTCACTAGGAATTTCCTGAGTGATGAATTTCTAAAAATCGCCTATTCACCCCCCTCTAGTCGACTTAACGCACTTTCAATTGGTATCAGAGCTAGGTACTCCCTTGTTCTATGTGATTTTGGTTTAACCACCTGGAGTTTGAGTTATGTCGACTACAGGTATGATCAAGGTAACTGCGGGATGTCCTACCTTCGAAGGAAAGGACTTCCCCTACTCGCAGACGAAGATGCAAATGCATCTCCAAGCAATTGACAACGACCTCTAGTACATTGTGGAAAATGGTGTTCCCTCTGTTTCCGTAACCATCTCTCCTGTTGATGTGAAGAAGTTCAAGCAACTAGACTCGCAAGCAAATAATATCATCTGTGGCCATTTGAGCAAAGGTCGGTATGGCAGAGTGCGTGCTTTGGGCTCTGCAAAGCAAATCTGGGACAGGATGTCCAAAGTCAATGAGGGAGTCTCAACACAGCGTGACTCTCGTGTTGATCTTCTTCGCAATCTCTTCAACCGCTTAAAGAGACTTGAAAACGAAAGCTTCCAAGATACCTTTGATCGCCTCACTGACATCTCAAATGAACTGCAAGCTCTGGGAGCTAAAGATATCACAGACCATGAAGTGGTGAAGAAACTGCTACGATCTCTTGATCCATCATTCGACACACTGGTTTTGATGATTCAAGAAAGGAGAGACTACAAGATGCTTGATCCTGGTGATATACTTGAGAGACACAATACTCATGAATTCCAACAAGAAGAGAAGAGAGAACTTTATGGACCAAACTACTCAAGACCTTGTGCACTAAAGGCTAAATTTGTTTCCTCGTCTGAAGAAGAAAAGTCTAATTGCAGTCTTGGTGCCCGTGAAGAACTTGGTCAGGAACTTGCTATGCTCGTGTGGAAATTCCAGAAATTCACCAAGCATGGCCAATTCGGCAAGTCTTCAAGAAGAGATATGACAAAATCAGAATCTTCATCTGAAGACTACAAGAAGAGAATATGTCACAAGTGCAAGAAATATGGTCACTACATTGTTGATTGTCCTTGCTGGGTGAAGGAATCAAAGAAGAAGAAGTACAAGGATGAAAGTTCTGACAACTCAAAGAAAAATAAGAAATCCTCAAAGTCTTCATCTGCAAAGTCCTCATCGCACAAGCAGACCAGCTTCAGGAAAGCTCGGGCACTCATTGTCAAGGAAATGGATTCTGAAGAAGAATCTGAGGATTGTGATGAAGAGGAAGGTTCTTGTGACGCCCTCGATCTGATTGTACGCAAATCATACACAGAAATGTGTACGACCAAGCTCAAGGACTCACGGGAAGATATCACAACACAACACTACACACAAATAAAACAAACAAGCTCCATATCACAAGCGAGGGGCCTCAAGGCTAGAATATAGAAGCTCGAGAAACACAGGAGTCAGCGGAAGCAACAATATCTGAGTACAAACATTAAACATGAGGTGCCTTAGAGAAGGCTAGCACAAAGATACAACGATCGAACAAGGTGAGGCCTCCTACGTGGGAACCTCCTAACTACTCCTGATCTTCAGCGAACTCCACGTAGTAGCATGCACCGTGGGGGTAGCAGGCGTCGTTGGCGGGATACTCCATCTCCTAGGCTCCATCATCTGGTCATAGCAACGGATCAAGGGGAAAAGGGGGAGCAAAGCAATGGTGAGTACTCATCCAAAGTACTCGCAAGACTTATATCAGAATTATGCTAAGTATGCGTCAGTATCAAATGAAGGGATTTATGTGGACTGACTGCAGCAATGCGAGAATAGAGAGAGGGGACTAGTCCTATGGAAGACTAGCATCTTCAGGGGTCTCGCAGCAATAGACGAGAGTAGAACAGGGGTAACACAATTAATAGTCATATTGTTGCAGCAATATTAATAAGAAGTCACGCCCAAATATCCTTCCTCGATTCCCTGCGAGGAAGCAATCTCGGGGCAAACAATCGAGTTAAGTAACAGTTCTAGTCGTATAAGATCGGGGCACAACTCCAAATCATCATGTAACCGTGGACACGGCTATCCGAATAGTTTATGTATTCCCTGCAGGGGTGCACCAAGTTTCCCGGCACGCTTGATGACCTCTGGCCCGACACACTTTCCTGGGTCATGCCCGGCCTCGGCACATCAACACGTCGCAGCCCCACCTAAGCTCAACACAGAGGCCAGCCCGTCGGTCTAAATCCTAAGAGCACAAGGGTCATGGGCCCATCACCCTTTGCACTCCTGCATGATCCGAGGGCGGCCGAGGTCAGTCCTAGCACCCCTTATTACAAGCACGATGCATATCCGGACCACTCGGGCGCGTGCAGCTCCATCACTGACGTCTGAAGAGATTCAGCTGATACCACGACGTCGAGAACCCATAACTCCTCTCACGTAGACGGTTAGTGCGAAAAGGTCTCCCACCAACCCACATCAAATACCCAAATCCTTAACATTTTAATTAAACTCGAGGATATGTCGAAAGGTACAGAATGCCCAGCCACGCCTCGTCACATTCACGTGGGAACCCACCCGCCAAACATTGTTCATCAATGTTCCCAGTAGCATGGTCAAGTAGCGGTGTGGTTGTAACATCAGAGGGATCCGAGGTATCACCCACAATGGATACCGTATGATGTAACCGTCAAGTTGGCCACGGAGGAATCACCCTTGCTGGACCAGCTTGAAGGGTTGTACGATAGAGTCATTATCGGAGGTGGGGCTTGAGAAATCACCCTCCGAGAACCACCGCCGGTCAACTTAACTACAATGCTAACATAGGGGTACATAACGAGGTGTCACCCTCGGTACTCGATAGTAGCCTTGCAGCATCGTACAACTAAGGGGGTCTAAGTGCGGTGTCGGGTCTTGACTCGTCGATCAGTTGATTGAGACTGGACGATAAAGCGGGGCAACTGGTCTAAGGGGTCAGAGGGGATGACTGAGCCACCTACACTAAGCAGGTAAGGTGGTACTCAAAGTAGCAGTTCAACAAAATTAGGCTATGCATCAGATATAGGAGCTATCTACAACAGTAACAAAATTCCAATGCAAGCAGGAGGGAGAAAGACATGGACGATATAGGAATGATCAAGGGGGTTTTCTTGCCTTACTGCTCTGCGGCAAAGGGCTAGTCGTCAGGGGTATAGTCATACCCGACAGCAGCATCGGCGTCGGGGTCTACCAGAGAGAAGAGGTGGAAGAAACAATAAATAACAGGAACAGGTGCATCACGATGCAATACATGGCAATACGTAGGGCTAGGCATGAGCTAACGCGGTACTATCCATCATAGATGAGTCGGGAAAATATCAGATGATATTTCCCGAGTGTGTAGTTACTACTAGTCAGACGAAAACGGTGAAAAAGTTCCACATTTGCTATGCTAGGGACGTGTGACAAACGAACGGATAGCGTATCGAGGTTCGTCTCGTTTTGCTGATCAACTTTCATGTTCAAAATATTTTCATCTGACTTACGATTTATTTTATATTAATTTTTAAAGTTTCATTATTTATTAGGAATTAAAAAAAATTAAACAATTTAGATAATTAAATATGACACATGTGATGTCAGTATGACATCAACAATCAAAAGGGTTTTGACTCGTCAAATATGACCAATGGGTCCCATGTGTCATAGGCACATTTATTTTTAGGATTAAATAACTATTTAATCAAGTAATTAGTGGGGTGGGACCCAACTGTCATACACTGCTTAGGCTAATTTATTTATCTATATAGTTAACACATTTAGCTAACCGTTTTAATTAATTAATTTACCTAATCTTACACATTATAATTAACTAAATACTTATTTATTTATTATTATTATTATATTAAATCCTAATTATCCAAAACACTAATTATTGTTTAACTAAATAATTAATCCAATTAATTAAATTATTAATATTAAATATAAAACTAATTTTTAATTATTTCAATTTTCTTTTTTAGGGGTGTGGCCCCGCATGTCATTGAGACAGCGAGCCCACACATTCGCTACACGCACACACAATTTTATTCATACATGCATACATATATTTGCACATACACACATCTGCACATATACATAAATCTTCATATACACATGCATACATACATACATATTGCTACCTCTTGAGCTTGCGTTGGTTTTCCCTTGAAGAGGAAAGGGTGATGCAGCACAGTAGCGATAAGTATTTCCCTCAGTTTGAGAACCAAGGTATCAATCCAGTAGGAGTATCAAGATGAGGCACCAATGTACCTGCGCAAAAACAAACAAACTTGCACCGAACACTATAAAGGGGTTGCCAATCCCTTCACGATTATTTGCAAGGTGAGGTCTGAAGGTGAAAAGTGAAACAAAGTAATTTTGTAGATCTGAAAATATGATGTGAAGGAGACCCGGGGGCCATAATGTTCACTAGAGGCTTCTCTCATGACAAAAAGTATTACGGTGGGTGAACGAATTACTGTCGAGCAATTGATAGAATCGCGCAAAGTCATGATGATATCTAAGCCAATGATCATACATATATGCATCACGTCCGAGACAAGTAGACCGATACTTTCTGCTTCTATTACTATTACTCCACACATAGAGCGCTATCCAGCATGCATCTAGTGTATTGAGTTCATAACAAACAGAATAACGCTTTAAGCAAGATGACATGATGTAGAGGGATAAATTCATGCAATATGATATAAACCCCATCTTTTTACCCTTGATGGCAACAACACGATGCGTGCCTTGCTACCCCTTCTGTCACTAGGCGAGGACACCGCACGGTATGACCCCAAAACCAAGCACTTCTCCTATTGCAAGAATTATAGATCAAGTTGGCCAAACGAAACCCATAACTCGAAGAGAATTACAAGGATACGAAATCATGCATATAAGAGATCAGAGGAGACTCAAATAATATACATAGATAATCTGATCATAAATCCACAATTCATCGGATCTCAACAAACACACCGCAAAAGAAAGTTACATCGGATAGATCTCCATGAAGATCATGGAGAACTTTGTATTGAAGATCCAAGAGAGAGAAGAAGCCATCTAGCTACTAGCTATGGACCTGAAGGTCTGTGGTGAACTACTCACGCATCATCGGAGAGGCAATGGTGTTGATGAAGAAGCCCTCCATGTTCGAATCCCCCTCCGGCAGGGCACCAGAATGGTCCCCAGATGGGATCTTGCGGAGACAGAAGCTTGCGGCGGCGGAAAAGTATTTTCGTGGCTCTCTTCTTTGGTTTCGGGATTTTAGAGAATTTATAGGCGAAAGAGGTAGGGCAAAGGAGCCACGTGGGGCCCACAAGCCTGCGAGGCGCGAGCCCCCAGGCTGCGGCTAGGGGGCTTGTGACCTCCCCCGAGGTCTCCTGCCTTGGTTCTCAAGTCCCGTGCGTATCTTCTGTTATGGAAAAAATCATCCCGCGGGTTTTATTTCGTTTGGACTCCGTTTAATATTCTTCTCTGGAAAAGGTCAAAAACACGGAAAAACAGAAACTGGCACTTGGCACTGAGTTAATAGGTTAGTCCCAAAAATAGCATAAAAATGCATACAAAACATCCAAAGTTGACAAGATAATAGCATGGAGCCATCAAAAATTATAGATGCATTGGAGAGGTATCAAGCATCCCCAAGCTTAACTCCTACTCGTCCTCGAGTAGGGAAGTGATAAAGACTGAATTTTTGATGTGGAATGCTACCTAACATATTTGTTCTTTGTAACTTCTTTCTTCTGGCATGAATGTTCAGATCCGTAAGATTCAAAACAATAGTTTAGTATTGTCATGAAAACAATGATACTTCAAGCATATTAGCAAAGTAATCATGAACTTTTGAAATAAGAAGGCCAAAGAAAGTTATCCCTACAAAATCATATAGTCTGGCTATGCTCCATCATCCCCACACAACGAATTTAAATCATGCACAACCCCGATATTGGCCAAGTAATTGTTTCCGCACTCTTACTTCCTCAAACTTTTTCAACTCTCACGCAGTACATGAGCGTGAGCCATGGACATAGCACTATAGGTGGAATAGAGTGTGGTGGAGGTTGTGAGGCTAAAAGGAGGAGATGGTCACATTGACTTGGCGTATCAATGGGCTATGGAGATGCCCATCAATAGATATCAATGTGAATGAGTAGGGATTGCCATGCAACGGATGCACTAGAGCTATAAGTTTGTGAAAGCTCAAAAAGAAAACTAGTGGGTGTGCACCCAACTTGCTTGCTCACGAAGACCTAGGGCAATTTTGAGGAACCCATCATTGAATATACAAGCCAAGTTATATAATGAAAATTACCACTAGTATATGAAGTGACAGAACAAGAGACTCTCTATCATGAAGAACATGGTGCTATTTTGAAGCACAAGTGTGGAAAAGATAGTGGCATTGTCCCTTCTCTCTTTTTCTCTCATCATTTTTTTTGTTTGGGCTCTTTGGCCTCTTTTTTCATTTTTTTGGTGGGCATATTTGGCCTATTTTTTTATTTCCTCACATGGGACAATTCTCTAATCATGATGATCATCACACTTTTATTTACTTACAACTCAATACTTAGAATAATGATGACTCTATAGGAAATGCCTCCGGTAGTGTACCGGGATGTGGAATGATCTAGCTTAGCGTATGATGTTGAAACATCTTGCTAGCTATCTTACAATCATGCAATGGCAATATGAAAGTGACGGCACATGTCATGAGACGGAAAGGTGGAAGTTTCATGGCAATATATCTCGGAATGGATATGAAAATGCCATAATATGTAGGTATGGTGGCTGTTTTGAGGAAGGTATATGGTGGGTTTGTGCACCGGCGAAAGTTGCGCGACACTAGAGAGGCTAGCAATGGTGGAACGTAAAAGTGCATCTATACCATGGACTGACATTAGTCATGAAGAACTCATATACTTATTGCGGAAGTTTTTATTAGAAATCAAAACGAAGTGTTAAACGCATACTCCTAGGGGAAGGTTTGGTAGGTGTTAACCATCGCGCGATCCCGACCGCCACACAAAGGATGACAATCAATAAATCAATTATGCTCCGACTTCCTAACATAGCGGTTCACCATACGTGCATGCTACGAGAATCACTAACCTCAACACAAGTATTTCTAGATTCACAACACCCTACTAATATAACTCTAATTAACCATATCTCAAAACTAATTGTGAGGAATCAAACTTCTCTTACTAATCAATGCACTTGAATATGTAAGTTTTTATTATATCCTCTTTGGATGCTTATCATCTTTAGGACTAATTTCATAGCACATGCCAATTACCAAGTTACTTAGAGAGAGCACTCTCAAAAAGATATAAGTGAGAATCGAGAGTTTTTATTTCTTCAAAATATGACACCGCAGTGCTCTAAAAAGATCTAAGTGAAGCACTAGAGCAAAGTTATCTAGCTCAAAAGATATAAGTGAAGCTCAATGAGTATTCTAGCAAATTCACGATGAGTGCATGTCCCTCTCAAAAAGGTGTGCAGCAAGGATGATTGTGACAAAACAAAAAAGCAAAGACTCCTATAATACACGACACTCTAAGCAAATCACATATCATGTGGTGAATAAAAATATAGCTCCAAGTAACGTTACCGATGGATTGAAGACGAAAGAGGGGATGCCTTCCCGAGGCATCCCCAAGCTTAGGCTTTTTGGTGTCCTTGAATTTGGCTTGGGATGTGTTGGGCATCCCCAAGATTAAGCTCTTTCCACTCTTTATCCCATTGTCCATGAGAACATCACCCAAAACTTGAAAACTTCACAACAAAAACTTAAACAGAAACTCGTGATATCATTAGCATAAGAAAACAAACCACCACTCTTTAGGTACTGTAGTAAACTGGATTTCTATTTAGATTGATGTTATATTACTTTATTATCACTTTTCCATGGCTAGTACCCCCCGATACTAACCATATTTTCATCAAAATAAGCAGTCAACACAACAAAACAGAATCTGTCAAAAAAAGACTAGTCTGTAGCAATCGGTATACTTCGTATACCTCTGGTATCCCAAAAATTCTGAACAATTATGACAATTAGGGCAATTTGCGTATCAACTAGCATAAAAAAGAATCAACTCAAAATCTCTTTCTGGATAGGAATTAAAAATAATTTCGTCAGCGCAAAGTTTGAGTGATTTTCAGCATGATCAAACAACTATCACCAAAACTAATCATAAAGGTTCTACTTGGCACAAATAGTAATTAAAACATAAACAAAACACAATCATAACATAATTATGATGGTGTGGACACAACAAAACAGAAAGCAAAAAGCAAAAATAAATTTATTCATTGGGTTGCCTCCCAACAGGCGCTATCTTTAAAGCCTTTTAGCTAGGCATTGATAATTCAATGATGCCCACATAAAAGATAGTAATCGGACATGAAGAGAGCATAATGAAACATGTGACAAACATATCTAAGTCTAACATACTTCCTATATATAGGCATTTTATAGGAAAACAAATTATCAAGACAAGCAATAACTACCATATGTACGGAAGAAGAACGAGACAATATAAATCTCAACATAACGAGAGGTAAAATAGTAACATGAAAGTTTCTACCACAATATTTTCCTCTATCATAACAATTACATGTGGGATCATATTCAAATTCAAAAATATAGCTATCACATAGGATATTATTTTCATGAACCACATGCATGCAAAGTTGACGCTGTCTAAAAATAGTGGGATTATCATCAACTAAAGTCATGACTTCTCAAAACCCACTTTCAATATTATTGCAAATATCATATTCATCATGAGGCTTAAACAAATTTTCAAGATCATAAGAAAAATTATCACCCCAATCACGATCATTGCAACAAGTAGTGGACATAGCAAAACTAGCATCCCCAAGCTTAGGGTTTTGCATATTTTTAGCATGATTGCCATTAATAGAATTCATAGTGAAACCATTGCAATCATGCTTTTAATTCAAGGAGCCCTCGTGAATCACTTCATAAATTTATTCATCACAATTTTCAGATTCACGCATGTCAAGCAAAACTTCATAAAGATAATCTAGTGCACAAAACTCACTAGCAATTGGATCAACATAATTGGATCTCTTAAAGAGATTAGAAAGTGGGTGAGGATCCATAACAATAGATTTTCAGCAAGCGAAGAGGCAAACATATTGAAGGCACATAGCACACAAGCAAAGGAAAGGCAAACGAAAAAGGCAAATATTTTTGTAAATTTTGGTTTTTCAGAAGTAGGGGAGAGGAAAACGAGAGGCAAAAGGCAAATAATGTAAATGCAAGAGATGAGTTTTAGATAGTTACTTGGATATGCTTCAGTTTGAATACTCCCCGGCAACGGCGCCAGAAATTCTTCTTGCTACCTCTTCAGCTTGCGTTGGTTTTCCCTTGAAGAGGAAAGGGTGATGCAACACAGTAGCGATAAGTATTTCCCTCAGTTTGAGAACCAAGGTATCAATCCAGTAGGAGTATCAAGATGAGGCACCAATGTACCTGCGCAAAAACAAACAAACTTGCACCCAACGCTATAAAGGGGTTGTCAATCCCTTCATGATTATTTGCAAGGTGAGATCTGAAGGTGAAAAGTGCAACAAAGTAATTTTGTAGATCTGAAAATATGATGTGAAGTAGACCCCGGGGCCATAGTGTTCACTAGAGGCTTCTCTCATGATAGCTAGTATTACGGTGGGTGAGCGAATTACTGTCAAGCAATTCATAGAATCGCGCAAAGTCATGATGATATCTAAGGCAATGATCTTACATATAGGCATCACATCCGAGAAAAGTAGACCAATACTTTCTGCATCTACTACTATTACTCCACACATCGACCGCTATCTGATACGTCTCAAACGTATCTATAATTTTTGATGGTTTCATGATGTTATCTTGTCTTCTTTGGATGTTTTATGTACCTTTTATATCTTTTTTGGGACTAACTTATCAATTCAGTGCCAAGTGCGAGTTCCTATTTTTTCTGTGTTTTTGACTCTTTTCAGATCTGATTTTGGAACGGAGTCCAAACGGAATAAAAACCCCGAAATGATTTTTTCCCGAACGGAAGAAGATCAGGGGGGCCTCTGGGCCAAGCCAGGTGGGCTCTAGGGAGCCCACAAGCTCCCACTCTGCCACCAGGGGGAGGCGGCAGTGTCAGGGCTTGTGGCCTCCCTGGCCGCCCCCTCACCTAGATCCTTGGCCTATATATTCCCAAATATTCAGCAAAAAATCAGGGGAGCCTCGGAAATACTTTTCCGCCGCCGCAATCTTTCGTTTCCACGAGATCTCATCTGGAGACCCTTCCCGGCGCCCTGCCGGAGGGGACTTTGGAGTTGGAGGGCTTCTTCATCATCATCATCGCCCCTCCAATGACTCGTGAGTAGTTCACTTCAGACCTACGGGTCCGTAGTTAGTAGCTAGATGGCTTCTTCTCTCTCTTGGATCTTCAATACAAAGTTCTCCATG
Organism: Hordeum vulgare subsp. vulgare; assembly: GCF_904849725.1. Classification (NCBI taxonomy): domain Eukaryota; kingdom Viridiplantae; phylum Streptophyta; class Magnoliopsida; order Poales; family Poaceae; genus Hordeum; species Hordeum vulgare. The sequence goes on along the minus strand of NC_058522.1, from coordinate 330,004,622 downwards.
ATCTTCATGGAGATATATCCGATGTAATCTTCTTTGGCGGTGTGTTTGTCGAGATCCAATGAATTGTGGATTTGTGATCGGATTATCTACGATATATATTTGAGTCTTTGCTGATTTCTTATATGCATTATTTCATATCCTTGTAAGTCTCTCCGAGTCTTGGGTTTTGTTTGGCCAACTAGATATATGATTCTTCCAATGGGAGAAGTGCTTGGTTTTGGGTTCTACCATGTGGTGACCTTTCCCAGTGACAGTAGGGGCAGCAAGGCACACATCAAGTAGTTGCCATCAAGGGTAAAAAGATGGGGTTTTTATCATTGGTTTGAGATTATCCCTCTACATCATGTCATCTTGCTTAAGGCGTTACTCTATTCTTATGGACTTAATACACTAGATGCATGCTGGATAGCGGTCGACGTGTGGAGTAATAGTAGTAGATGTAGAAAGTATCGGTCTACTTGTTTTGGACGTGATGCCTATAGATATAATCATTGCATAGATATCGTCACGACTTTGCGCGGTTCTATCAATTGCTCAAAAATAATTTGTTCACCCACCATCTACTTGCTTTCATGAGAGAAGCCACTAGTAAACACTACGGCCCCCGGGTCTATTCACATCCATCGTTTACACCTCCTCTTTTACTTTGCTTTGTTACTTTGTTGCTTTCAGTTCTCACTTGGCAAACAATCTATAAGGGATTGACAACCCCTTCATAGCGTTGGGAGCAAGCTTTTGTGTTTGTGCAGGATCTTGATATACTCCTCCACTGGATTGATACATTGGTTCTCAAACTGAGGGAAATACCTACCACCGCTACGCTACATCACCCTTTCCGCTTCGAGGGAACACCAGCGCAAGGCTCCAAGGCCACGGGGGAAATCCTTTGCTTATTTTCCTAGGAAGTCCCGTAAGGCGTAGCCGGAGCAGAAGGATCAAGCCAAGTATTCTCCCATCGACGTGCCTATTTCTAGCGCCATTGGAAAGTCTTTTGTTGCAGTAGCAGAAGCATTTCTGGCGCCGTTGCCGGGGAGGAGTGATCAAGATCTATCCAAGTAGGTCTCACAAACTCATCTCCTGCATTTACTTTTTTGCTAGTTGCCTCTCGTTTTCCTCTCCCCCACTTCACATTTGCCGTTTTCATTTGCCTTTCTCCTTTGTCATTTTCTTTTGCCTTTTGCCTTTTTCGTTCGCCCTTTTTCTCTCACTTGCTTTATGTTCGCTTGTGTGCCATGTGCCTTCAATATGCTTGCATCTTCGTTTGTGAATCTCTTTAAGAGACCCACTTATGTGGAACGAATTGCTAGTGAGTTGAGGGGACTATCTTTATGGAGTTTTGTATGAGATGCGTGAATCTGAAAATTGTGAGGAAGAAAGTTATGAAGTGATTCACGAGGTCTCCTTGGATGAAAAGCATGATTGCAATGGTTTCACTATAAATTCTATTAGTGACAATCATGCTAAAATTATGCAAAACCCTAAGCTTGGGGATGCTAGTTTTTCTATGTCCCCTAGTTGTTGCAATAATCATGATTGGGGTGATGATCTTTCTTATGATCTTGAGAATTTGTTCAAACCTCATGATGAATATGATATTTGCAACAATCCTAAAAGTGGGATTGGAGAAGTCATTACTTTATTTGATGATAATCCCACTATTTTTGAAGAGCGTCAACTTTGCATGCATGTGGATCATGAAAAGAATATCCTATGGGATAGCTATATTGTTGAATTTGAATATGATCCCACATGTAATTGCCATGAGAGAGGAAAATATTGTGGTAGAAACCTTCATGTTACCAAATCACCTCTCGTGATGTTGAGATTGCTCTTGTCTTTTTCCTCTTCCTTGCATATGGCAGCTATTGGTTGTCTTGACAATTTGTTTTCCTATAAAATGCCTATGCATAGGAAGTATGTTAGACTTAGATGTGCTTTTCACATGCTTTAGGATGCTCTCATTGTGCTTCAATTCTTGTCTTTTGTGTGAGCATCATTGAATGCCTAGCTAAGGGCGTTAAAAAAAAGCGCTTGTTGGGAGGCAACCCAACAAATCTATCATTTTTCTTTCTGTTTTGTGTTTTCCACACTTTCATAATTCTGTTATGGTTGTGTTTTTTGTGTTTCTTTTTGCGTTTGTGCCAAGCAAAACCGTTATGATTAGTCTTGGGGATGATCGTTTGGTCATGCTGGAAAAGACAGAAACTTTTGGCTCACGAAAATAAATTTTCATTTTTGTTATGTAAGAGATTTTGAGTTGATTATTTTTGCTGCTGATTGCTACGCAAATTCTTCAGACTGTCGTAAGTTTTTAGAATTTTGGAAGTACCAGAGGTATACGAAATATACAGATTGCTACAAACTGGTCTGCTGTTAACAGATTCTGTTTTTGTTGTGTTGGTTGCTTATTTTGATGAAACTATGGATGGTATCGGGGGTATTAGCCATGGAAGATTGAAAGTACAGTAACCCAAAATCAGCATAAGTAGAATTTAAGTTTGCTACAGTACCTAAGGAAGTGGTGGTTTGCTTTCTTGTACTAATGTTATCACGAGTTTCTGTTTAAGTTTCGTGTTGTGAAGTTTTCAAGTTTTGGGTGAAGTTCGTATGGACAAAGAGATAAAGAGTGGCAAGAGCTCAAGCTTGGGGATTCCCAAGGCACCCCAAGAGATTCAAGTATGCCGTAAAAGCCTAAGCTTGGGGATGCCCCGGGAAGGCATCCCCTCTTTCGTCTTCAATCCATCGGTAACGTTACTTGGGGCTATATTTTTATTCACCACATGTTATGTGTTTTTGCTTGGAGCGTCTTGTATCGTAGGAGTCTTTTATTTTTGTTGTGTCACAATCATCCTTGCTGCACACCTAGAGAGAGAGACATGCACACACTGTGATTTTGTCGAGCTTCACTTATATCTTTTGGTAGACAATTCAGCTCACATGTGCTTCACTTATATCTTTTGAGCTAGATACTTTTGCTCTATGTGCTTCACTTATATATTTTAGAGCACAGCGGTGCGTGGCTTGGTAGTTGATCTATGCTTTGAAAGTAGTCTCAAAAGGGGTAGTTATCCAAAGGGATACGAAAACTTCCACCTTCATGTGCATTGAATAGTTAGAGAAGTTTGATTCATCTCAATTAGTTTTGAGTTGTGGTTATGGTAATATTGAAGTTATGCTAGTAAGGTGTTGTGGATCTAGAAATACTTGTGTTGAAGTTAGTGATTCCCGTAGCATGCACGTATGGTGAACCGCTATGTGATGAAATCTGAGCATGATTAGTCTATTGATTGTCATCCTTTGCGTGGCGGTCGGGATCGCGCGATGGCTTATACCTACCAACCTTTCCCCTAGGAGTATGCGTTGAATGCTTTGTTTCGACTACTAATAAAACTTTTGCACCAAGTATATGAGTTCTTCATGACTACTATTGAGTCCATGGTTTATATGCACTTTCACCTTCCACCATCACTATCTTCCTAGTGCCGTGCAACTTTCCCCGGTGCACAAAACCCACCATTAGCCTCCCTCAAAACAGCCACCATACCTACCTACTATGGCTTTTTCAAAGTCATTCTGAGATATATTTCCATGCAACTACCACCATTACATGTGCCACCACATCTACATTGCCATTGCATGATCGTAAGATAGCTAGCATGATGTTTCCATTAATGTCTATGCCATGCTAGATCATTGTCACGGTACACTACCGAAGGCATTCCATATAGAGTCATCGTTACTCTCAGTTTTGAGTTGAAAGTGTGATGATCATCATTAATGGAGCATTGTCCCATGTGAGGAAATAAAAGAGGCCAAAGAATCCCACAAAAAAAGAGGCCAAAGAGCCCACCAAATAAAAAAATGAGAGAAAAAGAGAGAAGGGACAATGCTACCACTTTTTCCACACTTGTGCATATTAAGCACCATGATCTTCATGATTGAGAGTTACTCGTTTTGTCACCACCATATAGCTAGTGGGAAATTTTCATTATATAACTTGGCTTGTATATTCCAATGATAGGCTTCCTCAAAATTGCCTTAGGTCTTCGTAAGCAACCAAGTTGGATGCACACGCACTAGTTTTCTTGAAGAGCTTTCACATACTCGTAGCTCTAGTGCATCATTTGGATGGCAATCCCTACACATTCACATTGATATCTATTGATGAGCATCTCCACATCTCATTGATATGCCTAGTTAATGTGACTATCTTCTCCTTTTTTGTCTTGCAATCTCCACCACATTCCACACCATCTATAGTGCTATAACCATGGCTCACGCTCATGTATTGCGTGAGAGTTGAAAAGGTTTGAGAAAGTAAAGGTGTGAAACAATTACTTGGCCAATACCGGGGTTGTGCATGATTCAAATTCGTTGTGCAATGATGATAGAGCATAGCCAGACTATATGCTTTTGTAGGGATAACTTTCTTTTGGCCTTGTTATTTTGAAAGTTCATGATTACCTTGCTAGTTTGCTTGAATTATTATTATTTCCACGTCAATAGCAAACTATTGTTTTGAATCTAATGGATCTGAACATTCACGTCACATAAGTGGAATTACAAAGGACATCTATGCTAGGTAGCATGAAAGCATCAAAAATTCATTCTTTATCACTTCCCTACTCGAGGACAAGCAGGAGTTAAGCTTGGGGATGCTTGATACGTCTCAAACGTATCTATAATTTTTGATGGTTTCATGCTGTTATCTTGTCTTCTTTGGATGTTTTATGTACCTTTTATATCTTTTTTGGGACTAACTTATTAATACAGTGTCGAGTGCCAGTTCCTGTTTTTTATGTGTTTTTGACTCTTTTCAGATCTGATTTTGGAACGGAGTCCAAACGGATTAAAAACCCCGAAATGATTTTTTTCCCGAATGGAAGAAGATCAGGGGCCTCTGGGCCAAGCCAGGTGGGCTCCAGGGAGGCCACAAGCTCCCACTCCGCCACCAGGGGGAGGCGGCGGTGTCAGGGCTTGTGGCCTCCCTGGCCGCCCCCTGACCTAGATCCCTGGCCTATATATTTCCAAATATTTAGCAAAAAATTAGGGGAGCCTCGAAAATACTTTTCTGCTGCCGCAAGCTTCCGTTTCCGCGAGATCTCATCTGGAGACCCTTCCCGGCGCCCTGCCGGAGGGGACTTTGGAGTTGGAGGGCTTCTTCATCATCATCATCGCCCCTCCAATGACTCATGAGTAGTTCACTTCAGACCTACGGGTCCATGGTTAGTAGCTAGATGGCTTCTTCTCTCTCTTGGATCTTCAATACAAAGTTCTCCATGATCTTCATGGAGATCTATCTGATGTAATCTTCTTTGGCGGTGTGTTTGTCGAGATCTGATGAATTGTGGATTTGTGATCAGATTATCTATGATATATATTTGAGTCTTTGCCGATTTCTTATATGCATGATTTGATATCCTTGTAAGTCTTTCCGAGTCTTGGGTTTTGTTTGGCCAACTAGATCTATGATTCTTGCAATGGGAGAAGTGGTTGGTTTTGGGTTCTACCATGTGGTGACCTTTCCCAATGATAGTAGGGGCAGCAAGGCACACATCAAGTAGTTGCCATCAAGGGTAAAAAGATGGGGTTTTTATAATTGGTTTGAGATTATCCCTCTACATCATGTTATCTTGCTTAAGGCGTTATTCTATTCTTATGGACTTAATACACTAGATGCATGCTGGATAGCGGTCGACGTATGGAGTAATAGTAGTAGATGCAGAAAGTATCGGTCTACTTCTTTTGGACGTGATGCCTATAGATATAATTATTGCATAGATATCGTCACGACTTTGCGCGGTTCTATCAATTGCTCGACAGTAATTTGTTCACCCACCGTCTACTTGCTTTCATGAGAGAAACCACTAGTAAACACTACGGCCCTCGGGTCTATTCACATCCATCATTTACACCTCCGCTTTTACTTTGCTTTGTTCCTTTGTTGCTTTCAGTTCTCACTTGGCAAACAATCTATAAGGGATTGACAACCCCTTCACAGCATTGGGAGCAAGCTTTTGTGTTTGTGTAGGATCTTGAGATACTCCTCCACTGGATTGATACCTTGGTTCTCAAACTGAGGGAAATACTTACCACCGCTACACTACATCACCCTTTCCACTTCGAGGGAACACCAATGCAAGGCTCCAAGGCCACGGGGAAATCCTTTGCATATTTGGCTAGGAAGGCCCTTAAGGCGTAGCCGCAGCAGAAGGATCAAGCCAAGTATTCTCCCGTCGACGTGCCTATTTCTGGTGCCATTGGAAGGTCTTTTGTTGCAGTAGCACTATCCAGCATGCATCTAGTGTATTGAGTTCATAACAAACAGAGTAACGCTTTAAGCAAGATGACATGATGTAGAGGGATAAATTCATGCAATATGATATAAACCCCATGTTTTTACCCTTGATGGCAACAACACGATGTGTGCCTCGCTACCCATTCTGTCACTAGGTGAGGACACCGCATGGTATGAATCCAAAACCAAGCACTTCTCCTATTGCAAGAATTATAGATCAAGTTGGCCAAACAAAACCCATAACTCGAAGAGAATTACAAGGATACGAAATCATGCATATAAGAGATCAGAGGAGACTCAAATAATATTCATAGATAATCTGATCATAAATCCACAATTCATCGGATCTCGACAAACACACCGCAAAAGAAAGTTACATTGGATAGATCTCCATGAAGATCATGGAGAACTTTGTATTGAAGATCCAAGAGAGAGAAGAAGCCATCTAGCTACTAGCTATGGACCCGAAGGTTTGTGGTGAACTAGTCACGCATCATCGGAGAGGCAATGGTGTTGATGAAGAAGCCCTCCGTGTCCGAATCCACCTCTGACAGGGCACCAGAACGGTCCCCACATGGGATTTTGATTAGACAGAAGCTTGCTGCGGCAAAAAAGTATTTTTGTGGCTCTCTTCTTTGGTTTCGGGATTTTAGAGAATTTATAGGCGAAAGAGGTAGGGCAAAGGAGCCACGTGGGGCCCACAAGCCTGCCAGGCGCCCCCCAGGCCATGGCTAGGGGGCTTGTGACCTCCCCCGAGGTCTCCTGCCTTGGTTCTCAAGTCCCCTGTGTATCTTCTGTTATGGAAAAAATCATCCCGCGGGTTTTATTCCGTTTGGACTCCGTTTAATATTCTTCTCTGGAAAAGGTCAAAAACTCAGAAAAAACAGAAACTGCCACTTGGCACTAAGTTAATAGGTTAGTCCCAAAAATAGCATAATCATGCATACAAAACATCCAAAGTTGACAAGATAATAGCATGGAACCATCAAAATTTGTAGATACGTTGGAGACGTATCACATATATACCCTTTTTTTACATACACACACATCTAAACCTGGGTATTCATTTTGCCAAAAATCCCTAGGTATTCACCTGCATGCAGGTGCATACACCTGTCGCCACCCCTGTCATTTGGTGGGGGTTGTGGAGCCGCACGGGCGCAGTTGGGCGAGCCGGGGCGAGGCCGAGCGTGGGCGGGTGTTGTTTAGGAAAAACGGCCAATGACAGCAGCACTGATTGCGACGAGAGGCGGCCACACACGACCTTGTCGGCAGGGCGGCTACGGGATGCGGGGGAAGAGACTGACACCGGTCGAGGAGGGCCGGGGGAGGACCTCACCAGCGTTGACAGGGGGTTGGTTCGGCGAGGAGGGGATCAGCCGTCCAGGAGGAGACGGGGAGGACGCGGCGGGGTAGTTCCATGGTCGGTGTCGGCGATGGAGATGCGCGGTGCGTGAGGAGGCCGGGGCGAGGAGGACTAGCGCTAGTGGAGGAGGCGGCCGGTGGTGGTGGTGAGGTGGTCGGGGCGAGGAGGGTCGGCGGGGATGCGAAGGTTGGCCGGTGGAGCGGAAGGGGCCGGCGAGGAGCAGGCAGCCGCAGGGTGGCGCTGGTGGCGCACGGGAAGAAGGGAAGGCGGCCGGCGCTGGGGCTGGTGAAGATGGAGTAGGCGGTCTGCAGGGGAGGAAAATGGAGCCGGCGGCCGGTGGGGCGCCGACATCGGCCAGAGGTGGCGCAGGGCGGGGCGATGTATGGGATGAGGGGGGTGATAACCCACAAGTATAGGGGATCGCAACAATTTTCGAGGGTAGAGTATTCAACCCAAATTTATTGATTCGACACAAGGGGAAGCTAAAGAATATTCTCGAGTATTAGTGATACGTCTCCAACATATCTATAATTTTTTATGGTTCCATGCTATTATCTTGTCAAACTTTGGATGTTTTGTATGCCTTTTATACCTTTTTTGGGACTAACTTATTAACTCAGTGCCAAGTGCCAGTTCTTGTTTTTCCGTGTTTTTGACCCTTTTCAGAGGAGAATATTAAACGGAGTCCAAATGGAATAAAACTTCCGAAAATATTTTTTCCGGAATAGAAGATACGCACGGGGCGTGAGAACCAAGGCAGAGGCCACCAGCGGAGGCCACAAGCCCCCTAAGCGCGGCCAGGGGGCCGCGCCTAGCAGGCTTGTGGGCCCCCTGTGGCTTGTCTGCCCTACTTCTTCCACCTATAAATCTCCAAAAAATCCGAAACCACGGGAGAGATCCACGAAAATACTTTTCCGTCGCCGCAAGCTTCTGTCTCCGCACGATCCTATCTCGGGCACGTTCTAGTGCCCTGCCGGAGGGGGGATTCGGATACGGAGGGCTTCTACATCAACACCATTTCCTCTCCGATGATGCATGAGTAGTTCACCATAGACCTTCGGGTCCATAGCTAGTAGCTAGATGGCTTCTTCCCTCACTTGGATCTTCAATACAAAGTTCTCCATGATACTCATGGAGATCTATCCGATGTAATCTTCTTTTGCGGTGTGTTTGTCGAGATCCGATGAATTGTGGATTTATGATCAGATTATCTATGAATCTTATTTGAGTTTATTCTGATCTCTTATATGCATGATTTCATATCCTTGTAATTCTCTTTGAGTTGTGGGTTTGTTTGGCCAACTTGATCTATGATTCTTGCAATGGGAGAAGTGCTTGGTTTTTGGTTCATACCGTGCGGTGACCTCACCCAGTGACATAAGGGGTAGTGAGGCACACATCGAGTTGTTGCCATCAAGGGTAAAAATATGGGGTTTATATCTATTGCATGAATTTATCCCTCTACATCATGTCATCTTGCTTAAGGCGTTACTCTGTTCGTCATGAACTCAATACACTAGATGCATGCTGGATAGCGGTCGATGTGTGGAGTAATAGTAGTAGATGCAGACAGTATCGGTCTACTTGTCTCGGACGTGATGCCTATATGTATGATCATTGCCTTAGATATCGTCATGACTTTGTGCGGTTCTATCAATTGCTCGACAGTAATTCTTTCACCCACCGTATTATTTGCTATTTTGAGAGAAGCCTCTAGTGAACACTATGGCCCCCGGGTTTACTTCACATCATATTTTCAGCCTTACACTTTTACTTTGTTGCACTTCCGCCTTCAGATCTCACCTTGCAATCAATCGTGAAGGGACTGACAACCCCTTTGTAGCGTTGGGTGTAAGTTTGCTGTTTTTGCACAGGTACTTTGGAAACTTGGCTTGATACTCCTACTGGATTGATACCTTGGTTCTAAAAACTGAGGGAAATACTTACTGCTACTGTGCTGCATCACCCTTTCCTCTTCAAGGGAAAAACCAATGCAAGCTCAAGAGGGAGCAAGAATAATTTCTGCCGCCGTTGCCGGGGAGGATCAAGTCAAGAATAGCCTGTCGTCAACGTGTCAATTTCTCGCACCGGGGATTGTTCTAAGTGAAGCTTATCCAAGTAAGTGTCACAAACTCATCTCTTGCATTTATTGTTTTGCCTCTCGTTTTCCTCTCCCCCACTTCTGAAAAACAAAAATTTACAAAAATATTTGCCTTTTTCGTTTGCCTTTCCTTTGCTTGTGTGCTATGAGCCTTCAAAATGCTTGCATCTTCGCTTGCTAAGAATCTAGTGATATGGATCCTCATCCACTTGCTAATCTTTTCAAGAGGTACAACTATGTTGAACCATTTGCTAGTGAGTTGAGTGCACTTGAATTTTTCTATGGAGTTTTGTTTGAGATGTGTGAATCTAAAAATCATGATGAAGAAATTTATGAAGTGATTCACGAGGGCTCCTTGAATGAAAAGCATGATTGCAATGGTTTCACTATGAATTCTATTAGTGCTAATCATGCTAAAAATATGCAAAACCCTAAGCTTGGGGATGCTAGTTTTGCTATGTCCTCTACTTGTTGCAATGATCATGAATGGGGTGATGATTTTTCTTATGATCTTGAAAATTTGTTTAAGCCTCATGATGACTATGATGTTTGCAATAAGATTAAAAGTGGGTTTGGAGAAGTCATGACTTTAGTTGATGATAATCCCACTATTTTTGAGGAGCGTCAACTTTGCATGCATGTGGATCATGAAAAGAATATCCTATGTGATAGCTATATTGTTGAATTTGAATATGATCCCACATGTAATTGCTATGAGAGAGGAAAATATTGTGGTAGAAACTTTCATGTTACCAAATTACCTCTCATTATGTTTAGATTGCTATTGTCTCTTTCTTCTTCCTTGCATATGGTAACTATTGGTTGTCTTGACAATTTGTTTTCCTATAAAATGCTATGCATAGGAAGTATGTGTAATGCCCCAAGTGTGTATTTGCCATATTTGAAACCTTCCTTGTGGGACCACCATGTCAATGCTATGAGAGAGTTCAATGCCATGATTTCATATGATGTCCCTTAACATTTCCTTCCCTTGCATTCATGCATAACATAACATTTCATGCCCATGTCTTGTGATGTTGCATTGTGGTCTTATGCTTTCATGTGGTGTTTGTGGTCTTATGGTTTCATGTGAGGTGGTGTGATGATATCATGTGTTTTGTGATGGTAGTTCTAAGAGTAGTGGTGCTTGACATATTTTTAAACCCCCTCTATTTAATTGCAAAACCCATTCTCTCTTTATTTCTCAAGTTCAAAAATTCCACCTTTATATCTCTGTTTAAAAAAATGTCTTTTGTTTAGGGAATATTGTGGAGATGAGGGGGTAATAGTTTGGAGCCTTTGTTTTGGATTTGAGGGTGCACTTAAAACACAAAACAGATTAATCAAATGCTATTTTGGTTTAAGTAAAGTAGCCCCATAAATGTTGGAAGTATTTTATTTAAATAGCTGGTTCAATTTTAGGTCCAGGGCAATTTTCCATTTGATTTTACCCCTTTTTATTTTGCCCTCTACCTATTTTTCTTTTCCCTATTTTATTTGTTAAATAGAAAAGGCAGTGTGGCCTTTTCTTCTATCTGGCGCACCTAAGTGGACTTACTCCCACTTAGCGGCCCATCTGCTCTCCCCTCGCGCAGGAGCCCGCGCACGACGTCGTCTTCCTCCCCTTTCCAGCGAGGCAGTGGGTCCCGCTTGTCATTCTCTCTCTCTCGTTCCCCTCTGCTCCACCGAGGAGAGAGCGAGCGCGCACATGGCTGCCGCACGTCCCATGCTTTCCCCTCGCGCTATAAAGACCCCCTTGGTGTCTGTGCCTTGCTAGGGTTCCTCCCCGCCGCCGCTCCACCCAGATCCCTTCCCCCTCCTCTCTGTAACGATGTTGCAAGGTAAGAGTGTTCAGATCCGCCATGGCTGACGGGTGAAGCTCGTCGTCGTCGTCGTCCTGCTTCGTCTTCCTCCTCGCCGAAGGTTCCAGCAGCTTGAGGGCATCTCCAGGAGCCCGTTCCCGCCGCTGGATCGTCTTCCCCGGCCGTGCTTCCTCTTCTTCCCGGAGGCGCGTCTTCTCCGATGAGCTCCGCCGCACCGTGCTCTTCTTCCTCTACTTCCTCTACGGGTGTCATCCTCCTCGACCCGTACATGAGGTAGTGCTCCTCCTCCCTGTCACAGATCGAGCGCAGTAGCTATGGATTCGAAGCGCGCGTTGTCTCTGTCGCCGGAGCCGCCGCTCACCGTGGGTACGTCGTTGTAGAGCCCCTTGGGCGTAGCTAGGTGTAGAAATGGAACCGTGGGTGCCTCTGCATCCTTCCATCCAGGAGCCATAGATCAATTGCAAGCATATCGCCGGCGAGGTCCCTCCCCTGTTCCGACAAGTCGTCGGCAGCAGAGTTAGCAGTAGGGGTTCCTCTTCTGATTCGATGCCCCTATATAGACAAGAACCATTTCGTAGCCTAGTGGTAGCAGCGTGTGGTGCCTGATGAGAGGGCGCGGGTTCGATCCCCCCTCAACACACCTTTTGTTTTCTGATTTTAAGTTGCACAGTAGCATCAGGAACAAGATACCATGTTTACTTCCCCTACCCTGTCGACAGAGTGGCAGTGGTGTAGTGGTTGGCTGTGTTGCTGTGTACCAGGAGGTACTGGGTTCGATCCCAGGAGCCCCTGTTGCTAATTTTTTGTCTTTCATTTATTTTCTATTTTTCTTTTGTTGATCCTACACTTTGTGCCTAATCCAATAGGTATTAAAGTGGCATTTTAATTCCTTTTTGCCTGCTAGATAATTAGTGGCAGGATGATGTGTGTGTGTGTTGTGCACACACTTGTAGGAGTGATGTGTGTGTGTTATGTGAGTATGTAGTGTTAAATGCTTGTGTGAGTATCATTGCTTTTGCTAGTATGTGTAGATGTTGTGGTTGCAACTAGTGTGTGCATATGTGGAGTAGTCAGATAAGTATCTGTGCATGTATCGTGTGGTGTGTGTAAGTGAGTACCACACACACATGAGTTTGACTCATGTGGTACCTAGTAGGAGTGTGGTGATATGATGCTTCCATGATTTATCTTGTTTAGTAGATCCCCTTCATATTGTTCTTGGGAGTAAGTGCTTGCCATGAGGTAGTGGTGGTGATATGTGTGTGGTGAGGTAGCCCCACTTTGCAACACTTGTGCTCCTCCTCATGTTCATATGAAAGAGGGCATGATGTGTGTGTGTGATCTAAGTGGTAGTAGTGTTTGTGATGTTGTTGTGCATGACACAAACATGGGGTCCAAACCCTCATGTAAATATTGTCTTTGTGCACATGAGCATAGTTAGGTGGTAGTTGTTCTAGTGAAAGTTGCATGAAATGTTGCACTATTCACTATGTAGGAATCTAGGTAGTTTTCCCTTCCTAGTTTGAGGCCACTTGCTCCAAACAAGTGCATACATATTTTATATGGTTTTGGGGTAGAAAGATCCCACGAATACATTGGTGAAATCATTTTTGCCACTGGAACATTTTCTGGAGATGACATATTATCATTTTCTTCTATGTTTGGAGCTTGGTTCCATGAGTTGTGGTGAGCCTTTGTGATTGTTTCTTCGTTGTGCTAGTAGAGGTTGACCCCCTGTACCTCTTGTTGGTTTCATCTCATGTTTAGGATTCCATATGTGCAAGTTATGCCCACTCAAAGTAGGCATGTGGCTGAAATTCCAGATTAGTGAAAATCTGAGATTTTCACTAAGTCTGAGAATCTGTTTATATTTTCTTCTCCTGTTGATGAGGTTGTCCTGGTCATTGTGTTGTGATCTAGCCATAGCTTTCAACGAGAAAGTTGGACCTGATATGTTTGTCTAGCTCTCTGTAAAATTTCATGTCATTTGGAGTCCTGTAGATATTTTTTTGGCTGCTGTCAAAATGCTTCAGAGCATGGACAGAAAGTGAGAATCTGGAATGTTCACTAAGTCCCTGAAAACTGATGGTTTTGGGCAAGTTTACAGCCTTGTAACTTTCTGTGTTTAACTCCTTTTTGTGTGATTCTTGCTTGTGCTTGTAGTATTTTTGACTAGCTATGACCACATATATTATTTTTCATATTTGGGTGGTTGTAGGTGCTTTACATGTAGCTCAAAGTGCTATGATGCAGTTTATGGCAGATTGTGTAGTTTTGTCATTTTGATGTTTGTGAGTGCTTAGTTGATGATGCGGTGTTCTTCTTTGCTCCACCCCATCCAGTTGGTTTGTTTTATGTCTTGGCAACCTGGGAATACCAGATTTGTGCCATTTGAGTGTGTGGGGATGATTTTGTTACGTAGGGCTTCATATCTTGTTTCCTTGACTCCCGTTGATCCGTAGCTCCGATTGTAATGTCATTTATATGGTTTTGCATCGCTTTCGCGAGACGCATCTGATAATGTCATTCTCATGCATGTAAAAATAGGTTAGCATGCAGTTCTGTCCAGGAACATGTATTTACTCCTTATGCTTGTGCTAGTGATAGAAATAGTGATGCAAGCTCATATTCATCTCATGCATCATGTGATTGTTGCATCTTGAGGTGATGTTGTTCATTGGATGTTATTCTTATGTTGGGTAGCACCGGTATTAGAGAACGAATACGTGGAGTCAGGAGAGTACGTGCAGGACGATCAAGAACCATTCCAAGCTGAGGATATCACAGGCAAGATGATATGACCTTGATTCCATCTCTAGACTTGTTATGCTAGATTATGTTTCCTTTGTCATATGCTCGCTGCCTACCACTGAAATAATTGCCTCTTGATATGCCATGAAACCAAACACTGAACCCTTCCTAGCAAACTTGAATGGCTAAGTAGGCTTCCTCACCTACTAATGTTAGCGTTGCTAGATGAAGGTGCTTTGTCTAATGTGACAACATCAGCTTGATATCATTATCTTAAATTTTGTTATTTAATTAATGCACCTATATACTTGGTAAATAACGGAAGGCCTAGCCTTTTGCTGGGTGCTTTGTTCCGTTATTGCCACCATAGTTACCGGCTACCGGTGTTTGATTCCATATTGATCGCTCCTAACACGTTTGGGGTTGTTATGGGGACCCCCTCGATAAATCGCGTAGTGCTAAGACTTGTCCGGCAGGACCCAACATTGGTATTAATTTGCTAATCACTTAATAATAATCTGCATGGGGAATGATCACCCCGAGGATCTTTAATCAACAACCCGGTCCACTGCTCCTCATGAGTGTTGGTCCAAACTGGTCTGCCAGCGGGGCCACCACAAGGAAACTTGAGGTTTGGCACCCGTAGCTAGTTCCATCCGGCGTGTCCTAAGACTGAGATACGCGGCTCTTATCTGGGTCGTCGACATGTCGGGAGGTCCTGCTAGTCTTGACTTACCTTAGCGATATATCTTGCGTATAGGAATCCCGGTGAAGCTTTGGTTCTCCCCAGAGTTGAGGTTTTCCTCTAAGGAATCCGACGAGATCATGAGATTCGTGATAGAGGATTACTTTGCGGTCCGTGTACGTTTGTGATGGACTAGTTGGAGCACTCCTGCAGGGTTTAATCTTTCGGAAAGCCATGCCCACGGTTATGTGGCAACTTGGAATATTTTGTTAACATCCGGTAATAGATAACTTAAACATAAGCTAATAAAATTGCCAACTGTGTGCGTAACCGTGACTGTCCCCTCGGAGATCTCTCTTCGATCGGGAACACGGTGGGGTTATGATTGACGTAGATAGGTGTTCAGGGTCACTTAGTGATCAAGTATTCTCGACCGCTAGTATAGTCCACCTTCACATATGTTCTACGTAAGATAGCCACCATATCAAGCTTAGGATGCTGCAACCTTAAACACTCCACCCTATCCAACCTAATAACTTGACTAGTTCTGGCACCAAGGTCTTAGATTGCTGAGTCCCCGTGGCTCACGGATTCCTCCACAATACCAACAGGTTCAGGTACCCCAGAGACAGGTGATCCCGACGGCATGCAGCTGGCGTGGCAGTACGATGAGGAGTCCGACCGCCTGTACGTGAACTATCCAGAAGATTGAGGCGTGGTCGTGATCGTGGGCAAGTAGGCAGGGTAGCATAGCCGTTTCTCTTGTTTGTAGTCCGTAGAGGAACTACTTTGATTGTATGCGTGATGTACTCTGATATATCTATGAGAAGGCAATTGAACCCCTGATTGTCTCTTTATTATTATTAAGTATGTGATGTGTTACGTGTTTGCGAGACGCTTAGATGTGCTCCTTTCCAATTCGGAGCCTCGATCCCCAGATCGGAAAGGACCGCATCTTGGTCGTTACAAGTTGGTAATCAGAGCCTTACGACCATAGGAGCCATTGTGTGATCGTACTTGGCCGAGTCGACTCTAGAAAATGTTTTGAGTCTTAGCTATATCGCAGAGTAGGATTCTTTTTTCTCCTCTTCCATGCTCTGGTGAGGTTCCCGACTTGGGAAATCTTTAACTCTACTCCTTTTCTCGCTCAAAAAAAATTTAAGATCACGCGGGTATTTGTGAAGTCTATATGATTTCGATGTGATGGAATCCTGTCTTGGTGCCTCCTGTCTGCTTTGAGTTTCTTCCGGGGAGTTGAGCTCCAGGGGATTCTTGCGCACATCGCCATCATTTAGATTTCTGAGTATCTAAGAACGAAGGATGTTCGTTATTGCTTCAATACTGGTAGTGGAGAGATAACCCCGATGTCCCTAGTACTGGTGCAGATTGTTCGGGGGTACTGCCATACTTAGTATCGTTGTGATCACGAGGGTCTGTGGTAGATGAAGGTCCGAGATGCTGGTTGTGTGTTGAAGGATGTGATATACGTGATGGGTTAGTTTAGGAGTTGTGTGATATTACTCCTTGTATCCGTGTACCAGATTGCATGACCAGTTATTTCGGGAATTCATAGGTGGGGTATCAAGTAGTATCTTATAGGACTATCTTCCTACAGATGCATGATTGAGGTTGGGGAAATCTCGATCATATGTTTGTTCCGAGCAGTTCTAGCTCATACTTGTTTGCAGTGGTCTTAATCGGAATTTTGTCGTCCGTCACTTTGAGGAAGCATTCTTACTATTTTGTTCGAGTGCAATTGCTTATTACTGTCTTTTGATTCAGCAATATCTTTAAGTTATGATGTGGGCTAATATGATGTCCGTCTTTAGGATGGCGCCACCGAGTCGTCAGAACCCAGGGCGTGAGGATATGCCGCCTCCACCTCCTCCTCCGGAGAACCTTCCGCCGCCGCCTCCTACAGAGGCCTGGCAAGCGGTGATGGCTGCTACTAATGCAAACACCCAGATGTTGATACAGTTGCTGCAAGAGAGAGCCAACCAACAGCAAGGCAATTTCCAGCATGGTGGCAATCACTTTGCCAATCTGAGCCAGTTCCTGTCGAATCAACCAAAGACATTCACTTCTTGCGACCAGCCATTTGATGCAGAAGATTGGATCCGGGATATGAACAAGCATTTCGAGTGTAGCAACGTGCGTCCAGAGGATTATGTCAAGTTTGCAACGTTCTAGTTGAAGGGGCAGGCTTCTATCTGGTGGCAACAGCTCAAAGACTCCAGAGGCGCCAGGGTGATTTCTTGGGATTAGTTCTATCGTGACTTCAAGTCCCACTACATCCCTTCCAGCTTTGTGGAGGAGATGCGTGAGAAGTTCAGGCATTTGAAGCAGGGTGGCAATTCTGTGTACAAGTACAACGTTGAGTTCCACGATCTAGCCCGTTACGCGCTGCAGGATATCCCGGATCAGAAGAGCAAGATTTATCAGTTCAGGGGGTGGCTTGAAAGAAGATTTGCAATTAGCTCTTGCCTTGCACGATCCTGAGGAGTTCGACAAGTTCTACAACCTAGCTCTTAGTGCAGAGGCAGCCTTGCTCAGGGTGGAGAATTCTAAGAAGCGCTTCAGAGATTCCAGCTCTTCCTCAACTCAGGTGGTTCAAAAGCAACCGAAGTTTTGGGTTTCTCCTCCTCCTCGGCACTCGTAGCAGCTCAAGCACTCTGGTGGTCGTGGTTCTTCCCACCCACCCAACCCAGACTTCCAGCAGAGATACTGTTGGAAATATGCCCTAGAGGCAATAATAAATTATTAATTATTATGTTTCTTAGTTCATGATAATCGTTTATTATCCATGCTATAATTGTATTGATTGGAAACACAATACTTGTGTGGATACATAGACAAAACACTGTCCCTAGTAAGCCTCTAGTTGACTAGCTCGTTGATCAAAGATGGTCAAGGTTTCCTGGCCATAGGCAAGTGTTGTCACTTGATAACGGGATCACATCATTAGGAGAATCATGTGATGGACTAGACCCAAACTAATAGACGTAGCATGTTGATCGTGTCATTTTGTTGCTACTGTTTTCTGCGTGTCAAGTATTTGTTCCTATGACCATGAGATCATATAACTCACGGACACCGGAGGAATGCTTTGTGTGTATCAAACGTCGCAACGTAACTGGGTGACTATAAAGATG
This sequence comes from Hordeum vulgare subsp. vulgare, assembly GCF_904849725.1. Taxonomy (NCBI): domain Eukaryota; kingdom Viridiplantae; phylum Streptophyta; class Magnoliopsida; order Poales; family Poaceae; genus Hordeum; species Hordeum vulgare. The sequence goes on along the minus strand of NC_058522.1, from coordinate 329,986,446 downwards.
CTCTACAGGTATCTCCGAAGGTGTTCGTTGAGTTAGTATGGATCGAGACTGGGATTTGTCACTCCGTGTGACGGAGAGGTATCTCGGGGCCCACTCGGTAATACAACATCACACACAAGCCTTGCAAGCAATGTGACTTAGTGTAAGTTGTGGGATCTTGTATTAAGGAACGAGTAAAGAGACTTGCCGGTAAACGAGATTGAAATAGGTATGCGGATACTGACGATCGAATCTCGGGCAAGTAACATACCGAAGGACAAAGGGAATGACATACGGGGTTATATGAATCATTGGCACTGAGGTTCAAACCATAAGATCTTCGTAGAATATGTAGGATCCAATATGGGCATCCAGGTCCCGCTATTGGATATTGACCGAGGAGTGTCTCGGGTCATGTCTACATAGTTCTCGAACCCACAGGGTCTGCACACTTAAGGTTCGACGTTGTTTTATGCGTATTTGAGTTATATGGTTGGTTACCGAATGTTGTTCGGAGTCCCGGATGAGATCACGGACGTCACGAGGGTTTCCGGAATGGTCCAGAAACGAAGATTGATATATAGGATAACCTCATTTGATTACCGGAAGGTTTTCGGAGTTACCGGGAATGTACCGGGAATGACGAATGGGCTCCGGGAGTTCACCGGGGGGGCAACCCACCCCGGGGAAGCCCATAGGCATTGGGGGTGCCGCACCAGCCCTTAGTGGGCTGGTGGGACAGCCCAAAAGAGCCCTATGCGCATTGGAAGACAAATCAAAGAGAAAAGAAAAAAAAAGAAGGAGGTGGGAAAGGGAAGAAGGACTCCACCATCCAAACCAAGTAGAATTCGGTTTGGGAGGGGGAAACCTTCCCCCTTAGGTTCGGCCGACCCCTTGGGAGTCCTTGGACCCCAAGGCAAGGCTCCCCCTCCTCCTCCTATATATAGTGGGGTTTTAGGGATGATTTGAGACAACTTTGCCACGGCAGCCCGACCACATATCTCCACGGTTTTACCCCTAGATCGCGTTTCTGCGGAGCTCGGGCGGAGCCCTGCTGAGACGAGATCATCACCAACCTCCGGAGCGCCGTCACGCTGCTGAAGAACTCTTCTACCTCTCCGTCTCTCTTGCTGGATCAAGAAGGCCGAGATCATCGTCGAGCTGTACGTGTGTTGAACGCGGAGGTGCCGTCCGTTCGGCACTAGATCGTGGGACTGATCACGGGACGGTTCGCGGGGCGGATCGAGGGACGTGAGGACGTTCCACTACATCAACCGCGTTCACTAACGCTTCTGCTGTACGGTCTACAAGGGTACGTAGATCACACATCCCCTCTCGTAGATGGACATCACCATGATAGGTCTTCGTGCGCGTAGGAAAATTTTTGTTTCCCATGCGACGTTCCCCAACAGTGGCATCATGAGCTAGGTTCATGCGTAGATGTAATCTCGAGTAGAACACAAAAGTTTTTGTGGGCGGTGATGTGCATTTTTCTGCCCTCCTTAGTCTTTTCTTGATTCCGCGGTATTGTTGGATCGAAGTGGCTCGGACCGACATTACTAGTACGCTTACGAGAGACTGGTTTCATCGCTACGAGTAACTCCATTGCTCAAAGATGACTGGCGGGTGTGAGTTTCTCCAACTTTAGTTGAATCGGATTTGACCGAGGAGGTCCTTGGATGAGGTTAAATAGCAACTCATATATCTCCGTTGTGGTGTTTGCGTAAGTAAGAGGCGATCCTACTAGATACCCATGGTCACCACGTAAAACATGCAACAACAAAATTAGAGGACGTCTAACTTGTTTTTGCAGGGTATGCTTGTGATGTGATATGGCCAACGATGTGATGTGATATATTGGATGTATGAGATGATCATGTTGTAATAGATAATATCGACTTGCACGTCGATGGTACGGCAACCGGCAGGAGCCATAGGGTTGTCTTTATAACTGACGTTTGTGCTTGCAGATGCGTTTTCTATTTTGCTAGGATGTAGCTTTAGTAGTAATAGCATGAGTAGCACGACAACCCCGATGGCGACACATTGATGGAGATCATGGTGTGGCGCCGATGACAAGAAGATCGTGTCGGTGCTTTGGTGATGGAGATCAAGAAGCACGTGATGATGGCCATATCATGTCACTTATGAATTGCATGTGATGTTAATCCTTTTATGCACCTTATTTTGCTTAGAACGACGGTAGCATTATGAGGTGATCTCTCACTAAAATTTCAAGACGAAATTGTGTTCTCCCCGACTGTGCACCGTTGCTACAGTTCGTCGTTTCGAGACACCACGTGATGATCGGGTGTGATAGACTCAACGTTCACATACAACGGGTGCAAAACAGTTGCACACGCGGAATACTCGGGTTAAGCTTGACGAGCCTAGCATGTGCACACATGGCCTCGGAACACATGAGACCGAAAGGTCGAGCATGAATCGTATAGTTGATATGATTAGCATAGAGATGCTTACCACTGAAACTATTCTCGACTCACGTGATGATCGGACTTGAGATAGTGGATTTGGATCATGTACCACTCAAATGACTAGAGAGATGTACATTTTGAGTGGGAGTTCTTAAGTAATATGATTAATTGAACTAATTGTCATGAACATAGTATAATGGTCTTTGCGAATTACGATGTAGCTTGTGCTATAGCTCTACTGTTTTTATATGTTCCTAGAGAAAATTTAGTTGAAAGTTGATAGTAGCAAACTTTGCAGACTAAGTCTGTAAAACCGAGGATTGTCCTCGTTGCTGCGCATAAGGCTTATGTCCTTAATGCACCACTCGGTGTGCTGCACCTCGAGCATCGTCTGTGGATGCTATAAACATCCGACATACACGTTTCTGATGACTACACGATAGTTTAGTGCAAAGTACTTAATGGCTTAGAAGCAAGGCGCCGAAAACGTTTTAAAACGTCACGGAACATAAGTGATGTTCTAAAAAGATGAAATTGTGATTTCATGCTTGTGCCCTTGTTAAGAGGTACAAGACCTCCGACAAGATTCTTTGTCCACAAAGTAAAGGAGAAAAGCTCAATCGTTGAGTGTGTGCTCAGATTGTCTGAGTACGACAATCGCTTGAATCAAGTGGGAGTTAATCTTCCAGATAAGATAGTGATGGTTCTCCAAAGTCACTGCCACCAAGCTGTGAGAGCTTCGTGATGAACTATAACATATCAAGGATAGATACTATGATCTTTGAGTGATTCGCGATGTTTGACACTGCGAAAGTAGAAATCAAGAAGGAGCATCAATAGTTGATGGTTAGTAAAACCACTAAGTTTCGAGAAAGGCAAGGCTAGAAGGGATACTTCGTTAAACGGCAAAACAGTTGCTGCACTAATGAAGAGACCCAAGATTAAACCCAAACCTGAGACTAAGTGCTTCTGTAATGAGGGGAACAGTCACTGAGGCGGAACAACTCTAGATACTTGGTAGATAAGAAGGCTGGCAAAAGTCGAGAGAAGTATATTTGATATACATGATGTTGATGTGTACTTTACTAGTACTCCTAGTAACACGAGGGTATTGGATACCGGTTCGGTTGCTAAGTGATTAGTAACGCGAAATGAAAGCTGCGGCATAAACAGAGACTAGCTAAAGGCGAGGTGACGATACGTGTTGGAAGTGTTTCCAAGGTTGATATGATCAAACGTCGCACGCTCCCTCTACCATCGGGATTGGTGTTAAACCTAAATAATTGTTATTTGGTGCTTGCGTTAAGCATGAACATGATTGGATCGTGTTTATTGCAATACGATTATTCATTTAAAGGGAATAATGGTTACTCTATTTTCTTGAATAATCACCTTCAATGGTTTATTGAATCTCGATCGTAGTGTTACACATGTTCATGATATTGGTGCCAAAAGATACGAGGTAATGATGATAGTACCACTTACTTGTGGCACTGCTGCTTGAGTCATGTTGGTATAAATTGCATGAAGAGGCTCCATGCTGATGGATCTTTATACTCACTTGATTTTGAATCACTAGTGACATGCAAATCATACCACATGAGCAAGGCCTTGTTTTCATTGAGATGAAATAAGATAGTAACTTGTTGGAAGTGATACATTTTGATGTATGCAGTCCAATGGGTGCTGAGTCACGCAGTGGATATCATTATGTTCTTACTTCAATGACGATTTGAGTAGATACTAGAGTATTTACTTAATGAATCACAAGTCTGAAATATTGAAAAGTTCAATTCTGTTTCGGAGTGAAGTTCGTCGTCACAAGAGGATAAACTGTCTATGATATGATCATAGAAATGAATATCTGAGTTACGAGTTTTGGTACGCAGTTAAGACAATGTGGAAATTGTTTCGCAGTTCATGCCACCCGGAACATCATAGTGTGATGATGTGTCTGAACGTCATAGCCATGCACTATTTGGTATGGTGCATGTTGTGATGTCTCTTATCGAATTACCACTATCGTTTATGGGTTAAGCATTAGAGACAACCGCATTCACTTTAAATAGGGCACCACGTATTTCCGTTGAGATGACACAGTATAGACTGAGGTTTAGAGAAATCTAAACTGTCGTTTCTTGAAAGTTTGGGGCTTTGACACTTATGTGAAAAAGTTTCAGTCTGATAAGCTCGAACCCAAAGCGGACAAATGCATCTTCATAGGATATCCAAAACAGTTGGGTACATCTCCTATCTCAGATCTGAAAGCAAAGTGTTTGTTTCTAGAAACGGATCCTTTCTCGAGGAAAGGTTTCTCTCGAAAGAATTGAGTGGGAGGGTAGTAGAACTTGATGAGGTTATTGAACCATCACTTCAACCAGTGTGTAGCAGGGCGCAGGAAGTTGTTCCTGTGGCGCCTACACCAATTGAAGTGGAAGCTGATGATGGTGATCATCAAGCATCAGATCAAGTTACTACAAGCCTCGTAGGTTGACAAGGTCGCGTACTACTAGAGAGTGGTACGGTAACCCTGTCTTGGAGGTCATGTTGTTGAGCAACAGTGAACCTACGAGTTATGGAGAAAGCGATGGTGGGCCCAGATTCCGACAAATGGCTGGAAGCCATGAAATCCGAGAGAGGATCCATGTATGAAAACAAAGTGTAGACTTTGGAAGAACTACTTGATGGTCATAGGACTGTTGAGTAAAAATGGATCTTTAAAAGAAGACAGACGATGATGGTGATAAGTCACTATTAAGAAAAGCTCGACTTGTCGCAAAGATGTTTTCGACAAGATCAAACAGTTGACTATGATGAGACTTTCTCACTCGTAGCGATGCTAAAGGTCTGTTAGAATTATGTTAGTAGTTGTTGCATTATTTATGAAATATTGCACGTAGGATGTCAAAACATTGTTTCCTCGACGGTTTCCTTGAGCAAACATTGTATGTGATACAACCAGGAGGTTTTGTCAATCCTAAAGATACTAGCAATTGTGCAAGCTCCAGTGATCCTTCAATGGACTGGTGCAAGCATCTCGGAGTTGGAATATATATACTTTGATGAGATGATCAAAGATTTTGGGTTTGTACAAGGTTTATCAGAAACTTGTATTTCCAAAGAAGTGAGTGGGAGCACTATAGAATTTCTGATAAGTATATGTGGTTGACATATTGTGGATCGGAAGTAATGTAGAATTTCTGTAAAGCATACAAGGTTGTTTGAAAGGAGTTTTCAAAGGAGTACCTGGATTGCGCTACTTGAACGTTGAGCATCAAGATCTATGGAGATAGATCAAAACGCTTAATAGAAGTTTCAACAAGATGCATGCCTTGAAAATTTTTCGAAGTAATTCAAAATAGATTAGCAAAGAAGGAGTTCTTGACTGTGTTGTAAGGTGTGAATTTGAGTAAGACTCAAAACCCGACCACGGCAGAATAAAGAGAATAGACGAAGGTCGTCTTCTATGCCTTAGCAGTAGACTCTAAAGTATGCCATGCTGAGTACCGCACCTGATGTGTGCCTTGACTCAAAGTCAGTTGAGAGGTACATAAATTGATCCATAATTGAATCATTGATCAGCGGTCAAAGTTATCCTTAGTAACTAAATAGACTAAGGATTTTTTTCTCGATTATGGAGGTGGTTAAAGAGTTCGTCGTAAAGGGTTACGTCGATGCAAGCTTTGACACTAATCCAAATAACTATGAGTAGTGAAACGGGTTCGTATAGTAGAGTAGATATTTGGAGCATTTCCGAATAGCACGTAGTAGCAGCATCTATAAGATGACATAAAGATTTGTAAAGAACGCACGGATCTGAAAGTTTCAGAACCGTTGACTAAAACCTCTCTCACGAGCAAGACGTGATCAGACCCCATAACTATATGGGTGTTAGATTCGTTGGAGTCACATGGTGATGTGAACTAGATTATTGACTTGACTCTAGTGCAAGTGGGAGACTGTTGAAAATATGCCCTAGAGGCAATAATAAATTAGTTATTATTATGTTTCTTAGTTCATGATAATCGTTTATTATCCATGCTATAATTGTATTGATTGGAAACACAATACTTGTGTGGATACATAGACAAAACACTGTCCCTAGTAAGCCTCTAGTTGACTAGCTCGTTGATCAAAGATGGTCAAGGTTTCCTGGCCATAGGCAAGTGTTGTCACTTGATAACGGGATCACATCATTAGGAGAATAATGTGATGGACTAGACCCAAACTAATAGACGTAGCATGTTGATCGTGTCATTTTGTTGCTACTGTTTTCTACATGTCAAGTATTTGTTCCTATGACCATGAGATCATATAACTCACGGACACCGGAGGAATGCTTTGCGTGTATCAAACGTCGCAACGTAACTGGGTGACTATAAAGATGCTCTATAGGTATCTCCGAAGGTGTTCGTTGAGTTAGTATGGATCGAGACTGGGATTTGTCACTCCGTGTGACGGAGAGGTATCTCGGGGCCCACTCGGTAATACAACATCACACACAAGCCTTGCAAGCAATGTGACTTAGTGTAAGTTGCGGGATCTTGTATTACGGAACGAGTAAAGAGACTTGCCGGTAAACGAGATTGAAATAGGTATGCGGATACTGACGATCGAATCTCGGGCAAGTAACATACCGAAGGACAAAGGGAATGACATACGGAATTATATGAATCCTTGGCACTGAGGTTCAAACAATAAGATCTTCCTAGAATATGTAGGATCCAATATGGGCATCCAGGTCCCGCTATTGGATATTGACCGAGGAGTCTCTCGGGTCATGTCTACATAGTTCTCGAACCCACAGGATCTGCACACTTAAGGTTCGACCTTGTTTTATGCGTATTTGAGTTATATGGTTGGTTACTGAATGTTGTTCGGAGTCCCAGATGAGATCACGAACGTCACGAGGGTTTCCGGAATGGTCCGGAAACGAAGATTGATATATAGGATGACCTCATTTGATTACCGGAAGGTTTTCGGAGTTACCGGGAATGTACCGGGAATGACGAATGGGTTCCGGGAGTTCACCGGGGGGGCAACCCACCCCGGGGAAGCCCATAGGCATTGGGGGTGCCGCACCAGCCCTTAGTGGGCTGGTGGGACAGCCCAAAAGAGCCCTATGCGCATTGGAAGAAAAATCAAAGAGAAAAGAAAAAAAAGAAGGAGGTGGGAAAGGGAAGAAGGACTCCACCTTCCAAACCAAGTAGAATTCGGTTTGGGAGGGGGAGACCTTCCCCCTTAGGTTCGGCAGACCCCTTGGGAGTCCTTGGACCCCAAGGCAAGGCTCCCCCCTCCTCCTCCTATATATAGTGGGGTTTTAGGGCTGATTTGGGACAACTTTGCCACGGCAGCCCGACCACATATCTCCACGGTTTTACCTCTAGATCGTGTTTCTGTGGAGCTCGGGCGGAGCCCTGCTGAGACGAGATCATCACCAACCTCCGGAGCGCCGTCACGCTACTAGAGAACACTTCTACCTCTCCGTCTCTCTTGCTGGATCAAGAAGGCCGAGATCATCGTCGAGCTGTACGTGTGCTGAACGCGGAGGTGCCGTCCGTTCGGCACTAGATCGTGGGACTGATCACGGGACGGTTCGCGGGGCGGATCGAGGGACATGAGGACGTTCCACTACATCAACCGCGTTCACTAACGCTTCTGCTGTATGGTCTACAAGGGTACGTAGATCACACATACCCTCTCGTAGATGGACATCACCATCATAGGTCTTCGTGCGCGTAGGAAAATTTTTGTTTCCCATGCGACGTTCCCCAACAGATACCAGCATCAGAAGCAAGGGCCTCCTCAGAGTCAGTACCGGGAGCCAGCAGAGGTGACTTGTCACAAGTGTGGGCAGAAGGGTCACTATGCCAACAAGTGTACTTCTCAGCTCCGACTGCCGCCTCCTCCTCCAGGCAAACCTCCAAGCAACGCTCTTGTCAAGTTCAACCCCAGATCAGCTCGAGTCAACATGGTGAATGCAGCTGAGGCAGAGAACTCGTCAGATGTGATCATGGGTAACCTCCTCGTTAATGATATTCCTGCTAAAGTGTTATTTGATTCTGGTGCTTCGCATTCCTTCATGTCATACCCCTTTGCATTTGGTAATAATATTGCGACCGAGTTCCTCCCCAAGTCATTGCAAGTTGTGTCTCCGGGTATGCGGATGAGCTCTCAGTTGTTCGTCCCGGATGTTTCTGTCAAGATGGGTGCTAATGCTTTTCTGGTGTCTCCTATTGTCTTGGGCAATTCCGACATCGACTTAATCCTTGGTATGGACTGGCTGGCCATGAACAAGGCATCAATAGATTGTGAAGAGAAAGAAGTGAAGCTTACCCACTCTTCGTAGGACGTGATTATATTCGCGGCGTGCGATGATACAATCCGTCTGTTCTCTTTGAATGAAAAGGGTGAGATCAATCCTATTTCGCAAGTCCCAGTGGTCTGCGAATATGAAGATGTGTTTCCTTAAGAGATGCCAGGCATGCCTCCGCATCGTGAAGTTGAGTTTGTCATTGAGCTTGAGCCAGGCACAGAGCCAGTGTGCAAACGGCCGTACAAGCTGGGCCCAGAAGAATTGAAGGAACTTAAGAGGCAACTCGATGAGCAGGAGCGTTTGGGTTTGATCAGACCAAGCTCGTCTCCGTGGGGCTGTGGTGTTCTGTTTGTCAAGAAGAAGGATGGCACGGACCGACTGTGTGTCGATTACCATCCATTGAACAAGAAGACAATCAGGAACAAATATCCACTTCCGAACATAACTGAGTTGTTCGAACAATTGAAAGGTGCTAAGGTCTTCTCCAAGCTTGATCTTAGGATGGGCTATCATCAAATTCGCATTCGTGAGTAAGATATTCCGAAGACTACCTTCAGGACTAGTTTTGGCTCGTATGAGTATACGGTCATGTCTTTTGGTCTGGAAAATGCTCCTCTGACATTTTTTCGATCGATGAACTACATATTCTCTCTGTCAAGAATGACTTTGTCTTGCTATACCTCAATGACATTATTGTCTTTTCTGAAACTGAGGAAGAACATGAAGAACATCTCAGGTTGGTGCTTGATAAACTGAGAGAGTACAAGCTATATGCCAAGTTTTCCAAGTGCGAGTTCTGGCTGAAAGAAGTGGTTTATCTTGGGCACATTATCTCTGCCGAGGGCATTAAAGTTGATCCGTCCAAGGTTCAGGCCATTGTTGAATGGGAGCCTCCACAGAATGTGAAGCAGCTTCTAAGCTTTCTCGGGCTTGCTGGCTATTGCAGAAGGTTCGTTAAGAACTTCTCCAAGATCGCCAAGTCGCTCTCAAGTCTTCTTCAGTAGGGTGTTAAGTATGCTTGGTCTCCAGAGTGTCAACTGGCCTTTGATACACTCAAAGAGAAGCTTACCTCCACTCCAGTCTTGGTCCCTCCGGATGATTCCAAGTCGTACCAGGTCTTCTGCGATGCTTCTCTCCAGGGTCTTGGTGCAGTCCTGATGCAAGATAAGAAGGTGGTTGCTTATACCTCCAGGCAGTTGAAGCCAACGGAGAAGAACTATCATGTGCATGATCTTGAGCTAGCAGCTGTGGTTCACGCTCTGATGACTTGGAGACATCTCTTGTTGGAACATAAGGTTGAAGTTTTCACCGATCACAAGTCTCAAGTACATCTTCACTCAGCCTAACTTGAATCTTCGGCAAACACGTTGGGTAGAAATGCTCCAGGATTTTAATCTGAGTGTTGAGTACACGCCAGGCAAAGCTAATGTCGTGGCGGATGCATTGAGCAGGAAGGCATATTGCAACAGTCTGATTCTGCAACCTCTCCAGTCGGGTCTTTGTGAGTCTTTCAGGAAGCTCAACCTTCAGCTAGTACCTAAGGGATTTCTTGTGAACCTTAAGATCTCTCCTACCTTGGAAGATCAGGTCCGAGCAGCACAGCTTCTTGACGCTATGGTGAAGAAGGTCAAGATTGGCGTGGGAAAGAGTCTTCCTAGGTATAAGTGCTTTACTGTTGATGCCAGAGACACGTTGTTCTTCGAGGATCGCCTTGTCGTCCCGAAAGGTGATCTCAGGAAGGTAATCATGAGGAAGCTCATAAATCGTTGCTCTCTATTCATCCTGGTAGCTCCAAAATGTACCACGACTTGAAGCAGACCTTCTGGTGGACTCGTATGAAGCGTGAGATTGCTCAGTTCTTAAATGAATGTGATGTATGTCGAAGGTTGAAAGCAGAACATCAACGTCCACCAGGCCTTTTGCAGCCTTTGCCGATTCCCGAGTGGAAGTTCGATCACATTGAGATGGATTTCATCACCGGGTTTCTGAAGTCCAAGAAGGGTAATGATGCCATCTTCGTCGTCATCGACAAGTTGAGTAAAGTGGCTCATTTACTTCCAGTCAAGGAGTACATTTCAGCAGCTCAGCTGGCAGAGTTGTACACCTCCAGGATTGTCTCTTTGCACAGCGTGCCTATGTTGATCTCTTCAGATCGTGGAAGTATCTTCACTTCCAAGTTCTGGGACTCCTTTCGGTCTTCTATGGGCACGAAGATCCGCTTCAGCACAGCGTTCCATCCTCAGACTAGTGGTCAAGTGGAGCGAGTAAATCAAATTCTTGAGGATATGCTGAGAGCGTGTGTTATATCTTTTGGCATGAAGTGGGAAGATTGTCTGCCTTTCGCAGAGTTCTCGTATAACAACAGTTATCAAGCTAGTTCTAGCAAGGATCCATTTGAAATTCTCTATGGCAGGAAGTGTCGTACTCCGCTCAACTGGTCCGAGACCGGCGAGCGTTAGATCCTTGGGAATGATTTGATAGAAGAAGCTGAGGAGATGTGTTGGATCATTCGCGACAACCTCAGAGCAGCTCAGTCCTGTCAAAAGAGCTATTATGATAGCAAGCACCGTGACATGTCTTATGAGCTTGATGACTTCGTCTATCTCAAGGTGTCGCCTATTAAGGGTATGCAGCGCTTTGGCATCAAAGGCAAGCTTGCGCCTCGTTTCGTGGGTCCGTCCAGAGTGGTCGGCAAGAGAGGCGACCTTGCGTACCAGCTTGAGCTCCCGTCAAACTTTGCAAATGTCCATGATGTGTTCCATGTTTCTCAGCTTCGGAGGTGTTTCAAGAACCCCGAGCGCACTATTCATCTTCAAGACATCGACCTTCAGCCTAACCTTTCGTATCGTGAGCATCCAGTTGCGGTTCTCGAGGCGACTGAGCGCAAGACCTGTAACAAGTCTGTCAAATTTCTCAAAGTGCAGTGGTCACACCATTCCGATAAAGAGGCTACTTGGGAACGCGAGGATCACCTCTGTTCTGAATTTCCCGATTTCTTTCAGTCTTAGATCTCGAGGGCGAGATCTTCTTTGTAGTGTGGGAGAGTTTGTAATGCCCCAAGTGTGTATTTGCCATATTTGGAACCTTCCATGTGGGACCACCATGTCAATTCTATGAAAGAGTTCAATGCCATGATTTCATGTGATGTCCCTTAACATTTCCTTCCCTTGCATTCATGCATAACATAACACTTCATGCCCATGTCTTGTGATGTTGCATTGTGGTCTTATGCTTTCATGTGGTGTTTGTGGTCTTGTGGACATATGAGGTGGTGTGATGATATCATGTGTTTTGTGATGGTAGTTCTAAGAGTAGTGGTGCTTGACATATTTTTAAACCCCCTCTATTTAATTGCAAAACCCATTCTCTCTTTATTTCTCAAGTTCAAAAATTCCACCTTTATATCTCTGTTTAAAAAAAAATGCCTTTAGTTCAGGGAATATTGTGGAGATGAGGGGGTAATAATTTGGAGCCTTTGTTTTGGATTTGAGGGTGCACTTAAAACACAAAACCGATTAATCAAATGTTGTGTTGGTTTAAATAAAGTAGCCCCATAAATGTTGGAAGTATTTTATTTAAATAGCTGGTTCAATTTCAGGTCGAGGGCAATTTTCCATTTGATTTTACCCCTTTTTATTTTGCCCTCTACCTATTTTTCTTTTCCCTGTTTTATTTGTTAAATAGAAAAGGCAGTGTGGCCTTTTCTTCTATTTGGCGCACCTAATTGGGCTTACTCCCACTTAGCGGCCCATCTGCTCTCCCCTCGCGCAGGAGCCCGCGCACGACGTTGTCTTCCTCCCCTTTCCAGTGAGGCAGTGGGTCTCGCTTGTCATTCTCTCTCTCTCATTCCCCTCTGCTCCACCGAGGAGAGAGCGAGCGCGCACATGGCTGCCGCACGTCCCACGCTTTCCCCTCGCGCTATAAAGACCCCCTTGGCGTCCGTGCCTTGCTAGGGTTCCTCCCCGCCACCGCTCCACCCAAATCCCTTCCCCCTCCTCTCTGTAACGATGCTGCAAGGTAAGAGCGTTCGGATCCGCTATGGCCGACGGGTGAAGCTCGTCGTCGCCGTCGTCCTGCTTCGTCTTCCTCCTCGCCGAACGTTCCAGCAGCTCGAGGGCATCTCCAGGAGCCCGTTCCCGCCGCTGGATCGTCTTCCCCGGCCCTCCTTCCTATTCTTCCCGGAGGCGCGTCTTCTCCGACGAGCTCCGCCGCACCGCGCTCTTCTTCCTCTACTTCCTCTATGGGCGTCCTCCTCCTCGACCCGTACGTGAGGTAGTGCTCCTCCTCCCTCCGCCCTGTCACAGATCGAACGCAGTAGCTGTGGATTCGAAGCGCTTGTTGTCTGTGTCGCCAGAGCCGCCGCTCACCGTGGGTAAGTCGTTGTAGAGCCCCTCGGGCGTAGCTAGGTGTAGAAATGGAACCGTGGGTGCCTCTGCATCCTTCCATCCAGGAGCCGTAGATCGATTGCAAGCATATCGCTGGCGAGGTCCCTCCCCTGTTCCGGCAAGTTGTCGGCAGCAGAGTTAGCCGTAGGGGTTCCTCTTCTGATTCGCTACCCCTTATAGACAAGAACCGTTTCGTAGCCTAGTGGTAGCAGCGTGTGGTGCCTGATGAGAGGGGCGGGTTCGATTCCCCCTCGGCACACCTTTTGTTTTCTGATTTTAAGTTGCACAGTAGCATCGGGAACAAGATACCCTGTTTACTTCCGCTACCCTGTCGATAGAGTGGCACTGGTGTAGTGGTTGGCTGTGTTGCTGTGTACGAGGAGGTACCGGGTTCGATCCCAGGAGCCCCTGTTGCTAATTTTTGTCTTTCTTTTATTTTCTATTTTTCTTTTGTTGATCCTACACTTTGTGCCTAATCCAATAGGTATTAAAGTGGCATTTTAATTCCTTTTTGCCTGCTAGATAATTAGTGGAAGGATGATGTGTGTGTGTGTGTGTTGTGCACACACTTGTAGGAGTGATGTGTGTGTGTGTTATGTGAGTATGTAGTGTTAAATGCTTGTGTGAGTATCATTGCTTTTGCTAGTATGTGTAGGTGTTATGGTTGCAACTAGTGTGTGCATATGTAGAGTAGTGAAATAAGTATCTGTGCATGTATCGTGTGGTGTGTGTAAGTGAGTACCACACACACATGAGTTTGACTCATGTGGTACCTAGTAGGAGTGTGGTGATATGATGCTTCCATGATTTATCTTGTTTAGTAGATCCCCTTCATATTGTTCTTGGGAGTAAGTGCTTGCCATGAGGTAGTGGTGGTGATATGTGTGTGGTGAGGCAGCCCCACTTTGCAACACTTGTGCTCCTCCTCATGTTCATGTGAAAGAGGGCATGATGTGTGTGTGTGATCTAAGTGGTAGTAGTGTTTGTGATGTTGTTGTGCATGACACAAACATGGGGTCCAAACCCTCATGTACATATTGTCTTTGTGCACATGAGCATAGTTAGGTGGTAGTTGTTCTAGTGAAAGTTGCATGAAATGTTGCACTATTCACTATGTAGGAATCTAGGTAGTTTTCCTTTCCTAGTTTGAGGCCACTTGCTCCAAACAAGTGCATACATATTTTATATGGTTTTGGGGTAGAAAGATCCCACGAATCCATTGGTGAAATCATTTTTGCCACTGGAACATTTTCTGGAGATGACATATTATCATTTTCTTCTATGTTTGGAGCTTGGTTCCATGAGTTGTGGTGAGCCTTTGTGATTGTTTCTTGGTTGTGCTAGTAGAGGTTGACCCCCTGTACCTCTTGTTGGTTTCATCTCATGTTTAGGATTCCATATGTGCAAGTTATGCCCACTCAAAGTAGGCATGTGGCTGAAATTCCAGATTAGTGAAAATCTGAGATTTTCACAAAGTCTGAGAATCTGTTTATATTTTCTTCTCCTGTTGATAAGGTTGTGCTGGTCATTGTGTTGTGATATAGCCTTAGCTTTCAATGAGAAAGTTGGACCTGATATGTTTGTCTAGCTCCCTGTAAAATTTTATGTCATTTGGAGTCCCGTAGATATTGTTTTGGCTGCTGTCAAAATTCTTCAGAGCATGGACAGAAAGTGAGAATCTGGAATTTTCACTAAGTCCTTGAAAACTGATGTTTTTGGGCAAGTTTACAGCCTTGTAACTTTCAGTGTTTAACTCCTTTTTGTGTGATTCTTGCTTGTGCTTGTAGTATTTTTCACTAGCTACAGCCACATATATTATTTTTTCATATTTGGGTGGCTGTAGGTGCTTTGCATGTAGCTCACAAAGTGCTATGATGCAGTTTATGGCAGATTGTGTAGTTTTGTCATTTTGATGTTTGTGAGTGCTTAGTTGATGATGCGGTGTTCTTATCTGCTCCACCCCATCCATGTTGGTTTGTTTTATGTCTTGGCAACCTGGGAATACCAGATTTGTGCCATTTGAGTGTGTGGGGATGATTTTGTTACGTAGGGCTTCATATCTTGTTTCCTTGATTCCCGTTGATCCGTAGCTCCGATTGTAATGTCATTTATATGGTTTTGCATCGCTTTCGCGAGACGCATCTGATAATGTCATTCTCATGCATGTAAAAATAGGTTAGCATGCAGTTCTGTCCAGGAACATGTATTTACTCCTTATGCTTGTGCTAGTGATAGAAATAGTGATGCATGCTCATATTCATCTCATGCATCATGTGATTGTTGCATCTTGAGGTGATGTTGTTCATTGGATGTTATTCTTATGTCTGGTAGCACCGGTATCAGAGAACGCATACGTGGAGTCAGGAGAGTACGTGCAGGACGATCAAGAACCATTCCAAGCTGAGGATATCACAGGCAAGATGATATGACCTTGATTCCATCTCTAGACTTGTTATGCTAGATTACGTTTCCTTTTTCATATGCTCGCTTCCTACCACTGAACTAATTTCCTCTTGATATGCCATGAAACCAAACACTGAAACCTTCCTAGCAAACTTGAATGGCTAAGTAGGCTTGCTCAGCTACTAATGTTAGCGTTGCTAGATGGAGGTGCTTTGTCTAATGTGACAACATGAGCTTGATATCATTATCTTAAATTATGTTATTTAATTAATGCACCTATATACTTGGTAAATAACGGAAGACCTAGCCTTTTGCTGGGTGCTTTGTTCCATTATTGCCGCCATAGTTACCGGCTACCGGTGTTTGATTCCATATTGATCGCTCCTAACACATTCGGGGTTGTTATGGGGACCCCCTCGATAAATTGCGTAGTGCTAAGACTTGTCCGGTAGGACCCAACATTGGTGTTAATTTGCTAATCACTTAATAATAATCTGCATGGGGAATGATCACCCCGAGGATCTTTAATCAACAACCCGGGCCAGTGCTCCTCATGAGTCTTGGTCCAAACTGGTCTGCCTGCGGGGCCACCACAAGGAAACTTGAGGTCTGGCACCCGTAGCTAGTTCCATCCGGCGTGTCCTGAGACTGAGATACGCGGCTCTTATCAGGGTCGTCGACACGTTGGGAGGTCCTGCTAGTCTTGTCTTACCTTAGCGATATATCTTGCGTATAGGAATCCCGGTGAAGCTTTGGTTCTCCCGAGAGTTCAGGTTTTCCTCTAAGGAATCCGACGAGATCACGAGATTCGTGATAGAGGATTACTTTGCGGCCCATGTACGTTTGTGATGGACTAGTTGGAGCACCCCTGCAGGGTTTAATCTTTCGGAAAGTCGTGCCCGCGGTTATGTGGCAACTTGGAATATTTTGTTAACATCCGGTAATAGATAACTTAAACATAAGCTAATAAAATTGCCAACTGTGTGCGTAACCGTGACTGTCCCCTCGAAGATCTCTCTTTGATCGGGAACACGGTGGGGTTATGATTGACGTAGATAGGTGTTCAGGGTCACTTAGTGATCAAGTATTCTCGACCGCTAGTTTAGTCCACCTTCATATATGTTCTACGTAAGATAGCCACCATATCAAGCTTAGGATGCTGCAACCTTAAACACTCCACCCTATCCAACCTAATAACTTGACTAGTTCTGGCACCAAGGTCTTAGATTGCTGAGTCCCCGTGGCTCACGGATTCCTCAACAATACCAACAGGTTCAGGTACCCCAGAGACAGGTGATCCCGACGGCACGCAGCTGGCGTGGCAGTACGATGAGGAGACCGACCGCCTGTACGTGAACTGTCCAGAAGATTGAGGCGTGGTCGTGATCGTGGGCAAGCAGGCAGGGTAGCATAGCATTTTCTCTTGTTTGTAGTCCGTAGCGGAACTACTTTGATTGTATGCGTGATGTACTCTGATATATCTATGAGAAGGCAATTGAACCCCGATTGTCTCTTTATTATTATTAAGTATGTGATGTGTTACCTGTTTGCGAGACGCTTAGATGCGCTCCTTTCCAATTCGGGGCCTCGATCCCCAGATCGGAAAGGACCGCATCTTGGTCGTTACAGTATGTTAGACTTAGATGTGATTTTCACATGCTTTATGATGCTCTCGTTGTGCTTCAATTCTTGTCTTTTGCGTGAGCATCATTGAATTATCAATGCCTAGCTAAGGGCATTAAACAATAGCGCTTGTTGGGAGGCAACCCAATGAATTTATCTTTGCTTTTTGCTTTCTGTTTTGTTGCGTCCGCACCATCATAATTCTGTTATGATTGTGTATTTTGTGTTTATTTTTGTGTTTGAGCCAAGTAAAACCTTTATGACTAGTTTGGTGATGGTTGTTTAATCATGCTGGAAAAAGGCAGAAACTTTTCGCTCACGAAATTATTTTTCCTTTTTATCCAGAAAGAGATTTTGAGTTGATTCTTTTTGTTGTGGGTTGATATGCCATTTGCACAAACTGTCGAAATTTGTCAGAATTTTTGAGATACCAGAAGTATACGAAGTATACAGATTGCTACAGACTGGTCTGTTTTTGACACATTCTGTTTTTGTTGTGTTGGTTGCTTATTTTGATGAAACTATGGATAGTATCGGGGGGTATTAGCCATGGAAAAGTGAGAATACAGTAATCTAACACCAATATAAATAGAAATCAAGTTTGCTAAAATACCTCAAGAGGTGGTAGTTTATTTTCTTGTGCTAATGATATCACGAGTTTCTGTTTAAGTTTTGTGTTGTGAAGTTTTCAAGTTTTGGGTGATGTTCTCATGGACAAAGAGATAAGGAGTGGAAAGATATCAAGCTTGGGATGCCCAAGGCATCCCAAGCAAAATTCAAGGACACCAAAAAGCCTAAGCTTGGGGATGCCCCGGGAAGGCATCCCCTCTTTCGTCTTCAATCCATCGGTAAATTTACTTGGAGCTATATTTTTATTCACCACATGATATGTGTTTTGCTTGGAGCTTCTTGTATCGTAGGAGTCTTTTATTTTTGTTGTGTCACAATCATCCTTGCTGCATGCCTTTTGAGAGATACATGCACTCATCGTGAATTTGCTAGAATACTCTTTGAGCTTCGCTTATATCTTTTGAGCTAGGCAATTTGATCTAAGTGCTTCACTTAGATCTTTTAGAGCACGGCGGTGTTATATTTTGGAGAAATAAGAACTCTCGATCTTCACTTATATCTTTTTGAGAGTGATCTCTCTGAGTAACTTGGTAGTTGGCTTATGCTATGAAAGTAGTCCCAAAGGTGATAGGTACCCAAAGAAGATACAATAAAACTTCCATCTTCATGTGCATTGATTAGAAAGAGAAGTCTGATTCCTCTCAAATAGTTTGGAGACATGGATTTGGTAATATTAAGAGTTATGTTAGTAGGGTGTTGTGAGTCTAGAAATACTTGTGTTGAAGTAAGTGATTCCCGTAACATGCACGTATGGTGAACCGCTATGTTAGGAAGTTAGAGCATAATTGATCTATTGATTGTCATCCTTTGTGTTGCGGTCGGGATCGTGCAATGGTTAACACCTACCAACCCTTCCCCTAGGAGTATGCATTTAGCACTTTGATTCGGTTACTAATAAAAACTATTGCAATAAGTTTGTGAGTTCTTCATGACTAATGTGAGTCCATGGTATAGATGCACTTTCACCTTCCACCATTGCTAGCCTCTCTAGTGCCGCGCAACTTTCACCGGTGCACAAACCCACCATATGCCTTCCTCAAAACAGCCACCATACCTACCTACTATGGCATTTTCATAGCCATTCCGAGATATATTGCCATGCAACTCCCACCGTTCCGTCTCATGACTTGTGCCGTCACTTACATATTGCCATTGCATGATCGTAAGATAGCTAGCGAGATGTTTTCAACGTCATACGCCAAGCTAGATCGTTGCACATCCTGGTACACTGCCGGAGGCATTTCCTATAGAGTCATCATTGTTCTAAGCATTGAGCTTTGAGTAAATAAAAGTGTGATGATCATCATTATTAGAGCATTGTCCCATGTGAGGGAAAAAAGAGACCAAAGTTTCCCACACACAAAAAAGAGAGAGATATGGAAAGAGGCCAAAGATCCCAAACAAAAAAAAGAGAAAAGGAGAGAAGGGACAATGCTACTATCTTTTCCACACTTGTGCTTCATAATAGCACCATGTTCTTCATGATTGAGAGTCTCTTGTTTTGTCACCACCATATGCTAGTGGGAATCTTCATTGTATAACTTGGCTTGTATATTCCAATGATGGGCTTCCTCAAAATTTCCCTAGGTCTTCGTGAGCAAGCAAGTTGGATGCACACCCACTAGTTCTCCTTTTGAGCCTTCATATACTTATAGCTCTAAGTGCATCCATTGCATGGTAATCCCTACTATTTCACATTGATATCTATTAATGGGCATCTCCATAGCCCTTTGATACGCCGAGTCGATGTGACCATCTCCTCCTTTTTGTCTCACAACCTCCACCACACTCTATTCCACCTATAGTGCTATATCCATGGCTCACGCTCATGTATTGTGTGAGAGTTGAAAAAGGTTTGAGAAAGTAAGAGTGCAAAAAAATTACTTGGACAATACCGGGGTTGTGCATGATTTAAATTAGTTGTGTGGGGATGATGGAGCATAGCTAGACTATATGATTTTGTAGGCATAATTTTCTCTGGCCTTGTTATTTCGAAAGTTCGTGATTACCTGGCTAGTTTGCTTGAAGTGTTATCGTTTTCATGTCAATAGCAAACTATTGTTTTGAATCTTACGGATCTGAACATTCATGTCACATGAAAGAAGTTATAAAGGACAAATATTCTAGGTAGCATTCCACATCAAAAATTCAGTCTTTATCACTTACCTACTCGAGGACGAGCAGGAGTTAAGCTTGGGGATACTTGATACGTCTCCAACGTATCTATAATTTTTTATGGTTCCATGCTATTATCTTGTCAAACTTTGGATGTTTTGTATGCCTTTTATACCTTTTTGGGACTAACTTATTAACTCAGTGCCAAGTGCCAGTTCCTGTTTTTTCCGTGTTTTTGACCCTTTTCAGAGGAGAATATTAAACGGAGTCCAAACGGAATAGAACTTCCAAAAACATTTTTTCTGGAACAGAAGATACGCAGGGGGCGTGAGAACCAAGGCAGAGGCCACCAGGGGAGGCCACAAGCCCCCTAGGCGCGGCCAGGGGGCCCGCGCCTAGCAGGCTTGTGGGCCCCCTGTGGCTCGTCTGCCCTACTTCTTGCGCCTATATATCTCCAAAAAATCCAAAACCGCGGGAGAGATCCACGAAAATACTTTTCTGCCGCCGCGAGCTTCTGTCTCCGCAAGATCCCATCTGGGCACGTTCTGGTGCCCTGCCGGAGGGGGGATTCGGATACGGTGGGCTTCTTCATCAACACCATTGCCTCTCCGATGATGCGTGAGTAGTTCACCATAGACCTTCGGGTCCATAGCTAGTAGCTAGATGGCTTCTTCTCTCTCTTGGATCTTTAATACAAAGTTCTCCATGATCTTCATGGAGATCTATCCGATGTAATCTTCTTTTGCGGTGTGTTTGTCGAGATCCGATGAATTGTGGATTTATGATCAGATTATCTATGAATCTTATTTGAGTTTCTTCTGATCTCTTATGTGCATGATTTCATATCCTTGTAATTCTCTTCGAGTTGTGGGTTTTGTTTGGCCAAGTTGATCTATGATTCTTGCAATGGGAGAAGTGCTTGGTTTTGGGATCATACCGTGCGGTGACCTCACCAAGTGACAGAAGGGGTAGCGAGGCACGCATCGTGTTGTTGCCATCAAGGGTAAAAAGATGGGGTTTATATCTAATGCATGAATTTATCCCTCTACATCATGTCATCTTGCTTAAGGCGTTACTCTGTTCGTCATGAACTCAATACACTAGATGCATGCTGGGTAGCGGTCGATGTGTGGAGTAATAGTAGTAGATGCAGACAGTATCAGTCTACTTGTCTCGGACGTGCTGCCTATATGTACGATCATTGCCTTTGATATCGTCATGACTTTGCACGGTTCTATCAATTGCTCGACAGTAATTCGTTCACCGACCGTATTATTTTCTATTTTGAGAGAAGCCTCTAGTGAACACTATGCCCCCCGGGTCTACTTCACATCATATTTTCAGCCTTACACTTTTACTTCGTTGCACTTTCCGCCTTCATATCTCACCTTGCAATCAATTGTGAAGGGATTGACAACCCCTTTGTAGCGTTGGGTGCAAGTTTGCTGTTTTTGCGCAGGTACTTTGGAAACTTGGCTTGATACTCCTACTCGATTGATACCTTGGTTCTCAAAACTGAGGGAAATACTTACTACTACTGTGCTGCATCACCCTTTCCTCTTCCAGGGAAAAACCAACGCAAGCTCAAGAGGTAGCAATTAGCAGTTGAGTTGTCAATTCAACCACACCTGAAAGACTTAGTATCTGCAGCAAAGTTTCAGTAGCAAAATAGTGTGATAATAATGGTAGCAAAGGTAACAGTAGGAGCAGTGACAGCAGTAACGGTAACAGTAGCAGCAGTGACAGCAGTAGCGGTAACAGTAGCAGCAGTGATAGCAGTAGCGGTAAAGTAATGTAGCAAGGACCAGTAGGAAAAACTCGTAGGCATTGGATCGGTGATGGATAATTATGTCGGATGACATTCATCATGTAACATTTATAACATGGGGAGATATGTAACTAGCTCCAGTTCGTCAATGTAATGTAGGCATGTATTCCGTATATAGTCATACGTGCTTACGGAAAAGAACTTGCATGACATCTATTGTCCATCCCTCCCGTGGCAGCGGGGTCCTACTGGAAACTAAGGGATATTAAGGTCTCCTTTTAATAGAGAACCGGAACAAAGCATTAGGAATTAGTGAATACATGAACTCCTCATACTATGATCATCTCCGGGAGTGGTTCCGGCTATTGTCACTACGGGGTTGCCGGGTCATAACACATAGTAGGTGACTACAACTTGCAAGATAGGATCAAGAACACACATATATTGATGAAAACATAATAGGTTCAGATCTGAAATCATGGCACTCGGGCCCTAGTGACAAGCATTAAGCATAGCAAAGTAGTAGCAACATCAATCTCAGAACATAGTGGATACTAGGGATCAATCCCCATCAAAACTAACTCGATTACATGATAGATCTCATCCAACCTATCACCGTCCAGCAAGCCTACGATGAGATTACTCACGAACGGTGAAGAGCATCATGGAATTGGCGATGAAGGATGCTTGATGATGTCGACGACGTCGATCTCCCCTCTCCGGAGCCCAGAACGGAATCCAGATCTGCCCTCCAGAGGAAGAACGGGTGGTGGCGGCGGCTCCGTGTCGTAAAACGTGATGAACTCTTCTCTCTTAATTTTTTTCAAGGCGAGAGAGGCTATATAGAGCTGGAGTTGGAGGCGGCGGAGCCACGAGGGCCTCACAAGCCTGCCAAGCGCGGCTAGGGGGGCGCCTCCTAGGCTTGTGGGCTCCTGGCTCCGTCCCTCCAGGTAATTCTTGCGCCAGTATTTTTTATATATTCCACAAAGAATCCTCGTAAATTTCTAGGTCATTCCGACAACTTTTTATTCTGCGCAAAAACAACACCATGGCAATTCTGCTGAAAACAGCGTCAGTCCGGATTAGTTCCATTCAAATCATGCAAATTAGAGTCCAAAACAAGGGCAAAAGAGTTTGGAAAAGTAGATACGATGGAGACGTATCAACTCCCCCAAGCTTAAAGCCTTGCTTGTCCTCAAGCAATTCAGTTAACAAAGTGAAAGAGACAAAAGAAAAACTTTTTTGAACTCTGTTTGATCTTGTTGTTGTAATTATGTCTAACTCATATTCAGATTTTCAGCAAGATCATAAGCTAACCACATAAGCAATGACATTTAGGACTCATGGTATACTCATATCAATGGAAAAATCAACTAGCGAGAAATAATAATAAGTTTCAAACGTCAACACTTCAATCAAAACAATCATGAAGCAATATGAACAGATGGTATCTCGCTAACTCTTTCTGAGACTGCAAAACATAAATGCAGAGCACCTTCGAAGACCAAGGGCTGACTGAACATTGTAATTTATGGCAAAGAAGATCCAGTCACAGTCATACTCAATAACAATTAATAGCAAAGCATAAAAATGACGGAGGTGCTCTCTAATTGGTGCCTTTATAAGAAGAGGATGACTAAACAGAAATGTAAATAGATAGGCCCTTCGAAGATGGAAGCATTGATTTGCAGAGGTGCCAGAGCTCAAGCTTTTTTAAATAGAGATAAATAATTTTGGGTGGCATGCTTTCATTGTCAACGCGATGACCAAGAGTTTTCACCATCTTCCATGCTACACATACTATAGGCGGTTCCCAAATAGCATAGTAAAGTTTTGACTCCCCCACCACCGATCAATCACACTCCACGACTAGCCGAATCCTCAGGTGCCGTCCATACCAACAACAATCCAGGGGGGAGTTTTGTTTGCAATTATCTTTTTGATTTGAGCATGGAACTCGGCATTCCGATTACCGGCCCCTTTCTCGTGAGTCATAGTGAATAAACACGTATCGAGGATAACACACCTAGCATGGAAATACTGACCGCCCCTTGTCACCACATGAGCGGTTTGGGCATACAAAACAGATTATTACTTGAAGATTTAGAGAGTGGCACATGCAAATTTACTTGGAACAGCAGGTAGATACTGCATATAGGTAGGTATGGTGGACTCATATGGAACAACTTTGGGTTTATGGAAGTGGATGCACAAGCAGTATTCCCTCTTAGTACAAGTGAAGGCTAGCAAAAGACTGGGAAGCGACCAACTAGAGAGCGACAACAGTCATCAATATGCATTGAAATTAACCAACATTGAGTGCAAGCATGAGTAGGACATAAATCACCATAAACATGAATATCATAGAGGCTATGTTGATTTTGTTTCAACTACATGCGTAAACATGCGCCAAGTCAAGCCACTTGAATCATTCAAAGGAGGATACCATCCTATCATACTACATCATAATCATCTTGAAATTCATGTTGGCATCCAAGACAAACCATTATAAGCTCCTAGCTAATTAAGCATGGCATCAGAAGCTATGATCTCTAAGTTGTCATTGCAAACATGTTTCTCTCATAACAAAGCTGAATTAGGAACGATGAGCAATTCATATTTACAAAAACAAAATAGGTCGAGTTCATACCAGCTTTTCCAGGCTCAGTCACTTCATCATATATCGTCATTATTGCCTTTCACTTGCACGACCGAATGATTGAATAATAATGAGAGTGTTCGTGCATTGGACTAAGCTGGAATCTGCACGCAAACACAGAGAAGAAGACAAAGTAATATGGCTCTTTGATGGATAAACAGATATGCATGTGAGAGCCACTAAACATTTTAATCACTGTCTTCTACCTTGACCCAAAGAAAAAGAAAACTATTTACACGGGAAAGCTCCCAACAAGCAAAAGAAGAACGGGAAATCTTTTGAGTTTTCTTTTTAAACACCACTAAGCAAACTGCAAAGTAAACTTACAACTAAATTTTTTTGTTTTTCTCAATCTAAACAAACACACGAGAAGAAAGTGAGAAAAAGAAATAAACTAGCATGGATGATACAGTGGCAAGGTGTGAAAACCAACTAACAGAATGAAAGTGTGAGCATGAATATAAAGTCAGTGAGAAACACGTACTCCCCCAAGCTTAGGTTATTGTCCTAAGTTGGTCTATTCCCATGGAGGGAAACAACCGTCTCCGGGGTGCTCCGGAGTGTACTGAGGGTGCCACTACTGGGTGAGCTCCTCTGGCTCCCACTGATAAACTGGCGTCTGGTACTCGACTGGTAGCTCGGGCACGGGCGCCTGTGGTGGCACTATGCCCCAATATGCGTAGATGTCCGAGGGCATAATAATGTACCTGCCTAGATGAAGATTGAACAAAGAAAGAGCAGGCAAAGTAATAGTCTCACGAGTACCCTGACTAAATACCAAGTAATAAATCATCCTCTTATTTATATCTTTGTCAAGAAAGTCATGGCGAACCATGCTATCATAATATAAATATCTCTCAGGAAGAAGCATCTCTTCTTCCTTGTACAGTCTGATAGGTATCTCAAAATGTTTAGCAAGATGGGTAGCTTAGGTACCTCCATAAACAGCCCCTTTAGTACGATTCATGTTCAACTGTTGAGCCACTATAGCGCCCAAGCTATAAGTTTTATCATTATAAAGAGCTTCGCGCAAAACCGCAAGATCTGGGGAGCTAAGAACCCCAGCTTTCCCACGGCCAATCAAACATTTTCCCACAAATAATGAGAGATATTGAAGCACGGGAAAATGTACACTAGCAACTCTAGCTCAAGACACTCCTCTCTCCTCTCCTATAGCAATAGTATCAATGAAAGCCTCCAAGTCCCGTGGACGAGGTTCATGAATTTCCCCAACATAAGGTAATTTGCAAACATTGCAAAAATCCTAAAGTGACATGCACTGGGGGATATCATATAACTTGAACTCAACCATAGGAGGACTCTTCCTTGGATATAAATTAAAGCTTTGCACGAAAGTATTAGTAAGGAGGAGGTATTGTGGACACTTATGTTCAACAAATGTGGTAAGGCCTACGTTCTCCACCAAGTAATAAAAATCATCATAAAGACCGGCGGCATGTAAGAACACATCGCTTGGCCACTCGCACGCTCGAACTTCTGCAACTCGGGGGACCAGATACTTGGGTTTCTTCTTCTCATTGTCATCTTCCTTGGGGTCACGGCTTGAAGAGCCTCTTAGGAACCTCCTCATCTTTTCCTTTTTCTTTCTGTGAAAATTTCTGAAATTTTTAGTGACTCAAAAGAAAAATGAACAAGGCTCAACAAAACTCATAGCAACTACTCCTACCAGTGCCTAGAGGCCATATCATGCATCAAAACTACTTGGGACCAGCTAAAATTAACATGCAAAGCTCAAGAACAGGGTCACTAAGGAAGCAAAAATATGCAACGAATAAAGCACTAGAGCAAAAACTAATTAGACCAATGGAGGAGTCACATACCAAGGAACAATTCCCCCAAAACAGTTTGGTGAATGGGGCTTTGCATAAGGAGATCGAAAAATGCAGCAAGAAGAGCAAGAACACGGGTTTGAGCTGTGGAATGATTTTTTCTGGAGGTAGAAGCAGGAGATGGGAGTTAGAATAAGTGGAGGGGGCCACGTGGGACCCACAAGCCTGCCAGGTGCAGCCAGGGGGTGCCCGCGCCTCCTGGGCTTGTGGCCTACTAGTGCATCCCCCTGACTAGCTCTCTATCTTAGAATTTTTCAAAAATTCCATAAAAATCATACTTGATTTTCAGGGCAATTGAAGAACTTTTATTTTCGGGACACTTTTCTAAGGGACGGAAAAAGCAGAAGACAGGAAAATAAAGCTAAATTTATCATTTTTCTTCTAAACAACAGAAAATAAAAGTTCGGAACATAAGGTTGTGACTCCTAGATTTATCCATCTCATGGTCATCAAAAGAACTCTGTCAATGAGGTTGATCAAGTCTCCTTGACAAACTTTTTTCGGATCACATAAAACCGGAAAATTTTCGAATAATCACTAGGTTACCTCAATGGGGATGTGCATATCCCCAACAAGTAAATCATACTTCATCTTGACAGTAGGTATAGGGCATTCAAAGCTTCCAATAAGAATTGATGAAGTTTTTTCAATAGCATTGATGCAATGTACTCGATATTATTTCTTCGGAAAGTGCATCGTGTGCTCATTATCATTAACATGGAAAGTGACATTGCCTATGTTGCAATCAATAACAGCCCCTGCAGTGTTTAAAAAGGGTCTTCCAAGGATGACCGCCATGGCATCATCCTCGGGAATATCCAGAATAACAAAGTCCGTTAAGATAGTAACGTTAGCAACCACAACAGGCACATCCTCGCAAATGCCGGTAGGAAAAGCAGTTGATTTGTCGGCCATTTGCAAAGACATTTCAGTGGGTGTCAACTTATCTAATTCAAGTCTACGATAAAGAGAGAGAGGCATAACACTAAAACCAGCTCCAAGATCGCATAAAGCAGTTCTAACATAATTTCCTTTAATGGAGCAAGGTATAGTGGGCACTCCAGGATCACCTAGTTTCTTAGGAGTTCCACCCTTGAAGGTGTAATTAGCAAGCATGGTGGAAATCTCAACCTCATGTATCTTCCTTTTATTGGTCACAATATCTTTCATGTACTTAGCATAAGGAGACATTTTGAGCATATCTGCCAAACGCATTTGCAGAAAGGCAGGTCTAATCATTTCAACAAAGCGCTCAAAATCCTCATCATCCTTTTTCTTGGATGGTTTTGGAGGAAAGGGCATGGGTTTCTGAACCCATGGTTCTCTTTCTTTACCATGCTTCCTAGCAATAAAGTCGTTCTTATCATATCTCCTGTTCTTAGGTTGGGGGTTATCAAGATCAACAGCGGGTTCAATCTCCACATCCTTATCATTACTAGGTTGAGCATCAACATGAACACCACTATCAATATTATCAATAGGCCCATGTTCATCACCAGATTGTGTTTCGGCATCAGAAACACAGACATCATTTGGATTCTCAGGTGTAACAGCAACAGGTTTGCTAGCATGCAAGTTCCTATCATCTTTCTTTTTCTTCCTATTACTAGGATGACCAGGTGCATTAGTGCTAACTCCTTGAGAATCTTGTTCAATTCTCTTAGGATGGCCCTCAGGATACAAAGGTTCCTAAGTCATTCTACCACCTCTAGTGACGACTCTAACAGAATTGTCATTCAACTCATTGAGCAAGTCATTTTGAGCCTTAAGTACTTGTTCTACTTGACTAGTGACCATAGAGGCACGTTTACTCAAAAGCTTAAGATCATTGACATTTCTATCCACACAAGCACTTAAATGATTAATCATGCGAGCATTTTGTTCCAAATGTCTGCTAACATAATCATTGAAACTTTGTTGTTTGGCAACAAAGGTATCCAATTCATCTAAGCATAAGCTAGCAGGTTTATCAAAAGGAATATCACCCTCATTGAATCTACGAAGAGAATTTACCTCTACTACCTGTGTCGGGTTATCAAGACCATGTATTTCTTTGATGGGTGGTAGATTCTTAACATCTTCAGATTTAATACCTTTCTCTTGCATAGATTTCTTGGCTTCTTGCATATCTTCAGGACTGAGGAATAGAATACCTCTTTTCTTTGGAGTTGGCTTCGGAGGTGGTTCGGGAATAGTCCAAGCATTATCATTGCTCAAGATATTATTCAATAGAATTTCAGCTTGTTCCACAGTTCGTTCCCTAAAAACACAACCGGCACAACTATCTAGGTGGTCCCTAGAAGCATCGGTTAGTCCATTATAAAATATATTAAGTATTTCATTCTTCTCAAGAGGGTGATCAGGCAAAGCATTCAGTAACTGGACAAGCCTCCTCCAAGCTTGTGGGAGACTCTCTTATTCAACTTGCACAAAGTTATATATATCCTGCAAGGTAGCTTGTTTCTTATGGGCAGGAAAATATTTCTCAGAGAAGTAGTAGATCATATCCTAGGAACTACGCACACAACCGGGAGCAAGAGAGGTAAACCAAGTCTTAGCATCACCCTTTAGCGAGAAAGGAAACAACTTAAGGATATAGTAATGGCAAATCTTTTCCTCACTCGTGAATAGGGTGGCTATATCATTTAGCTTAGTAAGATGTGCTACAACCGTTTCAGACTCATAACCATGAAAAGGATCGGATTCAACCAAAGTGATCAACTCAGGATCAACAGAGAATTCATAATCCTTATCAGTCACAAACATGGGTGAAGTAACAAACTTAGGATCGTATTTCATTCTAGCATTCAGAGATTTTTCTTTCCACTTGCGCAGTAAATTCTGAAGATCATAGCTATACTTACAAGCAAGAAATTCCTCGGCTACCTCTCCCTCCATAACATAACCCTCAGGTATATTAGGCAATTCATATCTAGGAGAGCTAGTTCTAACAGGTGAAACAACATGTTCTACTTCAATAATTTCAGCAGTTTCAGAAGTATCATCACATTCAGCAGCAACTCTAGCAATTTGTGCATCAAGGAATGCACCCAGTGGCAAAGCAATATCAATTAAAGCATCATCATAAGCATCATGGATAGCAGAAGTAGCATCATCAAGCACAGGCGACACATCAGAATTTCTAATAGGTGGTGGTGTTGCAAACTTACTCATAACTGAAGGTGAATCAAGTGCAGAGCTAGATGGCAGATCCTTACCTGTCCTCGTAGTTGAGGGCAAGACTTTAGTTTTTGGATCTCTCGGATTCCTCATAGTGATCAACAGACGTAAATCCCAAGTGACTCAGAGAACAGAGCTAGGCCTCCCCGACAACGGCACCAGAAAATAGTGTTGATAACCCACAAGTATAGGGGATCTCAACAGTTTTCGAGGGTAGAGTATTCAACCCAAATTTGTTGATTTGGCACAAGGGGAAGCTAAATAGTATTCTCGAGTATTAGCAGTTGAGTTGTCAATTCAACCACACCTGAAAGACTTAGTATCTGCAGCAAAGTTTCAGTAGCAAAGTAGTGTCATAGTAATGGTAGCAACGATAACGGTAGCAGCAGTGACAGCAGTAACGGTAACAGTAGCAGCAGTGACAGCAGTAGCGGTAACAGTAGCAGTAGTGACAGCAGTAGCGGTAAAGTAACGTAGCAAGGACGAGTAGGAAAAACTCATAGGCATTGGATCGGTGATGGATAATTATGTTGGATGACATTCATCATGTAACAATTATAACATGGGGAGATGTGTAACTAGCTCCAGTTCGTCAATTTAATGTAGGCATGTATTCCGTATATAGTCATACATGCTTATGGAAAAGAACTTGCATGACATCTATTGTTCATCCCTCCCATGGCAGCGGGGTCCTAATGGAAACTAAGGGATATTAAGGTCTCCTTTTAATAGAGAACCGGAACAAAGCATTAGCACTTAGTGAATACATGACCTCCTCATACTATGGTCATCTCCAGGAGTTGTTCCGGCTATTGTCACTCCGGGGTTGCCGGGTCATAACACATAGTAGGTGACTAGAACCTGCAAGATAGGATCAAGAACACACATATATTGATGAAAACATAATAGGTTCAGATCTGAAATCATGGCACTCGGGCCCTAGTGACAAGCATTAAGCATAGCAAAGTAGTAGCAACATCAATCTCAGAACATAGTGGATACTAGGGATCAATCCCCATCAAAACTAACTCGATTACATGATAGATCTCGACCAACCCATCACCGTCCAGCAAGCCTACGATGAGATTACTCACGAACGGTGAAGAGCATCATGGAATTGGCGATGAAGGATGGTTGATGATGACGACGGTGTCGATCTCTCCTCTCCGGAGCCCAGAACGGACTCCAAATCTGCCCTCCAGAGGAAGAACGGGTGGTGGCGGCGGCTCCGTGTCGTAAAACGCGATGAACTCTTCTCTCTTAATTTTTTTCTGGGCGAGAGAGGCTATATAGAGCTGGAGTTGGAGGCAGCGGAGCCACGAGGGCCTCACAAGCCTGCGAGGCGCGGCCAGGGGGGCGCCTCCTGGGCTTGTGGGCTTCTGGTTCCGTCCCTGCAGGTAATTCTTGCGCCAGTATTTTTTATATATTCCACAAAAAATCCTCGTAAATTTCAAGGTCATTCCCGAGAACTTTTATTTCTGCGCAAAAACAACACCATGGCAATTCTGCTGAAAACAGCGTAGTTCGGGTTAGTTCCATTCAAATCATGCAAATTAGAGTCCAAAACAAGGGCAAAAGAGTTTGGAAAAGTAGATACGATGGAGACGTATCAGGGGGCAAGCGAGGGGAGGACGAGGGAGCGAGCGAGGGAGCCGGCTCCCTTGTGGTGTTTAGCGGATGGGGAGGGAGAGAGGAGTGAGCGTTGGTCGGCTAGGTTTGAGGTGGGCTG
Source organism: Hordeum vulgare subsp. vulgare (assembly GCF_904849725.1). Lineage (NCBI taxonomy): Eukaryota > Viridiplantae > Streptophyta > Magnoliopsida > Poales > Poaceae > Hordeum > Hordeum vulgare. Next base: position 329,955,374 of record NC_058522.1, on the reverse strand, counting down.
GGATGGGCCAATTTGGGTAGGATTAGATGGGTCGGTTGGCCCAACTGGGGTGGTTTTTTTTTCTTTGTTTCATATTTATTTTGTTTTCTCTTTTTATTTTCAATTACATCTATTAATATTATTATTTTTGCAATAATTCTCTTCATAAAAAATGTGCCACTTGGTCCATAAAATACTTTGCAATATTCCACATGGCCAAATACACTTTGGGCATTTTTGGAAACTGTTTGATTTATCCAAAGGAATTAAAGAGCACTTTTAAATGTTAATTGGTGTTGTTATTAAAGGTGGCGTCCACACTAACATCAAGGGTGATGTTGTTTTCCTTAACAATAATTGTTTTGGATTATTCCACAATTGTGCAACATTTTTCCTATGTTGTTTGGCAAATTATTTTATTACCATAAAATTTAAGTGGCTTTTGAAGTGGAATTTGAAATGAGATATGAATTTCAACTTGATCATATCCAATTTAGCAAAATGATTTGTTGGTGATCAAGGTCATCATTGTAGCTTAATTACAATGCTCCATGTAGCAAAAGCTGAGGATGTCACAACTCTCCCCTACTAATAAGAATTCTCGTCCTGAGAATTAACAGGTAGAAGGAAAGAGCTCGGGGTATTCATCACGAAGATGATCCTCGCGTTCCAAAGTGGCTTCATCTTCAAAATGATTTTACCACTGCACTTTAAGGAACTTGGTGACTTTGCAACGAGTTTGACGTTCAGCCTCATCGGGTATGCGGACCGAATGCTCCTTATAAGAGAGATCTTGTTGCATCTCAAGCATATCATGATCCACTGCTCGAATAGGATCCTTGAAGCAGCGGCGGAGCTGAGACACATGGAAGACATCATGAATCTAAAAAAGGTTCGCCGGTATTTCCAATTGATAAGCCACTTTTCCACGCCTTCCGAGAACAGTGAAAGGACCAATATAGCGAGGATCTAACTTGCCCTTGATCCCAAAACGGTGTGCACCTCTCATTGGTGTGACACGAAGATAAGCCTTTTCGCCAGGTTGATAGACCATATCTTGATGATGACGGTCATACTCACTCTTCTGACGAGACTGAGCAGCCTTCAGATTCTCATGAATAACGCGGACTTGATCTTCGGCATGTTGGACAATATGCGGACCAAAGAGTGATCGTTCCATTGGACGGTGGCTCTAGAACTCCATACGAAGCCAAGTGTAAAGGATACCTTGGAGTAAAAGATGTACACGAGAGTCAGGTTTCGATCTTGTGGAACTTTGGGTTATGGTTCCACCATGTGGGCCAAGAGTAGGCAGAGCGGTGACATCTTGCACGGTCTTGGTAGCAAGACATGTCAGAGGATAGCCTGCTAGTTATGTTGGCAACAACGCCGGTACCAAGTGCAGGGAACGAATAGAACCATTTTCCTGCTCGTTCAAATGAGGCGGACCAATAGGCAAAGTTCTTGTCCATCGGCGGCTATTGGAATGTTATCCACAATATTAACAAGGTCTTAGTGACATAGTTGTCCACCAAGGTTTCTAACTAAGCAGGGGATTACTACTGCTCTGATAAATTATACCACAAGAAAGGTGAAATAGACCAATGGGAAGGAAAAGGTGTCCACACACAAGTATTAGAATATTCCTTTTCCAAGGCATACAAAGCATGGTATACCTGATAGGGCATCAAGTACATAACCATTTAGATGAAGGGGCAAGGAGAATCATGATGTTTACCCATACCATACGGTTTGGTTAATTGATCAGGAACAATTGAAGTACCACATCTATGCTTCGACGTAGCATCGACATGGCCATCCTATAAGGGTTGGACCTTGGCTACACAAAGGATTCATGACGGACAACTTATAAAACAAAGTCATACAATTTCATGAGGGGGGAATGGCAAATCTTGATGAACAAGATGTTATAGCAATAGGTCATCCGGCCAGGTGTGCTAGACGAGACATCACCGCACCAGGTTACATAAAGACCAAAGTTATAATTATTGGGAACGTTCCAACCATCATATCTACCTGAGATTCTAATCTAATTGGTATCGGGACATCTTAGACTCAAGATGCTTGAGAAGAAAAGATGATGACGCAAGATTCTCAGGTTATGAACTACGAAAGAAAGTCTTGAATTGCGAGTGGGATTGTAAGACACATGAACACAATGTCAAGACATTCGTGCCCATGTGGAATGCTTACAACAAAATGCATCCGAGATCTCATTTGGGAACCATCATCAAAGATACCAGGGTCCTTGTGTAAGCCTCGATTAGCCGTAGAGGAGAAACTTATTTTCCCTTGATCAAATCAGTCAGTGGCTTGGGGTGTTAAGATAATTTATATGAAGTGAATATAGAAAATCTTCAAAACATGTAACACATCTCACATGCGTGAATGATTTGGGATGACCCCAGAGGAAGTGAAACAAAAATTTCACATATTCACGGTGGCAAGAGTGCACGGGAACTTTGTGTAAAACACTTCTTCTTTCAAACATATTCTTCAGGAGCTAGGCACAAATATAGTGATTTTAAAAGCTTCATCATGAACATGAGAAGTTGGGGTGTGGCCGATGGGCTTAGCAACAACCCCTGAAGATTTCGGCAGGGATGAATTTCCAAAATTATAAGAACAAGGAAATAACATTTGTCAGATCAAATGATATGATGACGTATGCCTGAGGGAACATCTAAAAATTAAACATTGATTAAAGGGTGCACTCGGAAATACGGAATGAGTAGCACAACCAATGCTAAAATGATGAGTCAACAACCAACACACTAGGAATGAAACAATCAGTTGTTAACCTCAAGGCCACAGGGTTGCCAGAAGTATTGGAATCACACATCAGAGTTCACTTGTCGGTATTCCAGTTAGAAACAACACGGGGACCAAGAATGAACGGTGATGGCGAGAAGTATCACTATATCAAGAGTTCTTAAGAGGTGCAATGATGCTCACAACATTCTTGACATAAAGATGGTAATACTCCAAGGTAGAGTATTACATAAGCTGGATAGCAAGGAACTCAAGGGACAACACAAAACATGAACACATTTGTGTTTGGAGGGAAGGCGAAAATGATGATGATGGTAACACAAATCATCGAGGGGCAAGGATGGCATTTCTCATCATGCATTCGATTGATACCCTGAAGGAGCTCGGAATGTTGATGATGATGATCATGACACATATTGTTGAGAAGTTACATGAAGATGTAAACGATCGGCGACAACGTCAATCAAAGAATGATGAAGCGAAAGGTTGTCGGAATCACAGATAAGACTGCTAGCTCAGAATCAAGATTGCCTTTCAAGACAACCAACATGATGTTGAAATCTCGATGGAAGCTTAACATATAGTTTGAAATGTGTTCCAAGGATGAAGGCCATAGATAGCATGGTCAAGCTTTAGTATGACGACGTTGATGTAGCCTAACAACTTGGAATGCCATGATCGAGTACAAACTCATAAGCAAAGAAGATTACTAGGAGTTGTTGAATCACCATGCATACTTGATTCAGTTATCGGTGTCCTTGGGTATCCAACAACTCAAAACACAAGATGAAAGGAATTAACGAAGTATCGTAGTTGATGAGGAGCTCACAAGAAGTTATGTAGCTCTGCGATATTCTCGAGATACGAGGGGTAATACTCGGAGATAGATCAACATTAGAGCTTCGACCGATGTATTGATCTGAAGAAGACAAGCACTTTAACTTTTGTACATACGAGATCAAAGAAGAACAATCATTGTCGGAACCATGGTTGGAAAATACCAAATCACAGATGCAAGATCAAATCACACAACGAATGATTATTGATACGAGAAGTTACTATGATAGGATCAACATAGTCTCCATGGGCATGAACACAAAGTTCAAGGTCGACTCCCACTTCATCAATGCATCACCTGCCATTTACTACTCGCCTTTGATGAGGTTGTAGCTTGGAAAGATTATCTAGAAAAACACCCGAAGAGTAAGACTCGTGAAAACTCTTGGGATCACACAGATTTAGAAAGGCATAGGTTCAACCCATGAGGGCATCTTAGGAACATATACCACAAACTTCAAGAGTAATTAACACATGCTTGAAGAGCATGGCTGATAAAAGCATAGGATACAACTTTATCATAGGGAGAAGACACAATTTACCAATGGAATCTTGTATCAGGGGAAGAATACCACAAGAATTCTTGAATGTAAAGGATGTCGTCGGGTAATAACCCAGCAATGGGTCTGGCAGTCCACAAAGGACTTGATGTGAGTATCAATACTCAATCAGAGGGAGACAAAATGCAAGGCATCGGATTATAGAACATCTAAGAAATATCAATACTTAATTACCAAAGAAATTATGATTTCCAGGTTGATGTATCAGAATCAGATGCTCCGATCAAATACAAGTAAGATGAATGGAGTTAGATGGACAACCAACCAAAGTTGATTTGTCGAGAATCCAGCTCATGTTTGGAAAAACATTTGAGCCGGAAAGATAACTTATAAGGATCAACTGATGACTGTGTGCAATCACACACAGGTAGAATCCATAAGCCCAAAGGATAATCGCAAAGGATTTTAATGGATGTTACTAGGCATATGGGACTAACCATAATGTAAGTAGGTGAAAATGGTCAGGCGCAATAGGCTACCAAGGATTTCGGAAGATCGAATATCAATTCGAAGAACTTTTGAAACCCGTGACAACTGAGGACGAACAAATCCCTGATAAGATAATTCGATGTACCTTGTAATAACAAGAGCAACTGAGAAACAAAGTATGAATGACACTTGTATGTAGTCATCCATAGGGGTTGACAGAGGAAGGAAATCGCAAAAGCGATGAGCACAAGTTCTTGAGAGAACATCGGAGCGTATCTTTGGAGTCTTCTGACGAATCAAACCATCGTCTGGAATGGGGGCTCTCCGAGAGGAAGTATTTACGAGAACCTAATGTTAGAGTTAGCAAAATCTTTAACCCAAAAGAGAAGAGAGATCAGAGCCGAGAGTATAGGAAAGGAGTAAAAGATACTAATACCACCCGATTGAGATGTGGGACCGTAAGCCACAACATCAAGTTAGTAAGTTTTTTTCAAATACTAGACTCAACTTCGACCAAGGAGTTGCAAAGGGGGCTACCTACAGGCAGTTGGCTTTGATACGACCAAGCTCAAGGACTCACGGGAAGATATCACAACACAACACTAGGCACAAATAAAACAAACAAGCTTCATATTACAAGCCAGGGGCCTCGAGGGCTAGAATACAGTAGCTCGAGAAACACACGAGTCAGTGGAAGCAACAATATCTTAGTACAAACATTAAACATGAGGTGCCTTAGAGAAGGCTAGCACAAAGATACAACGATCGAACAAGGCGAGGCCTCCTGCCTGGGAACCTCCTAACTACTCCTTATCTTCAGCGGCCTCCACATAGTAGCAGGCACCCTAGGGGTAGCAGGCGTCATCGGCGAGTACTCCATCTCCTGGGATCCATCATCTGGTCGTAGCAACGGGTCAAGGGGAAAAGGGGGAGTAAAGCAACAGTGAGTACTCATGCAAAGTACTCGCAAGAGTTATATCAGAATTATGCTAAGTATGCATCAGTATCAAATGAAGGGGTTTATGTGGACTGACTGCAGCAATGCGAGAATAGAGAGAGGGTCCTATCAAAGACTAGCATCTTTAGGGGTCTCACAGCAATGGACGAGAGTAGAATAGGGGTAACACAATTAATAGTCATATTGTTGCAGCAATATTAATAAGAGGTCACGCCCAAAGATCCTTGCTCGACTCCCTGCGAGGAAGCAATCCCGGGGCAAACAACCCAGTTAAGTAAAAGTTGTAGTTGTATAAGATCGGGGCACAGCTCCAAATCGTCCTGTAACCGTGGACACAACTATCCGAATAGTTTATTTCTTCCATGGGTGCACCAAGTTTCCCGGCACGCTTGATGAACTCTGGCCAGACACACTTTCCTAGGTCATGCCCGGCCTCGGCACATCAACACGTCGCGGCCCCACCTAAGCTCAACAGAGAGGCCAGCCCGTCGGTCTAAATCCTAAGCACGCAGGGGTCATGGGCCCATCACCCTTTGCACTCCTGCACGATGCGAGGGCGGCCGAGGTCAGTCCTAGCACCCCTTATTACAAGTGTGATGCATATCCGGACCACTCGGGCGCGCGCCGCTCCATTACTGGCGTCTGAAGAGATTCGGCTGATACAACGATGTCGAGAACACATGACTCCTCTCACGTAGACGGTTAGTACAAAAAGGTCTCCCACCAACCCAGATCAAATACCCAAATCCTTAGCAATTTAATTAAACTTGAGGATAGGTGGCAAGGTCCAGAATGCCCAGCCACGACTCGTCACATTCACGCGGGAATCCACCCACGAAACATTGTTCGTCAATGTTCTCAGTAGCATGGTCAAGTGGCGGTGTGGTTATAACATCAGAGGGATCCGAGGTATCACCCTCAATGGATGTGGTACGATGTAACCGTCAAGGTGGCTAGGGAGGAATCACCCTCGCTGGACAGCTTGAAGGGTTGTATGACAGAGTCGTTATCGGAGGTGGGGCACGAGGAATCACCCTACGAGAACCACCGCCGATCAACTTCACTACAATGCTAAAATCGGGGTACATAACGAGGTGTCACCCTCGGTACCTGATAGTAGCCGTGCAGCGTCGTACAACTAAGGGGGGTGGACGTGCGGTGTCGGGTCTTGGCTGGTCGATCAGTTGATCGAGATTGGATGATAAAGCGGGGCAACTATTCAAGGGGTCAGAGGGGATGACTGAGCCACCTACACTAAGCAGTTAAGGTGGTACTGAAAGTAGCACTTCAACAAAATTAGGCTATGCATCACATATAGGAGCTATCTACAACAGTAGCAAAATTCTAATGCAAGAAGGAGGGAGAAAGACATGGGCGATATAGGAATGATCAAGGGGGTTTGCTTGTCTTGCTACTCTGCGACAAAGGGCTGGTCGTCAAGGGCGTAGTCGTACCCGACAGCAGCTTCAACACCGGGGTCTACCGGAGAGAAGAGGGGGAAGAAACAATAAATAATAGCAAAAAGTGCAACACGATGCAAGACATGGCAATACGCAGGGCTAGGCATGAGTTAACGCAGTACTGTCCGTCATAGACGGGTTAGGAAAATATCAGATGATATTTCCCGGGTGTGTGGCCTCTACTGGTCAGATGAAAACGATGGAAAAGGTCCACGTTTGCTATGCTAGAGACACGTGACACAAGAACGGATAGCGTATGCGGGTTCATCTCGTTTTGCTGATCAACTTTCATGTTCAAAATATTTTCATCTCACTTACAATTTATTTTATATTAATTTTTAAAGTTTTTATTATTTAGTAGGAATTAAACAAATTTAAACAATTTAGATAATTAAATATGACATCATTTGATGTTAGCATGACATCAACAGTCAACAGGGTTTTGACTGGTCAAATATGACTAGTGAGTCCCATGTGTCATAGGCACATTTATTTTTAAGGTTAAATAACTATTTAATCAAGTAATTGGTGGAGTGGGACCCGGCTGTCATACACTGCTTAGGCTATTTTATTTATCTTAGTTAACAGATTTAGCTAACAGTTTAATTAATTAATTTACCTAATCTTACACATTATAATTAACTAAATACTTATTTATTTATTATTAATTATCCAAAACATTAATTACTGTTTAACTAAATAATTAATCCAATTAATTAATTTATTAATATAAAATATTTATCAAACTAATTTTACTTATTATAATTTTCTGTTTTCACGGGCGTGGCCCCGCATCAGCGAGCACACACATACGCTACACGCACACATACGTCCACCACACTAATGGCACACCTCACATGGTGCGCCACTACTATATAGTAGTGGCGCACTGCTTGTGTGGTGCGCCATTAGTATCTATATCATCTATAGCCCTTTTCCTAGTAGTGTCTCTACACACAATTTTATTCATACATACATACATTCATATACACATGCATACATATATTTGCACATACACACATCTGCACATATACATGCATCTTCATATACACATGCATACATACATACATATATACCTTTTTTACGTACACATACATCTGAACCTGGGTATTCATTTTGCCAAAAATCCATCGGTATTCACCTGCATGCAGGTGCATACACATGTTGACGCCCCTGTCATTTGGTGGGGAGTTGTGGAGCTGCAGGGTGCGGCTGGGCGAGCCGGGCGAGGCCGAGCGTGGGCGGGTGTGGTTCACGCAAAATGACCGACGACAGCATCACTTACTACGACGAGCGGCGACCAGCCGACCACGCACGACCTTGTCGGCTGGGTGGCTACGAGATGCGAGTGAAGAGACTGACACGGGTCCAGGAGGGCCGGGGGAGGGCCTCACCAGCGTTAACGGGTGGCTGGGTCTACGAGGCGTGGGGTCGGTCGTCAAGGAGGAGACGAGGAGGACGCGGCGGGGCAGTGTCGTGGTCGGTGCCAGCGATGGAGAGGCGCGGTGCGGTGAGGAGGCCGGGGATAGGGAGCCGGCTCCCTCGTGGTGTCTGGCGGTTGGGGAGGGAGAGAGGAGTGAGGGTTGGTGGGCTAGGGTTCAGGTGGGGGTTTTATACCCCCCAGGTTAAGGTGGGCCGGTTTGGGTAGGATTAGATGGGTCAGTTGGCCCAGCTGGGGTGGTTTTTTTCTTTGTTTCCTTTTCCTTTTGTTTTCTCTTTTTATTTTTCCAGTTTTGTCTATTAATATTATTATTTTTGCAATAATTCTCTTAAGCAAAAATGTGCCACTTGGTCCATAAAATACTTTGCAATATTCCACATGGCCAAATATACTTTGGGCATTTTTGGAAACTCTTTGATTTATCCAAAGGAATTGAAGAGCACTTTTAAATGTAAATTGGTGTTGTTATTAAAGGTGGGGTCCACACCAACATCAAGGGTGATGTTGTTTCCCTTAACAATAATTGTTTTGGATTATTCCACAATTGTGCAACATTTTTTCGATGCTGCTTGGGGGATTATTTTATTACTATAAAATTCAAGTGGATTTTGAAGTGGAATTTGAAATGAGATATGAATTTCAACTTGATCATATCCAATTTAGGAAAATTAATTGTCGCTGATCAAGGTTATCACTGTAGCTTCATTACAATGCTCACTATAGCAAAAGCTGATGATGTCACAGTTCTGAAGTGGAGTCTGAATCTGGTGTGGCAAGTCATGCACTAGCTACTACGTTCGTCACCAAGTCCATCTTCAACCTTGAAGAAAATAGCAACATCAACAATCCTCATGACTCTGATGAAAACTTCGCTCCCACCTATTGCTTCATGGCAAAAGGTTCAAGGGTACCAAGCCACTCATCCTCCTCTCATTCTAGTGACTATGAACCTGATGAGTATCAAAACCCCAGTTACTATAAACTTGCCAACATTGCTACTAAGCAACAAAGTGCTATTGAAAAGCTTCAGAAACTATTAGACAAAAGTGATGACCTGTTGAATGATGAAATGAATCGGACTCAAACACTCACTGAAGAGAAAGTCATTGCCTATAATGATCCTATTGTTCCTAGTGCTTATATTGAGAAACCACCTTTCCCTGTTAGGATAAAGGATCATTCTAAAGCTTCAACAGTGATACGTAGAGGCTACATTAGAACACCTACACCCTCTAAGCAAATTAGAGTTGACCTAGCATTGCTATTATCAAAGATCTCCTCTCCGACAATGTTGATGGCCATGATATTCACTTCTGTGAAGATGCTCCTAGAATTGCTAAACCACACGCTAGAGACAAACATAGGCCTATTGTTGGCACGCCTGTTGTTTCTGTTAAGATAGGAGACCATTGTTATCATGGTTTATGTGACGTGGGTGCTAGTGTTAGTGCAATACCTCAATCCTTATATGATGAAATTAAAGACGAGATTGCACCTGTTGAGATAGAGCCTATTGATATCACTATTCAGCTTGCCAATAGAGATATTATCTGCCCTGTGGGAATTGTTAGGAATTTTTAGCAGTCGTGTTTGCTTGTGAAAAGTTCAGGTCTTACATAGTTGATTCCAAAGTCACTATTCACACTGATCATGTTGCTATTAAGTACCTCATGGAGAAGAAAGAAGCTAAACCTAGACTCATCAGATGGGTTCTCTTGCTACAAGAGTTTGATTTGCATGTTATTGACAGGAAGGGTGCTGATAACCCAGTAGCAGATAACTTGTCTAGGTTGGAGAATGTTCTTGATGACCCACAACCTATTGATGATAGCTTTCCTGATGAGCAATTGAATGTCATCAATGCTTCATGATATGTCTCAAACGTATCTATAATTTTTGATGGTTTCATGTTGTTATCTTGTCAACTTTGGATGTTTTATATACCTTTTATATCTTTTTTTGGACTAACTTACTAATTCAGTGCCAAGTGATAGTTCCTGTTTTTCTGTGTTTTTGACTCTTTTCGGATCTGATTTTGGAACGGAGTCCAAACGGAATAAAATCCCCGAAATAAATTTTTCAAAAACAGAAGAAGATCGGGGGACTTGAGGGCCAAGGCAGGGAGCCCACAAGCCCTGTGGCCGCGGCCAGGGGGCCCGCGGCGACCAGGCTTGTGGCCTCCCTGGAGCTCCCCTGCCCTAGCTCTTTGGCCTATATATTCCCTAAAATCCGAGAAAAAATTAGGGCATCCACGAAACCACTTTTCCGCCGCTGCAAGCTTCTGTTTCCGCGAGATCTCATCTGGAGACCCTTCCCGGTGCCCTACCGGAGGGGACTTTGGAGCTGGAGGGCTTCTACATCAACATCATCGCCTCTCCAATGACTCGTGAGTAGTCTACTTCAGACCTACCCGGTCCGTAGTTAGTACCTAGATGGCTTCTTCTCTCTCTTGGATCTTCAATACAAAGTTCTCCATGATATTCATGGAGATCTATCCGATGTAATCCTCTTTGGCGGTGTGTTTGTCAAGATCGCATGAATTGTGGATTTGTGATCAGATTATCTATGAATTATATTTGAGTCTTTGCTGATTTCTTATATGCATGATTTTATATCCTTGTAAGTCTCTTCGAGTCTTGGGTTTTGTTTGGCCAACTAGATCTATGATTCTTGCAATGGGAGAAGTGCTTGGTTTTGGGTTCATACCGTGCGGTGACCTTTCCCAGTGACAGAAGGGGCAGCAAGGCATGCATCATGTTGTTGCCATCAAGGGTAACAAGATGGGCTTTCATCATAGATTTGAGATTGTCCATCTACATCATCTCATCTTGCTTAAGGCGTTACTCTGTTCTTTTGAACTCAATACACTAGATGCATGCTGGAAAGCGGTCGACGTGTGGAGTAATAGTAGTAGATCAGAAAGTATCGGTCTACTTGTTTTGGACGTGATGCCTATATGTATGATCATTGCCATAGATAACGTCATGACTTTGCGCGGTTCTATCAATTGCTCGACAGTAATTTGTTCACCCACCGTCTACTTGCTTTCATGAGAGAAGCCACTAGTGAACACTACGGCCCCGGGTCTATTCGCAACTATCGTCTCAGCTTTTACTTTTACTTTGCTTTGTTTACTTTTTGCTTTCAGTTATCCTTTTGCAAACAATCTATAAGGGATTGACAACCCCTTCGTAGCGTTGGGTGCAAGCTCTTTGTGTTTGTGCAGGTACTTGTGACTTGACGCAATCCTCCTACTGGATCGATACCTTGGTTCTCAAACTGAGGGAAATACTTACCGCCGTTGTGCTACATCACGATTTCCTCTTCAAGGGAACACCAACACAAGGCTCCAAGGCCGCGGGGGAATCCTTTGCATATTTGCCAAGGAAATCCTTATAGGCGTAGCCTGCAGCAGAAGGATTTCTGGCGCCATTGCCGGGGAAGGTCTTTTGTTGCCGCAGCACTTGACGTAGTGCACCGTGGTATGCTGATTATGCAAACTATATCGTTGCCAAATATATACCACCTAGTTTTACATACCAGCAAAACAAGAAATTCTTCTTTGATTTAAGACATTACTTCTGGGATGATCCTCGCCTTTATAAGGAAGGAGTAGATGGTGTTATTAGATGTTGTGTACCTGAACATGAACAGGGACAGATCCTATAGAAGTGTCACTCCGAGGCCTACGGAGGACACCATGCGGGAGATAGAACTGCACACAAGGTATTGCAATCAGGTTTCTATTGGCCCACTCTCTTTAAGGATGCCCGTAAGTTTGTCTTGTCTTGTGACGAATGTCAAAGAATAGGTAATATCTGTAAACGTGAGGAAATGCCTATGAATTATTCACTTGTCACTCAACCATTTGATGTTTGGGGCTTTGATTATATGGGACCTTTTCCAAAATCCAAGGGGTATACTCATATCCTAGTTGTTGTTGATTACGTCACTAAGTGGGTAGAAGCTATCCCAACTAGTAGTGCTGATCACAACACCTCTATGAGGATGCTTAAAGAAGTTATTTTCCCTAGATTTGGAGTCCCTAGATATCTAATGACCGACGGTGGTTCACATTTCATTCATGGTGCTTTCCGTAAAACGCTTGCTAAGTACGATGTCAACCATAGAATTGCGTCTCCCTATCACCCTCAGTCCAGTGGTTAAGTAGAGCTAAGCAATAGAGAGATTAAACTAATTCTGCAAAAGACTGTCAACAGGTCTAGAAAGAATTGGTCTAAGAAGCTCGATGATGCATTATGAGCTTATAGAACTACCTATAAGAATCCCATGGGCATGTCTCCGTACAAAATGGTGTACGGTAAAGCATGTCATTTACCTCTTGAGCTAGAGCATAAAGCTTATTGGGCAATCAAAGAGCTCAACTTTGATTTCAAACTTGCTGGTGAGAAGAGGTTATTTGATATTAGCTCGCTTGATGAATGGAGAACTCAGGCATATGAGAATGCCAAGTTGTTCAAAGAAAAGGTTAAGAGGTGGCATGATAAAAGGATACAAAAGCGTGAGTTCAATGTAGGTGATTATGTCTTGCTATATAATTCTCGTTTAAGACTTTCTGCAGGCAAGCTTCTCTCTAAATGGGAAGGTCCCTATATTGTTGAGGAAGTATATCGTTCCGGTGCCATCAAGATCAACAACACAGAAGGTAATTGTCCGAGAGTGGTAAATGGGCAGAGAATCCAGCATTATATCTTAGGTACTCCCATAAATGTTGAAAGCAATGTTATCAATACCATAACTCCGGAGGAGTACATAAGGGATATTTATCAGCCTGTTTCAGACTCCGAAAACGAAGAGGTATGGGATTCGGTAAGTAAACAGACTCCAAAACTTATCCAGTAGGAATTTTCTCCGTTTTGGAATTTTTGAAAAAATAGAAAATTTTGAAGTAGTCCGGAAAGCGCACGAGGATGCGACAAGCCTGCCACGCGCGGGCCACCCCCTGGCCGCGCCTGGGGCGCTTGTGGCCACCTCGTGTGCCTCCCGGACTCCGTTTTCTTGCGGAGTACTCCTTCTGGTCGGAAAAAAATCATTATATATTCTCCCGAAAGGTCTGACCCTCGTATCATGTAGATTTCCTCTTTTTTTCGTTTCGAGCCTGTTTTCTGCCGCAAATTTAGGGCAAGATGTCTTCTCAAGATTCAGAGGGGGAGAGCTATGTGGGCGATTACCTTGCTAACCCCAAGGTCTATGTGGACTTGGATCCTTATGTCTGGACCACTGATGAGGAAGAAGATTATGATCCCAAGAGGAAGGAACAAACAAGTTCCGATGAGGAGGAGGCTCCTCTACCTCAACTTGGACACACGCATGTGGAGTTCAAGAAGTCGAGCCTCCCTGGCTCAAAGAAGAAGCCTAAGACTTTGTTTATCCCTTCTCGTTTCTTGCAGGAGAGTAAGCAGGAATTATGCCAAAGGGTGTTGAGGCTTGAAGAGGAAAATGATGATCTGAGGGAGCAGAATTTTATGCTCAAGTGGAAATTAAACAAGTTCAAGACCTCTACAACAACTCCACCACCATCACCTCCAAAGGAAGACAACTAAGCATGTGTATGGGCAATCCCCTTGGCTTGTGCCAAGCTTGGGGGAGTTTCCCCGGTATCGTATCACCATCACATCTTTTGCCTTTACCTTTGTTTTAGTTTGTTCCTTTTCAGTTTTCTCTTTCTCTAGTAGAATAAAGGTCTTAGTGTTTTAGGCTTGAAATTTGCTTTGTGTCACCCCCGATGTATTCGAGCTCGTGAGCCATATAATAAAGAGTGTCTTAGTTAAGGGCCTTGCCTCATGTCATGATCAAAAGAATGAGAAAAGAACAAAAACATGAAAAGATCATGCAATGATCTTATGGGAAGTGATGGCTTCACATAATAAAAGAATGTTGATTGAAACTTGTTGAGGGTAGACAAACATAGACCTTGGTCATTGTTGCAATTAATAGGAAGTGATAAAGAAGGAGAGGTTCACATATAAATATATCATCTTTGACACCATTTATGATTGTGAACACTCACTACACTATTACATGCTTAGAAGCACATGTTGGACAAGGAAGACAACATAATGAATTGTGTTTGCTTGGTTCCGAACAATGTTATATGTCTAGAGATCCCTTAGCATGTGACGATTGCTTCCACCTCATATTAGCCAAAACTCCCGCACCAAGTAGAGATACTACTTGTGCATCCATAAACCTTCAACCCAGTTTTGCCATGAGAGTCCACCATACCTACCTATGGATTGAATAAGATCCCTCAAGTAAGTTGTCATCGGTGCAAGCAATAAAAACGGCTCCCTAATATGTATGATCTATTAGTGCGTGGAAAATAAGCTTTGTACGAACCTGTGATGAGGAAGACATAAAAGCGACAGACTGCATAATAAAGTTCCTTATCACAGGAGGCAATATAAAGTGACGTTCCTCCGCACTAAGAGGACACACATCCAAACCTCAAACGCGCATGACAAGCTCTGCTTCCCTCTACGAAGGGCCTTTCTTGTACCTTTACATTTTGCCCTTGAAAGAGTCATGGTGATCTTCACCAATTCCTTGTTTCGCCTTTATCTAGGCTAATGTCATATGCTAGGGAAAGATCTATATTCATATGTCAACTTGGAAGTAAGTATTCATGAGCTATTATTGTTGACATTACCCTTGAGGTAAATAGTTGGGAGGCAAAACTATAAGCCCCTATCTTTCTCTGTGTCCAGCTGAAACTTTGATCTCATGAGTACCACGTGAGTTGTAGCAATTGTAGAGAATGAAAAGATGATTGAGTATGTGGATTTGCTTTACAAGCTCTTATTTGACTCTTTCTGATGTTGTGATAAATTGCAATTGCTTCAATGACTAAAGGCTATCGGTTGTTAATTCTCGGTAAGGTTCTTGATCCATGCTTTACTTTGTGAAGGAATTGTCACTTTAGCATAAGAGATGATATTATGGTGTTGCTGTTCTGATCATGATCATGATGCCTGCATGTTTGTATCTTGTTTTGTCGACACCTCTCTCTCTAAACATGTGGGCATATTGATACGTCTCCAACGTATCTATAATTTTTTATGGTTCCATCCTATTATCTTGTCAACTTTGGAGGTTTTATATGCATGAATATGCTATTTTATATATTTTTTGGGACTAACCTATTAACTCAGTGCCAAGTGCCAGTTTCTGTTTTTTTCGTGTTTTTGGCCCATTTTCAGACGGAGTCCAAATGGAATGAAACTTTACGATGATTTTTCTCGGACCAAAAGAGACCCCGAAGCTTTGGAAGAAGGCCAGATGGGCCACGAGGGAGTCACAAGCCCTCACGCCACCACCACCCCCCCTCCCCGGTGGTGGCGAGCAGGCTTGTGACCTCCTCGTGGGCCCAACTGACGCAATTCCACCGCCATAAATTCCTATAAATTCAGAAGCCCCCAAAAAGAAACCTAGAACGGGAGTTCCGCCGCCGCAAGCCTTTGTAACCACCAAAAACCAATTTGGAGCCCGTTCTAGCACCCTGTCGGAGGGGGAATCCATCTCCGGTGGCCATCTTCATCATCCCGGCGATCTCCATGACAAGGAGGGAGTATTTCTCCCTCGGGGCTGAGGGTATGTACCAGTAGCTATGTGTTTTATCTCTCTCTCTCTCTCGTGTTCTTGAGATGTCTTGATCTCGATGTACCATGGGCTTTGCTACTATAGTTGGATCTTATGATGTTCTTCCCCCTCTCCTTCTTGTAATGAATTGAGTTTCCCCTTTGGAGTTATCTTATCGGATTGAGTCTTTGAGAACACTTGATGTATGTCTTGCACGTGTCTATCTGCTGTGATCAACTTGCGGGTTTGTGACAATTGGGAACCTATGCATATGGGTTGGCACACGTGGATTCATGTGAGTACTTGATGTATGTTTTGGTGATCAACTTGCGGGTTCGTGACATTGGGAACCTATGCACAGGGGTTGGCACACGTTTTGACTCTCTGGTAGAAACTTTGGGGCACTCTTTGAAGTTCTATGTGTTGGTTGAATAGATGATTCTGAGATTGTGTGATGCACATTGTATAATCATGCCCACGGATACTTGATGTGACAATGGAGTATCTAGGTGACATTAGGGTCTTGGTTGATATGTATCTTAAGGTGTTATTCTAGTACGAACTCTATGATAGATCGATCAGAAAGAATAACTTTGTGGTGGTTTCGTACCCGACAATAATCTCTTTGTTTGTTCTCTGCTATAAGTGACTTTGGAGTGACTCTTTGTTGCATGTCGAGGGCTAGTTATATGATCCAATTATGTTATCATTGTTGAGAGAACTTCACTAGTGAAAGTATGAACCCTAGGCCTTGTTTCCACGCATTGCAATACCGTTCGTGCTCACTTTTACCATTTGTTACCTTGCTGTTTTTGTAATTTCAGATTACAAAAACCAATATCTACCTTCCATATTGCACTTGTTTCACCATCTCTTCGCCGAACTAGTGCACCTATACAACTTACCATTGTATTGGGTGTGTTGGGGACACAAGAGACTCTTTGTTATTTGGTTGCAGGGTTGCTTGAGAGAGACCATCTTCATCCTACGCCTCCCGCGGATTGATAAACCTTAGGTCACCCACTTGAGGGAAAATTGCTACTGCCCTACAAACCTCTGCACTTGGAGGCCCAACAACGTCTACAAGGAGAAGGTTGCGTAGTAGACATCACATATTTATTGAGCTCGGCTTTCGCTTGAGGACAAGCGAGGTCTAAGCTTGGGGGAGTTGATACGTCCATTTTGCATCATGCTTTCATGTTGATATTTATCGCTTTTTGGGCTGTTATAACACTTCACAGTACAATACTTATGCCTTTTCTCTCTTATTTTGCAAGGTTTACATGAAGAGGGAGAATGCCGGCAGCTGGAATTCTGGCCTGAAAAAGGAGCAAGTTTTAGATACCTATTCTGCGCAACTCCAAAAGCCATGAAAATCAACGAGGATTTTTTTGGGATTTATGAAAAATACTGGGCCGGAGAAGTACCAGAGGGGCGCCAGCAGGAGGCCACAAGCCTGCTAGGCGCGGGCCCCCCTTGGTCGCACCTAGGGGGCTTGTGGGCTCCCACTTGGCCCTCTGGCTCCCCCTTTTGCTACAAGAAGGGTTTCGGTCTGGAAAAAATCAAGAGGAGGCTTTTCGGAGGATTCGCCGCCGCCACGAGGCGGAACTTGAGCAGAACCAATCTAGAGCTCCGGCAGGACGATCCTGTCGGGGAAACTTCCCTCCCGGAGGGGGAAATCATCGCCATCGTCATCACCAACACTCCTCTCATCAGAGGGGACTCATCACCATAAACATCTTCATCAGCACCATCTCATCTCCAAACTCTAGTTCATCTCTTGTAACCAATCTCCGTCTGGCGACTCCGATTGGTACTTGTAAGGTTGCTAGTAGTGTTAATTACTCTTCGTAGTTGATGCTAGTTGGATTACTTGGTGGAAGAGTTTATGTTCAGATCTTTGATGCTACTCATTACCTCTCTGGTCATGAATATGATTATGCTTTGTGAGTAGTTACTTTTGTTCTTGGGGACATGGGATAAGTCATGCTATAAGTAGTCATGTGAATTTGGTATTCGTTCGGTAATTTGATGTGTTGTATGTTGTTTTTCCTCTAGTGGTGTTATGTGAACATCGACTACATAACACTTCACCATTATTTGGGCCTAGAGGAAGGCATTGGGAAGTAGTAAGTATATGATGGGTTGCTAGAGTGATAGAAGCTTAAACCCTAGTTTATGCGTTGCTTCGTAAGGGGCTGATTTGGATCCACTAGTTTAATGCTATGGTTAGACTTTGTCTTAATTGTTCTTTCGTAGTTGCGGATGCTTGCGAGAGGGGTTAATCATAAGTGGGATGCTTGTCCAAGTAAGGCAGTACCCAAGCGCCGGTCCACCCAAATATCAAACTATCAAAGTAACGAACGTGAATCATATGAACATGATGAAAACTAGCTTGACAGAAATTCCCATGTGTCCTCGGGAGCGTTTTACCTCCTATAAGAGTTTGTCCAGGCTTGTCCCTTGCTACAAAAGGGATTGGGCCACTTTGTTGCACCTTTGTTACCATTGTTACTTGCTACTTGCTATGAATCATCTTGTCACACAACTACTTGTTACCGATAATTTCAGTGCTTGCAGATATTACCTTGCTGAAAACCACTTGTCAGATCCTTCTGCTCCTCGTTGGGTTCGACACTCTTACTTATCGAAAGGACTACGATAGATCCCCTATACTTGTGGGTCATCAGAAACCATGAGGAGAATCCTCAGATTACGGGCCTAGTCTGCAAAGTTACTTCCATCATCTTTCAGCTTGGCTTTCTCTAGGAACGCATTGAAATTCAGGGGTGCTACTGCGTGAGCCATTGATCTACAACATAATTCTACAAATTTTATTTAGACTATTGTTGAAGATAATGAGTTTAGTTAATCATATTACTTAAAACTCCCACTCAAATTGACATGTCTCCGGTCATCCGAGTGCTACATGATCCAAAATCACCAACCCAAGTCCGATCATCACGTGAGATGAGGTGGTTTCAATGTTGAACATCTCCATGTTGATCATATCTACTATATGACACATGTTCGACCTTTTGGTCTCTTGTATTTCGAGGCCATGTCTATACATGCTAGGCTCGTCAAGTTTAAGTCGAGTGCTCTGCATGTGCAAAACTGGATTGCACCCATTTTATGTGAACGTAGAGTCTATCACACCAATCATCACGTGGTGCTTCAAAATGACGAACTTTCACAGTGGGGCACACCCGGGGAGAACACAATTTTATCTTGAAATTTTAATGAGGGATCACCTTATAATGCTACCGTTGTCCTAAGAAAAATAAGATGCATAAAAGGATTAACTGTTGGAATTATGCCCTAGAGGCAATAATAAATATAGTTATTATTATAATTCCTGTATCAAGATAATCGTTTATTATCCATGCTATAATTGTATTGAATGAAGACTCATTTACATGTGTGGATACATAGACAAAACACTGTCCCTAGCAAGCCTCTAGTTGGCTAGCCAGTTGATCAAAGATAGTCAGTGTCTTCTGATTATGAACAAGGTGTTGTTGCTTGATAACTGGATCACGTCATTAGGAGAATCACGTGATGGACTAGACCCAAACTAATAGACGTAGCATGTTGATCGTGTCATTTTGTTGCTACTGTTTTTCTGCGTGTCAAGTATTTGTTCCTATGACCATGATATCATATAACTCACTAACACCGGAGGAATACTTTGTGTGTATCAAACGTCGCAACGTAACTGGGTGGCTATAAAGATGCTCTACAGGTATCTCCGAAGGTGTTCGTTGAGTTAGTATGGATCAAGACTGGGATTTGTCACTCCGCGTGAAGGAGAGGTATCTCGGGGCCCACTCGGTAATACAACATCACACACAAGCCTTGCAAGCAATGTGACTTAGTGTAAGTTGCGGGATCTTGTATTACGGAACGAGTAAAGAGACTTGCCGGTAAACGAGATTGAAATAGGTATGCGGATACTGACGATCGAATCCTTGGAACTGAGGTTCAAACGATAAGATCTTCGTAGAATATGTAGGATCCAATATGGGCATCCAGGTCCCGCTATTGGATATTGACCGAGGAGTCTCTCGGGTCATGTCTACATAGTTCTCGAACCCGCAGGGTCTGCACACTTAAGGTTCGGCGTTGTTTTATGCGTATTTGAGTTATATGGTTGGTTACCGAATGTTGTTCGGAGTCCCGGATGAGATCACGGACATCACGAGGGTTTCCGGAATGGTCCGGAAACGAAGATTGATATATAGGATGACCTCATTTGATTACCGGAAGGTTTTCGGAGTTACCGGGAATGTACCGGGAATGACGAATGGGTTCCGGGAGTTCACCGGGGGGGCAACCCACCCCGGGGAAGCCCATAGGCCTTGGGGGTGGCACACCAGCCCTTAGTGGGCTGGTGGGACAGCCCAAGAAGGCCATATGCGCCATAGGAAGAAAATCAAAGAGAAAAGAAAAAAAAAGGAGGAGGTGGGAAAGGGAAGAAGGACTCCACCCACCAAACCAAGTTGGACTCGGTTTGGGGGGGGGACCTTCCCCCTTGGCTCGGCCGACCCCCTTGGGGCTCCTTGAGCCCCAAGGCAAGGCTCCCCCTCTTCCCCCTATATATACGGAGGTTTTAGGGCTGATTTGAGACGACTTTTCCACGGCAGCCCGACCACATACCTCCACGGTTTTTCCTCTAGATCGCGTTTCTGCGGAGCTCGGGCAGAGCCCTGCTGAGACAAGATCATCAGCAACCTCCGGAGCACCGTCACGCTTCCGGAGAACTCTTCTACCTCTCCGTCTCTCTTGCTGGATCAAGAAGGCCGAGATCATCGTCGAGTTGTACGTGTGCTGAACGCGGAGGTGCCGTCCGTTCGGCACTAGATCGTGGGACTGATCGCGCGACGGATCGAGGGACGTGAGGACGTTCCACTACATCAACCGCGTTCACTAAGGCTTCTGCCGTATGGTCTACAAGGGTACGTAGATCACACATCCCCTCTCGTAGATGGACATCACCATGATAGGTCTTCGTGCGCGTAGGAAAATTTTTGTTTCCCATGCGACGTTCCCTAACATTAACATCACATGCAAATCATAAGTGACATGATATGGCCATGACTTGTGCTTTTGATCTCCATCTCGAAAGCACCGGCATGATCTCCATCGTCACCGGCCTGACACCATGATCTCCATCATTGTGTTGCCGTCAGGATTGTCGCGCCAACCATGCTTCTACTCTTATTGCTACTGTTTAGCAATAAAGTAAAGCATTACATAGTGCTTAATGATTGACACAGAGGTCATACAATAATTAGATAACCCTATGGCTCCTACCGGTTGCCATATGCATCCACATGCAAGTCTATAATAACTATTGCAAAACATGATCATCTCATACATCAAATATATTTCATCATGTCTTTGGCCATATCATATCATAACATACCCTGCAAAAACAAGTTAGATGTCCTCTAATTTGTTGTTGCATGTTTTACGTGGCTGCAATGGGTATCTAGCAAGAACGAGCCTTACCTACGCAAAACCTCAACCGTGATATACAAGTTTCTATTTAACCTTCGTCAAGGACCGTCTTTGTCGAATCTGATTCAACTAAGGTGGGAGAGACAGACACCCGCTAGCCATCTTATGCAACAAAGTTACATGACAGTCGATGGAACCAGTCTCTCGTACGTGGACGATTAAGGTTGGTCCGGGCCGCTTCATCCCACAATACCGCTGAATCAAGAAAAGACTAAGGAAGGAAGCAATCTGAATATCGACGCCCACAAACTCCTTTGTGTTCTACTCATGATGTCATCTACACATAGACCTAGCTCATGGTGCCACTTTTGGGGAATGTTGCATGGGAAACAAAAAAAATCCTACACTCACCAAGATCAATCTAGGAGATGCACATCTATGAGAGGAGAGATTATAACACACCCTTGTAGATCGCTTAGCGGAAGCATTAAAGAACACAATTGATGTAGTCAAACATCTTCATGATCCGATCACGGATTTTTCCCACGAACTGTCGATCAAGCGCCAAACGGACGACACCTCCGCGTTCAACACACGTACACCTTGATGACGCCTTCACCTCCTCGATGCAGCGAGCGATGGTGAAGTAGCATCCCGAGTCCTCCGGCAGCACGACGGCGTGGTGAGGTGCTGGTGGTGACAGCTCAGTAGGGCTTCGTCGCACGATTATGAGAGGAGAAGAACTATGAGGGAGAGGAGGAGCAGCGTTGTAGCACGTTGTGGTGCGGTTGTTAGGGAACGTTGCATGGGAAACAAAAGTTTCCTACGCACATGAAGACCTATCATAGTGATGTTCATCTACGAGAGGGAGATCGGATCCACATACCCTTGTAGATCACAAAGCGGGAAGCGTTAAGAAACGCGGTTGATGTAGTGGAACAACTTCGTGATTCAAATCACCATTGTCCCACGATCCGTCCCGATCTAGCACCGAAAGGACGACACCTCCGCGTTCAGCACACGTACAGCTCGATGAAGATCTCCGCCTTCTTGATCTAGCAAGAGAGACGGGGAAGTAGATGAGTTCTCCGGCAGCATGACGGCGTGCCAGTGATGGTGATGGTCTATTCCCCAGGGCTCCGCCCGAGCTCCGCGGAAAACCGGTCTAGAGGAAGAACTACGATGTAGAGGTTTAGGGTTGCACGTGGCAAAAATTTTGTATAAAAAACCCTAAAACCTCTAGTATATATAGGAGGAGGGGAGGGGCTAGCCTTGGGGCTCAAGAGAGCCCCTAGGGCGTTGGCCGAGTGGAGGAGGAGGGACTCCCACTCCAATTCGGTTTGGGAAGGAGGAGTCCCTTCCTTCCTTCCCACCTCCCTCTTTTTTTTATTTTCTCCTTTGATTTTTCCCTAAGCCTAAATAGCCCTATTGGGCTGGCCTCACCAGCCCACCAAGGGCTGGTGCGCCACCCATGGGCTATTAGGTTCTCTCCCGGGTGGGTGGCCCCCTCCCGGTAAAAACCCAGAACCCATTCGTCACTCCCGGTACACTGCCGGTAATGCCCGAAATCTTTCCGAAGGCCAAATGAAACAATCCTATATATGAATCTTCGTTTCAAACCATTCTGGAAACCCTAGTGACATCCATGATCTCATTCGGGACTCCGAACAAACCTTCGGTCACCAACACCTATAAGTCAACTATACCGAAACGTCACCGAACCTTAAGTGTGCAGACCCTGCGGGTTCGAGAACTATGCAGACATAACCTGAGACACTCCCCGGTCAATATCAAACAGCGGGA
The DNA here is from genome assembly GCF_904849725.1 of Hordeum vulgare subsp. vulgare. Taxonomy (NCBI): domain Eukaryota; kingdom Viridiplantae; phylum Streptophyta; class Magnoliopsida; order Poales; family Poaceae; genus Hordeum; species Hordeum vulgare. Next base: position 329,932,052 of record NC_058522.1, on the reverse strand, counting down.
CCTGGATGTCCATATTGGATCCTACATATTCTACGAAGATCTTATCGGTTGAACCTCTGTGCCAAGGATTCATATAATCCCGTATATCATTCCCTTTGTCCTTCGGTATGTTACTTGCCCGAGATTTGATCGTCGGTATCTCTATACCTATTTCAATCTCGTTACCGGCAAGTCTCTTTACTCGTTCCGTAATACAAGATCTCGTGACTAACACTTTAGTCACATTGCTTGCAAGGCTTATATGTGATGTTGTATTACCGAGTGGGCCCCGAGATACCTCTCCGTCACACGGAGTGACAAATCCCAGTCTTGATCCATGCTAACTCAACGGACACCTTCGGAGATACCTGTAGAGCACCTTTATAGTCACCCAGTAACATTGCGACGTTTGATACACACAAGGTATTCCTCCGGTGTCATTGAGCTACATGATCTCATGGTCATAGGAATGAATACTTGACATGCAGAAAACAATAGCAACAAAATGACACTATCACATCCTACGTTTATAGTTTGGGTCTTGTCCACCACATCATTCTCCCAATGATGTGATCCAGTCATCAAGTGACAACACTTGCATATGGTCAGAAAACCTTAACCTTCCTTGATCAACTGGCTAGTCGACTAGAGGCTTACTAGGGACATTGTTTTGTCTATATATCCACACATGCATCTATGTTTTCATTCAATACAATTATATCATGGATAATAAACGATTATCTTGAAACAGGAAACGTAATAATAACTATTTTATCATTACCTCTAGGGAATATTTCCAACAACGGCTGCCCTCTTTCTCCCGCTCTATATATAGGGGGAAGGGAGGAGGGGGCGGCGCCCTAGGGTTTCCCCTAGGGGCGTGGCCAAGGGGGTGGTGGCGAGGGTTGGGTGTCCCTCCCACCTAGGTGCCTCACCACCCAAGTTGGGTTGCCCGACGGCCCTAGGGGTTGAGGCCCTCCCGTGGCTGAAGTGGGCTGGGGTTTAGTCGGTGCCCAGTCCCTTGTGGGTTGGTGTGCAACCTCTCCTTGGCCCATGAGGCCCCCAAAACTTGTCGGGGCCCCCCGAAACCCCTTTTGGTACTCAGTTGATTCCTCGGTATGCCCCGAAACATTTTTGGACTCCGATGCCCTTCATCCTATATATCAATCTTCACTTCCGAACCATTCCGTACTTCCTCGTCATGTCTGGGATCTCATCTGAGACTCCAAACAACCTCCAGTCACCAACATAATAACTCGACTATGCTTATATCGTCACCAAACGTTAAGTGTGTAGACCCTGCGGGTTTGAGAACTATGTAGACATCACCGAGACACTTCTAAGGTCAATAACCAATAGCGGGACCTGGATGTCCATATCGGTTCCTACATATTCTATGAAGATTGAAGTGCATCTAGTGCCCTTAGTGATTTTGGTGGTTTGAAGACTTATAGGTTAAGTATCTAATGTGTTCATGAGTGTACACAGGATCTATAAGTCGCTGAGGAGTTTGAGTTATACGATGAATATCGACCCCTAAAAATGTATATCTTCGGCTGAAGAAATTGGTCTTATGCTGAAGAATTGGATCGCGAAGAAATTGCGATGAAATTGATATTCCTCGTGAAGATTTATTCTTTCTGTTTCATTTTCTTCACTCTTGAGTCATAGGAACACCGTACTACTAAAGGGGGTCAAGGTAACACTATGGAATGAATTTCCTCATGATGCTCAACCCAAGCCTAAACCTACAAAAGCCTCAAGTGAGGAACATGAGAGACATGAGGACTCTCACAGTTGAGAGTCCTGACCGTTACTGCGAGTTGCGCCACCTCACCGATCTTATCCACACCAACAGTCATAATACTTAAGGGCATTTATGTCAACTCATGTCGGGATGCTCCCAGGCTATAAATAGCCGCCCCACAACCATTAGTTGGTTGGCTGCTCCGCGAGAAACTCATACTTGTCATTTAGAGCAACCCAAATTCTTCCGAGTCTTTGAGAGTAAACCATTAGTGAGGAAATATCCCAAACACCAAACCACAAACCAAAAACCAAGTGATTGAGCATCACTGAAGAATTTGTTCCTATGTGAAACTGAAGCCTGTTACCTTTGAGGATTGTGCATCCTCCAGACGGTTAGGCATCATCGTCTAGAGCAATCCAGCAGTCAATTGTGGATCGCCGGGTGACCGAGTTTCTGAGGGTTTGGAAGTCTGCCCTGAAGACTTACCATGAGAGTTGAGTGAGGATCGTGTGTCCTTTTCTCAAGGAGAATACGGTAGGGACTGTGTGTCTTTTGGTTTCAATACCAAGCCGCTCCAAACCAGACATACGACTGTCACAGCAGTTGGAACTGGGTCATCAACCACTATCTTCACTATGTTACAGGTTCTATTTCTTCAACTCTTTAAATTCCTCAATATTGTATGTTGAAGATTTTCACTATCTCTGTTTGAAGAATTTGCTGAAGACTTTCTCAGAATTTCCTCAACCTCAAATTCTTCACACTAGTTAATCGTCACCTGCTTACTCTGTGCCTGCGTACTGTGCAAACTGTTTTTCATAATCCTCATTGATAAAACTGTTGTAGTAATACTTTGCACTCCTGATCCTTTGTTGTTTCCACTACAAGTTATTCATCAGTGAGGAATTTCCTCCAAAGGAATTTCCTCGGTGTTGAAATTCTAAAAATCTCCTATTCACCCCCCTCTAGTCGATATAACGCACTTTCAATTGGTATCAAAGCAAGGTACTCCCTTGTTCTGCGTGATTTTGGTTTAACCACCTGGAGTTTTAGTTATGTCGACTGCAGGCATGATCAAGGTTACTGCAGGATGTCCTACTTTCGAAGGAAAGGACTTTCCCTACTGGAAGACCAAGATGCACATGCATCTTCAAGCTATTGACAATGATCTTTGGTATATTGTGGAACATGGTGTTCCCTCCATCACTGCTACTGTCTCTGCTCTTGATGTGAAGAAATTCAAGCAACTTGATTCTCAAGGGAAGAATATCATCTGTGGCCATCTGAGCAAAGGTCGGTATGGCAGAGTGAGTGCTTTGGGCTCAACAAAACAAATCTGGGAAAGGCTGTCCAAAGTCAATGAAGGAATATCAACTCAGCGTGACTCTCGTGTTGATGTTCTTCGAAATCTCTTCAATCGCTTCAAGAGGCTTGACAATGAAAGCTGCCAAGATACCTTTGATCGCCTCACTGACATCTCAAATGAACTGCAAGCACTGGGAGCTCGAGACATTACTGACCATGAAGTTGTGAAGAAACTGCTAAGATCTTTGGATTCATCATTTGATACACTGGTTCTGATGATTCAAGAAAGACCAGACTACAAGATGCTTGATCCTGCTGATATACTCGAAAGACTCAATACTCATGAATTCCAACAGGAAGAAAAGAGAGATCTATATGGACCAAGCTATTCTAGACCTCGTGCACTGAAGGCCAAAGAAATTTCCTCATCTGAAGAAGAAGACTCAGATTGCATCATTGGTGATCCTTAAGAACTTGGACAGGAGCTTGCAATGCTCGTGAGGAAATTCTAGAAGTTTAAAAGACGCGGCCAGTTTGGTAAATCTTCAAGAAGAGATATGAGGAAATCATAATCTTCATCTGAGGACTACAAGAAAAGAACCTCTCACAAGTGCAAGAAATGAGGTCACTATATTGCTGATTGTCCTTATTGGATGAAGGAATAAAAGAAGAAGAAATACAAGGATGAAAGTTCTGATGACTTGAAGAAAAAGAAGAAATCTTCAAAATCCTCATCCTCAAACTCCTCATAGCACAAGAAGACTAGTTTCAGAAAGGCTCAGGCACTTATTGGCAAGGAAATGGATTCCGAGGCAGAATCTGAGGAATGTAATTAAGAGGAAGGTTCTGAAGATGACTCAGAGTCTGGTGTGGCTAGTCTTGCACTGGCTACCACATTCGTCAGCAAGTCAATCTTAAACCTTGAAGAAAATGACAACGCCATCTACACTAATGACTATGTTGATGACTTCGCTCCAACCTACTGATTCATGGCAAAAGGTTCAAAGGTACCGAATGACCCTTCCTCCTCTGACTCAAGTGACTGTGAACCCGATGATTATAAAAAACCTAGTTACAGTAAACTTGCCAACATTGCAACTAAACAACAAACTGCCCTTGAAAAGGTTCAGAAACTGCTAGACAGAAGCGATGACTTGTTGAATGATGAAATGAATCTTACCCAAATCCCCACTTGAGATATGAAAAGTATTCAGTCCATATTTGATAATCTTCAGGATCATCATGGCACACTCCTGGCTGATCATGAGAAACTTTCCTACGAATTTCTTCAAAGGAAACTTGATCTTGAGAAGTTGAGGATGTCTCATGATGATCTTAGAAGGGAAAATGATTCATTACTTGCTCAACAGATCAGTGTCGCTCAGGTTGAATTCATTCCACCATGTCTTAAATGCATCGAACGTGAAACTGCCAATTCTTCACCAAAATCATCAAATGCTTCTATTGCTACAAATTCTTCATCTGCTCATGTGGTATCAAATTCCTCACCTAAGGAAACCACAAGTTTTACTAACGAAAATGCAGGGCTGAAGGAATTGTATGTGACAGACATGTACGAAAGTCTCAAAGGGCATCAAACCCTTTGGGATGTGCTCAAAAATCAGATTTTGAACAGGAACCCGAGGAAAGAAGGAATTGCTTTTGAAAGGAAATTGAATGTTGATGGATCATATTGGAAACCTGAGCAGTATCCCAAAACCTCATGGGTTGCTGCTAAAGGGCCTCCTATTGATCCATCCAATCTAACAGGCTTTGCATGTGAATTATCCTATTACTTAGATGAGTCATTTGACTCCAACTATAAATTGTTCAAAAATCAATCTGGTGAAGTATTTGCTCGATATGTTGGAACTAACTGCAAGAATGGACCACCCTTGAGGAAAATATGGGTCCCCAAAAGCTATTTGGAAAATCTTCAGGTGAATGTCCTCATGACACCACCCGTGAAGAATCTCAACCCCAGATCAAATTCCTCAGGTGGACCAAAGTCTTCAAGAGGATCAAAATCCTCAACTGGTCAAAACTATGCTCATACTTGTGCTAATGCTTCTAATATGCACGGAAATTACCAGGGATATGAATGTGAGCTTTACTCCTCAAATCATTATGTTCATAAATCCTCAAAGAACTTCTCTGCCTATTCATTTGAGTACTCTAACCCCCTTACTGTGAAGAGAAGTGCTTTAGCTTCAATGCCCCCTTTCTCATATGATGAACTCCCTGCCACCCTACAGATGTGGGTGGTGAAGAAATTGAACTAATCACTTCTTTAGGTCAGGTCTCCAGATGAAAATCATCATCTGAAGAATTTGCTGGAGACCTGAAGAAAATGCTTGATTGGACGCAAGCTAACATTTATGAAATGATAACATTTCACACGTCATCAAATTTACTGTTTATGACGAAATTCCTATCTGATGAAATTGATATCATATTCTTCAAGTCTGAAGCATATGAGATGGTAAGCTGTACTAATTCATCTGCAGGATGACAAACCCAAAAGCACTGAGTGGGTTCTTGATAGCGGCTGCACACACCACATGACTGGTGACAAAAGCTTGCTGATGAGTATCCCACTGACTCCATCACCACTGAAGCAAATCACCTATGCTGACAAAGGTAAAATCAAGGTATTGGGACTTGGCAAAGTGGCTATTTCCAAGGACAGGCACATGGACAAAGTGATGCTTGTTGAATCCCTTGGATTTAACCTCATGTCAGTCTCAATGCTTTGTGATCTTGATATGGTAGTTATCTTTGGAAAATATAGATGTGTTGTCATCATAGAATCTGACAGATCCAAAGTCTTCGAAGGTGTAAGGAGATGAGATTTGTATATTGTTGATTTTTCCACAGGTCCTCAACCAGCCACATGCCTATTAGCAAAACCCTCAGAAGGCTGGCTATGGCATCGAAGACTTGGTCATGCAGGTATGAGGAATTTGCACACGCTGGCAAAGAAGAAACATGTCATTGGCATCGAATCAGTCAAATTCCTCAAGGATCACCTCTGCGGTGCTTGTGAGTCTAGAAAGATGACCGAGATCCAAACATCCCTCGAAGACTATCATGACTTTTACTCGTCCATTTGAATTGCTTCACATGGATCTATTTGGACCTACTCATTATGCCACTCTAACTAATGCAACATCTTTATACGTCTTTGTCATAGTTGATGATTATTCTAGATATACTTGGGTGCATATCATTATGTATAAAACTGAAGTGTAGGAAGTCTTCAGACGATTTTCCTCAAGGGCCTCGACGAACTTCAACGTCAAGATCAAACACATCAGGAGTGATAATGGGACTGAATACAAAAATACATGTCTTGATGATTATCTTGATGGTATTACTCACGAATCGTATGCTCCTTATACTCCTCAACAGAATGGCGTCGTCGAAAGAAAGAACGGGACTCTGGTTGAGATGGCATGAACCATTCTTGAAGAATATCAGACTCCTCGTCATTTTTGGCCTGAAGCAATGAACCTTGCTTGCCATATCATCAACGGGGTATATCTTCACAAATTCCTCAATAAAACTTCATATGAACTCCTCACTCACAAGAAACCCAATGTAAGTTATTTCAAAGTCTTCGGTGCAAAATGCTGGATTAGAGATCCTCACCATAGCTCAAAGTTTGCACCTAAAGCACATGAAGGTTTTATGCTCGGTTATGGAAAAGACTCGCACACCTACAGAGTCTTCAACAACTATCACAACAAGGTTGTTGAAACTCTAGATGTGCGGTTCGATGAAACCAATGGCTCGCAAAGAGAGCAATTGCCTCCTGATCCAGATAAATTGTCTCCTGAGGAAACAATCAAGCTCAAAGCTACTGAAGACATTGTTCCTACTGAGGAAATTGCTGAAGAAATCACTCCCAGCACTAAAGAAAATCAAGAAGATGCTCGTGAGGAAATTGCTCCAGAACAAATTCCTCAGCCCAGACGAAATCCTCAACCAGCTCATCCGAGGATTGCAAATGAAGTAGAACTTGACAAAATCCTCGATGACATCAACGCGCCAGGCCCTCTCACTCGCTCAAAAGCTTCACACTTAGTTAACTTTTGTGGGCATTATTCTTTTGTGTCTGTCACAGAACCTTCAAAAGTTGTTGAGGCTTTCATGGAACCTGAGTGGATTCAAGCCATGCAAGATGAACTTCTTCAATTCAAGCTAAATGACGTGTGGGAGCTCGTCAAACGACCAGATCCTTGCAAGCACAATATCATCGGCATCAAGTGGATTTTCCGAAACAAGCAAGATGAGGATGGTCAAGTGGTGAGGAATAAGGCACGACTTGTAGCCCAAGGCTACACACAGGATGAAGGAATTGATTTGATGAAACTTTTGCACCTGTTGCTAGACTTGAAGCTATTCGAATTCTCCTTGCTTATGCTAATCAAATGGATGTGAAAAGTGCATTCCTTAATGGTAAGCTTGAGGAAGAAGTATATGTTGCTCAGCCCCCAGGTTTTGAGGATCCGAAGAATCCAGACAAAGTCTTCAGACTAAAAAGGCACTCTATGGCCTCAAGCAAGCCCCTCGGGCATGGTATGATACATTGAAGGAATTCCTCATGAAGAAAGGCTTCAAACCTGGTTCACTCGATCCAACACTTTTCACAAAATCCTATGACAATGAACTATTTGTGAGCCAAATATATGTCGATGACATCATATTTGGTTGTACTGACAAACGTTACAGTGATGAATTTACTTACATGATGAGTGAAGAATATTAGATGTCTATGATGGGGTAGCTGAAATTCTTCTTAGGTCTTCAAATTCGTCAACAAAGCAATGGCATCTTCATATCACAGGAGAAATACCTCAAGGATGTTCTGAGGAAATTCGACATGCATGAATGCAAAGGCGCCAAGACTCCCATGCCTACCAACGGCCACCTCTGCACTGACGAAAATGGTAAAGAATTCAATCAGCAGGTATATCACTCTATGATTGGCTCTTTACTCTAATTGTGCGCATCTAGGCCAGATATAATGCTTAGTGTTTGCGTGTGTTCTCGTTTTCAAGCAAAACCGAAGGAATCACACCATAAGTATGTGAAACATATTCTTCGATACTTAGCTCACACGCCAACACTAGGATTATGGTACCCCAAGGGCTCAAATCTTCATCTCGTGGGATATTCTGATTCTGACTACGCTGGTGACCGTGTGGATCACAAGTCAACTTCTGGCACTTGCCATTTCCTCGGAAGATCATTAGTCTGCTGGTCCTCAAAGAAGCAGAACTGTGTTTCTCTCTCCAGTGCCGAAGCCGAGTACATTGCTACTGGATCCTGCTGTACTCAATTGTTATGGATGAAGCAAACCCTCAAGGACTACGACATCAACATGAAGAATGTGCCTCTCTACTGTGATAATGAGAGTGCAATCAAGATTGCATACAACCCAGTACAACACTCGAAGCACATCCAGATTCGTCATCATTTTCTTCGGGACCATGTCCTCAAGGGCAATATCCTCATCGACCATGTGAAGACCGACGATCAACTAGCAGATATTTTCACTAATCCCTTGGATGAGAAAAGGTTTTGCAAGTTGAGGTGTGAGCGAAATATCTCAGACTCTTCAAATGTTTTGTAAAAACATGCACACATCCTAACACTTATGCAAAATTGATGACTTAGATGTGCAACACACGAAGAATCAATTTTCTTCAATCAATGAAGAATATCACTCTTAGTGTGAGGAAATTAATGAAGAATCTGGTTCTCAGGGCCCTACGACAATTGTACACGGTGCCTGCAATCATCATTCTTATACGGTGGGTCACGCCACCACCCAACTTTGTAAACCTTCAAGCTGCTTTTTCTTCAAAGTTGAAATTCATCAACTTGACGCTTTGTCACAAAATCCTCAAGTTTTTCAAAGTCTTCAAAACACTTGATGATTTTCATTTGCCTAGATAGATATATATATATATATATATATAGACCGAGATTTCAAAGTCATCAACAACATTCACTTATAGCTATTTCTTCAATTTGATATTTCATCTAAGTGAATGTGATCGGACTCTACTCCCCTCTATGCTATACTCAACCTAGTCTATTCAATTCTTTATATGCGTTCTACTTGAAACTTTGTTCAAAATCCTCACTGTGTCCTTGTCAGCTCAGGACTTTGCAACGAAATCCTCAAATCTTCAAAAATGAATTTTATATTGTTACACAGTAACTGAACCCCACTTCCCACGATCAGATAAGCACGATCTCCACCGGTTTAAACTCAGGCTACACGTGTCATGCGGAGACGAATGGGCAAGGCTTTTCAGTCTGAAAGTTTCGGCTGGACCATTTTCACCTGAGCTATAAATAGGTCCTTACCCCCCCCCCCCTCTGTCAAAACTCTTCGTCCTCTCGTCCTTCTCTCCGCCTCAAGCACAAACCTAGCGCCACCGCTAGCAATCTCGTCGCCGGTGAGGAACAACTTCACTGCCTCGACCTCTTCGTCACCGAACTCACGCCGGAAGCGGAACATCTACATCCGTTGCCGCCGTAGCTGTATTATGCCGCCAAGTTAGGGTGCAACACACACGAACTGAACAGCTTCTTACTGTTACTGCCTCTGTTCTTCGTGCTCGCCACACAGGGTAATTAAAATCCTATTTTACTGCCCTGTTTGATCTACTATTTTACCTTAGATTTGAGAAAATATGTTTGTCCTCAGTGTCTATCAGCTTCGCACACTCTATTCCTCAAACACTTGATGAATTTCACTAAGCCCTAAAATTCTTCACGTGATTCCTCAATTGTGCAATTTTTTGAATCTGCACAACTCTGGAACCCAAGATCAGAGTGCTTAGACAAATTCCTCAACCCACTGGTCAAATTCCTCAACTTTTAAAATTTCAATTTCTTCAAATCTGAGAACGCATATGACCTCTCCAAATTCCTCGCACCTACACTATGTTCACAGGTACAAAATGTCAGTTGATGAATCTTTAGGTTCACATCAACTTAACTCATTTGCATCGTTACTCGAAGAAACTTTGCCAGTGTCATCAGAATCCTCAAGAGTGCAAATTCCTCAGCAAAAGCATCAGTTGAAGAAAATGGAAGACGACAGAAAGCAAAAGGGTGGAAAGAAACTTGAACAGAACACTGCAATTGATATCCCTGAGGATATATACCTTGATTATTGTATGCCAGATGAGCAATAACCTATGGCAAAGCGGAAAATTAGGCTTCAAAGGATAGAACACAGATGGACTAAGGAGTGGAAGGAATATCGCTTCATCACTCCAAAGTATGCGAAGAAATTCGCCCTCAAGCCACCTTGCAAAAGGCCTCCTCTTGGTGATCATCATGTAGCACATCCCTCAAGCATCAAAACTGTTGAGGATTACCCTGAGGAGAAAGACAAACACTTGTCTAAACTTCAGAAGAAAGCAGAAGCTGCAGTAAGGAAATTCAATGAGGAACCTGCTGCTGCCACTACAGCCACCTCTTCTGCTGTCGAAGCTTCTGTTATAGCTATTCCTCAAGTGAACACTGTGCCAAAGAAACAAAAGGCTTCAAAGCCAAAAGAGCAATTGCCTCAAAAGGTTGCACCTGCGCCAAAACCTTCAACAGCTACACAGGACTCAAAGCCTGAACACAAGCAGATTGTCAAGCAACAACCTACTCACTCCAGCTCCTCTGTACCATCTGCCACGAGCTCACAGACAAAGTCTTCACCAACACCCTTGAAGACTAAAATGACTGCTGGAAGGGGCGTCAGGCCCAGCCCAAGAAAAGTCATCAACGTCCCTTTTGAATCAGAAGGAAGTGATGAATTTGATGATGAAACTCTTCAAGCCATCATCAGAAACAAGCAGGAATGAGTTGCACATGCCTCGGGCAGCTCTATTCCTCTTGCCATGGATCCCAAAGTTCTGTTGAACTTCATCAATGTCTGGTATGAAGATCCAAGCACCCCCATTGATGACTTGAAGCTTCCCCCATGTGTCAGTCATATGGTGGCCACATTCATCAATGAGGCCAAATGGAAGGAGACGCAAGCCAAGCAAGCAAAGGCTGCAAAACTAAAGAAGGAGAAATTCCTCAGGTAGAATCTCCTCAATATGGTGCCTGAAGATCTTGTGTCCACCCAGGCTGAACTGAAGACTTTGATCGACAAGTATACGGATCTATCTGATCGTCAAAGTCTCAAGTCAAATTTCATCAAGTTTGCAACTAATGCAGTTGATGAATATAACAAGAAGGTTGCTCCTCCAGTAAAAGCAAAGCTGCCTGAGTCCAGCTATTCTATTCAGCTGACTGAAGAAGATGAAGCTGGTGAACCTGCTGATGAGGAAATGCCTCAAGATATTCCAGCTGATGAACCTGTAATTGAGGAAATACCTCAAGACACTCGAGTTGATGAATCTGCTCCAGCTCAAGAAAATGCTTCGGCTGAGGAAACTGTCAGGACTGATACTGCACCAGCTCCTGAAGAGAAAATTCCTTCACCTCAATCCTCAAAGGTTAAGGAAAACGGTTTCGTCTGCATCAGACGTGAAGAAAACCAAGGCTGCTGAGAAAGAAGCAAAGAAAAGAAAAGCTTCAAAGAACTCAGAATCATCAGAGGCCAAGCGCCCCAAGTTAGCTCACACAGAATCCTCAACTGCTCCAGTGGATGTTATGCCTCTGAAGGTAGCTCCATCATATTCACTTATTCCCTTCGGAATAGACTATGTCATTCCTGAAGAAGATGAGGAAATTCATATTGATGAGGAAATGAAAGATGCTGATTCTGAAGAAACCATGGATGAGGAAATTCAAATTGATGATATTCCTCAGTCCTTCATTCATCACAAGACATCTGATGAACCTGCTCAAGGATCAACTGCAACAGCTGAAGATTTTGCCTCCTCCACCAAGCAAACTCCTCAAGCTGAGGAAAATCCTCAACCTGAGGAAAAGGCTGAAGAAAATGCTCCTGCACCCAATACTGAAACTGGTATTGTTGTGGTCAACACTGAAACTGCAATGATAGTATCTCCTCAAGAAAAGCAGCATAATCTTCAACCAAAGCAAAATCAGCCTTTTTCAAAGAGGCCAAAGTTTCAGAAGGAAGATTTCTATGAAGAACAGATGTATTTCATCAGCGACAATCCATATGACAAGCTTCGCATCAGGCACAAGAAGTTTTGGACAAGGACTCAGCTGAACTACTATGCCTCTATGCTCCGTGGAGGAACAAAATATTTCAGCACAAGCATATTCCTCATGTTGAGATGGAAGAACTTCCTTGCTTCGCCCGTGTCCTCAATGTTCTTCATGAAGCTGGACTGCTGCCTCTCTACACTGATATAAGTGATTGGAACACTGATATAGTTCTTCTGTTTTATGCTACTTTGCACATTTCTGGAGACCCGAAGGATATCAACACTTGGGTGCTGGACTGGATGACTCAGCACACTCATTACAAAGCTCCTGCCACTGAATTGTTGTGAGTGCTTCCAGTTTCAATTCCCTCAGAACAAGCTGTGCTGATGTATGATGAAAGGGAGTTGCCCAACCAACTGATGGAAGTCCTCATGAAGCCTTTGGCCAAGGATCAACCTCCAAGAACGACCTTTCTGGTTCAAGACTTGAAGTATGAACCACAGACTGTCTACATGATCTTGTGAAGTGTCATCGCTCCAATCAAAGGCCATGATGATGAAAAAGATGTCGTAGGCATCATGAAGAATATCCTCTTCAACATCATCCATGGCATACCAATAAACCTTCACGACTTCTTCCTGAGGACTCTGGCTGACAATGCTATGTCTCCCTTCGATCTGAAGATTTACGCTCCGTGGATCATGAGATTCATCAGACGCAGGTCAGGCATCAACTATCATGCTAATTTCAACAATCACATTGGATATTTGCCTCCGATCAGAGTCAACAAGAAGACTTTTGAGCCAGTTGAAGGAAAAGGAAAATCTATCATCGATGAAGCAAGTCGGCCCCTTGATGGCTAGTTTCGCGAACCAGAAGCATATTCTTCATGGGATGACACTGAAACTCAGGAGCCACCTAGCCATGTTGCCCCATGGATAATGACGAACAGAGAACTACTCCTCAGTCTTCATAAGAAGGTCGATCGCAATCACAAATGGGTCAAACGTCAATTCAGTGCCATTGTGAAAACCCTCAACGAGACTCAGAATGCACTGAAGAAAAATCACTACTATCTTCATGAGGTTTTTGATCATACCTGGGCCACCCTGTCTCATCTGAAGACTCAAGAAGAACTTGATGAATTGGAGTTTACTCAGGACTTCGACTGGTCGTGGCCTCCCAAGAAGGAATTCAAGCCAATTCTAGTTCCAGACCTTGAGGACAGTTCCTTTTATTCATTCCACACTGCAGAATCTGATGAAGAACCAGAAGACACTCCTACTGGCCCAAGGAAGAAGCCCGTCACCAAGAATCCTCACGCATCTTCTTCATCAGCCAAGAAATGAAAGTCTTCATGGGGCGTTAGCCCTCAGTTTTGTCCCTTTTCGTCACTTGATGACAAAGGGGGAGAAATCTGAGTTAGTCTTCACGCGGGATAAATTTTGGGGCTTATAAACTTTATTAAGTTACAAACTCTTGGTTATTCTGAAGTGTTTTATGTAATGAGTTGTAACTTAAGCCCGATGGTACTCTAATGCCTTTGAACGTTTTTCTTCGCATGCTAATTCCTCAAAATATTAATGCACGCATGCTGAAATTCGTCAGATACCATTTCTCATCATGCATTCTCAAATTCCTCATATTATACGTCATATGTATGCATGATTTACAAGATACAGGGGGAGATCTCCACGATATAAATCATCAATGTGCAATTGCTGTGAAAAGCAAATTCCTCAAAGTATGCACATCTTTAGGGGGAGTCTCTCAGTATCTTATTTTCAAAATCCTCAACTGAGTATTTACACTTCATATTTTTATCCCCGTTGAAAACTTAACCTAATTGTCATCAACCACCAAAAAAGGGGAGATTGTAAGTGCATCTAGTGCCCTTAGTGATTTTGGTGGTTTGAAGACTTATATGTTAAGTATCTACTGTGTTCATGAGTGTACACACGATCTATAAGTTGTTGAGGAGTTTGAGTTATACGATGTATATCGACCCCTAAAAATGTATATCTTCGGCTGAAGAAATTGGTCTTATGCTGAAGAATTGGATTGCGAAGAAATTGCGATGAAATTGATATTCCTCATGAAGATATGGAAGATGAGGAATTCAGTGTGTCCTGAAGAAAATCAGTTCGAAGACTTTGAAGCATGAAGATTTATTCTTTCTGTTTCATTTTCTTCACTCTTGAGTCATAGGAACACCGTACTGTTAAAGGGGGTCAAGGTAACACTATGAAATGAATTTCCTCATGATGCTCAACCCAAGCCTAAACCTACAAAAGCCTCAAGTGAGGAATATGAGAGACATGAGGACTCTCATAGTTGAGAGTCCCGACCGTTACCGCGAGTTGCGCCACCTCACCGATCTTATCCACACCAACGGTCATAATACTTAAGGGCATTTATGTCAACTCATGTCGGGATGCTCCCAGGCTATAAATAGCCGCCCCCACAACCATTAGCTGGTTGGCTGCTCCGCGAGAAACTGACACTTGTCATTTAGAGCAACCCAAATTCCTCAGAGTCTTTGAGAGTAAATCATCAGTGAGGAAATACCCCAAACACCAAACCAAAAATCAAAAACCAAGTGATTGAGCATCATTGAAGAATTTGTTCTTGTGTGGAACTGAAGCCTGTTACCTTTGAGGACTGTGCATCCTCCAGACGGTTAGGCGTCATGGCCTAGAGCAATCCAGCAGTCAACTATGGATCGTCGGGTGACCGAGTTTGTGAGGGTTTGGAAGTCTGCCCTGATGAATTACCATGAGAGTTGAGTGAGGACTGTGTGTCCTTTGCTCAAGGAGAATTGTAAGTGCATCTAGTGCCCTTAGTGATTTTGGTGGTTTGAAGACTTATAGGTTAAGTATCTAATGTGTTTATGAGTATACACAGGATCTATAAGTCATTGAGGAGTTTGAGATATTTGAAGAATATCGACCCCTAAAAATGTATATCTTCAGTTGAAGAAATTGGTCTGAAGCTGAAGAAATGAATCGCGAGGAATCTGCGATGAAATTGATATTCCTCATGAAGATACTGATATTGAGAAGACCGGTGGTTCCTGAAGAAAATTATTCTGAAGAAATTGAAGCGTGAAGATTTACATTTTCTGTTTTACTTTCTTCGCATTTGATGAATAGGAACACCGTACTGTTAAAGGGGGTCAAAGTAACACTATGGAATGGATTTCCTCATGATGCTCAACCCAAGTCTAATCCTACCAAAAGCCTCACGTGAGGAATATGAGTGACATGAGGACTCTCACAGTTGAGGGTCCCGACCGTTTCGATAACCACGCCAAGTCACTGGTCTTATCCACTCCAACGGTCATATTATTTAAGGGCATTAGTGTCAAATCATGTCGGGATGCTCCCAGGCTATAAATAGCCACCCCCCACAACCACTAGCTGGTTGGCTGCTCCGTTAGAAACTGACACTTGTCAAAAGAGCAACCCAAATTCCTCAGAGCCTTCGAGAGTAATTCATCGGTGAGGAAATACCCCATACACCGAAACCACAAACCAAACCTAGTGATTGAGCATCACTGAAGAAGTTGTTCCTGTGTGGGACTGAAGCCTTTTACCTTTGAGGACTGTGCATCCTCCAGACGGTTAGGCGTCATGGTCTAGAGCAATCCAGCAGTCAATTGTGGATCGCCGGGTGACCAAGTTTGTGAGGGTTTGGAAGTTTGCCCTGAAGACTTACCACGAGTGTTGGGCGAGGACTGTGTGTCCTTAGCTCAAGGATAATACGGTAGGGACTGTGTGTCCCGGGACTGGGTGTCCTTTGGTGTCAATACCAAGCCGCTCCAAACCATATGTACAACTGTCACAGCTGTTGGAACTGGGTCATCAACAACTGTCTTCACTGAGAAACGGGTTCTAATTCCTCAACTCTTTACTTTCCTTGTATTGTGTGTTGATTACTTTCACTGTGAATGTTTGAAGAATTTGCTAAAGACTTTCTCTGAATTTCCTCAACCTCGAATTCTTTACGATAGTTAATCATCATCTGTATTCTGCGTGCCTGCTTACTGTGCAATCTGTTTTCACATTCTTCACTCTGAAATACTGCTGTTGTGAACGTTTGAACGTCTGATCCTTTACTGTTTCCGCTGTAAGTTAGTCATCAGTGAGGAATTTCCTCAGTGATGAAATTCTAAAAATCTCCTATTCACCCCCCCCCTCTAGTCGATATAACGCACTTTCAATTGGTATTAGAGCAAGGTACTCCCTTGTTCTGTGTGATTTTGGTTTAACCACCTGGAGTTTTAGTTATGTCGACTGCATGCATGTTTAAGGTGACTGCAGCATGTCCTACCTACAAAGGAAAGAACTTTCCCTTCTGGAAGAACAAAATGCAAATGCATCTACAAGCTATTGATAATGATCTCTGGTATATTGTGGAAAATGGCGTCCCCATCATTTCTGCTAGTGTCACTCAGCTGATGTGAAGAAATTCAAGCAACTTGATTCTCAAGCAAAGAACATCATCTGTGGCCATCTGAGCCCTGGCCAGTTTGGAAGAGTAAGTGCTTTGGGCTCTGCAACACTGATCTGGGAGAGACTGTGCAAAGTAAATGAAGGAGTATCAACCCAGCGTGACTCTCGTGTTGATATTCTTTGCAATCTCTTCAATCGCTTCAAGAGACATGACAATGAATGCTGCCAAGACACCTTTGATCGCCTCACTGACATATCAAATGAACTGCAAGCACTGGGAGCTCGAGACATCACTGATCACGAAGTTGTGAAGAAACTGCTGAGATCTTTGGATTCTTCATTTGACACTCTAGTTCTGATGATTCAAGAAAGACCAGACTACAAGATGCTGGATCCAGCTGATATCCTTGAAAGGCTAAATACTCATGAATTCCAGCTGGAAGAAAAGAGAGATCTATATGGACAAAGCTATTCCAGACCACGTGCACTGAAGGCTAGAGCAATTTCCTCATCTGAAGAAGAAGACACAGATGACAGCAGTTGTGACCCTGAAGAATTTGGACAGGAGCTTGCAATGCTTGTGAGGAAATTCCAGAGGTTTACACGACGAGGCCAGTTCGGTAAATCATCAAGAAGAGATATGAGGAAATCAGAATCTGCATCTGAGGACTACAAGAAACGAACCTGTCACAAGTGCAAGAAATCAGGTCATTACATTGCTGATTGTCCCCGCTGGGGAAAGGAATCAAAGAAGAAGAAATACAAGGATGACAGTTCTGATGACTTGAAGAAGAAGAAGAAATCTTCAAAATCCTCATCTTCAAAGCCCTCATCGCACAAGAAGACAAGTTTCAGAAAGGCTCGGGCACTTATTGGCAAGGAAATGGACTCTGAGGCAGAATCAGAAGAATGTGATGAAGAAGAGGGTTCTGATGAAGACTCAGAATCCCGACAGGCTAGTCTTGCACTAGAAACCACTTTCGTCAGCAAGTCAATCTTCAATCTTGAAGAAAATGATTGCACCATCCATACTAATGACTATGCTGATGACATCGCTCCAACCTATTGCTTCATGGCAAAAGGTTCAAAGGTATCAAATAATGCCTCCTCCTCTGATTCAAGTGACTGTGACCATAATGATTATAAGAAACCCAGTTACAGTAAACTTGCTATCATTGCCACTAAACAACAAACTGCTCTGGAAAAGCTTCAGAAACTGCTAGACAAAAGTGATGATCTGTTGAATGATGAAATGAACCTGAACCAAATCCTCACTGATGACATGAAAAGTCTTCAGTCTAGATTTGATAATCTTCAGGATCGTTATGATACACTCCTCACTAATCATGAGAAGCTTTCCTATGAATTTCTTCAAAGGAAGCTTGATCTTGAGAAGCTGAGAATGTCTCATGATGATCTTCGTATGGAAAATGATTCATTGCTAGCTCAACAGATCAGCGCTAGTCAAGTTGAATTTATTCCTCCATGTCTTAAATGCATTGAACGCAAAACTGCTAATTCCTCACCAGAATCATCAAATGCTACCATTGCTACAAATTCTTCAACTGCACCTGTTGTGTCTATTTCCTCACTTGAGGAAAACACAAATGTTACTGATGAAAATGCAGGCTTGAAGGAATTGTACATGACAGGCATGTACAAAAGCCTCAAAGGACATCAAACCCTTTGTGATGTGCTCAAAAAGAAGATCTTGAACAGGAACCCGGGGAAAGAAGGAATTGCCTTTGAGAGGAAATTAAATGCTGATGGATCTTATTGGAAACCTGAGCAGTATACCAAAACCTCATGGGTTGCTGCTACTGGGCCTCCTTTTGATCCATCTAATCTAACTGGCTTCTCATGTGAATTATCCTATTCCTCAAATGAATCATTTGATTCCAACTATAAACTGTTCAAAAATCAATCTGGTGAAGTATTTGCTCGATATGTTGGAACTAACTGCAGGAATGGCCCTCCTCTGAGGAAAATCTGGGTTCCCAAAAGTTGTCTTGAAAATCTTCAGGTGAATGTCCTCATGACACCACCACTGAAGAATCTGAACCCCAGATCAAATTCCTCAGGAGGACCAAAGTCTACAAGAGGATCAAAGTCCTCAACTGGTCAAAACTATGCTCGTACCCATGCTTATGCGTCTAACATGCAGGGAAACTACAAGGAATATGAATATGAGTGTTACTCCTCAAATCATTATGTTCATAAATCCTCAAACCAGTTCTCTGCATATTCATATGATTACTTTAATCCCCCTACTGTTAAGAGAAGTGCATTAGCTTCAATGCCACCTTTCTCTTATGGTGCTCGCAGGATGATGAACGCTTTACCACCCCTTCAGATGTGGGTGGTGAAGATATCAAACTAATCACTTCTGCAGGTCAGGTCTCCAGATGAAAATCATCATCTGAAGAATTTGCTGGAGACCTGAGGAAATGCTTGATAGGACGCAAGCTAATAATTGATGAAATAGAAATATTTCACACGTCCTTACATTTCTGTTATGATGAAATTAGTATCATATTCTTCAAATCTGAAGCATATGAGATGGTAAGCTGTACTAATTCATCTGCAAGATGACAAACCCAAAAATACTGAGTGGGTTCTCGATAGTGGCTGCACACATCACATGACTGGTGATAAAAGCTTACTGATGAATATGCCACTAACTCCATCACCTCTGAAGCAAATCACATATGCTGATAAAGGTAAAAGCAAGGTATTGGGAGTTGGCAAAGTAGCTATTTCCAAGGATAGACATATGGACAAAGTGATGCTTGTTGAATCCCTTGGTTTTAACCTCATGTTAGTCTTGATGCTTTGTGATCTTGATATGATTGTTATCTTTGGTAGATATAGATGTGTAGTCATCATGGAATCTGACAAATCCAAAGTCTTCGAAGGTGTAAGAAGAGGGGATTTGTACATTGTTGATTTCTCTACAGGTCCTCAACCAGCCACTTGCTTACTAGCAAAAACCTCAGAAGGATGGCTGTGGCACCAAAGACTAGGTCATGCAGGCATGAGGAATTTGCACACGCTTGCAAAGAAGAAGCATGTCATCGGCATCGAATCAGTCAAATTCCTCAAGGATCATCTCTGCGGTGCTTGTGAATCTGGGAAAATGACCAGATCCAAGCATCCCTCTAAAACCATCATGACCACTACATGTCCATTCGAATTGCTTCATATGGATTTATTTGGACCTACTCACTATGCCACACTAACCAATGCAGCATCTTTATATGGCTTCGTCATAGTTGATGATTATTCCAGATATACTTGGGTGCATATCATAGTGTATAAAATTGAAGTGCAGGAAATCTTCAAACGATTTTCTTCAAGGGCCTCGATGAACTTTGGCATCAAGATCAAACACATCAGGAGTGATAATGGAACCGAGTTCAAAAACACTGGTCTTGATAATTATCTTGATGAACTTGGTATTACTCACGAATTGTATGCTCCTTATACTCCTCAGCAGAATGGTGTCGTCGAAAGGAAGAACAGGACTCTGGTTGAAATGGCAAGAACTATGCTTGAAGAATTTCAGACTCCTCGTCGCTTCTGGCCTGAAGCAATCAACACTGCATGTCATATCATCAACAGGGTATATCTTCACAAATTCCTCAAGAAAACCTCATATGAACTCCTCACTGACAAGAAACCCAATGTAAGTTATTTCAAAGTCTTCGGTGCAAAATGCTGGATTAGAGATCCTCACCATAGCTCAAAATTTGCACCTAAGGCACATAAAGGTTTTATGCTCGGTTATGGAAAGGACTCGCACACTTACAGAGTCTTCAACAACTATCACAACAAAGTTGTTGAGAATGTAGATGTGCGGTTCAATGAAACTAATGGCTCGCAAAGAGAGCAATTGCCTTCTGATCCAGATAAGTTGTCTCCTGAGGAGGCGATAAAGCTTAAGCCTACTGAAGACATTGTCCCAACTGAGGAAATTGGTGAAGAAACGATCTCCATCGCTGATAAAAACCAAGAAGATGCTCCTGAGGAAATTGCAACAGCACCACTTCCTCAGCCCAGACAAAATCCTCAACCAGCTCATCCGAGGATTGCAAACGAAGTAGAAATTGACAAAATCCTCAACGACATCAACGCGCTAGGTCCTCTCACTCGCTCAAAAGCTTCATACTTGGTTAAATTTTGTGGGCATTTTTCCTTTGTATCCATCACAGAACCCTCAAAAGTTGCTGAGGCTTTTCTGGAATCGGAGTGGATCCAAGCTATGCAAGACGAACTTCTTCAATTCAAGCTGAATGACGTATGGGAGCTCGTCAAGAGACCAGATCCTTGCAAGCACAACATCATCGGCACCAAGTGGATTTTCCGAAACAAGCAAGATGAGGACGGTCAAGTGGTGAGGAACAAGGCACGACTTGTAGCCCAAGGCTACACCCAGGTTGAAGGAATAGATTTCGATGAAACTTTTTCACCTGTTGCTAGACTTGAAGCTATTCGAATACTACTTGCTTATGCTAATCATCATAACATCACCTTGTATTAAATGGATGTGAAAAGTGCATTCCTCAATGGTAAGCTTGAGGAAGAAGTATATGTTGCTCAGCCCCCAGGTTTTGAGGATCCAAAGAATCCAGACAAAGTCTTCAGACTCAAAAAGGCACTCTATGGCCTCAAGCAAGCCCCTTGGGCATGGTATGATACATTGAAGGAATTCCTCATGAAGAAAGGCTTCAAACCTGGTTCACTCGATCCAACTCTTTTCACAAAATCCTATGATAATGAGCTGTTTGTATGTCAAATATATGTTGATGATATCATATTTGGCTGTACTGACAAAAGATATAGTGATGAATTTGCCTACATGATGAGTGAAGAATATCAGATGTCCATGATGGGAGAGCTGAAATTCTTCTTAGGTCTTCAAATTCGTCAACAAAGCAATGGAATCTTCATATCACAGGAGAAATACCTCAAGGATGTTCTAAGGAAATTCGACATGCACGAATGCAAAGGTGCCAAGACTCCAATGCCTACCAACGGCCACCTCGGCACTGATGAAAATGGTAAAGATTTCGATCAGCAGGTATACCGTTCTATGATTGGCTCTTTATTGTATTTATGTGCATCTAGGCCAGATATAATGCTTAGTGTTTGCATGTGTGCACGTTTTCAAGCAAAACCGAAGGAATCACACCATAAGGCTGTGAAACATATTCTTCGATACTTAGCTCACACACCAACACTAGGATTATGGTATCCCAAGGGCTCCAATCTTCATCTGGTAGGGTATTCTGATTCAGACTATGCTGGTGACTGTGTGGATCGCAAGTCAACTTCTGGCACATGCCATTTCCTCGGAAGATCACTAGTTTGCTGGTCCTCAAAGAAGCAGAACTGCGTATCACTCTCCACTACCGAAGCTGAGTACATTGCTGCTGGTTCTTGCTGTGCTCAATTGCTGTGGATGAAGCAAACCCTCAAGGACTACGACATCAACATGTAGAATGTGCCTCTCTACTGTGACAATGAGATTGCTATCAAGATTGCATACAACCCAGTACATCACTCGAAGATCAAGCACATCCAGATTCGTCATCATTTTCTTCGGGACCATGTCCTCAAGGGCAATATCCTCATCGACCATGTGAAGACTGATGATCAACTGGAAGATATCTTCACTAAGACCTTGGATGAGAAAAGGTTTTGCAAGTTTCGGTGTGAGCTAAATATCTTAGAGTCTTTAAATGTTTTGTAAAAACATGCACACATCCTAACACTTATGCAAAGTTGATGACTTAGATGTGCAACACATGATGAAACGATTTTCTTCAACTGATGAAGAAAGTCACTCTGAATGTGAAGAAATTAACGAAGAAATTGATTCTCAGGGCCCTACGACAATTGTACGCGGCGTCTGTAATCAACATTCTTATATGGTGGGTAACGCCACCGCCCAATGTGAAATTCCTCAAGTCGATTTTCTTCAAATGATCAATTTCCTCACGATGCATTTTTCTTCAAAACAGTTGTTCTTCATTGTGATGATCTATTACAAAATCTTCAAAAACACTTGATGACTTTCATTTGCCTAGGTAGACTGTGATTTCTAGTCCTCAACAGCATTCAGTTATTTCTATTTCTTCAAGTTGATGTTTCTGCTAAGTGAATGTGATCGGACCCTACTTTCCCTCTATGCTATACTTATCCAGTCTATTCAATTCTTCATATGCGTTTTGCTTGAAACTTAGTTCAAAATCCTCACTGCATCCTTGTCAGCTGATGATTTTGTAACGAAAATCCTCAAATCTTCAAAAATTGTTTTCTTTAAAGGCACAGTAACTGAACCCCCACTTCCCACAATCGGAAAACCACGATCTCCACTATCTCCACCGCATCGTACGGGGGCTACACGTGTCCTGCGGAGACGTAGAGGCAAGGGATATTTGGTCCGAAACTTTCACGCCAAACAGTAACTTTTGGGCTATAAATATGTCCTTATCCCCCTAGGTATCCTCTTCTTCGCCTCATCACTCTCCTGCCACAACACACTCCACCGAACCCTAGCGCCACCGCTGGTAGTCTTGTCGCCGGAGAGGAAGAGCTTCACTGCCTCGACCTTTTCGTCGCCAGAATCACGCCAGAGTCGGACCATCTTCGTCCGCCGCCGCCGTAGACGTCCTCTGCCACCAAGTTAGGGTGCATTGGACACTCGAACGAAGAGCCTATCCAACACTACTTTCTGTGTTCTTCGTACGCACCTTCCAGGGTAAATATATCCCATTTTTACAGCAGATTAAATCTAAAATTTTACATCTCCTATGTGAAATCTGTTTTTCCTCAAGATACGATGCGCACATGATTCCTCAAACACTACCTATCACCGCAATCATTGATGAACTAGCTAAGCATCTAAGATTTTCACGAGATTCCTCAATTGTGCGAATTTTCGGATTTGTACAACTCTGGAACCCAAGAACAGTATGCTTAGGCAAATTCCTCAACCACTGGTTATATTCCTCAAACTGTCAAACTTTTTCATTTTCTTCAAATCTGAGAACGCATATGACCTCTCCAAATTCCTCGCAACTATACTCTGTTCACAGGTACACACATGTCAGCTGATGAATCTCTCGGTTCTCATCACATTAACTCATTTGCAGCGTTTCTGGAAGAAACTCTTCAGAATCCTCAAGAGTTCAAAATCATCAGCAAAGTCCTCAACTGAAGAAAATGGAGGAAGAGAGAAAACAGAAGGGAGGAAAGAAACTGGAGCAAAACACAGCTGCTGATATCCCTGAGGACATATACTTGGACTATTGTACGCCTGATGAACATGAGACAATGGCCAAGAGAAAGATAAGGCTGCAGAAGATTGAACGCCGATGGGCGAAGGAATGGAAGGAGTACAGGTTTGTGACTCCCAAATATGCGAAGAAATTCGCTTTGAAGCCTCCTGGCAGAAGGGCCCCACTTGAGGATCATCAAGTAGCTCATCCATCAAGCCTCAAGACCATTGATGACTATCCAGATGAAAAGGAAAAGCATCTGGCCAAGCTCAAGAAGCAAGCAGAAGCTGCAGTGAGGAAATTTAATGAATCCTCAGCTGCTGCCTCCGGTGCTGCTAATTCCTCAGCGGCAGAAACCTCAGGCTCAGAAATTCCTCACACGCAGTCTGTGCCATCAAAGCAAAGGGCTCCAAAGCCTCAAGAGAAGTCTGTTCAGGCTTCTGTCACAAAATCTGTTGGGAATATGCCCTAGAGGCAATAACAAATTAGTTATTATTATATTTTTTAGTTCATGATAATCGTTTATTATCCATGCTATAATTGTATTGATTGGAAACACAATACTTGTGTGGATACATAAACAAAACACTGTCCCTAGTAAGCCTCTAGTTGACTAGCTCATTGATCAAAGCTGGTCAAGGTTTCCTGACCATAGGCAAGTGTTGTCATTTGATAAACGGGATCACATCATTAGGAGAATCATGTGATGGACTAGACCCAAACTAATAGACGTAGCATGTTGATCGTGTCATTTTGTTGCTACTGTTTTCTGCGTGTCAAGTATTTGTTCCTATGACCATGAGATCATATAACTCACTGACACCGGAGGAATGCTTTGTGTGTATCAAACGTCGCAACGTAACTGGGTGACTATAAAGATGCTCTACAGGTATCTCCGAAGGTGTTAGTTGAGTTAGTATGGATCGAGACTGGGATTTGTCACTCCGTGTGACGGAGAGGTATCTCGGGGCCCACTCGGTAATACAACATCACACACAAGCCTTGCAAGCAATGTGACTTAGTGTAAGTTGCGGGATCTTGTATTACGGAACGAGTAAAGAGACTTGCCGGTAAACGAGATTGAAATAGGTATGCGGATACTGACGATCGAATCTCGGGCAAGTAACATACCGAAGGACAAAGGGAATGACATACGGGATTATATGAATCCTTGGCACTGAGGTTCAAACGATAAGATCTTCGTAGAATATGTGGGATCCAATATGGGCATCCAGG
Organism: Hordeum vulgare subsp. vulgare; assembly: GCF_904849725.1. Lineage (NCBI taxonomy): Eukaryota > Viridiplantae > Streptophyta > Magnoliopsida > Poales > Poaceae > Hordeum > Hordeum vulgare. The sequence continues at coordinate 329,906,898 of NC_058522.1, read as the reverse complement.
TCCCGCTATTGGATATTGACCGAGGAGTCACTCGGGTCATGTCTACATAGTTCTCGAACCCGCAGGGTCTGCACACTTAAGGTTCGACGTTGTTTTATGCGTATTTGAGTTATATGGTTGGTTACCGAATGTTGTTCGGAGTCCCGGATGAGATCCAGGACGTCACGAGGAGCTCTGGAATGGTCCGGAGGTAAAGATTGATATATAGGAAGTCCTGTTTTGGTCACCGGAAAAGTTTCGGGCTCATCGGTAGTGTATCGGGAGTGCCGGGAGGGGTGCCGGGGACCATCGGGAGGGGTGTCACGCCCCAAGGGGTCTCATGGGCTATGGGAAGAGATAAACCAGCCCCTAGTGGGCTGGAATAAGTTCCCACTAAGGCCCATAAGGTTTGAGAAGAAAAAAACACAAGGTGGAAAGAGTTTCCAAGTGGGAAGGTGGAATCCTACTCCAAGTAGGATTGGAGTAGGACTCCTCCACCTCCAATTTCGGCCAAACCTTGAGGGTTTGAGGCTGCCTCTTCCCTCCCCCTCCCTCCTATATATACTGAGGTATTAGGGCTGATTTGAGACAACTTTTGCCACGGCAGCCCGACCACATACCTCCACTGTTTTACCTCTAGATCGCGTTTCTGCGGAGCTCGGGCGGAGCCCTGCCGAGATTAGATCACCACCAACCTCCAGAGCGCCGTCACGCTGCCGGAGAACTCATCTACCTCTCCGTCTCTCTTGCTGGATCAAGAAGGCCGAGATCATCGTCGAGCTGTACGTGTGCTGAACGCGGAGGTGCCGTCCGTTCGGCACTAGATCGGAGCGGATCGTGGGACGGATCGCGGGATGGTTCGTGGGACGGTTCGCGGGGCGGATCGAGGGACGTGAGGACGTTCCACTACATCAACCGCGTTTCTTAACACTTCTGCTGTGCGATCTACAAGGGTACGTAGATCGGAAATCCCCTCTCGTAGATGGACATCACCATGATAGGTCTTCGTGCGCGTAGGAAAATTTTTGTTTCCCATGCGACGTTCCCCAACAGTGGCATCATGAGCTAGGTTCATGCGTAGATGTCTTCTCGAGTAGAACACAAAAGTTTTTGTGGGCGGTGATGTGCGTTTTGCTGCCCTCCTTAGTCTTTTCTTGATTCCGCGGTATTGTTGGATTGAAGCGGCTTGGACCGACATTACTCGTACGCTTACGAGAGACTGGTTTCATCGTTACGAGTAACTCCGTTGCTCAAAGATGACTGGCAAGTGTCGGTTTCTCCAACTTTAGTTGAATCGGAATTGACCGAGGAGGTCCTTGGATGAGGTTAAATAGCAATTCATATATCTCCGTTGTGGTGTTTGCGTAAGTAAGATGCGATCCTACTGGATACCCATGGTCACCACGTAAAACATGCAACAACAAAATTAGAGGACGTCTAACTTGTTTTTGCAGGGTATGCTTGTGATGTGATATGGCCAACGATGTGATGTGATATATTGGATGTATGAGATGATCATGTTGTAATAGTTAATATCGACTTGCACGTCGATGGTACGGCAACCGGCAGGAGCCATAGGGTTATCTTTATAACTGACGTTTGTGCTTGCAGATGCGTTTACTATTTTGCTAGGACGTAGCTTTAGTAGTAATAGCATGAGTAGCACGACAACCCCGATGGCGACACGTTGATGGAGATCATGATGATGGAGATCATGGTGTGACGCCGGTGACAAGAAGATCGTGTCGGTGCTTTGGTGATGGAGATCAAGAAGCACGTGATGATGGCCATATCATGTCACTTATGAATTGCATGTGATGTTAATCCTTTTATGCACCTTATTTTGCTTAGAACGACGGTAGCATTATGAGGTGATCTCTCACTAAAATTTCAAGACGAAATTGTGTTCTCCCCGACTGTGCACCGTTGCTACAGTTCGTCGTTTCGAGACACCACGTGATGATCGGGTGTGATAGACTCAACGTTCACATACAACGGGTGCAAAACAGTTGCGCACGCGGAACACTCGGGTTAAGCTTGACGAGCCTAGCATGTGCAGACATGGCCTCGGAACACATGAGACCGAAAGGTCGAGTATGAATCATATAGTTGATATGATTAGCATAGAGATGCTTACCACTGAAACTATTCTCGACTCACGTGATGATCGGACTTGAGATAGTGGATTTGGATCATGTACCACTCAAATGACTAGAGAGATGTACTTTTTGAGTGGGAGTTCTTAAGTAATATGATTAATTGAACTAAATTGTCATGAACATAGTCTAATGGTCTTTGCGAATTACGATGTAGCTTGTGCTATAGCTCTACTGTTTTTATATGTTCCTAGAGAAAATTTAGTTGAAAGTTGATAGTAGCAAACTTTGCAGACTAAGTCTGTAAAACCAAGGATTGTCCTCGTTGCTACGCAGAAGGCTTATGTCCTTAATGCACCACTCGGTGTGCTGCACCTCGAGCGTCGTCTGTGGATGCTATGAACATCCGACATACACGTTTCTGATGACTACACGATAGTTCAGTGCAAAATACTTAATGGCTTAGAAGCAAGGCGCCGAAAACGTTGTAAAACGTCACGGAACATAAGTGATGTTCTAAAGAGATGAAATTGTGATTTCATGCTTGTGCCCTTGTTAAGAGGTACGAGACCTCCGACAAGATTCTTTGTCCACAAAGTAAAGGAGAAAAGCTCAATCGTTGAGCGTGTGCTCAGATTGTCTGAGTACGACAATCGCTTGAATCAAGTGGGAGTTAATCTTCCAGATGAGATAGTGATAGTTCTCCAAAGTCAATGCCACCAAGCTGTGAGAGCTTCGTGATGAACTATAACATATCAAGGATAGATACAATGATCCTTGAGCGATTCGCGATGTTTGACGCTGCGAAAGTAGAAATCAAGAAGGAGCATCAATAGTTGATGGTTTGTAAAACCACTAAGTTTCAAGAAAGGCAAGGGCTAGAAGGGATACTTCGTGAAACGGCAAAACAGTTCCTGCACTAATGAAGAGACCCAAGATTAAACCCAAACCCGAGACTAAGTGCTTTTGTAATGAGGGGAACAGTCACTGAGGCGGAGCAACTCTAGATACTTGGTAGATAAGAAGGCTGGCAAAAGTCAAGAGAAGTATATTAGATATACATGATGTTGATGTGTACTTTACTAGTACTCCTAGTAGCATGAGGGTATTGGATACCGGTTCGGTTGCTAAGTGATTAGTAACACGAAATGAAAGCTACGGCATAAATGGAGACTAGCTAAAGGCGAGGTGACGATACGTGTTGGAAGTGTTTCCAAGGTTGATGTGATCAAACATCGCACGCTCCCTCTACCATCGGGATTGGTGTTAAACCTAAATAATTGTTATTTGGTGCTTGCGTTAAGCATGAACATGATTGGATCGTGTTTATTGCAATACGATTATTCATTTAAAGAGAATAATGGTTACTCTATTTTCTTGAATAATCACCTTCAATGGTTTATTGAATCTCGATCGTAGTGTTACACATGTTCATGATATTGGTGCCAAAGATACGAGTTAATGATGATAGTATCACTTACTTGTGGCACTGCCGCTTGAGTCATGTTGGTATAAATTGCATGAAGAGGCTCCATGCTGATGGATCTTTGTACTCACGTGATTTCGAATCACTAGTGACATGCAAATCATACCACATGAGCAAGGCCTGGTTTTCATTGAGATGAAATAAGATAGTAACTTGTTGGAAGTGATACATTTTGATGTATGCAGTCCAATGGGTGCTGAGGCACGCAGTGGATATCATTATGTTCTTACTTCAATGACGATTTGAGTAGATACTAGAGTACTTACTTAATGAATCACAAGTCTGAAATATTGAAAAGTTCAATTCTGTTTCGGAGTGAAGTTCGTCGTAACAAGAGGATAAACTGTCTACGATATGATCGTGGAAATGAATATCTGAGTTACGAGTTTTGGTACACAGCTAAGACAATGTGGAAATTGTTTCGCAGTTCATGCCACCTGGAACATCATAGTGTGATGATGTGTCTAAACGTCATAGCCACGCACTATTTGGTATGGTGCATACTATGATGTCTCTTATCGAATTACCACTATCGTTTATGGGTTATGCATTAGAGACAACCGCACTCACTATAAATAGGGCACCGCGTATTTCCGTTGAGATGACAGCAGTATAGACTGAGGTTTAGAGAAATCTAAACTGTCGTTTCTTGAAAGTTTGGGGCTTCGACACTTATGTGAAAAAGTTTCAGTCTGATAAGCTCAAACCCAAAGCGGATAAATGCATCTTCATAGGATATCCAAAACAGTTGGGTACATCTCCTATCTCAGATCCGAAAGCGAAGTGTTTGTTTCTAGAAACGGATCATTTCTCGAGGAAAGGTTTCTCTCGAAAGAATTGAGTGGGAGGGTAGTAGAACTTGATGAGGTTATTGAACCATCACTTCAATTGGTGTGTAGCAGGGCGGAGGAAGTTGTTCCTGTGGCGCCTACACCAATTGAAGTGGAAGCTGATGATGGTGATCATCGAGCATCGGATCAAGTTACTACAAGCCTCGTAGGTTGACAAGGTCGCGTACTACTGCAGAGTGGTACGGTAACCCTGTCTTGGAGGTCATGTTGTTAAGCAACAATGAACTTACGAGTTATGGAGAAAGCAATGGTGGGCCCAGATTCCGACAAATGGCTGGAAGCCATGAAATCCGAGAAAGGATCCATGTATAAAAACAAAGTGTAGACTTTGGAAGAACTACTTGATGGTCATAGGACTATTGAGTAAAGATGGATCTTTAAAAGGAAGACAGACGATGATAGTGATAAGTCACTATTAAGAAAAGCTCGACTTGTCGCAAAGATGTTTCCGACAAGATCAAATAGTTGACTATGATGAGACTTTCTCACTCGTAGCGATGCTAAAAGTCTGTTAGAATTATGTTAGTAGTTGCTGCATTATTTATGAAATATTGCATGTAGGATGTCAAAACATTGTTTCCTCGACGGTTTCCTTGAGCAAACATTGTATGAGATACAACCATGAGGTTTTGTCGATCCTAAAGATACTAGCAAGTATGCAAGCTCCAGCGATCCTTCAATGGACTGGTGCAAGCATCTCGGAGTTGGAATATACACTTTGGTGAGATGATCAAAGATTTTGGTTTGTACAAGGTTTATGAGAAACTTGTATTTCCAAAGAAGTGAGTGGGAGCACTATAGAATTTCTAATAAGTATATGTGGTTGACATATTGTGGATCAGAAGTAATATATAATTTTTGTAAAGCATACAAGGTTGTTTGAAAGGAGTTTTCAAAGGAGTACCTGGATTGTGCTACTTGAACGTTGAGCATCAAAGATCTATGGAGATAGATCGAAAGCGCTTAATGGAAGTTTCAACAAGATCCATGCCTTGACAAGTTTTTGAAGGAGTTCAAAATAGATCAGCAAAGAAGGAGTTCTTGGTTGCGTTGTGAGGTGTGAATTTGAGTAAGACTCAAAACCCGACCCCGACAGAATAAAGAGAATAGACGAAGGTCGTCTTCTATGCCTTGGCCGTAGAATCTGAAGTATGCCATGCTGAGTACCGCACCTGATGTGTGCCTTGCAGCAAGTCTGTTGAGAGGTACAGAGAGTGATCCATGATTGAATCACTAGCAGCGGTCAAAATTTATCCTTAGTAACTGATGTACTAAGGAATTTTCTCGATTATGGAGGTGGTTAAAGAGTTCGTCGTAAAGGGTTACGTCGATGCAAGCTTTGACACTAATCTGAATAACTATGAGTAGTGAAACGGATTCGTATAGTAGAGTAGATATTTGGAGTATTTCCAAATAGCGCATAGTAGCAGCATCTATAAGATGACATAAAGATTTGTAAAGAACACACGGATCTAAAAGTTTCAGAACCGTTGACTAAAACCTCTCTCACGAGCAAGACGTGATCAGACCCCATAACTATACGGGTGTTGGATTCGTTGGAATCACATGGTGATGTGAACTAGATTATTGACTCTAGTGCAAGTGGGAGACTGTTGGGAATATGCCCTAGAGGCAATAACAAATTAGTTATTATTATATTTTTTAGTTCATGATAATCGTTCCAGTTGGTTCCTCACTACCAGCTGAAGAATCTGCAGAAAGAACACCTTCACCAAAAGCTTCAAAGGTGAAGAAGATAACTCCGTCTGCATCAGACGTGAAGAAAACAAGGGCTGCTGAAAAGGAAGCAAAGAAGAGAAAAGCCTCCTCAGCAGTGGAAGAGACAGAGGCAAAGCGCCACAAAGAAACTGAAGAATCTGCCCCTCTGGACCCGGTACCTCTAAATGTCGCACGTTCATATGAAATGGTCGTCATTGATGACCCAGCTACAAGGGCAGATGAGGAAATGAAGGATGTCGCCTCTGAGGAACACACTGATGAGGAAATTCAGATTGATGACAGTCCTCAACCTCTTATTCCTCAGACCGAGACTGCTCAAGCATCAGCTGCACCAGCTGATGAAACTGCTTCTGTCACAAAGCCAGCTGAAGAAAAACAAGCTGAGGAAAATGTACATTCTGAGCAGACTCCTCAAGATGAGGAACAGGCTGACCCAACTCCTCAAAATGAGAAAGAAGCAGAAATTCCTCAGCCTGAAGCTCAACCAAAGCAAGCATCATCTCCCCAACAAGAAGTACCAGCTGATGAATTTCCTCAACTTGAAGAAAATGCTAAAGAAAATGTACCCGCCCAAGACAATGAATTCATTGTGCTCAACCCAAAGACTGCCATGGTTGTCTCCTCCCCCATTCCTCAGCAAAATCTCAAGCCAGTTCAGCGCCAGCCATTCTCCAAGCGTCCAAAGTTTCAGAACATGTATTTCATCGGCGAGAACCCTTATGACAAGCCTCAAATGAGGCATCTGAAGTTTTGGACAAGGACTAAGATGAACTACTATGCCTCTGTGCTCTGTGGACGAAACAAGATATTCCAGCACAGGCATATTCCTCATGTTGAGCTTGAAGCAATACCCTGTCTGGAACCAGTCCTCAATGTACTACACGATGCAGGTTTGCTGCCTATGTGCTCAGACATATCAGACTGGAATAGTGAGCTTATTCTTCAGTTCTATGCCACTCTGCACATATCTGGCAACGCTGATGACATCAACACTTGGGTGTTTGACTGGATGTCCCAAAATACTCACTACAAAGCTCCTGCTTCTGAACTCCTCAGAGAACTGCCCGTACCAATTCCCTCATATGGGGCAGTGAAGCTTTACGGTGAGCGTGAGCTGCCAAATGGAATGATGGAAGTCCTCATGAAGCCTTTGGCTGCAGGAAAACCCTCAAGAACCACATTCCTCGTCCATGAGCTCAAGTACACACCCCGGTCTGTCTACAGAATCCTCTGCAGTGTGCTCGCGCCAATCAAAGGCCATGACGATGAAGAAGATGTTGTAGGCCTCATGAAGAATATCCTGTTCAACATCATTCACGGTATTCCTATCAATATCCATGATTTCTTCTTGAGAACTTTGGCCGACAATGCAATGTGCCCCTATGATCACAAGATTTATGCCCCGTGGATCATGAGATTCATCAGGACAAGGACAGGCATCAACTTCCACGCTGATTTCCAAAACCACATGGGTTATATGCCTCCTATCCGGTTCAACAAGAAGACTTTCGAGCCCATCGAAGGAAAAGGAAAATCTGTGATTCAAGAAGGCAGCAGGCCCCTTGATGGCCAGTTCAAAGAGCCAGAAGCATATTCTTCATGGGACGATACTGAGACTCGTCTAGCAAGCCCTGTTCCTCCTCGCGTGCTGAACACCAGAGAGCTCCTCCTCAGTCTTCACCAGAAGGTGGATCACAACCACAAATGGGTCAAACGCTAGTTTGGTGCCATTGTGAAAACCCTCACTGAAACTCAAAACGTTGTGAAGCTTAATCATCACTATCTGCATGAGGTTTTCGATCGCACCTGGGCTACACTTGCACATCTGAAGACCCAGACTGAGCTTGAAGAAATGAACTTTGAGCAGGACTTTGACTGGTCGTGGCCTCCCAAGAGAAAGTTCAGGCCCATTCCAGTGCCAGACCTTGAAGACAGCTCCTTTTCTTCATTCCGCACTGCTGAATCTGATGAGGAACAACTCGACACAGCAACCGGCCCAAGGAAGAAGACTACCCCCAAGAAGCGTCACGGCTCTTCATCAACCGCCAAGAAATGAAGTCTTCACAGGCGTTAGTCCTCAGTTTGTCCCTTTTTGTCACTTGATGACAAAGGGGGAGAAACTCAAGAGTTAGTCTTCAAGAGGGATATTTTTGGGGCTTATGAACTGTATTTAAGTTACAAACTCTTGGCTCTTCTGAAGTTTTTATGTAATGAGTTGTAACTTAAGCCCGATGGTACTATGACGCTTTTGAACGTTTTTCTTCGCATGCTTATTCCTCAAGTTTTAATGCACACATGCTGGAATTCGTCAGATACCATTTGCCATCATGCATCTTCATTTTCTTCATATGATATGTTATATGTATGCATGATTTACAAGACTCACGGGGAGATCTCCATGATATAAATCATCAATGTGCATCTGCTATAAAAGCAAAATCCTCAAGGTATGCACATCTTCACGGGGAGTCTCCCTGAATCTTGTTTTCAAATTCCTCAAATGAGTATTTACACTTCATATTTTTTATCCCTGTTGAAGACTTAACCTAATTGTCATCAACCACCAAAAAGGGGGAGATTGTAAGTGCATCTAGTGCCCCTTAGTGATTTTGGTGGTTTGAAGACTTATAGGTTAAGTATCTAATGTGTTTATGAGTATACACAGGATTTATAAGTCATTGAGGAGTTTGAGATATTTGAAGAATATCGACCCCTAAAAATGTATATCTTCAGTTGAAGAAATTGGTCTGAAGCTGAAGAAATGAATCGCGAGGAATCTGCGATGAAATTGATATTCCTCATGAAGATACTGATATTGAGAAGACCGGTGGTTCCTGAAGAAAATCATTCTGAAGAAATTGAAGCGTGAAGATTTATGTTTTCTGTTTTACTTTCTTCGCATTTGATGAATAGGAACACCGTACTGTTAAAGGGGGTCAAAGTAACACTATGGAATGGATTTCCTCATGATGCTCAACCCAAGCCTAATCCTACCAACAGCCTCAAGTGAGGAATATGAGTGACATGAGGACTCTCACAGTTGAGGGTCCCGACCGTTTCGATAACCACGCCAAGTCACTGGTCTTATCCACTCCAACAGTCATATTATTTAAGGGCATTAGTGTCAAATCATGTCGGGATGCTCCCAGGCTATAAATAGCCACCCCCACAACTACTAGCTGGTTGGCTGCTTCGTTAGAAACTGACACTTGTCATAAGAGCAACCCAAATTCCTCAGAGCCTTCGAGAGTAATTCATCGGTGAGGAAATACCCCATACACCGAAACCACAAACCAAACCTAGTGATTGAGCATCACTGAAGAAGTTGTTCCTGTGTGGGACTGAAGCCTTTTACCTTTGAGGACTGTGCATCCTCCAGACGGTTAGGCGTCATGGTCTAGAGCAATCCAGCAGTCAATTGTGGATCGCCGGGTGACCAAGTTTGTGAGGGTTTGGAAGTTTGCCCTGAAGACTTACCACGAGTGTTGGGCGAGGACTGTGTGTCCTTAGCTCAAGGATAATACGGTAGGGACTGGGTGTCCTTTGGTTTCAATACCAAGCCGCTCCAAACCAGATGTACAACTGTCACAACAGTTGGAACTGGGTCATCAACAACTGTCTTCACTGAGAAACGGGTTCTAATTCCTCAACTCTTTACTTTCCTTGTATTGTGTGTTGATGACTTTCACTGTGAATGTTTGAAGAATTTGCTGAAGACTTTCTCTGAATTTCCTCAACCTCAAGTTCTTCACGATAGTTAATCATCATATGTATTCTGCGTGCCTGCTTACTGTGCAATCTGTTTTCACATTCTTCACTCTGAAATACTGCTGTTGTGAACGTTTGCACGTCTGATCCTTTACTGTTTCCGTTGTAAGTTAGTCATCAGTGAGGAATTTCCTCAAAAGGAATTTCCTCAGTGATGAAATTCTAAAAATCTCCTATTCCCCCCCTCTAGTCGATATAACGCACTTTCAAGAATACGGTAGGGACTGTCTGTCCTGGGACTGTGTGTATTTTGGTTTCAATACCAAGCCGCTCCAAACCAGACGTACGACTGTCACAACAATTGGAACTGGGTCATCAACCACTGTCTTCACCGTGTTACGGGTTCTATTTCTTCAACTCTTTAAATTCCTCAATATTGTATGTTGAAGATTTTCACTGTCTCTGTTTGAAGAATTTGCTGAAGACTTTATCTGAATTTCCTCAACCTTAAATTCTTCACACTAGTTAATCCTCGCCTGCTTACTCTGTGCATGTGTACTGTGCAAACTGTTTTTCATAATCCTCATTGATAAAACTGTTGTAGTAATACTTTGCACTCCTGATCCTTTGATGTTTCCGCTGCAAGTTATTCATCAGTGAGGAATTTCCTCAAAAGGAATTTCCTCAGTGTTGAAATTCTAAAAATCTCCTATTCACCCCCACTAGTCAATATAACGCACTTTCAAAGATCTTTATTGGTCGAACCACAATGTCAAGGATTCAGTTAATCCCGTATGTAGTTCCCTTTGTTTATTAGTATGTTACTTTCCCGAGGTTCGACCGTCGGCATCTTCATACCTAATTCAAACTCATTACCGACAAGTCTCTTTACTCGTCCCGTAATACAAGATCCCGTGGATAAATCTTTAGTCACATTGCTTGCAAGCTCATCATGATGTTGTATTACCGAGTGGGCCCTAAGATACCTCTCCGTCACACGGAGTAACATATCCCAGTCTTGATCCATGCCAACTCAACAGGCATCCTTGGAGATACGTGTAGAGCATCTTTATAGTCACCCAGTTACGTTGCAACGTTTGATACACACAAGGTACTCCTCCAGTGTCAATGAGTTGCATGATCTCATGGTCATGGGAACAGATACTTTGACATGCAGAAAATAATAGCAATAAACTAACACAATCATATGCTGCATTCATAGTTTGGGTCTTGTCCATCACATCATTCTCCTAATGATGTGATCCCATTATCAAATGACAACTCATGTCTATGGCCAGGAAACGTTGACCATCTTTGATCAAGGAGCTAGTTCATTAGAGGCTCACCAGGGACACAATGTTGTCTATGTACCCACTAATGTATTTGAGTTTCCAATCAATACAATTCTAGCGGAAAAGAGGGTGCGAGGGAAAGGTATGTGATGATTTCACCCAAACCTTTTCGAAGCGGACCCCCTCTTAATAGTATGGATTTTCGTACGACTCGAGTCCACCGATAACGAAACGTAAGAGAGAAAGTCGTCGTCATATCAATATACTGAGGGGCATGAATCGTCTTTGTGCCAAATGAAGAAATGCCTGAAAGGCTTAGTGCACACGATTAGTCCGCAAAAGCATTGTCATCAATCACCAAAACCAGTAGGATAGAAATATGCCCTTACAAAGGTGGTATCAAGGGGATCAGATGGAGTGAATGAAAACATGTGGGGCCTTCGTTGGTTGGGTGGAGCGAACCAAAACCAACGACAACCTAAGACTGAGCCTTTAGGAGTAGAGACTAGAGGATTTCCACCATACCCTATTGTGACACAAGTTTGAAGTCTCCTCTAGTTCCCTCTAGTTCTAGTTCTAGTTGATCCTAGTTGATCTATAGAGGTAGATCTAAGTGCTCTAATCCTTATAATTAAAAGCTGGGTGTGGTTATAATCGCCTCCTTCTAATTCTACGATGACGATTAGGTCCGGACGACAAAGCGTTGTCGGGTCATGAAGGTTGCACACTTGCAATCAAGTAGAGAGGTCGTGCTTTTGGGCTTTAGTTCGAGGGACTGTTCGTGTGCGGTTCATAGGGTCGTTCATCGACGGTTCGAGGAACTCCAAGTACGATCTACACCGACACGTTCTTCTTCCGCTGTGACTCAGTGACGGTAACGATTGTGATCCCGACCATTTAATGTATCTTCATAGTATTCCTGGTTGATCGTAGGACGAAAAATGTTGTTTTCTACTACGTTTTAACACTAACTTGTCAATTTTAGCTTCACATGTCATATATAAGGAGTAGAATGTGATAATATTTCTTAAAATAGGATAAAGCGTTGGCACGAGATCATAGTTGGGGGGGTATTTTTATAGTAATTTTGAATAACATACTATAAAAATGTAATGATTAGAGCTAAATATTAAAGACCACATGACATGTCAAAAAGCAACACTCTTTTAACATAGCGTGGTTTCTGGATTTGTAGCACACATTGATGTCTGCATTGATAAACCTAACCCAATATACTAGGATGGGCCGTACATATACATTTAAGTTTTTTAGTTTTTTTGCATATAGTATGAAGGTCTTGTTTGGATACTCTAACTCAATTAGATGTTAGATTTAGATTCTAACCGTGAACTAAGCCTCAACTAACTTTACCTTCGCCACTAGTCACGTCTATACTATGTTGTTGTTTATAGTTTGATCTTAGGACTAAGTAGGTTGTTTCTTTTTGCGAGACTTATTAAACAAAGAAAAAGGTTTGCGTCACAAGTTTGTGAAAAAAATAAGATAGTTGTAAAGACATTTTGTAAAATATCATTGCGATATTATTTTATGAAAAAGCAGACAAATTACTTATATTTTGAGAAACAATTACAATCAACCGCTCGATCACGCGTTGAGTTTCATCACATGCGTCATGTATTACATATGAGTTGGATCGAAAAACTCACGACCTCTATCGATCCGTAAAGACCTTCACCACTTAACGTGTGCCTAGGCCACCTTGACAATTTTTCGACAACATCATCTGTATTGAAGAAGCTCTTCCGCGACAACATCCATGTTGTAAAGAAGTTAGGATAAAAAAAAATCTATAACATCATCTTATGTTGCACAAGTCCTTCCATAACAACACTTGCGTTTAAAAAAAATCTGCAACAGAAACTTTGTTGCAAAATGTTTCTACAACAAAATATCTTTCGTAAAGGGTTCCATAATATTATCTTTGTTGTATTAATGAGAAAAAAAGGATGGACCATTGAATAGGCCTAGATCAAAGGACGATGGAGGCGGTAGATCTTTTAAAACGATCGGCCGTCCGAGCCGTACCGTGGCCTTATATTTTGTCAGTTTATTTTATTTTGACCTTTTTCTTCTTTGACACACGCACATAGGGAGGGTCGAGGAACGAGTGGCCAGGGTTTTGTCCTTCCTCGCCACAAGGTCGAGTGAGGTCCCCAGCTCTCCCATTACACACTTCCCCAGTCATCCACCAAAGGCGCAGAGGAGAGGAGAGGAGAGGAGAAGGCGAGAAGGAGGAAGAAGATGCCTTGCCTGAACGTGTCGACGAACGTGAACCTGGAGGGGGTGGATACCTCCGCCGTCCTCGCCGACGCCTCCAGCACCGTCGCAACCATCATCGGCAAGCCGGAGGCCGTACGCTCCTTTCCCCATCTCCCCCCCTTTCCTCAGCATCTTGCCTAGGCCTGTTCCCTCTTGTCGCGGGCGTCCATATCTCCTTGTCGATCCATATAGGCGTGGCCGCCCCCTGGATTCCGTCCGTCTCCTAGGTCTGGCGCTCCATTCTGTTAGGGTTTTAGGGGATCGATTAGATGCTGGGGGTTTGTTCCCCTTCCTTTGGGCAACTATTCATGTGTTGCTTTACGCTGGAAGATCTTTGTCCCCGTGACTGCTGAAATAGGGGATACGGGGTCTTGATTCTAGGTTTGTATTGACATTTTCATGTGTGGGACAAGTTGGAGGCCGTCATCTGGGGTTATGTCCAGTTTAGGACCGTGCTTCTTATGGTCATGTGTTTGTTTGTTGGTGAACTTAGACCAACCAGACACAAAAACAAATCACATTCTTGTCAAATAAACTTTGTACTTCTTGTAAATTTACTACCTCTTTGTCTATATGTAAGACGTTTTTGCAGTTCAAATTGAACTGCCAAAACATCTTATATTTAGGAACAGAAGTGTGTATCCATTAGCATACACGTGAAAATGGAAAACTTGGACTGAGCCTGGATAGAATCAAGGTTCGATTTCTTGATGTTTGCTAGTCAAGTCGTTGTCTTCTTGATTTGGATATGTTCTTCAAATCAGTTACTCTCTACGATCCGAATTAATTGACGCAGCCTCTGTACAATGTATATCTCTTAGTCTCAGTATGATAAGCATCAAAGGTATTTGATGTGCTATGGCATGCATATGCTGAAACTTGAAGTGGATGGGCAGGTTAGTTGCTAAAGGGATAAAATAGAACCAACCTGTCTCTACAGAAACAAATCAGATAATAAACATGGTCGACATCTTCAATATTTACGGATTTCTCTGTAAAGATAGCATAAGATTGGAAACTTTGAGAGTAACATGAAGTTGATGTGTATCTTTCTCTCCAAAAAATCTTGAACCTTCATATCTTCCGTTTTTCTTGGTCATTGCAACGCCAAAATGAGTTGATTAGGAGGTTATGGTTAGTGTCTATAGCAAGGCTAGAGTAACACAGTTTATTCTGTTTTAGTCTTTTAGAGATTTTCCTTTGGGAGGCAATATCTGAAAGTCCTTCCAGAACTACATCTTGACTTGCTCTGCTTGACTTTTGAACGTAGAAGTATTTCACATTAACAACATATGGCTGTTTTATGTGTTCTCTAATTGCTAATTCAGAACCTCATATATCAGAAAATTATAAAATATACGCGGTAGCATTAATCTGTTGTAAATCTGGACAGCTCATGTTTAACCCGTCAGAACTTTATTTGCTTATGCTTTTACAGAAATACAGGTCGTTTCCTTGTTCGCAAGTTGTTCTTTTGTAAATGTACTGGTGTATTATTTTGGTAAGCTAACTGTACTTTTTTGAAGTGTATACATCAACTTTAACAGAAAAAATGGCTTCAATAGCTACTTTTGTTGTTATATCGGACATATTTAAAATCAGAAGGACTTGCATGGTTATTTATATTTATGATACCGAAGCCAGTTATAATGAAGCTCTTAGTTAGCATGTCATTCTGTAGATTTGGAGATATTATATGCTTGTATACAATGTCAGACACTCGAACTACTGAAAATTAGGCTGTGACAGTTTTCTGGTTTTTTAGCTGACCGAGTAGCGTGTATACCAAATCTTTCTCGCCTTCTTTATCCTAGGTCTGGCGCTTCATTCTGTTAGGGTTTTGGGGGATCGATCAGATGCTGGGGGTCTGTTCCCCTTCCTTTGGGAAATTATTCATGTTTGCTTTGCCCTGGAAGTTCTTTGTCCTGCAACTGTTGAAATTGCGGATACGGGTTTTTTATCTGTAGGTTTGTATTGACACTTTCATGTGTGGAACAAGTTCGAGGTAGTGATCTGGGGTTATGTCCAGCTTAGGACTGTGTTTCTTATGGTCATGTGTTTGTTTTTGAACCAAATAAACTTTGTAGTTCTTGATATTTATCAATTAGCATGCACGTGAAATTGAAAGATTGGACTAAGGTGGAACGGAATCAAGGTTCAGTTTGTTGCTTTTTGTTGGTCAAGTCGTTGTCTTCTAATTTTGGATATGTTCTTCAAATCAGTTAGCATTTTATATCTCTTAGTCTCAGTATGATAAGCATCAGGGGTGTTTGATGTGCTGTTACTTGCTGTTACATGAATATGCTGAAACTTGAAATACATGTTACTCCCTCCGGTCCTTTTTAGTCTGCATATAAGTTTTGTCTGAAGTCAAAGTATCTCTACTTTGACCAAACTTATAGAAAAAATTATCAACATTCATCATGGCAAATCAATATTGTTAGATTCTTTACGAAATGTAGTTTCATATTGTATATATTTGGTATTGTAGATATTTGTATTTTTTAATATAAATTTGGTCAAACTTTATAAAGTTTGACTTGACCGAAATCTAATATCCGGAGTAAAAAGGACCGGAGGGAGTACTTGGTAACATGGTGAAATGGAACCAACATGACTTTCATACAAAGACAAATCAGATAACGAACATGGCCGACATATTACAGATTTGTCTGTAAACATAGCATACAATATCTGGAAAACTTCAAGAGTACCATGAAGTTTATGTGTAGCTTTCTCTCAAAAGATCTTTGAAACCTTCATGTTTTCCATTCTTGTTGGCCATTGTGCCACCATTAATTGATTAGGAGGTTATGATTATTGTCTATAGCAAGTCTAGAGTGAATATGTTGTTTCACAGTTTATTTAATTTTAGAGATTTCACTTTTGGGAGGCAATATCTGCAAGTCTTTCCAGAAATACATGTTGATTTGCTCTGCTTGTCTTTCCAATGTAGAAGTATTTCACATTCACAAGATATGGCTGATTTCTGTGTGTTCCTCTATAATTGCTACTCCCTCCGTCGCATAATGTAAGACGTTTTTTTAACACTACACTAGTGTAAAAAAACATCTTACATTATGGGACGGAAGGAGTAATTCAGAACCTCATGTATCAGAAAATTATAAAATATACGCAGTACCATTAATCTGTTGTAAATCTGGACAGCTCATGTTTTACTCTAGGCGCTTCATGTGCCACAGATATCACACCTACCACCTTTCAGAACTTTATTTGCTTATGTTTTTACAGAAATACAGGCCATTTCCTTGTTTGTCAAGTTTTTCTGTTCTAAATATACTGGGGTATTACTTTGGAAGGCTAATTGTACTTAGATTAGTTGTTTTAAAATGTAGCAATACAGTAGTATATAAAAAATGGCTCCAATTGCTACTTTTGTTGTTATATCAGACATATTTAATATCAAAATGAAGCGGACGACTTGCTCTCTAGATTTGGTGATATGATATGATTGCAGAACATACAATGTCAGACTCGAACTACTGAAAATTAGGCTGTGACAGTTTTCTGTTTTTTAGCTGACCGAGTAGCGGGTATACCAAAGTTCTTTCTCACCGCCTTTATCATCAGATACTAACTTGAGTGCTTCCGGCAGTATGTGATGGTTGTTCTCAAGGGTTCAGTGCCCATGGCATTCGGAGGTACCCAGGAGCCTGCAGCCTATGGCGAGCTTGTTTCCATCGGAGGGCTGAACCCTGATGTGAACAAGAAGCTGAGCGCTGGCATTGCTTCCATCCTGGAGTCAAAGCTGTCCATCTCCAAGTCCCGCTTCTACCTCAAGTTCCATGATTCAAAGGCAAGCAGACATTATTTGTCAGCGACTGCTCATCCATGGGTCTTGATCAGACATCATCATGTTCTCATTGCATTTCTGCTGTTTGTTAGGCCCATCCTGCACAAGAACATGCTCAATGTTTGCATGCTTTGCATCAAGAGTAGATCATGTAAATGTCCATCTGTCGTTTGAACTCGTAGTCGTCGTGTTAGCTCCACAGTGGCTTCCTTTCTATACTAGTAGATGCTTATTATATGAACTCTAATTAACCTTTTTTTCTCTGCACCTTACAGCGCTCGGACTTTGGATGGAACGGAACCACCTTTTAGATGAGTCATATGGCGTGGAGTCCTGTATGAACTTCAGAGTTCCTAATATTCTGTTCATTGCCTATTTAAGGAGAAACTGCGGCAGTAAGACATCGTGTCAGTTTAATGGCCAGTGTTTATGAGTGCTGGACTACTTGTGTGATCTAGTTGGTTTGGTTTCGTACTTGCCATGGCAAGGGATCGTCGCAACTGTTCGGTTCGATTTGTAATCATGAATCCTTTCTGACGTCCTCTTTTTATTTGTGCTGGTTGTTGAGTTCCAGTTGTTTGCTGCGTGAACTAAAATTCACGATTTGCGTTAGGTGCACCCTGCAACTAAAATTCAGGATTTGTGTTTGGCATCACGGTGATGCGAGATAACCTTCGTCCGCTTAATTAGCTGCTTTTGATATGCAAATTTGTTTGATTGGATGTTCTTTTCAATCCTTGTTCAGTTGACAGGAAATTGAGGGGGATTAAATCCTGTATAGGTATAACTTAAGTCCCCTTCAATCCTCCCTAATCCCTTTGAGAAGGGATGTGACAGAAGAAGGCATAACAGATTGCACACTCCAAAGCATATACCCCTGTGTGAGATGAAAATGGGGAGGACGATCATGGTCGAGGAACCAAATATGTAGGACAAGCATGATCCCAAACGGTCCGTATTCTGTCTAGATTGAAGCACATCAAAAGCACGTTTATCCTGGTCGTATTTGGTTCCTCCTTAGGCACAACATATTCACTCTAAAATTGGAACCCTTGGTTGTAGATGTTGTCATCACGCTTATCCTTCATGATAATTTTGTGTATGATCACACAAGCAGTCGTCACCTCTTAAAAGTTTTTGGCGTTTCATGTTAGTGCAGAGTGTTAACGATAGCCCATTAAGATTGAAGCATATCAGAAGCACGCTCCACATCCTTTCTAGCCCTCTCTTGTGTTTGAATAAACGTGTCTCTTCTCTCCTTTCGGATTGCATATTGTGTTCACAAGAGTTGACCACCGAGGATAAATATCATTAGCTAGGTAATATCCCTTCCTGTACTGGTGCCCATTGATCTCAAAGTTGACCTATGTGTAGTGTCCTTTTCCAAGTCTTGTGAGCACCGGAGAACGCTGAAGCACGTTGGTGTCATTGTGAGAAAAAACCATGCAAAAAAGTGTCAAATTCAAAGATCTTGTGAAGCCATTGAATCCAGTATGATAGTGCAGCCTTTCACATGCCCTTTATACTGCGCCTACCAAGCAAACGAACAGTTCTTTCACTTCGAGGACATACAATCTATGTTATCAAACATTTCCGGAAAGCCTCTATTTGCATTTATCGCCAACAACCAAGTTGTATTTACAGCAGTTGACTTTCTCAGGTACTCAGGACCAAACACTGCCACCACGGTCTTGTAGAACTTGTACATTGATGCGAGACATGTTGATTCACTCATCCGGACGTACTCATCCACAAGGTCACAAAAAATTCCGTATGCATATGAATAGCCAAAGTGCATTTCTGATAAGAAAAGAAGCCAAACTTACCAAAGGCATCCTCCTTGCACTTAAAGTAATCATCATATGCTATCACTCCCTCCAGAATACGATTTAACACATGCCTAGCAATCCGAAAGTGGCGCCGAAAAAGCATGCAATGATATCTCTCTTTATTGCGGTTCAATGCCAAGGCATGGCCTAGGATTGATCCCCTGAACTTTTGTCGCTGCCTAGTATGTGGTCATTGACGACCAATGCATCAACCACAAACTCCTCATCGTTCGAGCAAAGTCGAACATCCTGCCATCGTGGTGGAGACGTGATTGGTGAAGAGCACACCGACCTTCCCGTACATGCAACAGACCTGTAGAAGCGGAGACGAGGGTGGGCGGCATCCTTGCAATGCAAGGCGGACGGTGTTGGGGCTGACGGGCGGCACTGACGGCCGTGGTTTCTCTAGTACCAACGACAACAAGAAAGGCCACAAACGCCGGCAATAACTCCTCTGAAAGAGGTGAGCGGGGGGGCAGGAGGGGGATTGTGGATGCGGCAAGGCAGGTGGGCGGCAGGCTTGGCCATCGATAGAGTGGCCAAAAAAATGAGGGTGTCGGCTATGGCGGACGAGAGAGGTGTAGGCCGTGTAGGGGGAGGGAAAGGGCATATATTTCACCGACGGATGGGCCACGGGGAGGACAAAGAGAGCACTCGCGTGCGTCCGCTTCGTGTGTGCACGGATGCAAACCGTGACCAAACTTGGATTGGAAATAGGTCGCGAGTGGACAAAAAATGGACACACGTCCGTTTGAATCGTCGCGTTGGGTCGTGATTTTGTGTTCGTTTTGACCCAAATGGTTAGGGACGGACCAAATGTAGGCCTTCCACAACTCTCTATTCCTAGCCTACATCATTACATACAATCTCTAGAAAAAAGACCTCCCTCCTCTCTTAGAGGCCCATGTTGAGAGAGAGTGAGCTCGAGCCGTGCCCAATCCCGGATCCTCCCCAATGGAAAGACTGGCCGGGATGAAGATGTGAGACGTGCTTGGTGCATCCTTGTGTATAGTAGTGTTTTTTAATGATCCAACAAATTACTGGCTTAATTCGGATTTAGGCGGAAACAATGGAAGAGCAATGATGACCCACAAGTATAGGGGATCTATCGTAGTCCTTTAGATAAATAAGAGTGTCGAACCCAACGAGGAGCATAAGGATCTGACAAGTGGTTTTCAGCAAGGTAATATCTGCATGCACTGAAATTATCGGTAACAATTGGTTGTGTGGTGAGATGATTCGTAGCAAGCAACAAGTAACAAAAGTAGCAACGGTGCAGCAAAGTGGCCCAATCCCTTTTGTAGCAAGGGACAAGCCTGGACAAAGTCTTATAGGAGGAAAAACGCTCCCGGGGACACACGAGAATTTCTGTCATGCTAGTTTTCATCATGTTCATATGATTCACGTTCGTTACTTTGATAGTTTGATATGTGGGTGGACCGGCGCTTGGGTACTGCCCTTACTTGAACAAGCATCCCACTTATGATTAACCCCTCTCGCAAGCATCCGCAACTACGAAAGAAGAATTAAGACAAAGTCTAACCATAGCATTAAACTAGTGGATCCAAATCAGCCCCTTACGAAGCAACACATAAACTAGGGTTTAAGCTTCTGTCACTCTAGCAACCCATCATCTACTTACTACTTCCCAATGCCTTCCTCTAGTCCCAAATAATGGTGAAGTGTTATGTAGTCGACGTTCACATAACACCACTAGAGTAAAAACAACATACAACACATCAAAATACCGAACGAATACCAAATTCACATGACTACTATTAGCATGACTTATCCCATGTCCTCAGGAACAAAAGTAACTACTCACAAAGCATAATCATATTCATGACCAGAGAGGTAATGAGTAGCATCAAGGATCTGAACATAAACTCTTCCACCAAGTAATCCAACTAGCATCAACTACAAAGAGTAATTAACACTACTAGCAACCTTACAAGTACCAATCGGAGTCGCGAGACGGAGATTGGTTACAAGAGATGAACTAGGGTTTGGAGATGAGATGGTGCTGATGAAGATGTTGATGGTGATGAGTCCCCTCCTATGAGAGGAGTGTTGGTGATGACGATGGCGACAATTTCCCCCTCCGGGAGGGAAGTTTCCCCGGCAGGATCGTCCTGCCGGAGCTCTAGATTGGTTCTGCTCAAGTTACGCCTCGTGGCGGCGGCGAATCCTCCGAAAAGCCCCCTCCTGAATTTTTTCGGAACGAAACCCTTCATATAGCAGAAGAGGGGAGCCAGTGGGCCAGCAGGGAGCCCACAAGCCCCCTAGGCGCGACCAGGGGGTGGCCGCGCCTACCAGGCTTGTGGCCCCCTGGTTGCGCTCCTCTGGCACTTCTTCAGCCAGTATTTTTTATATATTCCCAAAAAATCCACGTTGATTTTCACGGCTTTTGGAGTTGCGCAGAATAGGCATCTCAAACTTGCTCCTTTTTCAGGCCAGAATTCCAGCTGCCGGCATTCTCTCTCTTCATGTAAACCTTGCAAAATAAGAGAGAAAAGGCATAAGTATTGTACCGTGAAGTGAAATAACAGCCCAAAAAGCAATAAATATCAACATGAAAGCATGATGCAAAATGGACGTATCAACTCCCCCAAGCTTAGACCTCGCTTGTCCTCAAGCGAAAGCTGAGCTCAATAAATATGCCCACATGTTTAGGGAGAGAGGTGTCGACAAAACAAGATACGAACATACATGCATCATGATCATGATCTGAACAACAATACCAACATATAATCTCTCATGCTAAAGTGACAATTCCTTCACAAAGTAAAGTATGGATCAAGAACCTTACCGAGAAATAGCAACCGATAGCCTTTAGTCATTGAAGCAATTGCAATTTATTACAACATCAGAAAGAGTCAAATAAGAGCTTGTAAAGCAAATCCACATACTCAATCATCTTTTCGTTCTCTACAATCGCTACAACTCACATGGTACTCATGAGATCAAAGTTTCAGCTGGACACAGAGAAAGATAGGGGCTTATAGTTTTGCCTCCCAACTGCTTACCTCAAGGGTAATGTCAACAATAATAGTTCATGAATGCTTACCTCCAAGTTGACATATGAATATAGATCTTTCCCTAGCATATGACGTTAGCCAAGATAAAGGCAAAACAAGGAATTGGTGAAGATCACCATGACTCTTACGAGGGAAAAAAGTAAAGGTACAAGATAGGCCCTTCGCAGAGGGAAGCAGAGGTTGTCATGCGCTTTTGAGGTTTGAATGCGTGTCCTCTTAGTGCGGAGGAACGTCACTTTATATTGCCTCCTGTGATAAAGAACTTTATTATGCAGTATGTCGCTTTTATGCCTTCCTCATCACAGGTTCGTACAAAGCTTATTTTCCACACACTAATATATCATACATATTAGGGAGCAATTTTTATTGCTTTCACCAATGACAACTTACTTGAGGGATCTTATTCAATCCATAGGTAGGTATGGTGGACTCTCATGGCAAAACTGGGTTGAAGGTTTATGGATGCACAAGTAGTATCTCTACTTGGTGCGGGAGGTTTGGCTAATATGAGGTGGAAGCAATCGTCACATGCTAAGGGATCTCTAATCATATAACATTGTTCGGAACCAAGCAAACACAATTCATTATGTTGTCTTCCTTGTCCAACATCTACTTCTAAGCATGCAATAGTCCAGTGAGTGTTCACAATCATAGATGGTGTCAAAGATGATGTATTTATATGTGATCCTCTCCTTCTTTATCACTTCCTATTAATTGCAACAATGACCAAGGTCTACGTTTGTCTATCCTCAACAAGTTTCAATCAACATTCTTTTTATATGTGAAGCCATCACTTCCCATAAGATCATTACATGATCTTTCATGCTTTTTTTCTTTTCTCACTCTTTTGATCATGGCAAGAGGCAAAGCCCTCAACTAAGACACTCTTTATTATATGGCTCACGAGCTCGAATACATCGGGGGTGACACAAAGCAAAACTCAAGACTAAAACACTAAGAACTTTATTCTACTAGAGAAAGAGAAAACTTAAAAGGAACAAACTAAAACAAAGGTATAGGCAAAAGATGTGATGGTGATACAATACCGGGGCAACTCCCCCAAGCTTGGCACAAGCCAAGGGGATTTCCCATACCCATGCTTAGTTGTCTTCCTTTGGAGATGATGGTGGTGGAGTTGTTGCAGAGGTCTTGAGCTTGTTTAATTTCCACTTAGCATAAAATTCTGCTCCCTCAGATCATCATTTTCCTCTTCAAGCTTCAACACCCTTTGGCATAATTCCTGCTTACTCTCCTGCTAGAAACGAGAAGGGATAAACAAAGTCTTAGGCTTCTTCCTTGAGTCAAGGAGGCTCGACTTCTTGAACTCCACATGCGTGTGTCCAGGTTGAGGTAGAGGAGCCTCCTCTTCATCGGAACTTGTTTGTTCCTTCCCCTTGGGATTATAATCTTCTTCCTCATCAGTGGTCCAGCCATAAGGATCCAAGTCCCCATAGACCTTGGGGTCAGCAAGGTAATCTGCCACATAGCTCTCCCCCTCTGAATCTTGAGAAGACATCTTGCCCTAAATCTGCGGCAGAAAACAGGCTCGAAACGAAAGCATAGGAAATTTGCATGATACGAGGGTCAGACCTTTCGGGAGAATATATAATGATTTTTTTCACACCAGAAGGAGTACTCCGCACGAAAACGGAGTCTGGGAGGCACACGAGGTGGCCACAAGCCCCCCAAGCGCGGCCAGGGGGTGGGCCCGTGTCTGGCAGGCTTGTCGCCTCCTTGCGCGCTTTCCGGACTACTTCCAATTTTTCTATTTTTTCAAAAATTCCAAAACGGTGAAAAATTCCTACTGGAAAAGTTTTTGAGTCTTTTTTCTTACCGAATCACATACCTCTTCGTTTTCGGAGTCTGAAACAGGCTGATAAATATCCCTTAGGTATTCTTCCGGAGTTATGGTATTGATGATATTGCTTTCAACATTTGTGGGAGTACGTGAGATATCATGCTTGATTCTCTGCCCATTTACAACTCTCGGACAATTACCTTCCGTGTTGTTGATCTTGATAGCACCGGAACGATATACTTCCTCAACAATATAGGGACCTTCCCATTTAGAGAGAAGCTTGCGTGCAAAAAATCTTAAACGAGAGTTATATAGCAAGACATAATCACCTACATTGAACTCACGCTTTTGTATCCTCTTATCATGCCACCTCTTAACCTTTTCTTTGAACAACTTGGCATTTTCATATGCCTGAGCTCTCCATTCATCAAGCGAGCTAATGTCAAATAACCTCTTCTCACCAGCAAGTTTGAAATCAAAGTTGAGCTCTTTGATTGCCCAATAAGCTTTATGCTCTAGCTCAAGAGGTAAATGACATGCTTTACCGTATACCATTTTGTACGGAGACATGCCTATGGGATTCTTATAGGCAGTTCTATAAGCCCACAGTGCATCATCGAGCTTCTTAGACCAATTCTTTCTAGACTTGTTGACAGTCTTTTGCAGAATTAGTTTAATTTCTCTATTGCTTAGCTCTACTTGACCACTGGACTGAGGGTGATAGGGGGACAAAATTCTATGGTTGACATCGTACTTAACAAGCGTTTTACGGAAAGCACCATGAATGAAATGTGAACCACCGTCGGTCATTAGATATCTAGGGACTCCAAATCTAGGGAAAATAACTTCTTTAAGCATCCTGATAGAAGTGTTGTGATCAACACTACTAGTGGGGATAGCTTCAACCCACTTAGTGACGTAATCAACAACAACTAGGATATGAGTATACCCGTTGGATTTTGGAAAAGGTCCCATATAATCAAAGCCCCAGACATCAAATGGTTCAATGACAAGTGAATAGCTCATAGGAATTTCCTGACGTTTACCGATATTACCTATCCTTTGACATTCGTCACAAGACAAGACAAACTTACGGGCATCCTTGAAGAGAGTGGGCCAATAGAAACCTGATTGCAATACCTTGTGTGCAGTTCTATCTCCCGCATGGTGTCCTGCGTAGGCCTCGGAGTGACACTTCTGTAGGATCTGTCCCTGTTCATGTTCAGGTACACAACATCTAATAACACCATCTACTCCTTCCTTATAAAGGTGAGGATCATCCCAAAAGTAATGTCTCAAGTCAAAGAAGAATTTCTTCTTTTGCTGGTATGTGAAACTAGGTGGTATATATTTGGCAACGATATACTTTGCATAATCAGCATACCACGGTGCACTACGTGAAGCATTGATGACATTCAATTGCTCATATGGAAAGCTATGATCAATAGGTTGTGGGTCATCAAGAACGTTCTCCAACCTAGACAAGTTCTCTGCTACTGGGTTATCAGCACCCTTCCTATCGACAACATGCAAATCAAATTCTTGTAGCAAGAGAACCCATTTGATAAGTCTAGGTTTAGCGTATTTCTTCTCCATGAGGTACTTAATAGCAGCGTGATCAGTGTGAATAGTGACTTTGGAATCAACTATGTTAGACCTGAACTTTTCACATGCAAACACGGCTGCTAAAAATTCCTTCTCCGTAGTAGCATAGTTTCTTTGGGCACTGTCTAGAGTTTTACTAGCATAGTGAATAACATTCAACTTCTTATCAACTCTTTGCCCTAGGACAACACCAACAACATAATCACTAGCATCACGCATGATTTCAAAAGGTAAGTTCCAATCAGGTGGTTGAACAATAGGTGCAATTATCAAAGCCTTCTTAAGTATTTCGAAGGCTTCCTCACAATCATCGTCAAAAACAAAAGGAATATCCTTTTACAAGAGATTGGTAAGAGGCCTAGAAATCTTAGGGAAGTCTTTAATGAACCTTCTATAGAAACCAGCATGGCCAAGGAAACTTCTTATACCTTTGATATCTGTGGGTATGGCATTTTCTCGATTGCATCAACTTTAGCCTTAGCGACTTCAATACCTCTTTCAGAAATTTTATGTCCTAAGACGATGCCTTCATTAACCATAAAGTGTCACTTCTCCCGATTCAGGACAAGATTGGTGTCTTTACATCTCTGCAAGACTCGATCAAGGTTGCTGAGGCAATCATCAAAGGAAGACCCATAAATGGAGAAGTCATCCATGAAAACCTCAACAATCTTTTCACAAAAGTCAGAGAATATAGCCATCATACATCTTTGAAAGGTGGAGGTGCATTACATAAGCCAAAAGGCATACGTCTATAAGCAAAGGTACCGAAAGGGCAGGTGAAAGTGGTTTTCTCCTGATCAGATTGTGCAACAGGTATTTGGGAGAAACTAGAATAACCGTCTAGAAAGCAGAAGTGTGTGTGTTTAGATAGTCTTTCTAGCATTTGGTTGATAAAAGGCAAAGGGTAATGATATTTCCTCGTGGCTTTATTCAATTTCCTAAAATCGATTACCATCCTATAGCCCGTAATAATCCTCTGTGGGATCAATTCATCCTTATCATTAGGGACAATGGTAATGCCTCCCTTCTTAGGGACGCAGTGCACCGGACTCACCCAATCACTATGAGCAACATGATAGATGATACCCGCTTCCAGGAGCTTTAGTATTTCTTTTCTCACTACTTCTTTCATCTTAGGATTTAATCTCCTTTGATGATCAGCAACTGGTTTGGAATCAGGATCAATTTTAATCTTGTGCTGGCATAGAGTAGGACTAATGCCCTTAAGATCATCAAGAGTATATCCAATAGCAGCACAGTGCTTTCTCAGAGTTTTTAGTAACTTCTTTTCTTCATGCTTTGAGAGGCTAGCACTAATAATAACATGATATATCTCTTTTTCATCAAGATAAGCATACTTAAGAGTATCAGGCAACTGTTTAAGCTCGAACACAGGATCACCCTTTGATGGGGGTGGATCCCCAAGCAGTTCAACATGCAAGTTATTCTTAAGGATATGATATTGTTCTAAGACAACCCTATCTATCTCATCCCTTTCATCCATATTTATATCATTTTCATGCTCAAGCATGTATTGCTCTAATGGATCAGTAGGAGGCACGACAATAGAAGCCAAGGCAATAGTTTCATCCTTACTGGGCAACTCTTTTTCATGAGGTTGTCTACCAAACTTGGAGAAAATGAACTCATGTGACACACCTTCAAAGCCAACAGTGACAGTTTGCTTCTCACAGTCAATATGAGCATTGACGGTATTGAGAAAAGGTCTGCCAAATATGATGGGACAAAAGCTATCTTGAGCGGTAGCAAGAACAAGGAAACCAGCAGGATACTTCGTTTTACCACACAAGACTTCAACATCCCTAACAATTCCCACATGGAAGATAGTATCTCTATTGGCAAGCTGAATAGTGACATCAATGTTTCTATCTCAACAGGTGCAATCTCGTCTTTGATTTCATCATATAAGGATTGATGTATTGCACTAACACTAGCACCCACGTCACATAAACCATGATAACAATGATCTCCTATCTTAACAGAAACAACAGGCATGCCAACAACAAGCGTATGTTTGTCTCTAGCGTGTGGTTTGGCAATTCTAGGAGCATCTTCACAGAAGTGAATGTTATGGCCATCAACATTGTCGGACAGGAGATCTTTGATAATAGCAATGCTAGGTTCAACTCTAATTTGCTCAGGGGGTGTAGGTGTTCTAATGTGGCCCCTACGTATCACAGTTGAATCTTTAGAATGATCCTTTATCCTAACAGGGAAAGGTGGTTTCTCAATGTAAGCACTGAGAACAATAGGATCATTATAGGCAATGACTTTCTCTTCAACTGGATTGGGTTTAACTACATTGACTTCTAAAGGAGGATGATATTTAAACCACTTCTCTTTGGGGAGATCAATATGAGCAGCAAATGATTCACACAATGAAGCTACTATCTTAGAGTCAAGTCCATACTTAGCGCTAAAATCACAAAAAGTATTTGTTTCAACAAAGGATTTAACACAATCAAACTTGAAATCCATACGTGACTCCTTACCTTCATCAAGCTCCCAATCTTCAGAGTTGCGTTTAATTATCTCCAACAAATTCCATTTGAAGTCAATGTCTCTCTTCATAAAAGAACCGGTACAAGAAAGCCGAGCATAGAAGTTCTGAATGATAATTTCTCTCGAGAGCTCATGATTGGGGTATGAATATAACATTGACTTAAGCCTCCCCCAAGCTTGAGCGATGCTTTCTCTGTCACGAGGCCAAAAATTATAAATATAATTCCGATCACGATGTAATAAATGCATAGGATAAAACTTTTGATGAAATTCCAATTTCAACCGATTGTAGTTCCATGATCCAGTATCATCACATAGCCTATACCATGTCAATGCCTTATCCCTCAAAGATAAGGGAAAGACCTTCTTCTTGACCTCATCCTCGGGCAAACCCGCAAGCTTAAATAAACCAAAAACTTCATCTACATAGATTAGATGCAAGTCTGGATGTGATGTTCCATCTCGTGTAAAAGGATTAGCCAGCAGTTTCTCAAGCATACCCGAAGGATATTCAAAGAAAATATTTTCAGTAGGTGCAGCAGGTTGAGGAGCAACTCTTTGCGCTTCCGTTTGAGGTGAAGATACCCCGAACAAGCCCCTCAAAGGATTAGTTTCCATAGTGACAAGTGACAATAAATTTCAGCACACTATATGAATGTTTCCTTACCAATTTCCACTTACCAAAGGCGCTTCACTCCCCGGCAACGGCGCCAGAAAAGAGTCTTGATGATCCACAAGTATAGGGGATCTATCGTAGTCCTTTCGATAAGTAAGAGTGTCGAACCCAACGAGGAGCAGAAGGATCTAACAAGTGGTTTTCAGCAAGGTAATATCTGCAGGCACTGAAATTATCGGTAACAAGTGATTGTGTGGTGAGATGATTCGTAGCAAGCACCAAGTAACAAAAGTAGCAACGGTGCAGCAAAGTGGCCCAATCCCTTTTGTAGCAAGGGACAAGCCTGGACAAAGTCTTATAGGAGGAAAAATGCTCCCGAGGACACACGGGAATTTCTGTCATGCTAGTTTTCATCATGTTCATATGATTCACGTTCGTTACTTTGATAGTTTGATATGTGGGTGGACCGACGCTTGGGTACTGCCCTTACTTGGAAAAGCATCCCACTTATGATTAACCCCTCTCGCAAGCATCCGCAACTACGAAAGAAGAATTAATACAAAGTCTAACCATAGCATTAAACTAGTGGATCCAAATCAGCCCCTTACGAAGCAACACATAAACTAGGGTTTAAGCTTCTGTCACTCTAGCAACCCATCATCTACTTACTACTTCCCAATGCCTTCCTCTAGTCTCAAATAATGGTGAAGTGTTATGTAGTCGACGTTCACATAACACCACTAGAGGAAAAACAACACACAACACATCAAAATACCGAACGAATACCAAATTCACATGACTACTATTAGCATGACTTATCCCATGTCCTCAGGAACAAAAGTAACTACTCACAAAGCATAATCATATTCATGACCAGAGAGGTAATGAGTAGCATCAAGGATCTGAACATAAACTCTTCCACCAAGTAATCCAACTAGCATCAACTACAAAGAGTAATTAACACTACTAGCAACCTTACAAGTACCAATCGGAGTCGCGAGACGGAGATTGGTTACAAGAGATGAACTAGGGTTTGCAGATGAGATGGTGCTGATGAAGATGTTGATGGTGATGAGTCCCCTCTGATGATAGGAGTGTTGGTGATGATGATGGCGATGATTTCCCCCTCCGGGAGGGAAGTTTCCCCAGCAGGATCGTCCTGCCGGAGCTCTAGATTGGTTCTGCTCAAGTTCCGCCTCGTGGCGGCGGCGAATCCTCCGAAAAGCCTCCTCCTGATTTTTTTCGGAACGAAACCCTTCATATAGCAGAAGAGGGGAGCCAGTGGGCCAGCAAGGAGCCCACAATCCCCCTAGGCGCGGCCGGGGGGGTGGCCGCGCCTACCAGGCTTGTGGCCCCCTGGTTGCGCTCCTCTGGCACTTCTTCGGCCCAGTATTTTTTATATATTCCCAAAAAATCCACGTTGATTTTCACGGCTTTTGGAGTTGCGCAGAATAGGCATCTCAAACTTGCTCCTTTTTTAGGCCAGAATTCCAACTGCTCGCATTCTCCCTCTTCATGTAAACCTTGCAAAATAAGAGAGAAAAGGTATAAGTATTGTACCGTGAAGTGAAATAACAGCCCAAAAAGCAATAAATATCAACATGAAAGCATGATGCAAAATGGACTTATCAAGCAACATGGGGTAGATCTGAAGATCAAAGAAAAATAAAAAGGAAATAACAATGAGTAGACTCAGATTTACCAAGATGTAGCGGTAGAACAACATGGGGTAGATCCGAAGATCAAATAAAAATAAAAATAAAATAACATCACTATTCGCCGTAGATCAACACTACACTATCATGGCGGATCGCTATCCACTCGCGGAAACACAACACACCTCCGACTTTGATGGAGAAACAACGAAGAAGAGCTAGGCAAGTTGGCGCCGCGAAAGATCACCGAACGGACCACCTGCCGCATGTCATCATATGCCATCCGGTTTCCCCAC
Source organism: Hordeum vulgare subsp. vulgare (assembly GCF_904849725.1). NCBI lineage: Eukaryota > Viridiplantae > Streptophyta > Magnoliopsida > Poales > Poaceae > Hordeum > Hordeum vulgare. The sequence continues at coordinate 329,876,289 of NC_058522.1, read as the reverse complement.
CGTACGTTCGACTTCACAACAACAAATAGCCGAGGCAATCTCACACTGATCCGTAGGGTAGTGTTTCCCTAGTGGAGTGACGTTCTTGTGACATCCCGGTAGTTAAGCTACAGTAATCACACGCTAATAGCGCCATGTCATCAAGGTTAACTAAGCCAAGATTCCACTTGATGAAAATCAAAGCCAATTTCAAATTAAAAATAAAGTCAAATAAATTATTTCATCATACTGTAAAATAAAAATGTTAGCTCAGTTGAAAATATTCTTTAAGTATTTATCAAATTGAAACCAACATTTTTTGTGTGTATCTAAGTGCCTAAAAATGATTAAAACAGAGGCCAAATCATTTATTTATTTAGATACCCTTTTGATTTTTTGCACATTCCAGATGTTTTCAAAGGGTTTCCAAACTTTTGAGGTAGTGTATAAAAATGTAATAGGATTATTGATACCAATGCCATATTCTACAAAAGTTCTTTTGCTCGTGAACTTAAAGCAAAAAATGTAGTAAAAAAACTAAAACACAAAATAAGTTTTAAAAGGAAAAAAAGCCCCTGCCCTCCCTCTTTCGGGCCGAGCCCCCAGCAGCCGGCCCAACTGGCCCGACTGGCTCCTCCCCACCCCCTCCTCCCGCTACACGGGCAAGGGAGCGGGATGCTCGCCACACCCCTCCCCGGCCACCTGCCGGCTGCACTTCCCCTCGCTAGACACCGTCGAGCGCGCCCCGTAATCCTAGATACCCCCTAGCCTCCCCCTTCGCCCCTTCTCTCCATCGCCGCGATGTTGAGCCGCTCGCACACAAGCTGCCTGTCCCCGTCGCCCTCAACCTCGCCATGACCGCACCGCCCCGTCGCCGCTACCCCGTCGGCCCCGTCGTCCTCCTCCGACGCCGACCACCTCAAGCTCGCCCCGGATCTCCCCTGCACTGCCAGTGATACGCCCTATCTTTCGCACTATTCTCGTTACTCCGGCCTCGCCCTGACCGCGCACCCGCTGCCGCTAACCGCGCCACCCGTGTTCCGGTCGACCACCGCACCCCGTGCACGGGCGCCCTCACACCCACATTTGCGTCGCCCGCACCCGCCTCGTCCGCTCGCCGCCGTTGATCTCCGCGGCCGGTGTCTGCAACTCTGCTCGTTGCCTCGCGTTGTTGTCCCTACTACAACCATTGCTGCTGCCTTGTCGCGCCGGTGTCGGCCCTATGCGCGCACTATCGCCCCACCTCCGGCCACCGTCGTGGGTGCCGCCGCTCCCCACCGCGCCCCCGGCCTCACACCGGCCCGCGCGTGGCCTCGCCTTCCCCTCGTCGGCTGCTGCTGTTGGCTGTGGCCGAGCGGCTAGGCACGCGTGTGTGCGTGCGTTGTGTGTCTCGCCTTGTGCTACTGTCGGTGGGTCCCGACCAATTTAGTTTAGGGTTTGAGTTAGTGTAAAATTAGTTAGGGGTTAGTTAGACACTCACACGTGGGGCCCTCCATCTTAATTAAAATGTTAAGTTAGATTGTAAGTTCCTATGTGGATGACTGGCAGGGCCCACATGCACTGTTCATCCGTTGACCAGTCAAATGTTGACAAGGTCAACCCAGTCCAGGGGCCCCACATGTCATTGGGTGTGGTTGGCCGTCGCTGTGTAGCAAAAGTATATTCTGTCTCTATTTGAATTAATTGTTATTTTCAGAATATTTTTAGAACTTTGAAATATCATATAAAATAAACCGTATTTTGGAAAAATAATTGATACATGAAAGTTGATTAGAAAAACGAGATAAACCTGAATACATTGTCCATTCGTCAGCCACACGTCCCTAACATAGGGAACATGGAACTTTTTCATCATTTTCGCGTGTCCGGTAGTAGCCAGAGACCCGGAAAATATCGTGAGATATTATTCCGCTCCGTCTGCGACGTGAACATGGAACTTTTTCATCGTTTTCGCATGTCCGGTAGTAGCCACAGACTCGAAAAATTTCGTCAGATATTATTTCGCTCTGTTAGTACATGCCTAGCCCTACATATTGCCATGCCATGCATCATGTTGCATATGTGCTTTATATTTATTGTTTCTTCACTCCTCTACTTGTCGGTAGACCCCGAGACTGACGCTGCTGCCGGGTACGACTACGCCACTGACAATCAGCCCTTTGCCACAAAGCAACAAGGCAAGCAAACCCCCCTTGATCATTCCTATATCGCCTATTTCTTTCTCCCTGATGCTTGCATTAGATTTTGCTACTATTGTAGATAGCTCCTATTCTGATGCATAGCCTTTTTTGATGAACTGCTACTATATTGTACTGCACTTTAAACTATTTAGTATAGGTGGACCAGTGATACCGTTTGACCCCCACTTAGTCGAGTTGTCCCGCTTTACCATCAAGTCTCGATCTACTCATCGACGAGTCAAGACCCGTCAGATCACTCACACCTCTCTTAGTTGTACGAGGTTGCAGAGTGACTATCGAGTACCGAGGGTGACACCTCGATACATACTCCTTATGTTAGTTTTGTAGTGTAGTTAACCGGTAGTGGTTCACGGAGGGTGATTCCTCCTTCGCCACCTCCGATAAAGACTCTGTCGTACAACCCATCAAGCATGGTCCATCGAGGGTGGTTCCTCCCTGGCCACCTGTAACACAACTCCAACAGTGCACTAATCTTACATCAAAATTTCAACGTCATGTTGGTTGTATCGAAAGGCAAATTCGATTATGAGTTAGCAATATTATCTGTGGTTCTAACAACCTTTCGCTTTGCCATTCCTTTACTTGATATCGTCGTTCATAGGTTACATCTTCATGTAACTTCTCGACAAATGTTTCATGATCATCATCAGCATTTTGAGATCTTCGAGGATATCAATCTAATTAATGATGAGAAATACCATCCTTTCCCCTCGATGAATTATGTTAACATCGACAACCTTATTGCCTTCCCTCCAACAGAAACATGTTCATGTTTTGTGTTGTCTCTTAAGTTCCTTGCTATCCAACTTTTGTTATCTTCTACCTTGGAGTATTACCATCTCTTATGTCAAGAATGTTATGAAAATTGTTGCACCTCTGAAGAATTCTTGATATAGTGGCACTTCTCGCCATCACCATTCATTTCTTGGTCCCCGTGTTGTTTATAACCGGATTACCGACAAGTGAAATCTGATGTGTGATTACAATACTTCTCGCAACCCTATTGCTTTGAAGTTAATGAGTGATAGTTTCATTCTTAGGTGTTGGTTGTTGACTCACCATTTTAACATTTGTCGTGCTACTCGGTCCGTATTTCCGAGTGCACCCTTAGATCGATGTTTAAACTGCTGATGTTTCCTCCAGCATATGTCATTATATCATTTGGTCTGACAAATGCAATCTCCTTGTTCTTATAATTTTGGAAATTCATCCCTATCGAAATCTTGACGGATTGTTGCTCAGCTCATCGGCCACACCCTCAACTTCTCCATGTTTCATGATGAAGCTCTTGATAGGGTTATCCATGTGCCTAGCTCATGAAGAATACGTTTGATAGAAGAAGTATTTTCCCAAAGTTCACGTGCATTCTTGCCGCCGTGAATATGAGGAAGTTTTTCTCTCGCTTCCTCTAGGATCATCCCATATCATTCATGCATGTGCGAAGTGTTATATGTTTTCAAGATTTGCTATCTTCACTTTATATAAATTTTCTTAGCACTCAAAGCCACCAACTGATTTGACCAATGAAAAGGAGTTCCTTCATAAGAGCTAATCCAAGCTCACACAATGACTTTGTTATCCCCGATGATGGTTCCCAAATCAGAACTTGGTTGCATTTTGTTATAAGAATTCCATGTGGGCACAAATGTCTTGACATTGTGTTCATGTGTCTTACAATTCAACTCATGATTCAAGACTTGCTTCCATAGTCCATATCTCGAGAATCTTGCATCATCATCTTTTCTTCTCAGGCATCCTGAGCCCGAGGTATCCTGACACCAATCAAAACTGAATCTCTGGCAGTTATGATGGTTGGAACTTTTCCCAATAATTATAACTTTGGTTGTTTATGTAACCTAGTACGGTGATTGATAACCCACAAGTATAGGAGATCACAATAGTTTTCGAGGGTAGAGTATTCAACCCATATTTATTGATTCGACACAAGGGGAGCCAAAGAAATTCTCGAGTATTAGCAGCCGAGTTGTCAATTCAACCACACCTGAAAGACTTAATATCTGCAGCAAAATATTTAGTAGCAAAGTAGTATGGAAGTAACGATAACGATGGAAAATGTGACAGTAGCAGTTTTGTAGTGATTGTAACAGTAGCAATGGAAAAGTAACTTGGCAAAGATCAATATGTGGAAAGCTCGTAGGCAATGGATCAATGATGGATAATTACGTCGGATGACATTCATCATGCAATAGTTATAACCTAGGGTGATACGGAACTAGCTCCAATTCATCAATGTAATGTAGGAATGTATTCCATATATAGTCATACATGCTTATGGAAAAGAACTTGCATGACATCTTTTGTCCTACCCTCCCATGGTAGCGGGGTCCTAATGGAAACTAAGGGATATTAAGGCATGCTTTCAATAGAGAACCGGACCAAAGTATTAGCACTTAGTGAATACATGAACTCCTCAAACTACGGTAATCACCAGAAAGAATCCCAATTATTGTCACCCTGGGGGATGCGGATCATAACTCGTAATAGGTGTCTACAACTTGCAAGATAGGATCAAGAACACATATATATTCATGAAAACATAATAGGTTCAGATCTGAAATCATGGCACTCGGGACCTAGTGACAAGCATTAAGCATAGCAAAGTCATAGCAGCATCAATCTCAGAACATAATGGATACTAGGGATCAAACCCTAACAAAACTAACTCGATTACATGATAGATCTCATCCAACTCATCACCGTCCAGCAATCCTACGATGGAATTACTCACGAACGGCGGAGAGCATCATGAAATTGGTGATGAAGGGTGGTTGGTGGTGACGATTGCGTCGATTTCCCCTCTCCGGAGCCCAAATCAGACTCCACATCTGCCCTCCCGAGTAAGAACAGGAGGTGGCGGTGGCTCCGTATCGTAAAACGCGATGAACTATTCTCTTTGATTTGTTTCTCCCCAAATAGGAATATATAGGAGTGGAAACGATGTCGGTGGAGCTTCAGGAGCCCCACAGGAGGGGGCGCGGCCTAGGGGGGCGCCCAACAGGTTTGTGGCCACTGGTGGCCCCTCTCCGGTAGATTCTTTTGCCAGTATTTTTTTATTAATTCCAGAAATATTCTCCGCAAATTTTCAGGTCAATCCGAGAACTTTTATTTCTGCACAAAAATAACATCAACGCAATTCTGCTAAAAACACCGTCACTCCGGGTTAGTTCCATTCAAATCATGCAAATTATAGTCCAAAACAAGGGCAAAAGAGTTTGTAAAACTAGATACGTTGGAGACGTATCAACTCCCCAAGCTTAAACCGTTGCTTGTCCTCAAGCAATTTAGTTGATAAACTGAAAGTGATAAAGAAAAACTTTTACAAACTCTGTTTGATCTTGCTGTTGTAAATATGTCTAACTTATGTTCATATTTTCAGCAAAGATTATAGACTAACCACATTCACAATAATATTTAGGTCTCATATTCACATATATCAATGTCATAATCAACTAGCGAGCAATAATAATAAGTCTCTGATGACAACAATTTTATCAAAACAATCCTAATACAATATGATATAATGGTATCCCTCTAGCCCTTTCTGAGACCGCAAAGCATAAATGCAGAGCACCTCTGAAGAACAAGGACTGACGAGACATTGTAATTCATGGTAAAAGAGATCCTGTCATACTCATACTCAATATCAATTAATAGCAAAGCATACAAATGACAGAGGTGCTCTCTAAGTGGTGCCTTTTCATAGGAAGAGGATGTCTCAACAGTAAAGTAAAATAGATAGGCCCTTCACAGAGGGAAGCATTGATTTGCAGAGGTGCCAGAGCTCGAGCTTTTAAAACAGGGGTGAATCAAAATTTTGGGCGGTATGCTTTCATTGTCAACATAACAACTAAGAGATCTCAATATGTTCCATGCTAGATACATTATAGGTGGTTCCCAAATAGAATAGTAAAGTTTTTACTCCCCCTCCACCAATCTACCACACTCCACGGCGGGTCGTATCCACGGGTACCGTCCATACAAACAACAATCCTGGGGGAGTTTTGTTTCATTATACTTTGATTTGGTTTTTTGAGCATGGAACTGGGCATTCCGATTACGAGCCGCTTTCTCGTAAATGATAGTGAATCAACACATATCTTGAGAATAACCCACCTAGCATGGAAGATACCGACAACCCCTAGTCACTACATGAGCGATTCTGGCATACAAAGCAGAATATTTATTTGAAGGTTTAGAGTATGGCACATGCAAATTTATTTCGGACGGCAAGTAAATACCGCATATAGTTAGGTATGATGGACTCATATGGAATAACTTTGGGTTTATGGAAATGGATGCACAAGCGGTATTCCCGCTTAGTACAAGTGGAGGCTAGCAAGAGACTGGGAAGCGACCAACTAGAGAGCGATAACAGTCATAAACATGCTTTGAGATTAACCAACATTGAATGCAAGCACGAGTAGGATATAATTCACCATGAACATAAACATCGTGGAGACTATGTTGGCTTTGTTTCAACTACATGCGTGAACATGTGCAAAGTCAAGCCACTTGAATCATTCAGAGGAGGATACCATTCTATCATACTACATCACAACCATTTTAATATGCATGTTGGCACTCAAGACAAACCATTATTCACTCCTAGCTAATTAAGCATGGCATAAGTAACTATAATCTCTAATTGTCATTGCAAACATGTTCAATCCATAGCGAGCTGAATCTAAAACGATGAGCTAATCATATTTACAAAAACAAAATAGGTCAAGTTCATACCAGCTTTTCTCCATCTCAGTCACTTCATCGTATATCATCATTATTGCCTTTCACTTGCACGACCGAACGGTGTGAATAATAATAATAGTGCACGTGCATTGGACTAAGATGGAATCTGCAAGCATTTACTCAAAGGAGAAGACAAGGTAATATGGGATCTCTGATAGATAAACAATAATGTATATGAGAGCCACTCAACATGTCATCGTGGTCTTCTCCTTACGACCCAAAGAATAAGAAAAAACTAATTACACAGGAAAGCTCCCAACGAGAAAAAGAAGAACGAGAAATCTTTTTGAGTTTTCTTTTAACACTACAACTAAACAAACTAAAAGGTAAAGCTAGAACTATTTGTTTTGGATTTTATCAAGGTTAATGAAACACATAAGAAGAAAACAAAAGAAGAAATAAACTACCATGGATGGTACAATGAAAAAGTATGAACTCCGACAATTAGAATGAGTGTGTGAACATAAATGTAATGTCGGTGAGAAATACGTACCCCCCAAGCTTAGGATTTTGGCCTAAGTTGGTCTAGGGCCATTGCTGGCGCGGATAATATCCAAAGTCATAGTTGGGGTTGTACTGGGCTGCGGCGGCTACCGCGTGAACGGCTTCAACACGGAGGCGAGCGAATTTTGCCTCTCTCTCGTACTCGTTTGCCTCCTCTCTGGTTATAAAGTATCTCCGTTTTTTCTAAAAGTTAAAGAAGGCAGGAGCAGGAAGGGTAATATGGACAATATGTTGTGTGTCAAAAATTAGTCGTTACACGAGGGATTGTTCATTTCTCTCAAGAAACTGGTAACACAGCATAGCCTGATAATCAAGAAAAGCAGGTGGTAACTCAATATCAGTCTCCCTTATATGTACCTCAATATAATAAGCTATACGCGTGGCATAAATTCCACCAAAGAAATCTCCATCCTTAGCATTTTTATGTAGTCTCCTAGCAATAATAGCTCCCAAGTTATATCGTCTATCACCCATGACCGCACTCTTATGAATACTAAGGTCAGGTACGCAAAGGTGGCTATGCTCAATTTTATCATTGATACATCTACCTATGAAGAGAGCAGGATAATGTATGGCAGGAAAGTGAATGCTCCCTAAGGTAGCCTGTGTAATATTTCTAGTTTCTCCCACAATGATGCTAGCAAGAAAATCATTATATTCGGTTTTGTGAGGATCACTATGGCTACCCCATTGTGGAATTTTGCATGCACGGTTAAAATCCTTTAGGTCCATGGTATAAGATTCATCATAAAAATTAAATACAACGGAATGCGTATTACGCCTGGATATAAATTCAAACCTCCGCACGTGGCAAAAGTGACAGTAGCAGTTTTTTAGTCATTGTAACAGTATCAACGGAAAAGTAACTTAGCAAAGATTAATATGTGGAAAGCTCGTAGGTAATGGATCAATGATGGATAATTATGTCGGATGACATTCATCATGCAATAGTTATAACCTAGGGTGATACAGAACTAGCTCCAATTCATCAATGTAATGTAGGCATGTATTCCATATATAGTCATGCGTGCTTATGGAAAAGAACTTGCATGACATCTTTTTTCCTACCCTCCCGTGGCAGCGGGGTCCTAATGGAAACTATGGGATATTAAGGCTTACTTTTAATAGAGAACCGTACCAAAGCATTAGCACTTAGTGAATACATGAACTCCTCAAACTACGGTAATCACCGGAAAGAATCCCAGTTATTTTCACCTTGGGGGATGCGGTTCATAATTCGTAATACGTGTCTACTGTTGGAAATTTGCCCTAGAGGCAATAAGAAAGTGGTTCATTCAATGATATCATTGAGGAACATGTGGGAGCCAACATGGATATCCAGACCCCGCTGTTGGTTATTGATCGGAGAGGTGTCTCAGTCATGTCTGCATGCTTCCCGAACCCGTAGGGTCTACACACTTAAGGTTCGATGACGTTTGGGTTATAGGGAAATTGAGTACATGGTTACCGAAGGTTATTCAGAGTCCCGGATGAGATCCCGGACATCATGAGGAGCTCCGGAATGGTCCGGAGGTAAAGATTGATATATAGAAAGTCCTGTTTTGGTCACCCGAAAGTTTTCGGGCTCATCGGTAATGTACCGGGAGTGCCAGGAGGGTGCCGGAGGACCCGTGGGAGGGGTGTGACGACCAAAGAGGTGCATGGGATGTTAGAGGAGGTGGACAAGCCTTTATTGGGCTGTCCAAGGCCTTCCCTAAAGGCCCATGCGGCTGGGATAAAGGGATAAGGCAAAGGAGGTTTAAAAGGAAGGGATCCATCTCCCTTGTGGGAGGTGGACTCCTCCCTTAACTTGGCCGCCGACCCTCTTTGCCCTATCTAGGGCTGCCGCCACCCCTAGGGAGGGAACTCTAGGGTGTATGGTCCCCTCTCCCTCCCTCCTATATATATTGGGGCGACGGGGAGGGCTGTAACACACAAGTTCTTCCTCTCCCGGCGCAGCCCTACTCCTCTCTCTCCTCGTCCTCCGCATAGTTGGCGAAGCCCTGCCGGAGTAGCACGTAGCTCCACCGCCACCATGCCGTCGTGCTTCCGGAGCTCTCGCCCTCAACCTCTCCTTAGTCCTTCCTGGTTCAAGGTGTTGGAGACGTCACCGGGCTGCACGTGTGTTGAACGCGGAGGTGCCGTGATTCGGCACATAGATCGAAATCCACCGCGATCTGAATCGCTGTGAGTACGACTCCATCAACCGCTATCATAGCAACGCTTAAGCTTAGAGATCTTCAAAGGTATGAAGATGCTCTCCCCCTTTGCTCATTGCTGGTTTCTCCATAGATAGATCCTTGTATGACGTAGGATTTTTTTTGAAATGACTACATTCCCCAAGAGTAGTATCAGAGCCAAGGTTCTATGCGTAGATTCTATGCACGAGTAGAACACAAAAGTTGTGGGCGTTGATTTTGTCAATTGCTTGTCGTTACTAGTCTTATCTTCTTCCGACGGTATTGTGGGATGAAGCAGCCCGTACTGACCTTACACGTACGCTTACGTGAGACATGTTCCACCGACAGACATGCACTTGTTGCGTAAGGTGGCTAGCGGCTTGGATTCGATGAAAAGGGTCCTTATGAAGGGTAAATATCATTGACATATCAACATTGTGGCTGTCACGTAGGTAAGAAGCGTTCTTGCTAGAAACCCAAACCAGCCACGTAAAACTTGCAACAACAATTAGAGGACGTCTAACTTGTTTTTGCAGGGTTTACTATGTGATGTGATATGGCCAAAAGGATGTGATGCTACATGTGTGATGTATGAGATTGATCATGTTCTTGTAATAGGATTCATGACTTGCATGTCAATGAGTATGACAACCGACAGGAGCCATAGGAGTTGTCTTAATTTATTGTATGAGATGCAACGCCATGTGTTTATTACTTTACTTTATTGCCAACGGTTAGCTGTAGTATTAGAAGTAATAGTTGGCGTGACAACTTCACGGAGACACGATGATGGAGATCATGATGATGGAGATCATGGTGTCATGTCGGTGATGATGATGATCATGCGATGCCCCGAAGATGGAGATCAAAGGAGCAAAGATGATAATGGCCATATCATGTCACTATATGATTACATGTGATGTTTATCATGTTTTTCATCTTATTGCTTAGAACGACGGTAGCTTAATAAGATGATCCCTCATAAAATTTCGACAAATGTATTCCCCTAAGTGTGCACCATTGCGAAGGATCGTTGTCTTAAAGCACCACGTGATGATTGGGTGTGATAGGTTCTAACGTTCGCATACAACGAGTGTAAGCCAGATTTACACACGCAGAACACTTAGGTTGACTCGACGAGCCTAGCATGTACAGACATGGCCTCGAATACGGGATACCGAAAGGTCGAACATGAGTCGTATAGTTGATACGATCAGCATAGAGATGCTCACCATCGATGACTAGTCCGTCTCACGTGATGATCAGACACGGGCTAGTCAACGTGGATCATGTCACACTTGGATGGTTGGAGGGATGTCGATCTAAGTGGGAGTTCATATATAATTGGATTAGATGAACTTAATTATCTGAACTTAGTCTAAAAGATGTCTTTACAACTATTGTAGATCCAATGGCCAACGCACCTGTCAACCTCAATTTCAACGCGTTCCTAGAGAAAACAAAGTTGAAAGATGATGGCAGCAACTATGCGGACTGGGTCCGTAACTTAAAGCTCATCCTCATTGCATCCAAGAAGGCTTATGTCCTTGATGCGTCGCTAGGTGATCCTACCGCTGCCCCGACAGCCCAGGACGTTCAGAACGCCTGGCAGGTGCGGATTGATGACTCTCCGTGGTTCAGTGCGGCATGCTATACAGTTTAGAACCGGGGCTCCAAAGGCGTTTTGAGCTACACGAAGCATATGAGATGTTCCAGGAGCTGAAACTAGTTTTTCAAGCTCATGCCTGGGTCGAGAGATATGAGGTCTCTGACAAGTTCTTTAGCTGTAAGATGGAGGAGAATAGTTCTGTCACTCAGCATATACTCAGAATGTCTGGGTTGCACGGTCGTCTGACTCAGCTTGGAGTCAAACTTCTAGATGATGCGGTCATTGACATAATCCTCCAGTCGCTTCCACCAAGCTACAAGAGCTTTGTGATGAACTAAAACATGCAAGGGATGGAGAAGACCATTCCCGAGTTGTACTCAATGCTAAAATCTGCAGAGGTAGAAATCAAGAAAGAGCATCAAGTGTTGATGGTCAATAAGACCACCAGTTTCAAGAAAGGCAAGGGCAAGAAAAACTTCAAGAAAGACGGCAAAGCTGTTGCCGCGCCCGGTAAGCCAGTTGCCGGGAAGAAGAAAAAGAATGGACCCAAGCTTGAGACTGAGTGCTACTATTGCAAGGGAGCCGGTCACTGGAAGCGAAACTGCCCCAAGTACTTAGCGGATAAGAAGGCCAGCAACGTCAAAGGTATATGTGATATACTTGTTATTGATGTGTACCTTACCAGCGCCCATAGTAGCTCTTGGGTATTTGATACTGGTGTTGTTGCTCACATTTGCAACTCAAAGCAGGAACTGCGGAATAAGCGAAGGCTAGCTAAGGACGAGGTGACGATGCGCGTCGGAAATGGTTCCAAGGTCGATGTGATCGTCGTGGGCACGCTACCTCTACATCTACCTTCGAGATTAGTTTTAAACCTTAATAATTGTTATTTAGTACCAGCTTCAAGCATGAACTTTGTATCGGGATCTTGCTTGATGCGAGATGGCTACTCATTTAAATCAGAGAATAATGGTTGTTCTATTTATATGAGTGATATGTTCTATGGTCATGCCCCGATGGTCAATGGTTTATTCTTGATGAATCTCGATTGTGATGTTACACATATTCATAGTGTGAGTACCAAAAGATGTAAAGTTGATAATGATAGTCCCACATATTTGTGGCACTGTCGCCTTGGTCATATAGGTGTCAAGCGCATGAAGAAACTCCATACTGATGGACTTTTGGAGTCTCTTGATTTTGAATCATTTGACACATGCGAACTGTGCCTCATGGGCAAGATGACCAAGACTTCGTTTTCTGGAATAATGGAACGAGCAATCAACTTATTGGAAATAATACATACTAATGTATGCGGTCCAATGAACGTTGAGGCTTGCGGTGGCTATCGTTATGTTCTCACCCTCACCGATGATTTAATTAGATATGGGTATGTCTACTTAATGAAGCACAAGTCTGAAACATTTGAAAAGTTCAAAGAATTTCAGAGTGAGGTTGAGAATCAACGTGACAAGAAAATAAAGTGTCTATGATCTGATCGTGGAGGAGAATGTTTGAGTCACGAGTTTGGCACACACCTAAGGAAATGTGGAATTCTTTCACAACTCATGCCGCCTGGCACACCGCAGCGTAACGGAGTGTCTGAACGTCGTAATCGCACTTTATTGGATATGGTGCGATCTATGATGCCCCTTACCAACTTACCGCTATCATTTTGGGGATATGCATTGGAAACCGTATCATTCACTTTAAATAGGGCACCGTCTAAATCCGTTGAGACGACACCGTATGAATTATGGTTTGGCAAGAAACCTAAGATGTCGTTTCTGAAAGTTTGGGGCTGCGATGCTTATGTGAATAAACTTCAACCAGAGAAGCTCGAACCTGATGACCCACAAGTGTAGGGGATCTATCATAGGCTTTTCTATAAGTAAGAGTGTCGAACCCAACGAGGAGCAGAAGGTACTCACAAGTGATCTTGAGCAAGGAATAACTGCAAGTACTGAAAGGTAACTTTTTATGGGTTTTCTAGTAATAACAACAAGGAAATAAACGTAAGTAAAGTAAATGGTGTTGAGGTGCAGCAAGTGGCCCAATCCTTTTGAACACAAAGGATAAGCCGATGGACTAAACTTATAAAGACTAAGGCGTTCCTGAGGACACACGGGAGAGATAGTCAAGTTCTTTCGCCATATTCTGTCTAGTACTATGTTTTGTATTGATAAGTGTTATGTGGGTGGATCTTAACTAGTGCATCGTCTAGGCTAAGAAAAGTGCACTCTTATGATTAATCCCTCTTGCAAGCATCTGCAAATACAAGAGAGAAATTAAGGCAAAGCCTAATGTTGGAGCATATATCTCCATATGTGGTTTTGGTACTTGATGACAATTCCTATGGACTAATGGTTGCCTTAAGTTACATTTATAGGATTTGTCCATAGGCACTTCTTGAAGTCCATCTGTTGGGTTCAAGAAGTTTATATGATGACCAAGATGGTATTCAAGGTATTATCCAAAGAATGGTCATAGAGACACATGGTTGATCAAGATCTCAGACAAAGAGTAAATCAAGATGATCAACACACAAAGCGTACAAGATGTACCGAGAGGGATCAAGTGATCCCATGGTATGGATTTGTCCATAGGCACTTCTTGAAGTCCATCTGTTGGGTTCAAGGAGTTTATATGATGACCAAGATGGTATTCTAGGTATTATCCAAAGAATGGTCATAGAGACACATGGTTGATCAAGATCTCAGACAAAGAGTAAATCAAGATGATCAACACACAAAGCGTACAAGATGTACCGAGAGGGATCAAGTGATCCCATGGTATGGTAAGCATTGTCCATTACGTGTTTGTGTACTAACCCATGGTCTTCGTGAGAGTTCTATGTGGGGGTTAGGTGTGTTTACATGGGCTTGCGTCAAAGGGAAGATCTCATACAACCCATGGAGTATGACGTCAAGTTGTGATCATCATCAATGGTTGATCAAGATCTCAGACAAAGAGTAAACCAAGATGATCAACACACAAAGCGTACAAGATGTACCGAGAGGGATCAAGTGATCCCATGGTATGGTAAGCATTGTCCATTACGTGTTTGTGTACTAACCCATGGTCTTCGTGAGAGTTCTATGTGGGGGTTAGGTGTGTTTCCATGGGCTTGCGTCAAAGGGAAGATCTCATACAACCCATGGAGTATGAAGTCAAGTTGTGATCGTCATCAAGATTGCGATGTGCAAGTTCAAGTGGATCAACACGAAGATAGCATGCTTGAAGCTTGCCGTCCATTGTGGTGGCAATGGACTTGTGATGTAATGCTGAAGAGTGGCTCACCCATAGTGAGTATGGGGGAGCAATCAACTAGTCTTCATCAAGCCAACACAATCAAGAAAGGTGGTCCATCTTGAGGAAGCCAAGATCATCATCATCTAGCTCAAGAGGACGAGGTGCAAGGTATAGGTTTGCCCTTGATAGGTTTTCTGGTTAGGATAGATTGTTGTTCTATCAAGGGGGGCTCTCAAGTGAGTAGCTTGATCGTATCGTTCGTTGAGAGCTCAAACCATTTGCATCCTTGCATCATACTTCTTGGTTCTTGTTTGGTGTTTCTCTTTGTGAGTTTTAGAGCTTATGGTCATCTTCGTGACGAGCTCGAGTTCATCGAAAACGGAGTCCATATGCATCTACTATGATGTTTTCGATGTTGGAGTTTTTGCCGGTTCTTCATTCATAGAGATCTCACATCTCTATATCTTTGGCATATTCATAACCGCATGGTCTTAAGATCTCGCTGTTTGGATAGCCCTTGTCGTCCTGAATCCAACAAGCTTGGGTTTGCTCGATTCGGAGCTCGTATGCGAAAGTTATGGCTGTTTCAGTGGCGAGCGGTAGTACCGCTGGACCTAGCGGTAGTACCGCTGGCCCTAGCGGTAGTACCGCTGGCTCACGGTAGTACCGCTCCAGGAGCTTAGTATCGCCTGCCTAGCGGTTGTTCGTGGACGGACCTTTTTGCGAAGACTTTCTTGGCGGTGGTAGTGCCTTTGCACTACCAGGGGCCCAGCGGTAGTACCGCTGGGGCCAGCGGTAGTACCGCTGGAGTGCCAGCGGTAGTACCGCTAGCTGGCGGTAGTACCGCTGGAGTGCCAGCGGTAGTAGTACCGCTGCAGCCAGCGGTAGTACCGCTGGAGCTCGGGCAGAGAGTGGGGGTAACGGTCTGATTCTTGCCCCCACTATATAAAGGGGGTCTTCTTCCCCCTTGGCCTCATCCATCTGTTGAGCTCTTGTTCTATCTCCATTGTTGACATTCTTAGAGCTTGATTACTCTCTACCCCTCCAATGATTCTTGCTTGTTCTTGAGGGAAAAGAGAGAGGAGATCTAGATCCACATCTCCACCAATCACTTTCTCCTCTATGTGAGGGGAACCCCTTGGATCTTGATCTTGGAGTTCTTTGTGAGCTCCTTGTTCTTCCTCTCATATTTCTCCATAGCTTTTGTTGTTGTGGAGGGATTTGAGTGTGAGGGACTTGACCACTTCGTGTGTTCTTGCCATTGCATTAGTTGCATCGGTTTGAGTTCTCCACGGTGATACGTGGAAGTGAGAAGTTGAGAAGCTTACTACCTTTGGTACTTAGTACCCTTGATATTGTTCTTCGTGGATGCTTTGGCGTCCTAGAAGCTTGGTGGTGTCTCGGAGCTCAATCAGTGTGGTGTGAAGCTCCAGGAAGCGTCGGGGTCTCCAATTAGGTTGTGGAGATTGCCCCGAGCAATTTGTACGGGTACCGGTAACTGCCCCCAAGGGTTGCCACGTGTACGGGTTCGGTGACCGCCCCCAAGGGTTGCCATTTGTACGGGTTCGGTGACCGCCCTCAAGGGTCCCTTAGTGGAATCACGGCATCTTGCATTGTGCGAGGGCGTGAGGAGATTACGGTGGCCTTAGTGGCATCTTGGGGAGCATTGTGCCTCCACACCGCTCTAACGGAGATTAGCATCCGCAAGGGTGTGAACTTCGGGATACATCATCGTCTCCCCGTGCCTCGGTTATCTCTTACCCGAACCCTTTACTTATGCACTTTACTTTGTGATAGACATATTGTTTATTGTAATATATCTTGCTATCACTTAGTTGTTTATCTTGCTTAGCATAAGTCGTTGGTGCACATAGGTGAGCCTAGTTGTTTGTAGGTTTTGTGCTTGACATATGAAACGCTAGTTTTATTCCGCATTTGTTCAAGCCTAAACCTTAACTATTTTAAAGCGCCTATTCACCCCCCCCTCTAGGCGACATCCACGTCCTTTTCACCTAACCATAGCAATAAACTTTAGGATCCAATACTCCCTAATGCAAAAGTATGCGAACTGGGGTTGAGGTTTCTGTCACTCCGGCAACCCACCATAGGCATTCTTTATACACGATACATTCCCCTAGGTCCTTAAATAGGCGAAGTGTTATGTAGTCGACGTTCACATAACACCACTAGAAGAATAACACCATAACTTAAATATCAATCAACTCATATTACTTCAACATCATATGACTACTAGCATCTAGACTTTTCCCATGTCCTCAAGAACTAACGGAACTACCCACAATACATAAAATAGATCATGATTAGAGGTGATCAAAATATGATTAACAATCTGGTCGTAACAATAATTCTCCAACAAAACTCAATAGCATTCACCACAAAAGAGTAATCAACACCGGTAGAGTAGAGGGGATGAATAGTGCAAGGTACAACTCCGATTGCAATGGTGAGGTAGATGTGATGAATATGGAGATGGTGCTGGTGATGGCGATGATGGTGATGATGATCTCGATGATGCCCGTGACGATGGTGATGACGATGAGGACGACCTCCCCTTCCGGGAGGATTTCTCCCCGGTGGAATCTGTCCGCTGGAAAGGTCTTTTCTTCTCTGTAGGTTTCCGCCGTGGAGCGGCGGCGGAACAGCGAAAACTCTTCTATCCCCGTAACTTTTAGGTTAAGAGGATGATATAGGCCAAAGGAGAGTGCCGGAGGCGGGACCCACCACCCAGGCGGCCTCTGGGCGTGGCCTAGGGGTGGCTCGCGCCAGCAGGTCGCCTGGGTGACCTGTGTCCCCCTCCGGCCCTCCTTCGGCTAGTCTTCGTGATCTGTTTGGAAACTCATTCCCTCAAAATTTCAGCGTAGTCGGAGATGTTCTGATATGGTAACTCTTCGTGCTATTTTCTTCGCTGAATCCTGCGTCTGCTGTTTCGGCACCGGTAAGTTGTAAACTGTGTAAAATAAGCCAAAACACTATAAGTACATGATCATAATGTGAAATATATCAATGAATAGAGACAAATTATGATACAAAATAGTGATGCATTTTGGACGTATCAGAACCCAAAGTGGAAAAATGCGTCTTCATAGGATACCCTAAGGAAACTATTGGGTATACCTTCTATCTTAGATCCGAAGGCAAAGTCTTTGTTGCCAAGAACGGATCCTTTCTAGAGAAAGAGTTTCTCTCCAAAGAATTAAGTGGGAGGAAAGTAGAACTTGATGAGGTAATTGTACCTCCTCTCGAATCGGAGAGTAGCACGGCGCGGGGAAATGTTCCCGTGGCGCCTACACCAACTGGAGAGGAAGTTAATGATGGTGATCATGAAACTTCGGATCAAGTTGCTATTGAACCTCGAAGGTCCACAAGGGTACGTTCTGCACGAGAGTGGTACGACAAACCCTGTGATGGAGATCATGTTGTTAGACAACGGTGAACCTTCGAACTATGAAGAAGCGATGGCGGGCCCGGATTCCAACAAATGGCTTGAAGCCATGAAATCCGAGATAGGATCCATGTATGAGAACAAAGTATGGACTTTGGTGGACTTGCCCCATGATCGGTAAGGCATAGAATAAACGGATCTTTAATAAGAATACTGACGCGAACGGTAATGTGACCGTCTATAAGGCTCGACTTGTCGCAAAGGGTTTTCGGAAAGTTCAAGGAGTTGACTATGATGAGACTTTCTCACCCGTAGGGATGCTGAAGTCCGTCCGAAACATGTTAGCAATTGGCGCATTTTATGATTATGAAATTTGGCAAATGGACGTCAAAACGGCATTCCTTAATGGTTTCCTTAAGGAAGAGTTGTATATGATGCAACTGAAAGGTTTTGTTGATCCAAAGAGTGCTGACAAGGTATGCAAGCTCCAGCGCTCCATCTATGGGCTGGTGCAAGCATCTCGAAGTTGGAACATTCGCTTTAATGAGGTGATTAAAGCGTTTGGGTTTATACAGACTTACGGAGAAGCCTGTATTTTCAAGAAAGTGAGTGGGAGCTCTATAGCGTTTCTCATATTATATGTGGATGACATATTATTGATGGGAAATGATATAGAATTATTGGAGAGCGTAAAAGCCTACTTGAACAAGAGTTTTTCAATGAAGGACCTTGGAGAAGCTGCATACATATTAGGCATCGAGATCTATAGATAGATTGAGACGCCTCATAGGTCTTTCACAAAGTACATACCTTGACAAGACATTGAAGAAGTTCAATATGGATAAGTCAAAGAAGGGGTTCTTGCCTGCATTGCAAGGTATGAGATTGAGTAAGACTCAATGCCCGACCACGGCAGAACATAGAGAGAAGATGAGTAACATCCCCTACGTTTCAGCCGTAGGCTCTATTATGTATGCCATGCTGTGTACCAGACCTGATATGAACCTTGCCATAAGTTTGGTAGGGAGGTACCAAAGTGATCCCGGTATGGAACACTTGACAATGGTCAAGAATATCCTTAAGTACCTGAAAAGGACTAAGGTAATGTTTCTCGTTTATGGAGGTGACGAAGAGCTCGTCGTAAAGGGTTGCGCCGATGCTAGCTTCGACACAGATCCGGATGACTCCATGTCACAAACCGAATACGTGTATATTTTGAATGGTGGGGCTGTCAGCTGGTGTAGCTGCAAGCAAGGCCTCGTGGTGACATCTACATGTGAAGTGGAGTACATAGTTGCTTCGGAAGCAGCACATGAAGGCATCTGGATGAAGGAGTTCATCACCGTCTTAGGAGTGATTCCCACTGCGTCGGGCCCGATGACACTTTTCTGTGACAACACTCGAGTTATTGCCATAGCCAAGGAGCCCAGGTTTCACAGGAAGACCAAGCACATCAAGCGCCGCTTCAACTCCATCTGGGATTACATCCAGGAAGGAGATATTGATATTTGTAAAGTACATACGGATCTGAATGTCGCAGACCCGTTGACTAAACCTCTTCCACGAGCAAAACATGATCAACACCAGAATGCTATGGGTGTTTGATTCATCACAATGTAACTAGATTATTGACTCTAGTGCAAGTGAGAGACTGTTGGAAATATGCCCTAGAGGCAATAATAAAGTGGTTATTATTATATTTCCTTGTTCATGATAATTGTCTATTATTCATGTTGTAATTGTATTAACAGGAAACAGTGATACATGTGTGAATATATAGATCACAATGTGTCCCTAGTGAGCCTCTAGTTGGCTAGCTCGTTGATCAATAGATGATCATGGCTTCCTGATCATGGACATTGGATGTCATTGATAAGGGATCACGTCATTAGGAGAATTATGTGATGGACAAGACCCAATCCTATGCATAGCACTAGATCGTGTTGTTCGTCTGCTAAAGCTTTTCTAATGTCAAGTGTATTCTCCTTAGACTGTGAGATTGTGCAACTCCTGGATACCGTAGGAATGCTTTGGGTACATCAAACGTCACAATGTAACTGAGTGGCTATAAAGGTGTACTACGGGTATCTCCGAAAGTGTCTATTTGGTTGGCACGAATCAAGACCACGATTTGTCACTCCGTATGACGGAAAGGTATCTTAGGGCCCACTCGACAGAACATCATCATAATGAGCTCAATGTGACTAAGGAGTTAGCCACGTGATGATGTGATATGGAACGAGTAAAGAGGCTTTCCGGTAACGAGATTGAACAAGGTATGGGGATACCGACGACCGAATCTCGGACAAGTTATATACCGGTAGACAAAGGGAATTGCATACAAGATTGATTGAATCCTTGACATCGTGGTTCATGCGATGAGATCATCGAGGAACATGTGGGAGCCAACATGGATATCCAGATCCTGCTATTGGTTATTGACCGGAGAGGTGTCTCGGTCATGTGTGCATGCTTCCCGAACCCATAGGGTCTACACACTTAAGGTTCGATGACGCTAGGGTTATAGGGAAATAGTGTAAGTGGTTACCTAAGGTTGTTCAGAGTCCCGGATGAGATTCCGTACGTCACGAGGAGCTTCGGAATGGTCCGGAGGTAAAGATTGATATATAGGAAGTCCTGTTTTGGTCATCGGAAAGTTTTCGGGCTCATCGGTAATGTACCGGGAGTGCCGGGAGGGTGTCGGAGGACCACCGGGAGGGGTGTGACGACCAAAGAGTTGCATGGGCTGTTAGAGGATATGGACCAGCCTTTATTGGGCTGGCCAAGGCCTTCCCTAAAGGCCCATGCAGCTGGGATAAAGGGATAAGGCAAAGGAGGTTTAAAAGGAAGGGATCCACCTCCCTTGTGGGAGGTGGACTCCTCCCTTAACTTGGCCGCCGACCCTCTTTTCCTTATCTAGGGCTGCCGCCACCCCTAGGGAGGGAACCCTAGGGTGGCCGGCCCCTCTCCCTCCCACCTATCTATATTGGGGCGACGGGGAGGGCTGCAACACACAAGTTCTTCCTCTCCCGGCGCAGCCTACTCTCTCTCTCTCTCCTCATCCTCCGCATAGCTAGGCGAAGCCATGCCGGAGTACCACGTAGCTCCACCGCCACCACGCCGTCGTGATGCCGGACCTCTCTCCCTCAACCTCTCCTTCCTCCTTGATGGTTCAAGGTGTTGGAGACGTCACCGGGTTGCACGTGTGTTGAACGTGGAGGTGCCTTGATTCGGCACATAGATCGAAATCCACCGCGATCTGAATCGCTGCGAGTACGACTCCATCAACCGTGTTCATAGCAACGCTTCCGCTTAGCGATCTTCAAAGATATGAAGATGCTCTCCCCCTTTGCTCGTTGCTGGTTTCTCCATAGATGGATCCTTGTATGACGTAGGATTTTTTTGAAATTACTACGTTCCCCAACATCTACAACTTCCAAGATAGGATCAAGAACACATATATATTCATGAAAACATAATAGGTTTAGATCTTAAATCATGGCACTCGGACCCTATTGACAAGCATTAAACATAGCAAAGTCATAGCAACATCAATCTCAGAACATAATGGATACTAGGGATCAAACCCTAACAAAACTAACTTGATTACATGATAGATCTCTTCCAACCCATCACCGTCCAGCAAGCCTAAGATGGAATTACTCACGAACAGCGGAGAATGTAATGAAATTGGTGATGAAGGATGGTTGGTGATGACAATGGCATCGATTTCCCCTCTCCGGGGCCCATATCAGACTCTAGATCTGCTCTTCTGAGGAAGAACAGGAGGTGGCGGCGGCTCTGTATCGTAAAACGCGATGAACTATTCTGTGTGAGTTTTTCTCCCCGAATAGGAATATATAGGAGCAGAAACGAGGTCAGTGGAGCTTCAGGGGCCCCACAAGCCAGGGAGCGCGGTCTAGGGGGGTGCCTTGCAGGCTTGTGGCCAGGGGGTGGCCTCTCCCCGGTAGATTCTTTCACCCGTATTTTTTTTAATTCCAGAAATATTCTCCGTAATTTTTTAGGTCAATCCGAGAACTTTTATTTCTGCACAAAAATAACACCAAGGAAATTCTGCTGAAAACAGTGTGAGTCCGGGTTAGTTCCATTCAAATCATGCAAATTATAGTCCAAAACAAGGGCAAAAGAGTTTGGAAAAGTAGATACGTTAGAGACGTATCAGTGATGACTTGTTTAGCACACTTGGTCGAAGGACCTATTGTTATATTATCTTCATTGGCAAGATTAGCCATTCTCCCGTGAGAAATTGTACGACTTGGTGTTATAAGTTGTTCCTCGTGGATCCGTTATGTATCCAAAGTCCGCCCTTTACCTGATGACCATGTCGATGCTACCTCGGACAACGGATGTGGTACTTCAAATGTCTGGAGGGATATTGGAAGCGCAATGCCAAATCGTTCTTGATCAATTATCCAAACAGTGTTGTATGGGTAATCGTCATGATTCTCCTTGCCCTTTTACCTAAATGATTATCTACTTGCTATCCTTTCATGGACATCATGCTCTGCTTGTCCTTGGGAAGGATATACTCCTTATAATTGTGTTTAAACACATTTCCCCTTCCATTGGTATGTTTAACCGCTCTTGGAGTCTAAACTTATCTGAGAAGTGGTAATTCCCTGCTTTGGTAAAGACCTTGGTGTACAACTGTGTTAGTAAGACCCTGTTACTATTGTGGATAACATTTCGGTAGCCATCGACGGACGAGAACTTTGCCTATTGGTCCGCCTCATTTCAGCATGCAGGAAAATGGTTCTATTCGTCCCCAGCCCTTGGTACCGATGTTGTTGCCAACATAACTGAAATGATATCCTCTCACATGTCTTGCTACCAAGACTGTGCAAGATGTCAGCGCTCTGCCTGCTCTTAACCCACTTGGTGGACCGATAACCGAAAGTTCCACACGATTGAAACCTGACTCACATGTACATCTTTGACTCCAAAGTATCCTTTGCACTTGGCTTCGTGTGAATTTCCCGAGCCACATCCCAATGTGACGTTCTATTCTTGTATCAAAGGCAAAGTTTAATTTTTTCCTCTAAACCCCCCTTTCATATATGTTTAGGCATCAAATGATTGCCTAATCATTTGAAACCTTTGTACCATCACGCATTTTTCCCAATGAATTCCGTGAGTTTCAACTTGAGGAATAATTCATGTCCTCTTTCGTGAGTTCGTCGTCAGATGCCCAACTTTGAGTAGATACGTTCTTCCAACGTTTTTCCCTATTATTTCATTCGTAGGACAATGAAGACCCCGAAGGAAGGATGATGGATTCATCAGGGTGACCTAAGTCACATAATTGAAGAATTCAACGAAAAGGATAAATTTCTTCGGGAATAACAAATGAGACTGAGAAGACTCATTATAATTTCGTAACAAAACGTTTCTCCTTACCTCGGCCTCTTAATTCTCGGGACGACAATTTCTTTTAGTGGTGGAGAGTTGTGACACCCCGGTAGTTAAGCTACAATAATCATACGCTAATGGCGCCATGTCATCAACGTTAACTAAGCCAAGTTTCCACTTGATGAAAATCAAAGCCAATTTCAAATTAAAAATAAAGTCAAATAAATTATTCCATCAAAATGTAAAAGAAAAAAAATGTTGCCTCAGTTGCAAACATTCTTTAAGTATTTATCAAATTGAAACCAACATTTTGTGTGTGTATCTAAGTGCCTCAAAATGATTAAAACAAAGGCCAAATCATTTATTTAGATACCCTTTTGATTTTTTGCAGATTCCAAATATTTTCAAAGGGTTTCCAAACTTTTGAGGCAGGGAGTAAAAATGCAATAGGATTATTGAGACCAATTCCATATTTTACAAAAGTTCTTTTGCTCATGAACTTAAAGCAAAAATGTAGTAAAAAAACCTAAAACAAAAAATAAGTTTTAAAAGGAAAAAGCCCCTCCCCTCCCTCTTTCGGGCCCAGCCGGCCCAACTGGCTCGACCGGCTCCTCCCCATCCCCTCCTCCCACTACACGGGCAGGGGAGCGGGATGCTCGCCACGCCCCTCATCGGGCACCTGACGATAATCTGCTGGATGCCCTTCCCCTACCTAGGCATCGGCGAGCGCGCCCCGTAACCCTAGCTACCCTCCCCCTGCCTCTCCCCTCGCCCCCTTCTCTCCATCTCCGCGGCGTTAAGTTGCCCGCGCACAAGCTGCCCATCCCCGTCGCCCTTGACCTTGCCACGATCGCTCTGCCCCGTCGGCCCCGTCGTCCTTCTCCGACGTCGGCCACCTCGAGCTGGCCCCGGACCTCCCCTGCACCGCCAGTGAGCCGCCCCTCTCTCCCGCTCCCTTCTTGTCGCACCGGTCGCGTCCTGGCTGCGCACCCGATGTCGCTAATTGCGCTGCGCTCGCACCTACATTTGTGGCGCCCGCGCCCGCCTTGTTCGCTCACCGCCGCTGCTCGCCGCGGTCGATGTCTACAACTCTGCTCGTTGTTTTCCGCCATTGTTGCTACTGCCTTGCCTTGGCGCGCCGGCGTCCACCCCACGCGCGCATTGCCGCCCCACCTTCGACCACCATCGTGGGTGCCGCCGCTCCCCACCGCGCACCCGGCCTGGCACTGGCCCGCACATGGCCTCGCCTTCCCCTCGCCGGCTACTGATGTTGGCCATAGCCGAGCGGCCAGACACGCGTGTGTGTGTGCGTCGTGTGTGTGGCCTTGTGCCACAGCCGGTGGGCCCCGACCAATTTAGTTTAGGGTTTGAGTTAGTGTAAAATTAGTTAGGGGTTAGTTAGACACTCACACGTGGGGCCCTCCATCTTAATTAAAATGTTAAGTTAGGTTATAAGTTCCTGTGTGGATGACACGCACGGCCCACATGCACTGTTCATCTGTTGACCTGTCAAATGTTGACTAGATCAACCCAGTCCAGGGGCCCCACATGTCATTGGGTGTGGCTGGCCATGGTTGTGTAGCAAAAGTATATTCTATCTCTATTCAAATTAATTATTAATTTTAGAATATTTTTAGAACTTTGAAATATCATCTAAAATAAATCGCAATCCGGATAAAAATAATTTATACATGAAAGTTGATCAAAATAACGAGACGAACTTGGATACGTTGTTCGTTCGTGTGCCACGTGTCGTGAACATGGAACTTTTCCATCGTTTTTGCGTGTCCGGTAGTAGCTAGAGACCCGGAAAATATCGTCAGATATTATTCCGCTCCGTGTGCGACGAGTAATACTGCGTTAGTACATGCATACTCCTGCATATTTCCATGCCATGCATCGTGTTGCATATGTGCTTTATATTTATTGTTTCTTCCCCCTCTTCTTACCAGTAGATCCCAAGAATGATGCTGCTACCGGGTATGACTACGCCACTGTCGATCAGCCCTTTTCCACAGAGCAACAAGGCAAGCAAACCCCCCTTCATCATTCATATATCGCCTATTTCTTTCTCCCTCATGCTTGCATTAGATTTTGCAACTGTTTTAGATAGCTCCTATTCTGATGCATAGCCTTTTTTATGAACTTCTACTATACTCTACTGCACTTTAAACTTCTTAGTATAGGTGGAGTAGTGATCCCCTTTGACCCCCTTAGTCCAGTTGCCCGGCTTTATCATCAAGTCTCGATCTACTGATCGGCGAGCCAAGACCCATCACATCACTCACACCCTCTTAGTTGTATGACGCTGCAGAGTTACTATCGAGTACCAAGGATGATACCTCGATACGTACTCCTGATGTTAGCTCTGTAATGTAGTTAACGGGCGGTGGTTCACAGAGGGCGATGATAATCCCCAAGTGCAAGGAATCACCGTAGCAATTTCCAAAGGTGGAAGTGGTAAGTATGGAGTGTCGGGCCCACAAGGAGCTAAAGGTAAGATCAATATTCTCTCAAGTCCTATCTTCCACTGATACGACTCTACGTACGCCGAGCGTTTGCTTCCAACTAGAAACGAGAAATAAAACTACGTTGTGGGTGTGAAGAGAATATCTTTGCATGGTAATGGAGAACTAGAAAATAAAAATAAGTGCTGTAATCATCAAGTTAGAATATATTACAATATATTATAAACAATGAGTGTGGAATAATGATGGGTCGATGTGCGGAATTGTCCTAGGCAATTGTTAACAAGATCGGTAATCATTATTACAATTCTATATGAGGGAGAAGCACAAGCTAACATACTTTCTCTACTTGGATCGTATGCATTTATGATTGGAACTCTAGCAAGCATCCGCAACTACTAAAGATCATTAAGGTAAAACCCAACCATAGCATTAAAGCATCAAGTCCCCTTTATCTCATACGCAACAACCCCCTTACTCTTTTTTATGCTTCTGTCACTCAAGCAACCCACTATAAGCGAACCATGAACGTATTGCAACACCCTACAACGGGAATCCTTCACGTGTGCGCGGCACAGAAGGCACCATAGGATAGCACCAAAATAAATATACAACTCACACTAATCTAGATCATCAATCAACCCAAAGGACAAAAGAAATCTACTCAAAACATCATAGGAAGGCAACACATCATTGAATCATAATATGTGGCATAAAGCACCATGTTCAAGTAGGGGATTACAACGAGGTGAGGCAGAGTGGACTGCTGAAAGAAGATGAGGATGGTGATGTTGATTAAGACGATCACCGTGGCGATGGTTCCCCCGATGGCACTCCGGCGCCATCGAGAGAGAGAGAGGGGGAGAGGTTCTCCCCCTTGTGCTTCCTCCTCCATGGGCTCCCCC
This sequence comes from Hordeum vulgare subsp. vulgare, assembly GCF_904849725.1. Taxonomy (NCBI): domain Eukaryota; kingdom Viridiplantae; phylum Streptophyta; class Magnoliopsida; order Poales; family Poaceae; genus Hordeum; species Hordeum vulgare. Next base: position 329,849,651 of record NC_058522.1, on the reverse strand, counting down.
TGAGTAGGGAGATGTTCTCCCTCTGGTCCTTGGCCTCCATGGCGATTATCGAGACCGCCAGGATGATGAAGATGGCCTCCAGTGAAGATGGCCCTCTCCGGTAGGGTGCCGGAGACGGTCAAGATTGGTTTTTCGTGGCTCTGGAGGCTTGCGGCGGCGGAACTCCCGATCTAGGTTTCTTTTTAGAGGTTTTGGTATTTATAGGAATATTTGTCATTGGAATCACGTCAGGAAGGTTCCCGAGGAGGTCACAAGCCATAGGGGCGCGACCTAGGGGGGCGCCCTGCAGGCTTGTGGCCTCCTCATCCACTTCCTGGCCCAGCTCTTCGCTCCAGTATTTTTTATATGTTCCAAAAATATTCTCTGTAAATTTTCAGCCCATTTTGAGAAATTTTATTTCCGCAAAAAAACAACACCACGGTAGTTATGGTGAAAACAACTTCAGTCCGGGTTAGTTCTAGTAAAATCATATCAAAACCATATAGAATTATTGCAAACATGGCATGAATGCTTCATAAATTATAGATACGTTGGAGACATATGAGGCGATTCCTCCTTCGCCACCTTCGATAACGACTCTGTCGTACAACCCATCAAGCGTGGTCCATCGAGGGTGATTCTTGCCTGGCCACCTTAATGGTTACATCGTTCGGAATCCATCAAGGGTGATACCTCGGATCCCTCTGATGTTACAACCACACAGTTACTTGACCTTGCTACTGGGAACATGATGAGGTGTGTTGTGGGTGGATTCCCACGTGAATGTGACGAGGCGTAGCCGAGCATTCTTGGACGTTGCCACACATCCACGAGATGGGGCGACGGGACCACATATCGTGGATTGTTGATCATCGTCGCAATGTTAATTAAAATGCTAATGGGATTTGGGTATTTGATATGAGTTGGTCGGGAGACCTTTTTGCACTAACCTTCACGTGGGAGAAGTTATGGGTACTTGACGTCGTGGTATCAGCCAAAGCTCTTTAGACATCAGCAATGGAGCGACGGGCGCCCGAGTGGTCCGCATAAGCATCGCTCTTGTATAAGAGGTGCCAGGACTGACCTCGACCACCCTTGCATCGTGTAGGAGCGCAAAGGGTGATGGGCCCATGACCCCTGCGCGCTTAGGATTTAGGCCGGCGGGCTGGCCTCTCTGTTGATCCTAGGTAGGGCTGCTACATGTAGATGTTCCGAGGCCGGGCATGATCCAGAAAAGTGTGTCCGGCCAGAGTTTATCAAGCGTGTTGGGAACTATGGTGCACCCCTCAAGGATGAAAATTAACTATTCGAATAGTTGTGTCCACGGTAACAGGACGACTTGGAATTGTATCATAATCTTATACAACTTCAATTGTTACTTAACTGGAATGTTTGCTCCGGGATTGCTTTCTCGCAGGGAGTCAAGGAAGAATCTCTGGGCGGTACCTTAATTACAATTGCCGCAACAATATGACTATATATTTGTGTTACTTGCTCTACTCTTGTCTATTGATGCAAGACACGTGAAGATGATAGTCTTCGATAGGACTAGACCTTTCTCTCTATTCTCGCATTGGTGCATTCAGTCCACATATAACCCCATTCTTTTGATATTGATGCATACTTAGCATAGTTCTGATGTCAGTCTTGCGAGTACTTTGGATGAGTACTCACCGTTGCTTTGCTCCCCCCTTTTCCCCTTGATATGATTACTGCGACCAGATGATGGAGCCCAGGAAATGGCGTATCCCGCCGTTGACGTCTGCTACCCCGACGGTGCCTTCTACTACGTGGAGGCCGCTGACGACTAGGACTAGTTTAGGAGGTTCCCAGGTAGGAGGCATCGCCTCGTTCGATCGATGTATCTTTTATGCTAGCCATCTCTAAGGCATCTCCTTGTTTTATGTCTGTACTCAGATATTTGTTGCTTCCGGTGACTCGTGTGTTTCTCGAGCTTCTGTATTCTAGCCCTCGAAGCCCCTGGCTTGTAATATGAAGCTTGTATGTTTTTATTTGTGTCTAGAATTGTGTTATGATATCTTTCTATGAGTCCTTGAGCTTGCTCGTACGCATTTGCATGTATGATTAGTGTACGATCAAATCAAAAGCGTCACAGTTCTACTATAGGGGAGCATCTCGAGCATTCCCTAACGATCTTGTAGAGTGTGGACCCGCCCCTTTAGATTTTCCTAATTTTGTTAGGTCCTTTTTTCTAATTAGGTTTTGTTTCATGGCGTGGCATCGATGCAGTGGTGACGACAATGACGTGTTGTAACAAAGGTCACTTATGTCATCTCCGATCCGCGACTACGTGCAGTCTGGCATAGGAGAAGGGCTTGTGATGGTAGGTGTTGCTGGATTTTGTTGGTTCTCTTTGGATCTTGGTTGTTGGTGTGTTAATTAAGGAAAGTAGTTACGGGCTCTTGGTACGTCTATTTGGTCCTCTTCTTTCGATTTATTCTTCAACATGGCTTGGTTTATTCAGCCCTCTTAACTAATGTTGAGAGTGTACAACTTTGCATTGTATATGATGATGCCACAACAATTCTTTCATCAATCATCAGCGGGGGAACGATTATTGTGTCTTTAAAAACTTCTTTGATAAATATGTTTATGGGTGTGAAGACCATCAATTTTGTTTTGGCCGCAATTCCATTTTTTATTGTCATTTCGTGTCTTGATGTATTCAAGTTGTATTTTGTTTTCCTTGACTTTTATTAATGTACTAAGAAATTACCATCTTTACCTACCGGAGTGGTAAGTTGACCAGTCTTGTATTTCACCAGCAATCTCAAACTGATCACTGGTCTAGCCAAACTACTTATCAGCGTTTACAAATTCAGCTTGAATATATCCCTTTCAGGTCAAATTAGGAGACAGAAATGTCAACACGGAGAGAGAGAGAGAGACGAGGCTGACCGTTGACCTTCGCATGTTAACAGAGAGGGAAACGCGCGCCATCGTTCGTTGCTCCCAAACATTCTTCTCTCCCAGATAAAAAAAAAACACATTATTCTCTACGGTGGCATCCACCGACGCCATGGCCGCGGCTTCTCCTCCCCTCCTCCCCGTCTCCGTTCTCCCGGCGGCCACCGCCACCACCGCCACCATCGCCCTCCCCGCTCCGGACACCTCCTCGGTGGCCGACCAGCGCGCCTACCTCGCCCGCCTCCTCGACTCCGCCAAGCGCTCCCTCTCCGGCGCGCGCCCGTGGGCGGAGCTCCTCGACCGCGCGGCGCTCAGCCGCCCGGACTCCCTCGCCGACGCCACCGCCCGCGTCCGCAGGAACCTCGCCTACTTCCGCGTCAACTACGCCCTCCTCGTCGCGCTCTCCCTCGCCGCCTCCCTCCTCGCGCATCCGTTCGCGCTCGCCGCCCTGCTCGCGCTCCTCGCCGCCTGGTGCGCGCTCTACCTCCTCCGCCCCGCCGACGCGGCCCCGCTCGCGGCCTTTGGGAAGACCTTCTCCGAGAGGGAGACTCTGGGTGGGCTCGTGGCCGCGTCGGCGTTCGTCGTCTTCGTGACCTCCGTCGGGTCCATCGTCTTCTCGGCCCTCGCGGCCGGCGCCGCGCTCGCCTGCGCGCACGGCGCGTTCCGGGTGCCCGAGGAGCAGCTCTTCCTCGACGACGACGTGCAGCCTGGCGCTGGAGGAAGAGCGGGCTCCTCCGTCGACCTGCTCTCCTTCTTCACCAACGCCGCCGGAGGGGGAGGCGGGCGCGGCTGAGGCACCACCCCCACCTCATGCCGTCGACTGATTCATTCTTGAGGAATACACGAGACACCATACGTGTTGCTAGTTAGCTACACCTACACTAAATGAAAACATTAATTACGTTTAGAATTTTACACGATTCAAAAGATTTTTATAGGAAATTTAAGAAACGAAATATTTATGAATTATTTCTCTGTGGATTGTTCGTAGAACTAATACTTATAAAGAATCATATATGATTCGTCTTTTAAGAGTTTATTTGCATGGATTATTCGTAGAACTAATACTTACGATAAGATCGCTCAGCTTCAAAATTGGGTGCAAACAATCCATCTACGATTCGAAGGAACATGACGTGTAATCGGTAATACTCACTTATCCATTCTTATGTTTCCAGAATCAATCAAATCAAAAATACATCTAATTTTGATTCTTTATATATTTGTGAAAGGGTTATGTAGGATATATTTATTACTCCCTCCGTTTTTTAGTCTGCATATAAGATTTGATCAAAGTCAAGTGATACAAAGTTTGATCAAATATATATCAAAAGATATCAACATTTATAATACTAAACCTATATGCTATAAAAATTAATATTATGATGCATCTACTAATATTGATTCAATATTATAAATGTTGATATTTTATTTTATAAATTTAGTCAAAGTTTATGAAGTTTGACATTGACCAAATCTTATATGCGGACTAAAAAGAAACGGAGGAAGTATACATCTAAGTGACTTAATTTACTATAAAAAAACACATGAACTTTTGTACTCCTTCCAATATGGTTTAGAAGGCACGTTTGAAAAATATATAAAACCAACATAGTCATCGATTAGTTATGAGATGTAGTAGCATTAATCTTTTCCTAATAATAAAGCACGGAGTGCTTCTGTCGTACGTCATAAAAATTACCCTCCAAATTGATCTAAATTGCCCACTATGCCATCCAAAAGTGAAAAAAACGATTCGATTTTTTTTCCTGTTAAATTCATTGTCCAGTACGAGACTCTTAAAGATTGAGACCCTGATCTACCACGACTAGGTGTTCGATCCCTGTTTCTTACAATTACTTGTCCCCTTTTTTTAATCTTTATTTAATAGCAACATGCACCTCTTTTTTATATCTTTAATAACAGCATGCACCTCCTTTGTCCGAGCACCGGTTCATGAGCCCACCCATATTTTATTTTTTCAATTTGATTTTTCTTTATAAATTAAATCGGGATTTTTCACAAACCCAAATTTTAAAAGTTGCAAAATTTGGAAAAAAAATCATGAAATCGTAAATTGTTCTATAATTCAAAAAATGCTTTGGGAAATCGTAAAATGTTTACGGATTCAAAAAAATGTGGATGATTTAAAAAAAAACGCGTATTATAAAATAATTCAAGATTTTCAAAAATATATTTAGAAAATATAAAACATTCATAATTTGGAAAATGATCATGTATTAAAAACATATTCATGAGTTCGAAGAAAATGTCTATGGAATTTTAAAAAAAAATGTTCACATAAATTAAAAAAATCATTAATTTCAAGATTTGTTCTCTAATTTCAAAAAAGTTCATCGATTCAAAACATGTTCGCTAAGTAAAAAACTGTCCATGCATTTCATATAAAAGATAAGTAAAAATAACTAAAATTTATATACCCCGTTATAACGAGTGCATGCACGGAAAGAGCCCACATTCCCATCAGCTTTACACATACACCATGCATGCATCAATTCCACCCCGGTGTGAGCTTCGAGCAGCAAAGAATTGAGAGGGCACATGCATACATACATGAGTGGTGTAGTAGTAATACTAATTAATAAAAGTAATTGCTTTTGTATTGTAAATCTTATCTATTATGGAATGTACATAAATCTAATTGTATCTTCTAAATTGTGATAGAGAAAATATAAAATCTGTAATATTAAAAACTTAGATGTGTACTATTTATAACAGATGTGCTTTAACAAAACTGATGTGCTTTAGCAAAACTGTTTGTGGAAATTCACTTTGGCTTCCATTCCATGCGGCTGTACCGCTCCAGGGCTCCAGCCTCGAGCTAGCAAGCTGGTGGCGTGGCACCGGGTTGGCACTTACGGGGCCAGGGCGGCGCACGGCCTTGTTTGCTCCTGCATGTGCATGGATGCCACGCGCGCACGGCGCGTCGTCCTCTCGCCGTCGCCATCCATGACCACCGCTCCACAGCTCCGTCCGTTCTTCCTCTCCACCGCACTACGTAGTTTGGATTCACGTTCGTACGTATATATGCATGACCCACGCGCGCGCCCCCGCGCCGGCCGCATCGGCGACAACCTGAATCAATAAACCAAGAACAAGAGAGGCGAGAGATGAAGGTGCTGGTCGCGTTGGACGACAGCGGCGGGAGCCAGCACGCGCTAGACTGGGTGCTACGCCGCCTTTTCCCCGTCGGCGACCAGCCGGCGACGGAGGAGGCCCGGCATGAGCTGGTGCTCGTCCACGCCCTCGAGCCGCTCCACCACGCCATGTGCCCGGTCGGCGGGCCAGGTGAGCTGACGACCAGCAACCAGCACATCACGGCACACCACCTCGCACGACATTGCCTCCACCAGCAGCGCTGATATGGTATGATTGGCTACGCGCGCAGGGTCCGTGGTGTACGGCGCGCCGTCGATCATGCAGTCGGTGCGCGCGGCGCAGAAGGAGAGCGCGCGCAGCCTGCTCGACAGGGCCAAGCGGGTCTGCCACAGGCGAGGGGTACGTTACGTATGTACAGCAGTATAGGTCCTTGTGAGTTGCGACGCACGCCGTCGGCCCATCAACTTGAACCGTGGCTGCTGCGCAGGTGAACGCGGCGGCGGTGCTGGTGGAGGGGGAGTCGAGGGAGGCACTGTGCCGCGCCGCGGAGGATGCGGGCGCCGGCCTGCTCGTCGTGGGCAGCCGCGGGCTCGGCGCCGTCGGGAGGTACGTACGTACGCGTGCCCGTCTCACGAGTCACGATTGATCGCCAAGTAGGTCTACACATCACATGTGCCCAATTATTCTTATGGCTATAGGGCGTTCCTGGGGAGCGTGAGCGACTACTGCGCGCACCACGCGAGCTGCCCCGTCATGGTGGTCCGGCCGCCGCGCGACGACAAGGATGGCCAGCGGACGAGGTCATCTCCAATCAGCTGCCGGTCGCCATGTTTACGACAGGGGTGGTTAATGGACGAATGATCGTCGCCGCGTTTGTAGTTTCTTCTCGTTCCCTGCTTTTCACTGCCCCATATGTCTGTCGGGCCAGTCTATGTTCGATGTTCTAGTTTGGTGTCAGCAGATCCAGTAGCTTTCATTAATAAATAAAATTCACAATGACGATGTCAACCCGCTACTACAGAGAGTACAGACACTACAGGAAAAACATTAGTTGCCTTATGTTTCTCCATAAATGTAATCTGTGGGCTGCTCCGCTTATATCAATGTAAACGAGTACAAACCCTAAAACACTCGGCGAAGGAGGGGACCTTGGTTTACAGCGCTGCACAGCGAAGGAGGGGTCAGAAACCGTTGATCATAATTCTGAATTTCTCCCAGCCTGCTTCTTCGTCATGTCAATTTCGAAACTGGGTCCAATACATTAGAAGCGATTTCAGTAAAGAGGTAATTACAGTAGTGCTGCATGAACTTGACATCGATGTTCATTTTGGTATTTGAACTTGAAAAATACGTCTAATTGGTGCTAAAACTTGGTTCTTTGATTCAAGTACGGTTTAAATCGCATTTTCGTAGCACTGCTGACTAGGATGCCAGCGTGTCCGTCGGACCCATCATTAGTGACTGTGAGCGTGCACAAGGCGTGTGGCCGCGCTTGTGGCTCGATATTTTCGAAAAACCTCTTCGTTTCGATTTTTTTATTTGTCGCACAGAAACACCTGAGCCGGTGGGATACAACAGTCCTAAAATTTTTGGATATACGCCCAGCCCATATCCTAACATACCGCAGATCAGCTTGATCGTGCATGTTCATCGAGCTCTTTTCCACGTATTGATCGTTCGTGGCCGCCGCCTGGGTGTATCGTTTGTGGAGCCGCGGTTTCAGAGAAACCAAATACACATGAAAGAGATAATGTCAAAATATGTGCGTACATAATTTCTGACACACTATTAGTTACTTTGTACAATAGTGCAAAGTGTATATTGCAAGCTACAGAGGTATAGTAGGAGTGGAGGATAATGGAAACTTTTAAATGCCATCAAAGTGATATATGTGTCTAACAATTAGCCGAGCCACAACTAGCCATAGTTCAGTTAAGCAAGTGTGAAAAAATGCAATTAAGCAACTGTTCAAAATTCAGTGTTGCAACTGTCAAGAAATTCAGCAATGCTACTGTCATCAAGTTCAGTAATGCTACTATCAAATTTTCAGTATACCTACTGCATATTTATGATAAAATCAGATCCATCTTCCTCTGCGTCATCAAATCAACCTTTTCTGTCTATCAAGAATACCCAAAAAAGGTGTCTTTCTAACCCGTGGATTACCTTTGAACAAGCAGCACAATCAACTATTTTCCGGATCCTAAGTGTCCATGCACTCCTAAGTGTCCATGCACATCAGGGGAATAACCTACACACAACTATGAATCATCACATCAGTCCACAACATAGATCCTAATTCCCGCCGCACCACAAATTCATCAAAAATCCTAACGTAAACAGGGACAGAGGGGCAGAGGAGACTAGGCAATTTTCACCATATGTAGGAGCTGCATCTCCGGGACCTTGCCAACAAGGCTCCACCATTCATGCCTGTCGTGGGTATAAGTCTGACAGTAGATGTGTAGGGTACGAAAGGATGGGCAGAGCCTTAGCTACGGCGAGGTTGTATGAGTTCAGACCCCTCTACGGTGGAGGTAAAAGCCCTACGTCTCAGTGCTCTTGGGAGCTTAGTGTTGAGTGGAATATAGGATTACAGTGTAAGACAACCCCTGCACCAGTGGGGAAGGACGGCTTATATAGAGTGCGCTGCCCTTCACAACGGTCCGGTGGACAGGGATGGAATAGTGGCGAATAAATGCCTACGTTACAGGTAACGTATGCCTTAAATGCTAATAATGGTGTATGAAAACGTATGACCGTTGCCCTCCTGGGAGGTTACGATGTATAGAGTGGAATTCAGTCGGTACGTTAAATACGCTCCGAATGCTCGTCACCGACTGGATGATTGGGAGTCCTTAGTTCAGTCGGAACTGTCTAAGGGCCTTGTCCTTTACGAAGGGTAGTCCTTGGGTAGGACCTATAGGGCAGGCCTATGACCCTACCCTGGGACTATAACCCCATCATTAGTCCCCGAATGGATCGGGGTTGGAACGATGAAGTGATGCCTGGAGTAAGGATCCGACTGGTATGGATGTGGCTTTGGCGTTGTTTGCCTCGATCCATTTTATCCTCTCAACCAGTGATCCGAGTGAATATACCAGTGAAACCAACCGTCTGGGACCGAGTGCTTCCGCGGAATCTTTTGATGTGACCGGTCAAATTGACAGCGGCGGATTTTCTGGGATCCTCAAATTTCGGTTGCCGCGCGCTCAGCGGGGATGTCGACTTCGCCATCGAGTAGTTTCTGCCGCCTCGATTACCGCGCCTTTATCTTCTCCACTAACATCGCAGCAGCCGGTCGGGGATAAGATTTCGGGGCCACCTGTTAGTGACTCAGTCGGAAGCTTATTTAAGTCTCTCCGGTGGGGGTTTCTTGTTGCGCTGCCCTTGTTACTCGCATTCACCTCGCTCCTTCGTAGCTCCCTGCGCGCTCCAAGCCTTCTCCTTCCTCTCCTCCTCCGCGGATCTGTTGCCTTCACCATAACGAAGTGGCAGACCAGCAAACTCGAGTCGTAGAAGAAGAAGAAGAAGGGGGCGGCCCCTGCTCAGCGGCGACAGCGAGCACTGCCGCCGGGTTGGATCCAGGGGGATTTCCTCCCCTCTATGGTGACGGCGGACGACTTGCTGGAGCTAGTGGAGCACGGCATGATCGCCAACAAGTTGTGGAGGCTGCCGGCGGAGGGCAAGACGGAGCCGGCGCCGCAGGAGGGGGAGCGCGTCCTGTTGCTCAGCCACGTGTTCAGGGGCTTCTCTTTGCCTCCCCACCCCTTCTTCAAAGGTATTATGAATCACTTCGGGGCGCAGCTCCATCATTTTCCTCCGAACGCGATAGCCTACCTTGCCGCATTCGTCACCCTTTGCGAGTGCTTTATCGGATGTCCCCCCCATTGGGGGCTCTTTAAGTACATCTTCTCCGCTAGGTCCCAAACCATCAAAAAGCTTAGCCAGTCGGACGACAAAACCCATCTCCACCAGCTCTGCGGGGGTTTAGGCTTCCAAAAGAAAATCAAAAGTAGCTACCCTCCTCTCCAGTTGTTCGAGTCAGTTAGGAACTGGCAGTCGACTTGGTTTTATTGCCAGGACGTCGCTTGTCCGAATATTGCGACTGGGTTGCCACCTTTTAGCCTAGACCGTCCGGCTCCTTCCAGGCAGCTTGCGCTCTCAAAGGTGGAGAAGATCCAGATCCAACCTCTGGTCGACGCGCTGATAGATGTCGTCCGCAAGGGAGTCACCGGCACGGATTTGCTGGAGACTTTTCTGGGTCGGCGGATCCAGCCGCTGCAAGCCCGTCACCACACCATGTGGCACTACGTGGGGCCTGAGGATTCCACTCGGACTCATCTAGAATGCGTGACCGGGGAGGTTGTGACAGCGTGGGTCCGCGGAATCACAGGCGCATGCGACAACCCCCGAGGAGCCCGGCGGGTGAAGCCCTTCCGCGCTAATAATCCTCCTCCGAATGAGGTGAGCACATCTTGTCGAGTGCTTTCAATCTTCTTAGATTTATCGCTTTTCTTGTATCGCCGCCTGACGTCTGACGTTGCCGACTGTGTTTTGTGCAGGAGTGGACCAACTGGTATTCTGCCGTCTCGAACGGGAACCCAGCCGAGGAAGAGGAGGGCAGCCAGGAGGGTAGCGTGGACAGCGCCGAGTACGTCTCCGACAGCGGGGAGATGGAAGAGGGGACCGAAGAGGAGGGGGAGGAGGTTGGGAAGAAGAGCTTGCCACCTCCACCATCAGAGCAACGAACTAAGCGCCGTCACGAACCCGCGGCTCCGCCGGCTCCTCCAGCGGCTCCGAGTGCTCCGCCAGCCTCTCCCGTGGCTCCGAGTGCTCGGAATGTGAAGAGGACCAGGGACGCCACTGCCGAGCCCACGGACCAGCCGTCCAAGGTGGCCAAACCTAGCGGGCCCAAGCCTCGGAAAGCTTTGCCTCGGATGAGGATCGCTGTTCCAGTCGCCTCAGCGTAAGTGTCTTGTTCTCTCATCTCCTTTCAGTATCTGATTGAACTCATGCTTATCCGTTGAGTGGATTTTACTCGACAGAGCTGCTACCTCCGGCACCTCTCAGCCGCGCCAGGACGATGATCCTATGGACACGGATAACGCTGCCACATCCCAGCAAGGTACGTTGTCTCAGCTCTGAGAGTTTGTGTTATTGTTTCGCGAGTGCTGCCTTTCATCTTGCCCTTTTTCTGTAACTTCATGTTGTTCAGTCGGGCTTCCTTCGGAGGTGATTCATCTGGAGGACGACGACCAAAGAGGGTCAGGGCCAGCTTTGGCGCCTGTCCTTGAGGTTGTCCCATCTGCTGCTGCTCCCACCATGGACGTGTCGCCGACCGAGACGATACCGCCGACTGAGACGGTGCCTCTCGCGGCGGAACCGACTGGAGCGGAGCTTGGGATGCCCAAGGAGTCTTCTGTCGTGCCGGGTCCGTCGACCGTTCAGTATGACGCCCGACACCTCCCGGAAGACCAGGTGGGGGCCGCCAAGGAGGCCATGGTGCAGGTGGAGCTGATGGTGGGTGACGCCAAGGGAGCGTATGACTCCATCACGTCTTTGTACAAGAAAAGCTTGGAACTCCGGGACGATATCCAAGTAAGTGCGCTAGTAAGTGTTTACTTTCCTCTTGTTACCCACTGGGGTTTGAGTGATATACTTGGATACAGTAGGATTATTTTGCAGTGGGTTCACTCCGAGTGAACCCAGTGGGTGTAGTCCCCGAGACTTCTGTCGAGTGCTTGCACCGGCAGTTGTCTTTATATGCATTTTTTTGTGACCTGATCAGATCAGAGCTGATCTGCCCGAAAGGTACCAGTGGGAGCACTCCGAGTGCACCCACTGGGTGTAGTCCCCGAGAGGAGTGTTACTCAGGTCGGGTAATAGTAGTCTCATAGGTTTGTCTGTTTGTCATGTAGCTCAATAGGGCCGACATGTTCGAGCTTCATGCCAGTGGGGTCACTCTTAGTGAACCCACTGGGTGTAGTCCCCGAGACCGATGTCGATTGCTTGCATCGGCAGGGGTCTGAAGAACTTTGAGCTTTGATTGTTTTCCTTGTTGAATGTGTCTAATCTTCCCTTTGCGCTTATTTGGCAGAAGACTTGCGAAATGGGATCCGCGTACAATGCTTTGAAGGCTGAAAAGATTCAGCTTGCTGCGGACTTGGAGGCGGCTGTGAATGACCTGGTTGGTGTGAAAGTGGCTCTTGCTGACCGAGAGAAATCTTTGGAGGAGCCCCGGGAGACCAACAAGGCATTGGTAGCCGAAATTGAAAAATTGAAGAGTCAAAGAACCGAACGGATGGCTCGGCTGAAGTTGATGAACAATCGGTGCATGGCGCAGGAGAAGTACGTCAGTGACTAGGCAAGGAAGATGGTTGCACTGCTCGGAGGTAAGCTTTTTGCCGAGTGCTTCTTGACTTTGTAGTTCATTCCGCGCTTACTTTATGCTTGTCTTTTCTTTGTAGATTTTTGTCTGGACGCTGAGGCTGAAGCAGCCGACATTGAGCGGTCGGTTGTTCCGAACGTTCCACTCGGCGACAAAGCCAATCGGGACTTGCTCCGAGCGCATATTCGCCTTGGCAGAGTGGGACCTTTCATTGGCCGCCTGAGAGAAGTCATCGGCCGTATCGACAAGGAGCTATGGTCCGAAGACGATTCCCGGCAAGAAATAGAAGGGTTGATGACTCGGCTGGAGGACATCCCGAACAGAGTGCAGGCATGGAAGAAGCCTCCGCTCGTTGTGGTGCGGACGTGGCGCTATCGCTGGTCCGAGTGCGCTGCAAGGAAGCTCGCGAAGAAAAGCTGAAGGCGTTGCAGGTCGCCAACACCAAGAATCTTCGATTCGAAGATTTCATGGAGACCTTCCTCGAGACAGCCACTCGCATCGCAAACGGGATCGACCTTGACACCTTTGTGGAGCCTGCCAGTCCCGGTGCTAGTCCTGGTGACGCTTGAAAAACTTTACCTCGCGCTTGAAAAACTTTACCTCGGTATGCCGAGTATTATCTGTATCAAACTTTGGCCACTGCTGTTGGCCGTCACATTCGTGGTTCGGTGTGGATAAGCTTGATCCACAACGAGCCGACTGATCTTAGATCCAACTTTGAATTCGAATCGAATATTTTGCTCTTCTTTCGCCAATTTTTTTGACATGATTTTGGCTCGTGGTTTTTGTTTGGAGTTTCTTGGTGAAGCCAATGGCAAACATGCGGAGCATGTAGTTGTCAGTTGTCTTCACATCCACATGAGCCTCAATGAGGGTTTGTCAAGTCTCCGAGTGCGCACTCGGAGCGAGCTTTTACTTAGGCGACTCTTGGTCGCGGCTAAGTCTCCGAGTGTGACTTTTAGTGCACACTCAGAGCGAGTTGTTACTCATGTAGTTGTCAGTTGTCTTCACATCCACATGAGCCTCAATGAGGGTCTGCTAAGCTTCCGAGTGGATCTCGAGGATATGCTCGAAGGAGACTTTTTACTTAGGCGATTCTGGTTCGCAGCTAAGCCCCCGAGTGCGGCTTTTAGTGCACACTCGGAGAGAGTTTTTACTTAGGCGACGCTCGGTCACAGCTAAGTCCCCGAGTGCGACTTTTAGTGCACACTCGGAGAGAGTTTTTTACTTAGGCGACTCTAGGTCGCAGCTAAGTCCCCGAGTGCGAGTTTTAGTGCACACTCGGAGAGAATTTGTACTTAGGCGATTCTGGATCGCAGCTAAGTCCCCGAGTGCGACTTTTAGTGCACACTCGGAGAGAGTTTGTACTTAGGCGATTCTGGGTCGCAGCTAAGTCCCCGAGTGCGACTTTTAGTGCACACTCGGAGAGAATTTGTACTTAGGCGATTCTGGATCGCACCAAAGTCCCCGAGTGCGACTTTTAGTGCGCACTCGGAGCGAATATTTTATTTTTTAGACCGGAGTCTGCAAACGCGGAAGAATTTTGAACTTGCAAGAAATCAATCTGCTTTGTATTACTTCAATGATACTTGTTCTTTACATTGCCCTCGTCGACGGTCATGAGTAGAAGCGCTTCAGGAGATCTCCATTCCATGCTCGCGGTTCGTCCGTTTCCTTGTCGAGGTTGTACAATCGATATGCTCCGTTGTTCAGCACCTTAGAGATGATGAAGGGTCCTTCCCAGGCGGGAGCCAACTTGTGAGGTCTGTGCTGATCCACTCGGAGCACCAGGTCGCCTGCTTGGAATGTGCGACTCCTGACGTGCCGCGCGTGGAAACGCCGCAGATCTTGTTGATAAATTGTTGAGCGAGTCAGTGCCATCTCGCTCTCCTCTTCTAGAAGATCCATTCCGTCTTGCCTGGCTTGTTCTGATTCAGCTTCGGAGAAGAGTTCGACTCGTGGAGAGTTGTGAAGCAAGTCACTCGGAAGGACCGCCTCTGCTTCATAACCGAGGAAGAACAGGGATCGCCCTGTAGATCTATTTGGAGTTGTGCGGAGGCCCCACAACACCGAAGGCAGCTCGGTGACCCATGCGCCGGCGGCATGTCCAACTTCTCGCAGGAGTCGAGGCTTTAACCCTTGAAGAATAAGTCCATTCGCCCGCTCTGCTTGCCCGTTTGTTTGGGGGTGCGCCACATATGCAAAATCCACTCGGATTCCTTAGCCTGTGCAAAAGCCTTTGAACCTGTCCGAGTCGAAGTTTGTGCCATTGTCGGTGATTATGCTGTGCGGAACCCCGTATCTGGAGATGATGTCTGTGACGATTTTGATGGTCGTGAGGGCGTCAAGCTTCTTGATGGGCTTGGCTTCAATTCACTTGGTGAACTTGTCGACTGGTACCAGCAGATGAGTGAATCCTCCTTGGCCTGTTCTGAATGGTCCGACTGTATCTAATCCCCACACGGCGAACGGCCAAACAAGAGGGATTGTCTTCAGCGCACATGTTGGCTTGTGGGACTTGTTCGAATAGAACTGACAGCCTTCGCATCGGTCGACCATATCTTTTGCCATTTCATTCGTCTGCAACCAGAAGAACCCAGCTCTGAATGCTTTGGCGACGATTGCTCTTGAGGAGGCACGATGGACGCAGGTCCCCGAGTGAATTTCTTCCAGGATTAATTGTCCCTCCTCAGGGGAGATGCACCGCTGAAGGACGCCTGAAACACTTTCCTTGTACAACTGTCCATCAATGACGGTGAAGGACTTTGACCTGCGGACGATCTGCCTAGCTTGGACTTCGTCTTCTGGTAATTCTTGCCTCAGGATGTACGCAATGAACGACACAGTCCAATCGGGGATGAGAGCAAGAATCTCCATGATCAAATCAACCACAACGGGGACCTCGACTTCAGTCGGATTTGTTGAGCTCTTCGGTTGTACTGGTTCCTCTGTGAAAGGATATTTTTTTACTGAGGGAAGGTGTAGGTGCTCGAGGCAGACATCACTCGGGACCGGTCTCCGAGTGGATCCAAGTTTTGCCAATTCATCAGCTGCTTGGTTTTTCAGTCGCGGAACATGATGAAGTTCCAGACCTTCAAACTTCTTCTCAAGCTTCCTTACTGCGTTGCAGTATCCAGTCATGGTGGGGTTCCTTACATCCCACTCCTTCATCACTTGATTAACCACCGGATCTGAATCGCCATAGACCATCAGGCGACGGACGCCGAGTGTGATGGCCATGCGCAATCCATAAAGGAGAGCTTCATACTCTGCCTCATTGTTGGAAGAATCGAAATGTATCTGCAATGCATACTTGAGTTTATCACCTTTTGGCGATATGATCACTACGCCAGCGCCGGAGCCATTCAACATCTTGGACCCATCGAAGAACATGGTCCAATGAGCCGAGTAGATGTGAGTCGGTTGCTGTTGTTCTACCCATTCTGCTATGAAGTCAGCCAGAGCTTGAGACTTTATAGCCTTCTTGGCTTCGAACTTGATGTCGCAGTATAACATCTCCATTGCCCACTTCGCCACTCGGCCTGATGCGTCCCGATTGTGGAGGATTTCCGACAACGGAGCATCAGAAATGACAGACACCGAGTGGTCTTGGAAATAATGAGCCACCTTCTTTGCAGTCATGTAGATCCCGTAAATAAGCTTTTGATAATGGGGATACCTCTGCTTGGAAGGAGTCAGGACTTTGGAGACATAATATACTGGCCGTTGAACCTTGTACGCTTTGCCTTCTTCTTCGCGTTCGACTGTAAGAACGGTGCTGACGACTTGATTTGTAGCCGCGATGTACAGAAGAAGGGGTTCTTTACTGAGCGGGGCAGTAAGAACCGGCTGGGTGGAAAGCAGGGCTTTGAGGTCGTCGAATGCAATTTGGGCTTCGTCTGTCCACTCGAAAGTAATTGATTTCTTCATGAGTCGGTACAGAGGTAACGCCTTCTCGCCGAGTCGAGCGATAAACCTGCTCAAAGCCGCTAGGCAACCTGTGAGCCTTTGAACATCATGTATTCTGACCGGCCGCTCCATTCGGACGGTGGTCCCGATCTTTTCGGGGTTGACATCGATCCCTCGTTCGGAAACGAAGAAACCGAGTAACTTTCCGCTGGGAACACCGAATGAACACTTGGCAGGGTTGAGCTTGATATCGTACCTACGAAGGTTGGCGAATGTTTCTGCCAAGTCAGTCAGCAGGTCGGAACCTTTGCGTGACTTGACTACGATATCGTCCATATATGCCTCCACATTTCGACCGATCTGGTCAAGGAGGCATTTTTGGATCATGCGCATAAAAGTTGCTCCTGCATTCTTCAAACCGAATGGCATAGTGATGTAGCAGAAACACCCGAATGGGGTGATGAAGGCTGTTTTTAATTCATCCGGACCATACAGACGGATCTGATGATAGCCCGAATAGGCATCAAGGAATGATAAACGCTCGCAGCCCGCAATTGAATCAACAATTTGATCAATGCGGGGGAGCGGGAAATGATCTTTCGGGCAGACCTTATTGAGATGCTTGAAGTCGATGCACATACGGAGAGACTTGTCCTTCTTGGGCACCATGACAACATTGGCGAGCCACTCGGAGTCGTGTACCTCGCGAATGAAGTTGGCTGCCAAAAGTCTAGCCACCTCCTCTCCGATTGCCTTCCTCTTGTGCGCGGCGGACCGACGCAAGCATTCTCGGACGGGCCGAGCAGCAGGATCCACATGCAGTCGCTGCTCAGCCAACTCCCTGGGTACACCTGGCATGTCAGCGGGCTTCCATGCGAAAATGTCCCAGTTCTCACGAAGGAATTGGATGAGCTCGGCTTCCTATTTTGGATCAAGGGTGGTGGAGATGTTCGTCGGGGCGGCGGTGTCGTCCGTCGGGTGGATGCTGACTTTCTTCGTGTCTCCCGCCGACTGGAATGCGGACTCCGAAGCTGGCTTCTTCGAACGCATCAAGTCAGCGGAGTCTGTTGTCTTCTTGTACTCATCCAGCTCGAGGATAGCCATCTGCTGATCGGCAATCCTCGACCCCTGCTGCAGACACTCCTCGGCCCGCTGTCGATTTCCTGTGACAGTGATCACACCTTTGGGACCCGGCATCTTCAGCTTCAGATACACATAACATGGACGGGCCATGAAACATGCATACGTCGGACGGCCCAGAATCGCATGGTATGCACTCTGGAATTCCACCACCTCGAATGTCAGCTTGTCCTTGCGGAAGTTCTTGTCGGAGCCGAAAACGACGTCCAACGCGATCTGGCCGAGTGACTTGGCCTTTCGTCCAGGGACGACTCCGTGGAACTGCATGCTGCTCTCACTAAGTTTGGACATCGGAATACCCATCCCCTTGAGAGTGTCGGCGTACATGATGTTCAAGCCGCTGTCGCCGTCCATGAGGACTTTGCGCAGTCGGACTCCTTCTACCACCGGGTCGACGACCAGAGCCTGCCTCCCTGGGGTGGGCACGTGTGCTGGATGGTCCGACTGATCAAAGGTGATCGCAGTCTGAGACCATTTGAGGAATGTAGGGTTGGTTGGGGTTACCATGTTCACCTCCTTGTTCACCAGCTTCAGTCGACTCTTGCTTTCCACGTCAGCAAAAATCATCAATGTTGCATGGACTTGGGGGAACGGATCCTCCTTGTCCTCATCATCCTGCTCGTTGTCCTTTTCACTCGGTTGCCCTTCGCCGAACCCTTGGATCAGGAGGCGACATTGCCGAGTGGTGTGCTTCAGGAATATGGCGTTGCCTTCTTCATCCATCTTCGTGTGGATTGGACATGGCTGATCCAGGATGGAATTCCCAAACTGTTTATTCTTGGGGGTGTACTGAGCTTTCCCCTTGCCCTTGAACTTGGCATTGGTAACGGCTGCTGCCTCTGCCTACGGAGTGGACGGAGCTTTCTGCTTTTGCTTCCGATTGTTGTTCCCATCTCCGTCGGCGACTGCCTTATGCTTGCCGCTACGTATGCGGTCCTCTTCTTCGCCATTTGCATAGCGTGCGGCTATCTCCATCATCTTGCTCATGGAGATGTCGCCTGTCCGACCGAACTTCAGGTACAGATCTCTGTACCGCACGCCTGCCTTGAAGGCGCAGACTGCTTGGTGCTCTGTGACGTTCTCCACCGTGTGGTAGAGGGTCGTCCAACGCTGGATGAAATCGTGCAGGGGCTCATTCTGCTTCTGGACACAGTGCTGGAGCTCCACGAGACCAGGAGGGCGTTTGCACGTGCCCTCGAAGGTCCTGATGAAGACTCGGGACAGATTTGCCCAGCTGTAAATGCTTGATGGAGCCAGCTGGTTCAGCCACGCTCGTGCCGAGCCGTCGAGCATCAGGGGGAGATGTTTCATGGCGACCTAGTCATCTCCGCCACCGATCTGGACCGCCACTCGGTAGTCGTCCAGCCACGTTTCTGGCTTGGATTCTCCTGTGAACTTGCTGATCCCCGTCGCCAATCGGAAGTTGGGAGGGATGTCAGCTGAACGGATGGCCCGACTAAAGCACTCGGGACCAGAGACGATGGTCCTGCTTCCACTCGGACGGTCTCTATCGTGACCATCGCGGTGGGCTCGACTCCTGTTGCCTTCCTATGGGCGATGTACCCTCTTGCGTTGGGCCTTGGATCATACGCGTCACCGACTGAACGCCGATCATCATGATGCCGGGGCTCGTAAGGCCCACCCCGCGGAGGGGTGCGTGAACGGCGACGATCTTCGGGATTCATGGAACGGCTGCCCCCTCTGCGTCGCTGATGAGAGCCGGGGCTGAAAACCGACTGATGCGTGTTCGCGTGAACATAACTGTTGTGGATCCTGTTGTGCGACTGGGAGACCGCCGAATTCTGCTGCTGCGCCGTGTGCAACAGGGCACGGATTTGCTCGATTCCTCTACCAGCCTCTGAATCAGTCGGTTGGAGGGAATTGGCTATCTTGGCAGCGGCAGCCAGGTTGAGGACGGGTGTGCGGAACACCTCGACGTTGCTATGACAAGTGCGTCGACTGGCAGAACGGTGGTGTTGACGACGAGCGCCAGATGATTCGCCGACCTCATGCTCGTTCCGACCAGTTCGGCGGGGACTTTCATGGGAATCGGCCATGAGAACTTCGGCTGCACGCCCGCGACCCAAGTACTCGGAAGGTAACTTAGTCGGAACTGAGTCCAAGCACTGGGATGGCGGCGCGACCACAACCGACTCGAGGACGGCCACTTGAGAGGACGCGTTCTGTCGCGCCTGGGCGTGTTGCACCCAACGCTGGAGCCGCGGACGGCGGGACCGTTGTTGTGGCGCGGGACGGGGGCGAAGATCGACACCGGGGCCGATTGCTGGAGAAGAAGGACGCCGCGGGCACCGGCACGAAAGTGCGTAGCCCCGCGACTGGGGAGCGCCTCGACGTCGAGAGGCGCATCCCGAAGCCATGCCGAATCGTCGACGATGAAGGAGAGTGTGCCGAAGAGGATCTCATGACCCATGCACAAATCTCCGCCGGACGACATGATGAAAAGATGAAGTTGCAAACTCGCCGGAAGTCGCTTAGACGCGTGCCCTACGGTGGGCGCCAACTATCGTGGGTATAAATCTGACAGTAGATGTGTAGGGTATGAAAGGATGGGTAGAGCCTTAGCTACGGCGAGGTTGTATGAGTTCAGGCCCCTCTATGGTGGAGGTAAAAGCCCTACGTTTCAGTGCTCTTGGGAGCTTAGTGTCGAGTGGAATATAGGATTACAGTGTAAGCCAACCCCTGCACCAGTGGGGAAGGGCGGCTTATATAGAGTGCGCTGTCCTTCACAACGGCCCGGTGGACAGGGGTGGAATAGTGGCGAATAAATGCCTACGTTACAGGTAACATATGCCTTAAATGCTAATAATGGTGTATGAAAACATATGACCGTTGCCCTCCTGGGAGGTTACGATGTACAGAGTGGAATTCAGTCGGTACGTTAAATACGCTCCGAATGCTTGTCACCGACTGGATGATGGGGGAGTCCTTAGTTCAGTCGAAACTGTCTAAGGGCCTTGTCCTTTAAGAAGGGTAGTCCTTGGGTAGGACCTATAGGGCAGGCCTATGACCCTACCCTGGGACTATAACCCCATCAATGCCCGCGACGATCGACGTTGTATTCACGATACACCCAGGTGGCTGCTACGAACGATCAAGATGTGGAGAAGAGCTCGAGAAACATGCATGATCAATCTGATCTGCGGTATGTTAGGATATGGGTTGGGAATATACGCAAAAATTTCAATTTGTTGTGTCCCACCGGCTCAAGTTTTTCGGAAAAATACCAAGGTTTGTTTTGGAAAAATCCAGCCGCCAGCGCGGCCACACGCCTTGTGTGTGCTCGCAGACACTGATGATGGATCCGACAGACACGCTGGCATCCTAGTCAGCAGCGCGGACGTACGAAAACACGATTTGAACCAATGAACCAAGTTTTAGCACCAATTAGGCGTAATTTTTCAAGTTTATGTATCAAAGTGAACATCAATGGCAAGTTGATGCACCACTACTGTAATTACCTCTTCAGTAAACCTTAGTCTACTATAACCTAATAATGTCCAGTAAATGGTACTCCGGTAACTTGGATTAATCAAGACTCAAGAGTAACAACATATTCAGGTATGGATTGTTAGGTTGATCTCTTCCCGTGTGGGCCTAACGGCCCACCGGACCCCTCATCCACGCGCCCTGATCGGGGACGCCCAACCCGTTATGGTTGGTGGGCCCCTGTGACCCGCGCTATATTAACAAAGGTGGTGGGCTGGGGCACGGACTACGAGATTCGGCGCCGCCACACACCCCACCGACAAACCCTTCCGATCTAGGGTTAGCGCGGTGCTCAAGGGAAACACCACCTCCACCTCTCCATCTCCCAGTCGCCACCGTCACCACTTCACGATGGACGCCGGCGGGAGCACCTCAAGTGCAGGACAAGGAAAGAAAGTAAAGAACCCTCACGGGGAAAAGCTGCGCCGCCGCAAGGCCGCGCAGTTCCTCTCGATCTGGACGGGCATCGGCAAGCCAAGCCATTCGGAAGAAGAACAACCTCCTCCGGGGGCAAAGATCCCTGTCGGCTGTGCCGCGCCGTTAGGCACCACGACCAAACCATTCGACGGCAGCGCGCTCACCGCAAGGCGGTCGCGCGACCGACGAAGGGGAAGGCAACGGTGCATCCGCCGCCTCTACTCACTGTGTGCTGATGGTGGTTGGAGGATGAGAGAGAAGTAGAGGAGGGGCTCGAGCCTCGTCCTCTCTGCCATAGAGAAAGAAGCGCGAAGGGAAGGGGAGATAGGACCTGAACGGCAGCCGGCGTCGCCCATGGAGGTGCGGCGCGAGAGCGCTGCACGAGAGGGAGGAGAAACAGAGGCCGAGCGAGAGGCAGACGAGGCCGGGAGGCAGCAGTGGCGCGCGTGGTAGTCTTCGACCCCGTCGCCGGCGGCATGACTGCACCTTGCCGGTGGCCAGCCGCCGCCGCTGCAGAGCAAGAAGCTCGCGGAGAGAGAGATGTGAACCAAGGAGGAGAGCGGCGCGGGCAGGGCAGAAAAAATGAGGCTAGGGTTTCCCCAGCCGAATCGGACCCCTTTTTGTCACAGCTAAAACTGCTTTGGACCGTTGGATTTGATCCGACGGTCGTGAGGCAAACCCTAGCGGCTAGCAGGCCATTTGGGCCAAATAGGAGGAGGCCGGCGGCCCAGGCTGTGGCCGATGCAGGCCTAGGGCTGCGTGGGAGAACTCCTCAGGCGAGGGAGGTTTTCGGCCCAGAAAGGCTATGGCCGGTTTTGGAAGTTGATGTTGTGTCTATTTTTTGGAAGATCTAAAAATAGTTTTTCTATGCAATTTTTTCAAACGAGAATTTTGTTTAGAAAAGGGAAAAGTAAACAGAGTTTTTCAGCAAAGAAAAATAAAAGTTTCTGAAAATAAAATATGGACTTTTTTAGAAAAAGAAAAGTTCATGGATTTTATAAAAAGGATAAGTTCATGATTTTAAATTTTGTAACAGATTTTTTCTATAAAGTAGAAAAAGTACATGAATTTTATATTCACGTTTTCCGCTGCAAAGTATTTTTTTAGTGCTCTTTTCACAAAGTCAATAACAGATTAAAAAGAGCATATTAGAGTGTTTATTAAAAGAGAATATGATTCTATTATTTTCTAACCAACATTGTTAATAACATGATCATGTTTTATCATTATTAAAATTAAAGGTGGATTTATTTCTATTTTTGTCCAATGATAATATAGTTTTAATTGCATAGACAATTGTATGATTAATTTGACCAACGTTAGATTAATGCATATGATTGTTATACTGATCTCACTTAAATTGTGATTTCAGGAGGCTACCACTTGATGAGTTGCCTAAAAGATGTTCCGACACTCAGAGGTGACAACTACACTGAGTGGAGGAAGAAAGTAGACTTAGCATTTGTCTGTGCTGAGATGGACTAGGTAGTGGACACACCGCAGTCGGTCCCACCTCCAGAGCCAGTCAGAGATGCAAAAGAAACTGATGCTGCATGGGAGAAAACGAAGAAGGATCATGCTCCTGTGGAGATGTCCTTTACCCTCGAAAATCAAAAGTGGCTCAAAGCCAACAAGAAATGCATGTCATTTATAAAGAATACAATTGAGAACGACATCATGGGCTCAATTGCAGAGTGCACTCACGTAGGTGAGTTGCTTACAAAGAAAAAGAACCGGTTCACTAGTTCTTCAAAGACATATGCCACCCAGTTGATATAACAACTCATTACAGAGAACTACACTGGCGGTGGGCATGGCATTAGAGAGCACATACTTCGGATGAGCAACATGGCGATAAAGCTCAAGCCAATGGACGCGGATCTGGAAATCAAACCAGCACTCCTCGTCCACTTGGTCATGGCTTCACTGCCAAAGGAGTTTGCAACTTTTCTTGTAAACTATAACATGTCACCTGAAACATGGGACATCGAAAAGACAATAGCAATGTGTGTCCAAGAAGAGGACAGACTGAAAGCCTCACATGATGGTTCACTCAACTATGTGAAGGACAATAACAAAAATAATTCCAGTCACAACAACAAAGGTTCTCCTTCAAAGCCACATTGTAAAGGCCCCTCGCACTTTCAGCATCAGCAAAAGCCTCTTCCAGTGGACATGGACACTTGCCTTCACTGCAAGCAGAAAGGGCATTACAAGAAAGACTGCCTCGACTGGTTAAAGTCCATAATGGCCAAGAAAGGTAACGAAATAGTTTCCTCTGTAAATGAATCCCTGTACACATATTTTTCAAAATCTAATTGGTTGATTGACTCAGGTGCAACAGTTCATGTTGCGAATTCATTACATGGATTCCGTTCGACGAGAACTATGCTAAGAAGAGAAAGAAGTATTGAAGTCGCAAATGGTGTCCAAGGAGAAGTTGAAGCTATCGGCGACATCTCTTTGGAGTTAGCCGAAGGATTCAAGCTTTTGCTTAGAGACGTTCTATTTGTTCCTTCATGTAACAAAAATTTAATTAGCGTTTCGTGTTTGGTTAAAGACAATTATGAATGCTATTTTGGACATGGCAAGTGTGCCATTTGGTATAATAATGCTTACGTGGGTGATGCCTTCCTCCATAATGAACTTTATTTATTATCACTTCGTGAAAAAGTGCATTATACGTATAATGTGAATGAGAAAGTTTCCTCGTCGAACAAAGAACAAAAGAAAAGAAAGAGAACTCACGACTCATCAAAATTATGACACTGTCGCTTGGGCCATATTTCGAAAGGGAGAATAGAAAGACTAATTAATAGTGAGATTCTTCCTCCTCTAGAGTTCTCAGATCTAGAACAATGCATGGATTGCGTTAAAGGAAAGTATGTAAAACAAATCAAAAAGGATGCAAACCGAAGCACAGGAACACTAGAAATAATTCACACTGATATTTGTGGACCATTTCCTGTGAAAAGTGTGGATGGCTATGACTCATTCATAACATTCACAGATGATCACTCCCGCTTCGGTTATATTTATCCAATCAAAGAAAGAAATGAAGCATTGGATAAATTTAAAATATTCAAAGCTGAAGTTGAAAATCAGCTTGACAAAAGAATAAAGATAGTGAGATCTGACCGTGGGGGAGTACTTCGGTCGGCACACTCCATATGGCCAAGTCCCTAGACCTTTTGCAAAGTTCTTGCAGGAGACTAGCATAGTTGCCCAGTATTCAATGCCGGGCGAACTTCAGCAAAATGGAGTAGCTGAAAGGCGTAACTGTACCCTTATGGATATGGTACGCAACATGATGAGTTACTCCAACTTTCCATTGGGATTATGAATGGAGGCGCTTAAAACCTCCATTCACATTCTCAATAGAGTACCAAGCAAGTAGGTGCCCAAAACACCGCACGAGCTGTGGACAGGAAAAGTTCCATCCCTGCAACACTTTAGGGTGTGGGGATGCCCAGCTGAGGCCAAAATGTTTAATCCAAACATTGGAAAGTTAGATCCCAAAAGAGTGAGTTGCCATTTCGTTGGTTATCCTGATAGATCAAAAGGTTTTCGTTTCTACTATCCAGAAAGATACACAAAGTTTGTAGAAACAAGACATGCAATCTTCTTAGAGGACAAAATGATGAGTGGGAGCATGGTAGCTCGAAAAATTGATCTTGAGGAGAAGAGGGTGCATGCACCTAATCCGATGTTTCAAGAGCCATTTTTCTCACTACCTGTTGTGACTCCAACCATGACAACTATGGGAGAAGATTCAGAACCTGTCCTTCAGGACCCGAGTGAACCTGTTGTTGATCATGAAAGGGAGGTGCAGCAGCAAATTGTAGAAACTGTGCCAGAAGCTGAGGCACTTAGAAGGTCTAATAGAACAAGAAGATCAGCTATTTCTACTAATTATAAAGTCTATAACACAGAAATGGTTCATATGGAGGGTGATCCCACCACATATGAAGAAGCCATTAAAATCCCTCACTCATTAAAATGGCTAGAGGCAATGCAAGATGAGATGAAGTCGATGAGTTCCAACGATGTTTGGGACTTAGAAATTATTCCTAAAGGAGCCAAAACAGTATGCTGTAAATGGGTCTACAAAACTAAGTATGACTCTAATGGGAATATAGAAAAGTATAAAGCCCGACTTGTGGCAAAAGTATTTACACAAAGAGAAGGGATAGACTACAATGAGACTTTTTCTCGAGTCTCATGTAAGGATTCCTTCAGAATCATAATGGCATTAGTTGCACATTTTGATTTAGAGTTGCATTAAATGGATGTAAAGACGACATTTTTAAATGGAGATTTAGAAGAAGATGTCTACATGAAACAACCCAAGGGTTTTATCATGGGAGGCAAGGAAGATATGGGATGCCGCCTGAAGAAATCCATTTATGGACTAAGGCAAGCCTCTAGACAGTGGTATCTAAAGTTTAATGATATAATTAAAAGTTTTGGATTTAAAGAAAATGTTGAGGATAACTGTGTTTATGCAAAGTTCAAAAATGGGAAATACATTTTCCTAATCTTGTATGTGGATGATATCTTGCTCGCTAGCAATGGTGTTAGTCTACTACAAGAAACAAAGAAGTTTTTATCCTCAAATTTTGATATGAAAGATCTTGGTGATGCTTCATATGTTTTGGGCATTGAAATTCACCGAGATAGGAAAAATGAAGTCTTAGGACTATCACAGATAACATATTTAGATAAGGTTCTCAAAAAGTATAATATGCATGCGAGTAAGGCCACACCTGCTCCTATAGTCAAGGGCGATAGTTTTGGGAAATTCCAATGTCCCAAGAACCAGTACGAGCTCGATCAAATGAAAGCATTGCCATATACTTCGTCTGTTGGAAGTTTATAGTATGCACAAGTGTGCACTTGCCCTGACTTAGCTTTTATCACCGGGATACTTGGTAGATATCAAGAGAATTCAGGCCTAGAAGGACTACATGCTAACATATCGAAAGCATTGCATTATGCGCAAGGCACGAAGGACTACATGCTAACATACCGAAGATCTGATTTCCTAGAGATAAAAGGGTATTCAGACGCAGATTTTGCGGGAGATAGAGATGATAGAAAATACACGTCGGGATACGTGTTCACTCTCGCTGGAGGGGATATTTCGTGGAAAAAACTCCAAACAGACCATAGTTGCATCGTCCACGATGCAAGCAGAGTTTATAGCATGTTTTGAAGCCACTAGGCAAGTGATATGGTTAAAGAAATTTATACCCGACTTGAAAGTGGTGGATTGTATTCATAAACCACTAAAGATATACTATGACAACCAGCCTGCAGTATTCTATGCTCACAACAAGTCGAGTAATGCTACCAAGACAGTAGATATAAAGTATTTTGTTGTGAAAGATAAAATCCAGGATCACACTATAAGTCTCGAGCATATAAGGACAAAGGATATGCTTGCGGATCTGTTAACGAAAGGCTTACCATCTAATGTGTTCAAGGAACACTTAGCCGGCATGGGGTTAATGGAAAGCCTATGATTCCTGGATCACTAGAGGCCCAAAAGGAACCGAATTTGTTTCTAAACAAAACGTATGTTGTAGCTGTATGATTCTATCGGCAATTAAGCTGTGACGATGAGACATGCTCTGTATGCCAATATGTGATGGAATAAATAAACTAGAAAGTATAAAGTCAAAAGTAAAAGTTGAGATCAAGGGGGAGAATGTTAGGTTGATTTCTCCCTGTGTGGGCCCAACGGCCCATCGGACCGCTGATCCACGCGCCCTGATCGGGGGCACCCAACCCGTTATGGTTGGTGGGTCCCCGTGACCTGCGCTATATTAAAAGAGGTAGGGGGCTGGGGCACGGACTACGAGATTCGTCGCCGCCAAACCCCTTTTGATCTAGGGTTAGCGCGGTGCTCACGGGAAACACCACCTCCACCTCTCCATCTCTCTGTCGCCGCCGTTACCACCTCACGATGGACCCCGACGGGAGCACCTCAAGTGCAGGAAAGGTAATACACATCCCTACTATTGGATTCTGTTAACCCAGCCGATCTAGTGGTTACAACATGGACAATCCCCAGATATACCAACCGACAAGGAAGAATGCTCCTGACCAGTAATTCTACGTGTGCATCCCTTTTTTATCTAACCATGACTTGGTTAACACAGTAAAGCGACTCCGGAAATTCCATGTGACGGTTAGTTGGCGATAAATCGAAAGTTCATGTCCATTCAGATAAGACCCAACATCAGCCAGCAACTGAACTACCAAAATCACAGCCAACCACTGAAGAGCCTTACTTTTCTTTTGTTGAAACGGAGGATGAAGAGGGCTTTCTGAAGGTGCTGTAGTATTTCAGGATAAAACACGGCAGTTTGTCAAAATGCACAGCTTTGGTTCTTTTTTCTTTTGGTCGGAAACAGCTTGGGTTGTTAGAGCTGCCTGCACACTTGTCTGTCAACTCAAGCAACCTAACAGAAAGCATTTCCTGCAGATAAGAAAGGTTTCACCTGTACATTACATGGTTGAAACTATTGCAAGAGGAAAAAAAAGTACTCCATCTGTAAAGAAATATAAGAGTGTTTAGATCACTACTTTAATGATCAAAATGCTCTTATATCTCTTTACGGAGGGAGTATGACCTTTTCTCACCTGAAAGAAACTCAAGTTATAATGAATTTAGCTGTTCGCCTGCTCCAAGCCTGTCGTAGTATAACTTTGAGATGATATTTTTCAAGTTATTTTTACATAAAAGCAGCGAATGCAGACCAAAACACACGGATATATTGTCCCAAGTAGTTCTGTAAAGAGTGAATAGATCGTCGAAGCTCCCAGATCTCAAGTTATCACCATCCTTTTCTTTAAACCCACCAGCTAATGTTTCATTTTTCCAAGCCGAGTGATCCCACCTCTGAATTCTGTTTGATCAACAGAGGTGCACTATTACTGAGTCAATGCAAATGTTAGAATAAATCACTATCTAGATGGCTCTAGAATCTGTTCTCTCCGTCATACCTTCCCTAGCTCGCCTTATATACTCGGCCCGACTGGCTGGCAAGGCCGAATAGGAGATGGCCTTCCTCATCTTTCCTGGACCTGCGGAGTCCGGGCGCCATATCCTCGTCAACTGTAGTGCACTACTCATCAACGAGATTTTGTTTGCTAATAAATCGCAGTGTACTTAGTTGCAAATGGTAATTGTGTGGACCGCTACAATGAGTCAACGCAAATGCTTCCTACCTTATTGATGTTGAGGTTTTAGCAACAAAGCTCCAGTAAAGCACCATCTTCGAATGATTCCATGTGGTCTAGCTTACTGAAAGACATGATGGTACTGTACTGACAACCATATGCAACTCCCTGAACCAATCCTAGCACTCCCATGCATGTTTGGTGGATCATCCAATCCAAGTTTGGTTGATCACAAAAGCAGATATCATCATATCAAGCTTTGCAACAAATATGACAATCTGTTAACTTGATGGCGCCGTTGCTTCGATGATTTCAATCAAGAAGTTTAAGCTGCCTTTTAGTTTGGTCATTAATGAGTGCCTCTAGTGTTTAAAATCTAAAATCACTCGACGATTGGTATTTGGCATGTGGTCACCATCTGCTTGCTGGTTCCCAACACTACTGGATAATAATTTGCATTCAGCAATTTGAGCTCGCCACCACACCAATTCAATCAATCATTTATACCACCTCACTCAATGTTGCCTGCCGAAGATCTTCCACACATGTTGACCCTCACAGATTTGTCGATTGGTCAGGATACAAAACATGCCCGTTGATTACGGTACACTAAGTTACGACATAGATTTGATGGCATGTAGAAGTTGAAGAAAATGATTCTGGGTCATGCAATACATGCACCAACATGTGAAACATCCTTTCAGTTTAAAGGACGAGGAGTGGGGTGCCAGGGAGTTGTTAGATGCCTCCAAATTATCATTATGATAAACCTAAGCATCACCCTAGAGTATTTTGTGGATCTTTTCCACCAAGAAAATCACTTTTTTTATGCAAATAGCATGTTCCTTCCATGTCAAGATTCATGCTTTTGTTGACATTTTGACTTTAAATTGCCTTGAATTGCAAGAAACCAGCTGAAGCAAAAGGGGGTTGGGTGTTTTCCTTTCCTACTGAAGCTACAAACAGTACTTTCACTTGCATACGTGGTGGTTGGAACTTGCCAGCCAATCACAGCTATTTGGAAGTGAATCATTTGATGTGCCAGGAATTTGTTTGCTGAAGAGGGTAAAATCCTTTTTTTTTACATTCTGAATCATAGATAATTTAGTGTTTTTTTTCGAAAAGGAGGCTGAGCCCCGGCCTCTGCATCGAGTGATGCATGTAGCCATATATTAAGTATAATCAAATCTCGGCAGAGTACATGAAAGGTGTAGCAACAAAGTGCATAAAAAGATACAAGGCGTGCTTCACGCTCAAACCGGAGATGACAATAAGATCTAGATGACTAAACACCTATCCTATTAATATGACGCCATCCAAACTACCAGTTGAAGATACCCTGTGCTACCATCTCCCAACGGACACACCCAGTATCCATAGGCTCCCTGGCTGCCACAGGAGTGAGTAATGACCACGTACGGATCAGTGCGGTAGCCCTGAAGATAACCTGCAGAAAGTGAATATCGCGTAATCTGTTAAATACTAAGTCATTTCTGCTATTCCATAGAGCCCACAAAAGAGCACATGATCCGACACGAATAAGTTTAGCAGATTGAACATCAACTCCCTGTAACCACGTCCCAAATAACGAGTTTATACTATTAGGAGGAGTGATGTTGAAAGCAATGTGAAGCGAGCGCCAAACCAGTTTAGCCATAGGACAATCTAGAAAGAGGTGATGAATACTTTCTACCCTCCGGCATAAGCTGCAGCTAGGATTACCATTCCAATTTCGCTTGGCAAGATTATCCTTCGTTAGAATAACCCCTTTGTGAACAAACCACATGAAGACCTTAATTACTTTACTATAAGTAACATCTAAGTATAATTCGTTGAGCCGAATCCACAATTCACGACGTAATACATTTAGAACTCCGTCCCCCTCCTCCCCCCCCCCCCCCGCGCGCGGCCTAGCGCCGTCTCCCCGAGAGGCGGCCAGGGCGCCACGTGACCCCCTCCTCCTTCCTCTCCCCCCGCCGTCGTCGGCGGGCGCCCCTGCTCTGGCTAGGGTGGTGTTGGCGGCGACGGGACCTCCTTTTCCTGCGCGCGGCCCTCCTTCCTGGGGCAGGGGCGGCGGCGGTGTGGCTTGGTTGGCTGCGGCCCAACGACCTGGTGGTGGGCGTCGGCGGCCAGCATGGTGGTGGCGCTTCCCTTGGCGGCAGGGTGGACTCGTGGCGCGGGGTGGCCGGCGACGCGCCCCCGGCCCAGATATGGGCCCTTAGGGCCCCATCTGGTTCCTAGCGGGCTGACTCCAGTGCGGCCACGGCGCCTCCTATGTGGTGAGCTGGGGGAGCGACGACATCGACGGCATGCCTTCTGCAGCACAACGATGGGAGCTTTACGGGCATCTGAGCGCCCGGCCGGGCCTGTGGGCCCATGGTCCTGGTATGCTTCTGTTGCGGCGTCCGGTCAGTTACCTTCGTTGACGGTGGAGGTTGGGCCCTCCCACGTTCCGACGGTGTTGTTGTTCCTTGTCCCGGCTCCTCCTCTTCGCTGCGCAGGTCCCACTTTGCGATGCCATGGTGAGACGGTGTGGAAACTTCAAGATCGTGTTGGTGCAGGGTGTTGGTCGATATGGTGGTGGACTCCGAAGCGCCCGAGATGAAGGTTGGGATTGGAAGAAATCCCTGTTGGCCTGGGGAACACCGACGCAGTGGTGCCTGAGGATGTCGCCGGACCTTCTTGAAGGGTGTCGGGGGCTACCCTTCCCTTCTCCTCGCCGCGTACCGGGGGAAACCCTTGGTAGCAGCGTCGTCATCGTCTCGTCCCTTCTTGGAGGTGTTGATTGGTACCGGCGTTTCGAAGTCTAAGAGCTTGGTGGGAGATCTCTAGTGGGCGGTTGGGCGCAGCGGTCGCGAGGCTTCCTCGTTTTTTTATCCGCCGTTGTCGTCATTTGTTTCTTTTGTGTCTTCTTTTTCGTTTCTTTTGAGCGTGGTTGTGCTGCTTCCATCCCAGCACCTATCATTGGTTGGGTATTGGTTGCTTTGTAATACAAAACGGGAGAAACCCTTTTTCGGAACACATTTAGAACTAATAGATGCCTTGGTCACTACTTACTATTTGCTGATGTGCATCACATCTATTTTCTTTGGTCAGGTAGTACAAGCAACAGAAGAAGACCATCTTGATGTACATTTGACCTCACAAATGGCAATGTTCAAGTTATGAATTTACAGTATCCAAAAATTTGCAGGAGCAAACCCAGTAACTCCTGCCAAATCAAAGATCAATTAACCTAGCAGTAAGCACCCACGGTTAGCTAGTTGGTTAGTTAGCTAGCTATGCCGGCCGGAAAGACATGGATGCAAAGAGGAAGATTCATTAAAATAGTCAAAAAGAAGGAAAAAGTAAAGGTGTAGAACAGACAACCCTTTGTTGTCATGGGGGGCCTTGGATTTGGAAAGGTTTCTTGCTGGAACAGATTTCTGAATCAAGCCTGACATTGGCTGTAAACAACATGAAACGAAAGCTAAGGATCCTTTTAATTGTTGATTAGTCGTGACGTACAACTGTGTGGGAGTGGGACTAGTGGCTCCACTGGGAATCAGCATAATTGGAAGGAAGCTAAGCACAATTTGAGATTGATTAATAATGCAGATGAAAGCAACCTCTAGCTCACAACCGCCATTGTTTAATCTTATGTTGCAAAGCAGAGATCGATATCACTTATCACAGTCAATATGGCACTCATCGCTAGCTGATCTCGGAAGGGTAGCTCTTATGATGGAGTTGAGTAGGTCTCATCATCCTCTAGGAAAGGCTTAACTTGTGATGGAAGCATCATCACAGGTCTATGAAAGTTAACCGCGCCGACTTAACATTCCACCATATTGATCAGTAGGTAAGCCAAAAAAAAGAAGCAGAGTTGGCCAAAAATATTTTTACTGTTGAGAATCAAGGCAGTCATTTGGACCAGCCGGTTGTTTGCTTTTCCAATTCCAATTCCAACCACAGAAACGATCGAGTGGACTGCCTGCCCCTATATAAGGGGAGCCGGTCCCTTGCATGAATTGCATTGCACACAAATCAAGAGCCAGTCAGCAGGAGGGAGCAGTGCTTGGTCAGAATGTCAGGTTCAGTGTGCTCCCTGTCGTTCCTTGGCCTTGCCGCCGTTCTTCTCCTCTGCTGCTCCGGTCCTGCGATCGCCAAGGAGCAACGCCACGAGTTCGTGGTGAGTAGTAGTTGGTGATGCAGATTCAGTAATGGCGGCTCTGTCTGAATTCTTATGGATGCTGTTGGTGCATGTATGTATATGCAGATCCAGGAGGCGGCGGTGACGAGGCTGTGCAACGCGCGGAGCATCGTGACGGCGAACGGGCAGTTCCCGGGGCCGGCGGTGGAGGTGAACGAGGGCGACTCCCTCGTCGTCAGCGTCGTCAACAACGCCACCTACAACGTCACCATCCACTGGTACGTCTCGCTCGCTCTCGCATATAAATTATGAAAGCATCAAGCATGCATGCATGCATGCATGTTCAGTGATGGAGATGGCTAGCTGATCAATGGGCGGCGTGCAGGCACGGCGTGCGGCAGATGCGGACGGGGTGGTCGGACGGGCCGGAGTTCGTGACGCAGTGCCCGATCCGGCCCGGGGGCAGCTACACGTACCGGTTCACGGTGAGCGGGCAGGAGGGCACGCTGTGGTGGCACGCGCACAGCTCCTGGCTCAGGGCCACCGTCTACGGCGCGCTCATCATCCGCCCGCGCGACGCCGTCCCTTACCCATTCGACTTCCACGGCGAGGTCGCCCCCATCATGCTCGGTACGCACTCTACACATTTGCTTTCGCGTCACATACTACTCCTACTCGTATATTGCAATTAATTAATA
This sequence comes from Hordeum vulgare subsp. vulgare, assembly GCF_904849725.1. NCBI lineage: Eukaryota > Viridiplantae > Streptophyta > Magnoliopsida > Poales > Poaceae > Hordeum > Hordeum vulgare. The sequence continues at coordinate 329,816,242 of NC_058522.1, read as the reverse complement.
GTTTTCACCATCGCCAAGTCCTCAGCACAATCACGGAGTAGCATTGTTGCGCTTTACATCAGCAAATTAATATGTTCGTTTGAAAAAGTTTGCCATATTCCCGACAACAAAAGTTACCGTAAAAATTGTTCGTTTTGCCATGCTCCCACAAACCGACGTTCACCGAATGGCATTACCGCTCTTGAAATAGGCAGTGATGCTCGTACACAGAAACTAATTATACATAATACTCTTTTTTTGCGGGTGATTATACATGGTACTAGCATATAATTACAAGTACTACTTGTAGTGGGAATCTTGAAATGACATAAAGGTTTCCCGCAAAAAACAAAAAAACAATGACAGAAAGGAATTAGATGGATCCCTTCCCGGCCCGTGCATTGTGTTGTTCCAAAGTGGCGAAATTAGGAGGGGCTTTGCTTTTCCCGCGTGTTAACGGCTGCCATCATACCCATGCATGCATGCATGCTTTCGGTTGGTTCGGTTGTTGGCGCCACCTTCTTACCCCAAAGTAAAACATCCAGGATTGCATGTGCAATTTAGCACCAAAAATTATACTCCCTCCGTTCCTAAATATAAGACCTTTTAGAAATTCTACTATGAACTACATACGGAACAAAACAAGTGAATCTATACTCTAAAATATGTCTATATACATCCGTATGTAGTTTATAGTGTATGGGTCATCCGTATGCATGACCCATGACAAAGAAAAAACACAGCTAATTAGATGCATGCATAATAATCATGTACGAGTACCATTCTACCATGGAGCAAGATCATTATGCATGCATGTATGTGAGATCCTTCTTTACTCATGACATGCTAGCTAGCCATGCATGTGGCTAGGAAACATGTGCATATATCTCTCTCTTGGTCTTGGAAACAAATATACTTGCTTCAGCCTTAAGAAATTGAGATACTAGCGCCTTTCTAGCTTTCAAAGATATTCATACAAATCAAAGAAGGATGCATCATCATGAAGATGTTACATGTCTAGTTGGCTGAGGCGCTTATACATTATTTCCTCAAAAGGAATTCTAAAGAGAGAAAGCATGCATAAAGACCAGTTTCAACATGTTCTAATGTCTCTCCAAACGGGTTTGAAAAAAAATATATCTTGAGAAGTACCTTGCTCCTCAAGAACAAGAGCTTCCTCAAAAGTTCGAGTCTGTAATTGCATAATAATCAAAATGGGTGTCTTTTTATTTCATGATTTGGCTGAGGCTGTTGCATGTGTAGCCGACATGGAACAATAGGCCTAACATGCATGCAGTACAGCATGCTAGCTGATTAACTTTTTTTAACCTTTTAGCATTTTCAGTTGTTCAATGTGTGGAGTAGTACGCCTTATATATTATTTTCACTGCAATTATTGTGTAAGGAAAAAAAAGAAGAGCTAGATAGATACACTATACCATTTTCTGAAGTAACAAACAAATAATCTGGTTGCATGTGCACAGGCGAGTGGTGGGACATGAACCCCATCGATGTCATCCGCACCGCCACGCGCACCGGTGCGGCTCCCAACGTCTCCGACGCCATCACCGTCAACGGCCAACCCGGCGACCTCTACAGCTGCTCCTCCCAAGACACGGCCGTGTTTCCGGTCAAATCCGGCGAGACCAACCTGTTGCGCTTCATCAACGCTGCGCTCAACACCGAGCTCTTCGTCTCCCTCGCCGGCCACACCATGACCGTCGTGGGCGCCGACGCCTCCTACCTTAAGCCGTACAACGCCACTGTCATCGTGCTCGGGCCCGGCCAGACCACGGACGTCCTCGTCACTTTCGACCAGCCACCAGGCCGGTACTACCTCGCCGCCCGCGCGTACGCCAGCGCGCAGGGCGTGCCCTTCGACAACACCACCACCACCGCCATCTTCGACTACGGCGCCGGTGGCACGGCGAGCCCTGCGATGCCGACCCTCCCGGCGTACAATGACACGGCCACGGTGACCACGTTCACGACGAGCCTGCGCAACCTCCACTCAGTGGGCCTTCCTTCGGCGGTCGACGAGGACCTTTTCTTCACCGTCGGTGTCGGCCTCTTCAACTGCTCCAGCGGACAGAACTGCGGCGGCCCCAACGGGACGCGGTTCGCGGCGAGCATCAACAACGCCTCCTTCGTGCTCCCCTCCACCGTCTCCATCCTCCAGGCACACTACCAGGGCGATGCCGCCGCCACCGGCGTCTTCACCACCGACTTCCCCGCCAACCCGCCGGTGCAGTTCGACTACACGGCGCAGAATGTCAGCCGCGCCCTCTGGCAGCCGGTGCCAGGCACCAAGGTGTACAAGCTCACGTACGGCTCCGTGGTGCAGATCGTGCTCCAGGGCACCAACATCTTCGCCGGGGAGAACCACCCTATCCACCTCCATGGCTACGACTTCTTCATCCTTGCTGAGGGCTTCGGCAACTTCGATGCCGCCACCGACACCGCAAAGTTCAACCTCGATGACCCACCAATGAGGAACACGGTGGGCGTCCCAGTGAACGGGTGGGCTGTCATCCGGTTCGTCGCTGACAACCCTGGGGTGTGGCTGATGCACTGCCATCTGGATGTGCACATCACCTGGGGCCTCGCCATGGCCTTCCTGGTCGAGGACGGAGTAGGAGAGCTGCAGTCCCTGGGGGCACCCCCACCAGACCTGCCAATTTGCTGAAGAAGTCAAAGTTTTTTTTTTGTTGTTGCTCAATTCTACTGATTATTTGGGGCAATGTACCATTCTCACATTTGTTGCCACGTTCTAGTTATTTACATTCGATTCATTCAGATGCTTTTTCAGTCAGAAAAATGTTATTCAGATACTGTTGAACAGTAGAGGGGCGCCTACTTGCAGTAAAATTTCCTGCAACACTAGATCCAGTGGTACACAGAAATCAATCTTAGTGCTAAATAAAGTACAGCCACACAACATTTCTAAAGGAGAAATGGTGCCGGTCAGCAAAAAGATGTACCTGGCTACTACTTGGCTAGCTGTACAATAAGCATTTCTTTCGGATAAAAGCACAGATCATTAGGTGCCACAAGCCGACAGGCGACGACTGCATTGAAACATAACTCTAGGCACCAGACTTGTAGATGGGTCAAGCCACAAACTTCAGGCAGCGGGTGTCGTTGTGTATGACTTGGCAGCGGCATGAGCAGAACCGTGTTCCACACCTGGGGCATGTGTAATTTGCAGAATTCCCACAAACAGAGCAGTAATGGCGACGAGATGAAGTACTCGGTGGACCCACAGCAGCCCTCAAATATGTTGGAACATGAGGTGGCAAGGCCTCCAGATTTGCCTGTAATAGTTCAGGGGTAAAAATCTTCTAAGTACCCTACTTGGAAAGATATAATGTCAAGAAAGAAATTTGCATCACAATTCCTAGTTACCATCAAACCCTTCTATTCTACTCACCTCTTGTAAAACATCCATGAAAGATCTTACCGCCCTCTTCTCCAAAGCTTTTCCTTGCCTTGTCTTGCGTTTCATGTTCTTTGACTGCTTCTTTTGCATCAAAACTACACAAGGCCAAGTAAGAAACGAAATAAAATTAGCACTTCAATCGCGTAGGTTCTAATAATTTTCTTTTCGCATGCATAGTCTCAAAAGCTAGAAGCATACTCAACTTTTCTGTATGTTAAAAGCACTACCTCAGTTTCAAAATATATTAAATTCTAGGTTTATCCTAAGTCAAACTTCATTAAGCTTGACCGAGTGATATTTTCATTAGTAATGCTATTCATAACCCAGGGTGCAGAATAAGTTATTGGTCACCCTAGGTTTTCTTACTTCATTTTATTAGGACTTTACATTTGGTATACAAATAGTTAGGTTCGTATTGATTCACTACGCAAAATTTGGCATAAGAAAAGCAAAATACAAGTCATAATACCACCAAAATTGCATTCTTATGTATATTTTATGTTATATTTTTACGTTTGTAATTCTGCATAACGTAAAATATTTTTTACGGCCAATATATATTTTCTTACATTCTCGTTTGACTTTCGACGTAATAATTCTTTTATGGAACTAAAAATATGGTGCAGTGATGTGAACAATAGAGGGGGTGATTCTTCACCATGGGTGATGAATAGTATGACCCATATTTTCATATTATATATATTTGATATTGTAGATCTTTGCCAAAAAAAAAAGACCTGGCCAAACTTAAAAAAGTTCAACCCTAGAACTTTAATTATTTTAGAGTGGAGGGAGTAATTCTACACCAAAATGCTAAATCAGCATGGTGATTGTAATGCTTTACATACAAGATTCAAAACATGACGCTCGATACTGAGATAATTTAACAGGGCATGACAGGGGCAATAATTCAATCCACCCGTGCTGTGCATAACTTAGATTCTTGTTCTTATCAAATGCATTAGATGCCCACAACTTCAAAATAATAACTGGAATGCTGTTACAACTTACAAGGATCGATTTAATGATCTAGTTCATCATTTTCTTTGCAAGAAACCGAAATAGAGAGTGTTGGCTCTTGTGTAAAATTGATGTACGTGAATGTGTTATCTCTGATACTACAAGCAATACCAATACCTGAGGCACAGGCACAAAGCCATTTTGCTATTTACTAGGAGTAGATTACAAAGTTTGTTTATGTACACACTGCATTGCAACTTCCTTGAAACTTCAGAAAACCATACAGGACAATAATTCCCCAGCCAGAAAATACTAGAGAAAGGAACCAACCATGGTCCTCCTCATCCGTAGATCCGTACTCATCATCGTTGAGATCCACCACCTCAGCCCCAGCATTATCACTCTCAAGAGCATCAAGACGAGCCAAAGCAGCCTACAGGACATTGCAGATATGAAGACACATAATTTACTGAAACTAACATAAGAGCAGCTAAAGTGACAAGACGCACAGTAATTAGCAGGATCTAGCAGTAACTGGTGATCTCAAATCAACGACAGACCGACCGAGAAACAAGAAAACAGGCGAATCAACAAAGATTGTTTTCTTTAAGAATTCTGCTAGGGGTTGAAGCCGTTCGAAGTTGAAACCACCACATTGATCAGAAGCAGCGAGTTTCCTCTCGGTGGTGAGGCGAAGCCGTCAGAAGGGAAATGGACGTGCAAGGAGGTAGGAATTGTTACCTGAGCGCGGTTGTCGGAGCTGGAGAGGGCGGAGGCCATGCGCGAGGCCATCCGCCGCGTTCGCGAGCTCGTGCGGCGGAAGGGCCCCGGGTTCTCCTCCTCCCCGTCCATCTTGGGCACCCGGCGCGCGGCGACGACGGACGGCGGTCGGCGGTCGGCGGCGGTGGCGCGGGGGAGGAAATGTGGGACTGGCTTGAGGGATCGATTTGGGTCCTTGCCCTTGACGGATGAGGAAGCTCTTGATCCAGCCCTTAGTCAGACATGCGATTCTTTATTTACCGCTCATTGCGGCAAATACCGGCGAATCGCACAGGGGAACCACGGCCGAATGGGAGTAACTACTTGAGAGTACTTCCTTGGAAGTCTTCCAATGATCACTCACACGCGCCGTTACTTAACACGTTCTCAACCGTCACTATATTTTGCATTCTGAACATTTCCTTTGAATTTTATTATTATTTTGTTTACGTGATTTTGGTTTTTTGGAGTGTCTTTTCATCAGTCTTTCTTAGCTTTTGGATGAAAATAATTAAAACAATACATGAAAAAACGCGTTTTTTAAAGAAGTACGATTTTGCTATTACAAAAGGCACGACTGTGTCTCTTGAAAAGAAAAAACATGCGTTTTTTTATTTTTTTGCAAGACACATTTTGATTTCATCAGATGCACATTTTTGCCTTCGCTAGAGGCACGGTCATGCCTTCTGGAAAGGGAAAAATGTGGTTTCTGCTCTCTCTTTATTCCGCAAGAGACACGGTTTTGCTTGCGCGAGAGACACGAGTTTGCCTTTGTGACCATGCCTCTCGGAAAGAAAAAAACGTGTTTTCTGCTTTATATTTTTCGATGAGAGGCACGGTTTTTGCTTTCGCGAGAGGCATGGTTTTGCGTTTGCGAGAATCACGGTCGTGCCTCTCGGAAAGGTAAGAAAACACGTTTTTTCTATCGCGAGAGGCACGGTTTTCCACGCGTTCTTTTCGTGAAAAAAAGTTTGTCAAAACCTATTAACATGGGATCTAGTTTTGAAAATCTTGACGCGAAAAACTCAAAATGGTTCTAAATTTGGACGCACGGTTTAGGAGATAAAACATTTAAAAAATACGGATCTACGAAAAAAAGAAAAACTCCAGGTTGCGACAAATGACACGCTTGCAGTGCATCATTTGTCACTGTCTAAGAAGATGAGAATGATCGTTGAAAGGTGTACTCCTCAATTAGTGATTTCGCGAACGAATGTAACATGGGCCCATTCTTTTAGTAGTTTTTTTTATTTCTATAATAAGCTACCCCTTACACGAAAAGTCTATTCGTCACTCATTGTGAAGCGGTGTCGAGGCTTCACGTAGGATACTCAGCGATCGTTTGGGAGTGGGCCGACCCGTTTAAGTGTTCCAACGCCTCCGGTTTTGGGAACCTTCTAGAGGTTCCTAGCTGGTTTTTTCTGATTTTGGGAAACTTCTAGAATGTTTCCTCAACCGGTTTTTCTTTTTTGTCGTTTTATTTTTTCTTTTCTTTCTTTTTTTTTTGTTTCAAAAATAAAATCTGGATTCTCAAAAAATGTTTGGAATTTTCAAAAATTGCTCTTCAAATTTGGAAAATGTTTTTGTATTTTACAAAAATATTCTGGATTTTCAAACAATAATCTTCAAATTTGAAAAAAATTGTGTTTTTATAAAAAATGTTCAAGATTTTCTAGAAATGATCGGGATTTTCCAAAAACTATTCTGGATTTTCAAAAATTGTTCTTAAATTCGAAAAATGTTTTTGCTTTTTAAAAAAATGTTATAATTTTAAATAGTTGCCTTTTTGAAAAACATTCATAACTTATAAAAGTGTTCAGGATTTTCAAAAAATGTTCGGGATTTTAAAAAAATGTTGGGTATTTTCAAAAATGTGTTTGCTATTTTCAAAAAATGTTTGGTATTTTTAAAATATGTTCGAAATATCAAGAAGATTCAATTTATTAACTTAGTTTGTTTGTAAAAATTGTTCTTAAATTTCGAAAAATGTTCTTGCTTTTAAAGAAGTTTCAAATTTCAAAACTTTATCACTTTTCAAACTTCGTTAAATTCAGAAAATGTTCTGGATTTTCAAAAAATGTTCTTCAAAGTCGAGAAATGTTATTGCTTCAAATATGAAAAGAAAAGGAAAGAAAAAATGAACCAAAAAAGAAAGGAAATAAGCAGAGAAGGAAAAAAACGAAGTTATTAGATTTTTTGAGACAAAAATAAGCTTTCGTGCCTAGTTGGAAGCTCCCCCCTATCTAGCTTAAATAAGTCCAACCAAAATTAATTTTTTAGAAACCTAATAGTCAAGTCTTAATTAGTAAGCTTTTAAATAAATAAATTTAATTGAACTTTTAAAATAAACTGAATAAGGGACAGCTTATTGGACAATTTATTTCAAATTGGCCCTAGCTAGCTAACCGAGCCACAGGGTTTATATGGCTTTTGGGAATGATTCTAAAAAATGCTTTTGGGAATAGGAACCTTGGTTTCTAAAATCACTCATTTTAACATGGTATAACCATGAGCATACACTCATCTTTATGAATGCACATACATATTCTATCCATATGAGCATCTTCGAGAATGACTTAGCATTGCATCTTAAGATTTTATGAAGACATCACGGACGCCTCACAATCAACAGAAACGTTTTTTTCTCACTGAATGAATATTGTTAGAATTCTAAAATAAATCTAGGAATAATGCAAGAACGAATGTCAAGTTTAAGACTTGAACCTTCGTAGGTTGTGGATACCATCCAATCAGTAGTTGGTTCGCTCCTAAAATGACGGATTAAAATTAACATTTGTAAGGTTGTTCATAGTGGGTACTATCATGTATATGATACTAGTGTACAATACTACCTCGGTAATGCATGGTATCATAGATTATCTTATTTATTATCATACAAGACACGTAATGGTACAATATTTATTATGAAACGGTATCATGATATGATACTCAACCATCTCTTTATTCGTTTAATTTTATGTCACCTCACAAAAAAATTAGTTATTATGCATGATATTAGTTATGATAATCCCATTATGGACAATCTAAAGATCAATCCCACCTTCCCAGCTCGCTACAAGTTGCCATGTGCGTCACTTGTCGCAACCTGAGAGTTTTCTCTTTTTTGTACATTCATTTATTCAAAACATTTTATCTTTCAAATCATGCATCCAAATTGCAAAGCGTTTTCACCGTTAAATTTCTCGCGTTAAGATCTTCAAAACTAGATCTCGTGCACATCTTTGCTTCTCGTGGGAAGCAAACATGTGCCTCCACGATAAGGAAATATGTGCTTTTCACGGAAGAAAATTTGTGTCTCCACGAGAGATAAATTTGTGCCTCTGATGAAAGAAAGAAAATATCTTTTATCTCTTTTCGAGAGGCACATTTCTCATGGGAACCAAACTTGTTCCTCAATGAGAAGCAAATATGTTCCTCTCGCAAAAAACATGTTTTTGTGCACATGATAAAATTGATTCGTCTTTGTCCAAAACCTAAGAATCACCAGGCGAAAACAACTATCTAAAAACGAAAATGCGTACACAGAAGTTAAAGAAAATATCGAGGAAACACCCATTACGCGACATGTGACGACTGATACGTTCATTTGGCATCATGATTTCACATTGACATTTATGATATTCTTGGTTATTATTCATATTATGATACAATTCTTATGACTTTTTTCTTTTAATTTACAAGGTGCATTAGAAGGAGGGAAATTGGCAAAAACTGGAACTCTTGACCTGAAAACCAAGAAAATGCGTGACAATTCTCTAGACTCGAAATGACCTGAAACATCACATAGAATTTTGGTGGAATATATGGAAATTTATGGAGCAAAAATATACCAGAGGGGGGCATCTGTTGGTGCCAAGGCAACATGGCGCGCCCACCCCTCATGGGCGCGCCCTAATGGCTTGGGGCCACCTCTGAGGTGCCTTGCCCTCCCTCTTCTGCTATAAATTAGGTTTTGACCTAGAAAAAAATAATAAGTTACTTTCATGACGAAGCGCCGCGTCTCGAGGCGGAAACCTGGGTAGAAGCCTTTTTGCTCTCACACAGAGAGATTCTGCCAGGGAAACTTCCCTCCGGGAGGGGGAAATCGAAGTCATCGCCATCACCAACGCTTCCTCCCTCGTGAGATAACCAATCTTTATAATATTCACCAGCACCATCTCATCTTAAACTCTAGTTCATCTCCTTTATTCAATCTTTGTCTCAAACCCTTAGATTGGTACCTATGGGTTACTAGTAGTGTTGATTACATCTTGTAGTTGATGTTTGTTGGTTTATTTGGTGGAAGATAACATGTCCAGATCCTTAATCATTATTATTACACCTCTTATATTGACATGATGATGATTTATGAGTAGTTACTTTTTTTCCCGAGGACATGGAGAAGTCTTGTCATAAGTAATCATGTGAAGTTGGTATTCGTTTCATATTTTGATGATATGTATGTTGTCGCTTCCTTTAGTGGTGTCATGTTAACGTCGACTACATGACACTTCACCATATTATGGGTGTAAGGGAAAGCATTGTGGAGTAATAAGTAGATGATGGGTTGTTAGAGTGATAGAAGCTTAAACCCTAGTTTATGCGTTTTTCATAAGGGGCTGATTTTGATCCATATGTTTCATGCTATGGTTAGATTTATCTTAATTCTTCTTTCATAGTTGGGGATGCTTGCGAGAGGGGGTAATCATAAGTGGGTTTCTTGTTCAAATAAGAACAATACCTTAGCAATGGTCCACCCACATATGAAATTTTCAAAGTAACGAACGTGAATCAACTCAACATGATGAACACGACTAGGCAAAAATTCACATGTGTCCTCGGGAGCGCTTGCTTCATATAAGAATACTTTTAGGCTTGTCCTTTTCTATAAAAAGGATTGGGCTACCTTGTTGCACATTTGCTACTGTTGTTACTTGTTATGGATTATCTTGCTGCAAAACTATCTATCATTGTTACTCATAGCACTTGCACAGAATACCTTGCTGAAAATTGCTTATCATTTCTTTCTACTCCTTGTTGGGTTTGACACTTTTACTTATCGAAAGGAATACGGTTGATTCTCTATACTTGTGGGTCGTCAAGACTCTTTTCTGGTGCCATTTCCGGGGATTGAAGCGCCTTTGGTAAGTGGAATTTGGTAAGGGAACATTTTTGGTACGTGCTAAAATTTACTGTTGATTGTCATCATGGATAGTCATTCTTTGAGTGGTTCGTTGGGGTATCTTCTCCTCGAACAGAAGTGGCAAAAGCGGCTCCCCAAACCATTGAAATTTTTGAAAATATTTATTATGAGATTCCTTCGGGTATGTTAGAGAAACTGCTAGCTAATCCTTATGCAGGAGACGGTACAACTCCTCCTGATTTGCACTTGATATATGTAGATGAGATTTGTGGATTATTTAAGCTTGCAGGTTTATCCGAGGACAAAGTAAAGAAGAAGGTTTTCCCTTTATCTTTGGAGGTAAAAGCATTGATTTGGTACATGCCATGGGATGGTATTGGATCATGGGACTGGAATCGCTTGAAACTAGAATTTCATCAGAAGTTTTATCCTATGCATCTAGTTCATCGTGATCGGAATTACATATATAATTTGGCCTCGTGAAGGAGAAACCATCGCTCAAGCTTGGGGAGGTTTAGATCTATTATTCATACTTGCCCCAACCATGATCTCTAAAGAGAGATGATTATACCTGACTTTTAGGCTTGGTTTTCTCATGGTGATCAATTGATACTCGATTCTTCTTCCACTAGTTCCTACATGAAGAGAACTATTGAATTGTTCCTACCTCGGCTTATCTGGCACTCTGCCGGGTGTCGGTCCTTCCGTGGTTATCCCCACTTTGGAAGGCACGTTACCCCTGAAGATCAAGATCTTCGTTTGGCAGCTCCTCCGTGACCGTCTGCCTTCAGGGACCGAGGTGCTGAAACGCCATGGTCCGGGTAACGGTACCTGCCCCCTGTGCCACGTCCCGAAGATAGGAACTCACATTCTATTCTCCTACGTCGCGGCACAGGCTCTCTGGTGCTTTGTGCGTGAGGCTCTGGGACTGGAGTGGGAGGCTCATGACCTTGCAGAGTTTCTGTAGGTAAGGGCCACCCAGGTTGGCCGAAAGTGTCGACTGTTCTAGCTGGTCTTCACAGCTATGATGTGGACTCTTTGGACTACTTGCAACAAAATGGTGACCGAGCACATGTTTCAGAGGCGTGCATCTGACTCGTTCTTCAAATTCCTTGCCTTCTTGCAGCACTCGCATCCGCTCGCTAGGACCCGAGACCGTGACCGGCTTCAGCACTATCTGGATGCGCTGCTGACGTCCGCCCGACGACTCTCCGTCCGTTCGCCTGCTCCTTAGCTAGCCCCTATGGTGGCATTGTATGTCCTTTTTTCTTTCTTCTTGGGCGTGGCTGTGTTGTGGCCCCAGCATTTTTATGTTTTTTAACTGTGTTGGGACGTGGTTGTATGGATGCTGGACTATTTGCTTTATCTATAAAGCGGGGCGAAAGCCTATTTCGAGGAAATGGGATCTTCTATAAAGAATTAAACGCAACTCTAAAGATTGGAAACTCGACAAAGGTAAAGAGTCAGGTATAAAGCTTGAATTTGATCGTGTTAAATGTTTTATGGAAACTGATACTTTTCATAAGATTAGCTCTAAATATGGGCTTGACTCTGAGATAGTAACTTCTTTGTGCGAATCATTTGCTACTCATGTTGATCTCACTAAGGAGAAGTGGTTTAAATTCCATGGGCACATTGAAGAATTATTAGAGGAACCCATTAAGGTTAAGGAAGAGAAAATTATTTGGCATGTTGATCCAATTGTGCCTATTGCTTAAATTGAGAAACCACCTTTTCCTGTTAGGATTAAGGTACATGCTAAAGCTACAACTATTGTTAATAAAAGCAATATTAGAACACCCAAACCTTCCGAACAAATATAGGTAGAACCTAATATTTTTATGGTTAAGGATCTCCTAGTTGATAATATTGATGAGCAGGTTATTTACTTTTGTGCTGAAGCTACTAGTACTGCAAAACCTGTTAGAAATGAGTGGGATGAGTTAGACAAAAATAAATCAGTTGCTCGCATGCCCGTTGTTTATGTTAAGATTGGAGATCATTTTTATCATGGCTTGTGTGACATTGGTGCTAGTGTTAGTGCTATACCTTTTACCTTATATCAAGAAATTATGAATGACATAACACCCACTGAAATTGAAGATATTGATATCACTATTAAACTTGCAAAGAGAGGTACTATTTCACCGCTTGGGATTGTTAGAGATGCTAAGGCCTTGTGTGGAAAAATTAAGTATCCGACTAATTTCTTAGTACTTGGTTAACAACAAGATAGTTTTTGTCCCATCATATTTGGTAGACCTTTCTTTAATACTATCAATGCTGAAATTAATTGTGTTATAGAGAAGGATAAAGTAAGCTTTGGTGATGTGTCTCATGAATTTAATTTATCCAAGTTTGGTAGACAACCACATGAGAAGGAATTATCTAGTAAATATGAAATTATTGATCTTACTTATATTGTTGTGCTTCCTAATTATAGTTTAGAACAATGCTTGTTAGACCATGAGAATGATATGAATATGAATGAGAGAAAAGAAATAGATGAGATATTCTTTAGACAAATACATATCCTTAAACACAACTTGCGTGTTGAAATTTTTGGGGATCCTCCTCCACCTACGGGAGATCCCGTGTTTGAGCTACAGAAATTACCTAATACATTGAAATATGCTTATGTTGATGAAAATAAGATATATCATGTTATTACTAGTGCTAACCTTTCGGAGCATAGAGAAAAGAGGTTACCAAAAACTTTGAAGAAGCACCGAGTTGCCATTGGATACACTCTTGATGATTTTAAGGGCATTAGTTCCACTCTATGTCAGCACACGATTCATATGGAACCGGGTGATAAACCTCTCATTGATCATCAACGCCGTTTGAATCTTAGAATGAAGGAATTGGTAAGAACTGAAATATTAAAGCTTGTGGAGGCAGGTATAATCTATCCCATAGCTAATAGTAGATGTGTATGTCCCTCCATTGTGTTCCTAAGAGAGGAGGTATAACTTTTGTTCCTAATGATAAAAATGAACTAATCCCACAAAGGATAGTAACTAGATATAGGATGGTAATTGATTTTCAAAAATTAACCAAAGCTACTAGAAAAGAGCATTCCCCTTCGCCTTTTATTGATCAAATGTTAGAAAGATTATCTAAGCGTACACATTTTTTCTTTCTTGATGGATATTCTGTCTTTTATCAAACACTAGTGTCTAAAGGAGACCAAGAGAAAACTACTTTTACTTGCCCTTTTGGCAATTATGCTTATAGACGTGTGAGTTTTGGTTTATGCAATGCACCTGCTACCTTTCAAATATGTATGACTGATATATTCTCTGACTTTTGTGAAAATATTGTTGAGGTATTCATGGACGATTTTCCATTTACAGGACTTCTTTTGATGACTGATTGAGCAATCTTGATCGTGTTTTGCAGAGATGTAAATAAACTAATCTTGTCTTGAATTGGGAGAAGTGCAACTTTATGGTGAATGAAGGTATTGAACTAGGGCATAAAAAAATGAACGACGTATTGAGGTAGACAAAGATAAAATTGATGCAATAGAGAAAATGCCATGTCCTAAAGATGTTAAAGGCATAATAAGTTTCCTTGGTCATGTTGGTTTTTATAGGCGTTTCATTAAAGATTTCTCAATGATTTCTAGGCCATTAACTAATATTCCTCAAAAATATGTCCCATTTGTTTTTTATGATGATTGTGTAGAAGCCTTTGAAATACTTAAGAAAGCCTTAATTTCTGCACCTATTGTTCAACCACCTGATTAGAACTTACCATTTGAAATTATGTGTGATGCTAGTGATTATGATGTTGGTGTTGTTTTGGGGCAAAGAGTTAAGAAATTGAATATTATTCATTATGCTAGTAAGACCCTAGGCAATGCCCAAAGAAATTATACTACCGCTGAGAAGGAAATTTTAGCAGTTGTGTTTGCATGTGCTAAGTTTAGACCTTACATTGTTGATTCCAAAGTTACTATTCACACTGATCATGCTGCTATTAAATACCTTATAGAAGAAAAAGATGCTAAGCCTAGACTGATTAGGTGGGTGATTGTACTTCAAGGGTTTGATTTGCATATTGTTGATATAAAGAGAGTTGAAGATCCGCTAGCGAATAATTTGTCTAGAATGGAAAATGTTCTTGATTACCCAGTGCCTACTGATGATAATTTTCCTCATAAGCAATTAGCTATTATGAAAGCTTCCCGTAGCACTCCTTGATATGCAGATTATACTAATTACATTGTTGCTAAATATATGCCACCTAGTTTTACTTACCAGCAAAAGAAAATGTTCTTTTCTGATTCGAGACATTACTTATAAAGAAGAAGTAGATGGTGTTATTAGACATTGTGTACCTGAGCACGAACAGGAACATATTCTTCGAAAGTGTCACTCCGAGGACTAGGAGAGCACCACGCTGGTGACATAACTGCACATAAGGTATTACAATCCAGTTTTTATTGGCCTACTATTTTCAAAGATGCTCGTAAGTATGTCCACTCATGTGATGAATGTCAAAGAATTGGTAACATTGGTAGACGTGAGGAAATGCCTATGAATTATTCACTTGCTATTGAACGATTTGATGTTTGTGGTTTTGATTATATGTGGCCTTTTCCTTCCTCTAATCGATATACTCATATTTTAGTTGCTTTTGATTACGTTACTAAGTGGGTAGAAGTTATTCCAACTAGTAGCTATGATCATAACACTTCTATTAAAATGCTTAAAGAGGTTATTTTCGTGAGGTTTGGACTCCCTAGATATTTAATAACTGATGGTGGTTCACATTTTATTCATGGTGCTTTCCGTAAACTTCTAGCTAAATACGATGTTAACCATAAGATTACATCACCTTATCATCCTTAGTCTAGTGGTCAAGTTGAGTTGAGTAATCGAGAAATGAAATTAATCTTGCAAAAGACCGTTAATAGATCTAGAAAGAATTGGTCTAAGAAACTTCATGATGCATTATGGAATTATAGAAATGCTTATAAAAACCTAATGGGAATGTCCCAATATAAAATGGTCTAAGGAAAAGCATGGCATTTGCCTCTTGAGTTAGAACTTAAAGATTATTGGGCAATTAAAGAACATAACTATGATTTCAAACTTGCCGGTGAAAAGGGATTATTAGATATTAGCTCCTTAGATGAATGGAGGACACAAGATTATGAAAATGCCAAGTTTTTGTTAAAATGCTAAAAGATGGCATGACAAAAGAATCCAAAAATGAGAATTTCGAATTGTAGGATCTCAAGTATGTCTAGAGGGGGGGTGATTATACTACTTGACCAAATAAAAATTCTACCTTTTCCCAATTTTAGTTGTTGGCAGATTTTAGCAATTGTAGCAAGTCAAGTTCACCCTACACATGCATGTCTAAGAATATAGCAATGGAAAGTAAAGACAAGCACATGTAAGTAGAGGGAAGGGATAGGAAGATCAAACTCAATGGGGGAACAAAGATTTTTTTCTCGTGGTTCCGATAGGTAGTGCTATCATACGCCCACGTTTATGGAGACTTCAACCCATGGAGGGTAACGGCTGCGCGGGTCCACTAAGGGCTCCACCCACAAAGGCCATGAGGAAGCAACCTTGTCTATTCCATGATGGTTTGCGTCCACGGAGGACTAGCCTTACTCGAGGTAGATCTTCACGAAGTAGGCGATCTCCTTGCCCTTACAAACTTCTTGGTTCAACTCCACAACATGAAGTAGCAGGCTCCCAAGCGACACCTAACCAATCTAGGAGGCACCACCCTCCAGAAGGTGATAGATGTGGTAACAATGATTAACTCCTTGCTCTTGTGCTTCAAAATATAGTCTCCTCAACACTCAATCACTCTCTCACAGATTTGGCTTCGGTAGAAGAGATTGATTGGGTGGAAAGCAATTTGGGGAGGCTAGAAATCAAGATTCACGTGGTTGGAGTGGAATATCGTGATCTCAATACATGAGTAGGTAGCTCTCTCTCAGAAAAAATTGATATGGCAAGTGTAAGTGTGTTCTGAGTGCTTCCTCTATGAATGAGAGGTTGTGGAGGGGTATATATAGGCATCTCCAAAAATCCAACCGTTACAACATTATTGCCCAACTCGGTGACACCGATGTAAAAACTCGGTGGTACCGACTAGTGCAAAATGTGGTACCTTTAGCCTTTTTGGTGAGACCGATATATAAATCTCGGTGGTATCGATATAGGTGTCCGAGGCAGTTACCAAATCTCGATGACACTACTTTTCCAAACTCGGAAATTACGAATCTGAAAAATTGTATACCAGAAAACGGCCACTGGTTTCGGTTGCTCCAAATGGAAAGCTGGTAGTACCGAGATGCTAGGGTTTTGTCTAGAAGGAAAATCAGTAGGGCCGAATAGAAATTGTTGGTGGCATCGATTTTGGATATTTGGTTTTGGACAGAGTATTTTCGTGGGAGAATGGATGAGTATTTTTGGTGGCTACCTTCAAGCACTTGAGCAACCAAATCATCATAGATACATCAACGCATTTTAATAGTATTGGCCTTCCTATGGACTTAATTGTGATTTCTCACATAATGTAAAATTTAGAGTCTTCAAGCTTGTTGCCAATGGGTGTTCCTTGCATCTAGGACATCTCCTCACAATCCTTTAGCCAACCCATCATTGAACTTCTCTAAAATATACTTAGTGGAAAGATTAGTCCAATGAGATATATGTTGTTATTAATTACCAAAACCATCTAGGGAGAAGTTGTGCTTTCAATCTCCCCCTTTTTGGTAATTGATGATAACATATAGATCAAAGCGTCTACATAGGATATAATCAATGGATAACATCATCACTTTCAAAGGTATGTGATAAACAAGAGCTCCCCCTAAATTTGTGCACTATTTTAAATTTGTGTTTGAATGCAAATGCACAATCGGTTAGGATAGTGGGGTCACTCTACCATGTCACATACAACTTGGTGGTGTGCGAGAATTAATATGAGTGAATCATAAAACACATCACACCAAACAATAGTGAATGATCATCATATAGCCATCTCAAAGATAAGAAGTAGTAGCATCACACAAAGAGTATATGATCAAACACAACTGAGCTTTAAATAAACGAGTGATAAACCAAATGTTTTCAAAGTGCAGAGAGCAACCAAAATGCAACACTCTCTCTCCCGAAGCTCTATGATCTATAACTTTTTCCCCTTTGGCAACAAGTTACCAAAAAGTTCAAAGCTATAGAGCTCATCGTCACCTTGGGCAAGGTCTCCTCCATGAGACGATGAAGCAACTCCTATAGTTGTGGAAGGAGTCAAGAGAAGAGCATCCACGAATTCTTCGGCTAAAGTCCTATGAGGTGGTGGAGTAGATATTGGAGGTGGTGGAGGAACTGATGAAGCTGTAGGTGTAGCAGGGGCTGATGAAGAAGGCCTCAACTCTAGAGCTGGCACGGTAGGTGTCCTGGCCTCACTCTTGAACTGAGTGTTGGTCCTGAGAGGAGGATTGTCATCATCATCAGCGGAGTGAGGTCTAGGCACTACATCCACTTCCTTCTTGAGCTCAGTCGCAGTCATTGTCAGCTCATCCACCTTGTTGTTCAAAGTGAAAATATTATCTTGCACAATCCTCGCTAGGCTTCCTTGGTTCACCAAAATGTCTTTGATATTTTTCTCCATCCGTTGGATGGTGCTGACGAGGTGTTCCATTTGCCCACTCTTTGTTCTAGGGACTTGAGCACTGACGTTCTAGCTGATTCTACCTCTGCTTGTGCCTGTGCAGTAAATGAAGAGGGATGTGAAGGGTCCATCACCAAGACATTGTCCCCAAACTCTGGTTGTAATGGCATATGAGGACAATCAAGTGCATATACATTCTTCTCCACCTTAGAGTTGATAATCATCTGAATGTATGGTGCATATCCACAAGATCATTTTTGATCGACACTTGTCCTTTTGATTGTCTCTACAATTAAGTCCATCACTCTAAATCTGGTATGTAGGTCTACATGGTGCAGCATGTTGATGGAGTACCCCCTAATCATCTTGTCATCTCTTGACTTGGGCATCAATGTATATCTCATGATAATGTTCATGGTGGGTAATCCTGCTTGCATAAAGTAGACAAATCCAAGTTTATGTGATTGCACATGAGTAGTGGGAATAGGTTTATAGATGTTGGCCATTGAGTTATGATTCATCTTGGCCTCCAACTTAGGCCGTTTGGAATTGGCATAGCTTGACCTGTGAACTCTCAGCGCGTACGACAGTTGCTTCGACAAACATTCGGTAGACTAGCTTTCGAAGTGCCATTAAGATCCTATCGAGTAATAACCATCCCCGGGGATAATGGCCAGTGCAAGGCAACCTGCCTTACCACACATTCCCTGAATGTGCGTTGCTTCAGTCAACCAGGAAGATCATGACAAATAGACCAGAGATTGGATCACCGTCATTCCATTTGACCTGGTAATGAACTGAAAAAGAGATTGTCACCGCTGAGAACGAGACGACACAGGGAGTGGTTCTTCTCCAGTGTAAGCTAGCTGCTGGAACCCACTGAGTTCTATACGTCAAGATCTCCTTCTTCTACTTTTGGGCTCCTAAGATGGTAGCCCCTTCATTCACCGTGGACTGGTATCTGACTCCCTCAGTCATCCAAATGATACGACCATCTGGGTAGAAGTGCGTTATAGAGTAAAACTACATAATCATCTCATCATTCCAAGCAGGAAACTCTCTCCCAACAAAGTTCTCGATGTCTATGCACCGGAAGTTCTCCTATACATGGGGGAAGAAATCTTCATTCTCCTTGATGTATGCCAAGTCGACATATCTCATGTCACTTACTGCAAGGCTCTTGTCCAATAGGACAGTCTCATAGACATCTTGATGTTCTCTAGTGTAGAAACGATCATCAACAATAGTCTTCTTCTTGGAGGCATATGGATCAACTACTCTCCACTTCCTCAGCCTTTGATCTCTCCTCTTCTTCATGTCTTCTGCAATTGGATGATCATCATTATGCTCAGGTAGGTGGGGGCTCAGCTTGCCCTAGCACTCTCAAGTTTGCCCTATCACTCTCAGGTTCTCTCATAGACTTTTTCTTGGTTGGAGATTCAAGAGAAAGAGTCATACTTACCCTAGCACTCCCAGGTTCTCTCGTAGCTTCAGGATTGGCATATTCCTTTCTATTCCTTTCTCACTGGTCTCTTTGTAGATGTGGCCTCAATGACAGATTTCCTAGCAATCTTTTCTTTCTTATCCTGCTATTTTTTTGCTAGGACCTCCCCAGGCACAAAGTCAGAGTCCTCTTCATCAGAAATAAGTTCTATTCTTGCCTTGGCGGCAGCCTTGGGTAGACCATGAGAACTAGGGGTGCCTGGATCCTTTGAAGATGAACTAGCTTCTGGGCTAGTGCCAACACTGACATTCACACTTGGTTCCCTGAAATCATTGTCACTATCCTCAAAACCTGACATGTTGATCCCGTGACTAGATATAGATGAGCAGAGGGGATAAGCATCACAAAATCCAGAATTTTTGCAAATATGAACTTGAAAATGAAGTTTTAGAATTCCGTAAAATGTAATTCGGTTCCACCAAGTTTCAGTTTTCGGAGCTACTGAGACAGACTTCCTCTTACACAGTGACTTGGCCACCTTTTCAGTTAGACCGAAAAGAATGACTCGGTCACACCGAGACTATTTTCAGAGCCCTAAAACCAAATCGGTAGTACCAAGTATTCCCACACAATGACACCGAAATGCAGGTTACGAAACCCTAAACCTAAATTTTCACGTTCCTCTAATCTACATGATTTGTCTAGAGGATGAAGATAGTGCAATCCATGGACAAATAATAGGTGAAACCTAATGCGCAAGAATTAGAAACCATGAGCATAAGAGGGGCTAGATATTTACCCTAGTTCAGTGAAGATCTCCTACGGCGGTGACAATGGAGAAGATTCCCATCAACGGCAAGGACTCCTGCGGTAAGGGCGCACGGGATATGAAGGAAGATATAGGATGACTTGAGCGCGCCAGCAAGGAGTGCAAAGCTCGACGTTTGAAAAAGTGATTTCAAAAATTGGGTTCGCCAATATATATATCCCCTTAGTGTCGGTGACACCGTTTCAAAACTATCGGTGCCACCGAGTTTCTTAACTGTCATGAGGCAGTGAAACTTGGAAAGAATAGATTTAGGAATCAATGGTACCAAGATTCTTAAAACCAGATCAACCCAGTGTTTTGATGGGACCGAGTTTGAGATGTTGGTTACACCGAGTGATAGAGGGAGGTTTTGGAAATTAGTTCTTGTCAAAACGGAACTGTGAGTGCTCCTCACAGAGAGGGACCAAAAAGTGCTTGCTGAAATTTTGTGATGAAGCATGAATAGAATTTGAGACGAGAAAACATAGATAGCTAGAGGAGGGTACTTAGACATTCTTGTCCATCCAATTGTCCAAAGAA
Source organism: Hordeum vulgare subsp. vulgare (assembly GCF_904849725.1). Lineage (NCBI taxonomy): Eukaryota > Viridiplantae > Streptophyta > Magnoliopsida > Poales > Poaceae > Hordeum > Hordeum vulgare. Next base: position 329,795,523 of record NC_058522.1, on the reverse strand, counting down.
ACTGAAAGCCAGATAACAACAATTGGATATCCTCGAATGAGTAAAGATATGCATACCGACATGCTCACACAATAAGATGTCAAATAAAATGTCGCAAACATGCACAATCACTCTAGTGTCTACCAAGCACTTTGGCAATGACAAAGTCACCTATATATGAGTATATTGACTTAAGGAGACAAGCAAGAATGCTTGATCATAGGTCATACTCATCTTTTAAGAAAAAGTGGGATTACCACTTTTACATAAATCTTTTCATGTGTTCACATATTATGAGATGCTTTGACTCAAGTCTTAGAGTAAAGCTCCCCCTTGATGTGACACCCCCCTAAGAGGGATAAAATAACCTTGGGTTTTGTCATATAAGACTTCATGTAGGTGTTGTAGTAGTGGATGCTCATAGTTGATGAAGATCATCTTGAGTTGGGAGCAATCCTCGTTGTTTCTTACTCTTCTTTCCTACATGGGTTAGTCCCACACAAGGAACAAATACGAGGATATTTATGGACATGGAGTACAATTCATACATGATGATGTCCATTGATTTATTAATTACCTTGTCCCTTGCTTACCTTTGAGGGAATGCGTGACACCTTGAACTGTTGCATAAAGTTGAATATTGTTGCAAATAGTTCTTGCCAAATATGAATACGAGTGAATTTTGTTGGCGGAGTCACCCATCAATAACTTCTCTAGTACTTCTTCTTGGGGACCCACATCAAGTTGATGTGGATCCCTCGAGTTGATCTAGCACTTGATGATGTTTAGCTAGTAGTGGCCTTGGGAACCCAGTTGACTATGGCTTGGGATTTGTCTTTAAATGAGTCAATGTCTTCTTAAAGCTTTCCCTTGGGAAGAGTAGGTTCATACTTCTCCTTTTGGGGAACAAACATCATCTTGGGGTATTGACCTTCTTCCCATTCAACTCCATTGGTGTTGAAGTAGACAATGCCATGGTTCTTCCAGTATCCTCCATGCTTGCGTACAATCTCCTCGAATTTCTTACACTCGGCAAGACTCTTGTAGACACCTTTATCTATAATTCCTTTCAATAAATTGTTTTCCTGCTCAAGTGTAACTTGGCTAAGAGCACCATTAGTGGAATCAATAGAGCTACTAGAAGCAACATAATTAGATTTAGCATTTTAATTGTTCCTACTATATGAAAAACCTTTCTTGCCTTTATTAGTAGTTTGCTTAGGTTTAACTTCAGCAACAAAAGTAGACATGAGTAGCCGTTTCGCTAGATAATAAGAACTCTTCTTTCAAAGATTGTCATTTATAGCTTCAAGAAACTCATGTTCTTTCTCTAAATTTATCTTCTCGAAGCGTAACTTCTCATGAGTTCTTACAAGCTCTCTATGATCTTCTAGAGTAGATTCCTGGGCTAACTGACGAGTGTTTAATTCTTTAGTTAGACGCTCAATCTCCTTATTATCATCATCACACGACTTATCTTGACTAGCATGATTATTATCAAGTTCATTTTGACTAACATCATCATGTCTACTACGCAACTTTATTCTTGTAGACTATGGTGGGCCTCCAAGTGCACAGGTTTGTAGGACAATAGCAATTTTCCCTCAAGTGGATGAACTAAGGTTTATCAATCCGTGGGAGGTTTAGGATGAAGATGGTATCTCTCAAACAACCCTCCAATCAAATACAAGAAATCTCATGTGTCCCCAACACACCCAATACAATAGCAAATTGTGTAGGTGCTCTAGTTCGGCGAACAGATGGTGATACAAGTGTAGTATGGATAGTAGATATAGGTTTTTGTAACCTGAAAATATAAAAACATCAAGGTAAAAAATAGTAAACAACAAGCAAAATGGTATATTAATGCTTGGAAACAAGGCCTAGGGTTCATACTTTCACTAGTGCAATCTCCCAACAATGCTAACATAGCTGAATCATATGATCATCCCTCAACGTGCAACAAAGAATCACTGTCCTATCTAGCGGAGAAAAACAAGATGAAATTAGTGTAGGTAGTAGAACCACCTCAAAGTTATTCTTTTCGATCAATCTTTAGAGCAATTCCTATAAGTGTCACAAACAACCCTAGAGTTCGTACTAAAATAACGCCCATGATACATATCAATCAACCATAATGTCACCTAGATACTCCAATGTCAACTCAAGTATCCGTGGGTAAATTATACGACATGCATCAAACAATTTCAGATCTATCATATTAAATCCAACACAAAGAACTTCAAGGACTACCCAAAGATTTCTATCGGAGAACATGGTATGAAAACGTGCAATCAACCCCTATGCATAGATCCCCAAGGTCACCGGAATCCGCAAGTTGATGCCTCAACATATATTAAGTTAATCAATAGAATACCCCAATTTCACTACGGGTATCCCGCGCAAGACATACATCACGTGTTCACAAACCAATATATTCAATCCAACGTAATGCTACTTCTTGAGCTTGCATTGGTTTTTCCCTTGAAGAGGAAAGGGTGATGAAGCAAAAAAGAGATAAGTATTTCCCTTAGTTTGAGAACCAAGGTATCAATCCAGTAGGAGTATCAAGATGAGGCACCAATGAACCTGCGCAAAAACAAACAAACTTGCACCCAACGCGATAAAGGGGTTGTCAATCCCTTCACGATTACTTGCAAGGTGAGATCTGATAGTGATGAAAAGTGAATAGACGAAAGTGCAGCAAGGTACTTTTGTATGTAGATCTGAATATATGATGTGTAAAATAGACCCAGGGGCCATAGTGTTCACTAAAGGCTTCTCTCATGATAGCAAGTATTACGGTGGGTGAATGAATTACTGTCGAGCAATTGATAGAATCACGCAAAGTCAATGACGATATATATTGCAATGATCATACATATAGGCATCACGTCCGAGACAAGTAGACCGATACTGTCTGCATCTACTACTATTACTCCACACATCGACCGCTATCCAACATCCATCTAGTGTATTAAGTTCATAACAAACTGAGTAACGCCTTAAGCAAGATGCCATGAGGTAGAGGGATAAATTCATGCAATATGATATAAACCCCATTTTTTACCCTTGATGGCAACAATACGATGCGTGCCTCGCTACCCCTTCTGTCACTAGGTGAGGACACCGCACGGTATGAACCCAAAACCAAGCACTTCTCCCATTGCAAGAATTATAGATCAAGTTGGCCAAACGAAACCCATAACTCAAAGAGAATTACAAGGATACGAAATCATGCATATAAGAAATCAGAGGAGACTCAAATAATATTCATAGATAATCTGATCATAAATCCACAATTCATCGGATCTCGACAAACACACCGCAAAAGAAAGTTACATCGGATAGATCTCCATGAAGATCATGGAGAACTTTGTATTAAAGATCCAAGAGAGAGAAGAAGCCATCTAGCTACTAGCTATGGACCCAAAGGTCTGTGGTGAACTACTTACGCATCATCGGAGAGGCAATGGTGTTGATGAAGAAGCCCTCCGTGTCTGAATCCCCCTCCAACAGGGCACCAGAACGGTCCCCAGATGGGATCTCGCGGAGACAGAAGCTTGCGGCGGCGGAAAAGTATTTTCGTGGCTCTCTCTGGAGGTTTCAGGATTTTTGGGAATTTATAGGCGAAAGAGGTAGGGCAAAGGAGCCACGGGGGCCCCACGAGCCTGCTAGGCACGCCCCCCTAGGGTGTGCCTAGGGGGCTCGTGACCTCCCCCGAGACCTCCTGCCTTGGGTCTCAAGTCCTTTGCGTATCTTCTGTTATGGAAAAAATCATCCCGCAGGTTTTATTCCATTTGGACTCCGTTTAATATTCTTTTCTGAAAAAGGTCAAAAACACGAAAAAAACAGAAACTGGCACTAGGCACTGAGTTAATAGGTTAGTCCCAAAAATGTTATAAAATGGCATATAAATGCATGTAAAACATCCCAAGTTGATAATATAATAGCATGGAACAATAAAAAATTATAGATACGTTGGAGACGTATCAAGCATCCCCAAGCTTAACTCCTGCTCGTCCTCGAGTAGGGAAGTGATAAAGACCGAATTTTTGATGTGGAATGCTACCCAACATATTTGTTCTTTGTAACTTCTTTATTGTGGCATGAATGTTCAGATCCGTAAGATTCAAAACAATAGTTTAATATTGACATGAAAACAATAATACTTCAAGCATACTAGCAAAGTAATCATGAACTTTTGAAATAACAAGGCCAAAGAAAGTTATCCCTACAAAATCATATAGTCTGGCTATGCTCCATCATCCCCACACAAAGAATTTAAATCATGCACAACCCCGGTATTGGCCAAGTAATTGTTTTCGCACTCTTACTTTCTCAACCTTTTCAACTCTCACGCAATACATGAGCGTGATCCATGGATATAGCACTATAGGTGGAATAGAGTGTGGTGGAGGTTGTGAGGCAAAAAGGAGGAGATGGTCACATCGACTCGGCGTATCAACGGGCTATGGAGATGCCCATCAATAGATATCAATGTGAATGAGTAGGGATTGCCATGCAATGGATGCACTAGAGCTATAAGTGTATGAAATCTCAAAAGAAAACTAGTGGGTGTGCACCCAACTTGCTTGCTCAGGAAGACCTAGGGAATTTTTGAGGAAGCCCATCATTGGAATATACAAGCCAAGTTATATAATGAAAATTCCCACTAGTATATGAAAGTGACAAAACAAGAGACTCTCTATCATGAAGAACACGGTGCTACTTTGAAGCACAAGTGTGGGAAAAGATAGTAGCATTGTCCCTTCTCTCTTTTTCTCTCATCATTTTTTTGTTTGGGCTCTTTAGCCTCTTTTTTTTCATTTCATTTTTTTGGTGGGCATCTTTGGTCTAATTTTTTTCCTCACATGGGACAATGCTCTAATAATGATGATCATCACACTTTTATTTACTTACAACTCAATACTTAGAACAATAATGACTCTATATGAAATGCCTCCGGCAGTGTACCGGGATGTGCAACGATCTAGCTTAGCTTATGATGTTGAAACATCTCGCTAGCTATCTTACGATCATGCAATGGCAAAATGAAAATGACGCCACATGTCATGAGACTGAACGGTGGGAGTTGCATGGCAATATATCTCGGAATGGCTATGAAAATGCCATAATAGGTAGGTATGGTGGCTGTTTTGAGGAAGGTATATGGTGGGTTTGTGCACCGACAAAGTTGCGCGGCACTAGAGAGGCTAGCAATGGTGGAAGGTGAGTGTGCATCTATACCATGGACTTACATTAGTCATGAAGAACTCATATACTTACTGCAAAAGTTTTTATTAGTAATCGAAACAAAGTGCTAAACGCATACTCCTAGGGGACGGGTTGGTAGGTGTTAACCATCGCGCGATCCCGACCACCACACAAAGGATGACAATCAATAAATCAATTATGCTCCGACTTCCTAACATAGCGGTTCACCATACGTGCATGCTACGGGAATCACTAACCTCAACACAAGTATTTCTAGATTCACAACACCCTACTAACATGACTCTAATATTACCATATCCATATCTCAAAACTAATTGTGAGGAATCAAACTTCTCTTACTAATCAATGCACTTGAATATGAAAGTTTTTATTATATCCTCTTTGGATGCCTATCATATTTAGGATTAATTTCATAACACACGCCAATTACCAAGTTACTTAGAGAGAGCACTCTCAAAATGATATAAGTGAAGATTGTGAGTTTTTATTTCTACAAAATATGACACCGCCGTGCTCTAAAAAGATTTAAGTGAAGCACTAGAGCAAAATTATCTAGCTCAAAAGATATAAGTGAAGCTCATGAGAGCTAAATTGCCTAGCTCAAAAGATATAAGTGAAGCTCATTGAGTATTCTAACAAATTCACGATGAGTGCATGTCCCTCTCAAAAAGGTGTGCAGCAAGGATGATTGTGATAAAACAAAAAGCAAAGACTCCTATAATACACGACGCTCCAAGCAAAACACATATCATGTGGTAAATAAAAATATAGTTCCAAGTAACGTTACCGATGGATTGAAGACGAAAGAGGGGATGCCTTCCTGGGGCATCCCCAAGCTTAGGATTTTTGGTGTCCTTGAATTTTTCTTGGGATGACTTGGGCATTCCCAAGCTTAGGCTCTTCCACTCTTTATTCCATTGTCCATAAGAACATCACCCAAAACTTGAAAACTTCACAACACAAAACTTAAACAGAAACTCGTGATATCATTAGCATAAGAAAACAAACCACCAACTTTATAGGTATTGTAGTAAACTTAATTTCCATTTAGATTGATGTTATATTACTGTATTCTCACTTTTCCATGGCTCGTACCCCCCGATACTAACCATAGTTTCATCAAAATAAGTAATCAACACAACAAAAACAGAATCTGTCAAAAACAGAACAATCTGTGGCAATATGTATATTTCGTATACCTCTGCTATCCCAAAAATTCTGAACCATTATGAAAATTAGGGAAATTTGCATATCAATCAGCATAAAAAGAATCAACTCAAAATCTCTTTCTGGATAGGAATTAAAAATAATTTCCTCAGCACAAAGTTTATGTCTTTTTTCAGCATGATTAAACAACTATCACCAAAACTAATCATAAAGGTTCTACTTGGCACAAACACTAATTAAAACAAAACAAAACACAATCATAACAGAATCATCATGGTGTGGGCTCAAGAAAACAGAAAGTGAAAAGCAAAAATAATTTTATTCATTGGGTTGCCTCCCAACAAGCGCTATTGTTTAACGCCCCTAGCTAGGCTTAACGATTTCATTGATGCTCACATAAAAAGTAGTAGTTGAGATATGCAAAAGAGCATCATGAATGGCAAAAAACACGTTTAAGTCTAACCCACTTCCTATGCATAGGGATTTTGTGAGCAAACAATTTATGGGAACAAGAATTAACTAGCATAGGAAGGCAAAACAAGCATAACTTCAAAACGTTGAACACATAGAGAGGAAGCTTGATATTATTGCAATATGTAAAAGCATATGTTCCTCTCTCATAGTAATTTTCAGTAACATCATGAAGGAATCTTACAATATAACTATCACACAAAGCATTATTTTCATGATCAATTATAGCATAAGGGTCATCACCAAAACTTGGGAAACAAAAAATATCATCTTCATCAAGCATAGCATCCCCAAGCTTGTGGTTTTGCATATCATTGGCATCATAGATATTCAGAGAATTCATACTAACAACATGGCAATCATGTTTTTCATTCAAGCAGATATCATGAATCACTTTATAATTTTCTTCTTTCAACACTTCATCAAAATTTCCAGATTCATGATTTTCAAACAAAACTCCGTAGAGATAGTCAAGTGCACTCAACTCACTAGCAAATTGTTCATCACAATTTGGTCTTTTGAAAAGATTAGCAAGTGGATGAGGATCCATATCAATAGATTTTTAGCAAGCGAAGATGCAAGCAAATAGAAGGCACATGGCAACACAAGCAAACAGAAAGCAAGCAAAAGAATAGGCGAACGAAAAAGGCAAATATTTTTGTAAATTTTGTTTCTTTAGAAGTGGGGGAGAGGAAAACGAGAGGCAAATGGCAAATAATGTAAATGCAAGAGATGATTTTGCGATAGGTACTTGGTATATATGCTTCACTTGAATACTCCCTGGCAACGGCGCTAGAAATTCTTCTTGCTACTTCTTGAGCTTGCGTTGGTTTTTCCCTTGAAGAGGAAAGGGTGATGCAACAAAGTAGAGATAAGTATTTCCCTAAATTTGAGAACCAAGGTATCAATACAGTAGGACTATCAAGATGAGGCACCAATGAACCTGTGCAAAAGCAAACAAACTTGCACCCAACGCGATAAAGGGGTTGTCAATCCCTTCACGATTACTTGCAAGGTGAGATCTGATAGTGATGAAAGGTGAATAGACGAAAGTGCAGCAAGGTACTTTTGTATGTAGGTCTGAATATATGATGTGTAAAATAGACCCGGGGGCCATAATGTTCACTAGAGGCTTCTCTCATGATAGCAAGTATTACGGTGGGTGAATGAATTATTGTCGAGCAATTGATAGAATCGCGCAAAGTCATGACGATATCTAAGGCAATGATCATACATATAGGCATCACGTCCGAGACAAGTAGACCAATACTGTCTGCATCTACTACAATTACTCCACACATCGACCGCTATCCAGCATGCATCTAGTGTATTAAGTTCATAACAAATGGAGTAACGCCTTAAGCAAGATGACATGAGGTAGACAGATAAATTCATGCAATATGATATAAACCCCATCTTTTTACCCTTGATGGCAACAATACGATGCGTGCCTCGCTACCCCTTCTGTCATTAGGTAAAGACACCGCACGGTATGAACCCAAAACCAAGCACTTCTCCCATTGCAAGAATTATAGATCAAGTTGGCCAAACGAAACCCATAACTCGAAGAGAATTACAATGATACGAAATAATGCATATAAGAAATCAGAGGAGACTCAAATAATATTCATAGATAATCTGATCATAAATCCACAATTCATCGGATCTCGACAAACACACCGCAAAAGAAAGTTACATCAGATAGATCTCCATGAAGATCATGGAGAACTTTGTATTGAAGATCCAAGAGAGAGAAGAAACTGGCACTAGGCACTGAGTTAACAGGTTAGTCCCAAAAATGATATAAAATGGCATATAAATGCATGTAAAACATCCCAAGTTGATAATATAATAGCATGGAACAATCAAAAATTATAGATACGTTGGAGACGTATCACGTAACGAGATCTTAAAGGTAAATATTCAATTCATCACAACAAGATGGCAAGGGAGATACATCATATGATCCGACTATATTCACAATGCCTGTGATACATCAAGATCGGGAGATCTCAAGAACACGAGAGAGAGAGAGAGATTGAACACATAGCTACTGGTTGTGAATATAGTTCGAGATTGAACTACTCCCTCCTCGTCATGCATGGCCTCTGCCGGGATGATGAAGATGGCCACCAGAGATGATTTCCTCTCTCCGGTAGGGTACTAGAATGTCTCTAGATTTTTTTTGTCGATACAGAAAGTTGTGTTGGCAGAGCGGGAGTTCTCTCATTATTTCTAGGGTTTCTAGTATTTATGGGATTTTCCAGCATTGGAATCACATCAAACGGAGCCACGTGGGCCCCACAAGCTATCAGGGCGCCCCCCTAGGGGCACACCCTGATGTCTTGTGGCCCAAGGATGGATCCCCTTTGGTGGTCATTCACTCCAATGTTGCTTATTTCCTCCAGCATACATCACAAAAAAAGTTTCGAGCAATTCCGAGAACTTCCATTTTCTGCACAAAAACAACATCTGGTAATTCCGCTCAAAACAACGTCACTCCTGGTTAGTTCTAAATAAATCATATAAAGTGCATCAAAACCATATAAAAGTATTGTAAACATGGGTAAACATGGCATGAATACTTCATAAATTATCGATACGTTGGAGACATATCACATCACTAGTTTTATCAAAAAGCAAGTCATCATCTCCTAGTAAATCATCCTCATCGCTATTGAAATCAAGATATTCAGGGTGTGATACCTTGGGGACTTTAGCCATGAAGCGATTTCCACTTCCTTCATTTGGTAAATCAAATATGTCATAGTGATATGTCCATTTTGCATCATGCTTTTTTGATATTTATCGCTTTATGGGCTGTTATTACACTTCACGGTACAATACTTATGCCTTTTCTCTCTTATTTTGCAAGGTTTACATGAAGAGGAAGAATGCCGATAGCTGGAATTCTCGCCTGAAAAGGGAGCAAGTTTGAGATACCTATTCTGCGCAACTCCAAAAGCCGTGAAAATCAACGAGGAATTATTTTGGAATTTATAAAAAATACCGGGCGGAAGAAGTACCAGAGGGGAGCCACTAGGAGGTCACAAGCATGCTAGGCGCGGCCTACCCCCTGCCGCGCCTAGGGGGCTTGTGGGCTCCCTGTTGGCCCTCTGGCTCCCCTCTTTTGCTGTAAGGAGGGTTTCGTTCCAGAAAAAAAATCAAGAGGAGGCTTTCGGGAGGAATCGCCGCCGCCACGAGGCGGAACTTGAGCAGAACCAATCTAGAGCTCCGGCAGGGTCATCCTGCCGGGGAAACTTCCCTCCCGAAGGGGGAAATCATCGCCATCGTCATCACCAACACTCCTCTCATCGGAGGGGACTCATCACCATCAACATCTTCATCAGTATCATCTCATCTCCAAACCCTAGTTCATCTCTTGTAACCAATCTCCGTCTCGCGACTCCGATTGGTACTTGTAAGGTTGCTAGTAGTGTTAATTACTCTTTGTAGTTGATTCTAGTTGGACCACTCGGTGGAAGATTATATGTTAAGATCCTTGATTCTATTCAAAACCTCTCTGGTCATGAATATCATTATGCTTTGTGAGTAGTCACTTTTGTTTCTGAGGACATGGGATAAGTCTTGCTATAAGTAGTCATGTGAATTTGGTATTCGTTCGATATTTTGATGTGTTGTATGTTGTCTCTCCTCTAGTGGTGTTATGTGAACGTCGACTACATAACACTTCACCATCATTTGGTCCTAGAGGAAGGCATTGGGAAGTAGTAAGTAGATGATGGGTTGCTAGAGTGACATAAGCTTAAACCCTAGTTTATGCGTTGCTTCGTAAGGGGCTGATTTGGATCCATTAGTTTAATGCTATGGTTAGACTTTGTCTTAATTCTTCTTTCGTAGTTGCGGATGCTTGCGAGAGGAGTTAATCATAAGTGGGAGGTTTGTCCAAGTAAGGGCAGCACCCAAGCACCGGTCCACCCACATATCAAACTATCAAAGTAGCAAACGCGAATCATATGAACATGATGAAAACTAGCTTGACAGAAATTCCCATGTGTCCTCGGGAGCACTTTACCTCCTATAAGAGTTTGTCCAAGCTTGTACCTTGCTACAAAAGGGATTGGGCCACTTTGCTGCACCGTTGTTACTATTGTTACTTGCTACTTGCTACGAATCATCTTATCACACAACTTTCTGTTACCGTTAATTTCAGTGCTTGCAGAGAATACCTTACTGAAAACCACTTGTCAGATCCTTCTGCTCCTCGTTGGGTTCGACACTCTTACTTATCGAAAGGACTACGATAGATCCCCTACACTTGTGGGTCATCAAGACTATTTTCTAGCGCCGTTGCCGGGGAGTGAAGCACCTTTGGTAAGTGGAATGTGGTAAGGAAACATTTATATAGTGTGCTGAAATCTATTGTCACTTGTTACTATGGAAACTAATCCTTTGAGGAGCTTGTTCAGGGTATCTTCACCTCGAACGGAAGCACAAGGAGTTGCTCCTCAACCTGTTGCACCTACTGAAAATATTTGCTATGAATTTCCTTCAGGTATGCTTGAGAAACTTCTGGCTAATCCTTTTACAGGAGATGGAACATCACATCTCGACTTGCATCTAATCTATGTAGATGAAGTTTGTGGTTTATTTAAGCTTGCAGGTTTGCCCGAGGATGAGGTCAAGAAGAAGGTATTTCCCTTATCTTTGAGGGATAGAGCATTGACATGGTATAGGCTATGTGATGATACTGGATCATGGAACTACAACCGATTGAAATTGGAATTTCATCAAAGGTTTTATCCTATGCATTTGGTACATCGTGATCGGAATTATATTTACAATTTTTGGCCTCGTGACAGAGAAAGTATAGCCCAAGCTTGGGGAGGCTTAAATCAATGTTATATTCATGCCCCAACCATGAGCTCTCGAGATAAATTATCATTCAAAACTTTTATGCTCGGCTTTCTCATGATAATCGCACCATGCTTGACACTTCTTGTACCGGTTCTTTTATGAAGAGAGATATTGACTTCAAATGGAATTTATTGGAAAGAATTAAATGCAACTCTGAAGATTGGGAGTTTGATGAAGGTAAGGAGTCAGGTATGAATCTCAAGTTTGATTGCGTTAAATCCTTTGTCGAAACAAATACTTTTTGTGATTTTAGCGCTAAATATGGACTTGACTCTGAGATAGTAGCTTCATTGTGTGAATCATTTGCTACTCATATTGTTCTCCCTAAAGAGAAGTGGTTTAAATATCATCCTCCCTTAGAATTCAATGTAGTTAAACCCAATCCAGTTGAAGAGAAAGTCATTGCTTATAATGATCCTATTGTTCCTTGTGCTTACATTGAGAAACCACCTTTCCGTGTTAGGATAAAGGACCATTATAAAGTTTCAACTGTGATGCGTAGGGGCTACATTCGAACACCTACACCCCCTGAGAAAATTAGAGTTGAACCTAGCATTGCTATTATCAAAGATCTCCTGTCCGACAATGTTGATGGCCATGATATTCACTTCTGTGAAGATGCTGCTAGAATTGCTAAACCACATGCTAGAGACAAACATAGGCCTGTTGTTGGCATGCATGTTGTTTCTGTTAAGATAGGAGATCATTGTTATCATGGTTTATGTGACATGGGTGCTAGTGTGATAACCCACAAGTATAGGGGATCGCAACAGTTTTCGAGGGTAGAGTATTCAACCCAAATTTATTGATTCGACTCAAGGGGAAGCCAAAGAATATTCTCAAGTATTAGCAATTGAGTTGTCAATTCAACCACACCTGAAAGTTTTAGTATCTGCAGCAAAGTATCAGTAGCAAAGTAGGGTGATAGCATCAGTAGCAACAGTAACCAGTAGCAGCAAAGTGACAGCAGTAGCAGCAAAGTAACAACAGTAGCAACAGAGTAACAATAGCAGCAGTGACAGCAGTAGCGGCAAAGTAACGTAGCAAGGACCAGTTGGAAAAGACTCGTAGGCATTGGATCCGTGATGGATGATTATGCCGGATGCTATTCATCATGCAACATTTATAACACGGAGAGATATGTAACTAGCTCCAGTTCGTCAATCTAATGAAGGCATGTATTCCGTATGTAGTCATACGTGCTTAGGGAAAAGAACTTGCATGACATCTATTGTACATCCCTCCCGTGGCAGCGGGGTCCTAATGGAAACTACGGGATATTAAGGTTCTCCTTTTAATAAAGAACCGGACCAACGCATTAACACTTGGTGAATACATGAACTCCTCATACTATGGTCGTCTCCGGGAGTGGTTCCGGCTATTGTCACTCCGCGGTTGCCGGGTCATAACACATAGTAGGTGACTACAACTTGCAAGATAGGATCAAGAACACACATATATTGGCGACAACATAATAGGTTCAGATCTGAAATCATGGCACTCGGGCCCTAGTGACAAGCATTAAGCATGGCAAAGTAGTAGCAACATCAATCTCAGAACATAGTGGATACTAGGAATCAATCCCCGTCAAAACTAACTTGATTACATGATAGATCTCATCCAACCCATCACCGTCCAACAAGCCTACGATGATATTACTCACGAACGGTGAAGAGCATCATGGAATTGGCGATGAAGGAAGGTTGGTGATGACGATGGCGATGATCTCCCCTCTCCGGAGCCCAGAACGGACTCCACATCTGCCCTCCAGATGAAGAACGGGAGGTGGCGGCGCCTCCGCATCGTAAAACGTGATGAACTCTTCTCCTTGATTTTTTTCCGGGCGAGACGGACTAAATAGAGCTGAGATTGGAGGCGGTAGAGCGTTGTGGGCCCCACAAGACTGCCAGGCGCGGCCACGCGGGGGGGGGGGGGGGGGGGCGCCTTGTGGGCTCCACGCTCCACTTCCTCCGCTGATTCTTGCGCCAATATTTTTTATATATTCCACAAAAATTCTCCATAAATTTTTAGGTCATTCCGAGAACTTTTATTTCTGTGCAAAAACAACACCATGGCAATTCTGCTGAAAACAACGTTAGTCCGGGTTAGTTCCATTCAAATCATGCAAATTAGAGTCCAAAACAAGGGCAAAAGAGTTTGGAAAAGTATATACGACGGAGACGTATCATAGTGTTAGTGAAATACCTCAATCCTTATATGATAAAATTAAAGACGAGATTGCACCTGTTGAGATGGACCCTATTGATGTCACTATTCAGCTTGCCAATAGAGATACTATCTTCCCTTTGGGAATTGTTAGAGATGTTGAAGTCTTGTGTGGTAAAACGAAGTATCCTGCTGATTTTCTCATTCTTGCTACCACACAAGATAGCTTTTGTCCCATCATATTTGGCAGACCCTTCCTCAATACTGTCAATGTTCATATTGACTGTGAGAAGCAAACTATCACTGTTGGCTTTGAAGGTGTGTCACATGAGTTCAATTTCTCCAAGTTTGGTAGACAACCTCATGAAAAAGAGTTGCCTAGTAAGGATGAAATTATTGCCCGAGCTTCTATTGATGTGCCTCCTGCTGATCCTTTAGAGCAATACTTGCTTGAGCATGAAAATGATATGCATATGGATGAAAGGAATGAGATAGATAGAGTTATCATTGAACAACATCCCATCCTTAAGAATAATTTGCATGTTGAACTGCTTGGAGATCCACCCCCACCAAAGGGTGATCCTGTGTTCGAGCTCAAACAGTTGCCTGATACTCTTAAGTATGCTTATCTCAATTAAAAATAGATATATCCTGTTATTATTAGTGCTAGCCTCTTAGAGCATGAAAAAAATAAGTTACTAAAAACTCTGAGGAAGCACCGTGCTACTATTGGATATACTCTTGATGATCTTAAGGGCATTAGTCCCACTATATGCCAGCACAAGATTAAAACCAATCCTGATTCCAAAACAGTTGCCGATCATCAACGGAGATTAAATCCTAAGATGAAAGAGGTAGTAAGAAAAGAAATACTAAAGCTCCTGGAAGCAGGTATTATCTATCATGTTGCTCACAGTGATTGGGTGAGTCCGGTGCATTGCGTCCCTAAGAAGGGAGGTATTACCGTTGTCCCTAATGATAAGGATGAATTGATCCCACAAAGGATTATTACTGGCTATAGGATGGTTATCGATTTTAGGAAATTGAATAAAGCCACTAGGAAAGATCATTACCCTTTGCCTTTTATAGACCAAATGCTAGAAAGACTGTCTAAACACACACACTTTTGCTTTCTAGATGGTTATTCTGGTTTCTCCCAAATAGCTGTTGCACAATTTGATCAGGAGAAAACCACTTTCACCTGCCCTTTCGGTACCTTTGCTTACAGACGTATGCCTTCTGGCTTATGTAATGCACCTGCTACCTTTCAAAGATGTATGATGGCTATATTCTCTGACTTTTGTGAAAAGATTGTTGAGGTTTTCATGGATGACTTCTCCGTCTACGGGTCTTCTTTTGATGATTGCCTCAGCAACCTTGACCGAGTCTTGCAGAGATGTAAAGATACCAACCTTGTCTTGAATTGGGAGAAGTGCCACTTTATGGTTAATGAAGGCATCATCTTAGGACATAAAATTTCTGAAAGAGGAATTGAAGTCGATAAGGCTAAGGTTGATGCGATCGAGAAAATGCCATGCCCTACAGATATCAAAGGTATAAGAAGTTTCCTTGGTCATGTTGGTTTCTGTAGAAGGTTCATTAAAGACTTCTCTAAGATTTCTAGGCCTCTTACCAATCTCTTGCAAAAGGATATTCCTTTTGTTTTTGACAATGATTGTGAGGAAGCCTTTGAAATACTTAAGAAGACCTTGATAACTGCGCCTATTGTTCAACCACCTGATTGGAACTTACCTTTTGAAATCATGTGTGATGCTAGTGATTATGCTGTTGGTGCTGTCCTAGGACAAAGAGTTGATAAGAAGTTGAATGTTATTCACTATGCTAGTAAAACTCTAGACAGTGCCCAAAGAAACTATGCTACTACTGAAAAGGAATTTTTACCAGTCGTGTTTGTATGTGAAAAGTTCAGATCTTACATAGTTGATTCCAAAGTCACTATTCACACTGATCATGCTGCTATTAAATACCTCCTGGAAAAGAAAGACGCTAAACCTAGACTTATCAGATGGGTTCTCTTGCTACAAGAATTTGATTTGCATGTTGTCGATAGGAAGGGTGGTGAGAACCCCGTAGCAGATAACTTGTCTAGGTTGGAGAATGTTCTTGATGACCCACAACCTATTGATGATAGCTTTCCTGGTGAGCAATTGAATGTCATCAATACTTCACGGAGTACACCGTGGTATGCTGATTATGCAAATTATATCGTTGCCAAATATATACCACCTAATTTCACTTACCAGCAAAAGAAGAAATTCTTCTTTGATTTGAGACATTACTTTTGGGATGATCCTCACCTTTATAAGGAAGGAGTAGATGGTGTTATTAGACGTTGTGTACCTGAACATGAACAGGGACAGATCCTACAGAAGTGTAACTCCGAGGCTTACGGAGGACACCATGCGGGAGGTAGAACTGCACACAAGGTATTGCAATCAGGTTTCTATTGCCGCACTCTCTTCAAGGATGCCCGTAAGTTTGTCTTGTCTTGTGATGAATGTCAAAGAATAGGTAATATCGGTAAACGTCAGGAAATGCCTATGAATTATTCACTTGTCATTGAACCATTTGATGTTTGGGGCTTTGATTATATGGGACCTTTTCCAAAATCCAATGGGTATACTCATATCCTAGTTGCTGTTGATTACGTTACTAAGTGGGTAGAAGCTATCCCAACTAGTAGTGCTGATCACAACACTTCTATCAGGATGCTTAAAGAAGTTATTTTCCCTAGATTTGGAGTCCCTAGATATCTAACGACTGATGGTGGTTCACATTTTATGTTGGAAATATGCCCTAGAGGCAATAATAAATTAGTTATTATTATATTTCTTAGTTCATGATAATCGTTTATTATCCATGCTATAATTGTATTGATTGGAAACACAATACTTGTGTGGATACATAGACAAAACACTGTCCCTAGTAAGCCTCTAGTTGACTAGCTCGTTGATCAAAGATGGTCAAGGTTTCCTGGCCATAGGCAAGTGTTGTCACTTGATAACGGGATCACATCATTAGGAGAATCATGTGATGGACTAGACCCAAACTAATAGACGTAGCATGTTGATCGTGTCATTTTGTTGCTACTGTTTTCTGCGTGTCAAGTATTTATTCCTATGACCATGAGATCATATAACTCACGGACACCGGAGGAATGCTTTGTGTCTATCAAACGTCGCAACGTAATTGGGTGACTATAAAGATGCTCTACAGGTATCTCCGAAGGTGTTCGTTGAGTTAGTATGGATCGAGACTGGGATTTGTCACTCCGTGTGACGGAGAGGTATCTCGGGGCCCACTCGGTAATACAACATCACAGACAAGCCTTGCAAGCAATGTAACTTAATGTAAGTTGCGGGATCTTGTATTACGGAACGAGTAAAGAGACTTGCCGGTAAACGAGATTGAAATAGGTATGCGGATACTGACGATCGAATCTCGGGCAAGTAACATACCGAAGGACAAAGGGAATGACATACGGGATTATATGAATCCTTGACACTGAGGTTCAAACGATAAGTTCTTCGTAGAATATGTAGGATCCAATATGGGCATCCAGGTCCCGCTATTGGATATTGACCGAGGAGTCTCTCGGGTCATGTCTACATAGTTCTCGAACCCGCAGGGTCTGCACACTTAAGGTTCGACGTTGTTTTATGCGTATTTGAGTTATATGGTTGGTTACCGAATGTTGTTCGGAGTCCCGGATGAGATCACGGACGTCACGAGGGTTTCCGGAATGGTCCGGAAATGAAGATTGATATATAGGATGACCTCATTTGGTTACCAGAAGGTTTTCGTGCATTACCGGAAAAGTTTCGGGCTCATCGGTAGTGTACTCGGAGTGCCGGGAGGGGTGCCGGGGACCATTGGGAGGGGTGTCACGCCCCAAGGGGTCTCATGGGCTATGGGAAGAGATAAACCAGCCCCTAGTGGGCTGGAATAAGTTCCCACTAAGGCCCATAAGGTTTGAGAAGGAAAAAACACAAGGTGGAAAGAGTTTCCAAGTGGGAAGGTGGAATCCTACTCCAAGTAGGATTGGAGTAGGACTCCTCCACCTCCAATTTCGGCCAAACCTTTAGGTTTTGAGGCTGCCTCCTCCCCTCCCTCCCACCTATATATACGGAGGTTTTAGGGCTGATTTGAGACGACTTTTCCACGGCAGCCCGACCACATACCTCCACGGTTTTTCCTCTAGATCGCGTTTCTGCGGAGCTCGGGCGGAGCCCTGCTGAGACAAGGTCATCACCAACCTCCGGAGCGCCGTCACGCTGCCGGAGAACTCTTCTACCTCTCCGTCTCTCTTGCTGGATCAAGAAGGCCGAGATCATCGTCGAGCTGTACGTGTGCTGAACGCGGAGGTGCCGTCCGTTCGGTACTAGATCGTGGGACTGATCGCGGGATTGTTCGCGGGGCGGATCGAGGGACGTGAGGACGTTCCACTACATCAACCGCGTTCACTAACGCTTCTGCTGTACGGTCTACAAGGGTACGTAGATCACTCATCCCCTCTCGTAGATGGACATCACCATGATAGGTCTTCGTGTGCGTAGGAAAATTTTTGTTTCCCATGCGACGTTCCCCAACAGTGGCATCATGAGCTAGGTTCATGCGTAGATGTCTTCTCGAGTAGAACACAAAAGTTTTTGTGGGCGGTGATGTGCGTTTTGCTGCCCTCCTTAGTCTTTTCTTGATTCCGCGGTATTGTTGGATTGAAGCGGCTTGGACCGACATTACTCGTACGCTTACGAGAGACTGGTTTCATCGTTACGAGTAACCCCCTTTGCTCAAAGATGACTGGCAAGTGTCGGTTTCTCCAACTTTAGTTGAATCGGATTTGACCGAGGAGGTCCTTGGATGAGGTTAAATAGCAACTCATATATCTCCGTTGTGGTGTTTGCGTAAGTAAGATGCGATCCTACTAGATACCCATGGTCACCACGTAAAACATGCAACAACAAAATTAGAGGACGTCTAACTTGTTTTTGCAGGGTATGCTTGTGATGTGATATGGCCAACGATGTGATGTGATATATTGGATGTATGAGATGATCATGTTGTAATAGATAATATCGACTTGCACGTCGATGGTACGGCAACCGGCAGGAGCCATAGGGTTGTCTTTATAACTAATGTTTGTGCTTGCAGATGCGTTTACTATTTTGCTAGGACGTAGCTTTAGTAGTAATAGCATGAGTAGCACGACAACCCCGATGGCGACACGTTGATGGAGATCATGATGATGGAGATCATGGTGTGACGCCGGTGACAAGAAGATCGTGCCGGTGCTTTGGTGATGGAGATCAAGAAGCACGTGATGATGGCCATATCATGTCACTTATAAATTGCATGTGATGTTAATCCTTTTATGCACCTTATTTTGCTTAGAACGACGGTAGCATTATGAGGTGATCTCTCACTAAAATTTCAAGACGAAATTGTGTTCTCCCCGACTGTGCACCGTTGCTACAGTTCATCGTTTCGAGACACCACGTGATGATCGGGTGTGATAGACTCAACGTTCACATACAACGGGTGCAAAACAGTTGCGCACGCGGAACACTCGGGTTAAGCTTGACGAGCCTAGCATGTGCAGACATGGCCTCGGAACACATGAGACCGAAAGGTCGAGCATGAATCGTATAGTTGATATGATTAGCATAGAGATGCTTACCACTGAAACTATTCTCGACTCACGTGATGATCGGACTTGAGGTAGTGGATTTGGATCATGTACCACTCAAATGACTAGAGAGATGTACTTTTTGAGTGGGAGTTCTTAAGTAATATGATTAATTGAACTAATTGTCATGAACATAGTCTAATGGTCTTTGCGAATTACGATGTAGCTTGCGCTATAGCTCTACTGTTTTATATGTTCCTAGAGAAAATTTAGTTGAAAATTGATAGTAGCAAACTTTGCAGACTGAGTCTGTAAAACCGAGGATTGTCCTCGTTGCTACGCAGAAGGCTTATGTCCTTAATGCACCACTCGGTGTGCTGCACCTCGAGCGTCGTCTGTGGATGCTATGAACATCCGACATACACGTTGCTGATGACTACACAATAGTTCAGTGCAAAATACTTAATGGCTTAGAAGCAAGGCGCCGAAAACGTTGTAAAACGTCACGGAACATAAGTGATGTTCTAAAGAGATGAAATTGTGATTTCATGCTTGTGCCCTTGTTAAGAGGTATGAGACCTCCAACAAGATTCTTTGTCCACAAAGTAAAGGAGAAAAGCTCAATCGTTGAGCGTGTGCTCAGATTGTCTGAGTGCGACAATCACTTGAATCAAGTGGGAGTTAATCTTCCAGATGAGATAGTGATGGTTCTCCAAAGTCACTGCCACCAAGCTGTGAGAGCTTCGTGATGAACTATAACATATCAAGGATAGATACAATGATCCTTGAGCGATTCGCGATGTTTGACACTGCGAAAGTAGAAATCAAGAAGGAGCGTCAATAGTTGATGGTTTGTAAAACCACTAAGTTTCAAGAAAGGCAAGGGCTAGAAGGGATACTTCGTGAAACGACAAAACAGTTGCTGCACTAATGAAGAGACCCAAGATTAAACCCGAACCCGAGACTAAGTGCTTCTGTAATGAGGGGAACAGTCACTGAGGCGGAGCAACTCTAGATACTTGGTAGATAAGAAGGCTGGCAAAAGTCGAAAGAAGTGTATTTGATATACATGATATTGATGTGTACTTTACTAGTACTCCTAGTAGCATGAGGGTATTGGATACCGGTTCGGTTGCTAAGTGATTAGTAACACGAAATGTAAGCTACGGCATAAACGGAGACTAGCTAAAGGCGAGGTGACGATACGTGTTGGAAGTGTTTCCAAGGTTGATATGATCAAACGTCGCACGCTCCCTCTACCATCGGAATTGGTGTTAAACCTAAATAATTGTTATTTGGTGCTTGCGTTAAGCATGAACATGATTGGATCGTGTTTATTGCAATACGGTTATTCATTTAAAGAGAATAATGGTTACTCTGTTTTCTTGAATAATCACCTTCAATGGTTTATTGAATCTCGATCGTAGTGTTACACATGTTCATGATATTGGTGCCAAAAGATACAAGTTGATGATGATAGTACCACTTACTTGTGGCATTGCCGCTTGAGTCATGTTAGTATAAATTGCATGAAGAGGCTCCATGCTGATGGATCTTTGTACTCACCTGATTTCGAATCACTAGTGACATGCAAATCATACCACATGAGCAAGGCCTTGTTTTTCATTGAGATGAAATAAGATAGTAACTTGTTGGAAGTGATACATTTTGATGTATGCAGTCCAATGGGTGCTGAGGCACGCAGTGGATATCATTATGTTCTTACTTCACTGACGATTTGAGTAGATACTAGAGTATTTCCTTAATGAATCACAAGTCTGAAATATTGAAAAGTTCAATTCTGTTTCGGAGTGAAGTTTGTCGTAACAAGAGGATAAACTGTCTACGATATGATCATAGAAATGAATATCTGAGTTACGAGTTTTGGTACGCAGTTAAGACAATGTGGAAATTGTTTCGCAGTTCATGCCACCTGGAACATCATAGTGTGATGATGTGTCTGAACGTCATATCCACGCACTATTTGGTATGGTGCATACTATCATGTCTCTTATCGAATTACCACTATCGTTTATGGGTTATGCATTAGAGACAACCACACTCACTTTAAATAGGGCACCACGTATTTCCGCTGAGATGACACAGTATAGACTGAGGTTTAGAGAAATCTAAACTGTCGTTTCTTGAAAGTTTGGAGCTTCGACACTTATGTGAAAAAGTTTCAGTATGATAAGCTCGAACCCAAAGCGGATAAATGCATCTTCATAGGATATCCAAAACAGTTGGGTACATCTCCTATCTCAGATCCGAAAGCAAAGTGTTTGTTTCTAGAAACGGATCCTTTCTCGAGGAAAGGTTTCTCTCGAAAGAATTGAGTGGGAGGGTAGTAGAACTTGATGAGGTTATTGAACCATCACTTCAACCAGTGTGTAGCAGGGCGCAGGAAGTTGTTCATGTGGCGCCTACACCAATTGAAGTGTAAGCTGATGATGATGATCATTGAGCTTCAAATCAAGTTACTACAAACCTCGTAGGTCGACAAGGTCGCGTACTGCTGCAGAGTAGTACGGTAACCCTGTCTTGGAGGTCATGTTGTTGAGCAACAGTGAACCTACGAGTTATGGAGAAAGCGATGGTGGGCCCAGATTCCGACAAATGGCTGGAAGCCATGAAATCCGAGAGAGGATCCATGTGTGAAAACAAAGTGTAGACTTTGGTAGAACTACTTGATGGTCATAGGACTATTGAGTAAAATGGATCTTTAAAAGAAGACAGACGATGATGGTGATAAGTCACTATTAAGAAAAGCTCGACTTGTCGCAAAGATGTTTTCGACAAGATCAAACAGTTGACTATGATGAGACTTTCTCACTCGTAGCGATGCTAAAGGTCTGTTAGAATTATGTTAGTTGTTGATGCATTATTTATGAAATATTGCACGTAGGATGTCAAAACATTGTTTTCTCGACGGTTTCCTTGAGCAAACATTGTATGTGATACAACCAGAAGGTTTTGTCGATCCTAAAGATACTAGCAAGTATGCAAGCTCCAGTGATCCTTCAATGGACTGGTGCAAGCATCTCGGAGTTGGAATATACACTTTGATGAGATGATCAAAGATTTTGGGTTTGTACAAGGTTTATGAGAAACTTGTATTTCCAAAGAAGTGAGTGGGAGCACTATAGAATTTCTGATAGGTATATGTGGTTGACATATTGTGGATCAGAAGTAATGTAGAATTTCTGTAAAGCATACAAGGTTGTTTGAAAGAAGTTTTCAAAGGAGTACCTGGATTACGCTACTTGAACGTTGAGCATCAAAGATATATGGAGATAGATCGAAAGCGCTTAATAGAAGTTTTCACAAGATGCATGCCTTGACAAGTTTTTGAAAGAGTTCAAAATAGATCAGCAAAGAAGGAGTTCTTGGTTGCGTTGTGAGGTGTGAATTTGAGTAAGACTCGAAACCCGACCACGGCAGAATAAAGAGAATAGACGAAGGTCGTCTTCTATGCCTTAGCCGTAGAATCTAAAGTATGCCATGCTGTGTACCGCACCTGATGTGTGCCTTGACTCAAAGTATGTTGAGAGGTACAGAGAGTGATCCATGATTGAATCACTAGCAGCGGTCGAAATTTATCCTTAGTAACTAATGGACTAAGGAATTTTTCTCGATTATGGAGGTGGTTAAAGAGTTTGTCGTAAAGGGTTACGTCAATGCAAGCTTTGACACTAATCCGAATAACTATGAGTAGTGAAACGGATTCGTATAGTAGAGTAGAGATTTGGAGCATTTACGAATAGCACGTAGTAGCAGCATCTATAAGATGACATAAATATTTGTAAAGAACGCTCGGATCTGAAAGTTTCAGAACCGTTGACTAAAACCTCTCTCACGAGCAAGACGTGATCAGACCCCATAACTATATGGGTGTTGGATTCGTTGGAATCACATGGTGATGTGAACTAGATTATTGACTCTAGTGCAAGTGGGAGACTGTTGGAAATATGCCCTAGAGGCAATAATAAATTAGTTATTATTATATTTCTTAGTTCATGATAATCGTTTATTATCCATGCTATAATTGTATTGATTGGAAACACAATACTTGTGTGGATACATAGACAAAACACTGTCCCTAGTAAGCCTCTAGTTGACTAGCTCGTTGATCAAAGATGGTCAAGGTTTCCTGGCCATAGGCAAGTGTTGTCACTTGATAACGGGATCACATCATTAGGAGAATCATGTGATGGACTAGACCCAAACTAATAGACGTAGCATGTTGATCGTGTCATTTTGTTGCTACTGTTTTCTGCGTGTCAAGTATTTATTCCTATGACCATGAGATCATATAACTCACAGACATCGGAGGAATGCTTTGTGTGTATCAAACGTCGCAACGTAATTGGGTGACTATAAAGATGCTCTACAGGTATCTCCGAAGGTGTTCGTTGAGTTAGTATGGATCGAGACTGGGATTTGTCACTCCGTGTGACGGAGAGGTATCTCGGGGCCCACTCGGTAATACAACATCACAGACAAGCCTTGCAAGCAATGTAACTTAATGTAAGTTGCGGGATCTTGTATTACGGAACGAGTAAAGAGACTTGCCGGTAAACGAGATTGAAATAGGTATGCGGATACTGACGATCGAATCTCGGGCAAGTAACATACCGAAGGACAAAGGGAATGACATACGGGATTATATGAATCCTTGACACTGAGGTTCAAACGATAAGTTCTTCGTAGAATATGTAGGATCCAATATGGGCATCCAGGTCCCGCTATTGGATATTGACCGAGGAGTCTCTCGGGTCATGTCTACATAGTTCTCGAACCCGCAGGGTCTGCACACTTAAGGTTCGACGTTGTTTTATGCGTATTTGAGTTATATGGTTGGTTACCGAATGTTGTTCGGAGTCCCGGATGAGATCACGGACGTCACGAGGGTTTCCGGAATGGTCCGGAAACGAAGATTGATATATAGGATGACCTCATTTGGTTACCAGAAGGTTTTCGTGCATTACCGGAAAAGTTTCGGGCTCATCGGTAGTGTACTCGGAGTGCCGGGAGGGGTGCCGGGGACCATTGGGAGGGGTGTCACGCCCCAAGGGGTCTCATGGGCTATGGGAAGAGATAAACCAGCCCCTAGTGGGCTGGAATAAGTTCCCACTAAGGCCCATAAGGTTTGAGAAGGAAAAAACACAAGGTGGAAAGAGTTTCCAAGTGGGAAGGTGGAATCCTACTCCAAGTAGGATTGGAGTAGGACTCCTCCACCTCCAATTTCGGCCAAACCTTTAGGTTTTGAGGCTGCCTCCTCCCCTCCCTCCCACCTATATATACGGAGGTTTTAGGGCTGATTTGAGACGACTTTTCCACGGCAGCCCGACCACATACCTCCACGGTTTTTCCTCTAGATCGCGTTTCTGCGGAGCTCGGGCGGAGCCCTGCTGAGACAAGGTCATCACCAACCTCCGGAGCGCCGTCACGCTGCCGGAGAACTCTTCTACCTCTCCGTCTCTCTTGCTGGATCAAGAAGGCCGAGATCATCGTCGAGCTGTACGTGTGCTGAACGCGGAGGTGCCGTCCGTTCGGTACTAGATCGTGGGACTGATCGCGGGATTGTTCGCGGGGCGGATCGAGGGACGTGAGGACGTTCCACTACATCAACCGCGTTCACTAACGCTTCTGCTGTACGGTCTACAAGGGTACGTAGATCACTCATCCCCTCTCGTAGATGGACATCACCATGATAGGTCTTCGTGTGCGTAGGAAATTTTTTGTTTCCCATGCGACGTTCCCCAACATTTTATTCATGGTGCTTTCAGTAAAACGCTTGCTAAGTATGATGTCAACCATAGAGTTGCATCTCCTTATCATCCTTAGTCCAGTGGTCAAGTAGAGCTAAGTAATAGAGAGATTAAACTAATTCTGCAAAAGACTGTTAATAGGTCTAGAAAGAATTGGTCTAAGAAGCTCGATGATGCATTGTGGGCTTATAGAACTGCTTATAAGAATCCCATGGGCATGTATCCGTACAAAATGGTTTACGGTAAAGCATGTCATTTACCTATTGAGCTAGAGCATAAGGCTTATTGGGCAATCAAAGAGCTCAACTTTGATTTCAAACTTGCTGGTGAGAAGAGGTTATTTGATATTACCTCGCTTGATGAATGGAGAGCTCAGGCATATGAAAATGCCAAGTTATTCAAAGAAAAGGTTAAGAGGTGGCATGATAAAAGGATACAAAAACGTGAGTTCAATGTAGGTGATTATGTCTTGCTATATAATTCTCGGTTAAGATTTTTTGCAGGCAAGCTTCTCTCTAAATGGGAAGGTCCTTACATCGTTGAGGAAGTATATCGTTCCGGTGCCATCAAGATCAACAACACGGAAGGTAATTTTCCAAGAGTGGTAAATGGGCAGAGAATCAAGCATTATATCTCAGGTACTCCCATAAATGTTGAAAGAAATATTATCAATACCATAACCCCGGAGGAGTACATAAGGGATATTTATCAGCCTGTTTCAGACTCCGAAAACAAAGAGGTATGTGATTCGGTAAGTAAACCAACTCCAAAACTTTTCCAGTAGGAATTTTTCTCCGTTTTGGAATTTTTAGAAAATTAGAAAAATTTAAAGCAGTCCGGAAAGCGCACGAGGAGGCGACAAGCATGCCAAGCGCAGGCCACCCCCTGGCCGTGCCTGGGGGCTTGTGACCACCTCGTGTGCCTCCCGGACTCCGTTTTCTTGCGGAGTACTCCTTCTGGTCGAGAAAAAATCATTATATTTTCTCCCGAAAGGTCTGACCCTCGTATCACGCAAATTTCCTCTGTTTTCGTTTCGAGCTGTTGTGCAGACAGATCTAGATCACTATGGCATCCCCAAAAGCTCCGAAGGACAAGTTCTTCGAGAAGGTAATCAATCCCTACCTCGTGGGAGTGCTGCAACACCCTCAATCTATCGAGATGCGTGAGGGGGTGCTGCACATCCGTGATGTTGAGGGGCCCAAGAAGACCGGAAGCATGGAGGCGAGGCTCGAAGCAATGGAGCAAAAAGTCTTCAAGTGCCAAGGGATGGTGGAACGCAGACTCAATGCCAACCACATGATGATCACGGAGTTCACCAACAAGCACAAGATCGATGCCAATGACATCGGGAAACACCTCTCCAGGCTCTATGATAGAATTGATCACCTCCAAGCCCAGGTCTATGACCTGCAGAACCAAAACTGTGAGTATGAGTATAGATTTAAATCAATACGGTTGGCTGCAGATTTGAGGATTCCGGAGACTCGATCATCTTTCCGTGATGGAGCACCTATGCCTTGGAAGATGGAGGATCAAACCCACGTTGCAACAACTCCACCACCATCACCTCCAAAGGAAGACAACTAAGCATGGGTATGGGCAATCCCCTTGGCTTGTGCCAAGCTTGGGGGAGTTGCCCCGGTATCGTATCACCATCACATCTTTTGCCTTTACCTTTTCTTAGTTCGATCCTTTTTGGTTTTATCTTTCTCTAGTAGAACAAAGTTCTTAGTGTTTTAGGCTTGAGTTTTGCTTTGTGTCACCCCCGATGTATTTGAGTTCGTGAGTCAGATAATAAAGAGTGTTTTAGTTAAGGGCCCTGCTTCATGCCATGATCTAAAGAAAAGAATGATAAAATTACAAAAGCATGAAAGATCATGTAATGATCTTATGGGAAGTGATGGCTTCACATATAAAAAGAATGTTGATTGAAACTTGTTGTGTGTGGACAAACGTAGACCTTAGTCATTGCTGCAATTAATAGGAAGTAATAAAGAAGGAGAGGTTCACATATAAATATATCATCTTGGGCATCATCTATGATTGTGAACACTCACTAAACTATTGCATGCTTAGAAGTAGATGTTGGACAAGGAAGACAACATAATGAATTATGTTTGCTTGGTTCCGAACAATGAATATATGACTAGAGATCCCTTAGCATGTGACGATTGCTTCCACCTCATATCAGCCAAAACTTCCGCACTAAGTAGAGATACTACTTGTGCATCCACAAACCTTCAACCCCAGTTTTGCCATGAGAGTCCACCATACCTACCTATGGATTGAATAAGATCCATCAAGTAAGTTGTCATCGGTGCAGGCAATAAAAATTGCTCCCTAAATATGTATGATCTATTAGTGTGTGGAAAATAAGCTTTGTACGAACCTGTGATGAGGAAGACATAAAAGCGACAGATTGCATAATAAAGTTCTTTATCACACGAGGCAATATAAAGTGACGTTCCTTCACACTAAGAGGACACACATCCAAACCTCAAAAGCGCATGACAACCTCTCCTTCCCTCTGCGAAGGGCCTATCTTGTACCTTTACTTTTTGCACCTGAAAGAGTCATGGTGATCTACACCAATTCCTTATTTCGCCTTTATCTTGGCTAACGTCATATGCTAGCGAAAGATCTATATTCATATGTCAACTTGGAAGTAAGTATTCATGAATTATTATTGTTGACATTACCCTTGAGGTAAATGGTTGGGAGGCGAAACTATAAGCCCCTATCTTTCTCTGTGTCCGACTGAAACTTTGATCTCATGAGTACCATGTGAGTTGTAGCAATTGTAGAAGACAAAAGGACGATTGAGTATGTGGATTTGCTTTACAAGCTCTTATTTGACTCTTTCCGATTTTATGATAAATTGCAATTGCTTCAATGACTTAAGGCTATTGGTTGTTAATTCTCAATAAGGTTCTTGATCCATACTTTACTTTGTGAAGGAATTATCACTTTAGCATAAGAGATGATATGATGATATTGTTGTTCTAATCATGATCATGATGCCTGCATGTCCATATCTTGTTTTGTCGACACCTCTCTCTCTAAACATGTGGGCATATTTATTGATCTCGGTTTCCGCTTCAGGACAAGCGAAGTCTAAGCATGGGGGAGTTGATACGTCCTTTTGCATCATGCTTTTATGTTGATATTTATCGCTTTATGGGCTGTTATTACACTTCACGGTACAATACTTATGCCATTTCTCTCTTATTTTGCAAGGTTTACATGAAGAGGGAGAATGTCGGCAGCTGAAATTCTGGCCTAAAAAGGGAGCAAGTTTGAGATACCTATTCTGTGCAACTCCAAAAGCCGTGAAAATCAACGAGGAATTATTTTGGAATTTATAAAAAATACTGGGCGGAAGAAGTACCAGAGGGGAGCCACCAGGAGGCCACAAGCCTGCTAGGCACGACCTACCCCCCTGGCCGCGCCTAGGGGGCTTCTGGGCTCCCTGTTGGCCCTCTGGCTCCCCTCTTTTGCTATAAGGAGGGTTTCGTTCCAGAAGAAATCAAGAGGAGGCTTTCGGGAGGAATTGCCGCTGCCACGAGGCGGAACTTGAGCAGAACCAATCTAGAGCTCCGGCAGGGTCGTCCTGCCGGGGAAACTTCCCTCCCGGAGGGGGAAATCATCGCCATCGTCATCACCAACACTCCTCTCATCGAAGGGGACTCATTACCATCAACATCTTCATCAGCACCATCTCATCTCCAAACCCTAGTTCATCTCTTGTAACCAATCTCCATCTCGCGACTCCGATTGGTACTTGTAAGGTTGCTAGTAGTGTTAATTACTCTTTGTAGTTGATGCTAGTTGGACTACTCGGTGGAAGATTATATGTTCAGATCCTTGATGCTATTCAAAACCTCTCTGGTCATGAATATTATATGCTTTGTGAGTAGTCACTTTTGTTCCTGAGGACATGGGATAAGTCTTGCTATAAGTAGTCCTGTGAATTTGGTATTTGTTCGATATTTTGATGTGTTGTATGTTGTCTCTCCTCTAGTGGTGTTATGTGAACGTCGACTACATAACACTTCACCATTATTTGGGCCTAGAGGAAGGCATTGGGAAGTAGAAGTAGATGATGGGTTGCTAGAGTGACAGAAGCTTAAACCCTAGTTTATGTGTTGCTTCCTAAGGGGCTGATTTGGATCCATTAGTTTAATGCTATGGTTAGACTTTGTCATAATTCTTCTTTCATAGTTGCGGATGCTTGCGAGGGGGGTTAATCATAAGTGGGAGGTTTTTCCAAGTAAGGGCAGCACCCAAGCACCGGTCCACCCACATATCAAACTATCAAAGTAGCGAACGCGAATCATATGAACATGATGAAATCTAGCTTGACAGAAATTCCCATGTGTCCTCAGGAGCGCTTTGCCTCCTATAAGAGTTTGTCCACGCTTGTCCCTTGCTACAAAAGGGATTGGGCCACTTTGCTGCACTGTTGTTACTATTGTTACTTGCTACTTGCTACAAATCGTCTTATCACACAACTTTCTGTTACCATTAATTTCAGTGCTTGGTGAGAATACCTTGCTGAAAACCACTTGTCAGATCCTTCTGCTCCTCGTTGGGTTCGACACTCTTACTTATCGAAAGGACTACGATAGATCCCCTCCACTTGTGGGTCATCACATAGGAATTGGAAGACACGAGTTCAAGTCCGGCAACACCTTCATCTTGACTATAGTCAGAGTCGGAGTGATAGCTTCTCTCGGAGTGGTTGTCGGATACAGTGCCAAAAACCCATTCACCAACATTAGCTTGATGTCTTCTTCTTGAGTAGCTCTTAGTGTACTTGTCCTTGTTCTCCGAGTCCCTATTTCTCCTTGAGGGTCTTCATTCATAACGATCATCTCTACTCCTTCTCTCTCTTCAAGGTGATTCATCCCTTGAGCTTCTTCTTCTAGGTGACTCTTCTCTTCATTTGTGAGGAGTCGTGCACTCATTGGAATAGTATATGGGCTTTCCACAATTGTAGTATTTCTCTCGCGACTAGAGGAACACTTGTCTTCATATCTTGAGTTGGAGCTTCTCTCTTTGCCTCTATTCTTGTAGAATTTGTTGAATTTCTTGACCATGAGGCTTATCTATTCATTGGTAACAAGGTTGTCACTTGAAGTAGCGGGAGTGTAACTTGAAGCTTTGTATGCATCGCTTGACTTGTGGTGCAGCTCTTATTTGTCCTCGAGGGACATCTCATGAGCAACAATCCTTCCAATAACTTTCGTGGGCTTGAGATCTTTGTAGTTTGGCATTATTTGGATCAATGTGCACACGGTCTTCTTGATGACGAATTTGTCGGTCATATTCACTTCCTAAGCCGGCAATCTCATTTGTGATGAGAGCGAGCCTATAGTACATTTCTGCGACTCCTTCACCATCCTTCATCTTGAATTTGTCAAGCTGACTTTGTGGCACATCCAACTTAGATTCCTGACGTATTTGGCACCTTCGTGCATATCAACCAAAGTATCCAAAATTCCTTTGCATTCTCAAGATGGATAATCTTGTTGAATTATTCGGGGCATAGGCAGTTAAATAGAATGTCGCATACTTGAGCGTTGTATTGCAACATCTTCAATTCTTCTGTGGCTGCTTCACGATCTGGTTCCTTTCCATCACCAAAGAATTCACCTTGCAAGGCAACAGGAACAACAAACCAAATGACGGGGTTATGATCAAGAATATGCATTTTCATCTTATGCTTCCAACTAGCAAAGTTTGTACCATCAAAATATGGACCTCTACGGTGATAGTTTCCCTCACTAGATGCCATACTCTCCTAGGTTGTGAAACCAATGCAATGGAGATCAAAGCTTTGATAGCACTTGTAGGATCTGAAGTATGTCTAGAGGGGGTGATTAGACTACTTGACCAAATAAATATTCTACATTTTTCCCAATTTTGGTTGTTGGCATATTTTAGCAATTGTAGCAAGTGAAGTTCATCCTACACATGCATGTCTAAGAGTATAGGATCGGAAATTAAAGGCAAACACATGTAATTAGAGGAAATGGATAGGAAGATCGAACGCAATGGGGTACACGAAGATTTTCTCCAGTGGTTCCAACAGGTGGTGCTATCGTAGGTCCACGTTTATGAAGATTTCAACCGACGGAGGGTTCCACCCACGAACGACCCACGAATAATCAACCTTGTATATTCCATGATGGCTTACGTCAACGGAGGACTAGCCTTACTAGGGGTAGATCTTAACGAAGTAGGCGATCTCCTTTCGCTTACAAACTTCTTGGTTCAACTCCACAACACGAAGTAGGAGGCTCACAAGCGAAGTGTAACCAATCTAGGAGGCACCATCCTGCAAAAGATAATAGATGTGGTATAAATGATGAATTCCTTGCTCTTGTGCTTCAAAGGATAGTCTCCTCAACATTCAATCACTCTCTCACATATTTGGCTTGGGTAGAAGAGATTGATTGGGTGGAAAGCAACTTGGGGAGGTTAAAAATCAAGATTTGTGTGGTTGGAGGGAAAATCTTGATATCAACACATGAGTAGGTAGCTCTCTCTCAGAAAAATAGATATGTCAAGTGTATGTGTGTTCTAAGTTCTTCTTATACAAATGAGAAGTGGTGGAGGGGTATATATAGGCATCTCCAAAATCCAACCGTTACACCATTATTTCCCAACCCGGTGACACCGAAGTAAAAACTCGGTGGTACCGACTAGTGCAAAATGGGGAAACTTTGGCCTTTTCGATGAGACCGATATATAAATATCGGTGGTATCGATATGGGTGTCCTAGATAGTTACCAAATCTCAGTGACATCAATTTTTCAAACTCGGAAATTTCGATTCTGAAAAATGGTATACGAGAAAGTTGGTCACTCGTTTCGGTTGCACCGAATGGAAAGTCAGTATTACTAGACGCTAAGGTTTTGGCTATGGTTCTGTCTAGAAGGAAAGTCGGTCGGGCCGAATAGAAATTGTTGGTGGCACAGATTTTGGATATTTGGTTTTGTACAGAGTAATTTTGTGCGAGAATGGATGAGTATTTTTGGTGGATACCTTCAAGCACTTGAGCAACCAGATCATCATAGATACCTAATCCCCTTTTAATAGTATTGGCTTTCCTATGGACTCAATTATGATTTCTCACATAAAGTAAAATGTAGAGTCTTCAAGCTTGTTGCCAATGGTTGTTCCTTGCATCTAGGACATCTCCTCACAATCATTTAGCCAACCCATCATTGAACTATTCCTGAAATATACTTAGTGGGAACATTAGTCCATTGAGATATATGTTGTTATTAATTACCTAGAATGTATAAGAAAGACGTCCCGAAACACTCGAGAACCCTAAAAAGGGGTAGGTATGTGATACAATAAGTAAATCGACTCTAAAAATTTCATAAAAATATTTTTTGTTGGTTTTGGTAATTACAAAAATAAAAACCAGTGAGGGGACCCACGAGGGACTCCCAAGCCAACAAGGCGCGACAACCCCCCTCGATGTGCCCTCATGGCTTGGGAGCACCTCGTGTGCCTCCCAGACTCCATTTTCTTCCTAGACATGTATTCTGACCTAGAAAAATTCATTATATACACTCATGTATGTTTTGACCACCGCATCACAAGTTTCTCCTTTGTTCTTGTTTCGGGCTATTTTTCTGACAGGTTTAGGAGCAATATGTCATCATAAGATTCAAAAGGAAAGAGCTATGTTTCAGATCTCATTGAAAATCCTCAAGTTTATGGGGATATTGATACATATGGGTGGTGAACGGAGGAAGAGGTGGAGGCTGGTCGAAAAAAGATTGACGCTTCAAGTGACGATGAAGAAGAAGTACCTCTACCTCAACCTGGAGATGTGCATGTGGAGTTCAAAAAGTCGATCTTACCAAAAAAGGACACACCTTCCGATACTTGATTTAACCCTTATCGTCGTATGCAAGTCGATACTACCACTGCTTGCTCTAAAAAAATCCGTCCTTCGATGGAAGGAGCAATGATCGTCACCAACAAACTCCGCAAGGAGAACATGGAACTTAAGCGAGAGGTAAATGAGCTTAATGAGGAGATCTGTGTCCTAAAGGCATCATTGCTAAAAGGATCACATCATCATCAACATCACCCAAGAAGGACGCTTGAGTCCATGGGTATGGGCACCACCCTTAGCTTGTTCCAAGCTTATGGTAGGTGCCCCGATGTCGTATCACCATCACTTTTGCCATCATCTATCCTAGTTCGACCCTTAGTTATTTCTTGATTTTGAGGAATAAAATTTAGTATTGCTTTGCTTAGAATGCTTGCTTCAGGTCAATCAATCTTTTTAATTGAGTGTGAGAGTTATATAATAAAGACTAGTTGAGTTTGTTTGCTTTACTCTCATGATTCAATCATCATTGCAAAAAAAAAGAAAGAAAAACCATATGCTAATCCCATGGGGAGTAATGACTTCACATATAAAAAGTACAAGCGATAAAAGTTGTTGGGAGTTCACAAACATAGTGTTAGTAATTGATACAATCTATGTAAATTATGATAGAGGAGATGAGATTCACATACAAATATAGTATCTTGTACATCTTTTATGATTGTGAGCCCCCATCAAATATTATATAATGTTTGAACTGTTGATGTTGGATAAGGAAGACAACATAATGAGTTATGTTTGTCTACATACACATAGAAGTTATACTGTCATGAATCCTCTAGTATGTGGTGCTTGCTTATGTTCTTTTGCTAGCCCAGAAATCCGCACTAAGTATAGATACTACTTGTGCATAGATAACCCTTAAACCCACTTTCTTTGCATGAGAGTCCACCATATCTACCTATGGATTGAATAAGATCCTTCAAGTAAGTTGTCAGCGGGGAATAAAGGAATAAAAATGCTCCTAGATATGTATGATGTTTTATTGTAAGGGGAAATAAGCTTTGTACGATTTTTTGATGGCAAAGAAATAAAAGCGACAAACTATATAATGAAGGTTGCTATCATAAAGGGCAATATAAAGTGACATTCCTTTTATATTAAGAGTTCGCACATCCAAAAATTAAAAAGCGCATGACAACCTCTACTTCCCTCTGCAAAGGTCCTATCTTATACTTTCATGTATTTGCTTTTATGCAAGAGTCATTAATGTTATCCCTATTCCAACCTATTAATTCTTTAGTTGGAAAGCATCATGTGTTGGGGAAAGATTCAGATATATATATATATATATATATATATATATATATATATATATATATATATATATATCCAGCTGAATGTAGGTGATCATGACTCATTATTCTTGACATTATCCTTGAGGTAAACATGTTGTGTGGCAAAATCAATGAATCCCCCATCTTCCTATGGTTTCCATGGAAACACTAGCTCCAAAAATGTGCAATGAGTGTCAACAATCATGGAATACTAAATGATAGTTGAGTATGTGAACTTGCTAAAATGAAAGCTCTTACATGGACTCTTTTGTGAAATATGATAAATTGATTGTCTCAACGACTAAGAACATAGTTTGTTGATTGTCAATAAAGTTTATGCTTCATACTTCAATGTTGTGGATACATTGTTACCTCTTTATGAGAAGCAATATGATGAAAACTTGTTGCTATGTTAATATTTATGACGCTTTCATGTTCGTATTCTGTTTTTATCGACACCTCTCTCTCTCTCTCTCTCTCTCTAATTATGTGGTCATTATTATCGGGCTCGGCTTTCGCTTTAGCACAAGCAAGGTCTAAGCTTGGGGGAGTTGATACGTCCATTTTTCCATAATTTTGCACTAATATTTATGGTATTCTTAGTTATTATTCCACACGATGATACAACTCTTATGCCTTTTCTTTCTTAATTTACAAGGTACATCACAAGGAGGGAAATTCCTGGAAACTGGAAATCTGGACCTGAAAACCAAGAAAAAAGTTAAAAATTATGTGGACTCCAAATGACTTGAAACTTCATAGATATTATCTTTGGAATATATGGGAATTTATGGAGCAAAAATATACCATAGGGGGCCACCTGTTGGTGCCAAGCCAACATGGCGCACCCATCCCCTAGGCACGCCCTGATCGCTTGGGTCCACCTCCCAGGTGCCCTGGCCTCCCTCTTCTCCTATAAATTAGGTTTTGACCTAGAAAAAAATAAGAAATTATTTTCGGGACAAAGCACAGCTGTCTCGAGGCAGAAACCTGGGTAGAGGCCCTTTTGCTCTCCAACGGAGAGATTCTGTCAGGGAAACCTCCCTTTGGAGGGGGAAATAGAAGACATCGTCATAACCAACGCTCCCTCCTTTGTGGGAGGACCAATCTTCATCAACCTATTCACCAGCACCGTCTCATTTCAAACCCTACACTCGTGTAGCGACATGCTATACAAATAGTTTTTCACCCCTTTCTATGACGTAGTAATAAACCATCACCTTGCATGAGTGGGCGATAGGGGGGTCCATCCTACACGACACAGAAAAATCATCGGCGATGGTGACCGATAAACACAAACGTTTGGCAAAACTAAGCGTATGGTATGTCCACGTCTATCACAAATGAGAATCATCGGTCAACCGTTTGAGATATGTCGTATTTCCCATATGGCTCATCTTTGCTACTCATGTGAGATCGCATGACCATCGCACGCGCTACTCTGTGGTGCACCGTTTACAATGTGAGCCGTATCACAAATAGTTCATGATTGTAAATCGTGTAGGATAAGGAGTATATCACACACATTTAATTCTAAAAAAACACATGCGAAGTTTAAACCTATCCCACATGCGCTATTAATAAATGTTTGTATTTATTAAATGTCACAATAGTGTCATCCATACTACCCATGTCGGATGAAGACCTATCGCACACGTTCTTTTTTGACCAACATTTACGATGGGTGCGACATCATAAATAGTTCAGGTACCAAATCGTGTGTGATAAGGAGATAATCACAAACACTTGACAATAAGTAACTGTATGCACTGGTGTTGTTAATCTCACACGTTATTTCTCGACTGACCGTGTGCGTAACAAAGATTCATCGCACACGTCGCGACTGGATAAATGTGTGTGATCTTGAAGTTGATCGCAGACGTTTTTCTTTCTCAAACTATGTGCATTGTAATGGCTTGCAAAGAATAATTTACCCCTAATTTAATACATGTGTTCATAATTCACATAATTTAAATTTGAAAGTAGGAAATCATGTATTTCATATCGAATCATGTTTAAATATAGGTTAAAGAACGGATGCATCATTCTTTTCACATGTACATATACTCAAGAACTACATAAGCATCAATTCACAAAAACAGGAAAACTACACAAGGGACAAGTAAAGAATGATGGAACCACAATTGTATTAAAGACGGTAAAGAGAGAGCGGAAATACATTCTGGTTGCTGGAGATGGTGAAGCGGAATGCCCATATTGTGCCCACCTCCATGCCTAATGCACGAACGACTCTAGGCCAGCCCCTAGTGATGGACGTGTGCCGATCCTTCATTGTCTTCATTATGACTTCTCGATACTCATTGTAGTCTCAATGATATACTTTAACCTTCATTGCATGTCCACCAATCATGTACTTTGCAAGGTAATCTTGAGTAAACTGCTTTGGGAACCACTGCAAAAGAAAAGGATTCAAACATTGTCGTGTGACAACTCATTATGGGCAATACTAATAGAAGGCCACGGAGTTTGTAATAGTGTAAACAAATAGTCTAATTGGCATCATTC
Organism: Hordeum vulgare subsp. vulgare; assembly: GCF_904849725.1. Lineage (NCBI taxonomy): Eukaryota > Viridiplantae > Streptophyta > Magnoliopsida > Poales > Poaceae > Hordeum > Hordeum vulgare. The sequence goes on along the minus strand of NC_058522.1, from coordinate 329,758,485 downwards.
GTCTATTTTCCCTAACAATATTTATCACTTTCCTCACTTGATGCTGGTTCATGAATATTTCATTTCCCCACAGACAAAAAGGGTCTAGGCATGGATCTTTACCAAGGACATATGTACCTACTAGCAACAAGGCCATATTAGAAGCTAAAACGCAGTTGCAGAATGGTGTAATATATTACTCCACCAGTTCCACACTGTGTTGTGTATAAACCCTTTGAGAAATCAACATTTACTAACTTTGACCAGGTTTGTAGACAAAAATACATACATCTAGAATTCGAATTTCATTTCATTAAATACATCACAAAATTTACTTTCATATTGTATACATTTTAGTGTGGTATATATAAATAGTATTCTCTATAAATTTCTTCACAGTTTGGAAACTTTTACTATTCAAACAATCTACTCCCTCCATTCCTGAATATAAGTCTTTTTAGACATTCCAATAGAGGATTACATACGGAAGAAAATGGGTGAATCTACACTCTAAAATATGTCTATATACATCCGTATGTAGTCCAATAGTGGAATATCTAAAAGGACATATATAATTCGCATCGAAGAACCTATATGCACTACATTATGGAACAAATGGAGTATAAGTGGAGAGATGAAAAAAAATCGGTGGAAAACGCCGGCCACTCCCATTTTTGTCCTATGCAAGTACATGGACAGTCATGATAAGTATAACATGCTTAACATCAACCTAATATACAAGGTATCTGCTTGAAATAAACAAGGCATCTATGCTCACTATAACAACCAAATATAGCCATTGGAAAATGCTCAATGCAACCAACCTAACAACCAGATAAAGAAAATCAATGCATCTGGTTGAAAACTAGACAAATGCTCACTTCAATCAACCTAACAACAAGACACAGAAAAGCAATGCACCTGGTTGAAAACTAGACAAATGCTCACTTCAACCAACCTTACAACCAAATTCGTAGAAACAAGGCATAACTGTTTAAAGCGGGAGCTAAGGGCACTGGTTAACAACACCACGCATAACAGGTGGTATTGATAAAATTGAACTGCACACTTCATACTTTCACATAATGAACATCATATTGTGAAGAACTGAAATAAACAAGGATATATGCTCACTGTAACAACCAAATATAGCCATTGAAAACTAGATAAATACTTAATGCAACCAACTTAACAACCAAATACAGAAAAGCAAGGCATCTTCTTGAAAACTGGACAAGTGCTCAATTAAACACTGCATGATTATCACATGGCAAAAGGTACTACAATAATGGGTACGAGAGGGCTAGCTAGAAAAATTATTATTTTCTCACAAGATGTTGCCGCACTTTGTCATGGATGGGATCCTTCTACTTGTAATTTGTGGTGCTCAGGGTGCGCTTCCTCATATCGTAGATGGTATGCTTCCCCTTGCAACAATTGTAGTGTGTGCCCTTCTCTTGGTTGATGAGATCCGACTTTGGAGCTAAGAATCCCAAGCCACCATCATTGAACGTTTCCTTCATAAATGACAAAATGGGCTCGATGGCGTACAAGGATTGCAAATCCATGACCGCGAGGCGGAGGAGATCAGTGGTGGGGCCTTTGAAAATATCGGCGGTGGTTGAACCAGAGGCATTGTCGGTGGACCACTTAACTTGTGACATGGCCCGAGTGAAGTCGTCGATGTTCACGAGATTTATGTCGTAGTCGGCTCTCCTGAGATACAGGAATACGCGAGCCCACGAACTTAAAGCCTTCGACATGGCAACGTAGTCAACGTCCTCACCGGCTTCCACAGTGAGGTGTTCCTCTGGGATCAAATGGCGGCTGAACGGTGTCCACCTCGCCACTGTATGAAAAAGAGGCCATGATAGACCTCTTTATGCTCTTACGCTCCTCGAGCTCCACGGGATATGTGGTCAGGCTAATTAGGTTGCGACTCTCTTGAGTACGGGATGGAAAGGGACACCTCTGGCCTCATCTAAAAACTCGGAGTGGGATGGTGTATGTGCATCGATGGGTAGCCTGAACTTATTTAGCTAGGAGGCACATGCAGACTGACTGAGGTTGGTGGTGGAGGGGATTGGCGGGGGAAATCTTGGGTTCAAGTGGGGGAGGAAGGGGAGGGGGATAGTGTTGTGTGGACTCAGGGTGTTTGCGGATGTGTCGCTGCTACTCAAAATTTCAGTAGTAATGGTGTGAGTGGAGATGGTGGTGGACGAGGGATGGCGACGGTTCAAATGCCTCGGGAGTTGAAATTTTACTATACGGTCGGTGATGGACGGGGAGGGCGGCAGTTGAAATACTGCTTCCGGTTAAATTTTGGTAAAGAAACTAAAGTAGGGCGGGATTAACCAAGATCGCACTCGCTCCAAACATAATATAGTATGTATGTTGTAACAAAATGCCGTGAAACAACGAATTTTGGCAGCGCGCAAGTCGCGTAGTTTTTTCTGAGATTTCTCAAGGAGGGTTCATCTCACACGGTTCATCCTCATTTTGAGACGCAAACATGAAATCTGTCCTAAATTATTTAGGGGCTATTTTGTTTAGTTCATATAACTATAGATATGGTTGAACTGTACCACGTCCTTTCAATTAGCTAGTATATATAGTTGAACTAGCTATTTCAGTACGTGGTTGGCAACAATTGGGGAAAAGTTTGGTCGGTTCACGTGTTGAGTTGAACTGTTTTGTACAAAGACCACTGCTTAATGTATGAATGAAATCCATGTTTAGTGAATTTTAGTTGCAAAAAGGGCCCTAATTGTGATTTTGTTGCTGTAAAATTTGACAAATGTCAGTGCTATAATGTTGACAAAGGCCAACGTTACTATGTCGACAAATGGCAATGTTTCCGATTTGACAAATGGAAATTTACCCAATATGATAGATGCAAATCTTCCCGGATTGTCTATACTAAGCACACGGGTCGTTCTAGAGAAATATTTGCGATGACACATTGCACCAATCCTTCATGCCAATTTTTCACTTCGCTTATAGGCGAAGAAAAGGTAGGTGTCGATCTGCAAATGGGTATTCAACCTGAACCGTTTGCGATGAGTGTTTCTTTAGAGAAAACAATTATGGTTTTTTGTTTACAATGTGAATTCACAGATAGATACTTAGTTTATCAAACCATAGATTTCATTCAGTCAAGCTTTCAGTTTACATTTATACCGTCGAGATACAATATAAAGAAAACTAGTTGCGGCGGCGGCTGCGTCCTGCCCCAGTGGTGTCGTGCTCGAGGACACAGTTGTTCAGTTCATCAAACGAGACAAGCACGTTATGGACTTCCAAATCAAGTAGCCGATCATTGCACGATCGATGGGCGTGGGGCCGGGGGGGCAGAGACTAGTGGCGCTGCGAGGAAGCTATCGATAGCGGCGACCCAATCCGCTAAGGGGGGTGTGACGGCTGCAGGCGCGCGCACGGGCACGTGAGCAGTGGGTACAAGCGCGTGCACGGGACGGGCGCCGTGGATGTGGGCACGCGCACAGGGACTGGCACGGCGTGTGTAGGGGCTCGCAAGATCATGGAATAAGACGAGGTGCTAGCACTTGCACGTACACGAGCTCGCGCGGGTCCACGGGGACCTCCCTAACGCCCGCGGTTTCCAGCACTAGATGATGCTCGGCGACCACCCCGTCAATGCCACAGGGATGGTTGCTGGCGAGGGCGTGGGGATGGTTTCTGGCGAGTGCGTCGGGGCAGCATCCGCTACGGCATGCAGGTTTTCCATGGCCATGTACATGGCGTCCCATTCGTCTTTATGTTCTATCTCCTCAGGCTCGGTGTCAACTTCACCAAACCATGAGACTAGTGGCATATGATCCTTGTGCACCATGGTGTAGGCCATTGTGGATGTCTGATGGAGGGGAATGGGAGGCAAAGATATATAGAGGATTGTGAGTGAGTGGGCAGTAAATAATGCCACCTATTAAACAGTCGCTCGGGCATCATTGATGGATGATACGTCTCCAACGTATCTATAATTTTTGATGGTTCCATGCTATTATCTTGTCAACTTTGGATGTTTTATATGCACGAATATGCTATTTTATATCTTTCTTGGGACTAACCTATTAACTTAGTGCCAAGTGCCAGTTTTTGTTTTTTCCGTGTTTTTGGCCCATTTTCAGACAGAGTCCAAATGGAATGAAACTTTATGATGATTTTTTTGGACCAAAAGAGACCCCCGAAGCTTTGGAAGAAGGCCAGAAGAGCCACGATGGAGTCACAAGCCCTGACGCCGCCACCGCCCCACTAGGTGGCGCAGGGCAGGCTTGTGACCTCCTCGTGGGCCCAACTGACGCAATTCCACCGCCATAAATTCCTATAAATTTAGAAACCCCCCAAAATAAACCTAGATCGGGAGTTCCACCACCGCAAGCCTCTGTAGCCACCAAAAATCAATCTGGAGCCCGTTCCGGCACCCTGCCGGAGGGGGAATCCATCTTCGGTGGCCATCTTCATCATCCCGGCGATCTCCATGACGAGGAGGGAGTAGATCACCCTCGGGGCTGAGGGTATGTACCAGTAGCTATGTGTTTGATCTCTCTCTCTCTCGTGTTCTTGAGATCTCTTGATCTCGATGTACCATGGGCTTTGCTACTATAGTTGGATCTTATGATGTTCTTCCCCCTCTCCCTCTTGTAATGAATTGAGTTTCCCCTTTGGAGTTATCTTATCGGATTGAGTCTTTGAGAACACTTGATGTATGTCTTGCACGTGTCTATGTGTTGTGTCAACTTGCGGGTTTGTGACATTGGGAACCTATGCATATGGGTTGGCACACGTGGATTCATGCGAGTACTTGATGTATGTTTTGGTGATCAACTTGCGGGTTCGTGACATTGGGAACCTATGCACATGGGTTGGCACACGTTTTGACTCTCTGGTAGAAACTTTGGGGCACTCTTTGAAGTTCTATGTGTTGGTTGAATAGATGATTCTGAGATTATGTGATGCATATCGTATAATCATGCCCATGGATACTTGAGGTGACAATGGAGTATCTAGGTGACATTAGGGTCTTGGTTGATATGTATCTTAAGGTGTTATTCTAGTACGAACTCTTGAATAGATCGATCAGAAAGAATAACTTTGTGGTGGTTTCGTACCCGATAATAATCTCTTCGTTTGTTCCCCGCTATTAGTGACTTTGGAGTGACTCTTTGTTGCATGTTGAGGGCTAGTTATATGATCCAATTATGTTATCATTGTTGAGAGCACTTCACTAGTCAAAGTATGAACCCTAGGCCTTGTTTCCACGCATTGCAATACCGTTCGTCCTCACTTTTGTTACTAGTTACCTTGCTGTTTTTGTAATTTCAGATTACAAAAACCTATATCTACCATCCATATTGCACTTGTTTCACCATCTCTTCGCCGAACTAGTGCACCTATACAATTTACCATTGTATTAGGTGTGTTGGGGACACAAGAGACTCTTTGTTATTTGGTTGCAGGGTTGCTTGAGAGAGACCATCTTCATCCTATGCCTCTCGCGGATTGATAAACCTTAGGTCACCCACTTGAGGGAAAATTGCTACTGTCCTACAACCATCTGCACTTGGAGGCCCAACAACGTCTACAAGGAGAAGGTTGCGTAGTAGACATCAATGGACAGGTTGGAAGCGAGGAGGTTGGATTTGGAGGTCAAAGGGCTCGCTTCCCTGTGAGCCTGTGCCGTACTGTCCACACACCTCCCGATGAGCCTGCACAGCGGAGGCCAGCTCGCACGCCTCCGGTCAATTCAAGCGGCTGCTCGTATGGCACCTCCTTAGGCCCTAGCCAATAAAATTGTGCGACCCTTGGCAGCACGTAAGGGCAGTAGAATACCCACGGTTTGAAAATAATGCAACCGTTTGTGTGGAAACATGTCAGTTCTTTGTTCCAAAAAGCTTTTGTTCTCTATTAATGTGTGCACCTATTCCCAAAGTGGACAGGAGAAATATCACATCATATTTGTGCTATATCATGACGCAATGCCTAATTTCTTGAATTTTGTGTGAGTTCTAGATTTACTATAATTTAAAGTAATATTCTCAATGTTGGCTCTCGAAGAAAAAATATATTAAAAATGAGTCTCAAATAGGAAAACAAAATGCTATCACACCTTTATGTGCCATGTATTGACACCATGCCAAGTTTCATTAATTGATGTACAAAAAAGGCCAAACAAACCCTGAGTAATTCCATATTTCAGAACGACATTCATATTCGTATATGTGTTGCCTCTAGAATTGGTTCACGCGAGAAGAGGCAACGAATGTCATTTCATGCACATAAGGTGTGACATGTTTCATTTCGGAACTACAACACTTCTTGTAAGAAACTCCAATTTGTAAGGGGCTTGAGCCAATACATGTCCCAAATTGGTCATGTTTTACCATGACACATATATCTGCCATGTTCATGACACCATGCAAAGTTTTAGGAATCTTCTGACGAGTTTTTGATTTACATGATTTAAAACCCAAAATTCTCAATGTTTGTGTGGCTGAGCGAGGACCCCGACATGTTTGAAATTCATACCCATATCTTGCATGGGACCTAAAGATGCATGTCCACTTATATAATTTTTTAACCCAATCATCAGATGCACCAGACCTTGTGATTATAGCTCAAATTTAAATTATGCACATTAAATAATGAATTTAAGAGTCGAATAATGTATTAAAAGGCCAAATGAACCCTGTATAATTCCATATTTTGGTATGACGCGCTCATTTTGGTATATGTTGCCTCTAGAAATAGTTCAAGACGAGAAGACGTAAAGGATGTCAATTCATCCACTTAATTAAGGTGACGTGTTTCATATCAGAACCACAAAGCTTCCCGTAAGAAAACTCCGGTTTGTGAGGGGTTGGTGCAAATACTTGTCCCAAATTGGTCAATTAATTGTTTTACCACGGCACATATGTGCCATGTTCTTGACACCATGCCAAGTATAATGAATTTTCTAACTAGTTTTTGATTTACATGATTTAAAACCCGAGTTTCTCAATGTTTACATTGCTGAGCCAAGACCCCACGATGTTTGAAATTCATTCCCATATCTTGCATGTGACCTAAAGATGCATGTACGCTTCTATGATTTTTTATCCCAATCATGAGATGCACCGGGCCTTGTGATTGTAGTTCAAATTTGAATTATGCATGTTAAATAATGCATATAATGTCAATGAGTGTATAAATGGGCCAAATGAACCATGTATAATTTCATATTTTGGCACAATACTCATTTTGGTATATGTTGTCTCTAGAAATAGTTCAAGACGAGAAGATGTAGCGGATGCCAATTCAGCCACGTAAGATCACGCGTTCCATATCGAAACCACAAAGCTTCATGTGAGAAGGTCAGGTTTGTAAGCGGCTTGAGACAAAACTCGTCCCAAATTGGACACTTTTATACCAGGGCACATACGAGCCATGTCATGATACCATGCCAAGTTTCACGAATTTCCGACGAGTTTTGTTTTATACATGATTTCAAAACCAAGTTTCTCAATGTTTGTGGCCGAGCCAAGACCCCGAGATGTTTAAAATCCATTCCAATATGTTGCATGGCCCCCCAAAGAATGCAGCCATGGACACTTATATGATTTTTCAACCCATTTTTATGCACCGGGGCCTTCTGATTTTAGTTAAAATTTAAACTATCCATAATTCCACATTAAATGGCTAGCAAAACTTCATTAATGTATAAAAAATGCAAAAGTAACCCTGAATAATTCAATATTTTAGCAAGACACACTCCTAATGGTCTATGTTACCTCTAAAAAAGTTCAAGGCGGGAAGATGAGCGGATGTCGTTTTTCCCACGTAACGTGACGTGTTCCCTATCCAAACCACAAAGCTTGCCGTGAGAAGCTCCGGTTTGTAATGGACTTATGCCTAAGCTTGTCCCAAATTGGACAATTTTTTTATAACTACAATTATTATGGTACAGAGGGAATATAAGCCATGTCATGACAACATGCCAAGTTTTTTGAATTTGTGACACGTTTTAGATTTAAAATATTTCAAAAACCAAGTTTCTCAACGCTTTTGGCCGAGCCAAGATGACGAGATGTTTGAAATTCATTCCCATTTCTTGCCCGTGACCTAAAGATGAAGCCACAGACACTAATATGATTTTCAACCCATTTTGATGCACCGGACTTTGGGACGACAGTTCAAATTTGAATTATACACATTAAATGCCTAGAAAACTCAATTAATGTATAAAAATGCCAATCAAAGCCTGAATAATTCCATATTTTAGCATGACACTCCTATTGGTTAGTGTTCACTACAGATAAATCTGATTGCAATCGAGACATCGTCCTTTGTCGAAGTAGCCTCATTTTTTGTTTTAAAAACATTTTGAAAATCAAGTCTTTCACAAACAGTTCATGATCACGAATTGTGTGTGATGCCATGGATCTCCTTACACCGGTGGTCGTCGAGCGGGAGTTGGTCATGCAGGAGGCGGGGGAGATCGACAAATGCTAATATTAGTCTTTGTTTAGAGCGATGGTCTTTTGTTAGGGTAATGTTTAGGTCAACTAACTAATGTTTAGTTGCTCGATTAAGTAAGTGCGGTCAGTGTTTTAGACTCTTTTGTGTAGTAGTAAAATTTGCAAGTGTTGTTAAATTAAGCAATGACGTCGATGAACAATGTAACGACGGAAATTCGGACAAAAATTTGCCGTCGTATCCCCATTTTCTCTTCCGATGAAAATGAAATGCAACTACCGTGTGCAATGTAGTATACGATATCTTATGCTGGAAGTTTGGAGACCAAAATTTCCATGTTCGGTCCCATCACGCACAGGATAAATAGGATTCTATTGTGTTGTTGGATTATAACACACTGTTATGGTAAAGTGACTGTGTCCGATGTGACTGTGCGCACTAGTATTTCGCCTCACCAAAAGAAATTTCGGGCAGCCGTGCAAATATCTACCCGCCCACGCCTCGTACCAACCAAAAACCACATTTTCCCCTGCTTCCCCCTTCCTTTCCAAAGTTCGAACCTTCACTGCTTGCTTGTAGCGCCACCTCCTCACCGGCGACATTCCTTCCTGCTGCTCGGCCTCCTCCATCTAGTCACGTAATCCACACCTTCCCCATACCCCCTCTCTCTCTCCACCCTCCTCCTCCATTTATTCCACATGTCCTGACTGTCGGCACGACACCTTCCACCAAAATCACTAGCCCACCCCCACATAATCATCGTTGAAATACATGGTGCATGTAGTATAGCCAAGATCTCAAGGAGCATCTGGCAGCGGAGAAGCAAATCGGAGCTGCGCACGCGGATGAGACCGCGATGGCTGCCATGCATGCCGACGCCCAAATCTTGGAGCAGCACCCCGCCATCGAGGACACCATCGACGCCTCGCGTGCTGACGTAGCCACGCGGTTGATACGTCCCAAACATATCTATAATTTATGCTTGTTCCATGATCTTTTGGGTAACATTGTTATATGTTTTGCTACACTTTTATATCATTTTACACATATTTGGACTAACCTACTAACTCAGTGCATCCAGTGCCAATTTCTGTCTGCTGATGTCTATTTTGCACGGGCTTTTACCCAATTTTCCGAAGCCCGAAAAATTCCAGCAATATATATATAAAAAACAGCGAAACAGAAGCTTCCGGATCACCGAAGATGGGCCATAGGGGCCAGGTGCTGCCCAGGCGACCTGCTGGCACGACCAGGCCCTAGGCCACACCAGGAGGCCGCCTGGGTGGGCCCCACCTCCTACGGTGCCCTCCTTTGGCCTATATTTAGAGTCCTGAGAGGAAACCCTTCCACAACTTCCAGAATAGCAAATTTCTCCATCGTTCCGCCGCCGCAGCACTTCCGAGATCAGGAGCATTAGGAGACCTCTTCCCGGCACCCTGCCGGAGGGAGGATTGACCTCCGGGGGCTTCTCCACCGCCATGGACGCTTCCCGGACGTGTTGTGAGTAGTCCTTCTTGGACCATGAGTCCATGACCAGTAGTTATGTGATGTCTTCCCTCCAATCTTGTGCTTCCAAACCGACCTACGCATAGCTATGAGCGAGAAATTCTCGTCTTAGTCCTCTATTGGAACTTGCAGCAACCCTTTCGCGACAAGTCTAGCTTTGTGGATTTTAATGTTACCATCCGTGTTTGTCTTTCTTTTGAAAACCCATTTACAACCAATGGGCTTTGTGTCTTCTGGAAGTTCTCCCAAGTTCCAAACTTGGTTTTCTTACATGGATTCCATTTCGGGTTTCATGGTTTTGTGCCATTCCGTTGTGCTGGTCCCCGTCATCGCTGTTGTAAATATGCCCTAGAGGCAATGATAAAATAGTTATTATTATATTTCCTGTTTCAAGATAATCGTTTATTATCCATGCTATAATTGTACTGAATGAAAACATAGATACATGTGTGGATACATAGACAAAACAATGTCCCTAGCAAGCCTCTAGTTGGCTAGCCAGTTGATCAATGATGGTCAAGGTTTTCTAACCATATGCAAGTGTTTTCACTTGATAACTCGATCACATCATTAGGAGAATCATGTGATGGACTAGACCCAAACTATGAACATAGCATGTGATCGTGTCATTTTATTGCTATTGTTTTCTACGTGTCGAGTATTTATTCCTATGACCATGAGATCATATAACTCACTGACACCGGAGGAATACCTTGTGTGTATCATACGTCGCAACGTAACTGGATGACTATAAAGGTGCTCTACAGGTATCTCCGAAGGTGTCCGTTGAGTTAGTATAGACCAAGACTGGGATTTGTCACTCCGTGTGACGGAGAGGTATCTCGGGGCTCACTCGGTAATACAACACCACAAACAAGCGTTGCAAGCAATGTGACTAAGTGTAAGTCATGGGATATTGCATTAAGGAACGAGTAAAGAGACTTGCCGGTAACGAGATTAAAATAGGTATACGGATACCGACGACCGAATCTCGGGCAAGTAACATACCGAAGGACAAAGGGAATGACATACGGGATTATACGAATCCTTGGCACAAAGATTAAACCGATAAGATCTTCGTAGAATATGTAGGATCCAATATGGGCATCCAGGTCCTGCTATTGGATATTGACCGGGTAGTGTCTCGGGTCATGTCTGCATAGTTCTCGAACCCGCAGGGTCTGCACACTTAAGGTTAGATGATGTTTTAGTATAGTTGAGTTATATCTGTGGTTACCGAAGGTTGTTTAGAGTCCCGGATGAGATCACGGACGTCACGAGGGTTTTCGGAATGGTCCGGAAACGAAGATTGATATATAGGATGGTTTCATTTGGTCACCGGAAAGTTTTAGGCATTTCCGGCAGTGTACTGGGAGTGACGAATGGGTTCCGGGTATTCACCGAGAGAGGCCCACCCACCCGGGAGTGAGCCCAATAGTCCTAGGGTGGCGCACCAGCCCTTAGTGGGCTGGTGAGGCCAGCCCAAGAGGGCCATGGTGCCACAAGGGAAAAATACCAAAGGAAAGAAAAAAAATGAAAGAGGGAGGTGGGAAGGGAGAGGAGGACTCCTCCTTCCCCAAACCGAATTGGAGTTGGAGTCCTCCTCTCCACTTCGGCTGGCGCCCTTGGGGCTCCCTTGAGCCCCAAGGCTAGCCCATCCCCTCCTATATATACTGGTGGTTTTAGGGCTTTTGAGACACAACTTTGCCACGTGCAACTCAAACATATACCACGTAGTTTTACCTCTAGATCGGATTTCTACGGAGCTCGGGCTCGGGCGGAGCCCTGCATGAGTAGTTCATCATCACCACCAGAGCGCCGTCACACTGCCGGAGAACTCATCTACTTCTCCATCTCCCTTGCTGGATCAAGAAGGCCGAGATCGTCATCGAGCTGTACGTGTGCTGAACGCGGAGGTGTCATCCGTTCGGTGCTAGATCAGAACGGATCGTGGGATGGATCATGGGATGACGACTATTTGAATCACAAAGTTGTACCACTACATCAACCGCATTTAGTAATGCTTCTCGCTTAGCGATCTACAAGGGTACATAGATCTAATCTCCTCTCGTAGATGCACATCACCATGATAGATCTTCGTGTACGTAGGATTTTTTTTGTTTCCCATGCAAAGTTCCCCAACGGTGGCACCATGAGCTAGGTTCATGCATAGATGTTATCTCGAGTAGAACACAAAAGGTTTTGTGGAAGTTGATGTTCGATTTTATGCCCTCCTTAGTCTTTTCTCGATTCGGCGGTATTGTTGGATTGAAGCGGCCCGGACCGATATTACTCGTACGCTTACAAGAGACTGGTTTCATCGACTAACATGCAACTCGTTGCATAAAGATGACTGTTGGGTGTCGATTTCTTCAACTTTAGTTGAATTGGTTTTGACCGAGGCGGTCCTTGGAGAGAGGTTAAATAGCAATTTGCACATCTCCGTTGTGGTTTTTGTGTAAGTAAGATGCGATCATACTAGATACCCATAGCAGCCACGTAAAACATGCAACAACAAATTAGAGGACGTCTAACTTGTTTTGGCAGGGTATGCTTGTGATATGACATGCCCAATGACGTGATATGGTATATTGGATGTATGAGATGATCATGTTGTAATAGTTAATATCGACTTGCACGTCGATGTTACGGCAACCGGCAGGAGCCATAGGGTTGTCTTTAAACTAACGTTTGTGTTTGCAGATGCGTTTACTATATTGCTAGGTCGTAGCTTTAGTAGTACTAGCATAGATAGCATGACAACCTCGATGGCGGCACGATCATGGACATCATGGTGTGGTGCCGGTGACAAGAAGATCATGCAGGTGCTTTGGTGATGGAGATCAAGAAGCACAAGATCATGGCCATATCATGTCACTTATGAATTGCATGTGATGTTAATCCTTTTATGTACCTTATTTGCTTAGAACGACGGTAGCATTATAAGGTGATCTCTCACTAAAATTTCAAGATGAAATTGTGTTCTCCCCGACTATGCACCGTTGCGATAGTTCGTCGTTTCTAGACACCACATGATGATCGGGTGTGATAGACTCAACATTCACATACAGCGGGTGCAAAAGAGTTGCACACGCGGAACACTCGGGTTAAACTTGACGAGCCTAGCATGTGCAGACATGGCCTCGGAACACATGAGACCGAAAGGTCGAGCATGAATCGTATAGTTGATATGATTAGCATAGGGATGCTTACCACTGAAACTATTCTCAACTCACGTGATGATCGGACTTGAGTTAGTGGATTTGGATCATGTACCACTCAAATGACTAGAGAGATGTACTTTTTGAGTGGGAGTTTATCAGTAATTTGATCAGTTAAACTCTAATTATCTTAAACATAGTCTAAGTACACTTTGCAATATTTTATGTTCTAGATCAATGGCTCATGCAGTAGAAACCCTGAATTTTAATACGTTCCTAGAGAAAGCTAAGTTGAAAGATGATGGAAGCAACTTTGTAGACTGGGCTCGTAATCTAAAGCTGCTCCTGCAAGCTGGGAAGAAGGATTATGTCCTTAATGCTGCGCTAGGAGATGAACCACCCGCTACGTCTAGCCAAGATGTTTTGAACGCCTGGTTAACACGTAAGGAGGACTACTCAGTAGTTCAATGTGCAGTCTTGTATGGCTTAGAACCGGGTTTTCAACGTCGCTTTGAGCGTCATGGAGCATATGAGATGTTCCAGGAGTTCAAGTTTATCTTTCAGAAGAACGCCCGGATTGAGAGGTATGAGACCTCCGATAAACTCTATGCTTGCAAGATGGAGGAGAATTCGTCTGTCAGTGAACATGTGCTCAAAATGTCTGGGTACTCAAACCGTCTAGCCTAGCTGGGGATTGAACTCTCGCAAGAGGCTATCACTGACAGAATTCTTCAATCACTAACACCTAGCTATAAGATCTTTGTGTTGAACTATAACATGCAAGGGATGAACAAGTCACCCGGCAAGTTATTCGCGATGCTGAAAGTCACAGAGTCAGAACTCCGGAAAGAGCATCAAGTGTTGATGGTCAATAAGACCACCAGTTTCAAGAGAAACGGCAAAGGCAAGAAGGGTAACTCCAAGAAGAGCGGCAAGCCTGTTGCCAATCCGACGAAGAAACCCAAGGCTGGACTTAGCCTAAAATAGAGTGTTATTATTGCAAGGGAATGGGTCACTCGAAGCGCAACTGCCCCAAGTATTTGGCTGATAAGAAGGCGGCCAAGGAAAAATCAGGTATATTGATGTACATGTTATTGATGTGTACTTAACCAACTCTCGTAGTAGTGCCTCGGTATTTGATACCGGTTCTGTTGCTCATATTTGCAACTCGAAGCAGGAACTGCGGAATAAACGAAGGCTGGCGAAGGATGAAGTGACGATGCGTGTGGGAAATGGTTTCAAGGTTGATGCAATCGCCGTCGGCATAGTCTCACTTCAATTACCATCAGGATTAGTTATGAACTTAAATAATTGTTATTTAGTGCCTGCATTAAGCATGAACATTATATCTGGATCTTGTTTATTGTGAGACGGTTACTCGTTTAAGTCAGAGAATAATGGTTGTTTTATTCTATGAGTAATATCTTTTATGGTCATGCACCCAATGTGAGAGGATTGTTCATATTGAATCTTGATAGCGATGATACACATATACATAACACTGAGACCAAAATATGTAGAGTTAACAATGATAGCGCCATGTATTTGTGGCACTCCCGCTTAGGTCATATTGGTGTAAAGAGCATGAAGAAACTCCATTTCGATGGGCTTTGGAGTCACTTGATTTTGCATCACTTGACACGTGCGAACCATGCCTCATGGGCAAGATGACTAAGACTCCGTTCTCTGGAACAATGGAGCGTGCAAGTGGCTTGTTGGAAATCATACATACCGATGTATGAGGTCCGATGAGTGTGGAGGCGCGCGGCGGATATCGTTATTTTCTCACCTTCACTGATGATTTGAGTAGGTATGGATATATCTACTTGATGAAGCATAAGTCTGAAACGTTTGAGAAGTTCAAGCAATTTCAGAGTGAAGTTGAAAATCATCATAACAAGAAGATCAAGTTCCTACGTTCTGATCGTGGGGGTGAATATCTGAATTTTGAGTTTGGTGCTCACTTAAGACAATGTGGAATTGTTTCACAGTGGACACTGCCTCGAACACCACAGCGTAATGGTGTGTCCGAACGTCGTAATCATACTTTGTTAGAAATGGTGCGATCCATGATGTCTATTACCGATTTCCCGTTATCATTTTGGGGTTATGCATTAGAGACAGCTGCATTCACTTTTAATAGGGCACCATCAAAATTTGTTGAGACGACACCATACGAGCTGTGGTATGGCAAAAGACCAAAGCTGTCATTTCTTAAAGTTTGGGGATGTGATGCTTATGTCAAAAAGCTTCAGCCTGAAAAGCTGGAACCCAAAGCGGAAAAGTGCATCTTCATAGGTCACCCAAAGGAGACACTTGGGTACACCTTCTATCTCAAATCCGAGGACAAAGTGTTTGTTGCTAAGAATGGAGCTTTTCTTGAGAAGGAGTTTCTCTCTAAAGAATTGAGTGGGAGGAAGATAGAACTTGATGAGGTTGTAGAACCTCTAATCCCTCTAGATGGTGGCGCGGGGCAGGGGGAAACCTCTGTCGAAACGATGCCGGTTGAGAAGTAAGTTAACGATGATGATCATGAAACTTCAGAGCAAGTTCCTATCGAACCTCGCACGTCGACAAGATCACGTACTGCTCCTGAGTGGTACGGTAATCCTGTCTTATCAATAATGTTGTTAGACAACAATGAACCTGTGAATTCTGAAGAAGTAATGGTGGTCCTGGATTCCAACAAATGGATGGAGTCCATGAAGTCCGAGATAGGATCTATGTATGAAAACAAAGTGTGGACTTTGGAAGTATTACCTGAAGGCCGCAAGGCTATTGAGAACAAATGGATCTTTAAGAAGAAGACGGACGCGGACGGTAATGTGACCGTTTATAAAGCTCGACTTGTGGCAAAGGGTTTTCCCAAGTTCATGGAGTTCACTACGATGAGACGTTCTCACCGGTAGCGATGCTTAAGTCCGTCCGAATCATGTTAGCAATAGTTGCATATTTCGATTATGAAATCTGGCAGATGGATGTCAAAACGGTGTTCCTTAATGGTTTTCTTAAGGAAGAGTTGTATATCATGCAACCCGAAGGTTTTGTCGATCTAGAGAATGCTAAATAAGTACGCAAGCTCCAGTGATTCATTTAGACTGGTGCAAGCATCTCGGAGTTGGAATAAGCGCTTTGATGAGGTGATCAAAGCATTTGGGTTTATACAAGTGGTTGGAGAATCTTGTATTTACAAGAAAGTGAGTGGGAGCTCTGTGGTGTTTCTAATATTATATGTGGATGACATATTGCTGATTGGAAACAACGTGGAGTTTTTGGAGAGCGTAAAGGATTACTTGAATAAAAGTTTCTCTATGAAGGACCTATGAGAAGCTATTTACATTCTAGGCATTAAGATCTATAGGGATAGATCGAGACGCCTGATAGGACTCTCACAAAGCACATACCTTGATAAAGTTTTGAAGAAGTTCAAAATGGAACAGTCCAAGAAGGGGTTCTTGTCAGTGTTACAAGGCATAAAATTGAGTAAGACTCAGTGCCCGGCAATTGCGGAAGATAGAGAACAAATGAGTACCGTCCCCTATGCTTCAACCATAGGTTCTATCATGTATGCAATGTTGTGCACTTGATCGGACGTCAGCTTGGCCATAAGTATGGCAGACAGGTTTCAAAGTAATCCAGGAGTGGATCACTGGACGACGGTCAAGAATATTCTAAAGTACCTGAAAAGGACTAAGGAAATGTTTCACGTTTATGGAGGTGACGAAGAGCTCGTCGTAAAGGGTTACATCGATGCAAGCTTTGACAGTGATCTGGATGACTCTAAGTCTCAAACCGGATACATATTTATTCTTAATGGGGGTGCGGTAAGCTGGTGCAGTTCCAAGCAAAGCGTCGTAGCAGATTCTACATGTGAACCGGAGTACATGGCTACCTCGGAGGCAGCTAACGAGGGTGTCTAGATGAAGCAGTTCATGACGGATCTTGGAGTTGTGCCGAGCGCACTAAATCCAATAAGTCTGTTCTGTGACAACACTGGTGCCTTTGCTTTAGCAAAGGAACCAAGGTTTCACAAGAAGACCAGGCACATCAAATGACGCTTCAACCTCATCCGCGACTACGTCGAAGGAGAGGACGTAAATATTTGCAAAGTGCACACGGATCTGAATGTAGCGGATCCGGTGACTAAACCTCTTCCACGGGCAAAACATGATCAACACCAGAACTGTATGGGTGTTAGATTTATTACAATGTAAATCGCATGGCAAAGTGAGGACTAGACTATTGACTCTAGTGCAAGTGGGAGACTGTTGGAAATATGCCCTAGAGGCAATGATAAAATAGTTATTATTATATTTCCTATTTCAAGATAATCGTTTATTATCAATGCTATAATAGTATTGAATGAAAACATAGATACATGTGTGGATACATAGACAAAACAATGTCCCTAGCAAGCCTCTAGTTGGCTAGCTAGTTGATCAAGGACTGTCAAGGTTTTCTGACCATATGCAAGTGTTGTCACTTGATAACTGGATCACATCATTAGGAGAATCATGTGATGGACTAGACCCAAACTATGAACGTAGCAGGTGATCGTGCATTTTATTGCTATTGTTTTCTGCGTGTCAAGTATTTATTCCTATGACCATGAGATCATATAACTCACTGACACCGTAGGAATACCTTGTGTGTATCAAACGTCGCAACGTAACTGGGTGACTATAAAGGTGCTCTACAGGTATCTCCGAAGGTGTCCGTTGAGTTAGTGTGAACCAAGACTCGGATTTGTCACTCCGTGTGACGGAGAGGTATCTAGGGGCCCATTCGGTAATACAACATCCGTTGAGTTAGTGTGAACCAAGACTGGGATTTAACAGGGACGAAGGTGGCCATCTAAACATTGGAAAATTGGAGAGAAGTCAGAAATGATCAGAAGAGGAAATAGAAGATTTATAGACATAAGAAAAAATAGTTTTCTTCCTAAGGCTTTTCCATTCCTAGAGGTTACGTCCTAAGGTCAGCGTGTGCTCTGAATACCATTTCTGTAGCGACCCGACTCAAGACGAGTCAAGCCTCTGGTGTTTCTGTACCATCCCAAGATCATGCTGGTACACACATAGTACATAATGTATATATCCAAGAGTTCAATCACACAGCTTTATTAATCGAAATCTCATAAAGAGTACTTTATTACAATAAAGGATTACAATAAAGTGGCTGAAGGCCATCTCTTGAGATATCTAACGAAGACTAGCGGAAGCATCAGGTAGACGAGTCCATCCGACTCCAAGGGCATGTCGCTGAGCGTAATCGTAGCCTCACTCCTGGTCGGAAAAGTACTCTGCAACATGATACGTTGCAGCCGTGTAGGTCAGCATATTGAATATGCCGGCAAGTCATCAAAGAGAGGAGTAAAAATAATAATCAACTATCTCTACATGCATATTTGGCCGGTGGGGCTAAGTTTTGCGTAAAGCCAGTTTTATCCTACAACAAGAGGGGTTGAAAGCAAAATATTACTACAATGTTTGTTGTTAACGAGATGGTTCCGCCAACCAATTCTCGTACCCGAATAGTTGTTAACACCCACATCATTATTAAATTGTGTCGAGAGTTCAGGGGAAATTCAATGCCTTCGGCTCAAGTTGTCCATGACCGTGGACACGGCTAATCGATTAGGTTGGGCACTCTGCAGAGTTTTGCACGCGTTCCCCACAATATTTGATCACCTCCGGGTTTGTCCTCGCACTTTAGGGTGTTTGAAGACCGGATGATCAAAACATGGTCTTTCAACGGGTCCCTCTGAATCCCTGTCGGTGCCCATCCATTCCTACCGTTCGTCTACATCTGCTAGCACCCCCTGTCCAGAGTCGCCGCGTTGTCCAACCAAGCCAGAGCCCATAATGACTTGTGGCTGTGCAGGTAAGCCTTGAGTCTTGAAGTCTCGGTCCGTCTCTTTGAGCCTGGGTGAAGCTTTCCGCAGGATGACATGGCCTCTCCAGCATCCCGGGCATCCACTGGGTTCTCCAGGGAGCCGATCAACCGTCCTTCACCTAGAGTTGCATTGCGTCCGAGGTCTTGAAAATCTTGTCTTAACCGGTCTTGATTATTTAAGCAACCTTGCATCACTCGTGTTATACACTCAACCGATAACCCGTCTACTCAAGCATAGCATTAAGAAATTGTCGTCCCGGGGCCAAGTATCGGGGTTGTTGTGTTCCTACCACATGATGCTACAACTTACACTAAAGTTTCCAAGTACCTAGGCAGCATGCAATTGGGCAAAGAAGGTGATCTACCATGCATCAAAAACATAGGTAAAATAACATGATCAAAATGACTTGCCTTGATGATAGTTGTCTTGCTCGAGCACTTCTAAGTAACACGCTTCGCACTCCGGATGATCTACCGATACAAACACAAAGCACACCATAAGCACTTCAATCATGCCACAAGTAAAATAACATCACAAGTAATGATTTGCGAAAGCCAAAGCAAAAGAATTCAACGCGCGCCGTTATGGCAGAAACTTGTTTCTCTTGAAAACACCAGTACAAATACTTTAAAATTTTTGAAACCTCTACCACAGTAAGATGTTATCACTAGAAAGCAGTAGCAAAAAGAATCAACTCAAAATCATTTTTCAAACTCCTGGAATAGGCAAAACAAGGTTTAACCTAAATCTGCTCTAACTTATACTTACAAATTTCAAACATAGACAAATTATATGTTTTTAAACACTACAGGAAATTTGTGAGCTACTGGAAAAAGAATCAATGTCATTGGACTTCGGAATAAAAAGTTGTGGCCAAAACAAAACAGGAAGTTTCTGTTTTTGTAAACAGGCAGAAAAATTATAAAACTACTAGTGCTAAAAGAGGGGTACACGTGGCCTGAGGCTATTGGCTGCGGAGGCTGTTTGTTGGAACGCTACAGGAAAACGACCGAAGCTAAGGAAAATCTGCTGGCTAATTGATAAGTGAAAATAAAACCCACTGGTTTTCTAAACTAAACCGAAGGGGTAACTAGAGATCTAATCTAGGCCACTAGTTAAAGATCTAAGGGCTAAGAAAGAGGAACAAGAAATAACAGAGTGAGAGGGAGAGAGTACCGGCTGGGACAGTAGCTCCGGCGAGGGGTGGCTACCGGCGAGGGAGGGGGAAGCTCCGGGGGGGTGGAGATGTGGCGGCGGCGGCGGGGCAATCCTCCTCCTCGGGGAGTCACTCGGGGGGAGAGGGGGCTCGGGGGGTGGCGCTCCCAGGGCGCCGAAGTGGCAGCAGAAGCTGCTGCCGGCGAGCTCGCGGTGGCAGGGGCTTCGGGCGGCGGTTCCGCGAGTTAGGGTTGGGAACGGGGTCGGTGGAGATGGGGGAGTATTTATAGGCCATAGGGAGGGGGTAGAAAGGAAGGGAGAGGGAGCTTCGGGGAAAGAAATCGCGGCTGGGAGGAGTCGGTCTCGGTTTTGGTACTGGTATGGTAGGGGAGGAGAGGTAGGAGAAGGGTGACGTGGAGGGAGAGGGTTCGGCCAGGGTGGGGCCCGCACGTAAGAGAGAGGGAGGGAAGAGGGAAGGGATCGGTCGCCCGGTTCTTAAAGGATCTGGGATCCCAGGACTGTGGGGATTCGACCCAAGCTATCTAGCGCCCAGGGGCGGTGGTTAAAGAAAAAAAAGACTTTCCTTTTATTAAATCTTTTCCGAAACAGAAATATAAAAGCTAATAAAAAGGAAATAAATCAAAATATCTATATATGGTATTATATATCAAAAAATCAGAAAAAGAATCTCTACCCGAATAACATTTTTTAAAGCCAAAATAAAAACTTAAAAAAATGTTTTTTTCAGAAATTCCCAATTTGCTTTATTTCTTTTTGCAATTATTTTTGCAAAAGAACTTTGGGTTTTCTTGGCTCAAATATTTCAAAAATTTGCCCGCACTTTGGAGGGTCATTTTCCTCCGCTCTCTCTCTCTTGCGTGCAAGAGAGTTTTCTCCGGGCATTTCTCGCGCGAGGAAAAAAATAGAAATGCAAATCAAAGATGAAGGAAAAATTCACGAGCTAAATTTATTTCACTCAATATGCATAGATGCTTAGCTACAATGTAAAACATTCCCAATTAGGAAAATTGGGATGTTACAAACCTACCCACCTTAAGATGAATCTCGCCCTCGAGATTCGGGTTGGCTAAAAAACAGGTGCGGGTGGTCTCGACGAAGATCCTCTTCTCGTTCCCAGGTGGCTTCTTCCTCGGTGTGGTGGATCCACAACACCTTGCAGAACTTGATGATCTTGCTGCGTGTAACTCTGTTGGCAGTCTCGAGAATCCTGACGGGTTTCTCCTCATACGTCAGATCACTGTCAAGCTGTATGGCCTCTAGGGGCACTGTATCTCTCAACGGAACATCGGCCATCTCAGCGTGGCATTTCTTCAACTGGGAAACATGGAAAACATCATGAACTCCGGACAATCCTTCCTGCAGTTCCAGTTTGTATGCAACTTCGCCTCTACGTTCAAGAATTTTGTAGGGGCCAATGAAACGAGGTGCTAATTTTCCTTTCACACCGAATCTCTTGATTCCTCGAAGTGGAGACACCCGAAGATATGCTCGGTCTCCCACTTCGTACGTTACTTCCTTGCGTTTGCTGTCAGCATAACTCTTCTGCCTGGACTGAGCTATCTTGAGTCGGTCACGAATTAGCTTGACCTTCTCTTCAGAATCTCGGATAAGGTCGGGACCAAAAAGTTGTCGGTCTCCAACTCCATCCCACATCAACGGTGTTCTGCACCTCCTTCCGTATAGAGCTTCAAAAGGGGCCATCTTCAGACTGGTCTGGTAGCTGTTGTTGTATGAGAACTCAGCATACGGTAAATTGTCATCCCAACTAGACCCATAGTCTAGTGCGCAAGCTCTCAACATGTCCTCCAGAATCTGATTGACTCTCTCGGTCTGTCCATCTGTCTGCGGGTGAAAGGCTGTACTAAACTCCAATCTCGTTCCCAAGGTTTCATGTAGTTGGTGCCAAAATTTTGATGTGAACTGAGTCCCTCTATTGGACACAATGCTCTTCAGTACTCCGTGCAGACATACGATCCTCGTCATATATATCTTGGCCAGCTTGGCACTCGTGTAAGTAGTCTTCACCGGAATGAAGTCAGCTACCTTGGTCAAACGATCGACCACAACCCAAATAGAATCATAGCCAGAACGGGTCCGAGGTAATCCTGTGATGAAGTCCATACCAAGCTTTTACCATTTCCACTCGGGTATCGGCAGAGGTTGGAGCAATCCTGCTGGCTTCTCATGCTCGGCTTTTACTCGCTGACAAACATCGCATATCGCTATGTACTCGGCAATGTCTTTCATCAATCCTGTCCACCAGAAACTTTCTTTCAGATCCAGATACATCTTGGTGTTACCGGGGTGTATCGAGTACGGGGAATCATGGGCCTCCTGAAGTATCAACTTCCTGAGTTCGAGATCATTGGCACATAGATGCGATCCTCAAACCATAAAGTTTCGTGTTCATCCTCACGAAAACCTTTAGCCTTCCCGTCTTTCATTTTCTGCTTAATCTCAACTATCTCCTTGTCTGATTTCTGTGCTTCGCGGATCTTTTCTGTCAAAGTGGACTGAATTTCCAGAGTGGCAACAAATCCTCTTGGAATTATTTCCAATTTGAGCTCTCGGAGGTCATCGGCTAACTCCTGGGGTAATCCTCCAGCTGTGAGCGTGTTCACATAACTCTTGCGGCTCAACGCATCGGCTACAACATTTGCCTTGCCAGGGTGATAATGCAATCTCATGTCATAGTCCTTGATCAACACTAGCCATCGCCTCTGTCTGAGGTTCAACTCCTTCTGCGTGAAGATATATTTCAGGCTCTTGTGATCAGTGTAAACATCACAACTATTTCCGATCAGGAAATGTCTCCAGGTCTTGAGAGCGTGCACTACGACTGCTAGTTCCAAGTCATGTGTGGCATAATTCAACTCATGAGGTCTGAGCTGTCTGGATGCATAGGCTACAACTTTGCCTTCTTGCATGAGAACTCCTCCAAGTCCTTGACGAGAAGCGTCACAGTAAACCTGGAAATCCTTCCGAATGTTCGGCAATATCAGCACTGGGGCTGTAACAAGACGTTTCTTCAGTTCTTGAAAACTGGTTTCACATTCCTCAGTCCAAATATACTTGGATTCCTTCTTCAACAACTCTATCATGGGCTTGGCAATCTTTGAGAAATTCTCAATGAACCTCCGGTAATATCCGGCAAGTCCGAGGAAACTGCGGATCTCCTTGACTGAAGTGGGTGCTACTCATTCGGTGACTCCCGCGACCTTGGCGGGGTCCACGGCTATTCCTTCTCCTGAGATGACGTGTCTGAGAAATCCGACTTCCTTCAACCAAAACTAACATTTGCTAAACTTCGCATATAGATTATGCTCTCGAAGTTTCTCCAGAACTAGACGCAGATGTTCCTTGTGTTCCTCTTCGTTCTTGGAGAATATCAGGATGTCATCGATGAACACCACGACAAACTTGTCCAAGTATTCCATAAATACCTTGTTCATCAGATTCATAAAATATGCCGGAGCATTAGTCAGTCCAAATGACATGACCGTGTACTCATACAAGCCGTACCGAGTGGTAAAGGCTGTCTCGGGTATATCCTGTTCACGAATCTTCAACTGATGATACCCGGATCGAAGATCGATCTTTGAGAATACGCGAGCTCCAACTAACTGATCGAACAGATCATTGATCATCGGCAAGGGGTATTTGTTCTTGATGGTCACATCGTTCAATGCACGATAATCGACAACCATTCTCAAGGACTTGTCCTTCTTTTCAACCAAGAGCACTGGGGCTCCCCAAGGTGAAGAACTTGGGCGAATATACCCTTTGTCCAATAACTCCTTAATTTGCTTCTTGATTTCTATCAAGTCATTTGCGGGCATCCGATAAGGTCTCTTGGATATCGGGGTTGTTCCGGGTAATAGCTCAATCAAGAATTCGATCTCTCTATCGGGTGGCATGCCCGGCAATTCCTCCGGAAATACATCTGGGTACTCCTGTACAATCGGTACTTCCTCTTGGACTACTCCCGTGAGAGAGTTTACTCGCTTACTCCGTGTCGGGCGCTGAGACACGTACTTAATCCGCTTCTACTTGGGGGTGGTGAGCAAAATAGACTTAAGGGCACAATCAATATTCCCTTCATACTTGGCCAACCAATCCATGCCTAGGATTACATCCAATCCCTGGGACTCTAATACGATGAGGTCGGTGGGAAAATTATGGTTCCCGATGTTGAGACTCAAAGCATGGCATCCTATCCCAGCTGTCATCATGCCTCCTCGGGAACTGACCTTAATAGGCTGGCTGAGGGTTCTTGTTGGTAAACTATACTTTTCCGCAACTACCCTTGATATGAACGAATGTGTTGCACCAGAATCAAAAAGCACCAATATTGGACGTGAATTTAGCAAAAACTTACCAACCACAGTATCGGGGTGATCATAGACTTCTTCGACATCAAGGTGGTTCACCTGAGCTCGAGGAAAAGGATTGGGCTTCTTTGCTGCAGAGTTGCCGTTGCTGTATCCATTTCCCTGCTTGTTCTGGGGACAATCAGTGGCATAGTGTCCCGTCTTCTGACACTTGAAGCAAGTGATGTTAGTCAGATCCTTCTGAGCTGGAGTTGATTGCTGCCGAGTGCCAGTACCGCCATTCTTGAAGTTGTTGTTGTTGCGGTGGTTCCCATTTCCTCCATGGTTGTGGCCTCCATGGTTGTGCATTGGGTGGTTATGTTGAATGTGTCCTCCAAACTTACCGGATCCAGTCCCGGTATTCCCTGAATAAGGGGTGTAGCGAGGCTTCTGCTGAGTGCCGGAGTTGAATTTTCCAACCCCATACTTTCGCTTGCGGTTCTCCATCTGCTGGTGTTTCCCTTCCAAGATGAGGGCCTTATCAACCAGCTCCTGGTAGTTGTTGAAGGTGGCTACAGTCAACTGAATGCTCAGCTCATCATTGAGTCCTTCCAAGAACTTTTCCTGCTTGGCCGCATCATCGGCCACATCTCCAGGTGCATAACGGGCGAGCATGCTGAATTCATCGACATACTGAGCCACAGAGCGATTTCCCTGGCGTAAGTTGCGAAACTCACGCTTCTTCAGACTCATTGCACTAGCTGAGACATGTGCGGTGCAGAAGGCTTGCTTGAATTGCTCCCAAGTGACTCCAGCAATGGGATAAGTGGTGGTGTAGTTCTCCCACCAAGCAGCTGCAGGGCCTTCAAGTTGATGCGCGGCAAAACGCACCTTCTCAGCTTCAGAACAACCAGCAGTGATAAGTTCACACTCCATCTTGCGGAGCCAATCATCTGCCACAATGGGCTCAATGCTGTTGGAGAAAGTTGGAGGGTTCAACCTCAAGAAATGGGTGAGGTTATCAGTCTGGGGTGGGGGACGGTTGTTGTTATTGTTCTGGTTCTGGATGATCAGCTGCATCAGGGTGTTTTGTTGCTGGATCAACTGGGTGAGTTCCGGCGGAAAGTTGGACTCAGGGGCGCGTCTCGGAGGCATCTGATGTTTGTGGAGGGGTGAGATTAGCATAGAACAATGGTCTAGGAGTAATTACACTTCCCATATGAATGCAACACAGAAGTATCACACCACACATTTTATTCAATATCCTCACAAAGGTTCACACGGGGATACAAAATTCGATAATCCTAAACATCGGTCTAAAACGTAAAACGATAAAGTAAATTTGGTGGTCTAGTCTAAGTGTCCTCCTCAGAAAAGCATGGTGATGGGTCCTTCGGTGGAACTTTCTTCATAGTCCTCGTCGTTGTTGATCAAGGGGGCTACGTCTCCTTCGGGATGAAGGTTCTCGCCCATGTCCAGTTCCTCCTCCAGGTATGCAACTCGAGTCTTCAGCTTCTCGATTCGCTCCAGAAAGTCCTTCGCCTCCAGTTCGTGCTCATAGTGGGCTTCCCGGGCTGCTTCTTCTAGTTCAAGCTCGTGGAGTGACAGTTGCTTAATCTTCCTTGCGTCCTTGATCACATGATGCTCCAGAGTCCCGCTGTACTTCTCCAAGGTCTGAGCATAAGACAAGAGAGCGTCCTTGGTCTTGCTTGAGATGATTTCTCCGTCTTCGTTTCTCCGGGATACGGTGAATAGGTCTCGAGAAATAGGGCAGCCTTTGTATTCTTCCTTGATACGTCCGAGTGCACAATGGATCGCCATGTCCCTTCCGAGAATCCAGTTGGGTGCGACGAACTTGAAATCCATCGGCTCAGTGCGCGGCTGGAATGTCCTTCCGGGAATATGCACCACGATCCTGTAGTGTGAATCCTCCGGGTAAGACGAAGTTGGCTTCCCTGTGATAGTCGGCAGAGCAATCCTCAAGTCCTTGGTGATCTGCACCAGCTCCTTTCCGAATGGCATAGTGGTGTCGGGCTGGCAAAACTCCGTGAATTTAACAGGGACGAAGGTGGCCATCTAAACATTGGAAAATCGGAGAGAAGTCAGAAATGATCGGAAGAGGAAATAGAAGATTTATAGACATAAGAAAAAATAGTTTTCTTCCTAAGGCTTTTCCATTCCTAGAGGTTACGTCCTAAGGTCAGCGTGTGCTCTGAATACCATTTCTGTAGCGACCCGACTCAAGACGAGTCAAGCCTCTGGTGTTTCTGTACCATCCCAAGATCATGCTGGTACACACACAGTACATAATGTATATATCCAAGAGTTCAATCACACAGCTTTATTAATCGAAATCTCATAAAGAGTACTTTATTACAATAAAGGATTACAATAAAGTGGCTGAAGGCCATCTCTTGAGATATCTAACGAAGACTAGCGGAAGCATCAGGTAGACGAGTCCATCCAACTCCAAGGGCATGTCGCTGAGCGTAGATCGTAGCCTCACTCCTGGTCGGAAAAGTACTCTGCAACATGATACGTTGCAGCCGTGTAGGTCAGCATATTGAATATGCCGGCAAGTCATCAAAGAGAGGAGTAAAAATAATAATCAACTATCTCTACATGCATATTTGGCCGGTGGGGCTAAGTTTTGCATAAAGCCAGTTTTATCCTACAACAAGAGGGGTTGAAAGCAAAATATTACTACAATGTTTGTTGTTAACGAGATGGTTCCGCCAACCAATTCTCGTACCCGAATAGTTGTTAACACCCACATCATTATTAAATTGTGTCAAGAGTTCAGGGGAAATTCAATGCCTTCGGCTCAAGTTGTCCATGACCGTGGACACGGCTAATCGATTAGGTTGGGCACTCTGCATAGTTTTGCACACGTTCCCCACAAGATTTGATCACCTCCGGGTTTGTCCTCGCACTTCAGGGTGTTTGAAGACCGGATGATCAAAACATGGTCTTTCAACGGGTCCCTCTGAATCCCTGTCGGTGCCCATCCATTCCTACCGTTCGTCTACATCTGCTAGCACCGCCTATCCAGAGTCGCCGCGTTGTCCAACCAAGCTAGAGCCCATAATGACTTGTGGCTGTGTAGGTAAGCCTTGAGTCTTGAAGTCTCCGTCCGTCTCTTCGAGCCTGGGTGAAGCTTTCCGCACGATGACATGGCCTCTCCAGCATCCCGGGCATCCACTGGGTTCTCCAGGGAGCCGATCAACCGTCCTTCACCCAGAGTTGCATTGCGTCCGAGGTCTTGAAAATCTTGTCTTAACCGGTCTTGATTATTTAAGCAACCTTGAGTCACTCGTGTTATACACTCAACCGATAACCCGTCTACTCAAGCATAGCATTAAGAAATTGTCGTCCCGGGGCCAAGTATCGGGGTTGTTGTGTTCCTACCACATGATGCTACAACTTACACTAAAGTTTCCAAGTACCTAGGCAGCATGCAATTGGGCAAAGAAGGTGATCTACCATGCATCGAAAACATAGGTAAAATAACATGATCAAAATGACTTGCCTTGATGATAGTTGTCTTGCTCGAGCGCTTCTAAGTAACACGCTTCGCACTCCGGATGATCTACGGATACAAACACAAAGCACACCATAAGCACTTCAATCATGCCACAAGTAAAATAACATCACAAGTAATGATTTGCGAAAGCCTAAGCAAAAGAATTCAACGCGCGCCGGTATGGCAGAAACTTGTTTCTGTTGAAAACACCAGTACAAATACTTTAAAATTTTCGAAACCTCTACCACAGTAAGATTTTATCACTAGAAAGCAGTAGCAAAAATAATCAACTCAAAATCATTTTTCAAACTCCTGGAATAGGCAAAACAAGGTTTAAACTAAATCTGCTCTAACTTATATTTAAAAATTTCAAACATAGACAAATTATATGTTTTTAACAACTACAGGAAATTTGTGAGCTACTGGAAAAAGAATCAATGTCATTGGACTTCGGAATAAAAAGTTGTGGCCAAAACAAAACAGAAATTTCTGTTTTTGTAAACAGGCAGAAAAATTATAAAACTACTAGTGCTAAAAGAGGGGTACACGTGGCCTGAGGCTATTGGCTGCGGAGGCTGTTTGTTGGAACGCTACGGGAAAACGACCGAAGCTAAGGAAAATCTGCTGGCTAATTGATAAGTGAAAATAAAACCCACTGGTTTTCTAAACTAAACCGAAGGGGTAACTAGAGATCTAATCTAGGCCACTAGTTAAAGATCTAAGGGCTAAGAAAGAGGAACAAGAAATAACAGAGAGAGAGGGAGAGAGTACCGGCTGGGACAGTAGCTCCGGCGAGGGGTGGCTGCCGGCGAGGGAGGGGAAGCTCCGGGGGCGGTGGAGATGGGGCGGCGGCGGCGGGGCAATCCTCCTCCTCGGGGAGGCACTCGGGGGGGAGAGGGGGCTCGGGGGGTGGCGCTCCCAGGGCGCCAAAGTGGCAGCAGAAGCTGCTGCCGGCGAGCTCATGGTGGCAGGGGCTTCGGGCGGCGGTTCGGCGAGTTAGGGTTGGGAACGGGGTCGGTGGAGATGGGGGAGTATTTATAGGCCATGGGGAGGGGGTAGAAAGGAAGGGAGAGGGAGCTTCGGGGAAAGAAATCGCGGCTGGGAGGAGTCGGTCTCGGTTTCGGTACTGGTATGGTAGGGGAGGAGAGGTAGGAGAAGGGTGACGTGGAGGGAGAGGGTTCGGCCAGGGTGGGGCCCGCAGGTAAGAGAGAGGGAGGGAAGAGGGAAGGGATCGGTCGCCCGGTTCTTAAGGGATCTGGGATCCCAGGACTGTGGGGATTCGGCCCAAGCTATCTAGCGCCCACGGGCGGTGGTTAAAGAAAAAAAAGACTTTCCTTTTATTAAACCTTTTCCGAAACAGAAATATAAAAGCTAATAAAAAGGAAATAAATGAAAATATCTATATATGGTATTATATATCAAAAAAATCAGAAAAAGAATCTCTACCCGAATAACATTTTTTAAAGCCAAAATAAAAATTTTAAAAAATGTTTTTTCAGAAATTCCCAATTTGCTTTATTTCTTTTTGCAATTATTTTTGCAAAAGAACTTTGGGTTTTCTTGGCTCAAATGTTTCAAAAATTTGCCCGCACTTTGGAGGGTCATTTTTCTCCGCTCTCTCTCTTGCGTGCAAGAGAGTTTTCTCCGGGCATTTCTCGCGCGAGGAAAAAAAATAGAAATGCAAATCAAAGATGAAGGAAAAATTCACGAGCTAAATTTATTTCACTCAATATGCATAGATGCTTAGCTACAATGTAAAACATTCCCAATTAGGAAAATTGGGATGTTACAGTAGATTTCATTATGAAACCACTCAGGTGGTTGGATAGCCCTACCTGATGTGCGCGGTTTAGTTACAACTTGTGTGAAGTTACTCCATCATACGCGACGACTTCCGGTTCGGTTGTATGGATAATTTGCGGCATTTCTTCCGGTTCCTTAGCATATCAACGGTCGTCGAAGATTCACTAATCTCACTAAGTTGTACTGTCCTCCCACTTAATTCTTAGCAAGAAATTCTATCTCGAGAAAGTTTCCAAATCTTGCGACAAACACTTTGCCCTCGGACTGGTGGTAGAAGGAATACCCAATGGTGTCTTTGGGTTACCTTCAAATAACATTTGTCTGACCTGGTATCAAGTTTTCTTGGTTGTAAACATTTTACATAAGCTTCACAATCCCAAACCTGAGATGCGACACATTAGGTTTCTTCCCATAACATAATTCAAATAGCGTCGTCTCAACACACTTGGACGGTGCTCTGTTTAATTATAGGCGGCAGTAAGTAGTGCGTGACTCCAAAAATATATTGGCAAATCTATAAGAGGCATCATCGACCTTACCATGTCTAAAAGGGTTCGATTATGTGCCGACACTCCATTTCTCTGTGGAGTTCCCGGGGGCATAAGTTGTGAAAGGATTGCATGGTCACTGGATGTTGGCTAAACTCATGACTAAGATATTCGCCCCCATGATCTGATCATAGAAACTTAATCCTTTTGTTACGATGATTTTCTACCTCATTCTAAAATTCTTTGAACTTTCCAAAGGTTTCCGACTTATGCTTCATCAAGTAGATATATCCATACCTACTTAAATCGTTAGTATAAGTCACGCAGTAGAAATACCCACCCCGTGCGATTGTGCTCATTGGACCACATACATCACTGTGTATTATTTCCAATAGTTCACTCGCCCGTTTAGGGTGACTCGTTAACAACGTCTAGGTCATTTTCCCATCAATAAAGCCTCACATGTGTCAAATGTTCAAAATCAAACGACGGTAAAACTCCATCTTTTTGGAGTCTTTGTGTGCGTTTCTTTCCGATGTGGCCAAGACGACAATGCCACAAGTAAGTGGTGGTGGTATCAGCCTTCTTAAGACATTTAACATTCACGTTAAAGACATCATTTTCATATTCAGTATTTAGTATGAAAAGCCCCCCAACAATAGGTGCATATCCATAAAATGTATCCTTACAATAAAGTGAGCAATCAATGTTCTCAGACTTGTAGGAGCACCCATCGTGTACTAAACATGATCGAGAGATAATGTTTCTACACAACGTGTGAACAAAATAACAGTTACTTAGTTCTAAGGTAAATCCTGAAGGGATACATAGAGGCGTAATGTCGACGGCTTGAGCGGTGATTCCAACACCGTTCCCAACACGCATCACGACTTCATTCTTTGCTAGCTTGCGCACCTCACGAAGCCCATGTATCGAGTTGCAAATGTGAGCAACCGATCCGGTATCAAATACCCAAGCCTTAGAATTTTCGCTAGCAAGCAAAACGTGAATGACACTAACTTGTATAACAGTTATACCATTCTTCTTACAAGCGAGATACTTTTTGCAGTTCCTCTTCCAGTGTCATGTGCCCTTGCAGTAGAAGCACTCAGTTTCAGCCTTGGCTCCACCCTTAGAGTTGCTTTGGGAGCCGGTTTTACCGACGCCCTTACCCTTCTTGGACTTGCCTTTCTTTTTGAAACTTGTGGTTTTATTCACAAGCAACACTTGCTTGTGATTTTTTTGCAGTCCTCCTTCAGCAATTTTTAACATGGCAAGCACCTCATTAGGTGACTTATCCATCCCATTCATGTTGTGGTTCATGATAAAAATCACCGTAGGATGGGGGAGTGAAGCAAGCAACATGTCCATAACATGGGCTGGTGGAAGTGGAAATTCCAGTGTTTTCAGCCTTTCACCATAGCCAATCATATTTACCACGTGCTCGCTAACTGAACTGCCCTCAGCCATTTTGGTCTTCGTCATTATCTTCATTATATCATAACGTTCAAACTATGCATTTTTCTTGTACATAACATCCAATTCCCGGATCATATCTCGGGCGTTATGGAATTCAAAATGTTTTTGAAGCTCTGGACTCATGCAAGATAGCATGAGGCACTTCACTAAGTTGAAATCATCATCCTTAGTGGCCCCAACGTTTTGTTCATCTTTCGAGGCAGTTGCCGCCGGCTTAGGTGGAAGAGGTCCATCAAGCACGTACACTTCTTAGCACTTATGAGGGCAACCCTCAGGGCATGGACCCAATCTGCATAGTTGTTCCCATTTGCAGCTAACTTCTCTTTCCCTAACATCAGTCCCAAGTTGAACGGTGCGTTGAGAGCCATTTGATCTACAACGGTAAACACAAAATTCAATTTAGACATTTGTTCATAATTAATTTGCACTAGTGAATAAACAAATTTATTCTGAGGTGCGCTCCCACTCAAACCAATATATCTCATAATTGATTGTGAGTGATGCAAGACCCATATTTCAATTCAGCGTCACGGTTCGAGATGAACACAAATAGCGCGAACTTCAATAGGTAGGCAAACTTGCCGATCACATCTCTATGTGATTCTTGTTCATCTTTCAATGCGTTTGTTCTGAGCTCAAGACTGTCATGCCTGAACGTCAAGTCAAACAAGTGATCTTGTTGTGAGGTCTCAACTCACCCGCCTCACACTTCTCTAATTGTTCGCACCCATGGAGTGCATGTGATGCACCGAAGAGATAGGTGATGTGACGGTGCAACACTTGGGAGAACACTAACTACTTGATATTTTTAAGTGAGAGATCACCCTGATAAAAAGCGACAACCACACAATCAAGAAGGGTGCACCAAAAGGGATAAACATCTGAGGCAATTCATAATAGTATTATATGGTATAGCCCTTTTTGACGGAGAAGTCATTAATTTCTTCGTCTTCGAAATTTGTGTCGGTGTTCACCTTTGCAAAGATTGCCACTACCTTGTCGATGCACCAGATAATATTGCTATTTCTATAGCTAATAAAATAAGTGCATTACATAAGGTTGACACGCGGGTCATTGAAGTTACAATCATATGGCTCCAACCATCATGTCGAATCATGACACGCACGTCATGCTAATTAATTTTACATCATATAGTCATCTCTTACATAATCAAATCAATATGAGAACTGCTATACCACATCACATGCGATCCTACAAAACCAAGCTAGATGCCTCTAATCGTTTTATGAATTTTTTTTAATTTTTTACGTGGCTTCCAAGATTTTAACTTAAACCGCGGCTACCAATGTTCATTATCAAGTATGATCATTCAAGTCACTAGATTAATTTTATGGGATGTATGAAGCGTGAGATAATAAAATCTTGAACCCCATACTAAACTTCTTCATACACATGACTCCCGTGCAGATCATATCTGCATTGCCCTTTCTTGTGCGAAACATCCATCTTTCTCAATTATGGCAGAACCCAAAGACACCAAAGCACTTCGTTGATCTGTTAATCAACATACTCAGGAGCAGCATGAAAGGATCATAGATTGTCATAACTTTGTTAGATTCCACCATGCCGTCAAGACGAGGATTACGCAAATTCAAGGGAAGCAACAAGAATATCAGGCAATGGATTTCATCTACTACCCGCACAAATAATTTTCAGCAATAGATCTTATCTACTACAAAATTATACTACGCAATACCCATGCATCTCATGTATTCTAGATCGTAACCTGCATCTACACATAGCCTGGCTCATGATGCCACAATTGGGGAACGCGACAAAAAATAGGTGTTGCGAGCATGCTCAGGATCATTATAGAGATGCATACAAGGTTTTGATCTGATCATTACTGACTCGTAGCGCAGAGGAAGTAGAGTAGATGAAGACCGGTGGTGCAGATCCCCGCAGCTAGGATTTACAACCTCCCAACCGCGAGGATGTATTCCCTTGTCGGACAGCCCTTCGGGAGGCGGTCAGACAGCCCCTCGGACGATGTCATGGACAACACTTTGGGAAGACCCTCAAAGCTCAAACGATAACTCGGACAGCCCTTCGGGAGGACCATTGAACAGCCCCTCGGGCAAAAGATCAAGCCTACGACCTCTCTTCGCCCTCCAGAAGTAGTTCCTGCCAGAACATAGACAACTTTCGGCTCTATGAAACTATTTCGCGAGGAGGGAGAGAGAAGGCCAGATCATGCATGGCATTTGTATGTGAGAAAGATTGAGTGTGGAGAGACACTCTCCACCTCTATTTATAGGAAAACTCAAGGGGTAGGGTGGCACTTGAAATACGCAAAAAAACATGAAAGGTGTCCTTCACAAAGGCATGAAAGTAAGGCAAGTGGGGCAAGTGAGGCTCCATGGTGGAGCCCAACCTTGGTCGGCCACCCCCTCCTAGGGCTCCTTAGAAGGTGCCCTTATCCTTCGATGTCATCCTGTCACATCCCTGACACCTTAAGCAAGTTAGTCTTGTGCTCATGTCTTCTTTTCATTTGCATCTAAGAATTTTCAACAAGATCAAAGAAAGAGGTGAAGGAAAACTCAAAACCCTAGCCACTACTTCAAATAAAGGAGATCTCAAACTAGTTAAAATCAATGACCCCAAAATGGCCTCAAGAAATGTTCAAACTTTCTGATAAATCATGAAAGTAAATGAGCATTGGAGAAAACTATTTTCTTGACACTTTAAGCATTTTAAATAAATGCAAAAAGCTACTGGTTTCAAGTTTTAAATTTGAAAACAGAAACTTTAAACTTTCAAAAATGTTGAAAACTTTAGGAATGGTTGGAAATATTCCAACAAATATTCTAGGGTGCCTCAAATAAATTTTACAAATTATTTGGGAGCTGAAATAAATAGCAAATTATTGAAGTAGCTAAAACAAAAACAAAAACAGAAAAAAAAAATGGAAAACTCTTACCTGTTGCTCACCTGGCCCGGCCCATCTCAGCTCATGTCGTCTTCCTCCCCCGCCAGTGGGCAGCAGGAGGTGGCCGCCGCGTTCTCCGGCGCGGCCACGCACCTGTGTGCCTGCCTGGCCGCCGCCTCGCGCTGGCAAGGCCGGGGATAAGCTCCCCGAGCCCGTGGCTATCCATTCCTAGCGCCAGTTCTCCCCCTCCTCTCGGATCTCTCCTCCCTCCTTCTGCCGCCATTGGAGCCCGAGCAAAGCTCGAGCTACCCATGCCCCTAGCCATAGGATCCCCTCTCTGAGTGCGCCGTTAGCTCCGCCTCGTCGTTCTGGTCCTCCCTGCAGAAGCCGAAGCTTCCCCGAGCCCTCCAACGCCCACGACACCGTCGTCTTCAACCTTCGGCCGCCGGCGAGCTCTGCTCGATTCGTCGCCCCCAGGCCTTCCCCGAGCCGTCTAAACCCTGCTCTGCACTCCCCATGAGCATGCGGTCCTTTCCCCTAAGCTCTCCCCGTCGATCCCCTCCTCTAGGCTAAGTTCCATCGGAGCCCGACAAGGACCGCCGCTGCAACTCGTCGCCGGTAACCCTCCGGTGAAGTGCTGGTCCGTCTGAGGCTACCAACAGCCTCAGGACGTCGTGTAGGTGCGTTAGGTGCCTAGCCCCGAGCGTTTTGACCCCGTATCCGATGGCTTCGACGATGGTCGAACTTGGTCGCCGCCAAGCTCGTCGCCGGAGTTGATCCCGGCCACCCCAGCCCCTGGGGCTTGTTCCATCGTGCGCGCCATCGAGTGGTCGTTCCTCCCATGGTCTCAGCCGTGCGTTTGGCCCTCTGTGCGCCATTTCCGAGCCCTCCCGGCGTTCTGGTGCTCGCCGGAGGCTCCCCGCCAGCGAGGACGACCTCGCCGCCGTGGATCTCGGATGGCCTGAGGCACTGACGTGTGGGGCCAGCATCTGGGAGATTAAGTTTAAAGAAAATAAATTTAATTAATCTGCTAAGTCACTAACATGTGGGTCCAGTGGGTTTAATTAACTAAATAAGATTAATCCTAATCTAAAAATTGACCAGAGAGACTGACCAGTGGGTCCCACTGGTCAGGTTTGACTTTCAACGGCCAGATGGACCTGCTGATGTCATGCTGATGCAATAAAAGTATTTTCCAGTATAAAAATAATTCCAGAAATGTTTAAAACTTCAAAAACTCATAGAAATTAATCTGTAACTCCAATGAAAATAATTTATATATGAAAAAGTATCAGAAAAATGCAAGGAATCTGAATATGCTATTTTCATTCATGTTTGAAAAAGTTACAGAACCCAAACATGTAAATTAATGATTAATCCAATTGTTATAAATACTTTATAAATGGAATATGAAAAGTAATTAAATTTCTTTTTGAATGACATGATCACACACTGTCCTAGTTACAAATCAGTACCCTAACATGACATCTCATGCATGTTAACATCAAGTTGATCTGAGCATCAGGTCGAATCAATTAAATCGGTATTCGAGAATACCTCGTTTGAATTGATATTTGAATGTGATTCAAATCAACTTCAAACCTAATACATGTTGATTATAATAGTATATCACCTTGCATTCTCATGCCATGTTCATGCATCATCTTGTTTGCATATGATTGTTATTGATTGTTGCCATTCATTTCGGTAGGCTCCGCACCCCCGGATTCCACCGAATATCCATCTGACGGATATTGTCCCTCCTCTGAGCAACAAGGCAAGCAACCCTTTTGATCATCCCGATAATTCCCATGTTCTTGCTCCCGCACTTATTTATTGCATTAGGATCAAATGCTTCAACTGCTTTTGCCACGTTAGTTGAACCCACTTCCTTTGCATGACCTAACCTTGTCACAGTAAATAGCCGAACCTTGCAACCTAGCATACCTGGTAGTTGCTTGAGCTATGATGTGCCTTATCCTGCTATGCATGCTATGCTTAGAGTTGTGTATGGTCTGTCATCTGGGAGATGAACAGAATTGTGAGAATGTGTTCGGTAAGCAAAGGTTGTGTGTTGAACCTGACTTGGTAAAGGTACCGGTGAAAGGCTGTGTAGGAGTACATGGCGGGTTGTTTCATTGGAACCGTCCATAGGAACTGAGTTCCGTGTATGTAATCCAAGACTAGATACTACCACATGCTGGGCCCTGAAATATGACCCCGCTCGGCCTATTAATCGCGTAGTACTCGGTCCAGGAGTTGCAAGTAGTTTCTGGTGTTTATAGTAATGCTGGAGGCCGTGCATGGTGCTGACCTGAGAGGTGGGCCGTGATGCGGTAGGCAGTGGCATGGTGTACCAAGTGGCACCCGGATGGTGGGCTTGGGAACCCTGCGCACATCGTTTGAGGCCGTGGCGGAAACCTCGGCCGGACTTCCGTACGGCTTACTCTCAGATAGGCGATAAACCTGGACTAGGTACTAGTGTGGTTAACGGTCGTGGCCGACTCCCTCGCTGGGCTTCCGCTTGAAGGTTGCCGAGGTGCATGACGTGCACATGGCGATAAGTGGCGAGAGCGTGTGTGACGAAGTACACCCCTGCAGGGTTATGATCTATTCGAATAGCCGCGTTCGCGGATATGGACTACTTGGAGACATATGTTGTTCATAGATAACTTCAATGGCTACTCATAAAATTATCAAGATAAGCGTGAGTGTCGTGGACGGCATTTCCGTATGGCGACGGAATGATTCCACGATAGTGTATTGTTGTGGTGTTAGTGGACTCGTGTGCGAGAAATCAAGTTGTCAAAATTATTTAAAAATGCAAGTTGTCTAGCCACGAGTCAAATGCTGGCTTTCCGCATGAAACCCCACAATACCCTTTTGATACCTTGCATGAGTAGTTAGTTATCCTAAAGTCTTGTTGAGTACCTTCATACTCATGTTTGTTTAATAAATGTTGCAGAGGTTGCTAATGACCCTAATGGAGGGTTCTTCGTAGACATCGATGACGACGAGTAGCTGGTGTCCCAGCTACGATTTGGCCCTACGTTGGATCTGTAGTATAGTCAGGCCATGTGCCTTCTAGTTGCCCTGTCTGTACTCAGACAGTTTAAACTCTTCCGCTGGCTTGTAACTGAATGACTGCTATTATGGGTCGTGAGACCCTTAATGTGTAATATTATGTGTGTGGCTCTTCCGAGCCTCTTAAATAAAGGTTGTATGTTTATGGTTATGTTGTGATGCCATCGATGTATCTATACATATCGGTATGCCATGCGTACGTGTGTCGTACTTGATATGTATGGGGTTCGATTACTTAGTCGTGAACTTTAGTAGCACTCCTTACAAGGAAATGCCCCTTTGTGATCCAATGAGCCTTGGTAGTTCGCTACTGCTCCGGACACATTGGTTGACCGGCATGTGTCCTTCTTAGCGGCTGTGTCTGTCCCCTTTGGGGAAATGTCACGCGATGTAATGGAGTCCTTGTAGCTTGCTACGACTCATCTACATTCGCTGATGACCGACACCTGCTTTGTTGGGTCATGTATGCGTGTCCTTGTGCGGTACTGCCACTTTGGTTTATGACTAGACATGTCGATCCGGGTTCTTTGACATTGGAATGCTAGCGACGCTGTTGCATACGTGAGTCAAAAGACGCAAACGGTCTCGGCTAAGGTAGGGCTGCAGCCGTGGAGTTAACCGTGTGTGAGACCGCAAAGGAATGCGATGTGTTACAGGCTGGATTCCTATGGCTTAGGATCGGGGTCCCGACACATCCCCTCAAGATATTTTGTGGAAAGTCAACAAAGGTGGCTATCCAAAAAGTAACCATGAATCTATTTTCACTATTCATGAAAACATTTTTTGCGACCGAAAATCCAAAAATATTTCCGTGGGTCTTAGAATAATTCCAGTACCTACTACACATGACGTTTAACAAACCCCAAAGTTCACGAAGCAAGCACGAGGAACTCGATACTCTCATGGTCTAAGGAATTATCCAATCGTTAACTTACTCTGTGTAATTTACCATTTACTTGTGACGAAGGTATCTCATAGCATAACATCAATGCAGGTCGATTCAACACAAATGTTCTTCTAACATTGTGCCCTCAAAATTGCTGGCATAGCCTTGCCCATGACCAGGAAAACAGGATCATCATGCAATACTTGAGCTAGTCTTAGAGGCATAACTAGGAATAAACTTTATCGTTTATTATACCACACATGCACATGAGTTTCCCTCTGTGCCTCGTTGTTATTGTAGACACGGTAATCATTGCAGTTATAGCATGGAACATAAACATTCATTGTAAACTTGGAGATACAAAATAACTATTATTATTGCCTCTAGGACATATCTCCTACAATGCCCTAGGGGCGCCTTGATGTGTGCTGGCCCCCTCGTGGCTCTCCTGACGCCCCTCGCTGGCCTATAAATTCACAATTACCCTAAAAACACGAGAAGCACTCCCGAAACTCTTTTTCTGGTGCCACAAGTTGTTGTTCGAACGGGAGGCGATCTAAAGCTCTATTCTGGCACCCTCCGGAGGGGGGATCAATCACGGAGGGGTTTTTCATCATCCTTGCTGCCCTATCCATGATGTGTGAGTAGTCTCCCACAGACCTACGGGTCTGTAGGCAGTACCAATATGGCAATCTCTCTCTCTATGATCATCAATACAATGTTCATCTCATCTTCGCTTTGATCTATCCGATGGAATCACTATATATGGTGTGTTTGTTGGGATCCTATGAATTGTGGGTTTATGTTCAGATTATTCATGATAAATATTTGAGTGTCCTCTAGTATTATATGATTCTTATGTGCATCATTATAGCTTCGTAATGCTTTCCGATCTGTTGATGTAGTTTGGCCAACTAGATTGATATTTCTTCGTTGGAAGTAGTGTGTTGTAGTAGGTTCAACCTGGTGAATTTCTATATCTCAGTGACAGAAGGGGACAATATGCATCTTTATGTTGCTTATAATAAGGATAAAACGATGGGTTTTATTTCATATGTTGAGTTTACTTTGTCTACATCATGTCATTGTTCTCCAAGCATTACTCTGTTTTACTTAATACTCTAGATGCATGCTGGATAGCGGTCGATGGGTGGAGTAATAGTAGTAGATGCAGGCAAGAGTCGGCCTACTTGCTAATGTACATGATGCCTATATACACATGACAATTTCCGTGAACAATCGCATAACTGTCTGCTTTTGTATCAATTGCCCAGTAGTAATTTGTGTACCCACCATATGCTACTTTTATGAGAGATGCCACTAGAGAACCCTACGGCCCCTGGGTCTATTAACTCATATATTTACAAATGCTATCACTACCTTGTTGTTCTTATTTAATTTTAATTTTATTTTTCAGTTTACAAATATAGACAATTATCTACACACCTGATTTGCTTGCAAATAACGAGATCAAGCGGATTGACAACCCTCTTGCCCGCGTTGGGTGCAAGTTGTTTGTTTCTCTGCGTGTGGTCGGTGAAGATGGTTGTGGATTGGTATTCCAATTGGTTCGATAAACCTTGGTTTCATAAGTGAAGGAAATACCTACCCGCCTTGTGCAGCGATAACCCGTTCTTCTTCACGGATAACCAATATTAACCCAAACGATTCATACTGATAAGATGTGTGTGTTATGGGCAGACAGTTGCTCCTAAACCATTGTATGAGTTGTGATTTGCTCTGTTTTCACAACATCTATGCTCTGACTACAAAAAATCAACCTTATTGTTGCATAACTTCTACCTCTTGAGATTGTGTTGGTTTTTTCCCTGAAGAGGAAGGGTGATGCAGCACAGTAGCAGTAAGTATTTCCCTCAGTTTGAGAACCAAGGTATCAATCCA
The DNA here is from genome assembly GCF_904849725.1 of Hordeum vulgare subsp. vulgare. Classification (NCBI taxonomy): domain Eukaryota; kingdom Viridiplantae; phylum Streptophyta; class Magnoliopsida; order Poales; family Poaceae; genus Hordeum; species Hordeum vulgare. The sequence goes on along the minus strand of NC_058522.1, from coordinate 329,717,933 downwards.
GTAGGAGAATCAAGCCAAGTGTCCAGAGTAGCTGCGCAAACACAAACGAGCTTGCACCCAACGCTATAAAAGGGTTGTCAATCCCTTCAAGATTGATTGCAAAGTGAGATCTGAAGGTGGAAAGTGCAACGAAGTAAAAGTGTAAGGCTGAAAATATGATGTGAAATAGACCCGGGGGCCATAGTGTTCACTAGAGGCTTCTCTCAAAAAAGAAAATATTACGATGGGTGAACGAATTACTGTCGAGCAATTGATAGAACCACGCAAAGTCATGACGATATCTAAGGCAATGATCATACATATAGGCACCATGTCCGAGACAAGTAGACCGATACTTTTGTGTTTGAGCCTCTTTTTTGAGTCTGTTGTTATTGTGTCTTTTGTGTTTCTTTTTGTGTTTGAGCCAAGCAAAACCTTTATGACTAGTCTTGGTGATGGTTGTTTGATCCTGCTGGAAAAAGACAGAAATGTTTCGCTTACGAGATTATTTTTCATTTTTATTAAGAAAGAGCTTTTGAGTTGATTCTTTTTGCTGCTGGTTGATATGCCTTTTGCCGAGGCATTCGTAAGTTTTTAGAATTTTTGAGGTACCATAAGTATACGAAGTATACAGATTGCTACAGACTGGTCTGTTTTTGACAGATTCTGTTTTGTTGAGTTGGTTGCTTGTTTTGATGAAATTATGGATAGTATCGAAAAAGTGAGAATACAGTAATCTAACACCAATATAAATATAAATCAAGATTGCTACAGTACCTAAAGAGGTGGTAGTTTGTTTTCTTGTGCTAATGTTATCACGAGTTTCTGTTTAAGTTTTGTGTTGTGAAGTTTTCAAGTTTTGGGTGATGTTCTCATGGACAAAGAGATAAGGAGTGGAAAGAGCTCAAGACTGGGGATGCCCAAGGCATCCCAAGCCAAATTCAAGGACACCAAAAAGCCTAAGCTTGGGGATGCCCCGGGAAGGCATCCCCTCTTTCGTCTTCAATCCATCGGTAACATTACTTAGAGCTATATTTTTATTCACCACATGATATGTGTTTTGCTTGGAGCGTCTTGTATCATAGGAGTCATTTATTTATTTTGTGTCACAATCATCCATGCTGCACACCTTTTGAGAGAGACATGCACTCATCGTGATTTTGCTAGAATGCTCATAGTGCTTCACTTATATCTTTTGAGCCAGATAATTTTGCTCTATGTGCTTCACTTAGATCTTTTAGAGCACGGCGGTGCGTGACTTGGTAGTTGGCTGGTGCTATGAAAGTAGTCCCCAAAGGTGATAGGTACCCAAAGAGGATACAAAAACCTCCATCTTCATGTGCATTGACTAGAAAGAGAAGTTTTGATTCCTCTCAATTAGTTTTGAGACGTGGATTTGGTAATATTAAGAGTTATGTTAGTAGGGTGTTGTGAATCTAGAAATACTTGTGTTGAAGTTAGTGAGTTCCGTAGCATGCATGTATGGTGAACCGCTATGTTAGGAAGTCGGAGCATAATTGATCTATTGATTGTCATCCTTTGTGTTGTGGTCGGGATCGCGCGATGGTTAACACCTACCAACCCTTCCCCTAGGAGTATGCGTTTAGCACTTTGTTTCAATCACTAATAAAAACTATCGCAACAAGTATATCAGTTCTTCATGACTAATTGAGTCCATGGTATAGATGCACTTTCACCTTCCACCAATGCTAGCCTCTCTAGTGCCGCGCAATTCTCTGTTGGAATTATGCCCTAGAGGCAATAATAAATATAGTTATTATTATAATTCCTGTATCAAGATAATCGTTTATTATCCATGCTATAATTGTATTGAATGAAGACTCATTTACATGTGTGGATACATAGACAAAACACTGTCCCTAGCAAGCCTCTAGTTGGCTAGCCAGTTGATCAAAGATAGTCAGTGTCTTCTGATTATGAACAAGGTGTTGTTGCTTGATAATTGGATCACGTCATTAGGAGAATCACGTGATGGACTAGACCCAAACTAATAGACGTAGCATGTTGATCGTGTCATTTTGTTGCTACTGTTTTCTGTGTGTCAAGTATTTGTTCCTATGACCATGAGATCATATAACTCACTGACACCGGAGGAATACTTTGTGTGTATCAAACGTCGCAACGTAACTGGGTGACTATAAAGATGCTCTACAGGTATCTCCGAAGGTGTTAGTTGAATTAGTATGGATCAAGACTGGGATTTGTCACTCCGTGTGACGGAGAGGTATCTCGGGGCCCACTCGGTAATACAACATCACACACAAGCCTTGCAAGCAATGTGACTTAGTGTAAGTTGCGGGATCTTGTATTACGGAACGAGTAAAGAGACTTGCCGGTAAACGAGATTGAAATAGGTATGCGGATACTGACGATCGAATCTCGGGCAAGTAACATACCGAATGACAAAGGGAATGACATACGGGATTATATGAATCCTTGGCACTGAGGTTCAAACGATAAGATCTTCGTAGAATATGTAGGATCCAATATGGGCATCCAAGTCCCGCTATTGGATATTGACCGAGGAGTCTCTCGGGTCATGTCTACATAGTTCTCGAACCCGCAGGGTCTGCACACCTAAGGTTCGACATTGTTTTATGCGTATTTGAGTTATATGGTTGGTTACCGAATGTTGTTCGGAGTCCCGGATGAGATCACGGACGTCACGAGGGTTTCTGGAATGGTCCGGAAACGAAGATTGATATATAGGATGACCTCATTTGATTACCGGAAGGTTTTCGGAGTTACCGGGAATGTAGCGGGAATGACGAATGGGTTCCGGGAGTTCACCGGGGGGGCAACCCACCCCAGGGAAGCCCATAGGCCTTGAGGGTGGCGCACCAGCCCTTAGTGGAAAGGGAAGGAAGGACTCCCACCCACCAAACCAAGTCCAACTCGGTTTGGGGGGGAGAACTTCCCCCCTTGGCTCGGCCGACCCCCTTGGGGCTCCTTGAGCCCCAAGGCAAGGTCCCCTCTCTCCCACCTATATATACGGAGGTTTTAGGGCTGATTTGAGACGACTTTTCCACGGCAGCCCGACCACATACCTCCACGGTTTTTCCTCTAGATCGCGTTTCTGCGGAGCTCGGGTGGAGCCCTGCTGAGACAAGGTCATCACCAACCTCCGGAGCGCCATCACGCTGCCGGAGAACTCTTCTACCTCTCCGTCTCTCTTGCTGGATCAACAAGGCCGAGATCATCGTCGAGCTGTACGTGTGCTGAACGCGGAGGTGCCGTCCGTTCGGTACTATATCGTGGGACTGATCGCGGGATTGTTCGCGGGGCGGATTGAGGGACGTGAGGACGTTCCACTACATCAACCGCGTTCACTAACGCTTCTGCTGTATGGTCTACAAGGGTACGTAGATCACTCATCCCCTCTCGTAGATGGACATCACCATGATAGGTCTTCGTGCGCGTAGGAAAATTTTTGTTTCCCATGCCACGTTCCCCAACAGTGGTATCAGATCCAGGTTCATGCGTAGATGTCTTCTCGAGTAGAACACAAAAGTTTTTGTGGGCGGTGATGTGCGTTTTGCTGCCCTCCTTAGTCTTTTCTTGATTCCGCGGTATTGTTGGATTGAAGCGGCTTGGACCGACATTACTCGTACGCTTACGAGAGACTAGTTTCATCGCTACGAGTAACCCCGTTGCTCAAAGATGACTGGCAAGTGTCGGTTTCTCCAACTTTAGTTGAATCGGATTTGACCGAGGAGGTTCTTGGATGATGTTAAATAGCAACTCATATATCTCCATTGTGTTGTTTGTGTAAGTAAGATGTGATCCTACTAGATACCCATGGTCACCACGTAAAACATGCAACAACAAAATTAGAGGACGTCTAACTTGTTTTTGCAGGGTATGCTTGTGATGTGATATGGCCAACGATGTGATGTGATATATTGGATGTATGAGATGATCATGTTGTAATAGATAATATCGACTTGCACGTCGATGGTACGGCAACCGGCAGGAGCCATAGGGTTGTCTTTATACTAATGTTTGTGCTTGCAGATGCGTTTACTATTTTGCTAGGATGTAGCTTTAGTAGTAATAGCATGACTAGCACGACAACCTCGATGGCAACACGTTGATGGAGATCATGGTGTGGCGCCGGTGACAAGAAGATCGTGCCGGTGCTTTTGGTGATGGAGATCAAGAAGCACATGATGATGGCCATATCATGTCACTTATGAATTGCATGTGATGTTAATCCTTTTATGCACCTTGTTTTTCTTAGAACGACGGTAGCATTATGAGATGATCTCTCACTAAAATTTCAAGACGAAATTGTGTTCTCCCCGACTGTGCACCGTTGCTACAGTTCGTCGTTTCGAGACACCACGTGATGATCGGGTGTGATAGACTCAACGTTCACATACAACGGGTGCAAAACAGTTGCGCACGCGGAACACTCGGGTTAAGCTTGATGAGCCTAGCATGTGCAGACATGGCCTCGGAGCACATGAGACCGAAAGGTCGATCATGAATCATATAGATGATATGATTAGCATAGGGATGCTTACCACTGAAACTATACTCAACTCACGTGATGATCGGACTTGAGCAAGTGTAAGTGGATCATGAACCACTCAAATGACTAGAGAGATGTACTTTTTGAGTGGGAGTTTAGCGAATAATTTGATTAAGTTAAACTCTAATTATCTTGAACATAGTCTAAGTCCACTTTGAATATATTTGTGTTGTAGATCATGGCTCACGCGACAGTCACCCTGAATTTTAATACGTTCCTAGAGAAAGCTAAGTTGAAATATGATGGAACCAACTTTGTAGACTGGGCTCCTAATCTTAAGCTAATCTTACAAGCTGGGAAGAAGGATTATGTCCTTAATGCTGCGCTAGGAGATGAACCACCCGCTACGGCTGATCAGGATGTTAAGAACGCTTGGTTAGCACGTAAGGAGGACTACTCAGTAGTTCAATGTGCAGTCTTGTATGGCTTAGAACCGGGACTTCAACGTCGCTTTGAGCGTCATGGAGCATTTGAGATGTTCCAGGAGTTGAAGTTTATCTTTCAGAAGAACGCCCGGATCGAGAGGTATGAGACCTCCGATAAATTCTATAGTTGCAAGATGGAGGAAAACTCGTCTGTCAGTGAACATGTGCTCAAAATGTCTGGGTACTCAAATCGTCTAGCTGAGCTGGGGATTGAACTCCCGCAAGAGGCTATCACTGACAGAATCCTTCAATCACTGCCGCCAAGCTATAAAGGCTTTGTGTTGAACTACAACATGCAAGGGATGAACAAGTCTCCCGGCGAGTTGTTTGTGATGCTGAAAGTCGCACAGTCTGAACTCCGTAAAGAGCATCAACTGTCGATGGTGAATAAGACCACTAGTTTCAAGAGAAACGGCAAAGGCAAGAAGGGTAATTCAAAGAAGAGCGGCAAGCCAGTTGCCAATCCGACGAAGAAACCCAAAGCTGGACCTAAGCCTGAAACGGAGTGTTACTATTGCAAGGGTATGGGTCACTGGAAGCGCAATTGCCCCAAGTATCTTGCAGATAAGAAGGCGGCCAAAGAAAAATCAGGTATATTTGATATACAAGTTATTGATGTGTACTTAACCGTCTCTCGTAGTAGTGCCTGGGTATTCGATACCGGTTCTGTTGCTCATATTTGCAACTCGAAACAGGAACTGCGGAATAGACGAAGGCTGGCGAAAGATGAAGTGACGATGCGCGTAGGAAAGGGTTCCAAGGTTGATGCAATCACCGTCGGCACAGTTTCACTTCAGTTACCATCAGGATTAGTTATGAACTTAAATCATTGTTATTTAGTGCATGCGTTGAGCATGAACATTATATCTGGATCTTGTTTATTGCGAGACGGTTACTCTTTTAAGTCAGAGAATAATGGTTGTTCTATTTCTATGAGTAACATCTTTTATGGTCATGCACCCAATGTGAGAGGATTGTTCATATTGAATCTTGATAGCGATACACACATACATAACATTGAGACCAAAAGAGTTAGAGTTAACAATGATAGCGCCATATTTTTGTGGCACTGCCGCTTATGTCATATTGGTGTAAAGCGCATGAAGAAACTCCATGCTGATGGACTTTTGGAGTCACTTGACTTTGATTCACTTGACACGTGTGAACCATGCCTCGTGGGCAAGATGACTAAGACTCCGTTCTCCGGAACAATGGAGTGTGCAAGTGACTTGTTGGAAATCATACATACTGATGTGTGTGGTCCAATGAGCGTGGAGGCATGCGGCGGATATCGTTATTTTCTCACCTTCACTGACGATTTGAGTAGATATGGTTATGTCTACTTGATGAAGCACAAGTCTGAAACATTTGAAAAGTTCAAGCAATTTCAGAGTGAAGTTGAAAATCATCGTAACAAGAAGATCAAGTTCCTACGATCTGATCGTGGGGGTGAATATCTGAGTTTCGAGTTTGGTGCTCACTTAAGAAAATGTGGGATTGTTTCACAGTTGACACCGCCTGGAACACCACAGCGTAATGGTGTGTCCGAACGTCGTAATCGTACTTTATTAGAGATGGTGCGATCTATGATGTCTCTTACCGATTTGCCGTTATCGTTTTGGGGTTATGCATTAGAAACAGTTGCATTCACTTTAAATAGGGCACCATCAAAACCCGTTGAGACGACACCATACGAACTGTGGTATGGCAAAAGGCCAAAGTTGTCGTTTCTTAAAGTTTGGGGATGTGATGCTTATGTCAAAAAGCTTCAGCCTGAAAAGCTGGAACCCAAAGCGGAAAAGTGCGTCTTCATAGGTTACCCAAAAGAGACAGTTGGGTACACCTTCTATCTCGAATCCGAGGGCAAAGTGTTTGTTGCTAAAAACAGAGCTTTTCTCGAGAAGGAGTTTCTCTCGAGAGAATTGAGTGGGAGAAAGATAGAACTTGACGAGGTTGTCGAACCTCTCATCCCTCTGGATGGTGGCGCAGGGCAAGGGGAAACCTCTGTCGTTGCGACGCCGGTTGAGGAGGAAGTTAATGATGATGATCATGAAACTCCGGTTCAAGTTTCTGTCGAACCACGCAGGTCGACGAGACCACGTGCTGCTCCAGAGTGGTATGGTAATCCCGTCTGGTCAATCATGTTGTTGGACAACAATGAACCTGCAAATTATGAAGAAGCAATGGTGGGCCTAGATTCCAACAAATGGCTAGAAGCCATGAAGTCCGAGATAGGATCCATGTATGAGAACAAAGTGTGGACTTTGGAGGTACTGCCTGAAGGTCGCAAGGCTATTCAGAACAAATCGATCTTTAAGAGGAAGACGGACGCTGACGGCAATGTGACCGTTTATAAAGCTCGACTTGTGGCAAAGGGTTTTTCACAAGTTCAAGGAGTTGAATATGATGAGACATTCTCACCCGTAGCGATGCTTAAGTCCGTCAGAATCATGTTAGCAATAGCTTCATTTTTCGATTATGAAATCTGGCAGATGGATGTCAAAACGGCGTTCCTTAACGGTTTCCTTAAGGAAGAATTGTATATGATGCAACCCGAAGGTTTTGTCGATCCTAAGAATGCTAACAAGGTGTGCAAGCTCCAGCGATCCATTTATGGACTGGTGCAAGCATCTCGGAGTTGGAACAAACGTTTTGATGAGGTGATCAAAGCATTTGGGTTTATACAAGTGGTTGGAGAATCTTGTATTTACAAGAAAGTGAGTGGGAGCTCTGTGGAGTTTCTAATATTATATGTGGATGACATATTGCTGATTGGAAACAACGTGGAGTTTTTGGAGAGCATAAAGGATTACTTGAATAAAAGTTTCTCTATGAAGGACCTAGAGAAGCTGCTTACATTCTAGGCATTAAGATCTATAGGGATAGATCAAAACGCCTGATAGGACTTTCACAAAGCACATACCTTGATAAGGTTTTGAAGAGGTTCAAAATGGAATAGTCCAAGAAAGGGTTCTTGCCAGTTTTACAACGTACGAGATTGTGTAAGACTCAGTGCCCAGCAACTGATGAGGATAGAGAGCATATGCGCTCCGTCCCCTATGCTTCAGCCATAGGCTCTATCATGTATGCAATGCTGTGCACTAGACCGGACGTTAGCCTGGCCATAAGTATGGCAGGTAGGTTCCAGAGTAATCCAGGAGTGGATCACTAGACGGCGGTCAAGAATATCCCGAAGTACCTGAAAAGGACTAAGGAGATGTTTCTCGTATATGGAGCTGACGAAGAGCTCGCCGTAAAAGGTTACGTCGATGCAAGCTTTGACACAGATCCGGACGACTCTAAGTCGCAAACCGGATACGTATTTATTCTTAATGGGGGTGCGGTAAGCTGGTGCAGTTCCAAGCAAAGCGTCGTAGCAGATTCTATTGGATATTGACCGAGGAGTCTCTCGGGTCATGTCTACATAGTTCTCGAACCCGCAGGGTCTGCACACTTAAGGTTTGAAGTTGTTTTATGCGTATTTGAGTTATATGGTTGGTTACCGAATGTTGTTCGGAGTCCCGGATGAGATCACGGACGTCACGAGGGTTTCCGGAATGGTCCGGAAACGAAGATTGATATATAGGATGACCTCATTTGATTACCGGAAGGTTTTCGGAGTTACCGGGAATGTACCGGGAATGACGAATGGGTTCCGGGAGTTCACCGGGGGGGGGGCAACCCACCCCGGGGAAGCCCATAGGCCTTGAGGGTGGCGCACCAGCCCTTAGTGGGCTGGTGGGACAGCCCAAAAGGGCCCTATGGGCATTGGAAGAAAAATCAAAGAGAAAGAAAAAAAAAGGAGGAGGTGGGAAGGGAAGGAAGGACTCCCACCCACCAAACCAAGTCCAGCTCGGTTTGGGGGGGAGACCTTCCCCCCTTGGCTCGGCCGACCCCCTTGGGGCTCCTTGAGCCCCAAGGCAAGGTCCCCTCTCTCCCACCTATATATACAGATGTTTTAGGGCTGATTTGAGACGACTTTTCCACGGCAGCCCGACCACATACCTCCACGGTTTTTCCTCTAGATCGCGTTTCTGCGGAGCTCGGGTGGAGCCCTGCTGAGACAAGGTCATCACCAACCTCCGGAGCGCCGTCACGCTGCCGGAGAACTCTTCTACCTCTCTGTCTCTCTTGCTGGATCAACAAGGCCGAGATCATCGTCGAGCTGTACGTGTGCTGAACGCGGAGGTGCCGTCCGTTCGGTACTAGATCGTGGGACTGATCGCGGGATTGTTCGCGGGGCGGATTGAGGGACGTGAGGACGTTCCACTACATCAACCGCGTTCACTAACGCTTCTGCTGTACGGTCTACAAGGGTACGTAGATCACTCATCCCCTCTCGTAGATGGACATCACCATGATAGGTCTTCGTGCGCGTAGGAAAATTTTTGTTTCCCATGCGATGTTCCCCAACATTCTCGCTGGTGCACAAACCCACCATATGCCTTCCTCAAAACAGCCACCATACCTACCTACTATGGCATTTTCATAGCCATTCCGAGATATATTCCCATGTAACTCCCATCATTCCGTCTCATGACTTGTGCCGTCACTCTCATATTGCCATTGCATGATCGTAAGATAGCTAGTGAGATGTTTCAACGTCATACGCCAAGCTAGATCGTTGCACATCCCAGTACACTGCCGGAGGCATTTCCTATAGAGTCATCATCGTTCTGAGCTTTGAGGTGTGAGTAAATAAAAGTGTGATGATCATCATTATTAGAGCATTGTCCCATGTGAGGAAAAAAAAGAGGCCAAAGAGCCCAAATAAAAAAAGTGAAAAAAAGAGAGAGACCCAAGAGCCCAAATAAAAAAAAGGAGAGAAAAAGAAAGAAGGGACAATGCTACTATCTTTTTCCACACTTGTGCTTCATAATAGCACCATGTTCTTCATGATTGAGAGCCTCTCGTTTTGTCAACACCATATGCTAGTGGGAATCTTCATTTTATAACTTGGCTTGTATATTCCAATGATGGGCTTCCTCAATATTGCCCTAGGTCTTTGTGAGCAATCAAGTTGGATGCACACCCACTAGTTCTCCTTTTGAGCTTTCACATACTTATAGCTCTAGTGCATCCTTTGTATGGCAATCCCTACTCATTCGCATTGATATCAATTAATGGGTATCTCCATAGCCCTTTGATACACCGAGTCAATGTGACCATCTCCTCCCTTTTTGTCTCACAACCACCACCACACTCTATTCCACTTATAGTGTTATATCCATGGCTCACGCTCATGTATTGCGTGATAGTTATAAAAGGTTTGAGAAAGTAAGAGTGCGAAAACAATTACTTGGCCAATACCGGGCTTGAGCATGATTTAAATTAGTTGTGTGGGGATGATGGAGCATAGCCAGACTATATGATTTCGTAGGGATAACTTTCTTTGGCCTTGTTATTTCGAAAGTTCAAGATTACCTTGCTAGTTTGCTTGAAGTATTATTGTTTTCATGTCAATAGAAAACTATTGTTTTGAATCTTACGGATCTGAACATTCATGTCACACAAAAGAAGTTACAAAGGACAACTATGCTAGGTAGCATTCCACATCAAAAATTCAGTCTTTATCACTTCCCTACTCGAGGACGAGCAGGAGTTAAGCTCGGGGATGCTTCATACGTCTCCAACGTATCTATAATTTTTTATGGTTTCGTGTTATTATCCTGTCAAACTTTGGATGCTTTGTATGCCTTTTATATCTTTTTGGGACTAACTTATTAACTCAGTGCCAAGTGTCAGTTCCTGTTTTTTTCCGTGTTTTTCACCCCTTTCAAAGGAGGATTTTAAACGGAGTCAAAACGGAACGAAACTTCCAAAAATATTTTTTCCGAAACAGAAGAAGATCGGGAAACTTGAGAACCAAGGCAGGGGGCCACCACGGACCCCACAAGCCCCCTATCCGCGGCCAGGGGGGCGCGCCTCCCAGGCTTGTGGGCTCCCTGGGCCACCTCTACCCTAGGTCTTTCGCCTATATATTCCCAATAATTCCAGAAAAAATCAAGAGATCATCGAAAGTATTTTTCCACCGCCGCAAGCTTTTGTCTCCGCAAGATCCCATCTGGGGCATGTTCTGGTGCCCTGCCGGAGGGGGGATTCGGATACGGAGGGCTTGTTCATCAACACCATGACCTCTCTGATGATGTGTGAGTAGTTCACCATTGACCTATGGGTCCATAGCTAGTAATTGATGGCTTCTTCTCTCTTGGATCTTCAATACAAAGTTCTCCATGATCTTCATGGGGATCTATCCGATGTAATCTTCTTTTGGGGTGAGTTTGTCGAGATCCGATGAATTGTGGATTTATGATCAGATTATCTATGGATCTTATTTGAGTTTCTTCTGATCTCTCTTATGCATGATTTCATAGGCTTGTAATTCTCTTCGAGTTGTGGGTTTGGTTCGGCCAGCTTGATCTATGATTCTTGCAATGGGGGAAGTGCTTGGTTTTCGGTTCATACCGTGCGGTGACCTCACCCAGTGACAGAAGGGGTAGCGAGGCACGCATCGTGTTGTTGCCATCAAGGGTAAAAAGATGGGGTTTTCATCATTGGTTTGAGTTTATCCCTCTACATCATGTCATCTTGCTTAAGGCGTTACTCTGTTCGTCATGAACTCAATCTACTAGATGCATGCTGGATAGCGGTCGATGTGTGGAGTAATAGTAGTAGATGGAGAAAGTATCGGTCTACTTGTCTCGGATGTGATGCCTATATGTATGATCATTGCCTTAGATATCGTCATGACTTTGCGCGGTTCTATCAATTGCTCGACAGTAATTTGTTCACCCACCGTAATATTTGCTATTTAGAGAGAAGCCTCTAGTGAACACTATGGCCCCGGGGTCTACTTCACACCATATTTTCAACCTTACACTTTTTCTTCGTTGCACTTTCCGTCTTCAGATCTCACTTTGCAATCAATCTTGAAGGGATTGACAAGCCCTTTATAGCGTTGGGTGCAAGTTCTTTTGTGTTTGTGCAGGTACTCCGGACTTGACGAGATTCTCCTACTGGATTGATACCTTGGTTCTCAAACTGAGGGAAATACTTACTGCTCCTGTGTTGCATCGCCCTTTCCTCTTCAAGGGAAAAACCAATGCAAGCTTAAGAGACGACAGAAGATTTCTGTCGCTGTAGCAATACTGTTTGCATCTACTACTATTACTCCACACATTGACCGCTATCCAGCATGCATCTAGTGTATTGAGTTCATGACGAATAGAGTAATGCCTTAATCAAGATGACACGATGTGGAGGGATAAATTCATGCAATATATATAAACCCCATATTTTTACCCTTGATGGCAACAACACGATGCGTGCCTCGCTACCCCTTCTGTCACTGGGTGAGGTCACCGCATGGTATGAACCCAAAACCAAGCACTTCTCCCATTGCAAGAATAATAGATCAAGTTGGCCAAACAAAACCCACAACTCGAAGAGAATTACAAGGATATGAAATCATGCATATAAGAGATCAGAAGAAACTCAAATAAGATTCATAGATAATCTGATCATAAATCCACAATTCATCGGATCTCGACAAACACACCGCAAAAGAAGATTACATCGGATAGATCTCCATGAAGATCATGGAGAACTTTGTATTGAAGATCCAAGAGAGAGAAGAAGCCATCTAGCTACTAGCTATGGACCCGAAGGTCTATGGTGAACTACTCACGCATCATCGGAGAGGCAATGGTGTTGATGAAGAAGCCCTTCGTATCCGAATCCCCCCTCCGGCAGGGCACCAGAACATGCCCCAGATGGGATCTTGTGGAGACAGAAGCTTGCGGCGGCGGAAAAGTATTTTCGTGGATCTCTCTCGTGGTTTTGGATTTTTCGAGGATTTATAGGCGGAAGAAGTAGGGCAGACGAGCCACACAGGGCCCACAAGCCTGCTAGGCGTGGGCCCCCCTCGCCACGCCTAGGGGGCTTGTGGCCTCCCTGGTGGCCTGTGCCTTCGTTCTCACGCCCCGTGCGTATCTTCTGTTCCGGAAAAAATCTTTTCGGAAGTTTTATTCCATTTGGACTCCGTTTAATATTCTCCTCTGAAAAGGTCAAAAACACGGAAAAAACAGGAACTGGCACTTGGCACTGAGTTAATAAGTTAGTCCCAAAAAAGATATAAAAGGCATACAAAACATCCAAAGTTTGACAAGATAATAGCATGGAACCATCCAAAATTATAGATACGTTGGAGACGTATCAATAACCAACTTTAACATTCAATTACATAAGTGACTGCATAACACATGTACATTCCTCAATATAAATTTACAAGTAGACGATCACCAAATCATATTGTTCATCAGAGAAGGCTGCCTCCACTGCTCTGCTTGTGGCTATCCCTCGCCATCTACAGGAAGGAGGCACTTCCTCATGTCAATGATCCTCCTTTATAACCATAGCTTGTGTACGCGTCCTTGGCCGCGTACTTGATGTGTTCTTTACCCATGCCTTGTGCTAGACAGACTTGTCCTTGTCGCACTTAGCCTTCATGTCTCTGTAGTATGGGTCCATAATGGTCGTGGCCAGGTCAACTAGGGAGTACTTCTTCTTCTTCTTCTCGCCGCCCAAACCTTGTACTGACATTGGATGTTGACAAGCTTCTGGCGGGACAAGCCCGAAGTCTTGAGCCCCTTGATATTGTTATTGGTGTCCAATGTTGCGTACCTGTAGTCGGGGCTGTTGACAAATCTGGCGAAATGCTCGCAAGGCCTTGTGTCCAGGCATTAGTGGTAGACAAGCACATGAATGAACACGCCCAATAGGACAACGATAACCATTTGACCATGCCACGAACGACCGTTGGTGTACTCAAGGTCGAAGCTGACCACTTTGTACTTGTCATCCTCTACAAGCAGCTGCTCCAGCATGTTGATGGAGTTCTCCACAATGACCGGGTCGTTGGTCTACACCATCGAGAGGTCCGTCTTCGTGATGTGGGTGTTCACTTTGACAATAATGGTGAACTACCGCTCGGTGCTGGTAGCCGCGATTCGCGCGGGAAGGTTGAAGCGACGAAGAGATGTGCAACCTCTCTCTACTATTTCTCATCGTGGGTGTGCTTCTTGTGTTGTGTGACATTATAGAAAGTTGGAAGAGATGAAGGTAAATGATCGCGGGAATAAATGGTTGGGAACTGGACAGCCTAGAATTTCGGCACATCCGCATGGCAGTTTTTCCAGCGCTTAACTGCATGGTGGCGCGCTTATAACTGCATGGTGGTGCCGGGTGCAGCGCAACCGCATGCAAATGGCGCCCCAAACGGGGAGGGACGCCGGCAGAGCGTGCCATGGCCGCCTTAACCAGTCGCCACATGCGTAGAGCAGTTCGTGATTGTGCATACAGAACGACCATTTGATATGTAATAAAACGCAAATGTTTTTATTATTATTAACCATTTGTGTACTTGTCGTTTCTCCCTCCTGTGTCCCATCTTGTCACCATTTTGTGACCTGAGGATTATAGTGCACGCTTCGGGAGCATGCATGCGTTTCTTTTGGCCTTCCCATTCCTGCTCAATCGCGCGGGTTCACGCGCAAGCTTCCCACCCGACTCTCCAAAATCCCACAAACCCCCAATGGTTGATCGCCTGCTTTATAAACCCTCACGAATGGCGTCTATACACCGCATTCATCCCCTATCTCCCTGTAGCTTCTCTAATTTTATTCTCCCCCAATCACCAATGGCACCCATCCATCGTTGTCACTCTCGCACTCTGCCAGAGGACAACTCTAGCTCGGAGGTTGTACCGTGTCGGCAGCGGAGTCCCTGCAAGCGTGTAGTTCGTGTGGCATCCCTGTTGGTTGTGCACATGCCACCCACCACACGCTCCGCCACCGTTGCCCAACGGTAGTTGTTGCCGGCGACCACCGTGGCCGCCACCCCATCGCCAGCCGGTGTTGTCTCCACCCCACTGGCTACCACCTTGGCCGCCGCCACACAATCTTCCGCCTTGGTCGCCACCCCACCATCAGCCACCGGGGCGAGCATCCGCTCCACCACCGCGCCCCGAAGGTGGGAGTAGAAGGTCGTCGACAATGCCCAGTCGCTCGGATTTTGCGTCAGCGGTCTTGCATGCTACATCAACTTCGTACACGAGGAGAAGGAGCGCTAGGTCGAGCACACAAAGAGGCCCACCACCGTCGTGGCCGCAGCAGACGCCGCAGCGGTGGCACGGAATAATGAGATCTATGTTGAGTCCCACCGCTTCGAGTAGGCACGCTAAGAGTGGTGGAGGGCAGTAGTGACAGGCGATGTATTTGACTCCTCCAGCTCGTCACTAGACTCCTCCTCTCTGCCTCTTACTGAACGCGCTTGGTAGAGAACATGCTGCTAGAAGTAGTACAAAGCCCCTCCATAGTACTAGTATTTAGGGGTTATTTTATTCAGTTCATCTAACTATACATATGGTTGAACTGTACCACGTACTTTAAATTACCTACTATATATAGTTGAACTATCTATTTCAGTACGTGGTTGGCAATAATTGGGGAAAAGTTTGTTCAGTTCAGCTGCCGAGTTGAACTGTTTTGTACAAAGACCACTGTTTAATCTATGTGTACCGAATTTCAGTTGCAAAATTGCACTGTAATAGTGAATTTTTTCCTCCGAAATTTGACAAATGTGAGTGTTACAATGATATTAAATGTCAATTTTACTAGATCGAAGAATGCTAATGTTTTCAATCAATTTACCTAATATGACAGATGCAAATCTAAATGCATTGTATGTACTAAGCATGCGGGTCATCATACACAATTGTTTGCGATGACGCAATGAAGAAAAATCCTTCACGCCAAATTTTTGGCTTAGCTTAGTAACGAAGGAACCATTGCCCTCGGTCTGCATACATGTATTCAATCTGAAGCGTTTGTGATGACGATGAAAGGATAGGCCTCCCAGATGAGCAAGCGTAGGACTGGTCGCACACCTCCGTGTACTCAAACACGTGTCCGCATGCTACCTCCTAGCCAATACAGAGTGCAATGCACGACATCATGTAAATGCTCACTAGAACGTCCACCATTTATAAATAATATGCACGTTTGCGATGGTAATGTCATGACTTATTGTTCCAAAATGCCTTTTGTTGGCCATTGATAATGTTCGCGCCTTCTCTCAAAGTGGACACGAAAAGTACCACAACATATTTGTGCTATATGACGAGGCCCTGCCCAACATAGACATTGTGACTCTAGTTCATATTTTAATTATGTACACTAAATGCACATAAAAATAAGCGAGAGGAACCATGAATAATTTCATATTTTTACATTACACACCTATTGGCCTATGTTGTTTCTAGAAAAAAAATCAAGAAGAGAAGAGACATCAAATGTCGTTTCACCAGATATGACGTGCATGTTCCTTATCAAAACCACCTAGCTTATTATGAGAAGCTCCGGATTGTAAGAGGCTTGTGCCAAAACATGTTCAGGTTGGTATTTTTTACCATGACATATGTGTGCCTTGTCATGACACCATGCCAAGTTCCATGAACTTCTGACGAGTTTTGGATTTACGGGACTTTAAAAACCAAGTTTCATGATGTTTACGGTCGAGCCAAGATGCTGAGATGTTTGAAATTCGTTCCAATTTCTTGTATGGGACCTAACACATGCATCGAGGGACACATATATGTTTTTTGAACCCATTTTGGTGCACTGGACCTTGTGATTGTAGATCAACTTTAAACTATGCATATTAAATGCACAAAAAACTCAATTAATGTATTAAAAAGCGATATGATCCCTTAATTTATTAATCTTTTTGCACTTCGCACCTATTTGTCTATGTTGTTTCTACAAAAAATCAAGGAAAGGAGAGGCATCACATGTTGTTTCGCCCGCAGATATGACAAGCATAATGTTCTTTGTTGAAATCACAAAGTTTCTTGTGAGAAGCTCTGGTTTGTAAGAGGTTTTGTGCGAGAACATGTCCAAGTTGGAAAAAAATTACCACGACTTATCTGTGCACTCGTCATGACACCAGACCAAGTTTCATGAATTTCTGACGAGTTTTGGATTTACATGAATTGGAAAACCAAGTTCCTCAATGTTTGCATCAGAGCCAAGACACCGAGATTGTAAGTGCATCTAGTGCCCCTTAGTGATTTTGGTGGTTTGAAGACTTATAGGTTAAGTATCTAATGTGTTTGTGAGTGTACATAGGATCTTTAAGTCTTGAGGAGTTTGAGATATTTGAAGAATATCGACCCCTAAAAATATATGTCTTCAGTTGAAGAAATTGGTCTGAAGCTGGAGAAATGAATCGCGAGAAATCTGCGATGAAATTGATATTCCTCATGAAGATACTGACATTGAGAAGTTCGGTGGTTCCTCAAGAAAATCACTCTGAAGAATTGAAGCATGAAGATTTACACTTTCTGTTTTACTTTCTTCACATTCGAGTAATAGGAACACCGTACTGTTAAAGGGGGTCAAAGTTACACTATGGAATGAATTTCCTCATGATGCTCAACCCAAGCCTAATCCTACCAAAAGCCTCAAGTGAGGAATATGAGTGACATGAGGACTCTCACAGTTGAGGGTTCCGACCATTTCGATAGCCACGCCAAGTCACTGGTCTTATCCACTCCAACGGTCATATTATTTAAGGGCATTAATGTCAACTCATGTCGGGATGCTCCCAGGCTATAAATAGCCACCCCCCACAACCACTAACCAGTTGGCTGCTCCGTTAGAAACTGACACTTGTCATAAGAGCAACCCAAATTCTTCAGAGCCTTCAAGAGTAATTCATCAGTGAGGAAATACACCACCCACCGAAACCACAAACCAAACCTAGTGATTGAGCATCACTGAAGAAATTGTTCCTGTGTGGGACTAAAGCCTTTTACCTTTGAGGACTGTGCATCCTCCAGACGGTTAGGCGTCATGGTCTAGAGCTTTCCAGCAGTCAATTGTGGATCGCCGGGTGACCAAGTTTGTGAGGGTTTGGAAGTCTGCCCTAAAGACTTACCACGAGTGTTGGGCGAGGTCTGTGTGTCCTTAGCTCAAGGAGAATACGATAGGGACTGTGTGTCCCGGGACTGGGTGTCCTTTGGTTTCAATACCAAGCCGCTCCAAACCAGATGTACGACTGTCACATCAGTTGGAAGTGGGTCATCAACGACTGTCTTCACTAAGAAACGGGTTCTAATTCCTCAACTCCTTACTTTCCCCGTATTATGTGTTGATGACTTTCACTGTGACTGTTTGAAGAATTTGCTGAATACTTTCTCTGAATTTCCTCAACCCCAAATTCTTCACGTTAGTTATTCCTCATCTGTATTCTGCGTGCCTGCTCACTGTGCAATCTGTTTTCACATTCTTCACTCTGAAAAACTGCTGTTGTGAAACTTTGCACTTCTGATCCTTTACTGTTTCTGTTGTAAGTTAGTCATCAGTGAGGAATTTCCTCAAATGGAATTTCCTCAGTGATGAAATTATAATAATCTCCTATTCACCCCCCCTCTAGTCGATATAACGCACTTTCAATTGGTATCAGAGCAAGGTACTCCCTTGTTCTGTGTGATTTTGGTTTAACCACCTGGAGTTTTAGTTATGTCGACTACAGGCATGTTTAAGGTGACTGCAGCATGTCCTACCTACGAAGGAAAGAACTTTCCCTTCTGGAAGAACAAAATACAAATGCATCTACAAGCTATTGATAATGATCTCTCGTATATTGTGGAACATGGCGTCCCCATCATCTCTGCCAGTGTCTCTGCTGCTGATGTGAAGAAATTCAAGCAACTCGATTCTCAAGCGAAGAACATCATTTGTGGCCATCTGAGCCCAGGCCAGTTTGGAAGAGTAAGTGCTTTGGGCTCTGCAACACTGATCTGGGAGAGACTGTGCAAGGTAATGAAGGAGTATCAACCCAGCGTGACTCTCGTGTTGATATTCTTCGCAATCGCTTCAAGAGACATGACAATGAAAGCTGCCAAGACACCTTTGATCGCCTCACTGACATATCAAATGAACTACAAGCACTGGGAGCTCGAGACATCACTAATCACGAAGTTGTGAAGAAACTGCTGAGATCTTTGGATTCTTCATTTGATACTTTAGTTCTGATGATTCAAGAAAGACCAGATTACAAGATGCTTGATCCAGCTGATATACTAGAAAGGCTAAATACTCATGAATTCCAGCTAGAAGAAAAGAGAGATCTATATGGACCAAGCTATTCCAGACCACGTGCACTGAAGGCTAGAGCAATTTCCTCATCTGAAGACGAAGACACAGATGACAGTATTTGTGACCCTGAAGAATTTGGACAGGAGCTTGCAATGCTCGTGAGGAAATTCCAGAGATTTACACGACATGGTCAGTTCGGTAAATCTTCAAGAAGAGACATGAGGAAATCAGAATCTTCATCTGAGGACTACAAGAAACGAACCTGTCACAAGTACAAGAAATCAGGTCATTACATTGCTGATTGTCCCCGTTGGGGAAAGGAATCAAAGAAGAAGAAATACAAGGATGACAGTTCTGATGACTCAATGAAGAAGAAGAAGAAGAAATCTTCAAAATCCTCATCTTCAAAGCCCTCATCGCACAAGAAGACTAGTTTCCGAAAGGCTCGGGCACTTATTGGCAAGGAAATGGACTCCGAGGCAGAATCAGAGGAATGTGATGAAGAAGAGGGTTCTGATGAAGACTCAGAATCCGGACAGGCTAGTCTTGCACTGGCAACCACTTTCGTCGGCAAGTCAATCTTCAACCTTGAATAAAATGATAGCACCATCCTCACTGATGACTATGCTGATGACTTCGCTCCAACCTTTTGCTTCATGGCAAAAGGTTCGAAGGTACCAAATAATGCCTCCTCCTCTGATTCAAGTGACTGTGAACCTGATAATTATAAGAAACCCAGTTAGAGTAAACTTGCTATCATTGCCACTAAACAACAAACTGCTCTGGAAAAGCTTCAGAAACTGCTAGATAAAAGTGATGATTTGTTCAATGATGAAATGAATCTTACCCAAATCCTCACTGAAGATGTAAAAAGTCTTCAGTCTAGATTTGATAATCTTCAGGATCGTTATGATACACTCCTCACTGATCATGAGAAGCTTTCCTATGAATTTCTTCAAAGGAAGCTTGATCTTGAGAAGCTGAGGATGTCACATGATGATCTTCGTATGGAAAATGATTCATTACTAGCTCAACAGATCAGCGCTGGTCAAGTTGAATTCATTCCTCCATGTCTTAAATGCATTGAACGGGAAACCGCTAATTCCTCACCAGAATCATCAAATGCTACTATTGCTACAAATTCTTCAACTGCACCTGTTGTGTCTATTTCCTCACTTGAGGAAAACACAAATGTTACTGATGAAAATGCAGGGTTGAAGGAATTGTACGTAACAGACATGTACAAAAGCCTCAAAGGACATCAAACCCTTTGTGATGTGCTCAAAAAGCAGATCTTGAACAGGAACCCGAGGAAACAAGGAATTGCCTTTGAGAGGAAATTAAATGCTGATGGATCTTATTGGAAACCTGAGCAGTATCCCAAAACCTCATGGGTTGCTGCTACTGGGCCTCCTTTTGATCCATCTAATCTAACTGGCTTTTCATGTGAATTATTCTATTCCTCAGATGAGTCAATTGACTCCAACTATAAACTGTTCAAAAATCTATCTGGTGAAGTATTTGCTCGATATGTTGGAACTAACTGCAGGAATGGCCCTCCTTTGAGGAAAATATGGGTTCCCAAAAGTTGTCTTGAAAATCTTCAGGTGAATGTCCTCATGAAACCACCACTCAAGAATCTGAACCCAGATCAAATTCCTCAGCAGGACCAAAGTCTTCAAGAGGATCAAAATCCTCAACTGGTCAAAACTATGCTCGTACCCGTGCTAATGCGTCTAACATGCAGGGAAACTACAAGGAATATGAATATGAGCGTTACTCCTCAAATCATTATGTTCATAAATCCTCATACTAGTTCTCTGCATATTCATATGAGTACTTTAATCCCCCTACTGTTAAGAGAAGTGCATTGGCCTCAATGCCACCTTTCTCATATGGTGCTCGCAGGATGATGAATGCTTTGCCACCCCTTCAGATGTGGGTGGTGAAGAAATCGAACTAATCACTTCTGCAGGTCAGGTCTCCAGATGAAAATCATCATCTGAAGAATTTGCTGGAGACCTGAGGAAATGCTTGATAGGACGCAAGCTAATGATTGATGAAATAGAAATATTTCACACGTCCTTACAGTTCTGTTATGATGAAATTACTGATCTGATGAAATTAGTATCATATTCTTCAAATCTGAAGCATATGAGATGGTAAGCTGTACTAATTCATCTGCAGGATGACAAACCCAAGAATACTGAGTTGGTTCTTGATAGTGGTTGCACACATCACATGACTGGTGATAAAAGCTTACTGATGAATATGCCACTAACTCCATCACCTCTGAAGCAAATCACATATGCTGACAAAGGTAAAAGCAAGGTATTGGGACTTGGCAAAGTGGCTATTTCCAAGGATAGGCATATGGACAAAGTGATGCTTGTTGAATCCCTTGGTTTTAACCTTATGTCAGTCTCGATGCTTTGTGATCTTGATATGATTGTTATCTTTGGTAGATATAGATGCGTAGTCATCATGGAATCTGATAGATCCAAAGTCTTCGAAGGTGTAAGAAGAGGGGATTTGTACATTGTTGATTTCTCTACAGGTCCTCAACCAGCCACTTTCTTACTAGCAGAAACCTCAGAAGGATGGTTGTGGCACCGAAGACTAGGTCATGCAGGCATGAGGAATTTGCACACGCTCGCGAAGAAGAAGCATGTCATCGGCATCGAATCAGTCAAATTCCTCAAGGATCATCTCTGCGGTGCTTGTGAATCTGGGAAAATGACCAGATCCAAGCATCCCTCGAAGACTATCATGACCACTACACGTCCATTCGAATTGCTTCATATGGATCTATTTCGACCTACTCACTATGCCACACTAACCAATGCAGCATCTTTATATGGCTTCGTCATAGTTGATGATTATTCCAGATATACTTGGGTGCATATCATAGTGTATAAAACTGAAGTGCAGGAAATCTTCAAACGATTTTCTTCAAGGGCCTCGACGAACTTTGGCATCAAGATCAAACATATCAGGAGTGATAATGGAACCGAGTTCAAAAACACTGGTCTTGATGATTATCTTGATGAACTTGGTATTACTCACGAATTATCTGCTCCTTATACTCCTCAGCAGAATGGTGTCGTCGAAAGGAAGAACAGGACTCTGGTTGAAATGGCAAGAACTATGCTTGAAGAATATCAGACTCCTCGTCGCTTTTGGCCTGAAGCAATCAACACTGCATGCCATATCATCAACAGGGTATATCTTCACAAATTCCTCAAGAAAACCTCATATGAACTCCTCACTGACAAGAAACCCAATGTAAGTTATTTCAAAGTCTTCGGTGCAAAATGCTGGATTAGAGATCCTCATCATAGCTCAAAATTTGCACCTAAGGCACATGAAGGTTTTATGCTCGGTTATGGAAAGGACTCGCACACTTACAGAGTCTTCAACAACTATCACAACAAAGTTGTTGAGACTGTAGATGTGTGGTTTGATGAAACTAATGGCTCGCAAAGAGAGCAATTGCCTTCTGATCCAGATAAGCTGTCTCCTGAGGAAGCAATAAAGCTCAAGCCTACTGAATACATTGTCCCCACTGAGGAAATTGGTGAAGAAACGATCCCCATCACTCATAAAAATCAAGAAGATACTCCTGAGGAAATTGCACCAGCACCACTTCCTCAGCCCAGACAAAATCCTCAACCAGCTCATCCAAGGATTGCAAACGAAGAAGAACTTGACAAAATCCTCAACGACATCAACGCGCCAGGTCCTCTCACTCGCTCAAAAGCTTTACACTTAGTTAACTTTTGTGGGCATTTTTCCTTTGTATCCATCACAGAACCCTCAAAAGTTGCTGAGGCTTTTCTAGAACCGGAGTGGATCCAAGCTATGCAAGACGAACTTCTTCAATTCAAGCTGAATGACGTATGGGAGCTCGTCAAACGACCAGATCCTCGCAAGCACAATATCATCGGCGCCAAGTGGATTTTCCGAAACAAGCAAGATGAGGACGGTCAAGTGGTGAGGAACAAGGCACGACTTGTAGCCCAAGGCTACACCCAGGTTGACGGAATAGATTTCGATGAAACTTTTGCACCTGTTGCTAGACTTGAAGCTATTCGAATACTACTTGCTTATACTAATCATCATAACATCATCTTATATCAAATGGATGTGAAAAGTGCATTCCTCAATGGTAAGCTTGAGGAAGAAGTATATGTTGCTCAGCCCCCAGGTTTTGAGGATCCAAAGAATCCAGACAAAGTCTTCAGACTCAAAAAGGCTCTTTATGGTCTCAAGCAAGCCCCTCGGGCATGGTATGATACATTGAAGGAATTCCTCATGAAGAAAGGCTTCAAACCTGGTTCACTCGATCCAACTCTTTTCACTAAATCCTATGATAATGAGCTATTTGTGTGTCAAATATATGTCGATGATATCATATTTGGCTGTACTGACAAACGATACAGTGATGAATTTGCTTACATGATGAGTGAAGAATATCATATGTCCATGATGGGGGAGCTGAAATTCTTCTTAGGTCTTCCAATTCGTCAACAAAGCAATGGAATCTTCATATCACACGAGAAATACCTCAAGGATGTTCTGAAGAAATTCGACATGCACGAATGCAAAGGTGCCAAGACTCCAATGCCTACCAACGGCCACCTCGGCACTCATGAAAATGTTAAAGATTTCGATCAGCAGGTATATCGTTCTATGATTGGCTCTTTATTGTATCTATGTGCATCTAGGCCAGATATAATGCTTAGTGTTTGCATGTGTGCATGTTTTCAAGAAAAACCGAAGGAATCACACCATAAGGCTATGAAACATATTCTTCGATACTTAGCTCACACACCAACACTAGGATTATGGTATCCCAAGGGCTCCAATCTTCATCTGGTAGGGTATTCTGACTCAGACTATGTTGGTGACCGTGTGGATCGCAAGTCAACCTCTGGCACATGCCATTTCCTCGGAAGATCACTAGTTTGCTGGTCCTCAAAGAAGCAGAACTGCGTATCACTCTCCACTGCCGAAGCTGAGTACATTGTTGCTGGTTCTTGTTGTGCTCAATTGCTATGGATGAAGCAAACCCTCAAGGACTACGGCATCAACATGAAGAATGTGCCTCTCTACTGTGACAATGAGAGTGCTATCAAGATTGCATACAACCCAGTACAGCACTCGAAGACCAAGCACATCCAGATTCGTCATCATTTTCTTCGGGACCATGTCCTCAAGGGCAATATCCTCATCGACCATGTGAAGACTGATGATCAACTGGCAGATATCTTCACTAAGCCCTTGGATGAGAAAAGGTTTTGCAAGTTGCGGTGTGAGCTAAATATCTTAGAATCTTCAAATGTTTTGTAAAAACATGCACACATCCTAACACTTATGCAAAGTTGATGACTTAGATGTGCAACACATGATGAATCGATTTTCTTCAACTCATGAAGAATGTCACTCTGAATGTGAAGAAATTAACGAAGAAATTGATTCTCAGGGCCCTACGACAATTGTACGCGGCGTCTGTAATCAACATTCTTATATGGTGGGTCACGCCACCGCCCAATGTGAAATTCCTCAAGTTGATTTTCTTCAAATGATCAATTTCCTCAAAATGTGTTTTTCTTCAAAACAGTTGTTCTTCAGTGTGATGATTTATCACAAAATCTTCAGAAACACTTGATGACTTTCATTTGACTAGATAGACTGTGATTTCAAGTCCTCAACAGCATTCACTTATTGCTATTTCTTCAAGATGATATTTTTGCTAAGTGAATGTGATCGGACCCTACATTCCCTCTATGCTATACTCATCCAGTCTATTCAATTCTTCATATGCATTCTACTTGAAACTTTGTTCAAAATCCTCAATGTGTCCGTGTCAGCTGATGATTTTGTGACAAAAATCCTCAAATCTTCAAAAATTGTTTCTTTAATACAAAGTAACTGAACCCCACTTCCCACGATCGGATAACCACGATCTCCACTATCTCCACCACACTATTCGGGAGCTACACGTGTCCTGCGGAGACGTAGAGGCAGGGGCGGTTTGGTTCGAAATTTTCGCGCCAATAGTAACTTTTGGCTATAAATATGTCCTTATCCCCCTCGGCATACTCTTCTTCGCTCCATCGCTCTCCTGCCATAGCATACACCACCGAACCCTAGCGCCATCGCTGGTAGTCTCGTCGCCGGTGAGGAAGAGCTTCACTGCCTCAACTTCTCCGTCGCCGGAACCACGCCGGAGTCGGACCATCTTCGTCCGCCGCCGCCGTACACTTCCTCTGTCGCCGGGTTAGGGTGCATTGGACACGCGACTGAAGAGCTTCTCCACACACAACTTTCTGTGTTCTTCGTGCGCACCTTCCAGGGTAAATAAATCCTATTTTTACAGCAAGTTAGATCTAAAATTTTACATCTTCTATGTGAAATCTGTTTTTCCTCAAGAAACGATAAGCACTTGATTCCTCAAACACTGCCTATCACCACATCATTGATGAACTTTGCTAAGCATCTAAGATTTTCACGAGATTCCTCAATTGTGCGAATTTTCGGATTTGTACAACTCTAGAACCCAAGAACAGTATCTTAGGCAAATTCCTCAACCACTGGTTATATTCCTCAAACTGTCAAACTTTTTCATTTTCCTCAAATCTGAGAATGCATATGACCTCTCCAAATTCCTCGCAACTATACTCTGTTCACAGGTACACACATGTCAGCTGATGAATCTCTCGGTTCTCATCACATTAACTCATTTGCAGTGTTTCTGGAAGAAACTCTTCAAGGCTCATCAGAATCCTCAAGAGTTCAAACTCATCAGCAAAATCCTCAACTGAAGAAAATAGAGGATGACAGAAAACAGAAGAGAGGAAAGAAACTTGAGCAAAACACAGCTCTGGATATCCCTGAGGATATTTACTTGGACTATTGCACGCCTGATGAAAATGAGACAATGGCTAAGAGAAAAATACGGCTGCACAAGATAGAACGCCGATGGGCAAAGGAATGGAAGGAATACAGGTTTGTGACTGCCAAGTATGCGAAGAAATTCGCTCTGAAGCCCCCTAGCAGACGGGCCCCACTGGAGGATCATCAAGTAGCACATCCCTCAAGCCTCAAGACCATTGATGACTATCCAAATGAGAAGGAAAAGCATCTGGCTAAGCTCAAGAAGCAGGCAGAAACTGCAGTGAGGAAATTCAATGAATCCTCGGCTGCTGCTACTTCCTCTGCCGCTGAGACCTCTGGTTCAGAAATTCCTCAACCACACTCTGTGCCGTCAAAGCCAAGGGCTCGAAAGCCTCAAGAGAAGTCTGCTCAGGCTTCAATCACAAAACCCTCAGCACCAAAACCGTCAACACCAAAACCATCAGCGTCAAAGCCCTCAGTACCAATCTCCTCAGTACCAAAATCCTGAGCTCCACCTCCAAAGCCTCAAGAGAAACCAGTACAGAAGCAGGTCATGAAGCCTACGACCGCCAGCTCCAACTCCTCACTCCTAGCTGTAACCAGCTCGGAGACAAAGTCTTCACCACCTCCTGCGAAGACTTTGGTAACTGCTGAACATGCAACTCTGCCAAGCCCCAGCAAAATAATCATCGTCCCATCTGCATCAGATGACAGTGATGAATATGATGATCAAACCCTGCAAGCCATCATCAGAAACAAGCAGGAAAGAGTAGCTTAAGCATCAGGCAGTGCCATTCCTCTGTTCATGGACCCCAAGGTCCTCCTTGACTACATCAACATCTGGTATGAGGACCCAAACACTCCGCTTGATGATTTGAAACTTCCCCCTGGCATCAGCCACATGGTGGCCACTTTCATAAATGAAGCCAAGTGGAAAGAACAGCAGGCCAGGCAGGCCAAAGTTGCAAAGATTAAAAAGGAGAAATTCCTCAGGCAGAATCTCCTCAAATTAACTCCTGATGCACTGGTGACAAAACATGCAGAGCTGAAGAAATTGACTGACAAGTACGCCAAGCTGTCAGATCGAAAAAGCCTCAAGAGCAATTTCATCAAGCTGGCCACAAGTGTTGTTGATGACTACAACAAGAGAACCGCACCCCGAGCGCCAACTCCTCAGCCCTTGATTGAGGAGCCAGCAGATGAATCTCCTCATGATGAGGAAACTCCTCAAGCTCATGAAGTACACCAAGAGCGTCGTGTTGATGAACCGGCTATTGAAGAAATCATCATGGAAACTCCAGCTGATAAATTTGCTGCAGCTGATGAGACTGCCCCTGACCCAGTTGCTTCCCCAAAGCAAGCTGATGACTCTGTTCCAGCTGGTTCCTCAATACCAGCTGAAGAATCTGTCAAGAAAACCCCTTCACCAAAAGCTTCAACGGTGAAGAAGATGACTCCGTCTGCATCAGACGTGAAGAAAACCAGGGCTGCTGAGAAGGAAGCCAAGAAGAGAAAGGCCTCCTCAGCAGAAGAAGAAACAGAGGCCAAGCGCCTCAAAGCACTTGAAGAAACTACTCCTCTGGACCCTGTGCCACTGAATATCGCTCCTTCCTATGAAATGGTCATCATTGATGATCTAGCGAAAAAGGCAGATGAGGAAATGAAAGATGTCGCCTCTGAGGAACACACTGATGAGGAAATTCAGATAGACGACAGTCCTCAACCTTTCAATCCTCAAACAGACAATGTTCAAGCATCAGCTGCACCAGCTGATGAAACTGTCTCTGCCACCAAGCCAGCTGAGGAAGAACAAACTGAAAATCCTCAAGCTGATGAAATTCAACACTCTGAGCAGAATCCTCAAGATGAGGAACAGGCTGATCTAACTCCTCCAACTGAGCAAGAAGCAGAAATTCCTCAGCCTGAAGCACAACCAGAGCCATCTCCTCAGCCTGACGCCCAGCAAGCACCATCTCCTCAGCCTGAAGTACCAGCTGCTGAAATTCCTCACCCTGAGGAACATGCTGAAGAGAATGCACCTGCCCAAGACAATGCATTCGTCGTGCTCAACCCAGAGACTGCTATTGTTGTCTCCCCTCCTATTCCTCAGCAAAATCTTCAGCCAGTTCAGCGTCAGCCGTTCTCCAAGCGTCCAAAGTTTTAAAAGGAAAATTTCTTTGAAGAACGCATGTACTTCATCGGAGAGAACCCCTATGACAAGCCTCAAATGAGGCATCTGAAGTTTTGGACTAGGACTCAGATGAACTACTATGCCTCTGTGCTCTATGGACGAAACAAGATATTCCAGCACAGGCATATTCCTCATGTTGAGCTTGAAGCAATACCGTGCCTGGAGCCAGTCCTTAGTGTCGTTCATGATGCAGGTTTACTCCCAATGTGCTCCAACATATCTGACTGGAACAGCGAGTTAATTCTTCAGTTCTATGCCACTCTTCACATATCTGGCAACCCTGAAGACATTAACACATGGGTGTTTGATTGTATGACCCAAAACACTCACTACAAGGTTCCTGCTACTGAACTCCTCAGAGAACTGCCCGTACCAATTCCCTCAGATGAGGCTGTGAAGCTTTATGGTGAGCGTGAGCTGCCAAATGGAATGATGGAAGTCCTCATGAAGCCTTTGGCTGAAGGAAAATTGCCGAGAACAACCTTCCTCGTCCACGAGCTCAAGTACACACCCAGGTTTGTCTACAGAATCCTCTGCAGTGTGCTCGCACTGATCAAAGACCATGACGATGAAGAAGATGTTGTAGGCCTCATGAAGAATATCCTCTTCAACATCATTCATGGTATTCCTATCAACATCCATGATTTCTTCTTAAGGACTTTGGCCGACAATGCTATGTGTCCTTTTGATCACAAGATATATGCCCCATGGATCATGAGATTCATCAGGACAAGGACAGACATCAACTTTCTCGCTGAGTGCCAAAACCATGTTGATTATATGCCTCCTATCCGGGTCAACAAGAAGACTTTCGAGTCCATTGAAGGCAAAGGAAAATCTGTGATTGAAGAAGGCAGTAGGCCCCTTGATGGCCAGTTCAGAGAGCCAGAAGCTTATTCCTCATGGGATGATACTGAGACTCGTCCGGCAAGCCCCATCCCTCCTCGCGTGATGAATACTAGAGAGCTCCTCCTCAGTCTTCACCAGAAGGTGGATCGCAACCACAAATGGGTCAAATGCCAGTTTGGTGCCATTGTGAAAACCCTCACTGAAACACAGAACTCTGTGAAGCTCAACCATCACTATCTGCATGAGGTTTTTGATCGCACCTGGGCTACACTTGCACATCTGAAGACTCAGACTGAGCTTGAAGAAATGGACTTTGAGCGAGACTTTGAATGGTCGTGGCCTCCCAAGAAGAAGTTCAGGCCTATTCCAGTGCCAGACCTTGAAGACAGCTCCTGATGGGGTCATAGTCCTAGGGTAGGGTCATAGGCCTGTCCTACAGGTCCTACCCAAGGACTACCCCACGCAAGGGACAGGACCTTAAGTATGCCCGACTGTATTAAGGTGCCCCCATCATCCAGTCGGTAACGGGCCCAGAATCATCCAGTCGGAGACTAAGACTCGGAGGACACCGGACCTACCGACTGGATACACTCGGTGCGTCGTAACCTCCCTGGAGGGAAACTGTCGTACGTTTCCGGGTGCATTAACTAGCATTTATAGCATACGTTACCTGTAACGCATGCATTTAATCGCCACTACTCCACCCTTGAATCAGAACCGTTGTGGAGGGCAGCGCACTCTATATAAGCCTCCCTCCCCCACTGGTAAAAGGGTTAGAAAAACATTGTACTCCATATTACACTCGGTAACAAGCTCCAAGAGCACTGAGACGTAGGTCTATTACCTCCACCGTAGAGGGGCCTGAACTCATACATCCTCGCCGTAGCTAGGACTCTGCCCATCTCATTCGTACCCTACACATCTACTGTCAGGCTTATACCCACGACAGTTGGCGCCCACCGTGGGGCAGGCGTCTAAGCGACTTCCGGCGAGTTTGCGACTACTTCCTTTCATCATGTCGTCCGGTGGAGTTTCGAGCATGGGTCACCAGATCCTCTTTGGTGCTCTCTCCTTCGTCGTCGACGATTCAGCGTGGCTTCGGGAGGCACCTCTTGACGTCAAGGCGCTTCCCCGTCGCGGGGCCACGCACTTCCGTGCCGGCGCTCGCGGCGTTCTTCTTCTCCAACAATCAGCTCCATTGCCGGCTTGCACCTTCATCACGCGCCGCAGCAGGCGATCTCGCTGTCCGCGTCTACAACGTTGGGTGCAGCATGCCCGAGCGTGCCAGTTCGCGTCCTCTCAGGTGGCAGTCCTGGAGTCTGTTGTAGTCGCCCCACGCTCCTAGTGCTCGGACTCGGTTCCGACTGAGCTTCCTACCGAGTACGTGGGTCGTGGGCCTGCAGCAGAAGTACACATGGCCAACTCCCATGAAGATCCTCGTCAAGCCGACCGAGGTAAAGTTGGCGAAGCATCCGGTGCGCGTCGTCCGCCTCGTCGTTCTGCCAGCCGGCACACTCGGCGGAGCAACGTGGAGGTGTTCCGCACACCTCTCCTCAACCTGGCCGCGGCTGCCCAGATTGCTGATTCCCTCCAGCCGACTGATTCAGAGGCAGGAAGGGGAATTGAACAAATCCGAGCCCTGTTGCGCACGGCGCAACAGCAGAATTCGGCAGTCTCCCAGTCACACAATCGGATCCGCAATAGTTCCGTCCATGCAAACACGCATAGATCGGTTCACAGCCCTGGATCTCATCAGTATCGTCGTCGCTCACGCACCCCTCAGCGGGGTGGGCCCTACGGGTCCCGGCATCATGATGATCGGCATTCAGTCGGCGACACCTACGACCCAAGACCCGACGCAAGGGGCCGAATAGCTCAGCGAAGAGTTGACAGGGGTCGAGCCCACCGCGATGGCCGCGATATGGACCGTCCGAGTGGAAGCAGGGCCATTGTATCTGGCCCCGAATGTTTTAGTCGAGCCATCCGCTCGGCTGATATCCCGCCCAACTTCCGATTGGCTGCGGGAATCGGTAAATTCTCAGGAGAGTCCAAGCCCGAAACATGGCTAGACGACTACCGAGTGGCGGTCCAGATCGGAGGAGGAGACGACCATGTCGCTATGAAGCACCTCCCTCTGATGCTCGACGGCTCGGCCCGAGCTTGGCTGAACCAGTTGGCCCCCTCAAGCATTTACAGTTGGGCAGATCTAGCCCGAGTGTTCATCAGAACCTTCGAAGGAACGTGCAAGCGCCCTACAGGTCTTGTGGAGCTTCAACACTGTGTCCAGAAGGCAAATGAGCCCTTGCGCGACTTCATCCAGCGATGGACGACTCTTTACCACACGGTGGAGAACGTCACCGAGCATCAAGCAGTCTGCGCCTTCAAGGCAGGCGTGCGGTACAGGGAGCTGTACTTGAAGTTTGGTCGGACCGGCGACATCTCCATGAGCAAGATGATGGAGATAGCAACTCGCTATGCAAATGGCAAAGAAGAGGACCGCATCCGGAGCGGTAAACACAAGACAGTCGGCGATGCCGACGGAGGTAACACTCGGAAGCAGAAACCGAAGGTTCCGCCCACACCGCAAGCAGAAGCTGCAGCTGTAACCAGCGCCAAATTCAAGGGCAAAGGGAAAGCGTAGTTCACCCCCAAGAAAAAGCCTTTCAACAATCCCATCCTGGACCAGCCTTGTCCAATCCATACGAAGATGGATGAGGAAGGTAACCCCATATACGCAAAGCACACCACTCGGTAGTGCCGTCTCCTGATCCAGGGTTTCAGCGAAGGGCAGCCGAGTGAGAAAGATCCTGAACAGAATGAGGAGGACAAAGAGGATCCGTTCCCCCAAGTCCATGCAACCCTCATGATCTTCGCTGACGTCGAAAGCAAGAGTCGACTGAAGCTAGTAAACAGAGAAGTCAACATGGCCGTTCCGACTGCCCCTAAGTTTCTCAAATGGTCTCAGACTGCGATTACCTTCGATCAGTCGGATCATCCAACGCATGTTCCCACCCCAGGAAGGCAGGCTCTAGTCGTCGACCCGGTGGTGGAAGGAGTCCGACTGCGCAAAGTCCTAATGGACGGTGGCAGCGGGTTGAATATTATGTACGCCGACACTCTCAAGGGAATGGGCATTCCGATGTCCAGACTCAGCGAGAGCAATATGCAGTTCCACGGAGTCGTCCCAGGGCGGAAGGCCAAATCACTCGGCCAGATCGCATTGGAGGTCATCTTCGGCTCCGACAAGAACTTTCGCAAGGAGAAGCTCACGTTTGAGGTGGTGGACTTCCAGAGCGCTTACCATGCAATTCTGGGCCACCCGGCATATGTGAGTTTCATGGCACGACCGTGTTATGTGTACTTGAAGTTCAAAATGCCCGGTCCAAGAGGCGTTATCACCATCACCGGCAACCGCCAGTGAGCCGAGGAGTGTCTGCAAGAGGGGTCGAGGATCGTCGACCAGCAGATGGCTATACTCGAGCTCGAAGAGTACAAGAAGATAGTCGACCCCGCCGACTTAATGCGCTCAAAGAAGCCAGCTTCTGAGTCCGCGTTCCAGTCGGCGGGAGAGACTAAGAAGGTCAGCATCCACCCGACGGACGAGTCTGCCGCCCCGACGAACATCTCCACCACCCTGGATCCCAAATAGGAAGCCGAGCTCACCCAATTCCTCCGTGAGAACTGGGACATCTTCGCATGGAAGACATCTGACATGCCGGGTGTACCTAGGGAGTTGGCTGAGCACCGACTGCATGTGGATCCCGCTGCTCGGCCCGTCCGAGAGCGCCTGCAACGGTCCGCCGCGCACAAAAGGAAGGCAATCGGAGAAGAGGTGGCTAAGATGCTAGCGGCCAGATTCATTCGCGAGGTTCACCACTCCGAGTGGCTCGCCAATGTAGTCATGGTGCCCAAGAAGGACAAGTCACTCCGAATGTGCATTGACTTCAAGCACCTCAATAAGGTCTGCCCGAAAGATCATTTTCCGCTCCCCGCATAGATCAAATTGTCGATTCAACTGCGGGGTGCGAGCGTTTATCATTTCTTGATGCCTACTCGGGTTATCATCAGATCCGTCTGTATGGTCCCGATGAGTTGAAAACAGCTTTCATCACCCCGTTTGGGTGCTTCTGCTACATCACCATGCCTTTCGGTCTGAAGAATGCAGGAGCTACCTTTATGCGCATGATCCAAAAATGTCTCCTCGACCAGATCGGTCGCAATGTGGAGGCATACATGGATGATATCGTAGTCAAGTCCCGCAAAGGTTCCGACCTGCTGACTGACTTGGCAGAAACATTCGCCAACCTTCGTAGGTACGATATCAAGCTAAATCCTGCCAAGTGTTCATTCGGTGTTCCCAGCGGAAAGTTACTCGGTTTCTTCGTTTCCGAACGAGGGATCGACGTTAACCCCGAAAAGATCGGGACCATCATCCGAATGGAGAGGCCGGTTAGAATACACGATGTTCAACGACTCACAGGTTGCTTAGCAGCTTTGAGTAGGTTCATCAGTCGACTCGGCGAAAAAGCACTTCCTCTGTACCGACTCATGAAGAAATCAGATACCTTCAAGTGGACAGACGAAGCTCAAGTCGCGTTCGACGACCTCAAAGTCCTACTTTCCACCCAGCCGGTTCTTACTGCTTCGCTCAGTAAAGAGCCCCTTCTTCTGTATATCGCGGCTACAAATCAAGTCGTCAGCACTGTTCTTACAGTCGAGCGAGAAGAAGAAGGCAAAGCATACAAAGTTCAGCGGCCAGTGTACTACGTCTCCGAAGTCCTGACACCTTCCAAGCAGAGGTATCCCCATTATCAAAAGCTTATCTATGGGATCTATATGACTGCAAAGAAGGTGGCTCATTATTTCCAAGACCACTCGGTATCTGTCGTTTCTGATGCTCCGTTGTCGGAAATTCTCCACAATCGGGACGCATCAGGCCGAGTGGCGAAGTGGGCGATGGAGATGCTGTACTGCGACATCAAGTTCGAGGCCAAGAAAGCTATTAAGTCTCAAGCCCTGGCTGACTTTATAGCAGAATGGGTAGAACAACAGCAACCGACTCACATCTAATCGGCTCATTGGACAATGATCTTCGATGGGTCTAAGATGTTGAATGGATCCGGCGCTGGTGTTGTGATCGTATCACCAAAGGGTGACAAGCTCAAGTATGTGCTTCAGATACACTTTGATTCCTCTAACAATGAGGCAGAGTATGAAGCTCTTCTCTACGTATTGCGCATGGCCATCTCACTCGGCGTTCGTCGCCTGATGGTCTACGGCGATTCAGACTTGGTGGTCAACCAAGTGATGAAAGAGTGGGACGTAAGGAACCCCACTATGACGACCTACTGCAATGCAGTCAGGAAGCTGGAGAAGAAGTTTGAAGGTCTAGAACGTCATCATGTTCCAAGACTGAAGAACCAAGCGGCGGACGAGTTGGCGAAGCTCGGATCCACTCGGAGACCCGTTCCGAGTGATGTCTGCCTCGAGCACCTCCATCTTCCGTCAATCAAAGAAGATCCCTTCACGGAAGAGCCAGTACAACCCAAGAGCGCAACAGACCCGACTGAAGTCGATGTGCCTGCTATGGTTGATCTGGTCACAGAGATTCTGGTAATCATTCCCGATTGGACTGTGCCGATTATGGCATATATCCTAAGGCAAGAACTTCCAGAAGATGAAGTCCAAGCCCGACAAATAGTTCGCAGGTCGAAGGCGTTCACTGTCATTGATGGTCAATTGTATAAGGAGAGTGTTTCAGGCGTTCTCCAACGTTGCATTTCCCCAGAGGAAGGACAGTTGATCCTGGAGGATATCCACTCGGGAACCTGCGGCCATCATGCTTCTTCAAGAGCAATCATCGCCAAGGCGTTCAGGGCTGGATTCTTCTGGCTGCAGGCTAACGAAATGGCCAAAGCTATGGTCGATCGATGCGAAGGCTGTCAGTTCTACTCCAACAAGTCCCACAAGCCAACATCTGCACTAAAGACAATCCCTCTTGTGTGGCCGTTTGCAGTTTGGGGATTAGACACGGTCGGACCATTCAAGACAGGCCAAGGAGGCTACACACATCTGTTGGTGGCAGTCGACAAGTTTACAAAGTGGATAGAAGCCAAGCCCATCAAGAAACTCGACACCTCCACAGCCGTGAAGTTTGTCTGAGACATTATCTTCAGATTCGGAGTGCCTCACAGCATAATCACGGACAATGGGACTAACTTCGACTCGGACAGATTCAAAGGTTTCTGCGCGAGACAAGGTATCCGAGTGGATTTTGCTTCCGTAGCACATCCGCAATCCAATGGACAAGCTGAGCGTGCAAATGGACTTATCCTTCAAGGTTTGAAGCCTCGACTCTTGCGAGAGATAGGACATGCTGCTGGTGCATGGGTAACCGAGTTACCTTCAGTGCTTTGGGGTCTCCGCACCACTCCGAACAGATCAACAGGGCGATCACCGTTCTTCCTCGTCTATGGAGCAGAAGCGGTCCTTCCGAGTGACCTGCTTCACAATGCCCCGCGAGTCGAGCTCTTCTCCGAAGCCGAAGCAGAACAAGCAAGGCAAGATGGAGTCGATCTTCTAGAGGAAGAGCGCGAGATGGCACTTACTCGCTCAACAATTTATCAGCAAGATCTGCGACGTTTTCACGCACGACATGTCAGAAGCCGCACGTTCCAGGCTGCGATTTGGTGCTCCGAGTGGATCAGCAAAGACCACACAAGTTGGCTCCGGCCTGGGAAGGTCCTTTCATCATTTCAAAGGTGCTGAACAACGGGGCATACAGACTCTACAACATTCATAAGGAGACCGACGAACCCCGCGCGTGGAACGGAGACCTCCTCAAGCGTTTTTATACGTGATCGCCGACTGAAGCAGTGTAACGAACAAGTTTTGGAGAAATAATATACAACAGATTCAATTTCTTTTGCAGATTCAGAGTTCTTCCGTGGTTGCAGACTACGGTCACACACAAAAAAAAAACTTAGCTGCGATCCCGAATCGCCTAAGTAACACCTTCCTTCGAGTGTGCACTTCACGTCGCACTCGGGAACTTAGCTGCGATCCCGAATCACCTAAGTAACACCTTCCTTCGAGTGTGCACTTCACATCGCACTCGGGGACTTAGCTGCGATCCTGCATCGCCTAAGTATTAACTTCCTCCGAGTGTGCACTTCATGTCGCACTCGGGGACTTAGCTGCGATCCTGCATCGCCTAAGTATTAACTATCTCCGAGTGTGCACTTCACGTCGCACTCGGGGGCTTAGCTACGATCCTGCATCGCCTAAGTATTAACTTCCTCCGAGTGTGCACTTCACGTCGCACTCGGGGACTTAGCTGCGATCCTGCATCGCCTAAGTATTAACTATCTCCGAGTGTGCACTTCACGTCGCACTCGGGAACTTAGCTGCGATCCCGAATCGCCTAAGTAACACCTTCCTTCGAGTGTGCACTTCACGTCGCACTCGGGGACTTAGCTGCGATCCTGCATCGCCTAAGTATTAACTTCCTCCGAGTGTGCACTTTACGTCACACTCGGGGACTTAGCTACGATCCTGCATCGCCTAAGTATTAACTTCCTCCGAGTGTGCACTTTACGTCACACTCGGGTACTTAGCTGCGATCCTGCATCGCCTAAGTATTAACTTCCTCCGAGTGTGCACTTTACGTCACACTCGGGGACTTAGCTGCAATCCTGCATCGCCTAAGTATTAACTTCTCCGAGTGTGCACTTCACATCACACTCGGGGACTTAGCTGCGATCCTGAATCGCCTAAGTATTAACTATCTCCGAGTGTGCACTTCACGTCGCACTCGGAGGCTTAGCTGCGATCCTGCATCGCCTAAGTATTAACTTCTCCGAGTGTGCACTTCACATCACACTCGGGGACTTAGCTGCGATCCTGAATCGCCTAAGTATTAACTATCTCCGAGTGTGCACTTTACGTCACACTTGGGAACTTAGCTGCGATCCCGAATCGCCTAAGTAACACCTTCCTTCGAGTGTGCACTTCACGTCGCACTCGAGGACTTAGCTGCGATCCTGCATCGCCTAAGTATTAACTGTTGGAAATATGCCCTAGAGGCAATAATAAAATGGTTATTATCATATTTCCTTGTTCATGATAATCGTCTATCGTTCATGCTATAATTGTATTAACAGGAAACACTAATACATGTGTGAATGAATAGATCACAATGTGTCCCTAGCAAGCCTCTAGTTAGCTAGCTCGTTAGTCAATAGATGATCATGATTTCCTGATCATGGACATTGGATGTCATTGATAACGGGATCACATCATTGGGAGAATGATGCGGTGGACAAGACCCAATCCTAAGCCTAGCACTAGATCGTATTGTTCGTATGCTAATGCTTTTCTAATGTCAAGTATCTTTTCCTTCGACCGTGAGATTGTGCAACTCCCGGATACCGTAGGAGTGCTTTGGGTGTATCAAACGTCACAACGTAACTGGGTGACTATAAAGGTGCACTGCGGGTACCTCCGAAAGTGTCTGTTGGGTTGGCACGAATCGAGATCGGGATTTGTCACTCCGTGTGACGGAGAGGTATCTCTGGGCCCACTCGGTAGAACATCATCATGAGCTCAATGTGACTAAGGAGTTAGTCACACGATGACGTTCTACGGAACGAGTAAAGAGACTTACCGGTAACGAGATTGAACAAGGTATAGGTATACCGACGATCGAATCTCGGGCAAGTTCTATACCGACAGACAAAGGGAATCGTATACGGGATTGATTGAATCCTTGACATCGTGGTTCATCCGATGAGATCATCGTGGAGCTAGTGGGAGCCACCATGGGTATCCAGACCCCGCTGATGGTTATTGGCCAAAGAGGTGTCTCGGTCATGTCTGCGTGTCTCCCGAACCCGTAGGGTCTACACACTTAAGGTTCGATGACGCTAGGGTTATAGGGAATTGTTATACGAGATTACCGAAAGTTGTTCGGAGTCCCGGATGAGATCCAGGATGTCACGAGGAGCTCCGGAATGGTCCGGAGGTAAAGATTGATATATAGGACGGATGGTTTCGGAGACCGGAAGTGTTTCGGGCATCACCGGTAACGTACCGGGACCACCGGGACCACCGGAGGTGGTCCCGGGGGACCACCGAAGGGGGGCTGCGACCCCAAGAGGTAAGATGGGCTAAGTGGGGGTGGGAACCAGCCCCTAGTTGGGCTGGTGCGCCTCCCCACTCAGCCCATGGCGCAGGGGAAAGAAAAAGAGGGGGGGAACCCTAACTCAGGTGGGCCTTAGGCCCACCAGAGGGGTGCGCCACCCCTCCTCCCCATCTGGCCGCCACAAACCCCATCTGGGAGGGCTGCCGCACCCCCTAGGGTGGGAACCCTAGGGGTGGCACCCCCTCTCCCCTTCCCCTATATATAGTGGGCACTTTTGGCCTTTGGAGGACACAGTTTTCCCTCTCCCTCGGCGCAGCCCTGCACTTCTTCCTCCTCCTCTCTGCCGGCGCTTGGCGAAGCCCTGCCGGGAGACCTCGTCTCTCCACCAACACCACACCGTTGGATCAAGGTGGTCTTCTTCCCCAACCTCTCCCTCCTCCTTGTTGGATCAAGGTGCGG
This sequence comes from Hordeum vulgare subsp. vulgare, assembly GCF_904849725.1. Taxonomy (NCBI): domain Eukaryota; kingdom Viridiplantae; phylum Streptophyta; class Magnoliopsida; order Poales; family Poaceae; genus Hordeum; species Hordeum vulgare. The sequence goes on along the minus strand of NC_058522.1, from coordinate 329,679,274 downwards.
GAGACGTCACCGGGCTGCACGTGTGTTGAACGCGGAGGTGCCGTTGTTCGGCACTAGATCGGAATCACCGCGAGTACGACTCCATCAACCGCGTTCTAGCAAATGCTTCCGCTTAGCGATCTTCAAAGGTATGAAGATGCTCTTACCCCTCTCTCGTTGCTGGTCTCTCCATAGGAAGATCTGAACATGCGTAGGAAATTTTTTGAATTTATGCTACGTTACCCAACATTAACTTCCTCCGAGTGTGCACTTCACATCACACTCGGGGACTTAGCTGCGATCCTGCATCGCCTAAGTATTAACTTCCTCCGAGTGTGCACTTTACGTCACGCTCGGGGACTTAGCTGCGATCCTGCATCGCCTAAGTATTAACTATCTCCGAGTGTGCACTTTACGTCACACTCGGGGACTTTGCTGCGATCCTGCATCGCCTAAGTATTAACTATCTCCGAGTGTGCACTATACGTCACACTCAGGGACTTAGCTGCGATCCTGCATCGCCTAAGTATTAACTTCTCCGAGTGTGCACTTCACATCACACTCGGGGACTTAGCTGCGATCCTGCATCGCCTAAGTACTAATCTTCCTTCGAGTGTGCACTTCACGTCGCACTCGGAGGCTTACCTGCGATCCTGCATCGCCTAAGTATTAACTTCCTCCGAGTGTGCACTTTACGTCACACTCGGGGACTTAGTTGCGATCCTGCATCGCCTAAGTATTAACTTCCTCCGAGTGTGCACTTTACGTCACACTCGGGGACTTAGTTGCGATCCTGCATCGCCTAAGTATTAACTTCTCCGAGTGTGCACTTCACATCACACTCGGGGAATTAGCTGCGATCCTGCATCGCCTAAGTACTAGCCTCCTCCGAATGTACACTATACGTTACACTCGGGAACTTAGCACTGATCATGAATCACCTAAGTCCTAATATTCTACGAGTACACATTAAGTGTTCAACTCCAAACAGCATTCAAGCAAAAGAATAAGTGTTTTCGTTGTGACTCCAACAGTCTAGACACGATAACAGACTCGGTGCGGATCAAGCTTACCCGCACCGATCTAAAAGTATGACGGCCAACAGAAGTGGCCAGAATATCTTACAGGCAAACACTCGGCATACCGAGCATAACATCTGATTACGCGTCAGCTGGGCCGGCGTCAGGACTAGAGGACTCCACAAAAGTGTCCAAGTCAATTCCATCAGCAATGCGGGTGGCAGTCTCGAGGAACGTCTCCATGAAGTCTTCGAATTGAAGTTTCTTCGTGTTAGCGACCTTCAACGCTTTCAGCTTATCTTCCCGCACCTCCTTGCAATGGACTCGGACCAACGACAGCGCAACATCAGCACCGCACCGCGCTGCCAATTTCTTCCAAGATTGCACTTGGTTCGGCACCTCCTCCAGTCGGCTCGTTAGGGTCTCCATCTCCTCCCGCGACTCGTCTTCCGGCCAAAGTTCCTTGTTAATTCGGCCGACGACTTCTCTCAGTCGACCGATGAAAGGACCTACTTTGCTAGCACGGATTTGTGCTCGAAGCAGATCCCGATTGGCGTCCTCACCGAGTGGAACTTTGTCCTTAACAGACCGTTCCACAGCCGCCGTTTCAGCTTCAGGGTCTTCGCAAAAGTCTGCCACCAACAAGCAAGCAGGCAATGAAAACCGAATGTCGGGCACACGATAAAGCCACTCGACAAAGCATAAGACTTACCAGCCAGACAAGTCATCATTTGCTCAGCCCAGTCGGTGACATACTTCTCTTGAGCTATGCACCTTCTGTTCAGGGCGCCCATCTGATTATGCAGATCGGTCCTATGTTTCCTCATCATCTGCGTCTCCGCCGTCAATACCCTGTTTTCCACCCGAGCTTCTTCCAAGGACTTTTCTCGCGCTTCCAGAGCGTCCTTCATACCAGCCATGGCAAGCATTGCAGCTTCCAGTTCACTAGCATATTGATTCCTCTCCGCTCTGAGGGCTTCATAAGAAGTTCCCATATCACAAGTTTTCTACAACACGAAACAAAGGGTTATCAGCAACTTTTTCAATACACACTACGTTCTTCAGACCCCTGCCGACGCAAGCAGTCGACAGCGGTCTCGGGGACTACACCCAGTGGGTTCACTAAGAGTGACCCCACTGGCATGCAACTCAAGCAGGTCTGCCCTATGGAGGTGCGATTTTTCACCTACGCCTCCGAGGCTAAAGCTACTCCACATGTGTGCAGTTTACTCTAGGGAACTCTTACCGCAAGAGTGCTCCGACTGCAGTAAGTACTTGCACTCAGAAATCGTGTCTACGGACACGACAAAAATAAAGACCAAATGTATAAAGACAACTGTCGGTGCAAGCACTCGACAGAAGTCTCGAGGACTACACCCACTGGGTTCACTCGGAGTGAACCCATTGCAAACAACAGACTACGACAACACCCACTGGGTTACAGAAGAAAAGTAAGTACTTACTAGGGTACTTACTCGGATGTCATCGCGCAGCTCCAAGCTCCGCTGATATAAAGCTGCAGCGGAGTCATAAACCCTCTTGGCCTCTCCGGCCATCAGCTCCGCCTGAACCATGGTCCCCTTGACCGCTCCCACCTGCTCCTCCGGGACACACCGAATGTTGAATTCGGCGTTTGACGAACCGGGAATCGGGGGGAGATCCTGGTTCATCCCAAGGTTCCCCCCAGTAGGTTCCTCGCCCGTCAGCGCCGGTTCAGTCGGCGGAGGCACTTCGTTTGGTAGAGCGTCGGCGGCAGGGGCAGCGGCAGGAGGATTAGCCTCAGGGACAGGCTCTTCGACGGGCTCCGCGGTCGGGTCAGCTCTCCCCCCTGACAAGCCGAATAACAGAGTGCTTCAGAAGAAGAAAGAGATGGCGCAGTCTGCAGGAATAAAATACCCGACTCTCCCACAACGTACCTGGCTGTGATGAAACGACATTATCCGCGTCCATGGGGTCGTCCCCTTGGCGAGCCGGCGAGGTCGCAGAAGTGGCAACCCTGTCGAGTGAAGACCATTCTACTTGTAAAACAAGAGTTCACTCGGTCAACAGAAAGGACCGAAAACTAGATTCGCTTACGTGGAGGTGACGGGGATGGCCACCCTCATCCGCGGCAGAGCCTTCCGAGGTTTGGACCCGCTTGATTTGGGTGCCTTGGAGGACTGGCCCGCAGGTTCAGCGGCTGCATCCTTGGCTCTTTTGGTACCTCGAACACTCGGTGCAGCCGGGGAAGCAGGCAGGGCACTCGGCGACACAGGGGGAACTAAAGGGACGGCAGACTTTTGCCGACGCCTATTCCGATGCTCTGGTCGCTGAGGCGGCGAGTCTGGCTCTTCATCCTTTTCCTCTTCCTCGCTGTTTTCCTCCTCCGACTCTCCGCTGTCGAAGATGTATTCATCGCTCTCCACGCTTCCCTCCTGGCTGCCTTCTTCATCTTCCTCCTCTAGTTTCCCGCTCGAGACGGGGGAGAACCAGTTGGTCCACGCCTGCAGTCGGAAACGTTAAGCATCACGCGGAGATATAAATGAGTTGCTGAAATCAAGGCAGTTCAACGCACTCGGCTAATGCTACTCACCTGATTCGGTGGAGGGTTGTCCGTACCATAAGGCGCCACTCGGCGGGCCCCCTTGGGATTCTCACAGGGACCCGTGATTTGGAGCACCTTTGAGGTCACCTTCTCCTCGAGAATGCCCTCCACGTTGGTCCGAGTGGAGTCTTCAGGTCCTGCGTAGTGCCACATAGCGTGGTGGCGGGCTTGCAGGGGCTGGATTCGCCGACCGATGAAGACTTCCAGCAAGTCCATCCCAGTGACCCCCCTCCTGACAACATCCGCGAGTGCCTCAACCAAAGGCTGGATGTCTTTCTTCTCCGCTTTCGAGAGAGCGAGTTGATTGGGTGGAGCAGGGCGGTCTAGACTGAATGGAGGCAGCCCAGTCGACGCGTTCGGACAGGCCATGTCCTGGCAGTAGAACCACGTCGACTGCCAGTTCCTAACCGACTCACTCAACTGCAGAGCAGGGTAAATACTCCGATTCTTCTTCTGAAACCCTAAACCCCCACAGAGCTAGAGGAGATGCGTCTTGTCATCCGATTGACTAAGACATTTTATGGTTTGGGAGCGGACGGAAAAGATGTGTTTGAATAAACCCCAATGGGGAGGACAACCAATAAAGCATTCGCATAAAACGATGAAGGCAGAAAGGTGGACGATGGCATTCGGAGGGAAATGATGGAGTTGTGCACCAAAATGATTCATGATACCCTTGAAGAAAGGGTGGGGGCAGAGAGAAACCTCGGTGAACGTGGCTGAGGAGCAAGACGCGCTCCCCCTCCCGTGGTGCCGGCTCAACCTCGTCGTCCGCCGGCAACCTCCAAGATTTATGCACGAGTTGGCCGTGCTCTACCAACTCCAGCAGGTCCCCCACCGTCACTGTGGAGGGGAGAAAGTCTCCCTGGATCCATCCCGCTGGCAATGGCCGCTGCCGCCGCTGAGCAGCCGCCGCCTTGCCCTTCTTCTTCCTTGCCTCCATCTTGCTGGTCTGGCCCTTGGTCATGGCGGCGATGGCGAGCTTCCGAGAAGGATGGGAAGAGAAAGGTGTATGAGCGCAAGAGGTGGCGAGGAAGACGGAGCAAGCAAGAGCAGAGGATTCGGCGAGCGTAACCGAAGGGTCTCGTCGGCCAGAGTTAAATAGAACACCGATTGGGTCGCTGGCGAGCAGGCCCGAAATCTTATCCGCCCAACCAGCCGCGGTGATATCGGCAGAAGAGTTGAAGGCGCGAGGATCGAGGAGTCAGGCGCTACTCGAGCGCGCTAACGTCGCCCCCGTTAAGCGCGCGGAACCCGAAATTTGAGATCCCGGAAAATCCGCCGCTGTCAGTTGACCGGTCGTGTCAAAAGATGCCGCGAAAGCACTCGGTTCCCGACAGTCCGTTCCGCAGAACACATTCACTCGGATCATTGGCCAGGAGAGATAGAATGGATAGAGGCAAGCAATGCCCAAGCCGAACCTAGTCCAGTCGGATCTGAGCATCGAGCACTGCTTTGACGTTTCAACCCTAATCCATTCGGGGACTAATGACGGGGTCATAGTCCTAGGGTAGGGTCATAGGCCTGTCCTACAGGTCCTACCCAAGGACTACCCCACGCAAGGGACAGGACCTTAAGTATGCCCGACTATATTAAGGTGCCCCCATCATCCAGTCGGTAACGGGCCCAGAATCATCCAGTCGGAGACTAAGACTCGGAGGACACTGGACCTACCGACTGGATACACTCGGTGCGTCGTAACCTCCCTGGAGGGAAACTGTCGTACGTTTCCGGGTGCATTAACTAGCATTTATAGCATACGTTACCTGTAACGCATGCATTCAATCGCCACTACTCCACCCTTGAATCAGAACCGTTGTGGAGGGCAGCGCACTCTATATAAGCTGCCCTCCCCCACTGGTAAAAGGGTTAGAAAAACATTGTACTCCATATTACACTCGGTAACAAGCTCCAAGAGCACTGAGACGTAGGGCTATTACCTACACCGTAGAGGGGGCTGAACTCATACATCCTCGCCGTAGCTAGGACTCTGCCCATCTCATCCGTACCCTACACATCTACTGTTAGGCTTATACCCACGACAGCTCCTTTTCTTCATTCTGCACTGCTGAATCTGATGAAGAACAGCTCGACACTACTACTGGTCCAAGGAAGAAGACTACCCCCAAGAAGCATCACGGCTATTCCTCAACCGCCAAGGAGTGAAGTCTTCACGGGCGTTAATCCTCAATTTGTCCCTTTTTGTCACTTGATGACAAAGGGGGAGAAACTTGAGAGTTAGTCTTCAAGCGGGATATTTTTGGGGCTTATGAACTATATTAAGTTACAAACTCTTGGCTCTTCTGAAGTTTTTATGTAATGAGTTGTAACTTAAGACCGATGGTACTCTGACGCTTTTGAACGTTTTTCTTCGCGTGCTTATTCCTCAAGTTTTAATGCACGCATGCTGGAATTCGTCAGATACCATCTTTCATCATGCATTTTCATTTTATTCATATGATATGTTATATGTATGCATGATTTACAAGACTCAGGGGTAGATCTCCATGATATAAATCATCAATGTGCATTTGCTGTAAAAAGAAAAATCTTCAAGATATGCACATCTTCAGGGGGAGTCTCTCTGAATCTTGATTTCAAATTCCTCAAAATGAGTATTTACACTTCATATTTTTGATCCCTGTTGAAGACTTAACCTAATTGTCATCAACCATCAAAAAGGGGGAGATTGTAAGTGCATCTAGTGCCCCTTAGTGATTTTGGTGGTTTGAAGACTTATAGGTTAAGTATCTAATGTGTTTGTGAGTGTACACAGGATCTATAAGTCTTGAGGAGTTTGAGATATTTGAAGAATATCGACCCCTAAAAATATATGTCTTCAGTTGAAGAAATTGGTCTGAAGCTGAAGAAATGAATCGCGAGAAATCTACGATGAAATTGATATTCCTCATGAAGATACTGGCATTGAGAAGTTCGGTGGTTCCTGAAGAAAATCACTCTGAAGAATTGAAGCATGAAGATTTACACTTTCTGTTTTACTTTCTTCACATTCGAGTAATAGGAACACCGTACTATTAAAGGGGGTCAAAGTTACACTATGGAATGAATTTCCTCATGATGCTCAACCCAAGCCTAATCCTACCAAAAGCCTCAAGTGAGGAATATGAGTGACATGAGGACTCTCACAGTTGAGGGTTCCGACCGTTTTGATAGCCACGCCAAGTTACTGGTCTTATCCACTCCAACGGTCATATTATTTAAGGGCATTAATGTCAAATCATGTCGGGATGCTCCCAGGCTATAAATAGCCACCCCCCACAACCACTAACCAGTTGGCTGCTCCGTTAGAAACTGGCACTTGTCATAAGAGCAACCCAAATTCCTCAGAGCCTTCGAGAGTAATTCATCAGTGAGGAAATACACCACCCACCGAAACCACAAACCAAACCTAGTGATTGAGCATCACTGAAGAAGTTGTTCCTGTGTGGAACTCAAGCCTTTTACCTTTGAGGACTGTGCATCCTCCAGACGGTTAGGCGTCATGGTCTAGAGCTTTCCAGCAGTCAATTGTGGATCGCCGGGTGACCAAGTTTGTGAGGGTTTGGAAGTCTGCCCTAAAGACTTACCACGAGTGTTGGGCAAGGACTGTGTGTCCTTAGCTCAAGGAGAATACGGTAGGGACTGTGTGTCCCGGGACTGGGTGTCCTTTGGTTTCAATACCAAGCCGCTCCAAACCAGATGTACGACTGTCACAGCAGTTGGAACTGGGTCATCAACGACTGTCTTCACTGAGAAACGGGCTCTAATTCCTCAACTCCTTACTTTCCCCGTATTATGTGTTGATGACTTTCACTGTGACTGTTTGAAGAATTTGCTGAAGACTTTCTCTGAATTTCCTCAACCCCAAATTCTTCACGTTAGTTATTCCTCATATGTATTCTGCATGCGTGCTCACTGTGCAATCTGTTTTCACATTCTTCACTCTGACTGCTGTTGTGAAACTTTGCACTTCTGATCCTTTACTGTTTCCGCTGTAAGTTAGTCATCAGTGAGGAATTTCCTCAAAAGGAATTTCCTCAGTGATGAAATTCTAAAAATCTCCTATTCACCCCCCCCCTCTAGTCTATATAACACACTTTCAGAGATGTTTGAAACTCATCCCAATTTCTTGCATGGGACCTAAACATGCATATAGGGACTCAATATGATTTTTCAACCAATTTTCATGCACATTAAAAGGCTAGAAAACTAAATTAATGTATTAAATAGGCCAAACGAACCGTGGAAAAATTCATTATTTAGCATGACAGTCATGTTGCTCTATGGTGACTCTAGAAATAAATTCAAGGAGAGAAGAGATAGCGGATGTTGTTACGCAAATAAAAGGTGAACGTTCCATATCAGAACCACATGATTTTCTTGTGATAATCTCTGGTTTGTAAGAAGCTTGTGCCAAAACTTGACAAAAATTAGGCAATTTTTCACCACAACACATAACACGGCAAGGTCATGACACCATGCCGAAGTTTCATGGATTTCTGATGAGGTTTGGATTTTCACGAATTTAAAAACCAAGTTTCCCAATGTTTGTGGTCGTTCCAAGACGTTGAGATGTTTAGAATTCGTTCCGATTTCTTGCGTCGGACCTAAACATGCATCCAGGAAACGTATATGATTTTCAACCTATTTTCATGCGCTGGACCTTGTGATTATAGTTCAAATTTGAGTTATGCACATTAAATGCCTAGAAAACTCAACTAATATATTAAAAGGGCCAAATGAACCCTGCAAAATTCCATAGTTTAGCACGATAGTCATGTTTCTCTATGGTGACTCTATAAATAAATTCGAGGAGAGAAGAGACAACGGATGTTGTTTCACACATAAAAGGTGAAAGTTCCCTATCGGAACCACATGGCTTCTTGTGAGAATCTTCAGTTTGTGAGAGGTTTGTGCCAAAACTTGTGCCAAATTGGGATTTGTTTTTACCACAACACACATGAGCCATGACATGACACCATGAAAAGTTTCATGAATTTCTCACGATATTAGGATTTACTGGAATTTGAAACACATGGATTCTCAATGTCTATGGTTGAGACAAAATACCAAGAGGTTTGAAATTCATTTCCATTTCTTGCATGGGACCAAAACATGTGTCGAGTGGCACATATATGATTTTGAACCCGTCAAGGTGCCTCTAACATGTGCTTAACTACAGTTCATATTTGAACCATGCACATGAAATATCTGAAAAACTCTTTAAATGTTGAAAAAGGCGTAAACAACCCTAAATAATTCGATATTTAACACACACTCCTCTAGTTGCACATTCACTGCAGATAAATGTTTGCAATCCAAACACCTTCTATTGCCAATGTAACCTCATTTTTTGTTTCAAAACAATAGGAAAATCAAGTACATCGCAAACAGTTCTTGATCATGAAACATGTGTGGTGTGGTATAAAATGTATTGGGCCAATACTCATATATATGGTTTACGCCAGAAGCTTCATCGACTACAGTCCACCAACGACGCGTCAACCACACGGTCACACTTGCTCCCCCAAGACTATTATACTATTCAAACGTCTCTCGTGAAATATGGGGACATGGATCCTCGTCGCGAAGCAACTTCGGCGACCCACTTGGGCCAAGCGTGGCTGCATCAGACATGACACTCATGACATCCCTGAGCACGAGCACAATCTCTAACAGGGCCACTGCAGTCGCCAAAAGGGCAGCTGCTGCAGCTGATATGGCGGCAGCAACATTTGCGACCGGGATAACAAATGGCGAGAACGACACATCAGTGATACTTGTGATCTACGTCGGGTTTTCCGTGAAGAGGAATGGGTGATGCAACACAATATGGGTATGTATTTACCTCAGTTAAGAACCAAGGTTTATCGTACCAATAGGAATATCAATCAACAATCGTCTTCAGCGGCTGCACACAAAAGAGCACACACTTGCACCCAATGCGGAAAGAGTGTTGTCGATCCCCTTATCTTGTTATTTGCAAGTAAGTGAGATGTGTAGATGATAGTAGTTAATTGAAAAATATAATATAATATAATAATTCTTAGTAAGATATTGAAAGCGTTTGTAAACTTATAAGTGGGTAGACCCCGGGGCCATAGTTTTCCCTAGTGGCACCCCTCATGTAGTAGGCATACGGTGGGTAAACAAATTACTGTTGGTCAATTGATAGAAGAGCAGATAGTTATGCAATATTTATTCATGGCAATGATCACGTATATATAGGCATCATGTCCATAAGAAAATAGGCCAACTCCTTCCTGCACCTATTACTATTACTCCACCCGTCGACCGTTATCCAACATGCATCTAGAGTATTAAGTAAAACATAGTAGTGCTTGGAGAACGACGACATGATGTAGACAAAGAGAATTCAATTAATATGAACTAACCCCATTGTTTTATCTTTAGTAGAAACAATACAAAGGAGTGTCTTGTCCCTTTCTGTCACTAGGATATAGAGCACCGCTGGATTCAACCCACTACAATGCACCCCTATGAGTGAAGAAATATCAGTCTAGTTGAACAAACTATTTCAATAGATCGCAGAGATTTATGAAGCTATAATGATCATGCAAATAAGAATCATAATATTCACAGGTGACTCAAATACTTTTCATTAACAATCTGAGCATAAACCCATAATTCATCGGATCACAACAAACACACCACACAAGAGGATTACATCGAATAAATCAAAGCGAAGATGCTATGATCATTGTATTGAAGATCAAGAGAGAGAGAGAGAGCCATCTAGGTACTAACTACGGACCCGTAGGTATGTGGGAAACTATTCACACATCACCATGGAGGCAGCAAGGATGATGTAGAGGCTCTCCATGATCGACCCCCCTCCGGCAGGGCACCGGCAAAGGGCTCCAGATGGGCACACAATAGAATGGAGACTTGCGGTAGTGGAAAAAGTGTTTAGGGAGGCTCTCTAGGGTTTTTGGAATATTTGGGAATTTATAGGCCAGAGTGGGGTACCAAAGGGCGGCCGACGGAGGCAAAGGCAACAGGGCACGGCATGGGCCCCTCGCAAGCCCCTGTTTCCTTGTGCCTCTCTCATGCAGTCTCTCGTCTCCTCCCGAAGCTTTCAAGTCTTCTTTTGGTCTAGAAAAATTCGTATTAAATTTTCGTGGCAATTGGACTCCTTTTGGTACTGTAAACCTGAAAAGCAAAAAAACACACACAAAACAACAATTGGCACTAGGCACTGGCAAAAGTGGTTAGTGCTCAAAAATAATATTAATCGGTAAATAAACACCCAAAAAGTATCCTCGAATGATAATATAATAGCATGGAATAATAAAAAATTATAGATGCATTGGAGACACATCAAGCAGCTGTCTGTTCATCAACGACCGTCGTAGCCGTGATGGCGGCTGCCCATGCCTATGTCGAGGCCGCCCACTCACAGCTTGTGTCAGCCACTGCACAAATAGCAGCGGCCTTCTCTGACATCATTCCAAAACCTTAGTCCGAAGAGTTGGCAATCGTCGAGAGCGCTCAGGCAACCATCATTCATCGATAGCCTCCCTAGCCGAGATCGAGGTCGTCAATGCCTGGACCGTGGTCGCCCACACCCGGCTTGTGGTGGCCATTTCCAATGAGATGGTGGACGCAGACTACGAGATGCTTGCGGAGTATATGCGATGGATGCCATGGAGCACCTTCACCTGGAGGTCGTCGAGCACGAACTGGTCATGGAGGATGCAGCGGAGATCGACAAGCATCATGCGGAAAATTAGTCTTTGTTTAGAGCGATTTGTTTTGTTAGAGTAATGTTAAGGTCAACCAACTTTGTTTAATTGCTCTATTAAGTAAGTGTGGGCTGTGGTGTGTAGGCTCTTTTGTGTAGTACCCAAATTAGCAATTGATGTTAAATTATGCGATGATGTCGATGACCATTGTAACCAAGGAAATTCAGACCAAAATTTGCCGCCATATCCCCATTTCATGTTTGAATTGAAAATGAAATTCAAGTTCATCACACATAATTTGTTGGCACGAACTATGTGCCATGTAGTATCCAATCTTATGTTGGAAGCTTGGAGATAAACATTTGGGCTAGCGCGGAAATATCTACCTCCCTCACCCCCCGGTACCAATCAAAAGACACATTTCCCCTCTTTATTATACAATCTTACGTTAGAAGCTTGGAGACAAAAATTTGCACGTTCTAGCTTATCACACACGGGGTATAGTTGAGGCTTCATTTGTGATGTGTAGATATCACAAACTATTCTGAATAATTTGCACCTTTAAGCTCATCACACACGGGGTATACCACATGCTTCGTTTGTGATGTATTGATATCACAAACTTTTTTGAATAATTTGCATGTTCAAAATCGTCATACATGGGGTAAAGAACATGATTCATTTAAGAAGTTTAGATATCACACATAACTGTGAATAAGGGACCGCGTCCGATGATACTTTCCACGCCAGTATTTCACTCAATCAAATGAAAATTTTGGGCTACCATGGAAATATCTACCTCCTTCACCCCTGGTACAAACCAAAAGACACATTTCCACTTTTCCTAGTTCAAACCTTCATCGCTTGCTTGAGGTGCCGCCTCCTCGCCGGTGACGCTCCTTCCTGCTGCTCGGCCGCCTCCATCTAGTCAGGTAATCCACACCTCCCCAATAACCCCTATCTCCCACTCCCTCATCCTCCATCCCTCATAGCCCAACCACTGGCGCGACACCTTCAACCCAAATCACCGCCCCATCCTCCAAATAATCGCCGCTGAAAGCCATGGTGCACGTAGTATAGCCAGGATCTCAAGGAGCATTTCGCAGCGGAGAAGCAAATAGTGGCTGCATGCATGGATGAGGCAGCGATGGCTGCCATGCGTGTTGACCCTCGGATCTTGGACGAGCACCTCGCCGTCAAGGCCACCATCAATGCCTTGAGCGCGAACACCACCACGTGGTTGGCTACTATAAATGACAACTCGCGTGGTCTTTTCTCGAGGGCACCATCCGTGCGTTCAATGAAGACTATGATGTGTTTTCTCAACGTGCTACTGCTTACCTCAGCTCCAGAGCCAGCACGTTGGTGCCAGGGTAGGATTAGGCCACTCACCACTATGAGGGGTGCGCCACGGTGTGGAGGCCTCGCCCTCTTCCGATTTTAAGGAGCCCCTGGTCACTAATATCTCCAAGAGATGAGGAATATCTTGTTTTTCTTAGCTTTATCACTAAGCACCTATGTTCAGCTAGCTATGCCAGTTAAGCATGTTTGGTTTATCTGCTGCATGTGCTACTCTTGCCTTTCATTTAGAAATTCTAGTGAAATGCCTAATGTAATGCTACTTGCAATCTAACCTTCTAGTATATATTCTATTGTGCAATGTGGTGGTTAGTTAACTATTTCGTTCCTTTGTTGTGGTTATCATTTAACTATTTAGTTCAATTCTGCAATGTGATGTTCGATTGATGTTGGTACAATTTTGTATTTTTATGCATGTGAAAAATAAATCAAATTTAGATGTACTAAATACATGTGAAACATATACAATTGCTATATTTCCTAGTTCTTAGCACGCTTAGTTTAGATAACTGGCTTTTCCATGTGGTTCAAATTAATCTGCTGGATCCTCATTGTGTTTATTTTTCATTAACATATTTCACTCATAGTATGCCAAATATCACTTATAATCTCATCAATGTCTATCTTAAATATGTTGCAGGGGGGAAACAATGGGAGACACTGAAGTTTACCATCGAGGTTTGCACATACATGGCCCTTTGGCTAATAGCACATTATTGTGCAATTGCATGAACCATTCTAATATTAAGGATTTTAATATATTTTTCTTGCACATGCAGGTCATACTATAAGAGGTTTAGACCCAACGTTCGACCCTTTTTGCATGTGAGGAAATGAGGTGTCCTTGAATATTAGTCAAATCAAGAAACTCAAATATATTGTTAAGATAAAGAAACTAGCTACAAAGAACAACAAGATGTTTGTCTGTACAATGAAGAAGACATCAGCCAACTATAGGATGGTGCCATCTCTTTCACCTTGTCCTTTTCCTTTTGTGCCATTTCAAATTTTAGAAAATATATTTATGCATATGTTTGTTTTCAATCCTTCCAAGGCAGTTCATCGATGATTACGTCTCAAACCACCTGTATGGTCAAGAGGCGAGGAAGGTATTCATACAACACCCATGGTATAATCTTGAAGTCTTCCTCAAGAGGACGAAGGATGGGCGGCAAATCATCCACATGCACTGGCCTAAAGTTGCGAGGACCTTCAACATCACTGAAGGCTAAATATACGCCTTCTGCTTCAACAATTTTCTAGATGAGACTCATATGTCTATTTACCATCTATGATGATACTTAATTTCCAAAGGTTTTATATGTTGCATTTGAAACTTTGCCCTGTTGTGCAATTGGGTAGCTAGGTAGTATATGCCTATATGATGTTGTACCCTGATGTAATTTAATTATGATATCTTGGTTGTCGTACTACGAATAAGAAATATATTGTGTGCTTGATATGATATGTTTATTTGATTACTAAATAGATTATAAATAATAGAGTAATTAGGCTAATGATTGTGGTTCCTATTGCAGAGGGTTTCTAAGACAACACAGTGGGCAATGACCTCAACAAACACACATGGTTTCCAGAAAGTTAGCGTGTTGGATCAGTGAACAATCACACACGACTTTCGGTCGACAACTGTGTGCCTTAGGTCACCCTATCAAAAATGTCTTCACACAACAAGTGTGTGTGCTGGGCAGCCTAATGCCAAACAGTTTCATCTAGGTACCTTGAGTGATGTATTGAATAACTATTCCGCATTCGTTCAAGCCTAAAACGTAATTATTTTAAAGCGCCTATTCACCCCCTGTAGACGACACCCACGTCCTTTCAATAGTGTCACATAATGTAGTTAGAGGTAGTCGAGTTGGCTCTTCAAAAAGGTCAGCTCATTACTAGAAACTCATTGTAATGTTGAAAGGGGAGCATGTGCATCTAGTGTGTCTTCGGTTGCAGTGGCTATGTAGAGAAATAGTTCATAAAAAAACTTTTTCCATGAGTTTATCTACGATATTATTTGCCTACATAAGAGAAGTGAGGGGAGGTTTTTCATCGCTAATGTGATTGTTTGGCATAAAGTGTCAATCATATTCGCACCATTGTGATATAATTAACCTCCACTAAATTGTACCACATCAACAAATCTGCGCCAATGATGTCATAAGAACATAAGAATTGCTCCCTATGAATTGTGCAATTGCAATCGTGACACATAGACCATATAATTCCACCACTAGATACTAGGACTCTGATTTTTGGGAACATGGAGTTGGGGTACAAGAGAGTTTTGCAGCTTGACACTATCAGTAAGGGGAGTTGCAGTGTGATCCCTTTGATCTCACTTAGATCATGCATTGTCGTACTCCTTCCCTAGATACCTAGGTTTATCGAATCCATGGGGTGCGTCGGTACTCGCAAGGTGACGTTATATAAATGCACAATGTTATGTCCGTTCTTTGTTGAGGCGCTGTAATTTTTTAGAAACAAAAAAGTGAGAAATGACCATTGTTATATGAAATATGAAGAAAATTGGCTAAGGAGAAGCTAAGCAATTACCATTGGCATGATAATAAAAGTAAAGTGCTTTTGAATGATAAAAAAAATTGGTGAGGAAAATAAAGTGCTTTTAGTTGATAAATATAATAAATATTAGCGCCATAAAAAAATAAAATCCTTTAAAATATATGGGGGCGACACGTCGAAAGGACACCATGACCAACTACCACTCCATCATGTGCTCATTTTCCAACCAAGAACCCTTGGATTCACACGGTTGTCGTGATTATTAAGGTCAAATCATAGCAACGCCTTACAGTGTCTTGCTCCCCATGGATTTGTATCGGTCACCCCACATCACCTCATTGTCACTAACTTCAAGAGTACTCTTTTGCACCTCCTTGTCAATTGCATCCTCCTTGTACCAATCATTAGATCACTAAAGACAATGCCCATATCATAATACAAATGTAACATAAAAAATTACAAATCATGAATCATCTTAAGAACACCTACATGGGTCATGAGGCTATGTCTCCGCTCTTAGCCCAAGGTAACTACTCATGCATTACGATTGGTTTGCACACAAGAGACATTATTACCGGTCTTTAAGATGAATGATTTAAAAGTGTCTCACAATCTAACAGACCGTGATAGAAAAAACATAGCACAAGGTTGATCTAACGCAAGAGTGCTATGGTAGTGAAGATTATGGTGGTGGTTGTGAATCAGTGGAATAGATCTCAATCTACGCAGACCTTTTGTACAGCTCGAACCTCCTTCCTCGTGTCCTCTCTCCTTGTTAAATGGTTACTCTAGGGGAATGTGACATGCAACATTTTTTTACTACAAGCGAGCATGCCTAGGAACACTATGGAGGTACAAGTAACAATCATTCTCACAAACAATTGGTGCAACAGGAGAGGGAGAAGAGTTAGTGCAGCGTACGATTCCACCGCTACGGTTAATCTCCCATATGTGATAATTTCTTGTGGATGATATGCCTATCTAGGACCAAACATATGATACCTCTGATGAATCCGCAAGTACCATACTAGAGGTACATCAACACTTTGTGGACAAATACAAAAGACCACTTAGAGAACTTGAGGGAGAAAACGTGTGCAATATAACTCAGAGAGGGAGGGCGCCTTGGGGCTTGGTGTATCTCTAGGGGTGTGCCCCATATATTTACATGTGTAGGTCGATCACAAATGTACAAAACACGTGTCACGAAATATTGGACGCACTAAATAAATTGCCCTCCGCTACTGAACTGACTTGCCCTACAGATTGTCTACTCCAAGATGTGACGTTTAGTGAAGAGGGGTTCTAGTGATCAAATTATTTATCCATTATATGAATCCAGGTATCAACATGATCTCCCTCAAATTCAGAAATATCCAGTTTTGCATCTTGACTACATCTTGTGGTGTCTGGAATTCATGTGGAGTTGGTGCTCTATTTTTTTATGCACATGTCATGTTGGGACATTCAAACTGCTATTTTATGTGCCATATTGTTTAGTAACAATGAGATGTTATTGTGGCATGTTGTGAGAAATAGTTTAGAGATTTGGGGCAACATTAGTAGTGGTTTGTTGGGCAGGCGAGGGTGGATGTGTGGTTGCTTTAGAGTGTCGCACAATTGCAGCTCTCTGCACTGCATGTCAAGTAGTGCCCACTACACATATAGATTGATATTCAAGGCAGTTGTTTCATCAAGTAGTGTCCACTGCACATATAGATTGATATTCAAGGCAATTGTTTCGGGTAACTTAGTGGATATTTTTACAGGGGAATTTCCTTGGGGTGACTATAGGTTCTCATTTGCATCTTCTTCATTAGTTTCATCCAATCCTCTTTGAAAATTGTTGTGAGTTTCGTCAAGTTTTTACCAAAGCAGTAAAGTCAACAAATGCTTCCGTGTTAACTTTTCTATGTGTTGAAATGTTTGGATGTCCAACTCTACAAACTCAAGCTCCAAAAAACCAATGTCCAAGAACTTAGAGTCTACATCGTCTTAGAAGCTCGCCTTTGTGTGGAATACTATAATTTGCATGGGGAAATGAAAGGATTTACACCAGTGAACTGGAAAGCATGTTTTACCATCCAAGTTATACCACTGTTGGTCATCTCTGCATGTGCCTCCCTCCAGTACTTGATGCATGATCTCGGACCTAAAACCCCAAATAATTACCATTGTGTTTTTTTGTTGGAAATATGCCCTAGAGGCAATGATAAATAGTTATTATTATATTTCCTGTTCAAAGATAATCGTTTATTATCCATGCTATAATTGTATTGAATGAAAACATAGATACATGTCTTGATAAATAGACACAACAATGTCCCTAGCAAGCCTCTAGTTGGCTAGCCAGTTGATCAAGGATAGTCAAGGTTTTCTGACAATGTGCAAAGTGTTGTTGCTTGATGACTGGATCACATCATTAGGAGAATCATGTGATGGACTAGACCCAAACTATGAACGTAGCATATTGGCCGTGTCGTTTTATTGCTATAGTTTTCTGCGTGTCAAGTATTTGTTCCTATGACCATGAGATCATATAACTCACTAGCACCGGAGGAATGCCTTGTGTGTATCAAACGTCACAACGTAACTGGGTGACTATAAAGGTGCTCTACATGTATCTCCGAAGGTGTCCGTTGAGTTAATATGGATCAAGACTGGGATTTGTCACTCCGTGTGACGGAGAGGTATCTCGGGGCCCACTCGGTAATACAACATCACACACAAGCCTTGCAAGCAATGTGACTAAGTGTAAGTCACAGGATCTTGTATTATGGAACGAGTAAAGAGACTTGCCGGTAACGAGATTGAAATAGGTATGCGGATACCGACGATCAAATCTCGGGCAAGTAACATATCGAAGGACAAAGGGAATGACATACGGGATTATATGAATCCTTGACACTGAGGTTCAACCGATAAGTTATTCGGAGAATATGTAGGATCCAATATGGGCATCCAGGTACCGCTATTGGATATTGACCGAGGAGTACCTCGGGGCATGTCTACATAGTTCTCGAACCCGCGGGGTCTGCACACTTAAGGTTCGGCGATGTTTTAGTATAGTTGAGTTATATGTTTGGTTACCGAATGTTGTTCGGAGTCCCAGATGAGATCACGGACGTCAGAGGGTTTCCGGAATGGTCCGGAGATGAAGATTGATATATAGGATCACCTCATTTGATTGCCGGAAGGTTTTCGGGCATTACCGGGAATGTACGGGGAGTGACGAATGGGTTCCGGGTGTTCATCGGGTGGGGGCCAGCCCACCCGGGGAAGTCCATAGGCCCTAGGGGTGGCGCACCAGCCCTTTGTGGGCTGGTGGGACAGACCAAGGGGGCCCTATGTGCCAAGGATAAGAAATCAAAGAGAAAAGAAAAAAAGAGGTGGGAAGGAAGGGAAGGACTCCACCTTCCAATCCTAGTTGGACTAGGATTGGAGGTGGACTCCTCCACCTCCTTGGCCGGCGCACCTTTGGGGTCTTGGAACCCAAGGCAAGCCTCCCCTCCCCTCCTCCTACATATAGTGGAGTTTTAGGGCTGATTTGAGACAACTTTTGCCATGGCAGCCCGACCACAAACACCACCACCACATCAACTAGATCGTATTTCTGCGGAGCTCGGGCGGAGCCCTGCACGAGTAGATCCTTCACCACCATCAGAGCGCCGTCATGCTGCCCGATAACTCATCTACTTCTCCGTCTTGCTTGCTGGATCAAGAAGGCCGAGATCATCGTCGAGCTGTATGTGTGCTGAACGCGGAGGTGTCGTCCGTTCGGCACTAGATCGGAGCGGATCATGGGACGGATCGTGGGACGGTTCGTGGGATGGTTCGCGGGGCGGATCGAGGGACGTGAGGACGTTCCACTACATCAACCGCGTTTCTTAACGCTTCCTGCTGTGCGATCTACAAGGGTACGTAGATCCAAATCTCCTCTCGTAGATGGACATCACCATGATAGGCCTTCGTGCGCGTAGGGAATTTTTTGTTTCCCATGCGATGTTCCCCAACAGTGGCATCATGAGCTAGGTTCATGCGTAGATGTAATCTCAAGTAGAACACAAAGGGTTTTGTGGACGGTGATGTTCGATTTGCTGCCCTCCTTAGTCTTTTCTCAATTCGGCGGTATTGTTGGATTGAAGCGGCCCGGACCGACATTATTCATACGCTTACGAAAGACTGGTTTCATCGCTTGACATGCAACCTCGTTGCATAAAGATGACTGGTGGGTGTCGGTTTCTTCAACTTTTGTTGAATTGGTTTTGACCGAGGCGGTCCTTGGAGAGGTTAAATAGCAATTTGCATATCTCCGTTGTGGTTTTTCCGTAAGTAAGATGCGATCTACTAGATACCCACTGCAACCACGTAAAACATGCAACAACAATTAGAGGACGTCTAACTTGTTTTTGCAGGGTATGCATGTGATATGATATGGCCAATGACGTGATATGATATATTGGATGTATGAGATGATCATGTTGTAATAGTTAAATATCGACTTGCACGTCGATGGTACGGCAACCGGCAGGAGCCATAGGGTTGTCTTTAAACTAACGTTTGTGCTTGCAGATGTGTTTACTATATTTCTAGGACGTAGCTTTAGTAGTAATAGCATGAGTAGCACGACAACTCCGATGGCGACACGTTGATGGAGATCATGATGCACCGGTGACAGAAAGATCGTGCCGGTGCTTTGGTGATGGAGATCAAGAAGCACATGATGATGGCCATATCATGTCACTTATGAATTGCATGTGATGTTAATCCTTTTATGCACCTTGTTTTGCTTAGAACAACGGTAGCATTATGAGGTGATCTCTTGCTGCTGGCTACGCCTATAGGGATTTCCTTGGCAAATATGCAAAGGATTCCCCCGCGGCCTTGGAGCCTTGCGTTGGTGTTCCCTTGAAGAGGAAAGGGTGATGTAGCACAACGGCGGTAAGTATTTCCCTCAGTTTGAGAACCAAGGTATCAATCCAGTAGGAGGATCGCGTCAAGTCACAAGTACCTACACAAACACAAAGAGCTTGCACCCAACGCTATGAAGGGGTTGTCAATCCCTTACAGATTGTTTGCAAACTGAGAACTGAAAGCAAAAAGTAAACAAAGCAAAGTAAAAGTACAAGTGGAGATGATAATTGTGAGTAGACCCGGGGGCCGTAGTGTTCACTAGTGGATTCTCTCATGAAAGCAAGTAGACGATGGGTGAACGAATTACTGTCGAGCAATTGATAGAACCACGCAAAGTCATGACGTTATCTATGGCAATGATCATACATATAGGCATCACGTCCAAAACAAGTAGACCAATACTTTTTGCATCTACTACTATTACTCCACACGTCAACCGCTATCCAGCATGCATCTAGTGTATTGAGTTCATAAGAACAGAGTAACGCCTTAAGCAAGATGACATGATGTAGATGGACAATCTCAAATCTATGATGAAATCCCATCTTGTTACCCTTGATGGCAACAACACAATGCGTGCCTTGCTGCCCCTTCTATCACGAGGAAAGGTCACCGCACGATATGAACCCAAAACCAAGCACTTCTCCCATTGCAAGAATCATAGATCTAGTTGGCCAAACAAAACCCAAGACTCGGAGAGACTTACAAGGATATCAAATCATCCATATAAGAAATCAACAAAGACTCAAATATAATTCATAGATAATCTGATCACAAATCCACAATTCATCGGATCTCGACAAACACACCACCAAAGAGGATTACATCGGATAGATCTCCATGAAGATCATGGAGAACTTTGTATTGAAGATCGAAGAGAGAGAAGAAGCCATATAGCTACTAACTACGGAGCCGTAGGTCTGAAGTAGACTACTCACGAGTCATTGGAGAGGCAATGATGTTAATGTAGAAGCCCTCCAGCTCCAAAGTCCCCTCTGGCAAGGCACCGGGAAGGGTCTCCAGATGAGATCTCGCGGAAACGGAATCTTGCGGCGGCGGAAAAGTGGTTTTGTGGATGCCCTGATTTTTTCTGGGATTTTAGGGAATATATAGGCCAAAGAGCTAGGGCAGGGGAGCTCCAGGGGGCCACAAGCCTGGTAGTCGCGCCCCCCTGGCCGCGGCTACAGGGCTTGTGGGCTCCGTGTGGGCCTCGTGCCTTGGCCCTCAAGTCCCCCGATCTTCTTCTGTTCTCGAAAAATTCATTTCGGGGATTTTATTCCGTTTGGACTCCGTTCCAAAATCAGATCTGAAAAGAGTCAAAAACACAGAAAAAACAGGAACTCGCACTTGGCACTGAATTAATAAGTTAGTCCCAAAAAAGATATAAAAGGTATATAGAACATCCAAAGTTGACAAGATAACAGCATGAAACCATCAAAAATTATAGATACGTTTAAGACGTATCAAGCATCCCAAGCTTAACTCCTGCTCGTCCTCGAGTAGGGAAGTGATAAAGAATGAATTTTTGATGCTTTCATGCTACCTAGCATAGATGTCCTTTGTAACTCCTCTTATGTGACGTGAATGTTCAGATCCGTTAGATTCTAAACAATAGTTTGCTATTGACGTGGAGACAATAATACTTCAAGCAAACTAGCAAGGTAATCATGAACTTTCAAAATAACAAGGCCAAAAGAAAGTTATCCCTACAAAATCATATAGTCTGGCTATGCTCTATCATCCTTGCACAACGAATTTAAATCATGCACAACCTCGGTATTGGCCATGTAATTGTTTTCACACCTTTACTTTCTCAAACTTTTTCAACTCTCACGCAATACATGAGCGTGAGCCATGGTTTTAGCACTATAAGTGGAATGGAGTGTGGTGGAGGTTGCAAGGCAAACAAGGAGAAGATGGTCGCATTGACTAGGCATATCAATGAGCTATGGAGATGCTCATCAATAGATATCAATGTAAATGAGTAGGGATTGCCATACAAATGATGCACTAGAGCTAAGAGTATGTGAAAGCTCTTAAAGAAAACTGGTGGGTGTGCATCCAACTTGCTTGCTCACGAAGACCTAAGGCAATTTTGAGGAAGCCCATCAATGGAATATACAAGCCAAGTTATAAAATGAAAATTTCCCACTAGTTATATGGTGGTGACAAAACAAGAGACTCTCAATCATGAAGATCATACTGCTTAATAAGCACAAGTGTGGAAAGATAGTAGCATTGTCCCTTCTCTCTTTTTCTCTCATTTTTTTGGTGGGCTCTTTGGCCTCTTTTTTTCTAATTTTTTTTTATTTTATTTTTGTGGGCATCTTTGGCCTCTTTTTGTAAATGGGCTTCGCTGGCCTCTTTTATTTCCTCACATGGGACAATGCTCCATCAATAATGATCATCACACTTACAACTCAAAACTTAGAGCAATGCTGACTCTATATGAAATGCCTTCGGTAGTGTACCGTGACAATGATCTAGCATGGCGTAGACATCAATGGAAACATCATGCTAGCTATCTTATGATCATGAATTGGCAATGTAGAAGTGGTGGCACATGTCATGGTGGTAGTTGCATGGCTATATATTTCGGAATGGCTTTGAAAATGCCATAGTAGGTAGGTATGGTGGCTGTTTTAAGGGAGGCTATATGGTGGGTTTTATGCACCGGCGAAAGTTGCACGGCACTAAAGAAGATAGTGATGGTGGAAGGTGAAAGTGCATGTAAACCATGGACTCAACATTAGTCATGAAGAACTCATATACTTGTTGCAAAAGTTTTAGTAGTAATCGAAACAAAGCATTCAACGCATACTCCTAGGGGAAGGGTTGGTAGGTATAAACCATCGCGCGATCCCGACCGCTACACAAAGGATGGCAATCAATAAACTAATCATGCTCACACTTCATCACATAGCGGTTCACCATACGTGCATGCTACGGGAATCACTAACTTCAACACAAGTATTTCTAGATCAACAACACCTTACTAGTATAACTTCAATATTACCACAACCACAACTCAAAACTAATTGAGATGGATCAAACTTCTCTAACTACTCAATGCACATGAAGGTGGAAGTTTTCATATCCCTTTGCATAACTACCCATTTTGAGACTACTTTCATAGCATAGATCAACTACCACACCACGCACTGTCGTGCTCTAAAAGATAGAAGTGAAACACATAGAGCAAAATCAACTAGCTCAAAAGATATAAGTGAAACACATGTGAGCTGAATTGCCTAACCAAAGGATATAAGTGAAGCTCGACAAAATCACGGTGAGTGCATGTCTCTCTCTCTAGGTGTGCAACAAGGGAGATTGTGACACAACAAAAATAAAATACTCCTACGATACAAGACGCTCCAAGCAAAACACATAACATGTGGTGAATAAAAGTATAGCCCCAAGCAACGTTACCTATGGATTGAAGACGAAAGAGGGGATGCCTTCCCGGGGCATCCCCAAGCTTAGGCTTTTTCGGCATCCTTGAATCAACTTGGGGTGACTTGGGCATCCCCAAGCTTGAGCTCTTGCCACTCTTTATCTCTTTGTACATAAGAACTTCACCCAAAACTTGAAAACTTCACAACACAAAACTTAAACAGAAACTCGTGATATCATTAGTATAAGAAAGCAAATCACCACTTCCTTAGGTACTGTAGAAAACTTAAATTCTACTTATCTTGATGTTGGGTTACTGTATTTTCAATCTTCCATGGCTAATACCCCCCGATACTATCCATAGTTTCATCAAAATAAGCAAACAACTCAACAAAAAACAGAATCTGTTAACAGCAGACTAGTCTGTAGCAATCTGTATACTTAGTATACTTATGATACTTCAACAATTCTGAAAAATTACGACAGTCTGAATAATTCGCATAGAAATCAGCATCAAAAAGAATCAACTCAAAAGCTCTCACAGAAAAAAATGAAAATTCTTTTCGTGAGCCGAAAGTTTCTGTCTTTTCCAGCATGATCAAACGATCATCCCCAAGACTAATCATAACGGTTTCACTTGGCACAAACGCAAAAGAAACACAAAAAACACAATCATAAAAGAATTATGAAAGAGTGGAAAACACAAAACGGAAATAAAAAGGATAGATTCGTTGGGTTGCCTCCCAACAAGCGCTATTGTTTAACGCCCTTAGCTAGGCATTGATAATTCATTGATGCTCACACAAAAGACAAGAATTGAAACACAACGAGAGCATCATGAAGCATGTGAAAATCACATCTAAGTCTAACATACTTCCTACGCATAGGCATTTTATAGGAAAACAGATTGTCAAGACAACCAATAGTTACCATATGCAAGGAAGAAGAAAGAGACAATAGCAATCTCAACATAACGAGAGGTGATTTAGTGATATGAAAGTTTCTACCACCATATTTTACTCTCTCATAATAATTACATGTGGGATCATATTCGAATTCAACAATGTAACTATCACAGAGGATATTCTTTTCATGATCCACATGCATGCAAAGTTGACGCTCTTCAAAAATAGTGGGATTATCATCAACTAAAGTCATGACTTCTCAAAACCCACTTTCAATAATTTTGCAAATATCATATTCATCATGAGGCTTAAACAAATTTTCAAGATCATAAGAAAAATCATCGCCCCACTCATGATCATTGCAACAAGTAGTGGACATAGCAAAACTAGCATCCCCAAGCTTAGGGTTTTGCATATTTTTAGCATGATTGTCACTAATAGAATTTATAGTGAAACCATTGCAATCATGCTTTTCATCCAAGGAGACCTCGTGAATAACTTCATAAATTTCTTCCTCACAATTTTTAGATTCACGCATCTCAAGCAAAACTCCATAAAGATAGTCAAGTGCACTCAACTCACTAGCAATTGGATCAACATAATTGGATCTCTTAAAGAGATTAGCAAGTGGATGAGGATCCATATCACTAGATTTTCAGCAAGCGAAGATGCAAGCATATTGAAGGCACATGGCACACAAGCGAACATAGAGCAAGCGAGAGAAAAGGGCGAACGAAAAAGGCGAACGAAAAAAGGCAAATTGTGAAGTGGGGGAGAGGAAAACGAGAGGCAACTAGCAAACAAAGTAAATGCAAGAGATGAGTTTGTGACACTTACGTGGATGAGTTCTTGACTAGATCCTCCCCGGAAACGGCACCTGAAATCCTTCTGCTGCTGGCTACGCCTATAGGGATTTTCTTGGCAAATATGCAAAGGATTCCCCCGCGACCTTGGAGCCTTGCGTTGGTGTTCCCTTGAAGAGGAAAGGGTGATGTAGCACAACGGCGGTAAGTATTTCCCTCAGTTTGAGAACCAAGGTATCAATCCAGTAGGATGATCGCGTCAAGTCACAAGTACCTGCACAAACACAAAGAGCTTGCACCCAACGCTATGAAGGGATTGTCAATCCCTTATAGATTGTTTGCAAAGTGAGAACTGAAAGCAAAAAGTAAACAAAGCAAAGTAAAAGTAAAAGTGGAGATGATAATTGTGAATAGACCCGGGGGCCGTAGTGTTCACTAGTGGCTTCTCTCATGAAAGCAAGTAGACGGTGGGTAAACGAATTACTGTCGAGCAATTGATAGAACCGCACAAAGTCATGACGTTATCTATGGCAATGATCATACATATAGGCATCACGTCCAAAACAAGTAGACCGATACCTTCTGCATCTACTACTATTACTCCACACTCGACCGCTATCCAGCATGCATCTAGTGTATTGAGTTCATAAGAATAGAGTAACGCCTTAAGCAAGATGACATGATGTAGATGGACAATCTCAAATCTATGATGAAGGCCCATCTTGTTACCCTTGATGGCAACAACACGATGCGTGCCTTGTTGCCCCTTCTGTCAGTGGGAAAGGTCACCACACGGTAATAACCCAAAACCAAGCACTTCTCCCATTGCAAGAATCATAGATCTAGTTGGCCAAACAAAACCCAAGACTCGGAGAGACTTACAAGGATATCAAATCATGCATATAAGAAATCAACAAAGACTCAAATATAATCCATAGATAATCTGATCACAAATCCACAATTCATCGGATCTCGACAAACACACCACCAAAGAGGATTACATCGGATAGATCTCCATGAAGATCATGGAGAACTTTGTATTGAAGATCCAAGAGAGAGAAGAAGCCATCTAGCTACTAACTACGGACCCGTAGGTCTGAAGTAGACTACTCACGAGTCATTGGAGAGGCAATGATGTTGATGTAGAAGCCCTCCAGCTCCAAAGTCCCCTCCGGCAGGGCATCGGGAAGGGTCTCCAGATGAGATCTCGCGAAAACGGAAGCTTGCGGCGACGGAAAAGTGGTTTCGTGGACGCCTTGATTTTTTCTGGGATTTTAGGGAATATATAGGCCAAAGAGCTAGGGAAGGGGAGCTCCAAGGGGGCCACAAGCCTGGTAGCCGCGGGCCCCCCTGGTCGTGGCTACAGGACCTGTGGGATCCCTGTGGGCCTCCTGCCATGGCCCTCAAGTCCCCCGATCTTCTTCTGTTCTGGAAAAATTCATTTCGGGGATTTTATTCCGTTTGGACTCCGTTCCAAAATCAGATATGAAAAGAGTCAAAAACACAGTAAAAACAGGAACTGGCACTTGGCACTGAATTAATAAGTTAGTCCCAAAAAAGATATAAAAGGTATATAGAACATCCAAAGTTGACAAGATAACAACATGAAACCATCAAAAAATATAGATACGTTTGAGACGTATCATCTCTCACTAAAATTTCAAGACGAAATTGTGTTCTCCCCGACTGTGCACCGTTGCTACAGTCCATCGTTTCGAGACACCACGTGATGATCGGGTGTGATAGACTCAACGTTCACATACAACGGGTGCAAAACAGTTGCACACGCGGAACACTCGGGTTAAGCTTGACGAGCCTAGCATGTGTAGACATGGCCTCGGAACACATGAGACCGAAAGGTCGAGCATGAATCATATAGTTGATATGATTAGCATAGGGATGCTTACCACTGAAACTATCCTCAACTCACGTGATGATCGGACTTGAGCTACTGAAATTGGATCATGTACCACTCAAATGACTAGAGATATGTACTTTTTGAGTGGGAGTTTAGCAAGTAATTTGATTAGTTAAACTCTAATTATCTTGAACATAGTCTAAGTCCACTTTGAAAATATTTGTGTTGTGGATCAATGGCTCACGCGGCAGTCACCCTGAATTTAATATGTTCCTAGAGAAAGCTAAGTTGAAAGATGATGGAAGCAACTTTGTAGACTCGGCTCGTAATCTTAAGTTGCTCCTGCAAGCTGGGAAGAAGGATTATGTCCTTAATGCTGCGCTAGGAGATGAACCATCCGTCGCGGCTGACCAAGATGCTAAGAACGCTTGGTTAGCACGCAAGGAGGACTACTCAGTAGTTCAATGTGCAGTCTTGTATGGCTTAGAACCGGGACTTCAACGTCGCTTTGAGCGTCATGGAGCATATGAGATGTTCCAGGAGTTGAAGTTTATCTTTCAGAAGAACACCCGGATCGAGAGGTATGAGACCTCCGATAAATTCTATGCTTGCAAAATGGAGGAGAATTCGTCTGTCAATGAACATGTGCTCAAAATGTCTGGGTACTCAAACCGTCTAGCTGAGCTGGGGATTGAACTCCCGCAAGAGGCTATCACTGACAGAATTCTTCAATCACTACCACCAAGCTATAAGAGCTTTGTGTTGAACTATAACATGCAAGGGGTGAACAAGTCACCCGACGAGTTATTCTCGATGCTGAAAGTCGCAGAGTCAGAACTCCGTAAAGAGCATCAAGTGTTGATGGTGAATAAGACCACTAGTTTCAAGAGAAACGGCAAAGGAAAGAAGGGTAATTCAAAGAAGAGCGGCAAGCCTGTTGCCAATCCGACGAAGAAGCCCAAAGCTGGACCTAAGCCTGAAACGGAGTGCTATTATTGCAAGGGTATGGGTCACTGGAAGCGCAACTGCCCCAAGTATCTGGCTGATAAGAAGGCGGCCAAGGAAAAATCAGGTATATTCGATATACATGTTATTGATGTGTACTTAACCAACTCTCGAAGTAGTGCCTGGGTATTCGATACCGGTTCTGTTGCTCATATTTGCAACTCGATGCAGGAACTGCGGAATAAGCGAAGGTTGGCGAAGGATGAAGTGATGATGCGCGTCGGAAATGGTTCCAAGGTTGATGCAATCGCCGTCGGCACAGTTTCACTTCAGTTACCATCAGGATTAGTTATGAACTTAAATAAATGCTATTTAGTGCCTGCGTTAAGCATGAACATTATATATGGATCTTGTTTATTGCGAGACGGTTACTCGTTTAAGTCAGAGAATAATGGTTGTTCTATTTCTATGAGTAATATCTTTTATGGTCATGCACCCAATGTGAGAGGATTGTTCATATTGAATCTTGATAGCGATAATACACATATACATAACATTGAGACCAAAAGAGTTAGAGTTAACAATGATAGTGCCATGTTTTTATGGCACTGCCGCTTAGGTCATATTGGTGTAAAGCGCATGAAGAAACTCCATACTGATGGACTTTTGGAGTCACTTGACTTTGATTCACTTGACATGTGCGAACCATGCCTCATGGGCAAGATGACTAAGACTCCGTTCTCCGGAACAATGGAGCGTGCAAGTGACTTGTTGGAAGTCATACATACCGATATGTGTGGTCCGATGAGTGTGGAGGCACGCGGCGGATATCATTATTTTCTCACCTTCACTGACGATTTGAGTAGATATGGTTATGTCTACTTGATGAAGCACAAGTCTGAGACGTTTGAAAATTTCAAACAATTTCAGAGTGAAGTCGAAAATCATCGTAACAAGAATATCAAGTTCCTACGGTCTGATCGTGGGGGTGAATATCTGAGTTTCGAGTTTGGTGCTCACTTAAAACAATGTGGAATTGTTTCACAGTTGACACCGCATGGAACACCACAGCGTAATGGTGTGTCCGAACATCGTAATCGTACTTTATTAGAGATGGTGCGATCCATGATGTCTCTTACCGATTTGCCGTTATCATTTTGGGGTTATGCATTAGAAACAGCTGCATTCACTTTAAATAGGGCACCATCAACATCCGTTGAGACGACGCCATACGAACTGTGGTATGGCAAAAGACCAAAGCTGACGTTTCTTAAAGTTTGGGGATGTGATGCTTACGTCAAAAAGCTTCAGCCTGAAAAGCTGGAACCCAAAGCGGAAAAGTGCGTCTTCATAGGTTACCCAAAAGAGACAGTTGGGTATACCTTCTATCTCAAATCTGAGGGCAAAGTGTTTGTTGCTAAAAACGGAGCTTTTCTTGAGAAGGAGTTTCTCTCGAAAGAATTGAGTGGGAGGAAGATAGAACTTGACGAGGTTGTCGAACCTCTAAATCCTCTTGATGGTGGCGCAGGGCAAGGGGAAACCCCTGTTGCCGCGGCACCGGTTGAGGAACAAGTTGATGATAATGATCATGAAACTTCGAATCAAGTTACTGTCGGACCTCGCAGGTCGACAAGATCACGTACTGCTCCCGAGTGGTACGGTAATCCTGTCTTGACGATTATGTTTTTGGACAACAATGAACCTGCGAATTATGAAGAAGCAATGGTGGGTACGGATTCCAACAAATGGCTGGAGGCCATGAAGTCCGAGATAGGATCCATGTACGAGAACAAAGTGTGGACTTTAGAAGTATTGCCTGAAGGCCGCAAGGCTATTCAGAACAAATGGATCTATAAGAAGAAGACAGACGCAGACGGTAATGTGACCGTTTATAAAGCTCGACTTGTGGCAAAGGGTTTTTCACAAGTTCAAGGAATTGACTACGATGAGACTTTCTCACTGGTAGCGATGCTTAAGTCTGCCCGAATCATGTTAGCAATAGCTGCCTTTTACGATTATGAAATCTGGCAGATGGATGCCAAAACGACGTTCCTTAACGGTTTTCTTAAGGAAGAGTTGTATATGATGCAACCCGAAGGTTTTGTGGATCCTAAGAATGCTGACAGAGTGTGCAAGCTCCAGCGATCCATTTATGGACTGGTGCAAGCATCTCGGAGTTGGAATAAGCGTTTTGATCACGTGATCAAAGCATTTGGGTTTATACAAGTGGTTGGAGAATCTTGTATTTACAAGAAAGTGAGTGGGAGCTCTGTGACGTTTCTAGTATTATATGTGGACGACATATTGTTGATTGGAAACAACGTGGAGCTTTTGGAGAGCATAAAAGGTTACTTGAATAAAAGTTTCTCTATGAAGGACCTAGGAGAAGCTGCTTAAATTCTAGGCATTAAGATCTATAGGGATAGATCGAAACGCCTGATAGGACTTTCACAAAGCACATACCTTGATAAAGTTTTGAAGAAGTTCAAAATGGATCAGTCCAAGAAAGGGTTCTTGCCAATGTTACAAGGTATAAAATTGAGTAAGACTCAGTGCCCAGCAACTGCGAAAGATAGAAAGACAATGAGTTCCGTCCCCTACGCTTCAGCCGTAGGATCTATCATATATGCAATGTTGTGCACTAGACCAGACGTCAGCTTGGCCATAAGTATGGCAGGCAGGTTTCAGAGTAATCCAGGAGTGGATCACTGGACAGCGGTCAAGAATATTCTGAAGTACTTGAAAAGGACTAAGGAAATGTTTCTCGTGTATGGAGGTGACAAGGAGCTCGTCGTAAAAGGTTACGTCGATGCAAGTTTTGACACCGATCCGGATGACTCTAAGTCTCAAACTGGATACATATTTATTCTTAATGGGGGTGCGGTAAGCTGGTGCAGTTCCAGGCAGAGAGTCGTAGCAGATTCTACATGTGAAGCAGGGTACATGGCTCCCTCTAACGGGCAAAGGAGGGTGTCTGGATGAAGCAGTTCATGACAGATCTTGGAGTTGTGCCGAGCGCACTAGATCCATTAACTCTATTATGTGACAACACTGGTGCTATTGCCTTAGCAAAGGAACCAAGGTTTGACAAGAAGACCAGACACATCAAACGATGCTTCAACCTCATCCGCGACTACGTCGAGTTAGAGGACGCGAATTTTTTTAAAGTGCACACGGATCTGAATGTAGCAAACCTGCTAACTAAACCTCTTCCACGGGCAAAACATGATCAACACTAGAACTGTATGGGTGTTATATTTGCAAAGGTATCTTGGGGCCCACTCGGTAATACAACATCGCACACAAGCCTTGCAAGCAATGTGACTAAGTGTAAGTCACGGGATCTTGTATTACGAAACGAGTAAAGAGACTTGCCGGTAAAGAGATTGAAATAGGTATGTGGATACCGACGATCGAATCTCGGGCAAGTAACATACCGAAGGACAAAGGGAATGACATACAGGATTATATGAATCCTTGACACTGAGGTTCAACCGATAAGTTATTCATAGAATATGTAGGATCCAATATGGGCATCCAGGTCCCGGTATTGGATATTGACCGAGGAGTACCTCGGGGCATGTCTACATAGTTCTCGAACCCGCAGGGTCTGCACACTTAAGGTTCGACGATGTTTTAGTATAGTTGAGTTATATGTGTGGTTACCGAATGTTGTTCGGAGTCCCGGATGAGATCACGGACGTCACGAGGGTTTCCAGAATGGTCCAGAGACGAAGATTGATATATAGGATGACCTCATTTGATTGTCGGAAGGTTTTCGGGCATTACCGGGAATGTACCGGGAGTGACGAATGGGTTCCGGATGTTCATCGGGAGGGGGCCAGCCCACCCGGGGAAGCCCATAGGCCCTAGGGGTGGCGCACCAGCCCTTGGTGAGCTGGTGGGACAGCCCAAGGGGGCCCTCTGCGCCAAGGATAAGAAATCAAAGAGAAAAGAAAAAAAGAGGTGGGAAGGAAGGGAAGGACTCCACCTTCCAACCCTAGTTGGACTAGGATTGGAGGTGGACTCCTCCACCTCCTTGGCCGACGCACCTTTGGGGTCTTGGACCCCAAGGCAAGCCTCCCCTCCCCTCCTCCTATATATAGTGGAGTTTTAGGGCTGATTTGAGACAACTTTTTCCACGACAGCCCGACCACAAACACCACGGTTTTTCCTCTAGATCGTATTTCTGCGGAGCTCGGGCGGAGCCCTGCAGGAGTAGATCCTTCACCACCACCAGAGCACCGTCACGCTGCCAGAGAACTCATCTACTTCTCCGTCTTGCTTGCTGGATCAAGAAGGCCGAGATCATCGTCGAGCTGTACGTGTGCTGAACGCGGAGGTGTCGTTCGTTCGACACTAGATCGGAGCGGATCGTGGGACGGATCGCGGGACGGTTCGTGGGACAGTTCGCGGGGCGGATCGAGGGATGTGAGGACCTTCCACTACATCAACCGCGTTTCTTAACGCTTCCTGTTGTGCGATCTACAAGGGTACGTAGATCCAAATCTCCTCTCATAGATGGACATCACCATGATAGGTCTTCGCGCGCGTAGGAATTTTTTTTGTTTCCCATGCGACGTTCCCCAACATTTTTTGCATTAACTCAGTCAACCACCAAACTCCCCCAAGCAAAGCCTATCATCGCCAAGTCTCTATTGATGAGACCACGCCGTCGTCGAGATCCAAGACGAGGAGTTTCTTTACTGAAGGTCCTCATATAGAGCATCATACAAACATCACCATGTCAATAGTCCCTTGGTCAAGTGACACATGTGACATATACTACGCACATATAAAAGTGACTCATCACCTTTACACGTGTCCACTTGATCCCTTCGAGGATGGTATACTACTTGACCCTCCTACATGAATCTATAAGTTTGATCAAAGCTTAACAGATGACAAGGAGGAGTGCAAGCACCAAGGAACGACTACACCATTCGCAAAGAATCTTGGAAGCAAAGACGAAAGAAGACAGAGCTGCAACAAGGTACAACCATCGTACATGTGGTCAAACCATCAGACTCCTGGTGTCTGATGAAGATGAGTAGCCAGGAGCCAAAGAAGGCTAGGACGTGCTCCAATGACCGACCATACGGTGCCATTCGACTGGCCGGACATCTGGTGCCTTGTGAGCCACTCGACATCTACTACACAATGTACATTTGGTGCTTGTGTGTATGAAAGCTTGGGCCCAAAGCCCATGCATCTCTCTCCCACCTACCTACTTGTGGCTTGTACTATAAATAGACCCCCTCCTCATTTTTAGGGTTAGCTAAGATTAGAATAGACACGATAGAACTTAGCTCATGTACCTCCCCTTGTGGGATCTATCCTCTCCTGTGGAGATTAAGACCACCATGAGTCGAGAATCCTAATGGATTCCAAGACCTCTACACGAAGAGAAGCATCTATGGTTGCATGGCCTCCCCTTGTGGAGAAGAAAGACTTCCTAGAAGCATCAAGCCTTCATTGTCCTAGGACATGGGGAATAACCCTATCTTGTTCCATCTCTCCCTTGGTTGATTTGGGATCAAGGATCTATCTGTGTGTCTTTATTTGCATCTATGTGTGTTGATTTGTGTGATTCCCTTTGTGATTCTCCTCATGTTTTTGCCTTAAATTCACCTTCAATTTGTGAAGATTGGCCCACATAGGGTCTCTAACGTACACCAGGTCCGAAACACAACGAATTGCGAGATCCATCGTGCCACCAAGATCATAGAGGGCCCAACCGCACTTCAAACTAGAATTAACACTAAATTCAAAGTAAGAACTCAAACATGCCGAAGGTCGAGGGATCTCTACTCAGAAATAAACACTTAAACGTGACCACACTAGTGACGGCTAGGGTTTAACCCAATCACATCAATAATGTCCATAATGAAGGGAAGGGCTTGCTTTGTAACCATTGGAGGACAAAAAAATAGACAATAGTATAAACAATAAGAAAAGAAGATGTTTCAGGGTCGTTGTCACGCAAGCAACAAGGTGTTCTGGTAACTATGGATTGTTCGATCTCGAGTCGATTGGCTTGAGCTTAAGTTACCAACGCGACGTGTATCTTGGATCTCGAGTTGTTCGATTGTTGATGGACGGGTGTCTATATGTCCATCAGCGCTCGCACAACATTAAATTTGTCTTGTTTCTTGGTTGAAATTCAGAGATTTAGGTTCTAGCCAATTCAACCAATAGGATAAGAAGTCCGCGTGGTCTTTGATACTGGTTAGAGCATCTACAGCCGGACCTTACAAACCCGCCCCCTTATACGCCCGCGGACGCACCCGGGTACACCCGCGGACACGCTCGGACAATCCCTCATATTTTGCTCCGTGCATTCACATGCCTCATATCTATACTCTCAAATCCATACAAAACCATGCACGTCGATCATCCGATACAAATTGTCTGAATTCAACAGTTTTAAACAAAAGCAAATGATAACATAGTTCAACAATCCGGACATGCCAAAATGAAATCAATGTCCGACCGACAAGTGATGCTTGTCGGATCACTGGCCGGACGAGTTCGTCCATGTGCCCTGCTCCGCCCAAGCATCCATCTCTGCCTGCATCCGGACTGCCTCCTCCGTCTGCATCCGAGTTGCCTCCTCCACCTGCATCCTGACCGCCTGCTCCTTTGTTGCCGTCACTTGGATTGATGGGTTGCGGGGAGCCAGGCGTGCCGCGGGAGACATCTCATCGTCGATGGCCGCACCTTCCTGCGCCGCCAACTCCGCCTCCCTCTGTCGCTGTCGTCGACGACGCGTCTTACGGGCGATGTTCTCCGGCTTGCAAAATGAACCGGAGGAAGGGACACCGACGGACGAGGCGAACTACGTCTCCGTCGCGACGGTCGGAGACGGGGTGGAAGATATCACGGCCGTAGATTAGGGCGGGTGGTGAGGATAGAGAGCAAGGGTGCCGGACGGCGAGGGGTCGGGCGCGGGAAATGATGGAGGATGGCGGGAGGAGGAGGAAGGGTTGGGGGAATTGGGAGCAATTTGAGGTGGGTATTCGTGAATGGAGATTAGTGAGGAAAAGTAGATACCCCTCTGTTTAACTGAGGATGGAGATTACTCGAGATGTCGTTTAACTGATGAATATTGCGGTTTCCAAAAAAAAAGATTAGTGAGGAAAAGTAGACACCCCTCTGTTTTGGTGTATAAGTCACTTTAGACCCTGCTTGGGATGTTGTTTTTGTGCCAAGTACACTTGTAAAAAAAACACACATCTCCATTCATCGGTTTAGTTTTCAGCTGATTTTGTACTTATGACCCGTATAATATCTTTGTAAACTAGTATTACACCTAAGTAAAACTAAAACGGCATTCCAAGCAGGGCTTAAAGGAGTAGGAGCGTGGAGTCGACGGCAGGATAGGAAGGATAAGAGCAAGTACAATAGGATGATGTAGGCGGGCTGTAAGACTTAAAATAATATATTTATGATGAATTGGAAGAGAGAGAATAGAAGCGGGCTACAAACTAACAGTCGGCTGTAACACGTGCTCCTAGGCACTTTGTGAGAGAGGGTGGTGGGCCTTGTATCAATAAAGTAGCACTTATTTACATCTACTTATTGTACTTGTGGGCTATAAGGTTGGCTATAGATGATGTGTCAACATCATACAGCCAGCAGTTAACCATGCTCTAAGCAGGATAAAAGAAGCCGATGTGGAGTCGCCTGCCCACTCCGTCTCAAGCTCCTCTAGTGCAGTAGGCGAGCCGGGGGCCTGCATGGTCTAGTCATCAAAGTTGAACAGTGTAGATATGGGAGCCCCAAGAAAATCTCCTTATTGCATCCCCCGATGGACACGAGAAGGAAGAAAACGTGCGTGCCTGCCTTTGTTAAGAAACAGAGCGTGGTACCTCAGATGGTGGTGCGCCTGCGCCTGCGCCCGGGCCGGGGGAAACAGAGCGTGAATGTAGAGACGAGAAATGCGTGCGTGGCTTCCCCTTCCGCAGTGATATGGATGGATGGATGGATGCTTTGGCTACCAGGCACAGGCACAGGCACAGGCAGGCCGTAGCTAGCTCCTATCCTATACGGACTGCGGCTATGCGTATGCGTGTCAGGGTGTGTGTTCGTCAGTCGTCGGCGTACACGGACCTGGTCCATGGACACCCTCTCTCTCTCTCTCTTTTTAGTTCTGTCCGTTGGACGCGGCCTTTTGCCCGGAACGGGAGCTGAGTCTGCGTGTGGAGCTGCTGCCTTGCCTCTTTCCTCCTTTCCTTGGCCGTGTAATAAACCAGACCAGACTACTCGTCGAGAGGAAAAAAGAAGACAGACAGAGAAGAGAGAGAGACCCGGCGAGGACGGACGGAGGGGAGGGGAGGGGAGGGGAGTAAAAAGGAATCCGTTTTTCTTTTCCTTTCCTTTCCTATCCACCACCATTTGCACTGCACCAGCACACCCTCTTCATTTCATCTCCCGTCCCCTCAATAAACCCTCCTCTTCCCCTCCCCTCCCCTCCGCTCACACAATCCCCTCCTCCCCAAGAAACCCCTAAGCAACCAGCCCTCCTCGCCGCCGATCACCGCCGGACGGGACCTCCCTCCCGCCGATTCCTCGGTAAAATCACCGCCTCCTCCTCCTCCTCCTCCTCTCCCTCTCTCTCTCTCTCTCTCTCTCTCTTACCCACGCTGCAATTAAACGACCTAGCGCTCGCTCTCGCCCGCAAAGCAACGTCGCACCGTGCCCACGAGACGCCTCTCTCCGCACCAACCGCTTCCGATCGTGCTTCTTCTCCACCCACCCGCCCTCAACTGCTTCCCAACGCGCCGCTCTTGCCCCTGCCTCTGCTTGGTGGCGTTGGGAGGGGATGGCCGGGGCTCGTCTTCCGATCTTCCACGCAAACCAACGGGACAGCGCAATGTAGGATCCAAGCAGGGGAATTAGGGCGCCTGCTCACATTTGCATCAAGCGAGTGATCCCCTAGATTTTCGCCTTTTTTTTCCTATTGTGAATGCTCTGTTACATCCGATTACCCGGTACTGCAGGGTGCCAACTGCAAAAGTTCTCCCTTCCCTGTGTTATCATGACTGTGCTTGCCCTGTTGCTGGCTCCTTCTGCCGCTACTACTTGTTTGATTCCGTCATTAACTGTGCCATGCGATCTCAGGTGTAACTGAGTTTTAGTGTGAGGTGGTATAGGACTGACCAGGGCTTGCGCGCGTAATTATATGACTGACCAGGGCTCGTTTCCTCCTTTTCAAAAAAAAAAAAACATGTTTGATTACCCAAATACCACATAGTGCCAACTGCAAAGCTTCTCACTTTGGACTGTGCTTGCCCCTGTTGCTGGCTTCTTCTCCTGCCAGTACTACTTTTAACTTGTTTGGTTCCATCATTAATTTTGACTGCCATGCACTCTCAGGTGTAAGTGAGTTTTACTATGAGGTGATATACGGGCTTGCAGTAATTATGTCTAGCCAGTGTACTCAGATGTTGAATTGCCTACATGTTTGGTTGTTCAGTTCCCTTTATTGCTGTCTCTCTCTCTATATATATATCCTTTTTGTAAGTTTGAGGCTTCAAAGGGGAAGGTATTATTGAAAGTGCATGCATTTTCTTCGAATCATCGCGTGTTCTCAACGTACAATGTACTTGTGTAGTTTCTCATGTGCCAATACTTCTTTTCTTACTAAAAATGGTGCCAAATAGTAGGTTCTTTGTATGAGGATGAAATTTTTGCATGCACATAGGGGATTCACTTTGATTCCATATGATACACTAACTAACAGTCATGCCTAAACAACTTGCTTCATATCAATGCGTAAACAATATTCAGTGAACCTTCATACAACTAATTAAGTATAGTAAAATGGTGAGACGGTGTTAGTTGATTTGTGCATCGTGCTTTCATCTCTACGAAATGTTCATGACCGAACAACTTCGTCGCTTCATTCGCGCTGCACTTTGTTTAATCATTTCCACTTGTTCTCAGCTTAATGCAATGGTCAAGAAGAAGTCTTCATGGAGCCAGGTTGTGACTGGAAGGCCGACAAACCTCTTTGTTACTGCAAGAAATCTTCCAGTGCAGGATCTTGGGGCTGTAATTTTCGGCTGCACAAACAATACTATTGCTGAGTGCCACTCGCGCCAACTTTTTGGTACGCTATATTTCTTAATCATAGAGTTGTTGTTTTTTGACGAATCATAGTTTTCTTGTTATAAACCCATTCATTCATACAAAGAAGTGACCTCTCCATTCTTTTAGAGCGTGTGCTTTCTCCATTTGATGCATCTATGATATCTTGTGCTACAAATTCTTTTTTCATGCTTCTTAAAGAACAGAATTCAGATGTCTGAAATCAGTTCGTTGAATCATGCACTAACTTATACTCCTACATGTCAGGCTTGCCAAAAACACATCTCTCATATGTACACAACATCAAGGAAGGGCTACCTCTATTCCTGTTCAATTATGATGATCGCAGATTGCATGGCATTTATGAAGCTGCAAGCAATGGCAAATTTTGCCCTGAATCAAATGCATGGACAAATAATGGCTACGAAAAGACAAGCTATCCTGCTCAGGTATCATCCTTAACCCATGTATTCTAGCTTGCTCAACCTCGATAAAATGACTCAAAGGGCACATTGTATTCTTCCAATTATCTAGGTTGCAATGCGGGTAAGAGTGTGGTGTTTTCCACTAGAAGAGAGTAAATTCAGGAATGCTATTATAGGCAATTATTACCAGAAGATGCCCACTGTCTATGGCCAGAAGCCTCACTTCTTCCGATTTGAATTGGATCATGCTCAAACACGTGCTTTGATGGCTATGTTTACTCCTTCGCCTTCCCCCAGCAAGTTCTGGATGCCGCCTGCTTCACAACCAGGAGCTGAGCATGTGAGAGAACCAACACCACCTCCTGTGTGGGTACAAAAATTTGAGGGTAACAATGAGCTCCAGGCAGAAAAGGTTTTAGTGTCATATGCAGATGCGGTAAAGCAAAGCAAGTTTGAGGTTGAGGGAGTTGGACCGAGAGATGTGGATGATGGGTGGAACAATGAGCTGAGCAATGAGCTCAAACCAGAAAAGGGTTTAGTGTCATATGCAGACATGGTAAAGCAGAACAAGTTTGAGGTTGAGGGAGTTGGAATGGCAGAAGTGGACAATGGGCATGCCAGCTCAAGCAAAGAATCTTCCAATGGTTTCGATGATCTCGATTGCAAAGAGACACCACCAGAGTGGGAGGATCATGCACTGTTTAGTAAGGGCGTTGAAGTGCAACAGCAGCAACAATCTGCCGAGCAGGAAAATGAGCTTAGCTTCACATTGGTATTAGAGAAGCTAAAGGCTCTATCAGTTCAGCAACTTAGTTCAGAATTTTATGCCAATGGAGCTGGAACTGAAGTCATTGATGCATATGGCTGCAAGGACATGCAAGAAGCTAAAGGTATATTTCTTGAGGGGCACTCTGGTTTGCCGGAGAACTTAGATACCGAAGTCGATCAGCTTGCCTGGGAGCATACCAGTTTTCTACTGCAAGGGTTGGGCTATGAATCCTATTCAGAAGCTAAGGTTAGTTATAACTTATAAAATAGCTACAGGGCTACTACAGTTCTTATTTCTTGTCTATTAATGCAAATACTCCTGCAAACAGCTTCATGTCTATGTATTCAAAATTTCTCACAGTTATTTTGTTTTTCAGTTGATAGATGTGGTT
Organism: Hordeum vulgare subsp. vulgare; assembly: GCF_904849725.1. Lineage (NCBI taxonomy): Eukaryota > Viridiplantae > Streptophyta > Magnoliopsida > Poales > Poaceae > Hordeum > Hordeum vulgare. Next base: position 329,639,600 of record NC_058522.1, on the reverse strand, counting down.
AAAGGGCTGTCCGAACGTATAGAAACCATGGAGAAGAAGCAGGTATCTCAAAATGCTGTAATATCTTCAGATGACTTATATCTGTTATACTGGTTCTTTTGGATCTTAAAGTTTTTGAATCAGTAAGATGATCATATCGTTAGTTCATGGTAGCCTACAAGGTTGTTGTATTTTCAATCTAAGTTTCTTTTTGGTATTTCTGGTGTATAGGATCATATATTTTGTATGTAAATGTTGGGAACTATTACAAAATTCAGCTTATTTAGTGTTCTCTTCCTGATATTTTGATATGCTCAAATGCAGGTTATTTCCAACGAAGAAGTCAGATACCTACAAGGAGTGAATGATAGGTTACTGAAAAGAGTTGTTGAGCTAAAGAACACAGTGAAGAATTTGAATTCGAAAATAGATCCTTTATCTCTAGATGATTCACTAAATCAGTTTGTTGAAGAATGTTTGGGTTCAGAGGATGTCATTTATCTCATTGGTGGTTTCGATGGCATCTCATTTTTGTCATCATTAGACTCCTTCTCACCCTCCTTGGACATACTAACACCTCTGAAACCAATGATTGTTGGGAAGTCCTATACCTCTACTGTCGCATTAGATGGCAAAATATTTGTTCTTGGTGGTGGTGATGGCACTTGCTGGTTTGATACAGGTACTCATTGGTTTCTGTATTTAGCCTCCGATGGCCTGCCTGTTTGCATTTTTTTAGGTCCTAATATATGCATGTATTATTTCTCATGAAGTTGACTGTTATGACCGGCAACGTGATGACTGGACCCCATGCCCAGCACTGATTCATGGAAAGGGGAGCCTCGCTGGAGTTGGCTTGCACGGAAAAATTTATGCATTTGGAGGTGGAGATGGCATTGGCTGTTTCTCTGACATGGAGGTGTTTGATCCTGCCCAGGGAAAGTGGACAAAGAGTCAGCCTATGCTAGAAAAGGTACAATTACATACGTTTTCAACATGTCATCCTCAACTTACCTTCATTGCAGAATGAGTTAAGCAAGTCTGGTATTTGTTGTATATGCTGCAGATCAGGAAAATTACTACTACTCCGTCCCATAATGTAGGATGTTTCTTGACACGTGTCAGAAAACGTCTTACATTATGGGACATAAGGAGTAGTTATGAACGAGTACTACACTGTAAAGAGAAAAAGTTGTGGGGTTTACAGAACAACTAGTTATGAATGAGTGTCGTGGTATTTCCGGGACAGATGCCATGGGGTGGCTTAACTCGTGGTTTGGGGCCGATGGGCGTCGACGGCGTCTGGGAATGGGTGTAGGCGCAACACACATGATGCCAGTTTACCCAGGTTCAGGGCCCTCCGGTGAGGTGAAACCCCTAATCCTGCCTGTGTGACTATATGGGAATCACAATACAAAGGTTTGCTCCTTGAGCTGTTCGTGAGGAGGGAGACGAAGCTCTGGCTTCCGGTCTCGCTGCCTCGGTGTTGTTCTAAGTGTGTGTGTGTCTCTCTCTGTGTACGTATTCAGCCTCCGAAGGTGCCTCTCTCGGTGGGCTGAGGTGAGGCTTTATAGTGTAGCCACGGGGTACAGTGGTAACGGTAGGATAGGAGGTGGGGCCGGCTGCGGGGCCCACCTGCTGTTGAGTCTTGTCGCGAGGCCCACTGGTCGTGTGCATCAGCGGCCGGCTCGCCGAGCCGTCAGGGCGCAGGCGAGGGGGGGGGGGGGGGACGTGGCTACAGGACCGTCTCGCCTGGTCGGGGTCGGTAGTGATGGGGGCCCTGTAGCCTCGCTGACCCTCCCATCATCACGCTGCAGTAGGGCCGAACATGTCAGCGCGTACTGCTGCTGCGGTAGACTCTGATCATTCGTCTTGTCTTGTCTGCGTACGATGGTACAGCCGGATGGGACGGGAGCGGGCTGTCCGGCTGGCGGCAGGCCAGCTGGCCGGCGGAGCCCCGTCAGGTAGCCGGGGACGCGTCGGATAAGTGGCCGGCTGGCGTCATGTACGGGCCAAAGGGGCCGGCTATCGCCAGCCGACCGGACTTGTGTTGGCCGGATGGGCCGGCTATCGCCAGCCGGCCTGGGGGGGGGGGGTGCAAATGTCTTGGAGACGGCTAATCTCCGCTCTTGGTATACCCAGGGGTACTATCCTCGTCAATGAGTATGAGTAGCCTACTGATAAATTAGTTGCTCCATTTTCAATCCAAAGACGAGATAGTACCAACTTTTATCTCTTCATTTTTTATGCAAGCATGAGAACCATGAAATCCTAAGCGGTTACAGATAAGAACATCCATGTCGGAGAATGGCTCATACGATATGGAAAAAGTAACTCTTCGATCTATATGTGATGGTCTCTGTTACAGTATATGTGGATTGCACTAGCCCTTTCCATCAGTTTGGACTTTTGGTTGCATTGGCTAGTGCATGAAGCTTAACATGGTATGAAAGCTAAGGTCTTGAGTTCAGGTCCTGGCTTTCGCAATTTATTTAAAAAATTGCTGGTAGCCCCCTTTGTGTCCCTTCCCATCAGTTCAGACTTTTGGTTGCATTGGCTAGTGCATGAAGCTCTCCTCTGTTGTTGCTGGGTATTTTTCCTACTTCTAGTCAGCCAGCTCCTGTGGAACCGCACCTTTGTTTTAGTGTGCATGTTAAAAAGGAGGATTAGCATAGGTCTTGAGTTCAAGTCTTGGCTTTCGCAATTTATGCTTTCGCAATTTATTTAAAAAATTGCTAGTAACCCTCTTTGTGTCCACGTAGAGGCCTCTTGAGTCATACATGAGTTTTGTACGCCGTCGCTCTCTTCCGGTTGCACATGTTGACTTGTCTTTCCATCACACGTGGGAGGGGGTGTTACAGTATATGTGGATTGTACTACCCCGTTCCATCAGTTCGGACTTTTGATTGCATTGGCTAGTGCATGAAGCTTAACAGTCCCCTCTGTTATTGCTGGGTATTTTTCCTACTAGTCAGCCAGCTCCTGGGGAACCACACCTTTGTTTCACTGTGCATGTTAAAAAGGAGGATTAGCATAAGTTGGTTTTCAGCGGTTTGCTCTTGCTTGAATTACCATAAGTTGGCCTAACATTGTTCCATGTTATCCCAAAGTTGTAGATTTCTCCACCATAACCTCCGCACCACTGCCTAATATCCACAACAATGTCTTCTACATACTCGATGGCTCCTTCTCCCACGAGTGGCGGAGCAATGGGGTGGCCAGGGTGGTCCCCGGCCCACCCTGGATTTAGGAATCAGCCTTAATACTATAGTAAAATAGATAGAATAAACAAATAAAAATATATCTTTATGAGTGTATGCACTGTTGGCCCACCCTGGCCCTGTGGGCTGGGTCCGCCACTCGCCACGAGGATCACCAGAAATACCATGCTAGTTTTGGCTTTAACTGGATGGGGTCAGGGTTAAGTCTTCTGTAAGGAAAGAAGCAGGGGTTCCGCTAATCACTACAGATGTATGGAATTTAGAAGTTTGCCCTGCTTAAGCAGGGAGACAGTTTCTTATTCATGTGAACAAATGAACAGAATGTGTTTATGGATTATGAACATAAATAACTTCTAGGTGTTGGTCTCCATTGATTATTTGCATTAAATTTAGAAAAATTACTTTCTGTTGACTAGTGAAACTTGTTAGTATCTTTTACTTTGTAAAATGCATCTAAAGCCGGCATCAAGGAGGACCATTTCATGGAAAGATAATGAATGTCCTGATGCAAAAGTGCGTACTTCTGTAGTACTCTGTATAATTGTTCTTTCTCTATTTGCTATTTATGTTTTTTACTCATGTCCATATAATGATATATTCTAGCCTATAAACCTCTATGATGTGATGATTGCTTTTGTCTGAACAATCTGTGCTGCTTGGTTTTCAGCGCTTTTCTCTAGCTGGTGCGGAACTTAATGGCGCGATTTATGCAGTTGGCGGTTTCAATGGTGTTCGATATCTGAGGTGATATATTTTCACCACTTGTACTTATTTTGACAAGTTTCAGTTACAAGCTGATTTAGTTACTATCAACCGAGCAAAAGTAAGTAGTTTAGTGCAGCAATGCAACCTGCAAAGGTCTTAGAGCATTTAACATAACTCATGGCTTAGTGCATATTACTTTGTTGATCCCCTTTTCGAGCAACAGAGAAACACTCTCCTTGTATTGAAGCAGTATGTAGGTCTGTAACCAACTGAGTAATTGCACGGTATTCATTAGCCTATTTTCCTTATGGCTTACATGACAATGAACTTATTATTTCTTCAAAGTGAGAATGAAAGTTTTCCATTTTGCTAATGCTATGATGTCTTATTTTCCTTATAGCTTACGTGACAATAAACTTATTATTTCTTCAAGGTGAGAATTGTATGTTTTCCATTTTGCTAATGCTATGATGTCCTATTTTCCTTATGGCTTACGTGACAATGAACTTATTATTTCTTCAAAGTGAGAATTGTATGTTTTCCGTTTTGCTAATGCTATGATGTTTGTTACCAGCTCTGCTGAGAGACTTGATCCTAGGGAGCCTAACTGGAAAATGCTCCCAGCAATGAGTACAGTAAGAGGTTGTCATACGGTGGCAGTGCTTGATGATAAGATGTAAGTATGTACATTTTATCTTACAAATCAGGACGCCCCACTAAAAATTGTAGAATGTGGACATCTAATTAAGTCTCTGGTGTAGCTCATCATGGCAAAAACCACTGGGATCAGCTTAAATTTTGTACAATGTCGGCCATCTAATCTGAAAACTTTTGTTTTACTGACTCTTGTTACAACCGAAAACAGCATAGATGCCCATCATGGTGCTTAACAATGTTGTGTTTCTTTCAGATATGCAATGGGTGGTTATGATGCTGATGCTGGAGCAATGGTGTCCACCGTTGAGTTATATGAGCCAAGAATGCCGTCATGGGTGACTGTCGAACCAATGAACTACACCAGAGGGTACCACTCTTCAGCTGTGCTCGGTGGCTCGATATTCACGCTGGGTGGGGTCAAAGGTGAAGCAGATACAATCTTGGATGTGGTAGGTAGCTACCCCCAGATGCAATTTCTTGCCATGTCCATGCAATTTTCCTCCAAGCACCATACGACTAACATCCAAGCTATACTACTGCCTAGATTACCCTTCAGTTTCAGCCGTTTTATCACTCGATTCTCTCACTCGATTCTCTCGCTGTTTGATGTGTAGTTTCTCAGAAAAATTGCTCTGATCAACTGTTGAAACCTTTTTTTTTGTGTGTGTTGGATGGACTGTCAGGTGGAGCGCTACAAGGAAGGCTGTGGTTGGGTGAACACAGGGATGAAGTCAATCGGCAGAAGATGCTACTGCTCTGCCATTGTTCTCTGACCGACCGGTACCTAAGTATCTATCTAAGCTGCTGCTGATGATGATGAGTGAACTGCAAAGCAGACTGTTAAGACCCTGGGGCCTCTTTGTCTTTGTCTTTGTCTGAATTCAGAAGCCGGTGTCTCATGAACCGAGAAAACCGTCGTCGGCTGTCCAGTTTCTCGTTTCTTGTTTTTTCTGGATCTTAATTCACAATGCAGCACACATCTGATTCGAAACTGAGCTGAAATCCGAAAAGGGACACGAACTATATGGACGAAGATTTGATTTGTTGCGGTATGCTTTTATGATGGTTTTTCGCTGTCGTTTGCCTTCCTGTTGTTTGCTGAAGCGACTTCAGGGCACCAGACACAGCAAGAGGACACCAGAGTTTAGACTCAGGCCCCACTCGATCCTTGGTTTTCAAAAAATTCTGTGAAGATGGCTTCAAAAGATCTTTTATTTGCCATATTTTATGCACTTTTTATATTAAAAAAAACGTAGATTTATACTACCAGAACTGTAGAAGTAGGGCAATATGGTGTGCAGAAAGCGGTTGTTGAGCTAGTAGAATAGAAGAGGACGCGACCTTTACACGTCCCCATCGATCCCACCAGACCCACCGATGGCCGTCGGCGAGGAGGTCAAGCTCTCCATCTCCGGCGCGGCCCTCGCGGCGCTCCTCCACCGCTGCGGGGCCGCCGCGGGTGACTGCGACGGCCTCCTCTTCGGCCGCGCCCACCGCCCCCCTCCGCCGGCTCCCACCCTTTCCGACTACGACGACCAAGCCCCCGCCGCCCCGTGCCTTTTCATCTCCATCTCCGGCCACTCCTCCCTCTCCCACCCCTGCTCCCTCTCAGATCCCCTCGGCCGCCCCCACCCGCCGCCGCCCTCCTCCCCTTGCCCTCTCGGCTTCTTCTCGTCCCGCCGCCGCGCCCCTCTCCGTGCCTCCATGCGCGAGCTCGCCCTCGCCTGCTCCCTGTCCAAAACCCTATCGCCCCTCGCCCACCCGCTCCTCGTCATCCTCGTCTCCCCCAACACTTCCGACGACCTCTCCACCCACTCCTTCGACTACCGCGCTTTCCTCCTCCTCGGATCCCGCTTCGTCCCGACCTCGTTCGCCGTCGTCAACGTCGGCCCCGGCTTCCGGGATCAGTACCACTCCTTCGCCCCGGAGTCGTCCTTCCCGTTGCTCACTCAGCCGTCGCCGCCGGCGGCGCCCGAAGCAGAGGATGCTTACAGCATCGGAGAGCAGAAGAAGGTGGATGCGATGGTGGACGGGTTTGGGCTAGGGAGGCTGCAAGAGCTCGTGGGTGCTGTGGCCGGGCAGGCCGCGGGGATGGATAGCATGTATGCCGGGATGCTCCAGAGGATGGAGAAGCTCGCCAGGGAGGTGGAGAAGAGCAATCACCGCGTGCTCGACCAGGTTGTCTTCTCATCCTGCCTATGATGCTCTTCTTAGAGTTATTCCATGCAGAATGCATTTACGAGTTATTGCGGAAACCATCTAGTGGTTGAATGGTGCATGATGGAGTAGTCAGGAACTCGGTATATTTGGTTTGGAGCTACATCTTGCAAAGTTTTAATTGAAAATGATCAGCTCGGAGCAACGGTGACTATTATTCATGAATAATTGCATAGTTTGGCAAGAAACATTTCCTTATGCTAGGGTGATAGTTATTCATGTCTACGCACAGTAGTGTGTAGAGAACTAGCCATTCTGGTCAAGATTTGATTCTCCTCCGCTACAACAGGTTCACTCGTGTAGATTATGCATGGGGTATGAAGTTGCCTTTCCTTTCAAGAGTGCATTGTTTATGCTTAATTGGTTGTCAGCACTCATGAAACAGCTTTCAAGAGTAATTTTTACGTAATCGTATGCCACAGTTGCACTCATGGAAGTATATAAATACATGTTCAGTCCCAAATCCAAAAAAGTCTCGCCATCATTCCCTCAGTCTATCTCCTTCAACCTTCTCTATGCAACTAATCTGCCTCCACCAAGATGTCTTATCCATGAGCTAAAATATGAACTATAAAAGTCCCAGCAAAATGGCTTGCAGTGCCAATTGGAATCTGTGCCTAGAGCTGCTCTTGTTCAAGGCAAGAAAAGGCGGAACATACTGAGTTATGCCTAGACCTTTTTCTTGTGAAAATAAAATTTTGAACACACCATGTTGGTGAGCCGTATGTAGATTTGAGATTTAGTTGGCCTAAAGGAGGAAGAGAAGGTCGGTGCCACATTTTAAATGTATTGATCACCCATCATGGTATAACTGTTCTATATCTTTAGAAAGAAGAGAGAGAATCTCACTAAATATACTGAGAAAAAAGTTTAATTTCCTATGAAAATGCAAACCAGATAAGGCTTTCAACAAAGATAATTCTATTTGTGGTGGAAAATAATAATGAGAATACAAATCTGAAAAGCCTTTACAAAACCGAAGAGTAAAATCAAGAAAGCTGAAATACTATCAGTGTACCATGCGCACTTTTCATATTTAGCTAGCAAACTCACACCCAAAGAGAATATGTGCGTGCATATTCAGAAACATATCATGGCTTTGCCCTCACATGCCATGTGGTGCTCATACACACGGAAAGCCAATTATAAACCGTTAGAAAATTAAATAGCTGAGCCGTGTGTGGTACTAATTGATTGCTCGAATCAACATGGGAACCTGCTAGTTACTACCCGGGGCTTTAGTCCAAGTCAAGTGACAAAGCGAAGCGTCGCAAGGGGCATACCCATGCCGCATAAGCTTAGTTCTCTGTGCATGGCGTCACACCACCTGGCCTGCCTCCGCCTGGCGCCTGTGCTGCTGCATAGTGTTGTGTGCTGGCTAGGCCCAGTTAATACAGACTGCATACGGCATATCTGGGGCCCAGGGTGGCCGGCCCCTTGCCCAATCCAGGCTGGGCCTGTATAACGGCACGTTGAATGCTCTGAGAAAGCCGAAGGTAAGAAATCCTTGGCCTCTCTGGATCTGCACCCAAACATTTGGTGGATAGGCTAGCAAAAACAATTCTGGGTCGAGAGCTAGTTCAGGCCTCAAGCCTAAGTATCCAAAGGAATGAGAAAATTATGGGACAGTGACATGTCGTCAGTTTGGAAAAGGCACTACGGATCTTACTTGGTGGTGGGACCCAGTACTAGAGGTGCAGGCGAGGTTTACCATTGAGCAGAAAAATGGGAATTTAGCCTCGCTAAGGTGGTGGTCTTTCGTGGTGTGAAGTCTTAAAAACTACCATAAGTGCATGATCTTTCATATGGGATGTTGGAATGCCTTCTCTTTGAAAAATCAATCCTCTGTTGCGTCAAAAAGTTTAAGCCTTCGTAAAGGGGAAGTTTGTGGATTTGGCATTTGAGTAGTTGCCACTGAATGTGTGTGCTCTATTATTGATCGTCTTGTCATTTGTCCATGTGATTCTGTAGGAAAAGCGGAACCTGGTGCTGAGGTCCAAGACAGCAGGACTGTAATAAAAGACCGAAGCTTCTTTCGGTCTCAGCAAGGTATAGCCTGAATTGGGACTCTAAAACTTGTTTCAATGTCTCCTCTCGTGAGGGTTATTGCTTAGTTCACTCTCTTGTTATGACCTACTTCTGTTACAGTAGTTGACTCATTCTGCTCTGGAGACGTACATATTCTAGGGTGACTAATTGATGATCTTGCTTACACTAGCTTGTTCAGTTGGTGCAAGAGGCATTATCGATTGCGTCAAAGCTTGGTACATTTAAAATTGCACTGTCTTGAGATTCCAGCGCATTTCATAGTGTGCTTTTTTGCAACTATTTGGTACTTCGGGTTCGCAAGGAGCAACTCTCGTCCTGATGTACTTAAACCTGAAATGTTGCTATGTTATCAACCAGCCTATGTTGACTTGTGTTTAACCTAACTCTCTCTGCAGTGTGTATATGCTCCGGAATATCGGAGCAGCGTGTCTCCGGTTAGGGATTGATTCGTGCATTGCACGGCAGTAGTTAATCCATTGGAGTGATGGCTCTCTAGGTGGTGTGCTCCATGGTTGGAGTTGGGAGGACGGCTTGCCGTTCAGAAACCGATGGTGCTGGCAAAGTGCAGCGTTGAGTCATGGTCGTCGTTGCCCTGCTTCTCCTATTCGTTTCTCTTGTGATTGAGCAGACTGAGTTGTAGTTTTTCTTCAGACGCAGCGTGACAACATTTATGCTATGGAGAGAATGATTTGTTATGGTGATTACGATTTGTTGAGTTTTTTCTTTGAACTGATGATCTGTTGAGTGTTGGTTTGTCTCCACCGTTTCCTTCTTCAGAGGGGGACGTCAAGTCAGGTACGTAATTGATGGTGATAATTATTTTTTTGCGGGAATTGATGGCGATAATGACGTGGTGGTCTCCTTCACCGGCAACCTCACTCAGCGTTTTAAGCACACTTGTGAATTGGATTGAGAGAGGGTCGATGTAAAAAATGACCCTCTATCCAGTGTCTTATACTCCCTCCGTCCCAGATTTATCTAGATATAAATGTGTTTAGTCATGTTTTAATTTTTGATACATCTATTTTTAAACAAACCTAAGACAAGAATTTTGGGAGGGAGGAAGTATTTAGCAACAGACGTACGGCCCAGTTCTTTTCACCCTGGATTCTAGAGAATCAGGATTATGGAAAATTCTCCCAGAATCTGCTTCTCCCAGAATCTGTGATCGAGTTCTTTTCAGAGATTGTAGTTTGAGATTTTGAAAAGTGTTGTCTGTTGAAATGTCTGTACTGCCCTTAGATAGAAGTTGTTTGCTGAATTGTTAACACTCTGTTGTTTCTAACAGTGACGAAAGTGTATTTTACGAATGGCATAAAAATTGCTAAATATTACAATGGGTGTATAGTTTTGTTCATGACGGCAAGTGCATAAACTAAAAAAAGACAATACTCTCAAGGTACAAGACTAGCAGCAATCGCCTCACGTGTTGCGTTCATGGTACCATCATCTTCTGGTGGTAGAGCGTACCATCATCTTCTGATGGTAGAGCGTTGGCACCTGTAAACGGCAATAGAGGTTGCACGTATGCATCATTGTCAAACTTGTCGAAATGCTCATCACGTAACTTGCTATCACGGATCCAATTGTGGAGACACATGCATGCAGTGACAATCATTTTTTGGGTCTCCGGTTTGTACCGAGGTATGCCTTCGAGAATTCGTCATTTCATCTTCAGAACACCAAATGTTCTTTCGATGACATTTCGCAAAGAAGAATGTCGATGGTTGAATGTCTCATATCTCCCAACTGGTTGGTGTTGTTGGAAATCTGGTACATGGTATTGTTGCCCTTTGTATGGTGCTAGATAACCAACCTTGTTTGGATATCCGGAGTCGACAAGATAATATTTATCTACAGTAGGACATCAACATAAGACATTATAAATTTATAGCATACCATGTATATTACTATATGGGCACATGAGAGAGATTACCTGTGGGGGGTTGTGGAAAGTGATCATAACGAACTATGGCATCGCTCCATACACGTGTGTCATGAACAGATCCGGGCCATCTGGGAACAACAAACGTGAACCTCATATCAAAATCACACACTGCCATAACATTTTCACTTGTGTAACCTTTTCTATTCCTGTGTTGGGGCTCCAACTCTTTGGGCACAATTACCTTGATGTGTGTTCCATCAATGGCTCCAATAGCATGTTGAAAATGAGGCCAAAACTTTGTTTTTGTAAGTACTGGGTGCGGTTCAGAGAAAGTTGAATCAATTGGTCTAATGTAATCGCCAGCCATGCGGTCTACACACTTCAAAACCTCGTGAAATTTTTTGTTAATGACTGAACGACTATGTGCAAACCGATCCGCGACATTATTAGTGGTTTGACATGTACCGACAGTCCATAAAAATTATGCCAATGCCTCTTTTGATGATATGTTGGAAGTTGGCTCAAGCCCATAGCTCTGAACTAGCAGATCATGCAATGTGCGAAACACTGACCTCCTCATTCTAAACATCGCATAGAAAGTTTTTGCATCTTTCTCCTTCTCTTCTACCCATTGGAGGCCTGTAAAAAGATGTAACTTTCTTGGTGCATACGGTAGTGTCATACTTGACGACGCTACATCCATAGCAAATGCAACCATTGCCGCCTCAAATTCTTTATCATCTTGTTTCTTTTTGGCAATCTTTTTGGAAATATCCATCTGCCAGAACAACATGCACAAAATATAATATTAGATACAACACAATTCATATCAGGTTCACAACAGTGTCAATAAATAGCTTAAATCACAATAGTACATGTTGAAAGCAAATAGCATTACAAGCAAATAGTCTGCTTCATGAGTCGTGAAAGGAAATAACGGTAAATACAATTCAAACATGTTCTACTTGTTGTTAAGCTGCCACATCCTCTTTATCCATCCAAGCCTCCCAATAGGTTCATGAGCCGTGAAAGAGGAGAAAACATCGCGATATTTCTTTTCCATGAAAAGAAAGGTAGCATAGAAATGCTCATCACTTCCTGGTTTTGCACCATCCGCTTCCACCATGGTCATCATGTGTTGAATCTCTTATCTTGTTTGATCCACACTCTCCTCTGGCTCCCTCTTCTCCCTTGCCCTCTCCTGTGCCTCCCTCTTATCCCTTGCACTCTCCTCTGCAACCCTCTTGTCTCTTGCACTAAAGAGATCCACCATGCGTACAAAAGCCTCATTTTTAGCATTCTCACCTGCCCACTTATCATTCATCTTTGGACTTGGCGAGTAAGGAGACGCCCTCTTCTTCCCACTCTTTCCTCGATTTTGAATAGGGGTAACTTGGCAATCCTGACTTTCACACCCTGAGTCATCCTCCAAAATAATTCGGGAGGGATCACCTTGATAAGAGGGAGTTGGCACCCTCGCATGCTCATTTGTGACACAACAATTATCGAAAACCTCTGACATTTTTTCCTCCTCCGCTAGTGGAGCATACCGGAACTTGGCAGCTTCTGGATGTGCCTGTAATCATAAGCCACCACATGTTAATATCAAAGTGAAGCAACATGACTCATTATTTAAAAATGACATGACAAAAACAATACCTTTATCTCCAATGCCCACCACTCATTTGTAGCAGCAATAGTCTTCGTATGCTCATCTCTTCCTAGGCCAGATGCTTGCTGGATCAATGTCTTCCATGTATTGTAGTCGCTCCTACACACACTCCACCTATTTTTGATTTGCCGGGTTGAATAGTTTCTTCCGGAGCGTTCATTGAACTTTTTATGCAAATTAGCTTGTCCTATGTCCGACAAAAAGCTGCCGCTGCGATTATTTCCTCGAACCTCCTCTACGCAAGCAGTCATATAAATTGTATGAGCAGCACTATCCCAATTTGCTTTGGTCTCTTTAACTTTCTCCATCTACCATTATTATTCAACATTACCACATTAGCATTGATAGCAGGAAACATTGACAGCACTATCTAGCACTATCTAGCAATACATTGACAGCAGGAAACATTGACAGCATTGACAGCACTATCCCAAATTGTATAAGCAGCAAATTCATCCATCCATCTAACAAATAAGCATCAAATTCATCCATCCATCTAACAAATAAGCAACAAATCCATCCATCCATCCATCTAACAAATAAGCAACAAATCCATCCATCCATCTAACAAATAAGCAGCAATATATGTCTGTTTACAGGGAAGAAGAACGAAGCTCACAGCGGGGTGGGGCAGACTGCGGGGTGGGCGGGGCGGGGCCTGGCCGGCCGGAGGCGGGGCGGGGCGGGGCCGGCCGGCGGCAGGGCGGGGCGGGGCTGGCCGGCGGCTGGGCGGGGCGGGGCCGGCCTGACGAGCGGGGCGACGGGGCCTGCCGGCGGCGGGGCGACGGGGCCTGCCGGCGGCGGGGCGGGGCGGGGCCGGCCGGCGGCTGGGCGGGGCGGGGCCGGCCTGACGAGCGGGGCGACGGGGCCTGCCGGCGGCGGGGCGGGGGCGGCCTGAGGAGCGTGCGCAGATGCGGCCTGAGGACTGCTCGGTGCAGAGGCGAGGTGTGCAGATGCGGGGCGTTTTGGTTGACTGCTCGGTGGCATTTTGCCTGTAATTACGTGGTACAATAGGGGTATGGTATTAATCCGAAAGGTTTTCTTTTGTGGAACTTGGTAGAATCTTGAGATTGTGGGAGAAACCAGGTTTTTCTCAGATTTTGAATTGCACTGAGATTCTACAGAATCTGATTCAGATTTTGGTAGTTCATTCGAGTTCTTTTGGCTCGGGATTTTCGGGACTGAGATTCTATAGAATCTGCTTAAAAGAACTGGGCCGTAGTAGTAGGGGGAAACTTTTTAAGGAATGGAGGTAGCAGTAAGGCTACATATAGAACTCTTTTTTTGAGTGATTGTTGTACTTGGAACTTCATAATGTTTGGCAACCACATACAAAATGTTTATGAAAATGCAATGGTAACAAAAATGCCTTTTGGAACTCGGACGGTTTCTAAAAAACCCAAAATTCATTAAAATTCATATTTTTACATTTAAATATTTTTTGAAAAAATACAGATATACATGAAGGCATAGCACACGTGTGCGTAAATTTTTAGAACAAAATGCATTCAAATAGGGTCGGTGTAAAAAAAGATAAATATATGGCTTTTTAACACATGATACTATTCATCTCAAAAGTACTTGAATTTGTTCTTTTTACATAGATTGCATCTCAAGGTATTTCATCTTGAATTTTTTTACACACATATACATTTCATCCTTGTATACTTACACATTTTTTTTAATTTTTTTAAATCAGAAATCTTGAATTTTCAATTTTTTAAAAATAAAGGGCTTCATAAAGGCCGAGCTTCAAAAGGCCCTAGTCCAATGCTAACGATTGTACAAAATTACAGGCGATCATCTAAAGCCAACTGGACCTATCTTCAATGAAAATGGTCGTGTACGCAATGAGAAAAACTAACACTTTCGCTCAAGCACTGCTGTTTTTGCAAGAAAATAGAACACGGAAGGGCTTGGATGTAAAGGCAGCAAAGAAATCTAGTTGCCTATATTTGGCCATCACACAAAATCCAAGAAGAAATGGACCAGTTCTCAATTTGTACATGTCATCTTTGGGTGGGGGACATGCTAATCCTCTCTATATCATATCATTTTGATTTTATTAGATGTCCCCGAAGGGACACCATTAGCCTCCGTCTGTTCGCTTATAAATCGGTCAGAATGCGATGTGATACTAAACACTAGGCCCTTTGATTAGCACATCATGCAAGACGCTATTGGAACCACGTACCGGGGCCCGTGCGCTCACTACGCGTCGTTTTATACATTGCATATCGATCGAACGAAGCTGACTTTCCTTTTTTCGGTTAGAAATTCTATGTTTTTAGAGCAACTATAGGAAAGTTTATATCAATCAAGTCGTCATAATATCTATCAATATGATAGTTTTTGTCAAAAAAGCTACTCTATTGAAGTCATCGTCCAACCCTCAATCGTCATAATTTTCTAAGAATGCTTCAAAACATGCGAGCAAGCCTTTATATTTGGCATAAGCATAGGCGGAGGCAGTGGGGAGGTGGTGGAGGCGCTACCCCCCTCCCCCTCATGGATCGACCACCCCCAACAAGTCTCGGCGGGGACCAGTATTAGTTATTAGGCTTAATTACTCCGGCCATTAGCAAATATATAGACTAAGGCTGGTCATAATGGGGAGAAACTCAGCAGTAACATCACACACTCCAATACAACTTTGCTTATGTGGCACGTATTTAGTGAAGAGAGAGGTGCTTGTGGTAACTAGCTAAGTTACCGGAACATCACACATTCCAAGAAACAATGAGTCTATAGCCTAATAAATGCATTGTTGCATGACACTACATACATGTTACTCCCCATTGTGGAGGTAGGAACATAGTCTAGGAAAGCGTGTAGGTTCCTACCTTATGTTACTCTCCATTGTGACCAGCCTAAGCTCTAAGTGTCAAAGCCCAAAACAAGTTTTTAACAAGGCAACAAGGACCAGTCTATACGATACGTATCCAATACATCCTCGTCGGTTGCACTAATGCATTGTGGGCTTGTGGCGACCTCCTAGACTAGACCTATTATGTGCCGACGCTCCACACCATATGCTAGGCGGCTAGAGTTTGCACTTCATGGAGCACTTGAACATCATCGCTAGCTACTGGGCTTCCGCGCCGTTGACGTTCCATGGCTAGCAAAGTTGTCGCTCATCAATCCAGTACAATTCTATGGGACAATGATCATCCATACGGCGCCCCCACACCCAATTCCTGACATGCTCCAATCGAGCCAGAGGTAATATTGTTTATAGATTCATAATATTTTAGCATCATTTTGACCACACAAACTAATCAATCAATTGTTAGTAGTTAATGCATTTTGTCGGTTGTCAAATCAGTTAGCAGATTATGTATCTTTTTTTGTACTACTAGAATTGCATAGATCATGAAGAGGAAGACAACACCGAGCAAACTAATGTTGAAGATGAAAATCCAATCACAAAGATAGATGCCACAACTTACTGAACATAAGAGGTAAAACTTCTGCATATACAAGGGTTGGTAGATTATTGCAATTGGTCATCTCTCTCTCGATCTCAATTGCAAATATGGTGCGTTTTTAGTAATCAAACTTATCAAGACGCGTCTTTGGAATAAAATGGGTGGCGATTTTCTTCGATATTACATGGTGGTATACACTGGGAAGGAAATAGTGGCGAGGTTTAAGGTTTATGAGATTATTGATTTGTTCGATCGGCCAGGTGGGAGTCACAGATAATTCAAACTAGTAGAAATGTGGCCTTTGTTTAATGTAAAAATATATTCTTGTATATATTCTTGTATGTGTTTGATATTACTACAATATTTAAGACTTGAAATATTTTTATGCCATGGTTCATGTGTGTTTTGATCCCTTCGCCCCCTTTATGTTCAAATCCTGGATCCACCCCTGATTTGAAATGCGCTCCATCCAGGAAACGGCTTGGCGCATATGACATTTTCCTATCTCGCTTCTTTCCCCGCCCATGACACAACCTCCCATTCCTCGCCGTAGCGCCACCTTTCACCCCTTCCGGGCCTGCCTAGTCCTTTTCAACAACAACATGGACGGCGCCCTCCTATGCCGCATGCGCTTTCTATAGCTGACCATCATTGCCTAGGCCAACACCTCGTCCACGTTATCGTTGGAGAATTCAACACGGAGGTAGGAAAGCCTACGACGCGTGAAGGTGGTGGCTCCTCCCAAAGGTGTTGAAAGGACATAAGAAGAAGATAAAGAAAAGTAGGTGGCACCCCACCTCGCTTCGTCCCGGAGACATGTGAAACTGGGCCCCTTTCCATAAACAAGATTTGCAATCTTTCACATTTATTCATCATCAGTGATATATCAAGGTGATTCTCGCAGATAACCTAAGATTATCCGGTTTAACCACAGGTAAAAATGAGTCCAAAAATACCCTCATCACACATTACCTTGCTGATGAGAATGATCCTGCTTTTGTTTTTAGGTGTTTTAGTTTAGTGAGGATTTGTGTACCGCTTAGCCGTTATCCTGGCAGTGCGTCTAATATCGTCGAAAGGCTTGTGGAGGTGCGTCTTCGACGGATCTCGCCGAATTTGCTTGGTGCTTATCTTCGATGGATTTATTTGGATACTGTCTTCGTCTGTCTTCATGTGTCTTTTGGTTCGATCCTTTCAATCTACATTTCTCTACATTAACGACAATTGTTGTTCTGGTGTATTGGTCATGTGGGGTCTTAACACAATAACTTCTCGATTGTCTACTACAACAAGATTTGTCCGTCTTCAATGAGAGATATATCATGACAGTGACGCGCCTTCGACTCACTCCAATGATTATAGTCATCGCTAGGTGATCTACGTATTTTGTATGTAATTTACATTACTTCTAATGTTTTTTGTACTGTCATGATAATTTATGAATAGATTGAATTTTTCCATAAAAAACTAAGAGTTCGTTACCTACCCAAAAAAACTGAAAAAAAGAAAGGAAACAAAAAAGGCATGGGCCATGTAGAACTCAAAGTTGTGAACTACTACCTAGCCTACTAGCCCATTAGTCTTATCATCTAGTACACAAGATCATGGAACTCTCTATTAGACGCATTCTTCAGGGACCTCCTATGCGCCGCTCGTTGCGGCAACTGTCGAGCGAACGCACACGGGGTCGCCCCGACTGGGCCGACCCAAGTTAGCGACCTGTAGCGAATCTGGAGTTAGCGACCAGCAGTTGAAAAATCTGAAACATTTCAGTAAAAATAACAGAATATTTTTATAAAATTCCGGAACATTTTTTTAAAAATTCGAAACATTTTTTAAAATTTCAGAACACTCTTTCAAATCCAGAACATTTTTTCGAGTTTGGAACGTTTTTGAAAATTCCTGAACATTTTCTAAATTCTGGAACATTTTACAAATTTGGGAAAATTTTTCAAAAGTCAATTTGTTTTTCAAATTATGGAACATTTTTTCAATTTTTCAAACATTTTTTCAAATTTCGGAACATTTCTTTTGAAAAATTCGAAACATTTTAATAAAAATATCAGAACATTGTTTACAATTCCCGAACATTTTTTTCAAATTCCAGAACATTTTATCAAATCTGAACCATTTTTTCGAATTCTGGAACATTTTTCTAAATTTCTGAGCATTTGGAAAATTCTGGAACATTTCTCTAATTCCGGAAAAAATTCTAAATACCGAAACATTTTTTCAAATTCGAAACACATATTTCAAATTTCGGAATATTTTTTTGTAAATCCAGAACATTTTTAAACAGAAACAGAAAAAAAATAAACAAAAAAGAGAAAGTTTTCAAAACCGGAAACCCCCGGCTGGAAACCTCTAGAAGGTTCCCAAAACCGGAGGTGTTGGCATGTAAATGGGCTGGCCCATTACGTGGGAGCCCCTGCGAAACGTCGACATTTCGACGCAGAAAGCGGCAAATAGGTATTTCCTCCCATTCTCCAGGCAGGGGCGAAGCGACTGAGCTGGCCCAGTTAATGAGTTCTCTTTTTTGCTTTTTTTATATATTTTACTTTTTCTTGTTTTCTCTTATTCATTATTTTATTTTGTGTTTCTCTTTCTTTTTTACTAAAGGGTTACTGTTTGAATTTTTCTTAATTTCTGAAACTTAAACAGCTTTGTATTTACGAACAACATTTATAAATGGAAATCTTTTTCAATTTCTGAAGAGTTTTATAAAAGACAAACAAAATTTAAAATAGAAGCATTTTAAAAACTAAGATTTTTTTAAAAGAACATTTTTTGAAATTGGTAAATAAGATTTGAAGCGGGAACATTTTTTCAACTTACGTAAATTTTAGGAACACAAATATTTTTTAACTTAAGTACATTTTATAAAAAGGCAAACATTTTTTAGAAAACTAAGAACATGTTTTTAAATTCACGAATATTTTGGCAATGGGTGAACAAAATTTGAACAAGTTTTCAATTTTGTGAACAATTTTCCATAAAAGAGAAACATTTTTTGTAAAACAGGAATATTTTTAATAAAAATGTGAAAACAAGATTGTTTTTGAAAAAGGTGACCAATTTATGAAAAAAAAGAACATTTTTTGAAATTTGCAAAAAACTTTGAAGCGGGAATATTTTTTCAACTTATGTACACTCTTTTAAAAACAAATGTTTTTGAATTTACGTACATTTTCAGAATTGGTGAACAAAATTTGAACAAGTTTTCTATATATGATTTTTTTTGTAAAAGTGAAACATGTTTCATAAAACAAGTTTTTTTATATGAAAATGTGAAAACAAGAACACTGTTTGGAAATTATGATCAACCTATGAAAAATGGAACTTTTTCTGAAATTTGTATAGAATTTTTGAAGCGGGAATATTTTTTAAACATATGTACCCTTTTTGAAACACATACATTTTTTGAACTTACATACATT
The DNA here is from genome assembly GCF_904849725.1 of Hordeum vulgare subsp. vulgare. Taxonomy (NCBI): domain Eukaryota; kingdom Viridiplantae; phylum Streptophyta; class Magnoliopsida; order Poales; family Poaceae; genus Hordeum; species Hordeum vulgare. The sequence continues at coordinate 329,620,347 of NC_058522.1, read as the reverse complement.
TTTTTAAAATGAAAAGCTTCTTAGAAAATGAAGAACATTTTTGATAATTTCCTAATATTTTCCAATCATGAACGTTTTTAGAATTGGTGAACAAAATTTGAACAAGTTTTCAATTGGTGAATTCTTTTTTTAAATAGGAAAAAAATCGTAGAACAGGATTTTTTTATAAAATTGTGAAAACAAGAACGTTTTTGGAAATTTTGAACAAGTTATGGAAAAGGTAACATTCCCCGAAATTTGTATAATGTTTTTGAAGTGGGAACATTTTATCAACTTATGTACCATTTTTGAAACACGAGCATTTTTTGAACTTACATAAGTTTTTTTTTAAAAGGCAAACCATGTTTTGAAAATGAAGAACATTTTTTAAAATTTCCAAACATTTTTAGAATTGATGAACAAACTTAGAACAAGTTTTCATTTTGTGAACAAATTTTTAAAAAAGAGAATTTTTTTTCGTAAAACAGGAATAATTTTTAATCAAAATATGAAAACAAGAACATTTTGTGATAATTGTGACAAATTTATGAAAAAGGAACATTTTTTGGAAAATCATGCAGTTTGTTTTAATACGAGAACTTTTTTAAAACACGGACATTTTAAAAAAATGAACCCATTTTGAAAGCAAGAATATATTTTGCAATTCCTGTTTATTTTGAAGCACGAACATTTAAAAATAATTTGTGAACACAAGAAGAATTTTTGATTTTATTTTAGGAAATGTCAAACAAATAAAGCAGGAAAAATATAAAAATAGAAAAAGTGAAGGGTAAAATTGGAAACGAAAAATAACTTTTTTTGATAAAAAGGACATTTTTTGAAAATATCAAACGGTTTTTGATATTATGGATTTTATTTTGAAAAATGCCTATTATTTGAATTTCAAGAACAATTTTTAAGCATGAACTTAATTTTGAAAAATAAAATAACCTGAAAAAAGGGAGAAAAGAAATAAGAACAGAAAAACCCAAAACAAACATGATTTGACTCATTGACATATGGGGCAATTTTTTTACGGCCCAGCATATCAGTGACCTTCAGTTAGTCATCACAATGAGCTAGTCCTGGACGGAGACGAAGAGAGCAGCATGTTTCATATGCTATAGGTGCATACCACCCGTCACTAACACCCAAATGACCACATTTTTTTTAATATGTTTGGCTTGGCGTAAAAACGGCAATTGAAGACGCGAAAATAAATTGACTTGTATACCACGGGTGCCAGACGCGAAAATAAGTTTTCCGAAGGAGCCATTTTTGTTTCCGAAGAACCAGAGGTGTTTAAGTTTCAAAAGGGGCCATTTAGAATTCAAGCAAGTTGGTTGCTTCGCACCAGCAAAAGGCAGTCCAGAACCAGAAAAATATCTGGTATTGCCTCCCCCAAACCGAACCAAGCCCACCTAGCTAGCATTCATTTTCTCCCTCCCTCTACTTTATTATTTTTCTAGAAAAGCTCATGGTACTGGCCACCCAGGCCAAATGCGACCTCCCCAAGAAAGAAGAGGAGAATGATGCAAGGACTTCTTCTCCTCCCAGAGCTCTGATTTGACCACATCGACCGATGATCAGGGTTAACAAATAACCGAATCTTGGAGTAGGTTATATTATCGTCCCGTCCTCTCTGGGATCTAGCTACCGTCCTGCATAAGTACGGTACTCTTCGTATACCAGTATTGTTTTGTTTATGCGCATTGGGCAGCAGTATTATCGCAGGGGGCTGATAAGTCAACTTGATCACTCTCACTCGTACGGTATGGATCGTGCAAAAGTCAATGCAGGTAGCTTATTATTATCTCCACAGCCAAATCATCCTGCCACCGAACGAAAACACAGCACAAATTTTACTGAATCCCTGTAAAAGAATTACCATGTGTGGGAGGGTGGGAGAGAGTGTTGAAACATACGGTTTGTCTTCTACCTCTCCTAAATCTCATAGGAAAAAGATTAGATTTAACCGACTGAATTTTCTCTCACTTAAGCTGCGTCGTCCGCGTAACACGTTCCTCTGGCCCCGTCCGTGACCACTTTCACCCATCATTCTTATCCCAGGCATACGTCAGTTGAGAAACCGCGTGCATAATTGCAGTTGAGGGCCGATGGAGTCGTGATCTGGCGGAGCGTGCGCGACGGGCGATACGCGATGGCGAGTCTCCTTCGCCGTCGATGTCGGCTCACGGCAGTTGTGCTTCGCCGATGGCGAGCTTCTCCTTCGATGGGAGGCTCTCAGGTTAGTCCTGAGGGATGCGAGAGGGGAGACCATCGATGCTCGGTGCCTTCGTGAAGGGGAAACCCTAGATATCGGTGACATGGTTGCGTTCCCTTGTCACTTCGCGAGAATTCAGGATCGGCTGCCGGAGGATGGGGCTCCGGTGAGGGCGGCCGAGGAGACGGCGACGATCAAGGTGAGGGGAACGATGGGTGGGGGTGGTGTCGCTCCAGGAGGGGTTGAGGCGGGCCCCACCTCCACTCGTGCGCCAATGGCGGATGGTCGACACGTGGGGGGGGGGGGGAGGGGAAATCTGAGCGCTCGTTTCGGTCTCGATGGCGGTATAAAAGCTCCCACCGCTCCGCGGCTTGACCTAGAGGAGTCATTCTCCCACTTCTGGTCGGCGCAACCTAGAAACCCTAGATCGAGAGATGCCGATTCCTTTGGTTGGTGAAGAGGGAAGGTTGGGGGTGACCAGAGATCCTTCACGGCTGTGGCTGCGGCTCCTCCTAAGATGGGAGATGGAGGTCGAGGCTTTCGAGGGGAGCGATGGGAGGAGCCTGACCGTGGCGCTCCCGGGCCTGGTCATGCACCTGGACGGGGCGGTGGCCGGGGTGGAGACCGGAGCAAGTTCTCCTGGAAGAGGGATGATGGCAACAACAACTCCTCCACCTCCAATGTTGCTTCTGGATCTGATGATACCTCACGATGGGATGAGGCAGCGATGGGGAAGCAGGCAGTGGAAGGTGGGATCTGGATGCCCAAGAGCCAAGGATCATCTGGATCTGCTGGTGAGGGTGTTGATCGCCAGATCCCCAACCCTCCTCGTCGCAATCAGGGGAATAAGGCTAATCAGGTGACTCCTTCCAATGTTTTTGATCCCTGTCTCATCTGCAAATCCCGTGAGCATGCTCCTTCGTTCTGTGCGCAAGCTTTTTGTGAAAGATGTGGTAGATTGGGTCATCTGGCTTCTGTGTGTTGTGAGTTCTTGCCGTGGAACTGTGTTGCTTCTATGTGTGCTTTTCAATCTAGGGGGCAGGGATTTTACTTTATACATGACTCATGTTCGGCTAATCAGATGAAGGAGAGGTCTAATAACATCATAGTCAATATTGTAGAAGGTGAGACTTCTACTAGGCAAATGGAACTTGACCTGAATGATTATCTAGCCACAGGATGGCGATGTTCGGCTCATGCTATTGGTCCTGGAGTCTTTGTGGTGAGATTTCCTAATCCCAGGGCTGTAGCTCAAATATGTTATGTGGGTAGAATTGTTCTCAAGACTAGTGGTGTTGTCATCAATGTGACTAAGTGGTCATCAGCTGTTGGATCTAAGGGGGTGATGGAAGTTGTCTGGGTAAAAAATAGTAATGTGCCCCTTGATAAAAGAAGTGAAAGAAATATGGCTTATGTTGCTTCCTTGGTGGGTGTTCCCTTGGAGATTGATAATGCAACCTTACATCGCCCTGCTTCTGCTAGGGTGAAGATCGGGTGCAGAAATGTTGATGATATCCCCTCTGTGGTTGAGGCTGTTCTAGGTGATCATTTTTATGATTTCTATTATGAGGTGGGCCAGGTTTTGGTAAAGGATCCTAATAGGGGTGAATTCATCCATAGCTCAGTGAGGAGCAGGGATAAGGAGAAGTCTGATGAGATTGATACAAACTTGAGTAAGAAACCTAAAATTGATGAAGCCCCCAGGGGGCTTGAGGAGGGGAAACATGACAACATTCAGGCTGGAAAAAAAGAACAACTCCAAGAGTCTCAAGAGAGTATAGAATCTGATGTATCTTTGCATACCTCCTTGTTGATTGATTCTATGGCTATGGACTTTATGGAGGAAGAGAAACATGTAAGTTTTGAGAGGTTGGGAGGTGAAAAAAAATGAAAAATCAGTATCCCCTGAGAGTAATAAGAAATCCTTTGCTGATATGGTGGGAATTATTCCTCAGGCTGTCACTGCTGATGCTGAGGTGGGAGAATTCGAAGCTGGAAAGGTTGGATACAGGGTGGAATCTCCTGATACTGCTGTGGGTGTGGAGTGATTCCTACTCCTCCCCAGGCTACTGAGGAAAACTTGTGATTCAGTCTTCGTAATGTGCAGAGTAAGATGGATGATGTACAGTTGAAGGCTGTTGCTGCTGTCAAGAAGAGAAATGTGGAAGGTAATTCGCATATTCATAATTCTTTCGATGCTTTATCTAATCCGAATATGATGTTAGCTGCGTCTAAGATGGGGGTTATTATTCTTGATAATGATTTTGTTAATATTGATGTAATTAGGGAGTTGGAGAAGTTTAGGAATAATAATTCTAGCAAGGAGAGAGTGAACAAAGTAGAGGTTGAGGAGAATATGAATAATATGGTTCTGATTAATGCTAATGGTGAACCAACTCCGCTAGATTTAAACTGGGTGGATGAAGTTAATATTGAGGATGATGAGTTTACACTAGTGCGGTCTAGAAAGAAAAATAAACTGAAAAAACCTGTTGTGATTGCTAGGCTTGTTACTAGAAGCCAAAAAATAAGAAACATCTTCAGCTAAGAAGGAGGGTGCCCCTACTGTGTTTCCTAGTAGGGTCCCCAAGGAGAGGAAAAAATCAAAAGGAGTAATATGAATGGGTTTTTTTGGAACTGTAGGGGAGCATGTAGGAAGGGTATGGCTACCTGTTTCGCACACATCATTAAAGACCATTCTCTTGATTTTATTGGGATCCAAGAAACCAAGAAGAGGGAGTTTCCTGCTGAGTTCTTAAATAGAATGGTTCCTTTTGGTGACTTTGTGTGGAATTACTTACCCTCTGTGGGGAGATCGGGGGGTATCCTGTGTGGGGTCAAGAAGGAGAGCTTGGAAATGGTTTCCTGGATGGTAGGGAATTTTCTGGTTCAGGCAAATGTCTTTGATGTGAAGAAGAAGTGTATGTGGGCTCTGATTGTGGTTTATGGAGCTGCCCATGATGATCGTAAAGAAGAATTCCTAGATTAGATGCTTGTTACCTATAGTAACATTGGTATCCCTTATATTATAGGGGGTGATTTTAATATCATAAGAGGGATGCACGATAAGAATAAGAAACCTGGCAATCTTAAGTTTATGAAAAATTTAATGATGTCATTCATTCCTTGGGTCTGAGATTGATTGATATGGGTGGCGGTAGATATACGTGGACGAATAAGAAAGATCATCCTACTTTGGAAAAATTGGACAGGGTGTTAATGAGTTTTAGCTGGAAGACATGTATCCTTTGGTTTCTGTTTGAAAGCTGGTCAGGGAGGTGTCAGATCATAACACTTTGCTGCTGACCACGAAATCTGATAAGAGGGGACCTCCTGTGACTCGTGAATTTAGATTTGAACTTTCCTAGCTAAAAAATGAAGATTTACTTCCAAAAGCAAAAAGCATTTGGGAACAATATGTTAGGGAAGAAGACCCTATTGATGTTATCAATATTAAGTTGAAGCTCATTAAGAAATACTTTAAAGGTTGGGGGTCCAACAAGTTTGGACATAGTAGGAAAAGGAAAGGTGAAATCAGAAAAGAGCTAGAGGAGATTGAGAGGTTGGAAGAAATGGGTCCATTAGATCCTGCAGTTTATGAAAAGAGGACCATGCTGTGTGCCGAGTTTAATGAAAGCTTAGCTAATGAAGAGCTATTTTGGCTCCAGCAATCAAATGAGAGGTGGATGTTAAAAGGGGACCGAAACACAACCTTTTTCCATAGAGTTGCCAATGGGAGGAAGACGAAGAATACGATTCATTCATTTGTTAATGGAGATGTGGTGATTAATGGGACCTCTAACCTATTGGCACATGCTACTGAGTTCTAAAAAGATTTGTTTGTTCTTGCTAATGGGATCATGTTTCACCTGGACCCGACTACTTGGTCGATGGAGGAGAAAATTAGTATCGAAGATAATGATTTCATTACTAGAGAGTTCACGGAGGAGGAGGTGAAGAAGGCTTTGTTTTCTATGGAAAGCAATAGAGCCCCGGGACCCGATAATATTCCAGCTGAATTTTATAAGCATTGTTGGGAATTTGTTAAGCATGATTTGATGAAGTTGTTTGAAGCCTTTCATAACAATTCTTTAGATGTGGCTCACCTAACCTATGGGGTGATCACTTTGCTTCCTAAAATGAATGGAGCTAAAAAGATCCAGCAATACAGACCCATCTGTTGATTGCGGTGCCCATATAAGCTGATAACGAAGGTTTTGAATGACATGGTGGCATCGTATTATGATGTTTTGATTATTAGACATCAAAATGTGTTCATTAAGCATAGGAATATCATGAATGGCATCCTGACTTTGCATGAAGTTTTTCATCACACACAACGTAGAAATAAAGTGGGGACAGTGTTGAAGCTAGATTTTTAAAAAGCTTATGATAAGATCAACTGGGACTTTCTCGTGGAGTGTCATAGAAATAGGGGTTTTGGAGACACCTAGTGTGGCTGGGTGAAGAAAATTTTGTATGATGGCACGGTGTGCACTAAACTGAACAATGAGAAAGGTCCATGTTTTCAAAGCCATAAAGGGGTTAGGCAGGGTGATCCTTTTTCTCCTTTCCTGTTTAATATTGCTGTCGACGCATTGTCTAAGATGGTGAGAAATGCTCAGAGGGAGAAACTCCTTACTGGTCTTGCTCCTGATCTTATTGATGATGGGGTTGCAATTCTCCAGTATGTGGACGACATAGTTATATGTTTTGAGCATGATGTCAATGCGGCTGTTAATCTGAAACTCTTGTTATACATGTTTGAACTGATGTCGGGGCTGAAAATTAGTTTTGAGAAGAGCGAGATTTTATGCGTGGGAGTTGATGAGGATACCCTGAGTACATATGCTGACATGTTTAATTGTCAAATTGGACATTTCCCCATGAAGTATTTGGGGGTGCCAGTAAGTTTTACTCGCCTTAAGAATCTAGATTGGATGTTTGTAGATGAAATTTTTCTTAAATGTTGTGAGGCTTGGATAGGTAATGCAGCCTCCTCAGGGGGTAGGCTGGTCCTGATGAATTCATCTCTTACCAGTATAGTTTATTACTACATGGCGATGTTCTTGCTTCCTAAGATGGTCATCTACAAACTTGATAAGCACATGAAGAAATTCTTTTGGAGAGAATTTGAGGGGAATAAGAGACATCACTTGGTTAGATGGGAGGCCTGGGAGTGAAAGATTTGCGTAAATAGAACATTCGTCTCCTTGTTAAGTGGTGGTGGAAGTTGGAAATGCAACAAGGGTTGTGGTAAGATGTGATCAGAGCAAAGTATCTCAGAAGAGATGATGTGGCCTCAGTTACTAGTAAATTTCCGGACTCTCCTATTTGGAAAGCTATTATGAAAGTTAAGCCTCATTATATGGCTGGTAGGGAAGTGGTGTTGAAATATGGTAATATTACTAGGCTCTGGCATGATTCTGTGAATGCTAAACCCCCGTTAAAAAATACCTATGCTGATTTGTTCTATATTTGCAATCAAAAAGATATTACTGTGAGGGTTTTTAAAGCGGGGGAGGGGAATGATTTCTTCAGGAGACAGATGACTCCTTTGTTGGCTGGCCAGTGGGTTGAGCTGAAAAGGACTGTTGATGACTGGGTCATCTTTGATGAACCAGATCAAATTGTCCGGAAGCTTGGGGGTGGAAAAAGGTTTTCTACTAAATCTGTGTATGAACATTTAGAAAGTAATATTGTTGGTTGTGACTTTAGATGGATCTGGAGAGCAAAATTGCCTCTGAAGATCCAGATTTTCCTATGGCAACTGTTTCAGGATGCTATTCTCACGCGTGATGTGATGAAAAAAATAAAAGTGGAAAGGTAATCCTAGATGTTCATTTTGCTCGGAGAGGGAGACTTCACAACATCTATGCTTTACTTGTCCTGTGGCTAGAGTGGCATGAAGAACTGTGGGTTGTATGCTTGGCACAAGCAAGGGCCCTAGTAATCTTTGGCAGTTTTATGATTGGTGCTATGCTTATATGCCTAATGGGGCTAGGTTTTATACTTGTGGTCTTGCTGCTATTTGTCGGACATTGTGGAATTGCTGCAATCGTGCGACCTTTGAGAATAAGAATTTGAGGTCTCCTTTTGATGTTATTTACTCTGCTTGTGGCTTCCTGACGTATTGGGCAGGGCTGTTGACAGGGGAGGACAAAGATGCAATGGAGCGAGGGGCGAAGATGCTGAAGAGCAATGCATCGACTTTGATGAGGATCTGTGTGGCTCCGGAGGAGGCTTGATGGTGGGTTTATCCTGTTTTGATGTTTGGTGCTGGTGAGTAGTTCAGGAGTTTGTGTGCCTCCCTGCGTGGAATGGATTCACGCAATGACCTGTGTTTCTTCTGGAGCTTCTTATACTATCTTGAATTGTTGTGTGCGATGAGTGGGTGTTCTTGGGTTTTCTCCCTACGGTAGGCTGCTCGATGACGAGTGCCTATGTGTGGGTTTCCCAAGAGTGCTTTGGACTCGCACTCCTTTTTGGGTTTTCCTTTTGGTTTGGATACTGTATTTCCATTATGTCAAAGTAATGGAAAGGGGGTTGCCCGGTTAAAAAAAATCATTCTTATCCCTCTAGAAGACCGCACCTTGTCGTCTCAACGCTCTCTCTCTCTCTCTTGTGTGCTTCTTATTCTCCAACGCCGCCAAACCTCTCCTCTCTCCCACCCGCTCCTCCGACGGGCTCAACCACTCCTCGTCCAGTGAACCAGCCGCTCCTTGTTGCATCCTCGCACTATTGTTTCCTCCTCGCATTCTTGTTTCATCCTTGCCATGGCCACAACCGCTACTGTTGCGACACGCGCCTCCCCCAACTCTGGTTGCAATGCTCTCCTGTGTCTCACCCACTCCTCCGATGAGCTCAGCCACTCATCCTCCAATGAAGCAGCCGCTGCTCCTGCAGTGGAACTTCATCGGTGTCGACGATGTCGTGTTGCAGCTTTGTCTCGCCGTACGAGATTGTAATGGAGCTCCACTCGAGATCGAGGACATTGGAGCTTGGCCAATGCAGGAGCTGCAATGGAGCATCGTCGAGGACATTGGAGCTGCAATGGAGCGTCGTCGAGGACATTGGAGCTCTGCTGCGTCTACAATGAAGCCCCACTGGTGCTGCAATGGACCTTCATAGAGCGCTCACAATGCTGCCATGGAGCTTGGCCCTCAGTGCTACAATGGAGCAGCCTCCGGTCAGTCTCGGCAATGCGGTGCAACGGGTTGCCGACGAATCTTTTTTAGCATTGTGATGCAATGATCTCCGGCGGTTCTGGTGCTGCAAGGTCGCCCACACAGGTGCCATGGTGGGTGCATAGTTGCTTTTTGTTGCACCATCGATGTATTCAAAGGGGGCGAGGTGTGGGTTGACGACAGGCTTGTTGGGGAACGTAGTAATAATTCAAAAAAATTCCTACGTGTCACCAAGATCAATCTAGGAGATGCTAGAAACGAGAGAGAGGGAGTGCATCTTCATACTCTTGAAGATCGCTAAGCAGAAGCGTTGCAAAGAATGTGGTTGATGGAGTCGTACTCGCGGCGATTCAAATTGCGGAAGATCCGATCCAAGCGTAGAATGAATGGCGCCTCCGCGTTCAACACACGTACAACCCAGGGACGTCTCCTCCTTCTTGATCCAGCAAGGGGAAGAGGAGAAGTTGAGGGGGAGCTCTGGCAGCACGATGGCGTGGTGGCGGCGGAGCTCGTGGTTCTCCGGCAGAGCTTCGGTAAGCACTACGGAGGAGGAGGAGGTGTAGGAGGGGGAGGGCTGCGCCAGGGGCAAGGGTGTGTGCGTGTGGAAGCCCTCCCACCCCCTCTATTTATAGGTGAAGGGGAGAGGGGGCCGGCTCCCTTGGATCCATCTAGAAGGGGGGGGGGCGGCCAAGGGGAGAGGCTTGCCCTCCAAGGTGGTGGGAGGCGCCCCCACCCCCTAGGGTTCCCAACCCTAGGTGCCTTGGGCCCTAGTGGGGGGCGCACCAGCCAACTAGGGGGCTGGTTCCCACCCGTATTCAGCCAATGTGGTCCTCCGGGGCAGGTGGCCCCTCCCGGTGGACCCCCGGAACCCTTTCGGTGGTCCCAATACAATACTGATAAACCCAAAAACCTTTCCGGTGACTGAAACTGGACTCCTCATATATAAATCTTCACCTCCGGACTATTCCGGAACTCCTCGTGACGTCCGGGATCTCATTCGAGACTCTGAACAACTTTTGGTAACCACATACAATTCCAATTACAACTCTAGCGTCACCGAACCTTAAGTGTGTAGACCCTACGGGTTCGGGAACCATGCAGACATGACTAATACACCCCTCTGGCTAATAACCAATAGCGGCATCTGGATACGCATATTGGCTCCCACATGTTCCGCGGTGATCTCATAGGATGAACCACGATGTCGGGGATTCAATTAATCCTGTATACAATTCCCTTTGTCCATCGGTATGTTACTTGCCCGAGATTCGATCGTCGGTATCCCTATACCTTGTTCAATCTCGTTACTGGCAAGTCTCTTTACTTGCTCCGTAACACATGATCCCATGACTAACTCCTTAGTCACATTGATCTCATTATGATGATGTATTACCGAGTGGGCCCAGAGATACCTCTCCGTCACACAGAGTGACAAATCCCAGTCTCGATTCATACCAACTCAACATACACTTTCGGATATACCTGTAGTGCACCTTTATAGTCACCCAGTTACGCTGTGACGTTTGATACACCCAAAGCATTCCTACAGATTGCACAATCTCATGGTCTAAGGAAAAGATAGTTGACATTAGAAAAGCTCTAGCAGACGAACTACACGATCTTGTGCTATGCTTAGGATTGGGTCTTGTCCATCACATCATTCTCCTAATGATGTGATCCTGTTATCAACGACATCCAATGTCCATGGTCAGGAAACCATAACCATCTAATGATCAACGAGCTAGTCAACTAGAGGCTCACTAGGGACATGGTGTGGTCTATGTATTGACACATGCATTATGGTTTCCGGTTAATACAATTATAGCATGAACAATACACAATTATCAAGAACAAGGAAATATAATAACAACCATTTTATTATTGCCTTTAGGGCATATTTTCAATAGTCTCCCTCTTGCACTAGGGTCAATAATCTAGTTACATTGTGATGAATCAAACACCCATAGAGTTCTGGTGCTGATCATGGTTCGCTCGTGGAAGAGGTTTAGTCAACGGTTCTGCGACATTCAGATCCGTATGTACTTTACAAATATCTATATCTCCTTTCGGAATGTAATCACGAATGGAGTTGAAGCGACGCTTGATGTGCTTGGCCTTCTTGTGAAACCTGGGCTCCTTGGCAATGGCAATATCTCCAGTGTTGTCATATAAGAGAGTCATCGGGCCCGACGTATTAGGAATCACTCCTAGGTCGGTGATGAACTCCTTCATCCAAACTCCTTCCTCCGCTGCTTCCTAAGCAGCTAAGTACTCCGCTTCACATGTAGATGCCGCCACAATGCTTTTCTTGCAACTGCACCAGCTGACTGCCCCCACCATTCAAAATATGCACGTATCCGGTTTGTGACTTGGAGTCATCTGGATCTGTGTCGAAGCTAGCATCGACGTAAGCCTTTACGACGAGCTCTTCGGCACCTCCATAAACGAGAAACATATCTTTAGTCCTTTGCAGGTACTTAAGGATAATCTTGACCGATGTCTAGTGTTCCATTCCGGGATCACTTCGGTACCTCGCTACCAAACTTATGGCAAGGTTCACATTAGGTCTGGTACACACCATGGCATAAATAATAGAGCCTATGGTTGAGGCATAGGGAACGACAATCATCTTTTCTCTATCTTCTGCCGAGGTCGGGCATTGAGCTGTGCTCAATCTCACACCTTGAAATACATGCAAGAACCCGTTCTTGTACTGATCCATATTGAACTTCTTCAATATCTTGTCAAGATATGTACTTTGTGAAAGACCAATGAGGCGTCTCGATCTATCTCTATAGATCTTGATGCCTAATATGTAAGCAGCTTCTCCAAGGTCCTTCATTGAAAAACACTTATTCAAGTAGGCCTTTATGCTTTCCAAAAGTTCTATATCGTTTCCCATCAACAATATGTCATCCACATATAAAATGAGAAATGCTACAGAGCTCCCACTCACTTTCTTGTAAATACACGCTTCTCCATAAGTCTGTATAAACCCAAATGCTTTGATCACCTCATTAAAGCGAATGTTCCAACTCCGAGATCCTTTCACCAGCCCATAGATGGAGCGCTGGAGCTTGCATACCTTGTCAGCATTCTTAGGATCGACAAAACCTTTCGACTGCATCATATACAATTCTTCCTTAAGGAAACTGATACGTCTCCAACGTATCTATAATTTTTGATGGTTCCATGCTATTATCTTGTCAACTTTGGATGTTTTATATGCATGAATATGCTATTTTATATCTTTTTTGGGACTAACCTATTAACTCAGTGCCAAGTGCCAGTTTCCGTTTTTTGTGTGTTTTTTACCCTTTTTAGACGGAGTCCAAATGGAATAAAACTTTGCGATGATTTTTTTGGACCAAAAGAGACCCCCAAAGGTTTGGAAGAAGGCCAAAAGAGCCACAAGGGAGTCACAAGCCTGGGAGGTGCGACCCCCCTAGGCCGCACCTACCAGGCTTGTGACCTCATTGTGGGCCCAACCGACGTAATTCCACCGCCATAAATTCCTATAAATTCAGAAACCCCCAAAAAGAAACCTAGATCGGGAGTTCCGCCGCCGCAAGCCTCTGTAGCCACCAAAAACCAATCTGGAGCCCGTTCCGGCACCCTGCCGGGGGGGAATCCATCTCCGGTGGCCATCTTCATAATCCCGGCGATCTCCATGACGAGGAGGAGTAGTTCACCCTCGGGGCTGAGGGTATGTACCAGTAGCTATGTGTTTGATCTCTCTCTCTCGTGTTCTTGAGATGTCTTGATCTCGATGTACCGCGGGCTTTGCTACTATAGTTGGATCTTATGATGTTCTTCCCCCTCTCCCTTCTTGTAATGAATTGAGTTTCCCCTCTGAAGTTATCTTATCGGATTGAGTCTTTGAGAACACTTGATGTATGTCTTGCACGTGTCTATCTATGGTGATCAACTTGCGGGTTTGTGACATTGGGAACCTATGCATATGGGTTGGCACACGTTTGGATATTCATGTGAGTACTTGATGTATGTTTTGGTGATCAACTTGCGGGTTTCGTGACATTGGGAACCTATGCATATGGGTTGGCACACGTTTTGACTCTCCGGTAGAAACTTCAGGGCACTCTTTGAAGTTCTATGTGTTGGTTGAATAGATGATTCTGAGATTGTGTGATGCATATCATATAATCATGCCCACGGATACTTGAGGTGACAATGGAGTATCTAGGTGACATTAGGGTCTTGGTTGGTATGTGTCTTAAGGTGTTATTCAAGTACGAACTCTATGATGGATCGAACGGAAAGAATAGCTTCGTGTTATTTTACTACGGACTCTTGAATAAATCGATCAGAAAGAATAACTTTGTGGTGGTTTCGTACCCGACAATAATCTCTTCGTTTGTTCTCCGCTATTAGTGACTTTGGAGTGACTCTTTGTTGCATGTTGAGGGCTAGTTATATGATCCAATTATGTTATCATTGTTGAGAGAACTTCACTAGTGAAAGTATGAACCCTAGGCCTTGTTTCCACGCATTGCAATACCGTTCGTGCTCACTTTTGTTACTAGTTACCTTGCTGTTTTTGTAATTTCAGATTACAAAAACCTATATCTACCATCCATATTGCACTTGTATCACCATCTGTTCGCCGAACTAGTGCACCTATACAACTTACCATTGTATTGGGTGTGTTGGGGACACAAGAGACTCTTTGTTATTTGGTTGCAGGGTTGCTTGAGAGAGACCATCTTCATCCTACGCCTCCCGCGGATTGATAAACCTTAGGTCACCCACTGGAGGGAAAATTGCTACTGTCCTACTAACCTCTGCACTTGGAGGCCCAACAACGTCTACAAGGAGAAGGTTGCATAGTAGACATCAGAAATCGCTAAGGAATGTCGTTTTGACGTCCATTTGCAAGATCTCATAATCATAAAATGCGGCAATTGCTAACATGATTCGGACGGACTTTAGCATCGCTATGGTGAGAAAGTCTCATCATAGTCAACTCCTTGGACTTGTCGATAACCCTTAGTGACAAGCCGAGCCTTATAGACGGTCACATTACCATTTGTGTCAGTCTTCTTCTTAAAGATCCATTTATTTTCTATGTCTTGCCGGTCATCAGGCAAGTCCACCAAAGTCCATACTTTGTTCTCATACATGGATCCTATCTCGGATTTCATGGCTTCAAGCCATTTGTTGGAATCCAGGCCCGCCATGGCTTCTTCATAGTTCGAAGGTTCACCGTTGTCTAACAACATGATTTCTAGGACACAGTTGTCATACCACTCTGGCGCGGAACCTGTCCTTGTGGACCTACGAAGTTTAGTAGTAACTTGATCTGAAGTTTCATAATCATCATCATTAACTTCCTCTCTAGTCTGTGCACGCACCACAAAAACATTTTCCTGCGCTGTGCTACTCTCCGGTTCGAGAGGGGGTACAATTACCTCATCAAGTTCTACTTTCCTCCCACTTACCTCTTTCGAGAGAAACTCTTTCTCTAGAAAGGATCCGTTCTTGGCAACAAAGATCTTGCCTTCGGATCTGAGATAGAAGGTATACCCAATAGTTTCCTTAGGGTATCCTATCAAGACACACTTTTCCAATTTGGGTTTGAGCTTTTTGGTTGAAGTTTCTTGACACAAGCATTGCATCCCCAAACATTCAAAAACGACAGCTTAGGTTTCTTCCCAAACCATAATTCATACGGTGTCGTCTCAACGGATTTAGACGGTGCCCTATTTAAAGTGAATGCGGCAGTCTCTAATGCATATCCCCAAAATGATAGCGGTAAACCAGTAAGAGACATCATAGATTGCACCATATCCAATAGAGTGCGATTATGACATTCGGACACACCATTACGTTGAGGTGTGCCAGGTGGCGTGAGTTGTGAAACACTTCCACATTTCCTTAAGTGTGTACCAGACTCGTGACTCAAATATTCTCCTCCATGATCACATCGTAAGAACTTTATTTTCTTGTCACATTGATTCTCTACCTCACTCTGAAATTCTTTGAACTTTTCAAAGGTCTCAGACTTGTGTTTCATTAAGTAGACATACCCATATCTGCTGAAGTCATCAGTGAGGTTGAGAACATAACGATAACCACTACGAGCCTCAACGCTCATTGGACCGCATACATCAGTATGTATTATTTCCAACAAGTTGGTTGCTTGCTCCATTGTTCCGGAGAACGGAGTCTTAGTCATCTTGCCCATGAGGCACGGTTCGCACGTGTGAAATGATTCGTAATCAAGAGACTCCAAAAGTCCATCTGCATGGAGTTTCTTCATGCGTTTGACACCAATATGACCAAGGCGGTAGTGCCACAAGTATGTGGGACTATCATTATCAACCTTATATCGTTTGGTATTCACACTATGAATATGTGTAACATCACATTCGAGATTCAATAAAAATAAACCATTGACCAGCGGGGCATGACCATAAAACGTACCCCTCATATAAATAGAACAACCATTATTCGTGGATTTAAATGAGTAGCCATCTCGCATCAAAAGAGATCCATATATAATGTTCATGCTCAAAGTTGGTACTAAATGACAATTATTGAGGTTTAAAACTAATCCCGAAGGTAGACGTAGAGGTAGCGCGCTGACGGTGATCACATCGACCTTGGAACCATTCCCGACGCGCATCGTCACCTCATCCTTCGCCAGTCTACGCTTATTCCAAAGTTCCTGTTTTGAGTTGAAAATGTGAGCAATTGCACCGGTATGAAATACTCAGGAGCTACTACGAGCGCCAGTAAGGTACACATCAATAACATGTATATCATATATACCTTTGATGTTGTCGACCTTCTTATCCGCAAAGTACTTGGGGCAGTTCCGCTTCCAGTGACCGGTTCCCTTGCAATAAAAGCACTCAGTCCCAGGCTTGTGTCAAGTCTTGGGCTTCTTCCAGGCAAGTGATTTACCGGGCACGACAACTGCTTTGCCATCCTTCTTGAAGTTCTTCTTACCCTTGCATTTCTTGAAACTGGTGGTCTTATTCACCATCAACACTTGATGTTCCTTTTTGATCTCTACTTCCGCTGATTTCAGCATCAATACAACTCAGGAACGGACTTCTCCATCCCTTGCGTATTGTAGTTCATCATAAAGCTCTTTTAGCTAGGTGGAAGCGACTGGAGGATTCTGTTGTTGGGGAACGTTGCATGGGAAACAAAAAAAATTCCTACGCACACGAAGACCTATCATGGTGATGTCCATCTATGAGAGGATATTAGATCTACGTACCCTTGTAGATCGCTAAGCGGGAAGCGTTAAGAAACGCGGTTGATGTAGTGGTACAACTTCGTGATTCAAATCACCGTCGTCCCACGATCCGTCCAACGATCCGTTCCGATCTAGCGCCTGATACATCTCCAATGTATCTATAATTTTTGTTGGATCCATGCTATTATCTTGTCAAACTTTGGATGTTTTGTATGCCTTTTATATATTTTTTGGGACTAACTTATTAACTCAGCGCCAAGTGCGAGTTCCTGTTTTTTTCGTGTTTTTGTCCCTTTTCAAAGGAGAATATTAAACGGAGTCCAAACGGAATAAAACTTCCGAAAATATTTTTTCCGGAACAGAAGATACGCAAGGGGCGTGAGAACCAAGGCAGAGGCTACCAGGGGAGGCCACAAGCCCCCTAGGCGCGGCCAGGGGGGCGCGCCTAGCAGGCTTGTGGGCCCACTGTGGCTCGTGTGCCCTACCTCTTCGGCCTATAAATTCTCGAAAAAACCAAAACTACGTCAGAGATCCACGAAAATACTTTTCCGCCGCCGCAAGCTTCTATCTCCGCAAGATCCCATCTCGGGCACGTTCTGGTGCCCTACCGGAGGGGGGATTCAGATACGGAGGGCTTCTTCATCAACACCATGACCTCTCCGATGATGCGTGAGTAGTTCACCATAGACCTTCGGGTCCATAGCTAGTAGCTAGATGGCTTCTTCTCTCTCTTGGATCTTCAATACAAAGTTCTCCATGATCTTCATGGAGATCTACCGATGTAATCTTCTTTTGCGGTGTGTTTGTCGAGATCCGGTGAATTGTGGATTTATGATCAGATTATCTATGAATCTTATTTGAGTTTCTTCTGATCTCTTATATGCATGATTTCATATCCTTGTAATTCTCTTAGAGTTGTGGGTTTTGTTTGGCCAACTTGATCTATGATTCTTGCAATGGGAGAAGTGCTTGGTTTTGAGTTCATACCGTGCGGTGACCTCTCCCAGTGACAGAAGGGGCAGCACGCACGCATCGTGTTGTTGCCATCAAGGGTAAAAAGATGGGGTTTATATCTATTGCATGAATTTATCCCTCTACATCATGTCATCTTGCTTAAGGCGTTACTCTGTCCGTCATGAACTCAATACACTAGATGCATGCTGGATAGCGGTCGATGTGTGGAGTAATAGTAGTAGATGCAGACAGTATTGGTCTACTTGTCTCGGACGTGATGCCTATATGTATGATCATTTCCTTAGATATCGTCATGACTTTGCGCGGTTCTATCAATTGCTCGACACTAATTCGTTCACCCACCGTAATATTTTCTATTTTGAGGGAAGCCTCTAGTGAACACTATGGCCCCCGGGTCTACTTCACATCATATTTTCCGCCTTACACTTTTACTTCGTTGCACTTTCCGCCTTCAGATCTCACCTTGCAATCAATCGTGAAGGGATTGACAACCCCTTTGTAGTGTTGGGTGCAAGTTTGCTGTTTTTGCGCATGTACTTTAGAAACTTGGCTTCATACTCCTACTGGATTGAGACCTTGGTTCTCGAAACTGAGGGAAATACTTACTGCTACTGTGCTGCATCATCCTTTCCTCTTCAAGGGAAAAACCAACGCAAGCTCAAGAGGTAGCAAGAAGAATTTTTGGCGCCGTTGCCGGGGAGGATCAAGTCAAGAATAGTCTCCCGTCAACGTGTCAATCTCTGGCACCGGGGATTATTCTAAGTGAAGCTTATCCAAGTAAGTGTCGCAAACTCATCGCTTGCATTTACTTTTTTGCCTCTCGTTTTCCTCTCCCCCACTTCTGAAAAATAAAATTTTACAAAAATATTTGCCTTTTTCGTTCGCCTTTTCCTTCGCTTGCTTTCGGTTTGCTTGTGTGCTTTATGCCTTCAAAATGCTTGCATCTTCGCTTGCTAAGAATCTAGTGATATGGATCCTCATCCACTTGCTAATCTTTTCAAGAGGTCCAACTATGTTGAACCAATTGCTAGTGAGTTTTGTGCACTAGTTATCTTTATGAAGTTTTGCTTGAGATGGGTGAATCTGAAAATCGTGATGAAGAAATTTATGAAGTGATTCACGAGGGCTCCTTGAATGAAAAGCATGATTGCAATGGTTTCACTATAAATTCTATTAGCAACAATCATGCTAAAAATATGCAAAACCCTAAGCTTGGACGTGATGCCTATATGTATGATCATTGCCATAGATAACGTCATGACTTTGCGCGGTTCTATCAATTGCTCGACAGTAATTCGTTCACCCACCGTCTACTTGCTTTCATGAGAGAAGCCCCTAGTGAACACTACGGCCCCAGGTCTATTCACAACTATCATCTCAGCTTTCACTTTTACTTTGCTTTGTCTAATTGTTGCTTTCAGTTCTCACTTTGCAAACAATCTATAAGGGATTGACAACCCCTTCATAGCGTTGGGTGCAAGCTCTTTGTGTTTGTGCAGGTACTTGTGACTTGACGCGATTCTCCTACTGGATTGATACCTTGGTTCTCAAACTGAGGGAAATAGTTACCGCCGCTGTGCTACATCACCCTTTCCTCTTCAAGGGAACACCAACGCAAGGCTCCAAGGCCGCGGGGGAATACTTTGCATATTTGCCAAGGAAATCCCTATAGGCGTAGCCAGCAGCAGAAGGATTTCTGGCGCCGTTGCCGGGGAGATCAAGTCAAGATCTATCCAAGTAGGTGTCACAAACTCATCTCTTGCATTTACCTTTTTTGCGAGTTGCCTCTCGTTTTCCTCTCCCCCACTTCACATTTTCCGCTTTCATTTGCCTTTCTCCTTTGCTGTTTTCATTTGCCTTTTGCCGTTTTCCTTTTCCAGTTTTCTTGCTTGCTTGCGTTCTTGTTTGTTTGTTGAAGTCATCATGGCTGAAAACACCAAACTTTGCGACTTCTCGAATACTAATAATAATGATTTTATTAGTACTCCGATTGCTCCCGCCACAAGTGCGGAATCATATGAAATCAACGCTGCCTTGCTGAATCTTGTTATGAAAGAGCAATTTTCTGGCCTTCCTAGTGAAGATGCCGCATCCCATCTTAATACTTTCATTGAACTTTGCGATATGCAAAAGAAGAAAGATGTGAATAACGATGTTGTTAAATTGATGCTTTTTCCGTTCTCTTTGCGAGATCGTGCAAAAACTTGGTTTTCTTCTTTGCCTAAAAATAGTATCGATTCTTGGAATAAGTGCAAAGATGCTTACATATCCAAGTATTTTTCCGCCGGCTAAGATTATCTCTCTTCGTAACGATATCATGAATTTCAAGCAACTTGATCATGAACACGTTGCACAATCTTGGGAGAGGATGAAGTTAATGATTAGAAATTGTCTCGCTCATGGCTTGAGTTTGTGGATGATTATTCAAATCTTTTATGTTGGTTTGAATTTTGCTTCTCGCAATATCTTGGACTTCGCCTCAGGTGGAACGTTCATGGAAATCACGTTAGGACAAGCTACAAAACTCGTAGACAATATCATGACCAACTACTCTGAGTGGCACACTGAAAGGTCACCTGCTAGCAAAAAGGTACACGCTATAGAAGAAATTAACTCACTTAGTGCTAAGATGGACGAGTTGATGAATTTGGTTGCTAGTAGAAATGCTCCTTTAAATCCTAATGACATGCCACTATCTTCCTTGATTGAGAGTACCAACGCTAGTTTGGACGTTAATTTTGTTGGTAGGAACAATTTTGGCAACAACAATGCTTTTAGAGGAAACTATGTTCCTAGGCCTTTTCCTAGTAACTCCTCTAACAACTATGGCAATTCCTACAACAACACTTATGGAAATCATAAAAAATTACCCTCTGATTTAGAGAGTAATATCAAAGAGTTCATCAACTCTCAAAAGATTTTCAATGCGTCCATAGAGGAAAAACTACTCAAAATTGACGATTTGGCTAAGAGCGTTGATAGGATGTTTTTTGATATTGATGCTTTGAAAGTTAGATGTGCTCCTCCCAAGGTTAACTTGGATGAAACTTTAAAAGCTATGCGTGTCTCCATGATTGAGAGCAAAGAAAGAACCGCCCAAATTCGCGCTAAGCATGAATGGTTTAAAAGGGTGCATTCTAGTGATGCAAATCACGAAGATCTTAAAGTGCTTGGTGTGACTCCTCTTGAATATTTGTTTTCGCATGTCAAACCTATTGATGAAGGGGCTGGATATGAATCCACTTTGGTTAAAAACGCCACAATGATTCGGAGTCCACCTATCTTAATGATAAAGGTGTGGAGAGTGGAGTAGAAGAAATCAAAATATTGGGTAGTAATGAAACTCCCACTTTGGGTTTCAAGGAATTCAATTATAATAATTTCTCCTTGTTTGAATGCATTTCCTTGATGCAATCCATTGCAAACTCTCCACATGCTTATAGTCAAAGCAAAGCCTTTACCGCTCATATCGTAGATGCTGTGATGAAATCTCTTGAAGAGAAACTCGAATTAGAAGTCTCTATACCTAGAAAACTTCATGATGAGTGGGAACCTACTATCAAAATCAAAATCAAAAACCTATGAATGCAATGCTTTGTGTGATTTGGGTGCTAGTGTTTCCGTGATTCCAAAGTCTTTATGTGATATTGTTGGTTTTCATGAGATTGAAGAGTGTTCTCTTAATTTGCATCTTGCGGACTCTACTGTCAAGAAACCTGTGGAAGGATCAATGATGTTCTTATTGTTGCAAATAATAACTATGTTCCCGTGGATTTCATTGTACTTGACATAGATTGCAATCCTTCATGTCCCATTATTCTTGGTAGACCTTTCCTAAGGACTATTGGTGCTATCATCAATATGAAGGAAGGGAATATTAGATTTCAATTTCCTCTAAAAATGGCATGGAGAATTTTCCTAGAAATAAAATAAGATTTCCTTATGAATCTATGATGAGGGCTACTTATGGTTTGAGCACCAAAGATGACTATACGTGATTCCATCACCTTACGCCTAGCTAAGGGCGTTAAACAATAGCGCTTGTTGGGGGGCAACCCAACGAATCTATCCTTTTTCTTCCTGTTTTGTGTTTTCCACACTTTCATAATTCTGTTATGATCGTGTTTTTTGTGTTTCTTTTGCGTTTGTGCCAAGTAAAACCGTTATGATTAGTCTTGGGGATGATCGTTTGATCATGCTGGAAAAGACAGAAACTTTCTGCTCACGAAATGAATTTTCATTTTTTTTCTGTGAGAGCTTTTGAGTTTATTCTTTTTGCTGATGATTGCTACGCAAATTCTGCAGACTGTCATAATTTTTCAGAATTGTTGAAGTACCAGAAGTGTACGAAGTATACATATTGCTACAGACTGGTCTGCTGTTAACAGATTCTGTTTTTGTTGAGTTGGTTGCCTATTTTGATGAAACTATGGATAGTACCGGGGGGTATTAGCCATGGAAGATTGAAAATACAGTAACCCAACATCAACATAAGTAGAATTTAAGTTTCCTACAGTACCTAAGGAAGTGGTGATTTGCTTTCTTATACTAATGATATCACGAGTTTCTGTTTAAGTTTCGTGTTGTGAAGTTTTCAAGTTTTGGGTGAAGTTCTTATGGACAAAGAGATAAAGAGTGGCAAGAGCTCAAGCTTGGGGATGACCAAGGCACCCCAAGTTGATTCAAGGATGCCGAAAAATCCTAAGCTTGGGGATGCCCCGGGAAGGCATCCCCTCTTTCATCTTCAATCCATCGGTAACGTTACTTGGGGCTATATTTTTATTCACCACATGTTATGTGTTTTGCTTGGAGCGTCTTCTATCGTAGGGGTCTTTTATTTTTGTTGTGTCACAATATTCCTTGCTGCATACCTAGAGAGAGAGACATGCACTCACCGTGATTTTGTTGAGCTTTACTTATATCCTTTGGTTAGGCAATTCAGCTCACATGTGTTTCACTTATATCTTTTGAGCTAGTTGATTTTGCTCTGTGTGTTTCACTTCTATCTTTTGGAGCACGGAAGTGCGTGGCGTGGTAGTTGATCTTTGCTATCAAAGTAGTCTCAAAAGTGGTAGTTATCCAAAGGGATATGAAAACTTCCACCTTCATGTGCATTGAGTACTTAGAGAAGTTTGATTCATCTCAATTAGTTTTGAGTTGTGGTTGTGGTAATATTGAAGTTATACTAGTAAGGTGTTGTGGATCTAGAAATACTTGTGTTGTAATTAGTGATTCCCGTAGCATGCACGTATGGTGAACCGCTATGTGATGAAGTCTGAGCATGATTAGTTTACTGATTGTCATCCTTTGTGTAGCGGTCGGGATCGCGCGATGGTTTATACCTACCAACCCTTCCCCTAGGAATATGCGTCGAATGCTTTGTTTCGATTACTACTAAAACTTTTGCAACAAGTATATGAGTTCTTCATGACTAATGTTGAGTCCATGGTTTAGATGCACTTTCACCTTCCACCATCACTATCTTCTTTAGTGCCGTGCAACTTTCGCCGGTGCATAAAACCCACCATTAGCCTCCCTCAAAACAGCCACCATACCTACCTACTATGGCTTTTTCAAAGCCATTCCGAGATATATTGCCATGCAACTACCACCATGACATGTGCCACAGCTTCTACATTGCCATTGCATGATTATAAGATAGCTAGCATGATGTTTCCATTGATGTCTATGCCATGCTAGATCCTTGTCACGGTACACTACCGAAGGCATTTCATATAGAGTCATCATTGCTCTAAGTTTTGAGTTGTAAGTGTGATGATCATCATTCATGGAGCATTGTCCCATGTGAGGAAATAAAAGAGTCCAAAGATGCCCACCAAAATAAAAAAAATAAGAAAAAAAATAAAAAAAGAGGCCAAAGAGCCCACCAAAAAAATGAGAGAAAAAGAGAGAAGGGACAATGCTACTATCTTTCCACACTTGTGCTTATTAAGCACCATGATCTTCATGATTGAGAGTCTCTCGTTTTGTGACCACCATATAGCTAGTGGGAAATTTTCATTATATAACTTGGCTTGTATATTCCAATGATGGGCTTCCTCAAAATTGCCTTAGGTCTTCGTGAGCAAGCAAGTTGGATGCACACCCACTAGTTTTCTTTAAGAGCTTTCACATACTCTTAGCTCTAGTGCATCATTTGTATGGCAATCCCTACTCATTCACATTGATATCTATTGATGAGCATCTCCATAGCTCATTGATATGCCTAGTCAATGTGACCATCTTCTCCTTATTTGCCTTGCAACCTCCACCACACTCCATTCCACTTATAGTGCTAAAACCATGGCTCACGCTCATGTATTGCGTGAGAGTTGAAAAGGTTTGAGAAATAAAGGTGTGAAAAAAATTACTTGGCCAATACCGAGGTTATGCATGATTTAAATTCGTTGTGCAAGGATGATAGAGCATAGCCAGACTATATGATTTTGTAGGGATAACTTTCTTTTGGCCTTCTTATTTTGAAAGTTCATGGTTACCTTGCTAGTTTGCTTGAATTATTATTGTCTCCACATCAATAGCAAACTATTGTTTTGAATCTAACGGATCTGAACATTCATGTCACATAAGAGGAGTTACAAAGGACATCTATGCTAGGTAGCATGAAAGCATCAAAAATTCATTCTTTATCACTTCCCTACTCGAGGACGAGCAGGAGTTAAGCTTGGGGATGCTTGATACGTCTCAAACGTATCTATAATTTTTGATGGTTTCATGCTGTTATCTTGTCAACTTTGGATGTTTTATATACCTTTTATATCTTTTTTGGGACTAACTTATTAATTCAGTGCCAAGTGCCAGTTCCTGTTTTTTCTGTGTTTTTGACTCTTTTCAGATCTGATTTTGGAACGGAGTCCAAACGGAATAAAATCACCGAAATAAATTTTTCCAGAACAGAAGAAGATCGGGGGACTTGAGGGCCAAGGAAGGAGGCCCACAAGCCCTGTAGCCGCGGCCGGGGGGGGGGGGGCTACCAGGCTTGTGGCCCCCCTGGAGCTCCCCTGCCCTAGCTCTTTGGCCTATTTATTCCCTAAAATCCCAGAAAAAATCAGGGCGTCCACGAAACCACTTTTCTGCCGCCGGAAGCTTCCGTTTCTGCGAGATCTCATCTGGAGATCCTTCCCGGTGCCCTCCCGGAGGGAACTTTGGAGCTGGAGGGCTTCTACATCAACATCATTGCCTCTCCAATGACTTGTGAGTAGTCCACTTCAGACCTATGGGTCCGTAGTTAGTAGCTAGATGGCTTCTTCTCGCTCTTGGACCTTCAATACAAAGTTCTCCATGATCTTCATGGAGATCTATCCGATGTAATCCTCTTTGGCGGTGTGTTTGTCGAGATCCGATGAATTGTGGATTTGTGATCAGATTATCTATGAATTATATTAGAGTCTTTGCTGATTTCTTATATGCATGATTTGATATCCTTGTAAGTCTCTCCGAGTCTTGGGTTTTGTTTGGCCAACTAGATCTATGATTATTGCAATGGCAGAAGTGCTTGGTTTTGGGTTCATACCGTGCGGTGACCTTTCCAAGTGACAGAAGGGACAGCAAGGCACGCATCGTGTTGTTGCCATCAAGGGTAACAAGATGCGCTTTCATCATAGATTTGAGATTGTCCATCTACATCATGTCATCTTGAACTCAATACACTAGATGCATGTTGGATAGAGGTCGACGTGTGGAGTAATAGTAGTAGATGCAGAAAGTATTGGTCTACTTGTTTTGGACGTGATGCCTATATATATGATCATTGCCATAGATAACGTCATGACTTTGCGCGGTTCTATCAATTGCTTGATAGTAATTCGTTCACCCACCGTCTACTTGCTTTCATGAGAGAAGCCACTAGTGAACACTACGGCCCCCGGGTCTATTCACAACTATCATCTCAGCTTTCACTTTTACTTTGCTTTGTTTACTTTTTTGCTTTCAGTTCTCACTTTCCAAACAATCTATAAGGGATTGACAACCCCTTCATAGCGTTGGGTGCAAGCTCTTTGTGTTTGTGCAGGTACTTGTGACTTGACGCGATTCTCCTACTGGATTGATACCTTGGTTCTCAAACTGAGGGAAACACTTACCACCGTTGTGCTACATCACCCTTTCCTCTTCAAGGGAACACCAACGCAAGGCTCCAAGGCCGCGGGGGAATCCTTTGCATATTTGCCAAGGAAATCCCTATAGGCGTAGCCAGCAGCAGATCCCATCTGGGGCACGTTCTGGTGCCCTACCGGAGGGGGATTCGGATACGGAGGGCTTCTTCATCAACACCATGACCTCTCCGATGATGCGTGAGTAGTTTACTATAGACCTTTGGGTCCATAGCTAGTAGCTAGATGGCTTCTTCTCTCTCTTGGATCTTCAATACAAAGTTCTCCATGATCTTCATGGAGATCTATCCGATGTAATCTTATTTTGCAGTGTGTTTGTCGAGATCCGATGAATTGTGGATTTATGATCAGATATCTATGAATCTTATTTGAGTTTCTTCTAATCTCTTATATGCATGATTTCATATCCTTGTAATTCTCTTCGAGTTGTGGGTTTTGTTTGGCCAACTTGATCTATGATTCTTGCAATGGGAGAAGTGCTTGGTTTTGGGTTCATACCGTGCGGTGACCTCTCCCAGTGACAGAAGGGGCAGCGAGGCACGCATCGTGTTGTTGCCATCAAGGGAAAAAAGATGGGGTTTATATCTATTTCATGAATTTATCCCTCTACATCATGTCATCTTGCTTAAGGCGTTACTCTGTTCGTCATGAACTCAATACACTAGATGCATGCTGGATAGCGGTCGATGTGTGGAGTAATAGTAGTAGATGCAGGCAGTATCGGTCTACTTGTCTCGGACGTGATGCCTATATGTATGATCATTGCCTTAGATATCGTCATGACTTTGCGCGGTTTAATCAATTGCTCGACAGTAATTTGTTGACCCACCGTAATATTTGCTATTTTGAGCGAAGCCTCTAGTGAACAATATGGCCCTCGGGTCTACTTCACATCATATTTTCTGCCTTACACTTTTACTTCGTTGCACTTTCCGCCTTCAGATCTCACCTTTCAATCAATTGTGAAGGGATTGACAACCCCTTTGTAGAGTTGGGTCCAAGTTTCTGTTTTTGCGCAGGTACTTTAGAAACTTGGCTTGATACTCCTACTGGATTGACACCTTGGTTCTCAAAACTGAGGGAAATACTTACTACTACTGTGCTGCATCACCCTTTCCTCTTCAAGGGAAAAACCAACACAATCTCAAGAGGTAGCAAGAAGTATTTCTGGCGCTGTTGCCGGGGAGGATCAAGTCAAGAATAGTCTCCCGTCAACGTGTCAACCTCTGGCACTCGGGATTATTCAAGTAAGTGTAGCAAACTCATCTCTTGCATTTACTTTTTTGCCTCTCGTTTTCCTATCCCCCACTTCTGAAAAATAAAAATTTACAAAAAATATTTGCCTTTTTCGTTCGCCTTTTCCTTCGCCTGCTTTCGGTTTGCTTGTGTGCTTTGTGCCTTCAAAATGCTTGCATCTTCGCTTGCTAAGAATCTAGTGATATGGATCCTCATCCACTTGCTAATCTTTTCAAGAGGTCCAACTATGTTGAACCAATTGCTAGTGAGTTTTGTGCACTAGTTGACCTTTATGAAGTTTTTCTTGAGATGCGTGAATCTGAAAATCATGATGAAGAAATTTATGAAGTGATTGACGAGGGCTCCTTGAATGAAAAGCATGATTGCAATGGTTTCACTATAAATTCTATTAGCAACAATCATGCTAAAAGTATGCAAAACCCTAAGCTTGGGGATGCTAGTTTTGCTATGTCTACTACTTGTTGCAATGATCATGATTGGGGTAATGATTTTTCTTATGATCTTGAAAATTGGTTTAAGCCTCATGATGAATATGATATTTTCAATAAGATTGAAAGTGGGTTTGGAGAAGTCATGACTTTAGTTGATGATAATCCCATTTTTTTGAAGAGCGTCAACTTTGCATGCATGTGGATCATGAAAAGAATATCCGATGTGATAGTTATATAGTTGATTTCGAATATGATTCCACATGTAATTATTATGAGACAGGAAAATATGGTGGTAGACAATTTCATATCACTAAATCACCTCTCGTTATGTTGAGATTGCTCTTTTTTCTTTCTTCTTCCTTGTATATGGTAGTTATTGGTTGTCTTGACAATTTGTTTTCCTATAAAATGCCTATTCATGGAAGTATGTTAGACTTAGATGTGATTTTCACATGCTTTATGATTTCTCATTGTGCTTCAATTCTTGTCTTTTGTGTGAGCATCATTGAATTATCAATGCCTAGCTAAAAGGCTTTAAAGAAAAGCGCTTGTTGGGAGGCAACCCAATGAATTTATATTTTCTTTTTGCTTTCTGTTTTGTTGTGTACACACCATCGAAATTCTGTTATGATTTTGTCTTTTGTGTTTCTTTCTGTGTTTGAGCCAAGTAAAACCTTTATGACTAGTTTGGTGATGGTTGTTCGATCATGCTGGAAAAAGACAGAAACTTTTCGCTCACTAA
Organism: Hordeum vulgare subsp. vulgare; assembly: GCF_904849725.1. Lineage (NCBI taxonomy): Eukaryota > Viridiplantae > Streptophyta > Magnoliopsida > Poales > Poaceae > Hordeum > Hordeum vulgare. The sequence goes on along the minus strand of NC_058522.1, from coordinate 329,592,195 downwards.
ATTATTTTTCATTTTTATCCAGAAAGATCTTTTGAGTTGATTCTTTTTTCTGCTGGTTGATATGCCAATGTCCCAAACTGTCGTATTTTTTCAGAATTTTTGAGATACCAAAAGTATACGAAGTATACAGATTGCTACAAACTCGTCTGTTTTTGACAGATTCTGTTTTTGTTGTGTTGATTGCTTGTTTTGATGAAAATATGGATAGTATCGGGGGGTATTAGCCATGGAAAAGTGAGAATACAGTAATCTAACACCAATATAACGCAATCTCAAGAGGTAGCAGCGCCGAATGGACGGCACCTTCGCGTTCAGCACACGTACACCTTGATGATGATCTCGGCCTTCTTGATCCAACAAGAGAGATTGAGAAGTAGATGAGTTATCCGGCAACATGACGACTTTCCGGTGGTGATGATGATCTACTCCTGCAGGGCTCCGCCCGAGCTCCGCATAAATCCGATCTAGAGGCAAAACTATGTGGAATAGGTTTGAGTTGCACGTGGCAAAGTTGTGTCTCAAAAACCCTAAAACCACCAGTATATATAGGAGGAGGGGAGGGGCTAGCATTGGGGCACAAGGGCCCCAAGGTTGCGCCGGCCGAAGGGGGAGGAGGACTCCTCCTCCAATTCGGTTTGGGAAGGAGGAGTCCTCCTCTTCCTTCCCACCTCCCTCTATCCTTTTTATTTCTTTCTTTCCTTTGGTTTTTTCACTTGTGGCGCCATAGCCCTCTTGGGCAGGCTCTACCATCCCACTAAGGGCTGGTGCGCCACCCTAAGGATACTGGGCTCACTCCCGGGTGGGTGGGCCCCTCCAGGTGAACACCCGGAACCCATTCGTCACTCCCGGTACACTACCGGAAATACCCAAAACTTTCCGTGACCAAATGAAACCATCCTATATATCAATATTCATTTTCAGACCATTCTGGAAACTCTCGTGACGTACGTGATCTCATCCGGGACTCCGAACTGTTGGAAATATGCCCTAGAGGCAATAATAAATTAGTTATTATTATATTTCTTTGTTCATGATAATCGTTTATTATCCATGCTATAATTGTATTGATTGGAAACACAGTGCATGTGTGGATACATAGACAAAACACTGTCCCTAGTATGCCTCTAGTTGACTAGCTCGTTGATCAAAGATGGTCAAGGTTTCCTGACCATAGGCAAGTGTTGTCACTTGATAATGGGATCACATCATTAGGAGAATCATGTGATGGACTAGACCCAAACTAATAGACGTAGCATGTTGATCGTGTCATTTTGTTGCTACTGTTTTCTACGTGTCAAGTATTTGTTCCTATGACCATGAGATCATATAACTCACTGACACCGGAGGAATTCTTTGTGTGTATCAAACGTCGCAACGTAACTGGGTGACTATAAAGATGCTCTACAGGTATCTCCGAAGGTGTTCGTTGAGTTAGTATGGATCAAGACTGGGATTTGTCACTCCGTATGATGGAGAGGTATCTCGGGGCCCACTCGGTAATACAACATCACACACAAGCCTTGCAAGCAATGTGACTTAGTGTAAGTTGCGGGATCTCGTATTATGGAACGAGTAAAGAGACTTGCCGGTAAACGAGATTGAAATAGGTATGCGGATACTGACGATCGAATCTCGGGCAAGTAACATACCGAAGGACAAAGGGAATGACATACGGGATTATATGAATCCTTGGCACTGAGGTTCAAACAATAAGATCTTCGTAGAATATGTAGGATCCAATATGGGCATCTAGGTCCCGCTATTGGATATTGACCGAGGAGTCACTCGGGTCATGTCTACATAGTTCTCGAACCCGCAGGGTCTGCACACTTAAGGTTCGATGTTGTTTTATGCGTATTTGAGTTATATGGTTGGTTAACGTATGTTGTTCGGAGTCCCGGATGAGATCACGGACGTCACGATGGTTTCCGGAATGGTCCGGAAACGAAGATTGATATATAGGATGACCTCATTTGATTACCGGAAGGTTTTCGGAGTTACCGAGAATGTACCGGGAATGACGAATGGGTTCCGGGTGTTCGCCGGGGGGGGGGGGCAACCCACCCCGGGGAAGCCCATAGGCCTTGGGGGTGGCGCACCAGCCCTTAGTTGGCTGGTAGGACAGTCCAAGAAGGCCCTATGCTCCATAGGAAGAAAATCAAAGAGAAAAAAAAGAGGAGGTGGGAAAAAGGGGAAGGACTCCTCCTTCCAAACCTAGTTGGATTCGGTTTGGAAGGGGAGGACTCCCCCCCTTGGCTCGGACGAACCCCTTGGGGATCCTTGGACCCCAAGGCAAGGCTCCCCCTCTTCCCCCTATATATACGGAGGTTTTAGGGATGATTTGAGACAACTTTGCCACGACAGCCCGACCACATATCTCCACGGTTTTACCTCTAGATCGCGTTTCTGCGGAGCTCGGGCGGAGCCCTGCTGAGATTAGATCACCACCAACCTCCGGAGCACCGTCATGCTGCCGGAGAACTCATCTACCTCTCCGTCTCTCTTGCTGGATCAAGAAGGCCGAGATCATCGTCGAGCTGTACGTGTGCTGAACGCGGAGGTGCCGTCCGTTCGGCACTAGATCGGAGCGGATCGTGGGACGGTTCGTGGGACGGTTCGCGGGGCGGATCGAGGGACATGAGGACGTTCCACTACATCTACCGCATTTCTTAACGCTTCTGCTGTGTGATCTACAAGGGTACGTAGATCAAAAATCCCCTCTCGTAGATGAACATCACCATGATAGGTCTTCGCGCGCGTAGGAAATTTTTTGTTTCCCATGCGACATTCCCCAATAGTGGCATCATGAGCCAGGTTCATGCGTAGATGTCTTCTCGAGTAGAACACAAAAGTTTTTGTGGGCGGTGAAGTGCGTTTTTCTGCCCTCCTTTGTCTTCTCTTGATTCCGCGGTATTGTTGGATTGAAGCGGCTTGGACCGACATTACTCGTACGCTTACGAGAGACTGGTTTCATCGCTACGAGTAACCCCCTTTGCTCAAAGATGACTGGCAAGTGTCGGTTTCTCCAACTTTAGTTGAATTGGATTTGACTGAGGAGGTCCTTGTATAAGGTTAAATAGCAATTCATATATCTCCGTTGTGGTGTTTGCGTAAGTAAGATGCGATCCTACTAGATACCCATGGTCACCACGTAAAACATGCAACAACAAAATTAGAGGACGTCTATATTGTTTTTGCAGGGTATGCTTGTGATGTGATATGGTCAACGATGTGATGTAATATATTGGATGTATGAGATGATCATGTTGTAATAGATAATATCGACTTGCACGTCGATGGTACGGCAACCGGCAGGAGCCATAGGGTTGTCTTTAAACTAACATTTGTGCTTGCAGATGCGTTTACTATATTGCTAGGACGTAGCTTTAGTAGTAATAGCATGAGTAGCACGACAACCCCGATGGCGACACGTTGATGGACATCATGATGATGGAGATCATGGTGTGACGCCGGTGACAAGAAGATCGTGCCGGTGCTTTGGTGATGGAGATCAAGAAGCACATGATGATGGCCATATAATGTCACTTATGAATTGCATGTGATGTTAATCCTTTATGCACCTTATCTTGCTTAGAACGACGGTAGCATTATGAGGTGATCTCTCACTAAAATTTCAAGACGAAATTGTGTTCTCCCCGACTGTGCACCGTTGCAACAGTTCTTCGTTTCGATATACCACGTGATGATCGGGTGTGATAGACTCAACATTCACATACAACGGGTGCAAAACAGTTGCACACGCAGAACACTCGGGTTAAGCTTGACGAGCCTAGCATGTGCAGAGATGGCCTCGGAACACATGAGATCGAAAGGTCGAGCATGAATCGTATAGTTGATATGATTAGCATAGAGATTCTTACCACTGAAACTATTCTCGACTCACGTGATGATCGGACTTGAGATACTTGATTTGGATCATGTACCACTCAAATGACTAGAGAGATGTACTTTTTGAGTGGGAGTTCTTAAGTAATATGATTAATTGAACTAATTGTCATGAACATAGTCTAATGGTCTTTGCGAATTACGATGTAGCTTGCGCTATAGCTCTACTGTTTTTATATGTTCCTAGAGAAAATTTAGTTGAAAGTTGTGAGTAGCAAACTTTACACAGGATTGTCCTCGTTACTGCGTAGAAGGCTTATGTCCTTAATGCACCACTCGGTGTGCTGCACCACGAGCGTCGTCTGTGGATGCTGTGAACATCCGACATACACGTTTCTGATGACTACACGATAGTTCACTGCAAAATACTTAAATGGCTTAGAAGCAAGGCGCCGAAGACGTTTTGAAACGTGACGGAACGTAAGTGATGTTCTAAAGAGATGAAATTGTGATTTCATGCTTGTGCCCTTGTTAAGAGGTACGAGACCTCCGACAAGATTCTTTGTCCACAAAGTAAAGGAGAAAAGCTCAATCGTTGAGCGTGTGCTCAGATTATCTGAGTACGACAATCGCTTGAATCAAGTGGGAGTTAATCTTCCAGATGAGATAGTGATGGTTCTCCAGAGTCACTGCCACCAAGCTGTAAGAGCTTCGTGATGAACTATAACATATCAAGGATAGATACAATGATCCTTGAGCGATTCGCGATGTTTGACACTACGAAAGTAGAAATCAAGAAGGAGCATCAATAGTTGATGGTTAGTAAAACCACTAAGTTTCAAGAAAGGCAAGGGCTAGAAGGGATACTTCGTGAAACGGCAAAACAGTTGCTGCACTAATGAAAAGACCCAAGATTAAACCCGAACCCGAGACTAAGTGCTTCTGTAATGAGGGGAACAGTCACTGAGGCGGAGCAACTCTAGATACTTGGTAGATAAGAAGGCCGGCAAAAGTCGAAAGAAGTATATTTGATGTACATGATGTTGATGTGTACTTTACTAGTACTCCTAGTAGCACGAGGGTATTGGATACCGGTTCGGTTGCTAAGTGATTAGTAACACGAAATAATAGCTACGACATAAACGGAGACTAGCTAAAGGCGAGGTGATGATACGTGTTGGAAGTGTTTCCAAGGTTGATATGATCAAAACGTCGCACACTCCCTCTACCATTGGGATTGGTGTTAAACCGAAATAATTGTTATTTGGTGCTTGCGTTAAGCATGAACATGATTAGATCGTGTTTATTGCAATACGATTATTCATTTAAAAGAATAATGGTTACTCTATTTGCTTGAATAATCACCTTCAATGGTTTATTGAATCTCGATCGTAGTGTTACATATGTTCATGATATTGGTGCCAAAAGATACGAGGTAATGATAGTACCACTTAGTTGTGGCACTGCCGCTTGAGTCATGTTGGTATAAATTGCATGAAGAGGCTCCATGCTGATGGATCTTTATACTCACTTCATTTTGAATCACTAGTGACATGCAAATCATACCACATGTGCAAGGCCTTGTTTTCATTGAGATGAAACAAGATAGTAACTTGTTGGAAGTGATATATTTTGATGTATGCAGTCCAATGGGTGCTGTGGCACGCAGTGGATATCATTATGTTCTTACTTCAATGACAATTTGAGTAGATACAAGAGTATTTACTTAATGAATCACAAGTCTGAAATATTGAAAAGTTCAATTCTGTTTCAGAGTGAAGTTCGTCACAACAAGAGGATAAACTGTCTACGATATGATCATAGAAATGAATATCTGAGTTACGAGTTTTGGTACGCAGTTAAGACAATGTGGAAATTGTTTCGCAGTTCATGCCACCTGGAACATCATAGTGTGATGATGTGTCTGAACGTCATAGCCACGCACTATTTGGTATGGTGCATGCTATGATGTCTCTTATCGAATTACCACTATCGTTTATGGGTTATGCATTAGAGACAACCGCATTCACTTTAAATAGGGCACCGCGTATTTCCTTGAGATGACATAGTATAGACTGAGGTTTAGAGAAATCTAAACTGTCGTTTCTTGAAAGTTTGGGGCTTCGACACTTATGTGAAAAAAGTTTCAGTCTGATAAGCTCGAACCCAAAACGGATAAATGCATCTTCATAGGATATCCAAAACAGTTGGGTACATCTCTTATCTCAGATCCGAAAGCAAAGTGTTTGTTTCTAGAAACGGATCCTTTCTCGAGGAAAGGTTTCTCTCGAAAGAATTGAGTGGGAGGGTGATAGAACTTGATGAGGTTATTGAACCATCACTTCGACTAGTGTGTAGCGGGGCACATGAAGTTGTTCCTCTGGCGCCTACACCAATTGAAGTGGAAGCTGATTATGGTGATCATTGAGCTTCGGATCAAGTTACTACAAACCTCGTAGGTCGACAAGGTCGCGTACTACTGCAGAGTGGTACGGTAACCCTGTCTTGGAGGTCATTTTGTTGAGCAACCGTGAACCTACGAATTATGAAGAAGCAATGGTGGGCCCGGATTCCGACAAATGGCTTGAGGCCATGAAATCCGAGAGAGGATCCATATATAAAACAAAGTGTAGACTTTGGAGGAACTACTTGATGGTAGTAAGACTATTGAGTAAAGATGGATCTTTGTAAGGAAGACAGACGATGATGGTGATAAGTCACTATTAAGAAAAGCTCGACTTGTCGCAAAGATGTTTCTGACAAGATCAAATAGTTGACTATGATGAGACTTTCTCACTCATAGCGATGCTAAAAGTCTGTTGGAATTATGTTAGTAGTTGTTGCATTATTTGTGAAATATTGCACATAGGAAGACAAAACATTGTTTCCTCGACGGTTTCCTTGAGCAAACATTGTATGTGATACAACCAGGAGGTCTTGTCGATCCTAAAGATACTAACAAGTATGCAAGCTCCAGCGATCCTTCATTGGACTGGTGCAAGCATCTCGGAGTTGGAATATACACTTTGATGAGATGATCAAAGATTTTGGGTTTGTACAAGGTTTATGAGAAACTTGTATTTCCAAAGAAGTGAGTGGGAGCACTATAGAATTTCTGATAAGTATATGTGGTTGACATATTGTTGATCAGAAGTAATGTAGAATTTCTGTGAAGCATAAAAGGTTGTTTGAAAGGAGTTTTTCAAAGGAATACCTGGATTGAGCTACTTGAACGTTGAGCATCAAGATCTATGGAGATAGATCAAAACGCTTAATAGAAGTTTCAACAAGATGCATGCCTTGACAAGTTTTTGAAGGAATTCGAAATAGATCAGCAAAGGAGTTCTTGACTGTGTTGTAAGGTGTGAATTTTAGTAAGACTCAAAACCCGACCACGACAGAATAAAGAGAATAGACGAAGGTCGTCTTCTATGCCTTAGCCGTAGACTCTAAAGTATGCCATGCTGAGTACCGCACCTGATGTGTGCCTTGCAGCAAGTCTGTTAAGAGGTACACAGAGTGATCCAGGATTGAATCACTGATCAGTGGTCAAAGTTATCCTTAGTAACTAAATAGACTAAGGAATTTTTCTCGATTATGGAGGTGGTTAAAGAGTTCGTCGTAAAGGGTTACGTCGATGCAAGCTTTGACACTAATCCGAATAACTATGAGTAGTGAAACGGATTCGTATGGTAGAGTAGATATTTGGAGCATTTCCGAATAGCACGTAGTAGCAGCATCTATAAGATGACATAAAGATTTGTAAAGAACGCACGGATCTGAGAGTTTCAGAACCGTTGGCTAAAACCTCTCTCACGAGCAAGACGTGATCAGACCCCAGAACTATATGGGTGTTGGATTCGTTGAAATCACATGGTGATGTGAACTAGATTATTGACTCTAGTGCAAGTGGGAGACTGTTGGAAATATGCCCTAGAGGCAATAATAAATTAGTTATTATTATATTTCTTTGTTCATGATAATCGTTTATTATCCATGCTATAATTGTATTGATTGGAAACACAGTGCATGTGTGGATACATAGACAAAACACTGTCCCTAGTAAGCCTCTAGTTGACTAGCTCGTTGATCAAAGATGGTCAAGGTTTCCTGACCATAGGCAAGTGTTGTCACTTGATAATGGGATCACATCATTAGGAGAATCATGTGATGGACTAGACCCAAACTAATAGACGTAGCATGTTGATCGTGTCATTTTGTTGCTACTGTTTTCTACGTGTCAAGTATTTGTTCCTATGACCATGAGATCATATAACTCACTGACACCGGAGGAATGCTTTGTGTGTATCAAACGTCGCAACATAACTGGGTGACTATAAAGATGCTCTACAGGTATCTCCGAAGGTGTTCGTTGAGTTAGTATGGATCAAGACTGGGATTTGTCACTCCGTATGATGGAGACGTATCTCGGGGCCCACTCGGTAATACAACATCACACACAAGCCTTGCAAGCAACTTAGTGTAAGTTGCGGGATCTTGTATTATGGAACGAGTAAAGAGACTTGCCGGTAAGCGAGATTGAAATAGGTATGCGGATACTGACGATCGAATCTCGGGCAAGTAACATACCGAAGGACAAAGGGAATGACATACGGGATTATATGAATCCTTGGCACTGAGGTTCAAACGATAAGATCTTCGTAGAATATGTAGGATCCAATATGGGCATCCAGGTCCCGCTATTGGATATTGACCGAGGAGTCACTCGGGTCATGTCTACATAGTTCTCGAACCCGCAGGGTCTGCACACTTAAGGTTCGACGTTGTCTTATGCGTATTTGAGTTATATGGTTGGTTAACGAATGTTGTTCGGAGTCCCGGATGAGATCACGGACGTCACGAGGGTTTCCGGAATGGTCCGGAAACGAAGATTGATATATAGGATGACCTCATTTGATTACCGGAAGGTTTTCGGAGTTACCTGGAATGACGAATGGGTTCCGGGTGTTTCGCCGGGGGGGGGGGGGGGGGGCAACCCACCCCGGGGAAGCCCATAGGCCTTGGGGGTGGCGCACCAGCCCTTAGTGGGCTGGTAGGACAGCCCAAGAAGGCCCTATGCTCCATAGGAAGAAAATCAAAGAGAAAAAAAAGAGGAGGTGGGAAAAAGGGGAAGGACTCCTCCTTCCAAACCTAGTTGGATTCGGTTTGGAAGGGGAGGACTCCCCCCCTTGGCTCGGCCGAACCCCTTGGGGATCCTTGGACCCCAAGGCAAGGCTCCCCCTCTTCCCCCTATATATGCGGAGGTTTTAGGGCTGATTTGAGACAACTTTGCCACGGCAGCCCGACCGCATATCTCCACGGTTTTACCTCTAGATCGCGTTTCTGCGGAGCTCGGGCGGAGCCCTGCTGAGATTAGATCACCACCAACCTCCGGAGCGCCGTCACGCTTCCGGAGAACTCATCTACCTCTCTGTCTCTCTTGCTGGATCAAGAAGGCCGAGATCATCGTCGAGCTGTACGTGTGCTGAACGCGGAGGTGCCGTCCGTTCGGCACTAGATCAGAGCGGATCGTGGGACGGATCACGGGACGGTTCGCGGGGCGGATCGAGGGACGTGAGGACGTTCCACTACATCAACCGCGTTTCTTAATGCTTCTGGTGTGCGATCTACAAGGGTACGTAGATCGGAAATCCCCTCTCGTAGATGAACATCACCATGATAGGTCTTCGTGCGCGTAGGAAATTTTTTGTTTCCCATGCGACGTTCCCCAACACGAACAACATTCGATAACCACACATATAACTCAACTATACTAAAAAATCATCGAACCTTAAGTGTGCAGACCCTGCGGGTTCGAGAACTATGTAGACAAGACCCGAGACACTCCTCGGTCAATATCCAATAGCGGGACCTGGATGCCCATATTGGATCCTACATATTCTTCGAAGATCTTATCGGTTGAACCTCAGTGCGAAGGATTCATATAATCCCGTATGTCATTCCCTTTGTCCTTCGGCATGTTACTTGCCTGAGATTTGATCGTCGGTATCCGCATACCTATTTCAATCTCGTTACCGACAAGTCTTTTTACTCGTTCCGTAATACAAGATCCCGTGACTTAAACTTAGTCACATTGCTTGCAAGGCTTGTGTGTGATGTTGTATGATCGAGTGGGCCCCGAGATAACTCTACGTCACATGGAGTTACAAATCCCAGTCTTTATCCATACTAACTCAATGGACACCTTCGGAGATACCTGTAGAGCACCTTTATAGTCACCCAGTTACGTTGCGACGTTTGATACACAAAAGGTATTCCTCTGGTGCCAGTGAGTTATATGATGTCATGGTCATAGGAATAAATACTTGACACGTAGAAAACAATAGCAACAAAATGACACGATCACATGCTACGTTCATAGTTTGGGTTTAGTCCATCACATGATTCTCCTAATGATGTGATCTAGTTATCAAGTGACAACACTTGCATATAGTGAGAAAACCTTGATTATCCTTGATCAACTCGCTAGCCAACTAGAGGCTTGCTAGGGACATTGTTTTGTCACATGTATCTATGTTTTCATTCATTACAATTATAGCATGGATAATAAACGATTATCTTGAACAGGGAATATCATAATAACTATTTTATTATTGCCTCTAGGGCATATTTCCAACATCTGTCAATAACCGACTCATCCGGAAGATTAACTCCCACCTGAGACAAGCGGTTGTGCAACCCAGACATTTTGAGTATGTGCTCGCTGACAGAACTATTCTCCTCCATCTTACAACTAAAGGACTTGTCTCACCCACTCCTCCAGTGAGCTCAGCCACTCATCCTCCAGTGAAGCAGTCGTTGCTGCTGCAGTGGAACTTCATCAGTGCCGACGATGTCGCGTTGCAGCTTTGTCTCGCTGTACGGGGTTGTAATGGTGCTCCACTCGAGATCGAATGGAGCGATGCGGGAGCTGCAATGGAGCGTCATCGAGGACATTGGAGCTCTGCTGCATCTGCAATGAAGCCCCACTGGTGTTGCAATGGAGTGCCGGCGGGGCTGCAATGGACCTTCATCAGACGTTGACGATGCTTCCATGGAGCTTCGATGGGATGTCGTGGTGCTGCGTTGAATCTTTTTTTGGCCCTCAGTGCTACAATGGAGCAGCCGCCGGTGAGTCTCGGCAATGCGGTGCAACGGGTTGCTGGCGGCACTTTTTTAGCATTCTGATGCAATGCTCTCCAGTGGTTCTGGTGCTGCAAGGTGACCCACACAGGTGCCACGGTGGGTGCATAGTTGCTTTTTGCTGCACCATCGATGTACTCATAGGAGACGAGGTGTGGGTTTACGACGGGCTTGTTGGGGAACGTAGTAATAATTCAAAAAAATTCCTACGTGTCACCAAGATCAATCTAGGAGATGCTAGAAACGAGAGAGAGGGAGTGCATCTTCATACCCTTGAAGATCTCTAAGCGGAAGCGTTGCAAAGAACGTGGTTGATGGAGTCGTAACCGCGGTGATTCAAATAGCGGAAGATCCAATCCAAGCGCCTAACGATCGACGCCTCCGTGTTCAACACATGTACATCCCGGGGACGTCTCCTCCTTCTTGATCCAGCAAGGGGAGAGGAGAAGTTGAGGGAGAGCTCTAGCAGCACGACGGCGTGGTGGTGGCGGAGCTCGTGGTTCCCCGACAGACCTCGGTAAGCACTACGGAGGAGGAGGAGGTGTAGGAGGGGGGAGGCGGCTGGCCCCCTTAGATCCATCTCGATCTATCGCTATAGATCTTAATGCCTAGAATGTAAGCATCTTCTCCTAGGTTCTTCATAGAGAAAATTTTATTCAATTAATCCTTTTCGCTCTCCAAAAACTCCATGTTGTTTCCAATCAGCAATATGTCATCCACATATAATATTAGAAACGCCACAGATATCCCACTCACTTTCTTGTAAATACAAGATTCTCCAACCACTTCTATAAACCCAAATGCTTTGATCACCTCATCAAAGCGTTTATTCCAACTCCGAGATGCTTGCACAAGTCCATAAATGGATCGATGGAGCTTGCATACTTTGTTAGCATGCTTTGGATCGACAAAACCTTCGGGTTGCATCATATACAACTCTTCCTTAAGAAAACCGTTAAGGAACGCCGTTTTGACATCCATCTGCCAGATTTCATAATCGAAAAATGCAGCTATTGCTAACATGATTCGGACGGACTTAAGCATCGCTACCGGTGAGAATGTCTCATCGTAGTCAACTCCTTGAACTTGTGAAAAACCCTTTGCCACAAGTCGAGCTTTATAAATGGTCACATTACCGTCTGCGTCCGTCTTCTTGTTAAAGATCCATTTGTTCTTAATAGCCTTTCGTCCTTCAGGTAATACTTCCAAAGTCCACACTTTGTTTTCATACATAGATCCTATCTCGGACTTCATGGCCTCCAGCCGTTTGTTGGAATTCGGGCCCACCATTGCTTCTTCATAATTCACATGTTCATTATTGTCTAACAACAGGATTGATAAGACAACATTACCATACCACTCAGGAATAGTACGTGATCTTGTCGACCTGCGAGGTCCGATAGGAATTTGATCCGAAGTTTCATGATCATCATCATTAACTTCCTCCTCAACCGGCATCGCTTCGACAGAAGTTTCCCCCTGGCCTGCGCCACCATCTAGATGGATTAGAGGTTTGACAACCTCATCAAGTTCTATCTTCCTCCCACTCAATTCTTTCGAGAGAAACTCCTTCTCAAGAAAAGCTCCGTTCTTAGCAACAAACACTTTGCCCTCGGATTTGAGATAGAAGGTGTACCCAACTGTCTCCTTTGGGTAACCTATGAAGATGCACTTTTCCGCTTTGGGTTCCAGCTTTTCAGGTGAAGCTTTTTGACATAAGCATCACATCCCCAAACTTTAAGAAACGACAATTTTGGTCTTTTGCCATACCACAGTTCGTATGGTGTCGTCTCAACGGATTTTGCTGGTGCCCTATTTAAAGTGAATGCAGCCGTCTCTAATGCATAACCCCAAAACGATAACGGCAAATCAGTAAGAGACATCATAGATCGCACCATTTCTAATAAAGTACGATTACGACATTTGGACACACCATTACGTTGTGGTGTTCGAGGCGGTGTCAACTGTGAAACAATTCCACATTGTCTTAAGTGAGCACCATACTCGAAACTCAGATATTCACCCCCACGATCAGAATGTAGGAACTTGATCTTCTTGTTATTATGATTTTCAACTTCACTCTGAAATTGCTTGAACTTCTCAAACGTTTCGGACTTGTGCTACATCAAGTAGATATATCCATACCTACTCAAATCATTAGTGAAGGTGAGAAAACAACGATATCCACCGCGCGCCTCCACACTCATCGGACCGCACACACCGGTATGTATGATCGCCAACAAGTCACTTGCACGCTCCATTGTTCCGGAGAACGGAGTCTTTGTCATCTTGCCCATGAGGCATGGTTCGCATGTGTCAAGTGATTCAAAATTAAGTGACTCCAAAAGCGCATCGGAATGGAGTTTGTTCATGCGCTTTACACTAATATGACCTAAGAGGCAGTTCCACAAAAACATGGCGCTATCATTGTTATCTCTACATCTTTTGGTCTCAATGTTATGTATATGTGTATCATCGCTATCAAGATTCAATATGAACAATCCTCTCACATTGGGTGCATGACCATAAAATATATTACTCACAGAAATAGAACAACCATTATTCTCTGACTTAAACGAGTAACCATCTCGCAATAAACAAGATCCAGATATAATGTTCATTCTTAACGCAGGCACTAAATAACAATTATTTAAGTTCATAACTAATCCTGATGGTAAGTAAAGTGAGACTGTGCCGACGGCGATTGCATCAACCTTGGAACCATTTCCCATGTGCATCGTCACTTCATCCTTCGCCAGCCTTCGTTTATTCCGCAGTTCCTGCTTCGAGTTGCAAATATGAGCAACAGAACCGGTATCGAATACCCAGGCACTACTACGAGAGTTGGTTAAGTACACATCAATAACATGTATATCAAATATACCTGATTTTTCCTTGGCCGCCTTCTTATCAGCCAAATATTTGGCACAGTTGCGCTTCTAGTGACCCAGTCCCTTGCAATAATAACACTCTGTTTCAGGCTTAGGTCCAACCTTGGGTTTCTTCGTTGGATTGGCAACATGCTTGCCTCTCTTCTTGAAGTTACCCTTCTGGCCTTTGCCGTTTCTCTTGAAACCAGTGGTCTTATTGACCATCAACACTTGATGCTCTTTTCGGAGCTCTGACTCTGCAACTTTCAACATCGCGAATAACTCGCCGGGTGACTTGTTCATCCCTTGCATGTTATAGTTCAACACAAAGCTCTTATAGCTAGGTGGCAGTGATTGAAGAATTCTGTCAGTGATAGCCTCTTGCGGGAGTTCAATCCCCAGCTCAGCTAGACGGTTTGAGTACCCAGACATTTTGAGCACATGTTCACTGACAAACGAATTCTCCTCCATCTTGCAAGCATAGAATTTATCGGAGGTCTCATACCTCTCGATCCGGGCGTTCTTCTGAAAGATAAACTTCAAATCTTGGAACACCTCATATGCTCCATGACGCTCAAAGCGACGTTGAAGTCCTGACTCTAAGCCGTACAAGACTGCACATTGAACTATTGAGTAGTCCTCCTTACGTGTTAACCAGGCGTTCAAAACATCTTGGCCAGACGTAGCGGGTGGTTCATCTCCTAGCACAGCACTAAGGACACAATCCTTCTTCCCAGCTTGCAGGAGCAGCTTTAGATTACGAGCCCATTCTACAAAGTTGCTTCCAACATCTTTCAACTTAGCTTTCTCTAGGAACGTATTAAAATTCAGGGTGACTACTGCGTGAGCCATTGATCTAGAACACAAATATTGCAAAGTGGACTTAGAATATGTTTAATATAATTAGAGTTTAACTAATCAAATTACTGATAAACTCCCACTCAAAAAGTACATCTCTCTAGTCATTTGAGTGCTACATGATCCAAATTCACTAACTCAAGTCCGATCATCACGTGAGTTGAGAAGAGTGTCAGTGGTAAGCATCTCTATGCTAATCATATCAACTATACGATTCATGCTCGACCTTTCGGTCTCATGTGTTCCGAGGCCATGTATGCACATGCTAGGCTCGTCAAGTTTAACCCGAGTGTTCCGCGTGTGCAACTGTTTTGCACCATTGTATGTGAACGTTGAGTCTATCACACCCGATCATCACGTGGTGTCTCGAAACGACGAACTGTCGCAATGGTGCACAGTCGGGGAGAACACAATTTCATCTTGAAATTTTAGTGATAGATCACCTTATAATGCTACCGTCGTTCTAAGAAAAATAAGGTGCATAAAAGGATTAACATCACATGCAATTCATAAGTGACATGATATGGCCATCATCACGTGCTTCTTGATCTCCATCACCAAAGCACCGGCATGATCTTCTTGTTACCGGCGCCGCACCATGATCTCCATCACCATGCCGCCATCGAGGTTGTCGTGCTATCTATGCTATTACTACTAAAGCTACGACCTAGCAATATAGTAAACACATCTACAAACAGAAACTTTAGTTTAAAGACAACCCTATGGCTCCTGCCGGTTGCCGTAGCATCGATGTGCAAGTCGATATTTACTATTACAACATGATCATATCATACATCCAATATATCACATCACGTCATTGGCCATATCATATCACAAGCATACCCTGCAAAAACAAGTTAGACGTCCTCTAATTTGTTGTTGCATGTTTTACGTGGCTGCTATGGGTATCTAGTATGATCGCATCTTACTTACGCAAAAATCACAACGGAGATGTGCAAATTGCTATTTAACCTCTCTCTAAGGACCGCCTCGGTCAAAACCAATTCAACTAAAGTTGAAGAAACAGGCACCCCCCAGTCATCTTTATGCAACGAGTTGCATGTTAGTCGATGAAACAAGTCTCTCGTAAGCGTACGAGTAATGTCGTTCCGGGTCGCTTCAATCCAACAATACCGCCGAATGAAGAAAAGTCTAAGGAGGGCAGAAAATTGAACATCAACGTCCACAAAACCTTTTGTGTTCTACTCGAGATAACATCTACGCATGAACCTAGCTCATGATGCCACTGTTGGGGAACGTTGCATGGGAAAAAAATCCCTATGCACATGAAGACCTATCATGGTGATGTCCATCTGTGAGAGGAGATTAGATCCATGTACCCTTGTAGTTCTCTAAGCGGGAAGCGTTAAGAAACGCGGTTGATGTAGTGGTACAGCTTCGTGATTCAAATCACCGTCGTCCCACGATCCATTCCGATCTAGCGTCGAACGGATGACACCTCCGCGTTCAGCACACGTACAACTTGATGATGATCTCGGCCTTCTTGATCCAGCAAGAGAGACGGAGAAGTAGATGAGTTCTCCAGCAGCGTGATGGCGCTCTGGTGGTGGTGATGATCTACTCCTGCAGGGCTCCGCCCGAGCTCCGCATAAATCCGATCTAGAGACAAAACTATGTGGAATAGGTTTGAGTTGCACGTGGCAAAGTTGTGTCTCAAAAACCCTAAAACCACGAGTATATATAGGAGGAGGGGAGGGGCTAGCCTTGGGGCACAAGGGCCCGAAGGGTGCGCCAACCGAAGGGGAAGAGGACTCCTCCTCCAATTCGGTTTGGGAAGGAGGAGTCCTCCTCTTCCTTCCCACCTCCCTCTATCCTTTTTTTCTTTTTTTCCTTTGGTTTTTTCACTTGTGGCACCATAGCCCTCTTGGTCTAGCTCCACCAGCCCACTAAGGGCTGGTGCGCCACCCTAAGGCTACTGGGCTCACTCCCGGGTGGGTGGGCCCCTCCCGGTGAACACTCGGAACCCATTCGTCACTCCCGGTACACTGTCGGAAATACCCCAAACTTTCCGGTGACCAAATGAAACCATCATATATATCAATCTTCATTTCCGGACCATTCCAGAAACCCTCGTGAGGTTTGTAATCTCATCCGGGACTCCAAACAACATTCGATAACCACACATATGGCTTCTTCTCTCTCTTGGATCTTCAATACAAAGTTCTCCACGATCTTCATGGAGATCTATCCGATGTAATCTTATTTTGCGGTGTGTTTATCGAGATCCGATGAATTGTGGATTTATGATCGGATTATCTATGAATCTTATTTGAGTTTCTTCTGATCTCTCTTATGCATGATTTCATATCCTTGTAATTCTCTTCGAGTTGTGGGTTTTGTCTGGCCAACTAGATCTATGATTCTTGCAATGGGAGAAGTGCTTGGTTTTGGGTTCATACCGTGCGGTGACCTCACCCAGTGGAAGAAGGGGTAGCGAGGCACGCATCTAGTTGTTGCCATCAAGGGTAAAAAGATGGGGTTTTCATCATTGGTTTGAGATTATCCCTCTACATCATGTCATCTTGCTTAAAGCGTTACTCTGTTCGTCATGAACTCAGTACACTAGATGTATGCTGGATAGCGGTCGATGCGTGGAGTAATAGTAGTAGATGCAGAAAGTATCGGTCTACTTGTCTCGGACGTGATGCATATATGTATGATCATTGCCTTAGATACCGTCATGACTTTGCGCGGTTCTATCAATTGCTCGACAGTAATTTGTTCACCCACCGTAATACTTGCTATTTTGAGAGAAGCCTCTAGTGAACACTATGGCCCCCAGGGTCTACTCCACACCATATTTTCAGCCTTACACTTTTTACTTCGTTGCACTTTCCGCCTTCAGATCTCACTTTGCAAACAATCTTGAAGGGATTGACAACCCCTTTGAAGCGTTGGGTGCAAGCTTGTTTGTGTTTGCGCATGTACTTTGGACTTGATGAGGGAAATACCTTGGTTCTCAAACTGAGGGAAATACTTACTGCTCCTGTGCTGCATCACCCTTTCCTCTTCAAGGGAAAAACTGACGCAAACCAGAGAAGTAACAATAAGAATTCCTAAGCGCCAAGGAAGGACTTTTGTTGCTGTAGCAGAAGAATTTCTGGCGCCGTTGCCGGGGAGGAAGATCAAGTCAAGAACTCATCCAAGTAGGTGTCGCAAACTCATCTCTTGCATTTACTTTGTTTGCCAGTTGCCTCTCGTTTTCCTCTCCCCCACTTCACCAATTTGCCTTTTTCGTTCGCCTTTTCGTTCGCCATTTTCTCTCGCTTGCTTTCTGCTCGTCTATGTGGGATAATCTATCCTGATGGCTAGATCCACCACTTCAAACGATACTCCCGAGTGCGAAGTCCTCAATTTCAAACAAATTGAGGAAGAAAACTTAAAGGACGCTTGGTATAGGATTTGCAACGTTCAGAGTAGATCTACTCATAAGCAATCCACTACCGTCTTGCTTCGCAGTTTTTATGTGGGTGTTTCTCCTTGGAATAGGTATATTCTTGACACCATCGTACGTGGAAATTTCTTGGGTAGCCATACCGTTGATTCTTATGGAGCTGTGATAAATTTGGTAGGCTCACCACCACTCTTGGTTAATGGAACTACCTTAACTCTGGAACATGTGATGCGTAGACTGGACGTTATTGAAAATAAAGTTGGTACGATTGAACTCATTGAGAATTTGGATGAAAAGATCCACAATCAAATCACTCAGTACGCATCCAAGGTGGGAATGGTTTTGAAAAGTTTAAAGGAGAAGGAACCCATAGTTAACGAAAAGCGAGGTCATGATTCTGCTAGAATTGGCAAACTAGAGGATGTGATAACCAACTTGGGTTCCCCTTTTGCCGCTGTGCAGAATACTCCAAATTTTGCCCATAATAAAATCACCAAGTCTGTCTTTGTCCCTAAAAGTAGTGGTGAATCATCCATCAAGAAAGATGAAAACCTTAAGATGCTTAGTGATCACGCCACTTATGGTTTGAGCACCAAAGACGACGATACGTGATTCTGTCGCTTCTATGTCTAGCTAAGGGCATTAAACAATAGCGCTTGTTGGGAGGCAACCCAATGAATTTATCTTTTTCTTTCTGTTCTGTTGCGTCCACACTTTCATAATTCTGTTGTGATTGTGTTTCTTGTGTTTCTTTTTGTGTTTGAGCCAAGCAAAGCCTTTATGACTAGTCTTGGTAATGGTTGTTTGATCCTGCTGGAAAAAGACAGAAACTTTTCGCTTACGAGACAATTTTTCATTTTTATTCAGAAAGAGATTTTGAGTTGATTCTTTTTTGCTTCTTATTGATATACTTTTTGCCCAGGCCGCCGTAATTTCAGAGTTTTTGAGGTACCATAAGTATACGAAGTATACAGATTGCTACAGACTGATCTGTTTTTGACAGATTCAGTTTTTGTTGAGTTGGTTGCTTGTTTTGATGAAACTATGGTTAGTATTGGGGGGGGGGGGTACTAGCCATGGAAAAGTGAGAATAAAGTAGCGCATCATCAATATAGATGGAATTCAAGTTTGCTACAGTACCAAAAGAAGTGGTAGTATGTTTTTTTGTACTAATGTTATCACAAGTTTCTGTTTAAGTTTTGTGTTGTGAAGTTTTCAAGTTTTGGGTGATGTTCTCATGGACAAAGAGATAAGGAGTGGAAATAGCTCAAGCTTGGGGATGCCCAAGGCATCCCAAGCCAAATTCAAGGACACCAAAAAGCCTAAGCTTGGGGATGCCCCGGGAAGGCATCCCCTCTTTCGTCTTCAATCCATCGGTAACATTACTTGGAGCTATATTTTTATTCACCACATGATATGTGTTTTGCTTGGAGCGTCTTGTATCATAGGAGTCTTTTCTTTTTGTTGTGTCACAATCATCCTTGCTACACACCTTTTTGAGAGAGAGACATGCACTCATCGTGATTTTGCTATAATGCTCATAGTGCTTCACTTATATCTTTTGAGCTAGATACTTTTGCTCTAGTGCTTCACTTATATCTTTTGAGCTAGATAGTTTTCCTTTAGTGCTTCACTTATATCTTCTGAGGTAGATACTTTTGCTCTAGTGCTTCACTTATATCTTTTGAGCTAGATACTTTTGCTCTTGTGCTTCACTTATATCTTTAGAGCACGGCGGTGCGTGATTTGGTACTTGGCTTATGCTATGAAAGTAGTCCCAAAAGTGCTAGGTACACAAAGAGGATGCAAAAACCTCCATCTTCATGTGCATTGAGTAGAAAGAGAAGTTTCGATTCCTCTCAATTAGTTTTGAGACATGGATTCGGTAATATTAAGAGTTATGTTAGTAGGGTGTTGTGAATCTAGAGATACTTGAGTTGGAGTTAGTGATTCCCATAGCATGCACGTATGGTGAACCGCTATGTTAGGAAGTCGGAGCATAATTGATCTATTGATTGTCATCCTTTGTGTTTTGGTCGGGACCACACGATGGTTTACACCTACCAACCCTTCCCCTCGGAGTATGCGTTTAGCACTTTGTTTCGATTACTAATAAAAACTTTCGCAACAAGTATGTGAGTTCTTCATGACTAATTGAGTCCATGGTATAGATGCACTTTCACCTTCCACCATTGCTAGCCTCTCTAGTGCCGCGCAATTCTCGCCGGTGCACAAACCCACCAAATTCCTTCCTCAAAACAGCCACCATATCTACCTACTATGGCATTTTCATAGCCATTCCGAGATATATTGCCATGCAACTACCACCGTTCCGTCTCATGACTTATGCCGTCACTCTCATATTGCCATTTCATGATCGTAAGATAGCTAGCGAGATGTTTCAACGTCATACGCCATGCTAGATCGTTGCACATCCCGGTACACTGCCGGAGGCATTTCCTATGGAGTCATCATCATTGTGATCTTTGAGCTGTGAGTAAATAAAAGTGTGATGATCATCATTATTAGAGCATTGTCCCATGTGAGGAAAAAAGAGAGGCTAGAGAGCCCAAAAACAAAAAAAGGGGAGAGAAAAGAGAAAAAAAGAGACCTAAGAGCCCAAATGAAAAAAAGAGAAAAAGAGAGAAGGGACAATGCTACTATCTTTTTCCACACTTGTGCTTCATGTTAGCACCATGTTCTTCATGATTGAGAGCTTCTTGCTTTGTCACTACCATATGCTAGTGGGAATCTTCATTTTATAACTTGGCTTGTATATTCCAATGATGGGCTTCCTCAAAATTGCCCTAGGTCTTCGTGAGCAAGCAAGTTAGATGCACACCCACTAGATTTCCTTTTGATCTTTCACATACTTACAGCTCCAGTGCATCTCTTGTATGGAAATCCCTACTCATTCACATTGATATGTATTAATGGGCATCTCCATAGCCTATTGATACGTCGAGTCAGTGTGACCATCTCCTCCTTTTTTTGTCTCACAACCACCACCACACTCTATTCCACCTATAGTGCTATATCCATGGCTCGCGCTCATGTATTGCGTGATAGTTATAAAAAGTTTGAGAAAGTAAGAGTGTGAAAACAAATACTTGGCCAATTCCGGGGTTGTGCATGATTTACATTAGTTGTGTGAGGATGATGGAGCATAGCCAGACTATATGATTTTGTAGGGATAACTTTCTTTGGCCTTGTTATTTTGAAAGTTCATGATTACTTTGCTAGTTTGCTTGAAGTATTACTATTTTCTTGTCAATAGAAAACTAATGCTTTGAATCGTACGGATCTGAACATTCATGTCACGTGAGAGAAGTTGCAAAGGACAACTATGCTAGGTAGCATTCCACATCAAAAATTCATTCTTTATCACTTCCCTACTCGAGGACGAGCAGGAGTTGAGCTTGGGGATGCTTGATACGTCTCCAACGTATCTATAATTTTTGATGGTTTCGTGCTATTATCTTGTCAAACTTTGGATGTTTTGCATACCTTTATATATTTTTTGGGACTAACTTATTAACTCAGTGCCAAGTGTCGGTTCCTGTTTTTTTCCATGTTTTGACCCCTTTCAGAGGAGATTTTGAAACGGAGTCCAAACGGCAGAAAATCCCTGAAAATATTTTTTCTGGAACAGAAGAAGATCGGGGAGCTTGGGAGCCAAGGCACGGGAGCCCCACGGGCCCCACAAGCCTCCACCCCGCGGCCAGGGGGTAGGCCACGCCATCCAGGCTTGTGGCCCCCCCGAGCTTTTCCTGCCCTAGGGGTTGCGCCTATATATTCCCTAAAATCCCAAAAAATGAGGAGATCATCAAAAGTAATTTTCCGCCGCCGCAAGCTTCTGTCTCCGCAATATCCCATCTGGGGCAAGTTCTGGTGCCCTGCCGTATGGGGGATTCGGACACAGAGGGCTTCTTCATCAACACCATGACCTCTCTGATGATGCGTGAGTAGTTCACCAAAGACCTACGGGTCCATAGCTAGTAACTAGATGTCTTCTTCTCTCTCTTGGATCTTTAATACAAAGTTCTCCATGCTCTCCATGGAGATCTATTCGATGTAATCTTCTTTTGCGGTGTGTTTGTCGAGATCCGATGAATTGTGGATTTATGATCAGATTATGTATGAATCTTATTTGAGTTTCTTCTGATCTCTCTTATGCATGATTTCATATCCTTGTAATTCTCTTTGAGTTGTGGGTTTTGTCTGGCCAACTAGATATATGATTCTTGCAATGGGAGAAATGCTTGGTTTTGGGTTCATACCGTGCGGTGACCTCACCCAGTGACATAAGGGGTAGCGAGGCACGCTTCGTGTTGTTGCCATCAAGGGTAAAAAGATGGGGTTCTCATCATTGTTTTGAGATTATCCCTATACATCATGTGATCTTGCTTAAAGCGTTACTCTGTTCGTCATGAACTCAATACACTAGATGCATGTTGGATAGTGGTCGATGTGTGGAGTAATAGTAGTAGATGCAGAAAGTATCGGTCTACTTGTCTCGGACGTGATGCCTATATGTATGATAATTGCCTTAGATATCATCATGACTTTGCACGGTTCTATAAATTGCTCGACAGTAATTTGTTCACCCACCGTAATACTTGCTATTTTGAGAGAAGCCTCTAGTGAACACTATGGCCCCCAGGGTCTACTCCACACCATATTTTCAGCCTTACACTTTTTACTTCGTTGCACTTCCCGCCTTCAGCTCTCGCTTTGCAAACAATCTTGAAGGGATTGACAACCCCTTTGAAGCGTTGGGTGCAAGCTTGTTTGTGTTTGCGCAGGTTCTTTGGACTTGACAAGACCCTCCTTGTGGATCGATACCTTGATTCTCAAACTGAGGGAAATACTTACTGCTCCTGTGCTGCATCACCCTTTCCTCTTCAAGGGAAAAACCAACGCAAACCAGAGAAGTAACTAGAAGAATTCCTAAGCGCCAAGGAAGGACTTTTGTTGCCGTAGCAATGCCCATATTGGATCCTACATATTCTCCGAAGATCTTATCGGTTGAACCTCAGTGCCAAGGATTCATATAATCCCGTATGTCATTCCCTTTGTCCTTCGGTATGTTACTTGCCCGAGATTCTTTCGTTGGTATCCGCATACCTCTTTCAATCTCGTTACCGGCAAGTCTCTTTACTCGTTCCGTAATACAAGATCCTGTGACTTACACTTAGTCACATTGCTTGCAAGGTTTGTGTGTGATGTCGTATTATCGAGTGGGCCCCGAGATACCTCTCCGTCACACGGAGTGACAAATCCCAGTCTTGATCCATACTAACTCAACGGACACCTTCGGAGATACCTGTAGAGCACCTTTATAGTCACCCAGTTACGTTGCGACATTTGATACACACAAGGTATTCCTCCGGTGCCAGTGAGTTATATGATCTCATGGTCATTGGAATAAATACTTGACATGCAAAAAACAATAGCAACAAAATGACACGATCACATGCTACGTTCATAGTTTGGGTCTAGTCCACCACATGATTCTCCTAATGATGTGATCCAGTTATCCAGTGACAACACTTGCATATAGTCAGAAAACCTTGACTATCCTTGATCAACTCGCTAGCCAACTAGAGTCTTGCTAGGGACATTGTTTTGTCTATGTATCCACACATGTATCTATGTTTTCATTCAATACAATTATAGCATGGATAATAAACGATTATCTTGAAACAGGAAATATAATAATAACTATTTTATTATTGCCTGTAGGGCATATTTCCAATCTCTGTCAATAACTGAGTCATCCAGAAGGTTAAATCCCAGCTGAGACAAGCGGTTGTGCAACCTAGACATTTTGAGTATGTGCTCACTGACAGAACTATTCTCCTCCATCTTACAACTAAAGGACTTGTCTCACCCACTCCTCCGGCGAGCTCAGCCACTCATCCTCTAGTGAAGCAGTCGTTGCTGCTGCAGTGGAACTTCATCGGTGCCGACGATGTCGGGTTGCAGCTTTGTCTCGCCGTACAGGGTTGTAATGGAGCTCCACTCGAGATATTTTTTATATTTACCAAAACTGCTCCCCGTAGATTTTCAGGACGTTTGGAGATCTTTGATTTCTGCACAAAAATAACCAAGGCAATTCTGCTGAAAACATCGTCAGTCCAGGTTAGTTCCATTCAAATCATGCAAATTAGAGTCCAAAACAAGGGCAAAAGAGTTTGGAAAAGTAGATACGATGGAGACGTATCAGGCTGCGCCTGGGGCAATGGTGTGCGCGTGGAAGCCCTCCCACCCCCTCTTTTTATAGGTGAAGGGGACAGGGGGTCGGCCCCCTTAGATCCATCTAGAAGGGGGGGGGGCGATGACGACGGGGGGAGGCTTGCCTTCCAAGGTGGTGGGAGGCACCCCCACCCCCTAGGGTTCCCAACCCTAGGTGCCTTGGGCCCTAGTGGGGGGCTCACCAGCCCACTAGGGGGCTGGTTCCCACCCATATTCAGCCCACATGGTCCTACGGGGTAGGTGGCCCCTCCCGGTGGATCCCCGGAACCCTTTCTATGGTGCTGGTACAATACACATAAGCCCCGAAACCTTTCCGGTGACTGAAACTCGACTCCCCATATATAAATCGTTACCTATGGACTCTTCCGAAACTCCTCGTGACATCCGGGATCTCATCCGGGACTCCGAACAACTTTTGGAAACCACATACAATTCCCATTACAACTCCAGCGTCGTTGAACCTTAAGTGTGTAGACCCTACGGGTTCGGGAACCATGCAGACATGACCGAGACACCTCTCTGGCCAATAACCAATAGCGGCATCTGGATACCCATATTGGCTCGCACATGTTCCATGGTGATCTCATCGGATGAACAACGATGTCGGGGAATCAATTAATCCTGTATACAATTCCCTTTGTCCATCGGTATGGTACTTGCCCGAGAGTCGATCATTGGTATCCCTATACCTTGTTCAATCTCGTTACCGGCAAGTCTCTTTACTCGTTCCATAGCACATGATCTCATGACTAACTCCTTAGTCACATTGATCTCATTATGATGATTTATTACTGAGTGGTCCCAGAGATACCTCACCGTCACACAGAGTGACAAATTCTAGTCTCGATTCGTACCAACCCAACACACACTTTTGAATATACCTGTAGTGCACCTTTATAGTCACCCAGTTACGTTGTGACGTTTGATACACCCAAAGCATTCCTACAGATTGCACAATCTCATGGTCTAAGGAAAATATACTTGACATTAGGAAAGCTCTAGTACACGAGCTACACGATCGTGTGCTATGCTTAGGATTGGGTCTTGTCCATCACATCATTCTCCTATTGATGTGATCCTATTATCAACGACATCCAGTGTCCAAGGTGAGGAAACCATGACCATCTAATGATCAATGAGCTAGTCAACTAGAGGTTCACTAGGGACATGGTGTGGTCTATGTATTCACACATGTATTATGGTTTCCGGTGAATACAATTACAGCATGAACAATACACAATTATCAAGAACAAGGAAATATAATAACAACCATTTTATAATTGCCTCTAGGGCATATTTCCAACAGTCTTCCACTTGCGCTAGATATAATAATCTAGTTAAATTGTGATGAATCAAACACCCATAGAGTTCTGGTGCTGATCATGTTTCTCTCGTGGAAGAGGTTTTGTCAACGGATCTACGACATTCAGATCCGTATGTACTTTACAAATATCTATATTTCCTTCCTGAATGTAATCACGAATGGAGTTCAAGCGGCGCTTGATGTGCTCGGCCTTCTTGTGAAACCTGGGCTCCTTGGCAATGGCAATAGCTCCAGTGTTGTCACAAAAGAGAGTCATCGGGCCCGACACATTGGCAATCACTCCTAGGTCGGTGATGAACTCCTTCATCCAGACTCTGTCCTGCACTGCTTCCTAAGTAGCTATGTACTCTGCTTCACATGTAGATGCCGCCACGATGCTTTGCTTGCAACTGCACCAGCTGACTGCCCCACCATTCAAAATATACACATATTCGTTTTGTGACTTGGAGTCATCCGGATCTGTGTCGAAGCTAGCATCGACGTAAGCCTTTACGACGAGCTCTTAGGCACCTCCATAAACGAGAAACATATCTTTAGTCCTTTTCAGGTACTTAAGGATATTCTTGACCGTTGTCCAGTGTTCCATTCCGGGATCACTTTGGTACCTCGCTACCCAAGTTATGGCAAGGTTCACATCAGGTCTGGTACACAGCATGGCATACATAATAGAGCCTATGGTTGAGGCTTAGGGAACGACATTCATGTTTTCTCTATCTTCTGTCGAGGTCGGGCATTGAGCTGTGCTTAATCTCACACGTTGCAATACAGGCAATAACCCCTTCTAGGACTTATCCATATTGAACTTCTTCAATATCTTGTCAAGGTATGTGCTTTGTGAAAGACCAATGAGGCGTCTCTATCTATCTTTATAGATCTTGATGCCTAATATGTAAGGAGCTTCTCCAAGGTCCTTCCTTGAAAAACACTTATTCAAGTAGGCCTTTATGCTTTCCAAAATTTCTATATTGTTTCCCATCAACAATATGTCGTCCACATATAAAATGAGAAATGCTATAGAGCTCCCACTCACTTTCTTGTAAATACATGCTTCTCCATAAGTCTATATAAACCCAAATGCTTTGATCACCTCATTAAAAGCGAATGTTCCAATTCCGAGATGCTTGCACTAGCCCATAGATGGAGCGCTGGAGCTTGCATACCTTGTCAGCATTCTTAGGATCGAAAAAACCTTTCGGCTGCATCACATACAATTCTTCCTTAAGGAAACCGTTAAGGAATGTCGTTTTGATGTCCATTTACGAGGTCTCATAATCATAAAATGCGGCAATTGCTAACATGATTCGGACGGACTTTAGCATCGCTACGGTGAGAAAGTCTCATCATAGTAAACTCCTTGAACTTGTCGATAACCCTTAGTGACAAGCCGAGCCTTATGGACAGTCACATTACCATCCGCGTCAGTCTTCTTCTTAAAGATCCATTTTTTTGTATGGGTTGCCGATCATCAGGCAAGTGCACCAAAGTCCGTACTTTGTTCTCATACATGGATCCTATCTCATATTTCATGGCTTCAAGCCATTTGTTGGAATCTAGGCCCACCATGGCTTCTTATAGTCCGAAGGTTCACCATTGTTTAACAACATGATTTCCAGGACACGGTTGCCATACCACTCTGGTGCAGAATGTGTCCTTGTGGACCTACGAAGTTCAGTAGTAACTTGATCTAAAGTTTCATGATCATCATCATTAACTCCTCTCTAGTCGGTGCAGGCACCATAGAAACATTTTCCGGCGCTGCGCTACTCTCCGGTTCGATTGGGGGTACAATTACCTCATCAAGTTCTACTTTCCTCCCACTTACCTCTTCCGAGAGAAACTATTTCTCCAGAAAGGATCCATTCTTGGCAACAAAGATCTTGCCTTCGGATCTGAGATAGAAGGTATACCTAATAGTTTCCTTAAGGTTTCCTATGAAGACGCACTTCTCCGATTTGGGTTTGAGCTTTTGAGTGGTAATTTCTTGACATAAGCATCGCATTCCCAAACATTCAAAAACGACAACTTAGGTTTCTTCCCAAACCATAATTCATATGGTGTCGTCTCAGCGGACTTAGACGGTGCCCTATTTAAAGTGAATGCGATAGTCTCTAATGCATATCCCCAAAATGATAGCGGTAAATCAGTAAGAGACATCATAGATCACAACATATCCAATAGAGTGTGATTACGATGTTCGGACACACCATTATGTTGAGGTGTGCCAGGTGGCATGAGTTGTGAAACAGTTCCACATTTTCTTAAGTGCGTACCAGACTCGTGACTCAAATATTCTCCTCCATGATCAGATCATGAGAACTTTATTTTCTTGTCACATTGATTCTCTACCTCACTCTGAAATTCTTTGAACTTTTCAAATGTCTCAGACTTGGGTTTTGTTAAGTAGACATACCCATATTTGCTTAAGTCATAAGTGAGGGTGAGAACATAACGATAGCCACCGCGAGCCTCAACGCTCATTGGACCGCATACATCGGTATGTATTATTTCCAACAAGTTGGTTGCTCGCTGCATTGTTCCGGAGAACGGAGTCTTAGTCAACTTGCCCATGAGGCACGGTTCGCACGTGTCAAATGATTCATAATCAAGAGACTCCAAAAGTCCATCTACATGGAGTTTCTTCATGCGTTTGACACCAATATGACCAAGGCGGCAGTGCCACAAGTATGTGGGACTATCGTTATCAACCTTATATCGTTTGGTATTCACACTATGAATATTTGTAATCTCACGTTCTAGATTCAATAAAAATAAACCATTGACTAGTGGGCATGACCATAAAACATATCCCTCATATAAATAGAACAACCATTATTCTCGGATTTAAATGAGTAGCCATCTCGCATCAAACGAGATCCAGATATAATGTTCATACTCAAAGCTGGTACTAAATAACAATTATTGAGGTTTAAAACTAATCCCGAAGGTAGACGTAGAGGTAGCGTGCCCACGGTGATCACATCGCCCTTTGAACCATTCCCGACGCGCATCGTCACCTCATCCTTCGCCAGTCTCCGCTTATTCCGTAGTTCCTGTTTTGAGTTGCAAATGTGAGAAACTGCACCGGTATGAAATACTCAGGGGCTACTACGAGCGCTGGTAAGGTACACATCAATAACTTGTCTATCATATATAGTTTTGACGTTGCCGACCTTCTTATCCGGTAAGTACTTGGGGCAGTTCCGCTTCCAGTGATCGGTTCCCTTGCAATAGTACCACTCAGTCTCACGCTTGGGTCAATTCTTGGGCTTTTCCCGGCAACTAATTTATCGGGCACATGAACTGCTTTGTCGTCCTTCTTGAAGTTCTTCTTACCCTTGCCTTTCTTGAAACTCGTGGTCTTATTCACCATCAACACTTGGTGTTCCTTTTTGGTCTCTACTTCCGCTGATTTCAGCATCAATACAACTCAGTAATAGACTTCTCCATCCCTTGCATATTGTAGTTCATCACAAATCTCTTTTAGCTAGGTGGAAGCAACTGGAGGATTTTATCAATGACCGAGTCATCCGGAAGATTAACTCCCAGCTTAGAGAAGCGGTTGTGCAACCTAGACATTTTGAGTATGTGCTTGCTGACAGAACTATTCTCGTCCATCTTACAACTAAAGAACTTGTCGGAGACTTCATATCTCTCGACCCGGACATAAGCTTGGAAAACCATTCTCAGCTCTTGGAACATCTCATATGCTCCGGGTTGCTCAAAACGCTTTTGGAGCCCCGGTTCTAAGCTGTAAAGCATGTCGCACTGAACCAGTGAGTAATCATCACTACGCGACTACCAGACGTTCATAACGTCTTGAGTTGTTGGGAAAATGGGTGCGTCACCTAGCGGTGCATCAAGGACATATTTTTTCTTGGAAACTATGAGGATGAGCCTCAAGTTACAGACCCAGTCCATATAGTGGCTTCCATCGTCTTTCAGCTTGGTTTTCTCTAGGAACGCGTTGAAGTTGAGGGCAACATTAGCGTGGGCCATTGGATCTACAAGATAGATTGTAAAGACAATCTTTAGACTAAGTTCATGATAATTAAGTTTATCTAATCAAATTATGTAATGAACTCCCACTCAGATAGACATCCCTCTAGTCATCTTAGTGATACATGATCAATATTGACTAGGCTGTGTCCGATCATCACGTGAGATGGACTAGTCATCAATGGTGAACATCTCCATGTTGATCGCATCTACTATACGACTCATGTTCGACCTTTCGGTCTCTCGTGTTCCGAGGCCATGTCTGTACATGCTAGGCTCGTCAAGTCAACCTAAGTGTTTCACGTGTGTAAATCTGGCTTACATCCGCTGTATGCGAACGTTAGAATCTATCACACCCGATCATCACGTGGTGCTTCGAAACAACGATCCTTCGCAATGGTCCACACTTAGGGGGAACACGTTTCTTGAAATTTTAGTGAGGGATCATCTTATTTATGCTACCTTCATTCTAAACAAATAAGATGTCGAAACATGATAAACATCACATGTGAATCATAAAGTGACATGATATGGCCAATATCATCTTGCGCCTGAGATCTCCTTCTTCGGGGTGCGGCATGATCACCATCGTCATCGACATGACACCATGGTCTCCATCATTGTATATTAATGAAGTTGTCTCACCAACTATTACTTCTACTACTATGGCTAATGGTTATCCATAAAGTAAAGTAATTACATGGCGTTTTTGATTGACACGCAGGTCATACAATAAATTAAGACAACTCTTATGGCTCCTGCCGGTTGTCATACTCATCGACATGCAAGTCGTGATTCCTATTACAATAACATGATCAATCTCATGCATCACATATATTTCATCACATCCTTTTGGACATATCACATGACATAGCATACCATGCAAAAACAAGTTAGACGTCCTCTAATTGTTGTTGCAAGATTTACGTGGCTCCTATGGGTTTCTAGCAAGAACATTTCTTACCTACGCAACAGCCACAACAGTGATATGCCAATTGCTATTTACCCTTCATAAGGACCCTCTTCATCAAATCCGACCCAACTAAAGTGGGAGAGACAGACACCCGCTAGCCACCTTATGCGACAAGTGCATGTCAGGCGGTGGAACCAGTCTCACATAAGCATACGTGTAAAGTCGGTTCGGGCCGCTTCATCCCATAATGCCACCAAATCAAGATAGGACTAGTAACGGTAAGCAAATTGACCAAATCATCGCCCGCAACTACTTGTGTTCTACTCGTGCATAGGATCTACGGATAGACCTAGCTCATGATGCCACTGTTGGGGAACGTAGTAATAATTCAAAAAAAATCCCACGTGTCACCAAGATCAATCTAGGAGATGCTAAGAATGAGAGAGAGGGAGTGCATCTTCATACACTTGAATATCGCTAAGCGGAAGCGTTGCAAAGAACGCGGTTGATGGAGTCGTACTCGCGTCGATTCAAATCACAGAAGATCTGATCCAAGCGCCGAACTAACGACGCCTCCGCATTCAACACATGTACAGCCCGGGGATGTATCCTCCTTCTTGATCTAGCAAGTGGAGAGGAGAAGTTGAGGGAGAGATCTGGCAGCATGATGGTGTGGTGGCGGCGGAGCTCGTGGTTCTCCGGCACAGCTTCGCTAAGCACTACATAGGAGGAGGTGTAGGAGGGGGGAGGGCTGCGCCAGGGGCAAGGGTGGTGCGCGTGGCAGCCCTTCCACCCCCTATATTTATAGGTGAAGGGGAGAGGGGGCGGCCCCCTTGGATCCATCTAGAAGGGGGGGGCCAAGGGGGGAGGCTTGCCCTCCAAGGTGGTGGGAGGCGCCCCCACCCCCTAGGGTTCGCAACCCTAGGCACCTTGGGCCCTAGTGGGGGATGCACCAGCCCACTAGGGGGCTGGTTCCCACCCATATTCAGCCCACGTGGTCCTTCGAGGCAGGTGGCCCCTCACGGTGAACCCTTGGAACCCTTTCGGTGGTCCCGGTACAATACCGATAAACCGCGAAACCTTTTTGGTGACTGAAACTGGACTTCCCATCTATAAATCTTCACCTCCAGACTATTCCGGAACTCCTCGTGACGTCCGGGATATCATCCGGGACTCCGAACCACTTTCGGTAACCACATATAATTCCCATACAACTCTAGCGTCACCGAACCTTCGGTGTGTAGACCCTATGGATTCGGTAACCATGCAGACATGACCGAGACACCTCTTCGGCTAATAACCAATAGCACGATTTGGATACCCATATTTTCTCCCACATGTTCCACGATGATATCATTAGATGAACCACGATGTCGGGGATTCAATTAATCCCTTTTACAATTTCCTTTGTCCGTCGGTATGTTACTTGCCCGAGATTCGATCGTTGGTATCCCTATACCTTGTTCAGTCTTGTCATCGGCAAGTCTCTTTACTCGTTCCATAACGCATGACCCCGTGACTAAATCCTTAGTCACATTGACCTCATTATGATGATGTATTAACGAGTGGGCCCAGAGATACCTCTTCGTCACACGAAGTGACAAATTCCAATCTCGATTTGTACCAACCCAATAGACACTTTCGGACATACGTCTAGTGCACCCAAAAGACGTTTGATACACCCAAAGCATTATTTCGGTATCTGGGATTTGCACAATCTCATGGTCTAAGGAAAAGATACTTGACATTAGAAAATCTCTAGCAGACGAACTACACGATCTTGTGCTATGCTTAGGATTGGGTCTTGTCCATCACATCATTCTCCTAATGATGTGATCCCGTTATCAACGACATCCAATGTCCATGGTCAGGAAACCATGACCATCTAATTCTCAACGAGCTAGTCAACTAGAGGATCAATAGGGACATGGTGTTGTCTATGTATTCACACATTGTCGGTGCACTGAAGACTGGGGTCTCCAGTACCCCAGACTGGTGCGGGGTCACCGATAGCCCCCACGGCAAAGGCATGTCGCACGAGCTCAGAGGGAAACAAGCCCAAGTCTCACCAAGTGCAAACCGCAATCCCCCCGGCAAGTATCCTCTTGCCGTGAAGGAAACAAGGCCCCCGGTAGGAGTCCCCTGCCAGGGAGACAAGCAAGTCCATAACAGGACACCCCTGTCAGGAAGAAGGACGGAACCCCGGCAGGACGCCCCTGTCAGGAAGGTAAACAAGACCTCGGCAGGGCGCCACCCCCACCGGGAAAAACAACAGCAAGGCCCTGGCAGGGCGACCCTGCCGGCAAGACACACAGGACCCGGGGCGGGGCACAGGCCCGACGCATCCCTATGCCCGGCAAGCGCCTCCCTCGACAAGCACGCCACCGACGATCGCATGCGCCACGTGTCCACCGCGCGCCAACGCAACACCCAAGTGTCGCAACACATGGGTATGTGTCAAACCTTCCGTGATGAAGCCAAGAGGTCTGACGAAGCATTTAATGCCCCCTGACGGTGCAACTACACTGTAAACTATCAGTCGGTGCTATTTCACTTGTGAACCCACTGTTCAGCCACTGTTTGTGACCCCTTTCACCTATAAAAGGAGGCCCAGGGCTCAGTTGTGGGGGACTTTTGGAAACTTGGGAGGTCTATAGTAAGACAAAAGAACGAATAATTAAAACACATTTGGGAGTAGGGTTTTACGCTCAGGTGACACGAACCTGGGTAAAAACGTCTTGCCGGTGCTGGTAGTTAGTTCTGCTCTTGCCGTGACCCCTCTCCCCGCCAAACCAGCAAGGGGATCTCCGAGGCTCCATAGGTGTCATTCTCCTGACATCTTTGGCATGCCAGGTAGGGGGGGGGTGCTTGATACAAAGTAGCATCGGCGCCACTTCGATCCAATGGGTCGTTCGCCGGCTCCTTGGATATCACGATGCCACTGCAAAATCCCGGAATGGCGGGAGGCAGTGGCTGCTCTACTCGCGCATGAGCTCATGGCACATCTGCAGGTGTCGTGCGAGCATGGGTAGAAGGAGCGGAGACCCCTAGCCCTGCATCGTTCGGCACACACGCCTCCCTGGAATAGTGCATTGCTGTCGAGGGCATGCCAGGGGGCTTCGGCCAGGCCTTCAACGTATACTCTGACCGACGCACCTCTCCGGAGTGCTGCATGGTTGTCGAGGATGCGTCAAAGGCCCGGAATCGCCCCTTTACGCGCCCTCCAGCATTCATTTCTCCTTGGAGTACTGCGTTGCCGGAAAAGATGTGCTTGGGGGCTCTGCCAGCAAAGACTCACAAGAAAAGATAAGAAGGAGCTGCGCCCCGGCGAGCCTCTTTCCTACAGAGTAGCCAAGGGCTGCCGGTGAAGACCTCCTCGGCAAGAAGGCCGCTGGGGGCGACACCAGCTTGCCAAGGACGCAGATCCCCAGCAACACCCCGAGATACCGCGGCTAGGAGTGCCTCGAGGCGACACATAAGTTCGAAAGAAAACTTTGACCAGACTCTGGGTAGATAAATTGTATCCTTTTGAAGTACCAATTTTTGTATGAGAAATCTGCGCACAGAGGGACCTTGCTAGGATCAGTGCACTCCGACTCTGTTTCGAACCCGTTCAACGATATGAGCAGCCTCTGAGTGCCCTTATTTCCTTTCGAACCCGGTCAACAGTTCGGACGGCTACACAACACCTTATTTTGCCTCGAGTCGCGCTCGACGATTTAATGGTTGCACTGAGTGCGGAAAGGCGCCTTGCCGGTAACGACCTCCTCTGTTGAGTTTTCTGAGGATCCTCTCCTCTAAGCACTCGCTGCAGGACAAGTCAAGCTGGCAAGCTTTCAGAAAATGCAAAGAACATATCATACAAAAAGAGAGTTGAATAAAGGATACAATAGTTCATTAATTTGTCTGGGTACATTCGAATGTGTTACATGAAAAGCATCCTTGTTCTAACTCAAAGGTTCTATCATTTAACGAGGGACGACGCATGCGAGCGGAACGAAGTTCCAGAAGACAAAAAACGGAGAGGACCGCTGTGCAACCCAAGCTGGTTTCTCCTAGACCAGCACTGCACAGAGGAGAATGTGGCTAGGAGGGACGGCTGGGCCGGGGTCCAGGCGCTGCCGAGAAAACAAGATGGCGTCGGTTCTTCCGGCGCGCAGGTGCCAGCTCAGGAGGGGGTGAGCCGCGAGCTGACGGTGATGGTGCGGCCGACGGTCAGTCCGAGGTCAGATCCTCATACCCAGGTTTAGCCTGCCGAGGGTCTGACCGGCCCCGTTGTCGCTGCCATCCGTCCCTTCCTCGTCTCTCCCATGCGAGGAAGGGCTTTCAGTCCCGCTCGAGCTCTCTTCGTAGCAGCCGAGACGCACACCTGAGCTCCCATA
Source organism: Hordeum vulgare subsp. vulgare (assembly GCF_904849725.1). Lineage (NCBI taxonomy): Eukaryota > Viridiplantae > Streptophyta > Magnoliopsida > Poales > Poaceae > Hordeum > Hordeum vulgare. Next base: position 329,557,190 of record NC_058522.1, on the reverse strand, counting down.
TAGCTTGACGGAGAGCAGGTTGTCCGCCATCATCTTGAAGCGGAGAACGTGCCCGTCCTAGAGATTGTGGGCGCGAGCGAAGCTCTTCCACCCACGGCCAAGGAACAGGAGCCGAGGCTCCGGATGCTCTACGTCCACCGGTTCGGCGCCGTTGCCGCAGCCATGCATCTGTAGCCATAGCATCGGGGACTTCTCTTCCTCCATCGCATTGGCAAAGGCGCTCGGAAGCTGTAGCCGGGTCCTGATGCGTCCTCGCAGCTGGACAAGGAACTCCAATGGGGTTCTTTCAACATGAGTCCCCACAGGAACGAGCCTCGGCAAAGGCGAAGGTGCTGCAGTGGCGCCCCTCCCCTCCTTCCCCGACCACGGCCCCCGCGGCGTCATCGGCTCCTCGAGCCTCTCCCGCCACGGTCGACGGGGCTGCCGCTAGCTGCGGCCCCTGAAGCTGTGGCATGATCCGAGCAGGATCCCCTCGTCGCTGTGGCGACTAATGGTGGCCAACCTCGTCCCCTAGCCATGGTTAGGGGCGAGCGCCACCTAAAAGCTAATGTAGACGCTGGAAGACAAGGCTGGAGGAGCTATGCGTTTCGAGAGTGGGATGATGAGCGAAACCTCTTCACAAATCCCCTAATTTATAGAGCAAAGCTCTGGGGCTCGCCCTCCTCACTCCTTAATCCGCCGCCCCTCTCGTCCAATTGCCCGTCGTCATGGGCGGACAGGGAACCGCCCTGTTGCGCCAATGCATGCAGGGGCGGACCCAACCACGTTCGCGACTTTTAAGGCCACGATCACCACTTGCCCGACAACCACTGTGCATGCCCTACACGGGGTGGAGACGTTTCGGGAGGTGAGAAGGCCACTAAGCGCATGTCGCATGCCCCCCGCTTCCCGCGTTCAATACGCGGCGTGGGGAAAGATAATCTACAATGGCTCGATCCCGAAGAGTCCCGCGCCCACGGGCCCACGCACCGCTTTGGGCCTGGCCCAACAACGCCTTGCCTGCGTGTGTGGCCCACGCCCGGGGGCTCCTGTCGGTGCACTGAAGACTGGGGTCTCCAGTACCCCACACTGGTGCGCGGTCACCGGCATACCCCCACGGCGGCAAGGCATGGCGCATGGGCTCAGAAGGAAACAAGCCCAAGTCTCACCAAGTGCAAATCGCAAGCCCCGTGGCAAGTATCCTCTTGTCGGGAAGGAAACAAGGCCCCCGGTAGGAGTCCCCTGCCGGGGAGACAAGCAAGTCCATAATAGGACACCCCTGTCAGGAAGAAGGACGTAAACCCAGCAGGACGCCCCTGGAGGGAAGGTAAACAAGACCATGGCACGACGCCACCCCCACCGGGAAAAACAACAGCAAGGCCCCGGCAGGGCAACCCTGTCGGGAAGACGGGCAAGACCCGAGACGGGGCACAAGCCTGGCGCGTCCCTATGCCCAGCACGCGCCTCCCCCGACAAGCACGCCACCGACGATCGCTTGCGCCATGTGTCCATCGCGCTCCAGCACAACACCCAGGTGTCGCAACACCTAGGTACGTGTCAAACCTTCCCTGATGTAGCCAGGGAGGTCCGACGAAGCATTTAATGCTCCCTAACGGTGCAGTAACACTGCAAACTATCATTTGATGCTATTTCACCCGTGAACCCACTATCCAGCCACTGTTGGTGACCCCTTTCGCCTATAAAAGAGGCCCAGGGCTCAGTTGTGGGGGACTTTTGGAAACTTGGGAGGTCTACAATAAGACAAAAGAACGAATAATAAAAACACATGCATGATTAGAGTTTTACGCTCAGGCGGCCCGGACCTGGGTAAAAACGTCTTGCCGATGCTGGTAGTTAGTTCTGCTCTTGCTGTGACCCCTCTCCCCGCTAAACCAGCAAGGGAATCTCCGAGGCCCCCATAGGTGTCGTTCTCCGAACACACATGTATTATGGTTTCCGGTTAATACAATTATAGCATGAACAATAGACAATTATCATGAACAAGGAAATATAATAACAACCATTTTATTATTGCCTCTAGGGCATATTTCCAACAGGGCTGCTACACCTTAACTGCATAAGAGGATGCGATGTGGATCGAGGAGAGCCTGTTTGATCGAATGTCACCAACGCAAGATCGGACGGATGGCTAGGCGAGTGATTTCCTATTGAGATCATCCAACTGATTTGTAGCAGCCCCGTGTGCGTGAAAAGATTTCATGCTTTGGTTGAATTTGCACTGAGGCGTAAGTCGAGGGGAACATCAGGGGTGATAGTGACAATTGTTGAATTTAGCAAGACACGGCCAGGGCCTCGCTTAAGACGAGGACAATGTTGTAAGATCATCTAGAGCCGGACATAGCAAATATGACCCTCTAAACATCCATGGATGCACCTGGTCAGTGATCGGGCGTCTTCCCTATTTGTCCATTCACGCAACCACATTCCTCATTTTCTTCCTCACACGTCTGGTCACTTGCACATGATTGGTGGAGAGGAAGACAGAAAAAGAATGAATAAAGAAATGGGAAAGATAGTCCGGAGTGGGGTCGTGTCCTACGTGACAGACTAACCGGGCGCGTCCGCTAGCCCTCATATCCTCCCTATATTTGATATGGATATGAGGGTTCACGAACAGCCCAAACGTATAAGGATGATATGAGGGGTCCGATTGGGTCACCTTTTTTCCTTCTCTCTCGTGTCCGGTCAGTTACCAGGCGCGTCCGCATGCGTATGAGGGATTGTTTGAGGCGTCCGGCTATAGATGCTCTAAGCGGCAACGAGTTGTGATGTCCAAAAAAAAGGTGGGGAATCAGGTAGATAGGTGCGGGTCGTGTTAGAATAAATGGGCTTGGCCCATCTACAAATTCTGAAATCTCAAAAGAGCCCACGAATAAAATGACAAGTTGTGGTGTGGTGATGCTAAAGTTTAGTACCATACCGCTAATTGAGGAAGAGTTGGACCTCTTTATATAGCGAGTTATCCCCACCACTCTAAGTGTGTGTTGTGAAGAGAAAGGGGAAGACCACACACGCGCTCACTTGCCTGGGCGAGGCGGGCGGGGCGGGGCGTACGTGCGACATACGCGTGAATGGTCCGTCAGAATCTGGTATGTTGACTTGCGAGGGCGCGGCTTCCTTTTGTCATTTTATTTTTATGTCTTGGGAGACAGGTTAAGTATTTCTTGTCTGGTAAGTATGCGACTTAGAAACCAAGTCAATTTGAGATCGTGATCACGACACTGTACCATCTCTTGTCCTCCTATATATACTGCTTACCGGGCTCAACCAAAAATACGCCAAAAAACCTAGGGTTTTGCCGCATCTCGCAACTTGCACCGCCACTGTAGTCTACCTCATCTCAAATGCCGGCGTGCGGGAGAGTAGGTCTCCCGAACCATTCGTCTTTGTGACCCTGCACCGAGAGAGGACGAACTAAATTTTTGGGAAGTGCTCTAAGCGGCTACTCAAATTCGTCATCATCGGTCGTCTTCCGTCCAAGTCGGGCGGTGCTACTCATCGTCGTCTCCATCACCGTTAACAACAAATCATCACCAACATCACCATCAACACTGTTGCTCCTACAACAGCTAACAAATAATATGTTATTCATGGTCTGTTCATGTCTCTCTGTAGTTGCTACTTTGTGTGAGATGGTGATGTGCATATTCTGCTGTTCATCTAGTTTAGTAGATTGTTCCATGCTAGTTTTGGTTCTAGTCATGAATTGTTTACCGGAATTAATCATGATCTTGCCAAATTTTACAACAATTTAAAAAATTAAATGTAGGAAATTTCCTAAGTTAACTATGGCTTAATTTGCTGATGTAATGAGGTCGGATAAGTTTGCCGGTGTGCACTTCAAGAGTTGGCAAGTGAGGTCCACGCTCTGGCTTACCACTCTGAATGTTTTACATGTTAGTGATGGCACGCCAGAGGGAGCTTCTGATGAAGATCAGACAAAGTTCCAGGAAGCCAACACTATCTTTGTGGGATGCATTCTAAGTGTTGGTGCTCACCGTCTTTGTGATGTGTACATGCACATGCAAGATGTGAAGATTTTGTGGGATGCACCGAATGCAAAATTCAATGTGATAGATGCAGGCAGTGAACTGTACATCATGAAGAATTTTCACGACTACAAGATGGTGAATAACTGTTTTGTTGTTGAACAAGGTCATGAGATGCAGTGCATTATGAAGGAACTGGAACTTCTTAAGTGTGATTTACCTGATAATTTTGTGGTTGGGGTGCATGATTGCAAAGTTACCTCCTTCATGGAGAAACTTGATCACTACTCTGAAACACAAGAGACACGAGATATCATTTGAAAATCTAATTACATCTCTTGATGTTGAAGATAAAGCTCGGGCTAAGGACACTACTGAGAAAGGAGGTGAGGTTCAGCCTACCACCATTTTGGTGCAAAGGTACCCACGGAACAAGGACAAAGGGAAGAACAAGCTTGTTTTCAACAAACCTATGAAGACTACTACCTTCAAGAAGAAGAAGTTCAACAAGGCTGAACTAGAGTGCTATGCACGCGGGAAGCCCGGTCACTTTTCCAAGGAATGCCCAGAACATGCAGACCGTAGAGGGAAAACGGGCTCCAAGACTATCAACATGGTGACCCCTAGCAATACTAATGGGTATGGTAATTTACCTATTTTAATTTTAGTTCTTCAATCATCTTCATGGTGGATTGATTCGGGTGCTAATGTTCATATGTGTGCTGACGTATCTTTGCTTACTTATTATCATGTCGCAAGGGATTCTTCCGTCCTAATGGGGAATGAGTCACATGCTTCTGTTCATGGCATTGATGCGGTGGATCTGAAGTTTACTTCGGGAAAGATCATGCAACTAAGGAATGTGCATCGTGTACCTACCATGAACAAGAATCTAGTTAGCGGACCCCTTCTATGTCGAGATGGGTTTAAGGTAGTTTTAGAGTCTAATAAAGTAAACGTGTCAAGATTAGGACAATTTATAGAAAAAGGCTATGAGTGCAGAAGCTTGTTACGTTTTCCCTTTCAGTTTTTTGCAATAAGTGAGTAAACCAAATCCACGCTAGTGTTAATGATGATGAAAATGTTTGGCACTCTCGTTTATGTCATATTAATTTTGGTTTAATGTCTCGGCTGTCCAGTATGATTTTAATTCCTATTTTCACCGTTGCCAAAGGTTCTAAGTGCCATAGTTGTGTGCAATCAAAGCAACCTCGAAAGCCTCACACGATCGCCGAGGAGAGAAACTTTGCACCTCTAGAAATCATATATTATGATCGATGTGAGGTGAATGGTGTGTTTACAAAAAGTGGAAAGAGATATTTCATGACCTTGATTGATGATGCGTCTAGATTTTGCTATGTTTATTTGTTGCAAACTAAAGATGAAGCTTTAGACTATTTTAAAATCTACAAAGTTGAAGCTGAAAATCAACTAGAGATAGAGATCAAGCATATTAGGTCGGATTGTGGTGGAGAGTATTTTCCCAAAGTATTCGATGATTTTTGTGAGGAACATGGTATTATACATGAGATGGCACATCCCTGTTCGCCCAAATCAATCGGGGTTGCCGACAAGAAAAATCGCACGTTGACTGACTTGGTGAATGCCATGTTAGGCATTGGTGGTTTATCTAAGGCATGGTGGGGGGAGGGTTTATTGACTTCATGTCATGTACTGAATAGATTTCCTAACACGAATAAATAGAAAACCCCTTATGAATAGTGGGTTGGGAGAAAACCACGACTCTCTTATTTGCGCACTTGGGGATGCCTGGCAAAGGTCAATATTCATATTCCTAAGAAATGCAAACTTGGACCAAAGAAAGTGGATTATGTCTTTCTAGGTTATGCCCACCGGAGCATATCTTATAGATTTTTAGTGGGTAAGTCTGAGGTACATGATATGCATGTAGATACTATAATGGAATCTCATGATGAAACATTTTTTGAGAATATATTTCCTATGAAATATATGCATAATGTTGCTAGATTTTCTTCCGAGATAAATCCTGAATCTAGTACTTTTGATGATTATTTTCAGCAAACAACCAAGGAAGTCCGTGAGAAGGATAATGATGAAGCTCCTCTGGGGAGCAAGAGACAAAGGGTTCCTAAATCCTTTGGTGATGATTTCATTGTATGCCTTGTGGACGACACTCTCAAGTTTATTGCAGTGGCATATGCATCTCTGGATGTAGATGATTGGAAATAAGTTGTTCATAATGAGATGGACTCAATTCTTTCCAATGGAACTTGGGAGCTAACTGATCGACCTTATGGTTGTAAACCTGTGGGTTGTAAGTGGGTGTTAAAAAAGAAGTTAATGCCTGATGGTACTATTTATAAATACAAGGTACGACTTGTAGACAAGGGATACACTCAGAAAGAAGGCAAAGATTACTTTGACACCTATTCACCTATTGCTTGAATGACCACCATTCGGGTGCTACTTTCCCTGGCCTCTTCTTATGGTGTGATCATTCATCAAATGTTGTAAAGAAAACTTTCCTAAATGGAGAGTTGGAAGAGGAAATCTATATGGATCAACCTGATGGGTTTGTGGTAAAAGGTGAAGAGAAGTAGGTGTGCAAGTTATTAAAATCTTTGTATGGTCTCAAACAGGCACCTAAGCAATGGCATGAGAAGTTTGAGAGAACTTTGACTTCTACGGGATTTTTCATTAACGAGGATGATAGGCGTGTTTACTATTGTCATGGTGGGGACAATAGTGTTATATTATGTCTGTATGTGGATGACATACTGATCTTCGGAAAAAACATTAATGCGATCAATGATATCAAGTCTTTTGTATCAAAAAGATTTGACATGAAAAATCTAGGTGAATCCGATGTGATTCTAAACATCAAACTAATTAAGGATGAGAATGATATTACTCTAATGCAATCTTACTATGTTGAGAAGTCTTAGGTCGTTTCAGCTTTATGGACAACAAGCCTTATCCAATACCATATGATCCCAGCGTGACACTTAGAAAGAACAAGAAAGAAATGAGAGATCAATTAAGATACTCTCATATTGTCGGTTCACTCATGTACTTAGCTAGCGTTACAAGACGAGTCATCTCTTTTGCTATGAGCAAACCGAGTAGGCTCATGTCCAACCCGGGTAATGATCATTGGCACGCACTTGATAGGGTCTTGTGTTATCTAAGAGGTAGAATGAGTTATGGAACTCACTATTTCGGGATCCTGCTGTGCTAGAAGGGTATAGTCATTCAAACTGGATCTCCGATGTTGATATACTCTATGCCACAAGTGGGTATGTATTTACTCATGGAGGTGGTGCAGTGTCATGGAGGTCTTACAAGCAAACCATATTGATGAGGTCAACTATGGAAGCAGAACTAACTGCTTTAGACACAACCACTTTTGAGGCAGAATGGGTGCATGAGCTCTTGATGGACTTGCCTATGGTTGAAAAGCCTATACCGGCTATTCTTATGACTTGTGAGAACCAAAGGTTATCTCTAAGGTGAATAGTTCTAATGATAATGTGAAGTCATCAAGACATGTGAAGAGACATTTGAAATCTATTAGGAAATTGAGAAACTCCAAAGTAATAGCTGTTACGTATATTCAAACACACAAAAACCTGGCAGATCCTTTTACAAAGGGATTATCACATAATGTGATAGATATTGCATCAAGGGAGATGGGTACGATGCCCATAGATGTTACACCATAGTAGTAACCTAACCTTTGTGATCAGAGATCCCGTGAATTAGGACCTCTAAAGAACAAGCTATTTGTTAACACAGGAGAGCAATAAGTTCCCGTCTCTAAGTGTAGATGCAAAACTCTCACAGCTCTAAGGCAGGTTGGCAATATGCCTTAATGTGATTCTATTGGCTATTATAGAAAAGATGTTGTCTGCAAAATAGTATTGAAGGAACACACTTATATGAACTCCGCTTGTAAACGTCCCAATCTATGAGACTTGGGTGATCTCTAGTAAGCTCACGAAAAGATCAGGGAATATGACGTATATGCTCCAAACCACAGCGTAGCCTACTAGCAGCCAGGTACTGATTAAGACTTTAAGTGAAATCTATTCACATAAAACTAGCAATTCAAGGCATAGTCCATTGCCAAGTTGTGTATGGATGTAGTTTAAAGTTCTAGTCAAAAGTTCAACTTAACAGTCTCTGTTGAAACATTGGTATATTAAACAAGTGGTGAGAAAAAGAAAATCTCCAAATGGGTATTTGAAATATCATGGGGGATTGTTAGAATAAATGGGTTTGCCCATCTACAAATTCTGAAATCTCAAAAGATCTCATGAATAAAATGGCAAGCGATGGTGTGGTGGTGCTAAAGTTTAGTAACATGCCGCTAGTTGAGAAAGAGTTGGACCTCTTTATATAACGAGTTATCCCACCACTCTAAGTGTGTATTGAGAAGAGAAAAGGGAAGATCACAGACACACTCGCTTGCCTAGCCTGAACTGGGCAGGGCGGGCTGACGCGTAAGTGCGACATACGCGTGAATGATCCGCTGATATCCAGTTTGTTGCCTCGCGGAGGCATGACTAGCTTTTGCTGTTTTATTTTCTATGTCTTGATAGATAAGTTAATTATTTCTTGTACGGTAAGTATGCGACTTAGAAACCAAGTCGGTTTGAGATCCTAATCGCGACATGGTACCGCCTCTGGTCCTCCTATATACACTGCTTACCGGCCTCAGCCAAAAATACACCAAAAAACCTAGGGTTTTGCCTCATCTCACAACTTGTGTTGCCATAGTAGTGTGCCTCGTCCCTAACGCCGGCGTGCATAAGCATGCGGGAGAATAGGTCTCCGAAACCGTTCGTATTTGCGATTCTACACCAGAAGAGGAGGAATCAGGGTTTTGGGAAGCGCTATGCGTGACTGCTCAAATTCATCATCATGGGTCGTCTACCATCCAAGTCGGGCGATGCTACTCATCACCGTCTACATCGCTATCAATAACACATTGTTGCTAACATCGTCATCAACATCGTCGCTCCTACAACAGCTAATGAACAATACGTTGTTCGTGATCTATTAATGTCTCTCTCTCTCTATAGTTTCTACTTTGTGTGAGATGGTGATGTGTATATTCTGTTGTTCATCTAGTATACTAGATTGTTGCATACTAGTTTTGGTTCTAGTCATGAACTGTTTACTGGAATTGATCATGATCTTGCCTAATTTTCCAACAAGTCGTAGGAGGGGGAGTGCAAGGCCGTGGAAGCGGTTGTGGGGTTTAGACAGATGTCCAGGGGTGGCAACAAGACAATGATGGACGAAGGTTGATACGAGGGCACTGCGGCAAAACGTGTGCGGGAGAACCGCATGTGATGGTTGGAGTCGTCCTAGCCGGTGGCAGAGGGGCAATGGAGGTGGACCATGGGTGGAGGAGGAAGACAGTTTAGGGAGAAAAAAGATGGTTTGTCATATGTTATGTTGATCGAATAGATAGGAAAAATGTGACTGATGCCAAAAGAAAATGTAGGTACTCCTTGAATAGGCGCTCCGTTATCTTTCTCCATCGGTTGAAACTAGCAAAAGGGCCCGTGCCTTGCAACGGGAGAAAAGAGTACCTCACACTCTTAATTTTAAAAAAATGGTCTATAATCTGAGTATTTGTAGCTACAACCCAAACAAAGATGATCTTAGCCTCCAAAAGTAATTTCAAGATTCCACAGGTATTCTATTTAAACATGGCTTGCATGTTGAGTTAATACGTACAAAGAAATGGGCAAGTGATCTTCAATTTCGTCTCCAATCCCTATTTTGCTTAGATGTTCATCCACAATCCGGATCTGTAGCGGTATGAAAGAAAGATGGATAATGCATTATTAATTAAGATTGCACCCTAGATAGTACTTTTTTAAGTGGTTAACATGTAAAATAACATCATACTCAGATTCTATATATTTTTCTAATTAAATTCCCTATATAACATGTTAAATTTGAAGTTACAGTTTAGAAGATATGAGTATTTTAAAATACATCAGATATGTACTACGAGTTTAATGTCAGAAACATCAGGAGTTTTCTATAAAATAGCACAACGTCTGAAAATACCTATTTCCTTTATTAATAGGTATAGACTATTTATATGAGACTGTTATTGTTTGACCACACTAACTTTCTCCCTGACCATGTAATTTGTCCAACCCAAACAACATGTATACAAGGTAGAAACATCAAAGATGAGGTAGGCATATTGCATGACACAGTTCACGAGTTGGCTTTTTTTTATCTTCACCACTTTAAATTCTTGATATGTGACAAATCTAGGTATGGCAAATTAATGTAAGAAACAATTAATATAATATTATTTGGGGATTGTTACGGGTTGGCCGGCGGCTCACAAGTTGTCACACCTAATATAATCAATGAGCCAAATGTCTTTCTCTACTTTGCGACAAAGGTCCTGTTGCGAAAAATTATAACAGAGCTTAGGTTATAGTTCTTTTTTTGCAACATAGGTTATACTACACACCCTTTTTTGAAACATAACTTACAGTGCTGAATTCTATTTGCAACATTAATGATGTTGCACAAGAAAAAAATGGCTTCCCTGGTTTCAGCCGCTATGGGATCTAGCACGTGGACATTTTGCAACAAGGGCCTAGTTGCATAACTTATTTTTGAATGAACTAGCTGTAGAACATGGGCACAGAGGGGTTATCTCTTGATCATTGATTAAACATCTATCCGACGGGCATAGTGATGGCTGACGCTTGCACAGAATCGGTCGGTTGAAGGGAATCATTTCTCATATTATTTACATATACTTGTTCCTCTTTGTTTATAGTTTGTAAGGGCAAATTTTATTGATGTTTTCTCATTTTTCCTAAAAGAGATGAGCATGGTCGTTCATCTAATCGACGCGGAGTATAGTTTGACCGTTTGTGACTGTTATTGTTTCACAACAAAGATGAACAAGTAACCAAGTAACACACTTCCCATGAGACCTCCCTCATAGTTCTATTATGTTATGGGCGATATGGTGGGCAAGGCAGAAAATCTACCAATTTGTTCATACGGTACATTTTGGATGAGCTGCGGGCTAGCTTGGTCAGAACTAGAGTGAAGGAGACAACTAGGCTCATCTTACACCGGATTGGATCCATCGTTCCCTTGTACTCCATCCGTCCTATAATATAAAAATGTGTTTAACACTATACTAGTGTTAAAATCATTTTCATATTATGGGACGACAAGAGTATACATGAAGCTCGATGCAGACGGTGTTGTAGCCAATGTAACGAGCAAAGGGGCGGTGGGTATCACTTTGTTGGGGAACGTTGCATGGGAAAAAAAAAATTATACACACATGCAATACCTATCATGGTGATGATCATCAACCAGAGGGGAGTTCGGATCCACATACCCTTGTAGATCGCTAAGCGGGAAGCATTAAGAAACGTGGTTGTTGTAGTCGAACATCTTCGCGATTCAAATCGCAAGCGTCCCACAAACTCCATACCTATCTAGTACCGAACGGACGGCACCTCCATGTTCAGGACACGTACAGCTTGGTGAAGATCTCCGCCTTCTTGATCCAGCAAGAGGGGCGAAGAGGTAGCTGAATTCTCCGGCAGCATGACGGCGTGGCAGTGATGGTGGTGGAGCTACTCCGGCAAGGCTTCGTCGTGCCGGTCCAATCTAGCTATGGGGTTCTCGAAATGGTGGAGGGAGAGAGGGCTGCACTTTGGCTTGAGTGCAAAAAGACTCTCTCACCTCCACTATATATAGGTGGGAGGGAGGGGTGGCTCCCTAGGGAAAAACCCTAGGGTTGGCCGGCGTGCCAAGCAAAGTAGGAGCAGTCCTCCTCCAAACCGACCTGGAGGAGGAGCCTCTTCCTATTTCGGTTTGCCTCCCTTTTCCTTCCTTTTCTCCTTCTTCGACCGACCTAGGCCCACTTGGGCTGGAAACCGGCCCACTAGGGGATGGTGCGCCACCCTTGGGCCTCTTTGGTCCTCTCCCGGGTGAGTGGCCCCTCCCGGTAGAACTCCGGAACCCATTCGTCACTACCGGCACTTTACCGGTAATGCCCGAAAACTTTCCGGAAGCCAAATGGATACTTCCTATATAACAATCTTCGTCTCCGGACCATTGCGGAAACCCTCGTGACATCAGAGATATCATCTGGGATTGCGAACAACATTCGGTTACCAACATCAATAATTCAACTATACCGAAACATCACCGAACCTTAGGTGTGCACACCCTGCGGGTTCGACAACTATGTAGACATGACCTAGACACTCTCCGGTCAATATCCAATAGCGGGACCTAGATTCCCATATTGGATCCTACATATTGCACGAAGATCTTATCGGTTGAACCTCTATGTCAAGGATTTAGTTAATCCCGTATATCATTCCCTTTGTCCTTCGATATGTTACTTTCCTGAGATTAGATCGTCGGTATCTCCATACCTATTTCAATCTCATTACTCGCAAGTCTCTTTACACGTTCCATAATACAAGATCCCATGGCTAACTCTTTAGACACATTGTTTGCAAGGCTTGTTTGTGATGTTGTATTACCGAGTGGGCCTCAAGATACGTCTCCGTCATACGGAGTGACAAATCCCAGTCTTGATCCATGTTAACTCAATGGACACCTTCGGAGATACCTGTAGAGCACCTTTATAGTCACCCAGTAACGTTGCGACGCTTCATACACACAAGGTATTCCTCCGGTGTCAGTGAGTTACATGATCTCGTGGTCATAAGAATGTATACTTGACATGCAGAAAACAATAGCAACAAAATAACACGATCAAATGCTAGGTTTATAGTTTGGGTCTTGTCCATCACATCATTCTTCTAATGACGTGATCCCATTATCAAGTGACAACACTTGTCTATGGCTAGGAAACCTTAGCCATCTTTGATCAACGAGCTAGTCAACTAGAGGCTTACCAGGGACAGTATTTTGTCTATGTATTGACACATGTATTTGTGTTTTCGTTCAATACAATTTTAGCATGGATAATAAACGATTATCTTGAAAGAGGAAATATAACAATAACTATTTTATTATTTCCTCTAGGGCATATTTCCAACAGTCTCCGACTTGCACTAGCGTCAATAATCTAACTTCACATCTCTATGTGATTTACAATGTAACAAATTTAACACCCATACACTTCTGGTGTTGGTCATGTTTAGCTCGTGGAAGAGGTTTAGTTAGTGGGTCTGCAACATTCGGATCCAAGTGCACTTTGCAAATATTTATGTCCTCCTCCTTGATGTAATCGCGGATGGCATTAAAGCGTCGTTTTATGTGTCTGGTCCTCTTGTGAAACCTTGGTTTCTTGGCTAGAGCAATGGCACCAGTATTGTCACAGAACAGATTTATTGGATCCAGTGCGCTCGGAACAACTCCAAGATCTGCCATGAACTGCTTCATCCACACACCCTCTTTGGCCGCCTCCGAGGCAGCTATGTACTCCGCTTCGCATGTAGAATCAACTACGATGCTTTGTTTGGAACTACACCAAATTAGCGCACCCCCATTGAGAATATATACGTATCGGGTTTGTGACTTATAGTCATCTAGAGCAGGGTCGAAGCTTGCATCGACGTAACCCTTTACGACGAGCTCTTCATCACCTCCATAAACGAGAAACATTTCCTTAGTCCTTTTCAGCTACTTCAGAACATTCTTGACCGCTGTCTAGTGCTCCATTCCTGGATTACTTTGAAACCTGCGTGCCATACTTATGGCAAGGCTGACATCCTGTCTTGTGCACACCATTCCATACATGATAGACCCTATGGCTGAAGCATAGGGGATGACACTCATAGTTTCTCTATCTTCTGTAGTTACTAGGCATTGAGGCTTACTCAATTTTATACCTTGTAACATAGGCAAGAACCCCTGCTTGGATTGTTCCGTTTTGAACTTCTTCAAAATCTTATCAAGGTATGTGCTTTCTGAAAGTCCTATTGGGCGCCTTGATCTATCTCGGTAGATCTTGATGCCTAATATGTAAGCAACTTCTCCCAGGTCCTTCATTGAAAAACTCTTATTCAAGTAATCCTTCGTGCTTCCCAAAAATTCTACATTGTTTCCAATCAACAATATGTCATCCACATATAATATTAGAAACTCTATAGTGCTCCCACTCACTTTCTTGTATATACAAGCTTCTCCAAAAACTTGTATAAACCCAAATGCCTTGATCACGTCATTAAAACGCTGATTCCAACTCCGAGATGCTTGCACCAATACATAAATGGATCGCTGGAGCTTGCATACTTTGTCAGCATACTCTGGATCGAAAAAACCTTCGGGTTGCATCATATACAACTCTTCCTTAAGTAACCCGTTAAGGAACGCCGTTTTGACATCCATCTGCCAGATTTCATAATCAAAATGCAGCTATTGCTAACATGATTCAGACGGACTTAAGCATCGCTACGGGTGAGAATGTCTCATCGTAGTCAACTCCTTGAACTTGTGAAAAACCCTTTGCCACAAGTCAAGCTTTATAGAGGGTTACATTACCGTCCACGTCCGTCTTCTTCTTAAAGACCCATTTGTTCTGAATAGCCTTTCGGCCTCCAGGTAATACTTCCAAAGTCAATACTTTGTTTTCATACATAGATCCTATTTTTGATTTCATGGACTCTAAGTATCTGTTGGAATCTGGGCCCACCATTGCTTCTCCATAACTCGCAGGCCCATTGTTTTCTAACAACATGATTGACAAGGCATGATTCCCGCACCACTCAGGAGCAGTACGTGCCCTTGTCGACCTACTAGGTTCGATAGAAACTTGATCCTATGTTTCATGATCATCATCATTAGCTTCCTCCTCAACTAGTGTAGCCTCGATAGAAATTTCTTTCTGTCATGTGCCACCATCCGGTTGAAGCAAAGGTTCTACAACCTCATCAAGTTCTATCTTTCTCCCACTCAATTCTTTCGAGAGAAACTCTTTCTCAAGAAAATCTCCGTTCTTAGCGACAAATACTTTGCCCTCGGATCTGAGATAGAAGGTTACCCAGCTGTCTCTTTTGGGTAACCTATGAAGACACACTTTTCCGCTTTGGGTTTCAGCTTTTCAGGCTGAAGCTTTTTGACATAAGCATCACATCCCCAAATGTTAAGAAACGACAACTTTGCCTTCTTTCCATACCACAGTTCATATGGTGTCGTCTCAACGGATTTTGATGGTGCCCTATTTTAAGTGAATGCAGCTGTCTCCAATGCATATCCCCAAAACAATAATGAAAAATCGATAAGAGACATCATAGATCGCACCATATCCAACAAAGTACGACTACGACATTCGGACACACCATTGTGTTGTGGTGTTCGAAGCGGTGTCAAGTGTGAAACAATTTCACACTCTCTTAAGTGAGCACCAAACTCGTAACTCAGATACTCACCTCCTTGATCAGATCGTAGGAATTTGATCTTCTTGCTATGATGATTTTCAACTTCACACTGAAATTGCTTGAACTTTTCAAATGTTTAAGACTTGTGCTTCATCAAGTAAATATAACCATATCTACTCAAATCATTAATGAAGGTGAGAAAATAACGATATCCACTACACGCCTCTATGCTCATCGGTCTGTATACATCGGTATGTATGATCTCCAACAAGTTACTTGCACGCTCCATTGTTCCAGAGCACGGAGTCTTAGTCATATTTCCCATGAGGTTTGGTTGGCATGTGTCAAGTGATTCAAAATCAAGTGACTCCAAAAGTCCACCAGCATGGTGTTTCTTCAAGCGCTTTACACCAATATGACCTAAGCGGGAGTGCCACAAGAAAGTGGCACTATCATTATCAACTCTACATCTTTTGGTCTCAATGTTATGTATATGCGTATCATCACTATCGAGATTCAACATGAATAAACCCCTCACATTGGGTTCATGACCATAAAAGATATTAGTCATATAAATAGAACAACCATTATTCTCTGATTTAAATGAGTAACCGTCTCACAATGAACAAGATCCAAATATAATGTTCATGCTTAACGCAGTCACTAAATAACATTTATTCAGGTTCATCACTAATCCCGATGGTAACTAAAGTGAGATCGTGCTGACGGCGATCGCATCAACCTTGAAACCATTTCCCACGCGCATCGTCACTTCATCCTTCGCCACCTTCGTTTATGCCACAGTTCCTGTTTCGAGTTGCAAATCTGAGTAAGAGAACCGGTATCAAATACCCACGCACTACTACGAGAGCCGGTGAGGTACACATCAATAACATGTATATCAAATATACCTTGTTTGGCGTTGGCCCCCTTCTTATTGGGCAAATACTTGGGGCAGTTCCGCTTCCAGTCACTAGTCCCCTTGCAATGGTAGCACTCAGTCTCCGGCTTGGGTCCAGATTTGGGTTTCTTCGTCGGAGGGGAAACAACTTTTCCACTCTTCTTGGAGTTACCCTTCTTTCTCTTACCGTTTTTCTTGAAACTAGTGGTCTTATTGACCATCAACTCTTGATGCTCTTTCTGGATTTCCGACTGTGTGACTTTCAGCATCGCAAACAGCTCGACGAGTGACTTATTCATCCCTTGCATGTTATAGTTCAACACAAAGTCTTTGTAGCTTGGTGATAGTGATTGAAGAACTCTATCAGTGATAGCCTTCGGCTGAAGAGCAATTCCCAACTCAGCCAGACAGTTAGAGTACCGAGACATTCTGAGCACATGTTCGCTGAAAGACCCATTCTCCTCCATTTTGCAAGCATAAAACTTATCAAAGGTCCCATACCTCTCGATCCGGCCATTCTTCTCAAAGATAAACTTCCTAGAACATCTCATATGCTCCATGACATTCAAAATGTCTTTGAAGTCCCAGTTCTAAGCCATATAAAACTTCACATTGAACTAACGAGTGGTCATCCTTGCGCGTCTGCCAGATGTTCATAACATCGGGCAACACCGGTTGGGTGGTTCATCACCTAACGGTTCATCAAGGACATATGACTTTTGGGCAGCCTGGAGGATAAGCCTCGGATTACGGGTTCAGTCAACAAAGTTGCTTCCATCATCTTTCAACTTAGCTTTCTCTAGGAACGCATTAAAACTCAGGGTTGCTACTGCGCGAGCCATTGATCTACAAAAAAAAATTGTAAAGATTACTTAGACTATGTTCAAGATAATCGAGTTTAGCTAATCATATTACTAATAAACTCCCCCTCAAATAGACATCCCTCTAGTCATTTGAGTGTCGCATGATCCAAATTCACTAACTCAAGTCTGATCATTATGCGAGTTGAGATTAGTTTCAATGGAGAACATGTTGGGGAACATAGTAATTTCAAAAAGATTCCTACATCACATAAGGATCTATCTAGGAGAAACCAGCAACGAGCAAAGAGTAGAGCATCTTCGTACCTTTGAAGATCGCTAAGCGGAAGCGTGCTAGAACGCTGTTGATGGAGTTGTACTCGTAGTGATTCAAATCGTGATGGATTACGATCTAAACGTCGAACAATGGCGCCTCCACGTTCAACACACGTGCATCTCGGTGATGTCTCCGATGCCTTGATCCAGCAAGGAGGGAGGAGAGGTTGAGGGAGAGCTCCGGCAGCACGACGTCCTGGTGACGGTGGATCTGCGTGGTACTCCGGCAGGGCTTCGCCAAGCACTACGGAGGACGAGGACGAGGAGGGGTTGGGTTGCGCCATGGGAGAGAGAGAATTGTGTGTGCAGCCCTCCCAATACCTCCACTATATATAGGAGGGAGGGAGAGGGGGGTGCGGCCACCCCTAGGGAAACCCTAGGTGGTGTGGCAGCCCTAGGATGAGGAGGGGGCGGCGCCCTAGGGGGTGGCTTGCCACCCAAGGCAGCCCCCACGCCTAGGGTTTGGCTTCCCTAGCGCATGGGCCTCCTCCCTTGCACCTTGGAATGAAGGTGGTGGCGCACCAGCCCACTTTGGGGCTGGTTCCCATCCACTTTGGCCCACATACCCCTTCGGGGCTGGTGGCCCTTCTCGGTGGACCCCCGGAAACCTTCCGGTGGTCCCGGTACATTACCAACAATCTTCAAAACTCTTCCGGTGATCAAAACTCCACTTCCTATATATGAATCATTACCTCCGGACCATTCTGGAACTCCTCGTGACGTCCGGGATCTCATCCGGGATTCCGAACAATCTTCGGTAACCATGTATACTATTCCCATAACAACCCTAGCATCATCGAACCTTAAGTGTGTAGACCCTACGGGTTCGGGAACCATGCAGATATGACCGAGACACCTCTCCGGTTAATAACCAATAGCGCGATCTGGATATCCATGTTGGCTCCCACATGTTCCACGATGATCTCATCGGATGAACCACGATGTTGGGGATTCAATCAATCACATATGCAATTCCCTTTGTCTATCGGTATATAACTTGCCCGATATTTGATAGTCGGTATCCCCATACCTTGTTCAATCTCGTTACCGGCAAGTCTCTTTACTCGTTCCTTAACACATGACCCTGTGACTAACTCTTTAGTCACACTGAGCTTAATAGGACGATGTATTACTGAGTAGGCCCAGAGATACCTCTCCGTCATACGGAGTGACAAATCCTAGTTTCGATTCGTGCCAACCCAACAGACACTTTCAGAGATACCCGTAGTACACCTTTATAGCCACCCAGTTACGTTTTGATGTTTGATGCACCCAAAGCATTCCTATGGTATCCGGGAGTTGCACAATCTCGTGGTCTAAGGAAATGATACTTGACATTAGAAAAGCTTTAGCAAACGAACTACATGATCTTCTGCTATACTTAGGATTGGGTCTTTTCCATCACATCATTCTCCTAATGATGTGATCCCGTTATCAATGACATCCAATGTCCATGATGAGGAAACCATGATCATCTATTGATTAACGAGCTATCCAACTAGAGGCTCACTAGGGACACATTGTGATCTATATACTCACACATGTATTACCGTTAAAGGTTAATACAATTATAGCATGAATAATAGATAATTATCATGAACAAGTAAATATAATAATAACCACTTTTCTATTGCATCTAGGGCATATTTCCAACAGTTTCCCATTTGCACTCGAGTCAATAATCTAGTTACATTGTGATGAAACGAACACCCATAGCATTCTGGTGTTGAACATGTTTCGCTCATGGAAGAGGTTTAGTCAATGGATCTGCGGCATTCAGATCAGTATGTACTTTACAAATATCTATGTCTCCTTCCTGAATGTAATCACAGATGGAGTTGAAGCATCGCTTGATGTGCTTGGTCTTCCTGTGAAACCTGGGCTCCTTGGCTATGGCAATAGCTCCAGTGTTGTCACAGAAGAGTGTCATCGGGCCCGACGCATTGGGAATCACTCCTAGGTCGGTGATGAACTCTTTCATCCAGCTGCCTTCTTGTGCTGCTTCCAAAGCAGCTATGTACTCCCCTTCACATGTAGATGCCGCCACGACGCCTTGCTTGCAGCTACACCAGCTGACTGCCCCACCATTCAAAATATACACGTATCTGGTTTGTGACTTGGAGTCATCTGGATCTGTGTCGAAGCTAGCATCGACGTAACCCTTTACGACGAGCTCTTCAGCACCTCCATAAACGAGAAACATATCTTTAGTCCTTTTCACGTATTTAAGGATATTCTTGACCGATGTCCAGTGTTCCATACCGGGATCACTTTGGTACCTCCCTACCAAACTTATGGCAAGGTTCACATTAGGTCTGGTACACAGCATGACATACATAATAGAGCCTACGAATGAAACGTAGGGGATGGTACTCATCTTTTCTCTATCTTCTGCCATCGTCGGGCATTGAGACTTTGTGAAAGACCCATGAGGCGTCTCGATCTATCTCTATAGATCTTGATGCCTAATATGTAAGCAGCTTCTCCAAAGTCCTTCATTCAAAAACACTTATTCAAGTAGGCCATCACGCTCTCCAATAGTTCTATATCATTTCCCATCAACAATATGGCATGCACATATAATATGAGAAATGCTACAGAGCTCCCACTCACTTTCTTGTAAATACAGGCTTCTCCATAAGTCTGTATAAACCCAACCGCTTTAATCACCTCATTAAAGCGAATGTTCCAACTCCGAGATGCTTGCACCATCCCATAGATGGAGCGTTGGAGCTTGCATAACTTGTGAGCACTCTTAGGATCGCCAAAACCTTCCGGCTGCATCATATACAACTCTTCCTTAAGGAAACCATTAAGGAATGCCGTTTTGACGTCCATTTGCCAAATTTCATAATCATAAAATGCGGCAATTGCTAACATGATTCGAACGGACTTCAACATCGCTATGGGTGAGAAATTCTCATCATAGTCAACTCCTTGAACTTGTCAAAAACCCTTAGCGACAAGTTGAGCCTTGTAGACGGTCACATTACCATCTGCGTCAGTCTTCTTCTTAAAGATCCAATTATTTTCTATGGCTTGTCGATCATCTAGCAGGTCCACCGAAGTCCATACTTTGTTCTCATGCATGGATCCTATCTCCGATTTCATGGCTTCAAGCCATTTGTTGGAATCTGGGCTCGCCATTGCTTCTTCATAGTTCGAAGGTTCACCGTTGCCCAACAACATGATTTCCAGGACTCGGTTGCCGTACCACTCTGGTGCGGAACACATCCTTGTGGACCTTCGAGGTTCAATAGCAACTTGATCCAAAGTTTCATGATCATAATCATTAACTTCCTCTCTATTCGGTGCAGGCACCACAGAAACATTTTCTTGTGTTGCACTGCTTTCCGGTTCGAGCAGAGGTACAATTACCTTATCAAGTTCTATTTCCCTCACACTTACTTCTTTCGAGAGAAACTCTTTCTCTAGAAAGGATCCGTTCTTGGCAATATAGATTTTGCCTTCGGATCTAAGATAGAAGGTATACCCAATAGTTTCCCTAGGGTACCCTATGAAGACGCATTTTTCCGCTTTGGGTTCGAGCTTCTCAGGTTGAAGTTTGTTCACATGAGCATCACAACCCCAAACATTCAGAAACGACAGCTTAGGTTTCTTGCCAAACCATAATTCATACGGTGTCGTCTCAATGGATTTAGCCGGTGCCCAAATTAAAATGAATGCTGCAGTTTCTAATGCATATCCCCAAAATGATAGCAGTAAATCACTAAGAGACATCATAGATCGCACCATGTCCAATAGAGTGCGGTTACAACGTTCAGACACACCATTACGTTGAGGTGTGCCAGGCGACATGAGTTGTGAAACAATTCCACATTTTCTTAAGTGTGTGCCAAACTCATGACTCAAATATTCTCCTTCATGATCATATCATAGACACTTTATTTTCTTGTCACGTTGATTTTCAACCTCACTCTGAAATTCTTTGAACCTTTCAAATATTTTAGACTTGTGTTTCATTAAGTAGACATACCCATATCTGCTTAAATCATCGGTGAGGGTGAGAACATAACGATAGAAACCGCGAGCCTCAACGCTCATTGGACCGCATACATCGGTATGTATTATTTTCAATAAGTTGGTTGCTCGCTCCATTGTTCCGGAGAATGGAGTCTTGGTCAGCTTGTCGATAAGGCACGGTTCGCATGTGTCAAATGATTCAAAATCAAGAGACTCCAAAAGTCCATCAGTATGGTGTTTCTTCATGCGCTTGACACTGATATGACCAAGGCGGCAGTGCCACAAGTATGCGGGACTATCATTATGAACTTTCCATCTTTTGGTACTCACACTATGAATATGTGTAACATCACGTTCAAGATTCATCAAGAATAAACCATTGACCAGCGGGGCATGACCATAAAACATATCACTCATATAAATGGAACAACCAGTATTCTCAGATTTAAATGAGTAGCCATCTCGCATCAAGCAAGATCCCGATACAATGTTCATGCTCAAAGCTAGTACTAAATAACAATTATTAAGGTTTAAAACTAACCCCAAAGGTAGATTAGAGGTAGCGTGCCAACGGCGATCACATCGACCTTGGAACCATTCTCGACGCACATCGTCACCTCGTCCTTAGCCAGCCTCCTCTTATTCCACAGTTCCAATTTTGAGTTGCAAATGTGAGCAACATCACCGATATCAAATACCCAGGAGATACTACGAGTGCTCGTAAGGTACACATCGATAACATGTATATCATATATACCTTTGACGTTGCTAGCCTTCTTATCCGCTAAGTATTTGGGGCAAATCCGCTTCCAGTGACCGGTTCCCTTGCAATAATAGCACCGAATCTCGGGCTTGGGTCCATTCTTTTTCTTCTTCCTGACAACTGGATTACCACGTGCGGCAACTGCTTTGCCGTCCTTCTTGAAGTTCTTTTTCCCTTGCCTTTCTTGAAACTAGTGGTCTTATTGACCATCAACACTTGATGCTCTTTCTTGATTTCTACCTCTGCTGATTTCAGCATCGAGTACAACTCGGGAATGGTCTTCTCCATTCCTTGCATGTTGTAGTTCATCACAAAGCTTTTGTAGCTAGGTGGAAGCAACTGGAGGATTCTGCCAATGACCCCATCATCCGGAAATTCAACTCCCAGCTGAGTCAGACGGCCGTGCAACCCAGATATTATGAGTATGTGCTCACTGACAGAACTATTCTCCCACATTTTACAGCTAAAGAACTTTTCGGAGACCTCATTTCTCTCGACCCGGGCATGAGCTTGAAAAACTAGTTTCAGGTCCTAGAATATCTCATATGCTCCGTGTTGCTCAAAACGTCTTTGGATCCTCGGTTCCAAACTGTAAAGCATGCCGCACTGAACCACAGAGTAGTCATCACTCCACGACTGCCAGGCGTTCTAAAAGTCCTGGGCTACTGCGGGGACGGGAGGGTCACCTAGCAGCGCATCAAGGACATGTGCCTTCTTGGATGCAATGAGGATGAGCTTTAAGTTACGGACCCAGTCCGCATAGTTGCTTCCATCATCTTTCAGCTTGGTTTTCTTTAGGAACGCATTGAAATTGAGGTTGACATTTGCATTGGCCATTGGATCTACAATATTTATAAAGACAATTTTATACTAATTTCATGATAATTAAGTTCATCTAATCAAATTATATAATGAACCCCCACTTAGATCGACATCCCTCGAGTCATCCAAGTAAAAACATGATCCACGTTGGCTAGCCCATGTCCGATCATCACGTGAGACGGACTAGTCATCGATGGTGAGCATCTCCATGCTGATTGTATCATCCATATGACTCATGTTTGACCTTCTGGTCTCCCGTATTCCGAGGCCATGCATGTACATGCTAGGCTCATCGAGTCAACCTAAGTGTTTTGCGTGTGTAAATCTGGCTTACACCCGTTGTATGCAAACGTTAGAACCTATCACACCCGATCATCATGTGGTGCTTCGAGGCAACGATCCTTCGCAATGGTGCACACTTAGGGGAATACTTATCTCGAAATTTTATGAGGGATCATCTTATCTTTCCTACTGTCATTCTAAGCAATAAGATGAAAAACATGATAAACATCACATGCAATTATATAGTGCCATGATATGGACATTGTCATCTTTGCTCCTTAGATCTCCATCTTCGGGGCATTGCATGATCATCATTGTCACCGGCAAGACACCATGATCTCCATCATTGTGTCTCCATGAAGTCGTCTCGCCAACTATTACTTCTACTACTATAGCTAACCGTTAGCAATAAAGTAAAGTAACCACATGGCGTTGCATCTCATACAATAAATTGAGACAACTCCTATGGCTCCTGCGGGTTGTCATAATCATCGACATGCAAGTCTTGAATCCTATTACAAGAACATGATCAATCTCATACATCACATATGTAACATCACATCCTTTTGGCCATATCACATCACATAGCATACCCTCCAAAAACAAGTTATACGTTCTCTAATTGTTGTTGCAAGTTTTACGTGGCTGCTATGGGTTTCTAGCAAGAACGTCTCTTACCTACGCAACAACCACAACAGTGATATGCTAATTGCTATTTACCCTTCATAAGGACTCTCTTCATCGAATCCGATCCGACTAAAGTGGTAGAGGCGAACACCCGCTAGCCACCTTATGCACCAGGTGCATGTCAGGCGGTGGAACCAGTCTCACGTAAGTGTACGTGTAAAGTCGGTCCGTGCCGCTTCATCCCACAACACCGCTGAAAAAAGATAAGACTAGTAACGGGAAGCAATTGACAAAATCACCGCCCAGAACTTTTGTGTTCCACTCGTGCATAGAATCTACGCATAGATCCTGGCTCGGATGCCACTGTTGGGGAACACAGTAATTTCAAAAAAAATCCTTCGTCACACAAGGATCTATCTAGGAGAAACCAGCAACGAGCAAAGGAGTAGAGCATCTTCGTACCTTTGAAGATCGCTAGGCGGAAGCGTTCCTAGAACGCGGTTGATGGAGTTGTACTCGTAGCGATTCAGATCGCGATGGATTCCGATCTAAGCGCCGAACATAGGCGCCTCCGCGTTCAACACACGTGCAGCCCGGTGACGTCTCCAACAGCTTGATCCAGCAAGGAGGGAGGATAGGTTGAGGGAGAGCTCCGGCAGCACGACGGCGTGGTAATGGTGGAGCTGTGTGGTACTCCGACAGGGCTTCGCCAAGCACTACAGAGGACGAGGACGAGGAGGGGTTGGGCTGCGCTGTGGAAGAGAGAGAATTGTGTGTGCAGCCCTCCCAATAACTCCACTATATATAGGAGGGAGGGAGAGGCGGTGCGGCCACCCCTAGGGAAACTCTAGGTGGTGCGACAGCCCTAGGAAGAGGGGGGCGGCGCCCTAGGTGGTGGCTTGCCACCCAAGGCAGCCCCCACGCCTAGGGTTTGGCCTCCCTAGCGCATGGGCCTCCTCCCTTGCGCCTTGGGCTGAAGGTGGTGGCACACCAGCCCACTTTGGGGCTGGTTCCTATCCACTTTTGGCCAACATACCCCTTCGGGGCTGGTGGCCCTTCATGATGGACCCTCGAAACCCTTCCGGTGGTCCCCATAAATTACCGGCAATCTCCGAAACTCTTACAGTGATCAAAACTCTACTTCCTATATATGAATCTTTACCTCCGGACCATTCCGGAACTCCTCGTGATGTCCGGGATCTCATTCGGGACTCGTAAAAACCTTCGGTAACCATGTATATTATTCCCATAACAACCCTAGCGTCATCCAACCTTAAGTGTGTAGACCCTATGTTTTCGGGAACCATGCAGACATGACCGAGACACCTCTCCAGTCAATAACCAACAGCAGGATCTGGATATCCATGTTGTCTCCTACATGTTCCACAATGATCTCATCGGATGAACCACGATGTCGGGGATTCAATCAATCGTGTATGCAATTCCCTTTGTCTATTGGTACATAACTTGCCCGATATTCGATTGTCGGTATCCCCATACGTTGTTCGTAACACATGATCATGTGACTAACTCCTTAGTCACATCGAGCTTAATAGGATGGTGTATTACCGAGTGGGCCCAGAGATACCTCTCCGTCATATGAAGTGATAAATCCCAGTCTCTATTCGTGCCAACCCAATAAACACTTTTGGGGACACCCGTAGTACACCTTTATAGCCACCCAGTTACGTTGTGACGTTTTATGCATCCAAAGCATTCCTACGGTATCCGGCAGTTGCACAATCTCATGGTCTAAGAAAATGATACTTGACATTAGAAAAGCTTTAGGAGACGAACTACACGATCTTGTGCTATGCTTAGGATTGGGTCTTGTCCATCACATCTTTCTCCTAATGATGTGATCCCGTTATCAATGACATCCAATGTTCATGATCAGGAAACCATGAGCATCTATTGATCAACGAGCTAGCCAACTAGAGGCTCACTAGGGATACATTGTGATCCATATACTCACACATGTATTACTGCTTCCGGTTAATTCAATTATAGCATGAATAATAGATAATTATCATGAACAAGGAAACATAATATTAACCACTTTATTATTGCCTCCAGGTCATATTTTCAATAGTCTCCCACTTGCACGATCCATCATTATTTCGTACTGGCGCTGGTTAATTTAAAATACAATTTAGGGTGCAGTGTTAATCAATGATGCACGACCCATCATTATTTCGTACCGGCGCTGGTTGGCAAGGAGCCAACGAAGGAAAAAAAATATTCCTTGGACATGCTATGCTTGCATAAGGTTCTCCCTTTATACATGTTGGTGATTTTTGACCCTAGGTATCGTACTTTCTCTTGGCGAAATCCACGTGCGTACTTATCATTGGACTACACGATTTTTTTTGTAGTGAGTACACAAACTATTTCGTAAATGTACATACAATTATAAATTCATGAACATCATAAGCACATGACTGTTTATTTTGAAAATATCTGAACTATTTGTGTGATAGTCATGAACATTAATATTGAACCGATAAATACGATTTTAATTTGTGTTCCATCTATTGCATGTGACAATGGTACATATATGAGTTTTTAAATAAAATTAATTTATAGACCGGTCTCCTCAATGTCGAACAGCGCATCAGGATGTTGCGTGAGTGTGATTGTAGGCACACACCATCAATATGATGAGCTAGAATCAAAATTGAATAAAAATAAAAATAACGGCTCTCATAGAAAATATTTACTTTCCCGTTGCAACATACGGACAAGCTGCTTGCTTACAAAAGTTTAAAAATCTAAACCAAAAAAAATTGTGCGCGAGAGACTCTTTTTTGAAGGGAAATATGGGGAGTTTTATTGAACAAATGCCCCGACAGAGTGTTACAAAAAAACTGGGCTTCAAATCAAGCCAACATTCTGTCACATCTAAAGTGGTAGCTTGCTTTGCTTCGCATAAAGATGGACAAGAGTATTTGACGCTCTATCACAATATTGAACATGAAAGAAAGAGAAAACTGCTACGTGCTCTTCTATGTCATTTAAGATAGACGTCATCACTGATGTTGAGTTTTGACGCAAGTTCCTGAGCTCTGTGCGCGAGAGACTAGGTGGCCCGCACTTGCCTGCCAAAGATCATCTCTCCTCCCCCCGTTTCATAATTCCCATCGTGGTTAGTATTGTACGCATTGACGTGTTATGAGAGTGCATCTTCAACTTCGAACGGCCTATAAGCTAGGGCCACGTACTTTTGTTGTGTCGTCTGTTAGGCAAAGGTTTAACCACAAAAAAGGAAAAAAAAACTACGGATGGCCAGGATGTGACGGGGAAGCCCACATGCCAGCTCCAACGGAGACGCGCGCTCTGTTCCGGATCATCTTTGTATAACCTTCCCTGTAAAAAATAAAATAAAATCTTTGTATAACCTTCAAAAGTGTTATGGAATAATATTCATCCATTCTCTATAATAATAATATTTGGCCAGTACTCTGCGTCGGCGCGCCGGCCGAAACTTTCGGCCGGCCGCGCGGGGGCCGCACGATCCGTCAACTGCCGCGCGTCCGTACCGTTAGATCTTCATGCAACATTTTTCTCCGCTGCAGCAAAATTTCGACACAATGCAGCAATTTTTTCAACGGTTACAACAAAAACAAAATTTATAACAAAAAAATATCTACGTGATTTGTAGCAAAAAAAAGAAGTTGATGGTGTGTGGTAGCAAAAGTCAAACGCCGGTTGTAATAAATATCTACGTAAACGTGTATGCAACTTTTTTAATAAACGGTTGCAACAAAAAATGATGTCGGTTGTAGCAAAAATTAACACGGTTGTAGCAAAAGTAAAAAACACCGATTGTAACGAAAAATCCGACGAACTGAAGTTACAACCAAACGTATATACAACTTTTTTATTAGACAAATATAGTAAAAAAAAAACGCTTGTAGCAAATATGACGCTGATTGCAATAATTTAAATGAAAAAATGTTGCATGCCTAATCAGCGGGTCGTGTGTGGCCGGCCGAACGGTTCAACCCGTGCATCGGCCAGAAACGTTTCCCTAATAATAATAATAACAATGGTGACTAGATACTGAGTGTAGCTTGACAGTTTGCGGTGTCATCGTTGTTATACTACAAGAAAATATGAAGAAGAATTTGTGACGACCATTTACGAACAAGCCTGTATGCTTGGTTCCAGCTGACGTCCTGCTTATGTTTGTACCGTACAATCTCTGACTAATTAATCAGAAGGCCAACCAAGTGGCTAGTCTGGTGAGCTATTTCACAAAACAATCAGAAAAATAATAATTGGAGTGCTAAAGTTGACCACGTACACTTGTTGTATTGTCTGTGAGGGAAAGGTTTATTCTACTCCATCTGTTTAAAAAAAATGTTTTTTCTGAGATTTTACTAGAAACTACATACAAAACAAAAATAAATAGATCTATATTTTAAACATATCTATATAGATTTATAGTAAAATTTATATTTAAAAACGGAAGTAGTATTATCAGAAAAATAATAATTGGAGTGCTAAAGTTGACCACGTACACTTGTTGTATTGTCTGTGAGGGAAAGGTTTATTCTACTCCATCCGTTTTAAAAAAAAGTTTTTTTCTGAGATTTTACTAGAAACTACATACAAAACAAAAATAAATAAATCTATATTTTAAAATATATCTATACACATCTATAATAAAATCTTTAAATAAAATTTATATTTAAGAACAGAAGTAGTATTAAATAACTGACTATAGGGTTAGGCTATGTAAGTACAGAGTCGTAGGTCAACTTACCGTGTTAGAAATAAGTCAACTTACCCATAGCACGTTCGTACGTACGTACGGCATGATCATCGCCCAAATGTCAACGAAATGCTGTCACCCACAAAATCCCACTTGGACTTGAATTCTGCCTAAACCTTGGAATGTATGACTAGTTAGGCAAAAACATGGCGAATTGAGCTCATTAAAAAAATATTGCGGCAAAACATTTCATCTATATATACTAAACATTAAAAATATTAAAAATTAGATCTAGATCCATAGATCATCTAGCGAACGATTACAAGCACTAAAACGAGCCGTAGGCACGCCGTCATCATCACCCCTTCCTTACTAGATCCGGGCAAAACTCATACTAGACAATTGAGAAGTCGTCGTGCTAAGGCCCTCATTGTAAGATTGATATGGTGGAAGCGTTTCTACTACCCCGTAGAGGAGCCACGTGGGGTTTTATTGAATGATGATAGGTGCCTTGACGTGGCTTACAAGAAATATTTGATCGTCAACGATACAGGTAGTTACATGAGATTTAAACGGAAAGATAGAGTAGGAGTTGAGATTACATATGTATAGAACACTAATTCTAACATCCTTCCTTAATCTCAACTATTCTAGATTAAGATTATTTTTGAACTCTACAAATAATTTGACTACCAATGCTTTTGTGAAAACATACGCAACTTGATCTTTGAAGGAATGAATCTTATTTCTAACTTCTTCTCTGCAACCCTTTCTCGAACAAAATGAAAATCAATCTCAATGTGTTTGGTTCTCGCATAAAAAAAATGGTTTGCAGATAGATAAGTTGGACCTAAGTTGTCACACCATAGACATGGAATGTGTTGTTGTTTTATTCCCAATTCAGTAAGCAAATATTCCAGCCAAATGATTTCAACACTAGCATTGGCTAAGGATTCGTACTCAGCTTCTGTACTTGACCTTGACACTGTTGCTTCTTTCCTAGCACTCCAAGAAATAAGATTAGAGCCAAAAAAGACTGCAAAACCTCTAGTTGATTTTCTTTCGTCACTGCAGCCCGCCCAGTCGGCATCAGAGAAAGCACTCACAAGAGTAGAACTAAATCGTCTAAACTGAAGTCCCAAACTTACAGTGTGCTTAATATATCGTACAATCCTTTTTACGGCTATCCAATGAGTGGAGGTAGGATCATGCAGGTACTGACAAACCTTATTCACAACAAAAGATATGCGTGGTCGTGTGAGAGTCAAGTACTGCAGAGCACCAACAATACTTCTATACCTTGTACTCTCTTTTTTCGTGAGTGGTTCTCCTTCATGTGCCGAAAGCTGTTCAGAAGAAGATAATGGTGTGGGTGAAGGTTTGCACTCTTTCATTCCCATACAAGTCAGAAGTTCGATGGCATATTTCTCTTGATTCAAAATTATACCATCTGAAATATTATTAACCTGGATACCTAGAAAGAAGTGCAAGTTACCAAGATCCTTGAGTGCAAATTCTGAGCTCAAGTCATGTAAGAAAGCATTACTGGCTCATTTGTGTGCTCATGTAAGGAGCTAGCACAAGTTTTATAGTAGCAGCTTTTACAACAAGGCTGAAAGTATCCTCATAATCAATACCATACCGTTGCTTAAAACCTTTTGCTACTAGATGTGTTTGTACCTATCAGTGGAGCCATATGCTTTTCTTTTTATTCTATAAACCCACTTGCAATCAATAATATTTAACCTCTCTGATATGGTACCAAGTGTCATGTTTTGTTTTTCATGAGCGCAACATATTAATCCTCCATAGCCTTTTCCCATTTAGGATCTCCAAGTGCATCACTTAACTTCGTTGGTTCACCTGAAATACACAAAATACCATATGGTATAGTACCATCCTTTCTTAATTCTGGATTTCTAATACCTTTTTGTAGCCGAGT
Source organism: Hordeum vulgare subsp. vulgare (assembly GCF_904849725.1). Lineage (NCBI taxonomy): Eukaryota > Viridiplantae > Streptophyta > Magnoliopsida > Poales > Poaceae > Hordeum > Hordeum vulgare. The sequence goes on along the minus strand of NC_058522.1, from coordinate 329,526,676 downwards.
CATGACTCTTGAGGTGGTGGAAGGTGGATGTTGTGATTGCACTGGATTGTACTGGAATACACCCAAATTGAATTTTTGTAGAAGATCCCGAGAGAGCTTCGAGATTACCCGCAGTCGATCCTGTGGCCTATGGTGTGGCTGTTTCTTTTGTGGCCGCAGAGTCAGCAGTCGCAGCGGATCTGGTACCTGGCGTTGCGGTTGGCTCCATGCGGGAGCAACGCACCGCACCGGATGGTTGCCTGCACTCGCGCCCCGAGGCTTCACACTGGTGCTCCTGGCTGGCTCGCCACTGATTCGAGGAGGATTCCCGCATGGGTGTGGCAGGCACTGTCAGATCGTCCTCGAACGCCGCACCCGTTTGCTCTTCTCCTGGCACATGAAATAATGGATCATTTTGAGCATCATTTTATGCACCATTTTTTGCACTGTTTCCTTCAGGAACCTACACACGAGGATCATTTCTAGAAGAAACATTATCATATTGTATAGTACAATTGTTATACCCCTATGATCAAAATGCTGAGATATGGATGGGAGAAGAAGTATTTCTTGACGAAGGAGAGAACCGACATTTGGATGAAGTGATGCAAACAGGAAAAATGACTCATCAAACGCAACATCTATGGAGATATATACTCGACCTGTAGAAGTGTCTAGACACTTGACCCCCTTGTGCATGGGACTATATCCTACGAAGGCACATTTTTTTGAATGAAACACAAGTTTGCGTGTGTTATAGGGCCTCAGATTGGGCCAACATGCACATCCAAATACTCTAAGAGTTTTGTAATCTAGTGTAGTGCCAAAGAGGCGAGTAATGAGATTCTCAAAATTGATGACCTTGCTAGGGTGAATATTTATGAGGTATGTGGCAGTAAGAAAGGCTTCATCCCAAAATTTGAGAGGCATAGAAGCGTTTGCTAGCAATTCTAGTCCTACTTCAACAACATGACGGTGTTTACGTTCACCAGATCCGTTCTATTGGTGAGCATGAGGACAAGAAACATGATGAGAAATTCCAATCGTTTGGAAAATGGAATTTAGTTTCTCATACTCACCACCCCAATCGGTTTGCATGGCAAGGATTTTGGAGTTTAGTTGATGTTCAACAAGATTTTGTAAATTGCTAAAGACTTGGAAAACATCGGATCATTCCTTGAGCAAATAAATCCAAATAAATTTACTATAGTCATCAATAAAGCTTACATAATATGAAAAATCTACCAACTGAGGTAGGAGCTGGTTCCCACACATTTGAGAAGACAAGTTGCAAGGGGGCAGTGAAAATACTAGTAGAAATAGGGTAAGGTAATTGATGACTCTTAGCTTGTTGACAAACATCACACAATGACTCTACACTAGGCTCAAAAGAGAGTTTATTTTTGCTAAGGAATGTTGAACTATAACAGAAGAGGGATGACCCACACGACTATGCCACCTTGACGATGATGGTTTGGTGACACTCCAAGCTTGCTTATTTGACCATGACGAAGATGATGATATGGGTGGATATAATCCTCCCTCACATTTTCCTGTAAGGATGATTCTCCTTGTTGCAAAGTCCTTGACCACAAAAGAGTAAGGATAGAATATTATAAGAACATTTTTATCAAGGGCAAAGAGATGAACGGAGACAAGATTTTTTGATGCATTGGGGACATGTAAGACATTATTTAGATGTAAATCTTTTAAGGGGGATTTTAACAAGTGAATTTCCAACATGAGTAATGTCCATACCCGAACCACTTGTTGTGTGAACTTGGTCACCTCCGTGGTATCTTTGTCTCGTTGTAAGCTTGTCGAGCTCTCGTGTGATGTGCTCGGTGGCGCCAGAATCTGCATACCAGTTTGTATCAATCCCGTAGGAGTTGGTGACGAGGTGGGCCTTCTTTTCTTGATGGTCCTCATCATACCGATGCCAGCAGGACCTTGCGTCGTTGGCGTGGTATCTGTAGTAGATCTGGCATTCGGTATAGTCCCATTCTTGCTATTATGGATACTTTAGTTGTTGTTGTGGACGTTGTTGATAGCCTTCGTAGCCGCCACCGTGAGCAGGAGAGGGAGTTGCGATCTCTGCGATCACCGCATCCACGCCCCCTGTTTCCTTGCCCACGGCCTCCTCTTTCTCGATACTGCCCACACCCTCTGTATAGAGCATTGGCAGAGGAGTGAAAGTCGTCTAGTCCATCGCCTAGCATCTCCATTCTCCGATCAAAGGCAGAGATCTGCGAGAAGAGATCATCAACTGTGATGGAGTTCTTTATGGCTCCAACTGCTACTACGATGAGATCGTAATCCCGATCGAGTCTAGCCAAAATGTAGTCCACCATCTCCTTGTCACTTACTAGACGACCTACCACAACGATTTCATCTTCGAGGCTCTTCATCTTGGCGATGAACGCATTTCTCGACATGTTTCCCTTCTTGGTGTTGGAGATGGCTATCCTCAGATTAGTTATCTGAGATTGAGACTCTGCAGCGAACAAGGTAGTGAGAGCAATCCAAAGATCATGAATACTCTCCTTATGAATGACTTGTGCTAGAATCTCCTAGGTCAACTAATCGAGCAAATAGCTTAGGACATGTTGGTCCTTTGACAGCCATGAGCCATATAGAGGATAAGCTTCAATGGCCATGTTCTTATCCGCCTTGGTTACTTCCACCGTTTGCGGTGCTGCGGTGTCGCTGCCATCAAGGAGGTCGGTCACTTGTGCTTCTCGCAGTGCCGACATTACTTGTGCCTTCCAAAGGAGGTAGTTCCCCCTCCCAAGCTTTTCTGTTGGTGGTGCGCCAAGAATGAGTACAAGAGCATTTGAGATAGCGGCCATGGCAAAGGTAGGGTTTGGTTTCTGGTTTCGCTAGATGGAAGGGAAGAGTCTAGCTCTGTATACCGTGTAAGATTGATCTGGTTGAAGCTTTTCTACTCCTCCGTAGAGGAGCCACATGGGGTTTTATGGATTGATGATAGGTGCCTTGACGTGGCTTACAAGGAATACCCGATCATCAACGATACAGGTAGTTAAGGGAGATTTAAAGGAAGAGATAGAGTAGGAGTTGAGATTACATACATATAGAACTCTAACTCTAACACCCATAAGACCAGCACACCAGAACAACAATACCGCCGATGAAGAGTAGCATAAATATTTAGAATCCAACCTAAAGACACATGAACGTAGACGAATGACGAACAGATCCAATAAAATCCATCAAGGATACATCCGCCAGAGAAACACCTCCACATGCTCACCAACAATGCTAAACAGGTCACCCGGACGGGGCTAGGCGGGGAGAACCTTATTCCATCTTCAGGAAGCCTCCACCATGTCACCATCCTGAGTAGGACATAAACCCTAACAAATCTCGTTGAAACGTTAAAAAACAAAGCCCTCCCATTGGCAAGGTTTGAGACCCACCGCGCCCAAATGGGCCTAAGGCCACCGAAGACAAGGAAGACCAGCGGCGTCGACGGCAGGAGGTAGAAAACCCCTAACCGGGAGGAGGCGATTGGGTTAGGAGACTCAGTGTGGCCTCATTAAGTTGTATAATACTCCCGTCATTTAATAATGTAGAACATATAGATGTTTTAAGAAGTTAATTTTCACCAACTTTTACTAAGGTTGTAGGTAGAACTATCTATATCTACAATACCAAATATACCAAATATGAAACTAAGTCTTATGACGATTCTAATGATATATGTTTGTCATTCTAGATGTAAATATTTTTCTTCATAATCTTGATCAAACTTTATAAGGATTGACTTTTCAAGAAAATAATATGCACTACATTATGAAATAGAGGGGTACAATTTTTTATTTCACGTGAATCTTTATCGCATTCTAATATTTTAGATACTCTAAGTTGGGTCATTAGTCATTTTCTAGTGCTTCATGGTGTATATGTGCTAAAAACACTATACAGACAAAATAAATAATATGACAAAGCAATTAACAAGTAGAGATAGCATTATGGTGTTCCACACAAAAAATGACAAATGTGTGAATCTAGGAAAAACACTTCAATGAAGGAAACTCACGAGTGCGTGAATAAGTTGCCAAATAACTAAATGAAGTGATATTAGCTAGTACAACCACTTAAGCACCTATGCATTAGGGACTTTTGTTGCTAAACTATTTGATGTGCTTAGACATTTCCAACGCGGACTCTCAAACCTCCCTCATCCGTTCGGACCCCACAAGTCATGCAACAGCGTCCCGCGTCCGTCCGAGGATCACTTCGGACTTACGTTATCCGGCAAACCAAAACCAAACCAGGGGGCTTTGCTAGAATGTGGACACTAGCCACGTAGGACTCTGGCACCATCGGCCCACCCAAAACCGAGGCGGAGCTCATGTATTTCGAGGTTGTGCGGCAAAATCCCTCTTTCTCAACCCTCTCCTCTTTCATCATGCCGCTCTTATGTCGTTGTCATACGGAACCACATGAAATTTTCCGGAGACGATGGTGGTGGAGGATCCTTTGATCGTGGCTGCCTGCAAGGTCTACTCTGCGACACATCAATATCATTGCTCAAACATATGGTAAAGGCAGCGCCCTTTAAGAAGCAGAAGGTCGACAAAAGTGGAGGTCATGGCGGTGGACGTGCACGGGGCAGGCGTGGTGTCGGCGCTGGGTATGGAGTAGGGTAGTTCGGGAATGTTGGGCGCCGTTGCCATCCATTCAAATGCCATCCCATCCGGACCAATACAAGCCTCCCTACTTATATGTGAAGGCAAAACTCTATAGTGAGCCCTCACATGTGCTGGGTACATGCCTTACCTGCCACTTTTCTCGGAGTCTGTAGGACCACAGCTTGTGTGATCGCGGATGTCGGGCGCAGAGCAATTCTGTGCCCGCACGTTGTTCACTTGTATGCCCATAGTGTGCGAGCAATGGCATGGACCAAAATGGCTCAACATTTTGGGCAACATTCACACTTGGTTCCATGAGCACAAACATTTTGAGTCCCACGGTAGTGAACTCATACAATACCATGGTGTGAAGTCTCTCAACCATTCATGGTATATCATCCAAGAGGGCGTGTCTATAATATTTGTTTATTTATTTACACGTTTATGATTAAGAGTTTATATTACATGTTATAACTGCTATGTTACTGAAATATGTGATACATAGGAAAACTCGTAAGCACGCGTGAATGCTAAACAATATAGTTAACATGATTCCCGGTCTTGCCTCTCGGACTAGATCAAGTGTTGTATTTGATCATGTTTTTCGAATCTTTGTATTCAGTTAAGTGTAACGATGATCCTAAGACAACATTGAGAGTATGTTGTTAAGAATTATCATATTGAATTCACCCAACTTGTTTGTTATACTTTGAGATGATATCGTCACAAGTCAATTGATATTACATAGAGAGTTAATATATGCTTTAGTTCATTAGACCATCACATTATCGTAGTCACTTCATGCCTTGTGGTGGACTTTGGGGTTGCTCAAACGCCATCTTTAACATAGTGATCATAACGATAACTTTCAGGTTTATTGGAAAGTGTGACAAGGGGCTAGATAGCTTAAGAGTGGGATTTCCTCCTCCAAAGATGGAGAGATATTCTTAGGACTGTCCCAATGTGACGACATCCATCATCGTCTAGCCACACACGGGTGATAGGGATGCCCAGACATGCCCAGACGGGTGATAGGAGACCGGTATAATGTGCATGAGAATGACTCAAGAGGATACTGATATATCTCACCTCGGGTTTTCTAAAGTATCATGTAGCAAAGGGAATGTCAATTGATAACCAAAAGTTCACTCGAATATCTTTCATGTATCTGTAGGGATCAATATGGATGACCACGGTTCGACTATTTATCATTGAACAAAAGGAAGTTTCATTCATATCTATATTTAATTGAAGCTACAGAGTCACACACTTTGGGGAATCACGATGTGTTGAGTACTAGTGGAGTGAGAGTTCTGAGAAAATATTCTCGGAATAGTTTTTGAAACATAAGAAATAGTTTCTAGAGAATCGTTTCGTGGCTACCAGAAGTGCTTCGGGGAATATCGGGTAATACCAAAAAATGGTATATAGACAGGAAATGTTTCTGGATGTTTTAAATAAATGATAAATTGTTCATATATGGACTACATGGCTTTTAGAATTTATTTAATATCAACGTACTATAAAATAGTAAAAGGCCAACTAGGAAGAGTTAATGGTCCCTAAGACCCATTAGTGGAGGTGCCCGAGGTGGAGGCCCAATTGGGAGGTGGAGTTGGACTCCACCACCTCATAGGTGGATGTAAGGGGAGGGGAAACCCTTCCATGAGTAACCCACCCTCCCCTATCCCCTCAACATATATATACTAGAGGATTTTGGCCTTTGGATATACAAGTTTTGGAGCCTCCTCTGGTCCTCTAGTTCTCGTTCTAATTAAGACTTAATCTAGAGTAGAGCTAGATCTAGGTCTCTCTAATACTCATAATAGCGAAGCCTATTCTTTGTGAGGTTCTATTGTTCTCCTTCTAATTCTCTAGCAATAATTAGCTTTGGATGGCGAAGTGTCACTGGATCGTGAAGCCCGTACACCTGTAATCCATAGAGAGTTCGTGCTTTCGGTCTTCGGTTTGAGGGATCCTTCGTGAATGGTTGGAGGGACTTCATCAGCAATCTACACAAACTCTTTCCCATTGCAACTCGATGTTGGTAAAGATTTGATCTAAAACCCTTACCAGTCTTCATAGTGTTCCTGGGATCATGATCATAGCGCATTTTTTTCTACTATCTTTCCCAATAGTGGTATTCGAGTGATTCTATGAGTAGATGCATGTTTCGATCTACTCCCTCCGTTCCTAAATATAAGTGCTTTTAGAGGTTTCACTACGGGACTACATATGGATGTATATAGACATACTTTATAGTGTAGATTCACCCACTTTGCTCTGTATGTAGTCTTCTAGTGAATTCTCTAAAAAAGACTTACATTTAGAAATAGAGGGAGTAGATCACATGTGATTTTGAGGGTATTGCACAAAATTTTTAGTATCAAATTTGATCTATTGATAAAAAGAATTAAGAACTAGATGAGTTCGAGAGCTTAATAAAATTTTGCGAGTAGAAGATAATATCTATTGTGTTAGATGCAATATTTTACTTGATGTGCTTGTTTGCTTCCTTCAAGTGTTGGTTCGTTTCAGTTACCTGTGATGCAGCTTTGTACAAAGTTCTCACAATCAATTGACTCTAGTTGTCAATGATTCACTAATGGTTCTTTGTGATAAATCATAGTCAAGAATAGTTGTCAGCCCATTGGGAACCGGGGTCCCATGGACCATCCGCCGTTGGCCTTCAGGACGACACTTGGCCAACCCATGGAGGATGGTCCTGTCCCGGCTGCTTCGGAGGGAACCATCTTGCAAGGGGCAAGTCTCGCAAGGCCCCTCCCCTCTGGATCAAGACTTGTCAAGGCTGCCAAGCACCAGATCACCTCAATAAGCTCCCCTCACGAGGCTGCCTCACAAAGCATGTCGCATGACACCAGTCGCGAGACTCCACGTCCATCACATGGATGACGTCCCAATGTCAGGATAAGGATGGCGGGGCATGACTGAAGCCAATTTACATTCTAGTGATAAGGTAGCAGCGGTACATGCCTCCCTCAAAGCAAGTCCCAAAGCATTTCCTCTTTGGTCTAAGGGGACGAAGATGGATCGGTGCGCCAGGGCGGAGGTCATCGCAAGCCTACCAGTGCATTAGGATGACTACTTTATCACACGGAGACCGACTTTTGTCACGATAAGCCTGGGCTCCTGCCCCCCTTAGAATTTCCTCCCTATGGTCACCATTTCCTACTATTTTTTAGGGAAGAGGACCAAGTCACTAAAAAGGGGCATGTCTATTTCCATGTAAGGGGATTGATTCATTCTCCCCCTCATCGTGTACCTCGAGCCACAATCTCTGCACTACATAACAATCCAACATAGGTAGGAGTAGGGTATTACACCATATGGTGGCCCGAACCTGGGTAGCTCGAGCGTCCCCGTCGTGTGCGGTGTGAGTGAGTGCACTGATACGTCTCCGTCGTATCTACTTTTCCGAACTCTTTTGCCCTCATTTTGGACTCTAATTTGCATGATTTGAATGGAACTAACTCGGACTGACGCTGTTTTCAGCAGAATTGCCATGGTGTTGTTTTTGCGCAGAAATAAAAGTTCTCGGAATGACCTGGAAATCTACGCGGATTTCTTGTGGAATATATAAAAAATACTGGCGCAAGATTCAACTGGAGGGACGAAGCCAGGAGCTCACCAGCCCACCAGGCCCGCCCCCCTGGCCGGGCCTGGGAGGCTTGTGAGCCCCCCGGAGCTCCGTCGCCCCCAATTCCAGCTCTATATATCCTCTTTCGTCCAGAAAAAAAATCAAGGAGAAGAGTTCATCGTGTTTTACGATACGGAGGCGCCGCCACCTCCTGTTCTTCCTCTTGAGGGCAGATCTAGAGTCCGTTCTGGGCTCCGGAGAGGGGAAATAGTCGCCATCGTCATCACCAACCTTCCTTCATCGCCAATTCCATGATGCTCTTCACCGTTCGTGAGTAATCTCATCGTAGGCTTGCTGGACGGTGATGTGTTGGATGAGATCTATCATGTAATCGAGTTAGTTTTGGCGGGGATTGATCCCTAGTATCCACTATGTTTTGAGATTGATGTTGCTACTACTTTGCCATGCTTAATACTTGTCACTAGGGCCCGAGTGCCATGATTTCAGATCTGAACCTATTATGTTGTCGCCAATATATGTGTGTTTTAGATCCTATCTTGCAAGTTGTAGTCACCTACTATGTGTTATGACCCGGCAACCCCGGAGTGACAATAGCCGGAACCACTCCCGGAGATGACCATAGTATGAGGAGTTCATGTATTCACCAAGTGTTAATGCGTTGGTCCGGTTCTTTATTAAAAGGAGAACCTTAATATCCCATAGTTTCCATTAGGACCCCACTGCCACGGGAGGGATGGACAATAGATGTCATGCAAGTTCTTTTCCCTAAGCACGTATGACTACATACGGAATACATGCCTACATTAGATTGACGAACTGGAGCGTTACTTATCTCTCCGTGTTATAACTGTTGCATGATGAATCACATCCGGCATAATCATCCATCACCGATCCAATGCCTACGAGTTTTTCCTACTGGTCCTTGCTACATTACTTTGCCGCTACTGCTGTCACTTTGCTGCTACTGGTTAGTGTTGCTACTGCTGCTATCATACTACTTTGCTACTGATACTCTACTGCAGATACTAAATCTTTCAGGTGTGGTTAAATTGACAACTCAACTGCTAATACTTGAGAATATTATTTCGCTTCGCCTTGAGTCGAATCAATAAATTTGGGTTGAATACTCTACCCTCGAAAACTGTTGCGACCCCCTATACTTGTGGGTTATCAAGACCTTTTTCTGGCGCCGTTGCTGGGGAAGCACAACTATATTCTCTGAGTCACTTGGGATTTACGTCTGCTCGTCACTATGAGGAATCCGATAGATCCAAAAACTAAAGTCTTGCCCTCCACTACGAGGACAGGTAAGGAACTGCCATCTAGCTCTGCACTTGATTCACCTAAAGTTATGAGTAAGTTTGCGACACCACCTCCTGCTAGAAATCTTGATATGTCGCATGTGCTTGATGATGCTACTTCTGCTGCCCATGATGCTATGCTTGATACTGCTTTGCCTGATGATGCTATGCTTGATACTGCTTTGCCACTAGGTGCATTCCTTGATGCACAAATTGCTAGAGTTGCTGCTAGATGTGATGATACTTCTCAAACTGCTGATACTATTTAGGTAGAACCTGCTATTTTGCCTGCTAGAACTAGCTCTCCTAGACATGAATTGCCTGATATGCATGAACGTTATGTTATGGAAGGAGAGATAGCTAAGGATTTTCTTGCGTGTAAGCATAGCTATGATGTTGATAAATTACTGCTCAAGTGGAAAGAAAAATCTTTGAACGCTAGGATGAAATACGACCCGAAGTTTGGTACTTTGCCTATCTTTGTGACCGATAAGGATTATGAATTCTCTATCGACCCTGAGTTAATCACTCTGGTTGAATCTGATCCTTTTCACGGTTATGAGTCTGAAACGGTTGTAGACCATCTTACCAAACTGCAAGATATAGCCACCCTATTCACAAGTGAGGAAAAGATCCGCCACTACTATATCCTCAAGCTATTTCCTTTCTCGCTAAAGGATGATGCTAAGACTTGGTTCACTTCTCTTGCTCCTGGGTGCGTGCGTAGCCCCTAGGATATGGTCTACTACTTCTCTGAAAAATATTTCCCTGCCCATAAGAAGCAAGCTACCTTGCAGGAAATATACAACTTTGCTCAAGCTGGAGAAGAGAGTCTCCCACAAGCTTGGGGGAGGCTCGTCCAGCTACTGAATGCTTTGCCTCATCACCCTCTTGAGAAGAATGAAATACTTGATATCTTCTATAATGGACTTACCGATGCTTCTAGAGACCACCTAGATAGTTGTGCCGGTTGTGTTTTTAGGGAACGAACCGTAGAACAAGCTCGGATCCTAAGGAATAACATCTTGTGCAATGAGAATGCTTGGACTATTCCCGAACCACCTCCTAAGCCAACTCCGAAGAAAAGAGGTATTCTATTCCTCAGTCCTGAAGATATGCAAGAAGCTAACAAATCTATGAAAGAGAAAGGCATTAAATCTGAAGATGTCAAAAATCTACCACCTATCGAAGAGATCCATGGTCTTGATAACCCGATACAGGTAGTAGAAGTAAATTCTCTGCGTAGGTTTGATGAGAGTGATATTCCTTTTGATAAACCTGCTAGCCTATGCCTGGATGAATTTGATAACTTTGCTGCCAAACAACAGAGTTTCAATGATTATGTTAGAAGACAATTGGAACAGAATGCTCGAATGTTTAGTCATTTAAGTGCTTGTGTGGACAGAAACGCCAATAATCTTAAGCTTCTGAGTAAACATGCCTCTATGGTTACTACTCAAGTAGAACAAGTACTTAAAGCTCAGAATGACTTGCTCAATGAGTTGAATGACAATTCCATCAGAGTCGTCACTAGAGGCAGTAGAATGACTCAGGAACCTTTGTACCCTGAGGGTCATCCAAAGAGAATTGAGCAAGATTCTCAAGGAGTTAGCATTGATGCACCTAGTTATCCTAGAAAGAAGAAGAAAGATGATAGGAACCTGCACGCTAGGAACCCAGATGCTGATACACCTGAGAATCCAAACGATGTCTTTGTTTCTGATGCTGAGACACAATCTGGTGATGAACATGAGCCTAATGATAATATCAATAGTGATGTTCATGTTGTTGCTCAACCTAGCAATGATAAGGATGTGGAGATTGAACCTGTTGATCTTGATAACCCACAGCCTAAGAATAGAAGATACGATAAGAATGACTTCACTGCTAGGAAGCATGGTAAAGAAAGGGAACCATGGGTTCAGAAACCCATGCCCTTTCCTCCCAAACCATCCAAGAAAAAGGATGATGAGGATTTTGAGCGCTTCTTTGAAATGATTAGACCTATCTTCCTGCAAATGTGTTTGACAGATATCCTCAAAATGTCTCCATATGCTAAGTACATGAAATATATTGTGACTAATAAGAGGAGGATACCGAGGTTGAGATTTCCACCATGCTTGCTAACTATACCTTCAAGGGTGGAACTCCTAAGAAACTAGGTGATCCCGGAGTGCCCACTATACCTTGCTCCATTAAAGGCAACTACATTAGAACTGCTTTATGCGACCTTGGAGACGGTGTTAGTGTTATGCCTCTCTCTCTTTATCGTAGACTTGAATTGGATAAGTTAACACCCACTGAAATCTCTCTGCAAATGGCCGACAAATCAACTGCTTTCTCTATCGGCATTTGCGAGGATGTGCCTGTTGTGGTTGCCAACGATACTATCTTAACAGACTTTGTTATCTTGGATATTCCCGAGGACGATGCCATGGCGGTCATCCTTGGAAGACCCTTTTTAAACACTGCAGGGGCTGTTATAGATGCAACAAAGGCAATGTCACCTTCCATGTCAACGGTAATGAGCATACGGTGCACTTTCCGAAGAAACAATATCGAGCACATTGCATCAATGCTATCGAAAAAACTTCATCGATTCTTATTGGGAGCTTTGAATGCCCTATACCTCCTGTCAAGATGAAGTATGATTTTCTTGTTGGGGAGATACACATCCCCATTGAGGTAACCTAGTGACTGTTCAAAAATTCTCCGTTCTCTTTTGCGATTCGAAAAGGTTTGTCAAGAAGACTTGATAAACCTCATTGACGGATTTCTTTCGACGATCATGAGATAGATGAATCGAGGAGTCACAAACCTATGTTCCAAGCTTTCACCTTCGGTTGCTTAGAAGAAAAATGATAGATTTTGTTTAGTTTTCCCAGTTTTCTATTTTAGCGTCCCATGGAAAAGTACCCCGAAAATAAAAGTTCTCCGAACGTCCTGAAAATCAAGTATGATTTTTTCTAGAATTTTTGAAAAATACTGAGACGAAGAGCTAGTCTGGGGGATGCGCCAGTGGGTCACAAGCCCAGGAAGCCCGACCACCCCCCTGGCCGGGACTGGCAGGCTTGTGGGGCCCACATGCACCCCCTCCACACATTCTAGCTCTCATCCACTTCTCCTACCTCTAGAAAAATTCATTTTGCAGCTCAAACCCGTGTTCTTGCTCCTCTTGCTGGGATTTTTGATCTCCTTGCTCAAAGCACCATTCTCCGAACTGTTTTGGGGAAATTACTCCTTGGTAAGTGACTCCTCCACTGGTCCAATTAGTTTTTGCTCTAGTGCCTTATACTTCGCATATTTTTTCTGCATTGGTGACCATGTTCTTGAGCTTTGCATGCTAATTCTAGCTGATTCCAAGTAGTTTTGATGCGTAATATGGCATCTAGGAACTTGTGGGAGCAGTTGCTACGAGTTTAGTTGAGCCTTGTTCATTCTTCCTTTGGGTCACTGAAAATTTCAGTGAAGGGAAATGTTCAGGAGAAAATATCATGGTGGTTCCCCAAGCAAGAGAGGCCCCCGTCTTGCGATTCGGGAGCCCGATCCTTACCAACCGAGGAACGCACCAGTACAACCATCTGAATGGCCTTGTGATGAATTCATGATTGAGGTAGGTTTCAAAGACGAGTTTGATACACTTGTTCACAACGTCGGACTCGAAGAATTCATCTCCGATAAATGTGAACAGTATGTTATGCTCACTGCCTCTTTTGTTCATAGATTCAAACTTTCAGTTGGCCGTGATACATCCGTACTGTTTGATCTCTATGACAAATCGTATACCATGGATTTAGAGGATTTCAATAGAATTTGCAAGATACCTATTTGGGGTAGTCTCAATGATCCTCCTAAATCTTCGGTTAGAGATTTTTTCTCTAGTATAACTGTTGGAGAAACTAGAGATATTACGCAGGCTACCATGGGAGCATTTATTTTCCTACATTGCATTACTTTTCCCTCTTCATAGGCAGATGCATTAATGGCAAGATTGATCATTGTCATCTTTGCGCACCAGACCTTAGTATTCTTAAGAGCGCAGTAACGGGTGATAGAAGTTTCAACATGGGAGCTATAATAGCAAGGAGGCTGAATAATAATGCTAATGAAGGGGATTTATTTGGTGGGATCTATGCCACTCGCATAGCAAATTTCCTTGGAGTACCCATCCGCGAAGGAGATCCCCCACTCCATACAGCTTTCCTTAACAGCGTCACTTTGACACGCTACCAGTTCCTTGAGAGGGATGATGAATCCTTCCTATACCGTTTAATATTTAACCGGCAGCGTGTTTTCCATATTACCCTTCCTTCCCCTGCCTTCTTTGACTTTTAGGTGAAACGAAGATATTACATAACCAGAGGAGAGGCAGAGGAGTATGAGAGGGAGGCAAAGGCTGCTCGTCTCCGAGAGGCAGCTAATCAGGCAGTGGCTGCAGCGCTCCCGTACAACCCCAGTTATGATTTCGGATATCGCTCGGACCATCCTTGGGAGTAGACCAACTTAGGCCAAAAGCCTAAGCTTGGGGGAGTACGTGTTTCTCACTGACTTTACATTCTTGCTTATGCTTTCATTTTGTTAGTCGGTGTTCACACTTTGCCACTGTATCATTCATGCTAGTTTATTTTCTTTTTATCGTTTTCTTTTCGTGTGTCTGTCTAGTTCGAGAAAACCCAAAAATATTTTCTTGTTCTTCTTCTGCTTGTTGGGAGCTTTCCCATGTAATAAGTTTTCTTTTTCTTTGGGTCAAGGTAGAAGATCATGGTCACAATGTTCAGTGGCTCTCGCATGCATATCTGCTTATCTTTTAAAGAGCCATATTACTTTGTCTTCTCCTTTGTGTTTGTCTACAGATTCCAGCTTAGTCCAATGCACGAGCACTCTTATTATTGTTCACATCATTCGGTCGTGCAAGTGAAAGGCAATAATGACGATATATGATGAAGTGACTGAGCCTGGAAAAGCTGGTATGAACTCGATTTATTTTGTTTTTGTAAATATGACTAGCTCATCGTTCCTGATTCAGCTTTGTTGTGAGAGAAACATGTTTGCAATGACAACTTAGAGATCATAGTTGCTGATGCCATGCTTAATTAGCTAGGAGCTTATAATGGTTTGTCTTGGATGCCCACATGAATGTTGAGATGACTATGATGTAGTATGATAGGATGGTATCCTCCTTTGAATGATTCAAGTGGCTTGACTTGGCGCATGTTTACGCATGCAGTTGAAACAAAATCAACATAGCCTCTATGATATTCATGTTCATGGTGATTTATGTCCTACTCATGCTTGCACTCAATGTTAGTTAATCTCAATGCATTTTGATGAATGTTGTCGCTCTCTAGTTGGTCGCTTCCCAGTCTTTTGCTAGCCTTCACTTGTACTAAGCGGGAATACTGCTTGTGCATCCACTTCCATAAACCCAAAGTTGTTCCATATGAGTCCACTATACCTACCTATATGCGGTATCTACCTGCCGTTCCAAGTAAATTTGCACGTGCCACTCTCTAAACCTTCAAGAAATAATCTGTTTTGCATGCCCGAACCGCTCATGTGGTGACATGGGGCTATCAGTATCTTCATGCTAGGCGTGTTATCCTCGATATGTGTTTATTCACTATCATTTACGAGAAAGGGGCCGGTAATTGGAATGCCCAGTTCCATGCTCAAATCGAAAAGATAATTGCAAACAAAACTCCCCCTGGATTGATGTTGGTATGGACGGTACCCGAGGATTCGGCTAGCTGTGGAGTGTGATTGATTGGTGGTGGGGGAGTCAAAACTTTACTTTTCTGTTTGGGAACCGCCTATAGCATGTGTAGCGTGGAAGATGGTGAGAACTCTTAGTCATTGCGTTGACAATGAAAGCATGCCACCCAAAATTATTATCTCAGTTTTCAAAGCTTGAGCTCTGGCACCTCTGCAAATCAATGCTTCCCTCTGCGAAGGGCGTGTCTATTTATTTTCCTGTTGAGTCATCATCCTGTTGAAAAAGCACCAATTAGAGAGCACCTCTGTCATTTTTATGCTTTTCTTTTAACTGTGTTGAGTATGACCGTGACTGGATCTTTTTTGCCATGAATTACAATGTTTAGTCAGCCCTTGGTCTTTGAAGGTGCTCTGCATTTATGTCTTGCGGTCTCAGAAAGAGCTAGTGAGATACCATCTGTTCGTACTGCTTCATGATTGTTTTGATTGAAGTGTTGACGTTTGAGACTTATTATTATTTGCTCGCTAGTTGATTATGCCATTGATATGAGTTTACCGTGAGACCTAGATGTCATTTGCTTTTGTGGTTTGCTTGTGATCTTGCTGAAATTTTGGATACGAGTTAGGCATAATTGCAACAACAAGATCAAACAGAGTTCGTCAAAGTTTTTCTTTTGTCTCTTTCAGTTTGTCAACTAAATTGCTTGAGGACATGCAAGGCTTTAAGCTTGGGGGAGTTGATACGTCTCCGTCGTATCTACTTTTCTGAACTCTTTTGCCCTTGTTTTGGACTCTACTTTGCATGATTTGAATGGAACTAACCCGGACTGACGCTGTTTTCAGCAGAATTGCCATGGCGTTGTTTTAGCGCAGAAATAAAAGTTCTCGGAATGACCTGGAAATCTACGAGGATTTTTTGTGGAATATATAAAAACTACTGGCGCAAGATTCAACTCGAGGGACGGAGCCAGGAGCTGACAAGCCCACCAGCCCACCCCTGGCTGGGCCTGGCAGGCTTGTGAGCCCTTGGAGCTCCGCGCCCCCAATTCCAGCTCTATATATCCTCTTTCGTCCGGGAAAAAATCAAGGAGAAGAGTTCATCGCGTTTTACGATACGGAGGCACCGCCACCTCCTGTTCTTCCTCTCGAGGGCAGATCTGGAGTCCGTTCTGGGCTCCGGAGAGGGGAAATCGTCGCCATCGTCATCACCAACCTTCCTTCATCGCCAATTCCATGATGATTTTTACTGTTCGTGAGTAATCTCATCGTAGGCTTGCTGGACGGTGATAGGTTGGATGAGATCTATCATGTAATCGAGTTAGTTTTGACAGGGATTGGTCCCTAGTATCCACTGTGTTCTAAGATTGATGTTGCTACTACTTTGCCATGCTTAATGCTTGTCACCAGGGCCCGAGTGCCATGATTTCAGATCTGAACCTATTATTTTGTCGCCAATATATGTGTGTTTTAGATCCTATCTTGCAAGTTGTAGTCACCTACTATGTGTTATGACCCGGCAACCCCGGAGTGACAATAGCCGGAACCACTCCCGGAGATGACCATAGTATGAGGAGTTCATGTATTCACCAACTGTTAATGCGTTGGTCTGGTTCTTTATTAAAAGGAGAACCTTAATATCCCGTAGTTTCCATTAGGACCCCGCTGCCACGGGAGGGATGGACAATAGATGTCATGCAAGTTCTTTTCCCTAAGCACGTATGACTACATACGGAATACATGCCTACATTAGATTGACGAACTAGAGCTAGTTACTTATCTCTCCGTGTTACAACTGTTGCATGATGAATCACATCCGGCATAATCATCCATCACTGATCCAATGCCTACGAGTTTTTCCTACTGGTCCTTGCTACGTTACTTTGCCGCTACTGCTGTCACTTTGCTGCTACTTGCTACTGTTGCTACTGCTGCTATCATACTACTTTGCTACTGATACTCTGCTGCTGATACTAAATCTTTCAGGTGTGGTTGAATTGACAACTCAACTGTTAATACTTGAGAATATTCTTTCGCTTCCCCTTGAGTCGGATCAATAAATTTGGGTTGAATACTCTACCCTCGAAAACTATTGCGATCCCCTATACTTGTGGGTTATCATGCACCCGTCGTGATCTCACCATAGTTTTGTTGGGTCATAGGTTGCCAAGAAAATCCCCAAAGTGTTTGAACCCTGGTTCTTGAGAGAGTTTCTCGGACGCAGATCCTAGACTCCGTCATTTGGCACGCCATGTATGAGACTTGCCAACTTCACGCATTTGACTTCGACGTCAACATCGACATCGATGAAGCCGCCGCTCGCGAGGAACGCGATGTGCGTCGGGTGGCCGCCAGGGCCCATGCGGTGCCCACCGTACGAGGTGCCCTGAAGCGGCTCTCTCGCGCCGCCACCGAACCCGTTGGGGAGTGAGTGGCCCCTTTGTTCACCCGTCGCTAAACAAGCAGGCGCATGTCCGCTCCGCCACCGCCTCCTCGCTTGTGCGTCACGACCCTCCCGCTCCACATGTCGTGCTGCTCATTGCACATGAGCTACTGCCCAACCGCCCCACCGAGGACAACTACGATGCCTCGCCCAAGGGCATCACAGAACTCGTTAACACCGCATGTGATGGGTAGGCGCCCTCCCGCTCACTGCCTGCTCTACTGTCGCACGTCGACCGGGCCGGGCACAACGCTCCTCCTCCTCCGGCATGCGATGCGGCCGAAAGACGTCCTATGGCACATGCTCCAAAGTTGTCCCACGGGTTGTCTGTGTCGGCTGGGGATGGCAACAACTACGAGATCATCCGCCGCGTGCCCCCGGACGCGTGTGTGGTCCTTGAGAAGGAGCGCAATCATTAGGATCGCGTTCTCCATGATGTTGCCCCGATGGGGTGAAGAACCGCGCGACCCTTGATGGAGGCGTCTTCACCATCGACGACTACCTGGCTCTCGCGCCCGCGCTATGCCATGTGGTGTAGCCCGAGAAGTTCAAGCCAGGGCTCCCTCCCTGCTACAACGGTAGCGCAAACCCTACAAAGTTCCACCTGCTCGACACCATCAACGTCCAGGCTACAAAGGGGGAGAACCGGGTCATGGCGAACTGGTTTCACATGGCCCTTAAAGATGCTACATGCGCATGGCTCATGACCCCCCCCGGCATCCATATCTTCATTGGAGGACCTATGCAAATAGTTCGTTGCCAACTTCATGGGCACGAGAAACCATCCCCTCATGCTCAACAACCCGCGGTCCGTGCGCCAGTGCCACGGCGAGCCCCTTCGCAAGTTCATCCAACGCTTCAGCTAGGTGCGGAAAAGGAGCCTGGAGGCTTCCGATGTCGTGATCGTCTCTGGCTTCACCAATGGCGTCACATACATGACAATGTGCGAGACGCTCTTTGTCAGGGAGGAGCTCAACTCCACAATAGAGTTGTTCGTCCTCGCCGACCATTGTGCCAAGGCCGAAGAAGGACGCCTTTTCCTCCACAACAACCCTCACACTAAGCCCGGCGCGACGAAGTCCAACGGCAAGGACACAAAGTGCAAGTGCTCTACTGTGCTCCCAGCGGAGCGGGACTACAAGCATGACCCCTACCGCGCCAGGATAAAGGAGGACAACCATCCTCTTTGCGCCTACCACAATGTGAACTCCCACAACACTGAAGACTGCTATGAGCTCAAAATGCTTCATGAGGGCCACATCGAGCGCCGCGACAACTGCAAGGAGTGCAACAAGGGCCATCGTGGCGGAAACGGAGGTGGTCGCTTGGGCGGCAACAAGACAAGATTATTGAATCTTCGTCAAAGATCAGCAACAAGACTGGAAATTTTTCTGATAATTGTTTGCAAAATTAATCTGGAAGTTTCTACACCGGTTGTAGGAACACTAGTTAAAGCTTGTAACTAAAATGCATAGATTGGGAAAGGTTATTGAATGATACGTTTCCAACGTATCTATATTTTTTATTGTTTCATGATATTATATTATCAATCTTGTATGTTTTTTTTAGACTAACCTCTTAACCCGATGACAGTTTCTTTTTTTGCTTGTTTTTACTTTTCTGGAAATCAATACCAAACGAAGTCCGAACACGATGAAATTTTACGATGATTTTTTCTGGACAAGAAGGGATCCTAGAAGGTTCTGGAGGATGCCATAAGTGTTACGGGAGAGACACAAACACGCAGGGCGTGACCCAAGGAGGCTAAGCGTGCCCGATGAGCACATGACTCCAACGCAACTCCATTTGACCTAATTCCACCTCTATTAGTTCCCAAACATCCCCATACCAACAAATACACACCTGAAACACTTTTTCCACTATCGCAAGCCTCTGTTCTTCCGCGATCCCATATGGAGGCCTTTTCCAGTACTCTATCATAGGGGGAATCGATCATGGTGGGCCTCTACATCAACCTTGGTATCCTACTGATGCGTGCGTAGTTCACCATAGACCTACGGGTCCATAGGTAGTATCTAGATGGATTCTTCTCTCTCTTTGATCTTCAATGCCATACCATCTGAAAGGATCGATATGGTTGACTAGAGGGGGAGGTTGAATAGGCAACTATAAATTTTTAATATTTTCTTATAACAAATTAAGTTTAGCAACAAATAGGTTGTCTAGATATGCAACTAAGAGAGCAAGCTATATGATGCGAACAACAACAATAGTAAGCAAGAAGTAAATACAAGTAAAGGTACGAAATAACCACAAGTGGATCCGATGAATAAGAGGATGTGTTTTTGAAGTTCCTTCCCTTTGAGGGGAAGTACGTCTCTGTTGGAGCGGTGTGGAGGAACAATGCTCCCCAAGATGACACTAAGGACACCCTATTCTCCTCACGCCCTCACACGATGCGAGGTGTCGTGATTCCACTAAGTGGTGCCCTTGAAGGCGGCGATCATACCTTTACAAACATGGTTGGCGCTCTCTCCACAACTTAAATGGAGGCTCCCAACACACCATGAAGATTCACCACAATGGAATATGGCTTCTAGGTGACCTCTTCCGTCTAGGGTGCTCAAATACCCAAGAGTAACAAAATCCACATAAGAAAGTATGAGGGAATCAATTTTCCTTTGGTGGAAGTGTAGATCAAGATCTCCTCCTTCAATCCCTAGCAAGAAAACAATTTTGGTGGCTAGAGAGAGAGATTCGGCAAGAAAGCTTGGAGTGCATCAATGGTGGAGAGAGAGAGAGAGGTAAGAGATAAGATAGAGGTGGAATAACCACCCCTTTATATAGGCCCCCCACTTTCCAAATATTACAACCATTTTACATGGCAACGGTACAACCGATGAAGCACGCGATACAACCCGCACGACTAGTATATATAACCGCCCAACCAATGCCCAACCACCGGACCATAACAGAAATGTGGCCGGTGGTCCCCTCAACTTGAGCGCAGGACACGGCAAAATCCCAAGCAATATAACCACTTGGAACACCAGTAGTACCGGTCTATATAAAATAACGGTACAACCGGTCCACGTATGCCCAACATCCGGAGCTCAACAGAACCGTGTCCGGTTGAAGCCCGGTGCTGGGCCGGTTCAGCCGTCTAGGTCTGCCACCCTGGGTCACCCAACTATTGGCGGTACAACCGCCCCGGGGGCAGTGGTACAACTGGCAAGCCTGGAAGGAAAGAGGGGCCTCTCTCTCTGTGATGCGAAGGAACGAGTTGCGTGCATAAGAATGTGAGAGAGAATTGATTCACCCAAGAACTTCTAATGAGGATTTTCTCTTAATAGTATGGGATCCCTATGACCAAAGAGAACAAACACGTAGAGAACACCGTCTTTGTTATTTTCCGTTTGGAGGGAATACCTAACTGTCTTGTGTCTGACACATGATACTTGAACAACTTGACACCCGGTTAGATAACATAGTGAGGTGTCATCATCACCAAAACACTTAAGGTAAGAGAATGCCCTTACAATCTCCCCCGTTTTGGTGGATGATGACAACAACACGATTTGCATTGATGGTCTCTAAAATAAAAGTGGAGCTCCCCCATGTTGTGTGCCCCAAATGAGACAAGTACATGAATTGGAGCTCCCCCTTGATTATGGAGACCAACCAATGGGTACATAGAGGGAATAATCATTAAGGAGCGATTGTACGAGATAACAAGTAGAGCTTAACTACAATGGTAAGAATAAACTCAGTCTTTACTGAAACGCGAAAAGTCTTCACATAAGAAAGGTTCATGGCCGACTAAAAGCAAATAAGAGTTCAACTGGGAAGAAAAACGAAAGACACGATGACAACGAAAGCCCCCCATGCAAATCCAGTCATAATATAGCTATCTCCCCCTTTGGCATCAGGACACCAAAAATAAAAAGAGTGATGCTAATGCCTCGGTGCTTACTAGAGCTCGTCAGATCCGTCAGTCTCCTCAGAATCACCACTAGCACACCCATCATCATCATCACCATCATCGCATCATCATCAGCAGCAGCAGAGGAGGAGGCAGCAGGCTGACCCAAGATCTCATCATCAGTCCAAGTGCTATGTGCACAGATGCACTGCTCCTCAGGAGCGATGGTCTTCTCAGAACCACTAGCAGCCTCAAGCTGGAGAGCCCGCATAATCCGAATATGTCTGCATTTGGCAAGTTTCTCGTCGACATGGGCTTCATAGAGCTTCTTCTGAACATGAGTCTGGAGGCAGAAGGTCTTCTTTAATTTGTAGGAGAGCTTGGAGACCCAAGATGGCGCGACTTCTGCAGGAAGCTCAAAATCATCGTCACTGGAAGTAGCAAAGACATCCTCGGGGTCGGCAGTGGGGAAGCGAGGTGCAAGATGCTTCTTATTTCGGAGTTGCCTGACCTCATGCTCAATGAGCTTGTGTGGAGAAGTGAGAGGCTCGCCAGGCCTACGAGTTGCCCATACAGATTTGAGGAAACACATGATGAAAGGAGCATAGGTGGGGACCTTTCTGAAAAGACCGTGGAGTACATCTCCTCCCCCAACCAGTTGGAAGCATCAAATGTAGCCCGAGAGCGAGCTTCAATCTGCATGGCAACTAGCATATCAACAATGTATCCATGAATATCATCTTGATTTCCAACCTTGGGAAGAAGAAAATTCTGGAAAACACGATGCGAAATATCATAGACCTGCTGCACGTCCTTAGAGGTTCAAGGAACCCCACGCTCGTGAATGTACAACGGGGCTAACTTCACCTTATCCATAGGAGTAGCCCGATCATGAGGACGGATGCCGCCATTCCGAGTGAGGCTAGTATCATCATAACCGAGTGCATTGCAAAAGTCACGCCACGGGACCTAGAAAATCTCATCATGACACATGAAGTTAAGGGTATGGGTTTCATAAGTGCCAAAGTGAACATTGGCATAGAATTGGTGAATGAGCTGCACATCAAAGGGACAGTTGATAGTCATGAGCTTGATCAAGTCAAAGTCTTCACTAGTGCTAATGCCTCTCCAAAGTAATCCATGTTGTTCTCCAGTGCTCAATGTCAATTTTCCATTGCTTAGCAAACTTGTTCTTGTGATGGTCATAGAGCTCATGCACGATCCACATTCGTAACTCATTCTGGAACTCATGGCTGGTCCATGTGGGAGCAATGGGGACCTCATAAGGATTTCAGAAACGAATCCGCTCACAGTCAACTTGCTTCCAAGAGTGTATAGATGTGGAAGTTTTTTTGCTTGGCAGCCAAGGACTTCTCACAGTGAGTTGGCTTGGTAGAAATCACAACTTCCTCTTGCACAAGGTCATCAATGAGCCTACACCTGCGAGCTCGTTTCTTGGACTTCTTCCCAAGAGCAGAACGAGAGCAAGAGCCACCTATAGACACACACAAAAGGAGCACACTACAGAAACCTAGAAAAGATGAGAGGATTATATGCAAAAGTAGGAATAAATTATAATCAGTGGAGCAGGAATCAGGGAGTGCGGTTAAACCGGTCACCCAAGAGGTTGTACCAGTTGTGCCGCTGCTGGGGGACCGGTGCATGTGGATTTGAGGATTATGATACGTCTCCAACGTATCTATATCTTTTGATGGTTCCATGCTATTATCTTGTCAAACTTTGGATGTTTTGTATGCCTTTTATATCTTTTTTGGGACTAACTTATTAACTCAGTGCCAAGTGTCAGTTCGTGTTTTTTCCGTGTTTTTGACCCTTTTCAGAGGAGAATATTAAACGGAGTCCAAACGGAATAAAACCTCCGAAAAGATTTTTTCCAGAACAGAAGATCCGTAGGGAGCTTGAGAACCAAGGCAGAGGGCACCGGGGGAGGCCACAAGCCCCCTAGGTGCGGACAGGGGGGCCCTTGCCTAGTACGCTTGTGCCCCCCCTGTGGCTCCTCTGGCCTACTTCTTCCGCCTATAAATCCCCGAAAAATCCAAAACCACGGGAGAGATCCACGAAAATACTTTTCTGCCGCCGCAAGCTTCTGTCTCCGCAAAATCCCATCTGGGGCACGTTCTGGTGGCCTGTCGGAGGGGGGATTCGGATACGGAGGGCTTCTTGATCAACACCATTTCCTCTCCGATGATGCGTGAATAGTTCACCATAGACCTTTGGGTCCATAGCTAGTATCTAGATGGCTTTTTCTCTCTCTTGGATCTTCAATACAAAGTTCTCCATGATCTTCATGGAGATCTATCCGATGTATTCTTCTTTTGCGGTGTGTTTGTCGAGATCCGATGAATTGTGGATTTATGATCAGATTATCTATGAATCTTATTTGAGTTTCTTCTGATCTTTTATATGCATGATTTCATATCCTTGTAATTCTCTTCGAGTTGTGGGTTTTGTTTGGCCAACTTGATCTATGATTATTGCAATGGGAGAAGTGCTTGGTTTGGGGTTCATACCGTGCGGTGACCTCACCCAGTGACAGAAGGGGTAGCGAGGCACGCATCATGTTGTTTCCATCAAGGGTAAAAAGATGCGGTTTATATCTATTGCATGAATTTATCCCTCTACATCATGTCATCTTGCTTAAGGCGTTACTCTGTTCGTCATGAACTCAATACACTAGATGAATGCTCGATAGCGGTCGATGTGTGGAGTAATAGTAGTAGATGCAGAAAGTATCGGTCTACTTGTCTCGGACGTGATGCCTTTATGTATGATCATTTCCTTAGATATCGTCATGACTTTACGTGGTTCTATCAATTGCTCGACAGTAATTCGTTCACCCACCATAATATTTGCTATCTTAAGAGAAGCCCCTAGTGAACACTATGCCCCCCGGGTCTACTTCACATCCTATTTTTAGCTCTACACTTTTACTTTGTTGCACTTTCCGCCTTCAGATCTCACCTTGCATTCAATCGTGAAGGGATTGACAACCCCATTGTAGCATTGGGTGCAAGTTTGCTCTTTTTGCGCAGGTACATTGGTGCCTCATCTTGATACTCCTACTGGATTGATACCTTGGTTCTCAAACCGAGGGAAATACTTACTGCTACTGTGCTGCATCACCCTTTCCTCTTCAAGGGAAAAAACCAACGCAAGCTCAAGAGGTAGGAAGAAGAATTTCTGGCTCCGTTGCCGGGGAGCATCAAGTGAAGCTTATCCAAGTAAGTGTCGCAAACTCATCTCTTCCATTTACTTTTTTTTGCCTCTCGTTTTCCTCTTCCCCACTTCTAAAAAACAAAAATTTACAAAAATATTTGCCTTTTTTGTTCGCCCTTTTCTTTCGCTTGTTTTCTGTTCACTTGTTTGCTTGTCTGCTTGCTGAAGTCACCATGACGGAAAACACCAAACTTTGTGACTTCTCGAATACTAATAATAATGATTTTATTAGTACTCCGATTGCTCCTGTGACTAGTGCGGAATCATATGAAATCAATGCTGCTTTGCTGAATCTTGTTATGAAAGAGCAATTCTTCGGCCTTCCTCGTGAAGATGCCGCATCCCATCTTAATACCTTCATTGAGTTATGCGATATGCAAAAGAACAAAGATGTGGATAATGATGTGATTAAATTAAAGCTATTTCCGTTCTTATTGCGAGATCGAGCAAAAACTTGGTTTTCATCTTTGCCCAAAAATAGTATTAATTCTTGGAACAAGTGCAAAGATGCTTATATATCCAAGTATTTTCCGCCGGCTAAGATTATCTCTCTCCGTAATGATATCATGAATTTTAAGCAAATTGATCAAGAACATGTTGCACAATCTTGGGAGATAATGAAATTGATGATTAGAAATTGTCCCACTCATGGCTTGAGTCTTTGGATGATTATACAAATCTTCTACACTGGTTTGAATTTTTCTTCTAGAAATATCTTGGACTCCGCCTCCGGTGGAACTTTCATGGAAATCACATTAGGAGAAGCCACAAAACTCCTAGACAATATCATGACAAACTATTCTCAGTGGCACACTGAAAGGTCACATACTAGTAAAAAGGTACACACTATAGAAGAAAATAACTCGTTGAGTGCTAAGATGGATGAGTTAATGAAAGTGTTTGCTAGTAATGGTTATCCTTTAGATCCAAATGATATGCCCTTGTATTCCTTGATTGAGAGTAGCAATGAAAGCTTAAATTTCTTGGTGTCACTCCCATTGAATCCTTGTTTTGTAGTGTCAAACCTAATGATGATGGGGCTGGATATGAATCCACCTTGGTTGAAAAACTCCCCAATGATTCGGAGTCTATCTATCTTGATGCTAAAATCATTGAAAGTGGAGTAGAGGATATCAAAACTTTGAGTAGTAATGAAACTACCACTTTGGATTTCAAGGAATTCAATTATGATAGTTGCTCTTTGATTGAATGTATTTCCTTTATGTAATCCATGCTAAACTCTCCACACGTTTATAGCCAAAACAAGGCCTTTACGGATCATATCGTCAATGCTATGATGAAATCTCTTGAAGAGAAACTTGAATTGGAAGTTTCTATTCCTAGAAAACTTCATGATGAGTTGGAACCTACTATCAAAATCAAGATCAAAAACTAGGAATGCAATGCTTTGTGTGATTTGGGTGCTAGTGTTTCCACGATTCCAAAGTCTTTATGTGATGTTCTACGCTTTAATGAGATTGATGAGTGCTCTCTTAATTTGCATCTTGTGGATTCTACTGTTAAGAAACCTATGGGAAGGATCAATGATGTTCTTATTATTGCAAATATGAACTTTGTACCCGTAGATTTCATTGTGCTTGATATTGATTGCAATCCTACATGTGCTATCATTCTTGGTAGACCTTTCCTAAGTACTATTGGTACTGTCATCGATATGAAGGAAGGGAATATTAGATTCCAATTTCCATTAAAGAAGGGCATAGAACATTTTCCTACAAATAAAATAAGATTGCCTTATAAATCCATGACGAGGGCTACTTTTGGTTTGAGTACCAAAGACGACGATACATGATTCTATCACCTTTTGCCTAGCTAAGGGCGTTAAACAATAGCGCTTGTTGGGAGGCAACCCAATGAATTTATCTTTTATTTTTTGCTTCTGTTTTGTTGCGTACACACCATCATAATTCTGTTATGATTGTGTCTTTTGTGTTTCTTCTTGTGTTTGAGCCAAGTAAAACCTTTATGACTAGTTTGGTGATGGTTGTTTGATCATGCTGGAAAAAGACAGAAACTTTTCGCTCATGAAATTATTTTTCATTTTTATCCAAACAGAGCTTTTGAGTTGATTCTTTTTTCTGCTGGTTGATATGCCAATTGCCCAAACTATCGTAATTTTTCAGAAGTTTTGAGATAACAGAGTATACGAAGTATACAGATTGCTACAGACTGGTTTGTTTTTTACAGATTTTGTTTTTGTTGTGTTGATTGCTTATTTTGATGAAACTATGGATAGTATCGGGGGGTATTAGCCATGGAAAAGTGAGAATACAATAATATAACACCAATATAAATAGAATTCAAGTTTGCTACAGTACCTCAAGAGGTGGTAGTTTGTTTTCTTGTGCTAATGATATCACGAGTTTCTGCTTAAGTTTTGTGTTGTGAAGTTTTCAAGTTTTGCGTGATGTTCTCATGGACAAAGGGATAAAGAGTGGAAAGAGATTAAGCTTGGGGATGTCCAAGGCATCCAAAGCCAAATTCAAGGACATCAAAAAGCCTAAGTTGGGGATGCCCCGGGAAGGCATCCCCTCTTTCATCTTCAATCCGTCGGTAACATTACTTGGAGCTATATTTTTATTCACCACATGATATGTGTTTTGCTTGGAGCATCGTGTATTATAGGAGTCTTTTCTTTTTGTTGTGTCACAATCATCCTTGCTTCACACCTTTTGAGAGAGACATGCACTCATCGTGAATTTTCTAAAATACTCATTGCGATTCGCTTATATCTTTTGAGTTAGGCAATTTAGCTCACATGTGCTTCACTTATATCTTTTGAGCTACATAACTTTGCTCTAAGTGCTTCACTTAGATCTTTTAGAGCACGGCAGTGTCATATTTTGGAGAAATAAGAACTCTCAATCTTCACTTATATCTTTTTGAGAGTGCTCTCCCTGAGTAACTTGGTAGTTGGCTTATGCTATGAAAGTAGTCCCAAAGGTGATAGGCACCCAAAGAAGATACAATAAAACTTCCATATTCATGTGCATTGATTAGAAAGAGAAGTTTGATTCCTCTCAATTAGTTTTGAGACACGGATTTGGTAATATTAAGAGTTATGTTAGTAGGGTGTTGTGAATCTAGAAATACTTGTGTTGAAGTTAGTGATTCCCGTAACATGCACGTATGGTGAACCGCTATGTTAGGAAGTCGGAGCATACTTGATTCATTGATTGTCATCCTTTGTGTTGCGGTCGGGATCACGCGATGGTTAACACCTACCAACCCTTCCCCTAGGAGTATGCGTTTAGCACTTTCTTTCGATTGCTAATAAAAACTTTCGCAATAAGTATGTGAGTTCTTCATGACTAATGTGAGTCCATGGTATAGATGCACTTTCACCTTCCACCATTGCTAGCCTCTCTAGTACTGCGCAACTTTCGCCGTTGCACAAACCCACCATATGCCTTCCTCAAAACAGCCACCATACCTACCTACTATGGCATTTTCATAGCCATTCCGAGATATATTGCCATGCAACTCCCACCGTTCCATCTCATGACTTGTGCCGTCACTTACATATTTCCATTGCATGATCGTAAGATAGCTAGCGAGTCATACGCTAAGCTAGATCGTTGCACATCCCAGTACACTACCGGAGGCATTTCCTATAAGAATCATCGTTGTTCTAAGCTTTGAGCTGTGAGTAAATAAAAGTGTGATGATCATCATTATTAGAGCATTGTCCCATGTAAGGAAAAATAAAAAAAGAGGCCAAATTTGCCCACAAAAAAATTATGGAAAGAGGCCAAAGAGCCCAAACAAAAAAAAGAGAGAAAAAGAGAGAAGGGACAATGCTACTATCTTTTTCCACACTTGTTCTTCATAATAGCACCATGTTCTTCATGATTGAGAGTCTCTTGTTTTGTCACCACCATATGCTAGTGGGAATCTTCATTATATATCTTGGCTTGTATATTCCAATGATGGGCTTCCTCAAAATTGCCCTAGGTCTTCGTGAGCAAGCAAGTTGGATGCACACCCACTAGTTCTCCTTTTGAGCTTTCACATACTTATAGCTCTAAGTGCATCCATTGCATGGTAATCCCTACTATTTCACATTGATATTTGTTGATGGGCATCTCCATAGCCCTTTGATACGCCGAGTCGATGTGACCATCTCCTCCTTTTTGCTTCACAACCTTCACCACACTCCATTCCACCTATAAGTGCTATATCCATGGCTCACGGTCACGTATTGCGTGAGAGTTGAAAAATGTTTGAGAAAGTAAGAGTGTGAAAACAAGTACTTGACCAATACCGGGGATGTGCATGATTTAAATTAGTTGTGTGGGGATGATGGAATAATAGCCAGACTATATGATTTTGTAGGGATAATTTTCTTTGTCCTTGTTATTTCGAAAGTTCATGATTACTTTTCTAGTTTGCTTGAAGTATTATTGTTTTCATGTCAATAGCAAACTATTGTTTTGAATCTTACGGATCTGAACATTCATGTCACATCAAAGAAGTTACAAAGGACAAATATGCTAGGTAGCATTCCACATCAAAAATTCAGTCTTTATCACTTCCCTACTCGAGGACAAGAAGGAGATAAGATTGGGGATGCTTGATACGTCTCCAACGTATCTATAATTTTAGATGGTTCCATGCTATTATCTTGTCAAACTTTGGATGTTTTGTATGCCTTTTATATCTTTTTTGGGACTAACTTATTAACTCAGTGCCAAGTGCGAGTTCCTGTTTTTCCGTGTTTTTGACCCTTTTCACAGGAGAATATTAAATGGAATCCAAACGGAGTAAAACCTCCGAAAAGATTTTTTCCGGAACAGAAGATGTTGGAAATATGCCCTAGAGGCAATAATAAAAATGTTTATTATCATATTTCCTTGTTCATGATAATCGTCTATTGTTCATGCTATAATTGTATTAACAGGAAACAATAATACATGTGTGAATAAATAGATCACAATGTGTCCCTAGCAAGCCTCTAGTTGGCTAGCTCGTTAGTCAATAGATGATCATGGTTTCCTGGTCATGGGCATTAGATGTCATTGATAACGGGATCACATCATTGCGAGAATTATGTGATGGACAAGACCCAATCCTAAGCGTAGCACTAGATCGTATTGTTCGTATGCTAAAGATTTTCTAATGTCAAGTGTCTTTTCCTTCGACCGTGAGATTGTGCAACTCCCGGATACCGTAGGAGTGCTTTGGGTGTATAAAACGTCACAACGTAACTGGGTGACTATAAAGGTGCACTACGGGTAACTCTGAAAGTGTCTGTTGGGTTGGTACGAATCGAGATCGGGATTTGTCACTCCGTGTGACGGAGAGGTATCTTTGGGCCCACTCGGTAGAACATCATCATGAGCTCAATGTGACTAAGGAGTTAGTCACACGATGACATGCTACGGAACGAGTAAAGAGACTTACCGGTAACAAGATTGAACAAGGTATAGGTATACCGACGATCGAATCTCGGGCAAGTTCTATACCGACAGACAAAGGGAATTGTATACGGGATTGATTGAATCCTTGACATCGTGGTTCATCCGATGAGATCATCGTGGAGCAAGTGGGAGCCACCATGGGTATCCAGACCCCGCTGATGGTTATTGGCCGGAGAGGCGTCTCGGTCATGTGTGCCTGTCTCCCGAACCCGTAGGGTCTACACACTTAAGGTTCGGTGACGCTAGGGTTATAGGGAATTGTTATACGAGGTTATCGAAAGTTGTTCAGAGTCCCGGATGAGATCCCGGACGTCACGAGGAGCTCCGGAATGGTCCGGAGGTAAAGATTGATATATAGGACGGATGGTTTTGGACACCGCAAGTGTTTCGGGTGTCGGCGGTAACGTACCGGGACCACCGGGACCACCGGAAGTGGCCCCGGGGGTCACCGGAACGGGGCCACGACCCCGGGAGGCTAGATGGGCCAAGTGCGTGAGGGAACCAGCCCCTAGGTGGGTTGGTGCGCCCCCACACTCAGCCCATGGCGGAAGAAGAGGGGAAGGGGGAACCCTAGCGTAGGTGGGCCTAAGGCCCACCAGAAGGGTGCGCCACCCCTCGTTCCCCCTTTGGCCGCCGCACCTCCTCCCATCTAGGGATGCCGCCCCTCCGAGGAGAGGGAAACCCTCAAGGGGGCGCAGCCCCTCCCCCCCCTATATATAGTGGGCACTTTTGGGATGTTGGGAAAACAAATCTTCCTCTCCCTCAGTGCAGCCCTGCTCTTCTTTCTCCTCCTCTCTGCCGGTGCATGGAGAAGCCCTGCCGGGAGACCTCGTCTCTCCATCGACACCACGCCGTCGTGCTGCCGGAGATCTTCCCCAACCTCTCCCTCCTCCTTGCTGGATCAAGGTGCGGGAGACGTCACCGGGCTGCACGTGTGTTGAACGCGGAGGTGTCGTAGTTCGGCACTAGATCGGAATCACACCGTGATATGAATCGCCGTGAGTACGACTCCATCAACCGCGTTCTAGTAACGCTTCCGCTTAGCGATCTTCAAAGGTATGAAGATGCACTCATCCCTCTCTCGTTGCTGGTCTCTCCTTAGGAAGATCTGAATATGCGTAGGATTTTTTTTGAATTTATGCTACGTTACCCAACAATGGTATCAGAGCCAGGTTTTCTACGCGTAGATCCTATGCACGAGTAGAACACAAAAGGTTGTGGGCGATGATTTGTCAATTGCTTGCCGCTACTAGTCTTATTCTTTTCCGGCGGTATTGTGGGATGAAGCGGCCCGGACCGACATTACACGTACGCTTATGAGGGAAGCATAGCCAGGGGCTTTCTGACCGAAGAGTGCATCTCCTACTGCACGAATTATCTA